>NC_141759.1:36746966-39531966 GCF_982258835.1 Parasteatoda tepidariorum
GTTTTCATGAGTTTAATTACGATTTCAAATAAATGTTAACGAGTATATTCTATCAAATTAAAATCATTAGATTTTTTTTTAAAAAAGAAACTTAATTTTTTTTAAAAAATGGCCAACTTACCAAACTGAAATAGAACAATACTGAATTCAGCAGATCTAGCTAATTCGCAACGTTCCTGTAGAGACGAGCTTCTGAATTGTTAAACACACAGTAGCCCGATTCTACAGGTCCCATTTCGAATTACCAAATATTCCTAATTCCATCAATAACACTAAGATCACAGACCAAGAAAAAAGCTGAAAGAGAAATTATTACGATTTAGGAACATACATAATAACATTGGAAGAAATAAATTTACCCAACAGAAAAAGCATTTAAAAAATACGATTTCAACAATACTTTAAGTTGCCTATCGAACTATGAAAAAAAATGGATGCCCAAGAACTCCGTCATTCCGCTACGCTTGCCGTCAGCCATTTTATGAAAGCGGGTTACCATAGCTATTAACGTTCTTGTTAACCGATCGATTTCTCCGTTGGCGAAAATGGCATCCATTAACAGAAAAAAACTAGAAAAATTAAAAAAATACTGCTAAAACCTGATAAAATTAACAGAATACCTATTCCAAGAAATATAGAAGAAATTCAGCAATTTATGAACATAAAACCATTTTTTTTAAATAGAATTTCAATTAAAAAAAATTTGATTCACATAGAAATTCACGAAATAGAAAATTTATTGCATAAAATTTCTAAACAAATTAAGAACTAAACAATTTAAAAACTGAATGCAGTTATTTAAGTATAAAATCAATAAGGAAACTATCTTACCGTATTCCAGAAGGAACCCCTTGTAAGAAGTTCAATAAACTCGAAATTCAATTTAGGCCTAGTTCTGAAAGAATTCTTCCAAAATATTGTTTACTAATATGAATTACATCAAATAGTAAGTAAAGTTTATATCACACGCAATTAAAAGAAAGTCAAAATGCATAAAGAAAGCTAATAAGGAAAACTGGAATCAAGCAACGCTGATCTATCGATCGTCACTACGGCACTTCATCATCCACCAACCCCGTCCATCGCATTTTAGCCGTTTTGCGAAAAGTACAAAAAAAATTGAAATTTGCATATTCTCCTTTTCGTGGTTGCAGTGAAGAATCATAGAAAGCAGTGCAAAGATTTTTTGCTTAGTTTTTATTTTGTTAAATTTTGTTTTTATTGCTTAATAGTCCTGTAGGTTGTATTTTTTAATATGATTTAAATAATTTCAGATCGGCAGAGTTTTCATCCAACAGTTTTTATATCACTTAAAATATTGATCACCCATCGATTAACCACCAGTTTTGTTAGGCGAACTTTGAAACGATTCATTCAGTTTAAATCGTATACGATCTTTTACTTTACTCTAATACCTCTCATTACTGTATAAATTCAAAATTAAACATATCATTCCGTTGCAAAAGTTTTAATTTTTGTACATTGTCTACTTGTTTACATTTCAAATCGGAAAGAAAGTTCTTGCAATGAATCTGTTAAAAAAATATAAACTTGCAATTAAGAGATTTATTGTTTATTGAATTTAAACTTCCAATATATTATAATGAGCAATACAAAGAAAGTACTTTTTTCAAAACGCTGTGCAATCTGGTGCTTAGTTTTAGGATTTTGTTTAATATTGTATCCTGTATTATTATTGAATTTTTATAATTACTCTCTAATTTATCTTAGTATTTTAACTACTATGTCGGCATTTAATATTGTGAATATGAATCGTAAAGCAATTTACTTTCCTGTTCCAATTTTTTTCTCTATCGTAGACGATGTTAATACTAAAGAGAAAATGAATAAAAGATCTGAAAATCGGGTTAGTCAATGAATTATTTTTAAAACTGTTGTTTCATTTATATAAAATAACTGACCTTGCCTCCTGCAAGAATGAATATTACTAATTTAAAATATAAAATTAAGATCGGTATTATTAAAAGATTTTAATATTCATCACATATGTATATAAAGTACTTAAAAGAATAATGGTAATTTTTTATCATCTTATTATTTTAAATTCTTTATAATTAAATTTAAAGAAAATACCTTTGGATCCAAATAAAAATAATGGTGTTACTGCTAATAATTATGATATAATTAATATTGTGTTATGATTAATAATACATATATTTATATATATATATGCTGAAAAGCAGAAACCTTCCGGGACGGATACAGATTATTACACAGTCTTCAAATTATTTTTCACTGTAGTTCACTTTTTAATTTTAAAAAATCAAACAAACAAATTCTGGGGGGATTGCTAAGATTCTTTTTTAAAACACCTATAAACTTCTTCTGATATAAATTAAAGAGCTGAATTGAAAAACTACAGCAAGGAATAAAAGTAGATTCTTTAATCTGTTGCTTGATTACAGGCTTAATTGTACAGGGATTTATTTCCACTTTTTTTAAAAATTTAAATTCAGTTATCATTGCTTAACATTTAACTTTAATTTCAACAGCATTAAGTTTTTACGTAAAAGGACCTTATATTTGCAAATTTTGCTACACATATGTTAAATTTAGCTGAATTTATAAAATTATAGCTTCTGTTTGACTAGGTTGAAATTAGGGATGTCACAAATATTCAGCCCTTTTGTTAAGTATTCAGTTAGCCGAATATTGGGTAGAATATTTGGCCAAATATTTTGAAAATTATTATTTGGAAAATTATTTTTTGACTAACTTTTTTTGGGGAGAAATTTTAATAGATTTAATAAAGAATAAACTAAATTTGCATTTTTTACTATACATTATTAGAAATAGTTTTTATAAATATTTGTTGAATTTCAAAACTTGTTAATTTATGTTCTGAAAAGAGCAGAATTAACAAGTCATGGAAGATCAAAATTTGATGAATTGAAATTTTTCTAAATTTTTTTTATTCTATGTAATGAAAATAAATTTCCATCTAATATAGTAAATACTTATACAGAGACTGTAATATTAAATGTAATTGTTGTTTTGAAGAAGATTGTGTTTTATAGTTAGGATTTAATAAGATTTCCCTTGCCTCATATGTTATGTGAAACAATCCATTACCAGTGTCTTCTTTTTACACATGTAGAAATATATATTAAAAAAAGGTATTAATTTTTTTTTTTTTTGTTCTTATTTGCATTCTAAAAAAATCCAAAAGTATTTTAAGTTTTTTAAAATTACTTTACATAAGTTTTATTATTTATTACACTCCAAATGCTAGTGTACTTTTACAAACTGAAATTTATTGACACAACAATTAACATAATAATGAATTTGAAACTTCGAAAATAAATAAAAATTTTAAATAATCTTATATTAAAATGCTTTATAAACAAAAATTAAATAATTGATGAGTTCTTTGAAAAATGATTAGTTTTATATCAATATTTTAAATCAAGTTCATTTAAATAAACGAACCTTGATTATAACTCTGCTTAATAATATCATAAATCAAACTTATTAATTAATACTTCAAAATTAATCAAAACAAATTAAGTAATAAACACAGGATACAAAATGTATAAAAGGTATTAATTTTTTTAAAAAATGTGAATAATAACAGCAAATATATCATACATAATATATTGATATATATTTTACTCTGCATTAAAAGAACATCAATAACAGGAATGTTCGCTATAATACAGATTTTATAAAACAAAAACTAACAGTTTCTGAAGAAGCAAACAGATAAGACGTAGTATAAATAATAATCTTTTTTCCATTTACACAAAGGAGGAAGAGAGAATATTAACAAATAATAATGACAACTTAACTGATGCCATTCAAGTAAAAAAAAAAAGATTACAACACTCACAGTCAATAAGTTCCTCACATTTAAATTAAAAAAAAAAAATTCTCACATTACATAACAAAATCTCAGTTAAAACCAATATTAATTCAAATTATTATACTATGTTAGAATTATTTATGCTTTCTGTTCTTTCCTGATCATATAAATTTTTTATTTTACAGAAATTGGAATACAAATGGATGTAAAAATTCAATTTATTTAAACTTGTGTACCTAAACATGTATTTTTTTATTATTCCATTATAATTCATAACCTAATAAATGCAAGAGGGAAAGAAGTCAAAGCATTGTGATACAAAAAATGTTTCTAGAAATATACTTTGAGCTGTAATGTTTAAAAATTTCTTGAATGATTTCTATCCATTGGAAAACTCTATTATAAGATAATACTACTTACTAAAAATATATGAATTAGTAATTTTTCATACATTAGAGTTATAGCAATGCTATAATATTATTTTTAATACTTACTGCCAAATAAACACAATATTTTTAGCAACAAACGAATCATTTTGACCCCACAATAAACTACACAACTTCATCGACTCTCAGCAAATGTAGTACGAGTACAAACATGGGATGTTGTGGTCACGTGTTGCACATACGCAAGAATAGCTTACAAAAAAAAAAAAAAAAAATAGTTGCAGAAATCTGCTTGTAAGTTCCTGTTTTGAAATATTTCATATAGGAAATCATTGAATGTAAAACACTTTCTTATGTTTTTAAAACATTCTTGCGATCACTTGAAAAATTTGGCTATGCTTCTACCTAATTGTTGCATTTTTGAGACTTTGTGTGTTGTTCGGGTATATATATATCTAACTAAAAGTAGTTTATAGTTAATATTTCACAAATTAATTTAAATGGGTATTATGTCTTACTTATGAAAATTAAATAGATGCTTTAAAACCTTCTTCTAAATGTGTGTGTTTTTTTACTAGGAATTTTCTGTGTGGGGTGCATTAGTTGCTTTATTTTGCAGCATTTGTGTTTATGCAGTGATTTCCATTCTTTTAGGAGCACCGATATATAAGTATGTTAAACGATTTATTTATATTAAAATAAAAAATTCAACACTTTTTATAATTCTTGCTATAGAAAATGTCAGGTGCATTTATATTATTATAAATAAAACTTGCTATTACCTTACCATCTGGTAAGTAAAAGTTTTAAATAATATTAAAATATACATCCCTGCTTTTTTTTTATTTTTATAGAACTTCCAATCTTTGCTTCAGCATCTTAAAATATCATTTTTCAAATTTTCTGTAGAATTCTTGTTTTAACTATAGAAGTAATCTTCATTAGGCTTATTTTGAAAAAAATAAAATGAGCTATTAACTACAGAAACTAATGAACTTATTAGCAGAACAGCTTAGCAATGAAATATAAATAAATCCTATTTACTTAATGTATATTTTAAACAATAGAGCTTCAAAATTCTATTTTTCACAAATAAATAAATAATAACTCATTTTTTATTTATTTATTGTTTATTAAATTAAAAGTGCTCTAATCGAGTTTAGGCTGTAAACTAACATCTGCAAAATTTGGAGAGATTCTCTAAAATTGTGTAACAAGCAATATAAAGCAACAAATTATAAATCTATATTTTCTGAAATTTGATGGGAAAAGAAAAGTAAACATTAACACATTAAATTCTTATCAATAAGAAAATGGCTTAACTTCTATTTAGCATGATGACAACATACAGCTTTTGATTATCGTAAAAAAAAAGTTTTTGGTATTATGAGTACTCATGAGGATTAAGAAATGGCAAGTTTCTACCACAGAGGCAAAAAGAAACACCTTAATTAAAATGTAAGGTCCTTTTTATCAAAAAAATAAAAATTACTAGCTCTTATTTGTAAATCTGACTAATACAGACTAGAGAATCTTTATAGCGCAAACCTT
This sequence comes from Parasteatoda tepidariorum, assembly GCF_982258835.1. NCBI lineage: Eukaryota > Metazoa > Arthropoda > Arachnida > Araneae > Theridiidae > Parasteatoda > Parasteatoda tepidariorum. The sequence goes on from NC_141759.1 coordinate 36,752,727, forward strand.
GAAACCTGAGACTTTCGTCTTATAGAATTTTGTTATATAACTCATTACACTTCTCTTTATGGCAATGTTAGTCTGGAATAGATCAATCTTAAAATGCTTTAAAAAAATTTTAGATACAAATAATTAAAAATTCAAAATATGCACTTAAATATTTAATGTTTACTGAAAAAAAAATTTCTGCAGCATTAGAACTAGTAAGAAATAAATTAATTAAGTTTGGTTTGCTTAGCTTTTGAAATTTTTACCTCTTAGCAAATAATTTAACAAATAATGTGAAAAGTTAATAATTCTTGCTGAGTTATAAATATTTCTTAAATGCAAATTTCAATGTTTACACTCACAAAGCTTTCGTAATTTATGGATAATTGCAGTTTATAGAATTGCATTATATAAATTTTCTGCTGTAGGTAGAATGAAATTATTTTTTTTGTGAAATATTAGTTAATGTTATTTTATTACACCAGATGTTAAAAATGAGATTAATTTAAAATCCCTGAAATAAAAAAAAATTATATGCAAAAACATAAAATTTAAGGATAATTTTACTATTTAGAAATTTTTTTTCAGAGTACTTTTTTTATTTAAAAAAATTATTTTTAATTGTATCAATATTTATAAATCTGAATTGAATATGAAAACACAAAATTCTATGTATGTATAATTATTAACTAGTATGAATATATATTTATCTTTATATATTTTTTTGTTAAAAAAATAGACTATATGCAATAAACAATATATATATATATATATTTCTTTTGAAGAATCACACGAGGAAAGGATTAAAAATTTTGCATTATATTGAATTTGTGTTTAAATATATATTGGTTGCTAAACAATTCTATTAGTCATTTTTAGTATTCTGAAAGAAATAAGTTTCTTATGGATAAAATGTAAACCCTTTGATAGTCAGATTTTATCTGTAGGAAGTTTTTATAATGTCTCCTTAATTAGGGTTCATGCAAGTTTTTAAATATAAATCCTTAAAATTTTCTTCAAATATTCAATTCTTTTTCTTATTTTCAGGATAAAAAATATTTCTAAAATTAACCATTAGCTCTGTAAGAATTGGAGTTAGTGAATTTGAAAGCCAATAAGAAACACAGAGTTAAAAGAGATTTTATTATTTTTTTTTAGTTGTCATTATCAAAATAGTAAGTGTGCCAAAAATGCAGGTTTCTTATGATGATATTGAGGTTTGGCTGTTTATTTTATTTATTTGATATTTTCTTACAGTGTTCTTTAAATATGTGGTGTTTCATTATATAATTTTATTTATTTTTCTTTGTAGAGATTGGGGTGCTACTCTCTATTTTAGCTCTCTAATGACTTTACTCACTGTCTATCCTCTGATTTGGTATTATTTCTTCAGTGATAGTATCAGTTCAGTTTTAAAAGTAATAACTGATACCAAGTGAGTTATAAAAGTTAAAAAGTTCATTCTTTTCTTTTTTATATGTTATTTTCTTAAATGTCATTTCTTCACTAGAATCATTAAATGAGGTATATTTTAAACTTTTTTATGAATTTATTGTATTGTAATTACAGTACAAAGCTAGATGCCCAGTTTACTGGAAATGCTCTTTTTGCAGACTCTTTTTAACAATTTTAATTTTTAAAAAATTAAATTATTTTCCTCACATTGTGTTAAAAAAAGTATTAATAAATAATTTTTTTTTTTATTTATTCTTGCTGCTTTTCTAATTTGCTAAACATTTAATTTACTTTACTAGAATCATTAAATGAGTGATATTTTAAACTTTTTTATGAATTCATTGTATTGTAATTACAGTGCAAAGCTGGATGCTTAGTTTACTGGAAATGTTCTTTTTGCAGACTCTTTTTAACAATATTAATTTTTAAATAAAATCAAATTATTTTTCTCACATTGTGTTAAAAAAAAGTATTGATAAATTTTTTTTAAAAATTTATTCTTGTTGCTTTTCTAATTGCTAAACATTTAATTTACTTTAATAAGCACACTAAAAGAGGTGTTGAAAAGTCAAAAGGAATTATAGAAAAAGAAACTTTAGTGAGAAGATTAAACTTAAATATTAATTAAACTGCATATTAATAGTGTTTAAAAAAGAACAGCAGGAAAGTTTTGTTTCTCTTAAAATTATAAATGTTTACATCAAAAAAAAAAAAAAACAATCTTCTCAGTTCTGTTTCTTGTTTAATATTTTTTTAAAAAAAATTCAAATTAAATAAATTTACTTTTAAAATTTGAGGGTGGTTTTTTAATGTTATTTTTATCTGCTTATTTGCTTTGCTAATTTTTCATATCAAATGGGAATAAAAGACTGTCTGAAAGAAAGAAAGTGTCTGAATTCTTTGAAAGAAAAAGTTCAAATTGTAGTCTGCTCACTTTTATTTATTTTTGTATGTATATATTTTATCATGCTAAACACTCTTTTGTTAATTAAAGGTCATTCAATCCATCAGAAAACATTGTGATAAATTGATATAAATTATCATCCATTTGTTATTTTTTTATTGAATAATATATATTTTGATGTTTATCTTAAAGACTTTTTATTGGAAGAAATCTATTTTCTGTGCTTGCCGAAGTGCAATGATTCTGAATATAGGACTTTCCACTGTGTTTATATTAAAATGAAAACCAGTATTTTGTCCTTTTTTCAACTAATATTTTTTTGAACATTATATCCCTTCAAATGCTTTATATATATCAGAAATTATTAATTTGTATTATAAATTTTATAAAAATTTATTTGTTAGTAATCGATATCTTAGAACAGATGTACGAGAAATTGTTTCAATAAGAAATATATTTTTTATGTAAGAAATCTCTTTTTATCTGATATCTTGAAGAATTAGGATAGATGAATGTGTAAACATTTGTCTCCCATGGCAGGAAACGAACAGGAATAGTGACATTTTCTGTTTGCCGAAAAAATTTCTCTTCGGTTAACTCTAAATTTTTTCCGTCAGGATTCTCAGGTAAAACTTTCTTTAGGTTTAAACTTTGCATAGATCAGACATGAAATTATTCAATGATTTTTTACCTTTCTGCCATTTCTCTTTCTTTCTTCCTATTTTCATTGTTGTAGTTGTCATTTAAAAATTTTTTTTTTATTGTTTCGTCAAAGAAAAAGAAAACTTTGACTTCAGTTGCAAGGTAAAATACTTCTTAAGAATGTTTTAAAAAGTAGAGTTCAACAACAAAATCTGTTGCTCACAGTTGTTGTTGTAAACTGTGTTTGCTTCATTGCAAACACAGATTACTATGTTTTATTTTCGTATTTCCCTTTGTTCTTCCTAATATTCCTTTTAATGGCAGGTAGTTATATTTATTTATGAAAATAAATTTTTAAGACTCAAATTATTTTTTATGTTTTCAAATAATAATTTTCTCACTGTAGTCAATATTTTTTTTTATTGTGTTGGAAAAAAATGTTTTATGGAAAAAAATTCTTTAAAGATAAACTTTTCTTTTGTCTCAATAAAAAATTTCCCATTTTTTTTAAAATTCACTTAGAAAATACTCAAATACAGAAGGTATTGATTATTAAGTGGTTAGAAACAGGCATTAATAACGAAGTTTTTTTTTTTTTTTTTTTTGCAGAGTTGATTTTTATATTTTGAACACCTTTTGAAATTTTTTAATCCTTTCATACAGCAAAAATAATCTATTTATGAACTTGAAACCTTCTTTTAAAAAGAAAAATATGATTTTAATTAATATGATTAATATAGATAAATGCGGAAAATGTATAAATTGTACTTTAATATTAGCTTTTTCAAGGACCATATCCTTTTATTTTTAAAATTTCAATTTCTAAAAGAATTATGCTGCAATTTTTTTATTTTTTATATTGCGATATTTTATTATATTTTTTTTGTATAAAATAATTCTGAATATTTTTTTAATAGGTAATTTTTCTTTTCAGATTTGATAACATGATGGAAAATCACTTACAGTCAATTTTAATATGGACAATTATGGGTGCATGGGTTGGTGCTTTCCCCATACCTTTAGATTGGGATAGGCCATGGCAAAAATGGCCCATTACATGTTGCATTGGAGCATGTCTTGGAAATAGTGTAATGCACTTAATCACAGGATATAAACTTTTACAATCATATGTGAAAGATAAGAAAAAAGTTTTATTTAATAGAACTGTATGATTGTTTTATTAACAATGATATGAGCAGTGATAATAATAGCTTTATTAGCTTCAGTCTCGGTCTTTATGAGTTTTATGAAATTATGCCTTTCCTTTTCTGTTAAAGCTCATTGTAAATAAATATATAGTTCATTATACTGTTAAACATTAGGAATTTGAGTATTGTTATATAGTGTTTTTTAAACTCATTTCTAGTTTTTATATCATTAAACAAATGTGTTTTTTATTTAAAGTAATGTATAATTGTTTTTTTTTATTGTTTTTTTTTATGTTTGTAAGCTATGTCCCCTTAATATACAATTTTTGACTTTCTGTTTTACAATCATTCAAACTAGGACTTAATAATAATGGCAGTCTGAAACATCTGAAATTCAACACAGACCACTATTAAGTAATAATTAGCAGTCCATAATTAGTGGATTTATATGAAGCGCTTAGTTTTAAATTTTTCAACTAATTTACTAAAATTTCAATATTGTACTTGTGAAATTTATATTGTTTCATAATTTTTTGAATATTTTCTAAAAATCTAATTGGAACAAGTTAAAAGACCAGTGGAAAATGTGTATAAACTAGTGAAATCTTTTAGTTATTGGACATTTGGACTAATAACTAAATTTTCTTAACTTCTACCTTTTCACAACTATGCTTATTAAATTTTTAAAACTGTTATAATTCTAAAATGTAGAAGTGCTGATTCACAACATCAAAAGATTTAAATCTTTCGACATTTTGATTTTTTCGAGGAAATTTTTCTTTGATAGTGGTTTTTGAAGCCCTATCACTAAAGAAAATGAAAAAGTACCTTTTAAAGTGCCCTGTGCTTGAGGCAAAGCTATAGTTTAAAGTTATACCATCTTGCCGTAAAAAATAATCTGAACTTCAAAACAGACTAATAACTTTTAATATTTTAGAAGTTTTAAAAATTGCATATTTGGCAAGATTTTTTCATTATGATAGTTATCAAAATCAAAAAATAATTCACAATGTTTGTAAATTTTTATGAACAAAAATTGAGAATTATTACATTGGAGTATTTTTTTAAGTATTAAAAAAAAAAAACTTAAAAAGCTTTTAATTAACACAAAACTGTTTTTTTTTTCTTTTCTTTTCATATTGACATTTTTAGCCATTTTCATAATTAGCTAAGAAAGGTCCTATAGATAGATAAAAATAAGCTGAACTTCACCTTACAGTCTGAATAATTATTGCAAACTTGCAGTTATTTTGAAAATAGCATGTTATTAGAAAGAAACAAAGAAAAGATATTTCACGTAATAGCAGAATTTTTGAAAAGCCTTAAATGAAACTTGGGCAACAGAAATGTAGCTCATGTATTTGTTTGTTATCTTTAATTCTAAATAAATCTAAGTATGCAAAACTTGGAAAGTTTTTTAATTCAAATATAACATTATTACAATTTTAAGTTGAACTGATATTGATCAATATTGCACTAAGGAATACTTTAGTTGTCATCGGCTTTACTGATACATTTACTTGTTATACTTTAGTTGTTCTAAAAACAAAATTCACGATGGTCTACGAGATAAATTTTGATCTCTTTTTCTATGGCCCTTTTTTTTAAAAGTGAATGTGCATCCTTATTTTAATGTTGTAATCTTTTCTACACTGAAGCAATATTTTTAACAATGCTATGCTGTCAATAATGTTGCAATCATGATGGATTTCTATACTCTCACAAAAATGCATAACCTGCAGTTAAAAAGTTTCATATTTATCTGCATTTTAATTAACTATATAAATTTAAAAAAAAGATATTAAAAAAATTTGATCATATATTTGAATTATTGTTATTTCATGTTGTCTTTCACATTTTTGAATAATCAATCTTGACAAAAATGTTATTAGTGAAATTTTTCGATTACAACTCATAATCATGACAATAATTACAATATTAGTAATTTTGATTACAACTGTAATGGAGTTTACAACAATCAATTACAATATTCATAATTTTTATAAATTCATAATTGTGATTATAAATTTTGATAACAGTAATCATGATTACAGTAATCAATCAATCCTCACCTTAACACCAACATTCATAATTTTGATTACAATTATAATTATGAACTATAATCAAGTACTAATAATTGTTATTACTAGTAATTAAATTATAGGATTACATACAACCATAATTATAAGTAATTGATTGCATAGCTTAATTACTGTAATCGACATGCAACTCTGATTCACATAACCTATTCTACAATAAATTTCAAACAAGTTTACTTTTATAAAATACTTTTGAACAAAATATGAGTTTATTTAATTTATATTGTTTAATTAAGGAATAATAAAATATAAAAACTTTTTACCCACAAGATTGTTTTGGATATTCATCTGCGTAGATATATATTTCGAAATGCAATATTAATAGTAAAAACTTTTTTTAAAAAATATAGTAAAGTATCATTTATACGTTTCTCATTTCTGCATTGTTTTATGGCAGCCACTGTTCATTCTTAATTTTTGCAATGTCAAAATGGTTTCTATAAAAATGTACAATGCTGATGTCAATGTAAAAATGATATTTATAAAATACATTTGGGTATTAATTTTTAAGATGTAAGTGAAAAATTAAAAAAAAAAAAATTCTTGCAAATTATAATATATTTGAGAAATGTGAAGATTTTAGAAAAAAAATATTTGTCAAAATTTGCTGAGCAACAAACTTGCGACTCTCCTTTTGTAGTTATCCTTATTTGTTTTAGAGAAAGAGACATTTAATAATCTTAAATTTATTACTATGTATATATACCACTTTTCATTTACTATTTATCATCTCTATTTGTAATTTTGAATTTTACTACATAAACCTTAACAGTTTATAGGTATTTAAAGTTTATATTATGCCTCAGCTTTTTTTCATACGAAGAAAGACTATGGCATTTTCATATTAAGTTTAGAAAAGATATATATGTTAGAGAATATTTTTAAAATATAATTAATTGTAACATTCATTATATAATTTACTTAAAATAATGTAATTAATTGTATATTTGACAAGAATAAGAATAAAATGATTTTTGTCACAATATATATAGGTTTGGACCCTGTAAGTATAAGTGTCATGCTGCTGCTTCTTATAGAGCAGCATTAGCTCGAAAGGTTAAAACAACTATTGATGGAAAAAAATAGTCTTCAGGAATACTTTCTGAGTAAAATTAGCGAGTCATTCAGCTAACTGTGAGGGGGAAATATATTTTATATATCTTGTTGATTATAACAAATTAGTGAGCAAATCTATTCTTCAAGATAGGTAAAAGTATAATCATGGACAGACATAAAAATATTTTTTTATTCAAGTATTCATTATTCACAAGACATAATATAGTTATCTATAATAGCAATAACATTTCATAATATAAATTAACACAACTTACTTAATTTTAACTACTTCAATAATGCTAAATTTGGATTTGGCAAAATAATCATATGACATAAGAGTATTATGCATTGATAAAATATTTAATTTCCAGTTTAAATAATAAGTATTAGAAAAATTTTACTTTCATGCTATATATTAAAATTCAATTTATAACAGGAAAAACATGTGGTAAAATAAGAATAAATCAGATCAAAGTATTATTATTTATTCAGGGTATTACTTATTCTTATCTAATAAATTAGATCACTATCAGACTCTGTTTTCTGTAATTTTTCTGTGCTGCAAAGCAAAATGTAACAAGTTGAATACCTAAAACTATAACTACAGTGTAACTTTATGATTTTTTAAAATAAAAATATGAGAATAGGGTTACTGAGTAGAATAAAGAATTAACATGACTATAAGCAGTTAGATTATATCTCAAATAAAACCTCTTATTACTTTTATTATAGAACGTACAAGAATATTTTTGATCATTAACATAATGCCAGACTTAGATAAAATGAAAAACTTTCTGCAAAAAACTTTCAAACAATTTATTTACTCTTATAACTAGTTTCAACTCTTTGACGCTCCCTAATTTTGACAAAATTTGTTTGAAAATCACTAATTTTTTTAAAAGTATTTTAATTTCTATAAAATACCAGTATAAATTTCTTTAGATCTAGCAGTTTTTTGAAGAAGAAAACTAATTATTGGCTTGTTAAATTTCCTGTTTTTATATTATAATCTGACCGTTCTTTTTTTAATTGATGATTAGTAATTATTAAAGAATTTTCCATAATGGTGATAAATTTTCCGTATACGGTGTTTGTGCATTCCTATAAATTATGCATATTTGTTGAGTGCATATGTGAACATTTAGATTACTTTTATTTGGAAAACTTTTATTACATCTGCCACAAGAATGAAGTTTTTCACAAGCATGAACTTTATTATGTTTAGTTAGATTACCCTTATAAAAAAAACTTTTACCACAGGTACTACAAGAAAAAGGTTTATTAACAGAATGAATTAAGTTGTGATTAGTTAAAGCACTCCTCTGCGAAAAACTCTTACTACAAATATTACAAGAGTAAGGTTTTTCACCAGTATGAATATCACTGTGTTCAGTCAGATCACTCGGTTGTAAAAAACTTTTGTGACATACACCACAAAAAAGCGTTTTTTATTAGTATGACGAAGAGTGTGATAATTTAAACGCTTTTCGTGAGAAAATTTTTTACTACATATATTACAGGAATAGGGTTTTTCACTGCTATGAGTTCGATTATGAACAGTTAGCTGACTCTTCTTTGGATAACTCTTGTTGCAAATACTACAAGAATAAGGTTTTTCATGAATATGAACTTTATTATGTTTAGTTAGATCAGTCTTAAAGAAAAAACTCTTACCACAGGTACAACAAGTAAAAGGTTTTTCAACAGTATGGACTAAATTGTGATTAGTTAAAGCACTCCTCTGTGAAAAACTCTTACTACAAATACTACAAGAATAAGGTTTTTCACCAGTATGAATATAACTATGTTCAGTCAGATCACTAGATTCTAAAAAACTCTTGTGACATATATCACAAAAGAAACGTTTTTTGTTGGTATGAAGAAGATGGTGATAATTTAAACCCTTTTTGTGAGAAAAATTCTTATTACATATATCACAAGAATAGGGTTTTTCACCAGTATGAGTCCGACTATGAACAGTTAGCTGACCCTTCTTTGGATAACTTTTATTACAAATGCTACAAGAATAAGGTTTTTCACCAGTGTGAAGAAGATAGTGGCTTGTTAAACTTTGTTTGGTAGAGAAGCTTTTATTACATATACTACAAGCATAGGGTTTTTCTCCAGTGTGAGTGCGATTGTGATTAGTCAAATAACTGCTCCTTGAAAAACTCTTATTGCATATACTACAAGAAAAAGGTTTTTCACCGGTGTGAAGAAGATTGTGATCATTTATGCTAGTTTTGGTAGAAAAACTTTTATTACATATACCGCAAAAATAGGGTTTCACGCCAGCATGAACCCGTCCATGGTTAGCTAAGTATTTCTTCTTTAAAAAACTTTTAAAACATATACTACAAGAATAAGGTTTTTCATCATCATGAACATTATTATTTTCAGGTAGGTCACTGTTTGATAAGCTCATATTTTATATACTACCACCCTGTTCTTTGTTGCTTGTAGCTAAATTATCTTTTTACATAAAATTAAAGAGTCAAGTTTTTGAAGGATGGACATTACTATAAATAGATAAAATTAATGTTTAGTAAAGCTCTAATTACTATGATACAAAATATTTTTACAGAATGAAATAAATAGTTTGTGGAGAGTATTAATATTACTATTTCTTATGTAACAAAGGCAACAGAAATATGTAAATTAGTATGAATATATCAAAATCATCATACAATGGAATTAAAAAGTGGAGATCAATGAAATATTAATATTAAATGCCTATTAGTTAATGAAGATGATAAGCCTAGTTTCAGTTATTCAATGTACAAAGAAAAAATTTCAAGGGCATCCTTTCTTTTGGCTATTCATCTAAGCTATCTTCAAGAACCATGAAACAAAGAACAGTGTTTTCAATTTTAAATAAGCAATCCTGAAAAAATAATGAATATACATTTTTATATTATTGCATATTAAACAAATATCTTTCATAACTAGTAAATATCCAAATAATGTATCTTGGCAATAGTTTCCCTCACATAGTTCAACTAGTATTTAAATTCATAAATCATGAAAGTAAGTTAAGGTATAAACTCACTTTCCTGACTCTTTGGTAAAAATGAAATTTTAAAATTTAAGTTTGCTGTTGTTAAGTTTGAAGAAATAAATTATAATATTTACTGCAATTAAATGAGCTTTTTCAAGTCATTACAAATCAAAAAGATGTTAAAATCAAAGCTGGAGTCTGTAGTTGAACTCTTCAACCCTAATTTTGAAAGAGATCTTATCTTACATAAATGTCTTAGGACAAGAAGATTTTTAGTCAATGTTCATGAACTAGATAACTAATAAAAAATAATACACTAATTCATTTACATAATTTTTTTTCAATTAATTCTGCAGATTAGTCAAATATATTTGGTTTTAAAATTTTTAAATAATAAGATAAATTATTAATAATTCACTTATAAATATAAAATAGTTTCAACAATTTTCTTTGTTCTTTTTGAATAGTTTAATAAACATAACTCAAAAAATGCCAAATTTGTTTGATTAAGTTTCAGTTTGCAATAATTGTTATATATTTTTCCCAGTTAATTATGAATGTCAAAACATATTTGACTAAAGAAACTTATATGAATATGACTTATTTTAAGTTATTTGAATTAAATTTTAATTAGTAGGAGTCAGATTTAGATAAAACTTTCCGCTAGCAATTTATATTAACTCTTTACAGCCAGTTTCAATTTGTTCATCATGGCTTAATTTTGACGAAATTTGCTTAAAAATCAGTTTTTTTTTTTAAAGTGTTTTAATTTTTAAAATACTTAATACTGATTATTATATAAATCAGCATATATTTCTTTAAATTTCACAGTTTTTTTGGAGGCATAAAACTAGTTATTGATTTAACAAATTTTGTGTTGTTATATCTGTTGTTGTTGTTAATTTACATTGCACTAGAGCTGCACAATGGGCTATTGGCGACGGTCTGGGAAACATCCCTGAGGATGATCCGAAGACATGCCATCACAATTTTGATCCTCTGCAGAGGGGATGGAACCCCCGCTTCGGTAGCCCGACGACCTGCACGAGAAGTCGAGCACTTTACGGTGTTAGAACAGTTTAACAAGGACCAATACCGCACACCCTTGGTCCTTACGCAGACTAATCCAAGTGGTCACCCACCCACACACTGACCGCAGCCAGTGATGCTTGATTTTGGTGGTCTGCTGGGAACCGTGTCTTAACAATCAGTCCACTGCGGGACATTGTTATATCTAAATTTTTGATAATTTACTGTGGAGTAGATTGTGGGAATTTTAACAGATTTTATTTTCATAATGAGCAACATTAAAAAACTTTCGACTAACAACATTTGCACCTTCATGTATATTATGCATATTTGATTGGAGTGTAGCGAATTCACCGGCTTCTACAAAATTTTCTTCAATTCTGCTTTTATAGTCGCAGTTAAAATTGCAATTTACTGCATTTGTTTTATACTTTTCAGAATGAATAAGATTTGTTATAAATTGTTGCTATAGTGAAAGCTTTGACTAGAACTATAATAAGTATTTATATTTATTCACAAACAAAAAAATAAAGTTTATTTTTTATACGTACAAGAGAACACTAAATTAATCAACTTTTATTTACATATTTTGTGTCACAAACATTAAAGAATAACATTTCAATTTCGTATAAATAAGATCAAAGGTGTAAAAGATGGGTCCACCAAGGTAAAGTATTCTGTCGTTGGTTGCTTTTCATTATTTTTTTATTTGTGGTAAAATTTTTCTTTCTGTAATTTTTCTTTTACGCACAGTAAAAATTAATTTGTTCTTTTAAATTTGGAGAAAGTTCAATCTAGTATCATTTCTTTTTGTTGCTTACATACTTTAAACAAAATAGCAAAGCTATCAGTCAAGAATCTGCATCCTCAATCATCACACATTTTTATTTCAAACAATAGTGTAAATTCAAAAGAACCAATACAAGACAATTTAAGTCAACTGCGCTATTTATTTAAGAAATTCGCAAACAAATCTTTTTACAACATTTATAAAATGTTAACATTAAATGTTGGAATTTGGAGCATTCCCACCCCTGAAAGCTTTGCCATGACAACACTGAATAAGATGAAGTTAATTTCAATTAGATTTACTTTTGAGAGTAATATAAACAGGATAATATCAAATTACATTGAATTTCAACAGGCTTACACTGCACATTACAGAAATAATGCTCTGTATTAACAGAAGGAAGTTAAAAAATTTCATCTAAAGATGTTTAAAAAATTTAAATATGTGCAGGTTTTATTTAAGAAAAATACACACTTTAATAAAAACTTCATTTCATTTAATACAAAAAAAGTTTTATCAAAAATACAAATAATGTTAATATACTCTATTCCTACCAACTTTAGATATCAAATTTCTACATAATAAGAATTTGGGAATAATTCAAAATCGCTACCTCATTTTGAAAACTAATTGTATTTAGAATGATGTTTTAAAAAACTGTTTAGTGGCCACTAAATCTTACCGTTAGTTTGAAGAATAGTTCATAAAAATAAAAAGCTCCAGCAGACTAAATGAATAACTTATATTAATAACTTGTTTATTAAGTTTTTTTAATATTATAGTAAATACAATTCACTCTCACTATTTAACAATTTTTGACATTCATCGCTCGTAGATTCCAGTGAAAAAAAAAATAGTTTTAACTGTACCTACACTGCATCTATGTACTGCATTTATGTCCAAAACATCGAGAGTATTTGTTTACTTTTTCAAGAAGAGTTCTTTCGGTTTGATGTGACAGGAGTAAAGTTGAGATGAGAGATAAGCATATTCTGTAGGTTATTCTACTGACAAAAATCCTCTGATTTTTCCTCTGAAAATCTCCTTATTTGCTTCCAGGATATGAAATGGCTATTGAAATTTCTAGATATAATATAATAATTCCCTAAAATGTAGAAATAATCAGATATTCAATTTTGCTGAGAGCTTTTCCTGCTCCGCAGCCTAATGTTGAGACAAATTTGTTCACACTGCATTAATCAGATTCTAAACGTAGTTGCGTTTGCTGATCTGATTCGTTCGAAGTGGACACATGTTTAGTAGCAATGAAAAATTTTTTTTTTTAATAGTTTTTTTTGTTGAAGATGACTACCGATGAAACTCGAATCTCGATCCTAAATCGCTTTTTGTAAACAAAACATGCCCTTTTTTCCCTGTTAGAATTTTCGTCAGCTTGACTATGTGAAATATATTATCTGGTGTTTGGTGTCGAATGTAAAATAAACTTTTCCAAGAAATTGAAAGTCTCTCTTTCTAAAGATAAAACAAAACAGAATTACGTGAAATCATGGGCTGTAAAGGAAATTGCTGTCAAGCAATCTATTAAATAAAACTATTTCTCTGGTTCGTTAAATTAATGTTTTCTAGGGTATTCATCCTTTTTTTTTCTTCTCTAGTTAAAGTTTCTAGAATGATTTTAATAGCATATTATATTGGTTTTTTATGCAAATAAATATTTGAAGAAATTTTTTTTTTCTGTCTGAAATCTTCATAATTAAAGCCATAAATTTATGAGAAAAATTTCAATTAAATCTCCATTATTGCTAAATTAGAATGAAAATTTCTTTGTGCTGCCACTTCAGTGTAAGATTTACTCTCTACAGTTTGTTTTAACTTGTAATATTATGTTCACTTGCAGTATAAGTAAATAAATTCATCTTTAAGAATTTGATAATGTCTTGGTATTTACAAGTATCTAGTGTTATGAATGCTTTTATTCCAATGTTTTTGGAGATAGAATAAGTTAAACTGTCTCTGCAACTCCTACTTATATAGAATGGCTTTAAATCAATCAGTTTATCAAACAAACCAAATAGCCAATTGGAAATTGCCCAATTCATGCAAGGCCAACGGTAAGAAGATCGGGGTGATCGAGAGAAAAATATCACAGACGGGAACAGACTTGAAGTTTTACCACCTTTAACCATCCTTCGGCAAACATAATCAAATATATATTATTTTTGTTAAATATTTTTGTTGTTGTCTTGAGCATTGTAGTTTATGTAAACACGTACCAGTATGGAAATATCCTCACTACCTGTTATTGGAAAGTTGTTTAAAATATTGTGCTTCTCTAACAATATAGTAATCTATACCTTGCTTTTAAAATAACTTGAAAAATGCTCGAAGTAGTGTTCAGTGTTAACAAAGATGCATTGAGATTAAAGAAGCTTACTCAAACATAAAAAAACTCTAGACCTAAAAAAATTAACTGTGATGTTACAAATATAGCAATAATTTTTTCGCCAAGTTCAGGAAAATTATTTTATTAAAGTTGTTAGAAGAAAGTTGTAATGACAGTTACTGATATTTTCTCCACAAAAGTATTTGTTTAAAAATAAGATATAGGTAGATAAGCATCAAAAAGTAAAAATGATAGGTTCTCTATGTATCTTGCTGTAAATCAATGTGATAAAACATTTACGCTTTGGCTGAATTTTTTCTAGCTTTCTGCATCAAATCTTACTAGCACTAATGTTTTTCTGCAAGTTATTTTCAATTGTAATAAATACAGTGAATTCGCGATAACTTGAATCTGATAGGACTGACGAAAAACTTCGACATATCGGAAGTTCAACTTACCGTTAGTTTCGGTTTTGGGCTTTCAAAATATTGTCGGATTATTTATTTAATGCTTATTAATTACAAATCTTCTAAATGCTTACAATATTTAAGATCATTTTTTTGACAAGCCATTTACGATAAGACTGTTTGAAACACTTTATGATATCCTGGTCCATCGACTGCAACTTTGCTGTTGTGTTTGGCGGGAGAAACTGCGGGTTTGCTGCTTTCAAATTAGGTAGATCACTATGCGCTGTGCATTTATCTGTAAAAAGTATCACTTTTCTTTTTTTTAGCGAAGAATTTACGATCCAATTTTCTTACAGTCTTCAAATAAAAATGATGTCATCCAAAACTTTTTGCTAGACTTGTAATCCAAAGGATGAGTTTTTACATTCTTGAAACATCGGGGAGTTCGGTATTTTCCGATAACAAGTGAGGGCAATTTCTCTGTCCCAGACGCATTTCCTTCAACTAGGACAGTCTAACGTTCCTTGCTCATTTTATCCCCTGAGCATTTTTCATCCTTAAACATCATAGTCTTATTTGGAAGACATTTAAAAATAAACCCATATCATCAATATTGAAAACATCATTTTAACTGTATCCTTGAAGTAAATTTGGTAACATTTCATTTAACCACTGCTTAAATACTTCAAGAGGGACAGCTTTAGCTCCTCCATGAAGAGTGCGAAAGACATTGCGTGTGTTGCAAAGGAAGGGGCAAGATATCAGCTCTTAGGTTTTTTTTTCTTGCTTTAAAAGATCCCAAAAAAAAATCGAGTTAAAGGGAGTAAAGTTCGAGTAATCGAGAATAATTAACATGACATTGAAGATAAAAGGGTCGGGACCCCTTAAAAAAATCGAGTTATAGTAATATTCGAGTTATCATACTTCGAGTTATAGCGAATTTACTGTATATATGTAACCAATTTGTAATATAATTAACCAAAACAATTAGTTTTTATTAAAAAATTCCTACATGTCTAGAATAAAACTGTCTATAAATTATTTTTAATTGCATAACTTAGATCTAACTTTATATAGGAAGTAATCTTTTTAATAATAAATAAAACAAATAACTTAATCTTTTAAAATTCAATAATTTATTTTAAAATAGTTAAAAGTGAATAAAAAGAATTAAATTTGTTAAGCCTTTGTTTCCATTATTAATAACGTTTAAAGCATCTTTCATTTGATCTTTTTATTGATCTTTTCTTCAAATCTGCAGTTACATGCTTAAAAGTTGTTACCAAACATTTGTTTATAAGTTGTAGAAAAGTTTCTGAAATTGTTAGGAATGTTAGCTCAAAACTTTTTTTACATTTAATGAGCCCTTATTGGTCTTGGACTGAGGCTGTCTCATTTTTAATGGTTAGATGGTTTTGTTTTCAAATGAAATTTTTCTTTTCTTGCTGTCCTAGTTTTTTTTAATGCTACTTTTTTTTCATGGAAGATTATTTTTATCAAATTAAATAGAAAAGTATAAAATAATAAACAGTTGTTTTTAAACACGAAAATAACATTAATAAAATTTAAAGAAATGAGAAAAAAATTTATCACTATTTTATTACTACCCTTTTTTATATATATGTGTATATACAGTACAAAGTCTCATGTCCGTTTACCGGAAAAGTCTCTTTCCCAGACACTTTTTAACAATCAAAATAAATAATATTCTTGCCCCTTTTCAAAATAAATTATTATTATCAGGGACGTAGGTAAGGGGGGTGTTCAAACACCCCCCATTGTACAAGGCAATTTTTTTTTTAATACTATAGATAATTTTTCCTTAATTTTAGAAAATGTTTAAATATTTTATTTACTGAAAAAAAAATGGAGAATTCTCATGACATTTTATTTTGAGGCTTTTATTAGTCTGTAACAGAAATAAAATAATCACTACTGCCTCTTTGCTACCCATTCATCAAAAGAGCAATAAACGCTTTTCTACAGTGATTAAATTAGATAGCATCCCTTTCCTCATTGATTTACCACCCACAAAGCTTCTCCCCTCAGAAAAGTAGCCAGACCAGCTCATATTACTCTAAGGGAAAATGTTCTTCGTTTCTTCCAATGAGTTCTATCTTATCTCATCTACTTTTTAAAATATTGGCTATACACAGATCCTATTTACGGTCATAAAATGCATGCCTCAAACTAAGAATTCTCTTGGATTTCTAGGACTGCATATACATGTTTTATTTTATTTTATAACCGTCGTTGAACAGCCGACCCAATTTCATGGGTTTACGACTACTTACGTTCAACTCCGTAGCCTTGTAATTTTGAACCAATCCAGAAGACAAGGAAACTCCTGGATCAGTACCCCCAGAGGTATTGATTTGTTGCATATACATGTTAACCTTTTCAGGACATAAAACTTCCTTGGCAGTTTTTTCGGTCATTCTGTCTGGGAACTTTGTCTTAGACACTCATCCTAAAAGCACTTAGTATCAGATTTTGTTTTTGTTTTTTTGTTTAATGTAGCATTTCATTTAAAATTTCTTTTCATATTTTCTTTCTGATTAATTTTTATTTGTTAATTTCATCCGTTAATTTTTAATTTGTATTGTGTAATTCTGTTCCTCTAAATAAAACGTGATCTTTTATTGGCTATAAAAATAACTTGAATCAAAAATATTGGAGGTAAGCAAATACTTGTATTAAATCAAGCTTTCCGCATATCTGTAACATTTATAATGCTTTTATATTTCAGCATATACATAACATTTAAACTGTACAACAAATAGATCTATTTAGTAAATTTGATTATTCATGCATAATTTTAATTTTAATTCCCAATTTTTGTTCTCATTTTATGATTATGAAATCTGGCTAAAAATCTATACTAAAAATTGAAACAACTTTATTATAATTCAGTCAGAATTGAAATATCTATATTACATTTAATTTTATATTGAAACACAAAAATTTCATAAATGAATAGCTGAGAGCAATTAATCATTCAAACTATCTTAGCATAAATTTGTAAGTGTAACTTAAAGTTTAACTATTTTTTTAAAAAATTGAAAAAACTTTCTATTACTAACTTTCCTTTCTCGGGATCTTATTGCAAGGTAAGTTACTTATGATATTGACAAATTTTTAACGATAATACTTCATTGCATAATCAAAAGTGGCGATATATGTAACAGTTTTATAAAATTAAAATAAATGTCAACAAACCTTTAAATTATGATAAAAATTACTGAAATTGTTAATTAAAAAAAACAATTCAGTACTTTCTAAGAATGATTTAGATCAGCTAAAATAGTTTTTTTTTTGTCTACCTAATTTCGTATATATTTATAGCAGAGTCGAGACCCCTTTTTCTTTAGCTATTATATGCATAGACCTTGTGAAGAAATCTTTAAAAAAAATATACGTCAACTGAAATTTAGTAAATAGTGAATATTTTATCCAAACGTAACAGATTAACAGGAAACCTTTACATTCACTTAATAAATAATATCAGTTTAAATTAAAATATCAGAATAGTATCGAACAGATTTTAATCTGTAATGAAAAAAATTAATAACCAATAAGAAATTTTTCGTAATAATAAATTCAACGTAATTCATAAATTTTCCGTATAATTAAGATTGTGACAACATGCTCTGAACTAAATAAAAAATAAAAATTATGCATATGGTTTTCTTTAATTTTAAATGAATCAAATGAATAATTTTATGTTTAACTTAGGAAAATTTTATTAAAATTCAGATAACTTAAAAACGAATCACAAAACAGATATGAAAAATTTATCATTGCAACTGCATTTAATTTTTCATAAATGATCCCAAAATTTTTATTTGTTAACCATAATCTTGTGTAAACAGTGTAAGCAAATAAAATTAGCAATAATTACGCTGCACTAAACTAAGTTTGACGCTGAATATAAAAAGAAATGAAGTTTAACAAAAGAGTTAACTATCTTACAAATACTACTTTAATTCCAATTTGTTTAATTCCAAATTGAAGAGTTTGAATATATTTTATGTTTTGACTTGAAGTATTCAACACCTTAATTATGATTTATCGTCAACACAAACTAATGAAAAAAAATCTTTGTTTAGCAAAATATTTTAAGATTATTAAAAATGTAAGGGGTAACATTTATTTCTCTTAAAAAAATAAATTTTAAGTAGAAATTGCTTTAAACACATAATGCATTATACTGATTAAGTAA
This sequence comes from Parasteatoda tepidariorum, assembly GCF_982258835.1. Classification (NCBI taxonomy): domain Eukaryota; kingdom Metazoa; phylum Arthropoda; class Arachnida; order Araneae; family Theridiidae; genus Parasteatoda; species Parasteatoda tepidariorum. Next base: position 36,771,803 of record NC_141759.1, read on the forward strand.
CGAAAACTTTTTTTTAAAGTCAACAAATTTAAAAGAATTAATTGTTTCTCTGATATTTAAATTTAATTTAGTGTGATTAGTAATTCTTTAAATGTTGAAATGCCCGCGGCCACTCTATCGAAATCCAAATTTTATAGTCCGTGATCTTACGAAACACGGATTTTTTTCATTCAATGTTTATTTACAAAATATTATGAGGCTTTGTAAATTTGTATCAATTTTTTTTCCTTGTGCTGTATATCTTTTGTATTTATTAATAATTTTTTGTTACATTATTAAAGTTTTACACCCTCTATTTAATAATGTAGTTTAACAGGATATTATTGAAATAAACAAAAAGAAAAATTTGTGCGAAGATATATTCATTTACCGACTTCTCCAAATGTACTATATATCTATGAGTAATTTTCGTTAAGTGCGACAATTTAATATAACTGCCATTGAAATCTGATATCATAGAATAAAATGACAATTTTTTTAAAAGTTTATTTAACACCATTATTATTAGCTTTTTGGAATGATTTTACACATTGTCATTTTCCTGCAGTCTCTAAATAATTAATATACTATGATTAATATAATACTAATATAATTATAAATAATTAATACAATACTAATAACTATATTATTCAATCTGAGTTGTTTAATAAAGTCTTGTGATTAATAACACAAAGACTAACTAAAAATGAAATGGAACATGGAAGTAAAAGCTATAAAATTATAAATTGTTATTTTTCTGGCACTTGAATGCCAAGGAATAATTGGAAACTGCTAAATGCTTGCTTATTGTACACTGTTCTCTATAAGTTATAATGAGAGTTACTTTAATAAACGAGTATTTTTTATTTTTTTTTAAAAATATAGTATTCCAATCCAAAGGGTTAAAAAAAATTCCTATGCGTCGTATTTTCTGAAACTGATCCATATATTCTACTTCGTAAAGAATTCATTTTTTTATATATTATTTTGTCTGCTTAAACGCATTATAATTTGCAGTGAACAGATGAATTTTAGACAATAACGGTGGTTTTGTTTTAATGATCTTTTTATTTGAATTTCGCTTTTCTCCCAATCGAAGGGAAGCGATTAACGACGTTTATGGCTTGTCTTTATTTAGATCACTGGTTGTGATTTTTATCATTTAAAAGAAGCTTACAGTGAAAACTTCTGTATTCAATTATTTTATCCAAACCAAAAAGAGTTTACTTGTATGTATGTAATTGGTTTAATTAAACTGCATCTAGATAATAAATTCCTCAATCACAAAACACCCCCCATGAAAAAACTATACATACGTGCTTGATTATTATTATTATTTTTTTTTTTACCCTTGCGATCTGCAAAAGTATATGCAGGGATAAGAATTATTTCTTTTTTCCACCATAATATGAAGAAAAAAAATAGATGATATGGAAATGAAATCCAGCCTTTAACTACAGTGCGATGAAAATCTATCATTTTTTTCTCAAGTCTCCCATATAAGAGGATTATTACCAACTCTTAATTTCAGGGTGCTCAAAAATTTCACATTTTGAAAAAAACTGCAGATTTGAGGTGAAATTGTCATGGCTAAAGCAATTCATTAAGTGATTATTTAAAAGCACAATTCAGAATTTTCGGATTGTAATAATATTCTATTAAAAATTAAATCAAAATTTTAAAAACCTTGTGGAAATCCCAAACTGTTGAAAATGTGATCGATGAAACCATGTGCTGAATAAAATCGTCCTAAACCAAGTGAGGAAAAAAATTGTCAATGATTGCTTGTGCAATTCAAAGTTCGCCGCATGATTAATATCATATAAAAACATTAAGATTTTAAAAGCCAAGGAAAAATCCGTTTTAAAATCTACCGATAAAAAAATATGATTGTCAAAGCAAAGCGGATTCAATGTAGAATCTTCGCTAATCGAGTGGATCAAGAAATGATAACTAACTAAAATGCATGATTCAGAATTTGCTGTATGTTATAATGGCATATTAAAATATCAAGATTTTAAAAACCTTGTCGAAAAATGTAATAAAAGGTGCAAAAATAATGCAACAACGCAAAACATTTGGATTTATTTTTTGTTGAATTAAATTGACGTTAATTATCGTATACTTTAAATTTTTATTGAATAAGGATGTTTTGATGTTTAATTTAAATACATACAGAAAAATCTATTTTCTGTACATAGCGAAGCTCCGATGATTCAGGATATGGGACTTTCCTCTATATGTGTGTGTATATATATATGAGAAAAGAACTATGTATAGAGAATACATGTTCTAATACTATCGGTTATATTCTCATGTTTTTTTTTTTTTTTTTGAAAATCTCATTCTACCTTTTTTTGCCTTTTGCAAGTCATAATTATGTTACAAAAAAACAGGATTTTTAAAATCATGTAATCCATGACAATATAACTGCTGAAAAGTGGATCAATGTCTAAAGCAAGTAGATTTAGACGGAATTTGCATATTGAAATAAAAAATATATTATTTTAAAAAATAGCTGGATTTTAAAAGTGAATCACTGACAATGACTTTCAAAAAATTAATTAAGAAAAAAGAGTGAAGTGATTCTGCCTCCGGGTATATTTATATATTATTGCATAATATATTTAGTGCCATGAGTGTTATATGTTCAATAAATGCATAAAGTTAAATCCTTATCAAAGCTCACACCTTTCAATTTAAATATAAAACTATAGAGACTAATGCATTTGCAGCGTCTGTCTACGTTTTTCTGAAAGGTACCTATTTTGTGAAAATTTAGACATAATTTGTGAAAAATTAAAAATTATATTAAAAAATCAATACAAAAACATGGTAAAAATATAGATTTATCGTTTTTTAAGGGATACAAAAATAAAATTTTAAGAAAAAGTATTTTGTGAAACTACCGTTTTTCCTAAAGTTGAATTTGTGAAACTACCGTTTTACCTAAAATTGAATTTGGGAAGGTACCGCTATACTGTAGTAAATTCGGCCTGGACAGACCCCTGATTTGTTACTCATTTTTCTGTATTACATTACAGATTTTATTTTCATTAATTTCACCCATCTCTAGTTTAAAGAGCAGATTCCTTCAGGTCTTGCGACCTTTCTATAAACGAGTTTAACTGTTCAACTTTTTATTTCTAGAGCATATTTTCACATCGTATTGGTATTTCATCATACCAATTAGAATCGTGCAACAATGCCAACCACAATTTTAAACATGCACAAATTTAAAAATTTTTTTGTAGAGGTTTGCTCAGGTGTGGCTACAAGTTACTTCCTACGAGTTGGTCCCCTTCTGTGGTACTTTTTTTAGTTGAAATTCTATTTTAAAAAATCAAATCGTCAAAATTAGACCTAAATAGAATTAGACTTCAAACATTTGTTGAGAGTTTCATGTTTTGTAGATGCATGATATTTTTGTCTAGTTTTGTCTAATTCTTAATTTAGTTATGTAATAATTTAGATTTTATGCTCCTAATCTGTTTTAATTTTATTTCAGGTTATAGGAACTCTGAAATAACTTCAATTCTCTATGTACTGAAGTATATGGTGGCATCTATTTAGAAATTTTTTAATGGCTTTTCGTGATTTTCCAACTGTTTGGGTTCCTAACAGTCCAGATACATTGCTTGATATTTCTTTGTTTAATTGTTGTAAAAATCCTCTCACATTTTGCACTTTTCATCCAAGCTTAGGCTATAGACTGCGTGAGGGATTAGCATTACCTCAAGAAATATGTGAACGCATGCTAGAAGTATGCAGGACACAGATGTGTGATGATGACTTTTATAAATTTATCAGAATATTTGCTGACAGTCCAACTCGCCTTCGTCATGTCGACCTGCGAGACACACCTGTGAGAGACAGTGACCTTGTGGTTTTTCTATACCACCCTATTACTGAGCTCAACCTAAAAGGTTGTACGAAATTAAATCGTGGTGCCTTGAAATGCTTGTCTAAATTTAGTGGGAGTTTGCAAACTTTGATTTTAGGATCAAATCCTGATCTATTTAATGATGATGATATTCCTGCTGGAAGTTTTGAAGGTACTGCTAAAGAAGACACCTCATCAAAAACTAGAAGAGAGGATGTTCCTTCTGGCAGTTTAGATGGTTCATTTAGATCATCTCAGCTAGCTCAAAAATTAGCCCATCATCCCCAAATAGCTCTGCACCCTCAGTTAGGGTCTTTTTTCAATGTGAGGAATCCAAAGTTAACTGAAGAAGACTTTTTTAGAGACTGCATGAGGATTTGGCTGACAAAAGATGAACCAAAAAAAGATGAAACTTTAAAACTTCTGGATAGTCTTCCAAAGTTGACTTCTTTGCCAATGCTGCGTAAACTAGTGATACATGAACTGACCAAAACTGGGAAAAGTGTAGAATTTTTGCAAGTTATTAAGACAACTAGTCGGTTAACTCATCTTGATTTGTCTCATAGCAAAGTGTGGGGTTTTGAGTCTTTCGTTAATCATCCTTTGCTGTCTTTGGTTTTGTATAATGTTAAAGATTGTATTAAAGATTGCTTGCCATCAATTTATCTTATAAAAACTATTAGGTAAGTTTATTCTTTCTGCTTTTTTAAATTATTGAGTTTTGTTTTAGCTGATCTGGAAGATAGGATACAGCTTTTACAAGCTTAGAATATTAAGTTTTCTTTTTCTTTATGCTTTTAACTGTAAATGTTTTTCTGAAGTTTGGACTTAAGTTCAGTATTTTTCTCTTTTTAATATTGTGTCCAGTCTAGAAAATTTGTTTTAATAATATTCAATAATTCATTACACCTAAGGTTCCAATATATTTTTTTTTTTTTTGCTATGGAACCTATCACCTTTTGGTGAAATCCCTACTTCATTTTATATAATATATTGTCCAAAAATATCAATTTCATAAGTTGTCATTATGCAACATAGTTCACATTAATTCACAAATTAACTATATTAACTTTTGCATAAACATAATTAAAACGAATGCTGATGACTTAAACTTCTATAAAAAATTATATTATTTTTAAGTAATTGGTTAAATGCAATGTTTTTATTATGTGATTATGTTTTAGGCATTTGGATATCTCCAGTACAGAAGCTCACACAGTGAAATATGAAAATCCCAATCAGGTTTTAAAAACAATTGTTGACAATTTAGTGAATTTAACATCACTTGATATATCTGGCACAAATTTGGCTGGGAAGGGAACTATTGAACGATTTCTAGATTCTAAAAGGTAAAAAAATTTATTTTTATTTTAATAGTTATAAAGTTTGATAATATCTAATTGTGGGTTGAACAGTGAAAGTTGCAGCTAATAATTTTTATACATTCTGTCCGAAGATTTTTTTGGTGGCAATAAATTTTTAGCAAAACTCATGGCTTCAAGTCCATCTAACCAGACAGCATTATGGTTGAACAGAGCAAAGGTAATCTTTCAGTAGTTTATATGCTCACAACTGTTGGTCAACACAGCAATTAACAGGTTAGAATAGAATAGTATGAGAAACAGACACCTAGTCGTATTTATCTTGTGATCTAATTTACATAACATTGATACCAACAACCAAACTTTTAATATTAACTATCAAGAATTACTTGGAAAAATAAATGTATGCTAATTATTTACAAGTACAGAAAAATATATGTTAATTCCTTACTTATGACATACCTTGCGACCACTCTGCTTCCTGATGAACCATCGCACACCTATTGAAAGAGGTATTAAACAAAGACATCTAAAATAAACAAATCCTGAATTTTGGTGGTAAAGTCAGAATTCGCCGATCGAAAGGATGTTACATTAATGTCTGAGTAATGGATGTGGTTATCACTATAACATTTTGTATGTGTACATTTTGTGGTTATCACTGTAACATTTTGTCTGTGTACATTTTGTGGTTATCACTGTAACTCTGTTGCTAAAATTATAAAGTCAAACAATTTTGTTACTTTTAACTCACAATGGGCACTTTTATTTGCCCCAGAATAATGCATTTGTTATTTTTATGGGTCATTTTACTTAGCACCAGATATATGAAATTTATTTTGATAAAAACCTCTGTAAAAAATAAGGAGAATTATTATAAATTTAAGTAACCAAACTTCCAATGGTTTGGTTATTTGCTAAGAGTGAACTCAGAAAGAAATGTTAAAAGTATATTAGATGCAAATCTCGAAGGATCAAGATTTTGAAAAAGACTAGAATAAAATGGAATGAGTAGATTGAAAAAAATTTGTTAAGAATTACCAACTACTAGAAAAAGAATCCAACTGAAAATGATGCTTCAAAATCTTGAAGTTGGACAGGACTCTGCAAGGGTTGTAATGCTAGGATGGTGATAAAAATGTTTGCTTTGCACCAAAATATTAAATTTGTTACTTCTTGCTCTTGCTCATAATGGACATCTTCTAAAGTCTATAATTCGAATAACTGACACCCCTCGGGTTCATTGTATGTATCTTTTTATATCCATGGATTGTTTTAGGCTCTTCTTTTTTATCTATTAATGTCTATTAATGTCTATTTATATTTATTAACTATTAATATTTATTACCTATGAATATTTCTATTATTGCCCTTTCCTACGCACTAAAAAAAATTTCAGCACATGATTACGAAATCCATTTAACACTCTCAACAAAATTTTCTATGATATTGCAATGACTGTATACCGCAGTTACTACTTCACAATGTTTTGGTTTGTAACATTTCAGGTTGTCTTTTTAACTAAACATTTGTCATGCTTATCTGAACATGATTTTAATTGTAAATTTTTTTTATAGCAAAGTCAACGAAGAGGATGAAGAGGAAACATCCTTAACTGATATTCCTGGTCTTGCAAGTAGAGTACATAGACCCCTTGAATTTTTAGGACTATTAAATTGCTCTCATCAAGCATGCTATCGACATCATATACCAGCTATCAGGGTAGGTATTATTTATAATTTCTTTATATTGTATGTGACAGTATAACTAAATAAGAATTTTACGTGTTCTGTTTATATACGTATTTTAAATATCGTTGAGTTTTTGTGATTTAAGCATTAGATTACGGAATTAAGACGTTCTTATGTAATACTCATTTACTCAATGTTTAGTTTCTTACTTGTAATCTAAAGTTTACATTTCGTTGTTAATACAAAATCTTGTAAATGAGATGTTTATTTCCTACTTATCAGCATTATCTTTTTTCTGTCCTTATTCGCATTGGGTTACTTTTTTTTTAATGAAGATTTGTTAGGGAAAAAAGCAACAAACAATTAAATGATGGTTTGCTAGAAAAAAGGTGTTTTTTCACATTTTTTAACACATTTATAATATTTTAATGAATAACAATATTGTTGTAAGATTGGATTTGTGACAGAAGAATTATATAATCAATGTGATTTATTTGTTTCGTTTTTTATTTGGTTACAATTATATCAATTAATTTTTAATATGATATTACCAAATGGAAATTTCGTATTACACATTTCAGTAATTATTTTTCAACGCCCTCATTGTCATTGTAAATCCGTGTTTAGGCCTCCTCCCCTTTTTGCATTTAATGCAGTTGATTTCCCCATAATGGATTATATTAATATTGAATATGAAAAACTGTTCACGTTTTTTATAATTCAAAATTTGCGCTTTTGAGTAACCTTGTGATGCGCTCGATTTGTGCTGATACCATCATAAATTCATGACGTATTTTGAATGTTTAAAAAAGTTATTGTTGCTACAAATTTTCTTGATATTCTTTTTTTTTTAAATCCCTATGTTTTTATACATTATTATTATGATATGCAAAATTCAGATTGTGCATTTATTAGTTACTTTTTGATGCAACGATAACACTGTTCAATTTTTTCACAGTTATTGCTACTGGTATCCATGTGGTTTTCTTAAATCTTGATATTTTCATACAATATTATTAAGAGACAAGAAATTTGAACTTCACATTTGAGTAATTACTTTTTGACAGGCTTTTTTTGTTAAATCTATATAACGTTTCATTTCCCCCCTGCAGTTATTACTGTTGATTTTCATCCGATTTTTTGAAATTCCAATATTATTATAATACAAGAAAAAGTCGCTTACCTGAGTATTCACTATTTGACTTGATAATTCTATTATTTTTTTTTCAATACATTTTTCGGCAGTTATCACTACTAATTTTCTCGTATTTTTTTAAAAATCTACTACACTACAATACAACATGTGAACTTAAAAACGTACATTTAATTTACCCTTCTTGACTCATCCAATTCATGTGGTTTTGTTGTAAATACACGTGGTTTTATAATAAATATTTTTTCTTTTATTGTTGCATATTTCACAGTTCAATTTTTTTAGTTATTAATTTTTCATGCGATGACAGCTTTCTATTTTTGAAAAAAGAGAAATATTTGTTTTTCTATCTATATATTCTTTTATGAGAAATTTTTTTTCTTCTCTCTTTAAATTTTATAAATGTCACTTTTTGTACATGAAAATTATAGTCTTTTATTTATCTTCTACGTACTTAAAAAAATAATATTATCATTACTAGTTTTCTCTTATATTTTTAAAAATCTACTACACTACAATACAGCATGTGAACTTAAAAACCTACATTTAATTTACCTTTTTTGACGCATCCAATTCGTGTGGTTTTGTTGTAAATACACATGGTTTTATAATAAATATTTTTTTTCTTTTATTGTTGCGTATTTCACAGTTCAATTTTTTTTTAGTTATTAATTTTTCATGCAATAACAGCTTTCTATTTTTGAAGAAAGAGAAATATTTAATTGTTTTTCAATCTATATATTCTTTTATGAGAAGATGTTTTTTTTTCTCTCTTTAAATTTTATAAATGTCACTTTTTTTACATAAAAATTATAGTCTTTTATTATCTTCTGCATACTTAAAAAAATAATATAAATAGATAAAAAATAGTCACCAAGTTCTATTTCCAGCAATCACATGTCCGATTTCAGTACTTAAAATTTCACTATAATATTCAAAATGTCTTATCTTGGGCAACAATAGTAAAAATTGAGGAAAAAATGTGAGAAGTGTTAAGTTATTTGATAAGTTTTTAAATTCAGATTATGTAACTCTATTTTAAAATGTTACTTCTATTGCATTTGTATCAAAGTACATTTTTTTAATTATTTTTGCAGATTGCTGGAGATAATGGCGAGGAACAGATTCTAACAGCTGGTCAAGCATATTGCACAAGAGAATCAGCAATTCAAAAAGTACTAAATGATCTCTTTTCACTATTTCGTTTTTCTGAATGTAAAAACATCCCATTGGCACTTGACATCATCATGGAAGCTATGCGTATACACTTAAGAAAAAAGAGCATTCAAGTAGCTGGCAGGTATATTTAAGATTCCATTATGTCATTGATTCCTAAATTTTTTTCAAGTCACAACCTCTTATATCAAACAGTGATTCCGCTTATGCTTGACTTAGCATTCACTTTAAATGATCTCATGCGAATTGATTAACCAACTGTAAGCAATCTGTGGAGCATTCTTTCTACTTCTTTAATTACTTTGAATGTTGGTGCTTCTATCATTGCATGAAGTATTTCTGATATCCTTTTTTTTCTTTATGGTGTCCTTTTTTTACTTTAGGCAGCTATTAAACTTATTAATGAAATTATTTAAATGAATACTTTGTTTTTATTTTAAAATTTTCATAGTAAATTTAACTTGTAAAACTGATATAAAACTATAAATTTAGTTTACCAAAAGGACCTATTAGGTTTTCATTTAGTGGCATGAATCCAACAGATAATTCATGTTGTAAAAGTAAAATTATGTTGTAATAGTGCTTGTCTGAAAACAATTGCCACTTTTAGTTGTGACTTATTTTATAAATTTTTGCATCTTTTATACTAATTTTTACTCTATATATTTTTCAGTGCTTCTCTTTTCTATATTGTGAAATCTGAACATAAAGAAACATTTAATGTAAAGATAAGAAGGTGGGTATATTTGTATTGAAAATCTTAGGTAACATGTATTTCTGTCGTTGACTGTTTACATATATATTAAATTAAAGATGCCCAAATTTACAAGAATTCTTTAAAAAGCTTCATAACAACAGGATAGTAGTGCTCATAACGTACTCTGAAAAAAGAGTTATCCTAATGCTTGTGTAGTAGTCCAAATTATTGAATAATCATCTCTAAGCACAATTACTTATAATAAACTATATGTAAATGTTTATTGCTCTCAAAGTAGCTTTGTTAGCATCTAACACGCAAAATTTAATCGAAGTCAATGTAGTTGTAGTAATATTATTATTTCAAATAAGCAGGATTCTCTAGCTCTGCTCATTAAAAAAGAAAGGAGAGGGCAGTTTTGTAGGAACAAAAGCATTATGAAACACTTGCTCTTCATTTAAAATGTAAAATTAAACAAGATTTTTAAAAGCAAACAAAAAGTTCAAGTGAGAAAGTTAGGAACTTTTTTTTTCCGATTATTAAACCAGAAGGTATGGATAAATGAAAATGAATTCTTGCAAAAGGTGATTATTGTAAAATTAAAAGTAACAAACATTGTACAAATTCTTTCATAGATTGTACGCATCTTCTAAAAACATCTGACACTCTTTTTACTTCCTTTGTTTTACTAAGCTGGTAAAACAATGAAAAACAATGGTTTAGTCACTCGAGAAAATGAGTTATTTTATGAGGAAAGAGAAAAGTAAAGTTCCAATTACTTTCAATTAAAAGACTTGCAATTTTTTCATTAATTTATTGGGATTTAAACATAAAAATGTAATTTTATTCCAAGCAAATTTGTTTAAAACTGATTAAATATTCTGAGTTTTTAATTGACTTTTCTTATTACTATAGTTGACACTCCATTTAATGACTCCTTTCATCCAAATGAAAAAGATATTATAATGGTGGGTAATTATGTGTGTGCACAAATATATCATAAATATCTACTCGTAAATATATCATAAATATCTACTCGTAAATATATCATAAATATCTACTAAAAAATAAAAGATTAATTTTGACAAAACAATGTTGTACTTTGATAAGAGTTGACTAACAGAATAATTTGTATAAACATATTGTTTTCTTATAAATGCATAAAAAATGTTTTTGTGAAATAATATATTGTTAGTGAAAAATATGTAAACAAAATAATGCACTGGCTTGGGGAGGCATTTTCTTTAAACATATGTCTAGATAACTGCAATGTGCAAATGAGTTGTGAAGACAATGTGCTTTAAATCCAAAAGAAATCACCCAAAGGGACTAAAATTTTACAAAATGAGTGAATAACAATCTCAAACAAGGAAAGTATGATCATTGAATTTATTATTCCTTTTTAAAGGAAATTTTTGAAGACTAGTAATTTACATTTCACTAACTTTTTAACCAAAAATCATGACCCCCTGGGATAAGAATCTAAAACATCTTGTCTCTCTTCCCTATTCAAAGGGAATTTAAATTGTTTCACATTAAATGTGCAATGACCAAGGCAGGATATAATTTTTTAAAATTAGTAGCAAAGTTAACTAGTGCAAAAAAAAAAAAAAAAACTAGTAGCAAAACTTGGGTTTACACTCTCATTTTTTAAAGTGACATTGCTCTTCATTTTGTGGTGGAAAAAAATGGTTCCTAAATGATTGATGTTCCATATTTATGCTTTATAAAAGTTCAAATAACACTATTTTATGCTATTTTCATGTTGCAAGATATCTAGTGTTTCATTACATTAAAATTAGGCCTTAAATTTAGAGCATTTGGTAAAATAAAAGATTTTTTTAAATTGTTTTTCTAGGAATTTTTTTTAAAAATTCATTAAATGACATACTTATCTCAAAGTAGAGCTTTTTTATAAGAACTTGTCCAAAATTCTATTATTGAAACAGAAAAAATTCAACTTAAAAAAATAAAAATTGTGATAATAAAAATTTTAAAAATTGTGATGACATGGATTTACAATGGAATCTTTATGAATGAAATGTATCAAAAGTGATAATTTAAATTTGCTAGTTGTGAGAACATCGTATAAAAATGATGGGAAATTGAAGGATTCAGTGAAAATGGCTGATATACAATTACTGTAGAAAAACATTTTTATGAATTTGCAGCAGAATCAAAGTAAACCGAACAGGTAAAAAATTTATTACTTAAATTTAAAATTCACTTGTCGTAATTGCATTGTTTTGAAATATTGAAATCGTAATAATGGTGCAGAAATAGTCAGAAATGCAATAAATAGATGCTGAAAAAACAAGCAAAAAACGAGGCATGGTTAAAGTTGGATGCATTCCAAAGTGTGCATATTAACAACTTATAATTCAAATTAAAAATACATATTAACACATATTAGAAACTTTACTGAAATGAATTTCAAGCAAAAATAAAAAAAATTGTAATTTACGAGGGAATCGGCTGAAATAAATTATTAAGTCTCTGAGACCATAAAATGTTATGAGCAATTTTTTACTACTGTGTTTTTCTGGAATTAGCATATGATTCTTTTTTTTTTAACAATCATTTTGCTAGTTGATGAAATTGAGCCCTGGTGGTAGCATAAAAAATTGTGATTTAAATTATGTTCTCAAATCTTTTGCTAAATCAAATGACTTTAAATGGCTCTAGAAGCATTTTCTTTTGAAACGTAAAAATATTCAAAGTTTTTTTTAGAAGTTATTTTCAGAGGAATACAAAATATTTTATTTAAATTTTACACCTAACATTTCCAAATGCTAACTCTGTAATTCTCATCTCTTATAACATCTCTTTTTGTCCACGCCTAAATGAACAATAAGATCCAAGATGGTTATGATGTGAGAGCACAAAAATACTATAATTATTTTTTCATAACTAAAAATTTTAAATTTGACCAACTAGAAAAGAAAAATAGAGTGTCGTTGTTCTTTCATTAAATGAGCTTTAAAGATTATTCATTTACACTAGGAAATGAAGACTCTGTATTGTCTTTATTTCTTGTTCACAAGCTTCCAATCGCCAATTTAATAAATTCATAACACTCATTTCCTTTCCTGGACGTGATATTCAAATTCTTGGCATTTAAACGTGCTGCCAAAAGACATATTTTCTAAGGTTATTTGTTGACGGTTTATTGCCAAATGCACTTGGATTCTTCATTCACTGAATTTATTATTTTTATTATCACTGTTGTCAAGTGTACTCATATGCTTCGTATATTTGCATAATAATCCCTTGTTCTGATATACCTAATGATGATACCTAAATATAATATTGTTTATAAGCTGTTAAATTTTTGCACTAAATAAAATATAAATATATATATTGATAAAATGGTTGTTTTATTAAGGAAATTGTTATTGTCATTCAATGTTAATGCTTTAATTTCTTTCAGGAAAATTATTAAAACTTTGCTGGATGCTATGTTTGCTCATTATTCAGATACAACTGTGAGTAATATAAGTGATTTTTTTTAACAATATTTTATCCTTATGGCTAAATAATAATAATTAGTATATGATTTTTACACTAATTTATTTCATTTGTCAGTAATTCTTATTGTTTTATCTTTTCAACTGCAACATTAAAAACTTAAGTATTGTATAAGAGAAATTCTGTATTATGCAGATTTATTTGTACTAACTATAACTAAGCAAATGTCAGTTGTTGCAATTGTAGTCTTTATAAAAAATAAAAAACATGGGCCTCAGTGGGAATTTTAAGAAAGCCTGCACTGTTTCCCTTCCCTGGAGTACATAAGGCAGTGTCTTGTCTTTATCTTAGTATTTGTAGACGATAAGTACAGTGAATTCGCGATAACTCGAATCTGATAGGACTGACGAAAAACTTCGATATATCGGAAGTTCGACTTACCGTTAGTTTCGGTTTTGGAATTTCAAAATAGTGTTGGATTCTTTAATTAATGCTTATTAATTACAAATCTTCTAAATGCTTACAATATTTAAGATAATTTTTCTGACAAGCCATTTACGATAAACTGTTTGAAGCACTTTATGATACCCTGGTCTATTGACTGCAACTTTGCTGTTGTGTTTGGCTGGAGAAACTGCAAGTTTACTGCTTTCAAATTAGTTAGATCACTATGCACTATCCATTAAGAGTATCACTTTTCTTTTTTTAGCGAAGAATTTCCGATCTAATTTTCTTACATAGTCTTCAAATAAAACTGATGTCATCCAAAACTTTTTGTTAGACTTGTAATCCAAAGGATACGTTTTTACATTCTTGAAACATCAGGGATTTCGGTATTTTCCGATAACAAGTAAGGGCAATTTCTCTGACCCAGTAATGTTTCATTTAACCACTGTTCACATACTTCAAGAGGGGCAACTTTAGCTTCTCCATGAAGAGTGCAAAAGACATTGTGTGTGTGTTGCAAAGGAAGGGCAAGATATCAGCTCCTAGCTTTTTTTTCTTGCTTTAAAAGATCAACAAAAAAAAAATCGAGTTAAAGGGAGTAAAATTCGAGTAATCGAGAATAATTAACATGAAATTGAAGATAAAAGGGTCGGGACCTCATAAAAAATCGAGTTATCGTACTTCGAGTTATAGCGAATTGACTGTATTTTATATCCTACTGTGAATCCTAGTGCTTGAAATGGCTTGATAAGTATGGTATCGAGTAGAATAAATAATAATATGTATATATATGCAGCCAGGGCTCGATTTATTAATCCCTTTGAACCAAAGGAAAATTAACATTATAGTGTGATGTTGTTACATCTAGATACACAAAAACATATAAAATATTTACTCATAAATACTGGACTAATTTCGGAAAACACATTATTCTTCCCTCCACTTTGCAGTAAAAGGAGGATGTACTCGAAAGCATAGACTGTATTTAGATATAGTCAATTCCATATTACTCAATTAACAATTTCTCTCTATTCTTATTCCCTATAACTAAATTTTTTTAAATGATTGCTGTCTTTTCTAGATGGAAAAATAAAAAAATATATCAATCACTATCAAGGAACTAAAACTTTCTCACTTGTTCTCTTGTGATCTATGCAGAATAGATTTAATTAGTCAAAACAAGTTGAGTCACTGTGTGAAAGAAAGAGTTAACACCTATATACCTTATATTTAAGGTATATTTAAAAAATAAATAAATTGTTCATAAAAAAGTAGAAAATTTTTTCAGAAGAAGATATAGATTTCTGAACTATATCTTTGTATTTGATTTTTAAATTTTTTTTTTCTAGATGCTTAGAAATGGTTGCCTGGCTCTTATTCATTTCAAAATACCTGAAGATATGGTATGTTTATATCAAGTTTAATCTTTACAAAACCTTAATAATAATTTAATAAATTAAACAATTTGTCATCAATACATATTCTGTTTATATATATATATGTTAAATCTCTAAAAACTGTTGTAGTAAATTAGGTGGTCATATATTTCAAATTGTAATGTGGATACGTAACCTGCAACAGTTAAATGGTTGCTTAGTAGTTCCCAGTCTTTGAACCAAAACATAGCAAGCAAATAAGAAAAATGTAAATATTTTTCAAATTATGAAATTTATAAATTATGAAATTGTAGCATTAATGTATCAAAATGTAGATGTAACAAATGTTCATAGTGTTAAAAAGGCTTTTTATGCTATTGTGATTTCTTTTTTTTAGGAAATTTTTTTTAAAACATGTTTAAATGTAGTTTCACGATTTATTTAATAATAAAAATGCAAGTTATTCATATACAGTTTAAAATAATAATAAGAAAAAATCATATGGAGGAGGTTGAAATCTCATTATGATTTAATCTTATTAAAGAAAAGAAAAAATGTGTGAACAATTCAAAAAGTTTTTTTTTAATATTTGAGGCAAATTCTGATTTTGATTACACTAAGAAAAGCGATTAAGTTGTTATTAAGTTTTATAAAAACTAAGATCAATTTGACTCTCAAAAACAAATTTTCTTTCTCCGCAACCCTCTTCAAAAAACAAAAAAAGAAGGGGGGGTTATCTCTAAACTATTACTTTTGGACCATTTTTTCATTCAAT
The DNA here is from genome assembly GCF_982258835.1 of Parasteatoda tepidariorum. Classification (NCBI taxonomy): domain Eukaryota; kingdom Metazoa; phylum Arthropoda; class Arachnida; order Araneae; family Theridiidae; genus Parasteatoda; species Parasteatoda tepidariorum. The sequence continues at coordinate 36,787,770 of NC_141759.1, forward strand.
AGTAAAAGAGAACAGACATTAAGGCCAGTAGAGTTTTGTACATAAAATGAGATAGATGTTTAATTGTGGAATGTTTTTATTAGTTATTTATTTGTACATAATTTGGTTTTTGAATCATTTTCATGATATGAAATTTTTAAGTAGTTATGTAAAATTAGTTAAGTTTAGTTTAGTTGTCATAAAATAATAAAATACTCTCTTTTTTTTGTCAATTCAAAGTTTATTTTTCTGTAATTTATAGCCATTATTATCAGAATATTACTCAGTATAAGTTTTTTGTAGAGTATTTGTTTTATTTAAACTTAGGGATATTAAGGAAAATATTCAGTAGTTTAGTGTCTTATAAACTTTAAGTTTTTTTGTTGTTGTATGTAATATTTTATCATGCTTTCACTACAGATATGAACTATTTATTTATACTTTTCAATTGCAGTTTTTTGACTATGAACGTTTTGCAAGGTTGCTTCTGTTGATTGTCTCTCAAGTTGATCAGGATGATTTTGTTCAGCGCATTGGCGTCTATTTATTAAACAGCTTGGCTTGTCAAGTTGACGGAATCGAAAAGAAGCTTGTTGGTGATCAAGGCGCTATAACAGTATGTTAAAAAATTTTAATGTACAATTACATTGCATTTGAAATTTTTATATTTCTGTATTGGTATATCAATTGAAATGTTAAGTCTATGGATTTATATATTTTTAATATGAAATTTTTAAGTCGTTATTGACATACGACAAAAGCATTTTTAAGTCTTGGGAAACTTGAATGATGTTTTTGATGAAATTCAAAATGTTACAGAGTCTTAAGAAGACTTTTCAATTCTGATGAAAGTTCAAGTGTCAAATTATTTTAGGGGGGGGGGGGGAGAATCTAGATTTTAAATAGCCTTTACCTTACATTTGTTCAATATTAAAAACATGTGTTTCATTGTATTGTAGGTCAAATGTCAAATTTTATATCACAAATTATCACTGAACCTTTATGAATCATAAATTTTATTTTTGTTGTCTACATATCTTCCCCCCCCCCGACTGCAAAGTCTACAACAATGAATAAAATATGAGTAAATGCAAATTAAGGTGAATTGAGAAACTTCTTTCTACAAACATTCTGCAAGTTAAAAAACTTCTGCATTAAAAAATACATTTAACTAAATATAACTCAGTGAAAAAAATTATTTTTAATCATTATTTTTTTCCCCTTATTTATTTAATAATAGGGTGATTCCACACCATATTTGTTGTCTAGCACGCTTGAAAATTTTTCAATAATTTATGAATCACATATAAAATTAAAGGTCATTAAATATATTTTATGAATATTAAATGAGTTTTTTTTAAAAAAAATTATGCAAATTCTTTAAATTGCATGAAATGTGAAAAAATTTAATTTAAAAGTTGCAGACATGACAAAGAGAAAATATTTTTTTGCCAGTACAACATTTAATATTTATAATTTGGTTGCATACATTGCAACCAACTTTACTATTTGGTTGCATACATTGGTAACATTCCATACATAACAAGTTGCAAAATATAATTTCACTAAATTTTTATAAGCATTTGAGCTTGATAAGAAAAACCCTTTCAAGTGAACCTGTATCACAAACTATATAACTTATAAAACTTTGCAATGTTGCCTTTTATTTTTCTAATAACCAATTGCATTGACAAATTACATTGTTTAATTTCAGTTATTAAAAAGCTAAATATGTATTTTAAATTTAAACAACATTTGCATTTATGGCAAACTATGTATTTGTTCTAAATTACGTTTGGAATAATGGCAACAAAGCAGTTAATGGAATACTGTTTGACATTATTTAAGATGATTAGTTAATGCACATATTTATTTGCATATGTTTTTCTATTAAATTGAATTTTCCTTTGAAATTTGATGAGATCTAATCTTTACTAGTTGATTTACTTAATTATTATATACTTAATTAAAGTTTATTGAACTTGATACAGTTTGTAGAATTCTAAGCTATGTTTGTTTAGTTATAAAATTCCTCATGCCATCAACAAGTACAGAAACTGAAAGCAGGTGCAATGAAATGTGAAACTGAAAAAGCAGAAGAAAGCAATATAAAGAAAAAGAGGAATACAAATATTCTAAGGTTCTTGCTGAAGAACAGAAGTAGTACATAAGAATGAAAATTTAAGAAGCACAAAGGAAATGTAGGAAGAAAAAAGCAGAAACTGAAAAATCAAGCATGAGTTTATCTGGCTACACCATCAGACATTCTTTGGGGAAGCCTGTAAAGAAAATTAATAAAGCTCCCCTGAAGAAACTTCATGGTTTAATAGATGTGATATCAAAAATTGATTTATATTCGCAAATTCAGCTTTTCACAAAGAATGCTGAATTTTCATTCTTTGAAACAGCTCATGGTAAAAGTGTTGTTGGTGGGATAGGTAGCATAATCAAAAACATAGTTTGAAGAGCTGCATTGGAAGGTAGAGAAGTCATTGTTGAAGCTAAATCTTTTTTTATATTTCATTCAACCTACTATATAATTTTTATTTAGTGTTTTGGATTAAATTAAAACTAATTTTTATATAAACATAAAATCTTTTTATTTAAATTTTTTGTTCATATTGCAATAATAAATAGAGGTAAATTTGATTCTGATTTTTTTTTCTGTTTTTTTTCTTCCAGATAATGCTGCAGTTAATTGAGAAGCGTTTGGAGAGGCGTATATGTGATGAAGTTATGGAAACAGCTTGGAGTACTATGTGGAATGTAACAGGTTAATATTATCTTGTTATTATATTTTTTGAAATGGTTTTATGGTTTGGAGTTTTATTGTTATGTGTTAAAATTTAAAATGATTTGAAGAAAAAAAAGTCATGCGAAGAAGCAAACAATACATATTTTTAATTACTAGGATTTAACAATTAATTTTAAAACTTATGTTTTTTAATGTGTTAGAATTTGTATAAAAGTATAAATAAAAATCAATGTAGATTAATTTAAGTAAATAATCTATTTATATCTGTTTAATGTAACCAAAAGAAAAGAGCTGATTTGATTTCTTTCTGTTGATAGTGACAACATGTCAATTACATTAGAAAAGAAAAATTTAAATTATTCATAAAATGTTAGTTGTATGTTATGCTGCAATAGCCGATAACTTAAGTTTAAGAACCAGATCATCAGGTGAAGGCATAATCTAGTTTTTATCATCATTTCTTTCCGTTGACAATTAATAGAAGTGTAAATTTATCAAGCTTAATTGATCATAGAATTATAGTCATGCAATAACCAATCAAAATACAGGAGATTAAAATATCCATAGTTCAGAACATAGCACATTTTTATAGCTTGAAATATAATTTTGAAACTTATACTGGATGTTTTAGTTAAATATATTAAAAACATGTATAAAAATTATTGCCCAGTTAAAAATCTGTAATTTTTTATAAATTCAACATTTTTACATTTATCAAAAAAAAAATAAATAAAGTTGTGACAGAAGTATTAAGAGCAAATCATCAGTCAAATAGTTCATTTTTATTTTCTTACTTACAAACAAATATTTAAAAAATGTGTTTAAATTTTGTGTACTATGTGCCATTAGTAAGTGGCAAACATAAACATGATACTATTAGTAAAATGTCTTAATCTACGTTCAATAATAAAAATAATGTAAAAAAACGTTTTTATTTTATTTGCTTGGTAATTTTTTTTATATATAACAGAAAATATTGATACTTATTTTACCATGAGTAAATTTGTCTTAATGCTAGTTTGATTTGTGATATTTTTGTAAATTAAGAAACAAGCTGCATAAAAATTATGTGTTTTTTTTTTTTAATTTTCGAAATTTTATAATGAGTTTTTTGGCTGCTTAATTAGTGGCTCAAATGACTTGAATAATATTTTTGCGTAGTGCAAATTTGGTAACTTCTGCTGCATTTTCTTACTGTAAAATGTATCTTTTCTTCCTCTTTTTTTCCAGTTAATTGCTACATAAAATTTATGTATTTTTAAATTTTCATATGGTCTGGTTTTTTTTATTACTAAGCTATTACCAATGTCGAAAAAAAAGTGTGTAAAACTATAGCAATTTTGTAAGGTTTTTATGCGCATGGGTGTATTTTTTCCTTAAATTAAATATAATGCTTTAATTTTATTCTGGTCATTACACCCATTTAGTTAATTTTTTCCCTATTGAAACTTTCCAATCAATTATGTATGAAATATATTGAAAATTAATTTTTTGCAGATCATTGACCTTTTTTTAATGCAATGAAGTGTTTAATATGATTATTTATTTTTAAAATAAATATTTAACTGAGAAATAATTTAAAAATATTTTAGATGAAACTCCTATTAATTGTGAAAGGTTTCTGGAAGGAAATGGAATGGATTTATTCTTACGATGCTTAGAAGTGAGTACCAAAGTATTATTTCAAATTACCACATTTCCAATTTTGGGAATCATGATTATTTTAAGATAATTTATTTTTAGTACAGTATATATTTTCAGATATTTAAATAATATATTTACTTCCTTAAAAAATTATATTACCATAATTTTTTTTTACCACTTGTAGTTTTTTTTCTTTCAAAATAATTGCATCTTATTTAGTTTAAAACTGTTAAAGTTTTTTTTCACTCTAATTCCTAGTCTCTAAATATTTGCATTTTATGAAGTTTGAACTTTAGAAACTAAGATGACGCCATACCATGTGACATTGATTTATTGCATCGTCATTTCTCTTAAAAACATGTTTCTTTACAGGCATCTCTCATGAGGTAGAAGAAAACTCTATTTATCTAAGAGTACAAAAGGGCTTATCTTGTTTCCACTAATGCTACCTTCCATCAACATATTCAATTCATACAACTCTTTCGTTTGACTGTTGAAATTATTGACACTATAACGAAGCATTGAAATATCTTCTCTAGTTAATATAGATCTGTGTATGATCAGTTTTCTTACCAGTCAGGGGGAAAATAATTTTTTTATTTATGTTAAAAATGAAAGTTTTCCCAATGATAGTAAAATTTAAATTCACGTTAAGCATAAAAGTTCATGTTTAGTTAAAAGTCCTTTAAAGCATTGTATCTCTATGCAATTTGACAGGGAATCGAAAATTAGTTCACATGAAAAAAATTCCCATTTAGTATGTTCACCTTCAGGGTTCCCACGATCCTTAAAAAGTGCTTAATTTTTATTTTGGAAAATAAGGGCCCTTAAAAGTACAGTACAGAACCCGTTATCCGGAAAACCAAAAAATCGGAACGAAATTCAAGAAATTTTCCCGCCCTATTTTTAAAATTTTTTTTTTTCCTCATTAGATTTTAGGATTTTTTTTTCTTTTTTGAATAATCATTAGTGTATTACTTCATCGTTTTTTCTTCTTTTTAACATTATTTCCAAAAATTTTTTTTTTTAGTTGGGTTTAACAATAAAAAAAAAAACGGCTTTTTGTAGCGATTCAGAAAACCGGAAAAATCAGTTATCCGGAATAGCGATGGTCCCGATCGTTCCAAATAATTGGTTCCCTACTGTACTTAATTTTGGTTCAAAGTTTTTAAAAGTCCTTAATTTTTTAGCATCACTATGGTTGATGGGAAAAAAATTTCAGTTCAACTTTTTCTATTTAGATGAAATCATTGAAAATGGAACACAGATTGGTTTCATACGTTAACTTTTACAATTTGAATGACGTTAACTTTTGAAAATCTGAAAATGTTTGAAACAAAACCGACCCGTGTTTGCAAAAACTGCCTGGTAGTTCTTTGGCGGGCCCTGTTAATTAATATAATTATATTAGTGCTTACATTATAATTAAATTGCGTTTTATGATTTTTTTTATTTATTGAATTTTTTAGGACTGTAAATAATTTGCACTATCACTGGAGGGATATTCAATGATAAACAAACATATAGTTTTTAAAAATCCTTAATTTTTCAAAGAAGTACTTAATTTTTACCTTAATTTTTTGCTTTGTTAAAAGAGTGGGAACCCTGACCTTGACAAGGTTTGACTTTACATAAAATGTCCTTAAAAATTGTGACTTGAAGAGTAATTGGATAAATATTTTGTAACTTTAATAAAAATGAAAAAAAAAATTTTCTCTGATTTTAACTAAATATTTTCCTACTCACTCATTTAAAGATTTATTTATTAGTCATTAATGTTTTTGGTTTGCAATCTTATATAATTCTGAACAAATAAATTGGTTTTTAACTCTCATAATCAAAAATCATATCTTCATTCAATAATTGAGTTACTTTTAATTTTGATAGGCTTTTCCATCAAAAGCAGAGCTATTGAGGAATATGATAGGATTGTTGGTAAGTTAAAGTAAATAAATACAAAAATTAAGTTAGTTTTAACTACTATTCTTATCATTATTTTGCTTAACCTGATTGATTTTATTTTAGATAAAGTAAGTTTAATGATAACTAATTAAAGTTTTCTTCTAAACTAATTCACATGAATTTTGTTTAAACTTAACTATAATTTTCTTGATTATTTCTCTGAAATCATTAGGCAATTTTTCAGCACTTTTATATTTGACATTTTAATTATTTAAATTACTACTTTTTAATTTTTTTCCTTTTCACCATTATATTTTTTTTTAAAATTAAAATTCCTATTTTGGCATTATGAAGTTACTCTTTGAGAAGTATTTCTCCTGACATTTATTTCTTTTTTAAAACATTTAAAGAAGAATATTTTTTTATTTAATTCCTTGGTGTTTATATAGAAAATATTTCTTGGTGTTTATATAGAATATAATTTTTTATTTTTCTAATTTTTCAAACAATATAGGGCAATGTAGCTGAAGTAAAAGAACTAAGAAAATTTTTGATGAAAGAAGATTACTTAAGTGTTTTCAGGTTTGTTTGTTTCGTTATTTCCAGATTTTTTATTAAATAACAAATACAGAAAGCTTTTTCAGTGAATTATTTGAAATAAATTGTATATTTTGAAAAATTATTTTCATTTTATGTAGAACCTTATTTAAAGAGGAAATAAATTGTGTATTCTAGCTGTGAAAGTTCATCAATGTTAAGCATTTTTTCTTAATTTAGAAGGATTCCATCATAATTTGGTGTTATATAATGGTAGTATTTTTGGCCCTTTTCACATGGGTTTTCTGTCTCTGATATTTTTAATACAATGTTATTACAACACATGAATTTAGTTATCACTGTTTGAACACCTTGTTTCCCAAGAAGCCCCTTGCAAATCAACATCCATTTTGTTATACTAGTTTTTGATGTGCTTTATTCATAACGATTCCATCGTAGTTAGATTCCCATTTTTTATTTATTTTATTTATAGGAGTCAGTTATTTGCTTATACAAAGTTTTTAAATAGAGATTTTGGATTAATTTTATTTTATCTAAGTCTGGCGCACTTTTTTGCTCAATTGAACAGAAGGAAAAAGTATCCCTCCACCTTTCCATCTACTCTGTTTCAAGGATGACTCAGTCGTTCTAGTTCAAAAATGGGGGCGAAAGTGAGCAAAGTTTTCCCCTGTTTTATGGAAACCACATAAAAGGTTTTATGCTGAATAGCTAACTATACTCCTACTTAATTATTCATTTAAAAAAAGTCATATATTAGCCATTTTCATATTCCATTTATATTAACATAGTGGAGTTTAGCATTGTATTTTTTTATTACCCTTCCACCTTTTATTTACTGAAAGGCAGGTGTAATGCACTATTGCAAGTTAAGGGTTCTACACCTTTCCCTCTACTCCACTTCAAGGATGACTAGAATTTCTGCATTTTGCAGCAATCATTTTGGTTCAGAATGGTGGGGTAATCCCGCAAAATTTTTTCTGGTTTCCCAGTTCTTTAAATAACGCATAAAAAGGTTCTGTACTTTACAATTGAATCTGGTTAATATTCGGGTTTCTTGTAGCTTTAACCCTTTATTTACTAAATTATTAAAAAATTATCAAAAATATGCAGAACTTTTTTAAAGTGAGACATTTATTATATTATTTTCTTTTATAACTACTTGAAAATGTTAATGAATCAATAAAAAGATACAGAAGACTTACTTGCAATATTGATAGCGATACAAAGCTGAGAAATCATAAAATGATGTTCTTGAACGGTGATTCAATAGTTATTATTATAGATTTCAATACTAGTTACTTCAAATAATTCTGTGTTGTTCCCCAGTAATGATAAAGGGTAAAGTCATATTCAGAGATGATTGTGCTTCGGAAAAAATCCGGAAATCCGGATTTTTCGCTAACCACAATCCGGAAATCCAAGGTCCAGAAGTTTCAAGCAATCAGCGATCACATTTATGTATAAAAAAATTTTTATAATTTATTTAAAAATATTGGAACTAAAATTTATAATTGGCATCTCTTTCATTGGTAAATATTTTTTCTGGTAGAATAATAATTGTGATGAGAGTTAAAAGTAAACTTATGCATAATTATTAATTTAAATTATGCTGTATATAATTTGTTTAGAATTTTATGTTATGAAAATATCAATGATTTAAATTTATAAAGACCTTAATTTTTTGAAATTATAAAATTTTTGAAATTTGAATCATTAATGATTTTACTCAAGAAATTTTCAGGATTTTTGAGTTGGGCTCACAATCACCCCTGCATATTACAGGGATGGATAAGTTCTATTGGGATATTTTGTTCCATTTCAATGTTTCAAAAGAATAATAGTCCTATCGGTACATAAAGCGTTATTATTGCAAGTGAAACAAGCTTAAATAGTTATTTTTCTTATAGCGAACTTCTAGATAACAAAAGTGATGGAATTGAAGTCAGCTACAATGCAGCAGGGATCTTATCTCATATTGCCTCTGATGGACCTGAATTGTGGACTATGCATGGTATCATGAATGTGAAAAGAACTGAAGTTCTGCAGAAAATGGTTGAAGCAATCGAGGGTTGGGACCTCAACATCAAGCGTAATATAAATTACAGGTAAAACAGATTATGTGGCAACTAAGATATTAAAAAAAGACAAACAAATAATTTTCACCTCTTTGGAAATATATGAAAAAATGTTAATTAAAATCCTTAGTTTTAAGGATCTATTTCAAAGGATATGTTTTGTTTTTTGGATATGTTGTTTCAAAGGATGTAACAATCTTAGAGTAGATTTTCTACTTTTATATTAATTAGTATTAAGTTATGAAAATGTTGACAATGCATAGTTGCTAAAATGTATAATTGTTCCAGAACCTGCTTGTAATCCTTCAAAAAAAGTGTAAAATGTAAAAAATTTTGTTTTACTAAAAAAAAAAAAAAAAAAAAAAAATCATTTTAAGTATATTTTTTTACATTATTATATATGTTTTTTTCCTCGCAATTAAATTTACCACAACTATAAAACTTACCACAATAATTTAAACCAGTATATGTTAAGTTTTCAGCAAAAATATGTAATTATAAAACAATTATTATATTTGATGTTATAGATTTAGTATGTTTATGAAAATTGATATTTTAAGAATCAAAAATTTTCAAATAGATCTGAAAATTACACTTTTTTGTGCTTTAAGGAAAAGGCTAGTGAGGAATTTTGACCCAGAGTCATAAAACTTGCCTCACCAACATAATTATCGACCAAAGATCTCCAACAGCTCTGCTTGACCTTTAGGCTGCAGTGACCGGTTGTTGACTGTGTACCACCTTCCTCTCTAAAGAAAGAATCTATCTACTTCTTTTATTGGGAGGCTAACATACTTTTTTTTTCTAGTTCTTACTCTTAGCCCTTTCCCTTATATTTTTTAGTTTTATTTGCTTGTTTAGCAAATAACTAGATTTAAGTAGTTAGTAACTTATTCTCTGTTGCTAGTTTTGTCTATTGTCTTTTTATTGTTCAATTTTTCAATTGCATTGAAAATTTAAAAAAAAGGTTAAAAGATTCTACATTTAGTTTGCAGTTCACTTAGATCTGAGAGACAGAAATACTTGACAAAATAAAGTTTTATTTTTTAGTTAAGTAACAATAAAAAATTTTCTGCACTATCACTTAGATTCCATCCACTTAGCTTTTCAATTTTGTTTTACCTACTTTTAGTTAAAAAAAATTCTTTACTTTTTGAAGCATCTAAATTCTGGTATCTTTTTTTCCCCATGCGAAGTTTGATCTGAAGGAGCCTTGAAGTTCTACTCTATTTCTTATTGTTAAATTTTTTGGGGGTTATAGAATTATTATTATTTTTTTTTTTTTTACTTTTGTAATTAAACAGAAAAGCTGATATTAAAATTGTAGGGAGAATAAGCAATATAATAACGGATTATAAAATGAAAAGGTAGTATGATAATTGAATAGCAAACTAAAAAAAGGGTTCTAGATTTTAAGCAAATTTTTATGAAGATAGAGATTATTTAAAAAAAAAATTTCGTATTTTTGTTTTGTTTCATTGTACAACTCTGATTTATTTCGTGAAGTCATTAAATTGCGGAGATCTTAAGTTACAGTGTTTAGAGTAAGAAAATGTTTCCCAACTAACCCCATATGTTTTTATCTTACTCTGTATAAATATATATATTTATGCATTATTATAGGTCATTCAAACCCATATTACGACTACTGTCAGTCTATCATACACCCGAGGCACAAATATGGGCAGTATGGGCTTTGGCAAATTTAACTAAAGTCTATCCAGAGAAATACTGTATGCTCCTGAAGAAAGAAGGTGGGATAACTTTGCTTGAATCGTTGTTACAACAAGGCAACCCACAAATCACTCGATTGGCTCAAATGACTATTGATCACTGCATGAGGTAAGACAAATATTATTTATGTACTAGCTGTACAGGGTATATACACGTACCCACGTATCTTTGTATGGGGTGGAAAAAAGGGATCAGTAAATGAGTACTGAACAACACTTCAAAATCATGCACAAAACTGTAATAATAATAAAGCTAAAATAATTTTAAAAAAATTTCTTAAATTAACCACAATCAAGCTACTTTCTTCTGTCTCTATATCTTCCAGGGGCGGTAGAAGCCTATTTCCTCAGTAACTATCACAAAAATGTACAGGATTGATGCAGCTGTAATAGGCACCAAATTTACTCATAAAATACTTTATATCTATATAAGAGTTTATTTGGTACATATTAAAACTGCATTAATTTCCATAATGCCAGATGTGCTTGCTACCAAAATTAAGCATCATTAACATTGATAATAGTATGGTGACTTTATTAGGTTCTCCAAAACACAATTTTACACTTTCTCCATTAATTTTTTTTTTTTTAGTACATTGCTTATTTATTTATGTCAATTAGTAACTATTACTGAAATTAATTAAGCATCATTGATGACAATTATAGTTTGCCTATTAAGCACTCTTAAACAAATTAGTACCATTTCCAGAGATGCCAACTGCTCCGGACACGCCAAAATAATTTTAAAAAAACGGTAAATAACTACAGAGTAAATTTTGCAATTATTTGACTGTTATTGCTTTCTTTTTAGAGCGTACAGCACGACAGAAGTACTAGAAAATAGTGAATATATAAACCTACGAATTATTTAGAAATAGCGGTGGATCTTGGTTTAATAAATTCAATTTAGATCTACTAAATTGAATTTATAAACCAAGAATCACAATTGATAAACTACCACTTTAAAATATATATTTGCTGTCCAGAGCAAGTTGGCAACTCTGCATTTCTCCATCAATTTTGCGTTTTAGTACATAGCATAGTTCCCCTTTTTTATTCCTAAGGAGAACTCTGAAATTAGTATTATTTTTCCATTCATTTTGATTTTTAGTACAAAAAGTATTTTTTTATTTCAATTAATCTTCATTTTATATTATTAAGTTTTATAGTAACAAGTTTTAAAAAAATAACTATAAACAATATAAACAAGCAGTTTCAGGTCATGCTAGAGGAGTGTGATTTTTAGATACTACAGGAGTGTGATTTTTAGGATAATTCACAGAATTCCTCAAATCCCAAGACCGTTAATTCACAGACTTCCGCGAATCAATAATTTCTATCAAGACAAAATTTTCTCAGAGCTCCGCTTATCTTGAATTTCATTCCTTATGCAAAATCTCTTTAATGAAACATTTATTCTACCCTTACCAGCGCCCTCTTTTTTTATTACTAAGCTCTCTCATCTGCAATAAGGACTCCCCCCCCCCCCCCCAGCAATGTTAGAGAAAAACGCAACTACAGAAATTTTCAAGAACACGAGACTGGAAAAAAATTCCATAATAACTTTGGCTAGAATTATTGAAGTACTCAAGCAAACACAAAAGTATAAAATTGATACTCTAAAAAGGAATTCCATTATGACAAATATTTACAAGATCATCCGCTGGAATAAATGCTTTTTTTTTTCTAATTTTGTTTTTAAAATTCATATTTTAAGGGAAGGAATTTTGTTGCAAATTATGATTTTTTAAAGATAAATTGTTTAATCAATGAGATATATTTGCTACCTTTTATATTTGCCTACAATTAGAGCGAATAAATTTTTAATACGTTCATATGACGTGGAAATTTCCAATTGCGTATTTTGGTAATCACTTTTTAACACACTCCATACCATTGTAAATCCGTGTTCAGTCTTTTCTATTCTTTTGCAGTTATTACAATTGATTTTCTTGTGGTTTTTAAACGTCTGATATTATTATGAAACACAAAATTTCGATCACACATTTTAGTTATAAATTTTTTATATGCTCGTTTTGCGGGCATACCATCATAAATACGTGCGGTGCTTCTATAGTTTTATTGGCTATTAATGCTACAAACTTTCTAAATAAATTTTCAAAAAAAAAAACTCTATATTGTTTATAAATTATTATGACACGCAAAATTCAATTTGTGCATTTATTTGTCAGCTTTTGACATGACGATACTGTTGTTTTTTCCATAGACTTTTTCAAAGTTATAAATAATATTTTCATACCATGTTATTAAAAAACGAGAAATTCTAATTTCGCATTTGAATAATTTCTTTTTGCTGTAGTTAATTTGGGCAAAATCAATGCGGCACTAGTATTTTTTATTATTTTTTTTACAGTTAATGCTGTAAATTTTCACATGATTTTTTGACATCTCGATATTCTTATGATACGGAAAATCCAAATTCTGCACTTGAGTATTCATTATTTGGCCTAATAATTCTATCCTTTTTTAAAATAATTTACTTGTCAATTATGACTAGTTATTTTTGTATACTTTTTAAAATATCAATATTTTTAATACGATACTATTTATTATAACATGTGAATCTCGAAATGTACATTTAATTACTCCCTTTTTTTTAATTAACTGCTTTTTTAATAACTCTTTTTTTTAATATAATTGTACAGATAAAGGCTTTAACCAACAAGTTTCTATATTTTTAAGGATAGGTAATGCAATTCTTTTCACATCTGGTGACCGTGAATGTCTGTTTTAATAGTAAGTTGTCATAAAGGGAAATAACTTCTTTTTTGTTGGGAAGAAGATAATTTAACTGGTGGTTGCCCTCAGATTGCTTTATAAAAATAGGGGATTAAAATTGTAAGAAGTTAACTATGTTTTTTTGCTTTTTATATTGATAACAGAAATACTTAAAAATGTCCAACAATAAAAAAATGTATTTCATTTAAAAAAAATTCCTTTCATAATATAAGTCTAACAATTTTTAACTTGTTATAAGCATATTATTTATGTTACTTTAATATTAGCATTTTAACTGTGACTAGGAAATTTGTTGTAATACAGATTTCTTGTACTATGTCATACTCATTATATCAAGTTTTTATTATATGAAATGAATGCCTAAGTAAATGAATGTGGGAATTGAAACGTAGAAGTGAAAAATTGAATAAATGAATGTGAATCAGTTTGTAAGTGAATTAAGTCTTTATAAACTTGAAATTTTTAATGTGGTAGTTGATGATTACAGTTTTTATCATTAATGTTTTTATCAATTTTTAATTCATCGTTTCAGTATCAGTTTTTAATTCATCAGTTCAATCAATTTTTAATTTATCGTTTCTATTTTTACAATATTGGCTCATCATTTATTATTTGTTCTCTCTGTTTCTAGGTATGAAAATTGTGAAGACAGTGATATGTCTGATAATGATGATGTAGAAATTATATAAACTATGTTTTTCGCATATGTTATATTGTAAATAGAAGTAACTCTAAAAAAATTATTTAGTTTGCAAATACCATGGCTTCTAAAATGGTATGTTTTTGTTTGTTTGTTTTTTTTTAAGAAAAAACAACAACATTTAAATGTTTGTTGCTTGTAGCTTTTCCCTTTTACTATATTGGCTACATGTAACCTGGAGGAAGCTATAGTATTTTTTGTTGAATTGTTTTATTTTGCAAAGTCATATAATATTTGTATAATAAATTTATTTTTGTTTAGAAAAAACTTATTACAGAACTTGTTTTATTTTCCAAAATTCTTGAAAATTTAAGTTTGTAAAACTTCATTAAAAAAGCATATTTTAGATATTATTTGTTTTGTAAACATTGTAGAGCTTTTTTGCAATTCTTTGAAATTTGATTAATTATTTCATTTAAAATATCATTGTCAGCTTTTTCAAAAGACCACGAATTAAACATTTTGTATTGTTTTTATGAGAGTTAAAGTCAAATATAGAATATCAAAGACACTCAAATGTAAGCTTATTAGGAAGAAAAATACCTCTGAATGTCGAATTTAAGTGACTTTGTCATGTGATGTATAGTTTAAATTTTGAGATAAAGTATGGTTTTTCTTATGTATTAATGTATTTTAAATTTATTTCTCTTGATATATATATATATATTCTGTAATCCTTTGAATTGTCAGATTAAAATATATTTATAAGAATTCATTTTCTAAATTGCTTTAAATAACAGTTATTAAGATTAGTATTTTTGTAATTAATAACCATATTATATGCAATTGCATACTGTAGGGCTTTGATTATCCAAAGTAATTAGGACCAGATCTATTTGATAATAAAATTATTCAAATTTAAGTTATGTGCTTTTTTAATTAATTTTCTTCGATGAACACTTATTTATAGTGTGATCTAGTACTTAAATTTATTTAATATGTTACTGTTATATGTTTACTATTTAATAGATATGTTTTTGAAATGTATATAAAAATATAATAATTAAAACTTTACTTACACTCATGCTTACATTGGAAAAAGTACAATCTCATTGTGAATTTTTTACTGATTTCATTGATCTGCAAAGTTGATTTTATTGATTTATATACTTTTGTGAGTTTAATGAGGCTCTTGCAATTCCTTTCACACATAGTTCACTAAATTTTAATGTAGATAACATTATATGTTTCTTTTTAGCAGAAAAGGTAGCCATGGCATTCACTAAATTAATTATTTCATTATAGTAATAATAATATACATTTCATTATGGTAGTAATAAGAAAACAATAATTAAAACTTTCAGACTTCTTCATCAAAATAAAAGCAACCAATGTTGCCGATTCACAAAGTGTTTATTTGTTACTTACATAAGAATATCTATTCTATGTAGTCATGCAGTATTTATTTATTTATTTTAATTTTGCTTATTTATTATTGAATTATTATTGATTAACTTCAACATATTATTAAAATTTTGAAAAGAAAAAACTAAGTGTGCATGCAAAAAAAAAATTCTATTCACTGAAATATCAGAGTAAAAAGAAATTCAGATAATCAAGGTTCTACTCTATTTTAGCAATTTAAAATGCATTGCATATAAATGTATAAAATATAATTTTTCTGCCTTAAACTGTAATAATTTGTTTTTAAGATTGTTTAATGGTATATAATAATGTGCTACAATTTTTATTTCTAATGAATTTGGTTATTTAATATCAATAATTTTAGTATTTGAAATAATTTTATATTTTACCATGTTTCACAGTAAATGTGTTTTGGGAACAAAAATAGTTCATAAGCTAGTCCATTTAAAAGTTTACTTAAATTTTGAAACTTATGTAAATGTTTCCTTACATATTTCTTAAATCTTGGGATTGCCATTACCAAATTCCTTTTCTTTTATATACTATGAGCAAAATTATGAATGTTGTTTGGAAGCTAGATTATCTATACTATAAGTGCAATATGAAAACAAAAAGGCAATCTTCCTAATAAGTTTATTCTCATTTTCATATTGTTATTTTTAAATGTACTATTGGAGCTTCCAGCAGAGCAGTTGCGTACTAGAGATGAGTTCTTGCTCACATTGAAGAGGCTAGAATACTAAATCCAAACCCATTCGAGAATGATATTTTTTTTTCATTTGAAATTTAATTGGTCAAATTAATAAATTAAAAATTTTCTAAGATGTAAAGTTTTAGAAGATAAAGACAAAATATATTATAACTCTTTATTTATGTGTCGAGATAATACTAATAAGTTGTTTGCACTTAATAATTTTTACTTTTTTTAGACTTAATTATTGAATAAAGAAATTTTTGTATCATTAAATAAAAACAACCTTTATAAAGCACACATGACGGTACAGAAATGGATGTACTATAGTTTCGGTTCTATAAATAAGAACTTCTCTCAGTGTCTGAACACAAAATTTTTGGTGTTTAGACACATTGGTGCTTAGACACTGAGGGTGGTTCTTGTTTACAGAACTGAAACTGGTACAGTAGAAGATCTTCATAACGCAAACTTCAAAGCATTAGGTTTTGCTTTATATAGAGTATTGTATTATATAGATTTCGTCATATATCATGACATTACATGTCTAGAACAGATCAATATTTATGTTTTAAAATAATTTTTAAATTTCAATGCATAAATATGAACTTAAGTATTTATAGAAAAACTTGAAATAATAAAGCACATTTGAAATAAAATTTAATAAGTTCATAAATTTTGGTTAGCTTTAAATGAAGGTTAATAGGTTTTGTAGAGAAATGCATTCTATATATCTTCTACTATGTCCATTCCTGTATCTTTATTTGTGCTTTATTTGCGTTTTTAATGTAATCTACGTTGCACAAAATATACCCTATCAGATTTTTGTATATTTGTTTAGATATAAAGTAAGGTCCAGCTTCTGTTATAAAATGATTGACTTTCCGATAGTTCATTTAGACAAGGGAAAGTCATTGTGCTGTAGAATTGTCATTGATACAAAACTCCCTACCATTAAATTCTTTAAATGATTGGCTTAAATGAATGCTATGATTTGGCTTTCAATAGTCTTCTTACAATGAATGGACTATGTGTGACATTTTTATCATGTGCCATAGTCTGTAAACTTCATTTATCTATTAAATTTTGACTTAGCCTGTCTCATCTCTATTACACACTAGTTCGCTTTAAACTAAATGTAAATACTTTTTTATAAAAAGTTTCTTTATTACTATGTACAGACATAAAGATTTATTGTTTATTTATTAAATTTTAGAAAGGGTAAAACTTATGACTATAAGGAAGAAAAGTACTGACATAACTATTTGCACTGTAAAATTTTTGTTGAACAGTAACTTTAGAGGCAATTTGTAAATTACTTGAATACTTAATTTAAAGTTACATTTCAAAGTGAATAATTTCATATTCTATTTTTTATATTAATTCAATGAAGAGCTGAAAAACGAAATTTGCGCATATGAGATGGATATTGAGTGAGTTCATATGTTTCCTTTGATTTTTTTAAAATATTGCCTCTAAAGTTGCTGTTTTGAGTCACTTAATAAGTTCCAAATGAATGTCACATTGAAGTTGCCAAAGTAATATATTTGAGAAAGAAGAGTAAACTTTTTTTTGTGTGAAATTGTTTTGAAATCTGTTAGAAAATATGATACAATTTCTGTATTATCCTATCTTATTTATTTATGTTTTATTTTTTAAATAAGCCGAATTGAAATATTTTTTTTGTTTCCGATTATAATTTTGAGTAATATATTCTCTTTTGAATATTGTGTATATGTGAATGATATTTGCTGTTGATCATGTTAAGTGATACAATTAGGGTCACAATTTTCATTTGTGATTATAATTTTGAGTTATACATTCTCTTGTGAATATTGTATAAACATGAATGGTATTAGTTGTTGGTCATGTTAAATTATGCAATTATTGTCACAAATTTGTGTCAAATATATTAAAATGTGAATCAATTTTAATTGAATGTTGTTAAAAAGAAAGCAACTATTTTTTGGTTAATAGGACAACAATTATTTGGCAGAAATATAATACTATTTCTTAGAGAAAATTTTTATAACAAAATTTCACGTGCAGTTTTAATGCGATTAAAACTTACATATATTTAGATGTAATTACTTTTTGATTTTTGTAACAAGAAAAAAAATTCGTGTAGAAATTTTACATGCGTTTTTCATTTGATATATTAAGTAATCAAATAATTATTTTTAATAAATTTAATTTATTAATTTTATGCAAATTTTTTACAATGTTTTTCAAGTTACTCAAATCTATAACTTTAAGGAGTTGTTTTAAAGAAAAATATATGAGCTCACTCAATCCAATTTTCATTTGCGACGTTTTGATGCTCTTCATTGAATTATTAGTTTAAAATCTTTGTTTTCAAATTCAAACCTTTATTTCATTATTTAAATTATTTTCTTAATTCTAAAATTTTCTTAATTCTTCATTATTAAAATCTTTCTTAATTCGAACTTGTATTATTTCCCGTGCATTCATTACAAAATCAGAAAAAATATTGATGATAAACTAATAGTTTGTCTATTTAAGTTATTACTTTTTTTGTAATTTGAGATTAGCACTTGTTAAATTAAAAACAACATTTATTGAATGATGTCTACGCTTAAAAAAACATTCGGTTCCAATTTTTTTTAATAAATTAATGTTAGGCAGGCTGCACACTGAGGAGATAAGCTGTGAGAAAGAGGCATGCAGGTGGTGATTTCTATACTTTTGCTTTTGGATGTGCGAAGGTGATTTGCACATGCTAAGGCAAAAGTATGGGAATCTGTCTCGCGTATGTCTCTTATTTACTGCTTGCCTCCTCAGTGTGTGACCTGCCTTATTCAATCTAAGAATATTTATTTTTTTCAACTGCATTAAAAATAATAGTGGGCTTATGTTTTAATGCCAGAAAAATATTAGTAAAAATTAACTTTTTCATATTATTGTAAATTGTTTAAATTAAAATGGAAGCATTTCTACATTCCTTTTTAAAGCATCAAAACAATGCTAGCAAACATGTATACTTTCATAAAGGTGTTTCTTGAATTTTTTGCAGCTGATAATTGAATCAGTGTTTCTAATATGATTCATACAGGATCTTTGTTATCGACATTATAGCACAATATGAATGAGCTAGTTTGATTACATGGAGTTAATGGAGCGTGCTTTGAATCGTTATCGCGGGTATAACGATTGTAACACTTAAAGAGTTAGAAAGTTCAATCAGTTTTAATCTAAACAGAAAAGTGGAAATATCCTTTTCTTCTCTTTTATTGAAATTATTAGTTAACTTTTCTGTTTCATTTTGTTTGTTGAATAAAATGCTAAAAAAGAAAAATTTTGTTTGCTATGGAAACTTTCCTTATGCTGCAGTTTTTTTTAAAAAAAGTTTAAATTTTAAAAAAAAATTGAGTCGCAACCGACCTTGGCATAAAATGATTTAGTTATCTTATCTTTGGTTTAGGTTTAAAAGAATTAATTTACTACTATTAATTGTCACTGTTGCTTTCGATATTTCTAAAATCACATATAAATTATATACAAGGTGTTCCGTAAAAACTGCTGTTAATGTGTATTTTTAGAATCTTTATCAAAAATGTAAATAAAAAGTATGCATAAGGGGTCGCAAATTAATATTTAACAGAGGAAAAAATTATATCAAAATCTTAAAAAATCACATAACATGAAAGCGAATGCTATGAATAAGACAGGTTTGATAGTGAGAGTA
Source organism: Parasteatoda tepidariorum (assembly GCF_982258835.1). Lineage (NCBI taxonomy): Eukaryota > Metazoa > Arthropoda > Arachnida > Araneae > Theridiidae > Parasteatoda > Parasteatoda tepidariorum. Next base: position 36,807,638 of record NC_141759.1, read on the forward strand.
AGCAGAGACCAGTTTAAAGATTAGAAACATTCAGTTTCACCCTCCAATTGTATATATTTTGACATTTATTACATTACCCTTTCTCAACCGTAATTTGTCAGATTTCGGTAGCATTCTTGCTTTTTTCTTGATTAAATATTAATATTCTATTTTCTCATTTTTGATAAGGTTTCTGAAAAGTACATATTAAGGGCTGTTTTTACCATTACTCTATATATGTAAGGTCTCGACTCCAGAAAATCTTATTAAAGTTTTTGGTCCACATTTAAAAAAATTAATAATTGCTATTTGTCACTGCTTTTTCATAATTTCGTTCAATGAAGATATATACTTGTATTTTACACATAACTGAACTAAATATATATTTTACATTGAATTTTGTTCAAATTTTCGTCCTTAGTATACTTGTATAAAACAAACTTACATATATTTTCTTAATTTTTTCCTTACATTAATTTTTTCCTTACATTTATTTTCTCTAAAGTTGAATTGCTGAAAAATGTTTACTTAGAGACTTAGTACATATACTACATAACCATTTAAAGCACTATTATAAACTTTTTGCATTTTCCTTCAATTTGAACTAGGGAAATCATTCAGATGTGTTTGTTTTTCTTTCTTCTAATGGTTTAGTATCCTCAATGTAGAAATGCTCTTATAAATTGTGTAAAATAGCTTGTCTACTTAATACATATATCGATTTTTTTTTAAAATCAATTCTCATTATAAATAGATGAATGGTACTAGATTCTTTTGACATATGTCCATATTCCTGGTTTGAATGTAGTATTTAATTGTACTTTGTATAAAGGTGTTGACACATTTTAATGTACATTAGGCAACTTAAATACTTCACTGGTCCTTTTAGCTAATGTATAAATTATTTTGATCTGTATCATTATCAAGTTCATTTATTCACTATGAACAATTTTCAATTTGGAGGTATCTTTCCACTATTACCAATATGTATATTGAAAATAAAACCTGTGAAAATTTGTTTTATTGATTGTTTATTGTTATAGGTTGATTATAATAGGTTTTATTGATTTTTTCAAATTAAAACAGTACAAGCTGCTTTCTTAAAGATCTGGGATGACCGGATAGTTAAATAATTGTGCATGTTTAGATGCTGCGCGCTCACAAACTCAGTGCAGGGGTGATTGTGCTCCGGAAAAATTCCGGATTTTTCACTAACAGTGATCCGGAAGTTTCCGGAGATCGAAGGTCCAGACGTTTAAAAAAATCAATGATCACAGAAGTTTCCGGAAATCAAATTTTCAAAGGTGGAACTTAAAAACACAGTTTATTTTATTTGTTTGTAAGGGAAAGCCTGAGAGATACTTTATAAGCTTATATTCATGATTAATATTCATTTTTTATCAGTTAATAGTTATTGTAATCATAAACTTAAGAAAGACATATTAGTAAATTTCAATTATTTCTGCATGTCATCATAGGTATGTGTAAAATTTTAAATTTATTTTAAGTAAACTAAGAAATATTGAGAAACGGGAAAAAAAAACCTTGTTTTAATTTTTTTTTCAATTTAAACTGTTTTTTTTAACTCAAGAAATTTTTCGGAATTTTGACCTTGGCTCACAATCACCCCTGACAGTGTGAGACATGACAATTAATGTCCCCTCCCGTCCAAATTGCAATAGTCAAACCAAAGTGCATACTATTCAACACAGTGTGGAATGGCATGTCAGTGGAAACGAAGTGCTGTAATACCACAAAGTTTTGCCTCAAATTAATTATTTTAAATGGTATGATGATAGAAAAAAATATCGATTCATACATTCCAACTTATACGGGCGTTGCAAAAGTTTTTCTCAGTGACATCTATGTTTTAAGGTATAAATCAAATTTTAAAAAAAGAAGGAAAAACCTACATGAAATTAGTAGTTTAAACATGCAATATCAGAAATCATCTGGGAATATCAGCAAGATATTTGAATGCAGCTTTGGCAAAAAAAAGATGCTTTAAAGGAGTATTTAACTCTCCTTATCTTGTGCCAATAACAGATAAATTAAAAATATGCAGCCTACATGGAAGAATGCAAAAATAAGGGAAGAGAAATTAAACAACCCTCTAGAGGTAAAGGGTATTGAATTGAAGGAAAAGAAATACATACACAAGGAAAGCAAAGAAGCAGCTGAAAATTCTTCTATTTAGAAAAGCTTTCGAAAGAAAATGATTTGAAGGGAGGGAAGATAGCTCATATATACTAATGCATGGTGCGTAGCGTTTTTAAAAAGTGCTTATTTTCGATAACTGTTTTTTAAAAGCCCTTAAAGGTGTTTCTTTCATTGGATGTTTTTAAAAAGAGCTTAATTTTTCCTTTTCGAAAATGAGATTTTTTTTTTTTTTACCATGTCGATTTTCGCCACGTATTATGCAAAAGCGTGCTTTTCATATTCAACGTTTTCATAATTCATTCAACAATCTATTTCGGCGTACCGCCGGTCCATAGCGTATGAAAGCGCTTATCATTTTACATGATTGATGAAATACTTGCGAGTCCGCATCTGTGTCTACTGAGCTGGGTCCGATAAGATTCCAGCACTCTCATGTCTGCTGCATTTTGCAAGATTTTCCCAATTTCAGGCTTCATTTTCCAACCTCTGAAATCGAACCGAAAAATATCTTGATTATTTTATAATGGCTAATATAATGAAGAAATAAGTTCTTTTTCAGAAACTAGTTATTTTATCCTGATCATGTAAAGTCTTTGAAAATTTTTTCGCATTTTGTTTATGTATGTTAAAAATATTTTTTGTACTTAAAAGGTGCTTATTTTTTGTTGAAAGATTTGGCTGCGCACCCTGTAATTGGTGTCAAGAATATGAAACCTGGCCGTGAAAAGAAACAAAAAAAAATTACTTAAATGAAAATCAGTTGTTATTACATATTTTTTCTAAAAAAAAAAACCTAGAAGGAATAATAATAAAAAATTTAAGTTCTTTTTTTTGTTGTTTAATAGCCATTTATTTTTGATAAAACTTATTATAAAAAAAGACAAATATTATAAAATTTACAACAAAAAATCTTAACAGGTTTATTTTGATTATAGATTTCCAACAAACAATTTGTTTAAATTTTTTTTCTCTCTTTCAACTTCTACGTGAGCCCAACTCAAAAATCCTGAAAATTTCTTAAGTATAATCATTAATGACGAATTTCAAAAAATAAATGTCTTTATAAATTTAAATCATTATTTTCAAAACATGAAATTCTAAATAAATTATATGCAGCATAATTTAAATCAGTGATTCCCAAAGTGGTCTATATCGACCCCCAGGGGTTCATGTCAAAGGGGGAAAAAATTGGGGGCCAACGATAGTGGATCTCGTATAAGCAGGTCGTGACTTTACTTTTGGTATTTCATGAATGAATGGAATAATGAAGATACACTGATAGTACCTGTTTACTTACATTATAATATAAAGACATGTATCTATCTACACAATTTAGAAAAGTAGCTATGAAGTAAAAGTTTTATCAAAATTTAAGTTATTAGGATTATTTTCTGATATATGAAACTGAATTATTATAAACTAGCAGTTGCCTACAGCTCCGCCCGCGTACATTTTTATTTTCTCTGCGTATAAGGTTTTATTTTGTAACAAAAAATTATTTTTTGAGCTAAATTGGTTTCCGGTAAATTAATTTGAATTTAATTAATAAATGGATAAAATTAACATGTGTATTTTCTTAAATTTTTCACACTACAGTTAGAAATTTAAATCTTTCACAGTGAGTAGCACTGTTCCAGCTGTCGAAAATACATTTGAAGTTAATGAATTTATAAAAAATCAATATCAGGTAAGCAGGGGGTCTACGAGACAAAAAGTTCAGGAACCACTGATTTAAATGGATAATTATGTATAAGTTTACTTTTATGTCTAATCATATTTATTCTACCAGAAAAAATATTTTTAAATGAAAGAGATGCCAAATATAAATTCTAGTTCTATATAATATACAAGATATATATAATAGTTATATATAATAGTTTTAAATAAAATATACAAGAATTTGTATACATAAATGTGATCGATGATTCCTTGAAACTTCTAGAGCTTGGATTTCTGGATAAGGTTAGCAAAAAATCAGGAACACAATCATCTCCGACTTCTAGCTGTATAATATATTGATAACAGGAAACTTGAAAAAGTGTAATATTAAAATTACTGATCAACAACTTCAATTTACACTTGTACTAGCCCTTGAATTGCAATTAAATCACAATAATACACGAGAACTAAAGGAAAAATCTACCTATTGTCACCTTTTTGACAAACCTGCAGGTCCATAACTTTCAGAATCCTGAAACAATCCTTTCATTACCATTTTTCCAAATTGTAATAATTATGATTCTATTTTGTGTGCTTGCATCCTTCTAACTTGAAAGGTAATTTTTGTCAGTTTTGAAAAAAGCAAACTTAAAACTTATTTTTACTTCATTATTTATTTTTCAACTTCAGAGTTTCTAAATTTAAAAATCTTATGCAACTGAATAATTTCATAAAATTACACATAATAACTTATAGACAACCTTAGTTATTGACAAAAATATTTTGCACTAAATTCTATATTTTCAAATAATTTCTATAAGAGAACATGGCAGGAAATACTAGATTGACTCTTAGATTAGTTAGATTATCGCATGCAAAATGTGCAGGCAATAATCCAATATCTACATAAGTTAAATTGCATCAAAGATATTACATTGACAAAATATTTTAAGTTAGAAGCAAAAATTATTGCTTCTAACTAAAATAAGTCAATTATAAGACAATACAAAACAGAATATCTGATTGGAGAATATTTTACGTATTTTAAAGATAGAAAAAAAAAAGAGACAAGGCAAGATCATTGAAAGCTATTTATTAGTAGTTATCATATTATTCAAACAGAATCATGAATAGCAACATATATAAATGATTCATAACACACATGAGGTTGCAGTATTTACAAATATGCTACTCTATGGATTTCTTCAATACTCGACTTCATTAGCGATTTCACTGTACTTTTTCTATCACAAGTGGTGCTATAAAGAAAAAAATTATCCTTTTAAATGTCATAGAACAATTATATATTTAAATACATATTAAAATACAAAATAACTATTTTATATACATATTTTTTTAAAAATTCTTTTATATCCTAACCTTCTGTACCATGATAATGAAAAATAAAAGTTTTTATTATTTTATCTTAAAGAAAATCTCGACTTTCATGTCAATTTGACAATAACTATGGCATAGGTTCAAAAAGAAAAAAGTTTTGATTTTATTTTTATGTAAAAAGAAAACACAATTTTCCAATTATTTTATTGACACTGCACAGTGTACACTTTATGATACCTGGAATGTAAGACATACGTTGTTTTTTAATCCCATTTCAGCTGTAACTAGAAAATTTTGTTAGAAATTAACAAATGAATTAATTCTAAAAAGCATATTGTGTGATTTTCTACAGTAAGTGTGATGTGAACCACAAAAATATAAATTTTCTTATCATTTTATGCAATATTTTCTACTTTGTTTTTTCAATGTATATCATTTGTATGTAGTAATGCAGGGTTGGCAGGTTTCTGCTGACGAATGACGTTCTATAAATACAAAACTATTAAGGACGTTTTCAAGTGTCTCAGTTTCTATTGGTTATAAGCAGTTCCTATAATAAAAAGTCAATCCTGTAGTAATGTGAACATATGCATGCTTATTTAATAATTTACAAAACAAAATTCAGAATACACATGATAATTTTATAAGAATTGAATTAATTTAATAATAAAATATTACTAGCATAGATTTTATTAAAATTTTACCATAAAATATAGAAACTATTTTATTAAAATTTAATAATAAAATATAGTCAATACTTTATGACAAAACCACATTGATTTTTGTGTATTGTATATCATAATTAGAAGATTTTTGTACCAGCAACTACGCTGAATTCATTACAACATTTGAGAACAATAATACCTAATAATAGACATTTTACTATGTTATGACGCAATCTGCTTTAATACTGTTTCGAGTGGAAACAAAATATATTTAAAGAAAATATCAAAACCCGATTGCATGAAAATTGATACCACAGACTGATTTACGCTAATTTACAATGATACAATGTGATATACATCATATAGATATAAAAAGAAAAATTACCGGCTCGAATCAAGCCAATTACAAAAAAGTAGGTAAGGCAGGTTTTTAAAACAGCAGATCTCGCTTTCCTCTTCTCCTCAACCGGATCAATCCTCTCAAATTTGAATGGCTGTACACGAAACATTTTTAATAAATATTACTCTTTGAAGATTCTATTTTAGATAATTCAAAGAGATGAACAACACGAGACAGTATTTCAACAATTTTTCAGCTTAGGTAAGTGCACATTATTTTGATTGATAATTGATTGATCATTACATATACTTCCTGCTTGTTTCTGCCTAGTTCTGGTTGGGCAATGAATGGTATTTCCACACTAGATAGCGCTGCAAACTCTTTGCGGCCTATATTTCCAGCTTAAGTTTATTCTATGCGAAATTTTCTTGTGATTTTCTTGAATTATGAGATTTATTTTTTAGTTGTAGTTGTAATTCATTTACGTCGCACAAGAGCACAATGGGCTATTGGCAACAGTCTGGAAAACATCCCTGAACATGATCCGAAGACATGTCATCACAATTTTGATCCTCTGCAGAGGGGATGGCACCCCCGCTTCGGTAGCCCGACGACCTGCACGCGAAGTCGAGCACTTTACGGTAGAACAGCTTAACGAGGATCAATATCGAACACCCACGGTCCCTACGCAGACTAATCCAAGTTGTCATCCACCCGCACACTGATCGTAGCCAGTGATGTTTGATTTCGGTGACTTGTTGGGAACCGTGTCTTAACGATCAGTCCACTGCGGGACTTCGGAACTTGATGTTCTAGTACTCGGCCCTACTGGTTCGACGCGGTGACAGTGACCTCGGAATTGTTAATTAATTAGTGCAAGTGATATTTTAAGTTAGGAAATTAGACACAAAACCGTATTTTCCGTGAATAAACATACCTTTTTCCGACGGATTCGTATTTCTGAAACCCAAAATATGGGAGGAAGCCACAATCTGGGAAATAGGGCTCCAATAGTTTGGTCAGGAGTGCGATTGAAAATTTGGACCTCTTACTGATAATTTCTCTTTTTGCGTATTTCACCATATCATGAGAACTTATTAAGCAAATTGAAAATTTTTTATTTTTAAATTATGAAATTCGTTTATCCAAAGGTAATTCCATGCAAAAAGTAACTTTTAGTAAATATTTAGTATTTTATTTTATAATAATCGGAAATAAGTTTGAATTATAAAGTTTAAAATTTTTTACATCATTTAAATAAATTTAATTTTACGTGGCAAAATACTAAATTTGAGTAAAATTAGGCAAGTACTTTCTGAGAGATCGAAATTTAAAAATACGACTTTTCTCCATTGAAGCTTTTTTTTTTTTTTTTTTTTTTGCGCATAATACAGTGTGCGTCATAAACATATTTTTTATTATTTTTATGATTTAAAGCTAATGCATAATTTTAGAGCTTCATACACATATAGATTACGTACCTTTTCTTGAATCTACATTCATCTCTCTCCAGTTCCTCCAAAAAGCATAAGAATATACATGAATATGTACATGACATCAACATAAAGGGACAGAGCAGCGAACACATATTCTTCTGGATTAATAGCATGCATCTTTCCTCCCATTATCAATTGCGTGTCATAAGCAAGAAACTGAAAATAAATAAATTTTTAATCACGTTTTTAAATTCTGAAATGTATATAACTATAGTCTGTATGTACTGAGCAGTCATGACTTAAATTCAAACCTGGGGCACCTCATTCGGAAGTAAGCTCTCTATCACCCAAGAAGCCACCATGGCTCTTCTGCCGAATTATTATAAAAGTCGACAAAAAAATTAGAAAGTAGATAAATCAAAAACGATTTTGTTGTCTAGGGCTATGTTCAACAACTGGCTGAATGCGGTTGGGGTGCGAACAGAGGAATTCAAAAACTGGACTGCCAAAATGTTTCTGAAATATAAATTATTCAAATGCATTATTTAATAATATTTTTCAGAAGAAAAAAATGAGCGATCTAAAATCTTATTCAGCGTGATAATAAACCGATGCCTCAAAGATGTAACGTTAAGATGCCATGAACAACTGCGTGATTAGATACAACTATGTCATTAGTACCCAATTATATTAATTGAAAACAGGCGTCACGCTCTTAGAATACCATTGAATAGCCTCAAAACAAAATCTCATATAGGAAAGAAAATCGATTTTTTTATGCTTTTCTTCTGCGTTGTAAAGAATTGAAAGTCTGAAAATAAGGAGCAAAAATCTATTTTTAATGTTTAAATGTTTTACAAGTATCATTTAAAGAAAAATTGTCGAGAATTCACGCAACTTTAAATTTTTTATTTTTATTCTGAACCCCACTTTGAAATAATAGATACCAGTAATAGTCTAATAATTAAGTATTAATATTAACCTTAACGTAAAAAAAAAAAAAAAGTCAGGTATGCGCTTTTTTTCTAAAACTCAATTTTAAATATGAACCAAATAATGCAAAGTTAAAGGAAAGGTTAATGATTAAAAAAAACATGCATTAAGTGCAGCGGTAAAATTTAAGTTGCAGTAAAAAAGAGGGGTTTATAGCTCTATATTGCATTATTCTCTAAAAATGATTATAATTTAGTGCCAAACGTAATCATTTTCGTGCATTAATTTAACAACTATGCATATTTCCCACCTGTAAATGATTCAAAATCTAGTTTAATTATAACGCTTAAAAAGTAAAAATATTGTACTTATTGTCACCAAAATTAGCGAACACAATGCTTACAGCCATGAAAACTAATGCACCAACTCCTGCATACACCATTGTCATAGTCTAAAAAAAAGACATAGAAATAAACTTTAAAGAAAAATTTTGAATGCAAAAAACTCATTACAAAATATGAAATTACGAACTGAACTGAAACACAGCATATCCATTGGGTGCTTTTCGGTATTAAGTGAGAAATTTATCGATTAATCGCATCCACTTGATAAGTGGGAAAACTTCATTAGCCTCGAAAAATTAATAGGTTGATATGTTTCGAGCACTCAAAATAAAGGCACCTATTTTTAAGATGTACCAGATGAGAAGGAGGTGAACGAAACAAATTTGAAAATAGAAAACGCTAAGTTGTCGGGAAAAAATCAAAATAAAGGTGAAAAACAAAATACGAAAAATCGTGATATTTAAGGAAAAACGACGGTGGCTGAAATAGAGAAATAAAAAAAGCATGCATTTCCCAAGCGGCATGAAAGTTTGTAAGGAACTGAGGTAGCTCACTAGGTAAACGACATTAAAATCATCAGCTATATCAGTGTAAAATATCGCTGTTTGTTATTTTTTGGATAGCATCATAGCATGCTTACGGAATCTTTCGAATTCATTTGTAAGGAACTGAGGTAGCTCAGTAGGTAAACGACATTCATATCATCTGCTATATAAGTGTAAAATATCGCCGTTTGTTATTTTTTGGGTAGCATCATAGCATGCTTACGGAATCTTCCGAGTTCATTTGTTGTTTGCTTCGTTGAAATTTAAATTGAAAGAATGCGTTATAATGTAAATACTACAGGTAGAATAATATTGGATGCATGTTGTTTCGTGCTGAGGCGTAAAAAGCAATCGAAGGTAGTAACTCGGAAGTCTTACGACGAATTTGAACTCCTAGCGCCATCTGTGCGTAATATGGATAACCATATATATTGAGCAGCGATAGCTCAGGGAATAGAGCATTCGCCATCCAATGAGGCGAAACGGGTTCGAATCCCAGTCGATACGAATTCCGCATCCGGCTTGCACCGACCACAGTGCCGACGTAAAATATCCTCAGTGGTAGACGGATCATTGGTTAGAGTCCCCTTGCCGTGAAGCTACCCGTGGGAGATTTTCGTGGTCTTCCTCTCTAAGTAACGCAAATGCAGGTTAGCTCCATCAAAAAGACCTCCACGAAGGCAAATTTCTCCCAATACTCGGTTCAGGAGTTCCTTTGTCTTCTGGATTGAATTCAAAATTACAAGGCATCGGAGTTGAACATAAGTAGTCGTAAATTCATTAAATTGGGTCAGCTGTTCAACGACGGTTATAAAATTATAGCACAAAACCATATATATTGCTACTTGATATTGATATACTTTGATTTCTCATACATTATGCTAAATATTATTAAATGTCATAATACTTTTTAAAACATTTTTATTAATTTTTTTTATTGCAGATTGATTACAATATATTAATCATAATTACGCGAGTTATAACTGAAAACCATAGTAACTTACGTGAGAACGGACAATGATGGCCACAATACCAAAGATTAAGAGAACTATGAGCAAAATGCACATAATACCTCCGCAATTGGTGAAATCAAACTAAAAAACAAAAAAATAATTAGTTACATCACCAAAAAGAAATTATTTTTGTTTATACAAAAGATTTTAAAATCTAAATATATTAAAGTTCCTAAAATACCCTATGATCGGTGCTTTGCAAGTGGTAGTGATAATCGTTGTAGCAAGCAGTGGACTAAATCCTTTCCGATGCAGTACAGTCAGTCTGGCAATACCAATTCAATAAATGTTAAAAGCTACAAGGAATGTAAAACTAATTGTTTTGAAACGTTTATCAATGACTATTCTTGGAAAAATAAAGAGATTAAGTAGATCGCCTCACTTAGAATATATTTTTCAAGGTTGCATTTTGGCAATGTCCTACCTGACTAAAATTTTTAATCGAAATTTGCTGTACCGGAAAAGGCAAAGAGCATTATTTCCTGGGGCCCTATTACCAACTCATCGAAACTTATTCCGATCGGAAACTAGCTTTCATCGGATTGCCAATTTCGTAAAACCCACTTTGCTGTAACATGAGCATATCAGAGGTAATAGCAATCTCAACCGACAGAGTGGCGTGGAATTAAAACCTTAAAAATGCTTTTATTTAATTTTTACACATTAAATGATGAATCATATCCGGCTGCATTTTCCGAAACAAGTTGGATAGAAGACAAACGTCCAATTAGAATGGGAGAGATACATGGTCACTGTTGGTCCAAGGAACCATTTGACAGTAACCATCATAACATTGAAATACCGCGCTCCATCATGAATTGATGATGGGCATTGTTGGACCAACAATGCCAAACACATGTTGTTGGTTGACCATCAAATCGGCATAACATCATCTTCCAACATGAATGTTGTTGATCCAACAGTACATCATATACCAACAAAACATCATATAATGGTTAATGATATTATAGTTGATCTTTATACGTATAATGGTTTATCATTGTATAATGGTTGATCTCTTGATGGTTAACTATCACAGTATTGAAGCAGCATCGTACATCATAAAATCGTGGAAGTTTGTTGCATATCAAAATTCGTTCCATTGACTTGGTTATTTAATTTACGTTGGCTATTTTGTACAAATATATTATTTGGGTACGTGTTATTTTAAGATATAAAAAGCTTTTTAAGACCAAATTATACAAATACATCTCTACACTTAGCATATTTTAAATTTCTGTAAAAAAATTTCTGTCTGATTATTCACCAAGGATCATTTCAGACTGAGGAGGTGCCAGCAAAGAGCATATATGAACCAAAATTTTGTTAATTATTTAGCAAAAACTGGAAATATTACTTTTTTAAATCCTATTCTCTGAACTATACGTGCGTATGTGCCAATATTGTTTTTGAGTCATCACTAAATATTTGCTCTGCTAATATTTAACGCAATTAGAGAGTTACGACATATGATTCTGTGATTGGTTAAGACGAAACCGAAAGAATCTGAAACAAAATTTTTCCTTAGACGTTTAGTTATTATTTTAGGAATCTCAAAATTATAGACATTAACACTTTTTTTCAGCTTTTGAAATAAATGTCAACCATTCAAAGTTTCTATAATGCAAAAGATAAATACTAAATAACTATACATATTTTGAAACTATCAACTTTTAAGATTTACGATACCTATACTTTTCACTTTAATCAAACTATTTAAGCTATGTCGAATGAATTGGTAATTTCGGGAGAAAAAAAACTTCTCAATTACTATAAATACTATAAAACTATTCCGGAAAAGAGGAATGCGATCAAATAGAATAAATAAAAATCCCCCAATTTAGCTTTAAAAAAAAAAAAAAAAAAAAAAAAAAAAAAAAAAAAAATTGGAAAGTACATCTGTATTAAAATCAAATTTTTTCCCCTCTCAAATGCAAATAACACATATTTAAATCTTATGTTGATGCTTCTCTTCTTTAATTTAACGATAAAATTGCATTATTAAATTGAATATTATTATCCGTTCTAAAGCCCAGGAAAAGCTTTACGGCAAGACGGTACAAATAGTTAAAAAGTATAAATTTACTTAAAATTTATAATTTTGCTGTGTCATTTTTTATTATTCTTGGCGAAAGATAACTTCGTAAAACGTGATTTTGATGCTGAGTAAAAAAGCGAGGTTTGAGGGAAACTTCGCCAAGTGTGGTAACTATCAACTCCGCTATTTCTTTTTTTGGCAAACCCAATCAAGACATTTTTTTAAATATTTTGTAGTGACGCAACTCACTAAATTACGTCAGATACAGAGATTTTGTTGAAGATGAATCTCAGGTTGCCACCAATAGCTAAGTACTGTGACTCTAGTGTGAGGTTAAAAATCAAATCAGCAAAAATGCAAATGCTGTACTGACCTTTGTATAAAAAGAAAACACTGTCACCACGAAACAGACAATCACACATATTCCAATAGCCATGAGCACAGCATTAGTATCGTACACGCTGCAAGAAATAAAATTGTTTATTTCAAAAGTAAAAATAGCACCGAATTTATGGAGCAAAAAAGAAAGGTAAAAATTTCTTACCACGAAATAGAACCCATTATGTAGCTCATGCAAAGAGTCTGAAAAAAATAGCACATACATTTATTAATGAGTGAACATACGGGATACAGGAGAAGTCCTAGTACGGTGATATTACTTGAGAAATACCCATTAAAAAACACGTTTAATAGGTATCAGCTATCCAATGACACAAAAGTTAACCCTTTAATCCTGACCCCTTGATTGTGGTGGGGGTACTAAAATAGGAACCCCGGGTATAGATTCCTTATAAGTACCAGCATCTTACCTCGTCCCCACACCAATGATACCAAATGGATTCCTTTTGGTATCATTCTATATTCTTAGGTTTTCATTGGATAGAAATCTACTTAGGATTTTTCAAATTATAAAGTATACGTCCATTTTATTTTTTAATGTAACGTATACTTTTTGAGAGATCTCCATATTTCAAACAATTTATATCTTTTTCCTTCTTGTTGATTACAGTGTTACTTGTGAACTAAAATGCAAAAATTTATTAGTCAAATACACTTGACTAAAGAATCCAATTCAGCAATACAAAAATGAGGGTAAATCCCGGGAATTAGAATTTCAAAGTTAAATTTGCTATGCTGAAACGGACTTATTTTTTATGAACTTAACACAGAGTTTTTTTTTCTTTCATTTCCAAATTCCAAACTGTTCGAAAATTTTTGTTATCTTACGTGTGTTCTTTTTGCGAATCTTTATCACTTTTTGTGCTTTACGTTACATTTTGCTTTACTGCACAAAATACATAAGATTTAGAAATTTGAAATTGTGAAGTTATGTTGAAAAGAATCACAGGGAATACGACGAAATAATAATAAAAAAAAGATTCAATATTAGTTTGAAAATTATTAACTGCTACATTTGTAGATAAAAATACCATATTTGGTTTATCTGTAGCCCGCTGAATTGCAACTACGGAGACGTATTTTATAGACTAATTTGACGCTGTGAAAGAGCAATTTTTATTTATTGTTTTCCCGTTTAAGCGATTTATCTTGATTTTTTTTTCAGCTTCAGCTTTTTTGCTAAAAATATTGACTATTTATCCATTCTATATTTTGTCATAAAAAAATTATTATTCCCTCTCGAGATCTTGATTTCAATATTTTATAAGATCACACACAGGTAAATATCATAGCAAAAAAAAAAAAAAAAAAAAAAAAAAGAAAGAAAAAAAAAAAAAAAAAAACAGAGAAAAAGAGAGAAATTATGTGTTACCAGGTTTAAATCTTAATATTTATAGTAAAATTATTATAAAAAATTTAAAAAAAAAAAAAAAGCTAAAAATATTATAAATAGATTAATGGTATTTTTAATGTTTAATTTTGAATTAAATAACTTTATTTTTTAAAAGCACCCGATGATTATTCTTCGCTATTAAATTCTTTGACAAATTCTTAATTTAACACAGTTTTCCTTTTCATAGTACGAAGGAAAACATATTATTTAACTTAAAATTAAAACTGTAATTTTACAGTATTATTTTATTTATAACATTTTACTGTTTTTGAATTTAAATTTGAAAAGTAATGAACCTAATTTTGTGTTAAATTTACTTTTCTCATTCCCGAAATATAACTTTTTAATAAATAAATGCAAAGATGTTAAATTTCTCACAACTAGCAGAAAAATATTATTATTTTAGAAAATAATTTTCAGTCATGTGATTAAACATATAATAGCCTAATTAATGCTTATATTTTCATAAATAATATAAACGTTCAATATTTTCTGTTAGTGTTGGTGTAATTTTTACTTCAATATATTATAAATAATTAAAAAATTAATATTTACTATTATAGCCAAAGTTATTAAGTTCAAAGGAAACTGACGTCTGAAAAAGAAATAAAAAAAATATTAAAAGAACAACGATTAAAAACAATAAATTCTTATAAAGTATATATATATTTAAAGAAAAAAAAATAGGTGAGCTGTAAAAATACTTGCTTGAAGTATTTTAGTAAAAATACAGAATATCTATGTAATGCATTTACATGAGAGCGCAATTTAAAATTTGTAGCACAATAAAAGGAAATAATAATTTTTTCTTTGAAATTGCCTGTATTTGGTTACAAATTTGAAAAAAAATCTATTTAAATAAACCAAAATATTTATATGTATGTACCATATATGAGTTCGCAAATTGGTGTACAGTGTGCCAAAAAAAAAAAAAAAAAAAAAAAAAAAAAAAAATGGGCCACCCTGAATAACTTTTGATCTAATGATTGCATCTTCACTTTTAAGGACTCATTCTTAATGGTTCGAAGCGGGTGACCTCAAATATGTATTTAATTAGTGCAGGCAATATCTTCAGTTAAGAAATTAGACACAAAAACGTGTTCTCTCTAAATAAACATAATTTTTTTTTCCAACAAATTTGGATTTCTGACCTCCAATATATAGGGGTGACAGCAATCAGGGAAATATGGCCCCCATAGTTAGATCAGGATAGCGGTCCGAAGTTTGGACCCGCAAATGTTAGCTTCATTTTTTGCATATTTCGCTATATCTCGAGAACTTTTTAAGCGCATTGAAAAATCTTTGCATAAAATTATAAAATTCACTTAGATATTACGCACAATTGTACTGGACGCAATTATGAAATTCACAAAGATAATTCCATGAAAAAAATAAATTTTAGTAGACATTTACTATTTTTTATTATTTTATTAAATAATAGTCGAAAAAATTTTTAATTGAAAGTTGCACATTTCTTAAGTTATTTTAAAGTATTTAATTATACATAGCAAAAAAAAAAAAAAAAAAAAAAAAAAAAAAAAAAAAAAAAATTGAGCGAAATCGGTTGAATAGTTCCTGAGAAATAAAATACTAAATATACGACTTCTTTAAAATTTGATTTCTCATGAACTATTTAACCGATTTTGCTCAAATTTTGCATTTTGCCGCGTAAAATTGATGATTTACTGGAGATTTATTGATGATTTACTTTTTCAACCGGGTCGAAAAATAGGTATTCAGTTACTAAATAAAATAAGATATCAGTGCAATTTTATTTTAATTTTATGGAGAAAACTTCACGTTAACGCTCTTCAGTGATTTGTGTTAGAATGCTCAGAATCTTTACCACAGAAATGTGAAGGCCGATTTATTAAATCATTACTTGTACAATAATTATTCAATTTTTGATGAACTAACGTTTATATTGACTGCAATCCAGAGAATCTTTTTGTTGTTGTTGTTATTTTCAAAACTGCTAAAATAAGAAAAATGCTGATTTTGAAATAAAATTTGTGCTTATTGTGTTTTGAAACCATGCGAAACGAATCTCTTATTAGGTAAATTTCTTAACAAGAAATAAAAATGAACATTGAGACAAAAATTACCTCAATTTTTCAACGCAAGCTAATGCTATGACCACTACTATATAGATACCCCTGCAAAAATAAACTCCCATTTACTTTTGTTAACAATTCATTTAGAATAAGTGAACAAAATAGATTTAAGACTTACAATGCTACCCACAACAACGCAGTATTGGTCAATACAAAGTGCTTCACATGAGGTCTAAAAATAGATAAAAATATTTATTACTTTCGAAAGACTTTAAACAGAATTTAATATTTTGCTTACGTATCTTTAGATAGCATACGAATATATCGTGGATAAACAATTTTCAGCTGAATTATAATACAGTTAAAAGAAAGTTTGTAAAACTTGTGTATGTGAACACGCAATGTGTTCCATACCAGAAATAAGCATTTTATATAAATATAATTATTAATAATTAGTTATAAATTAATTTAATTCTAATTGTTGAATTATAAGTAAATTTCTCAAATCATCAAATTAGAAATCATTTAAGGATTATCCAAAAAAAGTGGATTTGTGTAATAAAGTTAGAAACACAGTAACGATAGCAGCGACACCACACAGAAAAGAAAGAAAGTGAAGATGAGAATTATAAAGAAAGTGAAGCTGAGTGCATCATACGCTGCATGCAACGGACAACAAGTCAACTTTTCATTTTGTGATGTGGCTAAAAGTTAGCTGTTAACTAAGCTTAAACCGATATGTAAATAGTTTCCTCATAAAAGCCTCTTCTTTGCTCTGAATATAAACGAAAACCGGTTTTGATGCGTGGGATGAGATTTTTCCTTCACCTTACTTATGAGACCTGTTATAAGGCAAACAAGCATTGAAAACAAAACAGTACAGAGGCTGCGTCCCATGTCCAGATCAGAAAAATATGAGGCAGTTTTATTTTAACTAGAAGAAGGTGATCAGTCTAAGTGTTGCAGAATTGTACTAGTCAGAGCTCTTTTCTTATTTAAAAAAAATAGTGCATGGTGTCCCTACGCGCGGAAGAAGATAAACTTCGCAACCTGCGACGTTAATTGCAGAAGAATCAGCAGTCGTAGAAAGATCACTAGTTCTATTCAACGACTCTTTTTCCTGCTCCGCTCGCTTCCGTGCTCTGTAATCACGGTAATATTGTGCATTTTTCCCTCGTGAACCTCTTGAACCAGTGGAAGTGCTTGTGGTTGCCTCTTCGTCTCGCCCTGGAAAATGTATCTGTATTAATAACGTATGTGAATGCGTCATAATGTAATTTCAGAAGAGAAAACCTAACAATCAATTGATATTCACAGGAGACGTACCTTGACATAACCTTAAATCCGTCGCATTGTCCGTGGGATTGTTTTCACTCATTTTTTACAATTGTTATCCACTAAATTTGAAAATAAAAAATACTAGGTACCCTATTAAATTGTATGTGTATCAAATAAAACTAAAAAAATATTTATAGAAAAACAATACTTTTATGACTTTTATTATTTTTGAGACTAGTGAGAACCAAAACAATATGGAAATGAATGAGGGAAAACTGGATCCTACCACGTGATTTCCCGGCCAATAAAAATGTAGCGTTAAACGTTTAACGCAACCTTGTTGGAAGTCGCATAAGAAGTATAATTTCAATAGTAATTTTTATAGAATTAATAAAAATTTAATTAAAATATAAAAATTTAATTTTTAATCTAGAATTTTTATAGATTTTATTTAAATTTTATTAGACATGAATTCTAAACTCCTCAAATTAATTGACAGGGTAGAAAAAGCGCAAGAACTCCTGAGTAATATCAAATACAAATTTATAAGAATTTTCAAATTTGATGCTCAATTTTCAATTAGGGCATCGTTCGGGAAATTATTTAAGCCAATAATTAAAAAAAAAGAGAGAGAGAGAAACGGAGTTAGCATAAAAACATTACAAATGAAACCAATGGTGGAACTTTAAAAATTATCTTATAGCTATGTTTGCAATTGCGTTTACCTAACACCCCATTTACACGAGGACGGAAAACAGGCGCCATAAATAAGTTTTCTGACGTCGCGAGCCTGAAAAAAAAGGCTAGTCATATTTACACCATTCCTGAAGTTAAGAACCACATATTGCAAGTTAAAAAATAACCACGTGACCTAAAGAGCCAATCAACATTAGCCTTAATTTCAGCCTGAATAGGAGTTGTAGCTCGACAATGCTTGTCTGAAAGCAGGACAGGCAAATCTTAAGTGAAGAATCAGGTTTACGTTCCTTTTATGACACCATGCGCCTGATGGCAGGCCTCATGTAAGTGAGGTGTCAGATTCTGATACCTAAAAATATTACTAAAAATCTTTTCAAAGGTTTGTTGCACCTAAAATTAAATTTAAGATAGACTTACTCGAAAATAAACAAACATATTATTCCGAAAGTGAAAAGAAGTTGAGCTGTCAAAATAAGATACACCTGTAAAAATAGATACAAAAATATTTAAACCGGTTTTGCTGGAAGTAGAAAACTCAATTACAAATACAGGGTGTTTCGTAACTACAACCCTTATATTTTTAGACTCTTTGTTTAAGGACAATACGCATTGAAGATTGCAAAATAATATTTGAGCTATGAATAAACAAAAGCGCTATCTAAATCTAACTGCGAGAATTATCAAAAACTGTTTAAAACCAAAAAGAATTTCAAAGAATTGTTACTGTCCTCTCCATCAATTACCATTCTTAGAAACAGCGAAATATCACGAAATATCATACCTCACAAAAGGTACCGGAAAACCGTTCCGGCCCCACTGCACCCCTGGAAGTCATGAGAAACACCGTCAAGTTCATTGGTTCTACAATATAATTCATTTTGATGTTTTCATTTTCCCTTCCTCACAAGTGATTAGAAAGATTTCAATAGCGTTTTTGTTTCTTCTTCATGAAATAATATTTTAAAATTTCCAATATTTGCATATTTTTTCATTTAATTGTTGCCAGCAATTTTAGAAATAAATATTAAGGGTGGTAATTATGAAACATCATAATGTGTGTAGTTTTTAAGCAATTTTAAAAGGTTAGATAGATTTATAAGTGACAAGAAAATGCAATATTTAAAAATTTCTTTTTTATATAATAATACCGTAAACGGAGTAATCTTGCATCATTTTTTGAGATGTTTTTTGTGGACTTCTTTTAAAATGTAACATGTAGTTTCGAATATTTAAAAAAAGTATATCTGCATTATAAATATGTGAAGTTTCATTCTAAATGGTGATGCAAATTAAAACACTTTAGCTCAAGGGCGGCGCCAGTAAGGGGTCAGGGGGGCAATTGCACCCCCTTCGGGCATGGCCAGCCCCCCCCATCGGGACAAATTTAGAGTCTCGTTAGCTGATTAAAAAAATATTGAATCGAATAATTGAAGTAAGGAATTTATCTTCTCACTTTTCGGACGAATGCTCGTCGAACTTTTTTATCTGCAAAGGCCTCTAGCCACTCTCCTTGACCAGCAGTTTCCTGCTGCACGGGTCCCATTGGTCTAAGTCCTGGGGGAAATGATTGTCCAAATCTCGGGTCTGGTTGTCCGACTACTTGAGGACCAGGAGGCCTAAGCCCTGGAGGGTCTGGTGGCCGATTCGAGCTTATATATATTGGAGTCCCAGCAGTTGATGGAATGTAATACACTGTAAAATAAAATGTTTCGCTAAAAATATAAATCTATTATAATTAGAAAAATAATTATAATGTAATTAATAAAATAATTATGGTGTATATTATTATTCCGATCCATGAATAATAGCTCACGAGTCTTAGAGAAAGTAAATGGCTGTAGTTTATTAACGCAAACTTTCTTTTAAGAATTTCTTTTTTTAAGGCACCACTTTAATGGTAAGAAGTTTGGTAAGACGGAGTTTTCATACAAATGTATCTTGTTAACAAAATAACATATTGCGTTGGTTTCAAATGCATTAAATGATCGAGGTTTGGATCCTTTTCTTTGCCACCATTAAATTGCACAATTATCAAAACACTTGATATCATATTTCGTTATAATTTCATTCATGTTTTCAGACAATTCACTCAATCAAAGTAATCAAGTGAAATTTTGCATGAAAATACAAAAAAGTTAAGCAAACAAGGTGATAACAAGAAAATAATGGTACAAATTCAACTCAAGATCATGAGTTGATGGGCATTATAACAAGATAGTTCAAATTTGATGTTACGCAACAAAATCTCTCGCAATTTTTTTTTGCCGCAATAAATCTAAGGCTTTCGGACAATAAAACTCATTCCACCTTTAAGGAAATTTTTAGCCCACGGAGCTTCCTGAAAGGAAGATAGAAAACTGCATTTACACCGCTAAGAGCACCTCAGACATGCTCCAGAAGAATCAGATCTGGAGATCTATGAGGCCACTCTCTCCATCAAATATCTCCAATGTTCCTTGAGAAGCCCTCACCAGTGCAGACTCGATGTATGAGTCACTCCCATCAATCGCCACAGAAAAAACTGAAGAATCTGATTGGTGAGGTTTTCGCTGGAAAATATTTTTCTCCAATCACCTTCTCATTTTCCCTCGACGCCGATCGGCAGAGAAAAAACCATATTCAGCGAGAATGGCTCTTTAGACAATAAAAATTAACCGGTGATTGAAAGTGCCACTGAAGAATCTAACATAAGGTACTAACCCTCAACCCTTCGCAAGCTGTTAGAATACATTCATGACACTCCAGGTCACGGGAGAGGTCACCTGAATTGCAGGTAATTTGGACAAAGGAGCAGTAAGTTTTTAACTTCACTGTTGAGTCCTGATTCAGTCTGAAAAATGATTGTTGACATGTTTACGTATGGATGACTAGCTGTGTAAAGCTAAGCCAAAAAATCTTGAAAGCAGAGCTGTCAACCCAAAACTTCTAGCTGTCCACATTATTTTATCCCTGCAACCCCGTGTACAAAATGGTGACATGTGCAAGCTAAATCTATTGGGGCCACAAAGTCCTTCAAGTTTAAATAACAAATCAATACCACTGGGATTACTAGATCGGAGACTGATCGTGCTCTGGTTCAGGTCAAAATTACGATCTGGGGATGGATGGTGTGTGAATGTGTTCTCCCAGTAAAAACGGGACGTGACGTATGTATGTCACCTCCGGATCATCCTAAGGGATATTTTCTAGACCGTCGCAGATAGCCCATTGTGCGACGTAAGTAACCTAAATTTAGTGCGTCGTAAATAACCTAACTAAATACATGAGTACCTAAAAACTAGTATAGGCGTCAAATTATTACCATGTGACGCACAAAGCCGATCACGACATGCCTGAAATTCCGACCTGTCTCGGGTTGTCTTCGCCCGATAATACTTGTCTGAAAGCTTGCTAGGAAAATCGAAGTTAGAGAAAGAGCTTTTTGTTGAAAATCACATGCCTGGTTCCAGTCTTTATGTAAAAGGGGATTAACGGAGTTTGGCTCATAGAGGCCATTCACACTGTATGCGAATTCGGTTGTTCTTATTAGTGAAATATATTTATTCTCTAAAAACTCGCCAAATAGGTTTTCGTTCAAGTCTCCAAATTTGCATAAAGAAACTCTTTCGCATTTATTCTAAACGGTCCCTAAACGAAAGACGGGTGTGTATGACAAGAATTTTCTAATTTTTAGTTCAGTTGGAAAATGTAAATTTTAGAATTTTTATTTAATATTATTATTATTTAACTCACACATGTTTCCAGTTGGAGGATTTGTTGCAGGGACATTGGGATCTACTTGGACAGTATAAATTTGTTGCTGCTGCTTGCAAGGTGAAGCCAGAGGAGAAGACCGCGTTCGCAAGTTTAATTTCTTAAGTAAGTGGAGTTGTTTTTCGTGAATCTTAGCTAGCTTCACTTTACAAAATGACTCCGGTTGAAAGTCCTGATTTTCAAGAATTTTTATTTGCTGCTGTTCTTGGAGAGACTTTGTTTGCTGATCTAATTTTTTTCCAAAGTAGAGATGCTTTTGCTCAGTATTGACTCGTTGCCTTTTGCGCCGGCGAAGTTTTTGATTTCTTCGATTTCTAGTAGATTTATTTTTCGGGTCTTTTCTTTCAATAGTCGCCATATTCCTAAAAAGTAAAAAAAAATGATGCGGTTTTAGGTGCTGAAAAAGTTTAAAATCTTTCTGCTTACAGTTATCAATGCAAATATTATTTCAGTACCACTTGAAAAAACATTCCTTAAAAGGTGCAAATGTTGGCAGCTTTCACTTTTGATTTTATAATTCGCATTGAACAGGCCCAACTCTGAGTTTACGACTTTCGATGTTCAATATCGTAGCCTTGTAATTTGAATTCCAATACAGAAGACAGACTCCTGGATCAAGCATTCTGACAAACTAGCCTTCATGGTGGACTTTTTGATGGAATTTCGTGATTCTATCAAAATACTGATTTTTCTACCAAAGAGAATATTTTTATGTCTGCACAGTGTGAGCCTGTGTGCAAAATTCGCATCGGCTCAGATCAACCACAGTGCTGACACAAAACTCAATTTTCTTTCGCTTTCCCATTTACTTGCATTCTTAGGAAGAAGAAAAAATGTGAAAGTTCCACCTTCTGCTTGCTCCACTCACCAGTTATCAAGATTGCTTCATTATTATTTTTATTTCTTTTAAGTGAACGAGATGGTTACCCCTAAATTGAAAACTATTCAAAGAAAAGATTCTAAGATTTTCTGTAGTATTAACACTTATTTGGTACCAAAAACTTAGTTTTCGATTCTATTGAGATAAAATTTGAATCTAATAATTTTGATCAGTTATGATTTATTTACATAACTGACGCAAGACAGCCGACCCAATAGGATACATGCAAGTGACATAGTGTGGGTATCTCGATCCTGATTGGTTGTTGGAACGTAACATTTGTTTACGTTATCAACAGATCTTTCCGTTCTGTTTCGAGTGAGCCAAGACCACCGAGTAAAAATTCTCTTAAGTGATACATTCTTTATTCTTTCACAAAGATTTCAATTCTTCCCCTTGATATGTTTCACTTAACGCAAGGACAAACACGAAGTCATGCAGAACCAAAACAGACTAATTATGCATCGAGTTTGTCAGGTACACAAAACAAAAATATATCACGGTTACAATAAACTCTAAGTTAAGTAAAAGACATAGAAGAGAGATAATTATATTTTAACAAATTCGATATGTACTACTACGTTGTGTTTAATTAACTTCACGTTAAATTAACATTTTAACTTTTGTAGAGAGACTTAGCTCGGATTTAACATGACATCTGGTTTATAAGAGATCATCTGGCGTTGAGGTAATAGGACACATGTCTGTGTATCAGTGATTGTCTTCTTTTCGAGTTGCAAGTACCTAATTCTAGGAGCTTTACCCAATTCTAAGTTTACCATTAACTCAGTTATCATTGCAAAATCCTCCACCCACTTGTTTTTTTTCCTTCAAATTTTTATTGAGTACGCTCTCTTACGCATGATTTGAAGCATCTGCACATGCACACGTTTTAGATCCTAGGTGTCTTTACGTTTAATTGGCTTGGTTTTACAGAGCTACATGCACGTTGTTCAAGGCTGTGGAATGTTGTTTTCTGTTTTAGTTTATATTCGAAGTGTCACAACACCGACACAAAATGATAATGGTTATTTTGAAAGATTATTTATTTTCATTATACAATTTATGTTGAAAGAAGTTTTTTTCTTAACATCTACGTTCATTACGATTGTTTGTGGTTGAAGATGATATTTCACTACAATAGCGTTTTCAACTAACAGGGTTGTCAAAAAACTTATGCTTTATTGCTTAAGTGGGAGGTACTCGTGGTCTTCCTCTCCATGTAACGCAAATGCGGGTTAGTTCCATCAAAAAGTCCTCCACGAAGGCAAATTTCTCCCAATACTTGATCTAGGAGTTCCCTTGTCTTCTAGATTGAGTTCAAAATTACAAGGCTACGGAGTTGAACATTAGCAGTCGTAAACCCCAAAATTGTGTCTGTTGTTCAACGACGGTTATAAAAAAAATACGAAGTTTATGGGGCCGGAACTGCCTGATTGGTAGGGCACTGGGCCCATGTCCAAGAGGTGGTAAATTCAATCCCCGTCAGCCGAAGACTCCCCGTCCCCGTGTAGTAAATAGTGACTGATGCACGTTAAATCTGACGTGTCACAAAGTCCTCCATGTTCCCATAGCAAATTAAACCTCTGGGGGTACTGATCCAGGAGTTTCCTTGTCTTCTGAATCGGTTCAAAATTACAAGGTTACGGAGTTGAACATTAGTAGTCGTAAACCCAAAATTGGGTAGGCTGTTCAACGACGGTTATAAAATGAAATAAAATACGAAGTTTATAGGAATCCACTTTCAGTACGCTTAGAGTTATCTAGAGGTTCTATAACAAGATAATGTTGCAAATAACCGTAGGTAGAACTTACGGTAGGTATAAAAATAAGAAAACTAAACTAAGAAAAAACATTAGATTGTTCTTTTCAATACTGCAGTTTGAGTTATCTAGATTTAATACTCATAAATTAAGAAAAAGTTTACAGATAATCGATAAACAAGTGTCTTGCAGTTAAATATATAGCATTAAAGAGGGAAACAATGATGTTTTCAGATTAAAGAATGTTACGTTAGTCTCGAAAAAATATAATAATAAGCTTGCAATATTTGAAATTAGTTGTGGTGAGAGAAAAGAGTTGATAAAATAAGTATTGAATGAAGGGCCATTTTTAATTGAATAATACTTTTGTTTAAAGTCTTTAAAATCTATAGCATACGGCTAAAATTAACAGTTTACAAAAATTAAATAACTTGTACTTACGTCGGGTTAGATAATAAATAGCTAATTTTGTTCAGTTAAAGGTTTTTCCGGAATTTCTTACATAATATCCGATGCATTAATTTTAAACATTTAGTTGTTTGGTTTTAAAAAGAAGTTTTAAAGGAAATACATAGACGAATTGAGTTATGCTTGTAGCAACCTTTCAAAAAACCGTTTATTCAAAACATTGCAAAATTACATTTTGAGTGTAACACAAAATAGTAACTTCACTTGAAATTCTTCTTTTCTCAGCTCTCAGATAAATTACATACGTACACACACATACGCTATATGCGTAATCACTATTACTTGTAATTGAAGATTTCGGTCATTTATAACCACTATTTCCAGCTATTGCTTCTTGCTGTGATTGCAAGTTATAATTGCTTATCAAAAATTGCTGTTATTTGTAACTTGATCACTTATAAATACGATTACAAGTAGTTTATTCCTATGTACTTTTTATTTGCAGTTAATCAAAATTGTATTCAGCGAATTTTTCTGTTGAGCAGTGAAGCTATTCCTTTATTTTTGACTAATTAATAAAGAACAATGATAGAAAGTGAATAATTTATTCTTTATTCAAAATATTTCTGACTTATGAATAAATCTTTATTCATTATTCAGGAAAATTTTTGAATAATTATTCATTATTCTGAATGCCCATCTCTGGTTAAAGGCTATTGCAAAGTGCTCTGAAATCTTTTATAATCTATCCCTTTAAAGTGTGAAATTTATAGTTAACTGCAAGGGAAATCGACACTTCTATAAAAAGGTCGCTAGGAAATGAAGGTCTAATCTAAAAATGGTTTTTTAATGATGTACTTGTCTCATGATCGATCTAATTTTAGCCAAGGCAGATCTAGATTAGTAACTTATTTTGGCTACAATCAAGTCAAGCCCTGCTCTGACAAATAAAAATACTGAATAAATAAAACAAAAGAAAGCATATTTATACATAACACTTGGATAAAATGAGAATTTTTTTCCTGCTAAATAATAAATAAAAACTATGCTGAAGAATAAAAAGTATTTCTAGAAAAATACTTATTTCAATTTGTTTCCTCTTAGGGAACAGAAAAAAGAAATGGAATGTGCGTAATATACAATATATAACTAATACATAATACAATGAAGTGTGTTCAGTACTTCATCTAAAGACAAGAAATGACATTATAAGAATAAATAGCAGGCTTACCCAAATATACAGTTTAGTAACAGATGCTTTTTAATAAAGTCCATTACATTATAAAAATTTATTTATAGGGAAAAAAAATAATAATGCAACTCCTACATTTCATTAAATTCTTTTAGACACTAGAGGGCTTCACTTCCTGCTAGCCTCATGTGATTTCCTCTTAGCCTTATTCAATACCTGATAGCTTCTACACTTTAATATATTTTATTTTAATTTAAATATATCAGTCACTAACTCTCAGAGCAATATGCACAATTTTTAAATCACATTGCTCACTGGTTTTGTCTTGTTTAATACATCAACTTTTATATCTAAATTTAAATCTAGCTCTCCACATTATTAAAAGTGGTAGTCAAATAATATCTTTTTTATGAGAGTGAACGCTCGGCACTAACCGAGTTATATGAAAATAAATTATTGATCTCTGAACGGAAAATTTTAAGAAAAATATTTTGGGCACTGTACGAGAATAATAACTGGAGATCCTTGTTTAATTTTGAAATTTACCTAAACTACAAGCAACCTGATATTGCTAAAATCATAAAATGCAGCAGACTATGATGGCTCGGACATTTATTCCAATTTGATAATACAAATCCAATAAAAAAAGCTCACTCTTACTAATCCATGGGAAACTGAAATCAAGGAAGACCACCAATTAGGTGACTCAACTTGGTCAAGGAGGACACTCATATATTATATAGGGAAAACTGGACGACCTTACAGTGGATAGGATTAAATGACTATTTGGGATTGTCTTGGCCTGTAATAGGCTGTAGTGTCTTGAAAGAGGAAGTTAAATAATAATTAACCAAAAGTTTTTAAAATTTTGCCAATACTGCACATCATGACAATACAGCTTGCAATTCCAATCTGATTATTATATATAAATTATTTATTTAAATAGGGTATCCACTACATTTTAGATTTTCAAATTCATGAATAATTCCTAGAATTTTTCATGACTTAATGAAGTTACTATTTTCAGAACAAAAACACAACAAGAAATTTAAAAAAGCATTATAATAACGAAAATTGAAATGATAGGTATAACCAAAACTGTTATACTCTGCATCATCATATTTAAACATTTAAAATTTAAAAAAACAGAGGAAAGAAAGTGTTGAAGCAATAAAATAGCTGAAAAAAATACAAAAGCAAATAATTTTTTTCTGCAGAATTATATTCTTAAGATACTTTTCTTTTTCATCTGAAAGGAAAGAACTAATCCTGATTTTTCTGTTCTCATTTCGGAATTAAAAAAAATTCGCCAATGACTGGCTTGCTTCAGCTAGAATTTTGAATTGATAACATAAAAAAATAAATATAACAAAAATTCTGAAATCACAGAAGTTTAAAAGATAATTCGCACTAGAAATGACGTTTTTTCTATCATTTTTTGAAAAAACATAATTTTTAAAGAACATGATAAAAACAATTTATATTTTAATAAAATATGAGTGTGAGTGGGGATTTTATTGCAAATTCGGATATTCGGAACACCATGAAATGGGAGGGGGGTATTTTTAAATTCCATTTTAAAAATTAGATTTTTCAGCGACCCAAGTCTATGACTTTCCATGATTTTCTGTAAAAAAATAGTTAAAATCATGACTTTCCAGGTGCGCGGATACCCTGTTTAAAACATTTGTTTTAAAAAGATATGTGGTAGCCAAAATCTTTTAAAAACAGAAATTACCACCTCCTTAAATATTGGGGAAAATCTCGGGCTTAAGGCCAGAGAAGTTATAATGCCTTATAGCTTGCTCAAGTTTCCTGCTTGCAATCAGTCGCCAACTCTCGGAACTACTCGAGCAATTTTCTACTCATTTCGCTTTAGTCTTGTTAATTACCTTAGCCTTCATACTTTAATTCTTGTTATTCAATGAGAAAGTGATGTATTGATTGTTTTTGTCAAGGGTAGTGAATATGATATGCCCTGTTTCCATAATCATCAGCTTTAAAAATATTATTAATTCAGGATATTATTCCCTATTATGGATTGGAGAAAAATACTGCTCCATGTATTGCATATTTGTATTTCATAAACTGCAATAATTCCAATTGCATTTTATAGATGCTCCTATATATTTTAGTAGTAACTGATTTAATGAAGTAAAAAAATTATGTTTTGTTAAAATACTTTCTTAAAATTTTAGAATAATGTTATTAATAAGTAGATTGTTTTTATAAGCCTTTTGCTAAATACATGTTAAGAGCAGCAATCATCTTGCAAAACATTACAATTATTTTTTTAAAATTATGGCAGTTATTTAAAAGTAAAGAAATAAATTAAAGTTAAAATATATATATATATATATATATTCTAAATTCTGTATGACCTAAAAACACAGTCAGTATAAGAGAAACAGATGCAAATTTACACAAACTAAGAAGATGATTTTATTGAATAATTCAAAGAACTACAATTCTAATGATACCAACTAGAATAAATATAGATTTAAGATTTCATTTCCAAAAAATTGTTTCAATATATTAAATATGCAGAACATTAATTTTTAAAATTAATTAAATTTTAAAATAAAAAAGATACCATTTTATCGATATTTTTTTAAAATGTGATTACTGTACAAAAAGCTTGAAAATGATTTCGTATAGCACAGTTTACTTCTTATATTCGTTGAAACATTAAATTACCATATGATTTTCTTAAATATAAAGCACACATTGTTGCATGAGAAATCTTTCAATGGACGACAAACAATATTGAGGTAAATTTACAGAATGTAAAAAGGGAAATGCAACCATCTCCAAAATAAAAGTATGGTGGAATGCAACATTCAAACATTTTATATTTGCAGATCAGAAAATTGAAATACAAGAAAAATTTCTAAGTGATACAAAAACTTAAAGTTTATGCAATTTTAATAAGTTACAAATATAAAAATGTCTTTAGTTATACAATAAATACATATATATTTAATAATTAAAAAGAATAAGGGTCTGACCATATTAAGTTGGGCCCAGGACTTCATTGCAGTTTTTGTATCTCACCCCCACTAAAAAAAATAAATAAAATAATGCTACAAAACACTTTTTTTCTCTATTAAATGAAGATTTTTCCTTCTCCATTTAGTAAATTGTATCTTACTAATATTTTTATTATTTATCTTATAAACATTACACAATACTGAAATAGTTATTTATTTAGTGAAATTTAAGACCCACTTGAAAAAAGCGACTAATATCTCATACTTTCTGAGCAGAATAAAAAGTATTTGGAGTGTATTATTTGCAAATCAACAGTCAACTCCCCTTAATGGCGTAACGGATTATTTCACTTACAGAAATAATTTAGTGGAACCAAATTATTTTTTATAAAAACAAAGATAAATGCTCTCCTTAACTGTTTAACTGATAATGGATTATTCTGTTTAGAGAAATAGAATTTAGTAGAAGTAAAATAATTTTAAAAAACAATGTTAAATGCTCTCCTTTTCATGGCATAATAAATAATGGATTATTTTACTTAAAGAAATAGAATTTAGCTAGAATCAAAATTTTTTTTTAAAATCCATGTTAGATACTCTCTGTTAAATGACATAATAGATTACGTAATACTTCACTTATATGAATAAAATGTAGCGGAACCAAATTAATTTATATAAAAACAATGTTAAATGTTCTCTTTTAAAAGATAAGTTTTTGTTAACCCCCATCACTTATTAGCAGCGATATTGGAAAAAAACTTTATTTCATAAAAAAATTTAGATACTAATAGAAATGTAATTCTTACTATTTCCATTTTCTATTTATATAAAACAGGCTACAAAATGTGGATATTTGATATTAAATTTACATATTGTCTAAAGTAGTTGGAGGACAAACAGATCTCTACTCCAACAACTAATAAAGTGTTACGTTCATTAGTAACAATACATTTTCAAAATGAGATAGAGATTATAACGTTTCATATCATTTTAGAGGAATTTTCAAGCAAATGTAAGTTAAAAAATCCTCATTACGGAAATTTCTAATTGATAAATGAAATAATTATGCAAGCTTTTCAGTAATATTTCTATTTTAAATACTTATATATTTAATAATGTGACACTAACAATTTTTGTTCTTAATTACTGGAAGAAAATAAACCATGTAAAATTAGCAAGTTACTGGAAACGTTACAATGCATATAATTTAAAATTCTAAGAATAACCATATTAAGATCAATTTCCCTCCTTAAATTTTATCAATATTAATTTAGACGATTTTTAGGAAATCTATGGCAACATTTAATAAAATTTAAAATTTTACAAAAAAGCAGCTCCTATTTTAAATAAGCCAAAACTTTTTAACTCAGTTTTTCAATACTTTAAAATTTACCTGCAATATTTTAGAAATTATGTTAAAAATAACAAGTTTTAGGGTTGATAATATATCATGCGTCAGGTAGCGGAATTTATTGAGTCAACCAGCAGTGCAATTTTCTACAATTTAAATTTTCCTGCAATCCCAACACCGTATATCAAGGACTATTATTGTAATAATAGGGGTCAATCTAACATGTAGCAAGCAAAATCAGCATGTATAATGTTTATAAAAATTATACACAAAAAAAAAATTATGCTGTTAAAAAGTTATATTACTTTAATTAGATCTTCGTAGAATAATACTTTAAAAAAATTAGATTGAAAATCAATTCTTTTTAGCTAAATATCTCCAGGGTGCGTAGCCAAATTTTTCAACAAAAAATAACCACCTTTCAAGCATTAAAAAATATTTTTAAGCACTTTTCAAGCACTCAAAAATATTTTAAACACTCAAAAAAATATGCATATGATCAGGCAGGGTTGGCAAGCTTTTAACAATTATCTGTTTCATCCAATTTAACTGTCATGTCAAAAAAAAAACTTAAGTTTTGCAGGCATAGTTTTTGACAATTGTCAAAAATTATGAAATTTTGAATCATAAAACGAATGGCGTTTTCATACGCTAAGGACCGAAGATGTGCCGAAATTGATTGGGGTGGAATCAATCGTGAAAACATTGAATAGAACAATATGAACAGTGTCTTTTTGCATAATATGTGGAGAAAATAAACAGGGTAAAGGGAAAATTAAGCACTTTTTAAAAACACCCAAAGAAAAAAAGTACCTTTAAGGGCTTTTAAAAACGATAATCGAAAATAAGCACCTTTAAGCACTTTTTAAAAACGCTACGCACCCTGATCTACTAATTGCTTTATTTCCTTCAGATCATCAAAATTTTCTGATAGTTCAGTAAATCTTTGCAAATACAGAAGATCGATTTTTGTGTCAGATTTCAAAAGGGAAAAATTGTCCTTTATCTTTTATTAAGAAGGATTCTCCCCCCCCCCCCCCCCGCTTTTAAATTTTTTCACACTTTCTCGTAACAGTCACTCCCTTTTCCCCAAGTCCAAGAAGCTATGATAATTTGCAATGCCTATAGCCCTGCTGTGGAAGGTTTCTACTACCAGGATCCCACAGTGGTTGAAAACTTAAAAGTAGAGAGCAATATTATTTATATAAAATTATCACACATCACCCTAGCATGCAGAATAAACAATTTTCATGAATGTAAAGTTGTTCAGTTTCATTGAATATAGTAAAAATAAATATAATAAGCAATGAAGAAAATCTATTTGTCTATTAAACATTAAAACAATTATCTAACAGATAGCAATGTAAATGACATACATATGAAAATGCTCTACATAGCCTATAGTAAATGTTTTTAGATTAATAATAAAAACATTTTGTAAAACAAGCATACAACAAGTGTAGAATAGAATTTATAAAATCAATCGGTTTCATTCATAACTCTTAATCACTTCAGCCACTTTTTTGAAAACCTGTAAAAAATGAAAATTGTAATTTGTTTGTTAATTTAATGAAATTTATATTGCTACATACAATTTTGAATTATGTACCAAATTAAATTTAAAACAACATATGTACTATTTTGCTGAACAATATGAGCACAGTTCATATATTTTCGTTTAGAATTTCTCAAAAACTAAGAGTGTGAGTAATTTATGCACATAATAGAAGAAAAGGATAATGAATTGACGAATGAATACAGGGGGTGGACAAAATAATGTTAGCACTGCTAAAGTAATTTTAAAAAATTTTATAGTTATAAACTGTGAGCATAATTTAAAAGATTACAACCAATGCTTTTAAACAATGTTATTTGCATTCATACAACATTAGATCAAAGTAATCATAAGACCTTTTTGAGCAGCAGCAATTTATAAATATTGGTTTTATTCAAAAACTAATCTTTTTAATTATCAAATTTACTGACAAATGTGAGTATAAAGTTTGCTGTTTTTCGGAAGAAAAAAACCCCAAACCTTTTTGATCTTTTTTGTCATTAAGAGTTACCGTACTCCTAGCCTCTCCTTTTACAAGTCTCAGTATATTGCAAAATCATATTTTTGCACTTTTGAACTTTATTTATGTGCTTTAATGAAAATTTTGAGCATAACAATAATGATTATGTGTGTACATATTTTGTATGGAATAAAAGGTTTACAAATAAATAAATAAAAAAAAATAATTAACCTATAATACTAATAAAATATCAATAGAAAAGATTAGTGGAAACTGTATTACTTTCTGAAAATGATCAACATAATTTTTTCAAAAGTAACTTTTTACTAGGAATTATTTTAATCATTAACCAATAACTATGTGCATTGATAAAAATATAATTATCAGAAGAACACAGCATTTTTATCTTAAATTTTTTTTTAAGATGAATAAAATAAATAGAATGAAAATATCCAATCTGCTAATTAAAAAAATTTCTATTTCAACTAAAGAATACAATGCCACACATCTTATTCTCTCTTTCTCTAGTGACTGTTTCAGGAAAGCCACCCCCTTCAAGCAAGACATCGTTTGCAAAAGGTTTCATATATTTGCAAAGAAAAAGAAAACAAAGAAAGATAGTCATTTTAATTACTGATAAATAATGCTGTATCTCTAGAATGATAATCAAGCAAAATTGTTTTAATTCTGATGCTTGTTATCGTAATCAGGGTTGCATCGGTTTAATCATTGGTTATAACTCTTCTATTCAATCAGTGTTTTCATCTCAGAAAAAAAATGGGTGAGAATTTCTCACCCTTTCTCAAAAACAGGGTGAGATTTCAAAAAGTTAAGTGAGATTTCAAAAATTAAAAAAAACAAAACACAAAGAGACTTGAAAAAAAAAAACATTTCTTTAATTATCATTTCTTTAAATTTGTTTCATTTTTAACATCTTCTAATTTTTAAAGCATTGAATATTTTAGCTGCATCATCATATGGAAAATGCTCTACATCTACTTTTTCATCAGCTATTCTCATTAGGTTGCTCAAATGCGTATTTGTTTCGTTTTGATCGTTTCTACCCACATTTGTTTCGTTTTCATTTGTCCGTTTCGGAGTAGAAGATATTGGCTTTACAAGGTATTTGTCCATCTTACATTAACGAGCAAAAAAATTTGAACGTCTTACATGAAGAAACCTTACCTACGGTAAACACGTGGTTGCAGAGAAATGCGTTCTAAAAGAGGTTCCGTGGTTCGGAAGGATGGTGTTCTGTTGTTCTTAAAGGTTCTGAACAATACTGGTAAATAGGGAAGCTAGATAATGGGGCAGGTGTTGAAAATAATAAAAGATCCAGGAAGAAAAGTGAAACGGATTTTATTCTAAATGGCACAAACGAGAAATTTTTTCAAAATGCGAGAAATTCGCGAATTTTGAAATTTGTTTATAGAATGCGCGAATTTCTCGCGGTAATAATTTTTTAATGCGAGATTATAAAAAAATATGCGAGATTCTCGCATTTTCGCGCTGTAGTGAAAACACTGATTCAATATACAGTCTACTAGCTTAAATTTACAATTCAATTAATCTAATCATAATTAAATATCATAACCAAAACAAATTTAATCTCTATCAAAATGTCATAGCATGACGCCCTGTGACTGAGTGGTAGCGTTTCCCACTCCACTCCCGTGCCACAGGTCCTGGGTTCAATCCTCGGGACGGGCAAAGTTGACTAAGCCTTTCATCCCTTCAGTGGGTCAATAAATGGGTATCAAGCATGCTTGGGAACTAAACACAGTGGGTTTCGTATTCGGCTGACCATCTAACCGGAACATCTGCTCCTGCACCCCAGAGCCCAAGGTCAAGAAAACTGAGATGGGCACAGTAGGCCTTGGCCCTCTATGGGCTGGTGCGCCACTGAGTTTAGAGTTTAATGACATGGCATAAATAACCACTAAATACTAAACAATACCAATTAAAAATATTTCTTAACACCAAAATACTACATAAATGTTTTTATTATTTCAATCAAAATGTAACAATCACAAGCAACGAGTTTTGTAGTTGTCTTTAAATTTAGACATATTAATTTATTTTAACTATTATAAATTACTAAATAATTTTTTCTAGTGGTGCAGAACTGGGACGATGGTTCATTAGATGTAGTATGAATTCAAAATATTTTATATCAATACCTTTAATAATCTTAATTGCCGATCACGAAACATCAGGCCTAATTGTATCTTTTACACTTTCCGAAAAATAAGATTTTGGATTTGGTGAGGACACTGCTTAAAACTACTTTTATCACTTACTCGATTGCTTTTAATTGAAAATTAATAATAATAAAAATTAAAACTATTTTAAACCATTTCCAATACACCTTTTTTGAAAACCTAAATTCTGACCTTTTTCACCTCTTTCAACAAGTCTTAAAACCACTTTTAACCAGTGCTTTGGTACAAAATCAGCTTAAATTACAGCTCTCATTAAAATCAACAAATAAAATGTTTCAGTTTGAAACACATTTAATTTTGGAACTTTTTGAAGAAATTTTATGCATTTTTAAAGCAGCTTGAAACAGGAATGAAATACAAATCAGAACACAGTAATTTACATAAATTACCAAATAACACAATATATTTATTTTTGAATTTTGCGAAGGGTAATTTAATCACTTAAAGCTCACTAAATAATTATTTAATTCATTGCTACAATAAATTGAAACTAAGCAATGGTGCTAAGCAATAATTGAAACTAAGCAATACAAACCTCATCAGCACTTTCACTCCCATCTACTTTCAAAACTTTACCCTCTTCACTAAATTTATTGACTATTGGTAAGGTATCAACATGAAAAGTCCTAAATCTGTAAATAAAAGAAAATATAAGACGATTAAGTACAGATTGAGTTGATAAGGAAGGTTATAACAATATTATTTTTAACAAACTGCCTTAGATGCTTCATATTAGATTATATGAAATTAGGGGCCGTGCATAGATTAACCGACTGGCGGTTAAGGAAATGGGCAAAATTGGGAGAATGTTTCTCCCCTACACACAGTTCCCCTATCAGTTAACATGGGAAAACCGGTTTTGCTATGCAGAGAAGACTGCAGGTTAAAATGCGACTTTTTACGTGCAGAACCGTAAGTGGGTTAAGTAGGCATATTTTTTAAATTTTTTTTTTTACCCCCCTTCGAAAG
The DNA here is from genome assembly GCF_982258835.1 of Parasteatoda tepidariorum. Classification (NCBI taxonomy): domain Eukaryota; kingdom Metazoa; phylum Arthropoda; class Arachnida; order Araneae; family Theridiidae; genus Parasteatoda; species Parasteatoda tepidariorum. Next base: position 36,843,454 of record NC_141759.1, read on the forward strand.
ATAAAATAAGCAAATTACAACTCCCTTCCAGGTTTACATAAGAAAGTCACTATACCTTATTGGTTTTTACTTTGACTGTTACTGTAGCAATCTAATTTTAAGATTCAATTCAAATAAAGATGCAACTTAGCATAAAACAAAATATCATGTTTTAATTAATTTTTTAAAATTTCAAATGGAACATTCTTATAGAATCCTTTGATTTTTCCTTTTTTTGTATTCAAAAATCTTGACCACTGAAATGTTTCTATGATATTTTTTTTTTTATAATTTTCTTTCTTTACGAATTCAACTTACATTCAATTAAAAAAAAAGTTTTAAGTACATTTGAAAAGTAAAAGGATTTTAATGTCTTATTGTAAGAATTGCAAAAATAAGTAAATTAGAAACCCCTCACCCTGTTGGGTTCTTTTGTAATATTTGAATGACTCCTTATAACAAACACTGAAGTAAATGAAAAAAAAAAAAAAAAAAAGATGAACAAACACTGCAGATTAACTTAGTAAAGCAGGAGTATAAGAATGCTTTTTATAAATATCTGTTTCAGCTGCTTACTATCAACACAAACAAAATTATAGGTGACATGGAAGTAAAAGATAAACGGACCTTTTCTTCAGGCTTTCAATGTTATCATCAGAACGTCCACTTCCTTCTGCTCCTCTCTTCAAGCATCTTTGAATACAAGTCTGCAAACAAAATGTTTGAAATTTTTTGACAGAACGAATTAACTTAAGTGAAGGAAAAAATAAAAGCACATTGAAACCAAAATGATGAGGACCATTCTTAGAGAATGGTTAATTTTATGTTTCTGGAGGGGGGGGGCAAATGCCAATTTGTCAAGAACTACACTGTGTACTAGATTACATGTAAGAAAGAAAAATTAAGTTATAAATATCAATGCAAAAATAAATAAATAAAATAAAGCATTCTTCAAAAGCCTATTGTGGTCTCCAATACACACACACTACCTTTATTGTACAGGCAAGCTGACATCCATTCATTTGAAGCTGTGGAGGTCATCATAAGTTAAGACGACATCGGGGATCCAACTCCAGTGTCTGACATTGACAGTTCGATTGTTCTTAATTATAACATGTCCCCAGGAATAATCATCCTTAACAAAGTAGGAAGGTTTTTTTTTTACCATCTCGAAACTTAATGGACGTTATCATTATAATCAAATCAATATAAGTATCAAATCAATGAAGTATTTTGCTAGTAAGACAACTCGTTCTTACTTGCAGACTACGCATTCTTTAGTGTAAATAACTAAAAGCTAAAGATGATTGTTTATATTTTAAAATTATAAAAGGTTTTTATTGCATATTACACAGTTCCTTATTATTTAAATCATTAAATTAAAATTCCTGAAGGGGTTAGAAAAAATATTGAACTAGCTTTTACTTGCTAGAAAAAATATTGAACTAGCTTTTACTTGTGGTAAAAACTACTTGACTCTCTTTGGAGGAGTGAAATTCAAAAGTAGCAAAAATAATTACATTTTAGATTACAGAAACCAATTTTATATGAAACCCCCCTCCTATTTTTATGGATTAAATAGAAGATAGCAAAGAGGTGTGTAATATACTTCAATGTTTACATTAAGCGTATGACAAAAATCTTACATTAATTCTTTTTGCAAAATATTATTTTCATTTTGCAGAACTGCATGTTTAAGCAGCTCTAATATTAGAAAATAGGTATACAAATGACACAGTTAAAAAAAAAAAAAAGAAAGTAGAGACAATAAAAAATATAAAAAACTGCCTCCAAACTAAACCATAATAGAAAACACATTTAAAGTAAATCATTTTTAAAAAAAAACAACTTGAAATATAAAAAAATCATAAAACAAAATACCTCTTCAGAACAATCCAAAAACAAAATGAATTTCACATCTGCTTTTTCACCCATTTCTTTGTTCCATCCATCCAAGTTGTCTTTATTTCTTGGAAAGCCATCAATCAAAAATTTGCTGCTATCAGCTTTTTTCATTGCCTTAAATACAATAGAAAATCAGTGTTTTCATCAGAGAAAAAAAATGGGTGAGAATTTCTTACCCTTTCTCAAATACAGGGTGAGATTTCAGAAAGTTAAGTGAGATTTCTAAAAACTAAAAAAACACAAATAGACTTGAAAAAAAAAATCATTTCTTTTATTATAATACATTTTTAACGTCTTCTATTTTTTAAAGCATTGAATATTCTTGCTGCATCATCATAGAAGATTTTGCCTTTACTAGGTATTTGTCCATCTTACATTAGTGCATAAAAAATTTGAACATCTTACATGAAAAAACCTTACCTATGGTAAACACGTGGTTGCAGAGAAATGTGTTCTGAGAGGGGTTCCGCGGTTCGGTTGTGTTCTGTTGTTCGAAAAGGTTCTGAACAATACTGGTAAATAGGGAAGCTAGATAATGGAGCAAATGTTGAAAATAATGAAAGATCCAGGAAGAAAAGTGAAACGGATATTATTCTAAATAGCGTAATTCGAAGCTTCTTCCAAAATGCGAGAAATCCGTGAATTTTCAAATTGATTTATAGAATGCGTGAATTTCTCGCAGTAATAATTTTTTAATGCGAGAAAAGAAAAAATATGCGCGATTCTCGCGCTGTAGTAAAAACACTGAAAATTTAGAATTTATTATTATTATCTTTTTTCAAAAGTATGGTTTAAGCTGTTTTATGATAATGAGTATGATTTGATGGAAAAGAATATTATATGGATATAACTCAATAAAAAGCATTTTTTTAAAAAATAAATGACATAACATTTCGTTATAAATATGACGAAATTAATACAATACTAAAAATACAGAAAAATGTTAGAATGCCCAGAAAAAGCTTAATAATATTGAGGTGAAAAAATAATTTTGATATTTTATTTTTATTTAAACATTGTTTTTTCATCATTATTTAATTTATAAATATTCAACAAGTACATTTAAGTAATAAAGAATAACTTGTTCTGCCAAATGTAATTTAGAATAAAAAATAGTTATACAATAGATGGCAATTTGACCGGATAACAGATTTCAGGTAGAATTTCAGACAAATTCTCCAGATGGCAATACCTTTTTAATAAACTATTTTTTACGAATAATCGGCTATTATTATTATTTCATTCTAACATCACAGCATATTACAATTTCATTCAATAAACATTAGTTTTCTAAATAATTTTAATTTTCAGAATCCAATATTTAAATTTGAATGCTCATTTAAAATATTATCTGCATTATAAATAATGCAGATATTTTAAATGAGTTTTGAATACTTTTTAATTATGCTCATTAAGGCATCATATTTAGAAATTATTAAAATCATCATTAAAAACATACCACATCCAAACAATAAAAATTTGTTTACACTGATGTTAGAAAAAATTGTAAAAAATAACTTCTGAATAAAATTTAGAAAAGCACCTCATTTCAATTTATGCTTTTGATTGAACTAATATTAGAGTATAACATGCATAATAAGTATAACACACTGTCTAACATGGTTAAAAGCAGAGAAACTTTAGAAGATCTTAACTTGTCCTACAATTATTTTTTTAATAATTTAAAAAACTATCAGAACACGGTGATGGCCTGTGTCACTTAAAGAATTTTTAGGGACATTATGACGCAACTTTAAATTTCCTGACTAAAATTTTTTAAATAAATTTAAACAGAAGAGAAATAAAAATAAATATTTCAAAATTACATTTCATATATGTTTATTTAAGGTATCCCCAGGGTATCTGCTGCATTTTAGATTTTTAAATCCATGACTTTTCATGACTAATTCCAAGAATTTTTCATGACTTAAGGAAGTTACTATTTTCTGTGCCAAAAACACAACAATAAATTTAAAAAAGCATTATAATAACATTAATTGAAATGATAAGTATAATAAAAAATGTTATACTCTGCATTTTCACAATAATAGATTAAATTTAAAAAACAGAGTAAAGAAAGAGTATAAACAATGAAATAGCTGAAGAAAAATACAAAAGAAAAATAGAAAATTTTTTCTGCAGAATTATATACTCTAAAAATACTTTTCTTATTCCTCCGAAAGGAAAGAAATACTCCTGATTTTTCCGTTCTCATTTAGGAATAAAAATAATTCGACAATGACTGATTTGCTTCAGCTAAAATTTTTAATTGATAAAATAAAAAAAAAAAAAAATAATAAAAATTCTGAAATTACAGAATTTTAAAAGATAATTCGTTCTAGAAATGATGTTTTTTCTTTCATTTTTTGAAACAAAAAAAAAAAAACACCATAATTTTTAAAGAACATGATAAAAACATTTTATATTTTAATAGAAAATGGCTGTGAGTGGGGATTTTGTTAGAATTCATATATTCGGAACACCATGAAATTGGGGAGGGGGACTCCATTTTAAAAATTAGACCAATTCGGGGACCTAAATCCATCACTTAAAAAAAAAAAAATGGAATCATGACATTTGACATTTCATGATTAATTTTGTTCAATACCGAAATTCATGACTTTCCACAATTTTTCATGACTTTCCAAGTGCGCGGATACCTTTTTATCCCAGACTAGCCATGAGCAGTTCCAAATCCAAATTAAAAATATTTTAAGGAAATATTTACTATTTTTTTTCCATTTAAACTGAATGCATTTACATAAATAAAAATAAAGCTAATTAAAAGATTTTTTCTTTAAAACATTTTTAATATAAAATATTTATATTAGTCTTGCTTTTAAAAAAAAAAACTATGCATAGTTTTTTCTAAAAGAACTATCCGGTTTTAACCATGGTTTGAACTCATTGCTATAAATCAGCCAACCCACACTACAGATAAATTTTATTTTTAATATGGCTTTACCTGTACCATTAAATAAAGATTAAAATTTCACAAAACATTTTTAAAAAATCACATAAAAATTCGTCTAATAAAAATAAGCATAAAATAAAATTTTTTTAACCATGTAAAATGTACATTAAAATTTGAAACTACCCACCTCTTCAATTAATCGACAAGTGATTTCTACAGGGACAATTGTCCCATTTTTGATATGGTTTTCAATAAGCTCACCATATTCTGACCCTGGAGTGTTTCGTTCAGCTCTCAGAAGATCTCCAGCAGATAAGTGAACATATCCAAAAGTCTAAAATATATAATAAAAAATATTTGTTTGAAAGTAATAACTAACTATGTACATGAATCTTTACTTACAAAAATTTAACTTACATCAACAATTCTTTGACACTGTGTTCCTTTACCAGCACCAGGTGCACCCAAAACAAAGACGACTTGCGGCTTAACCATCTTTGCAAAGGTACGGATCAAATTCAATATCATTAAGCGATCATACCCTTAAAAAAAAGTGAGTCATTAACAACTAAATAAAAACTTTGTTAAAATACTCAGAAACTTAAAAGTGTAAGACAAAGCTTAATCACGCTAATGTGAACAATATTGGGCAACCATAGTAATTGTATTTAATTTGACCGAATTTTCTAATTAACTTTCTCACGGCCGAGAAAAAAAATCTGTGGCATATAAAAATATTCTGTAAAAAGAGAAAATAAAAATCTGTTACTGCTCAGCGAGCGTTTCACCATACATGAATGAATACAAAATTTGAAATATTTTAATCCGAATTAAATAATTTATCTCATAATCTATAATCCGATGTAGGTATTACCGGATCAAATATTTAAAAATGTTTTTTTCAATTTTATATTTACTTTACAACGAAGAAAAATAATTAGATGAAATTCACGTTTAAAGCTAAGGTCAATTAGAAAATAAAAAAAATTAAAGTAATTAAAATTAAAAAAAACGATATAAATTTGTTCAATTACTTAAAATTTGATGACTTCCCGATAAAACTCAGCGAAACATTTTAATTACTTGACATTTTGTTTTGTTGCCAAATCATTAAGTAAAATACTTTTCCTTTTTCTATAATTAAATGGATGCTATTTGTTATGACGTCATTTACTGCCAGCCTCTATTTAGAGATCATTCTTACTGCATACAAGTTACAGATTCAAAGAATGCGCATACAGGGAGATTGTCCCTGTAGACATCAAACACAAAATAGTAGTATTTGATTTATAAAATTCATAGATGGAAAACAGTGTTTTTTTCTCATTTATTTTTAAATGAAATGATGCGATCAATGTGGTGATCAAAACGGGCTATAGGTGGTGTAAAGCAGAACTCTCTTCCTATTCACCATTAGCGCGTGAAGAGTTATAGAGGAAAGAAGTACGTTAGTTCCTGTCTTGATTTTGAAATAGAATAAAGTCTTTTAAGTAAGGAAACTAAAGTGCCATAGAAATTTAAAAAAAATGTTTTTAGCAATTAAAGACGAAAAGTAATAAGAAAATGAAAAAATTTCGTAGCACATTCCAATACAATCGAAAAGAGGAGGAGAGGGAAGGGAGAAGGGTCAAAGGCATGGAACCTGTCTTCTCCCCAGAAGAAGAAGGAAGGTCTCACTTGATTTTTAAATAGATTAAAAATTTTTAAGTTAGGAAATTATAAGGAATTGAAAAATACATTGAACATAGTTCTGAAAGAAAGTGACGTATAAATTTTAAAAAATATTTGTAATAATTAAAAGTGAAAAATATTAAGAATATCGTAGTTCATTCCTATACAAGTGAGAAGAGGAGGAGAGGGAATGAGACAGGGTCAAGTCACGGAACTAATCTTCTCCCCAGATAACGTATTCGAGCGTTGCGAACGAGAAATATTCATCGATTTACTTTTTGAGAGGAAAAGTTTAATATTTTTTTACTAAATTACTTAAATATCTTGATTTATTAATTTTAGAAATATTTATCAAATGAATTTGTTAACTTAGTGGTTTTTTTTTGTTTGTTTATTTGTGTTCATTTACGTCGCACTAGAGCTGCACAATGGGTCCATCCGCACACTGACAGCCAGAGGCGTATCTATGGAAAGAAGCGCCTATGGCAAACCTCTTACTGGCGCCCTTACTAAAATATTAAAATTCTTTTTTTTTTTTTTATCCAATACAAAATAAAAGCATTGTTTGAAGTATTTAATTCTTTTGACAATATCACAAAAAGATTGAATTGAATTTTAAAAAAAAAATTGATAAATAAATAAATATTAAATATAACAATAAAATTATCTCTTTTTAATTGTTATGCATTCACGTGTATTCGAAATCCTCATCGGTAAGAAATTAAAATACCTTTTTTATCATATTTATAGAAGATTCTATTGCGTTTTTTCAATTGTCAATAAAAATTCTAAGAAGTTGTTTAATTAAGCACAATTATATTTTAAAGTTTTACAAATATAATTTGGTAACAGAATTACGTACACACAACAAATGTAGCTCTGAGTTAAGGAAGAACTATAACATAACCGGATGATTACTCAACATTTTCAAAATTAAAACTGAAGGAAATTGATTTTTTTTAAATAATCACGCTTTGCTAACATCAAAATTAAATCATCGCGATATAATAAATTCATTAAAGATTACAGTGTAAATAATTACGATTTGTTATGATAGTTACGAATAAAATAGCAACAATAAAAAAAAAGATATATTTTGATTAGTTTATTTACTGTTCAATAAAATAAAAAAACCGATGCTCTTAATATAATTACGTTTTGCAATCCTTATATAAAAACAGATAATAAGAAAAAATATACACACAATTACATACAAAACAAGACTTAATAACGACAATAATAAATTTTTTATTGAGAAATAAATTAGGGGAAGCTGACGATTAGTTTTAAGAATATCTAGAAATAATTCTTTTGCTAACAGTAAAAAAAAGGCAAAAAGTAAAAAAATAGACCAGAATACATTCTAGCATATTTAATTAAAAAAAAAAAATATGAAAAATTCTCTTCGCATCACAATGGAACAAATTAAAAATAAAGCGAAATATTAAACAAATTTGAATTATGAATTTTTAGACGTTCCGTGCGCAAAAAAATAAATAAACGGACCATCCTGATAACTTTTGATCTAATGATCAGATCTTCACTTTCTTCTCATCTCAATGGTTCAAGGGGTGACTTAAAATATGATAATTAATAGGTGCAGGTATGATATTTTAAGTTACGAAATCAGATACTAAAATGTACTTTCTCTGAAGTTTCTGTTTATACATGCCATTTTTTCGACGGATTTGGATTTCTGAATCCCACAATTTAGGGGGTAATCGCAATCTGAGAAGTACCTAGAGAGATTTTCAAGCAAAGTGAAAAAAAAATTCTGCGCAATTATAAAGGTCGTTTATAATTGTGTAAATTAAGTTGTTTTTAAGGAAAAAGAAAAAAATATAAATCATTGAAATATTCGAGAAGATGACTTTTTGCATCTTTATGGAAATACATTTCTAAATATATTCTTAAAATAAAGATAATTATTTAATGAATAAATATTATTGTGATTATCACTTTATTGATAACTTTTTCTTTCAGGTTACTAAACTGTTGTAATGATTGGGTTATAAACTACACATTATAACATTAATATTATTTTGCTACCATTTTACTTTGATTATAAGAAATAAATATAATATATAAATGGAGGACACTTAATAAACCCATTTGAAAATAGTATACCAAATTTTTTCAAGCAATGTGATATGGGATGATATAAATGTAATGTAAGTAACATATATTGTAAAACACTTGAAAATTAAAAGAATAGTATTTATATAAAATTAAAAAAGTAGTTTTTATTTTATCTATTTTTTATTTAAAAAAAAAGGGAAGAAAATGGCAATCTGAAAAAAAAAGAAAAAATATAGGAGAAAGATTTGCGAAATTTTGTGGCCGAGAAATAAAGAAGAAGTTGATTCAATTTCAAAGTCAAAGACAGTTTGATAAATATTAACTGAATATAATTTAAAAATTCAGAACAAACATGTCTTTAAAAATTAGAAGAAAAAATTTCAATTTGTAAGTAGAAGGATTATTGCAATTCACATTTAATTTATAATTAAAATTGTGAGTGAATATACTTCTGTAACTTAGAGTGGAAAAAAAAAAAAAAAAAAAAAAAAAAAAAAAAAAAAAAAGCCAACAACTGACGATATGCTTCCTAACCATTCAAAGGAAAAAAAAGATCAAACTTTTACAAGTGGTTAAATTCAAAATTTATCTATTAATAAATAAAAAGAAAAGCATGTTACTTCATGAATGTTACTTACTTGTAAACAAAAAATTATTTACCTATCGCAATAAATTTTCAGGAAATTTAAAAAATTATGTCCCCAATAACATTTGAAATTTTAACATTTATCTTTTTTTTACTACATATTAATTTTAATAATAAAGCATTAACGAATATTTAATTATACAATGTTTAATTATTACTACAAAAAATTCCTTGTGCATGTTAAATGTTTTTTCATATAAAACAGCAATAATAGAAACTAAAAAATATTATACATTCTAATTTATAAAATTAAAAGGGGGGAGAGCCAAATGTCCCTCTCGATCTATATGTATATAGAGATGCCAACTTGCTCTGTTTAATGGGAAACTTTTTTCTAGTGGTAGCAAAATTTATGTTTTGTTTCTTGGTTTATGCAGATATACAATTATTTAATTATTAAATTTGATATAAAATTATTTTTTAAGCCACTACGTATGTATAATTCGAAATTTCGTGTTAAACACAATTTCATTCCAGTTATCTAGTTGTAAGCATTTTAAATTTAACCAAAATTATCCAAACGTTTGCAAGCTTTGGTCTTTAACTTTCCACCACTTAATAAAATATTTCTGAGAAATCTTAGCAGTTGGCATCCCTTCACATAGACATCATTTCTAAAAAATATAACGAACGCCTATAACGCTAATTAATAATTTATGCGTAATACATTTATTTAAATATTTAGGAAATGATTACTTACAATCAAGGAAAAAAATCTTACCACTTAAATAGTTGAATGAATTAAAACCTATCTGAAAAAGCTGTAACCTATCAAATTAGATTATAAAATTCCAAAATAGACTATAAATATTTATTTTCTTGAATTAAATTTTGAAATAACAACTAGAACGAGCAGAATTTTTCATAGGAGCGTAACACATAACAACTTACAATTACGTCTGTCTTTATTTTTCAAAATAGAGGGGTGTACTACCAGACAGAGGCACCTCCCATTTTTAGTATTTCACACTTTTGTGGAGGTGATTCCCACCATGGATGATAAATATTTCCTGTTTTGGAAGGATTTACACTAATTTACAGCAGGGGTTCTTTTTGAAATATATTCAACAGATCCCGAAAACGTTTTTCAAAGAGATTTTAACCCCTGATGAAACTGAAGATTTACAAGCATGAGACACCCTATGGATTTTACATTTCTCTGTCCTCTGGTCATCACCAAAGATCTATCTCTGCCTGAAGGGGTTCCCTGATTAATTGCCCTTTTAGAACAACTACAATCTTGTAATGTGATATGAAGAGGAGGAACAAATTCTTTTCTCTTTGCTTGTGGTAGTGAAAAAATAAAGAAAATAAAAATTTATTCAGGGATCATGGATTCTCTGCATTCTGGTCTTTCTCTTATCTTTTCTTGTTTAAGAATGGGGGACTTCTTCAAAAGAAAGAGTAAAGTTACAGTGGGATGCACTATGGGAGGTCTCACTTTCCTTTAGATAAGGAGAAAAAGTTTCTTTACATTTCTCACCCACTTTTGAACATCCTAAAATTCGTTCGTCTTTCATTTTCTTTTAGTCTCTTATATTTTTACTCAATTTTTTCATATAGATAAATATTTTAAATTTAAGGATTCAGCTTCTTTATTATAGTTTAATTTTAACGTATGGTATTTTCAAATATACATAAATAATATCAAATAATCTAAGTCGAAAGCATTTTTTTAAGTAAATTATTTTAAACTGAAATGAATATCAAAGTAAACTATTCTAAATAAAAATCAATAAATATTTTTAGGATTTGTATTCTTTTTTTATTATTGAAAAGTACATGATTTTAAATAAATACGTTATGCATTGCCGAGGAAGAAGAAATTTGATATATCGATATATTTACTACTCAAAAGCTATAACATCATACATAGTACAGGCTATATAAACTATATTAATATTAATTAGTTAATTATTATATTAATTAGTTAATTATTTTATTTTTATATATAACCATGATTGCGCGTTCTAAAATAATCACACTATCACTTATATACAAAACTCACTTTCTGTTGTTAATTTTCACAAACATGAAATTAAAGTGAAGCAGCATGTAACGGTTTAATTATAAATTAAGTTTATTATTAATTCAGAACTTTAAATTGTTTTACATTAAACACATTAAATGTATAGAATATTTTTGATTGATTATTATGAATAAAATAATAATGTAAAATAAACTAAACACTACGTTTTTCAAAGGAGTGGAAGCAAACCGATTTTGACACAAAAAGCGAAATAGTTGAATTAATAATAATAATAAATGCGGTAGATAATAAGAAATCTTTTATTAATTCATGGAGAACTATCTCAGGTTTCTCAACATTCTAGGAGATTGAAAAAAAAGAGTTGTTTGTTATTTTTATTAATTACTAATTTCGTTTATATACTGAATTAACCTTTTGTATTCTCCATAAAAATTGGTTAAAGTTCGATTTTTTTTTTTTTTTCTTTTTTTACGTGAATATTAACTTGACGCCCGCAGTGAAAATATTTTTATTAAAAATTTAAAAAGCATATTCGAAAACATTACGTAACACCCGGAAAGTTTGAAAATAAAATTAGGTTATATTTTATAGATTTGAAAGGCAATTTTTAAAATGAATTTTTAAAAATGAAATACCAGGAATTATTTTAATTTTCCTCTAAAATCGAAGAATACTTGATTAGTCTTAAAAAACATTCACAGAGTTAATTGAAAAATTTTGATTTCCACCAGATTCTCTGCAAAAAGTGTTAAATTTTGTAGTTATATACATTTATTTATTTTTGTAAACTTTAGTTTTCCTTAAGAAAAATATTTTATTTATTTATATTGATCTTCTTAATTATATTTAAGGAGCATCCAAAAATATAAGTACTTAGGGCCTCTGAGGTTCTTAATCCGGCCCTGGCGATAACTTAAATTCTTTCTATTACAGCTTTGACTTGTTGTGAAGCAATGATAAGCTACATTTTCGAAAATTTTAAATGCATTTGAAATTATATATGTGGTTAAAAGACTTTTAGTAAAAGGATTTTGATGAAAATTAAATGGGAATTATTTAGGAAATTTTCTAAAATATTTTAAATGGAATGTATCAAAAAGTTAGCAACGAGAGTAATAATTATTAAAAATTAAGCATTATTCTTTAAATTATGATTTTATAATTAAAGTTTTGTTTTTGCCGAAATCGTCGTAAATATAACAGCAGAAAAGACAAAGATATTTTTTTCAGTTACTTATTTTAGTATTTAACGTGAATGTATTCATGAACATTAACAAATTATATTTAACCTGAATTGTTTGACGCTTGTCACCTACTTTGTTTTACAATTAGCGGTTCCTTTTCATACTTCACTCTCCCAATGACAAAAAGAGTCTCTCAAAAGACGATGTCTTCTCTTCGAGCCCACATGAAATGGTTAAATGTTGTATACTTGATTTTAATTCGCCCTCTAACTAACTCTCTCTCTCTGTCTGTATATATATATATATATATATATATATATATATATATATATATATATATATATATATATATATATATATATATATATATATATATATATATATATATATATATATATATATATATATATATATATATATATATATATATATATATATATATATATATATATATATATATATATATATAAAAATTTAAAAAAAAACACTTAATAAAATTTTTAAGTAAAAAAATCGTTGATGTTGATCGATTTTGCGCCTTTTTGAAATAATGCGCCCATGGCATTCGCCATACTTGCCATACCCTAGATACGCCACTGCTGACAGCAGCCAGTGATGTTTGACTTCAGTGATCTGCTGTGATCCGTGTCTTAACGATCAGTCCACTGCGGGACCTTAGTGTTTTTTAAAATTATTAAGAGTGACTTGAGAACGGATAGTGTTTTCCTGCAAGCTCTTGATTGCCTAGACTTCTGGGTTACTCTTTCTGGTGTATTTTGAAGCCATTTGATTTAGAATGAGATCATTGTATCTATCTTGAGTAGTATTTCTTGTAAACGTGCATTTGTTATCAGATTTATTATTTGAGTTTAAAAAAGAACCGTTATAATAATCTTGATTTTAAGATCTGTCATTTCAAGATGTAAGACTTTTTACCTTGTCAACAATATACCAGTTCGAAATTTAAACCTGAATGATAATTAGTAAAACAAGCTCAATTTCACTGCTTCAAAACAATATGCTAACACTATTTTCACTTCAAATTCAACAGAATTACTTAATATTATTAATAACTTATGAAATGCAGCAGATTTGAGCCCAGAGTCACATATCTTATTTCGTATTATTAAAAACAAAATTATCTGCTTGAAAATATCACCTCATAGCATAAGATGTAGTAAACAGCTATATACTTTTTAACCGGAAGTAGAGCAGGTCAAGAGCCCGAAATGTTTACTTTATATTGGAAACACCATTCATAATCGGAATAATAACCAGGTCGAAATTGTTGTTGCTTATTCTCTTCTGGCCTGACGAAGTCAGACCAGATCTATGAACCCGTTGACCTGAAGAAAATCAAACACCAAAAAGAGGAGTAGAGTAAATGTCCTCCCAGAGAAGACCAACAGGATGTGATCGGCGGAAGCCCGGTGTAGATGGCATTTAGGGCAGAGGGGGTAGGCTTTAGTTCCCTCAGAAATAGTAAACCTTTAAGATGTCCGGTAGCTGGGCGGGAGATGGTGGTGCATACTCTCCTTTCAAAGGGAAGGGTCAAAGAAGCTCCAGGCTTATTTCCCTTGTACCAATGGTGGAATCAACCAGTCTCTGAGAAGCTGGGATTTCTTCAGGGAGTAAAGTTCAAGATAGGTAACATTAGAAGAGGTAGGGTGCGGTTGGCTGCAACCCTCTTTAGCTAGGCTGTCCGCTAAATCATTACCATAGATACCGACGTGAGAAGGAACCCACTGCAGGTGAATATTATGTTGGAGGGACAAGAGTTTTAGGTTGTTTACGATGGAAATACTGGTTTTGTCGCCAATTTGGGTCCGGTTGTTGAGATGTTGCAGGGAGCTGCGGCTATCAGAGAATATCCAAAGGTCTTTAAAATAAAGGTCATTTTGCATAACAAATTCCAGACCCCTGTTGATAGCCGGAAGTTCACTTCTGAAAACGGAGCAGAAGTCTGGGTTACGCTGGCAGAGAGAAAATTTTTCATCAGGAGTCTCGATGTAGACTCCGCTACCAGCATGACTATCGATTTTGCTGCCGTCAGTGAAAATTTTTGCGTCTTGCTTTGGAATAGAGTGAATAATTTCGAGAGCCAGTTGCTTTAGATGTTCGGGCAGGAATTCCTTCTTATTGACAGGAGCGGGAAGGATGAAATGGAAGAAAACTTCCGGAAGATCTTCAGAAGGGTTCAAAGAATAGTGAAGGGAGTGCGGATCTACATTATCGACAAGGAGGTTTTGTAAAACTATTTGGCTAAATGGACTGTTTTTCCTGAGCCTTTGGGAGAAAATCCAATTACTGAGGTATTCGGAAGTCTTGTTATGTTGTCCAAAGCTGAGGAGCTTGTTATAATATTTTACCAGGCTGGCTTGTCTTCTGGTATGGAGAGGCAAAAGGTTAGCTTCATAACGTGCAATGTTGGCTGGGCAACTCTGTTTCAAACCTGTGATAATACGGGCTAATTAGGACGCGCTCGAGGTTTAGGCAGAGGGCCTCGTTCGTTAAGTATGCCACAGTCTCCATCTTACATGAAGGTCGAAATTAAATTCTTAGAATAAAATTAAATTCTTAGCTGTTACTAATTTCTGTGATTGAATATCTAGATAAATAAGCGTGGAATATTTATAGCGAAAATATATATGGGCTCTTCCAGAAACTACTTCATTTTTGATGAAAAATTTAAGAAACGACAATTGTTGAAGAACATGTCCCCAAATATTATTAGTAATTCCTATGCACAACTATGTACACTTTCGAACTTATCCCCAAAATTAGAGCTTGCGGGAAATTGAGGCGAAAAGTTGTAGTTCGATCCATTAAGCAAATAAATAATTAAATTAAACAAATAAAAATTTTGAATCCAGATAACTTTTTTTAAAAAATATTTTTGAAAAGGGTTGAGGTAAATATTAATTTTAAAATAACTTTATATACATAAAAAAAGAAACTAATTTTATGTAAAGCAAAATATTTTTCAATCAATCCTTATTGTTGGCTAGTATTATTTAACGAAAATTCCAAAAGGTTCTTACTTTATTTCATTGGAATTCAAAGAAAAAAAAAGTTTTTTTTAGTAATTTTTAATTTTGTTATTGTTTATGTTTTATTATATTTTTATTTAAACAAAATTTCTCCATTTTATTCGTTAAAAAACGTTTATCGTTTTTCATTTTAGGTTTAAATTAACTTAATAAGCCTAAATATAATAATAAGCTTAATAAGCCTAAATAAGCCTAAAAAAGACAAAATTAGGAAATTTCACTACTGGCCAGTAGCTAATTGTAGTATTTTTAGCAGTTATCATTTAAAAATTGAAAATTTTAGACTATTAAACGCTGTTGTTATTAATAATGAAGCTCTTTTAAAATCTAAGATTCATTTCTCAAATGAAGAAAAGTTTTAAGAAATAAGCGATTAGGAATATAGTAATTTTTAGAATATTATTAAATATTCATAATAATTCAGTGTTCATTTAAAGATAATAAGAATAATAAAATGCACATGGAAAGCATTTTGATTAAAAAAGTGACAGTTGGATGATAACTTTTGCTCTATACTTAGATGTCTACAAAAATTTAAATTTTCTAAGAACCATCAGCCCAAAAATACTCAAGTTTAAAAAAAAGACAAAACAGGTTAAATTGTTCTAAAATATTGGACAACAAAGAGAATTTTTTTATACACTGAAGTGATTGGGTGCCCGGGATTTGTCGATGTCTGATTTGTAATAAACCCCGAGATCCTCGTTTTGTTGACCTGCGATTCGAAGTATAAGTGTATTGCTTATAAAGTACTTCACTCGTGTGTACTTTTACTTCTTTTCTTTTCGAATTTCGTACTTTTGCTTGTATTTTTGTTACATTTTATGTGTTTTTACTTGTACTTATACTGTACGTTATTTTTTCGCGAAAAAGTATTAAAAAATAAATAAATTACTGGCCATCTTTGGAGACTAGCTTAGTCACCTTTCAATATTTTCTTTATATAAACTTTAATGGTAATCAAGACGAATGTACCTCAGAACGGTATTCCAATTCTTCAACCTCTCCTCCAATCCTAACGTCTTAATAAGTTTTATACAATATATTACCTAACTGAATTTTTTTCACTATTTAGCTGTTACTCGCGGGTATGCTTGTGCGGTCGAACTTTTATTTCAATTTAAACTAATTTCAAGAGATGTCCTTAATATCGTCAAAGTTCTTTATGTATTTATTTTTGTATTAGTTTAAAATCTGTCCAGCAGCCATAAAATCACACAAATTATAGTGAGTATTAGTTCGGTAGGTAGTAGGCAGTAGAAGTATTAAAATCATTTCCATGTCTATCGTGAGATAATGATAGAAAACTCTTTCCGATGCTTCTTAGTGCAGTGTGAACTACTCCCTCTCACAACTCTCGATCCATAACTTATGAGTATCGTATTATATATATATATATATATATATATATACTATTTCTCGAAAAAGGCAAGCTCCAACAATTGTTATAAGGGTGATTCTTTTTAAACATGACAATTCGGACCAAAAAATTTCTTCAAATTTAAAGTCTTCAAAATAATCTAATTTTGTGTTGTATACTTCTTTGGTTACATTTATTAATATCTTACAGACAGCAGGGAAGTTTATTGACATTTGCTCGAGAAAAAAAAATAGAAATTCACCAAATCGTGAATGCCAGGAAAATGACATATTAGCTTAGAAGTTTAAAAAACAGTCATTTTAAGTTAATAGTAAGTAACTCAACTTATGTCTTTATGTTAGATGGACCATAAATTGCGTAAATTATTGGTATTAGGTTAATATTTGCTTTCCCTCTTTACAGTATTAGCAGTTAAAAAAAATTCTGGTAACACTTCAATGGCCTGGCATTCATAAGCCTGGAAAATGACAGCCAGGATAATGACAAATTCGCCATTTTATGGCATATAACTTTACTTTAATTTAATATTTTGGCCTAAGACGTTTATATTCTGCAGAAAGCAACAGGATTTCTTAAAATAACTCAGATAAATCTGTGTAGTTTATGTTATTAATGATTTCAAGAAGCCAGGAAAATGACATCGTAGAACCCTACTCACCTTGAAAAATTTTTTAAAATAGATTTTGAGCTAGAAAATTGGTTCTTTATTCATGCAACAAGACATGTTCAGATAGGAGGGTATCTAATCAATCTATTAACATTAGATATTGATTGCTGGCTCTATCTATTTTGGTTATAAATCACTAAATAAAAGTAGCCAGGAAAATGACAGATTTTCATGGGACAAACAAATTATTGACAGAAAAAATTATTTTAAACGAAGTTTTTGAAGTTATACTTCTTATGCGACTTCCAACAAGGTTGCGTTAAACGTTTAACGCTAAATTTTTATTGGTCGGGAAATCACGTGGTAGGATCCAGTTTTCCCTCATTCATTTCCATATTGTTTTGGTTCTCACTAGCATAAAAATAATAAAAGTCATAAAAGTATTCGCGATCGCAACGAACTATAGGGGGCGTTGTTGTATGAGACGCATACCTGCGATTTCTATATGACCGTCATTCAGTTACTCTGGAGACGTCGTTAATGTAGCGTGTAGCATTGCAACGTTCCTTCTTTAATGTGGCTTATTAAATTTAAAAAAGAAAAATGCTTGATCTTCTTTCTTGTACAACCGAAAAGGTATCTCTTTTTATTAGAGAAGGAACATCCAAAACACATCGGAAAAATATTTGTACATTAACAGAAAAAAATATGTATATTCTTATAAGAGTTAAAACCTAATGCCCGAGAAATAGTGTTACTAAATTTAATGATATAACATGAAAGGCCCATTTAAACTTTACATTCCATGGTTTTAAGAATCATATTAGTTCAAAAATTAAAATGAACAAAAAGTATACATAAGCCTCATAATTTTATGAAATTTAATTTTGTAAACAACGTTTTATGACAACAATTTTTATCAAAAAATTTCAAGTTTCAATAAAAATCATTATTTAGAAACTAAGAAACGTAAAATAAAGAATGCTGACGAAAAAAAAACAAAAAAAAAAAACAATTCTTTTTTGTCGCCATTTTTAGTGCTACGAATATTCGTCTTTGGGATTTGCCAAAAACAAAACAAGATGCAATTTTATTTTTTCAGGAGGGAAATATTTTACCGAAAAAACGAAAATGTACCAATTCCCACAACATAAAACTTTATCTTGGTAAACGTACGTTTTGGAAATGTTATTTCATTTGGAATCTTATTCATCAGAGTTCATATGGCGATATGATTGTTTTGAATCTATGCTAAACTCTATATCGGCTCATTTTCCACCGAAATCCGATTAACTATTTTGATTTTAAATAAAGTGTTTTATTTTATGAATTGTCGCAAAAATTTTAAGTGTAGATTGGCGGTACTTAAAAACCGCCAAATCTGTAGCGGCGGTGGCGTTAATACGTAAGTACCTAATTTTTATTCCATACTTTTCTGAATCATATTATTTCAAACATTGGAATATACAAGAAGTATACATAAACACATAATGTTATACCATTTAATTTTTCAAAAGTATTTTGAGAAAAAATTTTATCAAAAAATTGTAAACTAAAAAACGGAAAATAAAGAATTCTTAGGATAAAAAAAACGATTTTAAGAATTCTTAACATTGAAATAAAAACTTTCATATTGTTTCTTTTTTATTATTCTTATAGTTCTTAATCAGACGTAAAAAACCATTCTGTAGAGAACCATCATCAAATGAAAAAAAAAATATTTACAAGCAAAAATTTTTTATTGTAAAAATCATTGCACTTACCTGATTTATGATTCCCGGAGAATTCCAAAATGATAAGTTCCTTGTTTGAAAACTTTATTCGCAAATAATAGATACATAGTTTATACCTTCATTACTTTTAGATAACATACTACACAGCAAAATTTTATAATTGATATGAATTTGAATATGTAGCTAAAAACAGAATAGCTGAATTCTAGTTGAACTTATTCTTTCAAAATTAAAAAAATCTTACCAAGAAAACGATTTAAATTAATTAAGAATCAGCACAAATGGCACTATTTCAAGTAACTTGAATAATTTTTTATTGTTGTTTTCCGAATTATATGGATACAGAAATATATACTATTCTATAACGAAGAAGAATATGCTATAACTATTACAATTCTGTATGTTCTGAATTCATATTTATTCACTGGAATGACGAAAGCAATGTTGACTTCACTTTAATTCGTAATGAATTGAAGACAGAAGAAATGCATTTTACCTTAATACACACATCTGTAACAGTATCCGAAATCGGAAGTCATCAGTTGCAAGTTTGTTGATAATAGAAATTAAAAATTATTGAGGAATTTTTCTTCAAATGTTTGGCGTGTTCTGTTCCTGAAAGATTTACTAATATTCTGGAGATTTTTTTCAAGTTCTTCGGCCTTTTCCTTAGGGAAATTTTGTTTCTTATTTGCTGCTAAAAAATGGCGCCTGATTCAGTCAATGACTTTGATGGAACTAAATGAAAACGTGATAAATTAATGTCCGATATTTACAGGCTCCCGCTAGACGGCGTACTCGAGCGTTGCGATCGCGAATTGTTTTTCTATAAATATTTTTTTAGTTTGTTTTGATACACATATAATTTAGGGTAGACTATACTTGAGGGTGCCCCCGCCAAGTTGTGATTGCGATTGATCGCCAAGCTGGGCGATGTTGAAAGCCAATCGTGATTCTGATTGGTTTAGATTTTAATCGTAATTCTGATTAGTTTAGAATTTAGCGTTGTTTTTAAATGAATTTTTAAATGTAATTTCAGAGATCCATTTGTTCTACTTTGGATACCGGCTGGTAAGGTTATTTTTGCTTCTGGTACTAAAAATGAATACTGTCAATAAGATAAATCTTAAGCTTCTGTACGATTTTAATAACAATGAAAAAAAAAAACAGTCATTGACTGGTGTATGAATGAAGGTTTAATTAGTAATAGATATAAATGTCTTGTTTGTGGGTTACCACGGCGTTCCGGGCAAACAAGTATGGCGCCAAACATAAGTCGCCAATTTCGCCAAGGGGCACCCTCAAGTATATTTTTCCCATAATTTAATAGGGTAGTATTTTTTTATTTTCATATTTAGTGAATAACAATTGTAGAAAATGAGTGAAAACAATCCCACGGACAATGCGACGGATTTAAGATTATGTCAAGGTACGTCTCTTGTGAATATCAAATGATTGTTGGGTTTTCTCTTTTGAAATTACATTATGACGCATTCACATACATTATTAATACAAATACATTTTCCATGGCGAGACGATGAGGCAACCACAAGCACTTCCACTGGTTCAAGAGGTCCACGAGGGAAAAATGCACAATATTACCGTTATTACAGAGCACGGAAGCGAGAGGAGCAGAAGAAAGAGTCGTTGAATAGAACTAGTGATCCTTCTACGACTGCTGATTCTTCTACAATTAACGTCGCAGGTTACGAAGTTTAACTTCTTCCGTGCGGAGGGACTCCACGCACTATTTTTTTTGTAAATAATACCCTCTGCGCATATTCTAGAAATGTTTACACCGGTTGAGATAAAAAAAAAATTAGATATTGAAAAACTTATGGGAAGTTTTGAAGCTAGTTATTATTGGAAACATTGTTTGGGACATGCCAAGAAAATGACAGTTTGATATTCAATTAAATTTTTTAAGTATACAAAACAGTAGGTAAATGCTGGTGCAAAGACATTTTAAAATGCTAACAGCAATGCTATTTATTAATTTTTTTTAAAAAAAAGGTTCTTTTAGTATTATAGTATTAGATCTTGGAACAAGGGACAGTGAATTGTCATATTTTTTGAGAATCACCCATAACCCTGGATACTTAGATAAGTAGCGACGTGCCTCCATCTTGGTTACTGCAAAACTCTCTTGTGACCCCAACTTTTAATGCAGAAATACTAAGTTTACTATTCTTAAACGCTACTTTTTATTGATTAATATTTTCATATTCTTAAAGATAAATAAAATACTTACTACAGTGGAGCATCGTTTATACGACGATCACTTATACGACGTTTACATTTATACGACGTTTTAGTGTGGTCCCAAATCATTCCTATTCATTTTAATGTAAAAATATATCGTTTATACGACGCACAAAATCGGTTATACGTCGGTTTTTAGATTTTGTTCACGTTTATTTAATTTTTTATTTTTTCTTGTGTATTTTAAAAAAGGGCGGAATTTGCCAACATGAATGATACAGAAAAGGGTGCCAACAAGAATGCTTGGATGACGACCGTAATTTTTACTAGATGACTGAAAAAACTAGACAATGTTATGAAGAGGCAAAAACGAAAAATTTTGCTATTCATCGACCAATGTCCAGCGCACCCATCGATACTAATTATTTCGGAAAATGTAAAAGCTCTCCTTTTTCCTGCAAATTGCACAAGTGCGCTTCAGTCATTAGATTTGGCCATGATTAGAAATCTAAAATTGCATCATAGAAAGCAGTAAGTTCAACTCGCTATTCAAAGCATTGTAGAGACAAATAGCAAGAAAATATAATTAAAGGTATCATACATTCAAATTGCTCACTGCAATTTCTCTTCTTTGATTATTTGTTTGTTTTGCTTTGTCTAATTTAGAAATTTATGTAAATCAACACGTTAAACATTAAAATTAACTGAAAACAGAGTTAGTTTCAGTTTTAGAAGTAAAAATCGATTATACGACGTTATCGTTTATACGACGTTTTTCGGTGGTCCCTTCGGCGTCGTATTTTTTCTTTTAATTCTTTTTTTTATTCTGAAATTAAACAATTCATTTTTATTCCATTCTAGGAAAATAATACCTTATCTATAAATTAAAACTTTCTCATTTCGTCTTTCATAATATACTATAGCTTTTTTTTCTAAACTCTAAAATTTTTTGCTATCGGTTTTTTCATGGGGTTCAAAGGATTAAATACCTACAATTAGGTATAATTGGGTACTTGCACTTCAAGATGAAGATCACAGATGATACCCACGCGAGACGTCAGCGCCAGCTGATCATTAATGAGCAAAATGGCATATTAAAGTTGAGCTAAGTTTCTCCTCATAAATTAGAAAGTTAATCAACGTGAAGTTAATTAGAGCCGTATCGCACATCAAATTTGTTAAGTGATAATTCTTTCTCAGATTGATTATTTTTTTGGGTATTTTATTGTAATCAATAATATATTTTTGCTTTGAGTACCTGGTAATTTCGATGCATAATTATTTTGTTTGTGTTCTTCATGGCTTCATGTCTGCCTTCGAGTTAAGTAAGAAATATATAGTGAAATAATTGAAATCTTTATAAGAGAATCTTTGTCAAGGATTATAGAATGTATCACTAAAAAGAATTGATACTTGAAGCTTGACCGTCTCGTAATGGAATGGAAAGAACAGTTGCTAACTTAAACAAATGCCATGTTTCAACAACCAATCAGGATCGTCATAACCACATTACGTCATTTGCAGGCATCCCATTAAAATAGTATGAGTTTTTTGAGATATACTTTGAAATTAGAGTACTTGATAAAACAGTCGATTTTAAAACCAATTCTTCATCTCCCCGGTTTATAGTCATCCGCTATGTAAAGCTTGCACAAACTGTAATAAACTAACCTGTTTGGTAAGCAAAATATTAAATTACGGTTGAGAACTTACGATACGGTTGATTTTAAATGTTATTTTAAAGAAAAAGATTATTAAGTTAAATTATTTATATTTACTAATAGATCTTAATAGAATCACATGGGAAATGTTTGGTTTAGGTGTGGGGAGTGGGGGCTGAAATGTAAGCAAACAAAACTCTTTGTAATACATGTAGCTTAAGAGAATAATTGCAATTTTCGTAGAAAACACTGTTTCATGTCAGGAAACATAAATTATTGCGAAGCAATAATCGGGGATGGTCACCGGTGAATGGCAGCAAACAGGGGAACTTATCTCCTAGTATCTCGGTTGAATAGAAAACTTAATCTATGGAAACAAGTCTAGGTTAATAAAATAAAAACAAAATAGAACTGGGATCTGATAATCTGTTTATTGTCAGGAAACAAAATGATTGCGAAGTCATTGCATGGCTAATGAGAGCAGCGAGCAGGGCAATTAAATACGGAGTGTTGCACAAAACTTACAAACCACTGTTAAGTCTATATTAATGTGTAAAATAACTACATAAAGTAATTACAATACTTAAAGTATAATACTATATTATAATTGTTGTACAATCAATATTTTTTTACAATTAGAATAATTAACTTTACATACATTTTACAATGCGTTTGTAACAGAAGTTCTCTTAACATATTTCACTCTTTAAGGAATTCTGTCATAACATCTATTATGACAATGCTGAAATTCTTTATATCTCTTTTGAGAATTCGCGTAACTTGGTGCAGTTGCTCTAAGAGTTTATTCCATTTGTCTTTCATTACCATATAAGCAGCAGTGGCTATTATAGATCCCGCTAGTAGCATATAATCGGCTTTGATTTTCAAAAATATCTCATTGTCTTGCACTGAATTAGCAACAGAAAGGCCGGTAATACTTTCGTACAGATGATTGTAAACTCGCGTTCTGTTTAGATAAACGAAGTCTAATGTTTTGACAGATGTTGTAAATAAAATATCTTCCAAAGACGGATCATTCGTAAAAAGTACGCATAAAAGTGTATTGACATAAATAGACGGTGTTGTGACGTTAACTTTGTAATTTAGACTTCTCATCAGTCTAAGTTCAGAATTAAATATTCCCGATTTACTGTAGCTTTTTCCAGAATTGACCAAAAACTGGAACACTTGATCTGGCGTGATGTGATTGTAATGGGAATTAAGTTTACTTGCCAATTGTACAGACGTTATCACCCGTAGAATTACTTGTTCTCCGATTCTAGCTTTGATATCTTCCCATATTAAAGGCGTTCTGGAATTTCGACTATTTTTAACAGTCCTGTAAAGTTCCAAGACATGATTTCCAACAAACCTTTCGTATATCTCAAGAGCTGTGTACTTGACGTCACTTTTTAGTTTAAAAGAGGAGCAAATGTTGAATATAAATTCGACAACTTCTTGCGACCATAAGTATTCCAGCGTTGTAGCAGCAGAAACTCTTTCCTGATTCTTTTTTAATAAATCGAATAACCAATCTTCTAATAATTCATTTGACACAAACCTTAAATTTTGGATTCCGTCTTCTAAACGCCGAAGAGACATTATATGCATAGTTAAGAAACGTAGTTAAGTTATAACATGCAATAATAGATTTTAAAGCACTTTTATGATCGTTTAAAAATGCAAAAAATTCTTTGATTGAAATATTAATAATAGTTCAGAGAAAAAATGTTGTTTGTTAAAAGATTTTAAAAACGATAATTTGAACAGCAAATGTTTTTATTTTTTTGTTTTATTTCAAACGATTATATATAATAATTTATTCAGCTGAGAAAGATTAGTAAAACGATTTCTACTTTCCAAAATAAATATAATTATTGGTTTAAAATTAAATGTTTATTTTTTTGTAGAAATTAATGTATAATGAATTAAGTGTCAGGAAATTTTGTGTATTTTTTCAGTTAGCTTTTTTAATTTTTCCTTTTAATTGGAGTTTTCTTAACAAATTTCGAAATTTCATTTTCCTCTTGACAATATTATTTTTCAGTCATCAATGTAAACAATCAAAATTAATTGAATTCTTGGAAAAATGTTAGTACAACTGAGTTTTAATCCTTAAAAGTTAAAAAAAAATAATATTTTGAGAGTTGATAATTTTTTGTTTTTCATTTTCAATTCATTCATAGTTTTAGGAAGAAAGAAAAAAGATTTGTATTTTCAAAATACATATTATATTTGACCAAACAAAAGTAATTCAATGACTCGCATTCTGAAGAATGTAATTTTTGTTCAAACATTTTATGAAACACATTTTATCAAACTTAATTTTGATAATTAAAATTCAGGTAAATTAAAAAGTAGTATTTAGCTTCAAAAAAGAAAAAGATGATGAACAAGAGTTCAATTTCAGAGGATGTTTTCAACCTTCAAAAGATGCATAATTACCGGGAAGTAAAACAACTCGAGCCAACACCCATTCTAGGCACGCCTCAAGATCTCTTTCTATAGATCTAAATGATATCACTCTCTATAATAATTCCTATTTTCAGCCCAATTCTCAGACGCAGCTATAAACAATTTCAGAAGTATTAGACTTAAGTTGCATCTGTTCTTAAGTTTAAAGGAAAATAAGCTATTAAATTATTGTGAATATATTAGCAAAATATTTATTCATTATTTTTTTAAATGGCATATTTTGCATTTAATACTTTCAAAATATTTTTTTTTTTTACAAATATGCCATTACCGTTGAATATTAAGGATTTTTATGCATTAATTAACATCTATGAATTTTTCTGTAAACTATTTCTGACAAACATGAATTTTTCATTATCAAACGTAACATCATTCATTCATAGTACTTAGACCGGCGATTCCTAATTTTTTTCAGCTATAGAACCTTAAATGAATGAACTCTTTTCTGCGGAATCCCGAATTTATAAATAATAAAGTATATAAAATCAATGCAAAACAAATAAAATAAAATATAAAACAATTTTCGAAACATTGAATCGATTTTTATAGTTTTTTCATTAATAATTTTAAATTATGTTTTATTAAATTCGCACACAGCTGTATTTAATAAAGTTTAAATTTGTTTTTGGGGTATATACATTGGTGCGAAATGAAGAAAATAAGCTGCATTACGGTTTTTATATAAATGAAAGCTAAAAGAACTGTTATAAACGTTGAAAATATTTACAAATGGAATATACTTCATGATTTACTATTTTAGGTATTTTATTTTGATTTGAAAAGCGCGATGGGAAATATGAACTCAATTTCTCAAAAATGCAGGTTCTTTTTATAATATATTTAACATATTGTTCGTAGTAAAATAATATTAAAAAAAAATTGCATTTCTTTTTCATTGGTAATTTACTTTAATTAATTTTATTAAGGCAATCGAAATAAATTAATAATAAATTACCGAATAATAATAACACGAAATAAATTAGTTATTAAATCTAAATATAAAGAAGTTTTCAAAAAATATTACTGATGTAAAAAAATATCCTAACTGTCTGAATCCCTTTTACTCTTCCACGGATCTCCAAGGTAACGCGGAGCACCATTTAGGAACTGCTGACTTCGACCACTTTTTAATTTAAGATATCTGTCATTTTTAGGACTTAGACCACTTTTTAATCTAAGATATTTGTCATTTTTAGAACTTAGACCACTTTTTAATTTAAGATATCTGTCATTTTTAGGACTTCGACCACTTTTTAATTTAAGACATCTGTCATTTTTAGGACTTCGACCACTTTTTAATCTAAGATATCTGCCATTTTTAGGACTTAGACCACTTTTTAATTTAAGATATCTGTCATTTTTAGGACTTCGATCACTTTTTAATTTAAGACATCTGTCATTTTTAGAACTTCGACCACTTTTTAATCTAAGATATCTGTCATTTTAAGGACTTAAATCACCTTTTAATTTAAGATATCTGTCATTTTTAGAACATTTACTTTAGAGATGCTGACCAGGCGGCCGAGCGGTTAGCGTGCCTGACTGCGAAGCCAATGGCTGCGTGTTCGAATCCCGCTCAGGGCATGGATGCTTCTCTCCTTCTGTGTTGTCTTCTGTTAAGTGTGATGTGTGAATATGACCCACCCTATAAACTGCAGTATGGCGTGGGTAATGTTAATCGCCTCCGTCACTTAAGTTCACAGGTGCCCACTGAGTAACATTAAAGGAGCAACACTTCGGCATCTTCTTTGGTGAAGAGCGGAAGTTCAGTACCTGCCACTAGAAAAAAAAACTTTACAGATTAATAAAAATGCATTTTCAAACAATTTCATAGGGGACAAAAACGTCAAATTGTTTTAAATAACTGTCCTTAAAACTGCTTATTCCTGGTGCTAGGGGCCATTCCATTTTCTCACTCCAATTTTGAAATTTCAATAGTAAACGTAATTTTTTTACGTCTTAAAAAAGGTTTTTAAAGCCAGCACAAAAAAAAATCTACTGCATTGACTTTTTAAAATGTTGTTAATTATTATTGACTGATTATTATTTTTTCTTAGAGCCAATGATTAATGATGAAACGTACGCAAAACTTATTTTAATATCGAGTGAAGTGCTTAGAGTGACTGTGCCACTAAATGAATGATCCTATGAAACTGAAGTGAAAAGTTAAAAACTTGATTGAATTTAAAAAAGATACAAAGATGATAACAAAAGAAGACATTTTTTGAGCGTCCAAAAATTAACGCCACAAATCATTC
The DNA here is from genome assembly GCF_982258835.1 of Parasteatoda tepidariorum. Lineage (NCBI taxonomy): Eukaryota > Metazoa > Arthropoda > Arachnida > Araneae > Theridiidae > Parasteatoda > Parasteatoda tepidariorum. The sequence continues at coordinate 36,871,189 of NC_141759.1, forward strand.
ACGAGTTTTGGGCATCTATTTTTGAACGCTCGAATCATATCGCCATTTTCATCTTCATGTTCTTTGAAGCCTGTAAATTCTTCATCATCAGTTATACGGTTTTACATTTGGGTCTTAATCATTACTTTGATAGGAAATTTATGCTCGTAAAAGTAAACATCTGTATTTTAATATTTCAACAGGGTTCATGTGATCCTTAAGAAAATTAAGAGAATTGAAGCATTAATATTGTAACTATGAAGCTATATATAACTTTAAAAGTAAAATGTTGAAACCAGATATTTAGAGTAATGAAATGGAAATTTTTTTTCTTTTGAGTTTTGTTGCCACCATCTTATCTGTATCTTAAGGACTCAACAAACTTTGTTTAAAAAGAGAGTATCGTAACAGATATATATAGTGATGGTGAGAATCGTAAAATAAGCTTGGAAATTGAAAAATAAAAAACAAACAAGTCATAATGGTGATATTTGGTAATAAATATAGCTGATCGTAATTGAAGAACATGTTGAGCGACATTTTATGATTTATTTGCGAAAATAAATTTCAGAATGTATGAGATTTGCTTATTTCACCATGTCTCAAGAATTTTTTTAAGCAAACTAAAAATTTTTTGATTACAATTATGAAAATTTAGTTTTCCAAAGATAATTCCATGCAAAAATTAGTTTTTAATAAATATTTATTATTTTACTTAATAGCAGTAGAAAAAGTTTTAATTGTAAGCTATACAAATTTTTACTTCATTTTAAGGAATTTATTTTATATTTCAAAATAAATTTTTTTTTTATCGAAATCGTCCGAATAGTTCATGAGAAATGGAATTTTAAAAAAAGTCATTAATTTAAAATTCGATTTATCAGGAACTATTTGACTGATTTCTTTCAGAGGGTGTATTTTGTAATGTAAACTTACATTCTTTAAAATGATGCAAAATATGTTTCACTTGCAATTAAAAAAATTTTCGACTGTTAATAAATAAAATAATAAAAAATTAATATAAATTATTTTTTGCAGGGAATTATCTTTGGATAAACGCATTTTATAAATGTGTTCGAAATTTTTTAATTAGCTTAAAAGTTTTTCAGATATAGCGAAATACGCAAAAAGTTAAATTAACATTAAAGGGTCTAAGCCTTGGACCGCTCTCCTGATCAAACTCAAATTGCAACTACATTTTGAGTGTAAGAAATCTAAATCCAGCCAAAAAAAGGTATGTTTATTCAGAAAAAGTACGTTTTTGTGTCTGATTTCTTAACTTAAAATATCGTTTGCAAACATTAATTAGAATATTTAAGGTCACCTCTACGAACCATTAAGTTAGAGTCCTGGTACGTGAAAATACAACCATTAGATCAAAAGTTATTCAGGATATTTTTTTTAGCCCTCTGCATTTTATATATAACAATATAGTAGACTAATCGAAGTAATTCTATAATTTATTACAATAAATTCAGAGTTTTCTAGAATATGATTTAAAAGGGACTAGGTCAATCAAGAAGGAAATGTTTAGGTATCGAACATAGCATATTTAGTTTCTTGAAGAATGTTTAAAATTTCTAATAAATTATCTACATCAAACATAACATGGCTTTTCTTCATATTGTCATAATGCGCCATTTTGATAATGGGCATAGAAGTCATAGAGAAAATGTAAATGAAGCTCTACTTAACGTTATAAGTGACTTAAAATAAAAATACGTGAGGTAGCAAAGTTACTGAGATATAAAAAGTTCTTTTTTAAATTTTGCAATTAAATGACGCATTATTTGACATACACATTAAATAATTTATTTCTAATTTATTATTTTTTATAATAATTTATATCTAAAAATTCAAAATGTTTTCGAGCGAAGATAAATCAAATAATAAAAAAATGTATTTTTAAAATGTTTAGGTTAACGAGTTTAATAAATGTGTGAAATTTCTTTTTAGTAAGCGTAATTGTTTCCAGACATTGAGTGAAGAGAAATAAACAGAACGTCTCGTAAATGAAGCCAAACCCTTACGAAGATCGTCTTATTAAATTATCTCGACTCTCAGTGTTCACTCGCGGTAGCCCTGCATTTTTGAACCCAACCCAGAAGATAAGGAAACTTCTGGAACAAGCATTGGAACAAACTTGCCTTCGTGGAAGACTTTTTGATGGAACTTACCCGCGTTTGTGTAACATGGAGAGAAAACTCACGAAAATTTCTCAAGGTTAGATCGATGGCAGGAGGGTTCTAACCCATGATCCCTCTACCACTGAGGATATTTTATGTTAGCACCGTGGTCTGTGTTTGCCGGGAGCAGAATTCGTATCAACCTGCCTCAGCTGCGACTCGAACCTGAGACACCTCCTTTTGACCCATCCCCTGAGATTGTGCTCTCTCTTTCTATATATATATATATATATATATATATATATATATATATATATATATATATATATATATATATATATATATATATATATATATATATATATATATATATATATATATATATATATATATATATATATATATATATATATATATATATATATATATAGTATACGAGTTTAAGAATTATGCTATACTCAAATCAATTACCAACTTTTAACTTAGTAACCAACTAACCAATACTAAATAACCAACTTTTGATCTTGCTCACCAGGTGAAAAAATTTGATTTGAGGAAAACATGTTTATTATGACCAGTCTTTGAATAAATAACTTTGAGACAAAACTCGAATGATTCCGAGTTTAAAAAAAATGGGTATGCATACCTACCGATTTGTACGGTCTCTTAAAAGATTTTACAAAGTGGTAAAAAACAATCAATTATGGAAATATTTTCTAAAAATTAAAAATTTTTTTAAATGCGAGATTTAATGTTCAAGACTCTATAATGATCATACCACTAAGAAAATTTTTTCTCAATGGCTGTACAAGTTAGCTGCTATGGGTAAGCTATTTTCTGTTTTTATTGAGTGGTGTAATTTGAGAAGTTTTTGAATATGATCTTCTACTTGGTTATAATAATTAAACACCAATTATGTAATAATAACTTTTAATAAAACAGTTCATTAAATATTTTTTTAAAAAATAATTCTAAAGTTTTGTTAGGGTAAAACTCTCCCGACCCCTTAAGTGAGCGAGGTTTTTCTCTTGTCCGTTATTACTACTGAATTATTTAAAGAGCTCTTGTAACCCTGCCCATTTAAAACCTTTTTATGTTATTAGCCTTTATTATTCTAAGTTTCAAAGAATTCCAGAATGATTTCCATTCTATTTAGAAAGTTAAAAATACTTACAACAGAACATTTCCTTTCCATTATAAAAGATAAATAAAGTTTGTACTCTCTTCTCTCTAAACTACAAGATCTTATCAACATTCTTGGCAGTTTCTTTGTTCTCTGATCATACTTGACAGTATTACGGTCGCATTTACATTTTTAACCTTTCTTTAATAGTTAGACAATATTAATGACTTTTTACTTATTTTTGTATAAAAATTGAAAAAAAATTCCTATTTTTTTGATTTTTAGAATTTTCTAAATCTATGCTATTCTTAGCATAATTTGTTTAATTTTTAATCGAAATCGTAGGTTTTGTCCGTTTGTTTATCTAAAAATTCAGGATGTATTTCAAATGAGTAGACATCAGAAACGATAAGCAGGTTTCCGGTTCTTCAAGTCCACGTGATCAATTACTTCCTTTGATAGTTTCGGAAGTTGAATTACTTCAATGTCAAGAATATGCCATACTGTTCTTAGTCACGTTGACAATTAAAGATGGAAAATATCCACCCCTTCGTAATACTCTCATTTCTTGCAACGATACCCGCATTCCTTGAAGGTAAGATTTATAAAAAATCAATTTGTCGTGGTATTCCTGTTAGCAGCGATAGCGTGCAATTTTGTCTAAAATAAATATATTATGTTTAGTTTCTAACTCTCTCAGTTGATGGGTCAATGAAGAAATATAGAGTTTAATTAGGCGTTCAGTGTTTCAGCTAGAATTTGGAACGACGAGTCTTCAGAACCCAGGACTTAAAAAATTTCCGGGTCCTTTTTTACTAAAAGCGAATGCCTATTTGAAATAATATATTTCATTTAAAATAATTTAAATTGACAACCCCATTTATTGATAGAACAAGCAAAGAATTTCAAAACGAAGATAAAGATGTATTTGAAAACAATGTTTTTTATTTAGAACTGGTCATACACTTGTTAAAAAGAAAAACAGCAATGTAGTTTGATACTCATATTTTCTATATATATATATATATATATATATATATATATATATATATATATATATATATATATATATATATATATATATATACACATATAATTTTATTTTTAAATTTCAAATTTGTTATTTTTTTTCAGGAGCTTTCTGCCACGAAAATTGGATCAGTTATGAGTCTAAGTGCTACAGACCAATAAACATTCGTAAGAATTACTACACAGCCGATTTATTTTGCATGATAACAGGAAATCAATTAGCTTCGATATCATCCATTGAAGTGCTGGAAGTTCTCACTTCGAATATAGTTAAAGGTGAGTGAAGTTTAACCCTTTCATAGCTGCTAACTTGTATGGTCGATGATGAAATGTTTTATTGATAGTAGTAACTGCTAAAAGCAAGTCATAAACTCTTGGGAAGAGCGCTTTTTTTTCTGTTGCATGTGATTTTTTAACAGATCTTAGATAACTTTACATTGCTGATTTCATATCTGCAATTGGTTTTATCTCATCAAAGTTACAGTTCTTACGCAATTTAATAACATAGTTTAAGCCAGGAATTTTAAAAATTCATTCAAGTGAATACTAGGTGACTCTCTTCTGTAGTACGGAAAAAAAAATATCTGTTGCCAACACACGACCGAAACTTAATTCTGTTAATTTAATGTATTCAGAGGAGTAACAAACCACTCTAACAATTCCAATGAACACTTCCGCAAACACTAACTCTTTGTTCAGCGCAGGTTTCTTTTGTTCTAAACTTTTCTCGTCCTCAAGTTAATTAGGGTAAAACACACAAGCCTCTCAGATCGAACGGCTACAGCTTATATCTCTTTCTACACATCTTGGCACGAGTTCTAAATTCAAAACAAATTAAGATTTCCATAACCTGTCCATATAAAATTCTCATACCACTGATTCTGGGGTTGCACAGAGTCAGTACAGCACATTTCAGAAATGGGAACTTTCCATACTTTTCTCATCGGTCCTTGTTAATTTAACGCCACAATTAAAACAAATTGAAAGATAAAGCTTTCTGCATTCCAATTCCTTATAAATCGGTCAATTCTTACCTTCCTATTCATTGACCCTTTGAGTGATCTTGTTACCGTCTGAGCTCCATCTCTTAGTGACCACCATATAAAAGGGGTGAGGGGCAAACATAATGATTTGTGGTTACAAAGTAGTTACAAAGTGATTACAAAGTAGTTACAAAGGGATACATAAATGATTTGTAGTTACAAAGTTTTACTAATCTCAACCGTTACTGAAACAGTGAAAAGTTCTTAGCGCTAGGCCTAATTATTTCTCCCACATTCCTACTTGAAATAATTAAACCTCGTTACCGACATTGCTGCAGTAATGGTAAGGGGAGTTCCTAAAATAGACTTTGTCGTCACCGTCACTAGAAGATTTCTGTTGACATTAGCTGAGTAATTTGCCATGAATTCAAAAAAAAAAAGAAAGTATGGGCTTCCCGATTGATTCCAAGAAAAGTGGCTGGACAACTATTTTCCTTCTATTGTTAATACTATAAAAGCTAAAATAGAATTTCAAAAATTTGATAAAACAAAATTTATCTTTTAATTTTTTTTTCTGCAATAAGTAGCTTACCATGATGCCAAATATAAAAACAATCTCAATTTTGAATTTTTTTTTTATCGCTTACGTTAATTTTTTAATTGTACAGCAGTAATGTGATATTCCTTTGATTTCACCTGAGCAATTTGAATGATAAACTATTCTATATACTATGTGGGTATAAATCTATAAATCTTAGCTCTCGGTTCTTCGACAGTTAGGTGATTTTGTCAATTTTTTTGTGATAAAATTCTGTCACCAGCGAAACTCCCCTGACCATTTTTGAAACTGATGGTGAGGCTAATCGTAGGACTTTATAAAACTTGAAGTTAGAGATTTTCTATTCCAAAATGTATTAAAAAGCACTTTCGTTTTTTTTTAACCATCGAAAGTACGAAATCCATTACGTACGAAATTACGAAAAAAAAAATACGAAAGTACAATTTTTTAAAAAAAAATTCATTATGAAAAAGTACGTTTTTGCGCAAAAATAAGAATGCTCCTAACTGTTAATAACAGTCATAACTGCTAATCAGTGAAAAAAAATTCTTTATTTTTTCTGTTATACAGGATATAAACATAGCACTTTACAGAATGGAAATTCATTCAAAAGTTTAAAAATTATTAGTTTTTTATGAGGATTTATGCTGAATAATTACACGATAATAATTAATCTTTACATAAATAAAAGCGAAAGTCTGTCTGGATTTATATTTTCGCTTATAGCTTGAAAATGAGGGCACTGATTTGGATAATCTTTTTGTAAGCAGTTTGCAATTTTTTTAGGTGGTTTGTAAGTAAGAAAACCGCCACTATCTGACATCATTTAAATGCTACATTTCATTCATCAGAGTGAAGCAAGAATGGTAACAGATCGAGTATACACTGCTCAAATCCGTTCGTCTGATCGTAGAGAAACAAGAATGGTAACAGATCGAGTATACACTGCTCAAATCCGTTCGTCTGTAACATCTGAGAAAAGGTTAGACAAAAAATATTGTCCATCTGAAATAACTTGAACAAAAATATTTATAACGAAACGTGAAATTGGCCAACAGAAAATCACATTAAAGTGATGTAAATTATTTCCTTTTCGATATACGAAGTTTTCTTTAAATGCAATTTAGACTGGATGCCTTGCAACGCAAGCAGATTGCAGCTAATTTGAAGTCAATACTCTTATAAGTAAAACACATTCAAAAAATAGTTTATGGGGTGTATTCTTCCACACCTCGAGTATTTTACAAAATATAGGGACAACGTCAAGTTCTGAAAAGTTAGGATAAGAACTATTTTTATTCTTTAAAATTGCGAAGTGGTGAAGCAAATATTTTTATACCAGGGAGGATAACTAAGATTTCGATTTACCTTTCAGATAGAGATACTGATTTCTGGGTCGGCTTGGAAATTTCTCAATTGGAAGGCAAATCCATTTGGAAAGATGGAACGAATGCAGCTAATCAAAGTTGGATTTCTTCCGATTTGATGGCAACAGCATATCCTCCTCAATGTTCACTCTTCGATACAACGGTCTGTTTTTTAAATCATACAAAATCAACGATTCATATAAAATTTTATTTAAGATTTTTGAAGAATATTATTTCCAATGGTAGCGCATAAACTTTTAAAACAAATACAATTAAAAATCAAATTATTAGAATGTTAGTGTTTGACCATTTGCCTTTCGGACCTTATATATACCAGCTAAAATTATTTTTATCCTTATGACTGCCGTGTAATTGAAAAATCAACGTGAAGGACAACAAATTCAAAATTCCGATTTTTATATAGTTAGCATCTTTGTCTTCTACATACTGAAAAATTTTTTTTTTCAAAAATGAATTTCGCATTATCAGTTTTTTGAAATTTTATTTTAGAGTTAGCAACAGAAGGAGAAAAGTTGTCGATTCACTTCTCAATCGTGAAGCACTTTGTTTTTTCAAATGCACGACAGTATACTGGACTAACGGTTTCCAATTATTTTCGGCTGCTGAACCCTAAATGATCGACATTATTTTGATGGAACCGCAAGAATTTATGAATATACTTCATTAGCAATTCTAAACACATCAGTTTACGGTAGACTAATAGTTATTTTTAAAATATGTAAGGATATAAAGTATACACAGCAGCGTACAGGACTAGTGGTTCCCAATTATTTTCGGCTGCGGAACCCTAAATCATTGACATTATTCTGACGGAACCCCAAGAATTTATGAATACATTTCATTAGCAATTCTAAACACATTAGTTAACAATAGACCAATAATTATTTTTAAAATATGTAGTGATATGAAAAATACACGGCAGTATACTGGACCAGTGGTTCCCAATTATTTTCGGTTGCGGAACCCTTAATCATTGACATTATTTTGACGGAACCCCAAGAGTTTATGAATACATTTCATCAGCAATTCTAAACACATTAATTAACGATAGACTAATAATTATTAATAAAAACATGAAATGATATAAATTTTATAAATTATTTAGTGAATGTAATTTTTTCATCCTATCGTTTAATCAATTTTAGTTTTAAAATTAATTTTTATTTGGGACAGTTGATTTGCATAGGTCTGGAACGACATCGATAGTCTAGTTCTTAATTTGAATTAAGTGCATGCATAAACTGAAAAATGAATGATCTGAAATATGATTTCCTTTAAACTAAAAACGAAAAAGGAAGAAAATAAACGTTGAGTGTGCTTTTTTGAGAAATATACTTCTGCATTGTTGAATTTGTTTATTTTTATTTGAAGCGAAAATAGTAATGGAATTTTTCACGAATGCGAATATTCTTTTCGTAATTCATTCATTATATCCTTATTGGAAAGAACATCGTTTTGAAATTTCGTTCTTCACAAGCGTCTCAATTAAATTATTTCGTGAAAATAATGGAAATATTAAATTTGTCATGGATTATTAATTTAATTACGGGCTTCGAAAATCATTATTGGTTCAAAATATTTCCAACTCCCGGAACCCCTATGACCTTTCAGTGGAACCCTAGGGTTCCGTGGATTACCAATTGGGAACCGCTGCACTAGACTTTACTGGCATTCAATATACAGGTCAACATTTCGTACTATTTTGTCACTTAAAAGTTAACGTTAATTTTTTTTTCAGTTTGTAAAGTTCTTGCAACACGATTTTCTATGCAAAAATATTAGTGGATTTACACGCATTGGTCAGAGTTTTTAATTGCAATGAAAAATTATAGAATGTTCAAATCAAATAACCTTTAAGATAGTTTTATGGTACACAAAGTTCGAATTATTTGAATCTAGTAGATTTTGTATCATGACTATTATGTATACACTACAAAAATATCCTAAAACCTGCAAAAAGATGCTAAAATGTATCATTTTTTATGCAATAATTAAAAATAACTAAAAAAACGAAGTAATAAATTAATAGATATTTTTTTTTCAAAAAATAATTTTTTTTGGAATTTTACTGTTATTGAATGAAGTATTGAATATTTAATTTTTTTTTTCTCTCTATCATATGATACTAAGTTGCAAATTTCTACGGAAAAAAAAATCTCCTTTTTTGCCAATATTTAAAGCTCAGGTCTCATAGGGAATGAAAATATGAATATACAATATTTTTTTTACGACAAAGAAAATTATTTTCTGATTCATCGGAAATATCATAGCAATTTGAGGGTGTGCATTGCTTAAAAAATAAACGGACCTTAATTTCTTTTGATCTAATCATCAGATCTTCGCATTTTAAGACTCAATCATAATGGTTTATTAAGGGAATGACGTCAAATATGCTTATTATAAGTTATTTAAAGTTACAAAATCAGACACGAAAACGTACTTTCTCTGAATAAACATGTAGTTTTTACGATGGATTTGGATTTCTGACTCCCGAAACTTAAGAGGTAGCCACAATCTAGGAAATATGGTTCCAATAGTTTGGTCTGGAGAACGGTTCAAAGTTTGGTATTTTACTTTTGCTCAAGAATTCGGCTTATCTCAAGAATTTTTTTTAGCGAATTGTAAAATTTTTGGCGAAAATTATAAAATTCGTTCATCGAAATTAGAATTTTGTTCATCTAAAGAAGAAATGGATATTCAGAGAAAGTACGTTTATATGTCTGATTTCGAAACTTAAGATATCGCCTGCACTAATTTTTTAGCATATTTGAAATTACCCCCTTGAACCATGAGGATAGACTCCTAGAATGTGAAGATTTGATCATTAGATCAAAAGTTAATCTACGTGGTCAATTTTTTTATTTTTCGTACATGAAGTTTTGAATGAAGTAAAATTTAAAATGAATATTAGTAATCTCTACCATGTGTGCTAAGAATATTTAAAAAAAAAATACTTATTAGGTATTACAAGATTGACTGAAACTTTTTCTTGTTTGAAAAATTGCTTTTATGGGATATAAATTTAAATTCTGGTGTATTGTTTTTAAATTTTAGAATAACTTGGTGATTAGTAAGAAATGTGATATTGTACATAGTTTTATTTGTGAAACTAACAAAACGATGTTTAATCCTATTGAACATTGCAAAGAAGGACTGACACAGGTAAAAATATTTTTTTTAACTGTTTAAATGCAAATGTTTCCTATTTTTCGGAACATGTCTCTTTTTTAAACTATTAAGGTGTGGTATGTTTGGTATCTTTGTTAGAGTCCCCACTTAAACTCTAAAAGGAAATCTAACTCTAGAAAAACCTTCCACATGAAAATGTTACCGAGAATGGATTATAGGTTTCTTCATAAATAACACTAAGCTTAAATAAATAACTATCTTTATTAACATTTAGGAAACTTGTAAATTTAACTAAAACGTTCTAACATATATAAAACTCAACCACTTTAACATTGAAGCAGCATAGAAAAAAACTGCGAAAAGGTAACCGGTGAGAACATGCCGGACTGCTAGCTAGAACCGACGGGGAGAGAGAGCAAGCTGTGGGGAGGCGGCCAAGTTATATCCAAAACATACTGTGCTCGTTTTGCTGATTTCGCCCTTCACGCATATCTCCATTCAGGTATGAGGTTTACGTCAATTATCGGCTGCAAGCGACGTAGTCCAACGTCAGAGATTCGTAGTTCGGACTTGGCATTTCAGACCGCAACGCCACAGAGGACTGAGGATTTAAATTTTTCATTCTTACCACCTACAGTTGGAAAAATTTGATATTCCTATCAACTAAAATACATAAATGATATATACTAAAACGCTTTTTTTTCTTCTCTGAAATTGAGATAACAGAGGAAAATTTCCATTTAATATACATACAAACCAGCTACCATTTTTTATCTTTGAGGCACTTTACTGCAATATAACAGTTCGTCAAGTAAACGACGAGCTACTACTCTTTTAGTAAAATATTTTATGCAGTGGTAGACATTTAAAACCCATGGACCTTTCAGAATTTTTGGTAGTTTTGCTAACATTTAAAAAGCTCCACCACTAACTAGAACGTTGTATATGAACTTTTAAATCATTTACTATAAGTAGTAGTGTGGAAAATAAGTTTAAACGAACAAAAAATAATACATTGAAACATAAATTTAGCTCCCACTTGAATAAAATTTTACAAAAAAGTTGAAAATGGGCAACTCCGTAATTGGTTAATGATACTTAAACATAATCTGGTCGGCTAACTACTAAAGTATAAACTTATGAAACAATGGAATACATTTTTACCAAAAGAGTTGAAAACTTTCATGTTTTTTTACAGCGGGTTACTTAAAAAAGTAATAAAGGTGGTTGGGTAGATATGAAAATTAAATGTATTTTAATTAGTTCATATTCTCCATTTTAAGGGTATATAAGATATCGGCAAGTAAACGGTTAACTATAGTTATGTGTGTAAGATTGCTTTTTACATTGTTCTATGGGGTTTTTACTGTCCTAAAAAACGTAAAAAAGGCGGTTGGATAAATATGAAAAAAAAAGTATTTTAATTAGTTTATAGTCCCCATCTTGAGAGTGTACAAGAGTTCGGCAAGTAAACGGTTAACGGTACTTAGGCATAAAATGTGCAAGATGGTTTTTTACATGGTTCAACGGGGTTCTTACTGTCTTTAAAAAAGTAAAAACGGTGGTTGGATAAATACTAAAATAAAATGTATTTTAATTAGTTCATATTCCCCTTCTTGCGTAATTTTTCGAACTAAAAGTATCTAATTGCAAAAATTGTGAAATCGTATTTTTACTTTAAAAGTAAAAGCTTTGAGAAAGAAATATATAGCTTTTGTTTTACATGATTGTCCCCACTTTATAAAATTTTTTAAGGACCCTGCTTTACTTTTTTCTTTGAGTTTCTAATATGGTCTGTCTTTCTAATATGGTTAGTTACGTGGCTCCCAAATTTTGGCTGTATTTCTTTTCCGCCGGTGGCAACGTTTGCTTTGTTTTGAAAACGCCAAAGTATTCTGCCTTTTAATGATGTGTTTCTGATCTAATATATATAATTCTTTTACGTGGCTCCCAAATTTTGGCTTAAGTACTTTGTACAACTAAATAAGATTATTTTCATAACACTTAAATATTTACTTTATTTTCTTCATTCATAGAGAAAACAGTCAGCAAAGAATTCTGTTAGGTTAAAAATATTTCGCTAAAAAAATAACGAATTCTAAAAGAAATAAAAATAAACAACTTATAAAATAAAAATGCTGTTGCCAGCCATAGAATTTTTTAAAGTTAACTTAGCAACATAAATCAAAATGACATAGAAGCGCAACTAGATCTAAATTATGATACCTGAGCGCTTGACGTAACAAATCCTTCAGTTCTAAAAGTGTTGTATCGCCAAATGCCCAAATTAACAATTGTGTTCTTAAGGAAATTCTATAAACAGTTTTAAATAAAAAACCTACTTCTACAACTGCTTCTTGAAGAACTTGGCTCATTGATTAAAAATATTATTTTAATTTTACAGTACTAACTTTACTTCCACTTACATTATTGCTATGACCCTCTTTCATTACATTTTACAACTTCATGCTAAATTTAAGGACTTTAAGTTGTTTTGTGGTTAAATACTGACATTTAGAAATGTGTACATAAAAAAAATAATATTTAGAGGTTAAGAGTTGCTTCAGAAAAATTTGAATTGTTGACATTGAACTTAGCAATGGAAACAATCGTTTTCGTGAAAAATTGAATTGTATTGTTGACATCAAAACTAAAAATATTGCGTTTGAACTTAACAATACTACCTTAATTTATACTTTAGAATTGCCTCGGAGAAATTTGAATTGTTAGCAATCACTTAAACAAAAATTTTTATTTTAACTGACAAATACTATATTATAATTTTAACTTTTTCTATGACTATACTCATTTTCTTACTCTTTTCTTTGTTTTTTATACATTTTATTTTTTTGTGATAAAATAAAAAACTTAGTTATTCTGCTTCTGAACACTGATGAAAGCTCAAAATGATGGGCTTCATCAACAATCAAAAATGTATACATTTATTTTACAAATTCCATATTATTAAGGTGGCGCCCTTCTGAGAATTAAAAATACAAAATTATCTTCATCAAAGTCGATGCTTTACATCCGGCTTTCAGTGGCAGACTACTATTTCATATCGTTTTACAACACATGGCTTTAGCCCTCTGGTGGGAAAGACTTTAAAACAAAACTTACAACAGTTACTTTTCTCAACAACTGAAATTTAGAATAGTGTGATTAAGAAAAATATGTGAACTGTTTGCAATTTCAAATTAATATTGAAATGTACAGGTTTAGAATTTTCTACAGTGAAGAGTTTTCGGAACTTCAGTATTCAAAAAAGTATACAAAAACTAGACGTTAAGAACGTATCCAATGAGCGAGCAAAGCGAGCATTGGATTGCGAAGCAATCCGAAGTGAACTGTGAAAGCAGTTCCGGGGGCTGGTGAGCGCCAGCGAGCAGGGGGCGAAGCCTCCTATATATATATATATATATATATATATATATATATATATATATATATATATATATATATATATATATATATATATATATATACATACCTGCCAACTTTTACGCATTTGGCGTAAAATTTTATTTCGATATTTAAAGTGGTAGTAAAATGTATGCTTTCTATATATTCTTTGCATTTATAAACTTGATTTATAATCTTTTTGACCACCACTATTTTTTAAAAAATTAAGCATATATATTAATATAATACTTTTGTTGCATGCCGTATAAACTTCTCAAAGTTACAGCGTATGTTTTTTGCTTAAAATTGTAATTTAAATTCCATTTTACTACCACTAGAAAAAATCCTCGTCGAAAGGATTAAAAGTTGGCAGGTATGTATATATATATATATATATATACTCCAAAAAACAAGCGTAAAAGCTGCCTCCGATATATATATATATATATATATATATATATATATATATATATATATATATATATATATATATACTCCAAAAAACAAGCGTAAAAGCTGCCTCCGATATATATATACATATATATACAAGATATATATATACCAGAAGATATAAATAGAACGAAACAAATATATGATTTCGTAATAGTTCTCATGTACTTATTGCTCGTGTGGGGTCCAGCCAATCGCAACATAACATATCTTATAGCTTTTGCTATTCGCCACGTTGCTATAACGAAACCCTTTACTTGTTTCGTCAGAGGTATGCATTTTTGTAGTTAGCTGCGCTGATGAATTACAAATTTTTTTTTAATGTTTTTCTTATAAATTTTTCTCTCTCTGTGTGTGTGTATATATATATATATATATATATATATATATATATATATATATATATATATATATATATATATATATATATATATATATATATATATATGCGTATTTATATTTAATATATTCATAATAATTTCTTTATTATTAAAATTTTAAAATTATGATTTTTTTTTTGTTCCTTTAAGCCAAAGGCATATTTGCACTTTAATTTGTATTTGTAAATAAGGACAGGTTTTTAACTTATTTTCAGCATTCATTCATTGGTGAAGTAACTGGCAGGTGTTTATATAGATTACCAATAACTACAAAAAAAGAAAAAGTTGAAAAAGCATGCTCTGATAGCGGCGGTGCTTTTGTTGACCTGCATGACGTGTAGGTATTTTTATATTTTTAAATTTGAGAAGACATTTTCTGCGTGTGGAAAAGGTTCCAAAAATTCCAGTGTATCAAGGCGCGAAACTTTAAATATGAAATCACAATGTTATGTTTAAGTTAATAATTCTTTAAACGAAAATAAATATGACGATAAAGGAATTTTTTAACCTTTCACACTGTGAGTACTTTAAAATACTATTTAAATTAATACTAGCCTCCTTTGGTGACCAGCTTGGTCACCTTTAAATTTTGTACAATATGCAAACTTTAAAGATAACCTAATTGAATAAACAGCACAACTGTGTAAAAATGGTTTTCAACTCCTCCTCGAATTTTATCACCATAATTAGTTTTAAACAATATATTAATCCATTGCACTCTGAGCGCTTTAAAATGCTGTGTAAACTGATGTAAGCACTAAAGCATTTAAAATACATACATAGTACTTTTATGTCATTTTTAAAACTTTTGCTATCACTTCAGAGGCGACATTGGAGTGCAAAGGGTTGACCACCTTCTAACTGTTGTTCGAGCAGAAGTACTTTTTAAATTTTAACTATTTCAAAGAAACATCCGCGACAATGTCGAAGTTTTCTATATATTTAATTTTTGTAATAATATAAAGTCTGCCCACTAGTCGTTCAATGACAGAAACCACTGTAAGTATGAGTTTGGGACATTTCAGCAGTTCCATCTTTGTTGTTAGTGTGATATGAGACAGAAAACCTAGCTCAATGCTTCATTATTGTTATATATATATATATATATATATATATATATATATATATATATATATATATATATATATATATATATATATATATATATATATATATATATATAACACAATAAATAAGTACAAAAAGGATAAGAAAAAAGAGAAAATTGAAGAAAATTAATAAGATTTAGTGAAACTTGCTTCGTAATCATGAAGATAATATTAATTTTAATTTTTTCGATTTGAGTATTATAAGAGAAGAAAATATTTGCCTTCCTGATTTATACGATAAAGGAAGTGATTTTAATTTTAATATAAATAAACTAATTACTTGGAATTCTAGTGTTTCTGAAAACATCTATTTAACTACCCTTTTTAATCAAATGAGTAGAATTCAACGAATGTTTATTTATCCAAAAAACAAATCAACAAACTCTTGCAAAATTTGATAAAAGAAACAATGGATATCCTACTAATGTAATTAAATTTATACAAAATCATTGAATTAATTGTATTTTATTATTTATAAATTTACTAAACACTTCTTTGTTCATTTATATATTTTTCTCTTGTTCAAATGCATTTCAAGCAAATCCGAAAAATCATTAAAATTGTAATAATATTGTTTTGCAAAACATTCATTTTTTCGACGAATATTATGTTAAAATTATCGACAATGTTTATTTCATGAAAAAAAAATGCTTAGGAGGGGGGGGGGGGGGAGAAAGTTGAAGAAAAGTTTAAATTTTCTTTTCTTTTGCTTAAAATGATCTCTTTCTGCTCAGATCTCCAAACATTTGAAAACGCCTGTTATCGAACATTTTCGATATGAGAACATAAAGTATGAATGGAGTAAACCTTTTTTACAACCAAAATATACAATTATTTCACATTAAATTTATAAGTTTTGTTCTTTTAGAATGAATGATGGACTAAATGCTTTTTATGAGCATAAAGTGATGACAAATGATGGTCTTAAGTATTGGACATATTTGACTTGGAATGGAAGTCACGTTCTCTGGGAAACTGGAGAAGTTCTTCAACATCATATTCCCTTCATAGAAGGTATTTCTCTAAATTAATTTATAAAAACAGATTGCATTAAAACTATTTTTTTAACACCTAAATTTTTTTTTCAATTTCTCCTTGAGATTCTCAAAAAAAATTTTTTTAAGTAAATAAATACAGAAAAATTCATTTGGTTTTAATTCAGAAACAATTCTTCAATTTTTTATTTTTACTTTGAGGAATTATATAGTTTTGCATTATGTCACTAATATTTTCATGTGATTTTTTATAACAGGAATTTTCTCTTTTTTGCAGGCACAGGAAGCTGTGTTACAGTAGCATTTAATTTTACAGGTTCAAATCTAGAAATTAATCTATTTCAAACCGAATGTAACAGTCAAGCTCACATCTTATGCAGTGCAAATCCCTCTTTAATGTCTACAACGAGTGCGGTAACAGTTGCACCACGAAATATTTATTGCCCTCAAGGACATAACTGGAAATCATCATCAGTAACTGGAGCATGTTATTGGGTATAAATAATTTTCAGTTTTTGGAAAAAGTAGTGTGTTTAATCATCACGTCCTACATCAGAAAGCCTCCACACGGGATTTTATAAGTAGTCTGCACAGATTATTTAAAAAGCGAACCAGTTGTGCGCATGAACCCAATTTCTATTTTGAAAAGTAATTAAAAGAAATGTATCATATATATTTCAGAATTGAATATATAGAGGTTGACAAATAAATAGGACAAACCAATCACATTCATAAATTAGACAAAGTTTTAGAAATATATTTGCTACCATTTTCAAATTTCTAATAGATTTTGTATTAAATGACTCTTTCGTTAACTGGTTTACCTTCATAGTGGTCTGATCGGACTACCTATAAGAAACCGTGTGGAGGCTTTCAGTTATAGGAGGCATTGCCTATGTAATATTTTCTTCGTATTGGTATCAATTTCGTATCTATTCACAATCCACATTACGTTTATAGGAAGTCATAGCTTCATATTAGGACATAAATGTACGAGCACAAAAATAAAGGAACTATGAATAATTTTTGATCTTATGGTCGGAACTTTTAACGTTCTAGAACTCAATTGATCTGATATGCTAATTAGTTTGAGCAGATGATATTTTAAGTAACCTACACTGTGTTTAACCAATACAACGTTACGAACTTAAAAGTTCGGCCAAATAATCTAATACAAAGGCCTCACGACCCGAGACCGTCTTTCAACTCAAAAACTGGACCGAAATTGTTAGGAATGGGTCTAACTCATTCTGAGTTATTTTTCTAAAAAAGATTTATTCTCGTGCGTTTACCGGGATTTATGGCAAAAATTATAATGCTATAATATAACACTGCTTTAATTAAGAAATTGTTAGTTAAATTTAGCATTTCACACAAAACTCTTCGAAGTTGTAGAACTCGCACACTCTTTTGCAGATGTTTTTAAGAATCATTGTTGAAAAATTGTTTTTTTTTTAATGTTATCATTATTATTATTATTATTCTATCATTGAGAGATTCTTATTCTTATGTTATCACAAAGTAAAAAGTCTTTTTTACGTTTTTTCACTTCTCAAGGAAACTTCGTATGAAACAAGTCGACTGTCATGGGACGATGCAAGAAGTTACTGTCAAGGTTACGGTGGTGATTTGGCCAGTTTTCACAGTATAGAAGAAGAAAAAATTGGTCTCAGGTTCTAATGTGATCTTGTAAAATATATGTTTCATAACTTTTCTTAACATTTTCTATGCATGGAATTATTTGCCATAATAGATTTATTAGTGTTGGTAATTCTAACGATTTAGATGCAAACAATATTTAGAGTAGTAGGGAGGTTATTCATATTTTTACAGTAAAGCAAGCAGGAATGTTTTAATTTTATCAGAGCTGGAGAAAACTTCAATCTATAAAAGTGCATGAATTATTTTTGGGTTTTGACTGAAATAGTCTTACAAAAATTTTATTAAACTCAGTATAGAATATTAAAAGATAAATATTTTACTATGCGTAGTTTGGTATCAAATGTCTAACAGGAAGAAGATATAGCTAATATTGGGTTATTGAGAAGTTTTTTTTACAACTGAATATCAAAAATTTGATACACTTAAATTTATTTTTTTCTGAGAATTCCTGTATATATATTTTTCTTAATAATATATCTTTTGTGAATTATTTTATAGTGCAATTTAAAAACCAAAGCTTTCATAATTTTTGGTAATTTTGCTTACACGTAGAGGCTGGCCACGCGGGAGTTAAAGCAAAGTGGAGTTGCATATGAACTTTTAAATCATTTATATGCAGAGGTGTGGAAAATAAGTTTAGATAAATAAAAAATCATACGCTAAAACAGTAATTTAGCTGCCACTAGAATAAATTTTCGCAAAGAGCGTAGAAAGTTGGCAGCAATGTATTCGCTATCCGAAGAGGAGATAAAAAGATATTTGCAACGCGGCATATTTACATTTGTCTGCAGTTTAAAATTGTCAGGAAAATCATCATCGTCAAAATTTGTCTGAGCGGCTAAGGCCGTACTCATATGTGTTGGTTATCTTAGCATCAGCCCCGCTAGGGGCTCCAACTAATTCATCTGAGTGGAAATAAATAATAAATCGCCGAAGCGCAACTGAAAGGTGAAAGTTGGGGTTTAGTATCTTTTACTGAGAGAAAATTAAAATGAAGTAGTGAGATTGAACAAACAAGTTTGAGAGAGAGAGATTTACGGGACAAAACTCCGTCGGATAGGAAAAAGGCGGTTGCCGGGCTATATTTTATGTTGTCTTTGATGAGCTCAAAATCAAAATTTTTAAAGTAATTGCACGTATGACAAGAGAGTGCATCTCTGAAGAAACTTGCACATAGTTCAGCTATGTGCTCATCTATTTTGTTGATTTTTAACTCTCGTCTGAGATCTTTCATTCTCATGGATCTGGGGGCTCCTGTGATATATCTGAGGAATTTATTTTGAGTAATCTC
This sequence comes from Parasteatoda tepidariorum, assembly GCF_982258835.1. Lineage (NCBI taxonomy): Eukaryota > Metazoa > Arthropoda > Arachnida > Araneae > Theridiidae > Parasteatoda > Parasteatoda tepidariorum. Next base: position 36,890,794 of record NC_141759.1, read on the forward strand.
CAGTTTCTTTTTTTGACTAACAGTGGTTGTGCTCCATGCAGGGGCTGCGTAGCTGATGATCGGTCGAATACATTGGAGGTATAGGGTTCGTTTTGTTTTGAGTGATAGTTTTGAATTATAGTTTAATATTGGTTTCAGAGATCTATAGGCTCCTTGCGCTTTGCTAAGAATATTTTCAATATGGGTATTCCAGTTTAAAGAACTAGTAAGAGTGACGCCTAGGTAGGTGGCCTTTCGAATTAGTGGTATTGCATCATTGAAAAGAGTAATATTTGGATAAATGACTTTCTTTTTACTTGATTTCCTAATAATTAGTAGTGAAGATTTAGTGGTGTTGATGGCTACCTTCCATTTGGTGCACCAGTCTTCGATATGAGGTATGATATTACTGAGATTAGTAACTGACTTCTTGGGATTTATTGATCTGCTCATAAGTGCTGTATCATCTGCGTAGAAGGCTGAGGTGATGTTTCTCATATTATTAAAATTTGGAAAGTCTGCTGAATAAATTAGGTAGAGCACAGGGCCGAGAATTGAACCTTGCGGAACTCCTGCTTTAATGTTTCTAGCGGAAGAAAATGCTGTATTGATCTTAATATGAAAAGTTCTGTTTGTCAGATAATTATTAATTAGTTGTATTAGATCTTTGGGGATATTGAAATTTATGAGCTTGTATACGAGGCCCTGATGCCAGACTCGGTCAAAGGCTTTGGCCACATCCAACATCAGGAGCGCTGTTGTTTCTTTTTTGAAGAATCCTTGGTTAATATTCTCAATAATTCTCACTAGTTGTTTAGTGGTGGATAAGTGTTCACGAAAACCGAATTGTTCATCCGGGATAAAACTAAGATGGGGCTTTAGTCTGTTGAGGATTATCTTCTCAAAAATTTTTGAAAATACGGTCAGCAAACTAATAGGTCTGTAGCTTTCAGGATTTAGGGCTAAGGCCGTTTATGGTTCTTTTCCCGTCCATCTAGAAGTTTTAATTTTAAAGTGGTACTTTCTGGTATCTGGAATGTAAATTGGAGTAAAACGAAAATTAAGTATTCAGTATTCTAAATATAGATGCGTCGTTACAAAAATAAGTAGCAATTGGCCTGAGGTTTGTGTTTTGCAACAGGTTTTCAAAAACGAAAATTTATGACTTTTAAGAAAATTTGATATTTGTTTTGCAGTATGATAGTCTTAAAAAACAATGTTAAGATCGCGATGTTTGTTCTTATTTCGGATAAACCAACTTCCTTGTATTGATTTTTGGAGTATTTTATTCTGATATCTTTTGAGTTTTCCTGGAGGTATTTTTCTAGTACAATAAAAGAAATTTTATTTACATACATGATTTAAATGAGCAGAAGCGCAATTTAATTTTATATAGTTTTTTTCTTATAGTTGGGTTTTAATTGCACAAAAAGAAAATCAATGATGAATGCACATAAAAGGCAAATATAAATTTTCCTTTAATGATAGATATATTTAAAAGTAAACCTAAATAATATTGCAAGTATTAGTAGCAATGAAAATATTCGATATTGAAATAAAATTAGTTGCAGTTATACACCGTAACCTTATTTTGTTACCGTTATTTGAAGTATAAAGTGTAGTTTTCATGCATTTATATTTATTTAGGAGGATTGAGCAATTGATGATATGGTTGGAATTCCTTATAAGTGCTAGCAGTTGTTAGCACGGTTTTAAAATAGTAAAACGTGACCTCTAAGAAGTAAAACGGCTTTGAAAACGGCTATAATTTTTTCGATCGCATAAAAACAAATTTTACAGAAAAACAAAACTTTTTAGTACCGCAAAATATAAAATTATGCGCGATAAGTGCGACTTAAAATGTAAAAAAATACTGAATTTTATTTTTTTACTCTATTTAATTTTTCATTTCACTACACATAAAATTATCTGCGATGATAAATACGTCTACAAATGTAAAAGCTTACTGATTTTTATTTATTTACTCGATTTAATTATTTATTCCTAACTACCATCATACATTACATTATCAATGGTGTATATTTAAAACAAAAATGTTTCTTGCGTCCTCGCTTGATAATAAACTAAAAGAAATATGATGAAAAATGCTGCATGCCTTTTATTTTTATTCGTCACCACTTTCTTCAACTTCAGGCTCACGTATAATTATTGAACCAAAGAATACACATAGGGGAAGAAGGCAGGGGTGAAAGCGAGACGGAAAAGAAGAAAGGCTGGTAGTAAAACCATTTCAGTTATAGCTAGTTTTGGGGAGGAGTTTACTTATTCTTTTTTTAAATTTTTCAGCAATATCTGCTTTATCTTGGAAAAGAAGCAGTTTTATTTATATGCCAGAATTATAAAAGAAATCTTGATAGTTACAGATATTTCATTTTTTTCGAAAAAAATGCTGGAATGAAATGCTTTACGTACCAGGTTTTTCTCTTTTCCGTCTTGCTATATAAGGGCTTTCATCCATGGAAGAAGGTCAGCTTCGATAGACATAATGCAAACCAGTCCCCTTAGGCGTAATGCTAACCCTGTGCCTAAAGGAAAAAGAACCATTTAAGGGCACAGTACTGGAAGTATTTGCAGCTGGTTTTCACCTTCCACTCCTCCTAACCACTACTGGGGTTGAGGAGAAGATGAAAAGTTTTCTCTTTTTATTTATTGTTGGTTTGTTCTGCATTTTTGCACTATTTATACACTGCACTGTACTATTAATTAAGACATTTCTTTGATAATACGTTTGCATCATCCGCGCTGATTAAATCTCCTAACATGTTCCGAGTTAGAAGGAAGGAATAAAATGGCGGTTGGCGGGAGGCAGCGTATGCAACCATATACACCGAAGAACCATTACATTATGACCACCCTCCATCTATAACAATGGGCTCGCCCAGGTTTTCATGGTTTCTCGCCCAGGAACAATGTTTTCATGAGGTACATTAGGACCCATAATCCTCATAGAACAATCCCTGACGTCTGTAAGCTACTTGAACATAGTTGTAGACCAGGTTCACCCATTCATGGCAACAGTTTTTCCTGCGGGGGATGGTTTTTACCAACAGAATAATGCACCATGTCAAAAGGGTCGAATCGTCACGGATTGGTTCGAGGAACATTCCAGTGACTTTCAAGTCATGTCTTGGACCCCAAATTCACCTGACCTTAATCCAATAGAGCATTTGTGGTCCTACTTGGAAAACCAAATTCGTGCTGCCACACTACCCCCTCGCTATGTGAGGGAATTGCAGGACCAGTTGGAGAGCGCTTAGTACCAGATACCTCAGACTACCTATCAGTACCTTGTGGAATCAATGCCACAGCTGGTGCTAGCAGTTTTGAGGGCTGAAGGTGGTCCTACATGTTATTAGCAGGGTGGTCATAATGTTATGGCTCTTCTGTGTATGTAGAGCGTATGCAACCATACATGTATGGCAAGAAGACTCTTTTCTTATGTCTGCTTAAAAATCATCTAATGAGCATCTTTTTTATTTTTAAATTCATCATTTTTCCATTTGTCGATACCTGAACTATTTTGCATAATAATAAATGCACATTGTCTCTACTAAATATACACTTAGTTTCATTTCATCAATCGACGTCTATTATTAATTATTCCAAAAAATGTAACTTGCAGTTAACAATTGATAAGCAGTGTATATTATTCAATACAATTCATGTTTCATTTTTTTCTGATGTAACTTTTTTAATTTTGAAGTGATAGCTAATACGATAAAATTATATTTACTTGTATGAAATTATTTTTACTTACATAAAATATTCATCACAAATCAAAATATTCTTATTACTCTATATTTATTTTTCAATTTTTGTTTTCGTAATATATCATCATAGTTTTACATAGTAATTATCTCAATTAATTACATCAAATAATTAAGCTATTGTTATAAATATATCAAAGCATTAATTTTAAATAAATATATTCTATCCTTATTTACAGCTTCCAGTATGGAAGTCTAGCGCACCCGTATTGGATTGGACTAAGGCTTGATTTAGCTACAGGATGTAAGTACATTGTTATTAAAATATTTGATTACGTTACAGTAACGCTAAAAACACTATAATTATTTATGGATTGATATGAAACTGCACCGGATGTTTCTTAACCTTGTGAAAAAAAAATTTAAGAGAATTTTAGGCATCATAAGTTCAGAGACAACCTATGGTAGGAAAAGTCATCATAGAACAGGAATCTCATGCGGTTTTGAACCAGTACGTTTACTTATATAAATCCATATATATTTCTTTTACGGACAACGGAAGTTCTTATTTCTTTTTCGCTTTGGCAACAAAATAAAAATATCAAGCATGTGAGTAATCATAAGTATGAAAGCATAAACGTATATGTTTACAAATTTCTATAAAATTTAATAAACGTTGCAGAAGCAATAATTTAATTAATAAGTATGCATTTAGTTCCTCTATATTAAGTTATTTTTATAAATTTAATTACATGTCAAATATTTAACAACGCTATAGTAACGTTAAAAACATCAGAAGCTTTTCAGGTCTGATATGAAACTATATAAGGATGTTGTATGTAAGGGGGTAAGGCTATATATATATAAGACAATGAAAGTCTTAATTTCTTTTTTGCGTTTGCAACAAAATTGAAATATCAAGTAAGTGAGCAATCATAAGCATGAAAGCGTTACGAATTTCTGAAAGAAAATTCTTTTCTTGCATGGACAACCAAAAGCTGAAACAAACTGAGCTATAAGTTATGAATTATTGAAAGGTTAAAAATGAATAGCTAATTTCAACAAACAAAATGTTCGATATTATGTTTTAATTATACTTATGCAAGTTCAATAATAATAATAATTTTATTAATTGGTATTCATTGAAAAATGAGTATTAGTCGTGCTATCACGCTTTTTATGTGTAATAAAAATGCTCGAAGTACAGAAGAGATCGTTGATGATAGTTATAAAAGACATGACACTGAGAGAATGCGTAGGACACGTGCTGATATGTTTTTTAAAGGCATAAATATTGTTTTGTTTTTGCAATTTTTTCTATTGCATGTCATTTATTTTATTTTTGTTTTATTTCAATAATCTACTTTTATCACGTTCACGCCGGGAAAAGTGAAAATACTGGTAGAAGAACTATTTCAATATTAGATAATATTCGGGAGGAGTTAATCTATTCTCAACAATAACAATTCACTGTAAGGAAATTTATCAGGGCGAAGAAGCAATTCAATATAAAAATTGCATCCGTTAAAAACAATTGGTAGTTATGGATTTTTACTATTCCCGGAAAAAAACTAAAAAATGAAATTTATTGTTACCAATTTTTACTCCGGTGCTCTGCCAAGATGAGACAATCTAGCGCGACCCACCGGTGGGTCACCCCGGCGTGAACGCGTTAACTAAAAATTTTAATTTTTGAAAAAGGCTTAGTTGTGAAGATTTCACTAACTGATTCAGTTTCTTAAGATTTTACGCTAGAACACATTTCAAATTTGTATAACTTGGTAGCGAGCAAAGTGAGCATGGTTTTCAGAACTAAGCATATAAGATTGCATAGCAATCTTCGGGAATCGAGTCCATAAGCTATATTAATTTTATGTTAGTTTTACGTTTTTTAATGACCAGTGTCGCAAATATCAAACAAACGATACAACTTTATGGTTTAGATATTTAACATCGAATAATATTAATACAGACATAATTTTCTTAAAAAATATTATGTATTAATGATTACTAAGTTATAAAAAACATCAAAGTTTGATTAATTTTTATCACCTCTTTTTTATTTTTTCAAGACCAAATTTGTTTGATAAACATATTCCTATTAAAATGCATTTGCTGAAATTTAGTTTTTAGTTGTTCACTTAATTTAACGCTTTCGTTAGAAGAGTGCCGTAATTAGCCGGCGTCAAGTGATACCGTTTGGTAACAGTGCCAAACTGCCACTGCCCATGAGCGTTCCCCCTCTAATGAGGTGAATCGTTTTCGAATCCCAGCCATGTTTGATCGATACGAATTCCGCACCAGGCTCGCACCGACCACAGTACTGACGTAAAATATTATCAGTGGTAGACGAATGATGGGTTAGAGCCCCCTTGCCATCAAGCTAACAGTGGGAGGTTTCCGTGGTTTTCCTCTTCAAGTAAAGTAAATGCGGGTTTGTTCCACACACACACCAACATTTAACCCGCATCTATGCCCCTAAAAGGGCATTTATCGGGTAATGTTTAAGGATGGAAAACAAGACAGATAGAAAAGAGAGAGAAAAAATAGAAAATAGAAACAAAATAGGGAAGAAAATAAAAAGAAATATAAAATTAAAAAAAATACAAAAAGTGAAAAAAGAAACGATTATTCTATTAGTTAGGGCATTTGATTAAAAAGTATCCAGAGCTAATTGGTCAAGTTTAGTAGTGGTTGGTGCTCAACATTGCATATTTTTGTCATTTTTTTCATGAAAATTATTTCAGGATTTCCTCGCATTCTTCTAGAAAGTTAATCAGGTTGGTTGCCTCCTGTTTCAACTTTGTACAAAAAGTCCTCCACGAAGGCGAGTTTTTAACAGTACTTGATCCAGGAATTTCTTTGTCTTTTGGAGTGGGTTCAACATTACAAGGCTACGGAGTTGAATATTAGTAGTCGCAAACCCGAATTTGGGTCGGGTGCTCAATGATGGTTGTAAAATAAAATACAACTAAAAGTATATTTTGAATGAGCTTAATATGTCATATAAGTAAAAACACGTTTCTTCTGTGTGTAATATTTAGGAATGAAGTATATTTTAGCTCCTGAAGTGAAATATAATAAGAAGCCGTAAAATAAAACGTGCTTACTCAACGCCTCCTATAATTGAAAGCCTTCACACGGTTTTTTTTATAGGTAGTCCGATCAGACTACTATGAAGGATATGCACTTTCCGAACGAGTAATTTAATACAAAATCTAGTTAAAATAAGAAAGTGGTAGCAAATATGTTACAAATTTTTTAAAATTTTATTTATGAATATTATTGGTTTGCCTTATTCACTTGTCAACCATTACAGATTCAATTCTCAAATTTATAAGATGAATTTCTCTCAATTACTTTTATAAAAGGTTATGGGTTCATCCGCACAACTGGTTCACTTTTTAAATAGTCTACGCGGACTACTTATAAAAGACCGTGTGGAGGCTTATTTGATGTAAGATGTGATGGCTCACTTCGCAGTGTGGTGAACTATTCAGTGGCGTCTTCTCATCAGAGCAGATTATAGCAATGGAAGGTTTAAAAATTGTCGTTATGGATTAATTCTCTCCTATTTACGCACTCAACTTACGCAAAACTGTTTCGTTAGCTTTTTTTTTTAAATTACAGTTTTGAGCGAAATTCTACTTTTTATGTTGCTTCAATTTTGTTTGAAATTGAGAAATGAGCTTAACTAAATTTTCAATTTAAACCCACAGCGTACAAATGGAGTGATGGTTCTCCATTAGACTATGAAAACTGGGCACCAAATCATCCGGATCATAAAGACAAACGCCTACAGTGTGTGTCTATGGATGCTAAGTCTAAGCATTGGACATCAAGTCTATGCGGCATCGTCAGTTGGTTCGTGTGCAAGTCTCCAAAGCGTAATTTTTTATTAGATTCTTTTTATTAATTTCAAGTTAAAATTTCGATTCAATTTTAAATTTTTTATTAGATTCTTTTTATTAATTTCAAGTTAAAATTTCGATTCAATTTTTAATTTTTTATTAGATTCTTTTCATTAATTTCAAGTTAAAATTTCGATTCAATTTTAAATTTTTTATTAGATTCTTTTTATTAATTTCAAGTTAAAATTTCGATTCAATTTGCCGAAAGCAATTATTTCAGCCTATTTATGGCACAATAATTCAAATTTTTTTTTTGTTGGATGCTTTTGTTTAGGGTCTTATAAATTATGTTTAAAAGCAGAGAATGACCTATTGAACAACTAAGACAATAAAAAAAATCAATTTGAAAAAGTACCTTTCTTATTGTCTTCCTTGTTTTAACTACAATTTTTCAATTATTACGATAAATAAGTTACCTTACATCCATATTTAACATTATTAAAGTGAAAATTTATTAAAATGAATTTCGTGAAGATGCTAAATAATCCTTTAAAATTTGTCTTTGTTTCGTAAAAATTCGGACTTAGCAGGATGCAGCCATTTTTTAGTCTAAGAAATTAAATTATGATCAAGGAAAGGCTGTTAAAAAGATTCACAGAATTTAAAAAGAAAAGGGTAATGTTGATAGAGAAGAAAAAAAAACTCGATATATTTATCAGGTAAATGAAGATATTTTGATTTAACCCTTTCTAAAGCCGTGGTAAGTATACTTACCACCAATTCTTAAAGTCTATGGTGAACTTTTTTACCACTTTTAATTTAGGTTTCCATTTGTTAATAACTTCAGCTTTCTTGAAGTGCATTTGAATAAAATTGGCAACCATTTATTAGTTTAAGAAAACGTATAAGAGTTATAAAATGCGTGATTTCTTTTGAACATTGTAACATATAAAATTCATTTTATAAATAAAGAATAATAAAAGTCATCAAGTTCCTACTAATAGGTCGTGTTAAATATACTTACCACCAAAAAAATGGCGTTTTTATAAACTAAATGAGTTTTTTTTCCTATATCAATTACTGTTCTTATAACAATTTCAATTCCAAAAATACTTTAATTTACCTTTACTAGAAATAAATGACCCATTAAAGGGTTAAAATAAAAATTAGGCTGAATAAATGTAAATTTATTGGGTTACCACATCTTTGCTCAATTTATAAGGTCCTACTTATATTCTTATTAATTTTTCAATACATTTTTTTTATGTATTTAAGATACTTTTTTTAGGAGCTGAGCCTTATGCTGCTATCATTCCTACTCGGCCACCAAGTGAGTACAACAACCAATTTTTAAAATTTTTAATGTGAAAATCATTACTCTAAGATAAAAAAAGAATCCTTTCAATTAAAAAAAATTCATTGTGTATGTGTTTTTGTTAATATATATAAGATGCTTCCCGTAGTATAATATTGTTATTAACCACATTAAAAAGAGTGTTGATTTTTCAAAAAGGTGGTGAAACACAAAAATTTAAAATTTGAACATCTTTGTTTTATTTATAAGAATAGTCTTGATCCCATGGCAGGCTTTTGCAACATATTGAATATTCAATTATGCATAAAATTCTAAGTATAAAATTTAAAAACTAAATTCAATACTTCATATTTTGTAAACAATTGTTGTTGTTGTTGTGTTGTGTCCAATCCTTCAGGATCTAGCAACAGCTAGATCAGATCCATGAGACCATTTACCCTAGCAAAGTCCAGCACCAGAAGTGGACTTGCATGTACATCTTCCTGAGCTAACCCCAGGATATGTCCAGGGGAAGCCGGTAACAGATAACACTTAGTCTGGTAGACCTTTTGGTCGGATACAAAAGTCATGCATTTCAGGTGCCCACTTCTAGGTCTGGAGACAGCCGTTTGATGTTTTCTGTCTCCCTTGAACTCTAGAGTGCCCCCCCCGGGCATTTCCTACTAATCCCGGGATGGGCGGGAGGGACCAGCCAGACTCGCTTATCTTTAAATTTTATCGGAGAGAAAATCTCTTGATAGGTAAGAGCATAATCAGTGGTCGTCAACGCAGAGCAGCCTCTTTTAGCTAAGTTATCTGCGACTTCATTTCCAGAGACGTTAACATGGGTGGGGATCCATTGAAAGTGGACATCCCTATATTTTGCTATAATTTTAAGATTCTTGATAATTTGAATGCTCACAAGGTTATCCACACGACCCCAATTCTGCAAGTGTTGAATGGAGCTTCGGCTATCAGTAAGGATCCATATATCGCTAGAGTCTGTACTGTGAAGAATGGCCTTTAATCCCTCGTCTATAGTAATTAATTCACTTCTGAGGACTGAACAGTTATCTGGGTTGCGTCTTGAATTATAGACAATGTACTATTTAAAAATATCTGCATATTTGTTTCAGGAATAAAGTACTTAATATTTCTTTATTATTTATATTTAGTGGTTAAATGTGAAGGAGGGAGGACAAATGCATATTACTATCAAGGATACTGTTATACTATTGGGATCGTTCGACACAGTTGGCATCGTGCCAAGAGGTACTGTGAAGACATTGGGTACAAACTTTTGTCTATTCACAGTGACTCTGAAATCGGATTTCTACTGAGAATGGTAAAAATGTTTCTAATCTTTACTTTTTAAGGTATCGTTTTTCTCCAACTCTTTATATATTTATGTATAAATTGGGTTTTCAGCAGAGGACAGAGTGATTTCAAAATTAAAAACCTCGAAAACAAAAGAGCGATTGACGAACGAAACAAACGGTTTTTCTTCAGCATAAAAATTGTGAAAATTTTATAAGGTTAATTGTCAATAGATGGCGCTTTGCCGAGTTCCTGAAAATAATATAAATACAGATGGAAAGTACTTTTCTTTGTTATATTCCAATATCAGAAACACTCGTAGTTCAATTAAATAAGGTTTAAACTTCTTAATCCTGTAAAACAACCTTCTTTCACGTTTCAACACTGTAACTGATGGCTTGCGGCGATATCTGTTGGCAACCTTTGGAACTAAATTTCAAAAGTTCTATGAAAATTTTGTGCAGGTTTCACAATAATGATACTGCTTGTTTCATTCCTCTATTGTCTTTTGCTTCCAAGATTTACAATTTTGAAATCAGCCAACCCTTTTCTGGTCACCTTGTATTATGTAAGATCTATCTTTTCATGACCACTAAAAATAATTTACAAAAACTCAAATGTTGTTGGGTCATGTCACAAATAGCATGGGATGCTGATAAGCTATTATGCTAAAGAGTTATTGTCCAAAAATGTATAAAAGTAATTCCAAGGAAAAATATTTCATATCTGAACTCTCATATTGTACAGAAGTAATTTCTGGACTCCGGTTTCCTGTTTAAAAAAGAAAACTTGAATATTTATTCCAATGGAGGTATGACGCTGGCCATTAACAGGTTAAAGTTTCATTTTCAAAAAACTGTTGACTTTTTCCGGAACAGCAAATTTCGACTGAAAATTTTAGTCAGGCAGGAGACATTAGCGAGTGTAACTTCAGACTTTACTTTTTAAGTGAATTGAGATACTTTAGCTCTTTGTTGCCTAAATAGTGGTAGCTAAGCGCTTAAAAATAATTCGTTTTACACTTCTAGTGGTTTGCAACATTTGTAGAGTTGCAGACTGACTGCACTGCTCCGAAAAGACTTTAAAAAAACCACTGGTCAAAAGGATCAGACACTTCATCTGAGTGTAGTACGTGAAGCAATAGGAATTAAAGTCTTTAGAAACGACGTTAAAAAAATTACAAGTAGAATTTTTATTAAAATACGTGCACGTTACGGTGTCACAGTGGTACACCTTTATTAGACTTAAAGTATAAACTCCCACCTCTTATCTATTGCAAAACACTGCTGAAAGAAGGTCATATGTTCAAATTTTCCTCATCTTATACAGTTCTTTAACGTATTTCATGTGTCGACCAGGATTTCTGAGAAAGTTTCTACAAGAACAGAAACTCAATTGTTAATTATTTTGCTGTTATATCACAGTTTTCAAATATTTAAAAATCTTTAATTTTTTTAAGTCTTAAAATCACTTTAATATTAGTACTTTTAACTGTATATTTAACTCAATTTAATATTAGTGCGGCGTATAATAACTAATTATTTTATCAACAAATTTTTTTCAAAGTCATAATTTGATGGAAAAAATACTTTGACGCCTTGCGTGTGATAAAACTCATAAATATCATGTTAATAACTAGATACAGTTTTCATTAGGCATTTAAATACGCACTTCTTAAAACCATACAAACTTATAAAAATTGAAGTAGGAAAAATATTTTTTTAGATTTTCGCAAAAAGTATTCATTTTGATCCCCCCCCCAAAAAAAAAGAAATAAAATATTTGCTAATATTAAAGTGCTAGAATGAATTTTAGCAACAATAGTTAAAACATTTTGTTTCCCCGTTCATGATTCATTTTACCATTTTTTAAATTTTTGAACAGGGTGGCTAGAATAATTTGCTGTTTTAGAACAATGAGTATGCTAATTTCTGTGTTCTGTGAGTTGGTTTCAGTATTTTTGCTGTAACATCGGAAGTTTTTTGAACATCATCATAGGCTTGGTGTCCAAATGTTCAAAATGGAACAGGCCATAAGATATATTTTCCCCCCTCCAAAATTCTAAAACTTCGTTAGGAGAAAACCTTTCGACTTTTTAAGTTCGTCGAGTTCACAAAGCATTAATATTACATTAAAAATGAATTCTTCATTTCAGCTTTACGATAATAAGGATACCAGTGGGAATCGAGTGTGGATTGGTTTGAATTCTCTCAGTAGGGGTATTTTTAGATGGTCGGATGGAAGCCCAATAGATTTCACTTATTGGAACGAAAACGAACCTAATAACTACCAAAATCAAGAAAAGTGCTGCAATATGTATGTAGGAAATGGTAAGTCCTTTTATTAGTGCTACGACACATTGTCTCACGAACTTTTATGTTTTACATTTCTGTTGAAAAACCATTTATTGTCACGCCCTTCTTCTGTTTTCTTGATTAAGTAAAGGGGAGGGGTTGGAGGAAAGTATGTAAGCACTTCCTAGCTAACTATGTATACAAAAATTCTTTTAATAGTAAATATTTTGGAAGATTTTACATGACTGAACTGTGGCCATGATTTGAAAGAAAACTGAAAAATAAAAATACCATTTATTCTCAGTGCAACGTAGATATTCGATTGGTCTAAAAAGCCGGGGTTTAGAATCAAAATCTTCAGATACTGATGTGATCATCATCAACGATGAGAGCTGACATCGGAATTTAGTTTATAAAATTACTAAAAACGAGATAATGTGCAAAAGCGTACTCTTTTTGTACTTTAGAATTGACTTTAGAAATGGCTAGAAAGCTAGAAATTGGAATATTAGAAAATTAGAATTAGAATATTAAAGCTAGAAAAAAATTATCTACTTTTTCTGCTAACTTTGGTCGATGCAAATTTTGTATGGGTGAAAAATGACACCATTTCTAAAAGTTTCAAGCATGATCTTTCAAAGTATGCTAAATGTTTTACCATGCAAAATATTCCAAAACATTTGATGCTGGAAGCAAGATTCGCATTGAGTTAGTATAGTGTTTTCGTATTTTTGTCCAACCCTTGTAAATAAAGTTTCGCAAACATTGGGGAAAAATTATGAAATATCTAACAGGTCAGAATAAATCTAAGGCTTATTTTGCATTTGTTGTGACAATTGTGAAGCGTTTGTAATTATATTCGAGAGGATGACGTCATTGCTCTGGCAATTTGGTAGTCTCAGGTTCTGTCCTCCAAAGAAGTAACAAACGTAAGCATGTATTCTGTCTGACGAAAATCTTATGTTGGAGCCATTTATAAATGATACCACACTTTCTTCTTCAATATAATTTGCCCCACCACCCCTTTTTTGCAAAGTGTTAAACTTTACCATATCCCCCAACTCTCTTTTTAGATATCACGCTATATTATATAAACATCTGATAGCAGTGCAAAAACAAAACATAAAATATAGATAATTTTTCAAATTTTATTTTCTGATAAAATTTTTAATCTTTACTTCCGTTTTTCAGTAATGTTCGTGGGCTTGACAATAATAACGTTCAGATGTGTATTTATTTTAATGAGATAGATGAAAATAAATAAATAAATTAAACATATATACAAATATTTGATCTGCTGATTTTAAATCATTTTTTTTACCAAACTGTGCAATATTACACTTTTTGTTGTCCAACAAACTATCCAAATTTCACAGACCCCATTCTTCTTCTCCAAGTGATACTTTACTTTTGGGTTGCCCCTTATCGAATCGTTGTTATTTGTAACATCGGGAACCAAAACAGTAAATAAAAAATTTCCTCTCTGAAAAAAAAAAAAAAACTCTACATAACTAGAAATTCTTTCATTTTATTCAGAACTTGAAATTACACTGAATAGTCTCTCAAAAGTTAACTTGAAATTTCGAAATATATATTGGGTACTATTTAAAAATTTCCTTAATTCCAGATTGACAAATATTCCTTTCCGATTTTTTGAGGGAAGAAAACACTGAGTCAATTACATTTACATTTGTGTTATTTTACAGTTTCCGAACAACATCAGATAAAATAGAAGTTTTAAATGGAGTCAGTGCCGGATTAAGCGTAGGCGGGGTCCTAGGCCATTCAAATTTTTGGGGTCCCTTAGATTAAATTTTTTTTCTTGTATATTTTATATTTATTTAAATATAAAAGTATTTATATATCTTTTCACATAAGAAAGCATATTTAAACTAAAATAAGTATAACATTAATAACTAAAATAAGTAATAATAAATATGATTAACATTTTGTAAAAAAATTATCGTACTTTACTAATATATATTTGAAATATATATTTGATTTTTTTGTTTTTCTTAATTTTCTAAAATTTATTTTCAAAAAATCCATTTTAAGAGGCAATGGTCTAGTCTAGCCTAGAGCCCCTGAATTAGACAGGCCGACTTATCATTTATTGTTGGAGCAAAGAGCTAACATAAGCACAGCGAATAAATATTTTCAAGTGGTAGTTTATTAATTGTAATTCTTGGTTTAATAAGTTCGATTTAGTAGATTTTAATCCACCACTATTTCTAAACAATGCGTGGGCTTATATAATTCACCACTTTACTGTACTTATTACATGCTCATACCCACCAACTGCTATGGAATTTCCGTAGTTTCAGAAATCTTCTTTTCAGACGGTAGCAAAATTAATGTCTTAATATTTAAAAAAAATTCATTTCAGCGTAACTTGTCCACTATTACTTATAAAAGTGCAGGCCTTATGGCTAGATTCTTAAGTTCTGATAAAAGTTTTATGAGAGATCCATTTGCCTTAAAAATTTCTACTTTGGTTCGCTACCACTAGAAAGAATTATTTTCAAAATCCTCATAAGTTGGAAAGTATGCATGCTTTACATTTTTAAAAGAAAGCAAAAGTTGTCAACTATTCGCAAAATTTACTTTGTAGTTATTTACCGTTTTCTAAATTATTTTGGCGTGTCCGGCTCAGTTGGCATCTCTGTGATAACATGACTAATACTAACATAACGTTAACGTGCGAACTTGTTTGCTCCAATATTGCTTGATAGGTCAGCTCTGATAGTATAGGAGCCTTAGTCTAGCCTAATGGGTAATCCAGCACTGAATGGAGTGTTAGCATCGTTTCCTGCGTCAGAATCTTTTAGATCAGCAAATTACTTCACCAACTTCAATTGGGCAAATAGACATTCTGTCCTCTTCACTTACCCTCCAACATTTAAGGTTTTAGTAAAAGTATTTTCCCAGTGGTATTGAACTAAGACCGAAATTTTTAAAACAAGTATAATATCTGATAGAACTAACCCAATTTTTCGGTGCAGGATTACCTGCCATGGTTAACCCAACGGTTAGGGGATTTTAATTTATGATCCGGATAGTTTACGTCAGCTCTGTGGTCGATGCGAGCCGGATCAGATTTCGTATCAACCAACCAACTCTGGGATTAGAACCTAAATCAACTCATTAGTAGGCTTGGGCTTTTTTGCACGTGCCACCTTGGCTCCTAAAACACCGTTTATAATAAGAAAATATTTTTAAGTTCACTGAGAAATTTTACAATGCACGCTTTTCCCTATCAATGTAGAAGGAGTTCAAAAATCATAATTTCAAATTTACTTTTACGAAGAAAAAAAAAATCAGCAAGAAAAAGAATTATCTTTCAAGTTTTCTACATTCCATTTTTTTTCGTTTTAAAATAAAATGTAGATACTTTTATATTTATTACTGATTTAATGCTTAGGTTTATGGAATGACGAAAATTGCAACACTGAAATGAATTTTATATGCAAACAAAACAAAGATGCTCCAGATGTGGATGACAAACTGACAACAATAGATCCCCTTATAGGAAACTGCAAAAAAGGGTGGCTCCCTTATCGTAAGTATGAATAGTAAATTCCTTTCCTTTTAAACTGCAATGATTTGAAAAGAACTATTATCGAAAAAGTGACAGTAAACTTAACATTTAGACTAAATACAGGATATCCAGCTGAGGAATGACTGACTTCAAAATTAAAAAATTCAGAAACAAATGACATGTTTGTTGTGTAAACTCTAAAACTCTTATGCAGAAATAGTACCTACATTAGAAATTTTAGTTACAAAAGTTATCAACAGATGTCGCTGCAAGCTACCGATGACCAGAACGATTAGTTCTTGCATTGAAACATGAAAGTAGGTCGTGGCACTGGATTATGAAGTACCATGTAATTTGTTTCTGGAACTGGAATTTCCCAGGTAACACAACAGTTCTACGTCATTTGAATTCCTGGACTTTGTATAGCACACAGCAACACTTGTTGATAACTTTTGTTGCTGATTTTCAAAAGCTCTACATGGTTTTTTTCGTATATCACAATGAATATACCGTTTATTTAATTCCTTTATCATCTTTTTCCCCCAGATATTTTTAATCTTGAAAACAGTCAGTCGTTCACTAGACACCATGTAGATGTTCTCATAGAAACGATACCTTTTATAAGACACAATTTAATGATCACAAACCGTAATTAGCACTTTGCCGCGAATGACAGCAATACTGTCGTGCAATTGAAAAAATAACGTTAAGTGCTTCACGAATAAAGTGGCTCGACAACTGTACTCATTTTATTTCTAATGCTATGACCGCTATCAGGGTATTTCAAAAAACCGATAAAAAAAATTATTTTGTGAAATTTTTTTGCAATATCTAGGTTGCATATAAAGATTCCAAATATATAAAAATCTCAACTTTGCATTTTTTGTCACTCATGTTGATTTTTCAGTTGCACGGCAGGATAGTTGTCCAATTTTTGGCGATAAGTAAGCAAATGACGGTTATATCTGTCCTAATCTGGAATTATTGTAATAATTACAACCATTGATTATATACCCTTTGCACTTAAAGCAATATACGTGTCGCCATAAATTATCAACCATTTTGAATGTTAAATGTTAATCACTTTATTGTTTAGTTTCAACTTTATTTAATAGCCTCCAGATGTTGTATGGTAATTCTGCAAACAGTGGGTTTTGCTTTGTCTTGTAAAGTTCGTTTTTTTATGTCTTGAAAGAATCTCGAGTGCAAAGGGTTCACAAGTTTCAGCAGTAAACAGTATGTCGTGGATCATTTATCTTCGTTTTATTTTCTTCGGACAGGACACAACGTTTTTCTTAAGTAAACAAGATAAAAATTTAACACATGATTTAACACAAAATTTAACACATAAGTCACTGCTAAAGAAATGTAGAAAAGCAGGAGAGCAGGAAAGCAGGCCTGCTTTTCTGCATTTCCTTAGCAATGAATTATGTGTTCAATTAGTAACATAATGTTACATTTTTATCTTGTTTATTTAAATGTGTTTTTTGTAATTCACACTATTTTTATATACTGATCGTAATGTGAGATTACGAATTTTATTCTCTTCATTTTGATTGTGCTTCCATTATAAGGAAAGTTTTGCAAATAGATAATTATTTTAAACAAATTTCAGATGGTAATTAAAATTTTCCGGGAGGGGGGATGCAATATAAAAAGCTTCTGTTAATCTTTTTATGTTATTCATTATTTGCAAATCATTTTCTTAATTTATTATTCAAAACGCAGCGTTTTCTCCCACTTTTAAACTCACATCCTGTCCTTTAATTTACTTTTGGCTCAAGTATGCGTTAATTAAAAGTAAGGCATTTTCCCCTTTTAATGATCAATGGAACTCTAATGGCTAAAATTAGAATTGAAAAAAAATGTCCGTAAGTAAAGAGAAGAGGCGGAAAACATGTTGGAAGTGAAAAAAAGTGTTTATTTCTCTTCGAATCGGATCAACTTCTTTGTTATTTATCAAAATCTATCTTACTATTTATTTATCGAAGAGTAAAGAATTAATATTCACATTCTGTACGAATACTCTATCAGCCAGTGACGACGGAATTAAAAAACAGCGAAAAAAATAGTCAATTGTTGAGGCAAAAACGAAACAAAGGTAGGCGAAAATCAAACCAGGCTGTGATGAAATCCAATCTCCAACGCCGATGACGAGAGGGGAACTTTCAGCGGGTGAGGCAACGTTTATCTCCGTAGCTGATCAAACTAAACCTTTTTTTTTTCTTTTCTTTTGTATTTGTTTTTTCATCTATGACAACTCCATTCCTCAGCTATGTGATCGGTGCTCTCCTGTTACTTTTTCTTATCTTTTTATTTATATATTTGAAAGAAGAATTTTATTAATCCTGCACCCGTTTCATCAGGTCTTAACATCCTGCCGGCTTGTGATGATAGCAGTTGTGCGAACAAATCAAACAGGCACATGATTTAAAAAAGAGCAGAGAGATGAATGACGAGAGAGAGAGTGTGTGGATATCGGCAGAGAGAGAGTGTCACAATTTCGTCGTGCTGTTGCATAAAATGTTATGGAAAATCTTGCAAAGAAAATCCGTAAAATGTCTCGATTTAGGGAATAAGGGAAATCTTAGTAATTGTAATTGGTTTATCAAACAGGTCGCGCGATTCCCTCAAAGAGCAAAGGGAAAAATGTCTAAAAAATAGGTTAAACGACTGGATGTGAATTTAAAAAATTTTAAAGTGTGAGAAAGCGTTTCGCTTTTATCTATCTATCTATCTATCTATCTATCTATATATATATATATATATAAGTTCAAAATGAAGAATAAAACAAAGAAAATTATGGATAAATAGAAAAATAGAAAAATTATATATAGAATATAAATAGAAAAATTATAAAAATTTTGCGGATATAATCGTGTGGACTGAAGAAAAGATTATATATTTTTTTCCTGTTTTTTTTTCCGGTTTTTTAAATAAAATTTCATCCTTTTTTTTTAATTTTTTTTATTTTTTTTATTTTTTTTATTTTATTTATTTTTTTTTTTTTTTGTATATAAACTGTTGTTTGTTATTTTTTTACTTATTATTTCCCCCCCCCCTTTTTTTACACATGTCTATAATTTTTCTTTGTTTTATTCTTCATTTTGAACTTATCTAATGACTTCTGTTTACTTACAGCTTAAGCGCAATAAATGAAACTTATTGTTTTTCTTAACTTTCTTCGTGTTTTCTTGTATTTATTTATTTATTATATATATATATATATATATATATATATATATATATATATATATATATATATATATATATATATATATATATATATATATATATATATATATATATATATATATATATATATATATATATATATATATATACATATAATTCTTGTTGCTTTTAGATGATCGTTGCTATTTACTGAGAGGCTCAGTTGCGAAAGATAGATTAAATTGGACAGATGCTTCCGAATATTGCACTAAGCTTGGCGGATACATAACATCCATTCGAAACTCAAAAGAACAAGGTTTGTGTAAAAATTTGTTTCAATCAGAAACAGTTTTTTCTTCTTTTGCATGAGAATTTTGAACGAATCTTTGATATTTTCTCGTTGCTAATTTCAAATCTAAAATACATCTCTCTTTACTAGCTACAGTTTTTATGCAATACAATAATCAATATTTAAGAAGGATTTTTTTTTAAAAATTTATTTATATGAATGCTGAGTGTTCCGTTTTCTCTGCTACGTAGGGAGTGGTAGGAAGAAGACTATAATACATTTCAGTTTAAGATGCTATATTTTAAGGTCATGTATTTATTTTGTCTTACGTGTTACTTTAAAAGGACCAAATAAGTGTATATGTATGTATATAAACCTGTATGTTTTTTATAAACTTGTAAATTCAGATAAAGAATATGCCAAATTAAAAATTCCATTTTGAAAAAAATCTGTAGGTTCTGGAACAAGAATAATTTCAGGTTTCAAATCCTCATATCTGAATAAGGAAAGATCAAGTAATTGTATATATGCAACAAAAAAATTTGTTCCTATATTTACAAAAAATTATTTCACTGAGTTTTTTAATCATGATGTTTTAGTGATTCTTGCTTATTCTTAATTAGCATTTCGAAAGAAAAGCATTTCCGAAAATAAAATTAATAACTAAAGGATTTAAAACGTAGTTTTTAATATAATCTTAATAACAATAAATATAATAGTATATCTTGTAGGCAAAGAAAAAAAATTTCGGCATCATTAGAATTATAAATTTGTAACATTGTTATGTCAAATAGAACAAGCTGTTGATTTAGTATATTACCATACCTGCCAACTTTTAAACCCTTCCATTATGATTTTTCCCAGTGGTATTACAAAGGAATTGAAATTTCAATTTTAAGCAAAAAAATACGTTGTATTTGGAAAAGCCAAAGTTTTCAACCATGATGGCAATACATGATGGCATTTGTTTAATTTTTTTAAGAAGAGTGGTGATCAAAATCATTTAAAAATTAAGTTTATAAAAGAAAAAATAGTATATATTTGCTCCCACTTTAAATATGAAAATAAAATTTTACGCCAAATGCGTAAAAGTTGGCAGGTATGTGTTACACATATATATGTAGACGCATGCCCATATATCTGTGCACATATATACTCATGGGTGAAAGCCCTTATATAGCAAGACGGAAAAGAGAAAAACCTGGTACGTAAAACATTTCATTCCAGCATTTTTTTCGAAAAAAATGAAATATCTGTAACTATCAAGATTTCTTTTATAATTCTGGCATATATATAAAACTGCTTCTTTTCCAAGATAAAGTATATATTGTTGAAAAATTTAAAAAAAGAATAAGTAAACTCCTCCCCAAAACTAGCTATAACTGAAATGGTTTTACTACCAGCCTTTCCTCTTTTCCGTCTCGCTTTCACCCCTGTATATACTACATACACATTACACATATATTTGTAGACTCACTTGCTCTTATACTGAATGCTATTTATACGCATCCTAGTCAAATAGAAAAACTGGTAGCACAAATTGAAGAGGTAGAGGTTTGCCGCATTCTTTTGAATAAAGCGATGTTTCAAAATTATCGATGTTTCAAAATTTGAAGCAAATTTCAACAAAAGATGACGCTGCGCAATAATAAACATTATAAAACGATTGCTGCTTCTAAGACTATTCCAATTGAATTATAATCACGAAAGTCTGCTAATTTTGTGCACTATTATTGCTGCAAACGATGATTGACTTCCAATAAAGTCTTATGTTGAAATAAACCTTTATTCGATATTCTTTTTACTTAATTTTTGAAATCGATAGTTGTTTATGGGACAACCTGTGTTTGCACATGTATAAATAACACGGTAATTTTTCTCGAAGAAGAATTATAAAATACTAGGAGGCTTCGCCCTCTGCTCGCTAGTGCTCGCCAACCCCCGGAACTGCTTTCGCAGTTCATTTCGGATTGCTCCGCAATCCGATGCTCGCTTTGCTGTCTCATTGGATACGTTCTTAACGTTTAGCTTTTGCATACTTTTTTGAACCCTGAAGTTCCGAAAACTTCTCACTGTAGAAAATTCAACCGTTTTTTCCTCGGCGACAATCGAAGATGTGGCACACCCATATTCGGTTAGAATCGAAGACAAATGCTATTGTGTTTACGTAATGAGTTCACAACTTCTTAATTATATGGATAAATACGAAAAAAAGTTTAGAGATTTGTACAAAACGCCTACAATTAAAAATGAAAACTGTTGCCAACGCGAGAAAAGAAATATCATTGGTTTTATTGATGCATACGTATCAGCGTTTTACATAATATAGATATGCAGTACATGGGACAGTAGAATTAAAGAGTATCTTTTTCAGCCTATCTTGCATTTTTAATGCAAAATGCGAAGTCAGATACTTGGATCGGTTTTCATGACACAATCGAATCTGGAAAGTATTATTGGATGGACAATTCTGACATCTCCTATACTAACTGGGATAGTGGTGAACCCTCCTTCTTTGGAATACAAGTAATACATTTACTTACACATTTTGTTTGATTCTTGCGTTTTTATTAACTTTTTTTACTCTAGGCAAGCGGTTCCCAATGTTTTAAGACTATGGAAACCTAAAATGATAGAGCTACATTTGGCGGATATCCGAGACTTAAGGAATGAATTTCATCAGCAATCGTGAATACATTAATTAACGAAACACTATTAATTATTTTAAAAATATGTAATGATCTACATTTTATTAAATTTTTTGAAAATATTTAAAAATTTAGTGAATGAGTGAAAAATAATATTTTTTCATTAAATCGTTTGATCAATAGTAGTCTTAAAATTAGTTTTTAGAACTCGCAGGACTAGAGCGTTGTCTGGTCGAGTTATTGATTTTATTTCAATGCATGCATAAACAGAAAATGAATGAGCAGAAATTTGGTTCACATTACTATAAAAACGAAAAAGGATGAAAAAAAAGCCCCGCCGAGAATGCTTATCAGAGAAACATACTTTATTAAATTTGGGTATTTTTATTTAATTTGAAACAATAATGGAACTTCTCAAAAAATGAATATATTTTTCATAATTCATTTATTATATTGTTATTTGAGAAAAAAAAACATTCTTTTAAAATTTCTTTCTTCACAAGCATTTCAAATAAATAATTTCGTAAAAATAAAGGAAATATTAAATAAATATCGGATTACAAATTGGGTATAAATTTAATTACAGGTTTTGAAAAACATTACTAGTTAAAAAAAATTTCTAGCGTTCCGAGGAATACCATTTGGGAACCACTGCTCTAGGCAATATCTGCACAAAATTTTAAGTGTAAAAAACTCGTTTCACACGTTACCAAACACTTTAAATTTGACGTTTGCGCTCAGAAACACCTTAATTTTTAATTGTTTATGACTGCCTTATGAAACGGAGCTCCAGTTTGGAAGTGAAAATAATCACATTTCGACATAGTTTTTTTTCCATGTCCTCGGCGGTTACTTACTCATCTTCTCTTCCTCCCCCTCCCCCCAAAAAACAATTAATATCTTATCTGGAATGTTCTAGCTTTCTTTTCGATGTATTACTGAATAATTAACTAATAAATGCATTAGTACACTTCACACTAATTATGCCCCTTAAATTATTAACTAAAATGTGTAAAACCAGGAAGTCTACAGTTCACTAAAAATTTCGTGACCTTTATTCCAAATTTCATAATTTTCAAAGATTTTTGAGATAAGTAATTTTTGAAATACAATTCATCCATCATTATCGAAATTTATCTGGGAGCACGAGGCAGTTAACGTCCCTTTTCCCATCTATTTTGAGATTTCATCTTTACGTGGCTCTTTCTGGCATCTGGAATGCAAATTGGAGCGAAAAGAAATTTATACATATTTTGTATTCTAGAAAAAGGTGCGTCGCGACAAAAATAAGCTGCCATTGGCCTGAGGTTTATGTCTTCTCTCAAGTTTTTAAAAGTAAAAATTTCATTAAACCCTGCGGTATCGCAATTTGTGATTTTTTTCAAAAAAATTGCAATTTAGCCTTGGAATATGATAATCTAAAAAAAATCTACGTTGAGATCGCGATGTGTGTTCTTATTTGGGATAAACCATCTTGCTTTAGTTATTTTTCGGAGTATTTGTTGTTGTGTTGTTGACGCATGCCTGTTTAGGCAGAAGGGGTGCGATTGTTCTTGTTTTTCAGTGGCGCCATCTATGGCTAAGAATTCAATTTCTGCCACACCATACGTCACACCCGTTTATAGGGCGGACCCATTCATACATCCATTCATTCATCCACAGATCGTAATTTTGACCTGAATCAGAGAACAAACGAACTCTAATCCAGTGCCCTCAGAGGTATTGATTTGTTATGAGACCATGGAGGACTTTTGCGACACGACAGATTTAACGTGCATCAGTCACTTTACTACACGGGAAGTCTTAGGCCGGTGGGGTTTAAACCCACGAACTCTCGGACATGGGCCCAGTGCCCTACCGACCAGGCTATCCCCGCCGGAGTATTTTATTCTTGCATCTTTTGAGTTGCTCTAGGAGTGATGGGGAGATGTTACACCAAGTTGGAGATGCGTAAGTTAGGATGGGACTAATCATTGAGTTATAGAGTAAGCGTTTAGGTCTGAGTTCCATTTTAGAGTTCTGAAGAAGGATTTGCAATTTGTGGCAGGCTGCTTGTGCTTTGTTGGTAACTCATTTGACATGACAATTCCAATTAAATTTGCTGTTTATGACCAGACCAAGATACTCTGCGCTGTTGACAATGGGGATAACTTTGTTAAAGAAAACAACTTAATTTTTTGATAGGATGGTTTCTCTTTAATGTTGAATAATTAGTAGCTTAGATTTTTGTCCGTTAATTTTATACTCCCAGTCTAGACATTAGGTTTTTATTTCATTCAGCTTTTCTTGGAGTTTCTGTAGGGAAATGTTAGTTTTTTTTACTTCGTAACGACTCCAGTGTCATCTGTAAAAAAAGGTGTGATACTATTAAAATCTTGTCTGTCCACAGGAAAGTCGCAGGTAATAATTCATCCAATGAAGCTTATACTAAAGAATAGGAATTCATTTTTAAAAAGAAGTGATAATTCACAGATCCCCCAAAACAGATTTTAGTTTGAGACGATAGACACTCTGAGGATGGTTATAACTACCATTTGCGCAACGTCTAACTTTTCAGGAAGATAATGCGAAAATGACTTTCAAAATATAGTACTAAGATAATAAAATGTTTCAAATTATTCTAATATTTCAGAAAGATTGTGTGAAAATGACTTTCAAAATATAGTACTAAGATAATAAAATGTTTTGAATTATTCTAATATTTAAGAAAGGCTGTGTGAAGATGACTTTCAAAATACAATACTATGATAATAAAATGATTCAAAATATTCTAATATTTCAGGAAGATAATGCGAACATGACTTTTAAAGTACACTACTAAGATAATAAAATGTTTCAAATCATTCTTATACTTCAGAACGATTTTGCGAAAATGACTTCCGAAGTATAATTCTATGATAATGAAATGTTTTAAATTATTCTAATATATGAGAAAGATTGTGTGAAAATTCCTCTCCAAATACAATTCTAAGATAAAAAATTTTTTTAAAATTATTTTAATTTTTCAGGAAGATTGTGTGAAAATGAAATATAACTCTGCAACAAGCGGTGTTTGGGAAGATGATGTTTGCAGTAAAAAACTGCCGTTTATATGCCAAATGGAAAAAGGTAAGAGTTACTAGTCAAAAATGGCTTTATCATCAATATTTTACTGTATGAACATGCAAGTTAATATAAAGTAGTTAGTAGTTGTAAGAAATTTAAGTGCATAATTAAGCTTTGTAAAATGACGAGAAAGAAAAACCTTAAAATAAATTGCGTCAAAAAACTTTCGGGTTTTTATGAAAAAAATTGAAAAATTCGTAAAATTTGTAAAGCTCGTAATTTTTTTAAAAACAAAATATTTTTCTAATTACATTTATTTAAATGTCTGTTGAATGAAAATTTGTTAAATAATTAATTAATAAACAAATTTATTATGAATTATTTATAACTATATAGTCATGATTTAACGCTTGTTGCTCCATTCGCATTTCCACTACCTCATCGAATCACGTCCCCGATCACGATCAGGATGAATGGGAAAAGGGTTGCGCGAAGTCGAGCACTTTACGATAGAACAGTTTAAAGAGACCCATTACCGCACACCCTCGGTCCCTTCGCAGACCGATCCAAGTGGTCACCCACCCGCGCGTTGACCACAGCCAGTCATGCTTGACTTTGGTGTTACAATAACTCAAGGAATGCAAATATAAAAAGAGCAAAAGTAGTAAAACATTGCGCTTTTAATCTGCATATGATGACAAAAATATTAAGAGCAAAAATAAAATAACAAATACATAAATTAAACGACAACGTTAGAAATTAAATAAACCTATAAATACAAAATATCATTGTAGGAATGTAAACAACTCATTTGTGCAAAAGCTTGATAAACAACATTAAATAAGAAACTTGTAATTCAAGACTATCTCTAATGTAATGAATAATTTCAACAATGACAAAATACTTGAACTATGTTGTACTATTAAAAAATTCCTTTACTATTTCTTGTGTGAGGCTTTAGATAAAATGGTATCATCCACGAGAAAGAAACAATGTAAGCAAACATCGCATGATGCGGAAAAACCAATCAGATGGTCGTTCGAGCTTCTGATTGGAACTCTAGTCGAGAATCTATAGTTCATAAAACTATAGTTTTGAAAACTGTGAAGTCAATCTCCGTTCGAAAAAGACATGTTCTCTCGAACGCGGATCAGAACTCGAGTTTAGAATACGATCGTAAATCGAAACTTTTCTGCCTCAATCTTTCCAACATTTGACAACACCCATTAATAAGAACTTTGATTTTTAAAGAGCTATTTAAAGATAAATGGTAACCTTTTTTACGTTCTCAACATTTTTTTTAAAGAATGATCACAAATACAATTGTGATTGATCATAGATTTTGACCAGAAACACAAATGTCCATAAACACAATGAAACAAGCCACCACACGGTTTTTTGTAGGTAGTCCGATCAGACAGACCGCTATGAAAGTAAACCAGTTTATGAAAGAGCCATTTAATAGAAAATCTAGTAAAAATAAGAAAGTGGTAGCAAATATATGTCTTAAAATTTGTTTAATTTATGAATATGATTGGTTTGTTTTATTTACTTGTCTACCACTACAGATTCAATTCTCAAATATACACGGTAAATTTCTTTCAGTCACTTTTTACAATAAAATTTGGGTTCATGCGCACTACAGGTTCACTTTTTAAATAGTCTGCGTAGGCTACCAATAAGAAACCGTGTGGAGGCTTTCTTATGTAGGAGGTGATGCACAAGCGCACCGACAATAAACACAATTGGGGTATACGTGTATTTTCCACTGCACTAATTTAAAGATTTTTTTTAATCAGTTGAATGCCATGCTAATTTTACATGGCTTGCTCGTCTGGCCGCACGGTAAAGAACTACAAACTAAATTTGCAAATGTAACACAGATTTTGCTAGTTTATAAAAGGTTTAGTATGTCATATCAGGAAAAAGTGGGGAATTATATATACCTACGAATTGTTTACAAATAGTGGTGGACATAAATCTACTAAATTGAATTTATTAAACCAAGAATCACAATAATTAAGTAAATTTTGAATAAATTTTCTGCAATTCCATAAAAGAGTGTAAATTTTATAGTTCTATAGCATGTTATACGCTGTCAGAAAGCTGTTTTTCACGGCCAATGTGAAAGGTTAGTGTCAGTAAGCGGTGGCAGACGCAGCCTAAATGTAATTTCAGTGTCAGCCACCGGTGGTTGACACAGCCTAAATGGAAAATCCAGTGTTAGCCACCGGTGGTTGACGCGGCCTACATGGAAAGTCCAGTGTTAGCCACCGATGGCTGACGCGGCGCTCAACGTGTTAATCAAAGAGAAATTTTGACAGAATTTTTTTTTTAAATGTGCACAACAATATCCGATTATGTAGCTTATACAAGTTTTAAAAATTCCTTCGTTTAATTTATTTTCTTTCTTCCAGATAAAAAACTTCCAGTACCACCTTACAACCATGATATTCAATGCATTCATCCTCAAGGCTGGCTTAGACAAGGCGTTATGTGTTACAAAATGTATGGAGGTAACACTATGACTTGGGATCAAGCAGAGACTGCTTGCAAAAGGGACGGAGCTGAACTTATCTCCATAACAGGAACTGAAATCATGGCAGTCGCTAATTTTCTAGGAACAGAGGTTAATCAATCATATTGGATAGGTCTTCGAAATAGTGTAAGAAGTACATTCATAGTACCTTTTGCATGTTTGAGATCTCTTTTTTCTACATCTAAACTCCTGTTTGTGAAAATTGCAACACCACGAAGGAATCGTCATAATTGAATGAAATTTAATACACAGTTGAGTGGTAGTGGTACAAATAAATGATTAAACTTTCAAGGCAAACAAACAATAACAAGAGATCAAAATCAGTATTTTATGTAGCCACCACGCTCCGCCATAAGTGTTACTACACGATGTGGCATGGAGTCAAGCAAACTTTGAATGTCTGTCTGAGGAGGAGAATTCCATACTGTTTGCATGCGTACCCAAAGTTCGTCTGTAGAAGCAACAGAGCGAGGATTACGAGCGAGACGCCGACCAACGAAATCCCACACATGTTCAATCGGTGACATATCCGGAGAATACGCCGGCCAAGGAAGAAGCTGTACCTGTCGCGATGCAAGGAAGGATTGAACAGTCCTAACAATATGAGGGCGGGCATTGTACTGTTGAAATACAGCACCTGGCAAGGCTTGAAGGAAGAGAACAGCTTGGGGCTGTAGAACTTCACTGATGTACCGGTTGCTGTTCAGATTACCCACAATTCGTAGCAATTGAGATCGTCCATGATATGCTATGGCACCCCAGACCATAACTCCGGGTGTTCGTCCACTGTGGCGTTCGATAACGCACTCCGGAAGATGGCATTCACCGGCATAGCGTCTGACACGAATGCGGCCATCATGGTACCTCAAATTGAAGCGAGATTCATCAGAAAACACGACACGCTGCCAATCAGCACGCCAGTCCCTATGCTGGTTGTCCCATTGCAGCGGCATGCTGCGAAGGTTTAGCGTGAGGGGATCCTGTATAAAGGAGTCCTTGCGCGCAGTCCACGCTGCAGCAGACGTCTACGAATTGATAAAGCACACAATGAAACACCTGTAGCTATTGGCCACCGTGCTGCTAGTTGTCTAGAGGGAGCCGTACGGTCCGTTAGCGCAACGCCGAACAAGTGTCTATCATCACGAGCTGACGTGACATTTCGGGGTCCACTCCCAGATTTCCGAGTTGTCCGACACTCGTCCTTCCACTGCTTTCAAACATGCATCACTGTGCTGCTGTTACGCTGCACACGAGGGGCTACTGTACGATAAGATAATCCAGCTTCACGAAGGCCGATGATTCTCCCCTGTTTAAACCCCGTAAGTTGTTGAAATATCGCTCTCTTTCGTCCAATAGGCATAAGTAATGACTAAGCTAACGTTTACCACTAGCAGATAACCACCGATAACCATACTAGCTTTGCTACAACCGTCTATTTATTCGGATCCATCCGCCGTTCAGAGGGCGCTGCTCAGCATACGCATGCGCTACGGGTCTGAAATTCTAATCATTTGCATATCATGCTCTACTTAAGATTTCCTGAAAATTTCAGCTCACTCGCGTAAGTCCTTCATGGTGTTGCAATTTTCACAAACATGAGTTTATTTAGTGGTCTTGCGTCTTAGAGACGAAGCTGTTGAATTCTGAATTCAGAGTATAGCGTCATTAAGTTGAATCTGTATTAAGAAGAATCAGCAAAGTATCTGTATTTAAGTATTTTTAGTATTTTTTCAAGTAATTGATAATAGTGTATTTTTATTCAATCTGAGGGGGGGGGGGAGAAGAAATTGGCATTAAAATTATGCTAGTCAGTAAATGATATAAATAGTCTAATTCCTTGTATGTTGCCGCTCGTTGCTAATTCTTGCTAACATATTACTTTCCCAATATGGAACGTGCTGCATAGTTTATGTGTTTTCATGATCATAGCCACTGTTTAGTTTATAATGGTTTGAATGTTAACATTCCTGTTTTTCATCGATATTCTTGTCTTTGCGAATGTAAAGCTACCAACTCTTCTGAATGTTTCCGGGTATAATGTTTTTAATGTTTGAAGTGGTTAAAAATTTTATGTTTTATTATTTGAATTTTGATTAATCAAGTTCTAGTTATTATTTTTTTCCTGGAATTATCTTTGGATAGACAAATTTCATAATTGTGAGTAAAAATTTTCAATTTGCTTGAAAAGTTCTCGAGATATAGCGAAATACACAAGATTAAAAACAAGAATTAACAATTAGATGAAATTAATTGGAAAAGAATTATTAGAAAAGATTAATTAGATGCAAAAGAAAAATTAACATTAAAGGATCCAAACTCTACTGACCAAACAATCGGAACCACATTTCCCAGATTGCGGCGACCACCTATATTTTGGGGGTCAAAAATCCGAATCCGTCGAAAAAAAGGTATGTTTATTCAGAGAAAGCACGTTCTTGTGTCTGATTTCTTAACTTAAAATATCGGCTGCACTTATTATTTGGCGAAAATCCGATCATTGGATTTAAAGCTATTCAGAGTGGTCAGTTTTTTTCTGCGCATTTCACGAACTGGTTCGCTTTTCAAGTGGTCTGATTAACCTATGAGTAAAAAAATTGTGAGGAGGTTTGAGACATTGGAGGAGATGGTATATAGCTCATTTTCCTTAATATGAAAAAAGTATTATTTGTTGTTATTTTTTTTCCAGGAGGAAAATAAATTGTCATGGGTGAACAAATGGCCGATTACTTTGACCAAATGGGGTAAAAACGAACCGAAATCGTACGATGAAAAGCTGTGCTACTCAAGTACACCTGATGGATACTGGGAAAGAACTCCATGTGATCAAGAACTGCCATACATTTGTCAAATAACTACAGGTGAGCATGATTTCAATTTTAGTGCTGCATATTTTTACAGTTTCTAGCAAGAAGGCACAAGAAGGTTATGGACAAATAGAATTATTATAATAGAATCTATTATATATGTCTGTAGTTCTATAATAATCTATAATTATAATGATCATAATAGAATCTATTACAATCATTATCTATAAACAGGTTTTGCAAATTAATTCGTCGAAGTCTATAAGATTAGAAGATTTACAAAGAGTTAATTTCCTAATGATACAAATTCCTAATATTGTGTGTCATAGTTGTTTAATTTTCGAAATTATTTTGTTATTGTTTAATATTTCATTAGTAGACATTTATGTAATTATTGTTTTGAAACTGAAGTCAAAATTCTCATAAATAACGGAACATGCATATAATAGTATATGTAGAATAACGGGAAGAAAAATATTATCCTGAATACTTGAGATTCCACGGACTAAGAGCCACTCTTAATGGCCCTAAATGTTTACGAATTATTTAAAAATTGAGGAATCAGACACAAAAGCGTACTTTTACTTATATTGAAAAAACATAATTTTTTTTTAATTGAATTGACTATTTTACTGATAACAATCTGCCAAATAAATTTCAATAGTTAAGTCAGAGGCCGGTATAGTCTGGTTGGTAAGGCACTGGAACCATGTTCAAGAGTTTGGGGGTTCGATCCCCCTCCCCCCGACTGAAGACTCCCCGTGAGGTAAATGGTGACTGATGCACGTTAAATCTGTCGAGTCGCAAGGTCCTCCATGTTCCCATAACAAATCAATACCTGTGGTGGTACTGATCCATGAGTTTCCTTGTCTTCTGGATTGGTTCAAAATTACAAGGCTACGAAGTTAGTAGTCGTATACCAACAATTGGGTCGGCTGTTCAACGACGGATAAAATAAAAAAAAAATAAAAAAAATAAAAATAGTCAGGAGAGTGGTCGGAAGCTTAGATCTCTAATGTTAATATCCTTTTTCGCGTATTTCCCATCTGAAAGTCGTATTTTTACACTTTGGTTTCTCAAGAGCTATTCGGTAGATTTCCTTCAAAATTTAGATTTTATCATATTAATTTGCTTAGCTTGAAATAGTGTAAAAATTTTAGTAACCTTTCAATTAAATAATTAGCAAATCAAATTATAAAAAAAATTATCGGAAATTAGTAAATTAAATTATAGTTTAATTTAATGGTCAGATTTTTGGAATGGTTCGTGATCCTAACTTCAAATGTTCTAATTAATCAGTGCAGTTGATGATTTAAGTGAAGAATAAACGTACCGTTCTTTCGACGGTCAATGGATTGACTTTCAAAACGGAGGTGTGTGGTACCAAAGTCTAGAAAATGTGGTCCCAATAGTTTGCTTAGAAGAGTGGTGTAAATGTCTGGTCTTTTAAGCAAAATACCTTACTTTCATATCAATCATCTTACTTGAGTTTTCACATCGTTAGCCTAGAATTGGAAGCTCTCTAAATGTGTTTGAAATGTATTTTGTAACTTCTTGCAGGTAAGCCACCACCTATAAAAAAATACGCTGGAGATTGCATCAAGACTTCTAGTGATTGGGTACCTACTTCTGGCAGCTATTGTCTCCTTCCAGTAAAAACACTTAAAGATTGGTATTCTGCATTCCTTTACTGCTTTTCATATGGTAAGTATTTTTATTAACTACGTTTAATAAATAGTTTATACCTCAGATGATTTCAGGGACAGAACGTACCCCCCCCCCAAAAAAAAAAAGAAATTGAAAAGTAGTAATCAATAAAAGTTGTTAAAAGCTACTTAAATTTAATAGCTTACTTCTTTTAGTTTATTACTGAAAATAAATCTGCCAAATGTTTTTAACAGAAACAAACACCCTATAGCAGCAGTTTACCACTGGTGTTCTTCGAGAAGTTGTGAACCGCATGGAAAGGGCGCAGAGGTTCTGATACTTGGATTTGTTTTTGATATGCAAAACACACATTTGCAAAAACATATAATTAAAAATTCACCGAAATATCATTCTTGTTAAGTAACAGGATTGGTCAAGTTGGGAAACCATGCACAAATGGAAAAGGTTTTTTTAAAATTATGCACGGCGGAAACAATTGCCCGCGTACTCAATGAAGATGCAGCGAAGAAATATTGTTAAAAAAAACAACTTCTAGATCCGGGATTCATGTTAAAAAACAAATTTCTAATCCATGATTCATGTTAAAAAACCAATTTCTAGATCCGTGATTCTTCATGTTTAATAGCCAATTTCTAGATCCGTGATTCATGTTAAAGGACCAATTTCGAGATCCATGATTCATGTTAAAAAGCCAATTTCTAGATCCGTGATTCATGTTAAAAAACCAATTTCTAGATCCGTGATTCTTCATGTTTAACAACTAATTTCTCGACCCGTGATTCATTATAAGCAACTAATTTCCAGATCCGTGATTTATTATAAACAATATTGTACGAACATGGTTTCTGAAGTTGGAATTTTTATATTCTATTGACTCAAGTCTGGGTTCCCCCAGGCAGATCATTTAAGGTTCAATAGTCGAATAAAATGGGAACTGCTGTCATATATAATCATAACACGTTGAATGCCGCGGGGGTCACCGGTGATCGGCGAAGCCAAGATTATTAGAAACACATAATTCTAGTAAATTTTTAGTTTTCTACTATTATTATCGTTACTAAAGTGGTTTGAAGAAATTAATACAATATAGAACACACAAAAATAGTTTTATTTATATACGCAGAGATGCCAACTTGCTCCGGACAGTGAATAAATGTTTTCAAGTGGTTGTTTATTAATTGTGATTCTTGGTTTAATGAATTCAATTCAGTAGATTTTTATCCACCACTATTTCTAAACAATTCGTAGGTTTAGATAATTCTCAATTTTAATCCGATACGTCGTGCGAAACCTTTTAGAAAACTAGCAAAATCTGTCTAATACTTGCAAATTTAGTTTGTAGTTATTTACCGTGGCATTAAACTTGTTAATGTATGGTGATAGCAACGTATAAATTCTGTTGCGACTATAATTCCACCACTTTGATGATTTTGCAGCTTAAATGGACGTATTCCCTTGCAGGATAATCTGATTTGGGTTGACTATGCTTGCTTCAAATGCTAGTAAATGAGTTTCTAGTAGTTTTTGGTAATCAGTAGCCTTAGTGCTGCCGGGGGAACTACCATTGCCGAAGCATAGCCATAGCATAAGCTTACTACCATAGTCGAAACATTCCTGCAACATTTAAAACTCAATGTGGAGAAGATTGTTTATCTATTATTGTCACTGTCTCATATACTGTTTGTTTTTTTACATACTTTTTTTTCTTGCGATAGAAGAAAACAATTATAAGTAGCCTATGTTGAAAGCTACATAAAAGCAGAGAAGAGTAGGAAATAAAAGAATTGTGTGCTGTTACAATGGCATGAAAAAAAAAGAGAATTTTTCATCTATTTTAAGCAAGGCAGAGGTTGATTAATAGAGTGTGAAGGCTTCAGATAATGTAGAAATTATAACCTAGTCTTTTCTTTAGGTTCTATGAAGGGTGTCGATCAACAAAAAATTCTGGAAATCCATGTATTGCCGTTCATAGTAAAAATTCATGGATTTTCCAGTATGCAATACATGTAGCAAAATCTGCACTGTGTTTTGTTTTGGAAAAAAAGGCACATACTATGAACATCTTGCCGTTTTACCTCTTCTATATTCCTAAAAAAACGTGAGAGCTCTCCTCCGTAAGACTCTTTATACCAACAAAGTTGCGGTTTCAGTTTGTGAGAGAATTGAAGGCCGCCATCAATCAAACTTGGAATAATAATGATGTTAATGTCCATCAGGGTTTAGTTAATTGTAAGTATAACATGGTATATTTCAAGTAAAATATAAACATGACGGATACATTAATTATATTCAGAAGTAGTCTTATTTCTATGAGATACTTTTTTTTCTTATATGATGTTTTTTCCTGTCCAGGTGAATCAGGAAATGAGTTACTCCTTGTAAATATGTATTTAAATATAGAATTTCTTATTATATATGTTTGGTTCAAATTAATATTTTATTGCGTCCATTTATGGCAAATAATCAAGATTGATTTATTTCATTAGGACACATTGCATAAATAATTAAGAACAAATACATAAAAGATCAATATATCAAATGGTTTTGTGTTCACTAAGAAATTTATTGGTTTTAATAGTACGATTACATACAATAACTGCAACAAAATATTAACAAATTGAAAATTTTTATAGGTAGCTACTTACCTAGTATACACTCACTAGAGGATTCAAAGAAATTAAAGGAAGCATTTGATCCTGAAGTAAATACCGTATTTCTTGGCCTGAGTAAGAACGAGAAAGGTGAGTATACTGATAACTTGATATACTTCAAGAGAAGTATATATATATATATATATATATATATATATAATTATATACATATATATATATATATATATATATATATATATATATATATATATATATATATATATATATATATATATATATATATATATATATATATATATATATATTTAATAAACATCTCAATATGAAGGATTAATAACATTTCATTTTTAAGGATATAAACATTCATATGATTCAAGATCTTGTCAAAACTTTTCTTCAATCGTCTTTTTAAAATTCTTTGTTATGTTCTTGTATAAACTAAAAGGAGTAAAGTTTCATCAAATAGCAAGAAAATTTCGGATAATTTTTATCTTGTGATTGGCTTTCAAAACTCTATTTTTGATTAGTTCAAATTTCGTATTATACTTGACAATGTAAAGAAATTCTTCCCATTAAAAGAAATTAGCTGTGAATATAAGTCTTGATAAAACTAATTTTAATGACATTAGCAAATGTTTAGGAAAAATGAATCCATCTGATTATAAATGCCACTGTGATGAGAACGAATTTTTTGAATTTGCTGATAAATATCTAACGGGTAATTTAAACATTATTGAAAATTTTGAACTAAGAAATGAAATGTTAAATGGTACACTACATAGACCCATTTACCATACATCTTATCTTAAATTTTTAAAATGCTTTCTTAGTGATGACAATAGCTTTTGCTTTAAGATTTTCCATAGATCCTCTCTATCTTTAGATCTTTTTACAGAAGGGGTAGTTTATCAATGCTTTAAAAATTGCATTCTTAACAAAAATTGAACTATTAAAACCAGTAACAATTAAAATTATTTTTCTAAAACTCATCTTTCTATAATGCAATTTCAAAAGAGTTTTGTTGTGGAACCCCATAGACAGAGCTAAAAGAAATATATGATTTTCTGTAAAAAATTCTATGCTGAGCTTTTAAATAAGGAATTAATAAAAAATAAAAAGGTAATCAATTGAAATAATAATAATATTATCATTAAAAAATTTTGCTTCTTATAAGAGACAGGAAATTAAAATAAATGATGTACAATTCCTTTGCTTAATTATTTGTCAAAAATTTCATAAAATATTAAATGTAGAACAATCATTTGTAGATCTAATATTTGCTTAACTAAACCTCAAACTACTTAAATAAAATTATTAGCAATATTATTAAGTATTATTAGGGTTATAATATTATTTGGATTTAATCGTAATCGTTCAAGTGTTGAACCTTAAATGAGTAAATTTATTAGCTAGGAAGATATTTTAATCAAACACAAATATGTGTTTCTCTGTAGAAATCTTGTCTTTTTCCAACGGATTTGGTTTTTGAATCTTCAAAATATTGGGGTAGCCACAATTTGGAAAGTATGGTCCTGATATTTTAGACAAAAGAACAATGGAAAGTACGGTCCTTATATTTTAGACAAAAGAACAATGGAAAGTACGGTCCTGATATTTTAGGCAAAAGAACAATAGAAAGTACGGTCCTGATATTTTAGACAAAAGAACAATGGAAAGTACGGTCCTGATATTTTAGACAAAAGAACAATGGAAAGTTTCCGTCCCATTGACAATTTTATCGCCGTCGTATTTCGCTAAATTTCCGAAACTAACAAAGCGAATCAAAAATATTTTGCACACAATTAGAAAGCTTTTTTTTCCAACAGTGTATAAAATTAGTTTTGTAATAAATTATTACTTAATTTACTAATGATTGATAAATTTTGAAGTGTTGGATACACCAATTTTTGCACCTATTTAATTTTATATGACAAATTTTAAAATTTGTAGGGATTAGGTCAAATAGTTATTGAGAAACAAAATTATTTCCTTGAAATGACGAAATGTGCAAAAAGCCGAATTAACATTAAGGGGTCTAAATTTAAACTGCTCTTCTACCTAAATGAATAGGAACATATTTCTCAGATTTTGAATACGTTCTTATTTTAAGAGTCTAGAATGCAAATCTTTCGAATAAATAAATGCTCGTAAAGAAAAAGTACGTGTTTGTGTCTGATCTAATAGCTAAAACATTTTCCCCCTAATTAATTAGCATATTTATGGTTAGGTTTTTGAATTATTAAGGTTAAGTCTTAGTACGTAAAAATTTGATCACATGATCAAAATTTATTCAGGGTGTTCGTTTTTTTTGAGCATTGTACTTAAAGTTCTTTTTTTATTTATCTTTTCTGTTTCAAGAATTAATTAAAGTTATATCCACTCCTCAAAAAAATGTCGCATTGCATTTTTTTACTTGTTTTTCTTGATAGTTTACAGTTTTCCGGCTCATATTAAATAAGTGACAAAATTATTGTATCTGCCATACCTTGATTGAATTTGTTTTAGAAATTTTTTTTGACAAAATATGATCTGCAAAAGAAATAAAAGCTGTATTTTTCTTATATTGTAAATTAAATATTTTTTGCATATACAGTGGGGATAGGTCCGCATAAAAAGGATGGAGAATCTCAATACAACTCTTCTCCGGAAGCATCTTCGTACACAGCTAGAGGCTTCTCATTATAAACTTGTTCGCTTATTTTCGGTTAGACGGACGCAAGCTAAAAGTCATCACAAAACTTAGATCTCCATCAACTTTTTTTAAATTATTATTTTTCAATTTTGAACTAAATGGACGCTGTTAAATAAATTGAAATAATCTTATTTTAAATAAATCATGTAAATTTTATGATAATATTATATGTTCTGTAGTCCAAACTTCTATTCAAATATGTTCAAAGATAGCTGTTTTATTGTAATTTTATGTATAGGCGACCAACAGGGCGAGCATGTTAAGTTAGTGGCCAACTCAGTCAAGGAAATGGTTGCTGTTGTTGACGTATGCCTGTTCAGGCAGAGGGGGTGCGATTGCTCTTGTTTTCCAGTGGCGCCATCTATGCCCAAGAATTCGACTTCTGCCACACCATACGTCTCTCCCGTTTATAGGGTGGATCCATTCATGCATCCATCCATTCATCCACAGATCGTAATTTTGACCTGAATCAGAGAACGATCCATCTCCAATCTAGTACCCCCAGAGGTATTGATTTGTTATTGAACATGGGGGATTTTCGCAACTCGACAGATTTAACGTGCATCAGTCATCATTTACTACACGGGTAGTCTTCGGCCGGCGAGGTTCGAATCAGTCAATGAAATAAAACAACAATTTTGTGCCTATTTGAATACGATTTTTGACAATAATTGTTTGAAAACGCAAAATCAACATGAAATTATGAAAATGTATCTATTAAAAGTGACGTTTTAAATGCACAAGAGCAGTTAGCTCCAACTGAGGAGAAGCCTCTGGTGGTATATGACGACATTTTCGGACATGAGTTGTTACGCTTTAGACGTATGCTACCTCCCCTTTAAGCTTGTTTCATAATTAATGGGACACCCCATATAGATAAAAACTTCCTTAAAAACAAAAAAAAAAACTATAAATTTAATTGAGATGTTAACATTGTTCTCTTTACTTTTTTTAAATTTCAAACTGAGCAGGTGGTTTCATATGGTCTGATGGGTCACCTGTTGATTATGTTAACTGGGATGTTGAAGAACCAGTGGTCGATAATGAAGATAGATGTGCTCAAATGGATATGGAAACCTTAAAGTGGAGAACAGTTTCATGTCTTGTGACGCGTCTAACTGCTTGCCAAATTAGGAAAGGTGAAGTATTTTTATTGTTAACATATTACAAAGTGAATTTCGAAGAACAAAGTAAATTGATAGAACAATTTTTGCTATCAAATTTCTTGACCACCATCCTGACCGAAATTGTTAATTTAATATTATTTTCAATATTCTTGAATGGGGTCCTTAAATGGAGAGCGCATTCTTATTCAAGAGAAGTAACAAAATACATAAATGTGTGTATTTGATAAGTAATAAGATATACCCACTTCACAGATTTTTTTACCATTAACACTAGGTTTACGGACGTCTCTTATATACTTATCTCCACGAACAAGCGTCAATTTGACGCATGTGCGAATACATATAACAGTACTTACAAAGATGCCAAACTTGCTCCGGACACCAAATATATATTTCAAGTGGTAGTTTATCAATTGTGATTTTTGGTTTAATAAATTCAATTTAGTAGATTTTTATCCACCACTATTTCTAAATAATTCGCAGGCTTATATAATTCACCTCTTTATATTTGCAAAATTTATTTAGTAGTTATTTACCACTTTTTAAAATTATTTTGTCGTGTCTGGAGCAGTTGGCATCATATACTATAAGAAAAAAATGTGAGATATATATTCATGAAATATTCTAGTATTTTATTTTTCAATACTCGAACTAAGTAACAGAAACTTTCAAAATCTGACTCTGACATTGACATTCTGCGTTTGTTCTTTTTATTATTGCTAATCGGCAACAGTTGTTTATCGCTTGTTTCATTTGAGATAACGATATCGGATAACGGATCGAAGTGTTGTCGGTTCATTCCTATTTATTATTGATGTGATGTTTGCATGTTTGCTCAAAATTTTGCCTAAATTACGATCGCGTCAAATTGACGCATATTGGTAGAGATAGGTATACCACAAAGAGAATTTCAACGCTTTTGACGAAAATAGACTTCAATATATATTTACCTCGATCAATGGATAAAAGTCACTACAAGAGATAAAATAAAAATGCAAACGGGTTTTGTAATTTTCCTCATAAAATTCGAAATGCGTCCAAATGACTCGTCCTGTAAACCTAGTGTTAAGAAATATTTTATTGGAAAAATTTCATTACATTTATTGAGTTCCTGAGTGATAAATGACATATGCATAGCTACCATTTTTTACTATTTCCTAGAAGGATTAATCCAGAGGTAGCGAAACTGTAATTAAATTACAATAGGGTACTTGAATTTCAAGAAGAGCCCACACATGGGACTTATGACGTCAGCGTTAGCTGTTCGTTTAAAAACAAAATGGGCTTGTTAAAGCTGAGCTAAGTTTCTCCACATAAGTTAGAACGTTAATTAACGTGAAGTAACTTAAATACATCATTATATCGCACATCGAAATTTTTGATATATAATTCTTTCTCGTTTATTGATTTTATTTCACTTAGATTTATTATAAGCTTATAAAATTTATTTCAACCATGATCTTGAAGTGTTGTTTTATCGCCCTAATACAATTGAGACTCATTCAGAAGGTTAGCAAATATTTTTCATCCAGACTGTTGCCCTTCAACATATAAGAAATAATTTATAATCATCTTGCTTAATCGATTCATTATCGATTAAGGTTTGCTTTGTTTGAATCATTATTTTCGTATGTTATATTAATTTGAAGAGAACCTATAAACTATATTCATAGATCTAAATCTGCGATACTACAGAGTATCACAAGATAGTTTTTTTCAATCTTAAATCAGAATCAAACTAAACCAACTTCTTGATGGATATAATTAATATCAATTCAAATCGTCCGCATAGTCACCATTTAAGTGTTGTTTTATCCCCCTAATACAATTGAGACTTATTCAGAAGGTTAGCAAGTATTTTATTTACCATAGCTGTTCTGTTTTTTATCCAGATTGTTGCCATCCAACATATAAGAAATAATTTATAATCATCTTGCTTAATCGATTCATTATCGATTATTTTTTGCTTTGTTTGAATCATTATTTTCGTATGTTATATTAATTTGAAGAGAACCTATAAACTATATTCATAGATCTAAATCTGCGATACTACAGAGTATCACAAGATAGTTTTTTTCAATCTTAAATCAGAATCAAACTAAACCAACTTCTTGATGGATATAATTAATATCAATTCAAATCGTCCGCATAGTCACCATTTAAGTGTTGTTTTATCCCCCTAATACAATTGAGACTTATTCAGAAGGTTAGCAAGTATTTTATTTACCATAGCTGTTCTGTTTTTTATCCAGATTGTTGCCATCCAACATATAAGAAATAATTTATAATCATCTTGCTTAATCGATTCATTATCGATTATTTTTTGCTTTGTTTGAATCATTATTTTCGTATGTTATATTAATTTGAAGAGAACCTATAAACTATATTCATAGATCTAAATCTGCGATACTACAGAGTATCACAAGATAGTTTTTTTCAATCTTAAATCAGAATCAAACTAAACCAACTTCTTGATGGATATAATTAATATCAATTCAAATCGTCCGCATAGTCACCATTTAAGTGTTGTTTTATCCCCCTAATACAATTGAGACTTATTCAGAAGGTTAGCAAGTATTTTATTTACCATAGCTGTTCTGTTTTTTATCCAGATTGTTGCCATCCAACATATAAGAAATAATTTATAATCATCTTGCTTAATCGATTCATTATCGATTATTTTTTGCTTTGTTTGAATCATTATTTTCGTATGTTATATTAATTTGAAGAGAACCTATAAACTATATTCATAGATCTAAATCTGCGATACTACAGAGTATCACAAGATAGTTTTTTTCAATCTTAAATCAGAGTCAAACTAAACCAACTTCTTGATGGATATAATTAATATCAATTCAAATCGTCCGCATAGTCACCATTTAAGTGTTGTTTTATCCCCCTAATACAATTGAGACTTATTCAGAAGGTTAGCAAGTATTTTATTTACCATAGCTGTTCTGTTTTTTATCCAGATTGTTGCCATCCAACATATAAGAAATAATTTATAATCATCTTGCTTAATCGATTCATTATCGATTATTTTTTGCTTTGTTTGAATCATTATTTTCGTATGTTATATTAATTTGAAGAGAACCTATAAACTATATTCATAGATCTAAATCTGCGATACTACAGAGTATCACAAGATAGTTTTTTTCAATCTTAAATCAGAGTCAAACTAAACCAACTTCTTGATGGATATAATTAATATCAATTCAAATCGTCCGCATAGTCACCATTTAAGTGTTGTTTTATCCCCCTAATACAATTGAGACTTATTCAGAAGGTTAGCAAGTATTTTATTTACCATAGCTGTTCTGTTTTTTATCCAGATTGTTGCCATCCAACATATAAGAAATAATTTATAATCATCTTGCTTAATCGATTCATTATCGATTATTTTTTGCTTTGTTTGAATCATTATTTTCGTATGTTATATTAATTTGAAGAGAACCTATAAACTATATTCATAGATCTAAATCTGCGATACTACAGAGTATCACAAGATAGTTTTTTTCAATCTTAAATCAGAGTCAAACTAAACCAACTTCTTGATGGATATAATTAATATCAATTCAAATCGTCCGCATAGTCACCATTTAAGTGTTGTTTTATCCCCCTAATACAATTGAGACTTATTCAGAAGGTTAGCAAGTATTTTATTTACCATAGCTGTTCTGTTTTTTATCCAGATTGTTGCCATCCAACATATAAGAAATAATTTATAATCATCTTGCTTAATCGATTCATTATCGATTATTTTTTGCTTTGTTTGAATCATTATTTTCGTATGTTATATTAATTTGAAGAGAACCTATAAACTATATTCATAGATCTAAATCTGCGATACTACAGAGTATCACAAGATAGTTTTTTTCAATCTTAAATCAGAATCAAACTAAACCAACTTCTTGATGGATATAATTAATATCAATTCAAATCGTCCGCATAGTCACCATTTAAGTGTTGTTTTATCCCCCTAATACAATTGAGACTTATTCAGAAGGTTAGCAAGTATTTTATTTACCATAGCTGTTCTGTTTTTTATCCAGATTGTTGCCATCCAACATATAAGAAATAATTTATAATCATCTTGCTTAATCGATTCATTATCGATTATTTTTTGCTTTGTTTGAATCATTATTTTCGTATGTTATATTAATTTGAAGAGAACCTATAAACTATATTCATAGATCTAAATCTGCGATACTACAGAGTATCACAAGATAGTTTTTTTCAATCTTAAATCAGAGTCAAACTAAACCAACTTCTTGATGGATATAATTAATATCAATTCAAATCGCCCGCATAGTCACCATTTAAGTGTTGTTTTATCCCCCTAATACAATTGAGACTTATTCAGAAGGTTAGCAAGTATTTTATTTACCATAGCTGTTCTGTTTTTTATCCAGATTGTTGCCATCCAACATATAAGAAATAATTTATAATCATCTTGCTTAATCGATTCATTATCGATTATTTTTTGCTTTGTTTGAATCATTATTTTCGTATGTTATATTAATTTGAAGAGAACCTATAAACTATATTCATAGATCTAAATCTGCGATACTACAGAGTATCACAAGATAGTTTTTTTCAATCTTAAATCAGAGTCAAACTAAACCAACTTCTTGATGGATATAATTAATATCAATTCAAATCGTCCGCATAGTCACCATTTAAGTGTTGTTTTATCCCCCTAATACAATTGAGACTTATTCAGAAGGTTAGCAAGTATTTTATTTACCATAGCTGTTCTGTTTTTTATCCAGATTGTTGCCATCCAACATATAAGAAATAATTTATAATCATCTTGCTTAATCGATTCATTATCGATTATTTTTTGCTTTGTTTGAATCATTATTTTCGTATGTTATATTAATTTGAAGAGAACCTATAAACTATATTCATAGATCTAAATCTGCGATACTACAGAGTATCACAAGATAGTTTTTTTCAATCTTAAATCAGAATCAAACTAAACCAACTTCTTGATGGATATAATTAATATCAATTCAAATCGTCCGCATAGTCACCATTTAAGTGTTGTTTTATCCCCCTAATACAATTGAGACTTATTCAGAAGGTTAGCAAGTATTTTATTTACCATAGCTGTTCTGTTTTTTATCCAGATTGTTGCCATCCAACATATAAGAAATAATTTATAATCATCTTGCTTAATCGATTCATTATCGATTAAGGTTTGCTTTGTTTGAATCATTATTTTCGTATGTTATATTAATTTGAAGAGAACCTATAAACTATATTCATAGATCTAAATCTGCGATACTACAGAGTATCACAAGATAGTTTTTTTCAATCTTAAATCAGAGTCAAACTAAACCAACTTCTTGATGGATATAATTAATATCAATTCAAATCGTCCGCATAGTCACCATTTAAGTGTTGTTTTATCCCCCTAATACAATTGAGACTTATTCAGAAGGTTAGCAAGTATTTTATTTACCATAGCTGTTCTGTTTTTTATCCAGATTGTTGCCATCCAACATATAAGAAATAATTTATAATCATCTTGCTTAATCGATTCATTATCGATTATTTTTTGCTTTGTTTGAATCATTATTTTCGTATGTTATATTAATTTGAAGAGAACCTATAAACTATATTCATAGATCTAAATCTGCGATACTACAGAGTATCACAAGATAGTTTTTTTCAATCTTAAATCAGAATCAAACTAAACCAACTTCTTGATGGATATAATTAATATCAATTCAAATCGTCTGCATAGTCACCATTTAAGTGTTGTTTTATCCCCCTAATACAATTGAGACTTATTCAGAAGGTTAGCAAGTATTTTATTTACCATAGCTGTTCTGTTTTTTATCCAGATTGTAGCCATCCAACATATAAGAAATAATTTATAATCATCTTGCTTAATCGATTCATTATCGATTAAGGTTAGCTTTGTTTGAATCATTATTTTCGTATGTTATATTAATTTGAAGAGAACCTATAAACTATATTCATAGATCTAAATCTGCGATACTACAGAGTATCACAAGATTGTTTTTTTCAATCTTAAATCAGAGTCAAACTAAACCAACTTCTTGATGGATATAATTAATATCAATTCAAATCGTCCGCATAGTCACCATTTAAGTGTTGTTTTATCCCCCTAATACAATTGAGACTTATTCAGAAGGTTAGCAAGTATTTTATTTACCATAGCTGTTCTGTTTTTTATCCAGATTGTTGCCATCCAACATATAAGAAATAATTTATAATCATCTTGCTTAATCGATTCATTATCGATTATTTTTTGCTTTGTTTGAATCATTATTTTCGTATGTTATATTAATTTGAAGAGAACCTATAAACTATATTCATAGAT
Source organism: Parasteatoda tepidariorum (assembly GCF_982258835.1). Taxonomy (NCBI): domain Eukaryota; kingdom Metazoa; phylum Arthropoda; class Arachnida; order Araneae; family Theridiidae; genus Parasteatoda; species Parasteatoda tepidariorum. The sequence goes on from NC_141759.1 coordinate 36,935,748, forward strand.
CTAAATCTGCGATACTACAGAGTATCACAAGATAGTTTTTTTCAATCTTAAATCAGAATCAAACTAAACCAACTTCTTGATGGATATAATTAATATCAATTCAAATCGTCCGCATAGTCACCATTTAAGTGTTGTTTTATCCCCCTAATACAATTGAGACTCATTCAGAAGGTTAGCAAATATTTTTCATCCAGACTGTTGCCCTTCAACATATAAGAAATAATTTATAATCATCTTGCTTAATCGATTCATTATCGATTAAGGTTTGCTTTGTTTGAATCATTATTTTCGTATGTTATATTAATTTGAAGAGAACCTATAAAGTATATTCATAGATCTAAATCTGCGATACTACAGAGTATCACAAGATTGTTTTTTTCAATCTTAAATCAGAGTCAAACTAAACCAACTTCTTGATGGATATAATTAATATCAATTCAAATCGTCCGCATAGTCACCATTTAAGTGTTGTTTTATCCCCCTAATACAATTGAGACTCATTCAGAAGGTTAGCAAATATTTTTCATCCAGACTGTTGCCCTTCAACATATAAGAAATAATTTATAATCATCTTGCTTAATCGATTCATTATCGATTAAGGTTTGCTTTGTTTGAATCATTATTTTCGTATGTTATATTAATTTGAAGATAACCTATAAACTATATTCATAGATCTAAATCTGCGATACTACAGAGTATCACAAGATTGTTTTTTTCAATCTTAAATCAGAGTCAAACTAAACCAACTTCTTGATGGATATAATTAATATCAATTCAAATCGTCCGCATAGTCACCATTTAAGTGTTGTTTTATCCCCCTAATACAATTGAGACTCATTCAGAAGGTTAGCAAATATTTTTCATCCAGACTGTTGCCCTTCAACATATAAGAAATAATTTATAATCATCTTGCTTAATCGATTCATTATCGATTAAGGTTTGCTTTGTTTGAATCATTATTTTCGTATGTTATATTTAATTTGAAGATAACCTATAAACTATATTCATAGATCTAAATCTGCGATACTACAGAGTATCACAAGATAGTTTTTTTCAATCTTAAATCAGAATCAAACTAAACCAACTTCTTGATGGATATAATTAATATCAATTCAAATCGTCCGCATAGTCACCATTTAAGTGTTGTTTTATCCCCCTAATACAATTGAGACTCATTCAGAAGGTTAGCAAATATTTTTCATCCAGACTGTTGCCCTTCAACATATAAGAAATAATTTATAATCATCTTGCTTAATCGATTCATTATCGATTAAGGTTTGCTTTGTTTGAATCATTATTTTCGTATGTTATATTAATTTGAAGAGAACCTATAAAGTATATTCATAGATCTAAATCTGCGATACTACAGAGTATCACAAGATTGTTTTTTTCAATCTTAAATCAGAGTCAAACTAAACCAACTTCTTGATGGATATAATTAATATCAATTCAAATCGTCCGCATAGTCACCATTTAAGTGTTGTTTTATCCCCCTAATACAATTGAGACTCATTCAGAAGGTTAGCAAATATTTTTCATCCAGACTGTTGCCCTTCAACATATAAGAAATAATTTATAATCATCTTGCTTAATCGATTCATTATCGATAAAGGTTTGCTTTGTTTGAATCATTATTTTCGTATGTTATATTAATTTGAAGATAACCTATAAACTATATTCATAGATCTAAATCTGCGATACTACAGAGTATCACAAGATAGTTTTTTTCAATCTTAAATCAGAATCAAACTAAACCAACTTCTTGATGGATATAATTAATATCAATTCAAATCGTCCGCATAGTCACCATTTAAGTGTTGTTTTATCCCCCTAATACAATTGAGACTCATTCAGAAGGTTAGCAAATATTTTTCATCCAGACTGTTGCCCTTCAACATATAAGAAATAATTTATAATCATCTTGCTTAATCGATTCATTATCGATTAAGGTTTGCTTTGTTTGAATCATTATTTTCGTATGTTATATTAATTTGAAGAGAACCTATAAACTATATTCATAGATCTAAATCTGCGATACTACAGAGTATCACAAGATAGTTTTTTTCAATCTTAAATCAGAATCAAACTAAACCAACTTCTTGATGGATATAATTAATATCAATTCAAATCGTCCGCATAGTCACCATTTAAGTGTTGTTTTATCCCCCTAATACAATTGAGACTCATTCAGAAGGTTAGCAAATATTTTTCATCCAGACTGTTGCCCTTCAACATATAAGAAATAATTTATAATCATCTTGCTTAATCGATTCATTATCGATTAAGGTTTGCTTTGTTTGAATCATTATTTTCGTATGTTATATTAATTTGAAGAGAACCTATAAACTATATTCATAGATCTAAATCTGCGATACTACAGAGTATCACAAGATAGTTTTTTTCAATCTTAAATCAGAATCAAACTAAACCAACTTCTTGATGGATATAATTAATATCAATTCAAATCGTCCGCATAGTCACCATTTAAGTGTTGTTTTATCCCCCTAATACAATTGAGACTTATTCAGAAGGTTAGCAAGTATTTTATTTACCATAGCTGTTCTGTTTTTTATCCAGATTGTTGCCATCCAACATATAAGAAATAATTTATAATCATCTTGCTTAATCGATTCATTATCGATTATTTTTTGCTTTGTTTGAATCATTATTTTCGTATGTTATATTAATTTGAAGAGAACCTATAAACTATATTCATAGATCTAAATCTGCGATACTACAGAGTATCACAAGATAGTTTTTTTCAATCTTAAATCAGAATCAAACTAAACCAACTTCTTGATGGATATAATTAATATCAATTCAAATCGTCCGCATAGTCACCATTTAAGTGTTGTTTTATCCCCCTAATACAATTGAGACTTATTCAGAAGGTTAGCAAGTATTTTATTTACCATAGCTGTTCTGTTTTTTATCCAGATTGTTGCCATCCAACATATAAGAAATAATTTATAATCATCTTGCTTAATCGATTCATTATCGATTAAGGTTTGCTTTGTTTGAATCATTATTTTCGTATGTTATATTAATTTGAAGAGAACCTATAAACTATATTCATAGATCTAAATCTGCGATACTACAGAGTATCACAAGATTGTTTTTTTCAATCTTAAATCAGAGTCAAACTAAACCAACTTCTTGATGGATATAATTAATATCAATTCAAATCGTCCGCATAGTCACCATTTAAGTGTTGTTTTATCCCCCTAATACAATTGAGACTTATTCAGAAGGTTAGCAAGTATTTTATTTACCATAGCTGTTCTGTTTTTTATCCAGATTGTTGCCATCCAACATATAAGAAATAATTTATAATCATCTTGCTTAATCGATTCATTATCGATTATTTTTTGCTTTGTTTGAATCATTATTTTCGTATGTTATATTAATTTGAAGAGAACCTATAAACTATATTCATAGATCTAAATCTGCGATACTACAGAGTATCACAAGATAGTTTTTTTCAATCTTAAATCAGAATCAAACTAAACCAACTTCTTGATGGATATAATTAATATCAATTCAAATCGTCCGCATAGTCACCATTTAAGTGTTGTTTTATCCCCCTAATACAATTGAGACTTATTCAGAAGGTTAGCAAGTATTTTATTTACCATAGCTGTTCTGTTTTTTATCCAGATTGTTGCCATCCAACATATAAGAAATAATTTATAATCATCTTGCTTAATCGATTCATTATCGATTATTTTTTGCTTTGTTTGAATCATTATTTTCGTATGTTATATTAATTTGAAGAGAACCTATAAACTATATTCATAGATCTAAATCTGCGATACTACAGAGTATCACAAGATAGTTTTTTTCAATCTTGAATCAGAATCAAACTAAACCAACTTCTTGATGGATATAATTAATATCAATTCAAATCGTCCGCATAGTCACCATTTAAGTGTTGTTTTATCCCCGTAATACAATTGAGACTCATTCAGAAGGTTAGCAAATATTTTTCATCCAGACTGTTGCCCTTCAACATATAAGAAATAATTTATAATCATCTTGCTTAATCGATTCATTATCGATTAAGGTTTGCTTTGTTTGAATCATTATTTTCGTATGTTATATTAATTTGAAGAGAACCTATAAAGTATATTCATAGATCTAAATCTGCGATACTACAGAGTATCACAAGATTGTTTTTTTCAATCTTAAATCAGAGTCAAACTAAACCAACTTCTTGATGGATATAATTAATATCAATTCAAATCGTCCGCATAGTCACCATTTAAGTGTTGTTTTATCCCCCTAATACAATTGAGACTCATTCAGAAGGTTAGCAAATATTTTTCATCCAGACTGTTGCCCTTCAACATATAAGAAATAATTTATAATCATCTTGCTTAATCGATTCATTATCGATTAAGGTTTGCTTTGTTTGAATCATTATTTTCGTATGTTATATTAATTTGAAGATAACCTATAAACTATATTCATAGATCTAAATCTGCGATACTACAGAGTATCACAAGATTGTTTTTTTTCAATCTTAAATCAGAGTCAAACTAAACCAACTTCTTGATGGATATAATTAATATCAATTCAAATCGTCCGCATAGTCACCATTTAAGTGTTGTTTTATCCCCCTAATACAATTGAGACTCATTCAGAAGGTTAGCAAATATTTTTCATCCAGACTGTTGCCCTTCAACATATAAGAAATAATTTATAATCATCTTGCTTAATCGATTCATTATCGATTAAGGTTTGCTTTGTTTGAATCATTATTTTCGTATGTTATATTAATTTGAAGATAACCTATAAACTATATTCATAGATCTAAATCTGCGATACTACAGAGTATCACAAGATAGTTTTTTTCAATCTTAAATCAGAATCAAACTAAACCAACTTCTTGATGGATATAATTAATATCAATTCAAATCGTCCGCATAGTCACCATTTAAGTGTTGTTTTATCCCCCTAATACAATTGAGACTCATTCAGAAGGTTAGCAAATATTTTTCATCCAGACTGTTGCCCTTCAACATATAAGAAATAATTTATAATCATCTTGCTTAATCGATTCATTATCGATTAAGGTTTGCTTTGTTTGAATCATTATTTTCGTATGTTATATTAATTTGAAGAGAACCTATAAAGTATATTCATAGATCTAAATCTGCGATACTACAGAGTATCACAAGATTGTTTTTTTCAATCTTAAATCAGAGTCAAACTAAACCAACTTCTTGATGGATATAATTAATATCAATTCAAATCGTCCGCATAGTCACCATTTAAGTGTTGTTTTATCCCCCTAATACAATTGAGACTCATTCAGAAGGTTAGCAAATATTTTTCATCCAGACTGTTGCCCTTCAACATATAAGAAATAATTTATAATCATCTTGCTTAATCGATTCATTATCGATTAAGGTTTGCTTTGTTTGAATCATTATTTTCGTATGTTATATTAATTTGAAGATAACCTATAAACTATATTCATAGATCTAAATCTGCGATACTACAGAGTATCACAAGATAGTTTTTTTCAATCTTAAATCAGAATCAAACTAAACCAACTTCTTGATGGATATAATTAATATCAATTCAAATCGTCCGCATAGTCACCATTTAAGTGTTGTTTTATCCCCCTAATACAATTGAGACTCATTCAGAAGGTTAGCAAATATTTTTCATCCAGACTGTTGCCCTTCAACATATAAGAAATAATTTATAATCATCTTGCTTAATCGATTCATTATCGATTAAGGTTTGCTTTGTTTGAATCATTATTTTCGTATGTTATATTAATTTGAAGAGAACCTATAAACTATATTCATAGATCTAAATCTGCGATACTACAGAGTATCACAAGATAGTTTTTTTCAATCTTAAATCAGAATCAAACTAAACCAACTTCTTGATGGATATAATTAATATCAATTCAAATCGTCCGCATAGTCACCATTTAAGTGTTGTTTTATCCCCCTAATACAATTGAGACTCATTCAGAAGGTTAGCAAATATTTTTCATCCAGACTGTTGCCCTTCAACATATAAGAAATAATTTATAATCATCTTGCTTAATCGATTCATTATCGATTAAGGTTTGCTTTGTTTGAATCATTATTTTCGTATGTTATATTAATTTGAAGAGAACCTATAAACTATATTCATAGATCTAAATCTGCGATACTACAGAGTATCACAAGATAGTTTTTTTCAATCTTAAATCAGAATCAAACTAAACCAACTTCTTGATGGATATAATTAATATCAATTCAAATCGTCCGCATAGTCACCATTTAAGTGTTGTTTTATCCCCCTAATACAATTGAGACTCATTCAGAAGGTTAGCAATTATTTTTCATCCAGACTGTTGCCCTTCAACATATAAGAAATAATTTATAATCATCTTGCTTAATCGATTCATTATCGATTAAGGTTTGCTTTGTTTGAATCATTATTTTCGTATGTTATATTAATTTGAAGATAACCTATAAACTATATTCATAGATCTAAATCTGCGATACTACAGAGTATCACAAGATAGTTTTTTTCAATCTTAAATCAGAATCAAACTAAACCAACTTCTTGATGGATATAATTAATATCAATTCAAATCGTCCGCATAGTCACCATTTAAGTGTTGTTTTATCCCCCTAATACAATTGAGACTCATTCAGAAGGTTAGCAAATATTTTTCATCCAGACTGTTGCCCTTCAACATATAAGAAATAATTTATAATCATCTTGCTTAATCGATTCATTATCGATTAAGGTTTGCTTTGTTTGAATCATTATTTTCGTATGTTATATTAATTTGAAGAGAACCTATAAACTATATTCATAGATCTAAATCTGCGATACTACAGAGTATCACAAGATAGTTTTTTTCAATCTTAAATCAGAATCAAACTAAACCAACTTCTTGATGGATATAATTAATATCAATTCAAATCGTCCGCATAGTCACCATTTAAGTGTTGTTTTATCCCCCTAATACAATTGAGACTCATTCAGAAGGTTAGCAAATATTTTTCATCCAGACTGTTGCCCTTCAACATATAAGAAATAATTTATAATCATCTTGCTTAATCGATTCATTATCGATTAAGGTTTGCTTTGTTTGAATCATTATTTTCGTATGTTATATTAATTTGAAGATAACCTATAAACTATATTCATAGATCTAAATCTGCGATACTACAGAGTATCACAAGATAGTTTTTTTCAATCTTAAATCAGAATCAAACTAAACCAACTTCTTGATGGATATAATTAATATCAATTCAAATCGTCCGCATAGTCACCATTTAAGTGTTGTTTTATCCCCCTAATACAATTGAGACTCATTCAGAAGGTTAGCAAATATTTTTCATCCAGACTGTTGCCCTTCAACATATAAGAAATAATTTATAATCATCTTGCTTAATCGATTCATTATCGATTAAGGTTTGCTTTGTTTGAATCATTATTTTCGTATGTTATATTAATTTGAAGATAACCTATAAACTATATTCATAGATCTAAATCTGCGATACTACAGAGTATCACAAGATAGTTTTTTTCAATCTTAAATCAGAATCAAACTAAACCAACTTCTTGATGGATATAATTAATATCAATTCAAATCGTCCGCATAGTCACCATTTAAGTGTTGTTTTATCCCCCTAATACAATTGAGACTCATTCAGAAGGTTAGCAAATATTTTTCATCCAGACTGTTGCCCTTCAACATATAAGAAATAATTTATAATCATCTTGCTTAATCGATTCATTATCGATTAAGGTTTGCTTTGTTTGAATCATTATTTTCGTATGTTATATTAATTTGAAGAGAACCTATAAACTATATTCATAGATCTAAATCTGCGATACTACAGAGTATCACAAGATAGTTTTTTTCAATCTTAAATCAGAATCAAACTAAACCAACTTCTTGATGGATATAATTAATATCAATTCAAATCGTCCGCATAGTCACCATTTAAGTGTTGTTTTATCCCCCTAATACAATTGAGACTCATTCAGAAGGTTAGCAATTATTTTTCATCCAGACTGTTGCCCTTCAACATATAAGAAATAATTTATAATCATCTTGCTTAATCGATTCATTATCGATTAAGGTTTGCTTTGTTTGAATCATTATTTTCGTATGTTATATTAATTTGAAGATAACCTATAAACTATATTCATAGATCTAAATCTGCGATACTACAGAGTATCACAAGATAGTTTTTTTCAATCTTAAATCAGAATCAAACTAAACCAACTTCTTGATGGATATAATTAATATCAATTCAAATCGTCCGCATAGTCACCATTTAAGTGTTGTTTTATCCCCCTAATACAATTGAGACTCATTCAGAAGGTTAGCAAATATTTTTCATCCAGACTGTTGCCCTTCAACATATAAGAAATAATTTATAATCATCTTGCTTAATCGATTCATTATCGATTAAGGTTTGCTTTGTTTGAATCATTATTTTCGTATGTTATATTAATTTGAAGAGAACCTATAAACTATATTCATAGATCTAAATCTGCGATACTACAGAGTATCACAAGATAGTTTTTTTCAATCTTAAATCAGAATCAAACTAAACCAACTTCTTGATGGATATAATTAATATCAATTCAAATCGTCCGCATAGTCACCATTTAAGTGTTGTTTTATCCCCCTAATACAATTGAGACTCATTCAGAAGGTTAGCAAATATTTTTCATCCAGACTGTTGCCCTTCAACATATAAGAAATAATTTATAATCATCTTGCTTAATCGATTCATTATCGATTAAGGTTTGCTTTGTTTGAATCATTATTTTCGTATGTTATATTAATTTGAAGATAACCTATAAACTATATTCATAGATCTAAATCTGCGATACTACAGAGTATCACAAGATAGTTTTTTTCAATCTTAAATCAGAATCAAACTAAACCAACTTCTTGATGGATATAATTAATATCAATTCAAATCGTCCGCATAGTCACCATTTAAGTGTTGTTTTATCCCCCTAATACAATTGAGACTCATTCAGAAGGTTAGCAAATATTTTTCATCCAGACTGTTGCCCTTCAACATATAAGAAATAATTTATAATCATCTTGCTTAATCGATTCATTATCGATTAAGGTTTGCTTTGTTTGAATCATTATTTTCGTATGTTATATTAATTTGAAGATAACCTATAAACTATATTCATAGATCTAAATCTGCGATACTACAGAGTATCACAAGATTGTTTTTTTCAATCTTAAATCAGAGTCAAACTAAACCAACTTCTTGATGGATATAATTAATATCAATTCAAATCGTCCGCATAGTCACCATTTAAGTGTTGTTTTATCCCCCTAATACAATTGAGACTCATTCAGAAGGTTAGCAAATATTTTTCATCCAGACTGTTGCCCTTCAACATATAAGAAATAATTTATAATCATCTTGCTTAATCGATTCATTATCGATTAAGGTTTGCTTTGTTTGAATCATTATTTTCGTATGTTATATTAATTTGAAGATAACCTATAAACTATATTCATAGATCTAAATCTGCGATACTACAGAGTATCACAAGATAGTTTTTTTCAATCTTAAATCAGAATCAAACTAAACCAACTTCTTGATGGATATAATTAATATCAATTCAAATCGTCCGCATAGTCACCATTTAAGTGTTTTTTTATCCCCCTAATACAATTGAGACTCATTCAGAAGGTTAGCAAATATTTTCATCCAGACTGTTGCCCTTCAACATATAAGAAATAATTTATAATCATCTTGCTTAATCGATTCATTATCGATTAAGGTTTGCTTTGTTTGAATCATTATTTTCGTATGTTATATTAATTTGAAGAGAACCTATAAAGTATATTCATAGATCTAAATCTGCGATACTACAGAGTATCACAAGATTGTTTTTTTCAATCTTAAATCAGAGTCAAACTAAACCAACTTCTTGATGGATATAATTAATATCAATTCAAATCGTCCGCATAGTCACCATTTAAGTGTTGTTTTATCCCCCTAATACAATTGAGACTCATTCAGAAGGTTAGCAAATATTTTTCATCCAGACTGTTGCCCTTCAACATATAAGAAATAATTTATAATCATCTTGCTTAATCGATTCATTATCGATTAAGGTTTGCTTTGTTTGAATCATTATTTTCGTATGTTATATTAATTTGAAGATAACCTATAAACTATATTCATAGATCTAAATCTGCGATACTACAGAGTATCACAAGATAGTTTTTTTCAATCTTAAATCAGAATCAAACTAAACCAACTTCTTGATGGATATAATTAATATCAATTCAAATCGTCCGCATAGTCACCATTTAAGTGTTGTTTTATCCCCCTAATACAATTGAGACTCATTCAGAAGGTTAGCAAATATTTTTCATCCAGACTGTTGCCCTTCAACATATAAGAAATAATTTATAATCATCTTGCTTAATCGATTCATTATCGATTAAGGTTTGCTTTGTTTGAATCATTATTTTCGTATGTTATATTAATTTGAAGAGAACCTATAAAGTATATTCATAGATCTAAATCTGCGATACTACAGAGTATCACAAGATTGTTTTTTTCAATCTTAAATCAGAGTCAAACTAAACCAACTTCTTGATGGATATAATTAATATCAATTCAAATCGTCCGCATAGTCACCATTTAAGTGTTGTTTTATCCCCCTAATACAATTGAGACTCATTCAGAAGGTTAGCAAATATTTTTCATCCAAACTGTTGCCCTTCAACATATAAGAAATAATTTATAATCATCTTGCTTAATCGATTCATTATCGATTAAGGTTTGCTTTGTTTGAATCATTATTTTCGTATGTTATATTAATTTGAAGATAACCTATAAACTATATTCATAGATCTAAATCTGCGATACTACAGAGTATCACAAGATTGTTTTTTTCAATCTTAAATCAGAGTCAAACTAAACCAACTTCTTGATGGATATAATTAATATCAATTCAAATCGTCCGCATAGTCACCATTTAAGTGTTGTTTTATCCCCCTAATACAATTGAGACTCATTCAGAAGGTTAGCAAATATTTTTCATCCAGACTGTTGCCCTTCAACATATAAGAAATAATTTATAATCATGCATTTATATAAATATTTTATTTAATTATATGTGCTAATGATTGTGTTGGCTCTGTATTTTAAAGTTTTTGTTAGTAGCGTGATGACCGCTATGCTCTCCAACTCCCGCGTCTCACTAAACCATCAAATTTACTGACCGAAGATCAAACATTTTTTTATTTATAAAACCATTACTACCAAATGAGAAAACTTTCCCACCAAGCAGAGGAAAATTGCATCAATGTATGTAAGTTTGAATAAATTTCATAGCTTATTCAATCATTTTAAAATAAATGACATTCGTTTACACAATAGAATATGTAGTCATAATATGTAGTTGGAATATGTAGTTATTTTAAATCAATTTTTTTTGATGTTTAAACTAATTGATGCCTAAAACTTTTATTTTTTTAGTTGTAGAAATTGAAGATTCAGCTCCTGAAAATGCGCAACTTTCTTCAGGTAAGCAATTTCAATTATAAGGGATATGTGCAGTGGCGGATCCAGTGGGGGGTCATAGGGGTCATGACCCCCCCCCCCAAATTGAAGAATATTTTCGGAAGGCTATTTATATTCCTTTATTAGATAATATTTTAACAGGTTTAAAGGACAGACTTTCCCCAGATGTGATGAAACTTTTTAATCTACGAGTTTTTTTACCTCGTCAAACTGTTACAGAAGAAGATCTTATAGCCGTTCGTGAAACTGCCGAGTTTTATAAGAATCTCTTAAATGCTTCCGCAAAAGTTGTCGAAACAGAATTTCGTCTTTGGGTGGCAAAATGGCTGCGTGAAACAGAAGCAGGACTTGAAGTGCCCAACGATCTTTTCAAGATTATTAATGCCTGTGACATCGATTTGTACCCGTCAATCAATATGTTGTTGAGAATTTTAATAACTCTGCCAGTTAGTGCAGCAACAGCAGAACGCTCCTTTTCAACTCTTCGACGTCTCAAAACTTAGCTTAGAGCAACTCAAAATCAAGAACGATTAAATGGACTCGCGTTATTAAACATTCATCGAGAAATTGATTTTGATGTTGAAAAAATCATTGACAGATTTGCCAAAGTTTCTAAAAAACGCATTATTTTAATTATTTAAAGATTTTGAATACTTGAATTTATGTATTGTTCTATTGTTCATTATGAAGAAAATGAATGAGAAGACTAGCATTAAAAACCCCAGTTTTTTTTTCAAAAAAAATTATTTAAAGATAATTTTGTGTTATAAAAATAATTAATTAAGGGCCAACAAGTCTCATCTACGATATCGAAGGAAAAGCAGAAATCTTCGCCGACTCACTACAAAACCAGTTCTCTCCAAACTCAAACTCTGATACAAACCACCATAACACAATAGTGGAAGCAGTTAATAAATTTTATGAAGACCATCCAAATAACGAAACCATCCAACCAGCTGAAAACTATGAAATCAACAATATAATCCGAAAATTAAAAAATAAAAAAGCACCTGGAGAGGACGGCATCAGAAATATAATGATCAAACTACTCCCCCCCAACTATATTAATAAAATCACTCATATCATCAACAGCTGCCTCATCCTAAACTACTTCCCTAGCATCTGGAAAAACGCATCAGTAATACTCATTCTCAAAGGAAACAAAAACCCAAGCTGCCCTGAGAACTATCGACCAATAAGCCTACTGAACATCATCGGAAAAATCTACGAAAAATATACAATAGAATGAAACCTCTTTTAACAATATTACCAGACGAACAATATGGATTCCGTGAAAAACTCGACACAACAAAACAGCTACTTAGAATAATCGACTACATTGGCAGAGCACTCATTAACAAAGAAGCAATAGTTTTCCTCATGATAGACATCTCAAAGGCATTTGACAAAGTATGGCATACCGGAACAATCTACAAACTCATCCAATTAAACTTTCCTCCCGGCATCATTAAATTACTATCCTGCTACTTAACCAATAGAACCTTTCAAGTCAACCTACAAAATCAAAAATCAACTCAAAGAAAAATCACAGCTGGAGTCCCCCAGGGCAGCATACTGGGTCCGATACTTTACATTCTATATACACACGACTTCCCCATAAACAAAGCAGACTACAATAGTATCACAGCCTATTATGCAGACGACACAGGAATTATAATTAAATCAAGAAATCCAAATCAAGCTTTACTTAAACTACAGGATCAACTAATAGAAGTCGAAAACTGGTGCAACCACTGGAAAATCAAAGTAAATGCAGAAAAATCACAACTCCTCATAATCCAAAAAAGAAGAATCAAAATCCAACAAAATTACAAACCCAAACTCTTTAATACCCCTATTCCAATAGTCAAGAAAGCAAAATATCTCGGTTTAATCATCAATAGCAAACTCTCCTGGTCAGATCATGTTAAACAAATCACCGACAAAGCAATGGCAGCAGCATATTCTATACAACCACTTATCCAAAATTCCAACGTCTCATTAAATCTCAGAAAACTGCTTTATACAAGCATGATCCGACCTATCCTCACCTATGCCTCTCCTGCCTGGGCAACAATTCCAGATCACTTAATGAAAAAACTTAATCAAACCCAGAATAAACTCCTCAGAAAAATCACCCGTGCCCGCTGGTTTATCCGAAATAAAAATATCCACCAAGACCTCAAAATCCCTCCTCTCTCTGAATATATCAACAAATTAAACGCAGATTTTTACAAAAAAGCCGAAGAATGCACAACAGCCAATTTCAACCAGATCCTCTCATTCGAAAACTACAAAAAAGATTCTCACCTCAGACCAATAGCAGCTTTTTATACATCAGATGCCTCCTTTCATCATTACCAACAAAAATAGTAATATATCATCACAGCCTCATTGGTAGAGTATCCGCCTACCACCACACTGATCCCAGGTTCGGCCCCAGCCGACATCACTTTTCCAATAAATCTCCAGAATCATCCGAAAATCAACCTGCATCGTCTTCTTCATCCAGTATCACAACAAAGCATTTCTCACTGTAAAAAATCATCAAAGTCTTCAATCCATCATCTTGATTCCTCATCAACTTCCTCAATTCTTCATCCAGATTATTCTTCATCATGTGTCCAGATTCCTCATCAACTTCCTTCATCTAGATTATCCAGAATCCTGAAAACCAACAGTAGCAAGTGCTGCCACCTAGTAACTCCAGTGCAGTATATTATCTAAATAAACTCAGAACTTTCAAATAGAACTCTAATAAAAATTATATTATATTACAAAATACTACAATAGAATTTTCAAATATGTAAATAATCAATCTGTAAACTCTAAATCATCAACTGTAAATTTATATATTTTATTATTTTTGTTTTTTGTTTTTACCACCACAATGTAGCAAAATTTCAAAATGTTTTTAAACACAATGTATATATGTCACTATGTATGGGATAGGGGCCGCTGCGCGGCCCAGGTGCCCAGTTCTTTTTTAAATAAAGCGAAGCGAAAATAATTAATTGTGGGGGAGGGGAGATCTGAGTTCATGACCCCTCCCCCCCAGGAAAAATTTCTGGATCCGCCTCTGGATAAGTGGTTGCAATTACACTCGAACACTTTCATTAGAACTAGTAAGAATAATTAACCACATTTTCGAAACATGTTTCTTAAATGTTTTATATAATAAATTTTTTTTTCATTTCAATGATAAGGTGTAAAAAATGAATCATGTTTCTGTATAAGTTGAACCATTGTGTTTAAACACAAGTTGAAGTGTAATCATGTTTAATCGAAAAGTTCTGTGAAATTATTCAACTTAGTGCCATATTGAGGTTGCAGCATATTTGAATAATATTCTCGTTCAATATTCTCCAGAACTTCTAACAATGTACAGTGAAATAGTATATGGATAAAATAAATAACCTTTGATTTTGTTTTTTAAAACTGGCTTCTGGGCAGTTTGAATGCAAATGGAGTAAAAAAGGGACATTTAATCACTTACATAAGTAAAGTATTTTTCTATAATTTGGAGAGAGATGAATTGCTAGAGAAGTAGACTGCTGGGAGTATAAAATACTAATAAGGAAGTTATAAAAATATTATTTCTCAGGATAATCATGATATAGTGACATTCGTTTGAGACCCATATTGCACTGAGCCCGCGTGTCCTGAAGGCTTATTAGGAAATGTATTATTTATTACTCAACTAGTTTGATTCATTTCAGACAATATACAATAAGTCATGAGAAATGAAGACTAAATAGACTTAGTAAAGGCTTATTGTGATAAACCCAAGCAAATTCAGTCTATACTAGTAGTTCTTTGCTCATTTCATAATTAGCCTGAAGCAATATAGGTTAATTGTAAATGTAATATTATTTTATAGGCTAATTGTAACTAGCTCAAATGTCAGGCAAATTGAAAAATACTGAAGGTTTTTCCGATTAATTTGGCGCAATGCGAAATGCCGACGGCATTTAGAAAGAACTTACGTCGTAAACACACTTTTCCAAACTAGAGCCCCAGAATTAGACAGGCCGACTTATCATTTATTTTTGAAGCAAAGAGCTAACATAAGCGCATAACATAACTAATACTAAAATAACTTTAACTTGCGAACTTGTTTGCTCCAATATTGCTTGATAGGTCAGCTCTGATAGTATAGGAGCCTTATTCCAAACAAGTTATTTTTTAGCAACTTATCGAGAATAAAATGTATTCTCTGGTCTACTGATATTGCATTCGTTGGTAGGAATTAATTATTGTTTGTTTATGTTTCAGATTCATCAAGTGGCTTATCAACTGCAGCCATCGCTGGAATCTTTGTGGTTGCATTTCTGGTCATCGGCCTAATTGTCGGGGCTTATTTTGCTAGAAACTCTTTTGGGAAAAATAGATTTCGTATTCCTTTTCGGTTGGTTCAGAGTGTAAGTTTTGATAACGCCCTATACAATGTGGATTCGACAAGTGTAGAATTTAACGACGACAGAAGATAGATTAACGAATAGCGTTTTGTATCGTGTCATATTATTTATTCATTGTGAAATAAAATTTGTTTCATTGTATGTGAAATTATTGGTAAAATTCATTGTTCAGAGTAATCATTGGATGAATGACGTGTCATTATGTTAACAATTTAAATAAAAAGTTAGGAACCAAAAACAAACAAAATCGAAATTCTAAAGATTTGTATGTTAGCAAAAACACTTCTTCAGGGACACACTGTCTGCTAACACTGTGGAACCTTTCTGTAGTTAGTGGTTAATGGAAAAACTAAATAATAAAATATAAAAGTAGAAAAAACTAACCCCTACTCGAATAGTAGCAGAAACTCCATGCAAGAAAGCTGCAATGCGCAATTTTGTTGCGAAATTAATATTTGAACTACTATTTCATGATCTGACTTTTGTTGATATTTTAATGGAGTTTCTGGTTCTGTTCCCGTGTTTACAGGACCAAAAACTCCATGCAAGAAAGCTGCAATGTGCGATTTTGTTTGGAAATTAATTGATATTTTAATGAAGTTTCTGGTCCTGTTCCCTTGTTTACAGGACCAGAAACTCCATGCAAGAAAGCTGAAATGCGTGATTTTGATTGGAAATTAATATTGAAACTACTGTTTCATGATCTGAATTTTATTGATATTTTAATAGAGTTTCTGGTCCAGTTCCATAATTTTTTTTTTGTATATTTTATTATTTAGTTGTCCCATTATGAGACCTAGGGGAACAGTCAGTTTTTGGTTTAACCACTGACTACAGAAAGGCTCCAGTGTGTTAGCAGACAGTGTATCCCCTGATGAAGTGCTGTTTTTGATATCATACATATCTTTAGAATTTCGTTTTTGCTTGTCTTTGGTTTCAAACTTTTTACTTAAATTATTTACATAACACAAATTTAGTTTTAGGTGGTTAGCGCTTTTCCGCTTTGACTTAAAAATTATTTTAAAGCTTTTTTTTATTATTATTTATTTAAGTCAATTTAATATTTTATTGGATATCATAATGTTATTATTACTCCAACTAGGCTGCCTGGTGGTTAGATTCATTTCAGAAAAGTTTCCGGTTCGAATCCCGGTCACGTCTTTTTAGAACAAACATTATTTTGAACTTTTAAGACCTTTATTCTTTCGAAGGAACTCAGCTGTTGAAGGGTGGTGACGCGGTGGGGAAATCCTAAATGTGATTTTTAATCTTTTTTTACTTAATTTTTCACAAACCATTTCTAATTTTAAATTCCTATTTGCAAAAAATTTTCATTGATTTAATTGTGATAAATTCTTTGAGATATTTTTAAAAATGCTGACAGTTATTAGCAATGAACCTATAAAAATCAAAGCAGGAAAGCCCTGGGTGGAATAGTTTCATGCAGGGAGGGACTTTTTACGAAGAGGATTATACTAGATTTGCAATTTCAAAGAATTGTTGTAGTTGTTTATGTTGACGTATGCCTGTTTAGGCAGAGGGGTGCCCATATGTCACACCCGTTTATAGGGCGAACCCATTCATGCATTCATTTACTCATCCACAGAGCGTAATTTTGAACTGAATCAGAGAACGATTAAGCAATTGACGTTTACGCTTTCAAAACAAATTGTTTCAGCCTCATAAAACAAATCAACAATAGTAATTTCTTTTGAATGAAGCAATTAAGTATTTAAGTAAAGAGAAAATAACTTATTTTTTTAGAAAATTATTTATATTTTAATTATTATTTTACTACCATTTTGCAATATCCATCACACGTTAACAGCTCAACAAATATAAACTAATTAATCACGTTAGAAAAAAAAAGCAAAAAGCGACTATAAAAACTAAATAGTGACATTCTTATTATTTTATTGTCTTTTTTCTCTCTTTACAATCTTTTTTTCCCTCACTTCACCGAAATTATCGGACACGCGTAAAGAATAACAGATAGAATAACAGAAAACGCGTAAAGAATAACAGATAGAATAACAGAAGATAATTTTTTTTCTTTCACGGTGGTAAAAGTCGGAGGCTTATAGTATCAGCTTATATGGTCATTGGGAAGGATTTTACAAGGCAATGATAAGTGGGAAATTATCTCTGGCTCGCAGGTCAGGCGTTGCTGATACATATTTTTGAAGATGTACAGGGTGTTCCAAAATTATCTTTACATCACCTGGCTTGAAATTGATTACAGACTGGAAGTGCTCAGGGCCACCAATGGTGCGCATGTTGAAGTGTACTAAACAAAACTTTATTAGTTGCAGTAATACATGCAAAAGATAGAATATAAATATCTTGTTTATTTTCGAAGTTATGAATTGTTGAAGTTGTAATGAGAATTTTGGAGCACCCTGTATTTTTCATCGTAGTTATTTGAGATAAACAAATTTCTTCTTATATTCACTGTTTAGGATTGATCAAAGCGATGAGAGGAAACATTTGATAAACAAACCGGGGCCGTGTTCAGTTTGTATACAGATAGGCCAACTGCTTCGACAAAATATTTTAAAAAATAATGGAAAACAACAAACTAAAATTTGCAGATTTCCGGTTAGTTTTGAAAACAGTTCAAAAGATCAAACACGGCCTTTGTCAAGTAGAAGAACAGAGAGCACAATGCAGATGAGGAGGACAACACAACTACATCAAGAATGACGCTTGCTACCTCCACGTTTTGCACAGTGTCTGGTGGGCGCTGGCCCAACTGAAAGCCTCCACACGGTTTTTAAAGGTAGTCCGATCAGACCACTGCGAAGGATATTCACATAACGAACGAGTCATTTCATATAGAATATAGTTAAAATAAGAAAGTGGTAGCAAATATATGACTAAAAATTTATTTTATTTATGAATATTATTGGTTTGAATTATTCACTTGTCAACCACTACAGATTCAATTCTCAAATATATAAGATAAATTTCTCTCAAATACTTTTATGAAAGGTTTTGGGTTCATGCGCACAACTGGTTCACTTTTTAAACAGTCTGCGCGGACTACTTATAAGAGACCGTGTGGAGGCTTCTTGATGTAGGGGGTGATGGCTGGCCTAACTTTAACCTAGTGAGGTATAATATTGGCCTTAGAATTATTTAGAAGTAGTGGTGAGTAAAAATCCTATAAATCGAATTTATTAAACCAAGAATTTTATATTAAAAGACTACCACTCAAAAATATTTATTCTCTGTTGGGAGCAAGTTGACTTTTTTTGTGTACATTATGCAAGGGGATCTTGGTATCGCCACGTAAGAAATTTTTAGGACATAAAATACAAAACTCTATTATATTTCAATAACAGCCTGTGCTTTATAATTAAAGTTACATTGTTTACGTCAATATAATGTTCGTTCTGGTTGGTGGAAATCAATGAAATTTGGCACATTCGTAATATTAAGTGTATTTAAAAAAATCTGCAATGAAGAAAATCTATCACATTTCGTCCACTATGTGAAAAAATGACCTGAATACACAAATTGGATACGGTAAACTATTTTATTTTATAACCGTCATTGAACAGCCGATCCAGTTTTACGTTTAGGACATTCAATGTTCATCTCCGAAGCCTTGTAATATTGATCCCAATCCAGAAGACAAGAGAACTTCTGAATCAAGTATTGGGAAAAATTTGCCTTCTTGGAGGTCTTAATGATAGAAATAAATCTCATTTGCTTTACTTGGTGAGGAAGACCACGAAAACCACCCACGGTTAACCTGATGGCAAGGGGACTCTAACTCATGATCAGTCTACCATTAAGGATACTTTACGTCAGCACTGTGGTTGGTGCGATCTGAGTGAGGAATTTGCATCGACCTGCCATTGCTATGATTCGAACCCTGTTCACATAATTGGAGCGCTCCACTCTTTGAACCTGACACTGCTCTCTGCAAATTATTTTTTTATCTTATATCCGTTGTTAAACAGCCAACCCAGTTTATTCTTGGGTTTACGACTTCTAATGTTAAACTCCGTAGCTTTGCAATTTTGAACCAATCCAGAAGACAAGGAAACTTCTGGATCAGTGCCCCCAGAGGTATTGATTTGTTATGGGAACATGGAGGACTTTGCGACTCGACAGATTTAACTTGCATCAGTCACCATTTACTACACGGGGAGTTTTCCGCCGGTGGGGATCGAACCCACGAACTCTTGAACATGGGCTCAGCGCTCTACCAACTAGGCTATTCAGGCCCTCTGTAAACTGTTTATAATGATATCATCTATTCACCGTGAGTTCCATTTTCTTCACATATTTATTCAAAATGCGTTATACCACGTTTGACCCTATAACGCGAAGAGCTTCTTGATCAGCAATGTGACTTGTTAAGCCAGCTTTCAAACTAGTTTTATTTGAAAAACTACCTCAACCTTTTTCTTGCGATTTTTTCCTTCGATCTTTCTTCTTCAAATGTATAGTAATCATTTTCTAAAAAAGCTTTCAACGGAAATCTTTTAAAAATCTTTATTTTTGCATTGTGATTGAGGCTGCTGTTGTAATCAAACAACTTTACCGGCTATTCTGGTACTTTCTTGATTGCATACGCCAGTAAATATTGATTTAATATTACGCAAGATTGCACAGAAACTAACCCAATAATAATATGTCGAATGACTGTTGTTTGCACATCTGCAATATTTAGCACTTTGGTATAAGTATTGAACTTGCCATCCTAATTTTTCAGGAGATAAAAATAGGTTTAAAATTTATGGACTGTTTTAAAGGTTAAAAAAAAAACGTGTCATCCTATTAATAAAATGCTGGATGGTACTAAATTAAAATTGTTTCCTAAAAACAAATTTATTTAAGCACATCATTAAAAAAAACAAACTTGGAAAATGAATTTGAAAAAATATTATTTGCACTGAAACAAGATAATTTTTATTATCCTAACCGTAAAAATAGCCAATACATGACGCATTTTCTCTCGATAAAATCAGCTATTTTAACTATTGAGTTGAATGTCTTAAGGCTGTAGTGTAAAAATTTTAAACGATAGCTTTGTAAAGAATATTACAGCAGCCATAAAGAAAGCAATTTCGTTTAATATGACACGCACACCATCTTTATCTATAATTTTTACACCAATGGCAAGAGTAGTATTTTTATGAAGAAGCGAAAACAGCTAAATAAACAAAAAAAGTGCATTTAACTGATTTAATAGAACGTACTTGTAACAATATTAATTATTTCTTATCATAACCAATTTTTATCACAAAACATTTACAGTGATATCTTTGGCTTTTCTACGAATGATTTCTCGAAACATAAAATAATACTTCTTAATGGGTAATATGCTATGTTCAAGTTGTTAGTTCATAACACTTGCTTGTTACACCCCCCCTTGTTTGTGATTTATTATAAATCTCTAGCAAAGGCCTGCTAGATCGATATAAAACTTGCACAACATATCATTTTAAAAAGTTTTTTGAGAATTTAAAAACGTTAATAGTGTATGTTCTTTTAATAATTTAAAAGTTACTCAGATAATGCATTTTATGAGCTCATAAACATAAGAACAAAATGGGTAAATTATTTATTTAAATAATTTTCACCTAGAAGCAAACGAATTTCGATAAGGTGGCAAATTTATCTCATTTTTTTCCCGTGATGTTTTCCAGTAAGGGATACCAATTGGACTAAACATTTTGTTCCATAAACAGAAGCGTCCCTTCTTCACAAACTATTTAAAATTTTGAAATGTAATTTAATTAAAACGTTCAGCGCCGCATCAGCCATCGGTGGCTGACACTGGACTTTCCATTTAGGCCGCGTCAACCACCGGTGGCTGACACTGAAATTACATTTAGGCCACCTCAACCACCGGTGGCTGACACTGAAATTACATTTAGGCTGCGTCTGCCACCGCTTGCTGACACTGACCTTTCACATAGGCCACGAAAAACAGCTGGCTGACAGCGTATAATATGATATAGAACTATAAAATTTACACTTTTTTTATGGAATTGCAGAAAAAAATTTAAAATTTATTTAATTATTGTGATTCTTAGTTTAATAAAATCAATTTAGTAGATTTTTATCCACCACTATTTTTAAACAATTCGTAGGCATATATAATTCACCACTTTTTTGAGCTACATCATTCTAAACCTCTTATAAACTAGCAAAATCTGTCTATATTTGCAAATTTAGTTTGTAGTTATTTACCGTGTGGCCAGACGAGCAAGCCATGTAAAATTAGCATGGCATTCAACGTGTTAAGAATCCAGGAAGCATTAAGACTTAAATAATTGGCATGCAAATAAGTGTGATTCCAATCTACAAAAAAGGAAATGTGATTTTCTGAAAAGTACGCAGCTCAAAAAATTTAATTTTTGTACAAATGAATGATATGAAAAATAGAGATTTTTGCTTGCAGAAATTTATTAACACGTTGAATGCCATGGGAGTCACCGGTGACCGGCACTGAGTTTGTTCGTAGCACCACGGTGGTCACCGGTGAAGCCAAGATTATTAGAAACACATAACACAAGTAAATTTTTAATTTTTTTTTATTATTATCGTTACTGAAATGGTTTGAAGAAATGAATGCAATATAGAACAAAAATAGTTTTATTTATATACGCAGAGATACCAACTTGCTCCAGACAGTTGAATAAATACTTTCAAGTGGTAGTTCATTAATTGAGATGCTTGATTTAATAAATTCAATTTAGTAGATTTTTATTGACCACTATATCTAAAAAATTTTATGTTTAAATAATTCAACACTTTTTTTGATTTATGTCATGCAAAACCTTTTCAAAACTAACAAAATCTGTCGAATATTAGCAAATTCATTTTGTAGCTATTTACCGCTAGGTCAGACGAGCAAGACATGCTAAATTAGCGTGGCATTCAACGTGTTAAAAATATTCTGCTACTTGTTAAATTCAAACTTATTACTTACTTGTTAAAATAGGATTAATTAATTCATGAATTGAAAGACCTTTTTTCATGTGGATATTAAAATCACCAATCATTTTAAGTCCTTTCCAGTCAACAATAGTAACCATGATAACTTTTAGCTTGGAAATGTATTTGAAAGCATCTGTATAGTTTTTTTTATGCCATAATTTTCACCTGACTTTTCTTCGTCTTCCTCACTGCTTCCTGGGCTATATTTGTTAAAATCAATGTAAAAATGAAATACATCTAATTAAAAAGAATTAATTTTTGCACAATTGTATGATATGAAAATAAGAGTTATGCATCTATAGGATATTATTAAAAATAATCCGTTTCTTTTCAAATTAAAACTTATCACTTGTTAAATTACTTGTTGAATTCCGTTACTTGTTGAATTTATGAATTAAAAGTGTTTTTCCCGCGTGGATATTAAAGTCACCAATCATCTTAATTCCTTCATCGTCATCAACAGTTATCTTGACATTTTAAGTTGGGAAATGTATTTGAAGGCATCTGTATAGTTTTAAAGCCACACTTTTTGATTGATTCTGCTTCGTCTTCCTCACTGATTTATGAGCTATTTATGTTAAAGCTCTGGTCATGAACTACTGTTGAAATGTAAGATCGTATGACTACCCTGGTGGTCTACAGTAAATAACTTGTCATCGACCCTTAAATATTTTTTTATTTGAGTGCCACCAATGATTGTTGATCAGCTCATACGGTATATTTTTATCAGTCATATTTTCAATAAAATCGGTACTCAGTTTTGTAATACGGATTTATCAGCCTTTGTATTTTCCACTGAATGAACTAAAAAATGATAGAAAATTTCATTTTATCTGCAATTGAATGTTTTTTTAAATTAGCAATCTTTCATTTTCTATGGTGGTTCAATCATCTGATGTCTTTTTCATTGATACCACCTTATTCGATTTTTACCTCAGAAATTTAAAATTATTTAATTTCTTTATTATATATATATCTATCTATCTATATATATATATATATATATATATATATATATATATATATATATATATATATATATATATATATATATATACGAAAGAAAAGAGGGCTAGTTTTAGATAGTTTTTTATAATTTGGCAAAAAATTATTCAGCAATTTTTTTAATTTTGAATATACATGATTTTAAATATAAAAATTTGGAATGTACCGATCATTTTAATAATACCTAGACTAAATGGGATAGTTTGAATTAATAGTTTATAGTTTTTTAATAATTTATTATTAAAAAAAGCTGTTTTTTTCCCTCTTTGATAAGTCTAGATTGAACATTTTTTAAAACCTGTTTTTTTAATTTATTGTTACTTATAACAAAAGCAAATAATATCATAATAACTTTAATGCTCTTTGATTAAAAAATCTTAAAAATGTTATAATGATTAATGTTAAAAATTAATCTGTGTGTGTGTATATATACATTAGTAATTCTCAAATAAAATGAAGAGATTTTTCTTGAGTATTTAATGTGGTAAAAAATATTACACTTTTCTATTTCATTTTTACTATAATAAAGTTGATAAACAAACAATTTTGCCAAGATATGCAAACAATTAAAACAAATACCTGAAACGTGTGAATAGCGAGTAAATTTTTTTTAAATTGATAGGAAAATTAAATAAACTTTCCTAACCTTAACTATCATTAAACTAGAATTTTAAATAATGTGTGAATCGGCAACTTCCTCCTGGTAATTGAGTTAATATTGTATTAGGATTCCAAAACTTTTCATATCTTACTGTACTAGTTAAAAATACTGAGAAAATAAGGAAGAAGATATAAAGATTTTTTAAGAGAAATTTCTTTTTCTTCTCTCTTAAAAAATCTACATATCTTTTTCCTTGTTTTCTCTATATTTTTATTTATTTCCACCACGACATATCAGAAAACGAATTATATATATGTATATATACATATATATTGTCACGTTAAAGTGTTTAGATTTAGTGTTAGTGCAGATTACAAGATGAGGTTTTGATAATCAGTTTATTAACGTCAAGAAATTACAACCAGGGAGAGAAATTACAACGTCAAAAAATTACAACCGGGAACCTGTCTGCACCAAGAACTCCTCTTTCGTCTTTCGTCATTGGTTTGGCTGATGCCTTTAAGCCCCGAAGGGGCCTTTTACCTCTTCATCATGAACTTGGTGATCTTCAGATATTAGTTGGAGAAATGCTGTTATCTGATTGGTCTAGGAGTTTAGGTCGGGGCGGGGCTAATGTACCCTGGGTACAAGTTTTTGCGCCAGTTTGTAGCGCCAGTTCAGATAGTGAGGGATTGATGAACTAAGAGAATAATGTATATAAATTTAGGCCCTAAAAAAGGCCTTTAGATCAATATAAATATAGTTGAAAAAAATATTAAAATTTAGGGTTTAAATCTTGAAATTTTAAAGTTATTAGAGAGAATTGTGTCACTCGTGAGGAAGTGCTCTATCGGCCTAATTTTAGTATCTTCGATGAGCATTTCAGACTGAAATATTGTATTATAATTTGCAATATCACAATTTATTGCCTTCTTGAAAAAGTTAATATTAAGATCAGTGATTGTTTCAGTTAATGTTTTTAGCTTGAAATCTCTATGGATTGCATTATTTCTGATGTAATATGGGACTCCACTGAGTCTACGCAATATTTTATTTTGAAATACATTAAGTTTCTTAACTTGGGCTTTATTTAAATTGCACCAAGCTGGTGATGCATAAGTTAAAATAGGCCTGATATTTGTTATATATATGAATCTTTTATTTTTAAGTGATAATTTGGAATGTGGGGCTAATAAACATTTGAGTTAATTGTAAATATTAGATACTTTTGCTATGATGTAATTAATATGGTCCTTCCAATTCAGGTTTTTGTTAATAGTTAGTCCCAAATAAATAGCTTTATCTACAATGGGTATATTATTATCAAAGAATTTAAGATTTTGTTGAATTGTAACATTTTTGGGTTTTTTAATTAATAGGAGGTTAGATTTCTGGGCCTTAATTTCTATTTTCCATTTGGAGCACCAGTTGTTATAAGTATAGATCTTTTTTTGGGGTTTATTAATGGCTTTGGGAATGGATTTAGATTTTACAATGATGCCTGTATCGTCGGCGAAGAAGGCCGTCAGGCTGTTATGATCATTTTTATCTATGGGAAAATCAATTGTGTAAAATAAGTAAAGAATAGGTCCCAGGATGCTTCCCTGGGGAACTCCTGCCTTAATAATTCTTTTAGTTGAGAGGGTATTATCATTTAATCGTATTTTGAAATGTCTATGGTGGAGGTATGACTTAAGTAAAAATATGAGATCCGTATTAAAGCTAAGCTTTATTAATTTGTTGATAAGACCAGCATGCCAGACCCTGTCGAATGCCTTAGTGACATCGAGCATAAGGAATGCTGATTTTTGTTTATTTTTAAGGCCTTGGCCGATGAAGTCAATAATTCTAGTGAGTTGTATTGAGTTTACTCCTGAACCCATATTGTTCGTCAGGAAGTAAATGTAGTTTGTCTTTAAATCTATTATAGATGATATTTTCAAAAATTTTGCTAATTGTAGATAATAAACTAATGGGCCTATGATTGTGCGGCATGACTGGATCTTTAAGGGGTTTGGGAAAAAGAATTATCGTTGCGTCTTTCCATTTTTCAGGGAAGTAACAAAGCGAAAGGCATTTATTAAAAGATTTTGATAAGTTCATTAATGAAATGTGGGAGGGCTTTAATCATTTGTAGGCTTTACACAGAGGGCTTTAATTTTTGATAATCGAATTTGTTTCATTAGAATCAGTTGGCTCAAGACTGTTGTTAGGCCTATTATTATTGAAAAAGAATCTGTTTTGGTTGAAAACGATAGTTTCAAAGTCATCATCACTGTTATTTGTATTTTCTGAAAACTGGTCTTCCATAGTGTCTGCAGATGCCTGGGCCTTTTCAAGGGCCGAGTAAACGAGACCTGGTTTACCGTGTATTGGCTTGTTGAAAATTTTATCATTTTTGAGATTTTTAGTTAATTTGTAGAGAGAATTGTCTTCAGTATTTATTGATTCAAGTTTTTCAGCCCAAGTTTCGTTCCGATGTTCTTGGCATTGTTTTTTAATCTTTTTATTAATATTGTTTATCATTGTTTTTAATTGTGGGTCACATGATTTTCTCCACTGTTTCCTTATTTTGTTTCGATACTGTCTGAGATGTTTAATATGGGTTGGTAGTTTCATGTAATTTGGAATTTTAATTTTTTCTTGTGTGGCCTCTTTGTGGGCTGCTAGGATCTGCTTATTAATATTAAAAATAGAGTTATTTATGTCAATTGGGTTGTTAATTTGAGATTCAGGCAAGTCTGTTGTTTTAAGGATGTTAGTATAAAGTTGCCAATCTGTAATTTTTATAAGTTGTTGAGAATTGTTGATTTTTTCTGAAAAGGTAGCAATTACAGGTAGGTGGTCTGATGAGAGATCATTCATTACGTCTGCTATAAGGGGAGTTTTATAATTGGTTACAAAAAAGTCTAGAATATCGGGTCTACGGTTTGCAAAACATGGATAGTATATGTGGGTGATATGGGGGCTATTACTTTAAGACTATCATTAGAAATAATTTTACGAAGGGCAATACCATTTCGATTATTGTTTCGGCATCCCCAAATTGTGTGTTTACTATTAAAATCACCTCCAACGATGGTTTCAATGTTATCTTTAAAAAGGTTATTAATATCTGCATCATTAAGAATATTATTAGGTGGGCTGTAAAGGGATGTAATTTTATATTGCTTATTGTTGAGATGAATAATTATTGTAACTTGCTCAAAGCCGTCATTGTTATCAGAGTTATAAAAATTTGCATTGAGATGCTTTTTAGAGAGTATTGCGACCCCGCCGCCTTTATATTTGGTGCGATCACACCTAAATGTGTCATAGTTTGGGATATTTAGTTTTGTTTGTTGATTTAGATGTGTTTCGGTGGCCAGGCATAAATCTATATCTAGTTCCAGTAGGAAATCTTTCAGTTCATCAATTTTAAATTTTAAACCGTCTGCATTCCACAGGGTGATAGTAATTGTTTTATTGTTATTGGGTGTATTAGACATTATGAGGGATTGAGTTGCTGGCTGATATTAGTTGTGAAATTTTTTGGTCAATATTAAGTTCTTTGAAAATGCTTAAAAGAGCTGTGAGCTGACCAATTATTGTTTTTGTATCTGTTAAGGTTTCATCAAGTTGATTTTTAATTTCTTCAGTTTCCTCTTTTTCGAGGTTTTTTTTAACGTATCAGCATACGATTGGCCTGTCACGATTCTATTGGAATAAAATTGTGGTCGGGAGTTCGGTTTTATATTTTTTGGTATGAATTTAGAGCATTTACTGTAGTTAGCCGTGTGATCTTCGTTGCATAAAACGCATGTAGCTTTAGTATTTGTAGGTTTGGCACATTCATGCGTAAAATGATTAGCGGCGCATTTCAGGCATCTGGATTCGTGGTGACAATAATTAGCCGAATGATGGTATTGCTGGCACCTATGGCATTGAGAGGGGCCAGGCTTGCCTCTATATCATTCTATTTTAATGTCTAGGTTAATAATACGTTTAAGATTGTAAATTTTCTTGGAATAATCACAGGCCGGAAGGGTAATAAGGAAGAGTGGGAGAAGAATTTTATTCTCTTTCTTTCGTCTAGTCATTTGGGTAACGGAAGCATTGAGCTCATATACATCTTTAAGTTCATTTTCGATTCGAATTCGATCAATATTGTGGGGTATACCCCTAATTACACCTCTGAGTTGTTTGTTGTCTGGAATAATAAATGAGTGGTGTTTAATATTTTTTATGATGAGCAGATTTATGATCCTTTGGCAGGTATCATTGTCGTGTGCGTATATCTTAAAACTATCAGGGAAAGATTTCCCATGATAGTTAGAATCAGTAATGTCAATATTTTTAAGATCTTCTACAAAATTAATCCATATGAATTCTGGATCTTTGATAATTATAGGAGGGGTTCTATTTTTAGAGATAAATTTTACATAATTTTCATGATTTTGGCTAGTAAGTTGAGATGATAAAATGTTAGGGTTAGCATTATGTGATTGAGTATTAGTATCCATGATTTCATCGTCTCCCACTGGGGGGAGTGGGGGGAAATCCTTGTCCTCTTTTACTATTTCGTTGTCACTATTTTTATCGTTTAATTTCTTGGAAGAATAATTAAATTCCCCCGATAATCTGCGTTTTGGCTTAGAATTTCTCTCTTTTAAGTTTTCTAGTATTATTTTTCTGGGGATCACAGGCTGACTGTCATTGGCTGAGGTCTTAGGTGTTTCGGTCCCCTGATTGGCCGAAAATCTCTTTGGTGGGCTTGGCTTCGAAGTCGTGTTTTTAATTGGAATTTTAGATGTAATATGAAAATTTTCAGCATTCTGATCATTTAATTTATTGAATTTATTATTCAATTCAATTGGTTTTTGTACTTTTGGAGATTTGGGCTTAGCTCCTTTAGTAACTACTGTGAAATCCTCTCCCGTGGGAGTTGCATTTAAATCGTGTGGCGGCATCCCTAGCGCTATATTGTTTTTATCAATTTGGCTTGTTTTTAAATCATCATAAAATCCAAATGATAGCTTATTAGGTTTTTCTAATTGCTCAGAATTTTTGTTTTCAAAGTTGTTTTTAGAGCAACTTATAAGGTTTAGCAAGAATTCGCGCTTATTAAAAAGCTGCTTTATTTGCTATGCAGTGTAAGGGCACTGCTCTTCCTTTCTAAGCCTTTCTATTTGAGGCTGTATATCAGCGATCTCATTTAAGTATTTCTGTTTGCGAGAATCAGTACCAAAATAATCTATCGATTGCACTTTGGGATAATAGTTAGCCATAATACAAAAAGTTTAATAGGGGTTTGAAAGTAATATAATTAGAGATCTTGAAGCTAATCACCTGGGAGGGCAGTTAAGCTGCGCCGTATAGGCCTAGCCTCCTGGAGAACAGTCACGCCAGCGCCCAGTGGGCCTTTGACGGCAGAGCCGTGTGACGGAAAGTCTCTCCGTAATAGCTCAAATATAAATTAAAATACACAGTAATTTAGTAATAGAGCAATCGAAGAATATAAAAATCAAACATACGTTTTAAGTTGAGTAGAAGTTCCTTGAAAAAGACGATAGCAAGATAGGTTAGTGGTCTTGAAAAAGACGTTTTTTGTATGGTGTAATCCAATGAGCCGGATGGCACGATAGAAAATGCAGTTGCCGACTCAGACGGGACCGACTATCACAAAATCACAACACAAGATCAAAATCTAAGAGTACCTGCTCGCACGAATGCTGAGTAGGGAATCACTCGAGAACTCGAACCAGAGCCACTTCGAACCGAACTCCGAACTGAACTCAAACTCCGAACTCCTCTTTACAATGACGGGATCGCTTATATACTAGCATAGAATGTTCTAGAAGCTTCCTAGGAACAACTAAAGAGGAAATGATATAGGCGGAGCATTCCAGAAGCTTCTGGAATGTTCATAAATTAAATAAGAAAAATTAGTGTCCGCTTCCCGTATCGAACCCAGCAACTTCTGCTTTATAGAATCGAATTCTGCCACTGAGCTACTGAGACTCGACAGTGTATATATATATATATATATATATATATATATATATATATATATATATATATATATATATATATATATATATATATATAATATATTTTAAAGCAAATATATATTTTAAAGTGGTAGTTTATCAATTGTAATTCTTGGTTTAAAAAATTCAATACTTATGTCATGCTATACCCTTTAAGAAGGAAGCAAAAGAAGTTAAATATTCGCAAAATTTACTTCGTAGTTATTTACCGCTTTTTTAATTATTTTGAACTGTCCGGAGCAGTTGGCATCTCTGCAGTTGTGTACATGAATCCATGATCTTTTCGAATAGTAATTGAGAGAAATTTACCATATATATTTGAGAATCGAATCTGTAGTGGTAGACAAGTAAAGAAGACAAACCAATTATATTAAAAAATTAAACAAATTTTCAGACATATATTTGCTACCACTATAATTTTTTTTACTAGATTTTGTATTAAATGCTTCTTTCGTAAACTTGTTTACCATCATAGTGGTCTGATCGGACTATCTCCAAAAACTGTGCGGAGGCTT
The DNA here is from genome assembly GCF_982258835.1 of Parasteatoda tepidariorum. NCBI lineage: Eukaryota > Metazoa > Arthropoda > Arachnida > Araneae > Theridiidae > Parasteatoda > Parasteatoda tepidariorum. Next base: position 36,966,825 of record NC_141759.1, read on the forward strand.
AGTTCTCTAGTTGTCGTCACGAATCTCTCACTTCATTTGCATTTCCACACCTAATCCAACCACTACATTGATCAGGATGAATGGGTATCAAAATATTTTTATTCATTCACTGACTGTTTCTTATTCAGAAAATATTAGAAACTGGTAGTAAAAATATTTCATTTCTACGTTTCTCTTGCAGAGATCCCACAGGTTGACTAAAATTGTAAAAAGTGGTAGAAACTTAAATCCTTTTTATTTATTGAACCTTTAATTAGCCAATTGTATCTACCACTAAGACTAGCATTTAAAATTATTTATATTCAAAAGAAAATCTTATAGAAGTTTTTCGCCATCAATACAGAATTACATACCTGCCAACTCTTCCGGATTTTGCGGAAGATTTTATTCTAATATTTAAAGTGGTAGCAATACTCAGGTCATTCCAATTAACTTTTTGAATTATAATGATAATTATAAATGAGTTTGACCACCACTACATATAAATAATTAAAATAAATATATCAAAGCATAATAATCCTTGCGCAAGCGAATTTGAACGGGATCAAAATATAAATATATTTTTGAGTCAGATTGCTTTTCGTTTATTGTTTTACAACTACTCGTTGTAAAACAATAAACGGAAAGAGTGAAAGTTGGCAGGTATGGAATTACAGAAAAACAATATTGAAACCTTTAAAATAGTGCAGTTTAAGAAGAGAATGGGAGAGGCCTGTCGACTCCTACCACTTTTTCTCATAATCCTAACATCAACGGTGAATCACAATAGAGTATTCGAAGTCAACAACATGCAGCAGATCCCGATCAAAGTCGAACGATATCGAGGACCTATACAATGTTACAACTGCCGAAATTATGGACATACGCAAAGCCACTGCAGTGCACCTGTAAGGTGTGTAAAATGTGCTGAAACCCACAGGTCTCATGAATGCAACAAATACAGAACAACACCTCCAAAATGCTGTAATTGTTACAAAACCCACACAGCCAACTTTACTGGGTGCGAGACCCGACCATACATGGCAACGTTACTTTTAAAAAGTAACGAGTAAAAGTACAAGTATTTTTAAAAAAAGTAACGAGTAAAAAGTAAAAAGTTCTTATTTTAAAAAGTAACGAGTAAAAAGTACAAGTAAAAGTACAAGTACTAAACAAAAAAAGTAACGATTTAAAAGTACATTTCTAGGAAATCGAAAATTCAAAGTGACCTAAAATTTTATTGATTTGACCTAAAATTTTCTTATGTTCTTTAATGTTTTTGCAAAATTGTTGTTATTTAATTATTTTTAATTTTGAAAGTTATGGACATTAATTTATTTTTAAATTCGGAAGAGTATTATAATATGATTTTATAATATAATCGTATAATATAATTTTAAAATCAAATATAATTTTAATATCAAACTTTTTATGGATTTGCACGAAAAAGAAATTTTATCTAAAATTTGAAAACTGCTTCAAAGAAAAGAAATAAACTGATTAAATATTTACGAGCAAGCAAGTCCCTCTAACTTTAAAATATCGTTGGCGCGACTCTAAGTACACAATTATAATTAATAAACCTCAATATAGTTGATTTAATGAGAAACGAATATCAAAATTTACGGAAACGGCAGTTCTTTATTCTTTCCCTAGTCTTATTAACTATTCCCTAGTTACTTTAAAAGAGTCTTTTTTTTTATTTAAATAAAAATTTTAATTTGCTAATTCAAAATAAATATTTGTTAATTTATTTAAATTTAAAAAAAAAGATAAAAGTGGTAGAAATCATATTATTACGGAATAAAATCTAATTCGAATGTTACAAAGCTCCTTCAATAGTGAGCATTTAAAATACCCAGAAGCCAAACCAGAAATCAAAATTATCTGTTTACATATAAAAAGGAGCTTAGATTTATGTTAATTTTAGAACTATGAAATTTTTTTAAAATTTTGTTTTTTTTTTGGAAACTTTATTTTATATATAAATTACTTTGTTCGACAAATTTGATAAACATTATAACTTACGTTAGAAAATAAATTTTAAAAAAATGCATTCATATACAGGAAACCCCGAAAATCCAATAAACTACAAATTGTATTTTGTTTTTAAATATAATTTTTTTTTATTTTAAAATATTTCATATTGGAAATTTTTGGATTTGTAATAACCATGTGCAATACTAAATCCACTCATAATAAAAAATTATGAACAAAAGTTATATTTTAAAATTTTATGATATGAATAACTAATACTTTTACGTAATAGTATATATGTTACGTTTAATATAATTCAAAAAAAATATTTTGTTGCAAAATAAAAAAAATATAATATTTTAGATTTTTTTTAATGCATACTACATTTTCATTAAATAAAGCATTGTTTTTATAATTTAATACTTTAACGTTAAAAAATGCAAAACTTGTGCCAAAATTTTTTGTAATAGTAATATGAAATTAGTTATTTAAATTATTTAAAAAAGCATCCAATGCGTACACATTGTTAACAAAATTTTTAATTAACATATTTAAATGAATGAAGAATGTTTCAAATAAATATAAAATGTTATTTTCTAAATAGAAAATAATTAGATATTAAAATTTATATGAAATATAGAATTTTTATGAATAATTAGATATTAAAATTTTTTAGAAAGCTTACCGAGTTTTAGAAAAAAGTAACGATTTCATTCGACATTTCCGTTACAAATACTTGTACTTTTTCCCTAAAAAAGTAACGAAAGTACAAGTAAAAGTACTAAATTTAAAAAGTAACGAAGTACAAGTAAAAGTACGTACTTTTTACTTGTACCGGCGGTACAAGTAACGAAAGTAAAAGTACTGCCATATATGGACCCGACCCAGCAGAAGGAGCCCTAGAGCAACATCAAATTAGACTCACTTAAATTAGACTCACTCATTAGACCAAACTTGCTCACCGATTAGTGTCATTAATCAAAGAATTACAGGAATTGCTCAAAAGTGAAGAAGTGCTCTGCCTTCTGCGGGAGATCATCGGGGAAACATTTCAATTCCAGTGAGTTCTATTTTTATTTTCGAGACTCTTAAGTTAAATTCACTGAGCTTTTCACAGCAGACTTTTACTTAAGTTAAATTAAATTGCATTCCAATTTATTTTCTGATAATATAGCCAATTTATGCATATATATTTATCAACCTATGCACGTTAATTTCTTTTGAAAATTCTATTGTATTTAATGAGCAATATTTCTCTGATAAAATATATTTACTGCATTTTCTCAAAATATGTTATTTTATCATGTATTATGGTATGATTTATCTATATTTATCAATTATGTCTTTCATTTTTCAAAAATCAATATTGTACATAGAAAATCAAGTTTTAACATTATTTTTAATTTAAGTCTACAATCAATATTTCTAATGTTATGTAAAAACGTCAATTTGTCATATTGAATTTTTTCATTGTTTTATTATTTCACAAGCAAACGGCTTGATTTTTTATGGCTACCACAATGTTTGCCGAATCAATGTATCTCATCCTACTGTATGTAATTTAATGATGAATGGGATAGGAACCGCTTCGCGGCCCAGCTGCCCCGTTTATTTAAATAAAAAAAGAAAAGAACAAGTTTTTCCTTAGTGTAGAGAGCAACTCGACATGACTAGTAATAACCGGGACGGTCGGTTCTCTACTTTAAAAGAGGTACATTTTTTTGTTAATGAAGTTTCTTATGATCTTAATGTTATTCATTATGAATATTTGTTAATTCTTCCCCTCTTTTGTAAATAATTTTCCTTCGTGTAATTTTCGTTTCTCTACTTGTAAATATGTCTTGATCTTTTCTGTACATTCAATTATTTGTTACTTTTTACCATGGCAAAGTGCCATTCTTTTTCCCTACCTTAACATGTGCCATTATTTGTTGCATTTTATGTAATCCGTCTATTGTTTTTGCTTAGGTTTGCATTACCGGATGAATGGGAAAAGGGCCATTATTGACCCCAGGAGCCCAGCTAGACCAAACAGATCTATAGCTTCTTCTTAACCTAAATAAAAGTAAGACAACAATATAAAGTGAAGTCTGCTATAGCTTCTGTTCTTTCTCTCACGCTGGCCACTTATACTGGCATTTTTCTAGCTGCCTAAGGGCTCAGTCATAGATGAAAGAGTGGAGTTCGCGCTTCGCGGGCACTTATTCAGTATTTACCCTCAGTCTAAGTTATCACTTTCGTTCAGCATATTTAAATTAATTTAAATTTTAATACCATTTTTTTGGTGGTAAGTATATTAACCAAGACCTATTAGGAACTTATTGACTTCAAATTTTTCGTTATTTATGAAATAAATTTTATAAATGTTATAAACTTCAGAAGGAATTATCCATTTTATAACTTTCATGCGTTTTCTTTTACTAAAAAATGGTTGCCAATTTTATTCAAACGCACTCGTCGTCCAGGGGTGAAAGCGAGACGGAAAAGAGGAAATCCTGGTAGTAAAACCATTTCAGTTATAGCTAGTTTTGGGGAGGAGTTTACTTATTCTTTTTTTAAATTTTTCAACAATATCTACATTATCTTGGAAAAGAAGCAGTTTTATATATATTCCAGAATTATGAAAGAAATCTTGATAGTTACAGATATTTCATTTTTTTCGAAAAAAAAATGCTGGAATGAAATGTTTTACGTACCAGGTTTTTCCCTTTTCCGTCTTGCTATATAAGGGCTTTCACCCATGTCGACCCCCCGAAGTGGCCAAACGCACGTCAAGAAAGCTAATGTTATTAGCAAATGGAAACCTAAATTAAAAGTGGTAGACAAATTACCATGGACTTTTAAACTAGATGGTAAGTATATCACGGCTTTAGAAAGGGTTAACACGTTGAACGCCGTGCTAATTTTAAATGGCATGCCCGTCTGGCCAAACTATAATTAACTACAAATTAAAATGTAAATATTTGACAGATTTTACTAGTTTTAAAAGTTTAGCATGACATATCAGAAAATTGGTAAATTATATAAGAATACGAATTGTTTAAAATAGTGGTGGAGGAAAATCTACTAAATTTAATTTATTAAACCAAGAATCACAAAAAATAAGTAAATTTTGAATACATTTTCTGCAATTCCATAAAATAGTGTGAATTTTATAGTTCTATATCATGTTATACAGCCAGCTGTTTTTCGCGGCCTATGTGAAAGGTCAGTGTCAGCAAGCGGTGGCAGACGCAGCCTAAATGTAATTTCAGTATCAGCCACCGGTGGTTGACGCCGTGCTCAACGTGTTAACTAGTAAAATTTGTAGCATAACGATAATTACTCACACTCTTCTAAGAGTCACCACTAAATAAAAGAAATAAAATTGCATTTCGTCTGATATTTCGAGTTTGGTATCTATAGTGTTGGAAAAATTACTTAAAATGAAAAATACTAGACTAAATATAACTTAAATTTAGTTACCATTAGAAAATAATTTTTTATAAAACGGAACAAGTTGGCTTCTCTACATATGGACTCTACACAGCATCAATCAAGAAGTTGAAAGTCTATATATATCAATAGAGAGAAGTAAAACTGGTAAAAAATACATTTCATTCTAGCTAGTTTTTGGGAATAAAAAGCATAGAGATGCCAACTTGTTCCAAACAGCAAATAAATATTTTAAATGGTAGTTTATCATTTGTGATTCCTGGTTTAATAAATTCTATTTAGTGGATTTTTATCCACCTCTATTTCCAAATAATTAGTAAGCTTATACAGGGTGTCTCAGTTAAGCGTTTCAGAACTTCTAAGAGGGGTAGGGGGCATCCTGACGACTCGAAATCATATAGCAATGTGGGGTCGAAAATGCTTTCCTGAAGCGGTGACGTACACAGACGCACCATAAAGAAAAGAGACCGTAAGTGAAAAATCGCTATAATAATACATTGAAAAAATTATATGGTACATGGGCCAAAGTAAGTGTTCGAAGTTTCTGCCCCCGGCTACAATGCACACCTCACATCTCCGGCGCATGGACATTCGAACATTCTGCAATACTCCAGGCATATCTCGCAGGCAGCTACTGCGATTCTTGCTACCAGCATTATCAACAGGGGTGTCATAAACCAGTGTTTTCATATGACTCCAGAAGTCAAAACATGATAGGTCGGGTGACCGAGGAGGCCATATAATTTTTTCAATGTATTATTATAGCGATTTTTCACTTACAGTCTCTTTTCTTTATGGTGCGTCTGTGTATGTCACCGCTTCAGGAAAGCCTTTCCGACCCCACATTGCTATATGATTTCGAGTCGTCAGGATGCCCCCTACCCCTCTTGAAAGTTCTGAAACGCTTAACTGAGACACCCTGTATAATTCACCACTTCCATTAGATATGTCATGCTATACCTTTTAAAAAGAAAGCAAAAATAGTCAAATGTTTGCAAAATTTAGTTTGTAATTATTTACCGTTTCTTTAATTATTTTGGCGTGTCCGGAGCAGTTGGCATCTCTGTATATATATATATATATATATATATATATATATATATATATATATATATATATATATATATATATATATATATATATATATATATATATATATATATATATATATATATATATATATATATATATATATATATATATATATATATATATATATATATATATATATATATATATATATATATATATATATATATATATATATATATATATATATATATTTGTGTGTATGACTGCTTTTTTGTCTTAGTGTAAGTAAATAGTAATAAATACCTTATAGTTGAGAATAGTTTTACGCCTCTGGAAAAACAGCTATAAATGAAATATTTTGGCCCGTACACCAGTAATCCAATACAATTTCGTCTCGTATTAGGTGGTCCCATCCTGATATATCTCCACAAAAATACTTCTTGCTATGCATCAAAAATGCCATAGATAAGTCGAAGTCGCTACATGAGCTTCATGGAAAACCCTTAAGGTATACAGGAGTTAATCAAAATAAAAGAGGTACTTCTATACTAATTCTAAGTAAACTATTTTTATTTAGCAAGGAAATGTTTTGTAAGATTTTAACTGTCTAATCTGTTGGCTCAACTTGAAACATCATTTTTGAAGTTTTTAGAAATGGTGTCCTCTTCTACCTGCCGAAGTGTTTGCATAGACTAAATAGAGTGTAGGACGTTAAAAGCTGATTTCCTTTTTTAATGCCGCTTTAAATAAAAAAGTAATCTTATGTAACTATCTCAATAGTTTAAAATAAAATCTAATTCACCGGTATTGAGGCCAAAAATATGTTTTAACTCTTTCATTGGCCATAGGCAGAAAACAGTATATATAACTTTTTTTCTGACAATATAACTCAGTAAAATTATAATAGTTCTAACTATTTAACAACGTTGTCTTTAGTCATCCACTTTTTATTTTAAGAGATGCAAAGTGGGCAAAAAGAAAAGAAAAAAAAAAACACAGATCAACATGCTCCTTTCAATAAAATTAGATTTCGTAATATGTATTCAACCAATTTCACCCGAATTTTATGTTTTGCTGTGCAAAATTACATATCTTAAAATGATATAAAAATTGTATACCTTACAACTCAAAATATTTTTGACTATTATTAAATTAAATAATACTGAATAAAAAAAATAATAAATTTCTACTAAAATTTATTTTTCGCATCGAATTATCTTTGAATAAACGAATTTTACAACTGTGTGAAAATTTTTTTCAATTCACTTAAAAAGTTTTCAAAATGTGGTGAAACACGCCAAAAATAAAATTAACATTATGGGATCCAAACTTTGGATCGCTCTCCTGACCAAACTATTGGGATCCAGATTGTGGCTACCCCCCCCCATATTTTTGGGATGAGAAATCCAAATCTACGTAAAAAAAGTTATGTTTATTCAGATAAAGTATGGTCTTGTATCTGATTTCGTAACTTTAAAAGATCGACTGCAGTAATAAATAATTAGATAAAAAGATATTCAAGGTGGTCCTTTTATTTGTTTTGGAGCACTGTACCAACGTCTCCTGTAATTGAAAGCCTCCACACGGTTTTTTATAGGTAATCCGATCAGATCACAATGAAGATATCCACTTCCTGAACTTAATACAAAATCTAGTTAAAATAAGAAAGTGGTAGCAAATATATGACTAAAAATTTGTTTTATTTATGAATATAATCGGTTTACCTTATTCACTAGTCAACCACTACAGATTCAATTCTCAAATATATATGATAAATTTCTCTCAATTACTCTTATAAAAGGTTTTGGGTTCACGCGCACAACTGGTTCACTTTTTAAATAGTCTGCGCGGACTACTTATAAAAGACCGTGTGGAGGCTTCTTATTGTAGGAGGTAATGACTGTGCACGTGATGACAACAATTTTCTTGCATTTCCTTGACTTAAATTTTTCCTTGACTTAAAATTTCTTGATTGAAATTTTTTGCTCCGCAACGAGCCAACTCCCTTTTCTCATCTTGGTCTATACAAATTTTACATAGGTTAAAATGCCATCCTTTCAAAAGCTACAAGCAAAGGAACCGGCTGTTTTGTCACGCAAATTCTTAAAAAGCACTTGCAGTTGAAAGAAAGATTGTTTACATAGAATTAGCATAGAAGTGTTTCCATCATTTTGATTAAACTTTGTATTATGCCATAAGGCTTATGATGTTAAGAAATAGTGGCCCTCAGTTAGCTGTCCCACAAGAATAAAACAATTACACCAAAATTATACTTACCCATAACACCATTTTTATAGAAAACAGACTGTTTGAAGTAATAAGAAAATTGGGTGCATATCATATTCATTTTTATATTTTCGTTGTTTTTTTGGCTAGTGGTCTTGTCTTTGTTTAATACGACTTGCCAATACCAGCAAGCCTGCTTGGTGAAACAAGTCAATTTAAAGTAGAGCTGCGTTTCTTGTTCTTGTTGTCGCCCTCTGTGGACAAAAATACGACTTTAGCCACTGTCTGTTTATACGGAGGACCCATTCATACCTCAACTTATTCTTCCACATATCGCAATTTTGACCTGAACTAGAGAACGACCAATCTTCAATTCAGTACCCCCAGAGGTATGGTTTGTTATGAGAACAAGGAGGACTTCGTGATCCAACAGATTTAACGTGCACCTGCAACAAATTCTACACTCCAGTCTGAGGGAATCGAGCTCACGACAACTTGAACATGGACCCAATGTTCTACCAACCAGAATATCCGGCCCCCACTAGTGGTCTTAAACTTTATTAACAGTGTATTTAGTCATTTTTGTTAAATTTATTCAGTAGTTTCATGGTTTTAAATTATTGAACATAATTGTAATAAATATATTGTTAGATCTTATTTCGATTGTTTAAAGTGTGATTTACAGCTATCATTTATTTTTTAGCTTCAAAATTCAAAGGGATTATGCAATTTCTTTAACTGCCTCTACTTATCATTAATAACAATCTGTTATAATATATTTTTTTTCATCTTATTCACTGCTACTCTGGGTATACGACTATTATATATTTACGACCAACTTTACGGCTTTAAGATATTTCAGGAGTTAATAAATAATTTTATGACTTAATTGTGTTTACTGAAGACAAGGAAATCTGAAACACTATAAATTGAATGGAATACAACGATTTTTCCAGTAACAACTCATTCAGTAATAGAGATACATCCATTTGCTGATAAATCCAAAATGACTTCCAGCCGAGCCATATTTTTAATTACCATTGCTGCTGCCATTTTCTTAGGTAATATCATTTGTTAAATGTCTTATAACGTTACATATTTAGCTGTTTTGCAGGCTTTGAATGTCATATTTAATTTTTTTATTTTTAAAGTGTTTAAATTTCCGACTTCTGCAGACTCTTCAGGGTCGCAGAAAATTGTGTAAATGGTCAAATATCTCAGGAAATGCAAATCAGGCTTAAGGCTATTATTCGAGTGATCCGTCGTTATATGAAATGATTCTTTTTTTGCAAATAATATGCTATTTCCATAACTGCTGTAAGTTTGCAACGACTATTAGGTTAAGTTTAGCCAATCGATAGCCAGCGCTTTCTATGCTTTTTCCGAAAAGGGCGCACAACGTCAATATGATGAAAAGCAGCAGTTTTATGAAAATAAAATGCGTTTGTGGTCTGAAATTTCAATACTTAAAAATTTACTCCAATGCTGCATTATTTGGGTTCGCAAAAAATTTGCGATTTTAATCTAGGTGGAAAATATCGCCAAATTGGTGATTTTTTAAAAAAAAAAAGTTTAATAACTTTTAAGTCATTTTTCTGTTCTGAAGCCCAGATAATTCTTGACGCCAAGATCATATATATAGTTTAAAATTATAGCTTTACTTCAAGGGTAAGCTACTTAACCTGCGACTAATTTTTTTATTTTCCTCAGCGAAAAAGCTTTGAAATCTCAGACACAATTCTCAAACCTCATCACGATATGCTGTGGGGTGGAGGTAACTTGAACAATTGTTTACATTTCAGATAATAGATGGCACTATAATTGCAAGAAAAAGGAAGTGCAGTTGAAAAAGAAGCTAACTCGCGAGTTATATGCCGATCATAAGTATTTAAATGTTTCTTGCCAACAGGCCGGGTTCAGACCGTGTTTAGGCCTTGTTCAGACCTGCCAACTCATCCTGTCTTTGGTCGAAAATTTTCCTCCCGAATATTTAAAGTTGTAGCAGAATTTCTGTCCCAACATATGACTTAAAAAGATTTTGATTACTACAATGTATAAATATGAATAAAACGTTCAAAAAAGCAATCAGTATTGTCTTTAGTTGATGGCAAAAGTGTAATAACTTTTGATTATTTAATTATCACTTTAAGAGGACTCTCTCTTCTCGATCAAACTCAACTGTGGAAGGTGTGGAGACGATGACGGAAATTTCTAAACATGCTTTTTACGGTTTTTTCTTAATATTAGCGACTATTTACTATACGCGGTAGCATCTTTCGATAATATACTCGCCAAATTTTACTGTGGCATATAAATAATGTGGCTAAATAGTAAACAGTTGCATATAGATTTTTGACAAGTTGCTTTGTTTTTCTGCATTTAATGTGAAAATAATTCTTTAGCAATATCAAATTGCGTTTTCATCCGTTTACACTGTGATAAATCGAAACATTTAAAAAGTTTAAATAGTGACATATGTATAGTTTTAAATTACTGACTTGAAAACGTAAGTCGTATAATTTCTTTACTTCAAAGTTATAAGAAAAAATCATTGTTAGTACCAAAATTTATCAAGTGTTATTTCTCCTAATCTAATAGAGCAATCCCTTCATTTTCTACATTTGTAAAAGGTATTATGCTACCGAATAATATTATATCATCAAAAGTTAAATACAAAAATATCAAGAAATCTCCAATCAAAATGTTTTCCTAAAATCCAAGATGGCGAGAGTTGAGGCCTCTTAAGTAATATGGAGAGCTAGAGCTTTAGGGTAAACAGCTCTGCGTGTTTGAAATTTTGTAAACCTTATAAGAGCAAACTCGGCCCTACGGAAGTATTTTCTAAGAATGCTTTCATTAAAACCAAATTCGAACTTTAAACTTGGGAGACATCCTACGATAGGGGTTATCGTGGGATGTCTCCCAAGTTGAAAGTTCGAATTTGGTTTTAATGAAAGCATTCTTAGAAAATACTTCACTCCAGTATTTTTATTTTTTGATCCAAAGCATTTTTCTTGAAACACTGGACCTTCTCAATATTTTCCGGACACCCTGCATATTGTGTTTTAGTGGGTTCAAAGCAATCGGATTACATAAAGAACCAATTCCAAATGTAAGGAGCTATGTTTTACTGCGCACTGTATATGATTCAATTGGGGTTTTAAATCAATCGGATTATGTACAGAACTTAAAGAACCTGTTTTAAATGACGTATACAACGTGGCCCATTTTCAAGCAAAACTTTTTCTTAAGTGTATTAAAGAAACAAAGTTACACTATCATAAAAAAATACAGTAGGGAACCGATTATCCGGAACGATCGGGACCATCGCTATTCCGGATAACTGATTTTTCCGGTTTTCTGAATCGCTACAAAAAGCCGTTTTTTTATTGTTAAACCCAACTAAAAAAATATTTGGAAATAATCTTAAAAAGAAGAAAAAACGATGAAGTAATACACTAATAATTATTTCCAAAATGATGGTAAGGTAAACATCTTTAAAAAAAGAAAGAAAAATCATAAAATCTTATGAGGAAAAAAACATTTTTTTCAAAAAATGGCGGGAAAATTTATCGAATTTCGTTCCGGTTTTTTGGTTTTCCGGTTTTCTGATTTCCGGATAACGGGTTCTGTACTAGTTGGAGGAATTTACTAACAAGCAATAAAGGATAGTGTTTTTTGCGCAAGGGTTGGAACGAAGTCGAAGAAAATAAGCTTAATGTGAAGTAAATTGAGATAAGTTCAAAACAAATAAAACCTTGAAGAAAAAAAAACTAATCTATACTATTTATGAATCAAGATTCAGAATTAAGTTAAAGTTATTACATGACGTAAAAGAAGAGTGTCCAGTGTCCGATTTTAGTACCTTGTTGTGCTCTCTGATTTGTTGAAGCCTAAGTTTTAGATCAATCCAACGATTTGAAGAAAGAAGCTTGTGGTTATCGTTACGTGCGTATTGATAAAAAGAAAAGTAAAAGAAAATATCTGGGTTAAAAACATGTGATATTAATTTATTATTATCCAAAAACATGAAGTTTTCAGGTTTATTCATTAGAGTGGTTGAATATTAATATTTACTTTTTAGTTTATCTTTATAATATTGCAATTCATATTTTATAACTGAACTGCTCGCTTTCTTAAAGTATGTTTACCTTAACATCCTTTGATATTTCACATTTGAATGCAAATGATTATTACATTTGAAATTTCATTATGATGATATTAATTTTATTTATTCATTTTTTACAGCAAATGCAACTGATCCATTAGAAGAAGGTAAGTCATTAAAGTGTTTGAAATTCAGGTCATTAAAGAATGAAATATTTTAATAAAATGCTTGAGTTCAAAGCATCCGAACTTTTCAAACAATAGTAATCAAGGAAATATGTAAATTCCATTATCGATAGTTTAAAATTGAATAGTGCGTTGTCCATTGCTTTATATAGAGTTAGGAGTTCGGATGTTTTTGTTAATGCTTAACCCTTTCCGGAATAACGAATTTTCATTGAAATGTTTAATCAAGAAGAATATTAGCAAATGCGACTTTGAACACTGCATTCTAATTGAAGTGACACATACTCTTATAAGTTGTTTAAAGAATAGAGGTTGCTAAGCGTTTGAATATAATTAGTCTTACATTTCTAGTAATTTGTAACATTTGTCTGCTTATTATTGCCAGACTGGCGACCGGAAAGGGTTAAAAGTTTAAATTTATCATTAGTGATGTTTTTTTTCGTTCAACTGTTATAAAAGCAATTTTTATAAGAATATAATTCGAAAGAAATATTTTATAGTGTAATTTTATAATATAATTTATATATAAATTTTGTAACGATGGAGAATTATGATTTGAAAAAATTTAAATTTTATTTTTTAATTCGGAAGTTTCAGCTTTATTTCCGAAAGTTATTTACTTATTAAATAAATTTTGGAAAAACAAAACAATCCATTTTTAAATTGTTTTTAATGTAATAAAAACTATTTAATTCAAATTCCAATCTGAAAAAAGAATATTTCAACAATATTTCATACAAATTTTATCTTAAAGCTCGGAAAATTCAAAAGTTGATAGCATATTTTTGGAATTATTTCAAAATGTAGCAGTTTGTATTTTGCATCTTATGTTATGAAATTGTATGCAAATACTATTATATTTATAATATATTATAATACAATATTGAACTAAATAAAGAAGAAAACCTTTTTTTTAAAGGTACAACAAAGTTTTCATATTGAATAATATTAGTTTAAAAATATAGATCGGATCGAAATTTTAATTTCTAAAATATAGGCAAGTTGTATTGTCCTCCGGTATTAGTGATCTGTATGCATAATTAATGTTAACATGATTGTTTCATGCAAATCTCTTTCCACTCTAGTGAGAAAAGCTGTAGATGGTAAGTTTGGTTTTACTCAATCGTTTATAAAGTGTTTCTATTTTATTTTTTAACCACCGTTGAACAGTCGACTCAATCTTGGGTTTACGATTACCAATGTTCAATTGCATAGCCTTGTAATTTTGAGCCTAGTCCAGAAGATAACGGAACTCATGAATCAAGTAGTGCTAGAAAAAATATGTCGAATATCGGTTAGAAAAATATTACACAGCTTCTCTTTCTTATAATATGGCAGTTGAAGACATATTTAAACAGAAACAATTAATTTAATTTTCGTTTACTACAATTAAAATATTATTAGAATAAATCATAATAAATAATTTTTCGTGAATTAATATTTTGTATCGTGAAAGGAAACCCACATAACAATATGCTATGGCACGTAGAACATTTGAGAAGTATCCTCGAATCTAGAGCATTTAAATTTGCTGCAATTATACAATGTTTAGCATTGTTGTTTCTTCAATGCTTAGTTGTTTTGTGACGTTGAATGAATTCATAAAAATTATTATTATTCACTGCTAATTCACCGATAATTCATAAAAATTATTATTATCAGTTGCTAATAGATTTTTACCTGGTTGTTTTAAACTAACAAGATTTTTTTTAATAATAAAAAAAAAACTTAATGCTGTTGTTCGCCAACCCGACTGATAATCGACATCGTTAAGGAATTTTTGAGAATCGAATATCATCGAGAACAGTTTTAAAAATTTTTTAGTTACTTAAATGTTTAATTTATTAAATATATAAATTCACACTGGTCCTGCGCAAAAGAGACATTATTAGTACGAAGTGAACGAATCAATTAATTGTTAATTATTTGTTAATTATTCAGTAATACATCGAAAAAGAAGACAAATTACCTCACACCATAATTCAATAATCAAGCATTTATACATCTGTAGTGGGCATTTATATTTATCTGTAGTGGGGGTTAAAATTATTCAAAATTAAATTTACAAATCCAAAAATAAGATAGAAAAGCGTAAGCTTTTCTTCAAGTTTGAATATATGTAAAATAAACCTTCCGAAGGAATTAGAAGCTATGCATTGTAATTGTAATTCATAGTCTCTAGATAAAAATTCATTACTTGCAAACATAAGAATTGGGCAAAAATATGGAAACGTTTCTATACTATCTCTAAATAAATCATTTATCCTTTAGCAGAAAATGATTTGAAATATTTTATATAACAAAACTATTGGCACACTTCGATAGACTATGCTTGAAGCTTTGTGAAATGATGTGTCTTTAACCATGGAAAATTTGCATAGACACTAAGCAAAAATTTCTAAAGCATGATTTTTCAAGTTCTATTCAACTGTTTTGCTATGAAAATCTTTACAAACATTTTCTGCTAAAAGAAAATTGTTTAAATAGAGTAAGTATAGAATTGTTTCCATATTTTTGCCAAAATCTTGAATGTATTCCGGGAATGCATCAATTTTCATCAGTATCTCAAATTCAATTCAAATGACTGTCTTAACCAAATGTTTAAACTACTTATATATAAAAATTGTAAAAATATTTTGAAATCTAATGATTTAAGTCAGGAATGAAATGTGAAAGGATTTATACAATATTTCATTATTGTATAGTTTAAATACAAAAATTTTCGAGGAAAAAGAAGAATAAAAAAACGGAAACGCTGTCATCCATAAGATGTTTTTTAAGACTGGATTTATCCTAAAGTAATAATTTTCTGTTATTTTCAGATATAAGTACCAAACGTAAGAATTTTGTTTTTTGATTTTCTTTTTAATTTTGATATGGTATTGTAATATTTTTTTTTGCTCTTAATTAAAATCCTATGCTGCATAAAAGTAACTCAGCACAAACGGATTTATGTCACCAAATTTCACCAAGTAATAGATAAATAGTAAAAAAACTCCAGCAAATAATAGATAGGGTACAAACATTCCAGCACCAAACGCTAAATGGTACAAAGCATCTAACAAACTGCAGAAAAATAGTACAAAAATCAAATAATGTTTAAAAAATACAGAATATCCACCAACAATGCGCAAATGTTAGTGCAAAAACGTCAATAATTAGTTCAAAATAGTAGAAGCTACCACTCTTAACATTTTTAAAAATAGAAAATCAGTACTGTGAGAAGATTATTGCAGATGTCAGGAAAAAAATTTGAAGAAGTGACTAATAGTTCACAAGGTCGTTTAATTCATTACCTTTTATTTTTACTTTAAGAATTGCTAAAATCATCAGTTCTTACAATTAGCAGTAAGTTTATAAGTAGCGTTGATAAAACTGCTTCAATGCTCTAAAATTTTTCTATTAGTCAGTAACATTCATCTTTAATTCTCAAATTTTTTCCATTACTAGTCAAAAACATCAATACTGAATTCAGTAACAATAGTAAATAACAAATTATAATGTCGTTTAGGTATACATTTTTGTTAAGGTTAACGGCCAAAACATTGCTGCTTCTATTATTAACACGTTGAGCACCGCGTCAGTCATCGGTGGCTGACACTGGACTTTCCATTTAGGCCACGTCAACCACCGGTGGCTGAGACTGAAATTACATTTAGGCTGCGTCTGCCACCGCTTACTGACACTGACCTTTCACATGGGCCACGAAAAACAGCTGACTGACAGTGTATAACATGATATAGAACTATAAAATTTACACTCTTTTATCGAATTGCAGAAAATTTATTCAAAATTTACTTAATTATTGTGATTCTTGGTGTAATAAATTCAATTTAGTAGATTTTCATCCACCACTATTTTTAAACAATTCGTAGGCATATATAATTCACCACTTTTTTCACATAAGTCATGCTAAATCTTTTATAAACTAGCAAAATCTGTCTATATTTGCAAATTTAGTTTGTAGTTATTTACCGTGTGGCCAGACGAGCAAGACATGTAAAATTAGCGTGGCATTCAACGTGTTAAGCAACTTGAGCATGAAGGAGTTTGCAAATCAATTTGGGTTTTCCTCTATGAGACAGTGCTATCAAGTTTTGTCGTCCTCATAATATCACTTTGGCAGTGAGGAAAGATGTCTTTTAATTCATTTGAAAATAAAACATCATGAAATTCAGATGAGAATATATTTGTGGACTGGTTAACTGCTTTTGTTCCTTAATAAGACGATTAAAGGACTGGTTAGTTAAATCAGGAGTTTCATAGAAATTCAAAACGTAGGAAGATAATGACACCCTCTCTTTGAGACATAGATATAGGTCAATCAGAATGAACAAAAATTTAAAAAAAATTAACCGAAATTAAGGTCAGTCATCTTCTTATGGTGGACGGACCGTCCACCACATGAATGTTGTCCATCCACTGTAGTCTAGTAAGATTTGTGAATCATGAGAATAGCTCTCAGTTTTTACTGCTAGATCATTAAAAAGAAATTAATTTAAAAGAAATTTAAATTTTAAACGACATATTTGCTTTTTATTAAAAATAGTTTGTTTTAATAACTATCCCTGTACTGATTTCACGATAAAATTTGCATCTGGACTAAAAGAGATTTGCAAGTATGGTGACGCATAGAAAGGCTGAAATTGGTTTTTAAATATTGGTTCCATTAGGTATCTCCCTTGGAAATAACAATTATGATTGTGATAAATCTAGACCTTTACGAAGTAAGGATTGTGTGAGCTATGAAGAACTACGCGTTTTTTTAATTGATTATTACCTTTTCGAAACGCGTTTTTAAAAATATATTGATGTAAAGTCAACTGAAAGTCATTAAAAATACATTGTTTCTCTAATTATCCCAGTCCTAATTGCACGGAACAATTTTAATCAGATCTAAAAGTGTTTTATAAGTATGGTGACGTTTAGATAGCTAAAAAAAGTTTTAAAAAATTAGCTTTGTTAATAACTATTTTTTAAAATAATGATTGTGATTGTGACAAATCTTGACTTTATGAAGTAGTTTTGACTAAGTTATGAGTAATCATGCGTTCTTTTTTTTAATTTTTTTTTAAAGAAATCTAGTGATTTAAAAGTATTGGGAGGAACAAAAATTGTAGTTACGTATTAAGTACCAGTTCAGCCAAAAAATTTGTTGAAGGGCGAAGAAGTGGTATGTGTTGTAAGTTCAACAGACAAAAATGCAGTTAATGCCGTATTCAGCAGCTAAACACATCCTTTAGTAATTTTTCCTCGACTTTTAAGAGTAATGCTGAGTTCAGTTAAATTAGTCACCTCTAGTTATTTTATATGAGTAAGGTTCTGTTCAGCAGCTAAACACATCTTCTAGTTATTTTATCTTGACTTGAAATCTGAGAAAGTGCTGAGTTCAGCTAAATTAGTCACCTTTAGTTATTTTTATATGAGTAAGGTTATGTTCAGCAGCTAAACACATCATCTAGTTATTTTATCTTGACTTGAAATCTGAGTAGTGCTGAGTTCAGCTAAATTAGTCACCTCTAGTTATTTTATATGAGTAAAGTTATGTTTAGCAGCTAAACACATCTTCTAGTTATTTTATCTTGACTTGAAATCTGAGTAGTGCTGAGTTCAGCTAAATTAGTCACCTCTAGTTATTTTATATGAGTAAGGTTCTGTTCAGCAGCTAAACACATCTTCTAGTTATTTTATCTTGACTTGAAATCTGAGAAAGTGCTGAGTTCAGCTAAATTAGTCACCTTTAGTTATTTTTATATGAGTAAGGTTATGTTCAGCAGCTAAACACATCATCTAGTTATTTTATCTTGACTTGAAATCTGAGTAGTGCTGAGTTCAGCTAAATTAGTCACCTCTAGTTATTTTATATGAGTAAAGTTATGTTTAGCAGCTAAACACATCTTCTAGTTATTTTATCTTGACTTGAAATCTGAGTAGGGCTGAGTTCAGCTAAATTAGTCACCTCTAGTTATTTTATATGAGTAAGGTTATGTTCAGCAGCTAAACACATCTTCTAGTTATTTTATCTTGACTTTTTCCGAGTAATGTCATGTTCAGTATCTAGCATTTAATAAAAATATAAAATACTGTGATTTTCATTTTCAAATTTGCGTGGTTGCAATAATTTAGATTAGGTATAAAACAATTCAACCGGTAAAAGTTTGCTACAAAATTAATTTTTCATTCATTGTTCACACACATTTATAATAAAATATATTATTTTTTCAGTTGTCAAAGCATATGGTCGTAAGTATTAAGTGTTAGAGAAATAGTTACTTTAAGTTTTATGCAAAAAAAAGTTTGTGTAGCTTATATTAATTACAACTTTAAATGTTTGTTAATTTCACTTTGTTTACCACTGATCTTTCCTCATGGACAACTTATAACTTTTTTGTTATATGTTATATTTAAAGGTCGTGCTGATCAAAATTAATTTAAATGTCATCTATTTAATCAAGAATCAAGCATTGAAACAGAAATTGAAATGCTTCTAAATGGCGTGATTAACACATTGCAGGGTGGTCGCGTAAGAGTACGTTTACATTAAAAAGTACGTTTAATGGTGTAAAAGTACGTTAACTTATAAGTTTTTGGTGGAAAGTTTGATAGTGAAATAACAAATAATTTTTTAACTTCATAGCAGATAAGCAAATCAATGTATGATTTAAATGTCTCATATTCTGTTTCAATTATTTAAGGGTCGTGCTGATCAAAATTAATTTAAATGGCATCTATTTAATCAAGAATCAAGCACTGAAACAGAAATTGAAATGCTTCTAAATGGCGTGATTAACACATTGCAGGGGGGTCCCGTGAAAGTACGTTTCCGAAATTTCTGCGATCACAGAAAAGTTAAAGAAATGTTAGTAGAACTACTCCGTTTTTGCTCTGTTTTTCAAAAAAACTATCCATTCATGATTTTCCTGAACATAAACGATTCAGTATATATGTAATCAGTACTACAATCAGTCGCCATTAATTGTTTTTTTAAAATTGAAGTTGCAGCTATGGTTTGAACTATGAAGTTGTGGCCCAAGTTTTCTCCAACTTTTAATTGTTGACAATACGTTTTTGTCAACTATTTTAAATTTTACATAAAATTTTATTTTTACATTTAATGCGAAACTCATTTATTCTCATTTTATTCTTGTTTGAATAAATGCTAATGAAAGGATTTTGGCAACCATTACATTTAGATAATATAACCATACACATGCTAGACCTGTTAATTCTCTCATTATGTTTCAAAGTGTTGGCTACATTTTAATGAAATATCAGCTTATAATCTCTATTGATTTGGCTTTTCTCTACCATTAAGAATTTTCTTTTCAAAACGTATAAGTTGACAAGTATGGATTTACAAAGATGTCTAGATTTGTCGATCTTAGGCAATATGTCTACCGTTGACAAAACAAAAATCTCAAGCAAAAAACAAAAAATTTCCTTAGTGGTTCTGTTACTTACTACTTCTTTTAAAATACTGATTCTTATTCCACAATTTCAGATTTCTTCAGAAAATTGTACTTTAAAAATTAGTCAGGCAAATCTATGTTCTAATCTATGACTCCTCGAATTCGAAATGAAGGTCAAGAAAATTTTCAAGACGCATGGGAACCCTATGTATGCTACTCAGAGAAACATTTCGATCATTTGTTCATTGTAATTCGTCCTGGATAAGGCTCCCAATAAATAGTCCTATCAAAAAATATCATATTTAGCGTTGTTCTATGCTGGGCGCACCCAACTTAGTACGACTTTACATTCACTTTAAATGTTGTACTTTCCTCTTACCTTAATTTGTGAGGAGACATGTTTCGCTACAGAATCCTGACGCCATAATGCGTGCCACTTTTACCTTCATTAATAATATTAACTCGCAGTGCCCAAAATAAAAATAAAAGAAACCATCTTGAGTACTTTTGATCTATTTAATTTTGTTTTCTCATACTAAAATGCAATTTTAATGTATCAAAGGAATAACCTTAAGTATGTTTAATAATTCGTGCTGACGATATTTTAAGTTACGAAATCGGATGCAAAAAACGTAATTTCATAAACATGGTTTTTTTGATGGATTTGGCTACGTGACCCTAAAAATATAGGGCCGACCACAATCTGGAAAATGTGGTCCACAGTTTAGGCGGGAATATGGACAAACATTTGGAGCTCAGTATTGTACTATTGTTCCCATGTGCTATCGATAACTTGGTAAAGCAGTAGCCAACACATGCCACCCATAACTGCCATATATTTTTATGATATATTTATAAGCAATGGGAGATATAAAAAAATGAATTGAGCAATTATTTAGATTTTAATCTTGTGTCTTTTTACTTTTTAGAGGAAAAAGTTGATAAAGGTAAGCAAATGTGCACACTTTTAACTTTGAACTAATAAGTAAGCGTTTAAAATACAATGGAAAAGAATTAACCCTTTTCACTGTATTGTAGCCACACAGGAAACACTTATTCAACAAATGTGACAAACTACTATAAATGTAAAACTAATAACCTTTAACGGTTAAAACTATTTTTCAATTCATTCTGAAAAGTACTGATTAAGAGCGCGCATATGTCCGGTCTGACTAAATTTTCAATCGGAATATATTGTTTTGGTAAGTAGCTCCTTGCGTCAGAATCATAAGTTAAATTTTTTTCTTGTCCTTTTTCCTTTCTCTTTTCGAACAACCAACCAGTATAACAAGCTACAGCGAAAGTAATTAGATTGTTCGTCAAAAGGTGGAGTTACAACTGCAACTACATCAAAAAGGCCACAACAAAATAAATCTATGCGATTCATTCTACAAAATGGTTGGATATTTCAAGTCCTATAAGTAGTGGAACGAAGTCGATTTTTCATACGAGAGACCATAATGGATTTTTTTTTCTTTTCTTCCAGACGTGGACACGTACCTAGGTTTGCAAAACCCTTAACCGTATAGTCCACGCCTGGCCACCGGTCTAGCTCGCACAATGTACAATACATAGGCAAACAATCACATAATACATCACTGCATCACAAGCACAATTGCCTAATACATAGGAAAAACAAAATTTTGAAGAAAGTTACAATAGATGACAGTAATTAAGAACATAATGGATGCGAAACATTATAAGGTAAAAAGATCAGAGTTGCTACATGCATGGTATGAGGCTCTCTCTAAGAGACTGTAATATAAGAATTTTAAAATACTTGAAAACAAGGTAATTGTACCCTGTAAGGGGGCTCTAATACATGATCCGTCTACAGTTGAGGATATTTTACATAAGCACTGTGGTCGGTGCAAGCCGGATGCGGAATCCGTATCGACCCGCCATCGCTGAGATTCGAACTTGGGTCATCTCACTGAAAGGCGAACACACTATCCCTTGAGCCATATCAATTTAGGAAATTTAGATCACGTCATAAATAAAGCGTGAAATTTGCCACGTCTAAATGCTATCTTCTGTTTTTTATGTCTCGTGTTAAATGGATTTAAGAAAATTGATTGATAAATATCAAATGTCATATTGTAAACATAAAAGTGCAATAATTTAAGATGGCGTATTTGTATAGTTTAGACGTAAAAATTAATTGAAATAGTAACCCTGAAGTCTTGTTTAAACTTCTAACTGCTTACGCCCTCTTTGCTTAGTTTCATATGATTCTCCGTCCATATAAGGAGTATTTTATTAGCGTATATCGCTTCCAGCTGTTGATACATAATGTTTTTAAGATTATATTTCTAAAATAATTGAAATATAACTTAAGCACATCTTCACTCACTTCTATAGTCGTTTAGCTTTAATTTTATTATCGTTTAGCATTCTGATGTCAACGGCTGCCGAATTGTACAGTATTTGGAAAAATAGTAAACTAATATTTTAAGAATAGTAAACATTTTCTAAAGAATAAGCTGTTTCGTCAACCCTTTAAAAATCATGATTGCCTAATTTATATATCTTAGAAATGGATGACAAAATAATGCGACCACTTCTATATTAACTTTAAGTAAGCAGCATTTCTTTGAGAAGCAAATGTTTTGGAAGAATTTCCATATCAAAAATGAAGATTGAACTTGAAGCTTTCAGAAATGGTATCCTTTTTACTCATGCAAAACTTGTATCGGCCAAAATGTGAGGAGGAAGCTGATAACTTCCTTTGAGCTACTAATTTTGAAATCATTCCATTGGATTGTGATATTAATATAAGTATGCTTTTAGAATTATAGTAGTAGAAAAAAAAAGACTTTTAACTTCCTACATCCATTTTGGTTGAAGCAAATTTTGCACGGGTAAATATTACACAATTTCCAAATGCTTTAACCCCCTGGGGACGGGTGATTCAGCGAAGCATTCGTACAAAATCAGAATCAGGATCTAATTAAATAAAAAACGGTAACTTAAGTGTAGTCGTTGCTAATTTGACAGACTTACTTTGCTTTTACTTTAATTATTGTTAGTTTAATCATACTTGTATATATAATCAACGTTAATTCAAAGTATAACTAAATAATTTTATTTTGAACAAAGTAATGGTGAATTAAATAAATCAAACAATTATAACTCCCCCCACAAATTAACTGCTAAAGAATTACTTTGATTACCAGTTTTATCTTTTAACCCTGGTTGATACGGTTTTATGCTGGCACGTATTTGTGACAGTCGGCGCGAAAGGGTTAAGTACGATCTTCTGAATTGTGCCATCAGTTTTGCTATATGAAATCTTCCAAAACATTTGCTGCTCAAAGAAAGATTGTCTATGCAGAGTCTTTTGATTTCAGTTGTATAGAAATAAAAGAAACAATGTTTAATTTTATTTAGGTCAGATATTTCATAAAAATTTTACTAAATTTTATATATTTTATTTCAGTGAAAGAGATTTTATCAGGTAAGATTTTACTTGCTTTCTTTTTTTTTTAAATTGATCATATTTTGGATTTAAATTTCAATATATAAACACCGCTCAGTTCTCATTTTATGAAATTTTTCATAATACAGTACGGAAAATAAAACAAACTTTTTCCTTGAATAACTTTAATTTAAAATTGGGATTTTTTTTACTTGGTTTTAAAGATTTGCAATTTAGTGCCAAAGCTCATAACTCTTAAGAGCTAATTGTATGAAAAAATTATTACTATTAACAAAACCTTCTATTATTTTCATGCAAAAAATAAGTTCAAAATTATTTATTTAACAATGATAAACAAAGTTGTTTAATGAGGAATGCAATATTTTTTAATACTATATAAGTTCTTATAAGCAAAAAATGAAACATGAGTTCTAAAATTTTATTTCTCAAAACGTAATACACAAATTCTTAAATAGGGAATAAAAAAACTGACTATTACTACTTTTGAAAAATGAAAAGGAAAAGAAAAACATCATAGATTGCGCTTAACTCGATCAAGATCTCAATTGTAGCTCAACACAATAGAATCTGCTTAAAAAAATCTGTTGTAAACTTTGATTTGTTAATATACGCTTTTTGCGATATATTTTTAGACGATTTTTTAAAATTTTATTTAAATAGAGTATAAAATGCTTTCAAATTTTCATAATTTAAAACTTTTATGCATGCACATAGAGACAATTTAATAAAAATTAATTAAAATTCGAAAATTAATTTTTTACCGAGAAAATTTAAAGGAGGAAAAGGGATGAAAGTGTACAAAAAAATATCTTTTTAATTCTTGGAATGGTAGTTTGAACTAAATACTAAGAAAAAGAAAATGCTTTTAACTTTTAACAGATAGCAACACTCGTCATAGACTGAAATTCCATAATTCTCATAAATTGAAAGTTTATTATAAATATTTTATTAATGTTTGAATTTTAAACAAATGAAGCATATCTTTTTTGTGGATTTATATATTTTACTACAATATTATTAAGCAAAAATTTATTTTTGTAGGAACTGGAGAAACAAGTAAGTGCATATTAAAATATATTTAGAGAAAATTGTTTTTAATCTATCTTCATGACACAATGTATCAGTTTTCAGACATAGACTGCTGTTTTGATATTCTTTAATATGATTAAAAAGAAGCGATTTAATTTAAACTTCTGACACAAAATGCCTTCGTTTTCAAAGACACTTTGTTATTTAGAGATTTTTGCATAACGTTATTTAGACATCCTTGAATAAAATGACTTTAAATGGTTTTATTTTAATTCTTGACATACGTTCGTTTTCAAATATTGACTGTTGTTTAGATATCATTGAATAAAATATCTGAAAGGAATTATTTCAATTCAGAATCTCGACTTCCCCGGATGCTCGAATCTCGACGATTCTTTTTTTAAATTTGACTTCTTGACAAAAAAAAGTAAACTGTTATTCTGACATTCCTGATTAGTAAGGTTGAAAATAATTCTTTTTTAAATTTAATTTCTTGACAAAAAAGTAAACTGTTACTCTGACATTCTTGAATAGTAAGGTTGAAAATAATTCTTTTTTAAGTTTAATTTCTTGACAAAAAAAGTAAACTGTTATTCTGACATTCTTGAGTAGTAAGGTTGAAAATAATTCTTTTTTAAATTTAATTTTTTGACAAAAAAGTAAACTGTTTTTCTGACATTCTTGAATAGTATGCATGAAAATAATTCTTTTTAAAATTAATTTCATGACAAAAAAAGTTCATTTTCAAATACAGACTGTTGTTTAGACATCTTTGAATAATGAAATCAAATAAATCCTTGAATTATTAGATAAAAAAATAAGTTTTATTTTATATTCTTTATGAAATATTTCGTTTAGAAATGTTGATTGTTATTTAGATATCCTTGTTTTACTTCACTGAAAAGGACAAAATGACTCGGAAAAAAAAACATCCGTTTACGATTGATCTGAATACAATGAATGATCTGAAAACATTTAATGACATGCGAAATATTAAAATCTAAAATTTAAGTTAGTTATTTCATTTTAAGTACTAAATAAATTTCTTACTGAAACATAATAAATCAACTTAAAACTCTTAAACATAATTTAAAACTGTAATGTTGAAAGAACTGACCATAAATTGCTCAAGAGTTACTTTTGTCTTAAAAGATTTTAACTTTATTCAAAATTATTGTGGATACATTTTGTTTGCCCTATAGATTTTATAAAAAGGGAATAGACTATAAAACATAATAATAATTTTAATTAATTTATATCTGACATTGCAATGTTTATGGTAAAACTGGCGAAAAATACAATTATTTGTTCCTATGTTATAGTAAAAAAAAACAGTCGTCCGATTAATTAGTTTGTTATTCCTTCCTTAAGTATATAAGAAAAGAATTACATTCTAATTTACATAATAAACATATGAATAACATTTTGATTTATCTAAATTAACATACTTTTACTGTATTTGACTGAAATAAAACCACCTTTATTTAACATTGTGACAAATGAGATCAGGTACGAATCAATGCATAAAGAACACAGATGAGAACAAATCATGTATATTAAGAAGGTCTATATACAAATACATAAAATACAATTATTTGTTCAAATACACGAAAAATACAATTATTTGTTCTAATATTGGTGTAAAATTAAAATATAGTCGATCGATCAATTAGTGTGCTATTTATTCCTTAAGAATATAGGGCTTATTCGACTGAAATAAAACCACCTTGTTTTTGTGTTGTAACTAATGAAATCAAGTAAGAGTCAATGTACATTGAACACAATGAAAACAAATCA
Organism: Parasteatoda tepidariorum; assembly: GCF_982258835.1. Taxonomy (NCBI): domain Eukaryota; kingdom Metazoa; phylum Arthropoda; class Arachnida; order Araneae; family Theridiidae; genus Parasteatoda; species Parasteatoda tepidariorum. Next base: position 36,993,441 of record NC_141759.1, read on the forward strand.
TGTATATTAAGAAAGTCTATATACAAATACATAAAATACAATTATTTGTTCAAATACACGAAGAATACAACTATTTGCTCTAATATTGGTGTAAAATTAAAATATAGTAGATCGATCAATTAGTGTGCCATTTATTCCTTAAGAATATAAGGCTTATTCGACAGAAATAAAACCACCTTGTTTTTGTGTTGTAACTAATGAAATCAAGTAAGAGTCAATGTACATTGAACACAATGAAAACAAATCATGTATATTAAGAAAGTCTATATACAAATACATAAAATACAATTATTTGTTCAAATACACGAAAAATACAACTATTTGCTCTAATATTGGTGTAAAATTAAAATATAGTCGATCGATCAATTAGTGTGCCATTTATTCCTTAAGAATATAAGGCTTATTCGACAGAAATAAAACCACCTTGTTTTTGTGTTGTAACTAATGAAATCAAGTAAGAGTAAATGTACATTGAACACAATGAAAACAAATCATGTATATTAAGAAAGTCTATATACAAATACATAAAATACAATTATTTGTTCAAATACACGAAAAATACAACTATTTGCTCTAATATTGGTGTAAAATTAAAATATAGTCGATCGATCAATTAGTGTGCCATTTATTCCATAAGAATATAAGGCTTATTCGACTGAAATAAAACCACCTTGTTTTTTTGTTGTAACTAATGAAATCAAGTACGAGTCAATGTACATTGAACACAATGAAAACAAATCATGTATATTAAGAAAGTCTATATACAAATACATAAAATACAATTATTTGTTCAAATACACGAAAAATACAACTATTTGCTCTAATATTGGTGTAAAATTAAAATATAGTCGATCGATCAATTAGTGTGCCATTTATTCCTTAAGAATATAAGGCTTATTCGACAGAAATAAAACCACCTTGTTTTTGTGTTGTAACTAATGAAATCAAGTGAGAGTCAATGTACATTGAACACAATGAAAACAAATCATGTATATTAAGAAAGTCTATATACAAATACATAAAATACAATTATTTGTTCAAATACACGAAAAATACAACTATTTGCTCTAATATTGGTGTAAAATTAAAATATATTCGATCGATCAATTAGTGTGCCATTTATTCCATAAGAATATAAGGCTTATTCGACTGAAATAAAACCACCTTGTTTTTTTGTTGTAACTAATGAAATCAAGTACGAGTCAATGTACAAGGAACACCAATGAGAACATATCATGTACTCGTATATTAAGAAAGTCTATATACAAATACATAAAGTACAATTATTTATTCCAATACGCGAAAAATACAATTATTTGTTCGAATATTGGTGTAAAATCAATAAATAGTCGTTCGATCAATCAGTGTGTTATTTATTCCTTAAGAATACAAGGCGTATTCGACATTTTTAAAAATAAGTGTAACCTCGCCCGAAAAAGAATATTTGCTGGGAATTTACACCATGGAAAATTAAAGTGAAAAGTAAGTCATAGTATTCTCAATTTACGACCGTATACTTTTAAAAAATAATTTTCAATATAGACAGAAAATCGTTATCAAGAGTTACAAAAAACACCACGGGTCTGTTTTTCCCTTAACACATGAATTTTTTCTTAGGGATCAAATTATTTTGAACCAATATGCACCAAAACTGTTTTTAAAAGTTAGTACAGTTTTTTTTTAATTATTTGAAAATTGAATAAATATTTTTGTACAACAATTATTTAAGCGTTGAATCTGAATATGCACATTGAAGTTGGCAAAACATCCATTTTTTTCACATTTCCATTCTAAAGAAGTTTTTTTTCTTCTTAAGCTGACGTTTCTAAATTTGATTCTCTTGTCTTCCATTAATGTATTGATTACATGATGACTGTAGACAGGCACATACGTGACATACAATAGCTCTGCTATATTTAAAACAACTATATTCAAGCGAAAACAAAACACTTTCCGACATTTCATATTTACCTTCCGATTTGTATAAAATAAAACGAAATTAAATATGAGCTAAATAAAATTTATAAATTTGCAAATGAATAAATTTGTTTATTCTTTCATTTCAGTCTCTAACATGCTAAGCGGTAAGTATGTTTAATTATGTGATAGCATTTATTATACAAACTTAGACAGTGACAATAATTAACATTTGAAAAATAATTTACTTTCCGTTTTTAAAAATAATTAATTAAAATCCGCTTTTTTTGTCAAATATGAAAAAGAAATAATATCATAACTGTTCAAAAAACTTAACTAAAAATGGAAACAAGGCATTGATTTTGATAATTTTCATCAGGGTCGAAAAATATTGCCAAGTGGGTAATTTTTTTAAAAAAAGTTAAATAATTTAAAAAAATATTTTAGTTATTTTTCAGTTCTAAAGTCCAGCTAATTCTTCACAGCAGTACGGCAGATGCAGTTTAAAATTATAGCTATGCTACATGTGAAAGGCACTTAAACTGTGGCATTTTTATTTTTTTTTGCAAAAGAGCTTTGAAAAATCTTGTTAAAAGTGATTTTGTCCACCACTACCTACAAATTATGAAAACATTAAAGTTCCACTTGAATTCAGTTACTTTATGGCGGGCTTCTAATTATTTTCAAAATAAAAGTTACAAACCACTAGAAATGCAAAACAAATTGCTTTTAAACGTTAAGCAACCACTATTCTTTAAAAAAAGAGAGCTATAGTACGCCACTAAGAAATAATTGTCTTATAAGGTAGCATTTGCCAATGTTCTGTCTGACCTTAATTTTCATCTTCTACATCACTAGATGTCTGTGTCATACCTGCCAGTTTTTAATCCGTTCGAGGATGATTATCCGTAGAGAAATAGAATTTGAATTAAAATTTTAGGCAGAAACATAATCTTCATTTGGGAAATGCTTTTCCAACTAACACGTTAATATTAGATATTAGTTTATATGATTAATTTTTTTAGAAATGGTGGTCAAAAGGATTATAAATTAAGTTTATAAATATAAGGAATATTTAGAAAGCACATATTTTACTACAGTTTTAAATATAAAAATTAAATTTCTCGCCAAATGCGTAAAAGTTGGCAGGTATGCAGTGGTTATTAATTCATATAAAACGCTACTTCGTTACAGTTATCTGGTGGTAAGGTTGGCAAAAGCAACGAAAATTCTGAAATCGTTTAATTTTTAAGCATCAACTATTCTATCAATATATTTTGAAAAAAGCGTTGTAGTTTGCAGATTAATGTATTAATCATCATGTTTTTCATCCAAAGCACTTTTGTGATCCATACAAAAAATGCATCTGTACGAATAAGTTAAAAATAAGATTTTACCCTATTTATAAAGCGAATTGAAAAACATTGAGGAAAACATGTTTTAGTTTGAGAATGTTAGTAATATTTATTATAGTCTGCGCATAATACTCACGTTTTCGTTTTCTTTTACAGAAAAATTGAAAAAAAGTAAATATAAAATTTTTATATTATTAATTTTTATACTTTTCTATTATTGTTGTAAGGTATACTCAGTAAATAAGTCTTCCGTTTGAAAATTATGTCACCAGAATCCAGTGTGACTTAATAAGCTCATAGAAGGTATTTAAGTTACACGGAGAAAGATCTGCACTGTAGGGTGAATGTGCATTCATTTGAATTTCGAAAGCTTGACCTGGCTTCGCGGCATAATATAATTACTCAACCAAAAATTTCACTGAAGCATTTCGGTCTTATTATCCATCTGAGCATATTTCAAAATACTATAAACAGCCATTTAGGTTCTAGCATTTCATTCTAATTTCGTCAATAATCACGATTCATTTTGTTATATTCCATTCCGGTGTATTGCATTCACTAATAATTTATTCCAATTTCGTCAATAATTAATTTTATATGTCCTATTCCGGGGCATTTCATTCATGAAATTTTTTAATTTCCATGTATTAGCCGCATTTAGGTTCTAGTGCTTCATTCTAATTTCGTCAATAATGTCGATTGATATTGTCATATTCGATTCGGGAGTATTCTCTTCATTAAATGTTTGAATTTCGGTATAAATTTTATTTAAGTTCTAGAATATCATTATAATTTTCTCAATAATTAATTTTATATATCCTATTCCGGTGCATTTCATTCATAAAATTTTTAATTTCCATTATAAATCGCATTTAGGTTTTAGCATTTCTTTCAAATATCGTCAATAATGTCGATCGATTTTTTTCGTTGGAATTCCGGTGTATTATATTCATTAAATATTTAGATTTTGGTATGCAGTGGATATTTTGTTTCTAATATCTCATTCTATTTTCGTCAATAATAAATTTTCTATATCCTATTCCGGTGTAATCAAGACGAGTTTTGGTTTTAATATATTATTTTTTGATTTAAACATTGTTCTCACTTAATTATAAATAAATACATTTCCTGCCCAACTCTAAATATTATTTTTCTTTTCTTAATTTCATTACACCAGTTTAAGAAGTTTCGTGCAGGTTTGGCAAAATAAAAAAAAGAGTGTCACCTAATAACTCTTGATCTAATCATATAAGCCTTAAGTACAATTTAATAATTTGAAGATCTAACAATAGTATACTAATTAATTAATGCGGATGACATCTCAAGTTATGAGATCAGTCAAAAAAATGTTTTATCGCTGAAGGAATACCATTTTTACGGTTAGGTATACGGATTTTAGATCCTCAAAATAAGAAAAGAGTGACCACAATCTAAAAATATATGGTCTCAACAGTTTAGGCAGAATTGCGATGGAAAATTTGAACTTCTTGGATATAGGTTATATTGGATATTTCACTATTTCCCTGAAATTATTTAAGTGATTTATAAATCAATTTTTTTCATAATTGTGGAAACCTTTTATGCTAACTTCATGCAAAATATAATTATTTTAAGATAATTTATAATTTTTTATAGTTTAATTTTTAATAAAAGTTAAAAAAATAGTTTTAATTTTACAAATTTTTAATACTTGTGAATTTCGTATATAAATATATACAAATTTTAAATTTATTTAAAACTATGTAAAGCTAGGTGGCGCAGTATAAAGTTAGTGTAAACACAAGCTATAACTGACAACATAGATACTGTATGAAGTTATAACTTACAAGTTATAACTGACTAACAAAGATACTGTAAGCTTTTTTCCATCATGAAAATTTTCAGTTTATTTACAGATAAAAAGCTTATCTGAATACAAATTATGAGGTTCTAATTGCCCAACAAGTAATTGTAGGTATCATTTCATAACGGAAAATTTCAGTTTATTTAAAGATAAAGACTTTATTTAAATAAAAATTATAAAGTTGAAATTGACTAACAAGAGGGAAAAATTGATTTTTCTTAATTAATACTGTAGTTAAAAATTATTTTAATTTTTACAGTTCAAGAAATTTTGGGATTCCCAGGTAAGATAATGTTTAAGTGAAAATTATTTTGGTTTATATTAATTGAAATCTGTGTTTATAAATTCTAGTTCAGTTTACTGATGATAATTTAGATCAGAGTTCATCATCTGATTTTATTTTTTAAATAATCCAAATAATTTGTTTTAAATAAGACGTTTTTTTATTTTTCAAAGATACTTTACAAACTTAAATTTATGTTTAAATCAACTTTATCAAAATTATTATTGTTGAAATATTTTTAAAAATAAATAGTAACAATACATTTTAAATTGCATCATTGCATTAAAATTGTTTCATAGCTACGTATGATGCAAGCAAATGCTTGATATAATTTTTTTTTAAAATTTTATAAAACCACAATATAAGGGGTGTATACCTTAACTTAACAGCAAGTTTTCAAATCTTTCTTTATGGAATAACTAATCCTTTAATCAAAAAATGCACTACAAGACAATGCGTAAAAATTATAGAAACACTTCTGATCTAACTCTATGGAAACAATCTTTCTTTTAGCAACAAAAGTTTTACAAGATTTTGCGTGGCAAAACTGTTAGCTAAATTTAAAATATCATGCTTAAATCTCTTAGAAATGGTGTCTTTTTTACTCATGCAAAGCTCGAATTGACCGAAATCAGAGTAGCATTTTTTAAAGCTTTTTTTTCTTTGTTCAATACTACTATAGTTAAAAAGTATTTTTTGTATGAAAATGGCATTCGTATAAAACAATTAAAAATTTTGTGGTATTGAAGTTAGTAGAAAGTTACTAACACGTCACATTTTGGTCGATTTGAGTTTTGCAAAGAGAAAAAAAGACAATTTCTAAAAGCTTTTAAATATGATCTGTTGTTGCTTATCCTGACTGGTCGTTATCCTGACAGTCCAGCCATCACCTCCTACATGAAAAAGCCTCCACACGGTCTTTTATAAGTAGTCCGCACAGACTATTTAAAAAGTGAACCAGTTGTGCGCATGAACCCAAAACCTTTTATAAAAGTAATTGAGAGAGATTTATCATATATATTTAGGAATTGAATCTGTAGTGGTTGACAAGTGAATAAGGCAAACCAATAATATTAATAAATAAAACAAATTTTTAGTCATATATTTACTACCTCTTTCTTATTTTAACTAAATTTTGTATTAAATGACTCGTTCGGAAAGTGGATATCCTTCACAGTGGTCTGATCGGACTACCTATAAAAAACCGTGTGGCATACCTCCATACCTGCCAACTTTCACTCTTTCCAAGAAGGGATTTTCAGAGTGGTTGTAAAACAATAAACGAAAGACAATCTGACTCAAAAATATATTTATATTTTGATCCCGTTGAAATTCGCGTGCGCAAGAATAATCATGCTTTGATATATTGATTATAATTATTTCTATGTAGTGGTGGTCAAACTCATTTATAATTATCATTATAATTCAAAAAGTTAATTGGAATAACCTGAGTTTTACCACCACTTTAAATATGAAAATAAAATCTTCCGGAAGAGTTGGCAGGTATGGTGTGGAGGCTTTCAGTTATAGGAGGCGTTGGTCCAGCTCCACGAATCCATTAGAATATACAAAATATTTATTTCAAATTCAAATCTTTTTTATTTCAAATCTTCAGAATCAGAGATGATGATCTTTTAAACTGTGCCAGATTTGCCGTGCCAAATCTTCCAAAACTTTTGCTGTTAACAGAAAGTTTGTTTACATAGAGTTAATTTAGAAGTGTCTCGATAATTTATCCAAACCTGTATATTTTTGAACAGTTATATAATGATAACTACCTTTATCTATACATGATACTACCTTTTGCTATATCATGTTGATTACCTTTTTATGCTATAACATGATAACTACCTTTTTATATGGCGAGTACTTCTATATATTATAATTGAAATATTAAAATAAAACATGGTTTTGAGTATTTGTCTTAAAATTAGGATTTGGTAGGATTCATGTTTCTTGCAAGATAATCTATAACTTAATTTTAAAGATAAATAAATATTTATATAAAAAAAACTACGTTACATTTTTTATTTATTTTACCTTCTGAAATATTCAAAAGAAAGTTCAGAGTATTAAAATGACATTTAACAAATGCTGTATTTTATTACATTGTAATACTTATGTAATTTCGCTAATTGAAATTTAGTAGCACAGCAATTAACACAACAATAACTTTCAAAACTCTGAAAAATCACTCAAAAGTAAAATTTTTATTTATAACTTTCAATGATTTTAAAAGTGTTATTTTAAAATGCTTTGTAAATTTGAATTGCGTAATCGATAATTAAGCAAAAACTCATTCCATTTAAATCAAATATTTTATTTTTAAAATTCACCCGGTTCAAATCATGATTTAAATCAACGGTCCTAGGTTTAGATTTGAGTATTTTTGCACCCAGGCATAATGAAACGAAACCATAAGGACAATATGAAAATAAGCTATACCATAATAAAAATATTATAACCAAAATAAAAATATTCAGGCTTCTTAACTTTGTGATTGAATTTGATCTTCCACAATTCAAAATATAAAAGCGGGCAGAGGAGTTTTTAACGACGCATAGATTAAGACGCATTAGATCCGTATCGTAATCTGTAGCGCCAACTTCAATCGCCAAGGAACGAAATAGATATTAAACTCACAATTAAAAAAAAAAACATGTAGATGTTTGCCCGGGGGTGGCTTCGAGTTATACCTCTCGAGTTGGTCTCTTTCTGTGATGCTTTTTTTCTTTAGTTTCTCGCTGGCCACTGCCAGGAAGTTACCAAGACTTGATCATTCCGCCGTAGATCATGATAAGGCCTAGATCTAAACTATTATATTAATGTATACCAAAAAGTTTGTTTATTTTTTGATATATATAAAATTTAAGTTTCTTATTTTTACAGGCGGCAGTGAAGCAGGTGAGTTTGAATAAGAAAAGATATTCTACTATTCAAAATATTAAAATTAAAAGCGAAAGTTCAACCATTTGTAATTGGAATGTGGAAAGGAAAGAAAATCTATTGAATGAATGTTTATTTTGTCAAAATTAAAGGAAAGGCACTCACAAAAATTAACTTAATTTTAAGAGAATATATCAAAAATAACATTTGCAAACGGGACATAGCTATTGAGTAATGTGGGAAGAAAATTGATAGCTTTAAAAAAGTTGTTTTTTGAAGGTTTCGTCGTCATATGAAATGAAGTTTTTTTGCGAATAATATGCTATTTTCAAGTTTGCAACAATAACTCGGTATTGTTAGGACAAGCTTAGCGTATCTAAAGTCAGCACTCTGTATGCTTATTCTGAAATGGAGCAAAACTTCAATTTGGAGAAAAACTACAGTTTTGTGGAAATGAAAAGCGTTAGTGATCGAAATTTTTAACTTTTAAAAACACGCTCCAATACTGCATTATAAGGGGTTCATAAAAATTTTCAAAAACTGAGAATAAGGCAATGATTTTGACAATTATTATCTAGGTGGAAATAACTATAGAAAACAAGCTAACAATTAATAACTAGCTAAAAAATAAATATCTGTTACTAACTAATAATAAATGGGTCGAAAGAAATAATTAATCCCTTAACCCCTTGGGGACGGGTGATTTAGAAAAGCATTCGTACAAAATCAGAATCAAGTTGTAATTAAATAAAAAACGGTAACTTAAATGCAGTCGTTGCTAATTTGACAGACTTACTTTTCTTTTACTTTAATTATTGTTAGTTTAATCATATATATAATCAATGTTAATTCAAAGTATAACTAAATATTTTTATTTTGAACAAAGTAATGGTGAATTAAGTAAATCAAACAATTATAACTCCGCCCACAAATAAACTGCTAAAGAAATATTTTGATTACCAGTTTTATCTTTTTACCCTGATTGAAACGGTTTTATGCTGGCACGTATTTGTGACAGTCGGCGCGAAAGGGTTAATAAATTTGCTTTTGTAGTACATATTATTTTATTTCACATTCAAAATTATTATCACAATCTAATTAAAAAACTTTTAATCTAATTTTTTTCATTGTGTGCCGTCAAATTTCGAAATCGTTAAAAGTGTGCCGCAACAAAAAAAAGGTTAAGAATCACTGCACGAGTGTATAAGACATATAAACTGCTTCTAGCCTTCGAAAGGAATCATATAATAGATTCGATTAAACGGCACCAAACGAATTTTATAATCTGACTTGTTTTATATAATACCAGATTGATATTTAATATTTATAGTGGTAGTTACGAAAGAAACCTTTACAGATATTCATTTAAAACTTGGTGGTTAAATACAGGACAATTAAGGAAGTATCCGCACTCTTATTTTTTGATAAAAATGTTGAAATTTGAGCATTAATCGACCGTCAAATTTTACAAGTTTTTATTTAACTCTTCTATTCAGCATTCCATATCCAATGGTTTTAGTTATGAGATCTCTGAATTATTTGTTAAATGTTATATAATTAAAAATGCAAAATGTAAAATATTCAAAAAATAATTTGGTTAAAAAAAAAGCTTTTTTTTGTGTGTGTTGCCATTTTATTTTAAAAGATTTCTGGCTCACAGAGGCGGCAGAAGATATCAAATTAGTGCTATTAAATTTTTCCTTGTTTAAGATAACGGTTGTCAACTCTACTACACTATCACTAACAGATTTAAAACATTTCAACTCATCCTAGTTTGTAACGTTCCAAACCTTAATATTATTTATATTTCGAATTAGATGCTTCATTTAGTATTAGTACAGAGATGCCAACTTGCTCCGGACAATGTTGGTTAAATGGTGTGTTGCCATTTTATTTTAAAAGATTTCTGGCTCACAGAGGCGGCAGAAGATATCAAATTAGTGCTATTAAATTTTTCCTTGTTTAAGATAACGGTTGTCAACTCTACTACACTATCACTAACAGATTTAAAACATTTCAACTCATCCTAGTTTGTAACGTTCCAAACCTTAATATTATTTATATTTCGAATTAGATGCTTCATTTAGTATTAGTACAGAGATGCCAACTTGCTCCGGACAATGTTGGTTAAATGGTGTGTTGCCATTTTATTTTAAAAGATTTCTGGCTCACAGAGGCGGCAGAAGATATCAAATTAGTGCTATTAAATTTTTCCTTGTTTAAGATAACGGCTGTCAACTCTACTACACTATCACTAACAGATTTAAAACATTTCAACTCATCCTAGTTTGTAACGTTCCAAACCTTAATATTATTTATATTTCGAATTAGATGCTTCATTTAGTATTAGTACAGAGATGCCAACTTGCTCCGGACAATGTTGGTTAAATGGTGTGTTGCCATTTTATTTTAAAAGATTTCTGGCTCACAGAGGCGGCAGAAGATATCAAATTAGTGCTATTAAATTTTTCCTTGTTTAAGATAACGGCTGTCAACTCTACTACACTATCACTAACAGATTTAAAACATTTCAACTCATCCTAGTTTGTAACGTTCCAAACCTTAATATTATTTATATTTCGAATTAGATGCTTCATTTAGTATTAGTACAGAGATGCCAACTTGCTCCGGACAATGTTGGTTAAATGGTGTGTTGCCATTTTATTTTAAAAGATTTCTGGCTCACAGAGGCGGCAGAAGATATCAAATTAGTGCTATTAAATTTTTCCTTGTTTAAGATAACGGCTGTCAACTCTACTACACTATCACTAACAGATTTAAAACATTTCAACTCATCCTAGTTTGTAACGTTCCAAACCTTAATATTATTTATATTTCGAATTAGATGCTTCATTTAGTATTAGTACAGAGATGCCAACTTGCTACGGACAGCAAATATATATTTTAAAGTGGTAGTTTATCAATTGTGATCCTCGGTTTAATAAATTCAATTTAGTAGATTTTAATCCACCACTATTTCTAAATAATTCGTAGGCTTATAAAATTCACCCCTTATTAGTTCGTATGTCATGCTGTACCTCTAAAAAAGCAAGAAAAAATAGCCTAATATTTGCAAAATTTTCTTTGTAGTTATTTACCGTTTTTTTAATTATTTTGACGTGTCCGGAGCAGTTGGCATCTCTGTTAGTATAACTTATAGATACTTTAGTAATGTTACTATATATATATATATATTTCTCTTTCAAATGTCCTTATCGTTGTCAATCTCATTTTTAGGAAACCCAGTTGTTCAAGGTAACTTCTATATTATTTTAAAATCTTTAATTTAGGAAATTTTTTATTAAGCCCTCTTTATAATTGTTTTTTTTCTTCTCTTTTTTACTGAATTTTGAATTTTCTTTTTTTTTAAACCAATTATTGCTCTACCACAAAAAGTGCTCCGTAAATGTTGTGAATAGCTATATATAAAAAGTGGTGGTGCATATTAATGCGTAGGAAGTGAATATTTCAGGAATGTAACAGCATACCTGCCAACTCTTCCGGATTTTCCGGAAGATTTTATTTTCATATTTAAAGTGGTAGTAAATATATACTATTTTTTCTTTTATAAACTTAATTTTTAAATGATTTTGATCACCACTATTCTTACAAAAATTGAGCACATATATTAATATGCGTAACTATCATGGTTGTCCATTTAAGTATTTTCAAATGCAACGTATTTGCTTGCTTAAAATTGAAGTTTTAATTCCATTTTAATACCACTGGGAAAAATGATAATGGAAGGGATTAAAAGTTGGTAGGTATGTATTAGTGACTAAAAATGTAAGAGAGTGGTAGAAAATCAATTCATTATTATTTTTTTTAATCTATATAATTACTCAATCGTAATTACCACCATGATTTAAGTTGCCAATTATTGATATTTATAACGAAAACATTCTTTACATCATACCTGCCAACTCTTCCGGATTTTCTGGAAGATTTTGGTTTCATATTTAAAGTGGTAGTAAATATATACTATTTTTTCTTTTATAAACTTAATTTTTAAATGATTTTGTTCACCACTATTCTTGCAAAAATTAAGCACATATATGAATATGCGTTACTATCATGGTTGTCAACTTAAGTTTGCTCATATACAACGTATTTGTTTGCTTAAAATTGAAGTTTTAATTCCATTTTAATACCCCTGGGAAAAATGATAATGGAAGGGATTAAAAGTTGGTAGGTATGTATTAGTGACTAAAAATGTAAGAGAGTGGTAGAAAATCAATTCATTATTATTTTTTTTAATCTATATAATTACTCAATCGTAATTACCACCATGATTTAAGTTGCCAATTATTGATATTTATAACGAAAACATTCTTTACATCATACCTGCCAACTCTTCCGGATTTTCTGGAAGATTTTGGTTTCATATTTAAAGTGGTAGTAAATATATACTATTTTTTCTTTTATAAACTTCATTTTTAAATGATTTTGTTCACCACTATTCTTGCAAAAATTAAGCACATATATGAATATGCGTTACTATCATGGTTGTCAACTTAAGTTTGCTCATATACAACGTATTTGTTTGCTTAAAATTGAAGTTTTAATTCCATTTTAATACCACTGGGAAAAAAGATAATGGAAGGGATTAAAAGTTGGCAGGTATGTTTACATCATGAATATCAGATTAGTGCAACAGTAAAGCAAATCTCAATTATTATATTTTTTTGTCCATATCAAAGTTAGTACCTTCTATGTACTAAACTACATGCCAAGCCATGCTATAAGCCAGTGGTTTCCAACAGGCGGCCCGGGGGACGCATCCGGCTCGCGAAGCTTTTTTAGTAGCCAGCGAACTAAAATATATTAGTTGTCATTTTTTTGCGGATAATTTTCGTAAAAAATCTGTATGGGTTTAAAATACTTTTCTTGTTAATAAAGACCTAATTTCTTCGTTTCTGTGAAATTTAACACACCAACGGGGCAAACAAATTTATTTCTCAGGTTTTGCATCCAAGAAAATATTTATTCAAATAAAAAAATAATCGTGTGTGTTGCTCTTTTTTATTTCATTTTTTTTGTGTTTTGTGAATAGAATTTAGCATGCGTGTATCAGAAATTTTCTCGAAGAAATTCTCCGATTTAACTTTTTGAAACCACTCATTTTGGACAAAAATATTTACACACACATTTGTAAATTTTAAAAGTAAATATCTATTCTCTGGTAGTTGCAACAGACAAACTTCAATTTTCTCATTGAACATTTTGTGCTAATAAGCAAGTTTTAATACCAACCTTTTTAAAGTTTCATATCTTATCAATTAGATATCTGTTGCACATTAATTGTTTAATACATAGGTGCACATTAAAGTTATTGTAGCCCGAATTTTTTAATATGCAATTAAATATTTTTAAAAATCTACTTCTTATTTTAATTTGTAATTCAATACTTTTTGTTTGTGCAACTTGGTAGAAATCTGACAGTAATATTTAATGTTCCTTCAAACATAAAAGAGTCCTACATAAAATTTTAATAAAGTGGCGGCCAGCCATTTGATTTGTGTTTTTAATTGTGGCCCTCGGCCTCATGTAAGTTGGAAACCCCTGCAAGCCATGGTCAAACCAGCTGCAAGGATTGCGAAATTAGATTCTTTTTTGACAGCTATATTCCTTATTATGTAGTAGTGAATAGTGTGAAAAATAGTAGTGAAAAAAGTTGCCAGTAACGACAAATTTTACATTACACCTCTTTTGAGTACAATCTTTTGTTCACTAAATGTTATGATGGAAATTACCAACATGATGCAAAAAAGGTTTAAAATATTGGCAAAGTACGAGAGAATTTTGCAAGCTTTCGTAAAGAGGCGTAGCACTTGGCTTTTATGTCCTCATATAAAATTGAAATTTTAATAAAATCATAAAATTTTTCTTTATAATGAATAAGAACTTTTGTGTCTGAATACACGCAAAATATTAACTCTATGGTTATTTTGTTCTTTTTTAGCCGTTGATTCTGAATGTAAGTAATATTTTTAGTAACTTATTCAATTTCGTCTTTTTTTTTTACATTGACAAAAACTTTACGTGTACTGATAACTTGTAAATGAAACCCAAATTTTGATAATAGTTATATCATTGATAATTAAATTCCCAGGAATATCTCTTTTTTTTAATAATTCCTTACATGTTTTATATTTAATTACTTTCATAGAATTATAATGCTGGATAGTATAGGTCATACTTATTTAGCAAACAATAAAAATATGTATTTTTTTTTATCCCTGATGGTGATATACTTTTTGTTTAATTCAGTTTTAAATTATAAGCAAATCATGGAATTCGATGCATATTTTGTTCAAAAATGAGCACCTTATACTTGAGCACACTACATTAAAATAATCATTATTAATGTGTCAGTCCATCAACTCCTACACCAAAAAGCCTCCACGCGGTCTTTTATAAGTAGTCCGCGCAGACTATTTAAAATGTGAACCAGTTGTGCGTATGAACCCAAAACCTTTTATAAAAGTAATTGAGAGAAATTTGTTATATATATTTGAGAATGGAATCCGTAGTGGTTGACAAGTGAATAAGGCAAGCCGATTATATTCATAAATAAAACAAATTTTTAGTCATATATTTGCTACCACTTTCTTATTTTAACTAAATTTTGTATTAAATGACTCGTTCGTATGGAGGTGGATATCCTTCATAGTGGTCTGATCAGACTACTTATAAAAACCGTGTGGAGGCGATGGTCAGTCCCATGACTCGCAGGTTCTGGAGCCCGCTTCAAGCTGCTTTGCGATGCAGTTAGAATATAAATTCAGAAGTTTAATCAGTTTTTATCTATTAGAGAAAAGCGGAGATATTGTTAACTCTTTTTTTTGCAATAAATAAATGATTTTTTGAAGAATTCATATGTTTTTAAAATAAACTTTTCATTTAAATACTAAATATTTGAACCGACAATATTTCCTGTCATTTTTTTTCATTAAAATAAAAATTTATACTAAATATGCATTCAGATATTGAGAATTTGATTGGTGCATTTTAAGTCAGACGATCAAACCACTTTCCGTTGGAATATTACTATTGTTTGCAAAAATCGTGAAGTATTATTCTTTAAGATTTTTGCTTTTAATTTTAGTTACATTTTCTGACATAAATTTTTAAAATATTGATACAAGAATTATCATTAATAAAGAATAATGATGTCACGTAAAAATTATGAATTGAATAAATCGAAAATACTCAACCGTTGATCGATTAACCTCTGAAAACGCTGGCTCTAAAAGCCTCGTGTTATGGAACTGATTCAATAATTTGTTCTTTTTATTATTAAAATAATTATAATTAGTAGTTTTTACTTCTATAAACGTATGTTTTTCTACACCTTATTTGCAAAGTATATTTAGGTTTTAAAAGTAATTTTAACTTTATATAACAGTTTTTTAGATCTTTACTAAATAGTGTTTCTCAAAATTAACTCATTAGTTATAGCTTTTAAAATATCAATGGTTATTTGAAATATTATCTGCAGCATTGTTACAAATATTACCTATGTTTCGTAATTGTCGATTACGAAAAAGTTTTAAAATGAAGAATTTTCGAAGCAACTTTGTGAAACTAAGTGATAAATCAGTTTTATATATAAATACTGATAGCAATCAACCTGACGATAATGTATATTTAACTTTTAAAAGTATTTTTGGTGTTGTTTAATCTCTTTTACACTTTGTACAAAACGCATTGTCGACAATGAAACTCACGAATAAAACAGGGTTGTTGTATCTATAAAAGTGAAGATACTGGCAGAAATTTTATCTCTTAAGTAGAATTCTTAAAACTGTTCGCTACTATGGCTCACTATTTACTTTTTCTCAGACAAGAAACAATCCGGTCTAAACGTTTTAACTTTTAATTAATCTATATAGGTCTTTTTATTTATTTATTTATATATATATATAATCCGTGTTGAGCAGCCGACCCGCCCGATTCTGAGTTTACGACTATGAATTTTCAATTCTATAGCCTTGTAATTTTGAACTCAACCCAAAGGACAAGGGAACTCCTGGATCAAGCATTAGGAGAAACAAGCCTCCGTGGGGGACTTTTTGATATAACTAAACGGAATTTGCGTTAAATTAAGAGGAAAACTACGAAACACTCGAATGGTTAGTTCGACGGTAAGGGAATTCTAACACATAAACCGTCTACTGTTGTGGATATATTGTGTCAGTACTGTGGCCAGAGCGAGCCGAGGTCACCTCTGAGATTTGAACCTCAATTCATTGGTTGGCGGACGCTCTATCCCCTGAACCACCATCACGGCTTAGGCTTGGTATTTAGGGATATTTTACTCCTTCCGATAACAAGAATGATATGAACTGGCTTTAATACACGCTTTCCTTTTTTCCTGCCCTAATTTAAATCCACAGCTGTTAATTGCTATTTATAAAGTATTTAGTTTATTGAAGTTTTCGATCATTTGAATAGTTAGCTGATGCGTTGTTATGCGAATTTACTACGCAAATGTTGTTTACGTAAAACTGCGCAAATTTTTTTATGATTCACTTAAACGTTGCTATGTCAAATGAAGAATGCTGGAAGAAATATTATTCAAAGTTAAATGAAATAGATAGCAGTAAATAAATAAATACTCATGGTAAAATTGTTTTTTTTTCTTCTTCCTTTTACAGTGGTTACTGCTATTAACGGTAAGTAAATGAATATTATGTCTTTGTAGTTAAAAAGAAACTAAGAGGATTTGTTTAAAATAATTTTTTTTTATAAATTTGTGCTTTTAATTATTGGGCTAAATTGAAAAAAAAAACTTTATAACTTTTAAAATATTGATAAAAAGACATAGTTAAAAGGTGGTGCTACAGTTAACCCTTTTGAAGGCCGTGGTAAGTATGCTTACCACCACGTTTTACCACTTTTAATTTAGGTTTCCAATTTTCAATAACTTCAGATTTCTTGAAGTGAGTTTGAATAAAATTGGTAACCATTTGTCATTTTTGAAAAACGTATAAAAGTTATAAAATACATAATTCCTTTGGAAATACATAATTTAAGAAATTTATTTTATAAATAAAGAAAAATAAAAGTCAGTAAGTTCCTAATAGGTCATGGTAAATATATTTACCACCGAAAAAATGGCATTTTTATAAACTAAATGAGTTTTTTTTTATATCAATTACTGTTCTTAAAACAATTTCAATTCCAAAAATACTTTAATTTACCTTTATTAGAAATAAACGGCCCTTTAAAGGGTTAAGACGTGGTATTTGACTTCAAGGATATTTTGAACACACTCACTCTTATTTCTGTTCAGTTATCGGTGAAAATTTTAAAATACAGTTTATCTGAGCGTATATCGATCGTCTAAGTCTCATTTTCTCTTGATCTCAAAAATTATGACTCCTTTTTGTTGGTCAGGTTCGGATACGACTCAAATCTCTCGGCTGAAAATCTCTGAGCAATCTTTGAGCTGAAAACTGCCATTAAGGACGTAATCGAAAACTCCGATATCTCTCCTCTAAGATGCATTTATCCAAGTTTTTTATCATTCACTGAAATTTTCAGGACCTTTTCAACAAATTCCATGGTTTAACATGGACCTTTTTGGTTTCGATGGGACTTTTTCAGTAAATTCGATGGTACATATTTTTAAAGGCACTCTTTGCATCCTTGCATAATGGGCAAATTTTATTACAGACAGAATACATAGACCTAATTCATAGATCTTTACAAATTTAAACTCTTCTAACTCGACAAGGAAAACTCCAATTTGAACATAGATGGTTGCATATTACATAGCAAAATGTGATTTTAATAGTTTATACGAAACCGAACTTTTTTTTTAGATAAATCTTTTTAAACATAAAAATATTTAACGTTTAGAGAAATGGTCCTCCTCGACCTTAAACGATGACTTTTTCTACAGGGAATAGACACTTTCTTTAGGATCTCAAATCTGCTTAATGTTAATTTTCCATAACCTACTTCGTTTTAAGAAGATCAAGCTAGACAAGAATAAAGCAATCACGCAGTACCACTGAGGGTCTAGATACTTTTGGCTAGATTGTATATCATAAAATTGATCCTGATAACTATAAGTTACTTTTTAAGCTTTTACAAAATTTCTGCGTTATCAATAAAAAAGGAATCTAGATAATCGAAAAATAGGACAATCATTTATTGTCTGGAGTTCAAAACGATGACTCTTAATTCGTATGACTGCATATTAAAAAGTGGTGGAAAGTCACCCTCATACGTGTGCAGGCAGTTATCGATGCAAAAGGGGGATCAATATCATATTGATATATGACTCAGGACACTCTGAGTTTGTACTACGGGCAGTCCGGATGCTTTTGCCTAGATTGTATGTCATAAAACTGATCCTAAAAACTATAATTCACTTTTTAGACTTTCATAATTTATTTTTTAAGCTGTACGCAGTTGCTGTTGAAGTTTTTAACTTTTATTTCATGCAGCTCAAAAATTGTCAACCTGTACGTTTTCCGGTTTTGATACTGGACTATCAATATTTTTTTTTGTCTTATTTAAATTTTATGGTTATAACTAAGTCTTTCTTTCTGTTGTCACTTAAAGTGTGATTATTAAATATGATGATTCTATCCCTAATTGTGTTTGGTACTTTTTTTACAGATTTGAAAGAAAGAGGTAAGTTTGATATTTTTTTTACCGAATCATATAAGACTAAACTATTTTCCATAAATTATTTTCTATAAAATCAAGCATGCATTATTAAATTTGCATCATTAATATAGATTTAATAATGCATTGTCTATGCATAAAATAAATTATTTTTAACTGTTTAAATTGTGGAAAAAAAAGTTTTAGTTACACCTGTATTAAAAATGGCTGCATTATTGCTAATTAGTTGATAAAAATTTCATTTTAACCCGTCTGTTGCCAAAAATTCTCACTCAAAAATCGTTCAAAGATCTCGTTCATTTTTCAAAAAGACAAACATTTGTAAATTAATAGCATTTTTTTCAATTTACTTATACTTAAGAATCGCATTTGTGTTCACCGAAATAACTCAGCAAAATATATATTAATAAGTACTTATAGTTTGGTTGCTTTACTGCTGATTTCTTCTTATTTTTTGTTGTTGAAGAGGTACCTTTTTTAACATTAAAGTACTGAGCAAACAATACGAAATTTTGTATCATGGAAATAAATATAGAAGCAGAAAACGCAAGTGTTTAATTTTCCTAATCATAATTACTTTTATTTGAGTTAAAGTTAGGTTTTCCACTCGCGTAGTATATTTAGCAGTATTTATGATTGAACTTTTAATTCAGATTTAGAAATAAAAAATTGTTTATAATGATTATATGATTTATAATGAACATAAGCATTTTTTAAAACATTTTTCTTACTTCTCTGAGCAGTTTTAAGAATTACGAGTTCTTACATTGTATAGAAATACTTAGAAAATGAACATTTTTAATTTTTCTAACATTACTTACTTTTATTTCAGTTCGAATCGTTTTTAAAGGTAAGTAAAGTCAATATTGAAATTCTTTAAATGACACTAAATCTCACTCGTTTAGATTTTAGATCTGCAAACAATTGAAACTACTACTTTTTTGTTGTGTTTAAATTAGTTTCAAAATCAAATAGTCAAAAAATCAATCTAATTTAAATTGAAATTTATCATCTGAAACAGGAAGAATAAAAAAATTGGGATTAATCTATACATTTATATGCACTAAATACTCATATATGTGCTCATAGGATAAATAATTTCGAAAAAGAGCAGACCACCTTGAATAACTTTTGATATAATGATAGGATTTTCACTTTCTAGGACTCAATATTAATGGTCTGAAGGGGTGACATCAAATATATTCACTAATTAGGTATATTTTAATTTGCCTAATGGACATTGATTTTACTAATTTATCTTCTGAGACTATTTCATTCCAGTCCTTAAGTATAGCACATTTAACTATTTTCCAATGGTTATTTTATATTCCGTGATTCTCCGTTCAAGCAAATCCCACAAAATTTTTTGTTGGATGAAAGATACTCCTCAGATAGCAAAATAAGGTTTATTTCCATTCAGCAAAAACCTTTTAATGTAAACCTAAAAAGGTTTGTAAAGCGGTTTGCGTATAAACCTTCTAACCTTAAAGCTAGATCTGTGACAATCTTCTCTATTCTACGCACATTACCCTCATCCAAAACCTTGGAAAACAACCTTCTATATAAAAACCTTAAATCGAGGTCGATTTAGTGCTTTCAAGCGCGAAAAAATCCTTAAATAAAACTAGTCTCAAGGTGAAAATAATCTTAAATCTAGATAATTATAAAGTTTCTTTTCGTAAAGTTTTGCATGCTGAGCTAAAATCCAACTTGTCGTGAAATTTTAATGGACAATGCAATTTGGTCCTATTGCTAGTGTGACGTTAGCTAAAACGTCATTATGGACCTGAGTGACCATTTTACCTAAGTAACAATACTTCTTTCTTGGCCATAGATGGCGCCACTGGAAAACAAGAACAATCGCACCCCCTCTGCCTAAACAGGCATACGTCAACAACAATAATACTTCTTAAAAAAGCTTTAAAAAATAAGTTTTAATCCATTGAGGATGAAAAATTGGAAACGGCAACATTTTTTCTTTATTGAAAAAAGGTTTTTAGAACATACATTTTCGTGATAACAAAAAGAAAATTCCGGCGCAAAGTTGCCGTACGGTTACACGCTTTCTTTGCTCTGATGGTGTATCGAGTGGATGCTATGGCTTATACAAAAATCATCCGTAGCCTCACAATGTATATCGTTTGCTTAGGCTTGTAAAACTACTCGACCCTAGGCACAAGATTTTTTCCCCAGCTTGTTTAAGTAATCAGTTTTGCTCTTTTTTTAAGTCAATAAATTCCAGATTACTAACTCAACTTATCCTAAATGAATCTCAAGAAAATAACATTCTATGTTTAACAGTCGGAAATATACTTTAAGTTTTAACTGAGTTCTTGAGTGAACAGGGAAGAGTCAGATGATATAATTAAAATAATCCAAGATACCAAAAAAAAAATCACTTGAAGTTTTAAAACTCCAATATTTTTTCACCAAAAAATCTGGTTTTATAACATTTCTTTTAAACGAATTGTTCATTTTTAATTCAATATACGTGTTTTGTTACATATAGTATGTATAAGAATAGGACATATTTTAAAAATTATTAATAAAATTTATGCAAATTTTTACGAAAATCAGAAAAATTTTATAAAATCTATCTTGAAAAATCAAAATTTTTTTTTCTAATTGTTTGTGGCCAACCTTATTTTTTGGATGCAATTATATTTTGTATTTTTTGGCACGTTAGGATGAAAGAAGAGAGCTTAAATTAGATGCTATCTTTCCTACTTCTAAGTATAGAAAAGGTGGTGTTAAGATCTGAGGTGTGGGTGATAATATGAAGAATATAGATTCAAAAATGAACAAAACTCATTACTTAAACTTGTGAAAATTGTGGTTTATCTTTAGTTGAGCTACTATTTATGTTTTTAAAGGACAACGATACCAAGCACACAACTATGGTCCTTTTTTAATTAACCAATCCAACTCCGTAAATCACTCCTGCCTCCAAACTTAATACAAAAGAGCATTTTTATGACTTACTCGAACGGAGAATCAGAGAGAATGAAATATTTGACTGGAATAACTGAAAAAATGATTGTGTCAGAATAGAAAGCTGGAAACAGAGAAGAAACTTCTTAATTAGTTAAGTCATTGCCATACAAGTTGAGAAAGGTTACAAAAAAATGATATTCGAAAAAGTATTAACTTTAAGTTGAAAGCAGTTGTTGTAGATGTGACCGGCAAAGTATGAAATGCCGACATTATATATAATGCCTGACGTTTTTAGGCAAAGTATGAAATATGAGAAGTATTACATACTTTGCCTAGGCATTATATATAATGCCGGATGCTATTTAGGCAAAGTATGAAATAAACTCCCTGATGAGGTTATTATGTAAATGATGTGCATGTTACTGTGAATGACCGAAATCGGTGGTTGTTGACTTTCACCGGTGAATGTTGACAATCTCATAGTCGCTTTGGTGAATGTCCGAAATATTTATTACATCCGATTTGATATTAATTTATTCATGGATATAATTACATTTATTCGATATTTTAATACTTACTGACGATAGATTAGAAGAAACATGAGTGTTTGGAGTATCGGGCAAAAGTATACCGGGCAGTGGCACTGAACCTTAAAAAAACATCAGTGTAGGGTATACCGGGCAAATGTATACCAGGCAATGGCACTTGATCTTAAGAAACCTCATCATTTACATTATAACCTCATCTGGACGTTTATTTCATACTTTGCCCAGATAGCATCCGGCATTAAATATAATGTTTAGGCAATGTGTGAAATATGAATCATTTCATACTTTGCCGGCTAGTTTTAGGCATTATATATAATGCCGGATTTCATACTTTGCCGGTAACATAGACATTTCTGACAATGAACACTGACCTTGAAAAGCAATGTTAACGCCAATTTTACATAATCAAATTTTAGCACTTTTTAACGTTACTGGGACGTTGCAAGAATCATATAAATATTATTTTACAAGGACATCCCATTTACTTTGTGATTATTGCATAAACATAAAAGATGATAGTGTGCGCGCATAATGCGCATAATCTCGCCAGTAAGAGTAAATTCACTGATTATTTGAGAAATTACTTTTGGTTTTTTAGTGGTTTATAAAATATTTTTTTAACGTTATATTGACATTAAAATAATGGTATTTTTATTAAAATAATGGTAATAGTTTTTACTCATAAACAGATAGACAAAGAAAAAACACGTGCTATTGTATTTTTTTTAATAATTAATTGTAAGATTAAAACTGACTGTTTTAAAATTAATTGTAAGAATAAATTTTTTGGTTGGTTGGTTCTAATGCCACTTGCCACACGGGTAAGCCTGCTTGGTGAAACCGAGCAAATTTAAGGCAAAGTGTGCGATACTTGTTTTTCAGTGGCGCCATCTATGGCCAAGAATTCGACTTCTGCCACATCATACGTCCCACCTGCTTATAAGGCGGATCCATTCATTCATCTACAGATCGTAATTTTGACCTGAATGAGAGAACGATCGGTCTCCAATCCAGTACCTCCAGAGGTTTGGATTTGCTATGGGAACATGGAGGCCCTTTACGACTCGACAGAATTTTAACGTACATCAGTCACCAACTACACGGGGAGTCTTCGGTCGGCGGGGTTCGAACCCGCGAACTCTCGGACATGGGCCCAGCTCTCTACCGACCAGGCTATCTATCACCTCCTACATCAAAAAGCCTCCATACGGTCTTTTATAAGTAGTCCGCGCAGACTGCTTAAAAAGTAAACCAGTTGTGCGCATGAACCCAAAACCTTTTATAAAAGTAATTGAGAGAAATTTATCGTATATATTTGAGAATTGAATCTGTAGTGGTTGACAAGTGAATAAGGCAAACTAATAATATTCATATGTAAAACAAATTTTTAGTCATGTATTTGCTGCCACTTTCCTATTTTAACTAAATTTCTTTCAGTTATAGGAGGTGTTGGGCTATCCCGGACTATAAATTTTTTAGAAAGTTTAATTTCAAGATTATAATTAAAAACAATCAAGCAAATATTTGTTCGGATTGATCATATATAATCTGCAAACAATAAGTATATATTTTATATTATCGACGTATTAAGCGGTAATGAGATTTAGTTTTATTTAAAAAAAAATTTAAATTTAGAAGATTTACTGATATATTTTTATATTTTAATTTGTTGCTTACATTTAATTCATTTTATTTACAGCTGCCAGAAAAGGAGGTAAGATACATAATCAGTTTTATTAACAGAACTTTTAATTCGATTTTATGTACAAATTATTGTTCTTAATTATTTCAATTATTTCTTATTATTAAGTTTTTTTCTTCTTCACATTAACAATTAACTGTTGAAATGCTTGACAGTTATAATTTTTTAAACAAACTTTGATGAAAATAAAATTATTTTTTGCAATTTTAGTACATTTATTTTGGAAAGTTTTTGTTCAGAATTTCAATTTCTAAAGAAATTCAAAAATTTTTGAATTTTTAAAACGCTAAGAAATTTGTTTCTGTCTTTCAGTTAGAACGCTAAAAGAGAAGGTTGCATTTTATATGTAACTGATATATTTGCAGCAATATTTATTTATAAAATTATTTTTTATGAAAATACAAAGTCATACAAAGTATGAAAAAATTAAAATAATTTTTACACTAGAGCTAGGCTTTATATTTGGAATTTAAAATAGACCTCATACTTAAAGTAAAAAAATAACCACCGAGCTTTTGAAAATATTATGTACTGGATATTTATTGATATTCTAAAAATTATTTTCTTTTCTTTTGAAAATACCTAAAATTATTCTAATTTTGACTATAGTAATTGAATTCATTTAGCTTAATAATTGTTTCAGCTAATTGTGTTCGATATTTCATTATTTGATTTATGATGAATAAAATTTCGTTTAATTGAAAGAGAATTTAAAAAAGAATTCATGATATTTTCCATGTCATCATAATGAAGAATTTTAGTTTTATGAATAATTCACAAAAGCTGTACGAAAATTGCGAATCTTAATTTGAAACTTTAATGTGTTTTTTACAAAAAAGCTTCGGATCTCGTGGTTTTCGTGCTAACATTGCTAATATTTTATTGAAATATATTTACTTGTTTTAGTACAAGTAGTTGGAAGTTCGAGATAATTACATATTACCTATAACTCAATTTTTTCCAAACTGTTAACGAAACTTTTATAATATGTTTTTAAATACGGTGAAATTTAAAATAGACCTCATACTAAAAGTAAAAAAATAATCACCGAGCTCTTAAAAATCTTATGTACTAGATATTTATTGATAATCTAAAAATTATTTTCTTCTCTTTTGAAAATACCTAAAATTATTCTAATTTTGACTAAAGTAATTGAATTCATTTAGCTTAAATTATTTGTTTCAGCTAATTATGTTCTATATTTCCTTATTTGATTCAAGATGAATAAAATTTTGCTTAATTGAAAGAGAATTAATAAAAAAAAATTCATGACATTTTCCATGTCATGATAATGAAGAATTTTAGTTTTATGAATAATTCACAAAAGCTGTACGAAAATTGCGAATCGTAATTTGAAACTTTAAACAGGAAAACTTTGGACCTCATAGTTTTCATGCTAACATTGCTAATATTTTATTGAAATTCACCGAAGAGCCATTACATTATGACCACCCTTCATCTATAACAATGGGCTCGCCCAGATTTTCATGGTTTCTCGCCCAGGAACAATGTTTTCTTGGGACACATTAGGACCCATAATATTCATAGAACAATCCTTGACGTCTGTAAGCTACTTGAGCATAGTTGCAGACCAGGTTTACATATTCCTGCAACAGTTTTTCCTGCGGGGGATGGTGTTTGCCAACAGGATAATGCACCATGTCATAAGGGTCGAATCATCGAGGAACATTCCAGTGACTTTCAAGTTATGTCTTGGCCCCCAAATTCATCTGACCTTAATCCAATAGAGCATTTGTGGTCCTACTTGGAAAACCAAATTCGCGCTGCCACGCTACCCCCTAGCAGGACCAGTTGGTGAGCTCTTGGTACCAGATACCTCAGACTATCAGCACCTTGTGGAATCAATGCCACAGCGGGTGCTAGCAGTTTTGAGGGCTAAAGGTGGTCCTACATGTTATTAGCAGAGTAGCCATAATGTAATGGCTCTTCGATGTATATCTACGTGTTTTAGTACAAGTAGTTGGAAGTTCGTGATAATTACAAATTACCAATAACTCAATTTGTTCCAAACTGCTAACGAAACTTTTATAATATTTTCTTAAATACAGTGAAATTTTTTTAAATCGCTTATAAAATTATATATTTGAAAATATATGATTTTATTTAAAAATGATAAATTATGGATGCGTTTATAAATTTTTTAATTTGTTACATTATATTTTCCTTTTAGCCATGAAAGGTAATGTTTATTTATGTGCAATAACTATTTAAAATATTGGAAAATATTTATGATTTTGAAATGCTTTAAAAATTTATGAAAAAATTGAGAACAATTTCATCAGTTGCAACACAATTAATTAGTAAACCATGTAATCATAACATATGTTTTAGATTCGCAAACGCAGGTTATTTATCGAATGCGTTATGTTAAAACTATATGTTTCGTACAAAGAATTGAGTCTTGATGACTAGGATATGGAGGCAAGGAAAGGAACTAATGAGAAATAATGAAATGAAGTAAAATTTGAAAACTGCTTTTCGGCTGAATTTTTTTTTTAATGTAGACGAATTTTTTCATATTTGTATGCATACTCGAAATATGGAAAATATTAAAGCAGTCAATATTTTCATGAAGCAGCATCTTGGTATAATTCGTATTTTTAAAACCAATCAATCAAGCGATCAATTTAAATTTTAAATTTATATACGGAAGATGATAAAGGCTAACGTTGCCTCTCGGTTTAATTTCTCGGCTTAATTTTTTACATGATGCTTTTAATACTTGTATTTATACTCGAAATATTTAAAATATTATTTAAAATTAAAAAATTGTTTAGATGAATTTAAAATAATTTAAATATAGTAAAAAAAAATGCTTTAAAATTAATTGATTACGATGAATTTAGTTTTCATATTGCTCAAAGTTCTGTATTCAAATTGATTCTAAATATGATATTGCGACATATTAATTATTATTTAAACATTTTTATTTTAGGAGTTAAAAAACTAGGCAAAAGTAAGTATATATGTATATAGACAAAGTTAGAGAGAAAGAGTAGCAGAGATAAGAGTAAAATAAGTCAAAAAATAGCAAAAAAATTTAAAAATAAATACATGCGAAATATTTATGTAGTAATTAAACGCACATAATTTTTTTTCCAGTACAACATTAATTTTAAAATTGCAATAGGAAATATGGAGATCATGTTTAAATATTGTCAGACCAGAATTGGAGTTGTTTAAAACGGGCTTAAAAATTCTAAAAATTACGCTATTGCTAACAGAAAATTTGCCTCTTTTTTTTTTTTTTTTTTTTTTTTTTTTAAATTTACCCCTTAAGCATTTAGAGGTCAAGAAAGACGAAGTTAAACATTTTGCTGGAAGAATAACTCATATCATTTGCCACAAATATATTAAATGATCGAGATTCGTTTTTTCTTATTGTTACCTTTGCTTTTCAAAAATTTTAACACCCATGAGAAT
Organism: Parasteatoda tepidariorum; assembly: GCF_982258835.1. Lineage (NCBI taxonomy): Eukaryota > Metazoa > Arthropoda > Arachnida > Araneae > Theridiidae > Parasteatoda > Parasteatoda tepidariorum. The sequence goes on from NC_141759.1 coordinate 37,020,997, forward strand.
TTTGATTATGTAGCGCAAATAAAAAAATAAATAAACGGTGCTTATTAAAAAACTTTTTTAACCAATTTGGTCTTTCCTATCTATTTAAATGATATACTTCAAACATTTTCTTAGACAAGTAAGCACATACATTTCGAAATTTTAATTTTTTTCACAAGGTTTTTAAATTAAGATATAAAATGTGTCGACAGATGGCACTGCTAACAAGAAAATGTGTGATACATGTCAGTCTAATCCCTCTGAAATATTCTGTTATTGCATCATTCATGGCTGTTAGCAGCTTGCAGTTCTTCGGTTGACAATTTTAATAACTAATTTTGAAACTTGACGGAAATAAATATAACTCGTTTCCTAAGGAGAATGCAGCAAACCGTACATTTCTGTCATCTTCGTTTTCTTAAACTGATTTGCCGAATTGTCGATCATTTTCGGGTAACTAGATGTAGGAAAATAATTAAATCAGCTTTTTATAGCGTTATCTTTAACTTAAAAATTTATTTTGCAAGTATTTCAATAACTTGAATAGAATTTTCTATTCTAATTTTCTATTCTAATCCTATTTTCTATTCTAATAGAATTTTCGAAGATCATTTTCGAAACTTGTTAATGTGTCCTTAAATAAATGTTCTTTATTACTGAATTTAGTAATTAACAATATTGTTTTTTTTTCTTTCCGTAGAAATGGACAAACAGTGAAGTAGAAGGAAATGGAATTTCTCTCTGGAGCATGCATGAAATTTTTGGTTGTTGTAATTTCACAATTTAGAATTAGAAATAAAAAAAAACGTTAATTGTATTTCAAAATGCTTCTTAATTGTATTAAAATAAAATAAAATATGTACTGTAAGCAAGTTTTATTTTTGATCAAGAATTTTTAAATTTATGTATTGTTAATTAAATTTATGTTTTGCTTCTCACATAAGAAGTGGGCTGCTATGGAAACACAGCAACGATAGCAGCATAAAAAAGGAAAATAGCTGTTTAACACGTTGAGCGCAGCGTCAGCCAACGGTGGCTGACACTGAAATTACATTTAGGCGGCGTCAACCACCGGTGGCTGACACTGAAATTACATTTAGACAGCGTCAACTACCGGTGGCTGTCACTGAAATTACATTTAGGCTGCGTCAACCACCGCTTGCTGGCGCAGACCTTTAACATAGGCAGCGAAAAACAGCTGGCTGACAGCGTATAACATGATATAGAACTATAAAATTTGCACTCTTTTATGGAATTGCTGGAAATTTATACAAAATTTACTTAATTATTGTGATTCTTGGCTTAATAAATTCAATTTAATAGATTCTTATCCACCACTATTTCTACATAATTCGTAGGCTTATATAGTTCACAACTTTTGTCAGTTAAATCATGATAAACCTTCTAAAAAAATAGCAAAATTCGTCTAATATTTGCGAATTTAGTTTGTAGTTATTTACTGTGGCAATTATTTATGGTGTGGTAGTTATTTATGGTGGGCAAGCCATGTAAAATTAGCGTGGCACTCAACGTGTTAAAAGGAAGATAGAATCAGTGTATCGTAGATAAATATAAAGGGTATTAACATGAGGGCATTTAACAGTGTTTTTCGAAACTCTCTCGCCAAGAAAAATAAAAATAAGCGATGGTTTGAGTGCCTTACATGGGGTTCAAAGCTATCATTTTAAACTACTATCTTAATATAAAGAATTATATGAGTTTTAGAACAGACTAATAGCAGTTTAAAGCGAGAAACAACATGAATAAAGCACAAATGAAAGTACATATAAATGGAGATACTATAGTTTCAGTTCTATAAATTACCCCTTGTCTAAACGTCAAATGGTGGTTGAGAAGTAAATAGGCAAGCACTTGCATATTGGTTTAACCAGTAAGGACAGAAGAACTAGTTTGAACAAATAAATAAAAAGATAGAGATAAGAAATAAGAGTGACGGGACTTGGCTGGAACACAAGGGTGCAACAGAATTAATTAAAATTCCAAATGTTGGGAAAATGAATGTTGGACTTCCGAATGTTGGGAAAAGGTGGTACTCCAGAAAAATCATTAACTGGATTTTTAAAGCTTTTCAAAACATACAATGACTACTTGAATGACTGAATAGAGTTTGGAAGGTGAAAAGCAGTGTTGAATGATTTAAGGGGAAGAAAATTTAAACTTGTGATTAGAATTTCAACTGTTGTTAGAAACAATTTTACAATTTCAACTGTTTAGAAGAGTTAGAATTAGATTATTAAGTTTCTAATTTATTTGGAGAAATAAAATTGTAAAGCTCCGAGAATTCGCGAGCATTAATTAGCAGAGGGCGTAGCCTTTAATGTAAGTAAAATAAACTTTAAGAAACATCAAGGTATAAAAACTGAGAATTTAAATAAAGCTTTAAATAAAAAATTGAGAAGCTCGCTTAAAAGAAACTGCATCAGAGTTTTTGGGAACTACCGAACAGAATTCGAGCTCGCTTGCGATTATAAGAGAAAACATTAAGAGCTTTGAGACGATAAAAATTACGTGTTCATTAAATTGAGGGGAAGCCCTTGCAGAAGTACAGATTAGTTCAAACTTCGAATTATCAATAGTAATTTTAAGATAATTATTTTTCTATCGTCTGTTTATATGCTGGATTTATTTAATTAATTGACTAGAAAAATTAGGCATAAAGCATGGGGGGGGGGAAACTATGTCAAAGCTACTGTATTGAATGACCATTGATAATAACATTTCTCGTGAAAATAATTCTGTTTAATAGCACCCAAATATACAGTGTTTAAATTCATTAATCCTCAAATGGTTAATTTTTTCATTTATTGCTTAGAATAAAAGTTCCCATGAGAGCCCATTGTGTGCCAAATGATTCATGGATGTTAAGACTCTACAATGTGGTGATAGCTGATTATGGCGTGCGTTGCGTACGGGTACTCTTGATTTTTCAGACAAACTGGTACCCATCGATCTGAAGCACGGTGGGCTTCAAGCTAACTTTGGGGATCAAACTCAAGCTCTTCACAATTGTTCAGTGCCTTACCCATTGACCATTCCAGACTCCTTGACGAGAATAACTAAGTATAAAATTGTAAAATAGCATTATATTGATGGAATAGTAGTAGCAATTTATTTCCGTTGCTCTACTAGAGCTATAAACGACAGTCTGGGAAACATTCCTGAGAATGATCCGCATCACAGTTTTGATCCTCAGCGGAGGAAAAAAATATATTGCGAAAATATTAGCGACAAAACTTTTTTATTGAAATTATAGAATTACATGCTTATTTATAATTCTGTCATACTCGAATTTTCTTTCGCAAAATAAGATTTTCCCCCTTCCAAAATTATGTGTTCGCCAAAAGTCGCTGATTTGGCGAGATATTTCCACTTATACGCAAAATTGATGATTAATTCAAAACTTTTGCAAATTTTTAAGGTCCCAGGTAACTTTAAGAACGGGTAAATAACTTATATTTTAACTTCTATATTATATATTTAACTTATATTTTCCACATAGATGAAAATTATCAAAATCATTACCTTACTCCTTTTTTATTGCATATTTTTATGAGCCCAGATAATGCAGCAATCCAGTAAGTTTCTTAAATTAGAGTACACACGCTTTTAATTTCCCCCAAAATGGGGCTTTTCTAAATATGAACGTTTTGTGCCATTTTTAGAATAAGTATATAAGCATAGACAGCGCTGTCTTTAGACAGACTGAACTTGAACTAACAGTCCTGAGTAACTGTTGCAAATTCACAGCAGTTATTAATATATATTTTTATTCACAAAATGTATTATTTTATATGACGTCGGAGATTTAAATGAAAAAAAAAGTTTTAATGCATTTGTGACCAGCACTAAATGTTAATTTGGAAAGAACTGCTCTGACTCTTCAAATGGTATTTTAAAAAAAGAAAGTCCCATTAATATAAATTAACAACCACTATAAGTTTCATGAGAACACATGATTGCAGTACTTTTGTGTCCGCACTAGCGTCGTGGAGACCTTTGTTCGATCAAACTTATAATTAATAATTAATATTGAAAACTCAAGTTAGAAGTTATACTTTTAAGATAAAAAGTTTTAAAAAAATTCTGCAGGTTTATGCACTATTCTAGAGCTTCAATACGCCATCCTGCGGGGATTCACGAATTTAGCCTAACGGGTAAAAGTTTTGCTTTGGACAGGTTTCTATAGTTAAAACTCGATAAAATGAAAATAGGTTTTGTAATCATAGGAAGTTACATAATAAGTGCAAAAAAAAAAAAAAAGTGCGTGGAGTCCCTCCGTGCGGAAGAAGTTAAACTTCGTAACCTGCAACGCTAATTGTAGAAGAATCAGCAGTCGTAGAAGGATCACTAGTTCCATTCAACGACTCTTTTTCCTGCTCCCTAGTAAATTATATGTGTATCAAAACAAACTAAAAAAATATTTAGAGAAAAACAAAAATTTATGACTTTTATTATTTTTATGTTAGTGAGAACCAAAACAATATGGAAATGAATGAGGGAAAACTGGATCCTACCACGTGATTTCCCGGCCAATAAAAATGTAGCGTTAAACGTTTAACGCTTCCTTGTTGGAAGTCGCATACGAAGTATAACTTCAAAAATATTTATAGAAAAACAATTCGCGATCGCAACGCTCGAGTACGCCGTCTAGCGGGAGCCTGTAAATATCAGACATTAATTTATCACGTTTTCATTTAGTTCCATCAAAATCATTGACTGAATCAGACGCCATTTTTTAGCAGCAAATAAGAAACAAAATTTCCCTAAGGAAAAGGCCGAAGAACTTGAAAAAAATCTCCAGAATATTAGTAAATCTTTCAGGAACAGAACACGCCAAACATTTGAAGAAAAATTCCTCAATAATTTTTAATTTTTATTATCAACAAACTTGTGTCTGATGACTGATGACTTCCGATTTCGGATACTGTTACAGGTGTGTGTATTAAGGTAAAATGCATTTCTTCTGTCTTCAATTCATTACGAATTAAAGTGAAGTCAACATTGCTTTCGTCATTCCAGTGAATAAATATGAATTCAGAACATTCAGAATTGTAATAGTTATAGCATATTCTTCTTCGTTATGGAATAGTATATATTTCTGTATCCATATAATTCGGAAAACAACAATAAAAAATTATCCAAGATACTTGAAATAGTGCCATTTCTGCTGATTCTTAATTAATTTTAATCGTTTTCCTGGTAAGTATTTTTTAGTTTTGAAAGAATAAGTTCAACTAGAATTCAGCTATTCTGTTTTTAGCTACATATTCAAATTCATATCAATTATAAAATTTTGCTGTGTAGTATGTTATCTAAAACTAATGAAGGGATAAACTATGTATCTATTATTTGAGAATAAAGTTTTCAAACAAGGAACTTATCATTTTGGAATTCTCCGGGAATTATAAATCAGGTAAGTGCAATGATTTTTACAATAAAAAATTTGCTTGTAAATATTTTTTTTTCATTTAATGATGGTTCTCTACAGAATGATTTTTTTCGTCTGATTAAGAACTATAAGAATAATAAAAAAAGAAACAATATGAAAGTTTTTATTTCAATGTAAAGAATCCTTAAAATCGTTTTTTTATCCTAAGAATTCTTTATTTTCCATTTTTTACTTTATAATTTTTTGATAAGAATTGTTCTCAAAATACTTTTTTTGAAAAATTAAATGGTATAACATTATGTGTTTATGTATACTTCTTGTATATTCCAATGTTTGAAGTAATATGATTCAGAAAAGTATGGAATAAAAATTCGGTACTTACATATTAACGCCACCGCCGCTACAGATTTGGCGGTTTTTAAGTGCCGCTTATCTACACTTAAAATTTTTGCGACAGTTCATAAAATAAAACACTTTATTTAAAATCAAAATAGTCAATCGGATTTCGGTGGAAAATGAGCCGATATAGAGTTTAGCATAGATTCAAAACAATCATATCGCCATATGAGCCCTGATAAATAAGATTCCAAATGAAGTAACATTTCCAAAACGTACGTTTACCAAGATAAAGTTTTATGTTGTGAAAATTGGCAAATTTTCGTTTTTTCGGTAAAATATTTTCCTCCTGAAAAAATAAAATTGCATCTTGTTTTGTTCTTGGCAAATCCCAAAGACGAATTTTCGTAGCACTAAAAATGGCGACAAAAGAGAATTGTTTTTTTGTTTTGTTTTTGTTTCGTCAGCATTCTTTATTTTACGTTTCTTAGTTTCTAAATAATGATTTTTATTGAAACTTGAAATTTTTTGCTAAAAATTGTTGTCAAAAAACTTTGTTTACAAAATTAAATTTCATAAAATTATGAGGCTTATGTATATTTTTTGTTCATTTTAATTTTTGAAGTAATATGATTCTTAAAACTATAGAATGTAAAGTTTAAATGGGCCTTTCATGTTATATCATTAAATTTAGTAATACTATTTCTCGGGCATTAGGTTTTAACTCTTATAAGAATATACATATTTTTTTCTGTTAATGTACGAATATTTTTCCGATGTGTTTTGGATATTCTTTCTCTAATAAAAAGAGATACCATTTTGTTTTCGTTTGCATAAGAAAGAATGTCAAGCATTTTTCTTTTTTAAATTTAATTAGCCACAATAAAGAAGGAACGTTGCAATGCTACGTGCTACATTAACGACGTCTCTAGAGTAACTGAATGACTGTTCATATAGAAATCGCAGGTATTAGTCTCATACAACAACGCCCCCTATTCGAGATCGCAACGAACTATAGGGGGCGTTGTTGTATGAGACTAATACCTGCGATTTCTATATGAACAGTCATACAGTTACTCTTGAGACGTCGTTAATGTAGCACGTAGCATTGCAACGTTCCTTCTTTATTGTGGCTAATTAAATTTAAAAAAGAAAAATGCTTGATATTCTTTCTTATGCAAACGAAAACAAAATGGTATCTCTTTTTATTAGAGAAGGAATATACAGAACACATCGAAAAAATATTTGTACATTAACAGAAAAAAATATGTATATTCTTATAAGATTTAAAACCTAATGCCCGAGAAATAATTTTACTGAATTTAATGCAACAACTATTAACTTATAACATGAAAGGCCCATTTGAACTTTACATTCTATAGTTTTAAGAATCATATTACTTCAAAAATTAAAATGAACAAAAAGTATACATAAGCCTCATAATTTAATGAAATTTAATTTTGTAAACTAAGTTTTTTGACAACAATTTTTATCAAAAAATTTCAAGTTTTAATGAAAATCATTATTTAGAAACTAAGAAACGTAAAATAAAGAATGCTGACAAAACAAAAACAAAAAAACAATTCTTTTTTGTCGCCATTTTTAGTGCTACGAAAATTCGTCTTTGGGATTTGCCAAAAACAAAACAAGATGCAATTTTATTTTTTCAGGAGGGAAATATTTTACCGAAAAAACGAAAATGTACCGATTCCCACAACATGAAATTTTATCTTGGTAAACGTACGGTTTGGAAATGTTATTTCATTTGGAATCTTATTTATCAGAGTTCATATGGCGATATTATTGTTTTGAATCTATGCTAAACTCTATATCGGCTCATTTTCCACCGAAATCCGATTGACTATTTTGATTTTAAATAAAGTGTTTTATTTTATGAATTGTCGCAAAAATTTTAAGTGTAGATTGGCGGCACTTAAAAACCGCCAAATCTGTAGCGGCGGTGGCGTTAATACGTAAATACCGAATTTTTATTCCATACTTTTCTGAATCATATTACTTCAAACATTGGAATATACAAGAAGTATACATATACACATAATGTTATAACATTTAATTTTTCAAAAAAAATAATTTTGAGAACAATTTTTTATCAAAAAATTATAAACTAAGAACGGAAAATAAAGAATTCTTAGGATAAAAAAACGATTTTAAGAATTCTTTACATTGAAATAAAAACTTTCATATTGTTCCTTTTTTTTACTATTCTTATAGTTCTTAATCAGACGTAAAAAACCATTCTGTAGAGAACCATCATCAAATGAAAAAAAAAATATTTACAAGCAAATTTTTTATTGTAAAAATCATTGCACTTACCTGATTTATAATTCCCGGAGAATTCCAAAATGATAAGTTCCTTGTTTGAAAACTTTATTCTCAAATAATAGATACATAGTTTATCCCTTCATTACTTTTAGATAACATTCTACACAGCAAAATTTTATAATTGATATGAATTTGAATATGTAGCTAAAAACAGAATAGCTGAATTCTAGTTGAACTTATTCTTTCAAAACTAAAAAATACTTACCAGGAAAACGATTAAAATTAATTAAGAATCAGCACAAATGGCACTATTTCAAGTAACTTGGATAATTTTTTATTGTTGTTTTCCGAATTATATGGATACAGAAATATATACTATTCCATAACGAAGAAGAATATGCTATAACTATTACAATTCTGTATGTTCTGAATTCATATTTATTCACTGGAATGACGAAAGCAATGTTGACTTCACTTTAATTCGTAATGAATTGAAGACAGAAGAAATGCATTTTACCTTAATACACACATCTGTAACAGTATCCGAAATCGGAAGTCATCAGTTGCAAGTTTGTTGATAATAGAAGTGAAAAATTATTGAGGAATTTTTCTTCAAATGTTTGGCGTGTTCTGTTCCTGAAAGATTTACTAATATTCTGGAGATTTTTTTCAAGTTCTTCGGCCTTTTCCTTAGGGAAATTTTGTTTCTTATTTGCTGCTAAAAATGGCGTCTGATTCAGTCAATGATTTTGATGGAACTAAATGAAAACGTGATAAATTAATGTCTGATATTTACAGGCTCCCGCTAGACGGCGTACTCGAGCGTTGTGATCGCGAATACTTTTATGACTTTTATTTTTTTTATGCTAGTGAGAACCAAAATAATATGGAAAAGAATGAGGGAAAACTGGATCCTACCACGTGATTTCCCGGCCAATAAAAATGTAACGTTAAACGTTTAACGCTTCCTTGTTGGAAGTCGCATAAGAAGTATAACTTCAATAATTATCATTATTATTATTTTCTAATGTTTGAAAATATTAGAATTTACACATAACAATGAAACATATTTTATGTATTTCATCGAATATATTTTATAAATTTTATTTCATGAATATATAATAAAAAGAATTAGAAAACAAACAGAATAATAACACACCTCGTCCACTTTTTATGATAAACGTTTCAAATAATACATTATAGAAAAAAAATTCCATAAAAAATAAAACGTTGCTTAACAATATATTCAATAATGATATTATTTATATATCAATTTACATGGATAAACATTAAATGTAAAAATATTTTTGATAAATAATATTAGCCTAGATAACAACAGAGTCGAAACAAAAATAAAATCCAGCATATGAAATGTGAATAACATATGTTTAAGCTCGAAAATAAACAACACAGGAGGTATTTAACTTTTAACCCCTTCAATACGGTGAAAAATCAGTCCAAGTGCGCCCCATTGCCGGGATCAGGTATTTCTCCTCCAAGCTATTACTAGATAAAATAACTTTTATGCCTAAAAGGTTGAAGGTCTTGGAGACGCATAAACGTCCCCATAACAGCGCACCATCAATAAAAATTATTTCACAAGCTTCATTGATGGGGCAGCATATGTCCCGCCGTAAGCCCAAAGCATCTAAACCCCGAGACGGGGTATGTCCCGGCCAGAATTCTATAAAATAATGTCAATAACTCATTTTTATTGACATTTTACTTTAAATTTTGACGATTATTTCAGGCAACGTTTTTTTTATTAACATTTTCATGTGCATTTGCGTTAACATTTTTACTAACATATTTATTTATAAACAGTTTTCGAAATTAACAGTTATAAAATAAGAAAGGTAAAAAATTGAAAGTAGTGGAGGAACAACAGTATCTAAAGTCTGGGTTTCTTGAGGATGTGTTAGGGCTGGAAACAGTTCTTGCACAGTGCTACGTTGCAAGAGATGCACACTATTTTCGAGCGTGCCTCTTTATTCATTTTTGCGCACCATGGACATCTTCTACGCGTTTTTTTCCTCAATTGGGAAACGGTTTCCAACAATGAAAAGTCTCGCTGTTGTTGATGATGATGATATAGTTTTGGAGAAAGAGGGCCTTTGCTTATTGACTTCCTTGCTCGCATTTCCAATTGTTTTTTCTTTTCATTTCTGTACTTTCGTTCGTACATTGGGCAATGTAAATTAATAAGCTTTTGGGAAAGATCTTGAAGAAATAATCTACTTCGGTGGCTTCGTTGCCAATCGAGAAATTTGTTTGACCCTTGATGTAAGTAACTAGTGGCATTCGTGGTGTAAAGTTAGTTGGATGGGACCATGGAAATGCTGGTGGATTCTGGTTCTGGAGCTCAACTTCATCACCAAACAAATCATTGTGATTGGGTGAAACGACTTCATTGTCGGTCTCCTCTTCAGTGTTTTCAGTTTCAGAAGACTCACTAATGTAAGCGAGTTGTCGCAACTTGTTATCAGGGTAAATTCTCTTTCGACTCATTTCGACCCTTCATCAGAGGGAGGAGCCTAGCCTTCGAATTATTTAGAAATAGTGGTGGCTGAAAACCTAATAAATTGAATTCATTAAAACTAAAATCACAATTTATGAACTACCACTCTAAAATATTTATTCGCTGTCCGGAGCAAGTTGTCGCTTGCTCGATTAGACCTGGAACGATTGACGTAGGAAATTCATGGACTCAGAACGATGAGACGGCCTTAAAATCGGTTCGGAGACCAAAGTGGGCGTTATTTTCTGTCCTAGATATTTTTCAGTAACTGGGACATATGTTGTCCCAACCGTAATATCAAAAATTTACCAGACTGAGACAGCACATGTCCCGACCGGTGCGAGAGGGTTAAACAAGAAAAGATAAAAATTTTCAAACAAGAAATGCATGATTGATAAATTTAATTTATCCTTTGAAATTTTTTTTTAAAAGATTGCAATTTCTCTAAATCATTCTTTTAACGGAGAGTATGCCAAAGGAAATAATGCCGATTCCCGCATGACGGGGAAATGTACTCGATCAATGTACGATTATCAACTCGTATGCTGTCACGGATACCACATAATGCCGATTCCCGCATGACGGGGAAATTTACTCGATCTATATACGATTATCAACTCGTCTGCTGTCACGGATACCACAATTTCAAAGCAAAACGTTTGGGAAATATTGGTCTATATTTTCGCAGGCCTGTCAGATATGCCGCGCTCAGGCATCACCGCCTACATCAGAAAGTCTCCACACGGTTTCTTATAAGTAATTTGCTCAGATCATTTAAAAAGTGAACCACTTGTTCGCATGAACCCAAATTCTATTTTGAAAGTACTCATATGTCTACTCATATGTGTTGGTTATCTTAGCATCAGCCCCGCTAGGGGCTCCAACTAATTCATCTGAGTGGAAATAAATAATAAATCGCCGAAGCGCAACTGAGAGGTGAAAGTTGGGGTTCAGTATCTTTTACTGAGAGAAAATTAAAATGAAGTAGTGAGATTGAACAAACAAGTTTGAGAGAGAGAGAAGAGGTTTTGTGGCAGACTGCCTCGCCTCCCTTCGAGGTATTACCCCGAGCTTCACAGGTGCACAGTAGCCACATAGCCCCAGGGAAAAGGGGAAATACATAATAAATGCGCAAAATTATTTACAAGTATTTACAGCTATTTACAAAATTTACGGGACAAAACTCCGTCGGATAGGAAAAAGGCGGTTGCCGGGCTATATTTTATGTTGTCTTTGATGAGCTCAAAATCAAAATTTTTGAAGTAATTGCACGTATGACAAGAGAGTGCATCTCTGAAGAAACTTGCACATAGTTCAGCTATGTGCTCATCTATTTTGTTGATTTTTAACTCTCGTCTTAGATCTTTCATTCTCATGGATCTGGGGGCTCCTGTGATATATCTGAGGAATTTATTTTGAGTGATCTCCAGTTTCTTTTTTTGACTAACAGTGGTTGTGCTCCATGCAGGGGCTGCGTAGCTGATGATCGGTCGAATACATTGGAGGTATAGGGTTCGTTTTGTTTTGAGAGATAGTTTTGAATTATAGTTTAATATTGGTTTCAGAGATCTATAGGCTCCTTGCGCTTTGCTAATAATATTTTCAATATGGGTATTCCAGTTTAAAGAACTAGTAAGAGTGACGCCTAGGTAGGTGGCCTTTCGAACTAGTGGTATTTCATCATTGAAAAGAGTAATATTTGGATAAATGACTTTCTTTTTACTTGATTTCCTAATAATTAGTAGTGAAGATTTAGTGGTGTTGATGGCTACCTTCCATTTTGTGCACCAGGCTTCGATATGAGGTATGATATTACTGAGATTAGTAACAGACTTCTTGGGATTTATTGATCTGCTCATAAGTGCTGTATCATCTGCGTAGAAGGCTGAGGTGATGTTTCTCATATTATTAAAATTTGGAAAGTCTGCTGAATAAATTAGGTAGAGCACAGGGCCGAGAATTGAACCTTGCGGAACTCCTGCTTTAATGTTTCTAGCGGAAGAAAATGCTGTATTGATCTTAATATGAAAAGTTCTGTTTGTCAGATAATTATTAATTAGTAGTATTAGATCTTTGGGGATATTGAAATTTATGAGCTTGTATACGAGGCCCTGATGCCAGACTCGGTCAAAAGCTTTGGCCACATCCAACATCAGGAGCGCTGTTGTTTCTTTTTTGAAGAATCCTTGGTTAATATTCTCAATGATTCTCACTAGTTGTTTAGTGGTGGATAAATGTTCTCGAAAACCGAATTGTTCATCCGGGATAAAACTGAGATGGGGCTTTAGTCTGTTGAGGATTATCTTCTCAAAAATTTTTGAAAATACGGTCAGCAAACTAATAGGTCTGTAGCTTTCAGGATTTAGAAGATTTTTCCCCTGCTTAGGGAAGAGCACAACCTGAGCATGTTTCCATTTTGGTGGGAAATATTTCAGTTTCAGGCAAGCATTGATGATGTTTAGCAGCTGCTCGATGATGTTGGGAGGGAGGTTTTTAATCATGAGGTTATTTATATTATCAGCACCGGGAGCTTTCTTATTCTGAAAATTGGTGATAATACTGGTGATCTCTTCCACAGTGGCTAGATCTGATGTTAAATGATAGTCATTTTTTAAGAAATTTTTGACGACCTTGCTGATAATGTCATCGGAATTTGCATCAATATGATCATTATTGAGCGAAAATTGTCTTTCCATTGTGTCTGCGAAAATCTCGCATTTATCACTATCGGAATAAGTCTTGCCATTTGGGCCATTTAGTGGCATGTTAGTGGTGTTATTCGCCTTTAGAGATCGTACCATGTTCCAAGCGGTTTTGTCCAGAGTGGTAAGACTCTCGACTTTTTCGTTCCAGGTTTCTTTTTTAAATTCGTCGATTTGTTTCTTTATGCTTTTGCTAAAGTTATTTAGCTGATTTTTAATGTTTGGATCCAGAGTTCTCTGATAAAGTTTCCTTAATTTATTCTTCATTTTAATTTGACATTTAATGTAGAATGGCAATTTATTTTGAAAGTACTTGAGAGAAATTTGTCATATATATTTGACAGTTGAATCTGTTGTGGTTGACAAGTAAATAAAACAAGCCAATTATATTCATAAATTAAACAAATTTTTAGAAATATATTTGCTACCACTTTCTAATTTTTAATAGATATATTAAATGGTTCTTTCACTACTTGATTAACCTTCATAGTGGTCTGATCGGACTACCTACAAAAAAAAACGTGTGGAGGCTTTCAGTTATAGGAGGCGTTAATTGAAAGCCTCCACACGGTTTTTTTAATTAGTAGTCCGATCAGACCACTTTGGAGGATATCCACTTTCAAACGCGTCATTTAAAACAAAATCTAGTTAAAATAAGAAAGCGGTAGCAAATATATGACTAAAAATTTGATTTATTTATGAATATTATTCGTTTGCCTTTTTCACTTGTCAACCACTACAGATTCAATTCTCAAATATATATGATAAATTTCTCTCAATTACTTTTATAAAAGGTCTTGGGTTCATGCGCACAACTGTTTCACTTTCGAAATAGTCTGCGCGGACTACTTACAAAAGACCGTGTGGAGGCTTTCTGATGAAGGAGGCGATGGCTCAGGGCTACTCACTGACACCAGCGATTAAACTGCAGTAGCGAACATGCAATATGGAAATCATCATAACGGGCTTGTGTGATTTTTTCCGACGAGTCCAGTGTCAGCATGCAATCTGATTCATGTTGAACTTATGAAGTAAACAAATTTTTCAACCTTTCTTCCAAGGCAACATTGGAAAACATAGTTGCGGTTTTGTAGGATTGGTAATTTGAGAAGGAATTATACAGGGATCCAGAACAGATCTGCAAGATCTATCATGACAAGCCAAATTTATCGAGAGATCCTTTTGGAACAAGTACTTACGTGCGTGTAAAATTTCAGTATGTGGAGGACAACACTCGTCCTAACCAAGTAATCGTTGTAAACGGATGCCTTCAAACTGAGGATATCATCCGCTTGGAAGGATTATCCTTTTCATCTGACTTGAATCTAATGGAACATGTGTGGGGCATGCTTGGCTGATGGGTGTCCGCCCATCAGTCACCTACTACATGTGTACCCGAACTTCGGAGAGCAATGCATGCTGAGTGGAGTAATCTTCCCCAAGATCAGCTCGATAATTTGATACTCACCATACCTAGGCGTTCTATGGACTATATTTCATCGTATGGAAGACAAACATTCTATTCACCATCATTCCAACCATGTAATATTAAGTATTTGTAAAGGAGATATTTTGCATTCCAGTCAGCAAAAATCATAGTTTTTATGATTTTTGATACATACATCATATTTTTTGTTATTTATCTTTTGTTTAATAAATGGGGCTTCTGAATAAGTCCCATTTGTTCTGTACCTGAAACTCGTTTTGCTGGAGATGGTAATATGCCTAATTTATAGATATGAGTGTAAATCTTAGAAGAGCAATAAAACGAAGAGAATATTTGTAAGATTGTAACAATTACATATCACTATCCTCTTCGGAGACTAACTCATTTAGAGAAAATATTTCTTTTCTATTGATAGTAAAAATAAGGCAGTAATATTTTAACCGTTTAAACACAAAATGACATTTTTGGATCAAGCCACTTTTTCAAAATATTTAAGCCTGTTAACTGAAATCTTTCATTCCTAGCGCTTACACTTGGAGAAGCTGAACATTTCTATTAACCAAGATGTAATAATAATAATGAAAAATTATATATCTTGATATTTATTTCGTTCTGGAATCAATAGTTGTGTTTTATTCAGAGTTCACACGTCTTGGAAAAATAAATGAGTGGTAGCTGGGATATTTCAAGACTGCTGAAAACTGCTTAAATTCATTGTTCATTTCTGAATTACGGAATTAATTCCTAGATGTTTTTTGCATCAATATATATTTCTTTTAAATTAAACATTTATAGATAGCTTAAACCATTTAATTATTTCTCACTTAAGACATTTTCCAGACAATGGGAACACTGTTTATTACAAAATTAGTCATTAATTGTATAAAATTTCTATTTTATTTTACATGAAAGCCAGCTATAACTTTTTTTAATAAAGGCACTTTACCCGGTACTACAAAATAAAGAGCCCGACATGTAAACGGTTAATGAATTAGAAATATTTTGTCCACCATTACATAATAAATAAATAAAAATGTATTTACAAAATATAAATTTATATTCAAGATCGGAAAAGGGAAGCAAAAATTCAAAACATATTAAAACTTCTCTTTTATTCTCTACTGCTTGAAAAAAATATTTCAAAAAAATATTTATGAAATTATTTATTTTCCTACAGGATTATATATAATGGATACCGGATTATGTATCAAGATATATAATCCTGTATTGGTCTTATAATTATTGAACTAAAATACAACGTATACGTACAGTGATATATCTATTATTTTCTGTTTCACACAATAGGATATATATATATATATATATATATATATATATATATATATATATATATATATATATATATATTTCTTCTGTGCGTGTGTTTGTCACTGAACTCCTCCTAAACGACTGGACAAATTTAAATGAAATTTTCTGTATACCTTCAGAAGGATTCGAGAACGGTTTAGATTCACAATTCGGTCCAATTTCAATTGTTTTTTTAATTAATTTTTTATTGAGTGGGAAAAATTTTACTTCTTAAAAGTTATACTTCTTATGCGACTTCCAACAAGAAAGCGTTAAACGTTTAACGCTACATTTTTATTGGCCGGGAAATCACGATCCAGTTTTCCCTCATTCATTTCCATATTGTTTTGGTTCTCACTAGCATAAAAATAATAAAAGTCATAAAACTTTTGTCTTTCTGTAAATATTTTTTTAGTTTGTTTTGATACACATATAATTTAACAGGGAGCAGGAAAAAGAGTCGTTGAATAGAATTTGTAATTTCGTGTTATTATTGTGTTTGAAGAGTTTTGAAGTGTGCATTTTAAAAATGTAAAAAACTACACATTTTGTAGATTCAGTGCGGAATTGAAGTGAGTATTTTGTATAATTTTAGATTGAATTTATACGTGCGTTGGTTAACAACCACTCTAACCTATAAATTCATTTGTGAAGCTAATTGATTTCATATAAAACTTTTTCAATTGTTTTTATTTAACATTTCTTATTTGAAATATTAAATAAAAAAAAAGCAAAAAAATAAAATTACGCATTTTTTTATCTAAAATTCGGTACAATAAATCTTTTTAGTCCTGTTACTTAATTAAAATATCATTTTCAATAAATTACTCATATTTTTTATGTACTATTTTACAGTATTTTGTTTTACAAAGAAATGCCACGTCTTCGTGGAAGAGCAAGAAATATTGGTCGACGTACTCGAAACGCACAATTGGTCCATGATCATCGATTGAATAGAACAGTTGAAGAGCACTTGACGGATAATGTGAATTCAAGAAATCAAGTTGCATCTTCACGTGAAAACGAAAATTCAGAGCAACACAATCAACGTCTTCGTGCAAATGCATTAAGACAACAAGAGACACGCCAACAAGCGACCAACGAAAACAGAGAGCGTAACCAATGGCGTATGCAAGATAATCGAGCTCACTTAATCGTCTTGCGTTTGAATATGACCGTCACATGCATTACTCTTAATCGGTAGTATGGACAACAAGTGTCAATATTGTCATGCTTTAAAGTACAAAGGTGAATCAGCTGGTTTATGTTGCGCATCTGGAAAAATTTCACTTCCACCGTTAAATCCATCACCGGAACCTTTGAAAACATTATTAGCTGGAACCGCATCTCAATCGAAATTCATAAATTCAATTCTTGCTTTCAAATAACATCATTTGGAGCAACAAAAATTGTTCATAATGAGGATGGTCGTAATTTTGAATCTACATTTAAGATTCAAGGTCAAGTGTACCACCTAATTGGTTCATTGCTTCCAATGCCTAATATGGATAATGGAAAATGTACGAAACGTTTTCCTAAACCATGTCAAACTGACACTATCACCAATATCGATGGTTATCCTATCTCACCGTCGTAGAGATGTAGACAATGGCGGTCAATCATATGAATTGTGTCTATCAAACGGTGTAAGAGTTGACATCGATAATTGCTGGGTGGTTCCATACTCACCATTGCTGTGCAAAGCCTATAAAGCACACATAAACGTTGAGTTATGCAGTTCGGTGAAATCTATCAAGTACATTTGTAAGTCCCCCTCAAATCCTGCTAGCTGCCTCACCGTGGCGAGGGGGTGCCACTGGGCGGAATGGGCGAAGTACGTCGGGAGTTTAGCTCCTGGTAGGGCCACCCTAGGCGTGAAGGCCATTCCATTATGCCCAGCTAATGCTAGCAGGTGAAACTATGGAGCTAAATCAGTCTTCTACCTTTGGTGCTCCAGGTCACTTTCGGCCAACAGAAGCTGTAACACTTTACCCTGTACCATGAGTCTAGTTCAATCCAGTTCTCATACTGCATCGCCTGTCGCGCAGGTTAATCAGAGGCGCGTTCCTGGTTTAAGCAGAGGGCCAGGTTCGACAAGTACACTACAGTCTCTATCTTCTAAGGGAAAATCTCTTAAGATTATTCAATGTAATATTAATGGCCTAACTACTGTTGCCATGAGAGTGAAGCTGAACCAGATTCTGGACTTGGCTGAATCCCATGACGCGCAGATTATTGCCTTGCAGGAGACAAGGCTTAGAGAGTCTTCTCAACTGAATATCAGGGGATTTCACACCTATAGATGTGACAGGCCCAATAGAGGCGGAGGTGGTCTAGCACTGTTAATTAGAAATGTGAACTACAGGCATATAGATATCTCTTCAATGAATTCTGATCTTGAGATGCAGGGTATTCTGATTAATTGGCACAACAGAAAGTTAAAAATTTTTAATCTCTACCAGCCACCAAGCACAAATTGTCTGCCTGATATTTTCCTTGATCAAGATCCTGTCAACTTCCCAAGTATCTTTTTGGGAGACATTAACGCTAAACACACTCAATGGGGGTGCTCAGCTAATAATAGCAGAGGAAATGATCTCCTAGAAGCCGTGGATGACAGATCCCTTATGTTTCTTAATGATGGATCTTGTACACATTACTCATTCAGCTATAACTCTGCTGAAGCTCTCGATATCTCTATTGTTAGTGCTGAGTTGTATGCATCGTGCCAATGGACTGTTTTAAATAGTGTGGGCAGTGATCATCTGCCAATCTTGATTGAATTTAACGACAAACTTTCGACTCCAACTGTTAGAGAGAACTTTTGGAATTTTCGTAAAGCTGACTGGAATACTTTTACTGAGTTAACCAAACGGAAATTTTGTGATGAGAGCCTTAGTGACGACCTCGAATATAACTGGAATTCATTCAAAAACTCTATTATCCATGCTGCTAAACAAAGTATACCAAGGGGAAACTTCAAACGACCCAGGACCTTACACTCTTTTAATATTCCTACGATTACTGCCTTATTTGAAAAAAGGGACTCGTTGATTCGGGAGCTTAAAAACTCTAACAAACCTGAACTAAGAATTGGCCTCAAGAAAACTAATGCTGAGATTAAACGAGCCTATGCTCACAATAAGAGGAAAACTTGAATTGATATGTGCAGTAAAATTGATGCTAGAACTCCCAGCACAAAACTGTGGAAACTTGCCAAGGCTCTGGGTAAACAGCATCCTCAAATAGAAAAATGCAATACAATTGTGAGCCAGGTCGATTATGTTCCCCTCAATGATAAGGCTGCTGCAGACTGTTTGGGTGATTACTACACGCAAGTGAGTAAATTGGCATTCAATGAAAATGATAAACCAATTGAAACAAATGCGAGAAATAAGGTTCATAAATGTCGCAGTTCAAACCTTGGAGCCTCGATCTTTATTACTGCTTTTACTATGCATGAACTTGACTCTGTTTTGAGTGATGTCAATCCAAAGAAATAACCCTGGTCCCGATAATATACATGCTCATATGATTCTGCATCTTGGACCCAATAGCAAACTCAAATTATTGGATATAATTAATCAGTCATGGAAAAGAGGTCGTATACCACTTGACTGGAAAAAGGCGATTGTCATCCCAATAAGGAAGATGGACAAAGATGCTGGATCTCCTGAGAGTTATCGTCCCATTTCCTTGACTAGCATCCCGTGTAAAATAATGGAGAAAATGGTATTAAATAGGCTTATTTTTTATCTCGAAACAAACGACTTGCTCCCAAAAGAGCAGTACGGTTTTAGAAAAGGCCATAGTACGATTGACCAAATCTTATATTTTTGCCAGAGTGTAAGAGACGCTCAGAACATGCGGCCCACTAATCATACTGTGGCTGCATTCTTGGATTTAACAAAGGCTTTTGACCGAGTGTGGCGAAATAAGCTAATAATCAAGCTTTTTGATGACTTTAGAATTAGAGGTAACGCTCTCCCTTGGATTTCTGATTATTTAAGGGCCAGAACCATCAGAATTAAATTCAATCAGACCCTCTCAAGAAATTTTAGACTCAGCCAGGGAGTCCCCCAGGGTTCCGTCTTGGGGCCTCTGCTCTTTTGCCTATTTTTTGCTGGCATCGAAAAGGTGATATCTAAGAGATGTAATGTTGGTATTTTCACCGATGATGTCGTCCTCTGGCACTCTGGCGCTGACATTAAGACTATTGAAGACAATATCAACCTCACTCTAAAAGATGTGAGTGACTTTGCTCATAAACACAAACTGGTTTTTAACTCATCTAAATCTGTTGTTAGTTTTTATACTACCAATAGGCACATATACAATTATAAACCTACTATTTGTTTTAACGGTCAAAATTTGCCTTACGAAAAGAATGCAAAATATTTGGGTTTTATTATGGACCAAGAGATTCTTGGCAATAAGCACATCGAACTGCTGGAATCGAGGTGTAGAAAGAGGTTAAGTATCCTAAAATATATTTCTGGGCAAGACTGGGGAGCAGATGCTACAACTTTGAAATTAACATACACTGCACTTATTAGACCCATACTGGAATATGGGGCACCTATTTATTCCTGTGCTTCAGAGACAAACCTGAATAGATTGGAAAGAGTCCAAATTAGTGCTGCAAAAATTATTACAGGTTTGAGGCGTAGCTGTCCAGATAAAATTGTTCTGTTTGAATCTGACCTCCAACCGTTATACATGAGAAGGAACTCCAGTCTCAAGAAATACTACAATAAGCTCATCAGTTTTGGTGACCAGAACAGAACCTCTTACTATCTCAAAAATTGGAAAAATAACCATAGACTGAAGAGAAACAGTCCCTTCTCTTTGGCTGTTTCAATTCATCTTGTAGACTTGCAATATCCCTGCCGAATTGAGCCTCACTCCTTGAGATCATGTTTTAGCCCTGTTACTGATTTTTCAGGTATCCATTTCCATACGGAGCTGTTGTACCCGGCCTATAAAAGTAAAGACAACCCAGAATTTATGAAACAAATGGCTCTTGAAACTATTAGCCAAATATCATCAGATGCTTTACAACTATACACAGATGGCAGCAAGAGCGACGAAGGTCATTCAGGTAGTGGGGTTTTTATTAAAACACCCACGTACACATTGAGTCTCAAAATTAGAAATTCTGAATTTTGCTCAGTTTTCAAATCTGAGCTTATTGCGATTGAAAATGGCCTAAGACATGTTGAGAATATTGCTGAGCCTGACTTTAAGCATATATGGATACTGACGGATAGCAAATCTTCAATCCAACACCTTAGCAACTGGAGGAATGTTGGAGACAGGGCTGCGGCTTCAATTTTGGGGATGCTCTTCAGGCTCTCTGCGGACTTTGGAGTACACTTCCAATGGATTCCATCACACGTTGGAATCAAAGGTAACGAGATGGCGGACTCACTGGCTAAGGATGCTTCTTTGGAACCTCTACAGCCAGATCTACCTTCCACTTTCAACGAGGTCTTTTCAGAGTGCAAAAAAATGTTTATGGACCTCTGGAGGGTTCCTCTTCCGCATAGTTGGTATTTCAGAAAACGACCTGGAAGTGCCTTGCTTTTTGAGGGACCTAGAAGCCAGCAGACTTGTTTATCTCGCTTTGCAAGTGGTCACTTGAGGTGTCTCTCGTATGTTCAGGGGCAAAAGACTTTTGGACTTTGCACTAAATGTAGGACTGCTCAGGCTTCGCCCGAGCATATTCTAAACTGTATCGATTTTAAGATCGACGAGGTTTTTTTCAAAACCTCATCTGTTTTTAGCCTTCCTGGACATTTTTGGACTTATGGAATTGGTCTAATTGGGATGGACTTCTTGGGGATTAGAAACAACAACACATTTGTAAGTACGTTCATAAGGGCAGTGATAAAGCTATATTTGCTGTTCAAAATGTAAATTAGAATGACGAAATAACACATTATCAAATGGGACGATACATAAGTAGTAATGAAGCTATTTGGCGAATTTTTACATTTCCTATACACGAAAGGGATCCTGCTGTTGTACATTTGGCTGTGCATCTTGAAAATGGACAGCGTGTTTATTTCACAGAACAGAATGCACTACAACAAGCTTTGACAGCTCCAAAAACAACTCTTACTTAATTTTTAACCTTTGTAATCGACAAGATATTGTTGGTGATTTTGCAAAGACATTAATGTATACTGATGTTCCTAAATTTTTTACATGGAATAAACAATCAAAAAGTTGGGAATCACGGAAACGAGGCACTCCAGTCCCAGGATTTGCCGACATAGTTATGACAAATACTTTAGGACGATTATATACAGTTCATCCTAAGCAACGTGAATGCTTTTTTCCGCGTTTGTTATCGGTTAACGTTCCTGGACCGACATCCTTCCAATACTTTCGGAAAGTCAACGGTAATTTATACGGCACTTTCTTTGATGCGTGCCGTGAGTTACATTTATGGGAGGATGATAACCATTGGGACCTCACACTTGCAGATGCAGCACTGAGCTCATCTCCACAGCAAATTCGTCAATTATTTTCAATAATATTGACAACGTGTTTTCCGTCTGAAGCATCTGCTCTGTGGAATAAATATAAAGACTCAATGAGTGAGGATATTTTGCATCGGATTAGAATTATTAATCAAAATCTCAGCATTGTATTCTCCTCAGAAATATATAACGAGGCATTAATAATGATTGAGGATATTTGTATTCCTATTTCGAACATGCCACTCATAAATTGTGGCATGCCAGCGCTAATCCGCCAAGCAGCATATATCATCAACAGCGATGTTCAACGTGAAAACCAGTTCGATATGACTTCTCTGGCTACTTTTGTTGCTAACAATGAACGATTGCTTACTGCTGAGCAACGAAATATATATGATCAAATTAACATGTCAATTGCATCACAAAAAGGTGGATGTTTTTTCTGGACTCACCAGGTGGCACTGGTTAAACATTCCTCATCTCACTAATACTTGCGCTCATTCGATCTCAAAATCATATTGCATTGGCAATTGCTTCATCAGGCATTGCAGCAACCTTACTTGATGGTGGACGGACAGCGCATTCAGCACTTAAATTACCTTTGAATATTCATACCAATCCTGAAGCAATGTGTAACATAATGGAGCATTCAGGCATGGCTGAAGTTTTGAGAAAATGTAAAATTATTATCTGGGATGAATTATTATCGGGGAATGGCCCACAAGCATTCGCTTGAAGCTCTCGACAGGTTCCTAAAAGATATCAAAGATAATACTCGGCTTTTTGGTGGTGCTCTACTGCTGCTGTCAGGTGATTTCAGACAAACATTACCCGTCATTCCACGTGCGACATATGCGGACGAAATAAACGCATGTTTGAAAGAATTTTATCTGTGGCGAAGTGTCAGTACATTATGCCTTACTCTTAATATGCGTGTTCAACTTCAAAATGATCAATCAGCGTCATGATTCTCTGAACAACTGTTAGACATTGGCAATGGTAAAATTCAATTGTATGAAGATACACAATATATTCGACTCCTACAGAATTTTTGCAACATGGTGCCAACCAAAGAGGAGTTAATAAAAAGTATCTTTCCAGATTTGCCACATAATTATTCTAATCATGCATGGCTACGTGAGCGAGCTATTTTAGCTGCAAAAAATTTAGATGTTGACGCAATCAATTTTAAAGTACAACAATCATTGCCTGGTAGTGAAATTACATTCAAATCGATTGACTCTGTTGTAGATCCTGATGAAGTTGTCAACTATCCTGCCGAGTTTTTAAATTTCCTGAATTTACCTGGAATGCCACCCCATAATTTGCGATTTAAGATTGGTTCACCTATAATTTTGCTTAGAAATTTGAATGCTCCGAAATTGTGTAATGGCACGCGACTGGTCATAAAAAAATCATGGGTAACATTTTGGAAGCCACTATTTTAAGTGGAAAATTTCAAGGTGAAGTTGTACTTCTACCGCGGATCCCAATGATTCCTTCAGAGCCTATACCATTCAAACGTTTGCAATTTCCAATTCGCTTAGCATTTGCTATGACTATTAATAAGTCACAAGGTCAAACAATGACAATTTGTGGCTTAGATTTAGAAAACCCGTGCTTTTCTCACTGTCAATTATATGTTGCGTGTTCCAGAGTTGGAAAACCTCCGAATATGTTTGTGTATGCTCTTGAAGGGTTAACCAAAAATATTGTACATTTAATGGCATTACGATAACTTAAATTTTTTTAACTGAAAAAATATATCTGTTATAAAATAGTTTAAGTTTTCACTTTTTTACCTTTAATTAAAATAAGTTTAAGTTTTGATTTAAAACAACCTCTACATTTGACTTCGCTGATAGTATACACATACTCACACGCTATCGATTGGTCGAATTGTGATAAGATATATGTAATGACGTTAGATAATATGATAACTTTTTAATAAAAATTTGCATCAAAACGATCCAGATTGTTACAGCTTATTCAAAAAAATTTGAAATTTTCCAATTAAAGACGTGTGTACAGAACATCGTCTGTCGGGTCCGCTAGTATATATATATATATATATATATATATATATATATATATATATATATATATATATATATATATATATATATATATATATATATATATATATATATATATATATATATATATATATATATATATATATATATATATATATATATATATATATATATATATATATATATATATATATACAGTAGTGGTCAAAAGTGTGGACATTTTTTGAAAGTTTCATGTTTTTCAACTTTGTGTGCTTGTAGAATACTTGAAATGCTCGTTAAATACAAACGTATCGAAATGCTTGTTAAATACAAACGTTTCGATATCAAATAGAAGGTAGTTTAATGTAGAATTTAATAATAAATACAGTATTACAATTTCTGTATTACAAAAAAAGTTATGCAACTAATAGTAAGATCTATCTTAGATTTGCATTTTTTTAAAGTGATACTTACACAATCAATACTTAGTAGGATAACCATTATTTTTTAAGACAGCTTCACAGCGTCTTTTCATCCAGTGAACGAGTGTTTGGAGTTCATCTTTCGTAATCACATGGTGCCAAGAATCAATTATAGCTTCAATAAGTTGTCTTTTATTGGATGGACGTTTTTTTCGTACAAGAATTTTCAAACGTCGCCACAAATTTTCATTTGGATAGAGATCAGGGCTGTTTCCTGGCCATGGTAATATATCTATGCCTTTATTTTGAAACCATGCTTTGCATACTTTTGCTGTGTGGCATGAAGCTTGATCCTGCTGAAAAATAAATGGTGCGTTGTTGGGGAAGAGATCCCTGATGGAAGGTATTAATTTTGGTTTCAGGACAGTTTCGATGTATTTTTTGGCATTCAGGATGCCAAATCAGGCCGAAAAGAATGCACAAGGGCTACTGCCGATAGAAAAATTAAACGGCTATGTCTTCAAGGTAGAAAAATTTCATCAGATGCCATTAGATGTGAAATGAATGCAGCGGGGATTGCAGTAAGTTTAAGAACAATAAGAAGAATGCTATCAGGATTTGGACTGCAGGCTAGAATTCTAAGGAAAAAACCATATTTAAATCAACGCGAAAAACGAATTAAGTGGGCAAACGTACGCATAAAATGGTCAGAAAATCAATGGAAGCAAGTAATCTGGTGTGATGGGAGTAAAATATCGCTCTTTGGTAGTGATGGTAGAAAATACATGAGACGTAGAGTAGGTAAAGCACTTCATCCTGATTGCATTGAAGCAACTACAAAAAAACCAACTAATGTCATGATTTGGGCATGTATGTCTGCAGATGGTGTGGGCCGAATTCAAGTGATTGAAGGCATCCTGAATGTCAAAAAATACACCGAAACTGTCCTGAAACCAAAATTGATACCTTCCATCAGGGATCTCTTCCCCAACAACGCACCATTCATTTTTCAGCAGGATTCAGCTCCATGCCACACAGCAAAAGTATGCAAAGCACTGTTTCAAAAGAAAGGCATAGATATATTACCACGGCCAGGAAACGACTCGGATCTCAATCCAATTGAAAATTCCTGTACGAAAAAAACGTCCATCCAATAAAAGACAACTAAGTGAAGCTATAATTGATTCTTGGCACCATGTGATTACAAAAGATGAACTCCAAACACTCGTTCACTCGATGAAAAGACGCTGTGAAGCTGTCTTAAAAAATAAGGGTTATCCTACTAAGTATTGATCGTGTAAGTATCACTTTAAAAAAATTTAAATCTAAGATAGATCTTACTATTAGTTGCATAACTTTTTTTGTAATACAGATATTGTAATACTGTATTTATTATTGAATTCCACATTAAATTACCTTCAATTTTATATATAAACGTTTGTATTTAAGGGAAAATTAATATATTCTACAAGCACACAAAGTTGAAAAACATGAACCTTTCAAAAAATGTCCACACTTTTGGCCACCACTGTACAAGTACTGTTTCAGGAAAATAGTGTGAACAACTTAGACGATGTTTCATCATTAAAATTATAGCAGTAATAAAATTGTTAATCCGATCAGCTTGAAACTCAGATCAACATTACACCGTTGATGCATTAGTTTTACACAAATTGAAAACTCATAATTTTAGCAAATATTTATGAACAGCTAAGTACACAAAGACGAAATTCGACTGATTTATTGCAAAACATATCTCGCGATATCAGTCCTTTTTAATCAACTTTTTATTGCAAAGCAAATTTTGAGATATCTTTTTAAGATCACGCTTCTTGCAGCATGCTGTTTATTGTCGAACCAACAAATCCTTAATAGTAGTAATAATAACTATACATCTATTTATTTATTGTCTTTCCTTTGTGAATTTCTTTGCGATGTCGTTTGTTATTACATAAATGCGCAAATGTATTATATTGGTTTTCAGAAGCATGAGCTACTCTTCCGCGACGATTCTACGTCATAAAGTGTTATCTACATTCATTACTCTTATCCTATCCTTATTTTGATGAATTGAAAACATTGCTGGTGCATGCTCAGAAAACGAAAATATACCGCTAAAACATGGCAAGCGTTAATATTGTTTGCCAAAATATCTGAAGCCTGAATCTAGCGTGTTTGAATCTCACTGTCACCCTGGATGCATAAAAATGATGCCTTTCTGTAACTTGAACTATTAATCTTTGAACTTGACAAGGACTTATAAGCCTTACTTTGTAATGAGGTTACGACCTATATAAGTATGTGTAGCAAATAATGTACTGTAATTTCAATTTTTTGTTTACTAATTATCTTTCACAAACATTCAATAGACAACCACATACAGTGCCCCGAGGATCATCATAAATTTCGATCACGTAATGATACAAGAAATATCCTTATTTTCTCTGAGTACTGTCAACTCCTCCTGTAACTGAAAGCCTCCACACGGTTTTTTTATAGATAGTCCGATCGGACCACAGTGAAAGATATCCATTTCCCGAACGAGTAATTTAATACAGAATCTAGTTAAAATAATAAAGTGGTAACAAATATATGACTAAAAATTTGTTTAATTTATGAATATTATTGGTTTTCCTCATTCACTTGTCAACCACTACAGATTCAATTCTCAAATATATATAATAAATTTCTCTCAATTACTTTTATTAAAGGTTTTGGGTTCATGCGCACAACTGGCTCACTTTTTAAACAGTCTGCGCGGACTACTTATAGAAGACCGTGTGGAGGCTTTTTTATGTAGGAGGTGATGGTACTGTCCGTTCACCGAAAAAAAGACAAATAAAGGCCAAATATAGTAAGAGACTATATTAAATGCGAGAATGTAGAAACGGGTTTTAAAATAATAAAGGTTTAAGTTATAAAGGTTTTATGTACTAAAAGTGGGTTAGCCGTGAACTTATATTTTTGGGAGAGGGAAGGAGGAATTTCCATTTTGCCGAATGAAATTTCGGATTTGACAGAATCATTAATAAGTATGTAATTAATTAGTTTCAATAAAAAACTATTTGTTGCTAATATTTTCACTATATTTTAATTCCTTCCACTATATTACTGATTTAACGACTTTATACTTGATTATTCTAGCCAATGAGATGCGTTTAATCAATGGTTTAGGCATTGATCTGTTGTGAAGAACTGGGGTTCGATCCCCAGTGACGGATAGAAGCTCAATCAACTTCTGATCGATTGGTTTGTCTGCAATGATGCCCATGTTGCTACAGTCTGAAATTCGCC
This sequence comes from Parasteatoda tepidariorum, assembly GCF_982258835.1. Lineage (NCBI taxonomy): Eukaryota > Metazoa > Arthropoda > Arachnida > Araneae > Theridiidae > Parasteatoda > Parasteatoda tepidariorum. The sequence goes on from NC_141759.1 coordinate 37,049,202, forward strand.
ACATTAAGGAGCGTTAACATCTAAGAGCCCTTGGCTGTTGCAAGAATGCTTTACTTTTGTTCTGATCAATAAATAAAATAATCCATGAGAAATTTGATAAACAAATATAAAAAAAAAGAAGGAAAGTAATTCGTAGCTAGATGAAGACGTAATTTTTCACAATCCCACGAATCGAATAATAAATAATTTAGTATTCGACATAGCTCTTCGATTACAGGACAGAAATAAAATTGATATTCTGAGAATCACACATTAAAATAAAAAATATCGTTTCAGTTGTTAGAAGTTTAAAAAAAAATTAAACGAATAAAAAATAATTATAAGTAATAATGAATTATTTTGTTGAATTCAAGAAGTGAACTATCATAAAGTGGATACGGATATAATAAATAGGATTTAATGCCGAATTTCAATAAATTAAATAAAATCAGCATCTTAACACATAAAATAACAATTATTATTTAAAAACTTTTATTAATAATTCATAGTTTGAATTAATTTGCACTTTTTGCTAGTAGCTTGAAGAGTTTTTGTAAGAGCCTCCCTCCAATTTGATGGAGATTGTAATTTACACTGCCGCAAAGTTCTAAATGTTTTCTTTTGTAATTACTAGATGGCTTAGCTTCCTGTTTTTCAAAAAGAGTTTCTATTATCTGTTTGCTTCACTCTTATCTCTGAAGTTTTATTTAATACCGCAATTTCTATGCCTTGATATTTTTTGTTGTTGTTTATTTCAATTAAATTAAAGGCTACTTATTGCTCTGCATTCCTCAGAACTTGACAATTTAATTACTCCAAATAAATTGGAAAATTTAAATAATGTAAGACACGTTGCTAAAAATAATTTCATTTGTTTTTTTTTTTTAATTAAAAGAAGAGAAAATGGATATTTGTAACTATGTTGAATGTCCAAGCAAAATTTGCCAAATACTGAAAATGTTTGTGAGGTCACATTGACCGCCTATCCCGGTGCCCCTGACAAAAAGTACAATAGATTTTTTCACCTGATATTACCGTACTCAAAAGCCAGATATTGTTTATTATGCATTTTTTAAGTTAAATTCAATGAGACCAAGCACTTAATAGTTCAGAAGTTGTAAGGATTTTATATGAAAAATGCAATATTTTTGACGCGTTTACGCATTTGGTATAGCTGTTTAATTGCAAAATTGTAAGTATGGTATCTAATCCAATGTAATTTGTTTGAGGAATTGATTAAGACAAAACTCGAGTCAACAGGAAAAGTTGTAATTAGTTATTCAGGTTTTATTCATATGAAGTACAATTTTAAAAAAAAAACATTTTATGCATAAGAATATTTGCAAATTTTTAACTATCAGACAAATTGACTCCTCTTTTGTTTCATTAAATTACTCAAAAAATATCTAAACGTTATTCCACATGACTAAATATCAAAATCAGATTTTAAAAAAAATAGTCCAAGTACAAAATGGAACTATTTTTTAGCAAAATTCTTTTATCTTCTAAATTTTTTATCGTCTAGCACTTAATCTCATTTATTTAGGGTTAAAAATTACATCGAAAACTTTTACATTGTTTGTCTTTATTATTACACGATCAGGTGTAAAAATAAATTCTGGTAAAAATGGTATTAAAAATATTTGCAGTTTCTGAATTATTAGCTCTATTGACTCGTGTTTAGTGTTCTATAAATCAGAGAAAAACATTAAAAAAATCCATGATTTGTTCAGATATTTGAGACAGGTGCGTAAATAGGTACGTGTACAAATCTGTACATTTTATACATAAATCCTTCTAAACTATTCATCCTGTCTTCATTTCTATCGATTCAGCTTCAAAATATTAGCAAACTGTACATCAGAAACAAAATCTCATTTGTATAAATATCAGTATTTAAGTTTCCTCACTTTTTTACAAAAACCTCTCTTGCATAAATCATTAGTCACAGTATTATGTACACTCCTCTATAATAATGGAAGAGACACTTTTATTTTTTTTAAAAATTGTTATTTGAATTTTTTTTTCAAAATTCTCAAGAAACACTTAGAGGATATATTTGTAACTTTAGAGGTAATTAGTTCATGCAATATTTCATACTTAATAATAAAGTTTAAAGCTTTCGGACGCTTCAGGGACTGACAATAAATTACAAAGGAAAATAAGTAATTTTATATACCCTGGACTAGAAAATCAAGCAATAAACTTGTAACTTATATCGATTACGTTGGTTGTAGCTTGCAATAACTGTATTAAATTTTAAAAGAATATCTTAAATATTATAGAAATAAGGGTATTTTAAAAAAAAAAACTTTTTTTTATGCTTCTTTGCTGCAGCATTAAAAATATTTCATGAAATTAAAAAAAATTTTGGAGCAACAAAAAATTATTAGAAATTATTGTTTTAAAATTGAAAAAAAAATCGTTCAGAACTGCGCAAGATATGACTATTTAAAGTTGCTCTTTATAACGAGCAAGTGCAGAAAAATTAGAAAAATTTTTCTTCGTAATTTTGTAGTGAATTGTATTTCGCAACTAATGAAAAAAATTTATTCGGAATATCTTAAAAATTTAAAGTGTTTCTTGCAATTTTCTAAGTAGTTTTAATTCTTCTTTTAAAACTGTTCAGAATTGAAAGAAGCTTTTCACAAATTTCATTTTGTACCACAAGACAAAATTGAATAACAAGTAATATCTTGTAGTAATCGTCCTGGCACAAATTGTTATGGTAGAACAAAAGATAGCAGGTGAAGGAAAACATTCACTTATGGGGAAGGATACCCCACAATGCGGTGTCTTTTAATAAATCTTGTATAATAGTTCAAAATTAAATTTGTGAAGACCCCTTACCATTTTTAGCTTTCTTTTAAAACGCATAAAAACTTCTTAGAGAATTGCTTGAAACTCTTTAAAGTTTTCAGATATTGAAGTCAGACTTTTTTATTAATTGCCAAATACGATTTTCTAAAAAATTATACATATATTTTTTAAATTATTTCTGCGCATGCGCAATATAATTAAACTACTTTAAATAATCATATATTTCACAATTTTTAACGATATTTTTTTCAAGCTTTAAAACTATAATTTTTTACATATTTTTGATAGCTCGAAGTTTTATTGAATATTTTTAAATTAGAAAACGTAATTAAAAGAACGCAAGACAAAAAAAGTTAGTTTTTTATTTAAAAAAAAGTCCATATTTCAATAAATATTTAAGCTAGCTTTATGGAATATTATGCAGTTATTGAAAAGGAGAACCTAAGTAATCGGTAAAGTTACAAGCCTATTGTTTGATTTTTTTGCGTGGGGGACCGAAAATGCTTCGTAATCCATCGCAATTTTTTCCTGTTGTAATTTATTGTTGACTCCTGAAACCTCTGAAAGTTTAAACCTTTAGTGCTAAGTTCGAAAAATCGCATGAAATAATTACCTCTAAAGTTACAAAATTACCTTCGACGTATTTCTTAAGAAATTAAAAAAAAAATCAAATCTTTGTCTCTTCCATTATTGTATGTAGGGTACTGTATAATTTTCCAGTGACTCCAACTGAGATCCCCATTAACAAACTCCTGTAAGTTTCGGCTTGTCATTTGGAATTTCTATTCTTGATATCCTAATCTAATTTTACTGTAAGACCAATTATCGTCTTGAAGTATCGATCAAGTTAAAATGTCTTATATACTAGTGATTTGGTATTTAATATTTATAGTGGTAGTTTGTTACACTGCATTACTCCTTTTAAAGAATTTTATCTGTGATAGAATTCGATGAACGAATACCAGTAGTTGATTAATGCTGTTTGTTTATTTATAAACTTTTTGCTCATTATATTATTTCTTCATTTTTTTTATCTATGAAATTTCGCTCATATTTTTTCTTCATTTTTGTTTATAGCATTTCGCTTCTTTTTTTGTTTATAGCATTTTTGCTCATTATTTTTTTTTTCAATAATGTTTTTATTAACGGGAGTCTTTATATACTTCACCGGATTTTTTCCTCATTGAGCAGTATATATTTAAGAAAATCAACTGTTTAATGTGGATCATCCATCGACATTGGCATGTTCTTATCTCGTCCGGGTCACCAATGTCAGGAATTAATTATCGACTACGTCAACATTCTTCTATCAAAAGGTACCTCAAGATGGAATCAAGTTAACCTGTATTATATACTAGTGATTTGGTGTTTGATATTTATAGTGTTAGTTACATCTCAACCTAAGCCTGAAATATTTCTATAACAGTCAGAGAGAGAGAGAAGACATAGATTATATAACAAGTATAAATTTTTTATACAGAAGAAAGTGGATACGGTTATTCTTTTTGCTTGGTATTCAAAGCTGGTTGTAATCAATAAATAAGTTTGTAATACGGATTACGTCATATTACTGTAAACGTGCGCAGCAATCCGTCTGATGTAATTTGATCTGTAAGTTCTCGTTCGAAAATAGTTCTGCAAATATTGATTTATTGCTTTTAGTTTTTAGCTTTGCCAAAATAATTTTTTGAGTCAAATCTATCTATTTCAAGATTTAAATAGCTGTTTTTTCTTCATAGGAACCATCTGGTATCATCTATTTTTTATTTGATGCGATAGTTTGATGCGATAAAGTTTTTGAACTTATAACAGTTTTTTTTCCTTAAAGAAAACACAGACACATTGTTTTCCCCGATTTCTAAGCTCAGACAAAAGAAATAAAAAAAATTTAAAATGATTAATATAATTTTGAAAATAAAATTTTAATTTTATCGCAGTTAATTAAATTTGCACGTAATCAAGAACACATAGTTTAAATAATATGATTTTTTTAGTTCTAAAATTCTTTCTTACACTGTCTGACTATCTCATGTAGGGTAAACCAACCAGTGAAGGAACACTACCCAGTGAAGGAACATGTCATATATATTGATTAAAAATAAGAATTTGAAAGTTTTTCTTTAGATTGATTGGTAACAATAGCTTACTGCCAAACAATAGGAAGTCATATAGCAATGTTTTGGATTACCTGGTCAAATAGACTTCTCAGGAAAAATTTTTGAATTTGTTATTATCTCTGCAACACCTTGTTTCGTTGAAAAAATTATAAGGTGAGTGTTTGTATTTATATATTTGAAGTGGAATTAATTGCATGTAATAGTCTTATTTTTCTCACTGTGAAAAAGATAATTCAAAATATAGTTATTGAAGTTACGTTTTATCTTTTTTAAAGCACCATAGCATAATCAAGTACTGAGATAAGGGGGTGTTTATTCACTGGATCACCAAACGATGAAAAACCAGTGAAGGAACAAATGTTCCTTTACTGGGTTTTTTTCCCAGTTAATGAAAATAAAAGAAATTTTTTAATTTTCTTGTACTTTTAGTCATATTATACATCAAAATTCAGTTTAAAAAACAAAAAACAACTTGTAACCAGTGAAGGAACAGGCATGTTCCTTCACTGGATCACCAAACGATGAAAAACCAGTGAAGGAACAAGTGTTTCTTTACTGGGTTCTTTTCCCAGTTAATAAAAATAAAAAATAAAAAATAATTTTCTTTTACTTTTAGTCATATTATACATCAAAATTCTGTTTAAAAGACAAAAAACAACTTCTAACCAGTGAAGAAACAGGCATGTTCCTTCACTGGGAATACTTCCAGTGAATGAACAGTAATGTGTGAAATATGATTTTACATGACTCTAGGATAAGTAATTATGCTATATTGAGGACAACCGAAATTTAGTTAAAAATTGCATGAATAATTCCTGAAATAATTTCAGTTCAAAATGTTAATTTAATAGCTTAATTTATGAAAAAATTGTAATTTATATTTATTTATGGGATGTGTAGTTACATCAAATGTTAGTCAACTTAATAAACTATGCTTACAAATCGAAAACTAATTAAATATAATCATAAACTTTTGACTAGAACATTTTTTCGCTGGCTTTTGCACCAAGAACTCCTAATAAGTTATCACTATAGGATGGAAACGTGATTATATAATTTATAAAAACTACTTTACTATGTTAGAATTTAGAAGCAAGCTCCTCTACAAAAAACAGAGTTAAGCAGAAACGATACTCAATTTCTTCAGAAGCTTGAGAGGGAAATCCCTCAAGATATGTTGCAAATTTTTAACGCAGCATTGACTAAAGAGTCTAATATCGAAAATGTCCAAGAGCCTGTACTTTTTTCAATATGGAAGAAGTACGTATTAAAAGAAGACCACTTGGTTAAGTCAAACTTAGGAACTGAAGCTAGTATTGATAATGAATGCATCTTAGATATCGAATTTGAAATGAGTCCTCATGCTGATCCTCTCTTAGTTGAAAAAAGAAATGATTCTATAAGTAAAATCAGTACTTCTAAAGAACCTCTAGATATAAGTCAACAAGAGATGGATTTTCCTGAAACTTCAAGACACCTTTCTCCTGTCTATTTTCAAGAAAGGCATTCTAGAAATGTTGCTGAAAAATCAGAATAAGTTCAGAAGAACCATTTACATTGGCCAAATATTGATGATAAAAAGAATGGTCAAATAAGAAGAAAAACGAATAAATTACCTTTTGCACTAACTTCAGAGAAATGGCAAAAATTTCAAGAGGCTGAAAGGTCTAAAAAAAGTTAAAACAAGAGAAAGTGGAAAAGAAAAAGAAAGAAAAAATACTTAAAAAAGAAAAAAAGCTTCAAGAAATAAGAGGAAAAAGAGTAAACAAAAAGGTGATAAAATAAAAATGATAATAAACAGCATCGGATGACACAATGATTTAGATTTGACTGTCAAATTATAAGAAAGAATGATTTTTTTTTATTTATTTTGTATTTAACATCACTTTAATTTCTAGTTCATGATTACAGAAAAAAGTTAGCATTTTAGAAGTACTTGTATGTTATAATTTCACAAATAGTCTTGTTTTTATATATTTGCATGGCTAATAAATTCATAAAGAGCATTAAAAAATAGCCAAAATTAAGCATTCCTTCACTGGGCAATTTTGTATTCCTTCACTGGTAAGAGCTGTTCCTTCACTTGGTCTTCTTACTACTTGTTATTTGAACCTCCAAAACTTTAAAACAATATTATGTAAGTTATATAAATTTTTTTTACGTAATTTGCAATTAGTAACAAATATGTTGACACTGTCATTTAACTGAAATTACGAATTTTGAAATTAATATGATTTTTTTAAAAAGCAAGCGAAGCTTAAGTGTTCCTTCACTGGTTAGTTTACCCTATAACTGAAATCTGCGTCATACGCAAGAGAAATAAGCAAACATAAACTTTAAGAGCTTTATGTTTCATTAGTTATTATATTTTACGACTTCGGTGAGTTTACCGGAGATAAAAAAAAGAACACAAAACACTATATAAGTGATAGAAATGAGTGGCAATTTCTTTCGCTTGAAACACTCGTTTACAGACAGATAAAATGACTTCTACTCGAATAATATTTCTACTCACCATTGCAACTAGCATTTACTTAGGTAAGACTGTTTGCCAAACACTTTTTTTATTTGCGTTATGTATTTATTTGCTATTAAAAATGTCAATTAGTGTCTTGAAGTCTTGGCTTCAATGTGTAGATATTTCAGACTAGATTATTGCTCAATCTATTTTATTAGGGTGTGGTTCTTTAATAATGATATTGCATAAAGAAATTATTCCAAAGGTTATGAAAATATGCTCCACTACTATTACCTCCTATATCAGAAAGCCTCCACACGGGTTTTTATAAGTAGTCCGCGCAGATTATTGAAAAAGTGAACCTGTTGTGCGCGTGAATCCAAATTCTTTTGTAAAAGTAATTGAGAGAAATTTATCATACATATTTGAAAATTGAATCTGTAGTGGTTGACAAGTAAATAAGTCAAATCAATCATAATCAAAAAATAAATAAATTTTTAGACATATATTTGCTACCACTATCTTATTTTTACTAGATTTTACATAAATGCTTCTTTCGTAAACTTGTTTAATTTCATAGTGGTCTGATCGGACTACCTACAAAAGACCGTGTGGATGCTTTCAGTTATAGGAGGCGTTGCCACTACGCACTTCACTGCGTATTTTAATCTTGGTTTTAAATTAACCGAATTTTGTTAAAAAACTATTCTAAATGTCTACAAGATAAAGTTTATTGCATATGCCATATAATCTGAGTGTGGTTTTAAAACAATCGGATTCTATAAAGAACAGTTCTATATATCAAAGATATATGGTCCTGCACATATTTTAAAACATGGGTGTAGTTTTAATGAAATCGAGAAATATAAATAGTCCGAAAGTACAGGAAATTTAATTTTGGAAGTTTGAGAAACGTTTTGTTGAGCAGAAGGCATTTTAATAAAGAAAAATTTAACCTTATTGTGTAAATGAGTGTCGCCCGGTGGCCGAGCGGGAGCGCTTCGCGCACAGGTCCTTGGTTCCATCCTCGGACCGAGCAAGGCTGACTCAGCCTTTCATCCCTTCAGTGGGTCGATAAATGAGTACCAAGTATGCTTGGGAACTAAACACTGGGGTTTCCGCGTTCGGCTGACCACCTGACCGAAACATCTGCTCCTGCACCCCAGAGCCAAAGGTCAAGAAAACTGAGATGGTTACAATAGGCCTTGGCCCTCTATGAGCTGTCGCGCCACTGAGTTTAGTTTTAGCGCGAATGACTGTGACGATATTATTACAAATGGTTGGAAACTACTTAAACAACATTCCAATAAAAATAAGAAGTGAATGAAAAATAAACTAAGACAAAGTACATCTTACGTTCCGTAAGCCTATTCGAAGAGACCGAAAGAGGTCGCGACGTCAGTCTTCGGAATATGCAATGGAAAAGTTGGAATTTTTATATTATCTCGATTTAAATCTAGTATGGAGAAAATAAATCTATTTGAAAATTTGCGAGTACAATCTTTGATGCTTTACCATTTCTAGGACTGACTCATTAGTCATTTCTAGGTCTGTCGTGAGCTCATAGCGTGAAGATGCCACAAAAAAAAAACTGCTTAAGCAATTACGGGGGGCTTGTGAGAAACATCAAGCAAGGGGTGGAGTTTCTTTCTGAAGAAAAAAAAAACATTGTATAGTTCCAATCTGGTCAGGTGCGTGAGTGAATGAAAAAAGCTAAGCAATGTGTGCTATTTTCAAGTAATGCATTCAAACGAATATTGCATTCATTTATTTGACTACTATGGTCTTTCTAGGTGAAACATCATTTTATGCGTTCATTATATGACTTAATAAATCTTTTCTTTCATGCTTATGAAGACCTCAAAAAGTTAGAAAAAAAATCAAGTAAACTAGTATAATTATTTTAGGACATAACGCCTCTCAAAGGTGGTTTGCTGACTCACACACACATTAAAAAAAAACTATTTATGTTGTTTTAGATTTAAGAAATTATCCTAAAAATGTAACTTATCCGCGTCATTCACTAAGCTGTTTATTTGCTTTCTGTGTATTAAGTGGTTAGCATTATTAGTCAAAAATTTATTTAGATCGATAATCTTTATTGGGTAAGTCATTTCAAATTCCTGGGTTGCTATAAACCAGAGCTTAGAGAATTGGACTCCGGACCGAAGGGGTGGAGGTACTATCCTTGACTCCGCTAAGACCCACCAAGTACATGTGATGTACAGTCAGCAAAAAAAAAAAGATATCACCCTGAATAACTTTTGTTATAATGATCGGATTTTCACGATCTAAGTGTCAATCTTAATGGTTCCCGGGGGTGACCTCAAATATGCTAATTAATTAGTGCTAACTATTAATTAAGTTACGAAATCTGACACAAAAACGTACTTTCTCTGAATAAACATGTATTTTTTTTTACATATTTGGATTCCTAACCTTCAAAATATAGGGGGTAGCCGCAATCTGGGAAATGTGGTCCCCATAGTTTGGTCAGGAGAGCGATCCAAAGTTCGTACCCCTTAATGTTAATTTCGCTTTTTGCGTTTTCAGTCATATTTTCAAAACTAATGAAGCAATTCAAAAAAAATTGCACCCACTCATAAAACTCATTTACCCAAAGATTATTTCATGAAAAAAATAATTTTTAATAATTATTAATTATTTTTTATTATTTAATTAAATTGAGGATGAAAAAATTTTGAATTATAAGGTATGAATTTTTTTATACCATAATAATCTACATATTTTTCAATAGAAAAATCTAAAGTTTCAACTGTTTTTATTTATTAGAAGCTGAAAAAAATTAAAATTAATTATTTTTAAAAAAATAATTTGGCGACAATAAAAAAATGATTAAATGGGGCGATTAATATTAAAATGTGATAAACTTGCGAGGAACTTGACTTCGCGCGCGTAGTGTAAAATTTCATTCATATTTTTTTCGCTAATAATCGTTTGCTAATCTTTTTATTTTTATTTCTTTCAAACTATAAAATACGATGTTTCTTTTTAGTCATTTAATAATGTATTTGTAATTTAGTAAAGAAATTATGAATAAAACATTTTGAATAAAAAACACTTTATTCAACGAATGTCTAGTTTTATAAAGGCGTGCTTCTGATAGAATATGATTATGCACCAGATTGTGTTTACTTAATGTGATTATTTTTTAATTTTTGATTTTCTTTTTCAATAACTGATACAATTTCAATAATATACACACGTATGCATAGATTTGGAATAATATATTTATCAATTTCTTGAATATATATTTTATAATTATTAATACGAATGCGTAGTCAACATTTTTAATCATCTTAAAACTTCCCCCGGTGGCTGAGCGGTAGCGCTTCGCCCTGTCGTTCCTCGGGCCGGGCAAGGCTGACTCAGCCTTTCATCCCTTCAGTGGGTCGATAAATAAGTACCAAGCATGATTGGGAACTAAACACTGGGGGTTCCGCGTTCGGCTGACCACCTGACCGGAACATCTGCTCCTGCACCCCAGAGCCCTAGGTCCAGAAAACTGAGATGGGCATAGTAGGCCTTGGCCCTCCATGGGCTGTCGTGCAGCTGAGTTTAGAGTAGAGTTTTTTAAAACTTCTTTACATCTTATATATCGCCTTAATCTTAAAATAAATTTGTAAATTACCTGTCTATGCGTGTTTCGCAGAATTATTTTTCTAACTTTTTTATTGAATTTTAATGTAATTTTTTTTTAAAATTCTATTATGTATATTTTTTTCCAATAATATACTAATCAATTGTTTAAGTACTTTAATTTATGTTTTTCTTTAAAATAAAATTACTTTTTAAATTATTACTAAGTTCTTATTGAAAGAAAACTTAAAATTATTGCCAGCTATCTGAGAATTAAATCTTGTTAAGAAATTAAAAATATTCTACTGATCACACTCAATATCATTCGAAGCAGAACAGCTGACTATTTACTAAAAATACTATTGTTTACGAAAAATGAAGATAAATTATTAATTTTATTTTTTTTATTACTTCTTATTTATTCGAGTAATGAAAAGTAAATGCGTATGTGCGCACAGGGGAAAAATTTAACAGATTGTTTTGTTTTTTAAATGAACAAAAAACTATGGGCATGCAATTTTAATTCAACATTCAAAGTTAATCTTGTGCGCTAACCCTTTTAAGTTACCCTTTTGTCTTAAAAAGTTGAAAATATTTTCTTTAAAAGTTGTTTGTATAATTTCTCAACTTTTGCACAGTTCAAAAAAATATTGCTATATCAGGAAAATGTTCGATATGCCTTGTTTTGTTAAACAACTACTAAAATAAAAAATTGCAAAAAGATTTGAAAAATGTGCTATTTTTAGAATCATCATCTCAAAAATTGTTCTTTTACTCCATTTGACTTTTTTCTTCTTAAATAACTTATAATCATAGTTTTAACACACGTTTTGAAGAAATTATGTATACAAATTTCTCCTAATATTTCGTAATAAAAAAACAAGAATATTAATGATTTATTTATACAGTGAAACCTGCCAAGTTGACCACACTTGTAAGTTTTACACCTGAATAAGTTGACCTCAATTATCAAGAACGGAAATTTTCCTACATAATAAAGAAGCAAAACCTTTGTAACTTGACCACCTGTCTATCTTGTATGTTGACCACTGAAATAAGTTAATTTTGTCTAGGAGTATTATGAAATTCTATTCTAAAACCCTCATAAATTGACCAGGAAAAAAAAATTCAGAAAATTTTCTGTCATTTCGCAATGTATGTTAATATTTCACTTGTTTGGTGAAATAGTGTAAAAAGCTAATCTAAACCTTTTTGTGAGTTGACCATCTGGGGAAACTGTAGGGAGTCAGCTTTTGACCATTTCTTTCATTCATTCATTGAAAACAGGTGTGTTAGTTGAAAAGTTGCTCTTCCAGTTGCAATAGTGAGCAAATAGGCTTGTATGCGTAGTAATAACAGAATAAATTTTAAAGTGTTAAAATAATTTTGTTTTGTTAAAGTTTTCAATGTTTTCGTGTTCTGATATTTTAAGAAATTATTTTTATTAAACACTTCACATGCATAACTAACAAAATAATTTTTTTTTAAAAGTTAGTTAAATATTAAAATTATTTCTGTGTAACAAATTGAAGTTCGTTTAGGTTTAAACACATTTCTTGAGATATTCATTTGGCCATTTGCTAAATCAAATTTTTAAGTCAAGTAAAAAAAAAATTTTAATGTATAGCAACATGTAGGAAACGAAAAAGTAAACAATGTCCCACCCCTTCTATAAGTTGATCACTTGTCTACGTTGGCCACTAAAACAATGCACATGAAGTGGTCAACTGATCCAAGTTTTACTGTAATTGTTTCATTGAACCAGAGTAGTTAATTGTTTTCGTAATAATCGGCCTTACAACTATTTAACTTAGATTCTTTGGACTAGGCGTCACTTCATGCATGTCTTTCGAGATTGAAATTTCAAAGATAAAATGTAAAAATTACAAGAATGCGTAAGCTGGTTTCAACTAACAAAAAAAAAGGGACAAAATCGTTGGCAAAAGAAGTTATCTCATGAAAAGAGTGTCAGAGTTGAAAAATTATTGTAAAAACTGTAACAATTGTTACTCTTGTTTAATTAAGGGTATTATAAACCTAATTTTCGTTTAATCATGTTTTTTAAAGAACTAACGAAAGGAGTGTGTAAATAACATCAACTCTTTTTACTGCAAACTAAGTTTACTTAATATCATTTGCAAATATTAAGAAGTACAAATTCTTGACTTACTCCTTAAAATAAAGTTTTATTTCAATCGTAGTTGAAGAAGTACGGATATAGTTAAGGGAGGTATGCGACATTCGGAAAAAAAAGTCGTGTGATAGAGATAGTTTTAAACAGAACGAATTAGTTCTTTTAATTGAAATGCTGACAATATCATTACAGCATTTTGGTTAACAAGTGCCATGAAAAAAGGTTCTGAACTTAAGATATGGATTTTAATATATTTTCCTATTTACATACCTCCTTGATCTCCGCACCGTTTTAATATTCTGTAAAGCATAAAATGAAATAATGTTGAATAAAAAAATAGATTTCAAATGAAATATTTCATTTTCCTTAATACAGGGTATCTGTTACATTTTAAATTTTCAAATTCCAAGAATTTTCATGATTTAACGAAGTTACTATTTTCTCCGATAAAAACAGAATAATAAATTCAAAAAGCATTATAATCACATTATATAAAATAGGTATAACCAAAACACTGCAGTAAGAACGCACTTTAATACAAAACCCCTCTATTTAAGCTTTTAGCTCAATTTCCGCTTTTCGTTTCATATTTTGTAATGTGGCAATCTTTTTCGAAAATATTTTAAATAATTCTTTAACAATTTCACGTTCATGTAATAAGTTCATTTGAATTCGCAGCTCGCTTTATAGATTTCGTTTCATGTTTTATTCTGTTTCTTCTTTATACTTAATTTTCTGATTTCGCTTGATATTTTTACTTATTGTGTTCCATTATGTTTGTAATTTTTTTGTAAAATTTTTTTGAGTGCTTCTCAAACTATTGCATTGATATATTTTACTTTGGCTATATTGATACAATAATAGAAAGTACTATTTTTTTGCTGATATAATCGTGTAAGCTGATGAAAAGATTATATCTTTTATTTTCCGGATATTTTTAGAATTTTTTTTCCGGTTTCTTGCTGTTTTATTTTTTATTATTATTTTTCTTCCCCCCTTTTTTATTGTTCCGTAATTTTTCCCAAGTTTTTTCGACATTTTGAACTTATTTACTTATTTTATGAGTTCTATTTACTTGCAGCTTATGCGCAATAAATAAAACTTATTATTTTTCGTAATTTTCTTCGTGTTTTTTTTTGTTTTTATTTATTATGATATATATATATATATATATATATATATATATATATATATATATATATATATATATATATATATATATATATATATATATATATATATCAAAATGCTTTTAAAATGCCTTATAACATTTATTAAGTTTTACAATTTTATCGAAAATAAATACCGTGATTTCTATAAAATTTGGCGATTATGCATCAGAATAGCTATCTTTTTTCAGGTCCACCTTTGCTTGATCACTTTCTTTTCCTTTCCTAAGAAACTCGAAGTGCGGGGCAAAAGCATTTAACCCTACAACTCTTCATAAATTTATGATAACTTATGAAAATTTGGTTTTAATTCAAAACTGTCATACAAATTACATTAAAACAGCATTACAAAAATAAATAATGTCAGATAAAAATTCAAAGATTCTATAATCTTGGAGAATCAAAAATAATTTATTAATTTATTTAAATTTCCTTTTTAAAGGAGATTTAAAAAAAAAAAAAAAAAAAAAGCCCAGAAAGCAAAGTGAAAAATTCTTTTGGTTGCTTAGCAACGAGAAGCACTATCTTTTCCCATCTTGTCATTCATTCAGTTTCTTTATGGTTGTTATAAATTATTTCCCCTTCTATGGCGAGGTAATTTGGCATATTTTTAAACCATCGCCAGATATATAAATCCCTATTGCGACCTAATTTACAACCCATTTTTTTCGAAATTTTGTCTACCCCCCCTATTTTAAGGGTCAGAATTCCAAATATGTAAAAAAAAATACATGTTTATTCAGAGAAAGTACGTTTTTGTGTCTGATTTCGTAACTTAATTAATAGTTAGCACTAATTAATTAGCATATTTGAGATCACCCTCGGGAACCATTAAGATTGACACTTAGATCGTGAAAATCCGATCATTAGAACAAAAGTTATTCAGGGTGATATCTTTTTTTTTTTGCGGACTGTACGTGCTTGAAAAGTTCTGTGGTTGGTCGCTTAGCAGCATCATGGTCACGGGGAACTGGAGAAAATTTTCTTCTCCTTCAGATCTATGCCAAAATTGAAGTGGTCTCTCGAGTGAATGGTTTTGCCACCTATTCGGGAGGTTTTGAGCTGAGACATATTTTCCCCTGTGTGGTGCTTTCTTGTCAAACGAAAGGCATACCTTCCTGACTTAATTTGCAAAGGCGAAAGGTTGGCGTGCTTGGCTTGTCCTAGTGTCATAAGAAGCAAAAACATTTTGAATTACAATACATTTTAATAAATGTATCTTTAATGTTCTGTTACTTTGCCAAATATAAGATAATACATTAAGTTTTCGTCGGAGTTGTCGCCTCTTCAGTAAGAGTTAAATTTTCGTTGGCATAAATGTGGAAAACTCAATTTCCTTTGTTTCCTTCCTTTTGTTTTTAAATTTAATTGATATAATAAGGTTCAACATCGGCTTTTTATGTTGTGTTAATTGTTTTAAAAATAGATTTAATATTTACTTCGTTTATATTGAATATAATTTCATGTTAAACGGAAATTCTCATAAATAAATTTTTAAAAAAAATTTGAATAAGATTTCAGTGCTTTTATGGGCTTTAAAAAATTAATAATAAAGTTATGTTACAGATAATGGGATGTTAGTATAAACTTTGTTTTTTTAAGATGTCATTTAGTTATTAGGAGTTTTGGCAAATTATATTTTTCTATGAATATGTTTTTTACTTTACAAAAAGAAAGTGGCATTTGAGAATCTTTCAAAATTTCATGCGTTTAATCTTTATCACAAATTTTTAACAATTTTGTTAAGTTGGAAATTTCTACAAATAAAAATGACATAATGTCACTGTTCGGTGCATTAAAACAATTTTCAGATGATTTATTCATATGCGTAATTAAATTATTTATGTCGATTGTTGTTTTAGAAAAAAAGCTCGTTAATTTTACGGATTATTTCTGTAAAATTGTCGTTTGCATTTTAAAACTGAATTTTTCTTTTCTAAGCGTTTGTATAACTTAATTTAATTCGGCAGTATGAGTTATATTAAAACGAAAGTAAATTTATTTATGTTCAAATTCTGATATTTAATGCTTATTATATTTAAATGTCTGTTATAGTATTAATTTTATTTACTTATTTTTGTTACAGTGCATGGGGATTTATTTGCCAATTGTAAGTAATTTTATAATTTTTATCCTTGATCATCAACGCATGACACATTTATGCATTTTTTATAATAAGTACTTTAATTGTTACTTTATTGCTTATTATGCATTTTAATCACGCATTTTAACTGTTTAATTTACTTTAAATTGTCATTTTTTTGTTACTTTTATTTAGAAATTTATCTTAGTTTGAGAAATAAAAGTAGTAGTTTTTAAAATTTCAAATTTTAATAATAAATATTATAAATTTAAAATTTGGCTCTTTTATTTCTCTTTTTTCTCCAGTAGAGTTCAAATTTTTTGCTAACTTATAGAAATAGTCTTTCTTTATTTTTATGTTTTTTTTTATTTATCATGCATAGTACAGTTAAATTAAGCTGAATTGAAAAACCCTAGTCCAGCTCACGGCCATATAGATTTCTTTGCATAGCTGCCCAACCGGAAATCTGCTTCCCAGAATATTTAAAGCAGTAGCCGTACCTCAATCTAAGTTAGCTTAATTTATTGACACATTAAACCTTTCTTCACAATTAATGGGTTAATAGTTGTGCCGAAACATTTTATGAGCTAGCACTTTTTGCACCACAATTATTAATCTATGATTAAGTTGTTTGTATAAAAGCGTTCAAAAAAATTAAACTTAAATTTAATTTATAAAATCAATAATAAAAATGATAAACAATAAAATTTACTACCACTTTTAAATATTAATATAAAAATGTCTACATAAATTAATACGAATGGACTATTGATTGTTAAACATCTTTGAGACGGGTTAGTCATATGCAGTCCTAGACTTGAACCAATGAAGATTTGACAGACAAATTTGCGTTTAAAAAAATTGAACTTAAATTTAATTTTAAAATCAGTAATAAAAATTCTAAACCATAAAATTTACTACCACTTTTAAATATTAATATAAAAATGTCCACATAAATCAATACGACCGGACTATTGATTGTTAAACATCTTTGAGACGGGTTAGTCATATGCATTTTCAGACTTGAACCTGTGGCGTAACTACCACTATAAATTTTAAATACCAAATCACTAGTATATAAGACATGCTAACTCTATTTTATTTCGAGGTCCCTTTCGATAAATAAATCCCCACATTGGTGACGCAGACGTGATTGCCAATATTGATCGTTAAACCACATTAAATAGTTGACATGCTAAAAAATATACTGCTCAAAGAAAAAGAAAAAAAATCTGGTGAAGTAAATAAAGTCTCTCAGTAATAAACAATAATGAGTAAAATGCTATGAAGAAAAAATATAATGAGCAAAATATATCTAAATAAATAAAACAGCATGATTCAACTAGTAGTATTCGTTTATCGAATTCTATCACAGATAAAATTCTGGAAGGAGAGTAATGTGGTGTAACTACCACTATAAATATTAAATACCAAATCACTAGTAAGTAAGACATATTAACGTGATTTCATCTTGAGGTACCTTTTGCTAGATGAAGGTTGACACAGTCGATAAATAAATCCTCACAGAGCAACGAAAGTTTGACAGACAAATTTGTTAACCTAACTGTTGCAGTAGCAATTTATTAGTGGGCGGGTAAATCTGTTTGAATTATTTAATTCAATAGTGTTCAGTTCAAAACAAAAACCTTATAGTTAAGTTTTGAAACATCATAGATTTGATATGTTAGAATTAAAATGAAAGCAAAAATTAGTTCTTCCCATATTTACTAAAAAAAAACTGGACACTGGACAAATAAAATTCAAATTTAAAATTATTTTATAGGCTGCAATTTAGAAGTTTAGTTAATTAAATGAGCAAGTATAAAAAGTGTGTTTCATATGGCTTTATTAGGAATTTAATCCAGAAAATTTGACTGCTCACTGCATCACAAAGGAGCAGGAAAATAACAAAGAAACAATTCAACAATTTTGGTAAAGTGAACAAAAAAGAACAATAAACATTTGAATCAATAAACATTTCAACAATATAAAACCTTAAACATTAACATGAAAAAGGTAAAGTTAGTGACAATTAATGAGAGTTTTTGCGTCCCAATACAATTTAGTGACATTCCCACTTTTCTGGAAGTTCCTGTCTAGTCTCTTGCAAAATAAGAGGTGATCAGAGTTTAATACACCTGTGTCACAAATTGGGCATGCTTTGCTGGGAAGAATTTTTATGTTATATAAATGTTCTGATAAGCAATCGTGGCCTGTTTTAAGCCTAAAATGGGTTACTGCTTCCTTACGGGGTTGGTAGCAGAGAAATTTCCAATTGTCTTGAGTATTTTCCCATATTTTGCCTTTTGATTTTATAATTAAATCAAAAATATTTATTTCGTTGAGTTTTTTCATGACGTATTTTTTAAGAGTATCAGGTGTGACGGTTGTTATTTCTTGGGGCATAGTTGTTCGTTTTTTGCCAGATAATCTGCATTCTCATTGCCTTCAATACCAATATGTGAAGGGATCCACTGTATAACTATAGTTTTATTCAATCGAGTATAAAAAGTCATACAACTAAACTATTCCATCCTGAGGCTTTAAGAATAGCTTATCGTAATTAGTTCCTACCATAAAATTAATTCAGAGCTAATCTTATAATAAAAATAAAATAAACTAGTGAGCTGGTTTAAAATTTATTAAAAGGAAATTGGAGGGATGAATAAGGAAAATAGGATAAGAAATATCTATAGAGGCTGGACGAAATGATTGAAACACTTTTATCTAATACCGTTTTTAATCTTTCTCAAAAAATATTAAACGAATTATTTTATAAATGTTTAGGTTAAGCGATTTCTCATTCTTATCGATGAAGTTTAACCCCTTGGGGACGGTTGATTCAGAAAAGCATTCGTACAAAATCAGAATCAAGTTGTAATTAAATAAAAAAGGGTAACTTAAATGTAGTCGTTGTTAATTTGACAGACTTATTTTGCTTTTACTTTAATTATTGTTAATTTAATCATATATATAATCAATATTAATTCAAAGTATAACTAAATAGTTTTATTTTGAACAAAGTAATGGTGAATTAAATAAGTCAAACAATTATGACTCCGCCCATAAATAAACTGCTAAAGAACTACTTTGATTACCAGTTTTATCTTTTTACCCTGGTTTATACGGTTTTATGCTGGCACGTATTTGTGACAGTCGGTGCGAAAGGGTTAAAGCTCTTATTAGAGGATTGAGGGTCCAACAGTAAATTGAAAAGGGAAAATAATGTTTTTGATCACCCTATGCCAAAAACGGAAGCAATGAGTTTGTAATTTGTAACAATTATTTCAGCTTTCATATGCAACTAGTAGTGAAAAAAACTTCATAAACCTAGTTCAAATATTTAGGAAAATAAGGACATTTTTATGAACAAAAAATGTTGTCTTGCGAATTTTTTTGCTATAACTTTAAAAATATTCAATAAAATTAAACAAAATTTTTGGAGCAATTTAAAATGGATTGCAAACTTTTTGATTCAAAATTTGAGAAAAATTTGTTAAAGCTGCGCAAAATATGATTAATTAAAGTAAGTTCTTTTATACTGAGCATGAGTGGCAAAAATTTAATTTTTTTAAAATTTCATTGTGAATCGCATTTGGCAACTAATAAAAAAATCAGATTTCAATATCTTAAAAATTTAAAAAGTTTCAAGCAATTTTCTAAGTAGTTTTCGCATTTTCAAAAACAGAGCTATGTGTGAAAAGGTGTTTTACACAAATTTCATTTGTACTAGCAAACAAGATTTATTAAAACTACATCGGCATTGCTTGGAATCATCCTCAATAAAATAATCTTTTTTGTCGCATGTATTCTTGTACAATCATATTTCGGTGTAAAAGCATTTATTATAAGATATTATCATTTGTTATTTAATTTTGTCCTATAATATAAGATAATACTTGTAGGAAACTCATTATTTTGAGTTTGTTTTAAAAAGTGCAAAAACTACTTAGAAAATTGCTAAATTTTTAAGACATTCAAATATAAAAAATTTCGATTAGTTACCAAATACGATTCACTACAATTTATGAAAAAATGATATGGAATTTTTATCACGTCTTTAAATACTCATATCTTGCATATTTTTTAAGAATATTCTTTTCAAATTTTGAAGCAATAATCATGTATTTAATTTCAAATTGCTCCAAAAATTTTGTTTAATTTTATAGAATATTTTTAAAGTTACAGCAAAAAACAGAAGAAAAAATTATTTGTTATAAAACTGTTCATATCTCTATAAATATTTAAGCTAGATCTACAAAATTTATGCAATTTTTGCAAACAACAACCAAAATAATTTATATAAGTTATCATCTTATTCTTTATGTTAGGGTGTCCAGAAACACTTGTTTTCTTTTTTAATTTTTTGTCGATCCCTCAAACTCCTGAGAGCTTTAAATTTTATTGCAAAGTATACAAAATCGTATGAACTTGATTCTTTATAAAATCTTAATTATCAGGTGATACTATAGGGGAGAGTGGGGTCAATTGTAACATTTTTTACTTAACTATTTTTAACTAACAAAAAATCCAATATATTATTAGTATTAATTGACAGACGAGTAAAGTAGACTATCCTCTACTAGAAAAAAAAAATAAATACCTGATTTTAAATATTATTATATTAGTTATTAACAATTTTTGACAGTCGTGCAGTTGTTACAATTGTCCCCACTTACGGGGTCAATTGTAACAGTTCATAAATTCAACTAAAACATAGTTAATTATACATATTATCATAGTTGTGATATATTTTTTTATTGATCAAAACAGTAGTGATATTTTAGGAGTAAAAATAATAATGAGCAGAGACCTAAAGGGTTAAACTTTTAACTTTAAGGGGTTAAAAATGTTAATTTATGCTGTGAAAGGTGACAAATAAAATAATAAACATGCAACATAATATAAATGATATAGGAAACTATTGGTGGTTCTTAAAGAGCTAAGTAATGGTTTGTAAACATAAGATTATTTATTTTCAGCTGTTACAATCGTCCCTTTACTTATTGTTACAATTGTCCCCAAGACGCCATTTCAGCTTCATTTGTTAAAAACAATGCTAGTTAATTAGCAAAACTAGTGTTTTTTTTATTGAAATGTTAATTAAAGTGTCCACTTACGTATTCGGTTACTAATTTTTATTTGTTTAAACAAAATTACTTTGTTACAATATAATATTCTAATACCAAAAAAAAGTACTTGCGTGGCGTGAAAATATCTTTTGTGACGTAACTCTTTCAAAAGTACATAAAAATGGTTGCCATCAGGGGTGTACATGTAGATTTATTAAATACACCTTGTGCGCCACCTAGGAACCAAATCTAGAACCCAACACTCGAAATTTTTGCTCTGTTACAATCGTACCCTGTTACAATTGACCCCACTCTCCCCTATCTATACATCTATACACCTATACATAATAATAAATGCGGCTGTGTGTGTGTCTGTCTGTCTGTAATCACAATATATCGCCCCAGAAGCTTCGCCCAGGCACGAAACTCGGCACATAATTGTGTTTTGACATAATAAAGAAGTACTTTTTTTCTTTTTCAAAAATTTTGATTAGTTATTTAGTAATCAGTCATTTTGTAAGTCTATGCTTTTCGTCTGCTTTTTCGTCTTCAAAGAGCCATATTCAAAAAACTATTAAAAATGCATATACTTTTCCCCACTCTTATAAATGTATGCTAATGCGAACCTCACAATTGAAATATTAATTTTCGACAACTTAAACCAATAATATACGAAGGAATTAATAATTTAATTGTAAAGTTCGCATTAGTTTACATTTATTAAAGTGGAGAAAAGTTTAACTTCTGTATTAAAAATGTGGCAACATATTCGATACGTAAATAGAACGCTTCGCTTTGATATATTTGTCGCTGCTCATAATTGTTATAATAAGTTTTTCTTCTTCTTTCCACGCTCTATTTTTTTTTTCTTAAGCGAAGACGATAATTTTTATAGCGATATTGTAGTACTTTGTACAACTAAAAATTCTTTTCACAACACTTTAAAAATATTTACTTTATTTTCTTTATATATACAGAGAACAGTCGGCAAAGAATTCGATTAGGTTGAAAAACATTTCGCTAAAAAGGAACGAATTCCAAAAGAAAAAATAAACAACTTAAAGAATAAAAATGCTGATGCCAGCCAATTTTTTGAAAGTTAACTTAGAAATAACAAACCAAACGATGTTAAATAACAAACCAAACGATGTTAACAAAATGACGTAGAAAGCGCAACTAGATCAAAATTATACAAGCACAACTAGATCAAATTATAATACCTGAGTGCTTGACGTAACAGATATAGAAATAGAATTTGATACTATAAAAAATTATATAGAAATAGAAATTGATACCATAAAAAATTTATTCGTTTTCGTGTTCTTTTCATGTATTTAGCATTTTAGTTTTTTTTTCTTAAGCGTTGTAGCTATATAATTTCAAACATCCTCAAGAGCTATAACACATCTGCAGCAGAACTGGATATGAAGACAAAATTGCTGGACAGGAACACTTTAATTGTCCACTAATCTTCAGATTTCCGGCTATGTTTTAAAAAACTTTATTTGTGAAAACCTTTAGCTTGGCGAACAGCTGGGCGCCTTTGGCGGCTAGTATAATATAAATTTGACGATAAATATAGAATATTCATTATATCAAGAATTATATTAGTATGTTATAATAATTAGATCAAATTATTAGACGCACTGTAGTTTTTTATAATTACATAATTTGCACGAGTTTATAGGCAATACTTTTAATGTTAAACATACATGTAATGGGTTTTTATTCCGGAGATTTTTTATACACTTATATACTTCTTATTTGTATTTATTTTTAACGTATTGTATGACAATGTTAAGCAATTGATACAGGAAGGTAAACAAATGAAAACCGGTTTATTCCGAGTTAAAACAATACAGCTGTATAATCTCACTTGATAATTATAAGCACTGATAATTGTTACACAATGTATATATATATATATATATATATATATATATATATATATATATATATATATATATATATATATATATATATATATATATATATATATATATATATATATATATATATATATATATATATATATATATATATATATATATATATATATATATATATATATATATATATATATATATATATATATACATTAACTGGTCTTTTACCTGGTTTAGTTAGGCCAATATTAAGTGTCGAAATTGTAATGATTTGCATATTTAATGTAAATATAAATTGTTTCATGAATTTATATTTTTTCTATTACAGTGAAAACCGCACTTGCTGGTAAGTGTATTTCATGCAATATTTTTAAAAGTCATTTTTCGAAAAATTTAATTAAATTCTTTGCAATTATTAGATAATGTGAAGTCTGTAATCTAAAAGTCTGTACATCTTAAATGAAACTAAACATCTCATTTTAACGCAGATAACGAATTTGATAGTCAGATATACCCATTAATGCATAATGGAAAGCTTAATATAGAGTCAACTATGCACTTTAAATGAATTTTAATGGCTGTAATCATGGGTTAAAAAAATTTTAAGAAAATATAATTATAATTATCATAAGCTATTTAATGTATTTAAGAATTAAGTTATTAAATAAATAATATCTTGAGAATTACTATAGGAATTCAGAAAAAATTCCTGATTTTCTAAAAATAGTGAGTAAACTGTAAGAATTAACTAAAACAATAAAAAAAAATTTAATTCTATAAACAAAAACACAACAATGCAACATTTTTAATTGAAAATTAAGATTTCTTCTCTTAAATAGAAAGATAAAATGAAACCATTATTAATTAGGAATGTAATGAAGGATACATTAACGAAAAAAAATGTCATTCGGTACATTCGGAACTAAAGGTACGAAATATTTTTCACTGCTTGCTACACTCAAATTCTTTTAAAATTGCATTGTTATAATTGTCTGCAAATGTAACGCGAAAAAAAAGCCTCCTTGGACAAGTGGTATTGCTGATGCTCGCTTTATAGCACGAAGGTCCTTCCTTAGCTTGTACTCTCTGTTCTTCAATATAACAAAGGCTTAAAAGCTGAACTCTGCATTGAGTACACAAGCTTGCATATAAAAGTGAAACAATATATAAAAAAAATATTTTTAAAAAATTGTCATCGCCGCAAGGTGATCACAGGTTACCCATTGGCAAAATGGTTGTTGTCTAATTTTTTTTGGAAAAGCAACTTTATTGTGTTCTCATCTTGGACATCTTTAACTGTTAATCCTGAGCTACTCAGTGCACAATTTCGCAGACATGTTAATCACCGTGTTAATCAGTTCGAACTCTCTATATTTGTGATATTTGAATTAGTATTGAAAATCATTCAGTTTGAACTATGGGTTAGAATTTCTGATTCTTAATCAAAACAATAAAAACAAAAATATCGTTCAAATGATGAAATTCCCTTTTGCTCAGAACTCAAGAAGTATTTATGGGTTCTCTCTGTTCCCATATTCCAAATATAAACTCACCAACTTAATGCATAACAAAATTAAAAGTGAAAAAAAGAATTCTAAAATTATAATCAAACAGCACGGTCACCATAGCAACGCATGTAATGACGACGCATGCTCACTGTTTATTATTACTCTTGATTATTGTAGTTGAAAAGTGTGAGGACGCCATGAAATCCAAACCAATATCCATTTTGCCAAAGGGTAATATAATTAAATAAATGTTGAAAAATAAATTATATTAGAGGAGAAAAGGACGTACTTACGCTAAACAACAATTTCTCGATAGCAGGAATACGAAATTGAATCGGCAGTTCAACGACGTTATAAAATAACATAAAAAATATGACGGACAATATATTTCAGTTTAAAACTAAAGTTTTCTTTCCGCAATATGATTACTTTAGTTATTACATTTAACGGTTTTATGTTATCTTTGAATATTTCCCATTCTACATAATTCCAGAAATTTTTTATTTAATTAATTTTATTGAAAATAATACTTTTCTGCCGAAATTATTGGATATTTTTTATGATTCTTTTAATGTAATGTTTTAAATGAATAAGTTAAAAAATGTAATTGCTAATAATTAACTGGAATTTTTAAAAAAAATTATTTCAATCCTTGACTAAGCACACAGAAGCTTGCTTAAGCAGTATAAGCTTAATAAAATAAGATTTATTTTCCTTTCTTATTAATATAGTTGAGAAAATTTGAATCTATTAAATTGCTTCGCATTTTTAGCTATATTTTTTATATTACGAAGTAATATACTCATGGATATTTCACCGGATAAAATCAAAGAAAAAGAAAAAAAATCTTGATTTCAGATTTTTGATGGAGGTTTGCTTTTTGGAGCTGCAAAAAATTAAATATGTGTTCTTAGAATATTGATATTTTTTAATTTTAATATTGTGTTCATTATTTGGCTGTTTTTCATTTTAGGCAACTTCAGAAAAATTCAAGTTTAATTGAGGAAAAAATTTAAAAGCAATATATAACGTGATTTTTTTGCAATTTAAAGAAAGGAATACTAAAATAAGTTCCGCTAAATAGTTTTTTGCAAACACGCAAAAAAGTTCTTAACTATTTATTGTGCATTAAATGAATAGTTACACAGAGCGACTTATTAAGAAATATGGCCTTTTTGAACCAAGTGGTTAAATTAGAAGGCGTAAAATGTTAAATAGGTATTGTAAATATTTTATAATAATTATTTGATTATTATAATATTTTATAATAATTATTTGATTATTGCATCATTTTATAATAATTATTTGTTTATTGCATTATTTTATAATAAGTATTTGATTATTTCATTGTTTTATATTAATTATTTGATTATTACAATATTTTATAATAATTATTTGATTATTGCATCATTTTATAATAATTATTTGCTTATTGCATTATTTTATAATAATTATTTGATTATTACAATATTTTATAATAATTATTTGATTATTACAATATTTAATTGTCAAATGTTAGATTTGCGATAATTGTGAAATATATGACATTTATGTGTTATTTTGTTCTGGGATGTAAAAATAGCACTTTTCCGAGACCTTTTAGTCTTCAAGTTCACTTTATAAATTGCTAACAACTTATTAACTGGATGTTTCATTCTAACAAAAGTTTATACATTACAATTTTCAAACTCGTTGTTATTAATAAGCTGTTAAATGGTATTAAATTCATTACTAGGAAAAATATTTCTAAATTTTTATTTAAGCATCAGCCTTATTTAACAGAATTTTCGAAAATTCTTCACATGTATATTTAGTTTTTTTTTTTGGAACTGTATTTCTCCGCTCGAATAGATACCTGCAAGTGACGTCACTCATGGTTAAATCATGGTATTTATTTATTCCACGATTCAGTAGCCAATCAGGTTCTATACACGCGCGTGATAACACTTCCAAATATCCAATTAAATCTGATCCGAAAATTGATTCAATATGATTATATACCTAGCATTATAGTTGCAGCTTTAAATGCCAAGCATAACCATGTGATTAGTTCTAACCGTGTAATTCTCGAGTAGCAAGTACCCATTTAGCCCCGAAGATTTGAATCTTGGTAGCTAAGGCCATGAATGCAACAAATCTTGTCTTGTAAGTTTCACATGATTATGGCCATTTCATAAAGTTTTATAAGGAGATATTTCGAAAAGAATATTATACGAATTTCAGTAATTCATCAGAATTAGGACATTTTGTGGTCAAAATTAGGGCATCCACCCCCTTGGAATAGGAACGTAACGTAGAATATGACCAAAGATTCGAAATTTTTTTGAATAGTCTTCAGAATGAGAGAAAAAGAGGTGTAATAATTGTTTTTCTTAAGCAAGAAATCTTTTCGAAGACATATTTATCGATGTATGCAGATGCTGGTTTTAAATGTAACTATAAGTAACAGATAATAAGTAACCAGTATATTAACAAGTTTTCAAGTGGAACTTTTTTATAGAAATGCATGCGACAGTTAAGGAAATTTGAGTAAATGAAAGTTCTTGAAGAGTGAAATAAGCTCTTACTTTTCTAAGTTATAAACTATTCATAACAATTCGTTATTTTTCACCAAAATGCCAAGAAGCATTTAAAATAACTTGAATACAAAAAAATCAAGAGCGGCAAGTATACGATATGCTTCACGATATATTTCAAGAAATGCAGCTTGACATCCATTCATTCATTTTCTTTCTGTTTCTGATAAAACAACGATAAAACAGAATTTAATATATATATATATATCTTCTATTGCGCGTATATGAAATTTGAGACTGTACAATAGTTTAAAATTATTTGAAAAAGATTTCAGAGCGAGAGAAAAGCTTAAATGATTTCAAGAAATTAGTCTTCTCTCGTCTGTTAGGTCTAAAATGGAAAATTCTTGAAAAATTCAAGATCATACTAAATTAATTTCTTCTTTTTGTTGACAAGTAGACAGGTGACAGTTTAAAATGAAAAATATCATACTATGAAATTCATCGCACAACACCTTTTTTAGTGTTTTCTTTTATTACATATTCTAATTTATTTATAAAGCAATTTAATTTCTTCTTTTCCTTGACGCGGTAGACAGGTAACAGTTTTAAATGAATTCAATACACGAAACCCTTTTTAGTGTTTCCGTTTATTATATATTGCCGAGCCTTCATTTACAAGGCAAATTAATTTCTTCTTTTTGTTGACGCGGTAGACAGGTAACAGTTTAAAATGAAAAAAGATCATACTATGAAATTCAACACACGACACCTTTTCTTAGTGTTTTCTTTTATTATATATTCTACTTCATTTATAGGGTAAATTAATTTCTTCTTTTCGTTGACGCGGTAGACAGGTAACAGTTTTAGATGAATTCAATACACGAAACCCTTTTTAGTGTTTTCGTTTATTATATGTCGCCAAGCCTTCATTTATGAAGCAAAATTAATTTCTTCTTTTTGTTGACGCGGTAGACAGGTAACAGTTTAAAATAAAAAAAACATACTATGAAATTCAATACACGACACCTTTTCTTAGTGTTTTCTTTTAATATATATTCTACTTTATTTATAAAGTAAATTAATTTCTTCTTTTCGTTGACGCGGTAGACAGGTAACAGTTTTAAATGAATTCAATACACGAAACCCTTTTTAGTGCTTTCGTTTATTATATGTTGCCAAGCCTTCATTTATAAAGCAAATTAATTTCTTCTTTTTGTTGACGCGGTAGACAGGTAACAGTTTATAATGAAAAAACATACTATGAAATTCAACACACGACACCTTTTCTTAGTGTTTTCTTTTATTATATATTCTACTTCATTTATAAAGTAAATTAATTTCTTCTTTTCGTTGACGCGGTAGACAGGTAACAATTTTAAATGAATTCAATACACGAAACTCTTTTTAGTGTTTTCGTTTATTATATATTGCCAAGCCTTCATTTATAAAGCAAATTAATTTCTTCTTTTTGTTGACACGTTAGACAGGTAACAGTTTAAAATTAAAAAGATCATACTATGAAATTCAATGAACGACACCTTTTCTTAGTGTCTTTTTTTTAATTATATATTCTACTTTATTTATGAATCAAATTAATTTCTTCTCTTTGTTGACACGGTAGACAGGTAACAGTTTTTGTTTATGGAGTTAATCTGATTACTTATACTTCTCTCTATTGAGTTACTCGGATCTTGTTTTTGTAATTTGATTATTATATATTTTTTAATGTAGATAGTTTTTTTTTAAATATTTCTGTAAGAAAGTATTAATATTTTTATTATTTTCAGATGCAGAAAACAAGCGTAAGAAGACTTTTTTTTTCCTTCTTTTTGTTAGTTGCGGTTTAGAAAAATTGATAATTTTATTCTAAAATGTAGTTCTAAAGCTGTTTGAGCCTAAAAATAACATCTTGGCAGTATAAAATTGACCAATATTTCAAGCTGCTAGAATGAGTTTAAATACGAACTGTGTTATGTATTTTAACGTTTTAAGTACTAGTGATTTTTTTAGATGAAGCAGAAGAATGTTGCGGGCTACAATAATCCATTTTAAAAGTGCATTAAAATAAAGGCATACTTAGGAATCTATTAAATAGTTTCGTGTTTCAGTTACCATACTTTTAAAAAAAAGTTTATTTCAGAAAAACATAAAACTTGAATGTCATTCTTTTTTTAAATAAAAAATTTTGTGAAAATTATGATGATTTTTCCGTGTATCGTTAACTGAAAAATAATGAAAAGAAGGAGGTTTTAAAATTGTGAAATTAGTTAAAGAGTTGAAAGATAAGATAAAGAAATTAGAAGAAAGAAGAGAAGATAGTGAAAATAATTAAATATTTTGTGGTTAATAACTGTTTAAAGAACTTTTCCATTATTAAAATACACATCATTAAGAAAACAATACGATAAAATGAAATGTAAATAAAAACAATTTAATGCTTAATAGTCATACAAAATGATCAAATATTTAGTATTTAAACCTTTTATATTTTAAAATTTGGTCTTATTAAATTTTCAGATACTACATAAAAATTGTAACCTACCTTCTTGTAATTTTTTTTTACCTTACTTGGATGCAAATAACTTAGATAGTAATTAAAATTGCTTTAAATATATATGTGTACAACAAATATGTTAAAATTTCTCAATTCGAAAAGGAGAATTGAAAAAATATTATTATTTCAGGAAATTAAGATCTCTAAATAAGTTATTATATGTTTAGTCGTGAGCTAAAATGATTTTCAAAATAATAATCTTAATAATAATAATTTGCAGCTGGATATAAGGAACTGAAATTAATAAAAAATTAATTATTCATTTCGTAATATTATTATTATGTTTATGATATTTTGCAATTTTAATATTTTCTTTGACAAGCATTTGCAGTTTCACAAAATATCTCAAATGTTTATTTAATTTTTTTCTGTGATTCTCAAGGTATATACTTTTTAAATATTAGACTGAACCAACAAGAATTTCTTTTAAAAAAAATTATTGTAACCCGTGGCTAAACACATGAAAACTTTTTTAATGCATTTAGTTCCATAAAAAAATTAACTTATGATTTTTCTTGTTACTATTGAGAAATTCGATTCAGATATTTATATTGACAAAATATATTTATAATCTTATGTCTTTATTTATCAGTTTATAATCTTTACGGAGGTAAGTGTTTAATTACAAAGTAGAAAGTATCTAATTGAGCATGGTTTAAAATTTCCTTATAGCTTATTAATGCTTTTTACCTTATAAAATTATGTTATTTCTTGGAGACAAAATTTTTATGAGCAGGGAAGCAAATATCTTTATGGTATCCGAATATCTTTGGTACCTCACTACCTTCTAATTTATTACCTTTTAAATATATAAATATATATATATATATATATATATATATATATATATATATATATATATATATATATATATATATATATATATATATATATATATATATATATATATATATATATATATATATATATATATATGTATATATATTATATATATATATACATATATATATATATATATATATATATATATATATATATATATATATATATATATATATATTATATATATATATATATATATATATATATATATATATATATATATTATATATATATATATATATATATATATATATATATATATATATATATATATATATATATATATATATATATATATATATATATATATATATATATATATATATATATATATATATATATATATATATATATATATTTCAAAAGTAGCGAGAATCATTTTTTTGCAGTAACTGCACTGAGCAGAGCATATTTAAAATTGCGGGATGCTGCATAAATATGCTAAATCTCTCTAATGATTTTTATTTCTACGCAAAAGGAAAAATGCGTATTCCTCTGATAATACTTTTTTTTTTCGAAAATATATCACTTTGCGTCAATTTTTTAAAAAGCTCTTTTTTTTTAAAAAAAGAAGCTCCTTTTTTAAATTTGTAAATATAAAAACATAATAGGGATCGGTGCTGGTACTTAATAAAATCCTTAGGTAAATTATTTTTTTTTAGTTTATTGTGAAAACTTAAAAAGCTAAAAATTAAATATTTAAAACATCACTCAGATTAATAATAATTTGAGTTTAAAAAAAATTATATAATTTTAAAGCTTATTTTTTTAAAAATTATAATCCAATTATTTGGAAGGATGTTATTCAAGTATTCCGCATTTTTTATTACAAAATAAATGTCTGATGATAAATAACGTATACGCATTTCATACGAATAAATTATAATTTTTATATTAACATCTTTCTTTCTTCTTTTATTAGATGACAAAGTTAGCGAAGGTAAACAACTGTTTCTCTATTTAATTTATTTACATATAATAAATGTTGCTGTCTTTTTTCCGGCTTCCAAGTTGGGTCATCTTTATTATTTTGATATTATTGACAACAGGTGACTGTTTAGTATGCTTTATAAAGTTTTTAAAAATCATCTTCTGTACCGAGAGTTAAGTTACGTTTTAACAATATTCCTGTGCAAAAATGTAGGAGCTTAGAATTTCAAATTTTCCAATGTAAACTAATTAGGAGTGACAGTGAGATGCAAACAGCGTTTTTATAGTTGATGTTTATCTTTAACCCTTTGCACTCGAGAGTGCCTCTTAAGCATCCTAAATTATCTAACACATTGAATTACCCAACTAATTAATTTATATTCTGAATTTTAAAAAAAAGCATTCATTAACAAATTTCAGAAAATATTAACATGACAGAATAGATTTTCGCTGCCTTCATATACCAAGCATGCTAATAATAGAACTAAATGGATGAAGCCAGTAGGTGATACTTTAAGAAATACTTGTTGATCAGTAAGTGGCATTAATTTGAGTGTTTTCTTACCATACTTGTATGGATTTTATGGGTAAAAAATATTTATGTAAAAAAGTGGTGTCACGGCATATTTTGCTTTCCCTCTATTGAATGCATCGTTTTTTAACTGCTATTTTACCTTTCACTGCATCTAGATTGTATCTAGATACAGTGAAAGGTAAAGTATCACTGTAAAAAGGTAAAAAATCACTGTGTCTAGATTTCATATCCAAATAAAAATTTTATTATAACTAATTCATCATGGTAGATACAACTATCTGGGCTCCTTCGAAGTAAATCAGAATATTAAAACACTTGAACTACAGTTTCGTTTATTCTTGAAAAAAAGAACTGTTTTTTTGTAAGTACGCTAGGCATAAATGGCTTAAAACATTTGTACTACCATCTTTCATTCTCGAAAAAAGATCTGTTTTTTTTTTAAAAGTACGTTAGGCATAAATGGCTTAAAACATTTGTACTACCATCTTTCATTCTCGAAAAAAAGATCTGTTTTTTTGAGAGTACGTTAGGCATAAATGGCTTAAAACATTTGTACTACCATCTTTCATTCTCGAAAAAAGATCTGTTTTTTTTTTAAAAAGTACGTTAGGCGTAAATGGCTTAAAACATTTGTACTACCATCTTTCATTCTCGAAAAAAAGATCTGCTTTTTTGAAAGTACGTTAGGCATAAATGGCTTAAAACATTTGTACTACCATCTTTCATTCTCGAAAAAAAAGAACAAATGGATTAAAACACTTGGACTACCACTTCTTTCATTCTCGTAAAAGAGAACTACATTTTTAAAAGAACGATAGGCATAGATGAGTTGAAACACTTGAACTACTACTTATTTCAATCCTGAAAAAAAGTACTGTCATTTTAAAAGAAGGATAGGCATAAATGGGTTAAAACTCTTGAACTACCTCTTCTTTTATTCTTGAGAAAAAGAACTTTCCTTTTAAAAGGAAACTAGAAATAAAAGCAAAGGTGCCAACTTGCTCCGGACATGAGATAAATATTTTCGAATGGTAATCTTTTAGTGCATAATTCTTGGTTTAGTATATTCGATTTATAGGATATTTGCTGCCCACTACTTCTAAATTGTTCAAAGGGTTATGTCATGCACCACTATGTTACTGTTAAGCGGTGTTAAGCTCTTTAAAAAGTTAGCAAAATTAACCGAAAGTCAGCACGCTTTAGTCTGCTGTTCTCTACCGTATTTTAAAATATATTGTCGAATCCGCAGCAGTTGGCATCTCCTTAAAAGGGTTAAGGCACTTGATCTACTACTGCCTACATTCATGAAAAAAAAAGAACTGTCCTTTTAAAAAGACCCTAGTCGAAAATGGGTTAATGTAACAATTATTCCTTTTTTTTTTTTTTTTTGCTTTCACTATAGTTTTTACATAACTAATATTAGTTATTGAGTATACTTGCATGGCTTTTCGTACAAATTAGATTGTTGCAAATAAAAATAGGGAAAAAAATCAGTAGCCTGCTTTCTAATAAATTTAAAACAAATTAGTTTGGATATCAATTTTTTCTTCATATTCTGAGTGTCACCACGTTGAAAATCTCCCTTATGTGCTATATCCACTCAATTCAACATTTGAAAAACAAACTAACATCAGAAAACTGTTTACAAAGCACAGCTTTCAGCAAAGCATATATATATACAGCTTTGAATAGTATTTTTTAAAATTTAACTTAAAAATCAATTGTATATTTTTCTACTAACCACAATATTTTTTTAAATCAACTAAAAAAGTGGTAAGCACATAAAGCTCTCAACTCAGACTATGCGCAAATTCTCTAACATATGTATTTCATCTCAGTACTTTTTAGAACAACAGTAACACTACTGTTTAGAGCAATGGGTTGAAAGTTCTTTTTTATGTAAACTATTTAAATTGATAGCCTATCAGTGTATAAGTTCTTGATAAATAAGAAATATATATTAGATTGTGCATTGCGCAAAATGAAATGCAGACAATCCCGAATATATTTCGATCTAATAATCGTATCTTCAAGTTCTGGGAGTCAATGGCTCGAGAGTGTGGCCCCAGATATGCTAAATAATTTGTCCAGACGATAGTTGAAGTTTCGAAATCAGACAAAAAAACTTACTTTTCGAAAATAAACATATCTATTTTTTGACGGATTTGAATTTCTGATCCCTGAAATATCGGGGGTAGCTGCAATCAGGGAAACAGGGTCTCAATAGTTTGCTCAGGAGACCGGTCTAAAGTTTGGACCGGTCTAAAGTTTGGAATGTTACTATTAATGTTAGTGTATTTCACCATATCTCGAGAACGTTTAAAAACGAAAAATTGTTGCACACAATTATAAAATTTGTTTATGGAAAGATAATTTCATGCAATTTTAGTGTGTAATTTCTAGTGTGTAATTTTAGTGTATAATTTTAGTGTGTAATTTTAAATGGAACATACAAAATTTGTGCGAAATCGCCTCAATGGGCCGTGATAGCCTGGTCGGTAGGGCGTTGGGCCCATGTCCGAGAGAACCCTACCGACTGCAGACTCTGCGTGTAATAAATGGTGACAGATGCCCGTTAAATCTGTCGAGTCACAAAGTCCTCCATATTCCCATAACAAATCAATACCTCTGGGGGTACTGGATTGGAGATCGATCGTTCTCTGATTTAGATCAAATTTAAGAATCTGTGGATGAAAGAATGGATGGATGAATGGGTCCGCCCTATAAACAGGTGTGGCAGAAGTCAATTTATTGCACATAGATGGCGCCACTGGAAAACAAGAACAATCGCACCCCTCTGCCTAAACAGGCATTCGAAACCAAGTAAGCAAGCAATCGCTTCAAATCTCAAAAAAAGTCGTATTCATAACTAGTGATCGTCTGTACTATTATTTAGCATATTTTAGGTCACTCCTAAAACCATTAAGATTGAGTTCTAGAGCATGAAGATTCGATTACTAGATCGAAAGTCATTTGGAGAGGACCGTTTATTTTATTGAGCACTGTACATTCTACTCAAACCTTGAATACTTTAATATATAATGATAATGACATTAATAAGATATTATAATAATAATATAATAACAATTTATTATAATAACAATATAATAATAATAGCAATTAACATAAAATATAATATAATACAATCCATTAAATTTTAATGCTTTTTATTTCAGTTGAAAATACTCTTGAAGGTAAGATTTTGCTTTGTTTTTTAAACTCATCATCGGTCATTAATCGATGGTTTCTCATAGGACCATTCATTGGGAACGATAGAAACGAAAACACGACGAATTCGGGTCCGCAAAAAATAACAAATAATGACTTGAAAAATTAAGAAAATCGAGAAAGAAGTAATTTGATAAACAAATGTTCAAATTTCAGATAAGTATAAAAAAATTTTAAGCGAAAAAATTCTATTCTTACAGTATAAATATTTACGTGTCAAAAAAAGATGAATAAACACATTTATTTATTTAAGATATTAAGAAATTTTTATTTGAATGCTCTTTTCTTATCAGCACAAATAATAAATTTTCGACGCGTGTAACAGATTGCTGTTCATTTTCCGTAAGTTAGTGTGAATACAGAAAGTTCTTCCTTATCAGCACAAATAATAAATTTTCGACGCGTGTAACAGATTGCTGTTCATTTTCCGTAAGTTAGTGTGAATACAGAAAGTTCTTCCTTATCAGCACAAATAATAAATTTTCGACGCGTGTAACAGATTGCTGTTCATTTTCCGTAAGTTAGTGTGAATACAGAAAGTTCTTCCTTATCAGCACAAATAATAAATTTTCGACGCGTGTAACAGATTGCTGTTCATTTTCCGTAAGTTAGTGTGAATACAGAAAGTTCTTCCTTATCAGCACAAATAATAAATTTTCGACGCGTGTAACAGATTGCTGTTCATTTTCCGTAAGTTAGTGAGAATGCAGAAAGCTCTTCCATTATTTCAGAGCCTTCCGTAGATACTGGTTATGGATCTGCGTTTTGCCATTTTCATTGATGTCACTTTGCTTTTCTGTAGCTATTCTTTGAATCGACTACACGTTTCAATATTTTCATCTACTCATGCATGAACATCAAATGTGATGTTTTAAGCGTTTTCAACTAATTGTAACTAATCCTCATTTTCTCTTTCATCCTACGAATCTGGAGTCATTGTGTTTCTTCTCGAAACGCAATAACATTTTCGAAAATGTCGTTAGAATTTTCGAATGATAGAAGCGGGAATCTGTCGCCTCAAAAACGTTCTAAATGGGTTTTATTAGCTTTATGAGAAAAGTATTTGTGACGGGACCGTTAAACCACGATGATATATGCGGAAAAACGAATGAAGCGGAAAGCGAATGAAGCAAAACGAATTGTAACTAATGCTCATTTTCACTTTCATCCTAAGAATCTTGAGTTACTGTGTTTCTTCTCGAAACGAAATAACATTTTCCAAAATGTCGTTAGAATTTTCAAATAATCGAAGCAGGAAAAATGAAAATAGATTTATAATTAGAATCATAAAGTTAATAATTTTATTTTGGGACATTTTGTTTTTCGAGATTAAGAAAAATGTTTTTAGGATAGTGAAAATGTTTTTAGTGAAAAATAGTAATTAAGAAAAATATTTTTAGTGAAGAATTGTGAATAAGAAAAATGTTTTTGGATATTTAAAATTTCATGCGTGTATATTTGACTTACGAAGGAAAAAGCTGAAAAGAGGAAGAAATAGAGAAAAAAAGTAAAAGCATTTTTTAAAAAAAATTTTATTACTAAAAAGGGTAGGAATAAAGTAATTTTAGCAGTATATTTTTTATTTACGGTTCTTCTTGTGAGGATAAAAATTGTTTAGATCAGCAGTATGACGTGGAACCCTAGGGTTCCGTGTAAGGGTCACAGAATTTTCGGAACCTTTTTTTAGTCTGTTATGATTTTTAAGCTTATAATTATATCTAATCAATAGTTCATTATTTATCAAATACTTTGATTATTTTTATGATGTTATTAAAATTATAAGCCATTGAACGAAAACAAAATTTTGAAAATAATTATTCTTTCAAATAACAATGCTTTGAATACATTTTGAAAAGAATATACATTCATGAAAAATTGCGTGAGTATTTCTCATCGAACACAAAAACATTTTCATTTCTATTTGAAAGAAAGCTCAGAATCAATTCAAAATGCCCTAATTCTCAACGTTTGAAATCATAATTCAGCTTCATTTTCAACTCTTGCATATTCCAAAAACTACTTAAAAACAAAGTCAGATGGAGATCCTAATCAGGAATACCACTGTTTGACACAAAATTTAATTTTAAAACAATTAATAATGAAAGGATGAAAAAAATTCATTCTTA
Organism: Parasteatoda tepidariorum; assembly: GCF_982258835.1. Lineage (NCBI taxonomy): Eukaryota > Metazoa > Arthropoda > Arachnida > Araneae > Theridiidae > Parasteatoda > Parasteatoda tepidariorum. The sequence continues at coordinate 37,086,763 of NC_141759.1, forward strand.
TCATTTAAATATTTAAAAAATGATTCGTAGTCATTTTGGTCATTCGTTGTCATCCAGAATCATTCGTAATCAAAATAGGTTTGGTTAAAATGTACACTAATAAATTATTTTTGAAGCTAGGGTTATTCTGAAAGAAAAGTGATAATTTAGGGTTATCACTTTATATATATATATATATATATATATATATATATATATATATATATATACACAAATTAACATGAAAAACATGAATAAAATAAAAATAAAAAACTAAATGGTAGAGAAACAAGAATGGTATAAGCAAATAGTCGTTGTCAAGACACATCTAATTGGGGAGAACAAGTTTTCTTACAGAAACAAATTTTTTGAAAGATTTTGCGTGGCAAAACTGTTGGCACAATGCAAAAAATTTATGATTGAAACTTTTAGAAAAGGTGGCATATTTACTTATGCGAAATTCAGATCAATCAAATTGATGTATTGAGCTTTTTTTAGTTTTAATACAATCAATTTTCAAAGACCGTTTATAGGTTTACAATAATTACATTAGAATGCTTTCTTAATAATAATGGTATTGAAAAAGAATTAAAAAGCTTTTAATTTCCTTCGCTCATTTAGGAATGCAATTTTTGCATGGGTAAAAAGGATATAATTTCTAAAAGCTTCAGAAATGATTTTTCAAATTGTGCTAATTGTTTTGCCATGTAAAATGTTCCAAACATTTGCTGCTAAAGGAAAATTTCTTTTCTTAGAATTAGTATAGAAGTGTTTCCTAGTTTCTTTCAAACTCTGTAAGTTGCAATTTAAAAGATATAACTAAAAATGAAATTGCGCAAAGTAATCCGGGTTTAGGGAACATATTATTCAAGCAAAATTATGGAATTAAAAATGCTTAATCCGTGCATATTGTAAATTACAAAAATTGAAATTTTTTAATAATAACTGAGCTTAAGACAACTATAGTTTGGCTCCAGTTTATACTAGAAAACAAATAAAAAAAACACCTTAAAATGCTCTTATTTAAAAACTTCTATGGACCCAAATTGTAGAAGAATAAGATATATAACAAGTTAATGAAGAATATGTGACATAAGAATTTAAAAATTAATTTAATTAAAAATTTTACAAAAATGTATCTACCAGTTTGAATTACAATGGTTTTTGCTCCTTAATGTTTTGAGTTGCTGTCGTGAAATTATTTAATATTATAAACTATTAATTCATTCTGATACCACATCATTATTTGTTTCAAAAGAAATATTGTGATGGATGATGTTATATTTCAATTAGAAAAACAAACAAATGAAATATACCTTTTTTATACATGTTTTATATTTTTTTTATGTCTGATGTTTTATGCTTTTTTTTACATTTTACTTTAATGCTTAACATTTAAAAAAATTTTAAAATATTCACACATAAAATTAGGATTCTTATAAATAAATTGATTTTTGTAGATGCTGGAAATCAAAGCAAGTATACATTTCATTATGTGGAAAAACAAAATTTTTTTAATTGACAAAAAAATTTAATACAATGTCGGTTTGTTAATTTTTTTAATACCACCAGGGTTTCCACATTCTAGAAAAAATTAAAATTGGTAAAAAAAAAATCGAGGATACAAGTTGTTTGAACTAATTACTATCACCGAACATTGCTTGAATGTTAAATATATGTTTTTAACTTATGCATCTGAATTCTAACAATTGACTTAAAAGTTGAAGCATTTATGAACGAGTTATCATCACTTTTTAAAGTTTTTCCAGATTGTGGTCACCCTAACTTACACAACCCCCCCCCAAATGCTGTGCGAAGCATGGTGGTAGCGGATTCGAATCCCGCTGCTGCCCTGGATAGATCTCCGTGCTGTCCTACTCAGTATTGTGCTCTCCGTCTTTCTACTTGATAAAGGTTTAAAAGCCCAAAAGCTTGCAAATGTATGTTGTAATAATAAACCAAATCTAGTGTGCTAATTACATAGAACTGCTTATAAGCTCTTGTTAAGTTGAAGAACAGAAAACACAAGTAAAAAAGTGATATCACAAAGATACAACCTGAATTCTATCAGAATTCGAACCCGTTACCTCCACGCTGCAGAGCGTTTGATAGAACAGCAAGTTCGCTCCACCAGGAAAGCCCCAAGAAATGCCTTATTGCTGACATAGGCAATAGCTTTGATTTTTTTTACTAGTAACTATTATCACCGTTAAAAAGTTTTTCAAAATAAAATGCAAAAATCCTGAAATTTTGCTCGGGCAAATTTTCCCGGATATGGCTTGGAGAAGAAAAAAGGATGTTTTTTACTCTTCTCTGAAATATCTGTCCATATAACTGTGGGAGAAACATTGGCCCACCTAATATGGTGCTCTTGACAGAGTGGTCATCCCATCTGCCCTTCTGATACCCAAGTCTCGCAGTGGACTAATCGGAAAGACACGGTTCCCAGTCGAATACCGAAGTCAAGCATCACTGGCTGCAGTCGTTGTTGTTGTTAATTTACGTCGCACTAGAGCTGCACAATGGGCTATTGGCGACGGTCTGAGAAGCATCCCGTAGGATGATCCGAAGACATGCCATCACAATTTTGATCCTCTGCAGAGGGGATGGCACCCCCACATCGGAGCCCGAGTTCATTTGCTCATAATGATCACCGATTAATGTTTATTAGAATTAGGTGTTAAAAAGTAGAAATTATTAGCAAATAGATTAAAGAAAGAGATAGAAATGCTATAACCATCGCCGTCTGCATTTCCGTCTCACCTCTGATGGCTGAAGACGATTCGAGAAATAATGCACAGCTCTATTAGAGTCAGGGGGACTAGCCAAGCTGTAGCTTAACCTTTTCTGTAACAGAAAATTTCGCTCAAACATTTTACCAGGCAACACATAAGCGAGTGCAACCTTCGATTTTACGATTTAATCATAGTCATATGGTCTAGGGAGGGGATGGGGAAAATTTTTTGGTCGAGGGCGAAAAATCGAGAAAAAAAATTTTTGGTGGGCCGAGTTAAAACTTTTAAAATAAGAAAAACGATATACAAGCTTTAATTTAAATATTTAATGAGATGAATGAAATTGCTGTTTCATTTTTAAAAGTTCCTTATATTGAGGTTCGAAGGGAGATGTGCTTATTTTAAGGAACGAGGCTAAATGTTTGTATGTTAGTCTACTTCTGAAATAATTTTTTCCAAGGTTCATAGTTGTTCACATATCTAAGATGAAGCAAACATAGCACTGATTACCTGGGTATGAGATATTAAATTTTGGAAACTAACTTTTAGTAATGATTTGCAAAACTCAAACTCTGGGATGTTTAGAAACAACAATAGTATGCAATCTTCCCATACTCAATAAATAATGTTAGAACTCGCACCGGCAGAAAAATCAGCTGGTTGGAGCTTGAAATGCGCTGTATGTCACATGTGAAGCACAATTCACCTATGTTAGATTCCATATGTCTGATCATCGAGAAAGACAAACGCTTTTTAGAGCTAATCTGCGGCTATTCTATAAAGAATTTCTGCTTTCAACATTTTACCAATTGAAGCTGTCTGTGCTAACTATTTTCATCAATTCCACCTGTAGAAATAGTAAAAACGTCATCAGTACTTTGTTAAAAAAGAAAAGCTACAGAGTAGACAAAATGGTGGATGTATAATGTATCTTGTTTATATTCGCCACGGATCGGCAAGTGAAAATTCTATCCGCGGGCCGGATAAAACCTTCCGATGGGCCACAGTTGGCCCGCGGGCCGTAGTTTCCCCATCCCTGGTCTAGGGCATTAGGCCACGTAGGGGACCTTTACCTCTCCATTTTTTACCTTGATCACTCCATACCTTACTTTACCTTGAAATTGTTTTAATCTTTCATGAATTAGACCTTCCGAAAATGGTTAAATAATCAAGTCAAGGCTATGTCTGATTTTCGCTGGAAGTCGAACACGAACTTGCCATCATTTCATATTTTCCTTACAATGTATTTCAAATAAAATTAAAATAAATACGGATAAATTAATATTGTGTGGATATGTAGTATATGATAATTTTTTATTTCTTAATTTTAGTTGTTGGCGTAATATCCAGTAAGTGCATTTAGCTGTAGATAATGTAAACATATATAATTTAATATTTTTAATAAAAAGAAATAAATCTTACAATATTCTTTGTTTCGCAAAATGTTTGAAAAGAAAGAAAAAAATACTAAAAGCTTACAATTCGTAGCATTAAATATCTTTGATTATTCTTCATATCTTTGCTACAAATATCTATAATCTAAATATATTGAAGTCATTGCCGTAACATTAAAAAAAACCAAGAGTTAAAAAAAGTTTTCTTTACTTTTTTTTTAAAAAAAAACTGAATAATTTATATACAGTATACTCTTGATATATCGAACTTCAATATTTCAAAAACCTTGTTAGGTCAAAAAAATATTTTTTCCCTTAATATTATATACCCACCAGATGCTAATTTGAAATCCTATGTCGAAGAATGGCTTCTTAAAATCTTGATATGTCGATTTTTTTTCGAAACAGAAAATTAATTTTTTCGGAAAATTTAATATGGAAATTTATTGTATGCCAACCACTTTCTATTTAATGTATAATTATTTTTGTCTAACTTTTAAAAATAAAATTATTTTTGCTGTATTTAGACTTATAGTCTACTATCATAACATACATATTTACATACCTGCCAACTTTTACTCTTTCCGAGAATGGATTTTCAGAGTGGTTGTAAAACAATAAACGAAAAACAATCTGACTCCAAAATATATTTATATTTTGATCCCGTTGATATTCGCTTGAGCAAAGATTATTATGCTTTCATATATTTATTGTAATTATTTATATGTAGTGGTGGTCAAACTCATTTATAATTATCATTATAATTCAAAAAGTTAATTGGAATAACCTGAGTATTGCTACCACTTTAAATATGAAAATAAAATTTTCCGGAAAATCCGGAAGAGTTGGCAGTTATGAATTTATTTGTAGTTATTCTTTTGTTTCATGACTGTACTTAATAGAGTAATATTTTAGAGTGTATTTTTCTACTTCTTAGAATATATTTCAGGGTAAAAGGGGTTTGTAAATTTTAAAAAGTGGTAACGAAAATCAAACAAATGTCGATATTTTAATATCTATGTAACCACCACTAAAAATTGTTTTCCAAAGAAAGTATATATGCATGAAAAGTCCCTCTTCTAAACCATTTAACAAAGTGATATATTAAAACGAGAAATATCTTCTAGCTTTAACCTTAATTTACTACCACTACTACTATGAGTTTTTCAAGGACCATGGTTATCTCTAAACCGAACTTGTTATCTCTAAAACTCACTATCTCGAAATTTTTTTAACGTTCATTGAGATATCGAGAGTATACTGTATTTAAAAGTAATTGTTGCAAGTATTCATATTTTGAAAACTTTCCCGAAGTATTTAATTTCTAGCAGTAAAGGCAGTAAAATTTATGATTTTCTCTTGAATTTAAAATAATCAATAATTTTGATTATATATATATACCACAACCGGTAGTAAAGTGATACACAACCGGTAGTACCATATATATCACAACCGATAGTAAACCATATATACCACAACCGGTAATAAACCATATATACCACAACCGGTAGTAAAGTGATACAGAAAAGTGGCAAAGAAATTTGAAGAAAAAAATCGTTTCTGCTAATTCTTAGCTACCAAAGTAGATTAGTAAATTAAAAGATATGCATTTAGATGTCTAATTGTGCCATAGATAAATATCTAATTGTGCCTTGACATAATTGTGTATCTATATTAAGTATTATTACATATATCTACCATTAATCTATGATTTAGTCAAATTGATGACATCCGCCAACTACCTTCTTTAATTTTAATGTTTATCACGCCAGTTGTCTTAGTTGACCGAGAGACCATCACATTGGCAGTGTGTGTTGGGACTGAAGTCTCACCTCATATTAATTCAAGTATATTTAGAATTTAAAAAAAGTCACTTTAACACCAAAGATAAAATTGAAATCTTTAAAATTTCCAACACCCTCATGAATTACAAAAATACTTAAGTCGTTGTTGGGAAACCATTTCATTTTAATAGGTATTTCTTTTAATTTTTAAGAGCCGTGTTAATCCTGTGTATGCAATGCTTTTCGATTAATTTGAATTATTAATTGTTAAATTAACTAAATAGTGAATTATGTTTGGTATTAAAAAGTAACCTATATTTTATGTTATCTTGTTTAGAGACCATACAAAAAAGTAAATATGAACTTTTATAATTTTCCTCATTAACCTTACTAATTAATATTATTTTGACAGATTTAAGATTTTATTCAGAATATAAATCCTATTACAGCTCATGCTATAAGGCATTAACCCTTTGACTTCAAATTTTTACTAAACATATTTTTGATAATTTTTTCATTATTTTATATTAATTTAAGTCAAAGTAAGTGAAAAATATTATATTTAGCATCCTAATAGTTAATTTTAATAAATTATACTTATGAAATATAACATGAAATTACGATATCTTTTTCTGCGTTTAAGGTACAAATTCTGAGTTGAAGCTACTGCTCAATTCCAAACACGAAAGCATTTCTTATGCACTTTGCTTAACAATGAAAACTTTAAACTCATTTATCTCAAAACTTGATTTTTTGAGTTGTGCCGCTATTGAAGCCCATGAGCGAAATGTCTAATATTATCAGAATTTATTAGGTGATAATTAATAACCTCAGCTTGTATTTCGATATAAAATACAAAATTGTTTTAGAATACAACTCTTCAGTCAAATATATATATATATATAAATTGGAAATACATTATTGTACCTAACTTGTATTCAGAAGCAATAGTTCATTCTTCTTTTAATTCATTGCTTTAGAGTTCAAACAACGCTTGAAAAATATTTTTAAAAAAAACTAATCGTAAAATTCTGATTGCAAAACTGTATGCGTTGAAGTACTACTACTGTTTTAAACGTCGTGGAAAGATGGAACATAAATATAAAATATAAATTACCAAGCAGTTTTTAAATTTCAGTTTTGCGTTAATTATACTTGGATCTATTTCTTTCAAACATTTATAGAAATAAATTTCATTACCAGTTGTTATCCTTCATAAGTATGCGAACCCTGTATTAATGAACAATTCTCACTCATATTTCAAATATAATATATTTAATATAAAGAAAAGAAAACTATATTGAGATATATAATGTTAGTAAGATACATTGTATTTATTTACAGTTCAAGAGATCCTTGGATTAACACGTAAGAAAGCTTTCAATAAATATTTATCTACAAATATATTAAGTAATTATTAGTGTTTCAAGCTTAATTTCCCCTGTTCTAGTTTTGAATAACGCCTTTTTATGCTCTTTTTTTCATTAGTTTTAGGTATTCAGATATCTTAATAAATATAGGAGTTGAACTAAAAATACTAACTCTATGTAAAGCATACTAACTCTATGTAAAGCATCTAACTCTATGTAAAGCATCTAACTCTATGTAAAGCATCTAACTCTATGTAAAGCATATATCGTTTTGTAGGTGACGTTTTAGAAGATGGCAAAGCTGCTGAAAAAATTTGAAAGGTTATGCCTTAAGCTTTAATAGAAATAGGGTCTATCTCACCCAAGCAAAATTTGTATTCGCCAAAACGAGTGTAGAAAGTTCAAAGCTTCATTCCTTTTTTCAGTGCCACTATAATTAAAAAATAAATTTTTATATAAATAACGCAATCTCTTGGAGTGAATATGAAATTGGTGTTGATAAAGCTATTAAAAAGTTATCAGTTCTTTTTTTCTCATTTTGGACGATTAGAATTTTGCATGAGTAAATATGAAATCCTAATTAAATGATGCAAGCATAACGGTTAAAATTGTGCCAACAGTTTAGAAATGTACAATGCCTCTACCTAAACATTTGCTATTTAGAGCTATTTTACCATAATTTGATCCATAACTTTTTTCTTCAAAAAGTACTTTAAAAAATTAAAATAGCCAGAAAACAAAATAAGGAAAAGATATAATATTGTCATCAGCTCGCACAATTACATTCGCAAACCGGAGTGAAAAATACATCAAAACAATAGTGACGGGAGCACCCAAAAAAATGAAACGAAAATAGAGCACATTAAGTAAAAAATACAAGAAATAAAACATATCAAGCGAGAAATAAGAAATTAAAATGTACGAAAAATACAGAATTTATATGCATGCACTGAGTGGCCAAATTATTATGACCACCTCAGACTTTTATGCAAATGAGTTATTGCGTCATAGCGCTGCCGCTAGAGGGCAAGATAACTATAACACTGGAATGCTGGACAAGTGAGTCATCAGTTATACTGTGTTGCTTGCTCAGATATGGGAAAGAAAAGTGATTTAGCTGAATTTCAACGTGGAATAATTGTGGGTGCGAGATGTGTTGGAACGAGTATCAGCAAAACGGCTGCACTTGTGAAGTGTTCTGGAGCAGCAGTTGTTAATGTGTACAAAGAATGGACAATCAAGCAAAAAGCAGGGTATCAACATCAGAATTGTGGTCGTCACAGGGTACTGAATGCTCGATCAGAGAGAAGGCTGGCCAGGGTTGTGCAGCGCTACAGGAGAGCAACAGTGCGACAAATTGCAAGTGATCTTAATCAAGGAGCAACTGTGAACGTCTCTGAACGGACTGTTCGACGAACATTGCGCAGTATTGGGTATGGAAGCAGACGACCTGTTCGTAAGCCTCTACTGTCTGCTTTAAATAAGCGCAGATGTCTCCAATTTGCAAAGGAGCACAAACATTGGACAGTAGATGAGTGGAAGAGGGTCATGTGGTCCGATGAATCACGATTTCAAATGCATCGCGCAGATGGCACGATGAGAATATGCAGAAAACAGCACGAAGGCATGGAACCCAACTGCATTGCCACGACACTTCAAGCTGGTGATGGCAACGTTATGGTATGGGGAATGTTCTCTTTGTATTGTATGGGTCCTTTAATTCCCGTAACACAACGCCTTAATGCCCAAGGGTAGTAAAGTATCATCGCATATCAAGTACATCCGTTTAAGTGAATGGTGTACTCTGGCGAGGATGGATACTTCCAGCAGGACAACGCTCCTTGTCATAAAGCTGGCATTGTCCTCAGATGGTTCGAAGAGCATGACGGAGAATTTAACTTGCTTCGTTGGCCAGCACAATCCCCAGATCTCAATCCAATTGAGAATTTGTGGGATGAAATAGAACGGACTCTCAGACAGATGGATCCAGTACCATCAAATTTGCAGGAATTGGCAAGTGCAGTTCAGCGAGCATGGTCTAGCATACCATCTACCACCTACCAACATCTCATAGAATCCATGCCTAGACGAATTAAGGCAGTAATACGCGCAAAAGATGGCCCCTACAGCGTACTGAAGGGGTGGTCATAATAATTTGGCCACCCAGTGTATTTATATATATATATATATATATATATATATATATATATATATATATATATATATATATATATATATATATATATATATATATATATATATATATATATATATATATATATATATATATATATATATATATATATATATATATATATATATATATATATATAAAATCTATAAAGCGAGTAGCGAATATAAATGAACTTACACTTTCCGGAATCTTTCTAGTATGATTTAAAATACTGTCGTAATAAGTTTGTCTTATTACAAAATATGAAATCAGAAGACCAAACAGAGGTTAGAAACGTAAATAGAGGGATTTTTTACGGCGCATTCTTATTGCAGTACAGAAGCACTTTTGATTTGTTAGTTACTTTGGATTGGCCCAAAAATACTATTATACTATATATATTATATACAATTATATTGGATAAATTAAGGTTTATAATTAAGAAGGTTAATGTTTAACTATACAATTTTAATGATATAAGAAAATTAACATTTAAAAAAATACATGATTTGCCCGGTTTGCGCAGATTTTTAGCCAATGATTTACCCGAGTTAGATTTGCACATGGTAAATTTATAAATTTAATTAACAAAGAAGTGTTTTGTAAATTTATTAATAATAATAACATACAATTAGCCTAACGATTTTATATAGAACTTAACTACATTAGTAAGGTATCCACTGTTTTTAAATAAAATTTTGAAAAAATTTGTCGATTTGTTTTTTTGAATAAGTAAACATTACAACATATTCCTTTAGTTCGATTCATTTGATCAAAAAAGGCATTTAAATAAACGTTTTTAGAAACCTTAGAATTCCAAGTAATTAGTTTATTTACATTAAAATTAAAATAATTTCTTTTTTAGTATAAATGCAGATATTTTCTTCTATTTTAAAGCGTGAATCCAAAAAATTTAAAATTAATATTATCATCATGATTATTAAGAAAATTAATTCCTAGGGGAAAATAATAGTTTTTAACAAAATTGTATAATCTTGAAAATGAAAGATAATTAGATCATCAATAACTCAAAAAACAAATTTAATATTAAGAACATAATTTTTTTTATTTTATAATAGTGTAAAAATAAGTTAGCTAAGAGAGATGAAAGATTAGATCCTTGTGGTATTCCATAAGTTTGAATAAAAATATGCTATGCTCAAAATATGTTATTTTCTTAATTAACTCTCTTTTCATTTATCTTTATTTTATTATTCTCCTTGTTTTCTCTATATCTTTTAGCTTTTTTATGAGTTCGATATACCTGCAGCCTATGCTCAGTAAATAAAACTTATTATTTAATTAATTTTCTTCGTTTTTTTCTATTTTCTTTTAATCTTTTTGTCTTTATTTTTCTATATATATATATATATATCCAGTTTCGGGCCAATCTGAGGTAACTAACTGATCAAACGTGCTTCTATACTTCAGTAAGAATGAGCCATAAAATGATATCCCATTATCCTCTATTTATGCTTCTATTTTCCTATTTTGTAATCTGACAAACTTGTTGCGAAAATAATTTAAATAATTTTGGAAAGATGCCAGTAAGGGAAAGCGCATATGATTTCTCTACTAGCTTTGTATATTTAATTTTGTTTTTAATTCTGAGTTTTCATTTATTTTATTTACTTTCAAATTTTTATTTTCTACTTTTCGCTTGATATGTTTTATTTTGCATTTTTTGCTTAACTTGTTCCATTTTTGCTTCAAATTTTTTTGGTGCTCCCCACACTATTGTATTAATATATTTTGCTGTGGCTATATTGATGCAATATTAGAAACCACGCTTTTTTGCGGATAAAATCGTGTGAGCTGATAACAAAATTATCTTTTCCTAATTTTTTAAAAATTTTTGAATATTTTTAAAACTATTCTATTATATATATATTTACAAATATCAGTAAGTCAAAATGTTATAAAAAATTACTAATTTCTCAACTTTTACAGAGGGCAAAAAAGACCAAGGTCAGTATTATTTCTTATGTTGAACTTCCCATCTCATTATTAATTTATGAGCTTGTGACATAAAAAATTTAAATTACAACTTTGTTCTCATTTTGTAATTTTTCAATCATTTTACAGTGACAATATTATGCATTCATTTGCTGAAAATTTAAAATCATTTTATGTCGCTTATTAAAAATATAAAATCCATGATTTCAAATTCTTTATCGATTGGATATCTTTTAATGGGTCATTTATTTTTAGTAAGATTAAACAGTAAATGTTTGGTATTGATATTGTTATTAGAATTAACTCCTCTTGTCAATTCGATAAAATAAATTTAAATTTTCGAGCTATTTTTTTGGTGGTTAATAAATCTACCACCGCCTACTCCACCTACTATACCTCTTTATTTATAAAATAAATTTTAGGTTATAAACTGCAAAAATATGTCAAAAACTGTAAAGGAATTGTATTTTAAAACTTCTTCGAAAGAAAGCAAATTTTCCTCTACCATTTTTTTCGACATACTGCAAAAAATTGTCAAAAACTGTAAAGCAATTGTATTTTAAAACTTTTTTTACATTGTTTATGCTGCCATTCTTCGAAAGAAAGCAATTTTTCCTCTACCATCTTTTTTGACAAACTACAATTTTTGTAAGTTTATATTCTCCACAATTGAACAAAGTTTATAATTTCAACAATTGAATAAAGTTTATAATCTCAACAATTGAACAAAGTTTATAATCTCTCCACAATTGATCAAAGTTTATAATCTCTCCACAATTGAACAAAGTTTATAATCTCAACAATTGAACAAAGTTTATAATCTCAACAAGTGATTGTACTAGCAATTTTAAGTAAAAATTAATTACCTAGTTAACTAAATTAGTTAAGTAATATGAATTTTATATATAAAAAGAAAGATCAAACGCTTGTAAAATCAGTATAATTTTTTAACATATTTAGTTAAGTTTACTAAAAATGTATCCGTTTCCAAGGAAGATTTCAATTTAAATATATACCACTGATTACGTTAAATTGTAAAATTTTATTATAATGCATTCTGGTATGATAATTTTTTTTTGCGCAGTTATAATCAATGATCTTAATTTATTAATGACCGACATCAAAAGTGGCTTACATTTGAAAAACACTGCATATAACTGTAGTACTATAAAATTTGTTTGAATTAAGAGAATGTTGTTTTCATTACCTACCACTTAAAGCTCAGAAGTGATCTTGACTCAGATCAACATACAATTGCTTACTCTCAAGCAAAGTGCTTGTATATATACAGCAACTTCACTGGCTCCTGACCGTAAGAACTCAACATTAACTGAACGTAAATTCACAATGAAGGGGATGAGGACCGCTTCGCGGCCCTGGTGCCCACATAAATTGCACCACTGGGACTAGGACAATTGCTTACTATATTATGATAGACAAAACTATCACGCATTAGAGAAATAGATCTTAATACTTGCCCTATCGCCTTTTGACTTTAAAAAGTTAAAATTAAATAATAATAAATAAATAAACAAAAAAGAAAAATTAGCAAACATCTAAGATTAAACTTTAACCCTTTATGCGATATCACCACATTTATTAGTCTGTACTGATAAAATATCCTCATTTATCTGTCTATACCGATAAAATATTATCAATTATCTCTCACTACTGATAAAATATTATCCTTTTTTTGTTAATACTGGTAAAATATTATAATTCTTCTGTCTCTGCTATTAAAATATTATCATTTATCTGTCTATACTAATAAAAAATTATTTAATTTAGTTGAAAATACAGTTCAAAGTAAGTCTTATTTATTTTAAAATCGAAAAACACGGAAAGTTGTTTAACTTGTTGTTCATAAATAATTTAACTCCTTAACAGTGACATATATTTCAGAAAAATGGAACAAAAAATTGAAATTTTTTTTGACTGTTTAATTTTGTTCTTTATATTATTATAAAAGTTAGAAAAATGTTTTTATTACAAAAATGAAATTTTAAATGCAATTACTGCATTTATAATTTTTACATACACATAAAAAAGTAATGAATTACCCACACATCTCATTCAATTAGAGCAAGTTAAGCAAAATTTCGAAGCTAAATATATTATTACGGGTATGTAATATAAAAACACAACAATATGATATTCAATACATAAATTTTGCAAATCTTTTCCCTCCCTCGACCCACATACTGACCCGCATAACATATACTGGCCCACATAACATTTGGAATTGAAATATGATGGCTCAAAGATATGTAGACGAAATCCAGATTTCCCCAATGTCAAACCACCTCGTCTGTAATGTAATCTTTCATAAACGAGTATAGGTTTCTTTCGAGTACCCCTTTCTCACCTTACCAAAACAAGTGGTGACACACTCCAAACTGGATCAGGACACATCCGCGCTAAATCAACGACACTTTCTTTTAGCAACAGGACAAAGGGTATCAAGCCAAATAATTCGAAATGGGCTTTCTGAGGAATGTAAGGCAAATGATGTGTATTCCGTTGACAGCCAGACACCGTGGGACCAAAAGAAAGTGATCTGTTGATCATCGAGATTAGTTGCAAACTGATTGGAGTCAAGTGCTGTTTACGGATGTGCACCGATCCGATCCAGTTTAGAGTGTGACACCACTTGTTTTGATAAGTTGAGAAAGGGGTACTCGAAAGAAACCTATATTCATTTAGGAAAGAATACATTACAGGCGAGGTGGTTTGATGGTGTGGGCTTGAATTAGCTTAGATGGGCACACCAGCCTGCATATCATTCGAAATCGAAATTTGATGGCTCAAAGATTTGTAGACTAGATCCTGAGACCCCATGTCGTATTTTACGCTGCAACCATAGGAGATTCCGTTCTTTAAATGCTAGATAATGGAAACCTCATACAGTTCGTTTTGTGGGGAACTTCTTACAATACAATACAGCAACGTAGAGTGGCACTATACAGCACATAGAGTGGCCAGTATGATCTCCTGATCTTAATCAAATTGAGCACGCTTGGGATGCACTTCGTGAAGAGTGGAATATTATTTCTCGAAGTCCCATAATCCATTCAAAATAGGTGTGAGGCAGTCTGAGCAGTTCGGAAGGACCACCCTCCATGTTAAACTTCCTATGTCATTTCCATACAGTCAGTTTTTTGCCCTTTACATTTTTCTAATTTTTGCATTGAAACATCATTTAATGTTCATTATTGTATTTCAAATAATTAAATTTCCCATACAATAGTTTTTTTTTCTTCTTTTTTTCTGTTTTGCATTTTGTTGCACCTGTATTTTCCCTTTTATGGCCATATATGACTATCGCGTAAAGGTTTCATCACTTTTCTTGCTTGATACCCGAACTACAAGTTTACCACATAATCCAAAATACATTGACTATATTTAAGCCTTTTACGGGAAATTAAGTTCTGGAGTTAAGTTTATATACAATATAAGTTCGATTAAAAACATTACGAATTTTTAAATGATGAATAAAAACAGTTTTATTTATTTGTTATTCTTGTTGTAATATTAAATTATTTTTGCGATTTTTCCTTTTCCAGGTGTTAATACTGAATGTAAGTAAAGTGCTTAGAATGACATTTTTATTTCAATTTTTGCGTTAGTTTCTTTTTAGTGATAAACGCTGGCCATATTCGGAAAGTTTTAATAAAAAAAACGCTACACATTAAATATCAAAGGTCTTTGTAAATACTTGGTATCAAAAACAGAAATTTCATAAACATGAACAGTTTATGTATTTTTTTCTTAACTCTACGGAAGAAGTTTAGTCAAAAAAAATTTTAGTGAATACATTTATCTGAATTTAAGATATAATAATAAAAGCATTATAACTTAGCTTTTATACATTTAGCAAATTTTAAAATACAATCTACTACACTTAATTGAGTATACAAATAAAAAAATACTGTTGAAGTAATTATTGTAGAAGTGTTATTCCTCTTATTTAATAGCAGCAATTAGAGGTTTTTATTTCGATTTAATAAAATCTTTGTCATGAACTTAAATTATTTACGAATACTAAGTAAAGTGTAGTTTACAACATACAGGAAAGTAGTTATGGTTCGTAAAGTACAACTTATATGCTATAGACTGCTATATAATTTAATATATGTCATTTAGAAATATACTTATTGAATTATTAATGCGAAAAATTAATTCATTCAATTTTTAATGTAAAACAAGAGGATTTTACTTCTATTTAATATTATTTGATAAAGCCTATGCAAATTTTCTGAGTTTAAATTAATGATAAGCATACAGATAAATGTAGTTTATTTATTACAAAAATTATAAGAAT
This sequence comes from Parasteatoda tepidariorum, assembly GCF_982258835.1. Lineage (NCBI taxonomy): Eukaryota > Metazoa > Arthropoda > Arachnida > Araneae > Theridiidae > Parasteatoda > Parasteatoda tepidariorum. The sequence continues at coordinate 37,102,475 of NC_141759.1, forward strand.
GGCTAATAAAGCACAATTTATCTATCAAACACTAACATTTAATTGCGAATAAGGCAGAGAAATATATAATTTTTGAAGGATTATTGTCAAATTTTTGTTCCTCCTATTTTTTCAAGTTAATTAAAGATTTTTACTTCACTTTAAACTGCTTGATAAAACCAATGTAAATAAATTGAACTTTAATTTAAAAGTTTATAGTAAAATGAAGCTTACATTATATAATAATTTTAAATTTAGAAACGAAATGAATATTTCGTAAAAAATATTTTTCTGAACTGTTTTTTATTCGAAAACTGTTATAACTGACATGAAAAAAAAAAGAAACAGGATATACCTATATTAACCATAGCTTGATCTGCAAAAGTCTTATGAATTTTATGAAAGAGAGAAAGGATTGGAAAAGCAGCTTTAAAATCAAAATTTAAAGTTATTTAAAGTTGAATTTGGCCATAAAGATTTTCCTTTACAATGAAACTCATGAATATGAATTGACAACTATTCCAGGGTTGCTAACTACTACGTTTTGTGTAGAATATTTTCTAGAGTGGTGGACGATAAAAACTAAAGCTTTCAAAGCATTAAATTTGTTAACAGTTTAAAAACTGAATTATGAAAGACTTAGATCAAAATGTTTTTTTTTTTTGTTGAACATTTAAATCAGTCTCATGTAGTGGTGTGGAAAGAGACTTCAAATCAATTGCCGACAGGCCTGTGTAAGGATCAGGGAATTGGCTTTGCATCAGAAAGGTTTGGGAGTTCGAATCCCGGGCAAGGCTTGGAGGTTCTTTCATTCTCTGTACTATCTGTCCTTATTATGGGAGCAACGTTGGCCTATCTAATACTGTGCCTTTGAAAGAGTACCCTACAAATCTGCCCTTAAGATGCCTGTATGACGAAAGGTAATTCTCCAGATGGGTATTGGAAAGAAAAACAAACTTTAAATCAGTTTTCGTAAACAAATTATCATACGTTAAAACATAAACTTAGATATCTTTCCATAAATTGTGAAGATCACATCCTTGTTGTTCATTATTACCATTTTATACAAAATAATTAGTTCAACCAAATTTCTGAAATATTATCTGCAAACCTGTGAGTAAATATGCATTTGCTACGTTAATGTTGGTTAAAAAATGGATAATAAACTCACTGAAATGTTAGGAATATACGATGACATATTTTCAAAATAATTTTTGCTATACGGCAAAATTAGGACATTTTGCTAATAGCCAGTAGACAGTTAATAGTGGCCATTTTTTTTAAAAAATATGTGGTCACTTTTCAAAAATGGAAAATTGTAAGCTATCTTAAAAGCTGTTGTTATTAATAATTTAAGACAGTTCTATGAAAACGTTTTTCAAAGTATGATAAACATCACAGTGAAGACGTCGTTCATAAAATGAAGAAAACATTTTAAGAAACAAACTTGAAATAAAGTAATCATCAGAATATTCTTCGACACTCAAAGCGATTCCATATTTATTTTAAAAAAATCATAATAGAATGCGTACGGGGTGCAGTCGTGAAAAGAAGAGATCGGGTGCGACTGGCAGACAATTTTTTAAAAGCATTTGTAATGTTTAGTCACCCTATGGCCGGTACAGACTATACTTCGTTGCATGTGAAGAAAATACCATTGCGGTATAGGATTTGAATAATCATCTGCGATTGCATATAGTTCCGTTTTATTTCGCCATCAAATTATAGAAATATGCTTTCAAACAATATACAAACTTAAACAAGTCATACAGAAATGTAGCTATCTTTAACGGTATATACCGTAAAATTATTAAAGATTGGTTATATTTTTGTAATCTTACTGGATTCCTAGACTTAGCGATACAGTTCGATAAATGAGCAGAATATTCATTCTTTAAAAAGAAATAACAATATGAGGCTGTAAGAGCATAATTATATGATCATAAACTTCATTTTACGTTTGCACACCACTAGCAAATAAAATGAGCTATAAGGATATTTTTACTTTTGTCTCACCGTTGACACAAATCATCAGCAAGACCGGAGAAGCCTGGTCGGTAGGGGGCTGGGCACATGCCCGAAAATACCTGGGTTCGAACCCCGCCGGCCGAAGTAAAGTGACTGATGCACGTTAAATCTGTTGAGTCGCAAAAGTCCTCTATGTTCCCATCACAAATCAAGACCTCTGGGGGTACTGGAATGGAGATCGATCGTTCTCTGATTCAGGTCAAAATTGCGATCTGTGGATGAATGAATGGATGTATGAATGGGTCCGCCCTATAAACGGGTGCGACGTATTGTGTGGCAGAAGTCGAATTCTTGGCCATAGATGGCGCTACTGAAAAACAAGAAACGAACACTCTTAATTAAATTTGCTTGGCTTACACTTAGATGCAATTTGTCTCTCTCCTTAGGGATAATGGTTTTTTCTTAACTTGCAACAGAGTATAGTAATTTTGCCCTACATTTTTTTACAAATATATGTGAAGCAGTTTATTTTTTTCATTAATTATGGTATTGAAATTTTTCTTTACAGTGGACAGCGCTTTGAACGGTAAGTACTTTAGAATTACTGTACCTTAGAATTACTACCCTACCTTTTAATTACTGCCTTACCTTTATTAATTAAAATAATTCTTTGCTCTAATTTTATTTGTCTCTCTTTATAGGCGTCAAAGGCGAAAGTAAGATTAGTATTTCCTATATTACGAAAAAAACTAAACATTTTTATACCGATAAAGTTTGTAATTTTAGCTACTTATAAAAGTCACATAAAAGTTTTAACTGTATCAATCATTAGAAAAATGAGCACAATTGCTTAAAATAGAATTTTTTCTAGTAGTTCTTTTGAAAATTTATCGTAAATAAATACGTTATTGAATTAAAAAATCTTTAAAGAGACAAAATCTTATAGTAGTGCTAGCTTTGTCATCGAATCCCAGCTTCTGGCTGCAGTTATCATTTTCTCATTTGTATATCATCTCTCAACTTGTTTTTTGGATAATGCCATTAACTTTTGGAGAAGATTGTCTCCAGTCTATAAGAAATGGGACTTTTTCTTCAATTCGGCAGCAATGCAAAAGAATGTTATCTGGAATTAGCTTACCAAATATAAATTGAATTTCAGCATATATAAAGAATTCAGAATATCGTATAAATTCCACCCTTTGTAAAAGTACTGTAAAAATTGTTGACACTTGCGAATTTTAGTATATAAATATATCTATCTATCTATCTATATATATATATATATATATATATATATATATATATATATATATATATATATATATATATATATATATATATATATATATATATATATATATATATATATATAAATATATATATATATATATATATATATATATATATATATATATATATATATATATATATATATATATATATATATATATATATATATATATATATATATATATATATTATACGCAGAAACTGAAAAGAAATATTTTTTAAAAATAAGTGCACATATACAGGAGCGCATGCATGAATACATGTTTTTTTATTATGCTTTTGTGGTGCAACTACCACTATAAATATTAAATACCAATTCACCAGTATATATTTATATAATTTATAACTCATATTTATGTTCTTAAAACATTTAAAAAACTATTTTTATCACATTAACCATTTTTTAAAAACTACCGAGTCCTTGGTATCGAATTGAAATATATTACAAATGAAAGTATTATTTAAACTTTTCTCTAAACTTTGTTATTTTCCTTTCAGTTGAAAAGATTTTCCACGGTGAGTTAAAGTTTGTAATTTAACGTTTTTTAACAAGTTGAATGCCACGTTAATAATACATGGCTTGCCATCTGGCCAAATGGTAAATAACTGCAAACTAAATTTGAAAATTTGACAGATTTTGCTAGTTTTTTAAAAGGTTTAGCGCGACATGACTGAAAAAGAGTGCTGAATTATATAAGCCTACGAACTGTTTAGAAATAGGGGTGGATAAAAATCTACTAAATTGAATTTATTAAACCAAGATTCGCAATTAATAAACTACCACTTGAAAATATTTATTCGTCTCCGGAGCAAGTTGGCATCTCTGTGTATATAAATAAAACTATTTTTGTGTGCTCTACATTGCATTAATTTCTTTAAACCATTTTAGTAACGATAATAATGTTAAAAATTTACTCGAATTATGTGTTTCTAATAATCTTGGCTTCGCCGGTCACCGGTGACCCCGTATGGCTCCACGAACAAACTCAGTGTCGGTCACCGGTGACCCCCACGGCATTCAACTTGTTAATAAAACTAACTGAATTTCATTTGTTAAAAATTCTGAGACAGCGCAACGTTTACAACTTTTTCTATTTAGCTGTGCTTTAATTAGTAAATGGATTAACACTTAAATGCCAATAAATTCAATATGGCAATAATATAAGGTAAAAAACAATAAATTTAATTTCAATAGAAAAAAAGCATGAGTATTTTTGTTTGTAGCAGTTGAAAAAATATTTAGGGGGTGATAATTTTTTTACAAGATTAGTGTCTTGCTTAGGTTCGCTGTTTTTTTTTTTTCTGGTACAATCTGCAAAATTAATAAATAGAAACTAAAATATTAGATAATTTAATAGCTTTCATAAAATTAGATATTAAATAGTTTTTTTACTAATTTCAATAATTTAAATTACAATTTTTAAAATATATCTTGAAAATAATAGATAAAAAGATTCATTTAGAACATTTTCGAACAATATTTTACAGTCCTTTACACAAACCGATTAAGATTTGCTTTAGAGCTAAGTGAAACATTTTTTGAATAAGAAGTGTTAGTATAAATCAAAAGAAAAAATTAATAAATAAAATAAAATTAGACTTCCAGAACTTACCGTCGTCTTCATTATTGCCAAATCTCGCTAGTTAAGTAACCTAATTGTTTATAAATCCTTGTAAATGGAGTCCAGGCATCGAAGTTCTGGGCTTCCTCTAGCTCAGCTATTATTGGTTGAGTATTTCATGCGTTGGACTAGTTGCATCAGAGCAGCAAAAGTGTCCTGAGCTGAATAAGCTGAAAATATCATTCTGTACGAATAAATAAAAGAAAACCTTAATAATAAAAATTAACTTTTTAGTAAAATGTTACGAAAATCATAACTTACCTTACTAATAAAAAATTCCACATATAAAAACATTCGATACCTACTAATACTTCGATTAACTAATGATACAATTTCTTTAATTCTGTTTTGCTAATACAATTGTTTTATCATACAAATTATAAATTAAAAACATGAAATTATCTATGCTAACAGTTTAATTCATAAAAAGGGAATTTAGTGCAGAAGAAACAATTCTGATTCTCGTGATCAACCTAAAATAATGACGTCAAATCACATGGTATGAAGAAAGCTACGTCTTATTTCCAATTAGGAGACACTGTTAAATTTGAATCAGTAAAATCTGAAATTCTTTACTAGAATAAAAATATGTTAGTAACCTTTTTTTAATGTATTACTTTATTTTAATTGCAGCTGCCAAGAAAGGAGGTAAGTTACAAAAATAATTAGTTTAAATAACATACATCTTATTTCAATACTTTTTTTTGGCAATGCAGTTTTGAAACACAGATATTTGTTCTAAACTATTTATACAAGTGATCTCATATTTATACGTTATTTTTCTTGAAACTTCGTCGAAAACCTTATTTATTTTTTTACATTTCAGTGTACTATATTTTATTATGATTTTAAATAGGAAACTTTATTCTAATATTTTTTTTTTGTAGTTACGTGAGATCATTCACAGAACTGCAATGTTATAAATCAATATTTTTTAAATAAATTACAAAAAAAAAAATATCTTTTTCTAATTCATTGTACATTTATTTTGCTGTAATTATTAACCTCAAACTTAGCACATTAAAGATTTTTTTTTTCAGGATTTAAAGAAAATCGCTTTCTATCAAAACAACTCCATTTTGAGATAAACCAATATGAAATAATATTTTTTATAGTTTATTTTATAAACTATTGAAACAGGAAAGCTATTATATTTAAGTTCAAAATGAAGAATAAAACAAAGAAAAATAATAGACATATGAAAAAAGGGGGGGAAATACTAAGTAAAAAATAACAAACAACAGTTTATATTTAAAAAAAAAAGAAAAAAAAAGGATGAAATTTTATTTAAAAAACCGGAAAAAAAGACATAATCTTTTCACCAGCCCACACGATTATATCCGCAAAACAGAGTGCTTTCTGATATTGTATCAATAAAGCCAAAACAAAATATATTAATACAATAGTGTGAGGAGCACTCAAAAAATTTTTTTATAAAAATTGCAAATAAAATAGATCACAAAAAGTAAAAATAACATGTAAAAACAGAAAATAAACTAAAATAAAAAGAAAAAACATTAAAAAGGGACTATAAAGCGAGTAGCAAAATCAGATCAACTTACATGGACGGAAAATTTTTCAAGAATGATTTAAAAATGTTTTCGCAGAAAGATTGCCAGATTACAAAATATGGAAACAAAAGCGCAAATTGAGTGTAACAAGGGGTTTTTAAAGTCTCGTTCTTACTGCACTCAAGGATGATTTGTTATTCTGAATTCGTTTTCAAGAATGATTTGTTATTCTGAGCTTTGATTTGTTAGTTACCAAGGATATCTATCTATCTATCTATCTATCTATCTATCTATCTATCTATCTATATATATATATATATATATATATATATATATATATATATATATATATATATATATATATATAGATAAATACATAGATAGATAGATAGATAGATACACACTAATGGACAAAAAAATTAGCACACCAAGAAATAGTTGTGCTCACACATCGACGCCTCCGCTTGGAATTTTGCCGCGCACGAGGAAACTGGACTGCAGCGGAACCAGGTCATCTTTAACGAAGAATCCAGATTCAATCTCAGCAATGATGACAATCGTGTTCGTGAGTGGAGATCCCGTGATGAACGCCTCAATCCTATCTTTGCTGTACAGCGACACACCGCTCCCACTGCTGGTGTGATGGTATGGGGTGCCATTGCCTACAATACACGGTGACCCCTAGTATTGTTCCGTGGCACCATGACAGCCCAGCGGTAAGTTCATGAAATCCTGCAATCACATGTGTTGCCAGTCATGCAACGGCTCCCAGGAGCATTTTTTCAACAAGACAATGCACGGCCTCATGCGTCAAGGGTGTCACAAGACTGTCTCCGTACTGTTACTACCCATCCTTGGCCCGCCCGATCCCCAGATTTGTCTCCAATCGAGCATATTTGGGACTGCGAGTTGGGCATCCCACGAGTTTGAACGAACTAAAGGCAAGGTTACAGCAAATATGGAACGAAATGTCTCAAGACATCATACAGAACTTGTATGTCTCAATGCCCGATCGTATCGCATCGTGCATTCGCGCTTGAGGGAGTCCAACAGGGTATTAACTCCTCCGTTCTTTTGCCTTTTTCTCTGAAATAAATTATTCTTTTTCTTTGATTTTCTAATTATTTACTTATATCAAAGTAGTCATTACGCATGTAAAATTTCGTTTCATTTTGACGACTCCTTCTTGGTGAGCTAATTTTTTTGTCCATGAGTGTATATATTATTTTTAGTATAAAAAGTTGTAATTTATGAATATTAAAAAGCACGAACAAATATTTTTTTTTTAAAATGTGAAGCTAGCAACTTAGCATATCAATATAAAAAAATTTATAACACAATTTTGAATGCGTGATTTTATTCCTTTTAGCTAAAAAAGGTAATTTTTATTTGTATTCTATATGTATTTAAAATATTAGAACCAATCTGAGTGCAATTTACGCGTTGTCATGACGTACATATGTTTTAGATACGCGAGAACAGACTTGTTAAATGCATATTGAAAACAAAAATAACTAAAAATAAAACATTGAATCTAATCCTTGTAAAGACTAAGACCCTTATGCAAGTTAAACAGAATTCGATATAGTTACTAGTTTCTACTTGAATGATTTAAATATTTGCAATTCAACTGAAACATTTCGAATGCTTATTTGTTGAGTGTCAAATACGACAATTTCACCTTAACGGGTAAATTCCCACGTTCTCTCTTTTACAAAGAGAAAGAAATTCCAGTAAAATTACGACACTGGGTGGTAATGACATTTCTGGTTAAACAAAAACCAAGTAATTTTAGTACGAAAACAAAACATACGGTATTTAAACTATTAATGTTTCGTTCACACGGTAGCGGTTTTCCGAAAATTTTGTTTTTGAAAATTATAGTTCTTATTATCACATGATAAAATTACCAAACTTTACCAAATTTTATCATATATTATAAGGCCGTATTTCATTGTTAATTTTATCAAAATATTCATCATAACACTTCATTAAAAATTACCTAGCTTTTCGGTGTTCCCACAGAGCCAGATACAGGGTTTCACCATATTCTTTTAGTTTTTACCATATTCTAAGTGTAATTAGTGTCCCTTTAGCAGACTGTTGTAGAGGACTGCTGAAATAGGATTTGTATTAGAAATTATTAAAGCATTCCGTGTTGTCATGAAAATATTATGCTACTAGATACTAATTTCAATGTAATACATATATATATATATATATATATATATATATATATATATATATATATATATATTTTACTACCAATTTCTAGAAGCAGACCGATACCTGTGCTACTCAAGCTCTTTCGGAGTTTTCTTAACAAGCTATTCGAATATGAATATTGGAACGAAACTGATTTTTACGGTTTAATCCTTAAATGCCAACTTGCGAACCCTAATGTGTATGCTTTTTTTTTTTAAATTTTTGATTAGTATTCTAAAAATACATGTTAAGAATGGTCTTTAGAGAGCACGAGATGAATTCGTAGGCAGTTTCCCAGGATTCAAAATAAAATGATTTAGATTTTTTTGTAGTTTTCAAGCACTTGCTTTCGTTGAAGTTAAAATTGATAGGAAATGTTTCGTCTTCTATATTGTACATATATTTTCATTTCAGCTTACAAAAAATTGGACAAAGGTAAGTATTTCTTTTATTTATTAACCGAAAAGAAATCATGGTTAATAAATTTACAAATAATGTTCAAAAATAAATCTATACAAAGTACTTGGGGATGAACAGTAAGCAAAAAATAAAAATACCTCCATGAATAACTTTTCATCTACGTTCGAAGACTCAGTATTAATAGTTCAAGGTTGTGACCTTAATTAAGGTAATAAATATGCCCTATGCTTTATATGCTAATTAATGACTTTAAATGTACCCCAAATATGCAATAATCAATATTAGTTGCAGGCAATATTTTCAATTTTGAAATCAGACACAAAAGCTCACCTTTTTTTTGACGGATTTGGATTTTTCCCTTTTAAAATCTAGGATGTAGCAATCATCTAGGAAATACAGTCCAAATAGTTTGATCCGGTTCAAGGTTCGGACCCTGAGACGTTAATTTCACAATTTATGTATTTCATAATATCAAGAGAACTTTTCAAGCAAATTATAATTTTTTTGAAAAAATTGTAAAATTCGTTTATCCAAAGATTATTTCTAGCAAAAAATAAATTTTAGCAAATATTTATTATTTTATTTAATATTAGTCGAAGAAAGTTTGATTGGTATAAGGTTACAATTTTTACGTCCTTTTAAAGAACGTAGTTTTGCATGACAAAATGCCTTCAAGTACTTCCTGTCGATTAGAATTGTAAGTATTCGACTTTTTCAAAATTCGAAATTTTCGAAATTCACAATTTTTCGAAATTTGGAACAGCAGAGTAATAAGAGGTGAAATATGAACTAAAAAGCGAAAATCTTCTTTGAAAATCTTCGTTCTTTCAAAATTTCAGAAAATCAGTAAACAACGAACATATTTGAAATTTTTATGCCCAAAGGTGAACAGAACGAATATCTTTGTTTCCAACCATTATACTTGAATCTCTGAAGCAAAACAAAAAATTCTTTTTGGCTCCAACTGATTGAAATATTCAAAACGGAAGATTGAACCAAAAAATTTTCATCCGTAAAAATGCTTCAATTGACTGAAAATCTGCTGGTATAGAACCGAAAAGTAATCATGTGCAAAAAAAAACAATAACTTAAAATTAGAGATTGTGAAAAATGCACATAAATATTTTTAATAGGTTAAGCTTTTAGAGAACATGATTGTTGTCAAAGTGTAAAAATGTGCAGGTGATTTTAAAGAACTCAAACATATGGAATGCGAATCTCCCTTTTTTTTGTTGTCGAAGACGGTGTTAATGAATGGCTCCAACATAACAAATAAATTAAGACAAAAACATAAAAAACGCTCCTCGTATAGTTTAAACTATTATAACATTTTTAGAGCTGCCAACTACGACGCATTTTGCAAAATATTTTATAGAATAGTGGACAAACAAAACAAAAGCTTTAATAATGTTGGCTAATTTTGCCAATATTTAAAAAGCTTCCTCATGATCTTTATGGCTTCCCCGCAATGTGGAATAAAATGACTTTTTTTTAAAGGAATTCTTGAATCGTTCATGTGTGTGTTCATGTGTAATAACTTTAATTAAAATTTACTAAACAAGGAATCATACATTAAAACTTAAACATTGCTACTACTAAAAGAAATCGTCCTATAAAGCAAAGAAAGTTTGCAGCCTTGCATTTTATCTACTGCTGTAAGTCTCACAACAAAGAATCATACATTAAAACTTAAACCTTGCTACTACTAGAAGAAATCGTCCTACAAAGCAAAGAAAGTTTGCAGCCTTGCATTTTATCTATTGCTGTAAGTCTCATAACAGAGAATCATACATTAAAACTTAAACCTTGCTACTACTACTAGAAATTGTCCGACAAAGCAAAGAAAGTTTGCAGCCTTGCATTTTATCTGCTGCTGTAAGTCTCATAACAAAGAATCATACATTAAAACTTAAACCTTGCTACTACTAGAAGAAATTGTCCGACAAAGCAAAGAAAGTTTGCAGCCTTGCATTTTATCTACTGCTGTAAGTCTCATAACAAAGAATCATACATTAAAACTTAAACCTTGCTACTACTAGAAGAAATCGTCTTACAAAGCAAAGAAAGTTTGCAGCCTTGCATTTTATCTACTGCTGTAAGTCTCACAACAAAGAATCATACATTAAAACTTAAACCTTGCTACTACTAGAAGAAATCGTCCTACAAAGCAAAGAAAGTTTGCAGCCTTGCATTTTATCTACTGCTGTAAGTCTCATTCGTTTGCCATATGCAAGAGTGTTATTGGCGGTTAATATTTTACACTTACTTCATTTTATGTACATTTGATGTTATAGTTTTGAGGCAAAGCTTGACAATATCCCTTCCAATATAATTTAAAATTAGTTGTGTACTGTAAAGGAGAAAAACTATCATTTTGCTGATAACTGTAAATTAATTTGAAATTATCAATTGTCAATGCACTTGATGATATTAAAAGCTTGTTAGTTGTCATAGATTTTGGTTTGAAGTGTAGTTTCGAATTATTACAGTAATTTAATTTTGTGTATATGTGTGGTTATATTTATATTTCCGAGGTATAGTAATCCAATATTCCTTCCAATTCGATTTAAAATTAGTTGCGTACTATAAATACGTGCGGCAAGGATTATGCTAAAAATGTATAATTCATCAGATTAGATTCATTGACAATGCACTAACTGATGTCAAATGCTTGCATTAGGCTTATCAGCACGAGCTGACACCCAGTTCCCCTAAGCCTATATCAAATAAATTAATTTAGGCTTAGCGTGTCTATTAAATTATTGCATATAATTCATTTTTCTATGTACTATGCGTTTGTATTTTCATTTCTGAGATATACTGTGCCAATGTTCCTTCCAATCTAATTTAAAATTAGTTGTTTATTATAAAGATGAACACACGGAGTATGCCGATAACTGATCACTAAAAGCGGATATGATCAAATGACAATGCATTTGATGATATGAAATGCTTGCCATCATTGATTTAGATTTAGTGCGCTTTCTTGAATTAATATACAAACTTTTTTTAATGTAAATCAGTGATTATATTTTTGAGGTATACTATGCCAATGGTTCTTCCAATTTAATTTGAAATTGTTCGCGTCTTAAACAGGTGAGCATCACTTATTATGCTACAGAGATGGAGAAGTAATATTCCAAGTGCTTGAAATGCTCCCTAAATAATTTATCTAGAGTTACATTTTACACGTTGGGCGCCAAGCTAATTTTACATGGCTTGCTAATCTGGCCACGGTACTAAATTTGCAAATATTAGACGGATTTTGCTATGATTTAGAAGGTTTATTATGACATATCTGACCAAAGTGGTGAATTATATAAGCCTACGAATTGTGTAGAAATAGTGGTGGATAAAAATCTACTAAATTGAATTTATTAAACCAAAAATCACAAAAATTAAGTAAATTTTGAATAAATTTTCTGCAATTCCGTAAAAGAGTGTAAATTTTATAGTTCTATATCATGTTATACGCTGTCAGTCAGCTGTTTTTCGCGGCCTATATAAAAGGTCAGTGTCAGCAAGCTGGGGCAGACGCGGCCTAAATGTAATTTCAGTGTCAGCCACCGGTGGTTGATGCCACCTAAATGGAAAGTCCAGTGTCAGCCACCGGTGGTTGACGCCACCTAAATGGAAAATCCAGTGTCAGCCACCGATGGCTTAAGCGGCGCTCAACGAGTTAAACGCTGAATCAATTTTCTTATTAGATATAATTTGATATCTGAACATAACATAACGCGTATGTATGAAACCTCATTGGCTGAGCCACACGTGAAGAAGTTTGCAGATATTGAATTGCATACTTTCATCAGGCATTCAATTGAATCATTTAATAAAAGTTGGAAATCATAAAATTATAAAATTACAGCGAAGCAGAAGTAGTGCTTCTTTTCAATACTTCTTTTCTTCACAATATTTTTTTTTAATGAATAATATCATTTTTTTACAGGTTCACACAAGTCTCAATGAATGATGTTCGTTGAAAAAGAATCCCCGTCAGATGCATATCTATGATCCTGATTATTGTGAATTCACGTACTCTCTATTATTACATTTAATTTGCAAACTATTTCTGTTACTTTCATTTTAAGTTGTTTGTTAAGGTTCTGATAGAAAATAAAATTGTATTTTGGAATGAGTTTCGTTTTTGATCAATCAAGTAAATATGCATGGTTATTCATAATTCCCTCCGCCTGTAAACGCCATTTTTCTTTACTACAACTTACTTCATTGGTACATGTTACTGCCATCTACCGGAAACTGCTTAAATTAAAACTTGAATATTTTTCAGAATAATTTCATATGTTCTTTCTTGCCATATTCGTCTTCGTTTTTTTACTATAACGCTTCAAAACCCCGGAGGGAATTATGAATAACCCTGTATATTTGAAAAGCTTAGTGGAAGAACCGTTTAAGTGACACTTTCGTGATTTTGAGTTAATGAGAGCTAAAGTTATACATTCCTCTACTTTGATTTTTCGTTCAATCCTTATGATTTTAGTATGTTTGTGAGGGCATATCTCACAAAATTTTTGGAGGTCTATTTATTTAGTTCTAACTCTTTTATCAAGAAAGATTTTTAATCATTTATGTGAGTAGCATTAGCTTGTTTTCATGGGCGATTTTTAATGCTTTTCATCGAATATAGTTTGTTTAAAAAGATACATATACGAGGGTTGTAAATTAAATAGTGGCAACTTAACCTTGAAACTCACAGAAGGGCGGGTATGCGTAAATAAGGTATGGCTGGGGTGAGGTGGCGCTGTGGTCGATGTGTAGAGTGCAAAAAACAGTCGATTTGCTTAGAAGGATAGTTGTTGCGGGGCGTTAAAGTGAGGAGTTTCGTTTCCATCGCTCTAAAGCATGTTGTGAAAAGGCTTAATGACGAAAAAAGACGAGATGCTTGAACCCATTGTGCTACTGTCCTATACGGTAAAACATTTGCTCCACAGGCTTCCACTAATCCTCGACAGCATTCTGTTGCATTTTTGCCACGGGCAACCTCGATTGTAAGCCACGACCGCTGATCACCTTTTGAAAACATGCTTTAGAGCGATGAAAAAAAAACTCCTCACTTTAACACCACACAACAACTATCCTTCTAAGCATATCGACTTTTTTTTGCACTCTACACATCGACAACAGTGCCACCTCACCGCTCCCATATCCAATTTGCGCATGCCCGCTCTTCTGTGAGTTTCAAGGTTAAGTTGCCACTATTTAATTTACAACCCTCGTATATTCAGGATATATTATTTTATACATATACAACAATATACTTTATGTTTAGGCTTATATTTATAGAATAAAATTTTAGCAACCTTAATTTGCAACAAACTTATACGAAAGTTTATCTAACCTTGTTAGTCCGAAAGCCGATCAAAAACGATCCGGAGGCCGTGTGAGCTTCATTCGCAAATGTTTCATCGGTATGTAGATTTTTGATTTTAAAATAAAATACACTTTTAAATAGCACTGATAGTGATAAAAATATTTTGTCATTTCGTTATATGTAAAGGTATTTCTAAAATTCAATGCAAGCATTTTTATTAGTTTTAATAAAAAAAATATCTAGATATAGTTGTTGAAATACAAATTATTTTAAATATTTCTTTAAAAATTATGCAGTTTTATGTAAAAATGACCCATTTTAATTTATAAAAATGATTATAAAACAGTTTTGCTTTTTTTTTCTGTCGTACTAGACAGTGTCTCCATGATTAGTTACGCGATTCTCACTTTTATTATTTAGTTTGCCACTTCACAAATTTCCGCCGTTGATCAATAATCCACTCAGCGAACATGCAGCTTTCTCTTATTTTCAATTTCTTAATCTTGAATCTAGAAGACGAGAGAACACCTGTTTAAATGATAAAGTCACATTAACCTTCAAGGATAATTATTTTAAGTGAAACTTATCAGCATTTCACAAAATGATTGAAGAAATACGAAAACCTGTCGTGGTTAGCTCGATGCTCGATTTAAAAGTCAATATTTTAAGCGAACGCACACAGCTTCAAAATAGTTGATGAGGCCTTTCTTATCTACAAACTAACAATAATAATTCAAAAAATAGAAATTTTTTCACAATAGATATAACTGATTAGGTAAATTGTTGCTGTTTTAATATGAAATATTTATTCAAACGTTCGTTTTGTCAAGCATATAAGTACGCTTATCATTTCGGATTTAAAAGTCAATATTTTAAGCGAACGCACACAGCTTCAAAATAGTTGATGAGGCCTTTCTTATCTACAAACTAACAATAATAATTCAAAAAATAGAAATTTTTTCACAATAGATATAACTGATTAGGTAAATTGTTGCTGTTTTAATATGAAATATTTATTCCAACATACGTATCACGAAATTTACAATGAGTACTGGAGAAATAGGTTTTTTACAGCCTAGCGAACAGGATAAGTACCGGAAAAAAATGTTGTTTATGGTAATATTTTACTATCAGGAGTTGGTCTCGATTAATGGATTTATGCTGAATGATTATGTCGACATATCTCCTTTTAATTGTGTGCTTGATTTTGCCATGTTGATCATTACCGATTTATTGATTATTTAATTTAACTTCAAAGAAAAAAACGAGTATTCAGCTAGCAATAATTAATAATGAACTGTGAAAATTGCTTAAGCAAAAAATAATATTTATTTTAACCCGATTTTTTTGAAGTAAAGAATAAATTTTTTTTTGCTAGGGCAGTGTGTCTGAAGTACAAACAAACTAATGCGAATCAGTAATAAAAATATTGTACGTTAAAGCTGTTGAAAAGTTATTTTGCCTTGTCTCTTATAATTATTGATTCATGAAAAAACACAAATTCTTCTTTAATGTATGGAGGCTGCTGTTTCAAGTTATTCGTTTTCTCGATTTTTTTCCTCTCCGCGATTTGTGTTCGATACGAAGCAATACAAGGGTGGGTGGTGTATGTGTGTCTCAGAACTTTAGAAGGTTCACATCTTGGCATATCACCTTTACTCCCTGTAGTATCGTCCCGGAGTGGTAGATCGGATTTTCAAAAGAGAATAGTTTAGACCTGTTTGATTGCCGGTGGTAACAGAGAGGACTTAAAGACGATAATTAGAAAAAACTTCAATTTTTATTCAACAATTAAACAAAATTTGCAATATGATAGCCAGACTTCCTAAATTTGATTATGTTATACTCCAATGAGTTTTCTTTTTTCTCATTTAAAAATTAATTTGTGCACTTTTTCCTTTTAATTTTTAACTAGCATGAGTCAAAAATTGGCCCATCAGTTACACTCATGTTGCAAGCGACCACAGATACCTAGCTTTCAGCTTGCCATACAATATGATACTACCAAAATCAAATAGGCTGAAAGCTAACTTTAGAAACCATAATAAATTTGTCCCGCAGTGGACTGATCGTTAAGACACGGTTCCCAGCAGATCACCGAAGTCAAGCATCATTAGCTGTAGTCAGTGTGCGGGTGGGTGACCACTTGGATTAGTCCGCGTAGGGACCAGGGGGGGGGACGGTATCGGTCCTCGTTAAACTGTTCTACCGTAAAGTGCTCGACTTCGTGTGCAGGTCGTCGGGCTATCGAAGCGGGGGTGCCATCCCCTTTGCAGAGCATGAAAATTGTGATGGCATGTCTTCGGATCATCCTCAGAGATGTTTTCCAGACCGTCGCCAATAGCCCGCTGTGCAGCTCTAGTGCGACGTAAATTAACTACAACAACAACAACCATAATAAATTTATGAAATGAATAAAACAATAGGAAATATCTTTAAATCAAACCCCTAATAACATAACAACAATAGCTGAACTAGACAAGACACCAGGCTCCTGGTTAACAGCACAATATCGATAGCAAACACTATCTATAAAATCAGTAAAATAAAATCAAAAAGTAAACTAGCCTGGTGGACCATCAAATTTAGAATAGAACGAGAACGAATTAAAGCTAACTCTAGAAATACGATACAATAGCTGCACAGATTATAACTTAAAAACCAGTCTAAATTATCAATCATTAAGTACGAAGCAAACTATAAAAAATCAATCATGAAGGAGAAAGAGGCAGCCTGGAAAATCTTTTGTATACACAAACTGAAACCTACTGCTGTTAAGATCAGTCATAATAAACTATTTGAACCAACAGATCTCAGCCTAATTAAATTTCATTTTTGAAATTTATTTTAAGGAAAGAGCAATGTCTTGTTTCTCCAACAGAATTCTACATTTCCCGCACCTCGAGATATTACCTAATATATATATATATATATATATATATATATATATATATATATATATATATATATATATATATATATATATATATATATATATATATATATATATATATATATAATAAAATAATATAAAAAAAGAAAAAAAACTATTAATGTCGCCAAAAGTCTTCCTCAAGACGCATCTTTTGATATAATTTAATGCAGTATTTCTGAATAAAAAACAATTATCCTATGATAAAAATTATTCTTTATATCTGTCGATATCGCAAAAAAATTCTGTTGGAAAAGAGCTTGAAATAAAAGAAAGCAGAAACCAAACTTACCAGTGTGTCGCAAATTGCTGTTTAAGTTTAAAAGTGAACTACGATTTTAACAGTTAAAAAAATTTCTCGAAGAAGAAAAATCTTTAAAGTTGTGCTTACAGCTTGAATTGAATAAAATAAAATAAAATAATATATTTGGCGGGAAAAAATTGAAGCATGTAACATATTAGTGCTACGATCTATGAGAAAAACTAGTCAAGAGTTGGATTGAGGTGACCCAGGCAATTTTCTTGACCATACGCTGAGAAATTTGATGTCTCGCCGTTACGAAAGAACCCGCAAAGTATTTGAGGCCAAGCAGAAGGTAGACTCTCAGGCACAAGGTCCCGAGCCACGCTCGAAAAGGAGCACCACAAGTTGCGCCGGATGGCAAAGGAGGCAAGGAAGGGAAACACACTGCGCGATGAGGCCGGGTGGAAGCGGAGACGTCGAGTCTCGGCACCATCCTGGATCGACAGCAATCGAGCGGCCACCAGGAACTCCAATCCCTCTCCGACCAGAAGGCCCGCAAGGCCTCCTGCCCCAGAACCATGCTTTATTAAAATCATTAAATTACTAAAATCAATTTAAAACACAATTAAAAATACAAAATGTTGTGCGAGGCTAAAAAATTGATATTACATGAGTCACAGGAGTATGCCCAAAGGCTTACAAATCAGGAGTAGGTGGCTTAAGTTCTGTATCTCGTTCGTTTCTTAATCATGGTCCTTGCCCATTGGCTCCAGGGACAATCTGTGGTTGCGTGACGCTGCGGTTGGTTTTATGCCCTAAACGATACTTCGAGTTTGCCTCGACACAGTTGATGCATGAACTCTTTTCCTTGCATTCACTCTTTCTGTGCCCACTCGAGCAGCAATTGGCGCATGTTTCCTCGAACTGGCAATGCTTGCTGAGTGCCCGAGCCTATTGCATTTATAGCAGCCCAAGGGCCTGAGGTATTCTTTGACTTTGTGGGTGTACCAGCTGAGGCAGACGCTACCCTTTCTGACAATTTCGCCGAAAGAACTAGGATCAGACGAACTACCTAGTGAACACCTTTTTTAGAATTAATTGAAAACAAAGCCTCCACTTCTTTCTCATTAATCTCTCTATTGGTCTCTTCTAACCTGGAAACTAGATCCTCTTTACCCAAAGTCTTCTCAACCTCATAAATTATGGCTCGTGGCTTAAATCTCTTAATTTCCTGACACTCCAGGTCTTTGCTCAACGGGAAACTAGTAAGAAAATTTATTCGGAAAAACAATTTAATAAAACCCATAATAAAAAGAAAATGTTATTAATTTTATTACAAAAAAAAGTAAGTAGTTTGATCCGTTTTTATTTATTTGGTGTCCTTTTAACCGACCTGTTCAAACGTCTTTTGAGAGATTTGTATTGAAAATCAGCAAACTTTTAGTTGGTGCTCCGTAAGTATATTATTATTATTACTATTTTCACTTTGGTTAAGTGATAAACTTATCTAAGACTAAGATTACATAAATTTTATATGAAAAAAAAACAAAAAGAATGTAAGTTTTGCTGTTGTAAACAAAAAGCCGGAATTCGCGGGGCGAGTCTACCCATTCGTATTTAGTTTTAATAAAGCATAATAATATAATTTTGAACTTTGTTTATATTAAAATTAAGTCATTTTAAATGAATTTGAGTATATTATTTTAATTCTGCATTGATAAATTTATCATTAATAAGAAAATTTATAGGTTAAATATAAATGTAAATATAAAATATGTTTATTTTACCTATTTTTTCAATTTTTATATTACAAAATTAACTTTTTTTATTTAATACAAGTTAAATAAATTATCATTCATTATTACAGATGGTTCGAAATTATATTCGCAAAACAAATAGACTTAAATGTTACAAAAATATGCCATGATTTTGTTAATAATCTTTAATTATTATTATTTACTAATTATTTAATTGTAAATTTATATTAATTTTAATTTATTTTTTATCAACAATAATCAGAAAAAAGTGTTATTTTATAATGTTAATGATTATAAAAACAAAACTGTGATCAAAATGTGATAATCGATCAAATACTCAATTTGCGTTATTTTATGAATAAAAAAATGGAATATATAAAGTTATGAATTTTACTTCATAAATATCCTAACAACTAAAATAACAATTTAATAGTAAAATTTGATTATTTACAATGTTAACATTCATTTTAGTAGAATGGGTAGACTCGCCCCATACGAGAGATTTGTCAGCAGTTCTATAAAAATATACAGTTACAGCGTAACGGTTAATATTTTCTAAAATCGATTTCACAGCTTTAAAGAGGGATAAATAGCGATTCCGAAACACCTATTAAAAGCTTTTTTTCTTTAATATTTACAAAAGTTTGACCAGTTGAAAGTTGACAAACTGAAAAAATGGGTAGACTCGCCCCGGTTTACGGTAATCTCTTCCTTAACCGGAAAATAAGGAGATGACTTGTTTTCGAACTGATCGATTTAAATATATTTTATTACTCGTATCATGTTCAAGTCTTTCAAGGTATATAGTGTATGATTTTTTTTAAATATTTGTGTACTAGTAAAATTTTCTAAATTTTGCTGGAATTTTCATATTTTGCTCCATTGACAAACTTGCAATCTAGTTATACGAAATGTTTTATCTGTTGAAGAAGTTCGTTGATTGAATGTTATATTAAATTGACAGTTGAAAAAAAAACGTTGCCTTTTCAAAGTTCTATATGTTCATTTTATACCTGATAATATAGCGATAAGTAAAATTTCATTATTTACAATGTTAACATTCATTTTAGTAGAATGGGTAGACTCGCCCCATACGAGAGATTTGTCAGCAGTTCTATAAAAATATACAGTAACAGCGTAACGGTTAATATTTTCTAAAATCGATTTCACAGCTTTAAAGAGGTATAAATAGCGATTCCGAAACACCTATTAAAAGACTTTTTTCTTTAATATTTACAAAAGTTTGACCAGTTGAAAGTTGACAAACTGAAAAAATGGGTAGACTCGCCCCGGTTTACGGTAATCTCTTCCTTAACCGGAAAATAAGGAGATGACTTGTTTTCGAACTGATCGATTTAAATATATTTTATTTTTCGCATCATGTTCAAGTCTTTCAAGGTATATAGTGTATGATTTTTTTTAATATTTGTGTACTAGTAAAATTTTCTAAATTTTGCTGGAATTTTCATACTTTTTTTTCCACCTACAAACTTGCAATCTAATTATACGATATGTTTTATCTATTGAAGAAGTCCGTTGATTGAATGTTATATTAAATTGACAGTTGAAAAAAAAACGTTGCCTTTTCAAAGTTCTATCTGTTGTGGTTCATTTTATACCTGATAATATAGCGATAACGTAAGATAAACTAGGCTTCACTTTATATGATTATTTTAAAAGCCAAATTATAATTTGATTTGGAACTTCCTTAGAAAAATGAAACTATTGTTATTCCTAAAGCTTATTTGGCTATTGATTTTGAACGAAATAATTTACCAAAGCAATGCATATCATCTAAAAAACAAGAAGGAGATAGATTTAAGAAAACTGACGACATTATTCAAAGATGGGGAATTAATGAATGTTAATGAATATAAAGTCAATCCATCCCTCAAAAGCATCAATATTTTGGTGAATGATATTTATAAAGGTAAGTAAATTAAGTTCTTATTTATATACTTTTTATGTTTATCTTTTTTAAATTCACCTCTCATTATATCACTCATTGACCTTCAGTGTTATCTGGCTAAGTAAAGAAAAATATGCTTGGTGGAAAAAATAAATAAGCAATTTTGAAAAGTCTAGAACATAACATATACCTAAATTTTAAGAATATTTAAGTTGAAATTCAATTCGCATTTAAATTTCAAAGTAAATTGATAAGTGGCTTTATGGTTTAGAATTAAATTAGTGCAAAGTTCAATCTAAATACGTTAACAAATTACTTCTTTAATATAAATGACAATTTTTGGCTTTCTCACTATTAACTAATCTAAAGTAATTCAATAATTTATTAAAAAAAGTGCCTTCTAGATGTTTCATTACAACAACAAAAAACCATGTTTCCATTGGAGTACTAACTATGCTTAACCTAATATATTATATTACATAATACTGTCCTTAAGTCATGGCAGACCTAGTTAAAACTCTTTATACGTCTTAGTAACCGAAAAGTTAAAAGACACTTTTGTCCACAGGTAAACAAAACGTACATTTCACTAAAAAAGATAAGGTTATTAAGTTTGCTAATGCCACTCATAAAGAAGAAGTAAAAACTTAATGATCTTCAAATTGCATCTGAATTATTAATTTTGACTTGCATTTGATTAACATCTAATAGTTAATAAAAAAGAATAAACTTATATCTACCCAAAAAAATTTTTAAGGGCACCAACTTATTACCTGTTACGGAAAAAAGAAAATCATACAAGTTAATTTGAAATAAAACAAAATGATAAATCTCTTTCATATCATTGACATTATTTTTGATATGGAGCTTAAATTTAAAATGAATGTCAAGGTAGGATATATTTTTAAGTAGACTGTACTAAGAAATTTATAATTTGATGGATTTGTAGGTTCATATTTTGGAATATCTTACTTTTTAAGTGATTCCATTTGACTTTTGTTTATTAGAAATGGAATTTTCAAGATTTCCTTTCTTTAAAAATCAAATGAATTTCTTTTCCATAATAGTTTTTAAGGATGGTTGTATCCTTTCCTCTTATTAGTTTTCTGGGAAGACATTTTTTACTAGATTTTTAGAAAAGGATTTATACTTTTTATTATGAAAAGGATTTATACATTTCATTAGTAAGAGCACCTCAAAATTTCCAATGTTGCAGTTAATAACTGCAGAAGAATTATTTCTGACAAAAATGTAATATAACAAAGAAACAAAAGCCTTAACATGCTTTCCTAACTCAAAAGATGTTTATTCTGTGTGACGCTTAATTTTAAACAGTTTAAATTTGTAAAGGATGTCATTTACTACATTTTTGTTCAAACTTATTCTCTTTATATTTTTAGAAGCAATTTATGAATGCAATGAGAAGGACTGTCCTGGCGAAAATGCCATATGTAAACCGTCTGGTCATGAATACACTTGCGTGTGTATGGATGGTTTCAAACCAAAAGTTGATACTAAAGAAGGAAAAAAGGATTTAGACTGTATTGGTAAGAGCAAACATAATTTAAAATGAAAAGTATCATCTAAAAAATTCCAAAGTTTCAGTTAATGACACCAAAAGTGTTTTTTCTGACAAAATTTTAATATAAGATGGAAACAAAAGCTTTAACATGCTTTCCTTACTCAAAAGATGTGTGATTAGTATGACGCTCAATTTTAAACAATTTAAATTAGTAAAGGATATCATTTACTATATTTTTGTTAAAATTTCTAATATCTCTATACTTTTAGAAGCAATTCATGAATGCAGTGAAAAGGACTGTCCTGGTGAAAATGCCATATGTAAACCGTCGGGTCATGAATACACTTGCGTGTGTATGGATGGTTTCAAACCAAAAGTTGATACTAAAGAAGGAAAAAAGGATTTAGACTGTATTGGTAAGAGCAAACATAATTTAAAATGAAAAGTATCATCTAAAAAATTCCAAAGTTTCAGTTAATGACACCAAAAGTGTTTTTTCTGACAAAATTTTAATATAAGATGGAAACAAAAGCTTTAACATGCTTTCCTTACTCAAAAGATGTGTGATTAGTATGACGCTCAATTTTAAACAATTTAAATTAGTAAAGGATATCATTTACTATATTTTTGTTAAAATTTCTAATATCTCTATACTTTTAGAAGCAATTCATGAATGCAGTGAAAAGGACTGTCCTGGTGAAAATGCCATATGTAAACCGTCGGGTCATGAATACACTTGCGTGTGTATGGATGGTTTCAAACCAAAAGTTGATACTAAAGAAGGAAAAAAGGATTTAGACTGTATTGGTAAGAGCAAACATAATTTAAAATGAAAAGTATCATCTAAAAAATTCCAAAGTTTCAGTTAATGACACCAAAAGTGTTTTTTCTGACAAAATTTTAATATAAGATGGAAACAAAAGCTTTAACATGCTTTCCTTACTCAAAAGATGTGTGATTAGTATGACGCTCAATTTTAAACAATTTAAATTAGTAAAGGATATCATTTACTATATTTTTGTTAAAATTTCTAATATCTCTATACTTTTAGAAGCAATTCATGAATGCAGTGAAAAGGACTGTCCTGGTGAAAATGCCATATGTAAACCGTCTGGTCATGATTACACTTGCGTGTGTATGAAAGGTTTCAAACCAAAAGATGATACTAAAGAAGGAGAAAAGGATTTAGACTGTATTGGTAAGAGCAAACATAATTTAAAATGAAAAGTATCATCTAAAAAATTCCAAAGTTTCAGTTAATGACACCAAAAGTGTTTTTTCTGACAAAATTTTAATATAAGATGGAAACAAAAGCTTTAACATGCTTTCCTTACTCAAAAGATGTGTGATTAGTATGACGCTCAATTTTAAACAATTTAAATTAGTAAAGGATATCATTTACTATATTTTTGTTAAAATTTCTAATATCTCTATACTTTTAGAAGCAATTCATGAATGCAGTGAAAAGGACTGTCCTGGTGAAAATGCCATATGTAAACCGTCGGGTCATGATTACACTTGCGTGTGTATGAAAGGTTTCAAACCAAAAGATGATACTAAAGAAGGAGAAAAGGATTTAGACTGTATTGGTAAGAGCAAACATAATTTAAAATGAAAAGTATCATCTAAAAAATTCCAAAGTTTCAGTTAATGACACCAAAAGTGTTTTTTCTGACAAAATTTTAATATAAGATGGAAACAAAAGCTTTAACATGCTTTCCTTACTCAAAAGATGTGTGATTAGTATGACGCTCAATTTTAAACAATTTAAATTAGTAAAGGATATCATTTACTATATTTTTGTTAAAATTTCTAATATCTCTATACTTTTAGAAGCAATTCATGAATGCAGTGAAAAGGACTGTCCTGGTGAAAATGCCATATGTAAACCGTCTGGTCATGAATACACTTGCGTGTGTATGGATGGTTTCAAACCAAAAGTTGATACTAAAGAAGGAAAAAAGGATTTAGACTGTATTGGTAAGAGCAAACATAATTTAAAATGAAAAGTATCATCTAAAAAATTCCAAAGTTTCAGTTAATGACACCAAAAGTGTTTTTTCTGACAAAATTTTAATATAAGATGGAAACAAAAGCTTTAACATGCTTTCCTTACTCAAAAGATGTGTGATTAGTATGACGCTCAATTTTAAACAATTTAAATTAGTAAAGGATATCATTTACTATATTTTTGTTAAAATTTCTAATATCTCTATACTTTTAGAAGCAATTCATGAATGCAGTGAAAAGGACTGTCCTGGTGAAAATGCCATATGTAAACCGTCGGGTCATGAATACACTTGCGTGTGTATGGATGGTTTCAAACCAAAAGTTGATACTAAAGAAGGAAAAAAGGATTTAGACTGTATTGGTAAGAGCAAACATAATTTAAAATGAAAAGTATCATCTAAAAAATTCCAAAGTTTCAGTTAATGACACCAAAAGTGTTTTTTCTGACAAAATTTTAATATAAGATGGAAACAAAAGCTTTAACATGCTTTCCTTACTCAAAAGATGTGTGATTAGTATGACGCTCAATTTTAAACAATTTAAATTAGTAAAGGATATCATTTACTATATTTTTGTTAAAATTTCTAATATCTCTATACTTTTAGAAGCAATTCATGAATGCAGTGAAAAGGACTGTCCTGGTGAAAATGCCATATGTAAACCGTCTGGTCATGATTACACTTGCGTGTGTATGAAAGGTTTCAAACCAAAAGATGATACTAAAGAAGGAGAAAAGGATTTAGACTGTATTGGTAAGAGCAAACATAATTTAAAATGAAAAGTATCATCTAAAAAATTCCAAAGTTTCAGTTAATGACACCAAAAGTGTTTTTTCTGACAAAATTTTAATATAAGATGGAAACAAAAGCTTTAACATGCTTTCCTTACTCAAAAGATGTGTAATTAGTATGACGCTCAATTTTAAACAATTTAAATTAGTAAAGGATATCATTTACTATATTTTTGTTAAAATTTCTAATATCTCTATACTTTTAGAAGCAATTCATGAATGCAGTGAAAAGGACTGTCCTGGTGAAAATGCCATATGTAAACCGTCTGGTCATGAATACACTTGCGTGTGTATGGATGGTTTCAAACCAAAAGTTGATACTAAAGAAGGAAAAAAGGATTTAGACTGTATTGGTAAGAGCAAACATAATTTAAAATGAAAAGTATCATCTAAAAAATTCCAAAGTTTCAGTTAATGACACCAAAAGTGTTTTTTCTGACAAAATTTTAATATAAGATGGAAACAAAAGCTTTAACATGCTTTCCTTACTCAAAAGATGTGTGATTAGTATGACGCTCAATTTTAAACAATTTAAATTAGTAAAGGATATCATTTACTATATTTTTGTTAAAATTTCTAATATCTCTATACTTTTAGAAGCAATTCATGAATGCAGTGAAAAGGACTGTCCTGGTGAAAATGCCATATGTAAACCGTCTGGTCATGATTACACTTGCGTGTGTATGAAAGGTTTCAAACCAAAAGATGATACTAAAGAAGGAGAAAAGGATTTAGACTGTATTGGTAAGAGCAAACATAATTTAAAATGAAAAGTATCATCTAAAAAATTCCAAAGTTTCAGTTAATGACACCAAAAGTGTTTTTTCTGACAAAATTTTAATATAAGATGGAAACAAAAGCTTTAACATGCTTTCCTTACTCAAAAGATGTGTGATTAGTATGACGCTCAATTTTAAACAATTTAAATTAGTAAAGGATATCATTTACTATATTTTTGTTAAAATTTCTAATATCTCTATACTTTTAGAAGCAATTCATGAATGCAGTGAAAAGGACTGTCCTGGTGAAAATGCCATATGTAAACCGTCTGGTCATGAATACACTTGCGTGTGTATGGATGGTTTCAAACCAAAAGTTGATACTAAAGAAGGAAAAAAGGATTTAGACTGTATTGGTAAGAGCAAACATAATTTAAAATGAAAAGTATCATCTAAAAAATTCCAAAGTTTCAGTTAATGACACCAAAAGTGTTTTTTCTGACAAAATTTTAATATAAGATGGAAACAAAAGCTTTAACATGCTTTCCTTACTCAAAAGATGTGTGATTAGTATGACGCTCAATTTTAAACAATTTAAATTAGTAAAGGATATCATTTACTATATTTTTGTTAAAATTTCTAATATCTCTATACTTTTAGAAGCAATTCATGAATGCAGTGAAAAGGACTGTCCTGGTGAAAATGCCATATGTAAACCGTCGGGTCATGAATACACTTGCGTGTGTATGGATGGTTTCAAACCAAAAGTTGATACTAAAGAAGGAAAAAAGGATTTAGACTGTATTGGTAAGAGCAAACATAATTTAAAATGAAAAGTATCATCTAAAAAATTCCAAAGTTTCAGTTAATGACACCAAAAGTGTTTTTTCTGACAAAATTTTAATATAAGATGGAAACAAAAGCTTTAACATGCTTTCCTTACTCAAAAGATGTGTGATTAGTATGACGCTCAATTTTAAACAATTTAAATTAGTAAAGGATATCATTTACTATATTTTTGTTAAAATTTCTAATATCTCTATACTTTTAGAAGCAATTCATGAATGCAGTGAAAAGGACTGTCCTGGTGAAAATGCCATATGTAAACCGTCTGGTCATGATTACACTTGCGTGTGTATGAAAGGTTTCAAACCAAAAGATGATACTAAAGAAGGAGAAAAGGATTTAGACTGTATTGGTAAGAGCAAACATAATTTAAAATGAAAAGTATCATCTAAAAAATTCCAAAGTTTCAGTTAATGACACCAAAAGTGTTTTTTCTGACAAAATTTTAATATAAGATGGAAACAAAAGCTTTAACATGCTTTCCTTACTCAAAAGATGTGTGATTAGTATGACGCTCAATTTTAAACAATTTAAATTAGTAAAGGATATCATTTACTATATTTTTGTTAAAATTTCTAATATCTCTATACTTTTAGAAGCAATTCATGAATGCAGTGAAAAGGACTGTCCTGGTGAAAATGCCATATGTAAACCGTCTGGTCATGAATACACTTGCGTGTGTATGGATGGTTTCAAACCAAAAGTTGATACTAAAGAAGGAAAAAAGGATTTAGACTGTATTGGTAAGAGCAAACATAATTTAAAATGAAAAGTATCATCTAAAAAATTCCAAAGTTTCAGTTAATGACACCAAAAGTGTTTTTTCTGACAAAATTTTAATATAAGATGGAAACAAAAGCTTTAACATGCTTTCCTTACTCAAAAGATGTGTGATTAGTATGACGCTCAATTTTAAACAATTTAAATTAGTAAAGGATATCATTTACTATATTTTTGTTAAAATTTCTAATATCTCTATACTTTTAGAAGCAATTCATGAATGCAGTGAAAAGGACTGTCCTGGTGAAAATGCCATATGTAAACCGTCTGGTCATGAATACACTTGCGTGTGTATGGATGGTTTCAAACCAAAAGTTGATACTAAAGAAGGAAAAAAGGATTTAGACTGTATTGGTAAGAGCAAACATAATTTAAAATGAAAAGTATCATCTAAAAAATTCCAAAGTTTCAGTTAATGACACCAAAAGTGTTTTTTCTGACAAAATTTTAATATAAGATGGAAACAAAAGCTTTAACATGCTTTCCTTACTCAAAAGATGTGTGATTAGTATGACGCTCAATTTTAAACAATTTAAATTAGTAAAGGATATCATTTACTATATTTTTGTTAAAATTTCTAATATCTCTATACTTTTAGAAGCAATTCATGAATGCAGTGAAAAGGACTGTCCTGGTGAAAATGCCATATGTAAACCGTCTGGTCATGAATACACTTGCGTGTGTATGGATGGTTTCAAACCAAAAGTTGATACTAAAGAAGGAAAAAAGGATTTAGACTGTATTGGTAAGAGCAAACATAATTTAAAATGAAAAGTATCATCTAAAAAATTCCAAAGTTTCAGTTAATGACACCAAAAGTGTTTTTTCTGACAAAATTTTAATATAAGATGGAAACAAAAGCTTTAACATGCTTTCCTTACTCAAAAGATGTGTGATTAGTATGACGCTCAATTTTAAACAATTTAAATTAGTAAAGGATATCATTTACTATATTTTTGTTAAAATTTCTAATATCTCTATACTTTTAGAAGCAATTCATGAATGCAGTGAAAAGGACTGTCCTGGTGAAAATGCCATATGTAAACCGTCTGGTCATGAATACACTTGCGTGTGTATGGATGGTTTCAAACCAAAAGTTGATACTAAAGAAGGAAAAAAGGATTTAGACTGTATTGGTAAGAGCAAACATAATTTAAAATGAAAAGTATCATCTAAAAAATTCCAAAGTTTCAGTTAATGACACCAAAAGTGTTTTTTCTGACAAAATTTTAATATAAGATGGAAACAAAAGCTTTAACATGCTTTCCTTACTCAAAAGATGTGTGATTAGTATGACGCTCAATTTTAAACAATTTAAATTAGTAAAGGATATCATTTACTATATTTTTGTTAAAATTTCTAATATCTCTATACTTTTAGAAGCAATTCATGAATGCAGTGAAAAGGACTGTCCTGGTGAAAATGCCATATGTAAACCGTCGGGTCATGATTACACTTGCGTGTGTATGAAAGGTTTCAAACCAAAAGATGATACTAAAGAAGGAGAAAAGGATTTAGACTGTATTGGTAAGAGCAAACATAATTTAAAATGAAAAGTATCATCTAAAAAATTCCAAAGTTTCAGTTAATGACACCAAAAGTGTTTTTTCTGACAAAATTTTAATATAAGATGGAAACAAAAGCTTTAACATGCTTTCCTTACTCAAAAGATGTGTGATTAGTATGACGCTCAATTTTAAACAATTTAAATTAGTAAAGGATATCATTTACTATATTTTTGTTAAAATTTCTAATATCTCTATACTTTTAGAAGCAATTCATGAATGCAGTGAAAAGGACTGTCCTGGTGAAAATGCCATATGTAAACCGTCGGGTCATGATTACACTTGCGTGTGTATGAAAGGTTTCAAACCAAAAGATGATACTAAAGAAGGAGAAAAGGATTTAGACTGTATTGGTAAGAGCAAACATAATTTAAAATGAAAAGTATCATCTAAAAAATTCCAAAGTTTCAGTTAATGACACCAAAAGTGTTTTTTCTGACAAAATTTTAATATAAGATGGAAACAAAAGCTTTAACATGCTTTCCTTACTCAAAAGATGTGTGATTAGTATGACGCTCAATTTTAAACAATTTAAATTAGTAAAGGATATCATTTACTATATTTTTGTTAAAATTTCTAATGTCTCTATACTTTTAGAAGCAATTCATGAATGCAGTGAAAAGGACTGTCCTGGTGAAAATGCCATATGTAAACCGTCGGGTCATGATTACACTTGCGTGTGTATGAAAGGTTTCAAACCAAAAGATGATACTAAAGAAGGAGAAAAGGATTTAGACTGTATTGGTAAGAGCAAACATAATTTAAAATGAAAAGTATCATCTAAAAAATTCCAAAGTTTCAGTTAATGACACCAAAAGTGTTTTTTCTGACAAAATTTTAATATAAGATGGAAACAAAAGCTTTAACATGCTTTCCTTACTCAAAAGATGTGTGATTAGTATGACGCTCAATTTTAAACAATTTAAATTAGTAAAGGATATCATTTACTATATTTTTGTTAAAATTTCTAATATCTCTATACTTTTAGAAGCAATTCATGAATGCAGTGAAAAGGACTGTCCTGGTGAAAATGCCATATGTAAACCGTCGGGTCATGATTACACTTGCGTGTGTATGAAAGGTTTCAAACCAAAAGATGATACTAAAGAAGGAGAAAAGGATTTAGACTGTATTGGTAAGAGCAAACATAATTTAAAATGAAAAGTATCATCTAAAAAATTCCAAAGTTTCAGTTAATGACACCAAAAGTGTTTTTTCTGACAAAATTTTAATATAAGATGGAAACAAAAGCTTTAACATGCTTTCCTTACTCAAAAGATGTGTAATTAGTATGACGCTCAATTTTAAACAATTTAAATTAGTAAAGGATATCATTTACTATATTTTTGTTAAAATTTCTAATATCTCTATACTTTTAGAAGCAATTCATGAATGCAGTGAAAAGGACTGTCCTGGTGAAAATGCCATATGTAAACCGTCGGGTCATGATTACACTTGCGTGTGTATGAAAGGTTTCAAACCAAAAGATGATACTAAAGAAGGAGAAAAGGATTTAGACTGTATTGGTAAGAGCAAACATAATTTAAAATGAAAAGTATCATCTAAAAAATTCCAAAGTTTCAGTTAATGACACCAAAAGTGTTTTTTCTGACAAAATTTTAATATAAGATGGAAACAAAAGCTTTAACATGCTTTCCTTACTCAAAAGATGTGTAATTAGTATGACGCTCAATTTTAAACAATTTAAATTAGTAAAGGATATCATTTACTATATTTTTGTTAAAATTTCTAATATCTCTATACTTTTAGAAGCAATTCATGAATGCAGTGAAAAGGACTGTCCTGGTGAAAATGCCATATGTAAACCGTCGGGTCATGATTACACTTGCGTGTGTATGAAAGGTTTCAAACCAAAAGATGATACTAAAGAAGGAGAAAAGGATTTAGACTGTATTGGTAAGAGCAAACATAATTTAAAATGAAAAGTATCATCTAAAAAATTCCAAAGTTTCAGTTAATGACACCAAAAGTGTTTTTTCTGACAAAATTTTAATATAAGATGGAAACAAAAGCTTTAACATGCTTTCCTTACTCAAAAGATGTGTAATTAGTATGACGCTCAATTTTAAACAATTTAAATTAGTAAAGGATATCATTTACTATATTTTTGTTAAAATTTCTAATATCTCTATACTTTTAGAAGCAATTCATGAATGCAGTGAAAAGGACTGTCCTGGTGAAAATGCCATATGTAAACCGTCGGGTCATGAATACACTTGCGTGTGTATGGATGGTTTCAAACCGAAAGATGATACTAAAGAAGGAAAAAAGGATTTAGACTGTATTGGTAAGAGCAAACATAATTTAAAATGAAAAGTATCATCTAAAAAATTCCAAAGTTTCAGTTAATGACACCAAAAGTGTTTTTTCTGACAAAATTTTAATATAAGATGGAAACAAAAGCTTTAACATGCTTTCCTTACTCAAAAGATGTGTGATTAGTATGACGCTCAATTTTAAACAATTTAAATTAGTAAAGGATATCATTTACTATATTTTTGTTAAAATTTCTAATATCTCTATACTTTTAGAAGCAATTCATGAATGCAGTGAAAAGGACTGTCCTGGTGAAAATGCCATATGTAAACCGTCGGGTCATGATTACACTTGCGTGTGTATGAAAGGTTTCAAACCAAAAGATGATACTAAAGAAGGAGAAAAGGATTTAGACTGTATTGGTAAGAGCAAACATAATTTAAAATGAAAAGTATCATCTAAAAAATTCCAAAGTTTCAGTTAATGACACCAAAAGTGTTTTTTCTGACAAAATTTTAATATAAGATGGAAACAAAAGCTTTAACATGCTTTCCTTACTCAAAAGATGTGTGATTAGTATGACGCTCAATTTTAAACAATTTAAATTAGTAAAGGATATCATTTACTATATTTTTGTTAAAATTTCTAATATCTCTATACTTTTAGAAGCAATTCATGAATGCAGTGAAAAGGACTGTCCTGGTGAAAATGCCATATGTAAACCGTCGGGTCATGATTACACTTGCGTGTGTATGAAAGGTTTCAAACCAAAAGATGATACTAAAGAAGGAGAAAAGGATTTAGACTGTATTGGTAAGAGCAAACATAATTTAAAATGAAAAGTATCATCTAAAAAATTCCAAAGTTTCAGTTAATGACACCAAAAGTGTTTTTTCTGACAAAATTTTAATATAAGATGGAAACAAAAGCTTTAACATGCTTTCCTTACTCAAAAGATGTGTAATTAGTATGACGCTCAATTTTAAACAATTTAAATTAGTAAAGGATATCATTTACTATATTTTTGTTAAAATTTCTAATATCTCTATACTTTTAGAAGCAATTCATGAATGCAGTGAAAAGGACTGTCCTGGTGAAAATGCCATATGTAAACCGTCGGGTCATGATTACACTTGCGTGTGTATGAAAGGTTTCAAACCAAAAGATGATACTAAAGAAGGAGAAAAGGATTTAGACTGTATTGGTAAGAGCAAACATAATTTAAAATGAAAAGTATCATCTAAAAAATTCCAAAGTTTCAGTTAATGACACCAAAAGTGTTTTTTCTGACAAAATTTTAATATAAGATGGAAACAAAAGCTTTAACATGCTTTCCTTACTCAAAAGATGTGTAATTAGTATGACGCTCAATTTTAAACAATTTAAATTAGTAAAGGATATCATTTACTATATTTTTGTTAAAATTTCTAATATCTCTATACTTTTAGAAGCAATTCATGAATGCAGTGAAAAGGACTGTCCTGGTGAAAATGCCATATGTAAACCGTCGGGTCATGATTACACTTGCGTGTGTATGAAAGGTTTCAAACCAAAAGATGATACTAAAGAAGGAGAAAAGGATTTAGACTGTATTGGTAAGAGCAAACATAATTTAAAATGAAAAGTATCATCTAAAAAATTCCAAAGTTTCAGTTAATGACACCAAAAGTGTTTTTTCTGACAAAATTTTAATATAAGATGGAAACAAAAGCTTTAACATGCTTTCCTTACTCAAAAGATGTGTAATTA
This sequence comes from Parasteatoda tepidariorum, assembly GCF_982258835.1. Classification (NCBI taxonomy): domain Eukaryota; kingdom Metazoa; phylum Arthropoda; class Arachnida; order Araneae; family Theridiidae; genus Parasteatoda; species Parasteatoda tepidariorum. The sequence continues at coordinate 37,135,902 of NC_141759.1, forward strand.
GTATGACGCTCAATTTTAAACAATTTAAATTAGTAAAGGATATCATTTACTATATTTTTGTTAAAATTTCTAATATCTCTATACTTTTAGAAGCAATTCATGAATGCAGTGAAAAGGACTGTCCTGGTGAAAATGCCATATGTAAACCGTCGGGTCATGATTACACTTGCGTGTGTATGAAAGGTTTCAAACCAAAAGATGATACTAAAGAAGGAGAAAAGGATTTAGACTGTATTGGTAAGAGCAAACATAATTTAAAATGAAAAGTATCATCTAAAAAATTCCAAAGTTTCAGTTAATGACACCAAAAGTGTTTTTTCTGACAAAATTTTAATATAAGATGGAAACAAAAGCTTTAACATGCTTTCCTTACTCAAAAGATGTGTAATTAGTATGACGCTCAATTTTAAACAATTTAAATTAGTAAAGGATATCATTTACTATATTTTTGTTAAAATTTCTAATATCTCTATACTTTTAGAAGCAATTCATGAATGCAGTGAAAAGGACTGTCCTGGTGAAAATGCCATATGTAAACCGTCGGGTCATGATTACACTTGCGTGTGTATGAAAGGTTTCAAACCAAAAGATGATACTAAAGAAGGAGAAAAGGATTTAGACTGTATTGGTAAGAGCAAACATAATTTAAAATGAAAAGTATCATCTAAAAAATTCCAAAGTTTCAGTTAATGACACCAAAAGTGTTTTTTCTGACAAAATTTTAATATAAGATGGAAACAAAAGCTTTAACATGCTTTCCTTACTCAAAAGATGTGTAATTAGTATGACGCTCAATTTTAAACAATTTAAATTAGTAAAGGATATCATTTACTATATTTTTGTTAAAATTTCTAATATCTCTATACTTTTAGAAGCAATTCATGAATGCAGTGAAAAGGACTGTCCTGGTGAAAATGCCATATGTAAACCGTCGGGTCATGATTACACTTGCGTGTGTATGAAAGGTTTCAAACCAAAAGATGATACTAAAGAAGGAGAAAAGGATTTAGACTGTATTGGTAAGAGCAAACATAATTTAAAATGAAAAGTATCATCTAAAAAATTCCAAAGTTTCAGTTAATGACACCAAAAGTGTTTTTTCTGACAAAATTTTAATATAAGATGGAAACAAAAGCTTTAACATGCTTTCCTTACTCAAAAGATGTGTAATTAGTATGACGCTCAATTTTAAACAATTTAAATTAGTAAAGGATATCATTTACTATATTTTTGTTAAAATTTCTAATATCTCTATACTTTTAGAAGCAATTCATGAATGCAGTGAAAAGGACTGTCCTGGTGAAAATGCCATATGTAAACCGTCGGGTCATGATTACACTTGCGTGTGTATGAAAGGTTTCAAACCAAAAGATGATACTAAAGAAGGAGAAAAGGATTTAGACTGTATTGGTAAGAGCAAACATAATTTAAAATGAAAAGTATCATCTAAAAAATTCCAAAGTTTCAGTTAATGACACCAAAAGTGTTTTTTCTGACAAAATTTTAATATAAGATGGAAACAAAAGCTTTAACATGCTTTCCTTACTCAAAAGATGTGTAATTAGTATGACGCTCAATTTTAAACAATTTAAATTAGTAAAGGATATCATTTACTATATTTTTGTTAAAATTTCTAATATCTCTATACTTTTAGAAGCAATTCATGAATGCAGTGAAAAGGACTGTCCTGGTGAAAATGCCATATGCAAACCGTCTGGTCATGATTACACTTGCGTGTGTATGAAAGGTTTCAAACCAAAAGATGATACTAAAGAAGGAGAAAAGAATTTAGACTGTATTGGTAAGAGCAAACATAATTTAAAATGAAAGGCATGACCTAAAAAATTCCAAAGTTTCAGTTAATGACACCAAAAGTGTTTTTTCTGACAAAATTTTAATATAAGATGGAAACAAAAGCTTTAACATGCTTTCCTTACTCAAAAGATGTGTAATTAGTATGACGCTCAATTTTAAACAATTTAAATTAGTAAAGGATATCATTTACTACATTTTTGTTAAAATTTCTAATACCTCTCTCTATACATTTAGAAGCAATTCATGAATGCAGTGAAAAGGACTGTCCTGGTGAAAATGCCATATGCAAACGGTCTGGTCATGATTACACTTGCGTGTGTATGAAAGGTTTCAAACCAAAAGATGATACTAAAGAAGGAGGAAAGAATTTAGACTGTATTGGTAAGAGCAAACATAATTTAAAATAAAAGGTATCATCTAAAAAATTTCAATGTTTCAGTTAATGACACCAAAAGTGTTTTTTCTGACAAAATTTTAATATAAAATGGAAACAAAAGCTTTAACATGCTTTTCCTTACTCAAAAGATATGTAATTAGTATGACGCTCAATTTTAAACAATTTAAATTAGTAAAGGATATCATTTACTACATTTTTGTTAAAATTTCTAATATCTCTCTCTATACTTTTAGAAGCAATTCATGAGTGCAGTGAAAAGGACTGTCCTGGTGAAAATGCCATATGTAAACCGTCTGGTCATGATTACACTTGCGTGTGTATGAAAGGTTTCAAACCAAAAGATGATACTAAAGAAGGAGGAAAGAATTTAGACTGTATTGGTAAGAGAAAACATAAATTAAAATGAAAGGTATGACCTAAAAAATTCCAAAGTTTCAGTTAATGACACCAAAAGTGTTTTTTCTGACAAAATTTTAATGTAAGATGGAAACAAAAGCTTTAACATGCTTTCCTTACTCAAAAGATGTGTAATTAGTATGACGCTCAATTTTAAACAATTTAAATTAGTAAAGGATATCATTTACTATATTTTTGTTAAAATTTCTAATACCTCTCTCTATACTTTTAGAAGCAATTCATGAATGCAGTGAAAAGGACTGTCCTGGTGAAAATGCCATATGCAAACCGTCTGGTCATGATTACACTTGCGTGTGTATGAAAGGTTTCAAACCAAAAGATGATACTAAAGAAGGAGAAAAGGATTTAGACTGTATTGGTAAGAGCAAACATAATTTAAAATAAAAGGTATCATCTAAAAAATTTCAATGTTTCAGTTAATGACACCAAAAGTGTTTTTTCTGACAGAATTTTAATATAAAATGGAAACAAAAGCTTTGACATGCTTTCCTTACTCAAAAGATGTGTAATTAGTATGACGCTCTATTTTAAACAGTTTAAATTAGTAAAGAATATCATTTACTACATTATTGTTAAAATTTCTAATACCTCTCTCTATACATTTAGAAGCAATTCATGAATGCAGTGAAAAGGACTGTCCTGGTGAAAATGCCATATGTAAACCGTCTGGTCATGATTACACTTGCGTGTGTATGAAAGGTTTCAAACCAAAAGATGATACTAAAGAAGGAGGAAAGAATTTAGACTGTATTGGTAAGAGAAAACATAAATTAAAATGAAAGGTATGACCTAAAAAATTCCAAAGTTTCAGTTAATGACACCAAAAGTGTTTTTTCTGACAAAATTTTAATGTAAGATGGAAACAAAAGCTTTAACATGCTTTCCTTACTCAAAAGATGTGTAATTAGTATGACGCTCAATTTTAAACAATTTAAATTAGTAAAGGATATCATTTACTATATTTTTGTTAAAATTTCTAATACCTCTCTCTATACTTTTAGAAGCAATTCATGAATGCAGTGAAAAGGACTGTCCTGGTGAAAATGCCATATGCAAACCGTCTGGTCATGATTACACTTGCGTGTGTATGAAAGGTTTCAAACCAAAAGATGATACTAAAGAAGGAGAAAAGGATTTAGACTGTATTGGTAAGAGCAAACATAATTTAAAATAAAAGGTATCATCTAAAAAATTTCAATGTTTCAGTTAATGACACCAAAAGTGTTTTTTCTGACAGAATTTTAATATAAAATGGAAACAAAAGCTTTGACATGCTTTCCTTACTCAAAAGATGTGTAATTAGTATGACGCTCTATTTTAAACAGTTTAAATTAGTAAAGAATATCATTTACTACATTATTGTTAAAATTTCTAATACCTCTCTCTATACATTTAGAAGCAATTCATGAATGCAGTGAAAAGGACTGTCCTGGAGAAAATGCCATATGCAAACCGTCTGGTCATGATTACACTTGCGTGTGTATGAAAGGTTTCAAACCAAAAGATGATACTAAAGAAGGAGGAAAGGATTTAGACTGTATTGGTAAGAGCAAACATAATTTAAAATGAAAGGTAAACATTCCAAAGTTTCAGTTAATGACACCAAAAGTGTTTTTTCCGACAAAATTTTAATATAAGATGGAAACAAAAGCTTTAACATGCTTTCCTTACTCAAAAGATGTGTAATTAGTATGACGCTCAATTTTAAACAATTTAAATTAGTAAAGGATATCATTTACTACATTTTTGTTAAAATTTCTAATATCTCTCTCTATACTTTTAGAAGCAATTCATGAGTGCAGTGAAAAGGACTGTCCTGGTGAAAATGCCATATGTAAACCGTCAGGTCATGATTACACTTGCGTGTGTATGAAAGGTTTCAAACCAAAAGATGATACTAAAGAAGGAGAAAAGAATTTAGACTGTATTGGTAAGAGCAAACATAATTTAAAATGAAAGGCATGACCTAAAAAATTCCAAAGTTTCAGTTAATGACACCAAAAGTGTTTTTTCTGACAAAATTTTAATATAAGATGGAAACAAAAGCTTTAACATGCTTTCCTTACTCAAAAGATGTGTAATTAGTATGACGCTCAATTTTAAACAATTTAAATTAGTAAAGGATATCATTTACTACATTTTTGTTAAAATTTCTAATACCTCTCATATACTTTTAGAAGCAATTCATGAATGCAGTGAAAAGGACTGTCCTGGTGAAAATGCCATATGTAAACCGTCTGGTCATGATTACACTTGCGTGTGTATGAAAGGTTTCAAACCAAAAGATGATACTAAAGAAGGAGGAAAGAATTTAGACTGTATTGGTAAGAGCAAACATAATTTAAAATGAAAGGTATGACCTAAAAAATTCCAAAGTTTCAGTTAATGACACCAAAAGTGTTTTTTCTGACAAAATTTTAATATAAGATGGAAACAAAAGCTTTAACATGCTTTCCTTACTCAAAAGATGTGTAATTAGTATGACGCTCAATTTTAAACAATTTAAATTAGTAAAGGATATCATTTACTACATTTTTGTTAAAATTTCTAATACCTCTCATATACTTTTAGAAGCAATTCATGAATGCAGTGAAAAGGACTGTCCTGGTGAAAATGCCATATGTAAACCGTCTGGTCATGATTACACTTGCGTGTGTATGAAAGGTTTCAAACCAAAAGATGATACTAAAGAAGGAGAAAAGAATTTAGACTGTATTGGTAAGAGCAAACATAATTTAAAATGAAAGGTATGACCTAAAAAATTCCAAAGTTTCAGTTAATGACACCAAAAGTGTTTTTTCTGACAAAATTTTAATATAAGATGGAAACAAAAGCTTTAACATGCTTTCCTTACTCAAAAGATGTGTAATTAGTATGACGCTCAATTTTAAACAATTTAAATTAGTAAAGGATATCATTTACTACATTTTTGTTAAAATTTCTAATATCTCTCTCTATACTTTTAGAAGCAATTCATGAGTGCAGTGAAAAGGACTGTCCTGGTGAAAATGCCATATGTAAACCGTCTGGTCATGATTACACTTGCGTGTGTATGAAAGGTTTCAAACCAAAAGATGATACTAAAGAAGGAGAAAAGAATTTAGACTGTATTGGTAAGAGCAAACATAATTTAAAATGAAAGGTATGACCTAAAAAATTCTAAATTTTCAGTTAATGACACCAAAAGTGTTTTTTCTGACAAAATTTTAATATAAGATGGAAACAAAAGCTTTAACATGCTTTCCTTACTCAAAAGATGTGTAATTAGTATGACGCTCAATTTTAAACAATTTAAATTAGTAAAGGATATCATTTACTACATTTTTGTTAAAATTTCTAATACCTCTCTCTATACTTTTAGAAGCAATTCATGAATGCAGTGAAAAAGACTGTCCTGGTGAAAATGCCATATGTAAACCGTCTGGTCATGATTACACTTGCGTGTGTATGAAAGGTTTCAAACCAAAAGATGATACTAAAGAAGGAGAAAAGGATTTAGACAGTATTGGTAAGAGCAAACATAATTTAAAATGAAAAGTATCATCTAAAAAATTCCAAAGTTTCAGTTAATGACACCAAAAGTGTTTTTTCTGACAAAATTTTAATATAAGATGGAAACAAAAGCTTTAACATGCTTTCCTTACTCAAAAGATGTGTAATTAGTATGACGCTCAATTTTAAACAATTTAAATTAGTAAAGGATATCATTTACTATATTTTTGTTAAAATTTCTAATATCTCTATACTTTTAGAAGCAATTCATGAATGCAGTGAAAAGGACTGTCCTGGTGAAAATGCCATATGTAAACCGTCGGGTCATGATTACACTTGCGTGTGTATGAAAGGTTTCAAACCAAAAGATGATACTAAAGAAGGAGAAAAGGATTTAGACTGTATTGGTAAGAGCAAACATAATTTAAAATGAAAAGTATCATCTAAAAAATTCCAAAGTTTCAGTTAATGACACCAAAAGTGTTTTTTCTGACAAAATTTTAATATAAGATGGAAACAAAAGCTTTAACATGCTTTCCTTACTCAAAAGATGTGTAATTAGTATGACGCTCAATTTTAAACAATTTAAATTAGTAAAGGATATCATTTACTATATTTTTGTTAAAATTTCTAATATCTCTATACTTTTAGAAGCAATTCATGAATGCAGTGAAAAGGACTGTCCTGGTGAAAATGCCATATGTAAACCGTCGGGTCATGATTACACTTGCGTGTGTATGAAAGGTTTCAAACCAAAAGATGATACTAAAGAAGGAGAAAAGGATTTAGACTGTATTGGTAAGAGCAAACATAATTTAAAATGAAAAGTATCATCTAAAAAATTCCAAAGTTTCAGTTAATGACACCAAAAGTGTTTTTTCTGACAAAATTTTAATATAAGATGGAAACAAAAGCTTTAACATGCTTTCCTTACTCAAAAGATGTGTAATTAGTATGACGCTCAATTTTAAACAATTTAAATTAGTAAAGGATATCATTTACTATATTTTTGTTAAAATTTCTAATATCTCTATACTTTTAGAAGCAATTCATGAATGCAGTGAAAAGGACTGTCCTGGTGAAAATGCCATATGTAAACCGTCGGGTCATGATTACACTTGCGTGTGTATGAAAGGTTTCAAACCAAAAGATGATACTAAAGAAGGAGAAAAGGATTTAGACTGTATTGGTAAGAGCAAACATAATTTAAAATGAAAAGTATCATCTAAAAAATTCCAAAGTTTCAGTTAATGACACCAAAAGTGTTTTTTCTGACAAAATTTTAATATAAGATGGAAACAAAAGCTTTAACATGCTTTCCTTACTCAAAAGATGTGTAATTAGTATGACGCTCAATTTTAAACAATTTAAATTAGTAAAGGATATCATTTACTATATTTTTGTTAAAATTTCTAATATCTCTATACTTTTAGAAGCAATTCATGAATGCAGTGAAAAGGACTGTCCTGGTGAAAATGCCATATGTAAACCGTCGGGTCATGATTACACTTGCGTGTGTATGAAAGGTTTCAAACCAAAAGATGATACTAAAGAAGGAGAAAAGGATTTAGACTGTATTGGTAAGAGCAAACATAATTTAAAATGAAAAGTATCATCTAAAAAATTCCAAAGTTTCAGTTAATGACACCAAAAGTGTTTTTTCTGACAGAATTTTAATATAAGATGGAAACAAAAGCTTTAACATGCTTTCCTTACTCAAAAGATGTGTAATTAGTATGACGCTCAATTTTAAACAATTTAAATTAGTAAAGGATATCATTTACTACATTTTTGTTAAAATTTCTAATACCTCTCTCTATACATTTAGAAGCAATTCATGAATGCAGTGAAAAGGACTGTCCTGGTGAAAATGCCATATGTAAACCGTCGGGTCATGATTACACTTGCGTGTGTATGAAAGGTTTCAAACCAAAAGATGATACTAAAGAAGGAGAAAAGGATTTAGACTGTATTGGTAAGAGCAAACTTAATTTAAAATAAAAGGTATCATCTAAAAAATTTCAATGTTTCAGTTAATGACACCAAAAGTGTTTTTTCTGACAAAATTTTAATATAAAATGGAAACAAAAGCTTTAACATGCTTTCCTTACTCAAAAGATGTGTAATTAGTATGACGCTCAATTTTAAACAATTTAAATTAGTAAAGGATATCATTTACTACATTTTTGTTAAAATTTCTAATACCTCTCTCTATACTTTTAGAAGCAATTCATGAGTGCAGTGAAAAGGACTGTCCTGGTGAAAATGCCATATGCAAACCGTCTGGTCATGATTACACTTGCGTGTGTATGAAAGGTTTCAAACCAAAAGATGATACTAAAGAAGGAGAAAAGAATTTAGACTGTATTGGTAAGAGCAAACATAATTTAAAATGAAAGGCATGACCTAAAAAATTCCAAAGTTTCAGTTAATGACACCAAAAGTGTTTTTTCTGACAAAATTTTAATATAAGATGGAAACAAAAGCTTTAACATGCTTTCCTTACTCAAAAGATGTGTAATTAGTATGACGCTCAATTTTAAACAATTTAAATTAGTAAAGGATATCATTTACTACATTTTTGTTAAAATTTCTAATACCTCTCTCTATACATTTAGAAGCAATTCATGAATGCAGTGAAAAGGACTGTCCTGGTGAAAATGCCATATGCAAACCGTCTGGTCATGATTACACTTGCGTGTGTATGAAAGGTTTCAAACCAAAAGATGATACTAAAGAAGGAGAAAAGAATTTAGACTGTATTGGTAAGAGCAAACATAATTTAAAATGAAAGGCATGACCTAAAAAATTCCAAAGTTTCAGTTAATGACACCAAAAGTGTTTTTTCTGACAAAATTTTAATATAAGATGGAAACAAAAGCTTTAACATGCTTTCCTTACTCAAAAGATGTGTAATTAGTATGACGCTCAATTTTAAACAATTTAAACTAGTAAAGGATATCATTTACTACATTTTTGTTAAAATTTCTAATACCTCTCTCTATACATTTAGAAGCAATTCATGAATGCAGTGAAAAGGACTGTCCTGGTGAAAATGCCATATGCAAACCGTCTGGTCATGATTACACTTGCGTGTGTATGAAAGGTTTCAAACCAAAAGATGATACTAAAGAAGGAGGAAAGAATTTAGACTGTATTGGTAAGAGCAAACATAATTTAAAATAAAAGGTATCATCTAAAAAATTTCAATGTTTCAGTTAATGACACCAAAAGTGTTTTTTCTGACAAAATTTTAATATAAAATGGAAACAAAAGCTTTAACATGCTTTTCCTTACTCAAAAGATGTGTAATTAGTATGACGCTCAATTTTAAACAATTTAAATTAGTAAAGGATATCATTTACTACATTTTTGTTAAAATTTCTAATATCTCTCTCTATACTTTTAGAAGCAATTCATGAGTGCAGTGAAAAGGACTGTCCTGGTGAAAATGCCATATGTAAACCGTCTGGTCATGATTACACTTGCGTGTGTATGAAAGGTTTCAAACCAAAAGATGATACTAAAGAAGGAGGAAAGAATTTAGACAGTATTGGTAAGAGAAAACATAAATTAAAATGAAAGGTATGACCTAAAAAATTCCAAAGTTTCAGTTAATGACACCAAAAGTGTTTTTTCTGACAAAATTTTAATGTAAGATGGAAACAAAAGCTTTAACATGCTTTCCTTACTCAAAAGATGTGTAATTAGTATGACGCTCAATTTTAAACAATTTAAATTAGTAAAGGATATCATTTACTATATTTTTGTTAAAATTTCTAATACCTCTCTCTATACTTTTAGAAGCAATTCATGAATGCAGTGAAAAGGACTGTCCTGGTGAAAATGCCATATGCAAACCGTCTGGTCATGATTACACTTGCGTGTGTATGAAAGGTTTCAAACCAAAAGATGATACTAAAGAAGGAGAAAAGGATTTAGACTGTATTGGTAAGAGCAAACATAATTTAAAATAAAAGGTATCATCTAAAAAATTTCAATGTTTCAGTTAATGACACCAAAAGTGTTTTTTCTGACAGAATTTTAATATAAAATGGAAACAAAAGCTTTGACATGCTTTCCTTACTCAAAAGATGTGTAATTAGTATGACGCTCTATTTTAAACAGTTTAAATTAGTAAAGAATATCATTTACTACATTATTGTTAAAATTTCTAATACCTCTCTCTATACATTTAGAAGCAATTCATGAATGCAGTGAAAAGGACTGTCCTGGAGAAAATGCCATATGCAAACCGTCTGGTCATGATTACACTTGCGTGTGTATGAAAGGTTTCAAACCAAAAGATGATACTAAAGAAGGAGGAAAGGATTTAGACTGTATTGGTAAGAGCAAACATAATTTAAAATGAAAGGTAAACATTCCAAAGTTTCAGTTAATGACACCAAAAGTGTTTTTTCCGACAAAATTTTAATATAAGATGGAAACAAAAGCTTTAACATGCTTTCCTTACTCAAAAGATGTGTAATTAGTATGACGCTCAATTTTAAACAATTTAAATTAGTAAAGGATATCATTTACTACATTTTTGTTAAAATTTCTAATATCTCTCTCTATACTTTTAGAAGCAATTCATGAGTGCAGTGAAAAGGACTGTCCTGGTGAAAATGCCATATGTAAACCGTCAGGTCATGATTACACTTGCGTGTGTATGAAAGGTTTCAAACCAAAAGATGATACTAAAGAAGGAGAAAAGAATTTAGACTGTATTGGTAAGAGCAAACATAATTTAAAATGAAAGGCATGACCTAAAAAATTCCAAAGTTTCAGTTAATGACACCAAAAGTGTTTTTTCTGACAAAATTTTAATATAAGATGGAAACAAAAGCTTTAACATGCTTTCCTTACTCAAAAGATGTGTAATTAGTATGACGCTCAATTTTAAACAATTTAAATTAGTAAAGGATATCATTTACTACATTTTTGTTAAAATTTCTAATACCTCTCTCTATACATTTAGAAGCAATTCATGAATGCAGTGAAAAGGACTGTCCTGGTGAAAATGCCATATGTAAACCGTCTGGTCATGATTACACTTGCGTGTGTATGAAAGGTTTCAAACCAAAAGATGATACTAAAGAAGGAGGAAAGAATTTAGACTGTATTGGTAAGAGCAAACATAATTTAAAATAAAAGGTATGACCTAAAAAATTCCAAAGTTTCAGTTAATGACACCAAAAGTGTTTTTTCTGACAAAATTTTAATGTAAGATGGAAACAAAAGCTTTAACATTCTTTCCTTACTCAAAAGATGTGTAATTAGTATGACGCTCAATTTTAAACAATTTAAATTAGTAAAGGATATCATTTACTATATTTTTGTTAAAATTTCTAATATCTCTATACTTTTAGAAGCAATTCATGAATGCAGTGAAAAGGACTGTCCTGGTGAAAATGCCATATGTAAACCGTCGGGTCATGATTACACTTGCGTGTGTATGAAAGGTTTCAAACCAAAAGATGATACTAAAGAAGGAGAAAAGGATTTAGACTGTATTGGTAAGAGCAAACATAATTTAAAATAAAAGGTATCATCTAAAAAATTTCAATGTTTCAGTTAATGACACCAAAAGTGTTTTTTCTGACAAAATTTTAATATAAAATGGAAACAAGAGCTTTGACATGATTTCCTTACTCAAAAGATGTGTAATTAGTATGACGCTTTATTTTAAACAGTTTAAATTAGTAAAGAATATCATTTACTACATTATTTTTAAAATTTCTAATACCTCTCTCTATACTTTTAGAAGCAATTCATGAATGCAGTGAAAAGGACTGTCCTGGTGAAAATGCCATATGCAAACCGTCTGGTCATGATTACACTTGCGTGTGTATGAAAGGTTTCAAACCAAAAGATGATACTAAAGAAGGAGAAAAGGATTTAGACTGTATTGGTAAGAGCAAACATAATTTAAAATGAAAGGTAAAAATTCCAAAGTTTCAGTTAATGACACCAAAAGTGTTTTTTCTGACAAAAGTTTAATATAAGATGGAAACAAAAGCTTTAACATGCTTTCCTTACTCAAAAGATGTGTAATTAGTATGACGCTCAATTTTAAACAATTTAAATTAGTAAAGGATATCATTTACTACATTTTTGCTAAAATTTCTAATATCTCTCTCTATACTTTTAGAAGCAATTCATGAGTGCAGTGAAAAGGACTGTCCTGGTGAAAATGCCATATGTAAACCGTCTGGTCATGATTACACTTGCGTGTGTATGAAAGGTTTCAAACCAAAAGATGATACTAAAGAAGGAGGAAAGAATTTAGACTGTATTGGTAAGAGCAAACATAATTTAAAATGAAAGGTATGACCTAAAAAATTCCAAAGTTTCAGTTAATGACACCAAAAGTGTTTTTTCTGACAAAATTTTAATATAAGATGGAAACAAAAGCTTTAACATGCTTTCCTTACTCAAAAGATGTGTAATTAGTATGACGCTCAATTTTAAAAAATTTAAATTAGTAAAGGATATCATTTACTACATTTTTGTTAAAATTTCTAATACCTCTCATATACTTTTAGAAGCAATTCATGAATGCAGTGAAAAGGACTGTCCTGGTGAAAATGCCATATGTAAACCGTCTGGTCATGATTACACTTGCGTGTGTATGAAAGGTTTCAAACCAAAAGATGATACTAAAGAAGGAGGAAAGAATTTAGACTGTATTGGTAAGAGCAAACATAATTTAAAATGAAAGGTATGACCTAAAAAATTCCAAAGTTTCAGTTAATGACACCAAAAGTGTTTTTTCTGACAAAATTTTAATATAAGATGGAAACAAAAGCTTTAACATGCTTTCCTTACTCAAAAGATGTGTAATTAGTATGACGCTCAATTTTAAACAATTTAAATTAGTAAAGGATATCATTTACTACATTTTTGTTAAAATTTCTAATACCTCTCATATACTTTTAGAAGCAATTCATGAATGCAGTGAAAAGGACTGTCCTGGTGAAAATGCCATATGTAAACCGTCTGGTCATGATTACACTTGCGTGTGTATGAAAGGTTTCAAACCAAAAGATGATACTAAAGAAGGAGAAAAGAATTTAGACTGTATTGGTAAGAGCAAACATAATTTAAAATGAAAGGTATGACCTAAAAAATTCCAAAGTTTCAGTTAATGACACCAAAAGTGTTTTTTCTGACAAAATTTTAATATAAGATGGAAACAAAAGCTTTAACATGCTTTCCTTACTCAAAAGATGTGTAATTAGTATGACGCTCAATTTTAAACAATTTAAATTAGTAAAGGATATCATTTACTACATTTTTGTTAAAATTTCTAATATCTCTCTCTATACTTTTAGAAGCAATTCATGAGTGCAGTGAAAAGGACTGTCCTGGTGAAAATGCCATATGTAAACCGTCTGGTCATGATTACACTTGCGTGTGTATGAAAGGTTTCAAACCAAAAGATGATACTAAAGAAGGAGAAAAGAATTTAGACTGTATTGGTAAGAGCAAACATAATTTAAAATGAAAGGTATGACCTAAAAAATTCTAAAGTTTCAGTTAATGACACCAAAAGTGTTTTTTCTGACAAAATTTTAATATAAGATGGAAACAAAAGCTTTAACATGCTTTCCTTACTCAAAAGATGTGTAATTAGTATGACGCTCAATTTTAAACAATTTAAATTAGTAAAGGATATCATTTACTACATTTTTGTTAAAATTTCTAATACCTCTCTCTATACTTTTAGAAGCAATTCATGAATGCAGTGAAAAAGACTGTCCTGGTGAAAATGCCATATGTAAACCGTCTGGTCATGATTACACTTGCGTGTGTATGAAAGGTTTCAAACCAAAAGATGATACTAAAGAAGGAGAAAAGAACTTAGACTGTATTGGTAAGAGCAAACATAATTTAAAATGAAAGGTATGACCTAAAAAATTCCAATGCTTCAGTTAATGACACCAAAAGTGTTTTTTCTGACAAAATTTTAATATAAGATGGAAACAAAAGCTTTAACATGCTTTCCTTACTCAAAAGATGTGTAATTAGTATGACGCTCAATTTTAAACAATTTAAATTAGTAAAGGATATCATTTACTACATTTTTGTTAAAATTTCTAATACCTCTCTCTATACTTTTAGAAGCAATTCATGAATGCAGTGAAAAAGACTGTCCTGGTGAAAATGCCATATGTAAACCGTCTGGTCATGATTACACTTGCGTGTGTATGAAAGGTTTCAAACCAAAAGATGATACTAAAGAAGGAGAAAAGAATTTAGACTGTATTGGTAAGAGCAAACATAATTTAAAATGAAAGGTATGACCTAAAAAATTCCAAAGTTTCAGTTAATGACACCAGAAGTGTTTTTTCTGACAAAATTTTAATATAAGATGGAAACAAAAGCTTTAACATGCTTTCCTTACTCAAAAGATGTGTAATTAGTATGACGCTCAATTTTAAACAATTTAAATTAGTAAAGGATATCATTTACTACATTTTTGTTAAAATTTCTAATACCTCTCATATACTTTTAGAAGCAATTCATGAATGCAGTGAAAAGGACTGTCCTGGTGAAAATGCCATATGTAAACCGTCTGGTCATGATTACACTTGCGTGTGTATGAAAGGTTTCAAACCAAAAGATGATACTAAAGAAGGAGAAAAGAATTTAGACTGTATTGGTAAGAGCAAACATAATTTAAAATGAAAGGTATGACCTAAAAAATTCCAAAGTTTCAGTTAATGACACCAAAAGTGTTTTTTCTGACAAAATTTTAATATAAGATGGAAACAAAAGCTTTAACATGCTTTCCTTACTCAAAAGATGTGTAATTAGTATGACGCTCAATTTTAAACAATTTAAATTAGTAAAGGATATCATTTACTACATTTTTGTTAAAATTTCTAATATCTCTCTCTATACTTTTAGAAGCAATTCATGAGTGCAGTGAAAAGGACTGTCCTGGTGAAAATGCCATATGTAAACCGTCTGGTCATGATTACACTTGCGTGTGTATGAAAGGTTTCAAACCAAAAGATGATACTAAAGAAGGAGAAAAGAATTTAGACTGTATTGGTAAGAGCAAACATAATTTAAAATGAAAGGTATGACCTAAAAAATTCCAAAGTTTCAGTTAATGACACCAAAAGTGTTTTTTCTGACAAAATTTTAATATAAGATGGAAACAAAAGCTTTAACATGCTTTCCTTACTCAAAAGATGTGTAATTAGTATGACGCTCAATTTTAAACAATTTAAATTAGTAAAGGATATCATTTACTACATTTTTGTTAAAATTTCTAATACCTCTCTCTATACTTTTAGAAGCAATTCATGAATGCAGTGAAAAAGACTGTCCTGGTGAAAATGCCATATGTAAACCGTCTGGTCATGATTACACTTGCGTGTGTATGAAAGGTTTCAAACCAAAAGATGATACTAAAGAAGGAGAAAAGAACTTAGACTGTATTGGTAAGAGCAAACATAATTTAAAATGAAAGGTATGACCTCAAAAATTCCAATGCTTCAGTTAATGACACCAAAAGTGTTTTTTCTGACAAACTTTTTATATAAGACGGAAACAAAAGCTTTAACATGCTTTCCTTACTCAAAAGATGTGTAATTAGTATGACGCTTAATTTTAAACAGTTTAAATTAGTAAAGGATGTCATTTACTACATTTTTGTTAAAATTTCTTTATATTTAGAAGTAAATTTATGAATGTAATGAAAAGGACTGTTCTGGTTAAAATGCCATATGTAAACCGTCTGGTCGTGATTACACTTGCGTGTGTATGAAAGGTTTCAAACCAAAAGATGATACTAAAGAAGGAGAAAAGAACTTAGAGTGTATTGGTAAGAGCAAACATAATTTAAAATGAAAGGTATGACCTAAAAAATTCCAATGCTTCAGTTAATGTCACCAAAAGTGTTTTTTCTGACAAACTTTTTATATAAGACGGAAACAAAAGCTTTAACATGCTTTCCTTACTCAAAAGATGTGTAATTAGTATGACGCTTAATTTTAAACAGTTTAAATTAGTAAAGGATGTCATTTACTACATTTTTGTTAAAATTTCTTTATATTTAGAAGTAAATTTATGAATGTAATGAAAAGGACTGTTCTGGTGAAAATGCCATATGTAAACCGTCTGGTCGTGATTACACTTGCGTGTGTATGGATGGTTTCAAACCTAAAGATGATTCTGAAAAAGGAGAAAATGGTTTAGACTGCATTGGTTAGAGCAATCATAATTTAAAAAGAAATGTATCACCTCAAAAATTCCATTGTTCCAGCTGTTCATTAATCGTATAAAAATTTTAAAAAAAAGTTTTCAACACATTAATTTAAGAAAAAAGATATATGTGTTTCTCATAAAATTTCAGTCAATTATCAATTTTAAAAAAATCTTTGCTACAATTTTTTTTTACAACAAAACAGTTTTACAAAATTTTTTCTACTTTTTAGTAGAAATTTATGAATTTCGTATGGATAGAAATTAATAATAATAATATTTGAATAAATAAAAGAAAGATAAATTTTGGAAAGTCTTTCGCAAAAAAAAAAAAAAACATCCATTAATAAAGTATTTGGGGAAAAGTCTTTCTCAAAAAATGATAGAAATTATTTCCAATAAGAAAATCTTACTGTCACTTTCCATTCTGTCACTTTTTTAAATTCAGTGTTACATTCACTTCCCGAAAATATTCAGTAGGATGAATGACTTAAGAGAATCACGATTCCCGAGTGATGCTTTAGGCGAATCTCTTTCTACCAATTCCACAAATAGGTGACTTTCGGTTTTTGTACTAAATGTTTATTTGTTTTAGGAAATTCCTTTGAGTTTTTTTAACCTGGTCGCCCAGTGGATGCCCTGGATAGGGAGACAGATTCGATTAAACTGCTACTTCATGACTCAATAGCAGACATTTGAAATGTTTGATCTTTGAGTCTGTGAGCCGGGTCTTTCCTACATGTACGAAGTGCATGTTCTATCCATCTTCATAAAATCACATAGGCTCTTAATTTTTACAGGGTTCATGAACTCATGAATTTGATCTAGCTAGTGCTATCAAGCGAGATTGGCAACAGCAAACTCGCCTAATTTTCAAAAGTTTAGGAAATTCTTTTTACAGGAGAATTTTTGTAAGCTGAAGAGAATGCAGTAAAAATCCTGGTCTCAATGTGACAATAATTAAGTTATCAATTATATTGTGAATCTGGATACAAATTGAGGAAAAGTTCTACGAAAGCAGGAAATAGTGCGATATTTGAATATGAGTAATATTAGAAAGAACGTATAACACAATAATTTGATAACTTTATGAATGATATTTTCATATATCTTCTGGCCTAACCACCAATGTTTTTTGAATTTTTCAGAAAATTCTATTTTTATATTTAAAGTGGTAGTAAAATCTTTGTTTTTTTTTTCTATTGCATTCTGATTTTTATAAAACTAACGAACGAAATTAATTAAAATAAGAACGTTTCTAACTATGACAACAAATTAATAAATTAAACAAATACATCTATAAATTGGTTCGATCAAGTTCTGGAAAAACTATAAAAAAATTGTCGATAATTGAATTTTCAATTTATGTTTCATTGCCACTTTAAGATAGCAATTTTGAAAAGAGCTAAAATGAACAATTTTGATAAAAGCTTCCATAACATCCTCTGTATCTAATAACTTTGAGTAAAGTCGGTCGAATTCTAGTTTCTAAGAACTAGAATTTTTAAAATGTCTTATTTTAAAAATTCAATTTCCGAGGAACTTTTCGACTGATATTATTAAAATTTTGTATTTTACCAGTTAAAATTATATTCTTTAAAATGATGTAAAAACTGTATACCTTACAATTTAAAAGTTTTTCGACTATTATTAAATAAATTAATGAAAAGCATATAATACTTGAAGTTATTTTCTGCATGGAATTATTTTTGGATAAATGAATCTCATAATTGTGAGCAAAGAATGTTTCAATTGACTCAGATATCTATTGAAATATGACGACATACATTGAAAGTAAAATTAACATTAATTGGTCCATTCTCTGGACAGCTCTCCTGTCCAAACTATTAAGACCATTTTTCGCAGATTACGGCTTTCCCTTGTATTTTGAGGGCTAAGAATCCGAATCCCACGAAAAAATGATGCTTTTTCAAAGATAAACGTTTTTGCTCCTGATTTCGTAACTTTAAATATCATCTGCATGAATTAATTAGCATACAGGGTGTCTCAGTTAAGCGTTTCAGAACTTCTTAGAGGGGTAGGGGGCATCCTGACGACTCGAAATCATATAGCAATGTGGGGTCGAAAATGCTTTCCTGAAGCGGTGACGTACACAGAAGCACTATAAAGAAAAGAGACCGTAAGTGAAGAATCGCTATAATAATACACTGAAAAAATTATATGGCCTCCTCGGTCACCCGACCTTTCATGTCTTGATTTCTGGAGTCATATGAAAACACTGGTTTATGACACCCCTGTTGATAATGCTGGTTGCAAGATTCGCAGTAGCTGCCTGCGAGATATACCTGGAGTATTGCAGAATGTTCGAATGTCCATGCGCCGGAGAAGTGAGGTGCACATTGTAGCCGGTGGCAGAAACTTCGAACACTTACTTTGGCTCATGTACCATATAATTTTTTCAATGTATTATTATAGCGATTTTTCACTTACGGTTTCTTTTCTTTATGGTGCTTCTGTGTACGCCACCGCTTCAGGAAAGCATTTCTGACCCCACATTGCTATATGCTTTCGAGTCGTCAGGATGCCCTCTACCCCTCTTAGAAGTTCTGAAACGCTTAACTGAGACCGTATATTTACTTCCTCGAAAAATTAAGATTCATTTCTGGAAAGTAAAGATCTGATCATTAGATAAAAATTTATTCAGGGCCGATCGTTTTTTATTATGCGCCAAACATTGAATTTTACTGGAGCTCTCTGACTTAGTTGTCTCACCTGCAGCATGGGTTCGAATCCCACCTAACCCTAGATTTATCTTCTTGCTATCTTTCTCTGAATTGTGGTGTGGGGAATTATAAATCGACTATGCCAACCTTCATCTATCCAGATGTACCTTTTGATAGATGAAGGTTGTCGATATTTATAATTGACCACAATGGTGACCCGGACGTGATATGAACTCGCTAACATGATGGATGGTTCATATTAAAACAATTGATTTGATTAATATAAACTGCTCAAGGAAAGATCCGGAGAAAGTAAATAAAGTCTCCCGATAATAAACAATATAGAAAAAAAATGAGCGAAATGCTATAAACAAAGAAAAAAAATGAAAAAAAAATGAGCGAAATGATATAAACAAAAAATGAAAAAAAAAATGAGCAAAATGCTATAAAAACAAAAAAAATTAAGAAAGAAATGTTTTTTTTAAAAAAATGAGCAAAAATTTTATAAATAAATAAACAGCATGAATCAACTAGTGGAATATGTTCATCGAATTCTATCACAGATAAAATTATGGAAGGAGAGTTACGTGGAGCGTAGTGTAACTACCACTATAGATATTAAATACGAAATCACTAGTATATAATACGCGTTAACTTGATTCCACGTAGAGGTAACTTAAAAGTTGACGTAGTTGTAGTTTAATGCCCCAGAGTGCAGAGATGACAACTTGCTACGGACATCAAACATATATTTTAAAGTAGTAGCTTATCAATTGTGATTCTTGGTTAAATAAATTCAATTAAGCAGATTTTTATCCACCACTATTTCTAAATAGTTTGTAGGCTTATATGATTCACCACTTTACAGTAGTTATGCAATAGCAAAATGGCTTTAAACACGAAAAGGCACATTTATCTAATGGGCATAAGACCAATTCTCAGCTATGCATTCCCGGCAGGGGGGGGGGAGCGCTTACAAATACACAAAGAAAAAGATTCAGAGTCTTCGAACACAAAACCCTAAGACGAATCACTGGGGCTCCCTGGTTTGTCAGAAATAACACCCTCTATAATGATCTCAAAATCGACGAGTGCCTTTTTAAATACTTAATGTAATGTGACAATTTATTTTCTAATTTTACCAAAGCCTTTAATTTTTCTTTAAACGTTTTCCTTTTTTCCAATTTAGCAATTTTATTTTTAACTTTCTTGTTGACCTTTCTCATGGTCATTGCGGTCATCGCACTTCCTGTGGGGAAAGTCAGCCAACCCCTCTATTCACGCCTTTCTTTTTCTTCTATTAATTTTAGGGGGGCTAACTAACCAATCTCTTTCCTTTAAATTTCAAACTCTCCGCCTCTTAAAATTTAATTGGTCGTAGTTTTTCTGGTCTACCCCAGTTAAGGAATTTTTAAGTCTTTTAAAATACATTCTCTTTTTCTCGAGCCTTCGGGCAGGTTACCCTTTTTCTCCGAGATGTGGACTTCGGTCCGTATCGAGGGATTTCTTTTTAAATTTTCCTAACCTTTATTTTAAATTAAATCCATAGCTGTAATCAATTTCTGTAAAATTTAAAATAACATTTTATACCTTTAATTTTCTTTAACATTGAAAGCCCTCTCAAATTTTAGTCTTCTTTTCATATTTATTTTAACGGTTAAATTACTCGTTCTTTTATATTTAACTTGATGCATGACGCCTTTGGATTGATTAAATTCTCTTGTCACCTATTTCCTTTTAAAAGATATATTTTTTTGTGCCACAAAATGTGTTGCAATCATATTGTTTGTTTGTTACGAAAAGTAGTTTTACAAAAATAAATTTTTAGTTGAACAGAAAGTTTGGTGTGTTTATTTTTTTAGCTTTACCTTTACAGCTATTAGTTATCACCTTTTTCTTTCTGTATGTGGTGAGTACCTTCTTTTTATTGTTATGGGCATGCATAAATGTGAATTTATTAGTTTTTCTTATTGGAAACATCAGATTACTGTTTAAATCATATATATTGTTTGGATATAGCATGACTTTATCGTATTTATCATTAATCTTTAATTTTCTTAGTTTTCCCCCTTATTCTAAATTTGGTGATACCAATTTATCCAATTTGTTCAAAACCTCACACTTTGTGACCCTTTGAACCTATTGAGTTATTGTTATCCCACATTAGCATTGTACTACCACTTTCCTTAATGATCACATTCCCCTTTAATTTAATTTAATTACCCTTTTATATATTTCGGCCTTAATTTGTTTTATCACGACATTTCAATCATTTAACTTTTTTTTATCATGACTATATCCAAATACAAGTACTTTACCAATGATTTCAACCCATCTATCAATTTTATTACATAAATAACTTTATCTTATACGCACCAAAATATATCTTTTATTTAACTCTTACAACTATCCCCACTGCCCTAGACAAACTGTGTTCTCTGCACCAATGAAGCCCGGCTATACCGGGGGGAGGCGAGAGAGTGCACAGGGAGTCTTCCCCCTTTTGTAAATAGTGTAAATATTTTTTCTTTATCTTCAATTTGTTCCCTTTATTATGTATCAACTTGCGATTTATTTTTATGTATGACCCAGACTTGATTTTATCAATTATTGTTCAATCTGAGATTTAACTAAATGTTAACGCAGCACCTCCCTTCCCTTCCACCACATATTCTTTAATTTAGATGAAAGAGCAGATATCCATTAATGTATAGGTACTCTGAAAAACATGATTAGTTAGTAGTTATGCCATGCCCAAAGCTTCTGCTACTTCTCTTGTATCTCTTGCTAACGTCAGTACTACAGGCTCCTACCGGCACTACTTTATGATAAAGGAGTGGAGTATCCGCTTCTGGGACAGGTGCTCCGTATAATACTTCAGCCTAGCCTAGTAGTTATGTCATGCGATACCTTTTGTAAAGCAAGCAAAAATTGTCAAATATTTGCAAAATTTACTTTGTGGTTGTTTAACGTTTTTTTTTTAATATTTTGGCGTGCCCGGAGCAGTTGGCATCTCCGTCAGTGGTATCTGTCGTTCTACTTAACAGTGACTTATTTAACCCGTTAAGTAATTGAGCACACTCGCTGGACTATGCATCCGTACCAATTACATAAAATAAACTGAATTTAGCATTTTATAAAAAGATTTAGGTTCAAGATGTATCTAAACATTATGAAAGTGAGGTAGCATCACAATAATTGTTAGATGATATTTCAAAAATTGGTAAAAAAAAATTTCTCTGTTACAGCTGACTACGTTTGTAAAGGCACTGAATGCAAGCATCCATCATCTAAATGCGTAGCCAAGGGTGCTGATTTCTTTTGTGAATGTGAACCTGGATACAAACTAAGGAATGGCAGACAAAAAGAAACAAATAAAGAAGAATGCGAATGTAAGTTATATTATAAAAAATTTGCACAAAAAATAACAGAATTTTATTCCTCAATATATGCACACTATGTACTGCAATATCATGCAAGTATTTTTCTAAAATTTTTGCTGCTTTAAGCTATTCTCTTTCCAATAAAACATAATTTTATTTGATCCAATTTGTTGTTTAACACTAGAAAGACTGAAACTTACTACATACCTATATTGCCCAAAAACAGTCAAAATGACTGGATTGTAAAAGAATAAATAATGTGTAAAGAAATTTGGTTAAAATTAATTTTTAATATTTTTTGTATTATTTACAGTTATATTACAAATTATTAATAAATATAACAATAAAAAAATTAAGTGTTGTACAAAATTCTAAGAAATTGTGTCATTATATACATCATTGTTTTTCTAATTGAAATTAAAAGCAGTCAAAACTTGCAGTCATGACTTCCTTAGGCAATCTAGTGTTAACGAAACATATATTAAGTAGAATACTTAATTGTAATTTAGGTTTTGTGTTTTCTCGAGTTACAATCAAATTTCTCCTACGGTGTAACTTGGTTCATTTTCCAAGAATGTTGTATAAATGCATCATCTTATAACATATACTCAAAATTCTAAAAATCTATTTAGATTTGAGGCATATCTAAAACTCTTATCGTTGACATTTGGAAAGTGATATTTGTTTAAAGTATTATTTAGATGATATGGCAAAACCTGTAAATAAATTGTGCAGTTACAGATGATTGTTGTACGTATTGTTTGTTTTTTACCAATAAAGCGTTGAAATTTGTTTTAGACAATATGCCGATAATGTCAAAAAGTTAGTAATAAAATAATGTTTTTACAGTTTCATACTACGTTTGTAAAGGCACAGAATGCAAGTTTCCGTCAACTAAATGCGTAGGCAAAGGTACTGATTTCTTCTGTGCATGTGAGCCAGGATACAAATTAAAGAAAGGCAAGACGAAAGAAACAAATAAGGAGGCTTGCGTATGTAAGTTAATACTTAAATAACTATTACGTCATTTTATTCTATTCCGGAAGCATAATATGTAATACAGTATCAGTACTGATTCACATTTGTCACCATTCCCTACGGTTTTGATTACACTTGTGAGTGTAAGGATGGTTTCAAACCAAAATATTATATCATCTTTCAAAAAGAGAAAAGGATGATGTGTGTGTGTGTTGGTAAGAACGAATACAAGATTGCCACACTCTGGAAGTGGGGACAAACATTTTGTGAGATTATCGTAAATGTTACAGCCTTTAAATTCACATCAATTTTAGGAATTCAGCTGTTATAAAAATATTTAATTTTCTAATGATTTTGATCGATAGTTATTAGCTAAAACATTTTTATACCTTGATATTTTTCTACCAGGTTCTAAACTCTTCTTGAAATTGCAAATCCTGAACTATACCAGGTATATTTCACGCATATTGCGTGAGAATTTGAAAATAAATCTCCCACAAATAATATTTTTGTTGGTGAAAAGTTGCAATATTTCTGGAAAAAAATTTTAAAACAGATTTTTTAAAGCAATATATATATACTAGGAGGCTCCGCCCCCTGCTCGCAAACGCTCGCCAGTCTCACGTTTTATAAAGAGTAATTCACACGAATCTGATACTTTTTGTCTCTCTCTGATCTTGAATATTGTTTGTAAACCTTTGAGTAATATGCTTTTTTCAATATATATATATATATATATATATATATATATATATAATTTTTTCGATATATATATATATATATATATATATATATATATATATATATATATATATATATATATATATATATATATATATATATATATATATATATATATATATATATATATATATATATCGAAAAAATTTTTAAATCATTCTTGAAAAAATTCCCCTCCATGTAAGTTGATCTGATTTCGCTACTGGCTTTATAGTCCATTTTTATACTGTTTTTTCTTTTATTTTATTTTCTGTTTTTACATGTTGTTTTTACTTTTGTGTTCTATTTTATTTGTTGAAATTTTCATAAAAAAAAATTTTGAGTGCTCCTCACACTATTGTGTTAATATATTTTGCTGTGGCTTTATTGATACAATATCAGAAAGCACTCTGTTCTGCGGATATAATCGTGTGGGCTGATGAAAAGATTATATCTTTTTTTCCGGTTTTTTAAATAAGATTTCATCCCTTTTTTTATTTTTTTAAACTGCTGTTTGTTATTTTTTTACTTATTATTTCCCTCCCCCTTTTTTTTCATATGTCTGTAATTTTTCTTTGTTTTTTTCTTCATTTTGAACTTATCTAATGAGTTCTGTTTACTTGCAGCTTAAGCGCAATAAATGAAACTTATTGTTTTTCTTAACTTTCTTTGTGTTTTCTTGTATTTATATATATATATATATATATATATATATATATATATATGCGGTGCTCGCCACATGCGATTTAGTATGCCTTATTATTTTAGATTTCTGGCATGGAATGCAGTGTCTAGACCACATATTACAATCTCTATTCAAATTAGGCCAAATAAATCTATTACTAATCAATTTATTAGTTGCTTTTATTCCTGGGTGTGATAAGTTATGAATAGTATCAAATATTTGTTTTCGAAATTGTTTTGGAATAAAAGGTCTAACGTTTTTAGTAGAAATATCACAATATAAAATAGTGTTCGAATCTGGCATATTTACTTTTTTTAAATCCAAACTTTGAGAATTTTTGATTAAGTAGTTCAATTCTTTGTCATTTTCCTGAGCTTTTGCAATTTCGCTGTAATCTATAGGATTTGGCATATTTATAGATGCTATTCTTGATAACGCATCTGCAGTTATATTGTCAGAACCATTTAGGTGTCTTAGATCTGTTGTAAACTGCGATATAAAATCTAATTGACGAGCTTGACGTGGAGAAAATTTATCTAACTTTTGCTTAAATGCATAGGTGAGTGGTTTGTGATCTGTGAACAAAACGAAATTTCGTGCTTCGAGCATATACCTGAATTGTTTGATTGAAGCGTATGCAGCAAGCAACTCCCTATCATATGCGCTATAGCGTTTTTCAGTTTCGGATAACTTGCGCGAAAAAAATGCTAACGGCTGAAGATGTTCATTTTCTGTTTGAAATAATGCTCCCCCAATAGCAAAATCCGAGGCATCTACTTGCAGTATTAAATTTGCATCGGGGTTAGGATGAGCAAGCAGTGTAGCGTTCGCTAAAAGAGTTTTGCAGTTTTGGAATTCGCTTATTGCTTGTTCTGACCAGTTAATCATACGATTATCATTGCGCTTTGAGCCTTTTAAAAAATCGTTTAAATGAGTTTGGTTATGAGCTGCGCGAGGTAGAAAACGACGAAAAAAATTTAAAAGTCCGAGAAATCTTCTCAATTCCTTAATTGTTTTTGGTTGTGGGTAATTTAAAATAGGGTCTACTTTATTGGGTAATGGTTTGGTTCCATCCTTAGTTATTAAGTGGCCCAAAAATGAAATCTCTGGCACACCAAACAGACATTTTGATACATTTACCGTTAAACCGTATTCATTTAATTTTTGAAACACGGTTTGAACATGCATTTTATGCTGTTCTTCTGATTCACTAAAAATAAGGATATCATCGAGGTAAACATAGCAAAAAGGCAAATCTCCCAGAATTTCATTCATGAACCTCTGAAAAGTTTGCGCGGCTCCACATAGACCGAAATTTAAGAAAGGAAACTCAAAAAGCCCAAAAGGCGTACACACAGCAGTTTTTTGTATGTCCTCTGGGTGTACTGGGATATGAAAATAAGCACGGACTATATCAATCTTAGAAAAAATATTTTTGTTATTCAGCGCGTGTGTGAAATCTTGTATATGGGGAATAGGGTACCGATCCGGAGTTGTCACGGCGTTTAATTTCCTATAGTCTCCAACTGGTCGAATACTTCCCGAGCTTTTAGTAACGACATGGAGTGGAGATGACCATGGTGACTTCGAAGGCCGGCAAATACCCTGCTCTAGCATAAACTGAAATTCTTGTTTTACAACATCGTATATTTTTGGACTTAATCGCCTAGGTTTATTGTGTATAGGCGGACCAGTTGTATCGATGTAATGCACAGTATTATGACACGCCTGCTTAATTTTTGGTGTTAATTTAGTTAATTCCGGAAAATTTGATAATAATTTATGATAATATGTGTCACCTGAAATTAATTTTACTGAAAAAACATTAGTTTTGGCAGTTATGCCCAATAAAGAAAGATTAGTGACACCATCAATTAATTTACGACGTTTTAGGTCTATCAACAGTCCAAAGTGCTCTAAAAAATCTGCTCCTATAATTGGAATAGGCACCGTAGCAACTAAAAATTTCCATTTAAAGTCTCTTCGTAATCCTAAATTAATGTTCAATAATTTACTTCCGTAGGTAAAAATTTTAGAATTATTAGCTGCAGTTAACTGTAAGGGACCAGGATGTAAATTTTTAATCATTTTTGGGACGGGCAAGCAGCTCACATCTGAACCTGAGTCCACTAAAAATTTTAAATGAGTTTTTTTATCATATACAAATAAGCGACACGAACGTACGGCTGTCGGATCTTTTGTCGCTGTATTAGCGACAGCCGGTTTTAGTTTTCCTGGTTATTGTTGTATGAACACGGTGAACAACATTTTCTAGCTTTTTGGCCGAATTTCGAATGATAAAAACAGATTTCAGACGATCTTTTCCGATCCCTAGAGCTAGATGTATATCTACGAAAATTATTATATCTTGTTCGAGAACGATTGCGTGATCTCTCGCGAGAAAATTTTTCAACTTGCTGGCTAAGTGCAGCTATTTGCTGGCGAAGTGCACATACTTCCTGATATAGCGGGTTCGATGTTGACAGATTTTCTCGTGTTTTTGCTGAGAGTAAGGGATTCGAACTCGTGGCGTTATTCGTTGCACAAACATTTGGAAGGGAATCCGTTCTAACTTCGGCTATTTTATCCGCTAGCTTAGCTAAATTTTCTAGCGACTCTGAGCTAACGGAAAGAATTGTTTGTATCTCTGATGGTAAACGCTGCAACCATAAGGTTTTCAAAAAATCCTCATTTAAAGATGTACCTGCCAGCGTTTGCATTTTCCTCAATAAATGGGACGGTTTGTCGTCTCCTAATTGTAATTCAGAAAGAAGTTTACGGATTTGCTTACTTTCAGAGTCTGTAAATTCCGCGATAAGTCTTTCTTTAAGAGTATGGTATTTATTTGCAGTTGGAGGATTAAACAAAATATCTGAAACTGCTGATAAAGTCTCTGGGTCTATTGCTGCAATGATATTGTTATATTTAGTTTGGTCGTTAGTAATTCCTGATAAATCAAAATTGCTTTCTGCCTGAACAAACCAAAGTTTGATATTATTTCTCCATATTGGTGGTAGTTTAACAGCTATACGAGCAATTTGTGCTTCGGCAAGATTCTGCTCACCTTCATTTGGCATTTTGAACTTTAAATAGAAGCCAGTTTAAACAGCTAAAACTAATTCATGTATTAACGTAATTTGACAAGTATTTTAAGTTTAGAATTGACTAGTTACCTAAATATAAATACTACCACTGATAACTTAATGACTAAGAGGGACAAATTGCATACCTAAACCAAGCGAATGACCATAAAAACATACTTGAATCGTCGCCAGCTAGCTTTGTAATCCCATAATTCATACAGTATAATCCAAGGGTTCTTCCATGAAAGTTGATTTTAGTATGCTGCGACGTCCGGATCACCACTGAAGTGAGTACGAAATGCGGGTTTCTCTTAAAGCATATTTATTTCATGAACACAAACATCAATATAACATAAACTAAATTAAACATTATGGGTCGTCCTGCGACCAAGCTAGCTAGTGAAAAAGTTGAAAAGGTAAGTGGCTGTTCTTCCTCTGAAGGACAGAATATATATCACTAGGATCACAGGGTTGCTTTTACCTGAAGATCTTAAATCGCCAAGCTGGCGGTAAGACTGGTGAGAGTGGCGAGCACCGCATATATATATATATATATATATATATATATATATATATATATATATATATATATATATATATATATATATATATATATATATATATATATATATATATATATATATATATATATATATTAAAAGCCGAAATTACGAAACACCCTGTATATAAAAGTGTTAATTTTGACTATTTTTGAAGACTTGAAGGTATAAATAACTGAGTTATTTCGTATTCGAAGTTAGTAGCAATGACAAATGTTGCTTTTTCAATAACCAAGTAAATTTATTTGCAGTTAAAAACAAATGTGATGATGATGTATGTGACAGTAAAACAACTGAATGCGTTCCAGTAGGTTTTTATGATTATTATTGCAGCTGCCTTGATGGATACAAACCAAAGAGAGAAACTGTAAGAAGAAATAAAGATGCGTGCATAAGTAATGCATCATTTTTATCAGCTTTTAATAATCGAGAGATTTTGAATTTTCATTTATTATGGCACACGCTCCGTACGTACTTTTTTTTTGCTTTAATGGTAAGCACTTTACCGAAATTGGAGCATGCACGCTGCTTTAAAACTCAGGTT
Source organism: Parasteatoda tepidariorum (assembly GCF_982258835.1). Taxonomy (NCBI): domain Eukaryota; kingdom Metazoa; phylum Arthropoda; class Arachnida; order Araneae; family Theridiidae; genus Parasteatoda; species Parasteatoda tepidariorum. Next base: position 37,164,881 of record NC_141759.1, read on the forward strand.
TGTGCGGGGTTGACGCGTCAAACTGAAAAATCTCACGATTAACAGATATGAAATGCGTATTCAAACGATGGTTAATGTTCGAATGGTTAACGAATTGGTTTATAGATCGATTCATTTGAATTTTATTTTGCGATTGCTGCCAATTTAATTTATTACAAGCTCTGATTTAACGAGGATCCGAATACGAGGAGGAATATTCGTTTAAGTTGATATTTATTTGTTAGTTGGTTTAAATTTGTTAAACCTAATATCAGTTCTTATTGGTCCCGCAGTGGACTGATCGTTAAGACACGGTTCCCAGCAGATCACCGAAGTCAAGCATCACTGGCTGCGGTCAGTGTGCGGGTGGGTGACCTCTTGGATCAGCCTGCGTGGGGACCGAGGGTGTGCGGTATTGGTCCTCGTTAAACTGTTCTACCGTAAAGTGCTCGACTTCGCGTGCAGGTCGTCAGGCTACCGAAGCGGGGGTGCCACCCCCTCCGCAGAGGATCAAAATTGTGATGACATGTCTTCGGATCATCCTCAGGTATGTTTCCCAGACCGTCTCCAATAGCCCAATGTGCCGCTCTAGTGCGACGTAAATGAACAACAACAGTTCTTATTGAACATATCTGGGATTGAACGAAGATATTATACGAAATATACCTGAAAATTGTTTTACTTTCAGAAAAAAAGAACAATAAAAAGGTTCACACTATCGTTTAAAAATTTTATGTTTTATTTATTTGTGTAGTGTTAAGTATAATTAATTTGAATTAAATTTATGCATTTTACTATTAGAAAAGAAACATTTAAATTTTGCTTCTTCTTCAAATATACAGAAATATTTGCTTATTGGGATGATCATTTTTGTTCACAATGTTTCTGATAACATCAATCAATTGATAACAATTAACGAATCACGAAATTAGATGAATGTTCAATTAAAATTAAATTCAGAACTGCAAATTTCAATTAATATAAATTTCCAATTTATAATAAAATCTTACGAAAAATCCATATCATTGCAAGTAATTGGCAAAAAGACATGATTTTTCACGGCCATTTTAAACTTAAAGCAATATTATGTTTAAAAAAATTCAATTTTCTGCTTTAAATTTGCATCGGAAGGCATTGACAAAGCACACAATTTTTAGTGGATGCATATTTTGCATGAGTGAAAATGACATTATTTTTAAAAGATCTAATGATGATGCTTCAAATGGAGTTAACAGTTTTACCATTTCTAAAACATTTGCAGCTTGAAGAAATATTGTTTACATACAGCTAGTATAGCCCGAAAATAATGAATCGTAATTAAATTGACACACTAATCAAAAAGTTTCGCTATCTCTGATGTAGGTTAATTTTAAAGAGAAATATCCCATTCAACAACATAACGCTAATGTTTAAATTTGGAAAACCCTATTCAGTTTTTTTTCATCCTTATTATTTTATTTAAAAATGCCGACTATAAACTGTGTAGGGGCTCTGTAACTGGCCCTGCATGAGGAAGGCTTTGGGTTCGTATCCCGGACAAGGCATGGTTGTTCTTTTACTCTCTGTCCTTTTTGTGGGAGCAACGATGGTGCATCTGAAAAAGTGGCCAACAAATCTGCCCTAATACGCCTGAATTGACAATGCCAACCCAGGTGGTCATTTGAAAAAAATTAATTTAGATATTTGTTATCGAAATTTCAACAATGTGTTTTAGAAATTTCAACAATGTGTTTTAGAAAGTTCCACAATGTGTTTCAGAAATTGGCCCTTGCGTTATGAACACGTGTTCTGGGAATTCTACAACTTGTGTTCCAAAACATGATGACTACTTCTGTAAGTGCCTCCCAGGATTTAAATTACCCGAAGGAAAGGTGGAAGAGTTTAATAAAGATGATTGCATAAGTAAGTAACTAAAGTTTAACTTTTTCGTGAAACTTGTTCCTTTTTTTCTAGTTTTAAGGATGAATACAAGCACTTTTTTGTTGTTGTATACTGCTTTTAATTTAATTTATTTTGACTTTAATTGAAGTTTAAAAATATTCTCACATCATCTTTCTTAAGTGTTTTTATTTAGAATAAAACGTACTAACTTTTATTAGATATTTGCAAACCAGGAAGTTGTATACACGGAAAATGTGAAGTTGTGGGTTTTCACAAAGAATGCAGGTGACTACTTAAATAATAATCATGAACATTTAAAGTTCAATCAAAGTTGAATGACATCTTAAAACTTCATTTTTAATATTTTAAATTTTTACAGGTGTTATGAAGGTTATGAAGGAGTCGATTGTGATACAAAAATTATCAAAATTGCAGGTAATGAGAAGTGTTATTAGAAGTGTGTTGTTGCATTAAGACAATTATTTGAACTAACCTTCTAACCTAATGAGGGTGTGAGGAGTTCGCATCAAAAATTAGCTAAATTAAACAAAAGCTAATTTTTTTTTTCAAAATATTTTTAATTTAGTCTATTTTTTTTCTTTGCACAAGTTTATATACACCGAAGAGCCATCACATTATGACCACCATCCATCTATAACAATGGGCTCGCCCAGGTTTTCAGGGTTTCTCGCCCAGGAACAATGCTTTTGCTCGTCAGGAACAATGCTCGCCAGGAACAATTTGCAGGGTTGCTCGCCCAGGAACATTAGGACACATAATCCTCATAGAAGAACAATCCCTGACGTCTGTAAGCTACTTGAACATAAACTCATGTTTGTGAAAATTGCAACACCATGAAGGACTTACGCGAGTGAGCTGAAATTTTCAGGAAATGCAAAGTAGAGCATGATATGCAAATGATTAGAATTTCAGACCCGTAGCGCATGCGTATGCTGACTCAGCGCCCTCTGTACGGCGGATGGATCCGAATAAATAGACAGCTGTAGCCAAGCGAGCATGGTTATCGGTGGTTATCTGCTAGTGGTAAACGTTAGCTTAGTCATTACTTATGCCTATTCGACGAAAGAGAGCGAGATTTCAGCAACTTACGGAGTTTAAACGGGGGAGAACCATCGGCCTTCGTGAAGCTGGATTATCTTATCGTGCAGTAGCCGCTCGTGTGCAGCGTAACAGCAGCAATGTGATGCGTGTTTGAAAGCAGTAGATGGACGAGTGTCGGACAACTCGGAAATACAGGAGTGGACCCCGAAATGTCACGTCAGCTCGCGATGATAGACACCTGTTCGGCGTTGCGCTAACGGACCGTACGGCTTCTTCTAGACAACTGGCAGCACGGTGGTGAATAGCTACAGCTGTTTTACTGTGTGCTTTATCAATTCGTAGACGTCTGCTGCAGCGTGGACTGCGCGCAAGGACTCCTTTATACAGGATCCCCCTCACGCTGAACCTTCGCCGCCTGCGACTGCAATGGGCCAACCAGTATAAGGACTGACGTGCTGATTGGCAGCGTGTCGTGTTTTCTGACGAATCTCGCTTCAATTTGTGGTACCATGATGGCCGCATTCGTGTCAGACGCTATCCCGGTGAACGCCCTCATCCGGAGTGCGTTATCGAACTCCACAGGGGACGAACACACGGAGTTATGGTCTGGGGTGCTATAGCATATCATGGACGATCTCAATTGTTACGAATTGTGGGTAATCTGAACAGCAACCGGTAAATCAGTAAAGTTCTACAGCCCCAAGCTGTTCCCTTCCTTCAAGCCCTGCCAGGTGCTGTATTTCAACAGGACAATGCCCGCCCTCATATTACTAGGACTGTTCAATCCTTCCTTGCATCGTGACAGGTACAACTTCTTCCTTGGCCGGCGTATTTCCCGGATTTGTCACCGATTGAAAATGTGTGAGATTTCATTGGTCGGCGTCTCGCTCGTAATCCCGGCCTGTTGCTTCTACAGACGAACTTTGGGTACGCATACAAACAGTATGGAATTCTCTCCCTCAGACACACATTCAAAGTTTGCTAGACTCCATGCTACGTCGCGTGGCAGCACTTATTGTGGAGCGTGGTGGCTACACAAAATACTGATTTCGATGTCTTGTTATTGTTTGTTTGCTTTGAAAGTTTAATCATTTATTTGTACCACTACCACTCAACTGTGTATTAAATTTCATTCAATTATGACAATTCCTTCATGGTGTTGCAATTTTCACAAACAGGAGTTTAGTTTCAGACCAGGTTTACCCATTCATGGCAACAGTTTTTCCTGCGGGGGATGGTGTTTGCCAACAGGATAATGCGTCATGTCATAAGGGTCGAATCGTCATGGATTGGTTCGAGGAACATTCCAGGGACTTTCAAGTCACGTCTTGACCCCCAAATTTACCTGACCTTAATCCAATAGAGCATTTGTGGTCCTAGTTGGAAAACCAAATTCGTGCTGCCACTCTACCCCCTCGCAATGTGAGGGAATTGCAGGTCCAGTTGGTGAGCGCTTGGTACCAGATACCTCAGACTACCTATCAGCACCTTGTGGAATCAATGCCACGGTGGGTGCTAGCAGTTTTGAGGGCTAAAGGTGGTCCTACATGTTATTATGAGGGTGGTCATAATGTAATGGCTCTTCGGTGTATAATGAACGTGTAGATTTATTCACAGATATTCTTTAAAAATAACTCTTAAGACGAAAAACTTACGGTCTAAATGTATTGCATCATAAACTGATTATTGTCCTCTTCTTCCCTCCCCCTCCCTACGTAGCAGAGAAGAGGGGGCAGTAAGTATTCATTCCACCGATTCAATTGCGATGTAAAAATTTGCTAACCTATTTATTCCTCGGATAAATTCTATTATAATTATTCTATTGTTCCCGGAGAATTATTTTATTGTTATAGCCTGAAATAAATCACGAAAATTTTCAAACAAATTGGAATTTGAAAGCAAAATCAGATAAAAATGGTTCTTTCAACTCGTTAAATTTTAACTCCGTATTTGCTGTTCAGCTGGTTACTGATTTTACAAACATGTTTTTTTTACCCTGACGGTTAATAATTCTAAAACTAATTGTCGAATTTTAATTTTTTTATTCCGTCGTACTTTTTCTACATATCTTCTTAGTTTTAAGTTTCTAAGTCTAATAGATTTTGTGCAGCAAAGCAAAATGAAATGTAATGTAAAACAAAAAAAAAGGATAAAAATTCGCCAAAAAAGGTACTTAAACTGTCAGTAGCTTTCAAACAAATTGGAAATCTCTGTGTCGTTAAAACAATCGCAATTAAAAAATTAAATTTCTCAGGAATTATTCGATCGATTTTTTTCAAATTATGTATTTTAGCGCACAAAATTACTTTCCTTAAAATAATGTATTTTTTTTATATTTCAATATTATTTTTTTGACTATTATTAAGTTAAAAAAAATAAAAGATAATAATATTTACTGAAAAATATCTTTTTTATATGGGATTATTTTTGGATAAACGAATTTTAAAATTTGATGCAAAATTTTTTCAATCATCTTAAAAAGTTCTCCAGAGACTTCGAGATACCCAAAAAGTAAATTAACATTAGGGGGTTTAAACTTTGGACCGCTCTCCTGATCAAACTATCGAGAATCATATTTTCCAGATGGCCGCCCCTCCCTATATTTTGGGAGTCAGTAATCCGAATCCATCGAAAAAAGGTAAGTTTACTCAGAAAAAATATGTTCTTGTGTCTGATTTCTTAACTATCTTAACTTAAGCTATCTTAAGCTTATTATCAATACCTAAAAGGTATTGATATCGCTTTTACAAAAGAAATGAAACAGCTTTTTAGTATCCCTGCGTCCAAGCTCATTTTCTACGAGCTTGACATTTGGGAATAGCAGAAGTTTGTCGGATAGAGATTAACGTTAAGCATATGACCTGAGAACTCTGAGACAGATGGATAATGAACAGATGGATAAAAGGCGATCGATCCTTTTATTTAATTTTTCAATTTCGCGAAATATTCTATCTTCACTTAATTTCCATCCATTAGAACCAGAAATAGCAAATGTTTCATCTGGGGATCGGCTTACTTCTAAAATTCGTTCCGACATTTCAGCAGCTTTGTCGAGAGTTATATCAGAAACTGCTGCTAATATTGATTGAACGGATGACGGCAATCGCTGTAAAAAAAATCCAGCATAAGTTCATTTGGAACCTTAAGCGATCAAGCACGGTGCTTCATACAGCGTAATAAATCAGAAGGCTTTCTTGAACCTAATTCTTCATCCGATAAAAGTTGTCGAATCTTTTGCTGGGAAGAATCCCCAGAACGCTTTTTAAGCTCTTCCTTTAGTTTTTCGTTTGGGTCAGTCGCATCGGGTTTCATAAGAATATACCACGAATTAAGGAAACTCTTCATCGGATGGAAGATTCGAAACTACATAATTATAATTAGTTATAGACTCTGTAATTGCTTTAGGTTTTGCTAAAGCAAATGTGCTTTCGCACATAACAAACCATAGGGCAGGATCTGATCTGTTGTAAACAGGAATTTGAGCACCTGAAACTTCGGTCACTATGCAGGGTCTTTAAAAACGAATTACTAAATAATATTTAGTAATTCGTAATATTTAGTAATACCTGCCAACTTTTCCGGATTTTCCGGAAGATTTTGTTTTCATATTTAAAGTGGTAGTAAATATATACTATTTTTTATTTTATAAACTTAATTTTTAAATGATTTTGATCACCACTATTCTTACAAAAATTAAGCACATATATTAATATGCGTTACTATCATGGTTGTCAACTTAAGTTTGCTCATATACAACGTATTTGTTTGCTTAAAATTGAAGTTTTAATTCCATTTTAATATCACTGGGAAAAATGATAATGGAAGGGATTAAAAGTTGGCAGGTATGCAATAGACCATTGTGCCGCTCTAGTGCGACGTGAATAAAGTATAGTTCGTTCACCAGAAATTGGCACTTGGCTCCGCCTTCATCACGTGGTATGTGACGATACTATTTCGCTATTTTTGGGAGAATGGTGCGAACGATCCTGAACAAGGTTACTATTTGGCGATCGTATGACAAAAGTATTTATTTCGCACACTTTATGTCGATTTTTTTAATATTAAATATTTCATAAATTTGATGATATTTTTCCCTTTTGAGTGAATTGTTTGTCCTTTTTAAGACATTTTGCTGGGAAAACAGCAGTTTTTAAATTTAGAATATATTTAATTAGTTAGAGAAAAGAAAGGTATAATAGCAGATGATAAAGCGAATTAAGTGACTGAAAAAGAATTCACTGTTTGTGTTTGGCACGCATTAAGGGTTGTCTCAATTTCAAGAGCGGAGATGTTTCTCTTTTTACACCCGCGCTGGAATGAACTCTGCGTTCGAGGAGGTGGAGCCAAGTGTCAACTCCTGGTGAATGAACTATACCTAACTTTATTTTATCCAAACCCTGAACTAGTACAGATGCAACTTTAAGGAAATTAGTGCCATTCCAATTACTAAAAAAAACTTTTTTTTAATCCCCTCTACTACGTAGCACTTTATTTTGTTTCAATGTAGCGTCGTTTTTCCTTTTTTATAAACATTTAAAATTTGGTCTTTACACATATTTCTTATATTTATTTTTCAGATAATCTACCGTGGAGTATTGTGGTAATTGTATTAATAGCAGCACTTGTTTGCTTCATTATAATCATTTTTTACCTCCTGAAGATTCGGCAGTAAGCTTAATACTCTATCTGAAATTCAAATGTACTAATCGTTAAAAAGTTTGCATACTTTTTTTTATTGTCATCACGATAACTGTGTCACAATCTTAATTATCAATAAATTTATTTCGGTAAAATCTATTTTGATCTTTCTTTAATTGGCTTTATACCAACACGTATACCCCATAGGGACTGGAGTGTATTAGTTGCAATATTTTTGATGGAAATATTCTTAGGAATTACTTGATTAGAAACTTCATTCGCTTCAATAATTAGTGGTTACAATAAAATATGTAAACAAGTAATAAATCTGAGTAAATTAAAAGGCGTAGACGAGAAAAAATTATATTTCGATAAATTCAATGTGTGATACGGCGTTGTATTTAATTTACTTCAAGTTAATTAACATTCTAACTCGTGTGGCGAAACTTAGCTCAACTTAGTTTGCTTTTAAAGGTCAGCTGGAGCTGATATCATATGTCACATGTGTGAGCATCCATGATCTTCTTCCTCTTGAAGTGCAAGAATACAAATGTGATTTAGCTACCATTTTTTAACTTATGTCAAATTCTTTTGAACTTGTGTTTTATTTTGAACTGGAATTTCACTAGTAAATATTTGTACATAGCTTTAGAAAATATTTTTTTTCTATTTTTATCTCATTCTTTACGTATTTTATTTACATTGAATTTTATAAAATATAATTCAACTTATGACTAAACTTCATGCTTTATCATTTAACTTCAAACTCACTGACTTACTGGTGCCTGGCACCTACTTCTTCCTCTACATTCAAATTACATGATTTTATTATACAACTTAAAATTTTCCATGAATCAGTTAAAATCAGTGTGCGGCAGCACACTGAGACTCATGTGCATATCCTGCAAGACAGATTTCTAAACGTATCTGTATAACATTGCCTCAATTAAGGCAGTGAAATGTGATTGTGATAAACTGGGGTTCGATCCCCAGTGTCGGGTTGAAGCCTACCCAGCTTCAGAACGATGGGTAGCAGCTTATCTGGGAAGTAAAGGCGGTCTGTGAGCAATGCTGACCACATTGCTACAATCATGCTGATTGTCAAGTAATTGCTGAGCCTTAACATCCTAGACCATAGCTGGCCCACAATGGTATGTCATGGGAAAGCTTTAAAAAATATGTATAACATCAATAAGATTATTCCAGTTAGTGTTAATTTATAATACTATTACTATTCTAAGACCTGCATGGAGAAACATATTCTGATAAATTTCCGTACTATATGGAAATGACACTTCTGATATAAATTACTATAATTCTGATTAAACAAACCAAAACATACCGTATTGAAACCATTTACACAGTGATTTTTCCGTTCATACGGTAATTGTTTATCGGAATTTTTCATTTTTCAAAATAATAAGTCTTATTACCACATATAGTAAGAAGTACAAAACTGAAAAGAAAAGCAAATTTAATCAAATAAATGGTTTCTATGCCAATCTCGCCAAGTTGGCAATTAATGCAAGCATCAGCGTTGATTTTCATTATTAAAAAACAATTTCAATCATTACAAATTTATTAAAATATTTATAAAAAAATAAAATAAAAAGGTGACAAACCTTTACTTTGATAAACCAGATCTACCAGTAACCTAGTTTGGTGAGATTTCAAAAAGTCGCTTAGCGAGATTTAAAAAAAAATTGCCATATGTGGGCTATTCTAGGATCCGCCCCACGTGTTATTTACGAAATTAATAAGGGAAAAAATGCTTGACATTCAGGCTTTAAAACGTTATTACCAGGAAAAAAATCTCAAAATCGGACCATGTGTTAGTTATAAGATACAAAGAAAATCTAAAACGGTTTCATTTCGATATTTTGTTATAATTGAGGTACTTAGTCTAATTCACTGTAAAGCTAAACAATGCGTTTTTACCAAGATCTCGATTCTCAAATTAGATCTATTTGTTCTTTAGGGATAAAAATAAGAAATAAAAGGAAATAAAAATAAAAATAATATTTTTAAAAACCAAGTTTTTGCAGTGGAGAATAATAATTAAAAAACAAAAATTTGAAAAACGAAAAACGTGGGGCGCATGAAATACATAACAGTAACAGTATGTGTGCTCATGAGAATATGTGTTATTGTATCTGAATGTGGATGTGGTTGTGCATGCGTATGAGTAAGAAAATGTGTATATGTATGTGTATACGTACTGTTATGTATTTCATGCTCCCCACGTTTTTCGGGTTTCAAATTTTTGTTTTTCAATTATTATTCTCCACTGCAAAATCTCAATTTTTTCACTGTACACAAAACTTTTCAACTGACATGTGGCACTTATTTGAAATAATCGAATCGACAACGAAAGACAATCGCGAAAATATTAATTTTTCTTTAATTTTAATTTTATTTTACCTTGTATGTCTTTTTTCTCTTTATTTTCATGCATTGTCATCCAATTCTGAACTATGTGCCAAATTTGAAATCTGTAGCTAGTCGGGAAGTTCGTTTAATATCGATTACATAATTCCACCCGAACAGACATACACGAAGGCAAGTTGATATAAACGTGAATAAGATTAATTTTAATATTTTGTAATTGACAAGTTGATTAGCCTAATGGACAGTAATGCCTACTCTTTTTAACTAAGACAGACGGTGAGTATAGTATGTGCTGACTGACCAACTGGCCACTGCAGGTGGCTAGTAAGTAATATTTTATCTGTTGTTGAACTCTGTTGTGGGAAAATTTTATTGAGTGACAGGTGAAAAATGTGTTGCTCTTTTGACATTTGATCCGTTGTTGCTCAAGTCATACCTGATAATATAATGATAACTTAAGATAATTTAAGTTTCACTTTAGATAATCATTTTAATAGTCAAATTATTATTTGTTTCGTAACTTCTTAAGAAAGATGAAATTAATGCTACTACCAAATACCAAGCTTATTTTCCTATTATTTATGTACAATATATTTAACCAAAGCAATGCATATCATTTAAAGAACAAAAATGGAACTGAGTTTCGAACACTGATATCATTATTAAATGACGAGAAATTCGTGGATATTAATAGGGAAAAAGTCAATTCATTCCTTAAAAGCATCGACTTCCAGAGATATGATGATGGTGACTGTAAGTATACATATACTATTTTCAATACTTTAATCTTTATATTTTCACCTTTTAAACCTGCTTTTAATGATGTCATATAACTCAGTATACCTGGTTTAAAAAGGAGGATTTATTGCAGAAATAAATAAATAATCATGGTACCTAATTTATTTATAAACTCATTTTACATATAATGTGCTACAATATTTTGCTTAAAAAATAGAGAAAAAAAAACATTTATACACTGTTAGAAATTTATATATATATATATTGATAATTTATATAATATATATATATATATATATATATATATATATATATATATTAAACAAACCTTTTAATTAACAATTTTTTCCGAGAAATTTCTAACAGTGTATAAATGTGTTTATATATATATATATATATATATATATATATATATATATATATATATATATATATATATATATATATATATATATATATATATATATATATATATATATATATATGTATGTTAAAGATGGATATGTATGTAAAACTACAGATTGCCCCAGTGAGAACCAAAAATGTGTTCCAAAAGGCCACGACTTCTACTGTGACTGCAATGAGAATTTTCAACTGGTAGATCGAGGCACAAAAGGAACAAAAAATATAAAATGCAAGGGTAAATAGTAGGCCAAGATTTTACAAAATATAAATTTTTCTCGAAATAAAACATATAAAAAGCTTTAAAAATAAACCTTTAAGAAATTCACACTGCTTTAATAATCCACAATGAATCAAGCAAAAATCAAAAAACTATGCTGCTAATATAATAATCAGTATTTTAAGATAATTTAAATGCTTAAAATTGAAAAGCATAGTTCAAATAAAGCTTTGAGATAGCTTTCAAAATTTCATTAAACTACGGAAGTATTTATCGAGACTGACAGAATATTCATAAATACTAATTATTGTTCAAAGTCCTACCTGATATATTTATTTGTAATTTAATTGGCTAAGATATGAAACAAAAAATCAATAGGGCTCGAAAATTATGTTGACTAACCGACTCACTCGGAGTGGCATGCAACTATTTAATCAGAAATATCGTAAACAGATTAAACGCGCTTCAAATTTGGCAAAAATCACCAAGATAATGGACTGGGCCAAAAAGCGGCTCCAAACAGAGAAATATGAAACCAAATGAATTATATTTGCTTTAACCTAAATATTTTTGAATTTGGTGGCGTTTAAAAATCACCTTGGACACTATACAAACTGCAACAGCGACCAAGTTCGATGCACAGCACTAGTCTATTTAAATATTCTAATTCTCCAAACGCATCCTCCCAATCCAAACTTCTTGATTAGTTTTTAACATTATATTAATCAAATTATTTTACCGTTGTCTGGTTATCTGTTAACCGTGCTTTCAGCCGTCTGAAAGTACTCTGATTTCATTTTTAACCGATTTCAACAGTAGTCCACAATATTGCCAAAGTTCTTTATGAATTTTAGTAATAATATAAAGCTTATCAGACAGCCATTAAATCACACAAACACAAACCACAGTAAGTACGAGAACTGGATTTTTCAGCATAGTCGGCAACGAAGTATTAAAATTATTTCCATTTCTATTGTGAGGTGAAATAGGGAGTTCATCTTATTGCTCCATTACTTGCTGACAACCCTCTTGAGCAAAAACTTGAGTATTGCATATACTATTGCTCGAAAAAGGCAAACTTGACCACCAGTATTGATATAACAATATGCAGCACCGTAGTACCGCTTATGTTTAAAATTTCTGCAGCTATTTTAGAAAGTGTCAAAAATAAATTTTAGATAATCACTTCATAATTAAGTTACTATTTCTATAAATTAAATTCAAAAGGAAGAAAAATAAATAGTTAACACATAACTATTTTTTTGAACGCTACTTAAATTTTGTTAAATTAACCTAACAAAATTTATAATAACTATAGTGTTGCCAATAGATAGAGAAACATTTGAGTTCATGGTGAAATATAAAAGAAATATCTATTGGTAAGTAAAAATTTTTTAAATAAAATAAGCTTATTCTTTTTTGTATCCCTAGTCAGTAGTTTATTTTTATCAAAAACATTTTGTCCCAATCACTGTGGTTAAGAAAATAATTACTATGAAAGTTTATATTATCATCTCAACACATTTAAATATTTGAGATTTTTCAAGCCATGGTATTCACTAAATTTTAACGGTGCAAGCTAACATAAAGAAAAGTTAATACACTGATGTCAAAAATTATCCTAAAAACTAAATTTTCAATTTTTTTACGAAGTTTTTTAAGAAATATTTTTTATATAAGAAGAATACTTTTATATAAGAAGAATTTTTTTAAAAAATTCTTCTTTTCTAATAAATTAAGTTGGAATTTCAAATTCATCTTTTTCCTTCGAAAACTCTTCTTATTTAAGAAGAAAAACTCATAAGAGTTTTGTCACGCTATGTAATTTTCATCTTTTTGATCTAGGTCAAAATAATAACGTGCTTCTCGATACTGTCATATAAATTTTGAAAATGAATTGCAAAGTATACGGAAGGAAATTGAAATACATTGCGAACCGTGTTCTGCTCAGAAAAGTAGAAATTTATTGATACTAACTTTAAAAATTAGTTATAAAAATATGTCACTGGATGGTCCTGCTGAGAAAATAATACAGCGTTTTAAAACTGCTTAAGAGTAAAAGAGTTTGCAACCATGAAAACATGATATTGTTTAGCCCACTACCTTGTTTAATCCATTTGCCCCCCAAAAAAGGATGTTTCAATGTATCCTTGTTTAGGTATTTAAGATTTGAGTGATATATTCAGCATATGTCTATCATAAAATTTCAATTTATGTTCTAGTGTGTTATTAAAGTTTAAACTTATATCTTTTTGAAGCATTTTCCATTATAAAAAATAATAATTATTAAAAATTGTTTCCTTAAAAAAGTGCTCTTTAAGGGAAAATGTTTAGTTGCATGGGAAATTTTTTGTAAATTTATTTAAAGAAGTCCCTATTCTTAAAATAAACCACAAAAATACTAATCATGTTTTACGTTATTCTTTCTGGATGAAAAATCTAGTCATAGAACATAAAAAGAATATAAAAAAAACTCTAATATTTTAAACCTATTTATCACTTATGAGCTCCTGGCTAAACTATTTGTATTTTTTCTGACTATACTAAACTATTTCTAGCTAATTTCAAGCGCTTAGAAATCGATACTCTTGGTAAGACTTTAAATTTCAAAAAGTTTTTTCTTTTTCCCCCAAAATCATTTAAATGATTTATTTATTTATGGTATGTAATATGTGTTTTGTTTGTTGCACATAAATATGAATGTGAAAATACTAATTGCCAAAGTGAGAATCAAAAATACGTTCCGAAAGGTAAGAACCACTATTGTGAATGCAATAAGGGTTTTGAACTGGAAGACGAAAACAAAAAAGGAACAAAATACATAAAATGCATAGGTAAGTAGGCCAAAAGTTGCGAAAAATACTATTAATAGTTTTATAAAGATTAAATTGAACTACTTATGATCTGAGATTTAATTTCATAATCGCGTATCTGAGGTTTGGTGTATGAAACAACAATGAATCATTAGAAATAAGAATCTAAAGACTTTTTAAAATAATAGTAGTTGATAAAAAAAGATGCCTCATTTGAAAATGCAGTGATTATTACAACCTTTGTTTGATTCTTTAAAATATCTGTTTCGAAAAGAAACTTAATGCTTTGTCCTATAGTACAAGTTGTGTTAGTTTAACCCCTACCATACAATTCTATGTACTGTGAGTTATGAAATTACTATCAAGCGGGATTACTTAGGCCTCTTGAGTTCCTTAAGCTTATTTTCCTGGATAAATTTTGCACACAGATTTTGAAAACAATGTTTTGAGTTTGATAGTAAATTTTCACTTAATTTTCGAATTTTAAACAATTTAGGGTTGCTTAAAATAAATAATTGTTCCCTCCACCACGGATTAACGCTTTATTTAAAGGTGCTATAACTCTTCACAGAATATGGCAAGATATATGAAGTAAGTAACGTTTTCAGCATAGTTAAAAGGTAGAGAAATCTCCGATCGCAGCATTTTTGCACTAGATTAAGCGATTGATTATCGCAATATTGAATTATTATTTAAATATTTGGATAACTTATTTCAACAAAAACGCGTGTTTTGGGCGTTAGATCCAAAGTTTTACTTATTTTAAGAATAATATTATGACTTACAATAAGTAATATAATTTAGAATGACACCGAATAGAAAAGATATTAAAATATGAGATCTGGGGCATTAAATCAATCAGACTAAGGAAAAAAATTGAGCGATAAAAAGCATTAATATTTACAAGTATGTGTACAGTATGAATATATATTACAAGTATAACGAGTAAAAATAACATTACACGTAAAATTTCACAAAATAACAAACATATACACACATTTATATATATATATATTTATATATATATTTATATATATATATATATATATATATATATATATATATATATATATATATATATATATATATATATATATATATATATATATATATATATATATATATATATATATATATATATATATATATATATATATACATATATTATATGTATACTACTGGTCATTAAAATTGTTACACCAGGAGGAATGCAAATAACAGAATGATATTTATTCGGCTAATGCATTTTAGTTGGATGGATGAACAAGTGATTAAATTTTCAGGATATTTGGATGTATAGATCCTGGGAATCAGAACTCAGAGCAACCTCCCCTGGCCGCAATAGCAGCAGTTATTCTCCTGGGTATCGAGTCGAACAGAGGTTGGATAGCCTCAACGGGTACAGCATTCCTTTCAGTTTAAAAATCATGCCACAATACAAGGACCGTAGTGATTGACGAGTGGTAGCGAGCCAGTCGTTCAGCAACCATTGACCATACGTTTTCAATTGGTAAGAAATCAAGAGAATGTGCTGGCCAGGGCAACAGGCGAATATGTTCTGTGTCAAGGAAGGTCAGGATAGTGCGGGCAACATGCGGTCGTGAACTGTCGTGCTGAAAAGTAGCGTTATGTAGGCCTCGAAGGCAAGGCAGAGCAAACGTCCCTAACATATCAGAAATGCAACGGCAACTGTTCAAAGTGAGCAAGAGGTGATGTATCCAACATGTATCCAATGACACCCCATACCATTTCTCCAGGTGATGAGCCAGTATGACGATGTCAAATGCAAGCTGTCAATAGGCGTTCTCCACGATGTCGCAAACACGGATGCGGCAATCGTGATGCCACAATACAGAACCTGGATTCATCTGAAAAGACGATGTCATGCCATTCCTGAGTTCAGGTTCGTCGTTGATCTCACCATTTGAGGTGCTCCAGCCTGTGATGCAGCGTCAAGGGCTGCCGAAGCCTTGATCGCCGTGCAGACAGTACATGCTGCTGCAAACGTCGTCGAACTGTTCGTGCAGACACTTGTTGTCTTGCAAATGACCCAATTTGTTGATTCAGGGTTCGTGACATAGCTGTACTATCCCTTAAGGCCAAGTGGATAACATATCTGTCTTCTCGGCTGTTAGTGATGGGGGGCTGCTGAGATCCTGCACGTCTTTCCATATGACCGTTATGAACCCATCGATTTCATATTCTGCTAACAGTCATGGGATCTCGACCACTCGACCAACGCGAGCAGCAAAACTTCAGTATGCTAAACCGCAATCCCGGTAAGTCACGATTCGACCTCGATCAAATTCAGACTAGCACTGGTAGGTTTTTCTCTTTCTTATACGAGGCATAACAAAAACCTTTTTACCCAGGAAAAAAGCTGAAATTCCATTCCTGTATCAGAAACTTACTGTCAATTCTCTTCGTTTATACACATTGTAGTTGTCGCCTGCTACCGCCGCCTGCTTTGCAACTTCCAAAGCCACGTATATATATATATATATATATATATATATATATATATATATATATATATATAATATACCAATTTATGTTATTACATTTTCTTAAAGCACGTGTGTAAAGGTTAGAAAACGGTGATTGCCCAGGAGCAAATACACAGTGTGTCTCAGACAGAAATATAAAAATGAGAATGCCTTATAATTTCATTATTAGAGTTTTAATACTATGAATACTACTAACACTTTAACACAAAACGTATCATAACCAGTCAAAAGACCTGTTATTGTATGTTATATTGCATTGTGTAGTAAAAAGCATGTATGTTTAGTGTTAATTAAGAAAGAATAAAAAATTGAATACTATAGTGATACAGCATAATTGATAAGTTATACAGTACGCTCTCGATTATTCATGCGCGGATTATCCTGTTTGCGGATTTTCCGTGCTCATTCCGGAGTCACACAGAAAATATAAAGAGAAACATTTTCAAGATTAAAAAAATTTGATTCATGAAGTTATAACTCTACCAAATTTTTGGAAGCAATATTCGTTATTGGATTGCAGTATATGGAATATCAGCAGCATGGTCAAATCTAAAATCGTCTACGTTATCAGTATCTACGTACGATAGTGGAGAAAGATCATATCGCTTGATGAACAATCCTCTTCAGATGTTCAAGAAAAATATGATAACAGTATTCTCGAACAAGCAAAAGAAATCTAAGGTTTTGAAATTCTTGATGAAGAAAATTTAGAAGATAGGTTTCAAAGTGATGCATGTGAGCCTGGTTTCCAGTATTTGACTGATGAAGACATCGTTATGTTGTTAAATCAAATAGTGATGATAGTAACTGATGCAGAAGATGTAGTAAATGAATGAAATACTATTTCTCATTCTGCTGCTCTGTGGAAACTTTATTAGATTATATGGAAGGATTTGGTTACGGTGACACTACTGCAGTTCGTAAAATATGTGTATCGATATATGGCGAAGACGCATTACACATTTTTCAAAACGGAAAATTCCTAGTTTAATGTTATGCATGCAAATGTCAGTAATTTTTATATTTTTTGTACTGATATTGAATTTTTCTTTAATAAAAGGAGTTTTCGGATTATCCGTGTTTTTCGATTGTCCGTGCGACCTGTCCCGGTGATTAACCCGGATAATCGGGAGTACACTGTAGTTGCCTTCGTAGCAGTGTGCTTTATATTGTTATATATTCCTGTAATTTACTTCATTGTTAAATAAAACTCTAAACACTAGACATTCCTGTAATTTATTTCTTCTGAGAAATGCATTGTAATTTATTTGCACTCTAAATTATGAATTACGTAAAAGCAGATTGACTATAATTGCATGAAATACATTATGTAAATGTATGATACATCTATAAAATTTTCACGTGCAAATGATAATGATAAATGATTTAAGAGCATTATTGTAGACACTAAATGAACTGAAAAATACTGAAAAAGGAAAAAAATGAATTCAGTGGTGATACGAACGAATATTTATTTTATATGTCAAATTATTAGACAATCATTTATATCTTTATTCCGTTGACCAGTTTCAGTTATGTATTAAATTCTATTACAGCAATTAGATACATGTGTAAACACAGTGATTGTCCAGGAGAAAATACCCAGTGTGTCCCAATTGGAAAAGCATTTAAATGTGAATGCCTTGCAGACTTTGAACCTGTAGATGAAACTAAGAAAGATACAAATGAACTTGAGTGCAAAGGTAAAATTTAACAATGTTTTAAAAAATTATCCGAATTCTGAAATACGTAGAAGCAGATTGACTATATCTGCATGAAATACATAATGCAAATGTATGATACATGTATAAAAATTTCATGTGTAAGCATGTGTGCATTCATGTGTAAGCATTTTCATGTGTTTCAGCAGCAGTCCACGATATTGCCAAAGTTCTTTATGTAATGAATTTCAGTAATAATATAAAGTCCAATAAATTACACAAACACAAACCACCGTAAGTATGAGTACTGGATTTTTCAGGATACGTAGGCAACGAAGTATTAAAATTATTTCCATTTCTGTCGTAAGATGAAATAGGGAGTTCATTCTAATGGTCTATTACGTGCTGACAACCCTCTTGTATTGCATATACTATTGCTCGAAAAAGGCAAACTTCACCACCAGTATTTATATAACAATATACATCGCCGTAGTACCGTTTATGTTTAAAATTTCTACAGCTATCTTAGAAAGAGGCAAAAATAAATTTTAGAAAATCACTTCGTAACTAAGTTATTATTTCTATAAAAATTCAGGAGGAATAAAAATAAATACTTAACACATAACTATTTTTTTGAAGCTACCTAAATTTTGCTAAATTAACCTAACAAAATAAATAATAATAACTATAGTGTTGCCAATAGATAAAGAAACACTTGAGTTTATGGCGCCATATAAAGAAAAATATACCAATTACCAATTTATGTTATTAAATTTTCTTAAAGCACGTGTGCAAAGATGTGAAAACGATGATTGCCCAGGAGCATATTCACAGTGTGTCTCAGACTGAAATATATAAATGAGAATGCCTTGTAATTTATTATTAGAGTTTTAATACTATGAATACAACTAACACTTTTACACAAAACATTTCATTACCAGTCAAAAGACCTGTTATTGTATGTTATATTGCATTGTGTAGTAAAAAGTTTGTATGTTTAGAAAGAATAAAAGTTAAGAAAGAATAAAAAATTAAATACTGTGGTAATACAGCATAATTGATAATTTACGGTTGTCTTCGTAGCAGTGTGCTTTATATTGTCAGACATTCGTGTAATATACTTCATTGTTAATTAAAACTCTAAACACTAGACATTCCTGTAATTTATTTCTGCTTAGAAATGCATTGTAATTTATTTGCACTCTAAATTATAAATTACGTAAAAGCAGATTGACTATATCTGCATGAAATACATAATGCGAATGCATGATACATCTATAAAATTTTCACGTGCAAGCAGTGATAAATGATTTAAGAGTATTACTGTCGACAATTTTTTTTGAATTACAGAATTACTTACAGGTAACGCTGTAATTATTGAAAAAGAAAAAAAATTAATTCAGTGGTGATACAAAAGAATAATTATTGTTGTTGTAACAATGTGTCAAATTCTTAGACAATCATTTATATCTTTATTATATTGACCAGTTTCAGATATGTATTAAATACTATTACAGCAATTACATATACGTGTAAAAGAGGTGATTGTCCAAGAGTGAATACCCAGTGTGTCCCAATTGGAAAAACATTTAAATGTGAATGCCTTACAGACTTTGAACCTGTAGATGAAACTAAGAAAGATACAAATGAACTGGTGTGCAAAGGTAAAATTTAATCATGTTTTAAAAAATTATCCAAATTCTGAATTACGCAGAAGCAGATTGACTATATCTGCATGAAATACATAATGCGAATGCATGATGCATCTATAAAATTTTCACGTGCAAGCAGTGATAAATGATTTAAGAGTATTACTGTCGACAATTTTTTTTTTTTGAATTACAGAATTACTACTACAGGTAACGCTGTAATTATTGAAAAAGAAAAAAAAATTAATTCAGTGGTGATACAAAAGAATAATTATTGTTGTTGTAACAATGTGTCAAATTCTTAGACAATCATTTATATCTTTATTCCATTGACCAGTTTCAGATATGTATTAAATACTATTACAGCAATTACATATACGTGTAAAAGAGGTGATTGTCCAGGAGTGAATACCCAGTGTGTCCCAATTGGAAAAGCATTTAAATGTGAATGCCTTATAGACTTTGAACCTGTAGATGTAATGAAGAAAGATACAAATAAACTGACATGCAAAGGTAAAATTTAAACATGTTTTAAAAAATTCTGAAAGAACTTCAGTATAGTTAACAGGTAAAGAAATCTCCGCTCTCAGCATTTTCACAGCAAACTATGCTACTGAACGTGCAACATTCGTAATGCTGAAAAATTTATTAAAGACTTAGATAATTTTTTTCAATAAAAAGTGTAATTTGTATATAAGATCCAAATTTTTATTTATTTTAAGACTGAATATATCATTTACTATACGTAATAATTTAGAGTGACACCGAATAAGAAAGATAATAAAATATAAGATCTATAGATGCTATATTTTATAGTTTTTATATGGATTAATTTCCAACATTATATTAATAAAAAAAAATTATCGTTATCTGGGTTACCCGTGGTTTCGACCGTCTGAAAGTATTTTGATTTCATTTTTAACCAATTTCAACAGCAGTTCACGATATTGCCAAAGTTCTTTATGTAATAAATTTTAGTAATAATATAAAGCCCATTAAATTACACAAACACAAACCACCGTAAGTATGAGTACTGGATTTTTCAGGATACGTAGGCAACGAAGTATTAAAATTATTTCCATTTCTGTCGTAAGATGAAATAGGGAGTTCATTCTAATGGTCTATTACGTGCTGACAACCCTCTTGTATTGCATATACTATTGCTCGAAAAAGGCAAACTTCAACACCAGTATTTATATAACAATATACATCGCCGTATTACCGTTTATGTTTAAAATTTCTACAGCTATCTTAGAAAGAGCCAAAAATAAATTTTAGAAAAGCACTTCGTAACTAAGTTAATATTTCTATAAAAATTCAGGAGGAATAAAAATAAATACTTAACACATAGCTATTTTTTGAAGCTACCTAAATTTTGTTAAATTAACCTAACAAAGTAAATAATAACATATCTGCCAACTTTTACGCATTTGGAGTAAAATTTCATTTCTATATTTAAAGTAGTAGTAAAATATATGCTTTCTATATATTCCTTGCATTTATTAACTTAATTTATAATACTTTTAATCCACCACTAATTTTAAAAAAATTAAGCATATATATTAATATGAAATACAATTGAAGAAATCTGCACAAGTTTGTACAAATTACAACAAATGTTACTGCCTAAAATTGCATTTTAAATTTAAATTTACTACCACTGGGGAAAATCATCCATGAAAGGATTAAAAGTTGACAGGTATGTAATAATAACTATAGTGTTACCAATAGATAGAAAAACACTTGAGTTCATGGTGACATATAAAAGAAATATCTATAGATAAGTGGAAGTTAATTAAATAAAATAGGTTTATTCTTTTTTGCATCCCTAGTCAGTAATTTCTTTTATCAGGGACATATTTCCCCAATCATTGCGGTTAAGAAAATAATTACTATAAAAAGTTCATAACATTATCTCCAAGCATATTTGAGATTTTTCAAGTCACGGTACTTACTAAATTTTTATTAACATAACGAAAAGTTAATACTCTGATGTCAAAAATTTCCTCGAAAAATAAAAGGTTAAATTTTTTTACGAAGTTAAAATTATAAATTTTTTTTCTTTTTAAATGAATAAAATCAGAGTTTCTCTTCTTTCTTTAAAAACTCTTTTTATTTAAGAAGAAAAACTCATAAGAGTTTTGTCTCGCTATGTAATTTCAATCTAGGTCAAAATAATAACGTCCTTCTCGATACTGTCATATAAATTTTGAAAATGAATTGTAAAGTATACGGAAGGAAATTGAAATACACAGCAAACCGTGTTCTGCTCAGAAAAGCAAAAATTTAGTTATACTAGCTTTAAAAATTTGTTACAAAAATATGTCACTGGATGGTCCTGTTAAGAAAATAATACAGCGCTTGCTTTAAAACTACCTAAGAATAAAAGAGTTTGAAACGATCAAAACCTGAAATTGTTTAGCCCACTTCCTTCTTTGATAAATTGCCAGAAAGTAATGTTTCAATGTATCTTTGTTTCAGTATTTAAGCTTTGAGTTATATTCTCAGTATATGCATATCATAAAGTTATATTCTAGTGTGTTATTTAAGTTTAACCATATATCTTTTTTTCCCATTTTCTATTATATGAAATAATAATTATTAAAATTTGTTTCTGTAAAAATGATCTTTAGGGTAAAAGTTTAGTTGTATAGGAAATTTTTCATAAATTTATTTTTCATAAATTTATTCTTAAAGTAAACGAAAAATTTCTAATCATATTTTACACTATTTTGTTTCTGGATAAAAAAAAGTTTCTGGATTAAAAGAAAAATTTCTTAAAACATAAAAGGATTAAATTAAAATCCTCTAATATTTTAAACCTATTTATCACTTATGAGCTCATTGAGATGCTATTTGTATTTTTTTATGACTTTATAATTTCTAGATAATTTCAAATTCTAAGAAATTGATAGGCATAAAACGAATTTAAATTTAAAAAAGTTTGCTTTTCTGAAAATTATCATTTATTTATTTATGGTATGTAATATGCGTTCTCTTTGTTACAGATAAATATAAATGTGAAAGCACTGATTGCTTCGGTGAGAATCAAAAATGCGTTCCGAACGGCAGTGACTATTACTGTGACTGCAATGAGGGTTTTGAAATGAAAGATAAAAACAAAAAAGGAACAAAATACATAAAATGCATAGGTAAGTAAGCCAAAAGTTGCGAGAGTTGATTGTTATAAAGTTTTATAAAGATTAAATTGAGCAACTTATGATCTGAGATTTTATTTCATAATTGCACATCTGAGATCTGGTGCATGAAACAGCAATGAATGATCAGAAATGAGCAACTAAAGACTCTTTAAAATAACAGTAGTTGATTAAAAAAAAATCTATCCCTTATTTGAAAATATAGTGAATAAAGGACACCTTTGTGTTATAACTTCGTGTTAGATTCTTATGTCTGTTTAAAAATATCTGATTTGAGAAAAATAAATTTTACCTGTTGTTAAAAAGAAACTAAATGCTTTGCCTTATACTATAAAAGTTTTGTACACTTACCATACAATTCCATGTACAGTGAGTTGTGAAGTTACCATCCTGCGAGGTTACTTAGGCCTCTGGAGTTACTTAAGCTTATATTGCTGGTTCAATTTTGCATACAGGTTTCTAAAAACGATGTTTTGAGTATGATTGTTAATTTTCCCTCAATTTTCATATTTTTAACAATTCAGAGTTGCATAAAAGGAATAAGTGTTCCTGTTTAAAATATAACTGAAAGGAATTTATATATATACTAGAGGGCTCTGCCCCCTGCTCGCTACCGCTCACCAACCCCCAATAGCTGCTGTGCAATTACATTTTTATTCGCTTAGCGAACAAAATTAAAGTCGTTTTCCTGGAGATTGGCTGGCAATTTTTCTGCACCAACATCACAGAGAGAATATGATAGCATTGTAACATGTCAGAGGTCCTTGTTATCAGCATTATAAACTTATATAAAGCAATTTTACTACAGACAATAATATAAACTTATACAAAGCGAGGAAGCAATATTATTTAACACATTACTATAGGGCATTAGTCGGAGATTAATCTCCGTATTGGAAACACACGTGACAGAGCCTAACTCGGATTGACTAATATATTTGAGGGTGTCCCTTGATTCTCACCAAGTTGTGATCGCGGTTGATCACCAAGCTCGGCGATGTTGAAACCCAATCGTGATTCTGATTGGTTCAGATTTTAGCGTTATTTTTAAATGTTCAACGGTATATGTGATTTCAGAGGTCCGCTAGTTCTTAGTTGGATACCGGCTGGTAAGGTTACTTTTTCTTCTGGTCAATAAGATCGAAGGTATGTGGGCAGTCATAACAAGGGACTTTAGAAAAAAATCTCATCGCCAGTCCGTACCACAGACGCCATTTTCGATTCGTATTTCACCGATTTTATGTGGCGATGGAGGTACACAGATTCTATTCATGATAAACTTAGACAGTATCTAACTGCTATTAGAGAATTCAGTGCACCTAAATCTGAAGATATTCAACCTTAAAAAAGAAGTGAGTTGTTTTTTTTCCTTTTCTTTCTGTGCTTACTCCATTAATTTTTGTTTCTATTCAAAATGCATTTTCTTGGGTTTATTAATTTTGCTCATATCGGGTTCATTGCAATTTTATAAAGTTTTGGCCATTGTTTTTTTTTATTATTTTATTTTATGACCACCGTTGAACAGTCGACCCATTTTTTGGGTTTACGACTACTAATGTTCAACGCCGTAGCCTTGTAATTTTGAACCAATCCAGAAGACAAGGAAACTCCTGGATTGGTACCCCCAGAGGTATTGATTTGTTAGGGGAACATGGAGGACTTTGAGACTCGACAGATTTAATTTTCCAATGTTTTATTGAAATATCATTATATTTTGGCAGCCATTCCTGTTACCACGGTGTTCAGCGCAATCAGGAATGGCGCCAATCATAAGTCGTCAATTTCGTGAAGGGGCAACCTCAAGTATATATTTATCCCTACTAACTCAAATCATTGTTGATCTTATAGGATGCCGAACGCTCCCTATATGGTGCTTCATCTCCCCCCCCCCCAGTAATTTAAATTCTAAACTGAGAACAATTAAAACCTAATGAAAAAATACTTCAAAATATGGCAAACAAATTAAAACATGTAATATTAATAAGTTGATGCTGAGTAATATTTCACAAGCAAAACTCATTGAAAGTAATTGCCCAATTAACTACAATACTGTCAACTGACGAAATATTTTAGTTTCAATCAGACAAAAAGCAAATTATATAATAAAAACATATGTAACTGAAATTCGACAAATTAAATTAAGCAATTTAATTTTTTGTCAAACTGAATACTAATAAAATAACAAGTGTAAAATGAAATAATTATGTTATCACTGATCAATAAACATTTTTGTCTGAATTGTTATAAAAAAATAAGGTGAAAACAATAAAATTAAAAATTATTTACAATAGATCTCTGAATATTCACAAAACCTGGCTATTTTTCATTGATTTTTCTTTTCACATCATTTTGTGTACCAATGATTCGCACTTTTATGCATTATTTAAGAAATATCTCAAAAAAAATATGAACTGTAAATTAATATTTCTGGCTGAACGATTTTTTGAAAGTAAGTAAAAACGATGATAAAAGTAAAAATTATTTACAAAAACTCCTTATCTACAACATTTTTATCAATTTCTTTTCCATATTATTCGTTTTCATTTAAACGTTTCTACTCTTCAACGTTTCTTCGCCACTCATTTCGCTGTCGCGTATTGATAGTACTGCGATTATTTTCCCGGTAATTTTGTACTGCTAAATTATGTTCAGCCCTATGTCACTGTTGATATCTCCTAAGATATTCACGGCGATCCATTTTTTATAAAATATAAATATTTTGAAGTAAACTGCTCAATATATTTCACACATAGAGTATAGTTAAGTGCGGCGAGCTCTCTGCTTATCGCTTCAATACAAAATAAAAATCGAAGTTTAGCTGGTAAGTTTAGTTGTAACATTTCTGCAGACAGCATTATTAAAAATTATTACCTTTACTCACACATGCGTTCTCAATTTTGATTGGCTGTTTTGTGCGTTACTTAGCAAAAGTCTTCTGTGATTGGCTATGTGTTATCATTCCACTATCTTCTTATATATATATATATATATATATATATATATATATATATATATACACTACCGGTCAAAAGTTTGCGAAAATTTTGAAATCTACAAAGAAAAGGTCTAAATTCAAATGTTCACAGAACTGCGAAAAATCATTCAAATGGAGTGAAAATTTGATATGTTCTAAAGTGAACCCTCTACAGTTAGATACATATGATCAAATTGCAATACTTCGTTTTTTGCGAACTGAATCCAGCTTTTCATCATGGGTTGTTTCTATGGTGAAAAAAGTTGATAAGTTTGAACACTTGCCAAACTTGCAAAAAAAAAATTTTATTCTTTCTGTTGATAGAAAATAGTTATTTGAACCGTTCCATGTAAGCCCTCAAAATTTCAGATCGATTTGATTCTTTTTGACGAAGTTATAGAATTTTGAAAAATATGTGTACTTTTTTCGATTTCTGAGCATTCCACATATGCGGTCTTTTGGTCCATACGTCTTCTACCAAAGAAAATTTTAATATTAATGTTTTCTATATTTTCAAATAATTAATGATTATTATAAAACAAATACTCTTATTCTTTATTGTAATTATTATTGTTATATTTATTGCTCATGTGTATTAGTCTTGTTGTGATATTTTTACTTTACATTAAATTAAAATAAAAAGTTATAACAATAATTACATAAATAATTCTAAAAAATAATATCAGTAGTATAAAAAATTCGCATTTTTACTAAACTATTTTATTTACAACAGGTCAAATATATAACATATTCTTATTCGTATTTTGTAATTAAATAAATTAACATTTAAATCTTAGATTCCTCGAACCATCCACCTTTTACTTTTATTATTGCCTTACATATGCGTGGCATTCGTTATAACAAACCATTAATCACTTTAAGTGATATAGAGTTCCATTCCTGTTGTAAAATGTCCCATAACTGATTTCTATTCGAAATATCAGAGCATCGTTTGCAAGAACAAACAAATTTTCGATGAAATGTGACATCTATGAGACATTGTTTTAATCATATTCATAATAAATTCTTTTTAATAACAATAATTACAATAATGAATAAGAATATTTGTTTTATAACCAATATTAATTATTTGAAAATATAGAAAACGTTAAAATTAAAAAGTTCTTTGGTAGAAGATGTATGGACCAAAAGACCGCATATGTGGAGTGCTCAAAAATCGAGAATAGTACACATGTTTTTCAAAATTCTATAACTTCGTCAAAAAAAATCAAATCGATCTGAAATTTTGAGGACTCACATAGAACGGTTCAAATATCTATTTTCTATCAGCAGAAAGTGCAAAAATTTTTTTTGCAAGTTTGGCAAGCGTTCTAACTTAACAACTTTTTTCACCATAGAAACAACCCATGATGAAAAGCTGGATTCAGTTCGCAAAAAACGAAGTATTGCAATTTGATCATATGTATCTAACTGTAGATGGTTCACTTTAGAACATATCAAATTTTCATGCATTTTGAATGATTTTTCGTAGTTCTATGAACATTTGAATTTAGACCTTTTTTTTGTAGATTTCAAAATTTTCGCAAACTTTTGACCGGTAGTGTATATATATATATATATATATATATATATATATATATATATATATATATATATATATATATATATATATATATATATATATATATATATATATATATATATATATATATATATATATATATATATATATATATATATATATATATATATATATATATATATATACAGGAGTAAAAATGGCGATTGTCCAGGCTTCAAATACACGGTGTGTCCCAAGCGGAAACGCAGATAAACGTGAATGACTGTAAATTAGTTTTACTATTAGAATTTTACTACTATGAACAACAGTATAATTAATGAATAATAAAAAATTAAATACAATGGTGGTACATCATAATTAATAAGTTACAGTTGTCGCTGCAGTGTGCTTTTTGTTAGACATTGTATATCTGCAATCATGCCGCGATTGTCGTGGAGCAAATACCAAGTGTGCTCGAAACGGAGAAAACATTTAAATTTTAGTGCCTTAGAAATTAATTGCTATTGCGATACTAGAGAATTGTCGTAGCAATATACTTTAAATTGTTAGACATTCATTTATCATAATCAGTATTCCATTTAACAGTTTTAATTACGGATTAAATTCTTTTACAACATACACTGAAGAGCCAAAAAAACTGGTATACCTGCCTAATGTCGTGTAGGGAAGCCCGTATGGAAAGCCCATATCGATGATATTTCGTTGAATATGGCAGAGATGTCGTAGATTTGATGTTTTACCGGATTTTCGATACTCACGGTATATTCGTGAAATGGTCATACGTGAAAATCCAAATTTCATTGCTATCTCGGATATGCTATGTCTCATCTCCCGTGCGCCGACTATAACACCACGTTCAAATTCACTTAAATCTGTATAACCTGGCATTGTAGCGGCAGTAACCAATCTAAGAACTGTGCTAGACACTCGTTGTCTTATATACGCGTTGCCGATTGCAGCGCTGTACTTTGATTGGCTCCATACCCCTTTATTTGCATACTCATGCCTGTACCAGTTTTTTTTGGCTCATTAGTGTACATACACGTTTAAGGATGGCATGTAAAACACGCGTTTTTTTAGTAAATTTTTTTAATCATTTTAATGTAATATGTAATTTAATATTTTGACGACGGATCTGCAGCCATTGCATCTTTTTGAATTTATCATAAATAATTATATTGACAATATATAATGAATTGTGTACAGCAAAATCTCCTTTAAACCATGTGTTCCATTAAATAATTTTTTTCCAATCGTCCATTGTATCCATCTCATAACATTCCTCGAGAGAGATTATTTGAAGGTTTATCTTTACTAGCACAGTGATACAGTGATTGGGTTTGTCAAACTAATAACTTCTTTGACACGATTTGAGACGGACACCTTATTTTGGTACCCTTCATGGAAAAAAGGTTTTATTTGTAAGTAAAACATAATACGTATCATATTTCTGTTTAAAGTTCTTACATTTTGTATTCTTTTTAGTAGTAAAACATGAATGCAAAGTCACTGACTGTAAAGGGGAAAATACAAAATGTGTAGAGGCTGGCAGCGATTTCACTTGTGAGTGTAAGGATGGTTTTGTACCAAGAGATCTTAGTAAAAAAGGACAAAAAGATGCCGTGTGCATTGGTAAGAATATATATTTATTTGTAAAACGATTTTTTTCCTATTTTAAAGGCATCAATGTTTTTATCTATGATAGAATATCTCAATTCAATAATTAAATACCACATGCAAAAAAGTAAGGTAGTTACAGAAAAAAATAAAAATAAACAAAATATTTCTAATTTTTTTTTTAATGATCCTCAAAAATTTCAGTTTGGTTTGTTTGTAAGTAAACCATAATGAGTATCATATTTCTGTTTAAAGTTCTTACATTTTGTGTACTTTTTAGCAACGAACCATGTATGCAGAGACACTGACTGTAAAGGAGAAAATACAAAATGTGTAGAGGCTGGCAGCGATTACACTTGTGAGTGTACGTATGGTTTCGTACCAAAAGATCTTAGTAAAAAAGGACAAAAAGATGCCGTATGCGTTGGTAAGAATATAATTTATTTGCAAAACGATTTTTTTCCTATTTTAAAGGCATCAATGTTTTTATCTATAATGAAACATCTCAATTCAATAATTAAATACTACATGCAAAAAGGTAAGGTAATTATTGAAAAAACTGAAAATAAACTAAATAATTTTTAACAAAAATTTTGATGATCCTCAAAAAATTCAGTTTTGTTTATCATATTTCTGTTTAAATTTTGTTCATTTTGCATACATCTTAGCAGCGAAACATGTATGCAAAGACATTGACTGTAACGGAGAAAGTATAAAATCTGCAGAGTCTGTCAGCGATTACACTTGTGAGTGGATGGTTTCGTACCTAAACGTATTACGAAAAGAAGACAGAAAGATGCCGTATGAATAGGGAGGAATAATTATGAAGTTGTAAAACGATATATCCCTTACTTAAAAGCCTCAAGGTTTTTATCACTAAAAGAATATTTCAATATCTTAAGCAGAAAAAAAAACATTAATGTAGTTATATAAATAATTAAAAATATACAAGAAAATTTGTTAGAAAATTATTTGTATTTTGATGACCTTCAAAAAAATTCAGCTTCATTTGTAAGAAAGAAATAATCTTTATAATATTTTTATTTAAATTTCTTATTTTTTGTATAATTTTTGGCAGCGAACTATGTATGCAAAGAATCTGACTGTGAAGGAGAAAATACAAAATGCGTAGAGGCTGGCAGCGGTTACACTTGTGAGTGTAAGGATGGTTTCGTGCCAAAAGATCTTAGTAAAAAAGGAACAAAAGATGCCGTCTGCATTGGTAAGAATGAATATAATTTAATGAAATATTTACTTATTTGGAATGACTCTAAGAGAAATTGGAGTAAAATATTTTGAAAATATTTTGAACCGAACAAAAGTTTACCAAATCTAGGAAACTCTTCCAAAAAGTAATAAATTAAAATTTTTTTCAATTAAAAAGTAAATATTTCTTATTGAGCAAGTATAAATTATAAAGAACAAGCTCATGTTTTTTTTTGAGGAAGCACACTGATTGAATGATTGACCTTTATGGTTTTGTTGATGTATGCATACTCCTTTATTGTAACTTTCCAAGACCGTTTTGCATAAATGTTGCGCTATATTTCGTAGATGCAGCGTACCCTTTCATTGTACGGGTGGATATAGTCTTGTTGACATCCATCTTTAACTTTAAATAACTTCATGTAAAGTAATTCAATTGTGTTAAATTAAATAAAATAGTGGGCTAAATCTTATCATAGAGAGGTGATGGTATAAGACCAGGTTATGTCTCATGCAGTAACTGGATTGTTCCATGGGCTTTCAATAATGAAAGCAATCTGTTTTTTACTGTCGTCCGCTTTTTTACTAACCCTTAACTTTCAGCTGTGTAACTGTGTTTTATTTTATTCATAATACTAAATTAATTTTCTATTTAATTCAAATCTTGCGTAAATTTGTGACACTTTTCATTACAAAATGCACCCTTCGCAACGAAGATAATTTAAGTTGCCAACGTGATTTTATATGCTGTTTGTTTGCTTTTAATCTAAAGAACTTAGAATTAGAGAAATTGTAAAAGTGTTATGAGAGTAAGATTGATGAAAAATACTCTTCTGATAATACCATTCCTTTGCAGATTGGCACTTTTTGTTTCAAAAACGCAATAAAAAGCAAAAGTACATAATTTCGGAAATTATTTTCAATCGACAAAAAAATCATTTGAAACCAACCATTTTCATTGTTTCAAAAAATAAAACAAAAATTTTAATTATAACATCAAAAGAATCTATTATCGATAAAAGCAGAAAATGTGTACGAAAATAAGTTTTTTACACTCCATAAAAACAGGAAAAATGAACAAAATATTGATTACACGATTTATTTTGATATTTTAATGCTAGAAAGAATATATTTAATTCTTCCTGGGAGGAAAATGAAGAAGAAAAAAAAATGGGTCATAAAACATTCTGTCAGATCAGCAAATTTCTAAGTAATCGAATGTCACAATAATTAACGGAAACTGCTATTTTGATTTTACTGGTAGGGACAAAATAGGGATAGAGTTAACATTACTTTTTAGACAAGTGAGGTATTATTGTTTTTTTGGCATTTGCTGCTGAATCGAATGAGGCCAAAATAAAGTCAATAAGGCTTACTACTTAAATTTTATGAAGGATTTTTGGATAATAAGCTCAATTTTGTATGCACCTGACATTGTTATCTAGTTAAGCGAAATATATTATTTCTTATGTATTAATTCACGCCGAATCGGTACCTAACAAAATTAATAGGGCTTACAGTTTAAAGTTATAAAGATCTTATTGATAAATGAATAATATTTACTTATTAAAAACTTATGTATTTAGTCTAGTTTTGTATGCATACTGAAGCATTTTTTAAAAATTAAGTCCTAAAAATAAACGACATTTAAATCTTGAGAGCTTTTGATATTTATACATTTCATTCAATTTATATAAAGGATTAGTCCAAATGAATCTTTCAATTGCAAAGGTCTGTTTATTCGCAGGCATACGACGTACAACGGCAGATGGTATGTGGAGAGATGCACAAACTTACATATCACAAATGTTCAATGTGTGCACCCTTGATCACCTGACTCACAATCCAACAGTTATCCAGTTCCGGCCATTCGCTCATTTCCTTGTTTCTACCACTATCCGACACAGGAGCAGTGATGTGTATCTTCGGTGTTGTTAGCATTCCTGGTGCATAAACTTTGCTCATTACAATTACAATTTTGCAATGGAGGTACATACACGCTTACAAGTTGCGCATCACTGCTCCTGTGCCGGAAGTTATAGAACATGGAATAGAGGGAATGGCCGGAACTGGATTACGGTTGGGTTGTGAGTCAGGTGATCAAGGGTGAACATATTGAACATTTGTAATATAAACCAGACACTGGGTGAGTGTTTACATCTCTCCATATACCATCAGTCTTTGTACATAGTATACTTGTAAATAAAGGGACCTTTAAAACTGAAGGAATCATTTAGGCTAAACTAATACTTATCGATTGAATTTATATACTTTTTAATACTACTTTGAAAGGAAATAATTCATGGAACAGAAAATTTTACAAACTTCAGTGATTGGAGATACAAGAGTTTTAAGGATTTTTTTATTCCAATACAAGCTTGTAAAATGTACATAAACCTAATGAAAAGGGTTAAAAATTGAGAAAAAAGCATAGCTGACCTATCTTTGTTGGTAAAACGCATTTGCTTCCTGCGTTCATTTTTCAGAACTGTTAAAATTAAAATAAAGCTCAAAACTGCTGTTAAATTTGCGTAGTTATTAAGAGAAAATAAAATTAAGTTTAGAACAGTTTGATTATGCGAATATTTCGCTTTTAAGCATCTATTTCTACCATTATTATGCACTCTGTCTAGTTATCTCTACTTTCTTAGTTCTTATCCATTTATTTCGCTTCGGACGTTTAAGTTCGTTTCGCTTCGTATTTTCGTAGTGGGATAAAAAAAAGAGTTTGTAAGCACCACGTATATCTCCAGAAATTACTACAAAAAGTCATAAATTATTAACTTCGATAATTACGATGGTGAGAAACCTTGCGACAGTTAAGAATCAAAATTGTAAAAACTGAAAGGAACTTCGAATTTCTTTTAATGATAACTGCATTTTAAAAAAGTGTTTGGATAAACCTAATATTCTAGTATTCTAATACTAAACAAAACATAAAACGAAATCTATAAAGCGAGTAGCAAATTCAATTGAACTTACACGTATAAGATTGCCTAATCTTTCTCTCTCTCTCTCTCTCTATTATATATATATATATATATATATATATATATATATATATATATATATATATATATATATATATATATATATATATATATATATATATATATATATATATATATATATATATATATATATATATATATATATATATATATATATATATATATATATATATATATATAAAGGGTGTCCCAAAACGACCGCATAAACCCTGCACAGCTAGATTCCTCGTTGGAAGTACATAAAAACTACCCAAAGAAGCGTTCCTGTACGATCCATAGTTTACGAGAAAAATATGAAAAACAAAGTATGACGTCACTGCCAGTGCAAGAAAAAAACACTTTATTGGACATATCAACTACAGTTTTTGCATATTTTTTCTGACTATAGGGTGAATATAAATTGTTATAAACTTTTTTCTTGGAGACACAGAAGTCTTAAGGATTTTATTTTAATATAAACTCATAAAATATTGAAGGAAATCAACGAAAACGATTCAAAAATGTGGATAAAAAGCATAGATTACAGATCTTTGTTAATAAAACGCAGCTCTTTCCTTCGTTCTTTTTGGAGAATTTTTAAATTGAAAACGTAGCCCTGCACTACTGCTGAACCTGCTGAATTAATAAGAGCAAATAAAATTAAATGTAGAACAGTTTTATTTCAAAAATTTCTGCCCTTTTACATCCACCCTCTTTACTTTTAACCTTTTATTTCGTCTTGAACCTTTGAATATTAAGTCATTAGAGATGCCAACAAATAACATGAAATAAACAGAAATAACCTTCTTCTCATTGTATATTTTTGTAGTAGGATTAAAAAAATGATGAATGAAAAAATGAAATGAAGTACCGCGACAGTAATAAACTGCATTGGCTTGAAAGAACTTGACTTTTATATGTGGCAGTGACTAATTTTCTCTCTTCAAAGACTAAGCTTCTAACTAAAAACTTTGAAAAAATCCTTAAAAGGTAATTGAGGAAGTTGTTATGAATAATCTTAGTAATACTTTTGCTTATTTTTTAAAATAATTTTTAGAAGTAATTCATGAATGCAAAGACACTGACTGCACTGGAATGAATACGGAATGTGTAGCAAATGGCAACAAATATACTTGTGAGTGCAGAAATTATTTCAAGCCAAAGGATGAAGCTAAGAAAGGACAAAGGGATGCGGACTGCATTGGTAAGCATAAATATTGCATAGCTACTGAAAAATTTAAAAAAATGTCAAAACATATACTATTTTCCGTTTGAAGTTTACTGTCAGTCCCTTAAAAATCTGAAAGCTTTTTATTTCATTGATAAATGGGAGAAATCGCATAACCTAAACACACTTCTTAATTTATGAAATAATTCTTTAAGAATTTTTTAAGAAAAATCAGAAGATGTGTTAGAAGTGTTTCCATTATATTTTGCCCTGAAAATATACCCCTGTATATATATATATATATATATATCAAAATGAAGATAAAACAAAGGAAAATTATAGACATATGAAAAAGGGGTGGGAAATAACCATAATAAAAATAACAAACAACTGATTAAAAAAAAAGGGATGAAGAAATTTCATACTTTTTATTATGTTATTTTTTTATTATCATTTCCCACCCCTTTTTCATATGTCTATAATTTTCCTTTGTTTTATCTTCATTTTAAACTTATCTAATGAGTTCTTTTTACTTGCAGCTTATGCGCAATAAATGAAACTTATATTATTGTAATATAATGTTGTAATATAATACATGTAGGAATAATAAATCTAAGTTAAATAAAAGATGTAGAGGAGAAAGAATTATATTTTATTAAATTTTATGTGCGATACGGCGTTGTATTTAATTACCTTCATTAATTAACAACCGATATACTTGTTAGTGCAAAGAAGGTTCCAACCTAAAAGATGAAGCTAAAAAAGGACAGAAGGATGTGAAATGCATTGGTGAGCATAAATACACTGGTGTACAAAATTAAGAGATGGAAAGCATTTTCACATATTCATTCGCACAATGGTTCTGCAATGGTTCCGATGGTTTGACAATGGTTCCTTGAATGCCCAGAGGTACAGGCAGGAGGTCCTAGAGCCCTATGTGCGTCTTTTCAGGGGCGCTGTTGCCCCTGAGTTCATTTTTATGGACGACAATGCGCGACCACATAGGGCTCTCATAGTTGATGAGTATCTGGAAAGCGAGGATATTTAACGAATGGATTGGCCAGCCAAATGCCCTGACCTGAATCCTATTGAACATGCTTGGGATGCTCCTGGGAGAGCTATTGCAATGCGCCATGCTTCCCCAGAACCATTCTGGAGTTAAAAATTGCTCTGGTGGAAGAATGGGAGGGTCTTCCACAAGTCCTCCTTAACTCCCTTATTAACAGCATGCATACTCGTTGTGCATGCTGTCTGTCTGTCATGGGTGACCATACACCATACTAGAGGCAACACACACTGTACAAGCCTCACTTTTATTGTCATCTTTTATCCTTAAGTTCAGACTACATTGGATTTATTGGCAATAGATCTTGCCAGTGATTGGTACTTTCATTTTTGTTTTGCATAATTTATTATTATGGAATAAGCTATATCTATACCAAATTTCATTTATTTATATTCAGTATTTTTTGGGATATTTGGGAAAATGTCTTCCATCTTTAAATTTAGTCCACCAGTGTGCTAATTAATACGAGGTATACCTATAAAAAATAAAAATATCTATGAATAATAATAAGACTCAAATATTAGATTAAGGATAATTAGAATTGAATATACATATTGGAATTGAATAAACATCAGACAATAGTGAATAGGTGATTGATTCCTGCTATTCCTGCAAATCCCTTTCATTAGAAATGGCTTTACTCTTTTTTTCTTAAAGCATTAGACAATATCAAACTTCCTTTCGAGCAGTTCTCGTTAAAATTGAAGAGTAGTTGTTTAAGAAGTGGTTATGAACTATATCCTTGAGCGGTAAGCGAGATTATAACTTCACTTGGTTTAATTTCTTTTCGGCTTGGCATGCCTGCGTGACATCCAGACTCTCTCAGAGTTGAGGGGGAAAATAAGTTAGTCAGGACACTCCCAACCACACCAAGTTATTGTGAGCTAGCCTCTGTAGACTGAGACAACTACAAAAAATCAGTGTTTTTTTTTTTTTTTTTGGTGCGAGACGAATGATACGTTTGTAAAAATTGCCCAGTCTGCATAATCTCTGTTACTTGGCAAAATTCAGAAATTAATTTTTCGACTTCTGGAAAAATTCTATTCGGGTTAATTGAAAAATTATATAAGTATTGCACGAAATGGATATTCCATTTCAAATATGCAGCAAATTTAAATGAAAAAGGAGAACAACCAAAATAAAAGAGCTCTTGCATTAAAAGCCAATTAATATTGATATCCTAAGTAAAATTGTCAATAGCAAAATTCGTTTATCTTGACTTTTGTGAGAACAGTTCACCGTTTCGCTTTCGTATTATTATGCAATGGGACTTTCGCCTTTCTTGTGCTTAACATTGATGCTTAGCATTTATTAACTCAACTTGTTAAGTGTAAAAACTATTTTGCAATGACATGACAGGGATTCAATTAAAGGGAAAAATAATTATTAATATCGAATGGAAAAGCGTGGCAAAATTGCTCTATAAACAATCTATTATAATAAAAAGTTATCCTATGACGAACTCCAGCAGTTTTTCAGATGTTCACTTAAATGACAAAACCGAAACCTTTTGTTTATTCTGAAATGAAATCAGAATGAAATATTTCGAAAATTACGATTTTGGGTTAACTTTCATTGAGTAGAAGAAAATATAACCTTTTATTTCTTGATCTAAATTTTAATTTCCACTACCAATAAATCAACAGTTAATTTAATTAAAGTTTAATGTTCAGAAAAAAATTACGAATTTAATTTAACCAAACTATCTTACTCCGAACTATTATCCAAACTATTATCCTCCAGTTGAAATTCAACTCGCCGGATTTGCAAGTTATACCATTTATCGAGAGAAAGATACTAAGCTATTTGCCATTGGCTCTTTTAATTTTCATGTACTTGATCAAATTTATCCTATTGTATCAATTACACTAGCTGTCAAATTTAATATATTTGTTTCTTCTTTGCGTTAAATATTCATTGAAGTCTATTATTCAACAGAAAAAAATAGATGCGACCTCGGAGAGTTTTCGTGTCCCTTGCCAGACAGGGCTAAATGTGTGATGATAGGAAATGACGATTATTATTGTGAGTGTCTTCCTGGCTACGTACCCAGAGAAGGTGAAGTAAAGAAAAATAAAGGCCCGTGTACAAGTAAGTATTAATATTTTTTTTAAAACACGTGTTATTCAGATTAAAATTCTGAACAATGCCACAAGGAAAATTATTTAAAATATATTATTTGATCAAACTGTTTTCAATTACAAGTGTTGTAAAAGGCAAAAGTTTCGCTCAAATATAGCATAGATTTAAACTATTTTCTAATAACTTTATACACATGTGTTTAATCTGAATAACATATGTGTTTTACACATGTATTATTAAAAATAAAATTCTGAATAACGCCACAAGGAAAAATCTTTAATATTTTATCAAATTTTTTATTAGATTGAAATATTTTCAATTACCAGTGTTGTGAAAAATGATATCCCTCAAATATTGCATAAATTTAAGCTATACTGTAACAACTTCATGTCAAAATACTGTAATTCTAAGTTAATGCCTTTCAAATGAGCTGAAATTTTTATAATCATTAGTAGATTGCTTCAAATTTTGATGGCAAAAAAACCTGTTTTTGAACTACCGCAAGAAAGCTTTTAAAAAAATAGCAAACGTGGAAAAACGTCTTGAATTTCTCAGTCTCGCTGACTTCTAAGTATTACGTATAATAAATAATTATCATGTAACCTCACATGAAAAAGGTTTTCGGGCGAAAAAAACTGTATTCATACGTCAAATCTGCACGATATTTTCAAATAATTTTAGGGCTACGTATGCGTATGGTTTTCCTGAACCCTGAATATGTTGTACGTTTTTATGATTTTTAATTATGTCAGCTTATCAGTCTTTTCATAAATTTTTCTCGTTTGTTTTGCTTACTATTTTAGTTTAAGTTATTCTCTTTGAAATGAGCTAAAATGTTTAAAATCATTAGTTGATTGCTTAAAATGCAATGTCAAGAAAAGAAGCCTTTTGTTGAACAACTACAAGAAATCTGTGATAAAAGAATTATTACCACTTGAGCAAGCGTGACCAAACACCTCCTATGTACATACGTAAATAATTTTTCCTTCTTGTAAATAATTTTTTGTACTCATTTTATTATCCCAGATTGCATTTTATTGCGTTTTTTTATGATTATTAATTATTTCCCTTTGCATCACTCAATTTTTTTTAAATTTAACTTTTCTTTTGCGAAATTTATCTTTTCCCCATTATTCCCTCATTTCTTAACAATTTCGATGAATGAGCAGGTAGCTCTTCGGGCTAGTTACTCAGTAATTATATCTTTAAGTCGGTAAATCGGAATAAACACCTCGATTTTCTCAGTTTGCTGACTTCGAAGAATTACATATAATAAACAATTATCACTTAACAAAGGTTTACTGGATAAATATAATTGCGAAAAATGTACAATGGATTAAACGAGGAACGAAATTGCACCACAACAACATCAATTTAAATTCGTTCAGTTAATTTAGTGAGAGTTATTTTTTAACTATTAAGTTTAAATAAAAAAAAATTTAGTTGTGGAAAACTCTGTTTTTGTACGACAAATATGCTCGATATTTACAAATAGTATTTGGAGTACGCATGCCGATGGTATTCCAGCAGATACCTAGATATGTAATATGCAATTTTTAATTAACTCAGCATATGAGTTTTTTGAATTTTTCTCAGTTGTTATATACTATGTGAGAATTTTGAAAAATATATTAAAATTACTTTTCTCCTTTCTTGGCCTCTTTCATAGAGATTGCTTATTGGCATTCTTTACATAATATTGCTTTGTTTAAAATCAGAAATAATTTTCAATTAAAAAATTATCCATATTTGCGATAAAACAAGGCTAGGGTATTTTTAACACTAGAAAGACTGAAATACCTATATTGCCCAAAAGCAGTCGAACTGACTGCATTGTGAAAGAATAACTAATGTATAAAGAAATTTGTTTAAAATTAATTTTTAATATTATTTTCAGTTACATAACAAGTTATTAGTATCAACAATAAAAATAATTATAAAAGTCACAAAATTCTAAGAAATTGTGTTATTATATACATCATTTCTTGTCTAATTGAAATTAACAAGCAGTCAAAATGACTTCCTTAGGCAATCTAGTGTTAAAGAAAGAGAAACTGGCCCTTTAGTGATGCAGTTACAGGCATAGGACAGCAAGAAGATACTTCAAAGGTATCAATGGGATTCGAATTTGCTACCTCCACGCCTTGCACAGCGTTTGGCGGGCGATGTTGCTAGACCAGGGACCATTTTTTTTTTAAAAGTGGTAGTTATTATTTTGCAAATGCAGTATTTTTTTTCACCACAAATTTAAACAATTATAAACGGTTAAGACTTAAGCGAGAAGGAATTTCAGCTAAGAAAGATCTTTATTCATTAAAAATTTAAAGACAAGAGGGACATATCTTATTTTTAATAGTATTTAAGAATCTTATGTAGAATAAGATTCTTGATTAGGAAGAATTAAATTTGATTATGTAGAAAAATTAGATTTCTTTGTTTATCAATTTTCAAAATGTCGCTTACAAATATGAGAATTTTTAAACATTTTCAAAAAGTATAGATGCAGAGTAATATAGGAAGAAAACAATTTATTGTTTTTCCAGTAAGAATTTATAATCTAAAAAAGAATTTTATATGAACGTAAAGAAGAACTATGCGAAAAATGATAAAAAAGATTTTTAAATTAAAAAATAAACATACCTTGTAAAGAAAAAAATTAAAAAACACTTCTGAAAATTACTATTCTGAATTAGACATATGAAAAAGCTTTTTTGATTTGTTATTTGAATAAAATATAAGACATGATAGATTACACGTAATTTTGCTGCATATTTCTTTCTATTCCACGGAGGACTTTAAACACTTGTTTTTCTTTCAAAAGGTGGGTGTGATAAAAGCTTCTGCAAAGAAGGTTCAACCTGTTTTCCTCTTGGCGAAGATTATTGGTGTATATGCCCTCCTTTCTTCGACGGAAAAAACTGCACTAAAGGAAATTAATTATAAGCAACTGTTCGTTTCCGTCTATTTTATTTCAGTAATGCTTATGGTTTTTTAAGGTCAAGTGTCAAAGTTCCAGTGCCCGGTATATCCTACACTGATGTTTTTTTAAGGTTCAGTGCCACTGTCCGGTATACATTTGCCCGATATACCCTGCACTGATATTTTTTTAAGGTCAAATATCATTACCCGGTATATATTTGCCCGATACTCCAAACACTGATGTTTCTTCTAATCTATCGTCAGTAAGTATTAAAATATCGAATAAATGTAGTTATATCCATAAATAAATTAATATCAAATCAGATGTAATAAATATTTCGGACATTCACCAAAACGACTATGTGATTGTCAACATTCACCGGTGAAAGTCAACAACCACCGATTTCGGTCATTCACAGTAACATGCTCATCATTTACATAATAACCTCACCAGGACGTTTATTTCATACATTGCCTAAATAGCATCCAGCATTATATATAATGCCTAGGCATTGTGTGAAATATAAATCATTTCATGCTTGCCGGCTAGTTTTAGGCATTATATATAATGCCGGATTTCATACTTTGCGGGTAACATATGTACCATTTACAATGCCGCAATAACTATAAATACTTAAATTATTAGCTTCGGGAAGTTTTTAGTTGTTCACTTCATTCAAAAGCAGTTAAAAGCCGTCTGATTCAAAGTTGGCGCGACCGTCGGGTTTGATGACGCGCACGTGTCTACAGCAGTTTCACTACCATATGGACAGCACCATAATAACTGAAAAAATTAAATAATATGATGCTACGACAGAATTTATAAAGAGTAGTTGTCAAACCGGGGTGTCTCAGCTCATAGAGCACTTCAATCCCAATGAGGTCCAAGTTAGAAACCCAGCGATGGACAAACGATACCAAGTTCGCACCAAGCTCACACCGACCACAGTGCTGAATCAAAATATCATCAGTGGTACACAGATCATGAGTTAGAGTCCTCTTGCCATCGTTCTAACCATGGAACGTTTTTGTGGCTTTTCTCTGCATGTTAAGGAAATGAAATAATATTTTTCACAACAGTGTGGGTTAAATTTATAACCCATTATCTTATACTGCCAATGTTAGCTTTCATGTCCGTTATTATATTCCCGGTTGTGATACGGGTTGAATAGTGTTTGCAGTGCTTCTTCTTTTCATTCAATAGATGGCGTGATACATTATATACCATTGGAAAGCTGAAAATGGATCTATTCAATGGTTATTAATCATTATGTGAAATTTTTTTAGCAAGTGAATGATTTAATAACAAAGTTCACGCATTCATTTGGATATATACGAGATTTAGTTATTGATTTAATTCTATTAACAGAAAGTGCATACAGGTGTGAAGATGGCGATTGTCCAGGTGCAAATACAAAGTGCGTCCCGGATGGGAATACGTATAAATGTGAATGTCTTGATGGTTTTGAACTAGTAGATGAAAGCAGAAAAAATACAAAGGAAGCGGCATGCAAAAGTAAGTTTAATACATCTTTTAAAAATTGAAACACTTATTCGAACACTAAATTACGAATTACGTAAAAGAAGGTTAGCTTTAATTTCATGAAATTTCGAAATCTAAATTTATTATGCATCTATAAAATTCGCTTTGAAAGGCACAGAAAAATTTTGTACTTGAGTAATACTGCTTACGCGGAATTTACTATTAACAGCAATTACTACCATGAATAACAGTGTAATTAATAAAGAAGATAAATTTAACACTAGGTTTACGGGACGCGTCATTTTGACGTTTAACACGTTTGAATTTTTATTTTATCTCCTGTAATGACTTTTATCCATTGATTGAGGTAAGTATATACTGAAGTCTATTTTCTTCAAAAGCATTGAAATATTGAAATTCTCCTTGTGGTATACCTATCTCTACGGATATGCGTCAATTTGACGCCATCGTAATTTAGACAAAATTTGGAGTAAACATATAAGCATGACATCAATAAAAAATAGGAATGTACTGACAATACTTCGATCCTTTATCCGATAAACAACTGTTGCCGATAAGCAATAGCAGAAATAGCTAACGCAGAATGTCAGTAAATAACCACTAAGTAAATTTAGCAAATATAAAGTGGCGAATTGTTTAATCCTGCAAATTATTTAGAAATAGTGGTGGTTAAAAATCTGCTGAATTGATTTTATTAAATACGTATTCGTATATACATGTGTTCGTAGAGATAGGTATATAAGA
The DNA here is from genome assembly GCF_982258835.1 of Parasteatoda tepidariorum. NCBI lineage: Eukaryota > Metazoa > Arthropoda > Arachnida > Araneae > Theridiidae > Parasteatoda > Parasteatoda tepidariorum. The sequence goes on from NC_141759.1 coordinate 37,207,790, forward strand.
AACGTCCGTAAACCTAGTGATGTATTCTTTCATGAGTCAAATTGACGCGTGTTCGCAGAAATAGGTATATAAGAAACGCCCGTAAACATAGTGTTAAATACTTTTCTGATACTACAGAATTGATAAGTTATAGTTGTCGGAGCAGTGCGCTTGAAATGGTTGGAGATTCATTTACATCTCTGTTCCATCGACCAGTTTCAGTTATGGCAATTAAGTTCTATCAACAGCAATTGCACACAGGTGTAAGGATGGCGATTGTCCGAGTGCAAATGCAAAGTGAGTCCTGGAAGGGAATACGTATAATTGTAAATGCCTTGATGAGTTTGAACCGATAGATGAAAGCCAGAAAAATACAAACGAATCGGCATGCAGAGCTATGTTTTATACACCTTTTTAATTTACATGGACATTAAATTACAAAATACAGAAAAGAAAAATAGCTTAAATTAACTGAAATTTAAAATATATATTTACATTCAGCAAAGAAACTGACCTTATAACTTCTGAACGGCTGGTCAGATTTTCATTCTGTAAAGTATTATAGCATTATCTCAAAGATATATACTATATATTTAATCCATAGGTTGTAAAATAAAATCAAGCAATGTGACGTGCATATACATCGAACGAAGAACAAATGGTTTTTTTATGTATTTTACTACCGAGATATTTCGTTTATCATTATAACATATATATGGGTTTTTTTTTGCTGCCCAATATAAAGAAAGTAGTGATGAAGTGGTTATAATATAAGATATATGGTTTTGGACCATAAGTCTTCACCCCCTCCCCCCCAAAAAAACTTGCGATATAAAATATTTAGCAGTTCTATTGGTATTATAAAATAAAAATACCTAAATCATAATTGTATTTTATTGGAATTGCGTGTTTTTATAGAAGACTTGTATACACGTCACACTGATTTTGTACGATTATTAGTGCGATTCAACCAATACTGATTTAGTACGAAGTGTACGCGTCAAACGCTCTGCAATAATGATTTCCTACGAAGTATACGCGTCAAACGCATTTTACTGGTTAACTGTAACCGTGACGTAATATGCTTATTTTGATCAAAATATATATATATTTCTAAAGTAACAGCAACATCAAATTCACGTTTATCACCTTCAAAATAAGATTAGCAGAAGAAGTTTTAAAAAGTTGACTTTTATAGGTTAATCCACTATAACAGTTTATACTCTAATGTCATCTAAATGTTTTGTTACTCTGATGTCATCTGAAATTATCACATTTATCTCTATATGTCTTGATTTATTATTTGAACTATAACTTATTTTTATAATAATTATAATTAAATAGTTTTCACAAGAATGAATAATTTTTATTAATTGGTTTGTCAATGATGAACATTTTTTAATGCGAGGTATAAGCATTTTTATATCATCTGAAATTTCAGAATTTTTTATACATGGCGACGACTATTTTATTATTTTTTCATGGCGACAACTGATTTAGTTCTGCTTCAATTTTCAAAAGTACCCAATTTCTTCACTGAAAAAAAAGTGATACACAAGCATTAATTAACAGCAAGCAAAGTACAACGAAATAAAATTGAATGCGAAATGAAATTGAAAATTGTCAACGAGATGATTTTTGTATTATTGTCCTAAGAATTTTGCATGAATGGTTTACCATTTAATTGCCTCCATTTCTTTATTATACATAGTTTATTGCCAGTTTGAATATGCCTGGTGAAAGTATTTCTTTACGCAGTAGACCAATTTTTAAATGTTCGAAATTTTCATATTAATCCATCAACGCGATAAAGCAGTGAAAACCTATGGCGTGAATTCTGGGCGGCCGATTCTGATTACCTGAACAGAGAATTACATGATCAAGGAATGCTCAAAATGCAAAACTATTCAAATCAATCTGATTATGCCTGGTGGCCCAGAGGATAGAGCGTTCGCCTCCTAGCGAGGTGATCCGGGATCAATTCCCAGCGATGGCCGGTCGAAACAAATTTTGAACCAGGCTCGCAAGGAGCACAGTGCTCACGTAAAATGTCCTCAGTGGTTGGCAGATCATGGTTTCGATTCCTATTACGGTCAGGCTAACCATGGAGGGGTTTCATGGTTTTCCTCACCATTTAACGCAAAGGCTGGTTAGTTGCATCAAGAAGTACTCGACAAATTTGAATTTCTCCCAATACTTGATCCAGGAGTTCCCTTGACTTCTTGATGGGGTTCAAAATTACAAGGGCTGCGGAGTTGAACAGTGGTAGTCGTAAACTAAGAATGGGGTCGGCTGTTCGACCCCGGTTATAAAATAAAATAAAATCTAATGTAGACCAGAGGATATTATTTACTATTCTACTGAACACTTACGCTCTACACTCTGCACTTACGATACATGCATATGTTTGAAAGAATGAATTAATGCATATGGTTAATTTACTTATGATATTTAACAATGTAACGACTTCTATTAAAATAAATTAATTGTAAACTACTTTTTAACAAAAATATAGGTTTTATGATCTGATTAACATTTATTCGAAGTGTTATTAGGATCCAGTTAGTAAAACCAGAGCTAGGCTTATTGATTTAATAGCTGTTCCAGTGTATTTAATTTAAAAGCAATAAATTTAACAATTAGAATTTATGAATGATTCTGTTTTGTACAAAATGTTTTGTAATAATGTTTACGTTTTTTTTTTCATCTAAAATTTTGAAGGAAAAGGTAAATGCGACTGTGGAGTACGTTCAACTGGATGTAAGAGGGATGAGGACGGAAAAGCAATCTGTGATTGTTTTGAAGGTTATGCGCAGTACAGAGACATTTGTTTAGGTAACATCTTTACATTAGAAGTGAATCAATTTGAGTAATGCATGCAGCAAATTTTGGAAAAAATAATTTCGAAAATAAAAAATCTTTATAAATTAACTTTACTTTATAGATGAATGCATGTGCATCGTATGGAGTGAAAAAAAAAAGAAATTAATTATTAAATTAGTAGGGAATATTTTGCTATAAAATTCGGATCAAAACTGAAATACATATACCAACTCATTTAATAAAACTAAAATTCTTCATCTTTTATTTACTGTAATAGTTTGTCCTTCCCTGTAGCTTTACGTTATTAGGTTAGGCAAAGCACTTTTTTTTGTAGTACATGTCATCGAAGTAAATATGAACTTCGTTCAATATCATTTTGTATATAGTATTGCTTGACGTCAACTTCTGATCGTCAAAATTAAACAAAATCAAACAATTTCCTCCTTCATTCACTATTAACCTTTTCAAATGACTGTAAAAATCTCTTTGCCCTGTATCTTTATTAAAACTACATAGCATTGACGCAGTATAATAAGGTATCAAATGTACTATTATTACACTATGCACTATATTAGTATATTTTGCACCATATCACATTACAAGTAGTATTTATTAAGTGTCATTGGCGCAAAAATATCCAAAATGAAATAGTAGTATTTCTCTATTAATTTTGCTTTTAATATAGGATATGAACAACTGTGACAGAAGTGTAGGTCTCGCAACCAACCATCATGCTGTTTACATGGTTGTTAGTTATATATGGAGATAATAAATCTCACTCTCATTAGGCAGTTTCATTTAGGAAGTTTATATATATATATATATATATATATATATATATATATATATATATATATATATATATATATATATATATATATATATATATATATATATATATATATATATATATATATATATATATATATATATATATATATATATATATATATATATATATATATATATATATATATATATATATATATATATATATATATATATATATATATATATATATATATATATATATATATATATATATATATATATATATATATATAGTTGTAGTGTATCGATGGTAATATTTACTGTGTATTATATATATTGTAGTAATATTGATAGTGCATTTACTACCTATTAAAACTGAAACAATTGCTATAATACCAGTGGTGCGTATTACGGAATTTAGTTAAGACTAGATTGCCTAAGGAAATCATTTTGACTGCTTTTAATTTCAATTAGAAAAACAATGATGTATATAATGACACAATCTCTTAGAGTTTTTTGCAACATATAATTTTTTTATTGTAAATATTTATTAATAATTTGTTATATAACTGTAAGTAATATAAAAAATATAAAAAATTTATTTTAAACTAATTTTTTTATACATTATTTTTTCTTTTACAATCCAGTCATTTTGACTGCTTATGGGCAATTTAGGCATGTAGTAAGTTTCAGTCTTTCTAGTGTTAAGCATCATTTTCGGTTTTTTTTTTTTTTTTTTTTTTTTTTTTTTTTTTTTTTTTTTTTGCATTTATATTACGAACTAAAATCACATTTCCATTACTCTAGCTTTTCAGTGCTAAACTGATTTTTTTAAATTCATTTAATATCTATTACCAAAATTAATTAAGTATCATTGGTGTCAACTTAATTAATGCCATTTTTCACGTTTATCTTAAACGGATGACTACCATTAATTTCTCTATCAATTTTTCTTTTCAGTACTTACTTTTTTTTCAATTACCATTGATTTTAAATTAATTTTTTTTATAAAAACAAATTTTAAAAGCAGAGCTGTGATCAAATTGTGCACACGTTTTCAAATGGCTTTCGGAATACTAATTTAGGTACCTGCTACCACATTCAAATTCATCATTTAATTTATTTACTAGAGCGAATGCTTGGTTATTAAAGGACTTGTGGTGATGATCGTATAAACAAACAACATCAATGATGTAATTGTTTGAATATTGAAAAAAAATAAAAATAGTTAAATTTAGAACAACGGCTAATACTTAACAAATCAGTAAATACCATTTTTCTAATCTCTATCTCATACGATCTAATTGAAATTTTTAAATCAATATTATAGGATTGAGAGCGAAATTTACCCCCTTCGCACACTGTCTAAATTTCGGGACGCTAGCATAAATTATTCCAGAGTTACAAGAAAGACACACAGAAACTCTTCATTTCATTATTAACAAAATTTCAATGTTTGTTGAAAAATCATTAAGGGGATTTTAAACCAATGAAATTTAGAAAGCTTGTTCAAAATAATTCGATATTTTCAGGATACCATATTTTTTTAAGAATATGATAAAATGAAAACATGATAAACATATACATTGACAAATTCTCTTTCATTTATGTTTTAGATTGTTATTGTGGTCAACATAGCTTATCTTGCTCATTTGATGATGTAGGAAACAAAAAATGCCTGTGTATTGCAGGTTACGCCCAAAGAAACATAACATGCGCAGGTAAAATTTTCAAGACAAGGTATTAAAAGTTATTTCTAAGGTCATAAGCACTAAGTCTATTTCTTTTAACACTTTAAAAAGAAAAAATATATATCTTAAAAACTTTTCGACAATAGAAGTTGCGAAAGTTATCTTTTGACAGATTATGAATTTATAATTTTGCTATTAATTATAATAACTATGCTATTTTATAGCTATACAATAACTATACTATTTAATAGCTTACTATAATTTTATTTCATAACCGTCGTTGAACCACCGACCCAATTTTTTGGGTTTAGGACTACCAATGTTCAACTACGTAGCCTTGAAACTTTGAACCCAATCCAGAAGACAAGGAAAATCGTGGATCAAGTATTGGGAGAAATTGCCTTCGCGGAGGACATTTTTATGGAACTAACCAGCATTTGCGTTACATGGAGAGGGAGACCACGAGAGCCTCCCACGTTTAGCCTGACGGCAAGGGGACTCTAACCCATGATCTGTCTACCACTGAGGATATTTCACGTCAGCACTGTGATCGGTGCGAGCCGAGTGTAGGATTCGTATCGACCAGGCATCGCTTTGATTCGAACCCGGTTCTCCTCATGGGAAGACGAACGCTTTATCCCCTGAGCCACCACGTCTCCTATACTATAATTATACTATTTATATGATAAATGACAGTTGAGCAGTTTATTTTTGGACTAAGTTCTCTATTGCATTTTGTGCAATTCATGCTGTTATGCCACCAAGCAAATATTATTACTAATTTAATATAATTGATTTTGTTATTAATTAATAATGTGCATAGTAAGTAAAAATTAAAACACACATTTGATTAAAAAATTATTGCATATTACGTTATTGTACATTGTATTGTGCATTATATTCTTGTAATCTGCATGGGGTAAAAAAAATATAGAAACAGTAAAATAACTCGCAAAATATGCATAAGACTGAAAACTATTAATACGCTAAAAATAAAATGCGCAAAAATAATGCGTAAAAATTAAAATATGCATGAGACTGAAAATAAAAACTATATAATAATATACTTGCTCTCTATAAAATTACATACTTACTCTCCTGCTGTCTACCGTATCTAAAAATGATGGAAATTGTAAAATATATCTCGAAATGTGTATGAGACAAAATTTTTAAAATACAGGATTGAAATATTAAAAAAAAAACGTATTAAACAACGGATCGCAAATTTGTCTCTCCCAGCAATAAGGTGAAGGGAAAAAAAACATTTCAAAATCTACTATGTGAGCAGCCAGTATTTATTCCTGATTTGGATTTTTCAGAAAAATGTACCCTTATTTGACTAACAGGTTTTTGTGGTTTCTTAGATTATATAGAACACGCACTCACCCCTAAATTAAGCGGCCCAAATTCGAATCGAATCCAAGAGATGACTTATCGATACGAAATCTGTTCCAAGTTCCCACCGATCACAGGGCTGATTAAAAAAAATTCTTGGTGTTAGACGGATCATAAGTTTGAATATACTTGCCGTTGGGTTATTCGTGGGAGGCTTTCACGGTTTTCATTTCCATTTAACGCGAATGTAGTTTAGTTTTCCCAAAATGACTTTTGCAAACGATAGTTTGTCAAAATGCTCGATTCATGAGTTCTCTCATCTTCTGGGTTCGTTACAAAATCACATAGTGATCAATCAACGCGAACGAAGTAAAGCATCTTAAGTGTTTTAGTTTGATACTTATGTTTGCTTCATAACTAAGGTGATCTCCTAAGCAAGGAAAGAAATTCAACCGGTTCTTTTACGCAACGAACTTTGCTTTGTGAACAAAGTGGCTTTTTGGGGGGGAAATGTTTATGTTTTGGCTTTAAACTCGCTTAACAGTTAAATTAGCTACGTCTTAAAAGAAAATTTTTAGTAGCTGATCATTCATGACAGAAAAAAGGATATAGATTTGCATAGTTAGGAAACCAGTTAATATATTTTTCCAAGTTTCAAAATTAATTTCTTAGTAAATTAACAGATGACGCTGATAAATGGAAAAAAATATATATAACTCTTTTCATGCTGCGTGTCAGACAATCTCAAGTTTTTTTTTTAATAAAAAAAACATCTTGTTTAGTTAAATTCGTCATCAGACAGCACAAATATTTAGCAAATCATGCATTTCAATGCAATTTTGTTTTATTTGCAAGTGTTTTCTTAACCTTTACTAAAAATACCCACAGTTAAAGTGCCTTACAATTGAGATAGGACTATCATTTTTAACTATATGCATACATTTATTCTTGCTTTAAAAAATTACCTGGCTCACCTTATTTTTAAAATCGCCAATATAGCAAGATGATTCAATCTGATAAAAATTATCAAAATCAATGGATAACTCTCAATTATTGTAAACTTCTCTGAGCCCATATAATGCAGTGTTGAAGTAACTTTTTAAGCATTTAAAAATAAGACAAACGCATATCATTTTCATAAAATTTGTTTGTTTTTTTCATATATCGTTTTGGGTCATTTTCAGAAATAACGTAAAATGCTTTTACCTAATATAGGCTATATTTAACCTATTCATAAATAACTGTTTCAAAACCACAGCAATTATAAAAATAGCGTATTATTCGTAAAAAAAAGACGTTATTTCGTGCATAGCGGCAGAGCCTTCAAAAAACATTCCTAATTTATATTCCTAATTGAGTACGCGTAACTCTAGTAGAATTGAAGAGATTTCGTCTATTTGTGAGATTTAAATCTGATTTAATTAGATACTTGTAAGCGACGTCATACGTGTGTGTCAAACCTGATTGTCTTCGGAATTGACGAATGCTACGAAAACGCAGGGCTAAAGAGAATAGAAGGGCTGGTTCACTCCTTTGAAGTATCTCTTGCCGCGCCGATCCTCCGACGTCACTCTAGTGACGTCACTTTGGCGCAAAGCTCGCACTTTTACTTCAAGAACGGAGCGTTTGGCTTTACTAGCTCTAACTAATATTGGATCATTTCTTTTTGCGAGATATTCTAAGACATTTGTTATTTTCTATAATGACTTTCCTCAGTTTTTGCAGTGAATTTACAAGAATTTAAAACTATTATCGAAATGCCAGTTTGCGCGATTGCAACTTGCGAAAATTCTGATATAAAAACAAAAGGAAAAAGTATAAATTTTCGCGTGTTCCCTAAAGTAAATGAACAACTATGTAAAGAATGGATTCCGAAATGACACAGTTAATGTAAAACCGCAATACGTTTATTCTGTCGTAAAGAACTTTTATAAAAATTCATTATCTAAATAGAAACCGATTCGCTACTTCATAAAGAAAGGCAGGTGAAAAGAATTAAAAAATAGATAAAGTCAAAGAAAATTAAAATGTAAGTAAAAAGTATAAATAAAATATAGTATATAGTTGAAATTCTCCTAATTTCATAACATATTTTTTAATGTAGTAATTCTAAATATTTATGATTTTTTTTAAAAATTATATTCTCTTCAATTTAAATATCTATATATTATATCATCGTAAATTTAAATGTCTATAAGCAATTGTAAAATTTCTGATGTCATTATGAACCTAAATTATTATTTTATTTCAGTAATTAGCGTTTAAGGTTGATGTTTCCTAATGATTAAGTATGAACAAATTGCTATTAACGGCGTATTTTAAAATCAGGGATTCTAAATTTAACTTAACTTATCGTTATAAAAGAATATGTAGATAAAAAAATTGTCGATATATGCCTTCATTTTACTTAATAGTTAAAGTTAAAACTGAACTTTTTAAAATAAAGTATTTATCGTGTCATTTTCACCAACTAGCAAAACATTTTTATAAGTTTAAAATGGTATTTTTTTTTAATATAATAACCAAGAAAGTTTTTTTTGAACTATGTTTATGAACGGAAATAATGTGTTAATTACGTAAAGTTTGAAGGCTAATAACCAGAAAAAGTCTAACTTATTTTTACAAAGAGAAAGATGCAAAGTTATCATATCTTTGCTTGCGATCTCCGAGATCTGTAGACACAGTGACGTCATGAGGAGGGAAATCGTAGCTTCAGCTCTAAGAGCGGAGTGAACTAGCCCTTGTATTCTCTTTAGCCCTGACGAAAACGTCGCTGGCAAGTATCCAATTGCAAGTTTCAGGACTCCCAGTATGCAATTAATCAGAATCTATCATCCTTTTCTTTTGTTTATTAATTATTCAAACTTCGAAATATTTTCTAATAACGTGACTTTTTTTATTTTGACAGCGATGTGTAGAAGTAACAGTGATTGCTTAAATGGCGGCATATGCAGATACGACGGAAATGGTTACTTTTGCAGTTGTAAAGAGCATTACAAAGGAGACAAATGCGAAACAAATGATGTCTGCGATTCAATGATAGAAAAATGTGATGCAATTGGAGCTGTGTGCACTTACAATGAACTGCTGCGGAAAGGATTTTGTGAATGTCCTCCTACCAGAACATTCAACAGAAAACGGAAAATTTGTGAAGGTAAATATGTTTGCCAAGTTTACCATAATTAGTAAAAATATTGGAAACCCGGAAATCATTAAACACTCGTTTCTCTTTTATTTATTTATTTACAGCTGGACTCTTTTATACTACAGTAGGACTCTTTTAGAGTCTGACTGATTTCAAAATTAAAAATCTCGGAAACCTGGGGTGATAGAAGGAAACGTAGATATGAAACAAACGGTGTGTCGGTTTTGAAAGCTGTGAAACTCATGCGCACAAATTTTGTGACTTAATTACAGAAATTGCCAAAAGATGGCGCTATTTCCTGCACAGTGTTCTTGAATCGAATATAAATGCTGTAAGATTGTAAGCTTGCCTGCGAAATTATAGTATCAGAAGCACGCACTACTTCATAGAATGTGCGTTTTAAACCTTATAATTCAAGTACGACTACCTGCTTTTACTTTTTAAACCTAGAACTGGTCATTTTGATCATCGGTGGCCTTTCGAACCATCTGTTGGCAATTTTTTATAAAATAAATTTGTTATTTACAGAAAATTCATAATAATTTTTATAAATTTTTTGTAAATAAATTCGAAAATTTCTGTTTACTTTTCTTACAAATTTCACAATAAATATACCAATGATCTATCTCTCTTTGTTTCCAAGATTTTTAAATCTTAAAATCAGTCATTCCTCCGATGATATTTTTTGGTTTGTTTTTCGCTTTTTGTTAAATCTTATCCTGGTAGCAAAACTAGATCAGCATGGTGGCAGGACCAGCAGATTGATTTTTGCCTTTTAGATAAAAAAGAAAACAAGCATTAAAGAAAACAAATTGCCGGCAAATTTAAACTACATATACAAAAAAATTATAAAATACCTCCTTTGTATCAACAGCTTGCCTTTCATCTTTATAGGTTAAGTTTAACTCTTTTCCTATTAAATTTTAGTTAATGAATGTTAAATATTTTATTTAAGTATTAGAGTAATTTATGCTAAATAGCAGTATTCGACATTTCTGCCTTTTAAAACTTATGAGCCTACTATCATTTGTACATAAGTGTTTAAACACATGCTCTGCGCATAAATTTCAGAAATATCCCTTTGTGTTGCATATTTATTTAAAGGTTTCTGCAACTGGGCTGATTATTAGATTTACGAAATAAGAAACAAATCTATAAGAAATATAATATTCATCAAATAAAAGATTTTTTTTCTAACTGGAATACAGAAATATAAAAAAAGGTGTAGAGACATAGAATTTCTTCAGAAATCAAAATTGTCAGTATAAATAAAAACGCAAAGGTTCAAGATCTAATTTTTAAAACTTTTTTAAATGGTGATATCTGTTTTGGTTATTTATCGCTTTGAAAAAAATGATGAATAAAATATCTAATAAGCAACGTGATTTTGGCGGAGACAATAAACTGTTTCTTTTTAAATGCTTTCTCTCCTCATAACAGGCCTCATAAGTATAAGTAAAAAGATCGCCGAAGCCATGAAAGAAGTTCAGCTGATTAACGAGTTTACTTTATGTATGTGCGAGAAAGAGAAAACCTTATCGAACGTTTCAGAACTGGTTTTATTTTTATTCCGAGCACAGGAGATGCTTTTATGAACAAAATACTAAAAAAAGTATTGAAGTAGTATCGATGTTTTGGCTTTTAACTCGGTTTACAGTTAACTTAGTTTCATCACAAATTGAAGTTGTCCATTTCTGGTTGTTGTTGAGCATTTCTCACTAATTGTCCATTTCTGTTTTCATTTTTATGTCTGAAAGCCAAGAACGTGAAAGCAAGTACCCATTTTCTTGATTCATTATTAAAAAATTTACATTTTGAATCCTAAAGCGTAGAAATTTTAAATTAGTATTACTGAAATCATTGAATTGGTCTACCTCTTGGCTATTTTTTTAAAGAAGAATGCATGCAAAATTAGTATACTGATTTAAATTACTAATTTTTTTTCATTTAATTCAAAATTTCAAAACAACTTAATTCACTAGTTCAGCTCAAGTCTATTTAAATGTTTCAAGTTGTTTCATGTTTAAAATAAAAATTATTTACTTTTATTAGATATTTGCAAACCGGGAATTTGTGTGCATGGAAAATGTGAAGTTGTGGATTATCACGAAAAATGCAGGTGACTATTTAAATAAAAGTCATAAAAAGTTTATTTTTAAAACATAACTGAATGGCACTTTCAAACTTCAATTCGAATTTAAACATTTTGCAGGTGTTACGACGGTTACGAAGGAGACGATTGTGATCAAAAAATATCTAAAATCACAGGTAAGGAAATTTTTTTTTCTTTTATTGTGAGTAAAATGCTAGGAATAATCCATATGGGTATAGCTTAAATATAAATCACGCACAACTGTTTTATAAAAATCTAATGATGAATTCACAGCTTTCCATTGTTCTCCGTACATTTTTATTAACCAGAGAATCACTTGAAAGGATCCAGTTTTCCCACATTCATTTCCTCACCCGTTATCCTAAAAAAAGAAAAAAACAAATCAAACCGGAAGTCCTCCTCCTATGACGACATAGCAGCTCAGATTGGTATAAATCAATGCATTCGTATCATCAAGAGGAAGTAAAAAGCACCTCCTATTGTGCTGCCACCTACTGATAATAGAGAGAACCTCAGTCAGGAATAAGGCGATAAAGCTGACCCTAATATGCACGTTTGATACGTAGGTTTTGAATATAACTTACATCTTATGTCGTGTGGAAAAAAAAATTATGAACGAAAAAACTATATAACGTTTTTTACGAAAGTTGTAGAAAATAGTGAAATATCGTGCTATAAGTTATAACAATATAAGTTATAAAAATTTTTTTAAAAGAATCTAATTTCTGATTTTGAAATTGTACTTCTTTTACTTGTATGTCATTTCTGAGCTGTGCTTACCCCTTTGAAATCAAGTTAAGGAGACAGTACTTCTTTTAAGAGACTTCGAAATAAGATAATTATCTCAAATATTAGTACAAAAAAAAAAGAGTTAAAAATTCAAAAAACTGCTAAGTACTCTCATCGTTTGCGGTAAAAATTTGAAGCACCTTGTGCTAAAGATTTTAGCCGAAAGAAAAAGAGATGTAACAGGAGAAAAATGGAATTACATTTCTGATTTTAATAATTATAATAATTAATTTAAGGTTGCACAAAAATTACGGTATTTAACATACACTACCCTAAAGTAATAGAAGATACGAGTAAATTTTCAGTTTCTTAATTTTTTTTTAAAATTTCTCAAGAAATACTTAAAGGATTATTTTGTAACATTTGAGGTATTTCGTTCATGCAATTTTTCATAGTTAGCGATAAGATTTACAGCATTCGGAGATTTGCAAGACCTACATTAAATTACGAAAAAAAAAACAGAAAACGGAAGTTTTTTTGAACACCCTATGCCTGAAGAAACTAGCAAAAAACTAACTTGTATTGATTAATTTAGCTATTTTTAATAAGTGCAAAAAGGTTCATAAACCTAAAGTAACTATTTATGGAGCTATGGACATTTTTATAAAAAATTAATTTTTTCGGCTTACCTGTTTTTGCTGTAACTTCATAAATATTCAATGGAATTAAACAAAATTTTTGGTGCAATTTAAGATAAAGTACAAAATTGTTGGTTTTAAATTTTAAAATAATTCGTTAAGAACGGCGCAAGTTAAGAGTGTTTAAGCTAGCTCTTTTATACAGTGCATGCGCAGAAAAAACTTTAAAAAGTTTTCTCATAATTTTGTAGGGAATCGTATTTGGCAATTAATGATAAAAGCTTAATTTGAGTATTTTAAAAATTTTAAACTAAGCTTCAGGTAACTCCCTAGGAATTTTTTGTACTTTTTAAAATAAAGCCCAAAACGATAAGGGGTTATCCACAAATTTCATCATGTACTAAACAAGATTTATTAAAACTGAGACTGACAATGTGTGGGATCACCCAATGGAAGTATGATTTCTTTTGCATATTCCTTTTCTCGATACCATCAAAGATTATAGCTTCCGGACGATTATTGTAAGGTATTATCATTTGTTATTAAATTGTGTCTCAAGATGCAAAAAAATTTGTAAAAAATCCTGATTATTTATAGCTTACTTCAAGTACAAAAACAACTTCAAAATTATTTCTTTGAAACTTTTTAAATTTTTATGATATTCAAATTAATATTTTTTTATTAGTTGCCAAATACTAGTCACTACAAAATTATGAAAAAACCTTTTAAAGTTTTTCTTTGCATGTGCAGTATAGCTCAAATAATAATAAATTGCACAGATTTAGACGAATTGTCTTTTATTTTAAATCGACAATTTTGTAATTAATTTTGAATTGCTTCAAAAATTTGGTTTAATTCCATTTAATATCTAAAAAGTTATAATGAAAAAAGGTAAGGCAAAAATATTAATTGTTCGTAAAAATGTGCATATCTCTACAAATCTGTTTACTCTCGGTTTACGAAATCTTCTAAATCTTTTATTTGTGGTAAGGATTTTGTTCTGATAATGTTTGAAGGGTTTCTTTGGTGGGAAATTAAAACGATTATTAAGGAGACCCCTCCCCTCACTATGGAACTCAACTGACGAAGGGGTGGAGACGAGGAGGGAAAATTCTAAATACACTTTTAAACCTTTTAATTTATTTTTCACAAGTGAACTGATGAAGGATATTTTCTCCATTTGGCACTATCTTTCGGTACACGAAAAATATAAAACCATCACCATATCATAATTTGAGACATAAAGCGCGCGATATGTTAGATTCGCAATCAGTTTTTCGCTCAAAATTATGCCAAGCAATTTTACAATATTCAGTTTTTTAGAGATATTTAAATAGTAAAAAGTTATTAGTTTTTAGATTTTTGGATAAGTATCTTTATTTTTTTTGCAATTAAGGTGGAAGAAAATTTTTAGCAACATCCAGACCACTTTTCTTCAGTTTAAACTGCAATAAAATTAGATCTTAAAAAAATCTAAAAACTGAGAAACGTGTAGTTTTAAATTGCTTACTCAAAACTACAAATCGCATCATTTTATTACTCAAAATTTTTAGGAAAAAATTCGCTTAAGTTCCAAAAGTTATCAAGGGCTATTTCTTTTAAACTAATAAAACGACCATACCATTTTTGAAAAGTATTGTGCTGTCTAATCTGTCTATTTCATTAAAAGTTTGTTTAATACAAAAAAAAATATAGGGAAAATACAAATTCAAAATTAACCAAGAATCTAAGACGGTTAGGGTAGAGGTATCTTAAGGAGTTGTTCCTACGTGGTGGGTATTTAACAGCGTGACCGAAAACTGTTAAGTGCCATAAAAATTAAGATAACAAAGCAGATCTTTATTTTCTGAATTCTTATGTTGCCATTTAAAATGTATGAATTTTTTTGAATTTTAGGATATTAAAAATTTAGTGATGTATATTTTTTTTCCAGATAAGTTAGAGTGGAGTATTGTGTTAGCTTTGTTAATTGCATCACTTACTTGCTTCATAACAATCATTCTCTGCTTTCTTAGATCTCGGAAG
Organism: Parasteatoda tepidariorum; assembly: GCF_982258835.1. Taxonomy (NCBI): domain Eukaryota; kingdom Metazoa; phylum Arthropoda; class Arachnida; order Araneae; family Theridiidae; genus Parasteatoda; species Parasteatoda tepidariorum. The sequence continues at coordinate 37,223,039 of NC_141759.1, forward strand.
TAAGCTTACTTCTGTTGCTAAAATTCAAATGTAATAATCTTTTGAATTGTTTTGTACAATCATGATTTCTCCTTGTACACATCTCAATGATTAATAATTAGTTCCTTGGATTTAAGTAAATAAAGGATGATAAAGACTACTTTGATGATTGATTTGTCTGTAAATGACTTCATGTTTCTGATTGTCTTTAGTTATAATGTACAGTGGCTCCCAAAAGTGCTCGTACACTTATGACTCTCAATGAAATAGGGACAGTTCATTAATTGAAATGAATATTTCTGAACGGATATAAACTTTTAATTTAATGCTAAGATCTTAGCATTAAATAATTATTCTGAAATATTCATTTTAATTAATGAACAGAGCCCTATTTTGATGAAAAATGTAAGTGTACGTTCACTTTTTGGATCCACTGTAAAGAAAGTAGTAGTCTTGAATTCAAATATTTTTAAATTCCGTTTTCTGTTTTTTTTTAAAATTCTTATATACAGGTATTATCTTTATATTGAACTACTAGTATAGATGTTAGAATGTTAAAATTAAACATATTGTAATAATTTTTTGGGGTAAAAAAATTTGACTGTTGATTCCATTCTTTTTTCAAACATAAATAGACTAAAATTGTTGTTAAATATGACTAACCCCGATGAGAAAAATTACTTCTTTTGCAATTTTATTAAAAAATTACAATTTTATATTTTAGTGTTTGCCTTAGTGGCTTATAAATTCTAGCCAAAGCTATGAGTTTTTTTTCTCGAAGTTTAGTCGAAATTGCGTTTTTCTGTAACAAATCTATGTAAAAAAAAAATTATTATTGAGCGTGTGTGAAAGAGATCTAAGGAAGAAGAAGAAGAAAAAAGGGAGCTAGTAAGGTCGGAATAAATGCCTCGTTAACGAGATTTTGCGTAAGTAACAAAATTTAAATTTTAGATTAGCGAAACTCTGAGACATTTTCTTGGATTATAAATTATCAATTCGTAGAAGAATCAGGAGCCTGAACTTTGATGTTGTGAGCTTTCGATATAGTGTTTCCTCGAATAAATAATTTGAGTTTTTGACAATTAACCTCCTTCAGGGGTAACTGTAGCACTAAGTGAAAAATCCTGAAAATCTCGGGAAAAAATCTATACCAATTTATATACCAAACATGTTTCTTATTTAACATAAGTTTTTGAACTGACATTAAAAATTAAATTATCTACTAATGCAGAACATCGCACCTTAACTAATTCAATGAAAAACTAACTTCCTACAAGAATCGCGATAAAGGATGCTAAAATCACATGAATAGGAATCACGATATCGGTTTTTAAAATCGCGTGAAAATGAATCCCGATATTGAATTTTAAAATCGTGTAAATATGAATCGTGATATTGTATTTCAAAAAAACAAAGATACAAATTGGGATATTGTGATTAGGATAATCGTGTGAATATGAATCGTGATATTGTATTTCAAAAAAACAAAAATACAAATTGGGATATTGGATTTTTAAATCGCGTAAATACGAATCACTGTGCAAAAGTTTTAGATCATTACAATACGAATCGTAATGCGTAGTTTTTAAATCACATATAAATGCGAAAATCGATGTTTTATACTACATACGCGTGAATACGAATCACAACATACATTTTAAGAACGCGTTAATTCGAATCAAGGTGTTGGATTTTAAACTCGCGTGATTAGGAATCGCGATGTATAATTTTTCAATCGCAATGCGTTGCTTTTAAATCAAGTAAATTCGAAAATCGATATTTGATGTTTAAAATAGCGTAAATAAGAATCATGATATTAGCAGCATGTAAGACGCAATTCTTTACGTAATTGGCGGAAGAATCATGCAAGATGAAATTCTTCACGTAATTGGCGGAAGAAGGTATGTAAACGGCTCGTTAACGGGATCAAGAAAAAGCTTCAAAAGTTTTTCGGATTATAAGTTTTCGATTCGTGGAAGTCCGTGAACATATGGCTTATACGCGGAATTACAGTATATTCGTGCGAAAATCGCATGCCCCTCTTCTAGTTTTTAGATCCGAGAGAAAGATACGAAAAATCCGGAATTCCGGGGTAGTGCCGGAATACAATCACCCCTGCCCCTTTGTTTTTATTATTTATTTCTTCATTAGTGGAAATAGAAGTTGGGGCAGGATGAACTAAACATCCTTCTTTATCTTAGTTGAATGGTCAAGGAATAAGATTTGTAGATTTCGCTATTTTTTCTTTGCATTTCGGAGATTTTTCAACTATCAGGGCTATGAATTTTATTTCAACTGTATTAAATTTGTGATCCAGTGGAATATAATAGGACAAATTTTCTTGTTTGGACTTGTGAATTACCGCTGCTCACATGTATTCCATGTTGTGGTTAACAAACTACACCGTTTACCACAATAAAAAATAATGTCATTTGCAAAAAAATAAATAAATAAAACATAAAAAAAATAAAAAATGTGTAGCCTATTAACTTCCAATAAGTAAACCCTTAATAAACAACATTAATGAAAAAAAACATGAAAGATAGTGAGAAATGTTGTTCTCAGAATCAATGAAATGCGACTTTTTTCATAAAAAAAGATTCCAGAGATCCCAGTTGTAAGTAATCGAATTGAAAACTGTACTAGAGTCTGCCTCTCTGCTAATACACTTAGCCATAGTTAATATCTTGGACATGTTCATTTTAAATACAGGCAAACCTCGTTTATGTCAAGTCACTGGGAGACAGAAAATTTGTTCACCATCAAATTAGTTCATGTTATCAGTTCAGAAATTTCTTTTGATAAAAATCTTACTATACACTGTCATTTTCTATTATTTATATCTCTTACCTATTTGTGTTTTCTAATCTCAAATTTCAATTATGAATACGTAAATTAATTTTGCGCTTTTTTCTTAATTTTGCGCTTTATATTAAGTTAATAACTTCTATACTTCTCATAATAAACGCAACCACAAACTCATAAAAAAATAAAATTAAGTTATAAAGGAAGAAAAAATAATCGACGACAGCTCGCTGCTTTAGTTTCTTATTTGCACACATGTTTTACAAAAGTCTTCTACCATGTCAACAGTATCCGAAAAATGATTCAAATTTTTATTTTGCATGACAAAAGAATGAGTAGTTTTTCCGCTTCTTAAGCATACATCAGGTTTCTTCACTTAGTCGATTCAACAATGTCACGTAGTATTCGCTTTTTATATTTCGTCTTTCTCAAGATAGCCGATGAACAAAATACCATGCGCGTCTCAAAATACTGATGTCATAACCTTTCCTGGTGACTTAGTGAGATTTTGGTCATTTTAGACAAGTGTCACTGACTGAGCCACGATGGCTCAGGGGATAGAGCGTTCGCCTTCCAATGAGGTGAACCGGTTAGATCCCAGTGATGGCTGGTTGATACGAATTCCGCATCCGGCTTGCACCGACCACAGTGCTGACGTGAAATATCTTCATTGGTAGACGGATCATGGGTTCCCTTGCAATCTGGCTAACTGTGGGAGGTTCTCGTGGTCTTCCTCTCCATGTAACCCAAATGTGGGTTAGTTCCATCAAAAAATCCTCCACGAAGGCAAAATTATCGCCCAATACTTGATCCAGAAGTTCTCTTGTCTTCTGGATTGGGTTCAAAATTACAAGGATACGGAGTTAAACATTAGTAGTCGCAAGCCCAAAAATTGGGTCGGCAATTCAACTACGGTTGTAAAATAATATTTAAAGTGTCACTGACTGCTTTTTACTCAGAATACGATTGTCTTTAATTCAGTTGTTTATAATAGTGGGTCCATATTTCATCCAATGTCACATACTGACGCAGGAAATCATTTTTGTCTCGCTTGAACTATTCCATACAACGCTTTGAATTGAATAGCATTTTATCCAGTGTGTTCAGAATTACGAAACTGGAGACACTGAAACTAAAACCATGGATAAGGGTTTTAACTAAAATTACTGAAACCTGCAATTGAAACAAACCCCACAAACACAATTCAAGCAAAAACTATCATTGTCTCCTCTCGAGGAATTCATGCTCCTTTACCCTTCGTTATTTTGAATGCTTATTAATTTTACTCGAAAAGTACTACTTAATGAAAAATTTGTTGTTTGTTCAGTAATTGTTTTCTAAGTTTAATTGAAAGTTATAAAAAGTAAGGAGATGATTTTTATTGTTCCACGGGTAACTACGGAATAAAATGTATGAAACATTTGTATATTCAGAGATGCCAACTGCTCTGGACACGCCAAAATAATTTAAAAAAACGGTAAATAACAACAAAGTTAATTTTGCAAATATTTGACTATTTTTGTTTGCTTTATGAAAGATATAGCATGACATAATTACTATAAAGTTGGGAATTGTATGAGCCTACTAATTATTTAGAAATAGTGGTGGATAAAAATCTAATAAATTGAATTTATTAAACTAAGAATCACAATTAATAAACTACCACTTTAAAATATATATTTGCTCTCCGGAGCAAGTTGGCATCTCTGTATATTAACCGTTTTCATGGCGAATTAAGAAAGGTTAAATCAAACAGTTTTGAAATTTGATAAATTCACTAAAGAACCTTTAAAGACAATAAAATAAAAAAATTGGGTGAAAACATTCGTTAAGTGAGTTTTTGACGGCGTTCCATTTTTGGAACATTTGCTTTTGGCGTGAATTTTTTCTACTGATTGTGGTTACGATAGCTTCAACTACATTCCAGTGTATAATTTCTGTCAGAACAAAATGATATCCACTTAGAAGACCATGAAAATATTAAATATCTCTTTGAGAAATATATTAACAGTTAAAACTTTTTTAAAGCATGAAATGATTATATATTATCGAAATATTGACGATATTCTCTGGAATGGTTTTTAAAATACGTCTATATAGGAGCACAATTTATGAGTTTTTGACAATTTTTCAAAATTGCTTTCCTTTTTGTCAGTTCCGTTGTGTTAGCTCACCGAATTTCACTTTATTATTCGTTTTCATTATAGGACTTTAACTTTTTTGTTTTACATTTGCTCTTGACTCAAGGATTTGATTTCTACGTCATCTTCGTCAATATTACTTTTCAAAATAATATTCTACAGATATGGAATGGCATAACTGGGCCTAAATTATTTTCATCTATGTTTTACGTGCATATAAAAACTCCTGGTTCATTTGGCTGAAGTTGATAAATAGTTATATCTTCCAAACTGAATCCGAAAATCTTTTTAACAAAGCCAATACTTGTTGTACCGTTATGCGTGTCTTACTTATGGGACAAAAAGAAAACGAAATGTGTAAATGAGACGAATAAAAAAAAAGGACAAAATTTTTCTAGAACTCAGTCTGTGACACCAAATTTATCACACAGGTAAAATAAATCACAAAAATTAGAAAGGAAGAACTATCAATAACAATAAGAATCTATGCAATAACATTGCTGAGAACGCATTGAAAAACACTTTAATGCTAAATTTTAACTGTATCATTGTCAAATAATTCAAAAAAAAGTATTACAGCCCCCTGAAAATCGTATCTCTATCAGAAAAAATTTTTTCTCCAAAATAACAAGAAAAAGTCACAGAGTATGTAAGAGTACATATCTTACTACTTCCTAGGTATTCCGTCTTTGTCATCCTGTTATGTAAGAGTACCATCCATTATTTGAAAATTCCACCCTCATATTTATATCAAACGAATCGAACTTTGAGACGAACATGTCACCTTCCAATTCAAACATCATTATTTATTTTGAATGAGTGTCATGATATCAATTGGATGAAATGCACACAACGTAACTCAATGCATCATTTGAAAGGTATAAGTAACCCTTGAAACGCCAATGCTCCAAAAATAAAATATTCAGTTTTAAACTAATATTTTAAACTAAAAAAATTTTTAATAAAATTTCGAATTCAATACCTAACAAAGGGTTGTTTTATCCCTTTAAAAGCTTGAAAGTATTGTAGCCGTATTATAAGAATTGGATTTTTGGTAAATGATATAACAAGCAGGAAAAAACTTTACAAATTGTATCAAATTTCCATAATTCATTTAAAAAAATACCGTAATTATGAAAACAGAACCATACTAAATGAAACAATCAATACTTCATAGCATAAATTTTAAATACATGAAAAATAATATTATTCAGACTTTAATTGCTCAAATTCCAAGTTCCATTTTTGGAGCATATGCAGTTAATAAATTGATCATTTAATAAATGAATCACAAATTAATACATATTCGTGGAAAAAAATAAAAACAACACCTAAAGTTAATTATTATTCATAAACGCCGAGGTTGAACAATAGGACCATTTCTGAGTTTACGATTATCAATGTTTAACTCCGTAGTCTTGTGAATTGGATTCCCACCTACAACACTAAGGAACTGCTGGATCAGCCATTGGGACAAATCAGTCATTGCGAAGTTCTTTTTAATGGAACTAATCCGCATTTGTGTAACATGGAGAGGAAAACTACGATTAGCAAAATTCTCCCATGGCTAGCCCGACAGCAAGGGGAGTTTAACCCATGATCCGTCTACTATTTAGGTTATGATAGGTGTGAGTCGGGATACATTATGATCGGTACAACGTTATGATAGGTGTGAGTCGGGAGTAGAATTCGCAACAATCAGCCATTGCTGAGATTCAAACCCAGATCACCTCTTTAGGAGGCGAATGTTTTATTCATTGAACCAGGTTTCTGACATAAAAAAAGCAAGAAAGGTGGGATCAAATTATCAAAACCAGCTTGATTTTCTATTAATACATGGATGGGTTTCGAACTTACGCCTCACAACACCTGTCTGTTTTGCTGAGCAATCAAATAGATTTTGGTGTTTTCAGTCCCAACTTCTTCTGTAAGGATTCAACATATTTCTTTGTAACACTCTAAAGCATAGTTTTCTGACTTTTTTAAAAAATTATTCTAAAATTTATATTAAGTGTGGTATTTACAGAGCACTCTGAATCAATCAAGCAAGTGACAAACTGTAATTTAATTCAATTAAATACAAATCTTAGAAATACATTTATTAAAATATTTCATACACAATTTAAAACAACTCTCGCAATTAAAATGAAGTCCTTAGAAATAAAACAATAAGTTCATTTCACACTTGTAAATAAACGTTTAAAAAAAGTTCTAGAATAAATTATTTTCTTAATGACTAAGCGGAGGAGTCATGACTTGTCTTATTCATTCGGTAATATTTATACAGTTCTTCAAAACAGTCTCACTCTGATGCAATCTATCTTTAAATATGGTACAAAATGTACAGGATGAACAGTTATTTTTTAACTGGTTCACTGGTAAGCTCTGTTCGAAATACCCCTCATTGGCCTCCTCTCCGTCTGTGAATGAAAGTTATAAAAGACAAAGAATTTTTAATTTTTCAACATAGTAAATAGCATATATATAGTACATAATATATAAATAATATATAGTAAATACGTTGTCCACTATATAAACATACACCAAACAAGTGACAAGTAACAACATACGGTGCAAAAATCTTTTAATTTAATGATAGGATTTTAGCAAACTAAAATGCATAATAATTTCAGTAATTAATCTTAAATATGCTAAAATATTTGTGCAAATATTTAAAGCTAAGAAATCAGGGGCAAAATGGTACTTTCTCTGGACAAAAGTGTACTCCCAAAGTTTTGGGGCCATACTTTTTCAAACCTCCCCGCCACCATGTTTTTACAGTCGAAAAAATCTACTGTATCTTTATTCAGAAAAATTATGTTTTTATGTCTGATTTAAAATATCATTTGCATTAATTAATAAGCATATTTAAGTTTAGCCCCTTTAGCATTGAGATAAGATGGCATATTATGTGCATATCAAACCAATCACTAGATAAAAAGCTACAAGTTACACATTACAAGTAACGAAAGTACAAGTCCCAAGCACCTAATATTTGCTTTCATCTTTCTTTACTTGTATTTTAACTTTTACTTCACTACTTTTAAAATGTATTACCTTTTCTTGTATCCTAACACCTTTTAAAATAAGTAATTTTTCTTCTACGTCATTGCAAGTGTAGTTTTTTTCCTAGTATTTTCCTTAGTAATTTACAAAAAAAGTACCCTTTTTTATTACAAAACTTTCTTTCTGGCACATATACCCAGATATCTAGATATAATTTCTTCTTCGCGAATTATCAACCGAATTTTACAACTTTAGGTACTCAATATTAATTATATTCTGCTTTTAAAAACCAACACTTCTTAAGCTCTGCCTGAAAATAGAGTATTAGTATTATCATTACGTACTTGTTTTCTTTTGCTATCATTCTTTGCTTTTATCGAATGTATTGTTATGCTCATTTTGTCCGTACAGCATATTTTTAACTACCAATTATAGCATATTTTTCTTTCCGTATTCATCTCAATATAATCATATTGAGAGAAGATCAAAAGAAAATACTTGGTCTTCCCGTTTCGTTACTTTATAAAAGAAAAATATTTATAATTATATAAGTGACAAATAGTCCCCCATAGTATAATAGCATCACATAGCATGACAAATAGTAAAATAGTAGTCAAATGTAAGCAGTGTCTCGTGCTTTCGTGACACAGGTTCCGGGTTCTACAGTCAGACCTGGCAAGTTTTCCTCAGCCTTTTATCCCTTCAGTAGATCGTATAAATTTGTATCAAGCATAGTTGGGGATTAAACATAGAAGGTTCCGCACTCGACTGAGCCTGCTCCCAAGGTCATTGTATGAGCACAAAAAGCTCTGGCTCTACATGGGTTGAGTATAGTCAAATGTATTCAATGCAAAATGACTATCTCGTAAAATTCACGAAATTGTTTGTAGTCAAATAATTTAAAAATGGAATCATAAAAATTTTTTAGTCTTATACTTAAGACTTTTCAAAAGATTTATCTAATTTTTGCAATTTTAGATTTTTTAAATATACCTACCTCATTATTTTTATCTTGTGTGTTCCAATATACTAACATTATTTATTTATTGCTTTGATGAAAAAAAAAAAAACTTTTTATTTATAAATCGTTACTTAAAAGTAATATTCCTTCCATAGCTCTGGATAGAAACACAAACTTTACAAGGTAAATAAATAAAACATTAACAATTCATACAAAATTTAACCAAAACTAAGAACTAACAAAACAAACTAACTAAACATTACCAACTAACAGAAACAAACTAACTTAGCATCAACAACAAGCAAAAGCAAGCAAAGTAAAACATTTAAACTGTAAAACATAACCTAATTTTGATAATTAGTTATAATGTAATGACTTCATAAAAATTATTTGTATTTATAGTTTCTTCTGTATTATTAATATGCAATTATGGCAAATTCTTAATTTACATTCTTCAGATCTTTTAGGAAAAAAATAAAAAAAATTAATCTAAGATTTAAGCCAAGCTACCTTATTTATTTTTGGCTAATTTTATGTTAATTTAATTAGTTTTTTATAATTACCATTTCTGCATTATCTAGCCGAGGAGCTGGGGAAAAATCTTCGGAATGTGAATTTTTCCTTTGCCTTTGGAAGAAGAAAAAAAAAGTAAGAAAACATATTCATAACAGATTAATAACAGTTTAAACTTTAATTTTTCAACCTTATCTAGATCCATTGGGGCAAAATCTAGATATTCCAGTCATGGTCTTTTGGAACATATTATTGCACTGTTGTTGAGACAATTTAGAATCGTGCTAAGATCAAACTAAAATTGTTGCTAGGGATGTAAATTGATACTGTGTGTTTGTTTCAAAGGAATCACGAAAATCATAATCCATTAAATTAGAAATAGATGAAACATCTTCAAACATGAAATGAGAAACATCTTCAAAATTTAAAATAAGTTATTCCAAATGTTTCCTTAATTGATCATAATCCGATTCATGATTCTTCCAAATAAAGATAAATGTCCAAATCTCAATCTAATTGAAAAAATGCTGAAATTGAAATAACTAGTCATTCCCTTGGTAGAAACAAAATAAACGGGGCAAGCAATTTTGATCACGAAAAAATGAAAAAATTTCGATGCTATCATCATCAAACCATGAAGCAAACTTTGTGTGCGTGGTTTTGTTCAACTACAGTATAATCACCAGGTAGCAGTGTGCGGAAAAGAAAAGAGGGAAAGTTCTTTGAGTTTCGAAACTATATCATCGCTTTGAATATGAAACAACTAATCGAATATGAACATCGAAATTAAAATAACTAGACTTTCCTTTTGAAGAAACAAAATAAACTGAGCAAACAATTTTACGCATGAAAAATTGAAAAAGTCCGATGAAGCAAACTTTGTCTGATTTTAACTACAGTATAATCACCAGGTAGCAGTATGCGGAAAAGAGGAAAAATCCTTTGAGTTTCGGAACTATATCATCACTTTGAATATGAAATAACTAATCGAATACGAACATCGAGATTGAAATAACTAAACTTTTCTTTAGTAGAAACTAAATAAACTAAGCAAACAATTTTGCGCATGAAAAAGTGAAAAAGTCCGATGAAGCAAACTTTGTCTGCGTGCAACTACAGTATAATCACCAGGTAGCAGTATGCGGAAAAGGGGAAAAGTCCTTTGAGTTTCGGAACTATATCATCGCTTCGAATATGAAATAACTAATCGAATATGAACATCGGAATTGAAATAACTAGACTTTCCTTTGGTAGAAACTAAATAAACTGAGCAAACAATTTTGCGCATGAAAAATTTAAAAAAATCGATGAAGCAAACTTTGTCTGTGTTCAACTACAGTATAATCACCAGGTGCGGAAAAGGGAAAAAGTCCGCTGAGTTTGAAACTGTATCATTGCATACTGAAAGAGCTCTGGCCGAGGTATAGCAGACGAAATATATATATACTGGGCCAATACCCATTGTCAACATTAATAAAATATGGTATACTACTTCCATTGAAATTTTTCTCAAAATTTAAATTTTAAGAAAAATTCTTCTCATTTTAATATTAAAGATAATACATTAATTTTTTCAGTTCAAATATTTTGTATTATTTTTAATTATTAATTTTTGTATTAATTTTTGCTTAACAAATAAGAGAAAATTGAAATTAAAAAGAGACTTTTTTTTGTTTTACTTTCAATTTCATTATCGCATAAAAACTACTTCAAAATGACTAGTTCAGCACTATGAAGACTTTTAATATTCAATAAACTTTATGTGTTATACCCACTGAAAATATCCCACCCTCAAAAAAAACGTTACTTTTATAACGTATTTAAAGCAACACATTTTTCTTTTAAATTTACTGTTCATCACAACATTTACACTTTTTGAGGTGCATTTTTTCTGTAGCAGAGAAATAACAATTACAACAAATACAAAATATCTAATCTATGTGCAAAGGTAATTCTAGCTTCCCAAATACCAATAAACTGGCTACCACAAATATACTAGCCACTAGTTTTTGATAACAGTTGATTAGCTATCATTTAAAAATAGAAAAGTTATACCTACTTAACAACATAAACAATAACTGCAAGGATTAAAACGCCAAGAATGGTGCCAAGTACTGCTCCAACAACAACCGTCTTTTTATGTGCACCTAAAAAAATAGTATGTAAATATTTTTCAATTCAAAATCAAACCTTAACTGTCGTTTTCTTCCTTAATTGCTAAAAACTAGAAATGAGATAAATAATAGAAAACTTTATAGTTTTATTGCTATATTCAAATATTAGACACTTACGGAATAATAGATTTTATGTATACAAAAACAGACTAGAATATATAAATCACATAGAATTAAAAATATAATTTTTTTAACATCTAGCATTAAATTTATTACTCTAAGTTATTTTATGTTTGTTTGTACCTAAAAACGTTCCTTAATATTTCTTTATATGCACCGAGAAAATACATAAATATAAGCATTTCTCAAATCTAATAATAAATCTGACGTATTCAAAGTTAAATCTGATATATTTTCTTCCAAATTTCTACAAATGAGGACAATGGGATACCTGCAAGTGACGTAGTGTGAGCATTTCTATTCTGATTGGTTGTTGCAACGAGGCATTCGTTTGCTTTAGCAACTGGTTTTTTCTCCCTATTTTCAGTAAGCCACGACCGTCAAATATCATTTCTCTTAAGAGACAAATTTTATATTCTTTTACAAATATTCTTTCTTTGAAGATTCTTTCTCAAAGATTTCTATTCTTTCGCAATATATTTCTTACTCAACACAAAGATAGGTACGAAACCAAGTGGAATATAAATAATCTAATTATGCATTGAAGTTCAAAAAAGTACCATTTTACTCTCCGGTACCGGTAAAAGTACCGGTTATTAAAAAAGTACGTATATAATAAATCTAAGTGAAAGAAGTAGATGAGAAATAATTACATTTTAAGAAATTCGATGTGTGATATAGCGTTGTATTTAATTAACCACGTTAATCGGCATTCTAGCTTATGTGAATAAACTTAGCACGACTTTAACACGCCATCATATTTAATTATATAACGTAGAAATATAAATCTAATCATACAATAAATTCAATTTACTAAGTCAATATTGATACATGAAAACTTTAGGATTTATTTTTTCAAAACAGATGGCAGCACTTAGAGATTTTATTGCTCATTGATTAGACTTTCCAACACAGGCGTCTGCACTTGATTGTTTTCTCTTACTGACTCGAATTATTTTTATATTATTACTTTTATTAACTGTAACTTTCATTTTACTTACATTTATTTATATTGTGTTTTGAAGGGGACGTTTCATTAATTGATTTAAATTTTATACCTTTTAGGTGTGATTCATTTTCAGATTTTTAGTGCTTTTAAATTGTGGTAAAAGTTATATTTTTGTCTTTTCATTAAGGGGCCTCGGGGCACTGTTAGTTTTGGTTTAATCCATTAACAACAGAAAGGCTCCTGTGTGTTTGCAGGCAGTGTGTCCCCTGATGAAGTACTGTTCTGCAAGCACACATTTATATTTTAAATATATTTTTAAGATTTTATTTATTTCTACTGCAGAAATATAAATGTAATAATAAAGGTGAGAAATAAAAATAGAAAAATCTCATTACCCGAGAGAGAAAAACGATTTAAAAAAAAGCAAGTAAACCCAACGTGGCTGAGAGATGCAAATCAGAGTAAAATGTATTTCCACGAGCTATGGAGGATTCGTAAGGAACTAATATCATAAGGAACATATTCATATGAATAAATCAAGGTTAAGTTAAATCAAGGCATCAATCTGAATTGATGTGACAGGGGTGGCATTGTCGAAATTGGATTTATGCCTAAGATTCGAACAATGTGCAGAAATTGATGATTTTTCGACTGTTACTTCTGTTTTGTATATTTTTGAAATCGAAACATTTGTGAAATCGATCAAGTAGGTGTCTTAATTCGTAGTGATCCATCTCAATCAGTTAAAAATATAATAGTTCAGAGAATAGAAAAACAGTCAATATAATTAACAGGTTTTCATAGTTCTGACATTCATATAAATATGAAGGTTTTATCTATTATTTAAAATTATAAATGAGATCAAGTCGGCAACTCCATTTATAACATTGTTTCAGCGCTTTTACTTTTTTTAAACTTTTTTTCATTTCTGAGAAGTGTTCATTCATTGTTAGTTTTTAAACAAAATAACCGTATGTTACAAAACAAAATACTTTACCTGCTAAAGCTACGTCTTTTTTATTACAGTAAGAGCCAGAGTAACCAACTTTACAACTAAAAAAAAGACAACATTTTAAGTAATAAGGCATAAAGAGGAGATAAAATATTTAATTAAAAGAATAATATTTATGATAGAATAACATTCTGACCATGATTTCCCGCATTATCTTCATAATTATTTAATATTATTAGGAGGCTCCATTCCCTTCTCACCCCACTCACCAACCCCCGTAATTGCTTCTTATTTATCACTGTCCCCCCTCCTTAAACGTACATATTTTCTTAAAAAACGCAAATATTTTGTTTTTAAAATGTACCATTATTGTAGTTGTATATAATATTTTGTTAGTATTTTAGTTGCAACGAAATGGACGATTACCTGGATTTAAAAAACAATCATTTGAACTTGAAAAAAAAGTTTCATATAAAACACAGAATATGTAACTCAATAATAATAAATAAATGAGAAATGATTTTACTTGTGGACCGAACTTAGAACAATTTAAATAAGGAACGGCCCTTTCTTATCGCCCTTAGTTAATTTTTATTTTATTTTTAATTTCTCCAAAATTTTAAGAATTATATCTGAAATCACATTATCTGCCTCCTTTTTTCGCTACTTTTGATTGACCTCCACCAAAGCGAGAGTTTATATAAACAAATATTTCGTTAGGGAAAAATAAATTTTCTTCAACCATGGATGAATGTTCAATATTTGAAGCAAATATACTGGAAAAAAAAGTCACGAAAAAGAAATTAAATTTGAAAAAATTTTAAAAAAAATAGAATTCTGAAACAAAATTAACAAAATGGGTATTTTTCAGTACCACAAATTTAATTCCGTTGGTGCATTTCAGTGGGCAACACATTGACCAGACGTGGTCTTTTTTCCAGACAAGTTTAACAGTTTATGATTCCCTAATAAACTGTCAAATCTTAAATTTTTTTCATTTCATTTCCTTTGGATCAAGTATGTTATTTTATTTTATAACCGTCGTTGAACAGCCGACCCAATTTCATGGGTTTACGACTACTTACGTTCAACTCCGTAGCCTTGTAATTTTGAACCAATCCAGAAGACAAGGAAACTCCTGGATCAGTACCCCCAGAGGTATTGATTTGTTGTGGGAACATGGAGGACTTTGAGACTCGACAGATATAACGTGCATCAGTCACCATTTACTACATGGGGAGTCTTCGGCCGGCGAGGATCGAACCCACGACCTCTTGGATATGGGCCCAGCGCCCTACCGACCAGGCTATTGGGAGAAATTTGCCGTCGTGGAGGATTTCTTCTGATTGAGCTAACCCGCATTTGAGAGAAAGACCATGAAAACCTCCCACGGTCAGCCTGATAGTAAAGGGACTCTAACCCATGATCCGTCTACCACTAAGGATATTTCACGCCAGCACTGCGTCGGTGCAAGCCGGATGCGAAATTTGTATTGACCAGCCATTGCTGGGATTCGCACCCACTTCACCTCATTGAAAGGCAAACGCTCTATCCCCTGAGCCATCACGACTCTCCCATATTATAATTGAAAGCATCAGTTTTTATATTTGCTTAAATAATTTCAAATACATGAACACAGTAAAATTAATATTAAAGAGTTCAAACTCACGACCGCACTTCTGGCAAAACTATTGCATTCATATTTTCCCGATTACGGCTACCCCTCAAGATTAGAAGGCCGGGATTGTCTGGTTGGTAGGGCACTGGGCACATGTCGAAGAGATCGTGCGTTCGATCCCCGCCATCCAAAGATTCCCCGCCTAGGAAATGGTAGCTGATGCACGTTAAATCTGTCGGGTCTCAAAGTCCTCCATGTTCCCATAACAAATCAATACCTCTCAGGGTACTGATCCAGGAGCTCCCTTGTCTCCTGGATTGGGATCAAAATTACAAGGATGCGGAGTTGAACATTGGTAGTCGTAAACCCAGAATTGGGTCGACTGTTCAACGACGGTTATAAAATAAAATAAAATAAAATAAAATAAAATACCTTTTAAGATAATAATTCTTCGTAAAAAAAAGTATATTTCTACTTCGTCACAGAAAGTATGTTTATGTATCTGATTTCTTAACTATAACAATGATAGTCTGCTCAAATTAAGTAGTATATTTGTAGTTAAAGAGTCATGCTATTAGGATTGCATCCTAATAAGTTAAAATCTGATTATTTGATCAAAATGATTTAAATGTTCATTTTTTTGCGCAATGTTTATAATGAATCAACTTTAATTTATTTGAAAAGTAGTAGTAGTTTGTAAGTTTGTTTATAGGAAAAACTATGATTTCCTCCTTTTTTTTTAATTAGATAGAAAAGTACCAAACTTCTGAATACATTCTTTTTCGTGGAAAAATTTGTTTTCGAAGTATGAGTACCTTACTAGTTGTTTTTTTAATTTATTTTTCACGTTTTTTAGTTAGAATTTTGAAATTTATGTTTAATCCTTTCTGACAAGTTAATATTCTCAAGCATTATTTTCATAGTCAATTTATCCCCAAATCAATTTTTTTATAAATTAAATTTAAATAATTTTCTGATTAACTAGAGTGCTCATTTCAGTTGAAGTTTTGTGACTGATGCTAAAACAAATTATATTTATTTCCTAGTTTGCGCAAGTTAAATTGATCACAAATAGAAATTTTGACAGATTTCAGACACATTAACTGTATATAAATAAAATTAAAAAAATTACAAAAATTATATTTTCCAAGGTGGAAAATGTGGAATAAAGTAAATTTTTTTAAGAACTGAAACGAAAAACTCAGAGTGTATAATTTCTGTAACAAAATTTTATCAACTCCGAATCTTGTCTCTGTTTAAAAAGTGATTAGACGCCCTAATTTCTTCAACAAAATTAAAATTATTAAAACTGACTCCAACAAAATATTTTTTTCTTCCATTTTTAGTTTACTTTGAAAACGAAATTTTTAAATTTTTTCTATCTTTTTTTAGTCTACTTGAAAAACGTAATTTTTAAAATAAATTTTTTAAACTGTAATAGCATATAACTACTAATAATATCACCATCTTAGTGCATTATTTATGATAATGAATGATATAGTTTTTTTTTTCAAATGGCAGGCACTGAACTTTATTCTTCGCCTAAGAAGATGCCGGAATTGTTACTCATTTCACGTTACCCAGTGAGCACCTGTGAACCAAAGTTACGGAGGCGAGCAACATTACCCACGCCACACTGCCACAAACCCGTTCATAGGGTGGGCCACATTCACACATCGCACACAACAGAGTAAACACAAGAGAGAAACATTCATGCCCAGAGCGGGATTAGAACCCGCAGTCATTGGTTTCGCATAGTCAGGCGCTCTAACCGCTCGGCCACCTGGCCGGCATATAAATGATATAGTAAAATTTCCGATGTTTTTTCTGCAATATTTCCAATTTACAATCTTTTTTCAATATTTTTTTCACAAGGGCCTTGCGGTAATAGTAAAATTAATTTTAAATGAAATAAAAAATAGTTGTTTCAAATTGCTTAAACAAAATGAAAGGCATTACTGAAATATTTAAATGTTTAATATTTTATAAATAGGGATATGCAACAAAATCAAAGATAAAATTTAATAACGAATAAGTTTGATTATAAGCTTTCATCTCTTTTGTTTTATTTCAAGTTAAATCCGTGATTCGTAACTTACAAGTTCAAAAACTTGCTATCATAAAAATTTGAATATTGAATTAATTTACCTGCAGTCAACCATGCCACCCGAAGTAAGCGAACATTGTCCATCAGAGCAAGGATTTGGATCCTTGCATGCGTCTAAAAGACAAATAAACGAATGTCAAAACCATATTGTATCCTCCTAATTCATAGCTGCAAACCTCTACATTTTTTAAAGATCATTTTTCTCAGTGGTAATAATACTAAATTTGCAGATTTTGTCAGCACATTTCTTTAATCTTTCGTTACGAAAGTCCGCTCCGCTCAAGTGACGCGGCTAAACGGTGCACCGCGAAACGAAGTGAGCACATTGCATGTCGATAAACTGATGTTCGTTTTTCCTTATTTAAGAGTTGTTTGACAATGCATTTGGATATCTTGAAAATATTATAAATAAAAGCGTAATCGACTTCCAAAACATAATTAGTACATTCAAATTATGCTTTTAGTGGTATTAATGGTTATTAAATAGTTTCACGTGGTTGTAGTTAAATACGACTCTCATACACACAGGTCATTACGTGAATGCCGGCTAAATACTGCGCTGATACACTCAGATCGCCATGTGGATGGTAGCTAAATACGACACCAATACATACAGGTCATTACGTGGATGGCCGCTAATTACTGCGCTCGTCCACTCAGCTCGTCATGTGGATGCCAGCAAAATACGACGCTCATACACACAAGTTATTACGTAGATGCGGGATAAATATTACAATCGTAGACTCGGATCGTCATGTGGAGGCCAGCTAAATACACTTCATGCTAGTTAAATACGACTCTCATACACACAGTTCATTACGTGAATGCCGGCTAAATACTGTGCTCATACACTCAGATCGTCATGTGTATGCCAGCTAAATACGACACCAATACATACAGGTCATTACGTGGATGGCCGCTAATTACTGCGCTCGTCCACTCAGCTCGTCATGTGGATGCCAGCAAAATACGACGCTCATACACACAAGTTATTACGTAGATGCGGGATAAATATTACAATCGTAGACTCGGATCGTCATGTGGAGGCCAGCTAAATACACTTCATGCCAGTTAAATACAACTCTCATACACACAGGTCATTACGTGGATGCCGGATCGTAGTAGTCGGAATAACGAGCACATTAACGGTATCGTTAAAGTGCAATATTTGTTCCTTCCATCGACAAATTTGTTAATTATTTGATTATATTGACTTGATTTTTCAGATATCCAAAAAACTAAATAAATAATTTTATGCTTAATTCACAGAACAGATAAGTATTTTTAACCACAATACAAAGATTGCTCGAAGTTAAAGGTGCGCTTTATATTTCAGGCATTGGAACACTAATACAGTCAGACCCCGCTATAGTGAACACGGTTTATAGTGAACTCCCGGATATAGTGAACGAAATGTTCGTTCCCGTGCCTTGCTATAAGCGTATAATGTTATTTTTTGTGGATATAGTGAACCAAAAAAGTGAAGAAGTTGGATCTAATGAACTTTTTTCTGTCTTTGACTGATTTTTTTCTTCATTTTTTTGGAATAATTTTGAATTTTCTACTTCAAAATAAATAGATATACCGACTTTTAAAACCATCTATAGAGGGGAATGTAGAGATAAGTATTTTTCTTGTTTCATTCTTTTATCTCACTTCCCCATCCCTAAACCTGCCAAGCAGATGTTTCCAACCCAGGTAGATGATGCACCTGTAAGGTGTCAGTGGGATCAATATGCATTTTCTGTCAGAGGGAATGAGTAATTATTCATTATTCGTCAAAGGGTTGGACACTAATCTGTGTTGATAAGGACCTCATTTCAACTCCTTTTTGCTCTCAGTTCAGTTAAAAAAAGCCTGCAAACCAGTGTCTCAAATTCAACTATGGCGAGTAGTACACGTAAAACGTTCTCCATTGATGATAAAATGGGCATGATCAGAAAAATTTAAAATGGATGTAATCAAACTGATATTTTCAGGGAATATAAACTCTCCAAATCTACAGTTTGTAATAGCTGGAATAATAGACAATTTCTGCTCATGAAAAAAAAATTAGATAGCAGAAAAAAGTTGAGAAAAGCAGATCGCAAGGATGTTGAACAAGGATGTTGTCAACATTCGAAGAAGCCGCAATCTTCCAGTATCTGGACAAATGTCGATGAATTTACTAGGCGATTTTGTGAGACTACTTTTATGTGCTCGAATGGCAGGTAAGACAGGTTTGAAAAGCGGAATAACAGAAATTCAAGATCTGAGAGTCGGGAAGTGTTTCCATATCTGATATTCAGGATTGCTCATCAGCTAAAGATTACAATTTTTTTTTTGTACGCAAGACGAAGAGTTTTTTTTGCTACTACATAATATTTTTCAATCATTTATTTGAGTAATGTGTAATAAAAGGGAGGAGTTTGGGAACCATAAAGTTAAATTGCTTGCGTAACGGATATAGTGAACTCCCAGTTATAGTGGACCGAAACTTTGGTCCCTTGAAGGTTCACTATAGCGAGGTTTGACTGTAGTTAAATTACAAACTCTTGAAACTACTTTGTAAGAAGACGAAATGTTCGCATCTGTTACATACCTATGCATCCTTCCTGATTCTTATCTTCTACTTTATCTTTCTTCAGCTTATAGTTTTGAAGACACTTGCAGTAAAAGCTTCCTTCAGTATTGACACAAGAAGTGGTTTCCTGAGGGCAGGTATGTGACCCATCGTTGCATTCGTTTACGTCTACATGAAACAATAAAACAGTAAAGACTCTCATATTTTAATTATTGGGATATACACTACTTCTCATTAACTTCAGTAAACACAGTACTTTTTGAAAGAAATGCGTTTGCAGAGATGCCAACTGCCCCGGACACCCCAAAATAATTAAAAACACGGTAAATAACTACTTAGTTAATATTGCAAATATTTACTATTTTTACTTGCTTTTTAAAAGATATAGCATGCCAACTGCTCCGGACATGCCAAAATAATTTTTAAAAAAACGGTTAATAAATACAAAGTAAATTTTGCAAATATTTGATAATTTTTGCTTGCTTTTTAAAAGTTATAGCATGACATAAGCACTATACAGTGGTGAGTTATATAAGCCTACGTATTATTTAGAAATAGTGGAGGATAAAAATCCACTAAATTGAATTAATTTAACCAAGAATTACAATTGATAAACTACCACTTTAAAATATATATTTGCTGTGCGGCTCTGGTAAAGTAGTGAATTATATAAGCCTACGAATTATTTAAAAATAGTGGTGGATGAAAATACACTAAATTGAATTAATTTAACCAAGAATTACAATTGATAAACTACCACTTTAAAATATGTATTTGCTGTGCGGAGCGAGATGGCATCTCTAGTAAAGTAGTGAATTATATAAGCCTACGAATTATTTAAAAATAGTGGTGGATGAAAATTTACTAAATTCAAATTATTAAACCAAGAATCACAATTGATAAATTACCACTTTAAAATATATATTTGCTGTCCGGAACAAGTTGGCATCTCTGCGTATGGATATAAATTCTTGCGATTCTTGATCTTTATTTCTAACTATATGATTTGTTGGCGCACTATAAACTTTGCTCACCCAACAAAAAAATTTGCTTTGTGTATGCACGAGCTATGATCAAAACTATCTATTAATCTTCGTTCCATATATTGTATAGTTGCAGTACTATAATGCTTATACTGAGAAATATGCTGTATAAGGCATTGTTTATATAAAATAATACGACCCAAAATATCTATTCATCTCCAATTCAAATATAGTATAACTACAGTAATATCCTCCGTAAGAATTGGAAATACAATCTCCTATGACAGTGTTGGGACCATATGCTATAGCTAAAAATATCTGTTCTGCTTCTTTTATTATTTAGTATAATCACAGTATTATATACGTGAATAAGAGATATTCTGCAGAAAGCATTGTTTATTCCGCATAACAGGAACATAAATATTAGTTTATCACTCAGTCATATACAGTATAATTGCAATACTATATCAGAGATGCCAACTTGCTCCGGACAGCAAATAAATATTTTAACGTGGTAGTTTATCAATAGTGATTCTTGGTTTAATAAATTCAATTTAGTAGATTTTTATCCACCACTATTTCTAAATAATTCTTATTCTTATAAAATTCACCACTTTATGTTAAATTACTTATGTCATGCTATATCCTTCAAAACGCAAGTAAAAGTAGTTAAAGATTTACAAATTTACTTTGAAGTTATTTACCGTTTTTTTTTTATTATTTTGGCTTGTCCGGAGCAGTTGGCATCTCTGCTATATACCATATGAATAGGAGACAGTCATAATAGCGTGACGGTAATGTTGAAGTCACACGCAAGGACCACAAATATCTATTCATCCACTTTTAATATGTAGAATAAACAAAGCATTATCCTTTATATAATTAGAAGATATTAGATAGCAAACGGTATAGTTTATGCCACACGTTACCACCACTTACCACTATTATCTATTCATCTCCATTCTATATACAGCATAACATACCTGCCAACTTTTAATCCCTTCCATTATCATTTTTCTCAGTGGTATTAAAATGGAATTAAAACTTCAATTTTAAGCAAACAAATACGTTGCATTTGAAAAAACTTAAGTTGCCAACCATGATAGTACTGCATATTAATATATGTGCTTAATTTTTGAAAGAATAGTGGTGATCAAAATCATTTAAAAATTAAGTTTATAAAATAAAAAATTGTATATATTTACTACCACTTTAAATATGAAAATAAAATCTTCCGGAAAATCCGGAAGAGTTGGCAGGTATGGCATAATCAATTTTAGATACCTTACCTGTATTTACATCTAAGTTAATAAAAGATTAGTTCGTAAGTATAACACTGACCCTATATAACTCTAAACCACCTATTTTGAAGAAGAAGAAAAATTCAAATAAAAGATTTGACGCATTTTAAGATTTGTCTAGCAGTAATGCCTAAAGTGCTAGATTCTACGTGAAGTTAATTATCATTTTATGCAAATTGCTGTTATGCTGTTATTGCAAACTAGATAAGCTAATCATACATAGTGTATATGCCACTTTCAATTCATGAAATCGAACGGAAAGGTATGAAATAATCGATATTTTATTTCATCGTACACGAAAATGTCTACTGATTAATGAAAAACTTTAAAAAATATTCCATAGAATTACTATGTAAAGTATGGTATAATTCTTATAAATCATACTTTGCCTAAAACTGCCAGGCATTCAATATAATAGCTAGAGAGATTATAGAATTTCGAGGCTAACATACACTTAACGAACGAAATTGAAACATATTGAACTGAACTCTAATTTAAGTATACCATCGATATTATGTATATATATATAATACGTGCAGGCAATACGTGTAGATTTTAAAATTATGAAAGGATGTATGAAGAAAGGATGAAGTCTATAAACGACTTTCTATCCATTTATGCAGGCTCTGAGTTTCAACAGTCACCCTATGAAAGATGGGATACAAATTGAATGGTTGAATCCTAATTTAAGTCTGTAATTTAAACTATAACAATTACCTATTTTGAATGTATTTTTTTCTTTTAACTTATATATATATATATATATATATATATATATATATATATATATATATATATATATATATATATATATATATATATATATATATATATATATGTATGTATATATATATATATATATATATATATATATATATATATATATATATATATATATATATATATATATATATATATATATATATATATATATATATATATATATATATATATATATATATATATATATACAAAATTGATTGCGGAACCCTGTTAGGTTACAATATGTATTTAATCATACAAGTCAAAGTTTACCTTCACAGTTGAATAGAGTTACATCACCATACTTTCTTATGCTTGAGTCAACAACTTTGTATCCCTCAGAGCACTTGCATTCACCTTTGTCACATTTCGTGGCTCCACAGAATGGATCATGCTCTTGTCCAGAGCATAAGTTCAATTTTTCTCCTTCGACTGAAAAGAAAAAAGGATAAATTATTTTTCTATTTACTGTGATAATTAGGCACTCTGTTGTGATAAGAGTATCACTTTTTGAAAAAATATCAAATTTGCTATCTTTCTTTATCATCGATACTTATTAGACTTAAAACAGTGTTAAATATATTATAATTTATAATTTTTTTTCTTCTGCACTGTCCCTGTTGTTAAGTTAAATGTAGTTTCAATGGTAATTATTTGATTAGTTAAATGATTGTGTCCTGCTTTTTTCTCTATAATTACAATAAGTTATAAACTTCTTACAAATTCCTTATTTGATTTGACTTTGACCAAACCCAGTTACTTATGCATAAAGCAAAATGTTACTCTCTAAAACATCTTTTTATACCTATATCATTATCTTTACTGAATTTTGCCATCTATACACTAAAATGTCGAAAAGTATCGATACATTTTTTAAATAAAATCGAATAGCATCAATAGTATATGTTGATAGAATTCGTGGTATCGATGCTTCATTTTTTCATAAAATAAAGAAACATGAATTCATTTTATATATATATTTTTTTAAAATAAAGGATAATTTTCTAAAATTATTAATTGTCAACTTCTTTAAATTATCCAGTAAATTATCCCAGGCCCATCCTTGGTAACTAACAAATCAAACGCACTTCAGTTCTGCAGTAAGGACGCACTTTAATACAAAACCCCTCAAATTTAGGCATTTACCTTAATTTGCGTCAAAAAAAAAACCGTCCAATAAAAAGTACAAAAAAATTAATAAAATAATATTAACAATCATTGTATATTTGTAATGCATGAGACGAAAACAAAATGTATAATATCTTGTCAGAGTTTGTATTTAAAATCATTGTTAATCATGTTGGAGCATGTTGTCCTTGTGAAGAAAATAAGAATTCAAATAAGAATACATATTAAACAATAATAACAAATCAATATTCAAATGAATGAAACAGGAAGACGAAATCGAAATCTAACGAATCACTACCAAAAAAATAAGGGGTGAAAGCATCAGAACCAGTTTGAGTGCCAGAAGAGGCAGTGTATAGATAAATGGTAATTATTAGATACCTCTTAATTTATTTAAGGAATCAAATAGGATTTCATTTTTTTCACCACGTCTTACTCACTATTTATTCGACAGAATTCGAAATCTATGTTTTTACTTTTCGCTTAACCCTTTCGCGCCAACTGTCACAAATTCGTGACAGCATAAAACCGTATCAATCAGGGTAAAAAGATAAAACTGGTAATCAAAGTATTTCTTTAGCATTTTATTTGTGAGCGGAGTTGTAATTGTTTGATTTATTTAATTCACCATTACTTTGTTCAAAATAAAACTATTTAGTTATACTTTGAATTAACATTGATTATATATATGATTAAACTAACAATATTTAAAGTAAAAGCAAAGTAAGTCTGTCAAATCAGCAACGACTACATTTAAATTACCGTTTTTTATTTCATTACAACTTGATTCTGATTTTGTACGAATGTTTTTCTGAATCACTCGTCCCCAAGGGGTTAATTACAAACTTTTCAACTTTTGGTGAAAATTCTTACAACATATATTAAGAAAATGTGGCCATTGCAAAACGCTTCATATATGTAAACATAAATTTAATTAAGAAACTACCTTCTTTTATTTTATCTGCTTTCAGTTGTAATCCTGGAAGAAGTAAACCATCGTCAAAAGCTGCCACTGGTATTCGCTTGTAATCAAACTCCGATGGTTTATTAAATTGCAGCCATATCAAACAGTTGATAACATCATCTTTGAAACTGAAAAATATCATAAATGATTAAAAGAAATCAAAAGCATTATTTTTCTTTTTTTTTCCTTTTTAGCAAAAATATATCATGCATATTCTCCAAAGCTGTCGAAAACTTTGAGCAACAATATGAAAAAGCAACAGCTTTAATGTTGCTTTTCCATATTGTTGCTCAAAGCTTACATATCGATGTTATATAAAAATCAGGCTTTGCTACCACTGTTTATTTTTCATTAAAACAGAAATGTGTATTTTGGGAACGTTTACTACCAACATTTTTCGTAGTAAGAAAATAATGACAAAATATCATAAAAAGTTAATTTTATAGCAAAAGTCAACAAACAACTAAGAATTTTTTTTTTGGCATTTTTGAAATTATTTAAAAAACCCTTTATAGTCTCATTTTTCTTACTTTAAAATAAATTTTTAATATGGATCATATATTTAAAAAAAAAGGATAGTTGAATTTTTTTCTTTATAAGTAGTAGCCGAAAAAAACATTAGCTTACTTGTATTTGTAGAGTCTAGCAAATTCTAAGTCCTTAAATGTGTTCTCCATCTGTAAGATATTATCAAGTTATCAAGTGTATATATATATATATATATATATATATATATATATATCGGGTTGAGTAAAAAGTTTTCCGCCAAGGGGAGATACCTCCGTGCCAGCAGCAGCCATTCCCGTGGTAGTTAACCTATTCAGAAATGGGCTTTTGCATTTTAAAGCTGAAAGTTGGAACTACACAACTGTGTAATTTGTTTGTCAAAACTTTATCATTTTGTGCACCAGAAAAGTGTTTGAAATGGAGCTATCACGTAAGCAGATCAGAACGATTATTTACTATGAGTTCCGAAATAAACTCAGTGCAACTGAATGCCACAAGAAAACGTGTGTAAGTTTAGGTTTCAATACTGTTTCTTATGATACAGTAAAAGTTTGGTTTCGAAAGTTTAATAGTGGAAATTTCAACATTGAAGATGAACCACGTTCTGGCCGCCCTATTGAGATTGATTGTGACCAATTAAAGCAAATTATTGATCAAGACAGAAATGTTTCAACACGAACCATTGCGTTAGAGTTTGACGTTTGCCAAAAAACAATAGTAAATGCCTTCAAACGCATAAATTTAACATTTAAGTTGAACCGCTGGGTGCCTCACGAATTGACTGCTGAAGACAAGAGCAAAAGAAAAGCAGCCTGTTTGGTTCTGCTCAGAGATCAAAGGAAAGAGAACATTCTGGACAGAATTGTGACCTGTGATGAAAAATGGGTATACTACAACAATACTAGCCGTAAAGGAGGTAGGTCAGCACCCGGGGAATCAGCAGGTTCGGTTGCAAGACGAACGCTAACTAACAAGAAGGTCCTTCTCTGTATCTGGTGGGATTGTCGTGGAATTATCTACAAGGAGTACCTGAAAAGCGGGCAGGCTATCAACAGTACAATATACAGCAATATGCTAATCAAAGTTAGCGATGCCATTCACGAAAAACGAAAAAACGAGTTCAGAAGGAAGGTGGTTCTCTTTCATCAAGATAACTCCCGGCCACATGTCAGTGCAATGACCGGCTGGACCCTCAACACACTGGAGTGGGATTTGATGCAACATCCACCATACAGTCCAGACATGGCACCTTCAGATTACTATCTGCTTTCACATTTGCAGTTGCATCTTGATGGCGCAATCTTCCGTTCAAATGACGAGGTCATAAATGAGGTTGATCGCTTTCTGGACTCGCGCACCTCCCAGTTCTTCGCAGAAGGGATTGAAAAGTTGCCAAAACGTTGGCAGACTATTGTTGATTTGAATGGAGATTACTATCCTCATTAACTTTGCTGATTTTCTATCTATTTATCATTTTACAGGATTGTATTTTTTTGGCGGAAAACTTTTTACTCAACCTGATATATATATATATATATATATATATATATATATATATATATATATATATATATATATATATATATATATATATATATATATATATATATATATATATATATATATATATATATATATATATATATATATATATATATATATATATATATATAAATAAAAATAATAATATTAAAAATCCAAAAAAGGGAGAAAAAAATTTATAAAAATCCGGAAAATGAAAGATATAATCCTTTCATCAGCTCACACAATTATATCCGCGAAAATGAGTGCTTTCTAATACTGTATCAATATAGCAAAAGCAAAATATATCAATACAATAGTGTGAGGAGCACTAAAAAAAACATTTACAACAAATAAAATAGAACCCATTAAGTGAAAATATCGCGTTAAAACAGAAAATAAAATAAAATATAAAGAAAAAAAAAACAGAATAAAACATAAAACGAAATCCTTAAACCGAGTAGCGAATTCAAATGAACTTACATGAACGGGAAATTTTTCAAGAATGATTGAAAATATTTTCGTAACAAGATTGCCAGATTCCAAAGTATGAAAACAGAATCGCAAATTTAGGTAAAAGCGTGAATAGAAGGGTTTTGTTTTATACTGCGTTCTTACTGCAGCACTGAAGTGCGTTTGATTTGTTAGCTACCAAGGATGGGCCCGAAAATGGATGTGCGCAAGGTAATATTATACTGGATAATTTAAAGAAGTTGACAAATTCTGAAAATGAACTTTTATTTAAGAAAAAAATAAAATAGAAAGGAGAATGAAACAAGAATTGCCTGTTTTGCACATAATTTTAGATATGGATTTGCCCGAAATGGATTCTCACTTGGTAAAATTTACATAAATTAACGAACAAGTTTTTTTGTAAATTTACTTACTATAATATACTATTAACTCAATGATTTTATAGAATTATATAGAATTTAACTACTTTAGTTGGATATCCATTGTCTTTTTAAATCAAATTTTGAAAGAATTTGTCTATTTGTTTTGTCGATAAATAAATATTACTACATATTCTTCTAATTCTATTCATTTGATTAAAAACGGTATTTACATAGATGTTATTAGAAACATTAGAATAGTTTTGCGAATATAATCGTGTTTTAAGTCACATTTATTTCTAAGTATTCCTCCATTCACCGAACTTTTTACATATATGTTTGAATACTTTTTTTTCATATTTAAAATTATCTATTTTTACGCATCTTAAAAGTAATAGGGTCATAAAATTAAAAATCGTTCGATCATTGTAAAATCGTTTCATAAAAAGTAGTAAATAAAAATTTTAAAGTTTTCTTTAGTTATTTTCGAGTAAGCTAGTTTTGCTATTCAGAGTACAGTCACTTCTAATGCATTGAGAGGCAGCAAAAATCTAAATTCAGTGAAAAAGTTACTTAATAAGAGAAAATAATATGTTTGGCACCATTTTAGGATACATATTTCCTAACTTTTAAATTTCTTTCATTTCCTGAATTTAATCATTCCTAATAGCTCTTTAAATAAATAAATCAGTTAGTTAAATTCAATTCAATTTTATAAAGAGTAAATGCAAATTTTTTCCTTAAAAAATGTAACGACTAACTTTTCTTTAATTGAAGTATATAGCTAATTATTATTCAATGACACAACAACTGAGCATCAAAATCTATTTTTAACCTTTCTTTCGTCAACCGCATTAACACTAGGTTTACAGATGTTTCTTATATACCTATTTACGAACACGCGTCAATTTGACTCATGAACGAATACATATAACAGACAGAGATGCCAACTTGCTCCGGACAGCAAATATATATTTTATAGTGGTAGTTTATCAATTGTGATTCTTGATTTAATAAATTCAATTTAGTAGATTTTTATCCACCACTATTTCTAAATAATTCGTAGGCTTATAGAATTCACCGCTTTATATTGGCAAAACTCACTTAGCAGTTATTTACCGTTTTTTTAAAAATTAATTTGGTGTGTCCGTACAAGTTGGCATCTCTGCAGTTAGAAAGCAGTATAATTATATATTTGTGAAATATTCTAGTATTATATTTTTCAATACTCGATCTAAGCAACTGAAACCTTCAAAATCTGACATCAATTGACATTCTGCGTTTGTTTTTTCTATTATTGCTTATCGGCAACAGTTTATCACTTGTTTAATTTGAGATGACGATATCGGATAACGGATCGAAGTATTGTCGGTACATTCCTATTTATTATTGATGTGATGTTTGCATGTTTGCTGAAAATTTTGTCTAAATTACGATCGCGTCAAACTGACGCAAATCCGTAGAGATAGGTATACCATAAGGAGAATTTCAATATTTCAACGCTTTTGAAGAAAATAGACTTCAATATATACACTCTATAACAAACAAATCGACACACCAGGAAGGAGTTGATTGAAACGAAAATTGGTGGATAGGAAGACAATGTACAGAATAGTAAATGATTAAAATTTCAAAACAATTGAATAATTTATTGCAGAGTTACAGTAATAAGTTCAATAAGGTGTTGACCTGCCTCTAGCCTGGATACAAGCTACCACACGGCGTGGCATAGACCGATAAAGCTCCCGGATGGTCTCTTGCGGTATTTCCTGCCAAATTCGATCCAATTGTCGAACGAGGTCATCAACATTCCTTGCCAGATGCAATCGCCTTTCCATCATATCCCAGACATGCTCGGTGGGAGAGAGATTTGGTGATCTGGTAGGCCAACGAAGAGTTTGACAAGCTTGCAGACAGCTCATAGCAATACGTGCCGTATGTGGTCTGGCATTGTCCTGCTGAAAAACCAGCCCAAGGAGCTGCAAAAGGAACGGTAGCAAAACAGGTCTTAGGATGTCGTGGACGTACCGCTGTGCAGTAAGTGTACCTCTGATGACCAAAGGGGTCCGGCTGTCAAAGGAAATGGCACCCCAGACCATAAGGCCTTGTTGAGGGCCGGTGTGGTGTGCAATAGTGAAGGCAGGATCCCCCCTCTGCCCTGTGCGTCTCCAAACACGTCTTCGATGATCGTCAGGACACAGTTGGAAGCGGGATTCGTCGCTAAAGACTATACGTCCTCAGTCGGCATCATTCCAGCCATATCTCTTCAAAACATTCATGCATACGAAATTTCAAAACACTTGGATGATTGCTTCTTGGTGGGTCGATTTTTTTTTGTTATGGAGTGTATTTACCTCAGTCAATGGATAAAAGTCATTACAAGAGATAAAATAAAAATGTAAACGGGTTTTGTAATTTTCCTCATAAAATTCGAAATGCGTCAAAATGACGCTTCCCGTAAATCTAGTGTTAAGCATTAGCATATATGTTATTTGGTTTACTTTATTTTCCACTAAACATTTTGGCCTTAAATCTTCAGCCAAACTATTTATATTATAACGTGAGATTTTCTAAATTGACCTTACTTCTGGCAATGTACTTTTTCGATAACGCGCCCATAATTGATCTCTCGTGTTGTTGAGTGTTATTATCTGTTTAATCATTAGCTTTGATCTGGTTCATAAAATTAAATTGCTATGGTAACAGTCTGTTTTTCTTTTGTTCTTTTTTATGGAGAAGGAACAAAAACAGCTTTGAGTTGATATTTACTTATTTTTGAGCAATAATATACTAAAGTTTAACCATTTTATATCTTTGTGCGTTTCGAGTTTTATTGAGAAAGCAAGTATTTTTTATGAATAGAACTGTAAAATAAACCATTTTGTGCGTTGTAAGTTGCTTATGGAATATTTAAGATAATTTGACATTAACTTATTCTAATTTGAAATGCAAATGAAATATTTGTTCCTCAAAAGCATTGACCAACTACTACTTTTGATTTAGCTTGTGATTTTTCAGTTCGTGGGGGCTTTTTCGAAAATGACCTGTCTGTATTATTCATATTATGCAAAATTTATGATATTACATGAAACATCACTTGGAAAACAATGTTATATAGATTAATTAACTGTAAAAGCTACCTACTTCTGACAGAAATCTATCAAACGATCTAGCTTTGTAAATTACAATTCACAGCAAAAGTTCTTAAAAGAATTAATTCAAAGTTCCGAATCACAATTCTAAAAATATTCAAAATTCCACATTCCTTATTTGAGACAAAATGCATTCTAGTATACTATTCTTTTAAACACAACTTTGTTTGGCGAAACAAGAGAATTTTAAACTACACAATTTTAAAACAACTAAAATCGGAAATAGAAGGAGGAATTATTAAAATATTTCTAACGAAATTAGTATAGAAAAACGAAATAAAACTTACTGCAGAAATGACATCCTTGGTTAAAGCAAAAACATCGACCACTGAGCCATGAACATATTTTGCCTTTGAAATGGGTAAATTTTTAATCAAATATGTGGTTTTATCTGAAATAAATTGAGTAAATAAGACGAGTGCATTTCTTTTTACTGCTAAAATAATGTTCAGTAAAACATACCATCATATTTTTCAGTACATGGCTCATTGCTTGCTGATTTCATACCAGGAGGGCACATGCAAACGATTTGACCATTTTTATCCATAAAGGCAACTTTATTGTTCTTTGAGCATTCCACTTTTAAGTTTAAAACATTAGTTTTATCTGTAATAAAATTTTAAAACTTATTTTCTTAATGGAAATGAAAAATGAAATATGTATTAAAGACATAGCACATATTAAAGATTACCGCACACTCAAAACAATTTCTCAAATGCAAAAGCATTAATTGCAAAAAAATTACTGTTGCATTTTTATTTTGCGTTATAAATTTACATTAGAAAAATAAAATTCAAATTTTTATATATATTTCCTTATGAATTTATTCTTTTTGATAAAAAAAGTTAAACGTGAAGTTCTGACGTAAAATAGGCTTTGTGGTACACGCCTCATTCTCCTGTCGTCGAGCTAACCGTGAAAAGTTTTCAAGGTTTTACTCTTCATGTAGCGCAAAGGCGAATTTCCCCCAATATTTGCTCCAGAAGTTCCTTTTCTTCTATCTTGAGTTCAAAATTATAAGACTGCAGAGTTGAATATTGATAGTAGTAAACTCAGAATTGGATTAGTTGTTCAGCACTGGTTATAAAGTAAAATAAAATGAAATAAAATGCTATAAAATAAAATGAGATGAAATATAAAATTTGAAATGAAAATTTCGATATTTAGAGGAAGCTTAATTGACTCAGAGTTTGTTACTTCGAGGGAATTTTGACAAAAAAAAATATTTGAGTTATGTAATGCATTAAAGCATATATGAATTAACTGATAATTGACATTAAGTTTGGCTTAGGGTTTATTTAAGAGATTTTTTCTGTTCCAGAAAAACATTATTATTTCTAAATAGTTCCAGATACTGTGATTTTTTTCTGTCTGCCAGGGTACATTCTACGGTGATTCTCTACAACTTGATAACTTATTTGGAGGTTTAACATGTGAAATAGGGACTTCAATGTCACAAAGTCTTCCATAAAAGTTGGAAATTTTCAATTCTGTATTTCAATTCTTTTTTAGATAACTTTTAAGTCGTATCATTAGGTAACATTAAAATACTTAATTTTATTTTTGTATTTCAAAATTATACTTACACAAGCATATTTTGCTTTTTGGGTCCTGATAATATCCATCTTTGCATTTACAGTCATAACCGCCTCCATTTTTCCAGTCCATTTCACAAACTGCGTTTTGTTTTTTGCACTCATCTTGGACATCTTTGTCAGAGCATGTTTTTACTGAAAAGAAGAAGAAAAAAGAACAGTTTAAAGAAAATAAACATTTTATTCAGACCAAAGGCAGAGCTGTCTTTGTGAAGAACTGGGTTTTTATACTTCGTATGGGCTTAAGGCTAATTCAATTTCAGATACTAATTTGTCCGAGAGAAAAAAGCAGTCAGTGCGCAATACTGACCTCCTTGCCAAAATTTTGCCTTGGATTACAAAACTGTGGAGCCCCCCCCCTTTCCTATTCAACACATATAATTGCGGGAAAGCTTTAATTTTAGTTACAAAATCTTAACTTTTCTATATTTTAACTATCACCTTTCTAAAATATAAACATTGCAAATGAGAATCTGAGTGGATGATGTAGGTAAGTGACATTCGATTCTGGGTAAGAAAAAGAAAAGTGGTATTTGAACTATTTTATTATAGATTTATTAGAAGTTGGTGCTTATAATTCTTTGGTTTATTTTATTTAAGACCAATTAATTTTAAATGTAAAAATTACGTAAGTATTCTCAAAACTAATGTTGATTAGCCATGTCAAATTCAAAGTGAAAGCAAAATCTATTCCATCACAATAATCATGCCCTTGCTGAAGCAACCGCATTTTCTGATTAATAAATGTCCCTGCAAAGGTCACTTACGTGTTTCATCAGCTTATTTCTTCAAATATATCACGAGAATTGGAAGGTAATGGTTTTAGCTCTGCTTTTATGTTTACGCCATTTAAACAGAGCACTCATCTATAACTGGATTGAAAAATTGCTTACAAGCTCTAATGAGCTAATAATTTTATAAATT
Source organism: Parasteatoda tepidariorum (assembly GCF_982258835.1). Classification (NCBI taxonomy): domain Eukaryota; kingdom Metazoa; phylum Arthropoda; class Arachnida; order Araneae; family Theridiidae; genus Parasteatoda; species Parasteatoda tepidariorum. Next base: position 37,256,597 of record NC_141759.1, read on the forward strand.
GGTCAAAACTGGTAAAAAGTTGTGAAACAAAGGAAATTTTTTTCAGAAAAGTAATTATTTAATTTAAATTAAGAAAATAATATTCCTCTTTATATTTTTATATTATCTGAAAATTAAAAATAATTATAATATCAAAAATTATAAATTAATAAGACCTAAAACCAAACACTTTCATTTTTTAAAAATAGTTGATTTGCAATGGCAGATATAATCTTTCTTGGTATCTAAAGGACAGATTAAAGCATGAGTTCAGGTGGTTTGGAAACACTGAATCCCCATATTTTTAAACGCATAGATATTTTTTCTCTAAAATACTAATATTTTTGTTCTATTTTCACTTAAAGTTAAATAACTGTATTTCGCATTTGAATTTTTTTAATCACTATCTAAAATATAATCTTTAACATTAGGTTTACGGGACGCGTCATTTCGACGCACTTCGAGTTTTGTAAGGAAAATTATAAAACCCGATTGAATTTTTATTTTATCTCTTGTAATGACTTTTAACCTTTGATCGAGGTAAATATATATTGAAGTCTATTTTCTTCAAAAGCGTTGAAATATTGAAATTCTCTTTGTGGTATACCTATCTCTACGGATACGCGTCAATTTGATGCGATCGTGATTTAGACAAAATTTTGAGTAAACATGCAAACATCACATCAATAATAAATAGGAATGTACCGATAATACTTCGATCCCTTATCCGCTATCGTTATCTCAAATGAAACAAGCGATAAACTGTTGCCGATAAGCAATAATAGAAAAAACAAACGCAGAATGTCAATTGATGTCAGATTTTGAAGGTTTCAGTTGCTTAGATCGAGTATTGAAAAATATAATACTAGAATATTTCACAAATATATATCTCATATTTTCATTCTTTTTCTTATAGTATATAATTACATTGGTTTCTAAATGCAAAGATGCCAACTGCTTCGGACACGCCAAAATAATTATAAAAAAACGGTTAATAACTACTAAGTAAATTTTGCAAATAAAAAGTGATAAATTATATAAGCCTACGAATTATTTAGAAATAGTGCTGGATAAAAATCTTCTAAATAGAATTTATTAAATTAAGAATCACAATTATACGTATTCTTTCATGCGTCAAATTGACGCTTGTTCGTAGAGATAGGTATATAAGAAACGTCCGTGAACCTAGTGTTAAAATGCACAAATGCTGAAATATTCTTATGAGACAGTTTTATAAGAATACTAATTTATTGTCTATTTTTTGGCGATGCTTTTTTTTGTTTCGACAAATAAGGTTTTTGCTAAGGTTTGCTAAGGTTTTTAAAACAATCGCTCATAAATTCGTCATCAAATCTGAGCACATTAAAACAAATCTTTTAAATACTTCTCTTCCTACACACCACTATATTTTGCATCACTCTGTCCCATTAAGATTTATTACTGCCCAGTTTGAAAATATTTCATTCGATTATTCCTATAGTAAACATTTTTAGGCATTGTTGAATAGTTATTTTTATGCAACTTGATACTAAAGCCTTATTTTTTTTTTAAAAAAATTAGTAGCTGGCATTAGAATAATTAATTTATTTACTTTTTGCATTATATGAAACGTGTAATTTGATTCTTTAAGTCAATTTCAGTTGATTTTAGTAGACTGAAATGCTTTGATTGGTTTTAGACATGAAGTTTAAACTTTATTTAGATTGCAAATGCACTATAATCACAAAATACATTTTTATGTTGCTTTTTAACTGGATTATTCCCCAAAACATCCTTTTATACAACCATCTATTTCTTTTTTATGAATCAATTCACTGGTACCATAGTTCGCATATTTTTTCTAATGTTCCCAAAAGTTGGGTAAACTTATCTTTAATAATAATTATATTTATTTCACAAAATGATCTTAAAAATATGAAACAGAAAACAATATTCGCAAATGAACATTATCTATTTTTATTTTTTACCTTTGCTTGCACTTACATTTAATATCTAAAAGAAGCATCAATTCAACTTTTAAAAAAAGGAGCAAAGTACTTTGCTCAATCTAATTAATTCTTGTTTTTTCAGTCTAATATAGAGGTAATGGAAAGTTTCTAATTACCTTATAAGGACCGCCTTTTCTGAGTATCAAATTATATTTATTGATTTTAACTACAAGGTGATAAAAGACAATATTAAAGATGATGAATATACATTAAATGAGATGATTCATGATAATTTAAAAGGTGATAAAGGGATTAAGCAAGATAATAGCGACAAGCCACTTCTCGAGTTACAGATTACATCTACTTCAAAGTTTTTAAAAACAAAAAGTTAATATTTCTGCGCTTGCAAAGCCATAGGAAAACAGTTTTTGAGCTTGCCATGAGGCATGAGGGCTTGCGACACCCTTAAGGAAGCAATTTTTTGAAAATTCTCCAAAGAATGAAACTAAAGTTAAAAACTTACGTTCGCACGTAATCTTGTTCGCTGATTCCTTGAATTTCCCATTACAATTGCATTTAGTCTTATCTTTAGTCAATTCTACACCACTTGGACACACAAATTCTCTTCTTAGTTCACAAGTACCTGAAAGAGAGAAATAAAATAAAATGTAGTAGAAAAATTGTTGCTTCTTTGTCCCCAGTTTAGGTATGAAAGTGTTGAAAATCTTATGATAAACTGTATGCGGATATGATTAAAGATGCTAGGCTAAATTTACCACTTAACGGTTCGAAAGTATTTCACCTTACTTCAGGTATAATCATGATAATTAATTTAGAGTAATTAATTAACGAAAATATTTAATTAATTATAAATATATAATTAACTATAAATATAAAATTAACTGTAAATCTCTAATTTATAAATGTTATAACTAGTAATAACAATAAAATAGAAGAAGAATCAAAAATAATTAAAAACATGTCAACAATAAGCGAACCGAACCTATATTAGTTTTCCCATTTCCTTATCTTGCATTTTGACACGCGGTGTATAAGATTTTTCTTTCAATAGTATAGAATAATAAGCCTTTTTTCCCTGTTACTAAGACTTATAACTCTGGACAAATTCAAATTAAGTGAACTTCAAGATATCATATTAATTGAACGTCATGAGTTCTAAAGAAATTAGTCTCTGCTGAATAGCAAAAATGTGTTAAATATTGCTGGTTTGACATGCTCAGAATTTGCGGTTGAACCTGTTCGTTAGGATCGACTTTAAGCAGCGAACTTTATTTTTTCCAGTTAATCAACTGCACTTGGATAGAGTAACTTATTGTTTTCAGTTTCGGTATTCTTTAGAGAAATTTAAATAATTTTCGATTTAAGGAATAAATAGTCAAAGTTACACGGAATAGGTGACCAGAACGCGACAGAAAATATGGATTTTTCTCAATAGCAAATAAATGAATTATTATGTTTTCACATTTGATTTTTAAAGAATGTTTTACATTTCCCATTGAAGGAATTCATTGAATTTACACGCTTTTAGAAAACGAAAAATTTGAAGAATATTTCTTCATCCACTCGTGACGTCACAAAATTGAAATTTTTGTTAAACATTGAAAACTTTATGATAAATTGAATTTAATAAATATTAAAAAAATTATGAGATAAAACAAAACTAATATGTGTATTTTTTACACATAAAATTTAACCCTTTAACGGGCCCTTTATTTCTAGTAAATGTAAATTAAAGTATTTTTGGAATTGAAATTGTTTTAAGAACAGTAATTGATATTAAAAAAAACTCATTTAGTTTATAAAAATGCCATTTTTTTGTGGTAAATATATTTAACATGACCTATTAGGAACTTACTGACTTTTATTTTTCTTTATTTATAAAATAAATCCCTTAAATGCTACAAACTTCAAAAGGAATTATGTATTTTATACCTTTTATACGTTTTTCAAAAGTGACAAATGGTTACCAATTTTATTTAAACTCACTTCAAGAAAGCTGAAGTTATTGAAAAATGGAAACCTAAATTAAAAGTGGTAAAACGTGGTGGTAAGTATACTTACCACAGCCTTCAAAAGGGTTAAGTCAGTGGCTTTTAAAAGTAAAATTTTAATTTTTTTATCGGTAAATTAATTTTACGTTGCTGGAAATAATATTTTTTCTTTAAATTTTCACAGAAAAGAAGCTGTTAAATTATAATCAGTGTATTTTCGATTCGTTATAAAACATGTGTCACAAGCAGAGAAAAAAGATCAAAGAATCAGGAAAAAAAGGATATCCTTATAATTTTGAATCTCTAGAATTAAGAAAGTGAAAATTCCTAATTTAAAACATCAGAAAAAGAAAAAACTAAAGAATAAAAAGGCAGGAATTAAAATAGCATAAAAGTAACAAAAGCAAACAAAATTTATCATGGAATCACTCCTAAAGGTTTTGATTATCATAAAAAGAAAAATATTTTTCCTTACTTTTATCACCATTAACTACAAGAACCGCTTCTTTTATGCAAACACATGTTTCTTTTGTATCTTCTGTTTCTCCTTTAAAGCAATAGCCATATGGTCCACATTGCAATGTGCAGGGAATAATTGTTTTTGCTTCATCTGATTTTACTGGTTCTACGTAAACGAAAAACTTGTTACAGTTATTTATTAAAAAATTGTTAACTTAGTATATAAAACAAAATGGATACCACTCAACCTAAGAAGGCCATAAAACGCCTCTAAATTCCATTATTGACGAGAGTGATGTATGTTTGAGTTTATATAGCATAGAATGCACACTCGAGCATCATTTACTTCAATTTTAGAAACTATTTATAAATAAAATATGAATTGAAATTATGAATACTTAATAAATTATGAATTGAAAGTTAGACACTCGGGTTGATCTTCCAACACGAAATAAAGTTCTTTCAATGCATTTAGACCTAGCTATTCACTATCCATCATCCCCCCTTTCTACTTTTTGTATTATGTTTGAAATTTAGATGTAGAAGCAGGTAGCCTCCCCCCCCCCCTTAGGCTAGGTACCTCAAACAAATTTTGATCTGCAGTTATATGCCTTTTTGAGTCAGGAGTATACCAACTCAAGTAGGATACTTAATTTTAATCCAGATTGCAGAAATATAAATTTACGATGTGCTACTAGTTCTGCCATTCTCTTTCGCTGACTTATTCAATTTATCGTACGTTGACAAAATTCCAGTCTCCCACGGGCATACCTCCTATGAAGAAATTGAGTGTTCAATTCTCGGACAGGCCCTTTCTAACCAATTCAAAGCAAGCAAGCAAACCTTAGTTTCCAAACAGATGTATGTAAAATTGAAATAATATCTACTGAATAGAACTATACTATCATTTGACCCTATTCATGTAAAAAAAAATTATAATTATATCTGTAGTAACACTACAGAGAAATTTCATTGCTAGCAGTGATGCATACCCAGAGATACCAACTGCTCCGGACCCGCCAAAATAATTAAAAAAACGGTAAATAACTACAAAGTAGATTTTGTAAATATTTGACTACCTTTGCTTGTTATTTAAATGGTATAGCATGACGTAAGTACGATAAAGTGGTGAATTATATAAGCCTACGAATTATTTAGAAATAGTGATGGATAAAAATCTACTAAATTGAATTTATTAAACCGAGAATCACAATTTACAAACTACCACTTTAAGATATATATTTGCTGTCCGGAGCAAGTTGGTATCTCTCTGATGTATAAAAGTCTTTGACCGAGTCTGGCATCAGGGCCTCGTATACAAGCTCATAAATTTCAATATCCCCAAAGATCTAATACTACTAATTAATAATTATCTGACAAACAGAACTTTTCATATTAAGATCAATACAGCATTTTCTTCCGCTAGAAACATTAAAGCAGGAGTTCCGCAAGGTTCAATTCTCGGTCCTGTGCTCTACCTAATTTATTCAGCAGACTTTCCAAATTTTAATAATATGAGAAACATCACCTCAGCCTTCTACGCAGATGATACAGCACTTATGAGCAGATCAATTAATCCCAAGAAGTCAGTTACTAATCTCAGTAATATCATACCTCATATCGAAGACTGGTGCACAAAATGGAAGGTAGCCATCAACACCACTAAATCTTCACTACTAATTATTAGGAAATCAAGTAAAAAGAAAGTCATTTATCCAAATATTACTCTTTTCAATGATGCAATACCACTAGTTCGAAAGGCCACCTATCTAGGCGTCACTCTTACTAGTTCTTTAAACTGGAATACCCATATTGAAAATATTCTTAGCAAAACGCAAGGAGCCTATAGATCTCTGAAACCAATATTAAACTATAATTCAAAACTATCACTCAAAACAAAACGAACCCTATACCTCCAATGTATTCAACCGATCATCAGCTACGCAGCCCCTGCATGGAGCACAACCACTGTTAGTCAAAAAAAGAAACTGGAGATTACTCAAAATAAATTCCTCAGATATATCACAGGAGCCCCCAGATCCATGAGAATGAAAGATCTAAGACGAGAGTTAAAAATCAACAAAATAGATGAGCACATAGCTGAACTATGTGCAAGTTTCTTCAGAGATGCACTCTCTTGTCATACGTGCAATTACTTTAAAAATTTTGATTTTGAGCTCATCAAAGACAACATAAAATATAGCCCGGCAACCGCCTTTTTCCTATCCGACGGAGTTTTGTCCCGTAAATTTTGTAAATAGCTGTAAATACTTGTAAATAATTTTGCGCATTTATTATGCATTTCTCCTTTTCCCTGGGGCTATGTGGCTACTGTGCACCTGAGAAACTCGGGGGTAATACCTCGAAGGGAGGTGAGGCAGTCTGCCACAAAACCTCTTTTCTCTCTCAAACTTGCTTGTTCAATCTCACTACTTCATTTTAATTTTCTCCCAGTAAAAGATACTGAACCCCAACTTTCACCTTTCAGTTGCGCTTCGGCGATTTATTATTTATTTCCACTCAGATGAATTAGTTGGAGCCCCTAGCGGGGCTGATGCTAAGATAACCAACACATATGAGTATGAGTAATGTATAAAAGTTTTGCTAGTTTGGGCAGCCAGACTGATCGAAGAATCCCTGAGAGAGTATAATTCGTTCACCAGGAGTTGGCACTTGGCTCCGCCTTCATCACGTGGTATCCGACGATACTATTTCGCTGTTTTTGGGAGAAGGATTTGAACAATACTGAACAAGGTTGCTATATGGTGATCGTATGACAAAAATATTTATTTCGCAATCAATCCTTATGTGCATTTCTTTAACATTAAATATTTCAAAAATTACATATTTCTCCCTTGTGAGTGAATAGTTTGTCCTTTTCGAGACATAAGTAAAATTAACATTAAAGGGTTCAAACTTTGGACAGCTCTCCTGAGTAAATTATTGTGACCATCTTCCCAGATTGAGGCCACTCACTTTATTGAAGGGTTCACAAATCCGAATCAGTCAGGAAAACGGAATGTTTACACAAAGAAAATACGTTTTTGTATCTTAACTATAACTAAACTATTTCTTAACTAAACAAACTTAACTATCGTCTTAAAAACTAAGGCTAACAACGTTAAAGAGCACAGAAATATTTATAGAATACAGACAGCTGTTTCGGAAGCTCAAAGGACAACCTTCATCAATGCAACTGTTGCACTGATGAAGGTTGCCCTTTGAGCTTCCGAAACAGCTGTCTGTATTCTATAAATATTTCTGTGCTCTTTAACGTTGTTAGCCTTAGTTTGTATTTTAGCACAAAGGTCGCCCACTTCGAATCATTTAAATTGAGTCCTAGAACGTGAATATCCGATCATTGGAACAAAAGTTTTTCAGGGTAGTCTGTTTTTTATTTCGTGCTCTGTACAGTGCGCAGAGAAAAAAATGGTCTCAAATAATGATTTAATAATTCTGTGCAAAAATCTCTCAATTCACTTGAGAAGTTACCGGGATATGGCAAAATACGCAAAGAATAAAATTATCATTTAGGGATTCGAACTTTAGACCACTCTTCTGACCAAACTATTAAGACCATATTTCCCAAATTCCCCTATATTTTGGAAATCAGAAATCCAAATCCGTCGAAAAAAAAAGATGTGTTAGTCAGAGAAAGTACGTTTCTGTATACTATTTCATAACTTAAATTAATTACTAATTCATTAGGTCACTCTCTCAAACTATTAAGATTGAGTCCTAGAAAGCTGAGATCCAATCATTAGACCAAAAGTCATTCAGAGTAGTCCATTTATTTTCTTATGCACTGTACTTCTCTATGGTGAAAGTGAATAAATTAGAAAAAAACTAAACTTTCAAAATACTGTTTCAAACTTTAAAAAATATAGAGAGTGAAAGAAAAGGATATCACCCTCTAATATATATATGGGTGATTCTCACGAAATATGATAATTCACTGTCCTTTGCTCCAAGATCTAATACTATAATGCTAAAAGAACTTTTCTTTAAAATTTATAAATTGCATTGCTATTAGCATTTTAAAATGACTTTGCACTATCATTGACTGTTTTGTGTAGCAAAATGTCATTTTCCTGGCATGTCCCAAACAATGTTTCCAATAATAACTAGCTTCAAAATAACTAGCCCAAAAATTTTCCACTATCTAATTTTTTTTATCTCAACCAGTGTAAGCATTTCTAGAATATACGCAGAGGGTATTATTTACAAAAACTTAGTTTAAAATAATTTTTTTCTGTCAATAATTTGTTTGTCCCAAGAAAATCTGTCATTTTCCTGGCTACTTTTATTTAGTAATTTATAACTAAAATAGATAGAGCCAGCAATCAATATCTTTTGTTAATAGATTGATTAGATACCCTCCTATATGAACATGTCTTGTTGCATGAATAAAGAACCAATTTTCTGGTTCAAAATCTATTTCAAAAAATTTTTCAAGGTGAGTAGGTTTCTGTGTTGTCATTTTCCTGGCTTCTTGAAATCGTTAATAACATAAACTACATAGATTTATCTGAGTTATTTTAAGAAATCCTGATGTTTTCCGCAGAATGTAAACGTCTTGGGCCAAAATATTAAATTAAAGTAAAGTTATATGCTATAAAATGGCGAATTTGTCATTATCCTGGCTGTCATTTTCCTGGCTTATGAAATCCAGGACATTGAAGTGTTACCAGAAATTTTTTTAACTGCTAATACTGTAAGGAGGAAAAGCAAATATTAACCTAATACCAAGTTTATGTATCATTGTAATATGGTTTAATGTAATTAAAGTTATTTATTTATTTAATGATTGATTATTATGCACAATTTTATTCTGTACATAACAGCAACAAAAAATTTTTGATTCTTTCTATTATGGATAAAAAGAATTAATTTAAGCAATCTATGGTCCATCTAACATAAAGGTTTAAGATGAGTTACTTACTATTAACTTAAAATGACTTTTTTAATCTTCTAAGCTAATATGCCATTTTCCTGGTATTCAAGATTTGATAAATTTCTATTTTATTTTTTTTCTCAAGCAAGTGTCAATAAACTACACTGCTGTCTGTAAGATATTAATAAATGTAACTAAAGAAGTATACAAAAAAAATTTTAGATTATTTTGAAGACTTTAAATTTGAAGAAATTTTTTGGTCCGAATCGTCATGTTCAAAAAGAATCACCCATATATATATATATATATATATATATATATATATATATATATATATATATATATATATATATATATATATATATATATATATATATATATATATATATATATATATATATATATATATATATGTTGCATACGCCAAGCAGCGCCACCTGTAGTTAAGCAGACTCTCTCTACATTCACTTCACTTACGGCTACGGGTAGAGAGCTCATTAAGATGTTCCAGCTCTAATTATTTTGTATTGCCATTTAAGTGTTTTTTGTCATAATAAAAGCTTTAAAACGCAACCCTAGATTGCTTTGAAGCTTCATCGACACTCCCCGTCCGTAACATGGGGGCTCGGCCACACCTATCTCAATTAAGCTAAACTCAACAGCAGTATAAAACGAAACAAGAATTCTCCTACAGCTACACCGGCAAAACGAAACTGCCGCCATTGATCATCAACAGCAAAAAAACCGCCGTTCCTTCAAATCAACACCATTGAAAAAATATTTGGAATCATCACGAAAAGGATTTACTTTCAATTTCAAGAAATACAGGTAGGAGCAACTTTATTACTAAACATGTAAAAAAATACGAGAAAAGAAGGTCTACTACAGATCGCATTTGAATTAGGAATAACTGTACCGGAAAACGCTACGTTAATTACCCTAAAAGGCTTAATTGAATCAAGTGATGTATTCAAAGTGAACGTGGATTTCGTTAAAAATCGAGTTGCATCAACCGTCGAAGAACGAAAGTCCGCGAAGATAACGAAAGTGCTAAGATAGAATTAGAAAAAATTAGCGAAAGTGCTAAGATAGACTTAGAAAAAATTAAACTCGCACAGCTAGAACGCCAAATCGAATTAGCAAACCTTCGAAACACTCCTAGTGCCAACCTGAACTCATCTAGATATTCAGACGCAAGTGAAGATGGTCCCGATATCGAAAGTATTATTAGAAGCGTCCGAACACTTAGCATGCCTGTGCCGAAAAGAACGGAGAACTACAGCTTATTTTTTCAATCTCTAGAACGTTCGTTTACCACAAAAAGAGTACAGGATGAAATGAAATCTGAAATATTGATAAATATTTTAGGCGAAAAAGCAAAAGCAAGTCACGTTTTATTAAACATTTCAGAAAATGATCTCCGAGAAATCCTACAGAATACCAATCCTCTAATATGAGAGAAATCCAACAGAATACCAATCATGAAATAATTCCCGCTAAAGCTTTCCCAGAAACGAAACTAATTCAAATCGTAGATTTAACTCAAATCGAGACCCTGTTTGCAAAGTCGAAGCTAAAATATTTAATGAATCTAAGCATGAACTACAATATGAAAACATTTTCGTTAATGATAAACTAGTCGTTCAATCGTTAGTTGATTCGGGAGCCAATATTATTTGCGTACGAGAACACTTAATTCCCCCACAAAACAATAAGTGTCGGAACTGTTCAATTAACTTGTGCTTTCGGAAATGAAGTACAAGCTGAACTTTTAAAAGTAAAATTAGCGCTTCCAAGTTTTCGTGAAAATCCCATAACAGTAACGGCAGCCGTTTGTAAAAATCTTTATTGTGATTTAATAACTCCCCCAAATATTTCGGATGATTTAAATGAAGCAAAAAAAAGAATATGATCGAATTTCAAAAGAAAATATGATTTCTCCTTATTCTAAAACAAAATTTCCTTTGCATAAAAACTAACAACAAAATACTTTCGAATTAAACTCAATGTGTAAAAATGAAAATAAAATTACTACTTCTTTCATTTACTACTTCTTCTGTGTAAAAATGAAAATAAAATTACTACTTCTTTCATACAGAAAACGATAATTTTTCTCCCCCAGTTTCTAAAAATAGATCTGACGAGCGTGTACAGTCGCGTCAGTTAGACGAAGGTCAGTCATTCTTTGAGATGGAGAATGATAATGAACCACTCCCTTTTCAAACTGAAACCGAAAATTTGTTATGCGAATGCAAAAGTACTTCTACTCAAAATTAATTTGAAAACAAATAAATAAGTTTGATTCAATGACGTCTGCGCCTAATAAGAAAGCGGAAACTGCCCAATCACGTGATCAGAGTGCTCTTTCCGATGTTAATAAACAAACCGAAACCGATATATTTTCGTCAGCCGAAACAGAAACAAACTATTTTAATTCTTCAAATCCGGAAAATAAAGAGATTAAAAATGCGTTTATTGAAAATGCGGATTATTTTTTATCTAATATAAATATAGTTTACGCCGATGTTGATTTATCTCATTTAAAATCCGATACGCGTGCCGAAATTGACCAACTTATTAAATCTTATAGGCCAAATAAAATTAAGAACACTAATTATGAAATGTAAATTTTTCTACAAGATGAAATGCCAGTCCATTAGCGTCCACGCCGCCTATCTATTTTCGAGAAATTAGAAGTAAATAAGCAAATTAAAGAAATGTTAAACAAAGGTATAATTAGAGAAAGCACTTCAGATTATTCTGCTCCAATAGTCTTATGTAAAAAACAAGATGGCTCAACTCGCATTGCGATTGATTATCGATGTTTAAATAAGAAGTTAATTACAGAAAGATTTCCACTCCCAATTATGGATTACATTTTCGATAGACTACAAGGTGCTTCAGTCTTTACAAATCTGGACTTAAGAAATGCGCTTCACCACGTAGACATTCATCCTCAAAGCCGCAAATACACTTCGTTTGTGACACCAGATGGACAATTTGAAATCATCAAAGTTCATTTCGGCCTTTCCAATTTACCAGCAGTATTTCAACGATTTATACAAATTGTTTTTCGAGAACTCTTAGAAGACGGGGCATTGATTTTATATTTGGAAGATGTGATTGTTCCATCAGATGATGAGTCCGAAGGTCTTCAAAAACTCCAGAAAGTTTTCAAAGTAGCTTCCGACTATGGGCTTGAATTTAATTTCAAAAAATGCAATTTCCTGAAAAGAAAAATTACCTTTCTTGGACATATTTTAGAAAATGGTACGGTTAGTCCTTCAACAGAAAAGATAAAAGCTGTTTTAAATTTTCCAAAGCTCCAAACAGCTAAAGATGTTCAATCATTCCTAGGCCTAACAGGATATTTTAGAAAATTTATTAAGGATTATGCAATTATTACACGACCACTAAGAGACAATTATTACACTTAGAGACAACATTCCTTTTCATTTTGGCCCAAAACAGCAACAATCTTTCCAAACGCTGAAACAAGCCTTATCAACTGAACCTGTGCTACACCTTTTCAAGCAGGGCTCACCTTTACAGCTTCATTGCGATGCATCGTCAAAAGGAGTTGGCGCAATTCTTTTAATGCAATCTGATTTAGATGACAGCCTACATCCCATTCATTATATGAGCCACAAGACATCCCCACGAGAAGAAAAATATTCATGATACGAATTAGAAGTTTTAGCTATAGTGCAAGCACTTAAAAAATTTCGCATTTACCTCGTAGGCACCAAGTTCAAAATTTTCACCGATTGCCAAACTTTTCAAAAGACTATGTCAAAAAAAGAACTGCCACCTAAAATTGCTAGATGGGCAATGTTACTAGAAGATTTCGACTACGAAATAATACACAGACCTGGAAAACAGATGAAGCATGTCGCCGCTCTTAGCCGATATCCTGTCATGACAATTCAAGTTGACGAAACAACCCAGAAAATCTGCCATGCCCAAGCCAAAGATGAATACACACAAGGCATAAGACAACTAATCGAACACTCTCCAACTACAGACTACAAGTACAAAAACAACATCCTATACAGAGTAGTAAACAATCAAGAACTCTTCGTCATACCTCAAGATATGCAAAAACAAATAGTTCAACTACAACACAACAAAGGCCATTTTGGTATCAACAAGACAGAAGACATGGTTAAACAACAATTTTGGTTCCCAAATATAGGAAGGACTGTTGAAAACGTAATTTCCAATTGCATTCCATGTATACTTTCATCACGTAAAGTAGGAAAACAAGAAGGTTTCTTGCATCCCATCCCAAAAGGAGACATTCCTCTTGATACATACCACATAGACTTTCTTGGTCCTCTACCCAGTGCAAATAAGAATTACAAATACATTTACACCGTCGTAGACGCTTTCATCAAATTCTTATGGATTTATCCAGTCAAAACAACATCAGCTAAAGATGCCTTGGATATACTACAACTGCAACAAATTACTTTTGGAAATCCAAAAAGAATCATCTCAGATAAAGGATCCGCATTCACCTCAATAGAATTCAAGAAGTACTGAGAAGACGAACAAATTGATCATGTCACAATCACCACAGGTCAACCTCGAGGGAGTGGACAGGTGGAAAAATTTCATGCTACGATAATCTCAGCCATCACCAAATTATCCCTTGACAACCCCAGCAAATGGTTCAAGCATGTACCAGCAGTCCAACGTGTAATCAACAGCACTGTTTCTTCACCAACAAAGTTTACACCCTTCGAGCTCCTAACAGGGGTTAAGATGAGAAATAAAGAAGACCTGCACATCAAGAAAATCCTCGAGGAAGAACACATACATATTTTACTTGAAAATCAACAACAAATGCGAAAAGAAGCAAAAAGCAATATACTTGAGATGCAAGAAAAAACCAAGCACAATTATAATACTAGACGAAGGACAGCAACGAAGTATAAGCTCCACGACAGAGTTGCCATCAAACGAACCCAAATTGGGACAGGTTTGAAACTTCGACCAAAATTTTTCGGTCCATACACAGTGACAAAAATTAGACCCAACGATAGATATAATGTTCACAAGATCGGTATGGGAGAAGGACCATCGGTCACATCCACATCAGCAGACTTAATGAAACCGTGGGAAGATCCATAAACTTTTCAATTGTGCAAGAACTTTTACACAGACTTTCGATTTTTAAAAAATTTTATTAGTGCAAGAACTTTTGCACAGACTTTCGATTTTTTAAAAATTTTATTAGTGCAAGAACTTTTACACAGATTTTTCGAATTTTTTTTAAAATTTATTATTTTCATTTTGGATTTTATTGCATAAATCAAATATTAATTGATCATATTTAACTGAATATTAATAACAAATTTCTATTTTAATGATCAAAATATTCATATTGATCACATTTTTCAGAAGTGAGATAAAAAAATTGTAGATTTAGAAATTTGAAAATATCTTTTTATTACTTATTTTCTGCTAGTTTTATAGGTTGAAGAGAAATTCATTTGCCTAATAATTTTGAAAAGTGCATTTTTTCTTTATTTACTCTATCAACTAAATATTATATTAAAATTGAATAGATTTAGAATTAGTTTAGATTTAAATTTTCATAAATTTATTGTTTTAGATTTCAATTCAATTGTCAAAATATTTCTGTCAATAAAATTTTCTTTTTATTGTGATGTTTAATAATTACCTTTAAAGCAATTAGTCGGAGACCGACTAAGTCAGGATGACAGAGTGTTGCATGTTGCATACGCCATGCAGCGCCACCTGTAGTTAAGCAGACTCCCTCTACATTCACTTCACTCACGGCTACGGGGAGAGAGCTCATTAAGATGTTCCAGCTCTAATTATTTTGTATTGCCATTTAAGAGTTTTTTGTCATAATAAGAGCTTTAAAACGCAACCCTAGACTGCTTTGAAGCTCGACACTCCCCGTCCGTAACACACACACACACACACACACACACACATATATATATATATATATATATATATATATATATATATATATATATATATATATATATATATATATATATATATATATATATATATATATATATATATATATATATATATATACACATACAGATTACTTACTACAGATTCCACGTTCACGTTTCATATTGGAGTTAGGGCATTCTCGTTGACAGTTACTTCTTAGGCTTTGAAACAAACAGCTTGCGTCTAAAAGAAAATTAGGAAAACATATTAAATAAAAAGTCTTCCTTTTTTTAAAAAAAAGAGAATGTTACTTTTTTTGTGGTATAAATAAGCTATACAAGCAACTTACTTGTGCATAACTGTGCTGAGGTGTCTCATTTACTTATTTTTCTAAATGGTTTGAAAATTACGGGTAAATGTTTTGATGTTTGCTATCGATATTAGTGATTTATTTTTTATATCACACAATGAAAACATAAAATTATTTGAGCACTTCCTTTTAGATTGCGTTAGATTATATAGCAGAAAATTGCAGAACTATTTTTAAATGAAAAGTAGCAAACAAATATTTCCATAACAAAAAATTACAGAATTGTTTTCGTCTTTTGATGTTGATTTTGAAAAAAGAACTATATTTAAATGTTTTCATGCTACTGGAAGGAAATAATAAATAACGACTAAAACTTATAAAACTTTTTTTAAATCATCTAATTGTTAAGATTTTATAGATTTTTAACAACATTTGACAACAGCAATTATGGTTCTAGGTATGAACAGTATTAAATTTGTTCATATCTAGACAATAGGAATTGCAACTTCTTTTTTAATTGAATTAGACTTGCAATTCCTAACTCTCATTTAAATTTCTCGTGTCATAACGTTTGTAATCTTTGAGTTTTTATTTAATGATAATCTGGCGTTAAGATTACGAATTCGTAATTCGTTGTCAAACACAATTAAAAACTTTAACACGTTCACGCCGGGTGTTGCCCTGAAAGCGAGACGGAAAAGAGAAAATACTGGTAGAAGACCTATTTCCATATTAGATAATATTCGGGAGGAGTTAAACTATTCTCAACAATAACAATTCACGGTAAGGAAACTTATCACGGCGAAGAAGCAATTCAATTTAAAAATTGCATCCGTTAAAAACAATTGGTAGTTATGGATTTTTATTATTCCCGGAAAAAAAACTAAAAAGTTAAATTTATTTGTTAACAGTTTTTACTCTGGTCCGCCGTCCGGTGAGACAATCTAGCGTGACCCACTGGTGGCTCACCCCGGTGTGAACGTGTTAAAGACTTCGATAACAATCAGAAATTGTCATTTAGAACCAATTGAAATCTGAAAAATCTAAAAAACTTGGTAAAATGAATTAATGTTGTCATTAAGAAAGATTAAAATAAAATATTTCCTCGAAGAATCTTAAACTTGCTTTTTGAAAAAAAAAATCAATAAAAATCTTTTTTTTTTTTAATAAACTTCAAATTAAGTCGTCTTCATGTACCCTCATGTACTCTCCCATTGGGAGTACAAGTTAGTAGTACTTGTAAAGGTTAAATTTTCAATCTATACAACATTTCTTGATAATGTTTTTCAAATTCATGCAAATACCTATTAATTGCTTTAACGGAACTCATTTTTTGTAACAAAAACAATCGCAATATCACAGTGGTTATAGTTACTAAGTGTGTCTTCTTGCTCTTTAAAATTAGTGCAGTGGTGCATTAATTTTTGTCCTGAAGTGTATTACATGTTCATCAAACATTAGCATAAAGCATTTCTGATCACCACAATAACTTTAAAAGTCACTATTTTTGCTTTATTTTTGTGCTCAAAGTCACGATATCACAATTGTTATAAATAATTAGTACGTCTAGTGATCCTAAAAAATTATTATAGTGGTCCATAAATTTTGGTCATAAAACGTATTACGCGTTCATTAAATGTTAAGATAAACATTCCTGTTTACCACAATAATTCGTTACGTGAAAGACATATAAATAGTTATGTAAAGAATGGGTTGAAAATTTATAGCAATTAAGTGGTTGCTGAACTAGGCAAATTTCTACTGTTTTTATGATAAATTAACTACCACTATAAAACAAACAATCACTATAACTCTGGGTACTGAGGTGTAATTATGAAAAACTAAGATTCTAACTCCGGTGACGAATTATTAAGCTAACCTAGTGTCAGATTATTGCGTACCAGCTAGTTTGGGAAATAAAGGAGGTGAATACGCAATGCTGACCACATCGCCATCTACATGTCATTTCGCACGAAATTGTTATTTAACACATTGCTGACAGGTCACGAGTTAACTCGTGTTTTCGTGGCCAAACGTTGGTGACCGGTCACGAATTAACTCGTGTTTTCGTTAGCAGTTATCTCGTGGTGACTGTTTTAAAAAGTGGGCGTAGTTTTCCTTACTTTCAAGTTTTACTATTTAATTCTCTACCAATTTATTTTAACTTTATGAAACCGAATATATTTGCAAAACATATTCCACTCATATCAAGCATCAATCATGGTGTACTATTACACATAGGAGATTGTTAACTTTTCATCATACGGCATTAAAAATTTGTAAAGTTTATTGAAATTGTTTTACTTCCACATCCGCTTTCAAAACAATAGTCGGGCACATGGGGTAATTTTAAGAAAAGTTGCCGGTCAGCAATGTGTTAAGGAACATCATTATAAAATTACAAATAAAATAAAGATTGAATAAATAAAAATGGCAACATCACCTTTGCATTCATTGCTTAGATAGTACTGAGATGAATTGCAAGAACACTTAATGGCATCATTACCAATCTCAGAACATTTACTTTCTTCGAAACAAGTCTTGTGGCAGAGTTTGGCTGAAAAGAAGAAAGAAAATGTTTACTAATTTTTTTAACTTTTTTTTATCATGGTTTTTCGAAGCACTTTCTTCAAAAGAGTTACAGTTAAAGTGCCTTACACTTGAAGCAAAGTTTTAATTTTTTACTATATATACCATCCTGCCGTGAAGAATTATCTGGGCTTTAGAAAAAACAAATAATTTTCATACTTTAAAAATTACTGCATTCTCTTTAAAATCACCAATTCGGCGTCACTTTCTCACTTAGGTTAAAATCATCAAAATTAGTGCCAAATCAAATGTTTATGTGCCCAGATAATGTAGCATTGTATTAAGTTTTTAAGACAAAAAATTAGATAAAAACATTTTTCAGTTTCTCAAAACTGAGGCTTTTCACCATATTGGTGCCTTGTTGCCATATTTATAACAAACATAGAAGGCTCTGACTAAAGATAGGCTAAACATGACCTAGCAGTCACTAGTAACTTTTACAAACTCACGGCGAAAAGGGCATATTATTCTCCAAGAAAGAATACAGAGCCATCGAAAAACGGCCTCGATGCTACTTTTAAATCCTATTTTCATAGTTCCATTAACTGAAAAGTGGTAATAAGTTTATAAAATTTTTTAAAGTTAATAAGAAAACCAAAATATCTGAATTTGCACTAGATATCTATAGCTGATATCTGATATAAATAGCAATCGTGAAATTTATATTGTATGGGAAATTTTGTAATTTTATGGAATTTTATCTGGTCTAAAATAGAATAAAAACAACTTTGTTCTGAAGTGAAAATGTTATCATGATTAACAATGATACCGTTCCTATCTTCTTCAATAATAAATTCGATAAATAGTGGGTTTATGCCAAAAACGGCCATTGCTTTCAGAAATGTTCCGAGTTGATAATAGCATGTTATTATAAGAAAATGAAGATGTTATCTTTTGGCATATGGTTCTGATTAAATAAAAATAACCATAAAATTGCAAATAGTATTAAACTTTGATGCATATCGGTGCCACATTATGCAACTTCATCTGCAGGACAAAATATCAGGGGTGGTAAAAAGACAGACGATGTAAATCGACCGGGTACACTAATTAATGCCGAAAACAAATGTTGAACTGAAGGAATGCCAATTTGATTTTTTTTCTCCCAGAATTATTCAAAAATATGTGCCAGGCATAGACATATTTTTGAATTTATGGCAAAAATAAAAAAAAAATATTAAATGGTAAATAATATCATTTCTACTTAATAATAATCAAAAATTTAGGAAACCTTTATCTTTTCTCACAAGTCTGTGATTTCTCACTAGTTAGTGAAACATGGATTATCTTTTTATTTACAGTTCCTTCAAATGTATTTTATTATGACAATATCATTTTTGTCTTATAATTATGAAATATTTAGAAAAGTTTCCAGATTTTATTTTAGTTTTTACATAATCCTAATGCTAACTGTCTATGCATGCTTTCGTACTATTGAAGCAATATCCGCGCCCCAAAAAATAACATTAGAAACGTTCGGTTTGCTGTTCTCTGCTTAAGAAACGAGATTATTTATGAACACCTAGTTTTAAAATTATTTAAGAAGTTTCTAAGAGTTGCCGTGGCTTAACTGATATAACTAAAACGCCAATTTTACTGTTGTACAATATTCTCGTTTCAACATCATCAAAATTTATATGGGCGCCTCGGACCGTTAGCGGCCTTTCTCCCGTTCGTATTGAATATTCTCGTTTAATCCGTTTAAACCAAAGAATGAACATTTTTTTTTAAAAAAAAGGACTGGTAAACACTTGATTTCCTTTTTAAAATTTATCTTTGCAAAAAAATAAAACATTCATGTTCATCAATGTATATTAATACAATAAATAGTTATATTTTAATCTGAAAATAGGTCTTTTTAATATTTTTTAAAACTTAAATTATAGTATCATTAGAAATTATCAAGTTAGCTTTCAGTGCCTAATTCCCTACCACTTTTTTTTTTCAAATAGCTATTTTTTTACTTCCCTACAATTACTTTTATAAAAGGTTTTGGGTTCATGCGCACAACTGGTTCACTTTTTAAATAGTCTGCGCGGACTACTTATAAAAGACCGTCTGGAGGCTTTTTGATGTTGGAGGTGATGGCTCAATGCTGATATTTATAAATCATGCACGATCTTGAAATGATTTTTCAAGGCTCCCTTACCCTTAACGAAGTAAAACCGGTAATTTGGAGTTGTCACTAGTTCCAGGAACATTCTAATAAAACGATTTTGCACTCTCACGTAGAATTTTGCACGTTTACGCATATAAGCTCTACGCAAGCGTAGTTACCACAAAATTTCATATATCGAGGATACTCACTTTCTTATACCGTTATTTCAGTTGCGAAGATGTTGGTGGTCTCTTGACTAGCAGGTTATGCAAAAGTCAAAGAATTTTTGTATTCGCATTCTGTACAATTTTGATAGTAATGCCGTTTACTTCCGTACATATCATTAAGACAGTATTTTTAATTAGAAGGCAGTACAAATACAGCCTTTTTTTCAATACACAGCAATATAATCTATAAGGATCATGATTTTACTTTAAAGGCTTACCAGATCATATAATAAATAAAACATTATTTTTTTAAATGTTCATTCTGAATAAGCAAGTAAACTGCTGTTTGTAGAAAATGCAACACCATGAAGGAATCATCAGAATCAAATGAAATTCGCAGCAAATGTCAATTATAGGATATTATGCAAATTAATAAAGTTTCAGAGCCATCACGCGTGCGTGGCGCGCGCAGCGCCCTCTGAATTGATGCTGAAAGCGTATAAATAAAGTGCTGTAGCGGGACGTTGAAAATAGTCTATGATTATTTGTTAGTGGCAAACGTTTAGTGAGACCTGAGTATGCCTCCACGACGGAAGAATAAGAAATTCAAGCAACTTACGGAGTTTGAACGAGGGAGGATAATCGGCCTTCGAGAAGGAGGATTTTCCTATCGCGCAATAGCAGCTCGTATGCAGCGGAACAGTTCCACAGTGATGCGAGTTTGGAAGCAGTGGACCGACGAGCACCGAACAACTCGAAAAACAGGCACTGGACGACAGAAGGTGACGTCAGAGCGCGATGATCGACACCTGCTCCGCATGGCGGTGAATGATCGCACAGCTTCCTCCAGGCAGCTGGCAGCACATTGGTCTACTGCTACAGGTGTACAATTGTCGGCTTCGTCAATTCGTCGTCGTCTGCTGCGCCGTGGATTGCGTGCAAGGGTGCCATTATACAGGATTCCCCTCACGGCGGATCATCGACGGCTGCGTCGGCAGTGGGCTCTTGAGCACAGAGACTGGCGAGCTGATTGGCACCAAGTTGTCTTTTCAGATGAATCACGCTTCAATTTGTGGACCCATGATGGCCGTGTTCGTGTTAGACGTTATGCCGGTCAACGCTGCCTTCCTGAGTGTATTATTGAACGACATAGTGGTCGAACACCCGGAGTTATGGTCTGGGGTGCGATTTCGTATCATGGACGATCCAATTTGATACGAATTGAGGGTAATCTCAATAGCAACAGATACGTCCGTGAAGTGCTACAGCCCGAAGTCGTTCCTTTCCTTCAAGGCATCCCTGGAGCTATCTTTCAGCAGGATAATGCACGCCCACATGTTGCGCGGACTGTTAGAGACTTCTGTTCAGCACAACGCATGCAACTTCTTCCTTGGCCTGCTTATTCGCCGGATATGTCGCCTATTGAGCACGTGTGGGATATGGTTGGTCGGCGTCTCACTCGTGATCCGCGTCCTGCAGTTTCCAAAGACGAACTTTGGTTGCGCATACAAGCGATATGGAATTCTCTTCCTCAAGCAGATATTCAACATCTGTTTGACTCCATGCCACGTCGTATAGCAGCACTTATTGCAGCGCGTGGTGGCTGCACCAAATACTGATTTCGGACGCTTAATTTGTTTCTTTTGTTTTGAAAATTTCATCATTTATTTGTATCAGTACAAGTCGTTTCTGCATTAAATTTCATTTGATTCTGATGATTCTTTCATGGTGTTGCATTTTCTACAAACAGCAGTTTATATTAATTACATTTGCATTTTTGAGATTCGCTGTCCAATTCATATCCTTTTTTGCATACACATTTTTTCTCTTCAGGATCGCATACTTTATTTTCCTGGCAAGTCATGTAGGAACATACAGGTTTTTCTAAAAATAAAGAATTACATGTTAAAATAAGCAGAACTGGTATTCGCAAAAGTATTAAATAAATTATACTAAAAGAACTAACTAACTCGTTTCGAGTTTGAAAAATTGGTAAGTTTGTTAGTACGATAATTGAATAGGAATTTAATAGAAAAATTTCTAATCTTGATGTAACAATCTGTTTAAGCAGAATCAAAAACAATTACGAAGCAATCATCAGGAAAATCAGAAATGGAACCTTCTAGAATTAATATAACATTTAAATGAGAAAGATAATTTGTCAATTACTAAATTTATACAAATACATGTTATACCTTCACAGACTTGACTTGCATAATTGAATCTTAGAGTGTCGTTTTTGCACGTACAATAGCCTGCACCCAAGTCCACAGAAAATTCGCATTTTGCTTCATCTTTTGTGCCACAGGTATCTATTTTACACCACAAATCTAGGAGAAAGGAAACAGCAGTTAGTAAGTCGAATTTGAAAAAAATGTTATAGAAACACAGTTATATATTATTTTTTCAATTCAAATTGGAAAATTATTCAATTCAATTACTATATTTGAAAATTATACAATTAATGTTAATAAATTCTATACGTATTTAATATCTTTTATTGCGTATAAGTGCTCATTAGTGTAATATAATGTATTCAATATTTTATTGTATGCGAAACTTCTATATGATAAACTAATATTGAGGTTTAACACAGCGAAATGTTTTAAGCAAATTAATCGAAAAATTACAGATGATGTTAGATAGCGCGTATTTTGCGTCGATATTCAGTATGCAAAGCCCGTCAATATTCAATTTGCAAAGCACGTCAATATTCAATTTGCAAAGAGTAGACACTACAGTATCAAATTCCGCATCTATGACATACTTTTGCCTGTTTCCTTGTTAATCTTTTATTCAGCTCCTTGTTAAATTCTACTATCAATAAAGAAAACAAAAATCTAAATTGGGGAACAAAATAATATTGCATTTAATATTGCCTGATTCGGAAATGGAGATTTCTAAACTGAAAGAAGTTTTGCTCCTAAAGTTACAGATATTCTTAACTAGTATTTTTATTCTATTTTTTGTGGAAATGTTTAATAAAGTTGATACAAGTTTCAAAAAAAGTTAAATATAAGAGGAGATCGCTTAAATGATGCGACAAGCTTCCCGAAAAGTTAGAGCTTCGCATCAGAATTAAAATTGACAGGAACCCTTGCCCGCTTGCTTATTATGTTCTGTTCTGAAGCAGACGAAGAAACAGTTCGTAATAAGATAGAGCTCTTAGCGGGGCATGACTGCATTTTGCATGAGCATCTATAAAATTTTAATCTTTGACTATGTGCCTTAACTCACCTAGAATTTTGTTGCTACATTTACACAACCCCTTGTTGCTTATAACGTTCTCAATCTTGTAAAAATAGACTAAAATTGTCACTAAAAAATTGCAGCTTGGAAAAGGAAACTGATTGCCGATTTGAAATCAGCGATACGAAAGTATTTAATTTCTATTGAAAATGTCTCATTCAACAGAAAAAAAAACTGTTCCGCAAGGAAATTTATCAAAAAACATTTATGAAGTAATTATTAAATAGTTAATTGTTTTGTAGTAATTAGCATTTTTCTAAAAAAAAAAAGAAAAAATTTCTGATAAAATTTCCGCATTTTATAAAAATGACATTTAAAAAAAAAATAAAAACATAATTCTGGTTAATGAAACCAATATATACGATATTTAAACCATTTTTTAATTTTTCCGTTCATAAGGTAATTCTGATTTTACAAATTGTAGTTCCTATTATCACACATTTAGTAAAAAATGCAAAATTGAAAAATAAATTTAACCGAATAAGTGGTTTTTATGCTCTCAGAAATTGCGATAAATTACCAAATTTTGCTACATTTTATCACATATTACAACATTGTATTTAATGGTTAATTCAACCAAAATCATTACCAAAGCTCTTTGGTGTTCTCATAGAGATAAATATGATATATATCACTATTACATATATTTTGATAGTGCTGACATCTAGTTCAAAATAAACTATCTCTAATTACATTAAAATTAGTCTAGTGCAGTCACATAGTTTGCAAAATAAGAAATAAAACATTCCGTTGCAAGAAAAATGAATATATTTGAACCTTTTTCCTGCATTACATTTGAACCATCTAGCCTGGAAATATCACGGAAAAAGAAGACTAAAGATTCACTTCGTGATTTGGACGAGAGAGATGGGGAAAGGGGTAAATTAATAACTTTAGTCTTATAATTTAGAAGAAAGAATCTAAACATTATATTTTTAATCAACATAAAAATAGTATGCTTAACATTGTCAACTTTCGTATTTAAAATTATTTTATATATAATAGCAAAGATATCAAGAAAAATTAAGTTTTATACCATTACATCGATTAAAAAATTTGGATTTGAAAACTCATTTATAATTAAAGAGAGTGATTCTAAAAAAAAAACTTTTTAGGTTACTCATCCAAATTTATTATCTATATATTACACTAAAAGTTTACTGAGTGGTAGCAATTTTTGTATTTGAATTTATTAATCTCAATTTTTAAAGTTTTAAAAATAAATTTAATCTGTCAACTATCACAATTGCGTACTTGCACTTCAAGAAGAAGATCATTGATACCCAGACATGTGACCTATTACCTCAGCTTTTATAAGCAAAATAGCATGTTAAAGTTAACCTGTTTTTCCACGTAACTTAAGATGTTAATTAATGTGAAGTTAATTAAACACAGCGCAGTATCGCACATCGAATTTCTTGCAATATAATTCTTTCTCGTCTATGTCTTTTACTTTTTTTTGCCGTATGCCTGTTTAGACAGTGGGGGTGCGATTGTTCCTGTTTTTCAGTGGTGCCATCTATGGCCAGGAATTCGACTTCTGCCACGCCATTCACGCAACCACAACCCGTTTATAGGGCGGGTCACATTCACACACAAAGGAGAAAGGACATAGAACACGCAGAGAGAGAAAGAAACATCCATGCCTTGCTCGGGATTCGAACCCAGGACCTTTCTGACGCAAGGACAGTTCCCTGCCCCCTACACGGGCCGGTCAGCATGTCTTTTATTTATCTTGGATTTATTACTTGCTTATGTATTTTATTGTAACTGTGTTATATATTTTTGTTTTGTGTACCGGGAAATTTTGATGCATAATAAGTTTATGTTCCACGTGACTTCATGCCTGGTTTTGTGTTAAGTACGAAATATATATTGAAAGCATTGAAATCCTTGTGAAGGAATCTTGGTGTAAGAATAATGAATTCATCACTTAAGAGAATTGACACTTACTCAAAATAGAATGGAGAAAAAAAACAGTTGTTAACGTTAGGAAATGACATGTTTCAACAACCAATCAGGATCGAGATGCCCACACTACGTCACTAGCAGGTATCCCATTGAATAATTCAATTATATCTATAAAATCTCTATTATCTATAAATACTTTGAAGTTTTGGCGAAATAGCTTAGGCGAATAACACTCATCCTTTTAAACCAGCAAAAGACAATTATGGAAAAATTTTAATTATTACGTAATAATTGACTACGTAAGAGACTGCTTAATAATTAATTCATAAATGCCATTGATAAATTATCAATTTAAATTTTTTTTTTCCTTGTTTAGAGTAGAATTTATAAACGAGATAAATCACAAGAATATAGCAAGAAAGCGGGCAAGAATATGACTTGGAAATTTAATTTTAAATTGTAATGTCTTTACCGATCCACAGCATGAACAAAGAGTTTTTCTTTCTTAATTGTTGCTAGAGAACCTTAAAAGAAAGTTTAATATTGAAGCATACGCTCTATCTAACAACCTTTGTGGTACTTGGACTGTTATGATTAAAACATTTCGAAATCTCGAAATTTGTTCAAGTTCGTGATATAGAAGTTTGACATAAAATAGAATATTGAATTACGTGTAAAACATAACTGTTGGCAAAATATTTGAATTTCTAAAAATATGTTTCGATTTAAAATAGTATTTTACAACCACTTTGTATATTTTTAACGACCCACAGTGTTATTAAAATTGATCTTAAAAATTGAAGTATTTTTACGAATTACTTTTAGCAATTTTTTTTGTATTAAAATGAATAAGGTAAATGATAGTGAACTTTATTTCACCATTAAATATATAATAAGTGCAAAAAAATTCATATTAATTTAACCTAAAAAGATATTGGTCAATTGATGTATTGAACTTTGAGAGCTGTCATCTGAATAAAATTAATCTTAACTATCAATATTTATGTGAATATTTAATCTGAATTTTATATTAATGACTTTCTGTATATAAATAAATAAATAAAAAATTTAAATAACTTAGTTATTTGTATGTTTCTAAAATGTAGAATTAAACCTTATATTTTGGAAAGACTACAAAAAGCTCCACATTGCCCTGGTCGAATGAAAATAATATACATATCTTAACCATCAACATCCATAAACCAACAAAATTAGCTGCTGATATTAGCTAATTTGGCTAAAATATCAATTTTCATAATGCAAACCAATTTTATGGCAAACATATTTAATGCATCATTTTTCATTAAAATGAGTAGGTACATTATTAACACATTGCAATCGGGTACATAAAAATACGTTTTTGAAATTTGCCATTTGCGATTTGACAATGATTAAAACACCAACAATAGTAATTTCAAAAAAGTAAACTTCATTTTTTAGGTATTTTGATATCTGTTACTCTACCTCTTTTGTTATTATAAATTATCAAAATGTTACATTTTTATGCCATACTAAAAAGTCAAAATATATACTCTTGATAGCGGATTAAAATTATTTGGTTGTAGAAATTACCAGTTATTTTCAAGCGCGAGCGCTAGTATTTGGCAAATGACACTCCAAACATCGTCAAAGATTTTGTACTCCTTCGAAAAAAAAATTCTTTGGACCACTAGGGTGCATTACTTTAAAGTACTATAGAGAATTCAGAATTCACAAAAAATTCCCATTTTCATACAATTGACTGAAACCCAATGAAGATGCGAATAAAAAAATACACTCCATTGCACAGTAGGCCAGAAGACCATGATCTTTGGCCAAAAGTCAAAAATTAAATTTCGACAAAAATATGTTTAGGCAGCTTTAATATCGCCCAAATTAAGCATTCATAATCATTCCAAACATTATAATTTACTTTTTGGACCGACGAGAGTACAAGTGTAAAATATGCTAAAAAAATGCTTTTTTAATGTAACTTTTAAATTTATATTTCAGAAATGTATATAGGAATTTCACCTTTCTGTTACATTTTTATCAATGTCATTAGTCTGAAATTATAGTACAATTTTTCGATTTGTTGGATTAGTTAATACTCTTGACAAACTTATTGTTTATATCTTATCATTTGACATTTTACAATGCTTGAATCACTTTCGAAACTTATCTCCAAAAAGTTCCACGAGGTAATTGGCTAAACTTTTTTTTTGTTGTCTTCTTTGATATTTCTTCTTTCGAAAAAACCTGCCCCATTTTTTCCCATATTGCAAAGGTGAACTAAATATACCGAAAAACAAAAATTATGTTTCTTTTCTTCATGTTTTCGCGTTATTTTGTAATATTACTTCGGAAAGATAATTTGCTTTTCATTTTTAATATAAAATTAGGAAAATTTTATATTTTCATTGCTATATTTAATTATTTAAACGTACTGTATATATATATGCAGTACGTTTAAATATACTGTAAATACAGTAATACAGTATATATATATATATATATATATATATATATATATATATATATATATATATATATATATATATATATTATTCTTTTTTTTTTTGCTGGCCATATTTCAGCCGCCATCTTGTTTTATTTTGGTATTTTTAGTGTATTTCAAAATTTCAGTAATGAATTCAATTTAACTGCACATAAAAACCCTAAATAAAGAACCTCAAATTTTGAAACAAATTTTATCGAAATACTAATTTTGAATGCTGGCCCACTGTGCATTGCATCATACTCAGATTTTTTTTTAAATTATAAAAGAAATATAGTCATGCTTTAGTTAATAATATTATAAAAATTTTAAATTTTTACTTGCGATATTCTTAAAACAATAGTCGCATATACATTGTCATAATTCAGTATGCCCAGCTAAGAACTGACTATTTTCAAAACTTAAAGTCTTGAAAACAAAGAACGATATAGAAATAAATTAACTCTAAGAATCTTATACTGACAATTCCAGTTTAGTAACAAAATTCACCGACAGATTGTGCTGTTCTTCCTGAAGAGAATACAATCTCTTCTTGAAAATAATACAGAACAATTACTGGAATCACAATATTTTCAGATCAAAATGATTGCTGTTTCAACATGATTTCAGTCTACAGCGTCATCTTTCGGCAACTGCTGTTACTAATTTCCTAGTTTTTAGATTTTCGTCGTAAGCATACTGTTAACTTCATTATTCCACAGCACTCCGTTTTCGAGATTTTTAAGTTTGAAATCAGATTGTCCTTTGCTGAGCATCTTGAGTTAATACTTACTTGTCTCACAAGTATCTCCATCAAAGGGAGCTTTACAAGTGCATCTACCTGCTGTCACACCGGCGATTTCTTTGACTTCACATTTTCCATCATTTTTACAAGGGTTATTTGCGCAACTTGCTGAAAAAAAGTTTAAGCATAATATATTAACAGGAAAAAGCAAAGTGTCCTAAGTTCCTACGAATAAAATGGGTGCAATTCTTCTTCTATTAAGATATTACTTAATATCTCTTAATATTTTTTGTTTCATTTTATTCATTGGAATATTTTTTATTCAACCTAGCTACCAAACTCAAAAGCACAAAGGCTCAGAGATGCCAACTTGCCCCGGACAGCAGTTATACATTTTAAAGTGGTAGTTTATCAATTGTCATTCTTAGTTTAATAAATTCAATTTAGTAGATTTTTATCCACCACTACTTCTAAATAATTCGTAGGCTTATATAATACACCACTTTATAATAATTATGTCATGATATGCCTTTAAAAAAGCAAGCAAAAATAATCAACTATTTGCAAAATTTACTTAGTAGCTATTTACCGTTTTTGTTAATTATTTTAGCGTGTCCGGAGCAGTTGGCATCTCTGAAGGCTATAAGCAATCCTAAAACTTAAACATTAAAAAAATTTCAAAAACAAAATTCTGGTTATTAGATTCAGCAAAACACATAATAAAATAAAACAAATATTGCATAATATTTATTAATTATTGTGTTAATTGTGTATTAATTACTTATAATACAATTGATATATAAGTATAACTCTTCATAAATTAAAAGTAGAGGAAATAGAATCCATTTTCAAAGGATTTTTAATTTGAATGATTATTGTAATTAAATAAATTGTATTAACTGAAGGAGTTTTTTATCCATCAGTGTAGAAAACTGAAATTATTTTATATAAAAACCACTCGCAATTACCATATTTAAGCATTCAAAAAAATAAAAAACTCTGCAATATTCGTAAAAAAACAACAAAAACTATGAAAATACTTTCTTAAATAAGTAGTAAAAAATAATAAGTAGTAAAAAATAATAAAACTAATGAAAATAATGAAATATGTAACTGCAGAGAATATTTTTGCTTAATAATTTACTTAAACACACTGAAGTAAAATAAATGGCAACAAACAAATGCGTATAATTAATTACCTTTAGTGCAGTTTTTTCCTTCAAAAAAGGGAGGGCATATACACTTATAATCTTTTCCTTGAGGTTTGCAGGTTGAACCATCTTTGCAGAAATTATCATCGCACCCACCTTTTGAAAAAAAATCAAGTGTTTAAAGTCCTCCACGGAATAAAAAGAAATATGCAGCCAAATTACTTGTAATCTATTCTGTCCTAATAAGCTTTGTTGATTTTATTCAAATAACAAATCAATATAGCTATTCCATGAGCTTACTTCAAAATATAGTACTTTTCAGAAACATTTTATGATTTTCTTTACGACGTTTGCTCATTTTTTAATTTAAAAGTCTTTCTAAGCATTCTTCGCGTAGTTTTTCTTTACGCTCTTATCAAATTCTCTTTTAGATTATAAATTATTGCTGGATGAACATTGCATTTTTTTTACTTTCCGCATTACTCCATAACTATTTTTTAAACAGTTTAAGAATTCTCAAATTGTAAGCGACTTTTTGAAAATTGTTTAACGAAGAACTCTCTACTTCTTCTCCTGCTGCAGTGTATCGTTTTTTCATTCCATTTAATAATCCGCTAAATGTTTTTGATATAATATTACGCTAGATGAATGATGTTGATGTAATATTACGCGTTGTACAACTAGTTTTAGACGAAATGTGTTCCAGGTTAGCCCTTTCATTTTCTTATGTTTTTGTCGTATCATTTTGAACTTTACGCCTTACCTAGACACTAGCAAATAGCTAACACTTTCTGCATGCCAGCAAAGGGAGATATGAAAGCTTTACAACCGGTGTGTAAGGGGTTAAACTTAAAATTTATTCCATACGTTTATCCTACCTTTCTCTTTGCACCTAACTTAAGCTATTTTTTTCATCTTGCCAAAACCTTTATCTTATATTCTTCTTACCTTAATCTTTATCTTATGTTATTTTTAAAAATAGGGGAAATTGGTGATGGAAGAGGGAAAAAATTGGGGAAAGTGTTGTACCTTGAGACAGTAAAAATCTCTAAGAACTTCATATTATTTGCCTTAGATTTATTTCTAATTATGATATTAACTAATAAATGATATCACAACAACAGTTAGCATCCGAAGAATTGATCTTATGTTTTTGTAAGTGATAGAAAATTTCGTTAATTAAAGTATATTTTTGACATTCTATTTTTTTAACATGAATTTATTAAGGGATTCAATTAAACTTTATGGAAGAGAAAGTTTTTTTAGTGTTTCATGGTTTAAAGCATATGTTAAGAATAATGTGAGGTTGTGCTGCAATCTGTTGCAATTATTTAAACGCATAAAATGGGATATTTTATAAGTATATCTCAATTTAAAATATTATTACAGTATTTTTATGTCATATTTTAATTTACATATTATAACCTAGGAAGTAGGGAACTAGTTTTAAGACATGCAAGTCAGATTTCTAAGTATTTTGGTTTAAAAAAAAACTTTTAAATTTAAAATTTTTAGATTCAGTGATCTGTAACGAATTAAGATGACTTACATTAAATAATTTTTAAGAAAGTTTCGAGTTTGTTTTAAAGAAGTTTCGATATTCATTTTTCTTCGATCACTTCAAAGTAATAATATTGCATTATCAAATTGAGAGCATGGCTTCGTAATGGATAACTTATCAATAACTGATATCAATAACTGATCAACAGGCACTGTACTTATTAGCATTAAATTTATCTCGCCAACTTCTTCCACTTTTGGCGAGAGATTTTTCTCGAACAAATAAAGAGATAACGAAATTAAACGTCCACTTTTCATTTTCAATCAAACAAATTTGATTTACATTGGCTTTAAAAACCACTATACATAAACAGTTTAAACAGCCATCCAAATGCTGTTAATCTTGCAGAGAGATTTGAGCTGGCAAAATACAATAAATTAATACAATTTTATGTTATTTCCATTTAAATTCAAAAGTTGTTGGGAGCTCCGAGTTAGCAAGTGTTTAAATGCTATATGAAATTTTAAAAAAATTATAGAATAGTCGTTTAATAAGAACTAAAACTTTAATAAATAAATCAAAATAAAATTATTTTAAATTTTAGTTAATTTTGTCAATTAATTTTTTTTCGAAGTTTAAAATTATTCAAACATTGTGGTGGGGAAAGCAACATTATATCATATTTTCTACACTAAGAATCTGATATTAAATCATAATAGTATTTACTTCCAATAGAAGAAATTTTTTTTATGAGAAATAGCTTAGTTTTTATCCCAACATTTCTTACCGTTATTTCGTTCACCTCAACTGTAGAAAATATGTAAGAAAATACAATCGAATTCTACATAAAATTGAAATCGTAAAAGTTATTATAAATAAGTTAAGTAAGATTTATTTTGTGTTGAATTTTTTAATGAAAATCTACAGTAACTTTTTTTGCTTAAATCTCTACTTATTCAAGTTTTTCGCGATTACATACCTGCCAACATTTACGTATTTGACGTAAATTTTCTTTTTATATTTTATGTGGTAGTAAAATGTATGCTTTCCATATATTCCTTGCATTCATAAACTTAATTTATAATCTTTTTGACCACCGATATTTTTTAAAAAATTAAGCATATATATTAATATGTAATACTGTTGTGGTTGTCAGTAACCATTTCACCATTCGATTCCTGATTGAGACGCCTTGCGGGTTGTCCGATTCTGAGGTCGATCCAGCGGATGATATATGAAGAGTTCCAGATTGCCTCTGGGATGATTCCTTTCCTCCTTCGTAACAGTTTTGACGCAAGTTTGCAGAGTGCAGAACTTCTGCAATGTAGTTCACACATCAATGTTTAATGACAGAACATTTTGATAAAGTAATTTCCAAACCCTGTCAACGAAGTAAATTGTTTTGCTTTGACTAAAGAATGTGATGATTGCATCGACCTCATGGTAGTAACAATTAGGTCCTGTCGGAACAAACGGCCATTTGCGCTTGAACCCGTTTGGTAGAGGCATGTTTCACATTGCGGTCTTGCGAAACTAAACTCTACTGTCGACCGATAGGTTCCTCCGGGTTAAATTAGTAGCGAAGACTGGTCTTGTAAATTATCTCATCGAAATAAGTAATCATTCAAACAGCGAAATGTTTACTTCAAAGTACAACAGACTACTTTTTTGTTGATGCCACTCAACTCCTTTCCAGTCACCTTACAGTTTTTTCTTCGCCTACATCTCATCTTTTCAACATGATGGCAAAGTGCCATCCTTTCCTTACTTCATGACACCTCC
Source organism: Parasteatoda tepidariorum (assembly GCF_982258835.1). Taxonomy (NCBI): domain Eukaryota; kingdom Metazoa; phylum Arthropoda; class Arachnida; order Araneae; family Theridiidae; genus Parasteatoda; species Parasteatoda tepidariorum. Next base: position 37,289,791 of record NC_141759.1, read on the forward strand.
CATCAGTGGATCCAGTCTTCATGTAATGTTTCCATCACTTCATGATGAATGGGGAAAGGGACAATTTTGGCCTCAGATGCCAGTTCTTAAACAACGAACGAACGAATCGTGGTTGTCCGCTTAAGCTACTTCAAAATATCACGTATGTTTCTACCTAAAATTGTAATTCAAATTCCATTTTAGCACTAATGGGGAAAACTATTCACGAAAGGATTAAAAGTTGGCAAGTATGCGATTATAGTTGATTTGAAAAATTTACGATGAAACAATTACTGCATTTGAAAAGCAATGCCACTTTGAAAAATAAATTGCAATTTTATAAAATTAATTATATACCTCTATTAGATGGTGGAAAATTACTCAAATAAATTTTTCAATACTCAAATTATTTATTAATCAGCTCTGTAATATCGCTTATGTGGGTAAAAATTCTTGTTACAAATTTACTCTGAATTAACAAAGTAATATTTTTCTGGAGTAAAGTTAAGAATGGTGATATGCATTCTCTACGAAAGAGGTTGAAACCAAGAGCAAGTTCATTTTAACGTCCTTAAATTACTAACCACTTGCACACGTATGCAAAAGAAAGCAGAAATTTTTTAAAAATATGCTGATATACTGAGCTAAATAAAAGTTAAAACAAACAGTATTCAGGTTTATGGAAAACTAGTCGCATGCTTACCCCGAATATCATCGTGCGTAATTAAATATCGTGCAGATTTTACATATGAATACAGTTTCTATTTCAACAACTAAAAAAATGCTTTTGTTTTAATCTAATAACTTTAAAAAAATAGCTTTTACTTAATAAATTCTTTGAAATAATTAAAGTTATTGCTATGAAGGTGCAATTTCGTTCCCCGTTTCATCCACTTCACTTTCTTCATAGTTACATATATCCATAAAAAATTTTGTCGTGTGAGGTCATATGGCAATATTTATTATATGTAATACTAAGATATCATCGAGACTGAGAAAGTCATTGTGTTTTTCCACGCTTGCTCAATTGATTGTTATTACAACTTTCTTGTGATAGTTCAGCTAATATATTTATCTTTTGCCATCGAAATTTTAAGCAATCTACTAATAATTATAAAAATTTCAGCTCATTTGCAAGAGACTGACTTAGAATTACAGTATTTTCACCTCAAGTTGTTAAAATATAGTTTAAATGTATACTTCATTTATGTATGATACCAACTTTCACAACACTGGTAATTGGAAACATTTTGATCTAATAAAAAATTTCATGAAATATTAAAGATTTTTGTCTGTGGCGTTATTCAGTTTTCAATCTTAATAACACATGTGAAAATAGTATATGTTATTTATATTAAACACTTCTGTATAAAGTTATAAGAATATAGATTAAATGCATGCTATACTTAAGTGATATCAACTTTTGAAATTTTAAATATTTTTCCTTTTGGTCCTATTCAGAATTTAACACATGTGTTAATGAAAAAAGAAAACATTTTAAATATCAAAACTTACTTGTGCATTCGCCTTTATTTTTCTTTACTTCACCTTCTTTGGGGACGTAGCCATCATTACATTCGCAATAAAAATCGTCATTTCCTATCATCACACATTTAGCCCTCTCTGGTTTGGGACACGAAAACTCTCCGAGGTCGCATTTATTTTTTTCTGTTCAATAATAGACTTCAATGAATATATATAGTAAAGAGGAAACAAAAATATTAAATTTCACAGCTATTGGTTCAATTGTAATAATAACATTCCAATTAGACGGATGTAACTGTTTTGCCTAACACCTTTCTTGCTTTTTATTTAAACTATTATTCTTTGGCTCTTCTTTAAAATTAAATTTCCCTTTTTTCAACTCTAGATAATTTTATATAGTAAAGAGTTTGTATAGTAATATATATATATATATATATATATATATATATATATATATATATATATATATATATATATATATATATATATATATATATATATATATATATATATATATATCCTAGGAATAATTTTTCTTTGCACATTTTAATTCGATTACTAGCTTTTACACAAGATAATGATTTAAACTAAATTGTTATTGCATTAAATTTATTTCAATCTCTCGGAAAAGAAAGAGAAAGAAAGTATGTATTGCCCAAATCCAATCACAAAATGCCTAGTGCTTTTTTCCAAACAGTTAATCTACATAGTCTTTATAACAATATACAAAACGTTGGGAGATGCCAAAAGCCTGAAATGATATTTTAGAGCAGGGTAGAAGCTTTGAGTAAACAAGTGTAATAAATTTATTTACTACTCTAATCCTATTCAGTTGAGGTGTCAAAGAAATTTTTTCCTCTCTGAAACATCTTCGGGACGGCTAAATGCCAACTGCTGTACTTTTGCCTTTTTTCAATGAAAAGTTCTATTTCTCTATGTACCGTTGAAGATAAGATTAGCCTGAAACTTTTAAATTTATCTTCTTAATCGGCAAATTGGAATACGTCACCAAAACTCGATATGTCCTTGAACAAAAGATCTCGACAAATGTCAATTTCCCTGGTAATAAATTCGCAGATAGCCTGGATAAAAAGGACCCCATTGATCACATCTGACTCATAACTTATCTAGAGATTTTCTCCACGAAGAAAAATTTCAACAGGCAACTCTGATAAACCCGTCCTTTTCACCACTGGTTTGACAGAAAAAGCCCTGATGGTGCTCAAAGTATCGGTGCTTAATCGGATCAAAGTGCAGTCTTACGATTCATCAGTGGCCATTTTAAAAGCTAAACTTTCGAATTCGGCGGCTAAATCTTCCCAACATGTAGCAAATGCATTAAGACTTGCTTCCGCGGAACACATCTTTGATTGCCTGGAATTTTCCTTGGAGGACACTCTCTTGAGGCCAATTTTTGTATGCGACTTTGATGGAGCATTTGGGCTCATGGATTTTATTTAGTTGAGACTGTATTGTGAAGGATTCGAAACAAAATCACAACAGCAAATTGTCCATCCTGATGACGATTTTTGTCACAGAAAAGTGGGGGGTGGGGCCTAATAAGGGAGACACTCCTTGATTGGCGTATTTTTTAAACCAATTACATTATTAGGAGCCACATCAATTACTAATTTCACGTGTACACAAGAAAATTGAAAATTTATTAACACTTAAAAACAGGTGTTAGACAGCGTCTTGATTTTTACTAGATCTTGTGTGTTATGTTTTTTTTTATGTTCAAGGGGACTTAATGTATAGCTTTCTCCTTTTCGTATGTTTTATTTAATTCATGTTGATGGAGACTTAATTTGATTTTAAAAGTTGAGAATGTCGTTACAACATTCTGGGATTTTATTTATCGTAGGGTGGATCACTTCAATTAATTGATTTGAAATAGATTACTTCAGGTGCCAATTACATACCTGCCAACTTTTACGCGTTTGGCGTAAAATTTTATTTTTATATTTAAAGTGGTAGTAAATATATATTATTTTTTCTTTTATAAACTTAATATTTAAAGCATTTTGATCACCACTCTTCTTAAAAAAATTAAGCATGTATATATATATATACACGTTACTGTCGTAGTTGTCAGTCTAAGCTTTTTCAAATGCAACGTATTCTTTTGCGTAAAATTGAAATTCCATTTTGATACCACTTGGAAAAATCCTAATGGAATAGATTAAAAGTTGGCAGGTATGCAATTACGTATGCTTGTGAATGGAAAAATGTCATTAGCTTCAAAACTAATGTGGAATAGTACATGTTTTTCATAATGTAATATTAGTAATTTTATTTAAGATGAAATGAATAAAAGTGCTGAATAAGAAAGGATAAGTCATAAGAGATAAGTGATAAGAATAAGTTCCACTTCAGCTCATATTAAAATGGCTAATTGGGATATTCTGTACGCTAATAAGAAATGAATGCCTATAATAAGTTTTGATCTTATCTAATGATCAGATTTTAATGATCTTATTAATTTGAGAGCTTAACCTTGAACATGTTAACTCATGTTGACGATATTTTAAGTTTTGAAATAAGACGCAAAGATGTGCCTTCTCAAAATAAGCATATTTACTTATCACAGATTAAAAATCCTGACCCCCGGAATATGTTAGGGAACGGAGGCAATTGCAACCTGGAAAATATGATACCAATAATTAATGCTGGTGACTGGTTAATAATCCAGATCCTTTCATGTTAATTTCACTTTTTGTGTATTTTGTGATATCTCAAGAACTTTATGAACGAATCAAAAGCTTTATGAGCCAATGATTTGTAAAATAATAATTATTATTATTTTCTTATTTTATTAATTAATAATTAATTTGTAGTAGTAGCCGGATTTCGGATAGTCGGCGGTATCACTTTGTTAGCAAACAGTTTTTTTAGTAGCAAATTTGATGTATCTTTGGTGCTTTATTGAGGTATTTTAACTTATGTACTTTAATTTTCTTTTCTTTTTAATGCATGAAGACCTAAGCCAATAAGCATAGGCAAAGATTCTCTGTTTATGATTTAGTATTATATTGTATGTACGGAATTGAGACGAAAAATGGGAGTAGAGTACTTTGAAGATTTAATCTTTTTTTTTAAAAAAAGGCACGTAATATTTAGGAATATAATTATTTCGAAACATTACGTGCCAGCTGCTACAGAAACAAGAAAAAGCGCATTTTAAAGCGGGGAGATTTTTCTATTGCTCATGCCAACCCAAGTTAATATCTCTCCTAAATGTTTATTCACAGCTCTACTTAAAATAGTTTAACCTCGCTACTATAGTCACCGAAAACTGCCGAAGGGAGTACTTTCATACTCCCTTCAGCACACATGCATGTGAAGTACAGATAGTACTTCACATGCATGGAACAATAGCTTATTGCTCTAACAAAAACTATAAGACTAGTATATTTCATAATGGAGAACAAACATCTACCAAAATGTTCATAAAAAATCCTTTGGCTGATACTTTGAAATTAATACTATATTCCATAATTTAATAAATTCTTCACATAGTTACTTAAGTAGTTTAACTAGTAACTTACTTTCACATTCATCTTTGTTTGTTTCTGGTTTCTTTCCCTCCTTCAGTTTGTACCCAGGTTCACATTCACAGAAGAAATCAGTACCTTTTGTTACACATTTCGATGACGGAGATTTGCATTCAGTACCTTTACAAACGTAGTCAGCAGCTGTAATAACATAATTTTTTATTATCTGTTCCTCCATGTCTCCTTATGAATAAATCTTTTCATGTATAATTCTTTCGGTGAATAAATCTTTTTATGAACAAACTCATTTTCAGGGTATCCATGTTAAAACTTTAAGATGCGTCTTAAATCTAGAATCCATTATTAATAATGAAAATGCCAATAGGATTTACCAAATAATTTAACGTTTATTTTCCCTAATGATCAGCATTACGTGCCTTCTCATTTTATTTTATTTTATTTTATTTTATTTTATTTTATTTTATTTTATTTTATTTTATTTTATTTTATTTTATTTTATTTTATTTTATTTTATTTTATTTATTTATTTATTTATTTATTTATTTATTTATTTATTTTTTGTTCATTTATTTATTTATTTTATTTATTTATTTATTTTCTTTGCAATTTTTAGAATTTTTAATTTTAAGCCGCACTTATACTACGCGTTCTTTATTGTAAAGCAAAAATTAATACGTTATATGAATTATTGTATACCAGAGGAACTTTAGTCCTGCTAGCTACTTTTTAAAAAAACTATTTTTCCTATTAATACCAACAATGAGGAAGGATATTATGTTAAGATCTAACCAGTAGACCGTAGCAAATGGGCAGATATTTCCCGTAGATGTGAAATTGGACTTTTCTTTATGTTATACTTTGACATCAAAAGGATATTTTTACTTTTCATATAATTCTGCAGCCATTGAAAAAGCTTTGGTTATATTATTGTCCTCAGCATCTTGGTTAATGAAAGTTTATACGAAGCCACTTAACTACATAACTGCATATTTGATAAATGTGATAACAAGCTGTGATATCTGTTACTGCGTATATTTTATTAAAGTTGGAGTGGTGCGAAAAAAGAGTTTTCGATAATTGCAAAATACTACCCTCAAAAGTAGTATATGGATTTGTATATTACACGCAAATTTTTTCACATATCTTATCCATCATCTTCATATCAATCAAAAACCTTAAATTTTGGAATTATTTTTAAAAATATCAAATTTTTGTAAAATTTTATAAATTTGACTGATTAAAACTAAGTCCTTCTCAAATTTTCTGTATTGAATGTAATATTGCTTGTTACTTTTTTTTCTTCAGCATTTTTAATCATATGTTCCTTCATGCAATGCTCTTAAATATTGCAATTTTTTCAATTTTTACAACCATTTTCCGTATTATAGTGATGCATTGCAGATTTATTTTCACAATAAACATTTCAGATTCAGACGAAAATCAGCAAGCTATATTGAGAAGCATTGAAAGCATGGATTTTTAAGCCATCAATGGATTTCTCTTTTTGCAAAAGACCGCTGGTTACGTTATCCATTGTTTAGCTGTTTTGTGGATCAATTCATTTTTAGACTTCCTGACTCATGACAAGTGAATAGGTTAAATATATCCTCAACTCGAAATAAATAAAAGTCTCCTTTAAATGGTTATCTAAGAGAATCTATTTGTAATTAACTGTCCAGCGAGAAAATGTGTTACAATTGGGTTTAGCTAAATAACAGCGACACATTCGCACATAAAATGCAAAAAAAGTGAAATTGGAGTAGAAGTTGCTCTCAAACTTAGGAAAATTCGGTGTAAAACTTCATTTCCCGAATCGTTGCTTTGATAAAATGAGAACATAAGAAAATGCAGAAACTTTAAAAATTGTACAATCATAAAAAAATACCCATGTTTATGACTGGAATTCACGTTTTCGCAAACGAATCGGAACAACATTTTTAATCACTGCAAGCAAGTGCGTTAAATAAGAATCTTACATCAGTAAAAAATTAGTAAAGATCATTTAAAAAGATTTCTCGCTACTAGCAAACTGTAATATGAAGAAGTATAGGTTCAACTAAATTGTAAATCTTTGCGAACAGTTAATTAAAAAGATGGATAAATAGAAAATGAATCTAGCTTTAAACGACGCACATTCCAAATTTTAAGAAAGCAAGCAACAATGATCTCATTATATCAAAACATTTTAGTTAGAAAAGAAAGCAAAAAGGCGCATTCTAAAAACTTTGAAATCGATTTCAAACAAGTACCAGAAGTCTCAGGCTATCCCCCGTCTTCAACCTCAATCACACTCCAAACCATAATTAAACTTGGGGCATTTGCTAGAACATGTGCCAGATATGAAATTCCTGATAGACCTGGTCCTACCATCACGGCAGCAATACCATACGATTAACGGAGAGAAAAAACAAGGATAAAAAATGAAAGAGGAAGTTACGAAAAGGCTTTTCGATCATTGTAGACAGATGTAGAATACAATGGAAGTAAAAAAAAATAAACAAAATTTGCAGAATCAAGTAGCAGTATAGGAAGTCAAACTTCTTGACATTTGTTTTTATGTAAGAAAAAAAAAACGTTCGTCATGGTGGAGGCAAAAGTTGAACATTGCCATCACAGACCTAAACTTGAACCTTATAGAGTCTTCAAGAACTAGGAGCGAGGCAAATTGGACACACCTTTACATCAACTCCTTCAGTATCAGGTAAAAGTGATTATATTTTAAATTTTTTAAACAGTGGAGCTAGTACAATGGTAAATATTCCATTCAATGGCAAATATTTACTCAAATGCATGACCTAAGAGTTCCCTTGTCTTCTGTATTTGGTTCAAAATTAAAAGGCTACGGGGTTGAACATTAGCTGTCGTAAACCAAAAAAATTGGGTCGGCTGTTCAAAGACGGTTATAAAATAAATAAAGTGGTAAATTACGGAATAAGGTGCAAGGTATTAATTTGTCTGCTTGAAAGGAGTTCGAAAAAGTGATTGGCATCTGTAATGCTTTTTCGCACTACAAATGCCAATAGGAGTGGGTCATAGGAAAGTTTCACTAAGACATATTATGAATTACCTGAACGGTCCGACTGTGAGTTTTCAAAGATTTGTTTGGATTAATGAGCAAGAGTTTGATCAACTGTGAACACCTTTTTCTAATAATTTTCAATGATTTAGTAATTTCCTTTTCTTGATGAATGAAAGTTCATTGAGTTTACATAAGCAATTAAGACATATCTACCAACTTAATGAAGTTATCTTCTTTGAATATGAAAGCAGAGATGAGCATCCGACTCTCACGATAAATAATAATGAATAATGATTCAAAATCTTCCTTAACAATGAATAAAAATTTATGCATTAGTCAGAAATATTTTGTGTAAAGAATAAAACATTCATTATTTTCAATAATTATTCTTTATCCATTAGTCAAGAATAAGTTAATTAAACGATTCAAAAGAAAATTCACCCACTCATGAAACTTATTTACCCATAGAAAATTTCATGAAAAAAATTATTTTTAATAATTATTCCGAAGCCGTGTCAATTTTAGAATCATCTGATTTTAAAAAAAAAATCAATGAATGTATGCAATTTCTGAACTGATAAACAAAAAGGCGCTGCAAGAAGGCTAACGGACTTTTTACAGAAGCTGTGAAAACAAATTTTTCCTACAATGATATTGCTCCAAGGGACCTACTCAATAATTTCGTTATTTCCAGAATGAAATCTGTTTGATCGAAGCATATTATTCTTTGAAAATTAAAACGAGAAAAAAATTTACTTTTATTATTTATCTAAGCTTATTCTATTTATTTTATGATAGCGATATCAGGGTCAAAGACATGCAATGGAAGCCCCGTTTACTATTATACTATAAATGCATTAAATCAAATAGCTTGAATAATTTATTTTAAGCAAATTATTTAATAATTTTAAGCAAATAAGGGTGTAAAAATAAACTCGATCAAAATACTCCGAAAGTATATCCTAAAGTATATGTAGAATAAACTTCGGAATCAATAGATACAAAAATACCTTTTCAAACAACTTCAAGTAGAACGGATACGCTAACTTGTTTGAATTAGCTGTCCTTCTAACTATTTAATTTCGATTCCTGGTGCTAGGGACCATTCCATTTTCACATTCGATTTTTGAAATTTCAATTGTAAACGGAAATTTTTTATGTCCTTAAAAAATGTTAGGGTTGCAGCAAAAAAAAATTTACCGCATTGGTTTTTTTAGAAAGTAGTGAATTATTATTTTTTCAATCTAAGAACATGCGCCTACGTCTTACTTAAAACTTATTTTAATATCTAGTGAAATAATTTTATATGTTAAGTTACTAACTGGATAATCCCAAGAAACTGAAACGGAAATATAAGAACTTCATTGATTTGAAAAATAATCGATGATAATAAAAAAGACATGTTTTGAGCGTCTAATAATTAAAGTCACAAGTCTGTCAAGCCTGACAAGTCTTGAGAATGGCCGCTTATATTTGAATGCTTGAAACATGTCGACTTTTACTTCCATCTTCATATTTTTTGATGCCAGTGGAGTTTTTATCATCAATTATACAGCTTTACATTAGGGTCTAATCATTATTTTGATAAGAATTTTACCCTCGTTAAAGTAAACATATGCATTTTAATATTTTAACAGGATTCATATGGTCTTTAAAAACGTAACAGCATCAATATTGTAAAAGATATAACCATAAAATTAAAATTAACCATAACCATAATATAAAGTAACCATAAAATTAAAATTTTGAGACCAGATATCTTGAGTTAATGAAATTGATTATTTTTATCCTTTAAGTTTTTGTGCCCTCATTTCAGTATCTTAAGGACCTTACGAGTTCTATTTAAAAAGAAAGTATCGTATCAGATATTTATAAGAAAACAAAAATAATCATAGTAGCAGTATTTTGGGGTAAATGTAGCTTATCGTAATTGAAGAACATGCTGTGCGAAATTTTATGGTGAATTTGCGAAAGTAAGTTTCAGAATGTATCGAAACATAAGGATACTGTTCGCAAATCATCTTAACCCAAAGTGACCTAAATATCTAGCAGAATGAAGTGATTTTTTAAACAATGAATCCAACAATATACAACATATTATTTCAATATCTTATTTTTAAACGCAACATATTTCAAAATGCCACTTAACATTCAGCAATTCCCTGAGTTATTAAAATAAGAAACGTCGTAAACTATAGAAAACCTTATAAATGTGCGTTATAATTACTATGCAATCTACATTTTATTTTTCAAGCACTTTTTTTGTTTCTTCCATTTTTTGTATCTAGACACGTATATACCTATAATAAGTTATTTAAATTTGATTTTGGAATGCAATCATCGTATAAATATAGTAAAAACAACACAAAAAATCTAAATATTGTCAAATGAAAAAGTCAATCAGTTTCTAGATAATCAGTTTCTGTACTTTTTATAAAGATTAGTCAAAAAAAATAACAAGGGACTTTTCAAATACGTCATTTTTGAGATTTAAAAAAAATTATTAAAAATGAGACCTAAATTATTCAGTAGTATTCCGTTTCAAAGTATTTTTTCCCGTCACATTTTTGTGTACGGATGATAAATGTAAAATATTATGATTTGTTATTAAATTTTGATTTCGTTTTAAATTTATAAACTGCTGTTTGTAGAAAATGCAACACCATGAAAGAATCATCAGAATCAAATGAAATTTAATGCAGAAACGACTTGTACTGATACAAATAAATGATGAAATTTTCAAAACAAAAGAAACAAATTAAGCGTCCGAAATCAGTATTTGGTGCAGCCACCACGCGCTGCAATAAGTGCTGCTATACGACGTGGCATGGAGTCAAACAGATGTTGAATATCTGCTTGAGGAAGAGAATTCCATATCGCTTGTATGCGCAACCAAAGTTCGTCTTTGGAAACTGCAGGACGCGGATCACGAGTGAGACGCCGACCAACCATATCCCACACGTGCTCAATAGGCGACATATCCGGCGAATAAGCAGGCCAAGGAAGAAGTTGCATGCGTTGTGCTGAACAGAAGTCTCTAACAGTCCGCGCAACATGTGGGCGTGCATTATCCTGCTGAAAGATAGCTCCAGGGATGCCTTGAAGGAAAGGAACGACTTCGGGCTGTAGCACTTCACGGACGTATCTGTTGCTATTGAGATTACCCTCAATTCGTATCAAATTGGATCGTCCATGATACGAAATCGCACCCCAGACCATAACTCCGGGTGTTCGACCACTATGTCGTTCAATAATACACTCAGGAAGGCAGCGTTGACCGGCATAACGTCTAACACGAACACGGCCATCATGGGTCCACAAATTGAAGCGTGATTCATCTGAAAAGACAACTTGGTGCCAATCAGCTCGCCAGTCTCTGTGCTCAAGAGCCCACTGCCGACGCAGCCGTCGATGATCCGCCGTGAGGGGAATCCTGTATAATGGCACCCTTGCACGCAATCCACGGCGCAGCAGACGACGACGAATTGACGAAGCCGACAATTGTACACCTGTAGCAGTAGACCAATGTGCTGCCAGCTGCCTGGAGGAAGCTGTGCGATCATTCACCGCCATGCGGAGCAGGTGTCGATCATCGCGCTCTGACGTCACCTTCTGTCGTCCAGTGCCTGTTTTTCGAGTTGTTCGGTGCTCGTCGGTCCACTGCTTCCAAACTCGCATCACTGTGGAACTGTTCCGCTGCATACGAGCTGCTATTGCGCGATAGGAAAATCCTCCTTCTCGAAGGCCGATTATCCTCCCTCGTTCAAACTCCGTAAGTTGCTTGAATTTCTTATTCTTCCGTCGTGGAGGCATACTCAGGTCTCACTAAACGTTTGCCACTAACAAATAATCATAGACTATTTTCAACGTCCCGCTACAGCACTTTATTTATACGCTTTCATCATCAATTCAGAGGGCGCTGCGCGCGCCACGCACGCGCGATGGCTCTGAAACTTTATTAATTTGCATAATATCCTATAATTGACATTTGCTGCGAATTTCATTTGATTCTGATGATTCCTTCATGGTGTTGCATTTTCTACAAACAGCAGTTTATATAGATATTTATAAAAATAAAAGTGCTCAGCAATAATAAATAAAATATTTTCCATAAAAAAACTTGTTTTCATATGCTTTTTTTTTTTTAAATTTTCATACGTTTATTCAAATCTAATTATCCTTATTCCTATATTTGATTTTTATAATTAATTTCGTTCATCTGGAAAGAAATAGGTCGTGTAAATTTGTTTTATGCTTACCAACGCAATCCGCATCCTTTTGCCCTTTCTTAGCTTCGTCTACTGGTTTAAAATCTTTTTTACACTCACAAGTAAAAGTGTTGCCATTCGCTACACATTCCGTATTTTTTCCAGTACAATCAGTGACTTTGCATTCATGAGTTGCTGCTAAAAAATACAATAAAATAAAAACGCTAGTTTGATTATACATAAAAACTCACTATATAACTTTTTCTGGATTCTATCCAAAGTCTTTAATCTGAAGTTTAGAACCACCTAAACTCAAACGAGAATATTTGTCGCTGTCACTTTTAAAAGTTAAGTTCTCTCATGCCAAAACAGGTCATTACGTAATTGTTAGCGTACTTTTGAATTCTTTATTTTAAACTTACTACAAAAGTGTCCAATTTGCTCAATATTACTTATGTTTTTTATTAATGTTGCTGTCCCTAAAGATTTAGATTTAACAATTTTTCAAAATGAACGAAGGAAAAATATTCATTTCATTAACCAAGATCAGCGATGAATGCCTTTTCTCCATTATCTCAATCGTTTTCTTTGGTTTCCTGCCACATTTTAGAGTTTATGTTAAATAAAATCTATTCAAAAAGACAAAATGAATAATTAAATTATTATTTTCTAACTTTTAAGTAATTTAGTTCGTGCGATTTTGTTTCACTTTTGAGCTTTCAGGGGATTAAAGGATCAAAAATAATTTCAAAATAATTTCAGTATGATATAGCAAAAAATCAAGCAAAATGCTAGTAACTTGCATCAAATTTTTTGGGTTTTCATGCAAGATGATTGCATAAATGTCCTAAACTTAGCTGAAGTAATGATGGAATTTAGGATATGTTGATAAATAAAAGAATTTTTTTTCGTCATACTTCATTTTTTTACTACAAGTTTGAAAATATTCAATAAAATTAAACAACATTTTTAGAGAAATTCAAAATTATTGTTTTAAAACTTGGAAAAAAAATCACTAAAAGTTGCTCAATGAGCATTTAAATTAGTTGCTTTATCTTGAACATGAGCAAGCAAATTTTAAACTTTGTAGTAAATTGTAAATGGCAATTAATGAAAAAAGTCTTATTTAAATTTCTTAAAACTTTAAATATCATTAATCAACTTTCGAATCACATTCTGTACTTTTTTAAAGATTACTCAAAAAAATAAGGTACTTTTCAATTCCATCATTTCTGAGATTAAAAAAGATTTATTAAACACCACAATTATTTATTACACCACAATTATTTAGTAGCAGCGACCTTTAATGTATTTCTCCCGTCAATTTTTTCATACGGAAGATAATTGCAAACAATTATCATTTGTTATAAAATTCTGATTTTTTTTAAAATTTATATATACTATTTTGAAAGGGAAAGTGCGCAACAAAAATAAATAAAATATTTTCCATTAGAAAACGTATTTTCATTTGCTTTTTTTTTAAATTTTCATACGTTTAATCAATTCCAATTATCCTTATTCCTACATTTGATTTTTATTACAAATGGATATCGTTTTCTTTAATCTGGAAAGAAATAGGTCGTGTAAATTTGTTTTATGCTTACCAACGCAATCCGCTTCCGGTTTCCCTTTCTTATCTTCGTCTACTGGTTTAAAATCTTTTTTACACTCACAAGTGAAAGTGTTGCCATTCGCTACACATTCCGTATTTTTTCCAGTGCAATCAGTGTCTGGGCGATTCTTTCGTTACGTGTGTTACTTTTACACGACATATTTCAACTTTATCACTTATTATAATAAACTTGTTAGATATTTTTTACGTTTTTCTTAATTTGTTGTTAAATCTATATGTGTTGTAAGTTTACAAAACGAAGATTGAAGGCGCAAATTAATTTGATGTTGAAAAAAAAAATTTCGGAAATTTTGTTACGTGTGTTACCCTTTATAATGCTAGATATTTGAAACTTTGAATATATTCATTTAATTCTGTGAAGTATAAAGGCAAAAAATTAAGATATTTTCTTTTATAGAGAGATACAATATCGAAGCTGTGTTTAGTGATTTTTAAAAATTTCTTGCAACAGTAAAAACTTCTTTATTTTGGTGAAATTGGTGCGTTACGTGTGTTAACTGAACGTTACGTGTGTTACCCTCTGTGAATATTTCAACTGAGAAGTCATAAATGTTGCACTAAAACATTTATTTATTTTAATTTAGCAGAAGAAAAACAATTTATTTTAGCAAATAAAATAGTTAATGGTCTGGAAAGATGGTTGTAGCCCTTCTTTATACTGGTTTAGAGAGTAAAACATAGCAAATCTTAGGCACATCTATTCCTTCAAAATCATTTCTGTTTGGAAACAAAAATATGCATATTTTCCAATTATTTTATGCAAATATTGCATTTTAAGTTCACAAGCATGTGCATTTGCATCAATAATGTTCCCTAGATAGAGCATATGTCGTTTTAATTTCAGCTATAGGCGCACTTCTGATCAGGAGGGAACAGAAATTGACTTACTGATTATTTGTGTGCCACAATGTGCATCTATGCATCTTATTCAAGTATCTAACGATACTTATGCATAGATTTTATGCTTTGTATTACCGTTGCCATGTATTGATCTTTTCAATTAATATCTTTATTTCCTTTTGGCTAATATATAATACAGTTAGTTGTATTAGGCATGAGTTGATTGGTTAGCTTTGCAAACAACACTGGATAGCAAATAAATTTTTTTGTATAACAACACAATGATATAGATAACTTTGCTTTTTGCTTCGCTTTCAAGATTTTGTACTACACACCTATCCCATAGAAGGAACTTCTGCATGTGATATCGTAAAATATTTCCAAATTAATTTCTTTTTTTATATTTTGATTGACAAAATATGAAATAATTCAACCATATATTTATTTTTAAATTCTTAACTTGACTTATTACTATAGAAGGTTTCTGTTAGCTCATCTTCTGAAGTAGAATCGTTTTTAAACAGTCTTAAAATGAAAGTGTAGACATTGTTTCACCTTTGTCTTTGCCTTAGGAAAATATTGTAAAGGACTCTATTTTAAACTCTTTAGGAGAGTATCGTCTAAGACAACAGCTGCTGTGAATAACGGAACTGTGGCTGGATAGCATAATGCTGATTGAAATTCGTTTTGATATTCAAAAGAATATGTCTCTGCAAAGTCAACTTGAATTTCCCTGGTTTTAATGCTAGATATGTTTGTTTGGAAAGTATCACCTCGGATTCTTTTAACTCTTACGTATTATTGAAAGTTAGTCCACTTTTCAAGAGTTATTTCAAAACATTCTTCTTGCACATTTGCCATTAAATATTTTTTATTGTGAGCTATTGTCATCTTTTTCTCATCGTTACCAAACTACAATAAATGATGGTTAGAAACCTATAACAAGCAATGAGAAATTTTTGTAAGTATCAGAAGCCCCCTTCCAACAATAATTGTTCCAACAATAATTAGATCCAAAATTTCTTTTACTTTATATACATAAATACTTCTACCATCACCATGTATTGTCATAAACTAAATTTTAGCCTTCCAATTAAAGAATAAAAATTTCATGATATTTGCTTTGATTCTAAGTTTTACAGTAGCAATAAATTTTTTAGTCATAAAGCACTAAATATGGAAAATTAAACAATGTTTAGGATGCAACTGACAAAAATCAGTATAAGCCTCTCTTAGAAACATTGTTGGATAGTTCTTTCGTTTTATTGCCCGTTATTCCCCGTAATAATCCAGAGAACCAGCTCTTGTTTCAATACAAGCATAGTATAAACAATCTAACTTTTGAAGAAAATCCATTTATTAATAATTAAGTTCATCTGAAATACTTAGTGGTGAACCTTTTACATCATTATCAATCTGTTTTGAAAGTTCAAGTCTAAACTTCCATTATTTCCTTATTTTCTTTCCTTTGAAGTGCAGAATCTTATGCTCTTTTCTTTTTTTCTTCATCTTCTTATTCTTTTAAATCCAGATAAGGACATTAGTTTAAGCTTATCCATTTCATAATAATCTAGCAAATGCAGTCGAAATATTCTACTTAAACATAAACGTATAACAAATAGAAGTTTGGGAAAACAATTTCCAAAAGTTTCAAAATTATCATCTTATTATGCTGTTTTTTTATGAATGCTTATACCGACCTGATTTTACAAAAAACCACAATCTTACAATTCCGTATTTGTGGCATTGAAGTTGCGCGGCGGTTATAAAAAATGTCCGAACATGATTTAAATCTTTTATTGAAAATAAATAAATAATTAAAGTGTATAAGTACCTCTAACACATATAACAGTAACGCGCGTAACTTTTCGTTACGTGTGTTACCTTGAATAAAATTAATTATAAAATTTTAACTATTGGCAGTTTTAATTCGAGAATTTTTTCCGTTGCATATCTTGCCTTCTTAATTTATAAAACAAAAAAAATTTAAATTTTCTTTTTTACTAAAGTTTTTACAGAAAAAAATGCAAAATTATGTTACGTGTGTTACTGGGAAATTAGACTATCTTGATTAATCGACTTTCAAACAAGCAAAAAAATTTAGGCCAAATTAAAAAAATACATTAAACAATGATAAAAGAGTAAAATAGTTATATTTATTACTAAAAACTATTTTATTGCTCTTTAATATTTTAAGAACTCCATTGGAATATAACATAACAAAGAAGAGAACTCCTGTTAAAATTCATAGTGTTCCACCTTTTGTTAGAATTCACATAAATATTTTTTGTAATTCAAAAAACTATCTTAACTATTAAAAAATGTACATCTTCTAGATTCCGAAATTGTGTCATTTTTGATTTTACGATAATTTTGAAAATTTAGTCACTCAGGACCACTTTTCGTGGAATCGCCCCTTTGCATTCATGGGTTGTAGCTAAAAAATACAATAAAATAAAAAAATTGTTTGGATTATACATAAAATCTCACTATATAACTTTATCTGGAATCTTTTCAAAGTTTTTAATATGAAATTTAGAACCCCCTAAACACAAATAAGAATTTTTGTCGGAGTCACTTTTAAAAGTCAAGTTCTCTCACTCCAAAACAGGTCCTTACATAATTGTTAAAGTACTTTCAAATTCTTTATTTTAAACTTACTACAAAAGTGTCCAATTTGCTCAATATAACTTACGTTTTTCATTAATGTTGTCGTCCCTAAAGATTTCCTACCTAAAAGTTTAAGACGAAATAAAATTTAAAGCTAAGAAAGTACATATTAAAGGGCAGAAACGATTGATTAAAAGAAAAAAATCACTAAAAACTGTTCTAAATTTACATTTCTTTCTCATTAATTTAGCAAGTTCAACAGCAGCTCAGAGCTACATTATATGTTTAACAATTTTCAATTTAAACGAAGGAAAAATATTCATTTTATTAACCAAGATCAGATATTAATGCTTTTTTGTCCATTATTTTAATCGTTTTCTTTGGTTTCCTGCCACATTTTAGAGTTCACGTTAAAATAAAATCCATAAAACTAATGTGTCTCCAAGCAAGAAGTTTGTAACAATGTAGAGATATGAAACTTCCATGAGTTAGTTTTGATAACATATTATTCAAAAGCAGCATTATAACGTGCATGAATCAAATCTTAATGTATCTAAATACAATAGAATGCTGGAAAATTAAAGATTTCAATAGATATATTTCCAGCATGTATTAGGCACATTTTTCAAAATGATTCTCAATTTCTATCTCACCCAGACCAAAATACCTGCGCATTTAATTACCTAATCATATCAGTTGTTACAGCAATCCTTTTACTTTTGAACTGTAAACACTGTGAACTTGATTCTAGAATCTTTATATTCGGTTTGGATTAATGCATTATGAATAATACTTCACCTATCTAGATTAGAATGTATCTGTTTCACCGATAAAACTTAGTATTTACTAAAGTTGCTTGGTAAAATTCCGAAGTATGCTTTACTGTAATTCAAGTTTGGCCTTCTAACAAAAATAGGGCTAAAAGTAAGAGTTAGGAAAGGTTACCAGTAAGAACCTAAATCGAGAGATTTTTTTCATCAACAATGGATCCGCTTAAATTCTGTTAGTATCAATATGAGCTATCTGTGCTAAAAATATTTGTAAAACTTTCTTATTGTAAGCCTGACCGACATCACTTCACAGTCTCATCCAATTCCTCGTAAAAAATGCTTACGAAACAAACCGTCACTAATGCTTAAACTTTAAGTAGAAGCGAAATTCCTATTTTCTCCTATATCTTTCCAGGGAAATTAAAAAAAAAAAAATGAATAACTAAATTATTATTTTCTAACTTTAAAGTAATTTAGTTCGGGCGATTTTTTTTCACTTTTGAGCTTTCAGGGGATTAAAGGATCAAAAATAATTTTAAAAAAATTTCAGTATGCTATAACAAAAAATCAAGCAAAATGCTAGGAACTTGCATCAAATTTTCTGGGTTTTCATGCAAGATGATTGCGTAAATGTCCTAAATTTAGCTGAAGTAATGATTGAATTTAGGATATGTTGATAAAAAAAAGAATTTTTTTTCGTCATACTTCATTTTTTTACTACAAGTATGAAAATATTCAATAAAATTAAACAACATTTTTAGAGAAATTCAAAATTATTGTTTTAAAACTTGGACAAAAAATCACTAAAAGTCGCTCAATGAGCATTTAAATTAGTTACTTTATCTTGAACATGAGCAAGCAAATTTTAAACTTTGTAGTAAATTGTAAATGGCAATTAATGAAAAAAGTCTTATTTAAATTTCTTAAAACTTTAAATATCATTAATCAACTTTCGAATCACATTCTGTACTTTTTTAAAGATTACTCAAAAAAATAAGGTACTTTTCAATTCCATCATTTCTGAGATTAAAAAAGATTTATTAAAAGTGACACCACAATTATTTAGTAGCAGCGACCTTTAATGTATTTCTCCCGTCAATTTTTTCATACGGAAGATAATTGCAAACAATTATCATTTGTTATAAAATTCTGATTTTTTTTAAAATTTATATATACTATTTTGAAAGGGAAAGTGCGCAACAAAAATAAATAAAATATTTTCCATTAGAAAACGTATTTTCATTTGCTTTTTTTTAAAATTTTCATACGTTTAATCAATTCCAATTATCCTTATTCCTACATTTGATTTTTATTACAAATGGATATCGTTTTCTTTAATCTGGAAAGAAATAGGTCGTGTAAATTTGTTTTATGCTTACCAACGCAATCCGCTTCCGGTTTCCCTTTCTTATCTTCGTCTACTGGTTTAAAATCTTTTTTACACTCACAAGTAAAAGTGTTGCCATTCGCTACACATTCCGTATTTTTTCCAGTGCAATCAGTGTCTTTGCATTCATGGGTTGTAGCTAAAAAATACAATAAAATAAAAAAATTGTTTGGATTATACATAAAATCTCACTATATAACTTTATCTGGATTCTTTTCAAAGTTTTTAATATGAAATTTAGAACCCCCTAAACTCAAATAAGAATTTTTGTCGGAGTCACTTTTAAAAGTCACGTTCTCTCACTCCAAAACAGGTCCTTACATAATTGTTAAAGTACTTTCAAATTCTTTATTTTAAACTTACTACAAAAGTGTCCAATTTGCTCAATATAACTTACGTTTTTCATTAATGTTGTCGTCCCTAAAGATTTCCTACCTAAAAGTTTAAGACGAAATAAAATTTAAAGAAAGTACACATTAAAGGGCAGAAACGATTGATTAAAAGAAAAAAATCACTAAAAACTGTTCTAAATTTACATTTCTTTCTCATTAATTTAGCAAGTTCAACAGCAGCTCAGAGCTACATTATATGTTTAACAATTTTCAATTTAAACGAAAGAAAAATATTCATTTTATTAACCAAGATCAGATATTAATACTTTTTTGTCCATTATTTTAATCGTTTTCTTTGGTTTCCTGCCACATTTTAGAGTTCACGTTAAAATAAAATCCATAAAACTAATGTGTCTCCAAGCAAGAAGTTTGTAACAATGTATAGATATGAAACTTCCATGAGTTAGTTTTGATAACATATTATTCAAAAGTAGCATTATAACGTGCATGAATCAAATCTTAATGTATCTAAATACAATAGAATGCTGGAAAATTAAAGATTTCAGTAGATATATTTCCAGCATGTATTAGGCACATTTTTCAAAATGATTCTCAATTTCTATCTCATCCAGACCAAAATACCTGCGCTGTTTATTACCTAATCATATCAGTTGTTACAGGAATCCTTTTACTTTTGAACTGTAAACTCTGTGAACTTGATTCTAGAATCTTTATATTCGGTTTGGATTAATGCATTATGAATAATACTTCACCTATCTAGATTAGAATGTATCTGTTTCACCGATAAAACTTAGTATTTACTAAAGTTGCTTGGTAAAATTCCGAAGTATGCTTTACTGTAATTCAAGTTTGGCTTTTTATCAAAAATAGGGCTAAAAATAAGAGTTAGGAAAGGTTACCAGTAAGAACCTAAATCGAGAGATTTTTTTCATCAACAATGGATCCGCTTAAATTCTGTTAGTATCAATATGAGCTATCTGTGCTAAAAATATTTGTAAAACTTTCTTATTATAAGCCAGACCGACATCACTTCAGCCTCATCCAATTCCTCGTAAAAAAGGCTTACGAAACAAACTGTCACTAATGCTTAAACTTTAAGTAGAAGCGAAATTCCTATTTTCTCCTATATCTTTCCAGGGAAATTTAAAAAAAAAACAAAATGAATAACTAAATTATTATTTTCTAACTTTTAAGTAATTTAGTTCGGGCGATTTTTTTCAATTTTGAGCTTTCAGGGGATTAAAGGATCAAAAATAATTTTAAAAAAATTTCAGTATGCTATAGCAAAAAATCAAGCAAAAAGCTAGGAACTTGCATCAAATTTTTTGGGTTTTCATGCGAGATGATTGCATAAATGTCCTAAATTTAGCTGAAGTAATGATGGAATTTAGGATATGTTGATAAATAAAAGAATTTTTTTTCGTCATACTTCATTTTTTTACTACAAGTTTGAAAATATTCAATAAAATTAAACAACATTTTTAGAGAAATTCAAAATTATTGTTTTAAAACTTGGAAAAAAAATCACTAAAAGTCGCTCAATGAGCATTTAAATTAGTTGCTTTATCTTGAACATGAGCAAGCAAATTTTAAACTTTGTAGTAAATTGTAAATGGCAATTAATGAAAAAAGTCTTATTTAAATTTCTTAAATTTTTAAATATCATTAATCAACTTTCGAATCACATTCTGTACTTTTTTAAAGATTACTCAAAAAAATAAGGTACTTTTCAATTCCATCATTTCTGAGATTAAAAAAGATTTATTAAAAGTGACACCACAATTATTTAGTAGCAGCGACCTTTAATGTATTTCTCCCGTCAATTTTTTCATACGGAAGATAATTGCAAACAATTATCATTTGTTATAAAATTCTGATTTTTTTTAAAATTTATATATACTATTTTGAAAGGGAAAGTGCGTAACAAAAATAAATAAAATATTTTCCATTAGAAAACGTATTTTCATTTGCTTTTTTTTTAAATTTTCATACGTTTAATCAATTCCAATTATCCTTATTCCTACATTTGATTTTTATTACAAATGGATATCGTTTTCTTTAATCTGGAAAGAAATAGGTCGTGTAAATTTGTTTTATGCTTACCAACGCAATCCGCTTCCGGTTTCCCTTTCTTATCTTCGTCTACTGGTTTAAAATCTTTTTTACACTCACAAGTAAAAGTGTTGCCATTCGCTACACATTCCGTATTTTTTCCAGTGCAATCAGTGTCTTTGCATTCATGGGTTGTAGCTAAAAAATACAATAAAATAAAAAAATTGTTTGGATTATACATAAAATCTCACTATATAACTTTATCTGGATTCTTTTCAAAGTTTTTAATATGAAATTTAGAACCCCTTAAACTCAAATAAGAATTTTTGTCGGAGTCACTTTTAAAAGTCACGTTCTCTCACTCCAAAACAGGTCCTTACATAATTGTTAAAGTACTTTCAAATTCTTTATTTTAAACTTACTACAAAAGTGTCCAATTTGCTCAATATAACTTACGTTTTTCATTAATGTTGTCGTCCCTAAAGATTTCCTACCTAAAAGTTTAAGACGAAATAAAATTTAAAGAAAGTACACATTAAAGGGCAGAAACGATTGATTAAAAGAAAAAAATCACTAAAAACTGTTCTAAATTTACATTTCTTTCTCATTAATTTAGCAAGTTCAACAGCAGCTCAGAGCTACATTATATGTTTAACAATTTTCAATTTAAACGAAGGAAAAATATTCATTTTATTAACCAAGATCAGATATTAATACTTTTTTGTCCATTATTTTAATCGTTTTCTTTGGTTTCCTGCCACATTTTAGAGTTCACGTTAAAATAAAATCCATAAAACTAATGCGTCTCCAAGCAAGAAGTTTGTAACAATGTATAGATATGAAACTTCCATGAGTTAGTTTTGATAACATATTATTCAAAAGTAGCATTATAACGTGCATGAATCAAATCTTAATGTATCTAAATACAATAGAATGCTGGAAAATTAAAGATTTCAGTAGATATATTTCCAGCATGTATTAGGCACATTTTTCAAAATGATTCTCAATTTCTATCTCATCCAGACCAAAATACCTGCGCTGTTTATTACCTAATCATATCAGTTGTTACAGGAATCCTTTTACTTTTGAACTGTAAACTCTGTGAACTTGATTCTAGAATCTTTATATTCGGTTTGGATTAATGCATTATGAATAATACTTCACCTATCTAGATTAGAATGTATCTGTTTCACCGATAAAACTTAGTATTTACTAAAGTTGCTTGGTAAAATTCCGAAGTATGCTTTACTGTAATTCAAGTTTGGCTTTTTATCAAAAATAGGGCTAAAAATAAGAGTTAGGAAAGGTTACCAGTAAGAACCTAAATCGAGAGATTTTTTTCATCAACAATGGATCCGCTTAAATTCTGTTAGTATCAATATGAGCTATCTGTGCAAAAAATATTTGTAAAACTTTCTTATTATAAGCCAGACCGACATCACTTCAGCCTCATCCAATTCCTCGTAAAAAAGGCTTACGAAACAAACCGTCACTAATGCTTAAACTTTAAGTAGAAGCGAAATTCCTATTTTCTCCTATATCTTTCCAGGGAAATTTAAAAAAAAACAAAATGAATAACTAAATTATTATTTTCTAACTTTTAAATAATTTAGTTCGGGCGATTTTTTTCAATTTTGAGCTTTCAGGGGATTAAAGGATCAAAAATAATTTTAAAAAAATTTCAGTATGCTATAGCAAAAAATCAAGCAAAAAGCTAGGAACTTGCATCAAATTTTTTGGGTTTTCATGCGAGATGATTGCATAAATGTCCTAAATTTAGCTGAAGTAATGATGGAATTTAGGATATGTTGATAAATAAAAGAATTTTTTTTCGTCATACTTCATTTTTTTACTACAAGTTTGAAAATATTCAATAAAATTAAACAACATTTTTAGAGAAATTCAAAATTATTGTTTTAAAACTTGGAAAAAAAATCACTAAAAGTCGCTCAATGAGCATTTAAATTAGTTGCTTTATCTTGAACATGAGCAAGCAAATTTTAAACTTTGTAGTAAATTGTAAATGGCAATTAATGAAAAAAGTCTTATTTAAATTTCTTAAATTTTTAAATATCATTAATCAACTTTCGAATCACATTCTGTACTTTTTTAAAGATTACTCAAAAAAATAAGGTACTTTTCAATTCCATCATTTCTGAGATTAAAAAAGATTTATTAAAAGTGACACCACAATTATTTAGTAGCAGCGACCTTTAATGTATTTCTCCCGTCAATTTTTTCATACGGAAGATAATTGCAAACAATTATCATTTGTTATAAAATTCTGATTTTTTTTAAAATTTATATATACTATTTTGAAAGGGAAAGTGCGTAACAAAAATAAATAAAATATTTTCCATTAGAAAACGTATTTTCATTTGCTTTTTTTTTAAATTTTCATACGTTTAATCAATTCCAATTATCCTTATTCCTACATTTGATTTTTATTACAAATGGATATCGTTTTCTTTAATCTGGAAAGAAATAGGTCGTGTAAATTTGTTTTATGCTTACCAACGCAATCCGCTTCCGGTTTCCCTTTCTTATCTTCGTCTACTGGTTTAAAATCTTTTTTACACTCACAAGTAAAAGTGTTGCCATTCGCTACACATTCCGTATTTTTTCCAGTGCAATCAGTGTCTTTGCATTCATGGGTTGTAGCTAAAAAATACAATAAAATAAAAAAATTGTTTGGATTATACATAAAATCTCACTATATAACTTTATCTGGATTCTTTTCAAAGTTTTTAATATGAAATTTAGAACCCCTTAAACTCAAATAAGAATTTTTGTCGGAGTCACTTTTAAAAGTCACGTTCTCTCACTCCAAAACAGGTCCTTACATAATTGTTAAAGTACTTTCAAATTCTTTATTTTAAACTTACTACAAAAGTGTCCAATTTGCTCAATATAACTTACGTTTTTCATTAATGTTGTCGTCCCTAAAGATTTCCTACCTAAAAGTTTAAGACAAAATAAAATTTAAAGAAAGTACACATTAAAGGGCAGAAACGATTGATTAAAAGAAAAAAATCACTAAAAACTGTTCTAAATTTACATTTCTTTCTCATTAATTTAGCAAGTTCAACAGCAGCTCAGAGCTACATTATATGTTTAACAATTTTCAATTTAAACGAAGGAAAAATATTCATTTTATTAACCAAGATCAGATATTAATACTTTTTTGTCCATTATTTTAATCGTTTTCTTTGGTTTCCTGCCACATTTTAGAGTTCACGTTAAAATAAAATCCATAAAACTAATGCGTCTCCAAGCAAGAAGTTTGTAACAATGTATAGATATGAAACTTCCATGAGTTAGTTTTGATAACATATTATTCAAAAGTAGCATTATAACGTGCATGAATCAAATCTTAATGTATCTAAATACAATAGAATGCTGGAAAATTAAAGATTTCAGTAGATATATTTCCAGCATGTATTAGGCACATTTTTCAAAATGATTCTCAATTTCTATCTCATCCAGACCAAAATACCTGCGCTGTTTATTACCTAATCATATCAGTTGTTACAGGAATCCTTTTACTTTTGAACTGTAAACTCTGTGAACTTGATTCTAGAATCTTTATATTCGGTTTGGATTAATGCATTATGAATAATACTTCACCTATCTAGATTAGAATGTATCTGTTTCACCGATAAAACTTAGTATTTACTAAAGTTGTTTGGTAAAATTCCGAAGTATGCTTTACTGTAATTCAAGTTTGGCTTTTTATCAAAAATAGGGCTAAAAATAAGAGTTAGGAAAGGTTACCAGTAAGAACCTAAATCGAGAGATTTTTTTCATCAACAATGGATCCGCTTAAATTCTGTTAGTATCAATATGAGCTATCTGTGCAAAAAATATTTGTAAAACTTTCTTATTATAAGCCAGACCGACATCACTTCAGCCTCATCCAATTCCTCGTAAAAAAGGCTTACGAAACAAACCGTCACTAATGCTTAAACTTTAAGTAGAAGCGAAATTCCTATTTTCTCCTATATCTTTCCAGGGAAATTTAAAAAAAAACAAAATGAATAACTAAATTATTATTTTCTAACTTTTAAGTAATTTAGTTCGGGCGATTTTTTTCAATTTTGAGCTTTCAGGGGATTAAAGGATCAAAAATAATTTTAAAAAAATTTCAGTATGCTATAGCAAAAAATCAAGCAAAAAGCTAGGAACTTGCATCAAATTTTTTGGGTTTTCATGCGAGATGATTGCATAAATGTCCTAAATTTAGCTGAAGTAATGATGGAATTTAGGATATGTTGATAAATAAAAGAATTTTTTTTCGTCATACTTCATTTTTTTACTACAAGTTTGAAAATATTCAATAAAATTAAACAACATTTTTAGAGAAATTCAAAATTATTGTTTTAAAACTTGGAAAAAAAATCACTAAAAGTCGCTCAATGAGCATTTAAATTAGTTGCTTTATCTTGAACATGAGCAAGCAAATTTTAAACTTTGTAGTAAATTGTAAATGGCAATTAATGAAAAAAGTCTTATTTAAATTTCTTAAATTTTTAAATATCATTAATCAACTTTCGAATCACATTCTGTACTTTTTTAAAGATTACTCAAAAAAATAAGGTACTTTTCAATTCCATCATTTCTGAGATTAAAAAAGATTTATTAAAAGTGACACCACAATTATTTAGTAGCAGCGACCTTTAATGTATTTCTCCCGTCAATTTTTTCATACGGAAGATAATTGCAAACAATTATCATTTGTTATAAAATTCTGATTTTTTTTAAAATTTATATATACTATTTTGAAAGGGAAAGTGCGTAACAAAAATAAATAAAATATTTTCCATTAGAAAACGTATTTTCATTTGCTTTTTTTTTAAATTTTCATACGTTTAATCAATTCCAATTATCCTTATTCCTACATTTGATTTTTATTACAAATGGATATCGTTTTCTTTAATCTGGAAAGAAATAGGTCGTGTAAATTTGTTTTATGCTTACCAACGCAATCCGCTTCCGGTTTCCCTTTCTTATCTTCGTCTACTGGTTTAAAATCTTTTTTACACTCACAAGTGAAAGTGTTGCCATTCGCTACACATTCCGTATTTTTTCCAGTGCAATCAGTGTCTTTGCATTCATGGGTTGTAGCTAAAAAATACAATAAAATAAAAAAATTGTTTGGATTATACATAAAATCTCACTATATAACTTTATCTGGTTTCTTTTCAAAGTTTTTAATATGAAATTTAGAACCCCCTAAACTCAAATAAGAATTTTTGTCGGAGTCACTTTTCAAAGTCAAGTTCTCTCACTCCAAAACAGGTCCTTACATAATTGTTAAAGTACTTTCAAATTCTTTATTTTAAACTTACTACAAAAGTGTCCAATTTGCTCAATATAACTTACGTTTTTCATTAATGTTGTCGTCCCTAAAGATTTCCTACCTAAAAGTTTAAGACGAAATAAAATTTAAAGCTAAGAAAGTACATATTAAAGGGCAGAAACGATTGATTAAAAGAAAAAAATCACTAAAAACTGTTCTAAATTTACATTTCTTTCTCATTAATTTAGCAAGTTCAACAGCAGCTCAGAGCTACATTATATGTTTAACAATTTTCAATTTAAACGAAGGAAAAATATTCATTTTATTAACCAAGATCAGATATTAATGCTTTTTTGTCCATTATTTTAATCGTTTTCTTTGGTTTCCTGCCACATTTTAGAGTTCATGTTAAAATAAAATCCATAAAACTAATGTGTCTCCAAGCAAGAAGTTTGTAACAATGTAGAGATATGAAACTTCCATGAGTTAGTTTTGATAACATATTATTCAAAAGTAGCATTATAACGTGCATGAATCAAATCTTAATGTATCTAAATACAATAGAATGCTGGAAAATTAAAGATTTCAGTAGATAT
Organism: Parasteatoda tepidariorum; assembly: GCF_982258835.1. Classification (NCBI taxonomy): domain Eukaryota; kingdom Metazoa; phylum Arthropoda; class Arachnida; order Araneae; family Theridiidae; genus Parasteatoda; species Parasteatoda tepidariorum. Next base: position 37,317,537 of record NC_141759.1, read on the forward strand.
ATTTCCAGCATGTATTAGGCACATTTTTCAAAATGATTCTCAATTTCTATCTCACCCAGACCAAAATACCTGCGCATTTAATTACCTAATCATAACAGTTGTTACAGCAATCCTTTTACTTTTGAACTGTAAACACTGTGAACTTGATTCTAGAATCTTTATATTCGGTTTGGATTAATGCATTATGAATAATACTTCACCTATCTAGATTAGAATGTATCTGTTTCACCGATAAAACTTAGTATTTACTAAAGTTGCTTGGTAAAATTCCGAAGTATGCTTTACTGTAATTCAAGTTTGGCCTTCTAACAAAAATAGGGCTAAAAGTAAGAGTTAGGAAAGGTTACCAGTAAGAACCTAAATCGAGAGATTTTTTTCATCAACAATGGATCCGCTTAAATTCTGTTAGTATCAATAAGAGCTATCTGTGCTAAAAATATTTGTAAAACTTTCTTATTGTAAGCCTGACCGACATCACTTCACAGTCTCATCCAATTCCTCGTAAAAAATGCTTACAAAACAAACCGTCACTAATGCTTAAACTTTAAGTAGAAGCGAAATTCCTATTTTCTCCTATATCTTTCCAGGGAAATTCAAAAAAAAAAAAAAAAAATGAATAACTAAATTATTATTTTCTAACTTTAAAGTAATTTAGTTCGGGCGATTTTTTTTCACTTTTGAGCTTTCAGGGGATTAAAGGATCAAAAATAATTTTAAAAAAATTTCAGTATGCTATAACAAAAAATCAAGCAAAATGCTAGGAACTTGCATCAAATTTTCTGGGTTTTCATGCAAGATGACTGCGTAAATGTCCTAAATTTAGCTGAAGTAATGATTGAATTTAGGATATGTTGATAAAAAAAAGAATTTTTTTTCGTCATACTTCATTTTTTTACTACAAGTTTGAAAATATTCAATAAAATTAAACAACATTTTTAGAGAAATTCAAAATTATTGTTTTAAAACTTGGAAAAAAAATCACTAAAAGTCGCTCAATGAGCATTTAAATTAGTTGCTTTATCTTGAACATGAGCAAGCAAATTTTAAACTTTGTAGTAAATTTTAAATGGCAATTAATGAAAAAAGTCTTATTTAAATTTCTTAAAACTTTAAATATCATTAATCAACTTTCAAATCACATTCTGTACTTTTTTAAAGATTACTCAAAAAAATAAGGTACTTTTCAATTCCATCATTTCTGAGATTAAAAAAGATTTATTAAAAGTGACACCACAATTATTTAGTAGCAGCGACCTTTAATGTATTTCTCCCGTCAATTTTTTCATACGGAAGATAATTGCAAACAATTATCATTTGTTATAAAATTCTGATTTTTTTTAAAATTTATATATACTATTTTGAAAGGGAAAGTGCGCAACAAAAATAAATAAAATATTTTCCATTAGAAAACGTATTTTCATTTGCTTTTTTTTTAAATTTTCACACGTTTAATCAATTCCAATTATCCTTATTCCTACATTTGATTTTTATTACAAATGGATATCGTTTTCTTTAATCTGGAAAGAAATAGGTCGTGTAAATTTGTTTTATGCTTACCAACGCAATCCGCTTCCGGTTTCCCTTTCTTATCTTCGTCTACTGGTTTAAAATCTTTTTTACACTCACAAGTAAAAGTGTTGCCATTCGCTACACATTCCGTATTTTTTCCAGTGCAATCAGTGTCTTTGCATTCATGGGTTGTAGCTAAAAAATACAATAAAATAAAAAAATTGTTTGGATTATACATAAAATCTCACTATATAACTTTATCTGGATTCTTTTCAAAGTTTTTAATATGAAATTTAGAACCCCTTAAACTCAAATAAGAATTTTTGTCGGAGTCACTTTTAAAAGTCACGTTCTCTCACTCCAAAACAGGTCCTTACATAATTGTTAAAGTACTTTCAAATTCTTTATTTTAAACTTACTACAAAAGTGTCCAATTTGCTCAATATAACTTACGTTTTTCATTAATGTTGTCGTCCCTAAAGATTTCCTACCTAAAAGTTTAAGACGAAATAAAATTTAAAGCTAAGAAAGTACATATTAAAGGGCAGAAACGATTGATTAAAAGAAAAAAATCACTAAAAACTGTTCTAAATTTACATTTCTTTCTCATTAATTTAGCAAGTTCAACAGCAGCTCAGAGCTACATTATATGTTTAACAATTTTCAATTTAAACGAAGGAAAAATATTCATTTTATTAACCAAGATCAGATATTAATGCTTTTTTGTCCATTATTTTAATCGTTTTCTTTGGTTTCCTGCCACATTTTAGAGTTCACGTTAAAATAAAATCCATAAAACTAATGCGTCTCCAAGCAAGAAGTTTGTAACAATGTATAGATATGAAACTTCCATGAGTTAGTTTTGATAACATATTATTCAAAAGTAGCATTATAACGTGCATGAATCAAATCTTAATGTATCTAAATACAATAGAATGCTGGAAAATTAAAGATTTCAGTAGATATATTTCCAGCATGTATTAGGCACATTTTTCAAAATGATTCTCAATTTCTATCTCATCCAGACCAAAATACCTGCGCTGTTTATTACCTAATCATATCAGTTGTTACAGGAATCCTTTTACTTTTGAACTGTAAACTCTGTGAACTTGATTCTAGAATCTTTATATTCGGTTTGGATTAATGCATTATGAATAATACTTCACCTATCTAGATTAGAATGTATCTGTTTCAAAGATAAAACTTAGTATTTACTAAAGTTGCTTGGTAAAATTCCGAAGTACGCTTTACTGTAATTCAAGTTTGGCTTTTTATCAAAAATAGGGCTAAAAATAAGAGTTAGGAAAGGTTACCAGTAAGAACCTAAATCGAGAGATTTTTTTCATCAACAATGGATCCGCTTAAATTCTGTTAGTATCAATATGAGCTATCTGTGCAAAAAATATTTGTAAAACTTTCTTATTATAAGCCTGACCGACATCACTTCAGCCTCATCCAATTCCTCGTAAAAAATGCTTACGAAACAAACCGTCACTAATGCTTAAACTTTAAGTAGAAGCGAAATTCCTATTTTCTCCTATATCTTTCCAGGGAAATTTAAAAAAAAAAACAAAATGAATAACTAAATTATTATTTTCTAACTTTTAAGTAATTTAGTTCGGGCGATTTTTTTCAATTTTGAGCTTTCAGGGGATTAAAGGATCAAAAATAATTTTAAAAAAATTTCAGTATGCTATAGCAAAAAATCAAGCAAAAAGCTAGGAACTTGCATCAAATTTTTTGGGTTTTCATGCGAGATGATTGCATAAATGTCCTAAATTTAGCTGAAGTAATGATGGAATTTAGGATATGTTGATAAATAAAAGAATTTTTTTTCGTCATACTTCATTTTTTTACTACAAGTTTGAAAATATTCAATAAAATTAAACAACATTTTTAGAGAAATTCAAAATTATTGTTTTAAAACTTGGAAAAAAAATCACTAAAAGTCGCTCAATGAGCATTTAAATTAGTTGCTTTATCTTGAACATGAGCAAGCAAATTTTAAACTTTGTAGTAAATTGTAAATGGCAATTAATGAAAAAAGTCTTATTTAAATTTCTTAAAACTTTAAATATCATTAATCAACTTTCGAATCACATTCTGTACTTTTTTAAAGATTACTCAAAAAAATAAGGTACTTTTCAATTCCATCATTTCTGAGATTAAAAAAGATTTATTAAAAGTGACACCACAATTATTTAGTAGCAGCGACCTTTAATGTATTTCTCCCGTCAATTTTTTCATACGGAAGATAATTGCAAACAATTATCATTTGTTATAAAATTCTGATTTTTTTTAAAATTTATATATACTATTTTGAAAGGGAAAGTGCGCAACAAAAATAAATAAAATATTTTCCATTAGAAAACGTATTTTCATTTGCTTTTTTTTTAAATTTTCATACGTTTAATCAATTCCAATTATCCTTATTCCTACATTTGATTTTTATTACAAATGGATATCGTTTTCTTTAATCTGGAAAGAAATAGGTCGTGTAAATTTCTTTTATGCTTACCAACGCAATCCGCTTCCGGTTTCCCTTTCTTATCTTCGTCTACTGGTTTAAAATTTTTTTTACACTCACAAGTAAAAGTGTTGCCATTCGCTACACATTCCGTATTTTTTCCAGTGCAATCAGTGTCTTTGCATTCATGGGTTGTAGCTAAAAAATACAATAAAATAAAAAAATTGTTTGGATTATACATAAAATCTCACTATATAACTTTATCTGGATTCTTTTCAAAGTTTTTAATATGAAATTTAGAACCCCTTAAACTCAAATAAGAATTTTTGTCGGAGTCACTTTTAAAAGTCACGTTCTCTCACTCCAAAACAGGTCCTTACATAATTGTTAAAGTACTTTCAAATTCTTTATTTTAAACTTACTACAAAAGTGTCCAATTTGCTCAATATAACTTACGTTTTTCATTAATGTTGTCGTCCCTAAAGATTTCCTACCTAAAAGTTTAAGACGAAATAAAATTTAAAGAAAGTACACATTAAAGGGCAGAAACGATTGATTAAAAGAAAAAAATCACTAAAAACTGTTCTAAATTTACATTTCTTTCTCATTAATTTAGCAAGTTCAACAGCAGCTCAGAGCTACATTATATGTTTAACAATTTTCAATTTAAACGAAGGAAAAATATTCATTTTATTAACCAAGATCAGATATTAATGCTTTTTTGTCCATTATTTTAATCGTTTTCTTTGGTTTCCTGCCACATTTTAGAGTTCACGTTAAAATAAAATCCATAAAACTAATGTGTCTCCAAGCAAGAAGCTTGTAACAATGTATAGATATGAAACTTCCATGAGTTAGTTTTGATAACATATTATTCAAAAGTAGCATTATAATTTGCATGAATCAAATCTGAATGTATCTAAATACAATAGAATGCTGGAAAATTAAAGATTTCAGTAGATATATTTCCAGCATGTATTAGGCACATTTTTCAAAATGGTTCTCAATTTCTATCTCATCCAGACCAAAATACCTGCGCATTTAATTACCTAACCATATCAGTTGTTACAGGAATCCTTTTACTTTTGAACTGTAAACTCTGTGAACTTGATTCTAGAATCTTTATATTCGGTTTGGATTAATGCATTATGAATAATACTTCACCTATCTAGATTAGAATGTATCTGTTTCACCGATAAAACTTAGTATTTACTAAAGTTGCTTGGTAAAATTCCGAAGTATGCTTTACTGTAATTCAAGTTTGGCTTTTTATCAAAAAAAGGGCTAAAAATAAGAGTTAGGAAAGGTTACCAGTAACAACCTAAATCGAGAGATTTTTTTCATCAACAATGGATCCGCTTAAATTCTGTTAGTATCAATATGAGCTATCTGTGCAAAAAATATTTGTAAAACTTTCTTATTATAAGCCTGACCGACATCACTTCAGCCTCATCCAATTCCTCGTAAAAAAGGCTTACGAAACAAACCGTCACTAATGCTTAAACTTAAAGTAGAAGCGAAATTCCAATTTTCTCCTATATCTTTCCAGGGAAATTAAAAAAAAAACAAAATGAATAACTAAGTTATTATTTTCAAACTTTTAAGTAATTTAGTTCGGGCGATTTTTTTCAATTTTGAGCTTTCAGGGGATTAAAGGATCAAAAATAATTTTAAAAAAATTTCAGTATGCTATAGCAAAAAATCAAGCAAAAAGCTAGGAACTTGCATCAATCTTTTTGGGTTTTCATGCGAGATGATTGCATAAATGTCCTAAATTTAGCTGAAATAATGATGGAATTTAGGATATTTTGATAAATAAAAGAATTTTTTTTCGTCATACTTCATTTTTTTACTACAAGTTTGAAAATATTCAATAAAATTAAACAACATTTTTAGAGAAATTCAAATTTATTGTTTTAAAACTTGGAAAAAAATCACTAAAAGTCGCTCAATGAGCATTTAAATTAGTTGCTTTATCTTGAACATGAGCAAGCAAATTTTAAACTTTGTAGTAAATTGTAAATGGCAATTAATGAAAAAAGTCTTATTTAAATTTCTTAAATTTTTAAATATCATTAATCAACTTTCGAATCACATTCTGTACTTTTTTAAAGATTACTCAAAAAAATAAGGTACTTTTCAATTCCATCATTTCTGAGATTAAAAAAGATTTATTAAAAGTGACACCACAATTATTTAGTAGCAGCGACCTTTAATGTATTTCTCCCGTCAATTTTTTCATACGGAAGATAATTGCAAACAATTATCATTTGTTATAAAATTCTGATTTTTTTTAAAATTTATATATACTATTTTGAAAGGGAAAGTGCGTAACAAAAATAAATAAAATATTTTCCATTAGAAAACGTATTTTCATTTGCTTTTTTTTTAAATTTTCATACGTTTAATCAATTCCAATTATCCTTATTCCTACATTTGATTTTTATTACAAATGGATATCGTTTTCTTTAATCTGGAAAGAAATAGGTCGTGTAAATTTGTTTTATGCTTACCAACGCAATCCGCTTCCGGTTTCCCTTTCTTATCTTCGTCTACTGGTTTAAAATCTTTTTTACACTCACAAGTGAAAGTGTTGCCATTCGCTACACATTCCGTATTTTTTCCAGTGCAATCAGTGTCTTTGCATTCATGGGTTGTAGCTAAAAAATACAATAAAATAAAAAAATTGTTTGGATTATACATAAAATCTCACTATATAACTTTATCTGGTTTCTTTTCAAAGTTTTTAATATGAAATTTAGAACCCCCTAAACTCAAATAAGAATTTTTGTCGGAGTCACTTTTCAAAGTCAAGTTCTCTCACTCCAAAACAGGTCCTTACATAATTGTTAAAGTACTTTCAAATTCTTTATTTTAAACTTACTACAAAAGTGTCCAATTTGCTCAATATAACTTACGTTTTTCATTAATGTTGTCGTCCCTAAAGATTTCCTACCTAAAAGTTTAAGACGAAATAAAATTTAAAGAAAGTACATATTAAAGGGCAGAAACGATTGATTAAAAGAAAAAAATCACTAAAAACTGTTCTAAATTTACATTTCTTTCTCATTAATTTAGCAAGTTCAACAGCAGCTCAGAGCTACATTATATGTTTAACAATTTTCAATTTAAACGAAGGAAAAATATTCATTTTATTAACCAAGATCAGATATTAATGCTTTTTTGTCCATTATTTTAATCGTTTTCTTTGGTTTCCTGCCACATTTTAGAGTTCACGTTAAAATAAAATCCATAAAACTAATGTGTCTCCAAGCAAGAAGCTTGTAACAATGTATAGATATGAAACTTCCATGAGTTAGTTTTGATAACATATTATTCAAAAGTAGCATTATAATTTGCATGAATCAAATCTTAATGTATCTAAATACAATAGAATGCTGGAAAATTAAAGATTTCAGTAGATATATTTCCAGCATGTATTAGGCACATTTTTCAAAATGGTTCTCAATTTCTATCTCATCCAGACCAAAATACCTGCGCATTTAATTACCTAACCATATCAGTTGTTACAGGAATCCTTTTACTTTTGAACTGTAAACTCTGTGAACTTGATTCTAGAATCTTTATATTCGGTTTGGATTAATGTATTATGAATAATACTTCACCTATCTAGATTAGAATGTATCTGTTTCACATATAAAACTTAGTATTTACTAAAGTTGCTTGGTAAAATTCCGAAGTATGCGTTACTGTAATTCAAGTTTGGCCTTTTAACAAAAAAAGGGCTAAAAATAAGAGTTAGGAAAGGTTACCAGTAACAACCTAAATCGAGAGATTTTTTTCATCAACAATGGATCCGCTTAAATTCTGTTAGTATCAATATGAGCTATCTGTGCAAAAAATATTTGTAAAACTTTCTTATTATAAGCCTGACCGACATCACTTCAGCCTCATCCAATTCCTCGTAAAAAAGGCTTACGAAACAAACCGTCACTAATGCTTAAACTTAAAGTAGAAGCGAAATTCCAATTTTCTCCTATATCTTTCCAGGGAAATTAAAAAAAAAACAAAATGAATAACTAAGTTATTATTTTCAAACTTTTAAGTAATTTAGTTCGGGCGATTTTTTTCAATTTTGAGCTTTCAGGGGATTAAAGGATCAAAAATAATTTTAAAAAAATTTCAGTATGCTATAGCAAAAAATCAAGCAAAAAGCTAGGAACTTGCATCAATCTTTTTGGGTTTTCATGCGAGATGATTGCATAAATGTCCTAAATTTAGCTGAAATAATGATGGAATTTAGGATATTTTGATAAATAAAAGAATTTTTTTTCGTCATACTTCATTTTTTTACTACAAGTTTGAAAATATTCAATAAAATTAAACAACATTTTTAGAGAAATTCAAATTTATTGTTTTAAAACTTGGAAAAAAATCACTAAAAGTCGCTCAATGAGCATTTAAATTAGTTGCTTTATCTTGAACATGAGCAAGCAAATTTTAAACTTTGTAGTAAATTGTAAATGGCAATTAATGAAAAAAGTCTTATTTAAATTTCTTAAATTTTTAAATATCATTAATCAACTTTCGAATCACATTCTGTACTTTTTTAAAGATTACTCAAAAAAATAAGGTACTTTTCAATTCCATCATTTCTGAGATTAAAAAAGATTTATTAAAAGTGACACCACAATTATTTAGTAGCAGCGACCTTTAATGTATTTCTCCCGTCAATTTTTTCATACGGAAGATAATTGCAAACAATTATCATTTGTTATAAAATTCTGATTTTTTTTAAAATTTATATATACTATTTTGAAAGGGAAAGTGCGTAACAAAAATAAATAAAATATTTTCCATTAGAAAACGTATTTTCATTTGCTTTTTTTTTAAATTTTCATACGTTTAATCAATTCCAATTATCCTTATTCCTACATTTGATTTTTATTACAAATGGATATCGTTTTCTTTAATCTGGAAAGAAATAGGTCGTGTAAATTTGTTTTATGCTTACCAACGCAATCCGCTTCCGGTTTCCCTTTCTTATCTTCGTCTACTGGTTTAAAATCTTTTTTACACTCACAAGTGAAAGTGTTGCCATTCGCTACACATTCCGTATTTTTTCCAGTGCAATCAGTGTCTTTGCATTCATGGGTTGTAGCTAAAAAATACAATAAAATAAAAAAATTGTTTGGATTATACATAAAATCTCACTATATAACTTTATCTGGTTTCTTTTCAAAGTTTTTAATATGAAATTTAGAACCCCCTAAACTCAAATAAGAATTTTTGTCGGAGTCACTTTTCAAAGTCAAGTTCTCTCACTCCAAAACAGGTCCTTACATAATTGTTAAAGTACTTTCAAATTCTTTATTTTAAACTTACTACAAAAGTGTCCAATTTGCTCAATATAACTTACGTTTTTCATTAATGTTGTCGTCCCTAAAGATTTCCTACCTAAAAGTTTAAGACGAAATAAAATTTAAAGCTAAGAAAGTACATATTAAAGGGCAGAAACGATTGATTAAAAGAAAAAAATCACTAAAAACTGTTCTAAATTTACATTTCTTTCTCATTAATTTAGCAAGTTCAACAGCAGCTCAGAGCTACATTATATGTTTAACAATTTTCAATTTAAACGAAGGAAAAATATTCATTTTATTAACCAAGATCAGATATTAATGCTTTTTTGTCCATTATTTTAATCGTTTTCTTTGGTTTCCTGCCACATTTTAGAGTTCATGTTAAAATAAAATCCATAAAACTAATGTGTCTCCAAGCAAGAAGTTTGTAACAATGTAGAGATATGAAACTTCCATGAGTTAGTTTTGATAACATATTATTCAAAAGTAGCATTATAACGTGCATGAATCAAATCTTAATGTATCTAAATACAATAGAATGCTGGAAAATTAAAGATTTCAGTAGATATATTTCCAGCATGTATTAGGCACATTTTTCAAAATGATTCTCAATTTCTATCTCACCCAGACCAAAATACCTGCGCATTTAATTACCTAATCATAACAGTTGTTACAGCAATCCTTTTACTTTTGAACTGTAAACACTGTGAACTTGATTCTAGAATCTTTATATTCGGTTTGGATTAATGCATTATGAATAATACTTCACCTATCTAGATTAGAATGTATCTGTTTCACCGATAAAACTTAGTATTTACTAAAGTTGCTTGGTAAAATTCCGAAGTATGCTTTACTGTAATTCAAGTTTGGCCTTCTAACAAAAATAGGGCTAAAAGTAAGAGTTAGGAAAGGTTACCAGTAAGAACCTAAATCGAGAGATTTTTTTCATCAACAATGGATCCGCTTAAATTCTGTTAGTATCAATAAGAGCTATCTGTGCTAAAAATATTTGTAAAACTTTCTTATTGTAAGCCTGACCGACATCACTTCACAGTCTCATCCAATTCCTCGTAAAAAATGCTTACGAAACAAACCGTCACTAATGCTTAAACTTTAAGTAGAAGCGAAATTCCTATTTTCTCCTATATCTTTCCAGGGAAATTCAAAAAAAAAAAAAAAAAATGAATAACTAAATTATTATTTTCTAACTTTAAAGTAATTTAGTTCGGGCGATTTTTTTTCACTTTTGAGCTTTCAGGGGATTAAAGGATCAAAAATAATTTTAAAAAAATTTCAGTATGCTATAACAAAAAATCAAGCAAAATGCTAGGAACTTGCATCAAATTTTCTGGGTTTTCATGCAAGATGACTGCGTAAATGTCCTAAATTTAGCTGAAGTAATGATTGAATTTAGGATATGTTGATAAAAAAAAGAATTTTTTTTCGTCATACTTCATTTTTTTACTACAAGTTTGAAAATATTCAATAAAATTAAACAACATTTTTAGAGAAATTCAAAATTATTGTTTTAAAACTTGGAAAAAAAATCACTAAAAGTCGCTCAATGAGCATTTAAATTAGTTGCTTTATCTTGAACATGAGCAAGCAAATTTTAAACTTTGTAGTAAATTTTAAATGGCAATTAATGAAAAAAGTCTTATTTAAATTTCTTAAAACTTTAAATATCATTAATCAACTTTCGAATCACATTCTGTACTTTTTTAAAGATTACTCAAAAAAATAAGGTACTTTTCAATTCCATCATTTCTGAGATTAAAAAAGATTTATTAAAAGTGACACCACAATTATTTAGTAGCAGCGACCTTTAATGTATTTCTCCCGTCAATTTTTTCATACGGAAGATAATTGCAAACAATTATCATTTGTTATAAAATTCTGATTTTTTTTAAAATTTATATATACTATTTTGAAAGGGAAAGTGCGCAACAAAAATAAATAAAATATTTTCCATTAGAAAACGTATTTTCATTTGCTTTTTTTTTAAATTTTCACACGTTTAATCAATTCCAATTATCCTTATTCCTACATTTGATTTTTATTACAAATGGATATCGTTTTCTTTAATCTGGAAAGAAATAGGTCGTGTAAATTTGTTTTATGCTTACCAACGCAATCCGCTTCCGGTTTCCCTTTCTTATCTTCGTCTACTGGTTTAAAATCTTTTTTACACTCACAAGTAAAAGTGTTGCCATTCGCTACACATTCCGTATTTTTTCCAGTGCAATCAGTGTCTTTGCATTCATGGGTTGTAGCTAAAAAATACAATAAAATAAAAAAATTGTTTGGATTATACATAAAATCTCACTATATAACTTTATCTGGATTCTTTTCAAAGTTTTTAATATGAAATTTAGAACCCCTTAAACTCAAATAAGAATTTTTGTCGGAGTCACTTTTAAAAGTCACGTTCTCTCACTCCAAAACAGGTCCTTACATAATTGTTAAAGTACTTTCAAATTCTTTATTTTAAACTTACTACAAAAGTGTCCAATTTGCTCAATATAACTTACGTTTTTCATTAATGTTGTCGTCCCTAAAGATTTCCTACCTAAAAGTTTAAGACGAAATAAAATTTAAAGAAAGTACACATTAAAGGGCAGAAACGATTGATTAAAAGAAAAAAATCACTAAAAACTGTTCTAAATTTACATTTCTTTCTCATTAATTTAGCAAGTTCAACAGCAGCTCAGAGCTACATTATATGTTTAACAATTTTCAATTTAAACGAAGGAAAAATATTCATTTTATTAACCAAGATCAGATATTAATACTTTTTTGTCCATTATTTTAATCGTTTTCTTTGGTTTCCTGCCACATTTTAGAGTTCACGTTAAAATAAAATCCATAAAACTAATGCGTCTCCAAGCAAGAAGTTTGTAACAATGTATAGATATGAAACTTCCATGAGTTAGTTTTGATAACATATTATTCAAAAGTAGCATTATAACGTGCATGAATCAAATCTTAATGTATCTAAATACAATAGAATGCTGGAAAATTAAAGATTTCAGTAGATATATTTCCAGCATGTATTAGGCACATTTTTCAAAATGATTCTCAATTTCTATCTCATCCAGACCAAAATACCTGCGCAGTTTATTACCTAATCATATCAGTTGTTACAGGAATCCTTTTACTTTTGAACTGTAAACTCTGTGAACTTGATTCTAGAATCTTTATATTCGGTTTGGATTAATGCATTATGAATAATACTTCACCTATCTAGATTAGAATGTATCTGTTTCACCGATAAAACTTAGTATTTACTAAAGTTGCTTGGTAAAATTCCGAAGTATGCTTTACTGTAATTCAAGTTTGGCTTTTTATCAAAAATAGGGCTAAAAATAAGAGTTAGGAAAGGTTACCAGTAAGAACCTAAATCGAGAGATTTTTTTCATCAACAATGGATCCGCTTAATTTCTGTTAGTATCAATATGAGCTATCTGTGCAAAAAATATTTGTAAAACTTTCTTATTATAAGCCAGACCGACATCACTTCAGCCTCATCCAATTCCTCGTAAAAAAGGCTTACGAAACAAACCGTCACTAATGCTTAAACTTTAAGTAGAAGCGAAATTCCTATTTTCTCCTATATCTTTCCAGGGAAATTTAAAAAAAAACAAAATGAATGACTAAATTATTATTTTCTAACTTTTAAGTGATTTAGTTCGGGCGATTTTTTTCAATTTTGAGCTTTCAGGGGATTAAAGGATCAAAAATAATTTTAAAAAAATTTCAGTATGCTATAGCAAAAAATCAAGCAAAAAGCTAGGAACTTGCATCAAATTTTTTGGGTTTTCATGCGAGATGATTGCATAAATGTCCTAAATTTAGCTGAAGTAATGATGGAATTTAGGATATGTTGATAAATAAAAGAATTTTTTTTCGTCATACTTCATTTTTTTACTACAAGTTTGAAAATATTCAATAAAATTAAACAACATTTTTAGAGAAATTCAAAATTATTGTTTTAAAACTTGGAAAAAAAATCACTAAAAGTCGCTCAATGAGCATTTAAATTAGTTGCTTTATCTTGAACATGAGCAAGCAAATTTTAAACTTTGTAGTAAATTGTAAATGGCAATTAATGAAAAAAGTCTTATTTAAATTTCTTAAATTTTTAAATATCATTAATCAACTTTCGAATCACATTCTGTACTTTTTTAAAGATTACTCAAAAAAATAAGGTACTTTTCAATTCCATCATTTCTGAGATTAAAAAAGATTTATTAAAAGTGACACCACAATTATTTAGTAGCAGCGACCTTTAATGTATTTCTCCCGTCAATTTTTTCATACGGAAGATAATTGCAAACAATTATCATTTGTTATAAAATTCTGATTTTTTTTAAAATTTATATATACTATTTTGAAAGGGAAAGTGCGTAACAAAAATAAATAAAATATTTTCCATTAGAAAACGTATTTTCATTTGCTTTTTTTTTAAATTTTCATACGTTTAATCAATTCCAATTATCCTTATTCCTACATTTGATTTTTATTACAAATGGATATCGTTTTCTTTAATCTGGAAAGAAATAGGTCGTGTAAATTTGTTTTATGCTTACCAACGCAATCCGCTTCCGGTTTCCCTTTCTTATCTTCGTCTACTGGTTTAAAATCTTTTTTACACTCACAAGTGAAAGTGTTGCCATTCGCTACACATTCCGTATTTTTTCCAGTGCAATCAGTGTCTTTGCATTCATGGGTTGTAGCTAAAAAATACAATAAAATAAAAAAATTGTTTGGATTATACATAAAATCTCACTATATAACTTTATCTGGTTTCTTTTCAAAGTTTTTAATATGAAATTTAGAACCCCCTAAACTCAAATAAGAATTTTTGTCGGAGTCACTTTTCAAAGTCAAGTTCTCTCACTCCAAAACAGGTCCTTACATAATTGTTAAAGTACTTTCAAATTCTTTATTTTAAACTTACTACAAAAGTGTCCAATTTGCTCAATATAACTTACGTTTTTCATTAATGTTGTCGTCCCTAAAGATTTCCTACCTAAAAGTGTAAGACGAAATAAAATTTAAAGCTAAGAAAGTACATATTAAAGGGCAGAAACGATTGATTAAAAGAAAAAAATCACTAAAAACTGTTCTAAATTTACATTTCTTTCTCATTAATTTAGCAAGTTCAACAGCAGCTCAGAGCTACATTATATGTTTAACAATTTTCAATTTAAACGAAGGAAAAATATTCATTTTATTAACCAAGATCAGATATTAATGCTTTTTTGTCCATTATTTTAATCGTTTTCTTTGGTTTCCTGCCACATTTTAGAGTTCATGTTAAAATAAAATCCATAAAACTAATGTGTCTCCAAGCAAGAAGTTTGTAACAATGTAGAGATATGAAACTTCCATGAGTTAGTTTTGATAACATATTATTCAAAAGTAGCATTATAACGTGCATGAATCAAATCTTAATGTATCTAAATACAATAGAATGCTGGAAAATTAAAGATTTCAGTAGATACATTTCCAGCATGTATTAGGCACATTTTTCAAAATGATTCTCAATTTCTATCTCACCCAGACCAAAATACCTGCGCATTTAATTACCTAATCATAACAGTTGTTACAGCAATCCTTTTACTTTTGAACTGTAAACACTGTGAACTTGATTCTAGAATCTTTATATTCGGTTTGGATTAATGCATTATGAATAATACTTCACCTATCTAGATTAGAATGTATCTGTTTCACCGATAAAACTTAGTATTTACTAAAGTTGCTTGGTAAAATTCCGAAGTATGCTTTACTGTAATTCAAGTTTGGCCTTCTAACAAAAATAGGGCTAAAAGTAAGAGTTAGGAAAGGTTACCAGTAAGAACCTAAATCGAGAGATTTTTTTCATCAACAATGGATCCGCTTAAATTCTGTTAGTATCAATAAGAGCTATCTGTGCTAAAAATATTTGTAAAACTTTCTTATTGTAAGCCTGACCGACATCACTTCACAGTCTCATCCAATTCCTCGTAAAAAATGCTTACGAAACAAACCGTCACTAATGCTTAAACTTTAAGTAGAAGCGAAATTCCTATTTTCTCCTATATCTTTCCAGGGAAATTCAAAAAAAAAAAAAAAAAAATGAATAACTAAATTATTATTTTCTAACTTTAAAGTAATTTAGTTCGGGCGATTTTTTTTCACTTTTGAGCTTTCAGGGGATTAAAGGATCAAAAATAATTTTAAAAAAATTTCAGTATGCTATAACAAAAAATCAAGCAAAATGCTAGGAACTTGCATCAAATTTTCTGGGTTTTCATGCAAGATGACTGCGTAAATGTCCTAAATTTAGCTGAAGTAATGATTGAATTTAGGATATGTTGATAAAAAAAAGAATTTTTTTTCGTCATACTTCATTTTTTTACTACAAGTTTGAAAATATTCAATAAAATTAAACAACATTTTTAGAGAAATTCAAAATTATTGTTTTAAAACTTGGAAAAAAAATCACTAAAAGTCGCTCAATGAGCATTTAAATTAGTTGCTTTATCTTGAACATGAGCAAGCAAATTTTAAACTTTGTAGTAAATTTTAAATGGCAATTAATGAAAAAAGTCTTATTTAAATTTCTTAAAACTTTAAATATCATTAATCAACTTTCGAATCACATTCTGTACTTTTTTAAAGATTACTCAAAAAAATAAGGTACTTTTCAATTCCATCATTTCTGAGATTAAAAAAGATTTATTAAAAGTGACACCACAATTATTTAGTAGCAGCGACCTTTAATGTATTTCTCCCGTCAATTTTTTCATACGGAAGATAATTGCAAACAATTATCATTTGTTATAAAATTCTGATTTTTTTTAAAATTTATATATACTATTTTGAAAGGGAAAGTGCGCAACAAAAATAAATAAAATATTTTCCATTAGAAAACGTATTTTCATTTGCTTTTTTTTTAATTTTTCACACGTTTAATCAATTCCAATTATCCTTATTCCTACATTTGATTTTTATTACAAATGGATATCGTTTTCTTTAATCTGGAAAGAAATAGGTCGTGTAAATTTGTTTTATGCTTACCAACGCAATCCGCTTCCGGTTTCCCTTTCTTATCTTCGTCTACTGGTTTAAAATCTTTTTTACACTCACAAGTAAAAGTGTTGCCATTCGCTACACATTCCGTATTTTTTCCAGTGCAATCAGTGTCTTTGCATTCATGGGTTGTAGCTAAAAAATACAATAAAATAAAAAAATTGTTTGGATTATACATAAAATCTCACTATATAACTTTATCTGGATTCTTTTCAAAGTTTTTAATATGAAATTTAGAACCCCTTAAACTCAAATAAGAATTTTTGTCGGAGTCACTTTTAAAAGTCACGTTCTCTCACTCCAAAACAGGTCCTTACATAATTGTTAAAGTACTTTCAAATTCTTTATTTTAAACTTACTACAAAAGTGTCCAATTTGCTCAATATAACTTACGTTTTTCATTAATGTTGTCGTCCCTAAAGATTTCCTACCTAAAAGTTTAAGACGAAATAAAATTTAAAGCTAAGAAAGTACATATTAAAGGGCAGAAACGATTGATTAAAAGAAAAAAATCACTAAAAACTGTTCTAAATTTACATTTCTTTCTCATTAATTTAGCAAGTTCAACAGCAGCTCAGAGCTACATTATATGTTTAACAATTTTCAATTTAAACGAAGGAAAAATATTCATTTTATTAACCAAGATCAGATATTAATGCTTTTTTGTCCATTATTTTAATCGTTTTCTTTGGTTTCCTGCCACATTTTAGAGTTCACGTTAAAATAAAATCCATAAAACTAATGCGTCTCCAAGCAAGAAGTTTGTAACAATGTATAGATATGAAACTTCCATGAGTTAGTTTTGATAACATATTATTCAAAAGTAGCATTATAACGTGCATGAATCAAATCTTAATGTATCTAAATACAATAGAATGCTGGAAAATTAAAGATTTCAGTAGATATATTTCCAGCATGTATTAGGCACATTTTTCAAAATGATTCTCAATTTCTATCTCATCCAGACCAAAATACCTGCGCTGTTTATTACCTAATCATATCAGTTGTTACAGGAATCCTTTTACTTTTGAACTGTAAACTCTGTGAACTTGATTCTAGAATCTTTATATTCGGTTTGGATTAATGCATTATGAATAATACTTCACCTATCTAGATTAGAATGTATCTGTTTCACCGATAAAACTTAGTATTTACTAAAGTTGCTTGGTAAAATTCCGAAGTACGCTTTACTGTAATTCAAGTTTGGCTTTTTATCAAAAATAGGGCTAAAAATAAGAGTTAGGAAAGGTTACCAGTAAGAACCTAAATCGAGAGATTTTTTTCATCAACAATGGATCCGCTTAAATTCTGTTAGTATCAATATGAGCTATCTGTGCAAAAAATATTTGTAAAACTTTCTTATTATAAGCCTGACCGACATCACTTCAGCCTCATCCAATTCCTCGTAAAAAATGCTTACGAAACAAACCGTCACTAATGCTTAAACTTTAAGTAGAAGCGAAATTCCTATTTTCTCCTATATCTTTCCAGGGAAATTTAAAAAAAAAAACAAAATGAATAACTAAATTATTATTTTCTAACTTTTAAGTAATTTAGTTCGGGAGATTTTTTTCAATTTTGAGCTTTCAGGGGATTAAAGGATCAAAAATAATTTTAAAAAAATTTCAGTATGCTATAGCAAAAAATCAAGCAAAAAGCTAGGAACTTGCATCAAATTTTTTGGGTTTTCATGCGAGATGATTGCATAAATGTCCTAAATTTAGCTGAAGTAATGATGGAATTTAGGATATGTTGATAAATAAAAGAATTTTTTTTCGTCATACTTCATTTTTTTACTACAAGTTTGAAAATATTCAATAAAATTAAACAACATTTTTAGAGAAATTCAAAATTATTGTTTTAAAACTTGGAAAAAAAATCACTAAAAGTCGCTCAATGAGCATTTAAATTAGTTGCTTTATCTTGAACATGAGCAAGCAAATTTTAAACTTTGTAGTAAATTGTAAATGGCAATTAATGAAAAAAGTCTTATTTAAATTTCTTAAAACTTTAAATATCATTAATCAACTTTCGAATCACATTCTGTACTTTTTTAAAGATTACTCAAAAAAATAAGGTACTTTTCAATTCCATCATTTCTGAGATTAAAAAAGATTTATTAAAAGTGACACCACAATTATTTAGTAGCAGCGACCTTTAATGTATTTCTCCCGTCAATTTTTTCATACGGAAGATAATTGCAAACAATTATCATTTGTTATAAAATTCTGATTTTTTTTAAAATTTATATATACTATTTTGAAAGGGAAAGTGCGCAACAAAAATAAATAAAATATTTTCCATTAGAAAACGTATTTTCATTTGCTTTTTTTTTAAATTTTCATACGTTTAATCAATTCCAATTATCCTTATTCCTACATTTGATTTTTATTACAAATGGATATCGTTTTCTTTAATCTGGAAAGAAATAGGTCGTGTAAATTTCTTTTATGCTTACCAACGCAATCCGCTTCCGGTTTCCCTTTCTTATCTTCGTCTACTGGTTTAAAATTTTTTTTACACTCACAAGTAAAAGTGTTGCCATTCGCTACACATTCCGTATTTTTTCCAGTGCAATCAGTGTCTTTGCATTCATGGGTTGTAGCTAAAAAATACAATAAAATAAAAAAATTGTTTGGATTATACATAAAATCTCACTATATAACTTTATCTGGATTCTTTTCAAAGTTTTTAATATGAAATTTAGAACCCCTTAAACTCAAATAAGAATTTTTGTCGGAGTCACTTTTAAAAGTCACGTTCTCTCACTCCAAAACAGGTCCTTACATAATTGTTAAAGTACTTTCAAATTCTTTATTTTAAACTTACTACAAAAGTGTCCAATTTGCTCAATATAACTTACGTTTTTCATTAATGTTGTCGTCCCTAAAGATTTCCTACCTAAAAGTTTAAGACGAAATAAAATTTAAAGAAAGTACACATTAAAGGGCAGAAACGATTGATTAAAAGAAAAAAATCACTAAAAACTGTTCTAAATTTACATTTCTTTCTCATTAATTTAGCAAGTTCAACAGCAGCTCAGAGCTACATTATATGTTTAACAATTTTCAATTTAAACGAAGGAAAAATATTCATTTTATTAACCAAGATCAGATATTAATACTTTTTTGTCCATTATTTTAATCGTTTTCTTTGGTTTCCTGCCACATTTTAGAGTTCACGTTAAAATAAAATCCATAAAACTAATGCGTCTCCAAGCAAGAAGTTTGTAACAATGTATAGATATGAAACTTCCATGAGTTAGTTTTGATAACATATTATTCAAAAGTAGCATTATAACGTGCATGAATCAAATCTTAATGTATCTAAATACAATAGAATGCTGGAAAATTAAAGATTTCAGTAGATATATTTCCAGCATGTATTAGGCACATTTTTCAAAATGATTCTCAATTTCTATCTCATCCAGACCAAAATACCTGCGCTGTTTATTACCTAATCATATCAGTTGTTACAGGAATCCTTTTACTTTTGAACTGTAAACTCTGTGAACTTGATTCTAGAATCTTTATATTCGGTTTGGATTAATGCATTATGAATAATACTTCACCTATCTAGATTAGAATGTATCTGTTTCACCGATAAAACTTAGTATTTACTAAAGTTGCTTGGTAAAATTCCGAAGTACGCTTTACTGTAATTCAAGTTTGGCTTTTTATCAAAAATAGGGCTAAAAATAAGAGTTAGGAAAGGGTACCAGTAAGAACCTAAATCGAGAGATTTTTTTCATCAACAATGGATCCGCTTAAATTCTGTTAGTATCAATATGAGCTATCTGTGCAAAAAATATTTGTAAAACTTTCTTATTATAAGCCTGACCGACATCACTTCAGCCTCATCCAATTCCTCGTAAAAAATGCTTACGAAACAAACCGTCACTAATGCTTAAACTTTAAGTAGAAGCGAAATTCCTATTTTCTCCTATATCTTTCCAGGGAAATTTAAAAAAAAAAAAAACAAAATGAATAACTAAATTATTATTTTCTAACTTTTAAGTAATTTAGTTCGGGCGATTTTTTTCAATTTTGAGCTTTCAGGGGATTAAAGGATCAAAAATAATTTTAAAAAAATTTCAGTATGCTATAGCAAAAAATCAAGCAAAAAGCTAGGAACTTGCATCAAATTTTTTGGGTTTTCATGCGAGATGATTGCATAAATGTCCTAAATTTAGCTGAAGTAATGATGGAATTTAGGATATGTTGATAAATAAAAGAATTTTTTTTCGTCATACTTCATTTTTTTACTACAAGTTTGAAAATATTCAATAAAATTAAACAACATTTTTAGAGAAATTCAAAATTATTGTTTTAAAACTTGGAAAAAAAATCACTAAAAGTCGCTCAATGAGCATTTAAATTAGTTGCTTTATCTTGAACATGAGCAAGCAAATTTTAAACTTTGTAGTAAATTGTAAATGGCAATTAATGAAAAAAGTCTTATTTAAATTTCTTAAAACTTTAAATATCATTAATCAACTTTCGAATCACATTCTGTACTTTTTTAAAGATTACTCAAAAAAATAAGGTACTTTTCAATTCCATCATTTCTGAGATTAAAAAAGATTTATTAAAAGTGACACCACAATTATTTAGTAGCAGCGACCTTTAATGTATTTCTCCCGTCAATTTTTTCATACGGAAGATAATTGCAAACAATTATCACTTGTTATAAAATTCTGATTTTTTTTAAAATTTATATATACTATTTTGAAAGGGAAAGTGCGCAACAAAAATAAATAAAATATTTTCCATTAGAAAACGTATTTTCATCTGCTTTTTTTTTAATTTTCATACGTTTAATCAATTCCAATTATCCTTATTCCTACATTTGATTTTTATTACAAATGGATATCGTTTTCTTTAATCTGGAAAGAAATAGGTCGTGTAAATTTGTTTTATGCTTACCAACGCAATCCGCTTCCGGTTTCCCTTTCTTATCTTCGTCTACTGGTTTAAAATCTTTTTTACACTCACAAGTAAAAGTGTTGCCATTCGCTACACAATCCGTATTTTTTCCAGTGCAATCAGTGTCTTTGCATTCATGGGTTGTAGCTAAAAAATACAATAAAATAAAAAAATTGTTTGGATTATACATAAAATCTCACTATATAACTTTATCTGGATTCTTTTCAAATATGAAATTTAGAACCCCCTAAACTCAAATAAGAATATTTGTCGGAGTCACTTTTAAAAGTCAAGTTCTCTCATGTCAAAACAGGTCATTACGTAATTGTTAACGTACTTTTAAATTCTTTATTTTAAACTTACTACAAAAGTGTCCAATTTGCTTGATATTACTTATGTTTTTCATTAATGTTGTCGTCCCTAAAGATTTCCTACCTAAAAGTTTAAGACGAAATAAAATTTAAAGAAAGTAAACTGCTGTTTGTAGAAAATGCAACACCATGAAAGAATCATCAGAATCAAATGAAATTTAATGCAGAAACGACTTGTACTGATACAAATAAATGATGAAATTTTCAAAACAAAAGAAACAAATTAAGCGTCCGAAATCAGTATTTGGTGCAGCCACCACGCGCTGCAATAAGTGCTGCTATACGACGTGGCATGGAGTCAAACAGATGTTGAATATCTGCTTGAGGAAGAGAATTCCATATCGCTTGTATGCGCAACCAAAGTTCGTCTTTGGAAACTGCAGGACGCGGATCACGAGTGAGACGCCGACCAACCATATCCCACACGTGCTCAATAGGCGACATATCCGGCGAATAAGCAGGCCAAGGAAGAAGTTGCATGCGTTGTGCTGAACAGAAGTCTCTAACAGTCCGCGCAACATGTGGGCGTGCATTATCCTGCTGAAAGATAGCTCCAGGGATGCCTTGAAGGAAAGGAACGACTTCAGGCTGTAGCACTTCACGGACGTATCTGTTGCTATTGAGATTACCCTCAATTCGTATCAAATTGGATCGTCCATGATACGAAATCGCACCCCAGACCATAACTCCGGGTGTTCGACCACTATGTCGTTCAATAATACACTCAGGAAGGCAGCGTTGACCGGCATAACGTCTAACACGAACACGGCCATCATGGGTCCACAAATTGAAGCGTGATTCATCTGAAAAGACAACTTGGTGCCAATCAGCTCGCCAGTCTCTGTGCTCAAGAGCCCACTGCCGACGCAGCCGTCGATGATCCGCCGTGAGGGGAATCCTGTATAATGGCACCCTTGCACGCAATCCACGGCGCAGCAGACGACGACGAATTGACGAAGCCGACAATTGTACACCTGTAGCAGTAGACCAATGTGCTGCCAGCTGCCTGGAGGAAGCTGTGCGATCATTCACCGCCATGCGGAGCAGGTGTCGATCATCACGCTCTGACGTCACCTTCTGTCGTCCAGTGCCTGTTTTTCGAGTTGTTCGGTGCTCGTCGGTCCACTGCTTCCAAACTCGCATCACTGTGGAACTGTTCCGCTGCACACGAGCTGCTATTGCGCGATAGGAAAATCCTCCTTCTCGAAGGCCGATTATCCTCCCTCGTTCAAACTCCGTAAGTTGCTTGAATTTCTTATTCTTCCGTCGTGGAGGCATACTCAGGTCTCACTAAACGTTTGCCACTAACAAATAATCATAGACTATTTTCAACGTCCCGCTACAGCACTTTATTTATACGCTTTCAGCATCAATTCAGAGGGCGCTGCGCGCGCCACGCACGCGCGATGGCTCTGAAACTTTATTAATTTGCATAATATCCTATAATTGACATTTGCTGCGAATTTCATTTGATTCTGATGATTCCTTCATGGTGTTGCATTTTCTACAAACAGCAGTTTACATATTAAAAGGCAGAAACGATTGATTAAAAGAAAAAAATCACTAAAAATTGTTCTAAATTTACATTTCTTTCTCATTAATTTAGCAAGTACAACAGCAGCTCAGAGCTAAATTATATGTTTAACAATTTTCAATTTAAACGAAGGAAAAATATTCATTTTATTAACCAAGATCAGATATTAATGCTTTTTTGTCCATTATTTTAATCGTTTTCTTTGGTTTCCTGCCACATTTTAGAGTTCACGTTAAAATAAAATCCATAAAACTAATGTGTCTCCAAGCAAGAAGTTTGTAACAATGTATAGATATGAAACTTCCATGAGTTAGTTTTGATAACATATTATTCAAAAGTAGCATTATAATTTGCATGAATCAAATCTTAATGTATCTAAATACAATAGAATGCTGGAAAATTAAAGATTTCAGTAGATATATTTCCAGCATGTATTAAGCACATTTTTCAAAATGGTTCTCAATTTCTATCTCATCCAGACCAAAATACCTGCGCATTTAATTACCTAACCATATCAGTTGTTACAGGAATCCTTTTACTTTTGAACTGTAAACTCTGTGAACTTGATTCTAGAATCTTTATATTCGGTTTGGATTAATGTATTATGAATAATACTTCACCTATCTAGATTAGAATGTATCTGTTTCACATATAAAACTTAGTATTTACTAAAGTTGCTTGGTAAAATTCCGAAGTATGCTTTACTGTAATTCAAGTTTGGCCTTTTAACAAAAAAAGGGCTAAAAATAAGAGTTAGGAAAGGTTACCAGTAACAACCTAAATCGAGAGATTTTTTTCATCAACAATGGATCCGCTTAAATTCTGTTAGTATCAATATGAGCTATCTGTGCAAAAAATATTTGTAAAACTTTCTTATTATAAGCCTGACCGACATCACTTCAGCCTCATCCAATTCCTCGTAAAAAAGGCTTACGAAACAAACCGTCACTAATGCTTAAACTTAAAGTAGAAGCGAAATTCCAATTTTCTCCTATATCTTTCCAGGGAAATTAAAAAAAAACAAAATGAATAACTAAGTTATTATTTTCAAACTTTTAAGTAATTTAGTTCGGGCGATTTTTTTCAATTTTGAGCTTTCAGGGGATTAAAGGATCAAAAATAATTTTAAAAAAATTTCAGTATGCTATAGCAAAAAATCAAGCAAAAAGCTAGGAACTTGCATCAAATTTTTTGGGTTTTCATGCGAGATGATTGCATAAATGTCCTAAATTTAGCTGAAATAATGATGGAATTTAGGATATTTTGATAAATAAAAGAATTTTTTTTCGTCATACTTCATTTTTTTACTACAAATTTGAAAATATTCAATAAAATTAAACAACATTTTTAGAGAAATTCAAATTTATTGTTTTAAAACTTGGAAAAAAATCACTAAAAGTCGCTCAATGAGCATTTAAATTAGTTGCTTTATCTTGAACATGAGCAAGCAAATTTTAAACTTTGTAGTAAATTGTAAATGGCAATTAATGAAAAAAGTCTTATTTAAATTTCTTAAATTTTTAAATATCATTAATCAACTTTCGAATCACATTCTGTACTTTTTTAAAGATTACTCAAAAAAATAAGGTACTTTTCAATTCCATCATTTCTGAGATTAAAAAAGATTTATTAAAAGTGACACCACAATTATTTAGTAGCAGCGACCTTTAATGTATTTCTCCCGTCAATTTTTTCATACGGAAGATAATTGCAAACAATTATCACTTGTTATAAAATTCTGATTTTTTTTAAAATTTATATATACTATTTTGAAAGGGAAAGTGCGCAACAAAAATAAATAAAATATTTTCCATTAGAAAACGTATTTTCATCTGCTTTTTTTTTTAATTTTCATACGTTTAATCAATTCCAATTATCCTTATTCCTACATTTGATTTTTATTACAAATGGATATCGTTTTCTTTAATCTGGAAAGAAATAGGTCGTGTAAATTTGTTTTATGCTTACCAACGCAATCCGCTTCCGGTTTCCCTTTCTTATCTTCGTCTACTGGTTTAAAATCTTTTTTACACTCACAAGTAAAAGTGTTGCCATTCGCTACACATTCCGTATTTTTTCCAGTGCAATCAGTGTCTTTGCATTCATGGGTTGTAGCTAAAAAATACAATAAAATAAAAAAATTGTTTGGATTATACATAAAATCTCACTTTATAACTTTATCTGGATTCTTTTCAAAGTTTTTAATATGAAACTTAGAAACCCCTAAACTCAAATAAGAATATTTGTCGGAGTCACTTTTAAAAGTCAAGTTCTCTCACTCCAAAACAGGTCCTTACATAATTGTTAAAGTACTTTCAAATTCTTTATTTTAAACTTACTACAAAAGTGTCCAATTTGCTCAATATAACTTACGTTTTTCATTAATGTTGTCGTCCCTAAAGATTTCCTACCTAAAAGTTTAAGACGAAATAAAATTTAAAGAAAGTACATATTAAAGGGCAGAAACGATTGATTTAAAGCAAAAAATCACTAAAAACTGTTCTAAATTTACATTTCTTTCTCATTAATTTAGCAAGTTCAACAGCAGCTCAGAGCTACATTATATGTTTAACAATTTTCAATTTAAGAGAAGGAAAAATATTCATTTTATTAACCAAGATCAGATATTAATGCTTTTTTGTCCATTATTTTAATCGTTTTCTTTGGTTTCTAGCCACATTTTAGAGTTCACGTTAAAATAAAATCCATAAAACTAATGTGTCTCCAAGCAAGAAGTTTGTAACAATGTATAGATATGAAACTTCCATGAGTTAGTTTTGATAACATATTATTCAAAAGTAGCATTATAATGTGCATGAATCAAATCTTAATGTATCTAAATACAATAGAATGCTGGAAAATTAAAGATTTCAGTAGATATATTTCCAGCATGTATTAAGCACATTTTTCAAAATGGTTCTCAATTTCTATCTCATCCAGACCAAAATACCTGCGCATTTAATTACCTAATCATATCAGTTGTTACAGGAATCCTTTTACTTTTGAACTGTAAACTCTGTGAACTTGATTCTAGAATCTTTATATTCGGTTTGGATTAATGTATTATGAATAATACTTCACCTATCTAGATTAGAATGTATCTGTTTCACATATAAAACTTAGTATTTACTAAAGTTGCTTGTTAAAATTCCGAAGTATGCTTTACTGTAATTCAAGTTTGGCCTTTTAACAAAAATAGGGCTAAAAATAAGAGTTAGGAAAGGTTACCAGTAACAACCTAAATCGAGAGATTTTTTTCATCAACAATGGATCCGCTTAAATTCTGTTAGTATCAATATGAGCTATCTGTGCAAAAAATATTTGTAAAACTTTCTTATTATAAGCCTGACCGACATCACTTCAGCCTCATCCAATTCCTCGTAAAAAATGCTTACGAAACAAACCGTCACTAATGCTTAAACTTTAAGTAGAAGCGAAATTTTTATTTTCTCCTATATCTTTCCAGGGAAATTAAAAAAAAAAACAAAATTAATAACTAAGTTATTATTTTCTAACTTTTAAGTAATTTAGTTCGGGCGATTTTTTTCAATTTTGAGCTTTCAGGGGATTAAAGGATCAAAAATAATTTTTAAAAAATTTCAGTATGCTATAGCGAAAAATCAAGCAAAAAGCTAGGAACTTGCATCAAATTTTTTGGGTTTTCATGCGAGATGATTGCATAAATGTCCTAAATTTAGCTGAAGTAATGATGGAATTTAGGATATGTTGATAAATAAAAGAATTTTTTTTCGTCATACTTCATTTTTTTACTACAAGTTTGAAAATATTCAATAAAATTAAACAACATTTTTAGAGAAATTCAAAATTATTGTTTTAAAACTTGGAAAAAAAATCACTAAAAGTCGCTCAATGAGCATTTAAATTAGTTGCTTTATCTTGAACATGAGCAAGCAAATTTTAAACTTTGTAGTAAATTGTAAATGGCAATTAATGAAAAAAGTCTTATTTAAATTTCTTAAAACTTTAAATATCATTAATCAACTTTCGAATCACATTCTGTACTTTTTTAAAGATTACTCAAAAAAATAAGGTACTTTTCAATTCCATCATTTCTGAGATTAAAAAAGATTTATTAAACACCACAATTATTTATTACACCACAATTATTTAGTAGCAGCGACCTTTAATGTATTTCTCCCGTCAATTTTTTCATACGGAAGATAATTGCAAACAATTATCATTTGTTATAAAATTCTGATTTTTTTTAAAATTTATATATACTATTTTGAAAGGGAAAATGCGCAACAAAAATAAATAAAATATTTTCCATTAGAAAACGTATTTTCATTTGCTTTTTTTTAATTTTATTACGTTTAATCAATTCCAATTATCCTTATTCCTACATTTGATTTTTATTACAAATGGATATCGTTTTCTTTAATCTGGAAAGAAATAGGTCGTGTAAATTTGTTTTATGCTTACCAACGCAATCCGCTTCCGGTTTCCCTTTCTTATCTTCGTCTACTGGTTTAAAATCTTTTTTACACTCACAAGTAAAAGTGTTGCCATTCGCTACACATTCCGTATTTTTTCCAGTGCAATCAGTGTCTTTGCATTCATGGGTTGTAGCTAAAAAATACAATAAAATAAAAAAATTGTTTGGATTATACATAAAATCTCACTATATAACTTTATCTGGATTCTTTTCAAAGTTTTTAATATGAAATTTAAAACCCCCTAAACTCAAATAAGAATATTTGTCGGAGTCACCTTTAAAAGTCAAGTTCTCTCATGCCAAAACAGGTCCTTACGTAATTGTTAACGTACTTTCAAATTCTTTATTTGAAACTTACTACAAAAGTGTCCAATTTGCTAAAAATTACTTTAGTTTTTTTATTAATGCTGTTTGTTGTCATTCCTATTGATTAATGATTAATTTAAAGCTTTATGACGAAATAAAATTTGAAAACGATGAAGGGACATATAAAAAGGCAGAAACGACTGATTAAAAAAAACAAATCGCGCAAATCTGTTCAAAATTTAATTTTTTTTCTTAGTTATTTAGCAGGTTTAACAACAGCTCAGATCCATACTTTAACATCTTTTCAACAGAAACGAAGGAAACATATTCATTTTATTGAAGTTTCAGTCTATCATGAGTTAGTTTTGATGACATTTTATTTAAAAGTAGCATTATAAAGTGAATGAATCAAATCTTAATATATATAAATTCAATAGAATGTAGGAAAATTGAAGATTTCACTAGATATAATTCTTGCATATTTTTAGGACTTCATTTTTGATAATGATTCCAAATTTCTTCTTATCAAGACCAAAATACCTACGTATTTAATAAGCTAATCATATCTGCTAATGAACTAATAATATAGGAATCCTTTTAATTTTGAAATGTTAACTCTGTGAACTTCATTTTAGATTCCTTCTACTCGGTTTGCATTACTGCATTAGGAATAATACTTTCCCTATCTAGATTGCAATGCATCAATTTCACCAATAAAACTTATTGTTTACTAAAATTGCTTGGTAAAATTCTGAAGTAGGCTTTATTGTATGTCTATTTTGGCCACCTGAGATTACCAGTAAGAGTCTAAAATGAGAGACTTTTTCTTCAACGAAGGATCCGTTTAAATTCTGTTAGTATCAATTTTAGCTGTCTATACAAAAATGTTTTTAAAACTTTAATGTTATAAACCTGACCGACTTCACTTCTGCCTCATCCAATTCATCGTAAAAAATACTTCCGTAACAAATCATCACTTATGCTTAAAGTTTATATTGAAGCGAATTCCTATTTTTCCCTATATCTTTCCCAGTAACTTCAAAATGACAAAATACGTAATTATATTATTATTTTGTATCTTTTGAGTAATTCAGTTAGTGCGTTTTTTTTTCACTTTAAAGCTTTCAGGGTTTTGAGAAATCGAATATAATTATAAATTTTTTTTCAGTATCATATAGCAAAAAATCAAACAAAAAGCTTGAAATTTGCTTCAAATTTTTTGGGTTTTCATCCGAGATAATTGCATAAATGTCCTAAATCTAGCTGAAATAATATGGAAATTAGGATATTTTGATAAATAAAAAGAATATTTTTTTTGTCATACTTCATTATTTTGCTACAACTTTAAAAATAGTGAATAAAATTTTAAAAAAATTTTGAAGAAATTAAAAATTATTGTTTTAAAATTTGAAAAAAATATCATTAAATGCCGCTCAATGAGCATTTAAATTATTTGTTTTGTCTTGAACATGAGCGAACAAATTTTAAAATAAAATTATAAGTGATAAGCAGGTTTAAAATATTAGAGGTTTTTTATTTATTCTTTTAAGTTTTCAGACATTATTTTATATCCAGAAACAGATTGCTTTAAGTAAAACATGATTTGCAATTTTCGTTAATTTTAAGAATCGGGACTTCTTTAAATAAGTTTATAAAAAATTTTCCACTCAACTAAATTTTTCCCCTTATGAGTATTTTATGAGCGAGACAGTTTTAAATTAATACTATTTTTCACAATAGAAAACGGGAAAAACATGTAAGATTCTACTTTAAAAACATACTGGAGCATAACTTAAAATTGTATGATTTATATATGCTGAAAATATAACTGCACACAAAAGGACTTAAACGAAGGTACAGTGAAATTACATTTTGTTTTCTAAAAATAACTCTAACAAGACAGTAGGCTATACAGCTTCAGCTTTTCAATTATCAATTCTTATTTCTAAGGTAGTTTCTTTGAGCATTGTATCATTTTTCTTAACAGGGCCCTTCAAGGACAAATCTTGTAACAAATATTTTTAAAGGTAGTGAGAGTTTACTTTTGTTTTTCTGAGTAGAATATAGCTAATTGTGTAATTAAATCTCCTTCCGCATGGTTTATAGTTAATTTTTTCAAATTGAATATTGGTATTGGGAGAGACATTATAATTTTGACACAGATGAAAAAGATCAATATTACATTGCGAGTTCAGAATTTCGTTTTGAGTAGAAGAATTTTTGAAGAAAAAAAAAGGAATTTCAATGGGGGTAAATTCAAATATATATTTGAAATCTTAAATTATTATTTATTCTTTTATGTGAAACCATAAACTCAGGTATTACACTATCTATTACAAAAGATTGTAATTATTAAACATTTTGTTAGATTTGCTTAAATAAAAATTTCAGGCACGTCAAAAAAAGCTGAGTATTCACTCTGATTTATTTTAAATTAATATAGAAATAAAAACTCAGTTATGAAGTGATTATTTGGATTTTTTTTTCCTTCCTGCAATGAGACTGTCTAAATTTTAAACGTAAACTATGCTATGGTGCTGCATATTGTCATACCAATGACGGTGACGGAATATTGGTGACACTGAGTTGTTGCCTTATATATATTGCTGGGGAAAAACTGTAATCTCACTTATTTGAAGCAGCTTTCTTTTGCGTCCGCTTGTTATCAGAATGTTCTGATTTGTCGTTACGTTTGAGCCCAAGAAGGCCATAAATACAAGTAACTCTGCTTATCTCATGTTCTTTTCTATTTCTCCTGTCCTAGTGTACTTTCCAACTGTGTAACTCTCTGTGTAATGTTCTATTAAGCATGTCATTCTTCGATCCACTGATCTCTGAATTTCATTACAACAACAGCAGAGCGTGGTTCCAAAACACTGCTTAGCTTATCTCTAATAAGTTGCAGCTGAATTAAAGTAATTCATTATTGCTCTTTTTTCTCTTTATTGCTCGAGGGTTTTATACTGCATAAAGAGCAGTTCGGTGTTGTTCCCTTTGATGATACTAATTTTCCGATGTGGCGTAGACGTGTAGAAGCCATACTATAGATGTTTTATAGCCATTATAGATGTTTTAGAAAAAGAACCCAACCCAACCAAAGAAACTGAGGTTGTAAAGTCAAAGAAAGCATATGCCATGCTGATTTCCTTGTTGAAGGATCAAGTCTTTGCCGCCTTTCCTAGTGAGAAGTCGGCTGCAGCTGTATGGAAAATCTCCACTCCATTTATGAGGCGAAGGGTGCAGTCTGTGAAATACTCACCCGGAAGCTCCTGGCTATGATGCGGAAGAGTCGAGATGTTTCCTTGAGACAAGACATTGATGATGTCAACAAGCTCGTGAATGATCTGCGAATCTCTGGTGCTGAGGTGAGCAATTTAAGTTATTTACCCTTTGATGCTCCTGCCGCAGGAATATGATAATGTTAAAGTTGCTAATCAACCGAATGAAAGTGTTTCATATGGCTTTATTAAGAATTCAATCCAGAAAATTTGACAGCTCACTGCATCATAAAGGAGCAGAAAAATAACAAAGAAACAATTCAACAATTTTGGTAAAGTGAACAATAAAGAACAATAAACATTTGAATCAATAAACATTTCAACAGTATAAAATTTTAAACATTAACATGAAAAAGGTAAAGTTAGTGACAATTCATGAGAATTCTTGCTTCCCAATGCAATTTAGTGACATTCCCACTTTTCTGGGAGTTCTTATCTAGTCTCTTACACAAGGGGTGATCATAGTTTAATACAAATTGGGCATGCTTGGCTGGGAGATGCATGCTTTGCAAGAGGTGTCACAAATTGGGCATGCTTTGCTGGGAAGAATTTTTGTGTTATATAATTGTTCTGATAAGCAATCGTGGCCTGTTTTAAGCCTAAAATGGGTTACTGCTTCTTTACGGGGTTGGTAACAAAGAAATTTCCAATTATCTTGAATATTTTCCCATATTTTGCCTTTTGATTTTATAGTTAAATCATAATTATTTATTTCGATGAGTTTTTTCATAACGTATTTTTTAAGAGTATCAGGTGTGACGGTTGTTATTTCTTGAGGCACAGTTGTACCGTTTTTAGCCAGATAATCTGCGTTCTCATTGCCTTCGATACCAATGTGTGAAGTGATCCATTGTATAACTATAATTTTATTCATTTCCTTGAGGAGGTTTATATCGAGCTGAATTTCGTTTAACAGCTTAGTTTAAAAACATTAGGTTTTCTGTTATTGCTTGAATTGCAGAAATGGAGTCTACCAATAGAACCACCCTTAGGAACTCATTAGATCTTGTTTTTAGGTTCTGTAATGCTAGATAAATTGCTTGGATCTCTGCATCGAAATTGGTCATATAATGACCCACGGGGGCGATTTGAGAAATTAGTCTACAAAAAACACCAGCTCCACCTCTATCTTATATCTGAGATCCATCGGTATATACATGTAGCCAATTGCTTTACGGGTATTTTTCGCAGATCATTTACAACGCAGTTGCCCTCAGCTCTGCCTCGATACTGTCTTTTTTCCTCAAGTTCCCTACAGTCAAGTTGTTTTCGATGTCTACGTATTCGAGTGGGTAGATAATTTTATATGTGCCTTCGGTAGGAATGTTAGCTTCGAAATCTTGAAGTGTGTTTTGACATATTTCTACTGGTGATACTTGAGTTTTGAGAGTACTGGGTTCCTGATTTAGAATCCACTCCGCTCTGTGTGAGGTCAACATTTTAATGTAACTTCCGACTGCCTGCTTTTGAATTTCGATGGTGATGGGAGGGTTGGAAGTATACAGTTGCATTGCTGCGACTGGGGTAGTTTTTGCTGTTCGAGCGATAACCCTAAGGGCTTTATTGTGCGCCTTTTCTAGTTTGTCAATACTACTCTTTGCCGCAAAAATCAAGGCCTCACTACCATATTTGATTATGGGTTTAACATATGTGTTATACGTTGAATTCAGAGTTGCTTGATTGCATCCCCATTTGGCTCCTGCAAATCTTTTCATCATTGTTATTCTGCCTTCCACTTTTTCTGCAGTGTCTTTCACGTGATCGGTGAAGCTTAATTTGTTATCAAGTGTTACGCCTAGATATTTTGTACAATCACTCCAACTTAGTGTAGCATCATCTATCTTCAATTCAAAATCTATCTTAATTTTTCGGAGGGAAAAGAATTGATACACAGTTTTGTTCTTATTTAAAAGCATATTATTATCAATGTACCAAGTTTGAAGTATTTATTTTCAATGTTTCATTCATGGAGCTCTTGAGGAAATGTTTCTGATCTTGATATTTTCTGGAGTTAGTTGCCTCAATCCAAATGACTAAATCATCGGCAAACATGGAGACAATAACCCCGGGAATTTCTTCTAAGATTGTTATGAGGTCATTAATATATATGTTAAAGAGAGAGCAACTGCAAACTGTTCCTTAAGGTAAGCCAATTTTACTTTGTCGGAATTGAGATTCCGTGTCATTCCATATGGTTCTTACCCATCTTTGGGTTAAAAATCTTCTTACCCAATTCCACATATTTCATCTTATTCCGATTTAATCAAGTTTGTAAAGTAACTTTTTTCTCCAGATAGTGTCGTAGGCACCCTGAAAGTCAACAAAGACTGCCAAGGAGCTTCTTTTAGAGTTGAACCCTGTTTTGACCTTATGAACTAACTTCATTATTGAATTATTTGTAGACATATTGCTTC
This sequence comes from Parasteatoda tepidariorum, assembly GCF_982258835.1. Lineage (NCBI taxonomy): Eukaryota > Metazoa > Arthropoda > Arachnida > Araneae > Theridiidae > Parasteatoda > Parasteatoda tepidariorum. The sequence goes on from NC_141759.1 coordinate 37,351,198, forward strand.
TGAATCCTGCCTGTTCTTCGTGGATTAATTCTTTTGATTCAAGTAAAAATTTGAGTCTGGAGGATAACATTCTTTCAAATGTTTTGGCTAGAAAAGATGTCAATGATATTGGTCTATAAGCTTCAGAATTTTCATCTGGTTTCCCTGGTTTTAAAATTGGTATGAGGTTTGCTTTCACCGAGTCGGCTGGTAAGCTAATATTTTTGCTCCAAAACGTGTTATAAATGGAGAGTAGGAAAACCTTGTTTTTTTTCACCGAATGAAAGTCTCTTCTTAGAATTTGTCTCTCAAAAACCGATAGACGCTAAGGTTTTGTTGTTTGATTTCAAAGGGGAAAATAAAAGTAAAAAGGATAAGTTTCTTTCGGAAAATGTGACTTTTTCCCTGAAATCACCTGAAAATTCAAATTAGCGCTGTGACTTATTTTGTTCATTTTGCAAGCGTAAAGAACACACAGCCAAATATTGCAGTAAAAAGATTACCTGTTTTAATAGTGACAAAAGTGGTCATATGAAAAGAGACTGTAAAAATTCTAAACACAATGAAACCAGCTCATCGGCAGTGTTTTCTTTTATCATTGGAGATGTCAGTTGCGACAAGTTCATCATTGATTCGGGTACAGCCTCACATATGTGTTCGCAAAAGGAATGTTTTTCGTATCAATGTCAGGAACAGTAAAATGTGCGTCCACCCTCATTATTCAAAGAATTGGTAAAATCATAGGTGAAATTTCGACTGGTGTTGAAATAACTCTTAAAAATGTCCTCTTTGATTCAGATCTAAATTGTGAACTCATTTCTGTGCGAAATATTGAAACAGCAAACTTCAGTGTTATATTTAAATATGAAAAAGTGTTTATTGAATCTTCTGGAAAAAACATCTCTTTTGGATATCGTGATGAAAGTGTATGTTAATGATGTTAATAAAATTGTACCACAACATGGAATTGCCCTGCAGACCACGGGCATCGATGTCTTGGTCATCCTTCAAATAGAGTCCTCTCAAAGATGGGATTACCTGTTCCAACATCTTTCTGTGAAATCTGTGTATGTGCCAGGCAGAGTGCTGACCCGATGGAAAAAGGTCTAAGAAAAAGAAAAGATTAAATCTATGGTTATGATTTATGCTGATTTTCGTGGTCCCATTGAACCCGAAACACATGCAGGTGAACGATACTTCATGTCTCTTATTGATGATCATTCACGTTTCATGGAGGTGCCACTTCTTATAAGTAAAAATGATGTAAATAAAGAATTAAAATGTCTTCTAAACACTAATCCGTCCGTCCGTAAGTTACGATGTGATAATGTGAAGGAATATTTGTCTCACGATATAGTAAATTTTGCAACAGACGCTGGAATTTTAATTGTTCCAGCGCCTCCTTATGCGCAATCTTTAAATGGTGTTGCAGAACGGGCGATTAAAACTCTATTAGATAAAGGGCGGGCAATGTTGATCAAATCAAATCTTCCAAAGCAGTTATGGGGTGAAGCAGCTCATGCTGCAGCTTTCGTAACAAGTCGAATGCCGAATAGTTCACTTAACAACGATGTGCCTTTCAACTTAAAATACGGATGTCACACTGATTTATCCAACACAAAAGTGTTTGGTTATGATGCATTTATGCTCGTACCACCATCACAAAGAAAGAAATTGCATGATAAATCATGTAAAATGTTATTCATAGGATATTCCACTATGGGATATCGCTTAATGAATCCCGTTACAAAACGTATAACAGTATCGCGAAACGTGAAATTCAATGAAGTTAAAGAGATCTACGAAAAATATGTGCACAACAATTCAGATTTTAGTGTAACCGAAAAAGAAAGTGAAAGTCCGAGGTTGATGACCACTTCCCCTAGGATAACGAAGAAGTTGATGAAAGACCCCCAGTGAAACCTGAGACTGCTCACTCTGCGATACGGTGAACTATGATGACTTCGCATCCCTTCCCCCACAAGAACAACATTTGTGGCAGGGGGCGATGGACGAGGAAATGGAAAGTATGGATCTTCATTCCATTCCCGGAAGAAAGTAAACAAAGTTTGGGAATTAACTGAACTTCCACCCGGAAGGAAAACTATAAACTATAAGTGGGTGTTACGAAAAAAAAAGGGGGCGGTAAGTAAAGGCAAGGCTTCCTGCCTTGGGTTACATGCAGAAGGAATGTATAGATTACAAAGAAACGTTTTCTCCTGTTGTAAGTTTATCTGGATTACGTATATTGCTTGTTATTGCTTTAAATTAGAATATGAATTTTTATACATTAGATGTTAAATGTGCCTTCTTAAATGGTGAGTTAAATGAAACTATTTATATGGAACAACCGAAAGGTTACAACGATAACAGTATTAAGATATGTAAGCTTAATAAGAGTTTGTATGGCTTTAAACAATCACCACGCCAATGGTTTAAAAGATTTCTTGATTTTATTCTAAAATTAAATTTGTTAATGAACCGTGCATATTTGAAAGAAATTCTAATAACGGGGGAATTTTGATAGCTTTATAAGTAGATGATCTTTTAATTGCAGGATCAAATGATGCTGAAGTAAACACTACTATTTCTCTAATATCTAATGAATTTAGAAAGTCTAAATCAGGAAAAATGTCTGAATTCTTAAGTGTTCATATTAAACTAACTTCTAATGGAATGTTGTTAAATCAAGAATCATATATAGTAAAATTGCTCGATAAATTTAACATGTCTGAGTGCAAACCTTACTCTCTACCAATTGAACCAAAATCTACATCTGTTAGTTTTATGAAAGGAGATAATTTTGAAGGTCCATATAGAGAATTAATTTGTTCTTTATTATACCTAGCATATGTTTCTAGACCTGATAAGTTATTTGTAGTTAATTGTCTGAGTCAAATTCAGGAAAATCCTACTGATGCAGCTTGGTGTTCTTTAACCCTTTCGCGCCGACTGTCACAAATACGTGCCAGTATAAAACCGTATCAATCAGGGTAAAAAGATAAAACTGATAATCAAAGTATTTCTTTAGCAGTTTATTTGTGGGCGGAGTTATAATTGTTTGATTTATTTAATTCACCATTACTTTGTTCAAAATAAAACTATTTAGTTATACCTTGAATTAACATTGATTATATGTATGATTAAACTAAAATTAATTAAAGTAAAAGTAACGTAAGTCTGTCAAATTAACAACGACTACATTTAAGTTACCGTTTTTTATTTAATTACAACTTGGTTCTAATTTTGTACGAATGCTTTTCTGAATTGCCCGTCCCCAAGGGGTTAAAGAAAGTGTTGAGATATTTGAAGGGAACTCAAACTTTTAAAATTGAGTATAAAAGAAGCATTACAAAAGAATAAAATTTATCTATGTATGTTGATGCAGATTGGGATTCAAATCCAAGCGATAGAAAATCTACATCTGGTTATGTAATTATGTATTACAATAATCCTATTTTGTGGCGTTGTAATAAACAAAATTGTATAGCACTTTCTTCAACAGAGGCAGAAGTGCTTGCTTTATGCAAAAGTGTTCAAGATTTGTTACTTCTAATAAACTTTATAAATGAAATTATTAAGGTTGATAATATTATCATTTTCGAAGATAATCAATCTCGTATTAAATGTGTAACCAATGAAAATTCGCATGGCAGGCTAAAACATTGAATTGGCTAAAACATTAACAAATTGAAATGCATTCGAAATGCTATCACTGAGAATGATATTAAAGTTAATTATATACTAGTTAATTTTCAGATTGCTGATATGTTAACAAAATCTTTGCCCGGTGTAAGACTGTCAGAAATTTTGCCTCCTTATAATGTTATATATTAATTGAATTTATCTATTGTGCAATAAGGGCGGGTGTTAAGTAAAAACCGCAATCGCACTTATTCGAAGCAGCTTTCTTCTACGTCCTTATGTTATCACAATGTTCTGATTGGCCGTTACGTTTGAGCCCAAGAAGGCTATAAGTACAAGTAACTCTGTTTATCTGATGTTCTTTTTCTATTTCTTCTGTCCCTATGTACTTTCTAACTATGTAACTCTCTGAGCAATGTTCTATTAAACATGTCATTCTGACATGTCTGTCATGATCTCTGAATTTCATTACAACAGTATATATATATATATATATATATATATATATATATATTTTACTTATTATTTCCCCCCTTCTTCTTATATCTTTTATTTTTCTTTGTTTTATTCTTCGTTGAACTTATATATATATATATATATATATATATATATATATATATATATATATATATATATATATATATATATATATATATATATATATATATATATATATATATATATATATATATATATATATATATATATATATTACGCCCGTTAATTTTTTGTATCATATCTATATATAAGTCACCCTAAATTATGAATATATCAATTAAGTCGAACGTTTAAACAACAATTAGTATTCATAAACATTCTTCCAGTCTTGATATTTCCACAGTTAAATACAATTTAACAAACTGACTTGATACTTATTTGAACTATGCTTTTGAATTTTAAACGTTTAAAAAATTATTTTAATTATTGACTACTATATTAGCCTTATAGTTATTTGAATTTTGACCGATTCATTACCGCTTATAAAAAAGCTCAGAGTGAATTTTTTAAAGTTTTATTTTAAAACTCTCTGTATTTCATTCCCTGAAAAAAAGTATACCCTTTTTTTTTAATTTTGTTTTCGACTAAATAGTTAAAAAAAACACTGAAAATTTTTATTTTCCTCTCCTTTAGATCCAGTTTGTGGAAGTGTCGTATGAATAAAATCACATAAGCGTTTGCGATATCTTCTAAAATATTGCAGATTATATTATACGCAAATTAAATTTGTAAAGTATAGAGACTGCAGAATAAATTTCTAAAGTATAAGGGAGGAGAGACCTTTGAACTGAAAGGATTATCTAACATATTTGAAATAAAAAAAATTTTCATTGAACCTTTAGGAGAAATGCTTTTAGATAAATTATTTTTTTTTATCAGAAATTTCGTCACCACACTAGAATTTAGCATCAGATCTATGAATTAATACATCAAAGATCAAACTCACAAACAGTAATTGTTGTTTCATATGTTAAGAATCATTACCAATACAATTATCATTATATCATATCAATTTTAGCATAATGTTTTTTATTTTAATATTTAAAGAGCTAGGTAAATGAAGCGAGGAAATAATATTTTCAAAGTTGCTATAATCAGGGCCTGAAAAAGAAGAAAAGGGTATAAACTATTTTGTTCTAGATTTATTAGAAGGTAGGGCTAATTATTTCTTGTCCCATTATTTTTATCACTAATAAATTTATAATGAAAATTATATTTGTAAATTCAATGTGAAATACATTGTTAACGTTAGCGTAAAAAAATATTCTGATGCACACACATTTTCCCTAATTAATGATTAATTCTGATTCACGTACCTGCTTTATCTACCAAGATCTTCATTTATATTCCCTTAAAATTTTAGAATATATAGTTCATTTGTCACAGCTTGCAAAAAAAATTAATCCGTTGCTAATATAAGACGCAGATGAAAATACCAATATCGAAATATCAACTAGGGCGATATCAATACGTCATACTAAAACCAACTAGCTTCTAATACTACTTATTATTTATTACCCAAATAACTAAAATGATCATATATTTGGATAGAAATTAATCTTTACTTTCATTAAGCAAAGAAAATGAAGTCAAGTTTAATAGGAATAGATAAAATTTTATTTACTTACTCCTTTTGTTATAAACATTAATATATTTATTGCGCAATTTTTAAGGGATTTCTAATCTTAATTTCTATAATTCGGCGTTAATTTTTATTAAAAGAAACCAAGAATATGTTCATGAAGTTTTAGGAAAAGTACTTTAAATTAAAATTTTTCAAAATGTAGTGAATGATACTATTTGATATTTTCATATTGTTAGGGGAAAAAACAGAAGCAAACAAGAAAAATTTAGACACCAATTAGTCTAGTAGCAAGTAACAACTACAACAAAATGCAAAGTCTACACATAAAATATATTTTTTTCTTTTTTTTTCTTTGTCGGAACTATAAATTAGATTTTTTTTTCTTTGTCGAAAATATAAATTATATTTCTTGTTTCGTAATTCAGTGATGATGTTTTCATATTTCAGATATGATGCACATTAATCGGCTTTCCGGTAATACTATTTTAATGCTATAAATCAGTATTTAATTCTATAACCGGTATTTACAACTCAAAAAAATTCATGAAGGAAAAAAAAACCAAAATTATGAAATTGACTCAATTCACTAAAAGTCTTGTAATTGTATTTTTTTTCCACAAAATATCTAACAAGACATTTTTTCAAGCATTGGCATGCTTATATGGTTTCTAATTCATATCTTATTTAAAAAATAGTTGTTTCCTAAACATTGTATTATAGTTTTTTTTAGTTAACACTGCCATCTGATAATGAATTTTGTATCGAATTTTTAAAATTTGCACGGCTGCTTTTAAGTCGAAGCTAGATAACGTTCGCTCCTCTTAAATAAATTTTCAAATCATCTGTCAGATTTGAGACAGCCGTAGGAAATGGACATTTAAGAAGGGGGAAGAAGGCAGAAAACTATATTTCGCCCAAGTTAGAATTCCATCACCTTGCAGCAGTCTGTATCTTAGATTGGGAGGACATTTTTCCTCAGACAAACAGACAAAAACGGTTTTTTACCCCAGCATGGCAAATATTCACTGTGTAATAACTCTTAGAGAGAAGTAATGATTACATTCCTACTGTCACATTACTGATGTGTTAAAACCTAGTAATCTTCGAAATGCAATCGAGGGCGATCCGTCCTTAAGTTTTGTGAAAAATGGACATAATCCTATTTTTTTTTTTTTTCGATCTTGGAAGTCATGTGAACACAAAATGTTTCCAGCCTAAAAAAGTTGATTTAAGATTGCGTGATGAAGTTGATTAGGGATAATTGTGCTACGTTCAGATGTCTAAAACGCTCGAAACTTCTCTTGGGTCAATAAGAAGTCAATTTAGTAACTTAGCTGTGCAAGGGGAAACCTTATGATCAGAGTTGCAAAATGCTCCGATTTGCCAGCGATATTTTTTTTTCTTTAACACGTTCACGCCGGGAAAAGTGAAAATACTGGTAGAAGAACTATTTCAATATTAGATAATATACGAGAGGAGTTAATCTATTCTCAACAATAACAATTCACTGTAAGGAAATTTATCAAGGCGAAGAAGCAATTCAATATAAAAATTGCATCCGTTAAAAACAATTGGTAGATATGGATTTTTATTATTCCCGGAAAAAAACTAAGAAATGAAATTTATTTGTTGCCAGTTTTTACTCCGGTGCGCTGCCAAGATGAGACAATCTAGCGTGACCCACCGGTGGGTCACCCCGGCGTGAACGTGTTAACTTTTGAAGCGGTAACAAAATTTAAGCATTAGTATTTTTTTTTTATCTTTGCTTAAGAAAGTTGATTTAAAATGATTTTGACCACCATTACATAAATGAAATTTAAATAAATACCAAAAGTTCACACGATTAACATACCACCACTATTGCATTCCAATTACCAGAAAGAACCACCTTAAAGATCACAATTCAAAACGAATGAGAAAAAGGCCGCTAACGGCCCCAGGCGCCCAGATAAATTTTGATGACGATGATGACATACCACCACTAATGATAATTACCCTGACTTCAAAAAATTCATTTTATCTTGAGTGTGTAGTGAACTTTGGTCAGGTATTCGTGCTGTACCTTTGGATTTCCGCAGTTTTTTTTTTCTTAAATTAATTATATTCATAGTTTAAATAGTCTCTTCTTACAATTGTAAAATTATTTTTTAAATCACTATCATTTGAAAGAATTTTAAAAAGAAAACATAAATAACTGCAGCACGTGCAATTAGATAGTCAAAACCAGTGACTTTTGAGGAACAGGAGGGTTCTGTTGTAAAGAGCCCTCCGCATAAACTGACAAGTATATGTTAGGCAGAAAGATATGTTTATGCAGTTAAACAGTTACTAAGTTCAGTCAAGACTATTCTTGAACCATATGTCAAAAACTTTAAAACATTTTGATGCACTTTAAAAAAGCATTAAGAGCTACTACGTTAAGAAGTCCTGTCATGCTGGTATTTAACACGTTGAGGGTCGCGTCAGCCATCGGTGGCTGACACTGAACTTTCCATTTAGGACGCGTCAACCACCGGTGGCTGACACTGAAATTACATTTAGGCTGCGTCTGCCACCGCTTGCTGACACTGACGTTTCACATAAGCCGCAAAAAGCAGCTGGCTGACAGCGTATAACATGATATAGAACTATAAAATTTACGCTCTTTTATGGAATTACAAAAAAATTATTCAAAAATTACTTAATTATTGTGATTCTTGGTTTAATAAATTCAATTTAGTAGATTTTAATCCACCACTATTTTTAAACAATTCATAGGCATATAAAATTCACCACTTTTTCCAGATATGTCATGCTAAATCTTTTATAAACTAGCAAAATCTGACTAAAGTTTCAAATTTAGTTTGTAGTTATTTACCGTGTGACCTGACGAGCAAGCCATGTAAAATTAGCGTGGCATTCAACGTGATAAAAGAAAGGTCCGATTAAGAACTAATATCGTCAGATTAGATTTTAGAAGATACACAAAAGAAAGAATTTGAATTTAATGATACATATTTCAAAACTGGAGATAACGTTGCTCACAGAAACTGTAGAAAACTGAATGCGAAGTGGAATTTGGGGACAGCAATAAGCTATATGGACGTTATACTGTTAACTTAAGTGGGTGACATTTGAGACGCTATGTTTATCAGATTATAAGCTCTGTCAAATTTAGAAACAATCAAATCTCTAGATTTGCCGCTCCAAGAGTGACTCACGTGATCCAACAACCATCAGATAAGAGCGTGGTGACTAGTCTAGGACATTCAAATAAGCTTGTATCACCTGTGTCAAAACAATATTAGCTTTTCGTGTCACTCCACCAGTTTGTGACAAATCTAGTACCCTAACAAAGACTATTAACAAAACATTTGTGCCACCACGTCGACGTCGATCATAGTGAATTTACACAGCTCTCGGCAGACGCATTTTATAGTTGATTATTTTGATTAATATGTTTCTTTGTATTTATCAGATTATAAAAGAGGAAAAGTCATGTGTGGAAAAAGTAAGTTACCAGCGTTTTATCCAGATCAAAATAATTCAAATTTTTTACATTTCACATTACTAGTTGCTGACTTTATATGCTAACTTATGAATTTGATAAATATTCGAAAATTTATCACAGTTTCCGAATTTTGTGAATATATTCTCATGTGCACAGTGCGCCAAAAAAAACTGACCCTCCGGAATAACTTTCGATCTAAAAATCGGATATTTACGTTCTAGGACTCAATCCAAATTGTTCGAGGGGGTTACATCAAATATGCTAATTAGAAAACGCAGAGGATATTTTAAGTTACGATATCAGAGACAAGAAAGCACTTTCTCTGAATAAACATGCATTTTTTCAACAAATTCGGATTTCTGGCCCCAAAATATGGAGGTAGCAGCAATCTGGGAAATATGAGACAAAAACGCTGATTTTCCATTGATGGATCGACATAAATGAGATGGTTATACCATCTTGAATTTCCTTCATAAACCATCATACAGTTTGGTGGGACCATCAAATCTGCCCTACAATCCAAGTTAGGAATTGCCTTTTCAAGTTGGTCCAACAAAAAAAAATCCATCATGATCTAACATAATTTATTGGTTACCATTATAATTTTCAATCAAAAACCATCATTTTCTTTGCTGGGGAGATCATGACACCCCGATATGGAAATTGATCCAGCTTTATGTGGGGTCAATGGATCTTACCTTTACTGAGTGCATTATCAAGCGATGACCAGTTTAGCTGCTTACCAAAGAAAGCAAAAAGAGCGTTTTCCATCACCACCTACAGCAAAAAGCCTCCACACGGTTTCTTATAAGTAGACAGCGCAGACAATTTAAAAAGTGAACAGTTTGAGCGCAGGACCGAAAGTCTACTCAAAATGTTACTAAGAGGAATTTATCATATATATTTGAGAATTGAATCTGTAGTGGTAGACAAGTAAATACGACAAACTAATCATATTCATAAATTAAATAAATTTTTGACACATATATTGGGTACCACTTTCTTATTTTTACTAGATTTGGTATTAAAAGGCTCTTTCATTAACTGGTTTACCTTCACAGTGGTCTGATCGGACTACCGATAAAAAAAACCGGGTGGAAGCTTTCAGTTGTAGGAGGCGTTGCTACAGCACACTCTTTTGGTAAAAAAAATAATAGACTTTTACTGATTTTCCTTTAAAAGAATTTTTAATTTATTTAACCAAAAATTGGTATTTATAGCAACATAAATTAATATTTGCAAAATATAGTTGCAAACATTACTTCGTGTTAAATATTCAGCACAAAATATTGTCCGCATGTCATGAAGAATACCTCACTATTCAATGGGAAATAGTTTACCATATATGGTTTACAATAACTTATTTTATCACGAAAAAAAGGTCGGAGCTCTATTATAGCAAACATTACTTGATAGGTTACTAGTCTAATGGAAAATCAATAGCTCCCATCATCAAAGGATGGGTGTTGCATACCTGCCAACTTTCACTCTTTCCGAGAATGGATTTTCAGAGTGGTTGTAAAACAATAAACGAAAAACAATCCGACTCAAAAATATATTTATATTTTGATCCCGTTGAAATAAGCTTGCGCAAGGATTATTATGCTTTGATATATTTATTGTAATTACTTATATGTAGTGGTGGTCAAACTCATTTATAATTATCATTATAATTCAAAAGTTAATTGGAATAACCTGAGTATTGCTGCCACTTTAAATATGAAAATAAAATCTTCTGGAAAATCCGGAAGAGTTAGAAGGTATGGCTTGCTTGCCAACTTTTAATCCATTCGATTATCATTTTTCCCAGTGGTATTAAAATGGAATTAAAACTTCAATTTTAAGCAAACAAATACGTTATATTTGAGAAAACTTAAGTTGACAACCATGATAGTAACGCATATTAATATATGTGCTTAACTTTTGTAAGAATAGCGGTGATCAAAATCATTTAAAAATTAAGTTTATAAAAGAAAAAAATAGTATATATTTACTACCACTTTAAATATGAAAATAAAATCTTCGGGAAAATCCGGAAGAGTTGGCAGGTATGGTATGGTGTTGTTGGTCCACCAATACCAAACATCTTTTGATGGTTGACCATCGTATACTAAAACAACATTTTCCATCATGAAATGATGGAGGTTGTTTACGCAAGAATTTCAATCATAACTTGATGTTTCCGACATGAGATAATGTAATTTGTTATTCAAAGAATTTGTAACATAAGACGTTGGTTGACCATCGTATAGTGAAATGTTATCTTTCAACATAAAATGATGAAAGTTCGTTGGCTCATTAAAATCCATTACCACATGATTGAAACTGTTGGACGATGTTTATCGTCAAATAGTATTGGGCCATCAAGAAACGAACATAAACAATCAAAATATCCTGATGGTCCTATCAAGAATTTTGTCTTTAGTTTGCTTAGGAGCGCGATGCAAAGTTTGGACCTCTTGAAGCTAATTTTACTTTTTGAATCTTTCGCCGTATCTCGAGAACTTTCGAGGCGAGTTCAAACCATTTTACACACTTTTAAAATTCGTTAGGCCAAAGACAATTCCATCGAAAAATAATTTTCAATAAATATTTTTTATTGTTTTATATAATAATATTCGGGAAAATTTTAAATTGGAAGTTTTACAATTTTTTACATAATTTCAAAGTTTCTAATTTTACATGGTAAAATACAAATTTTTAGAGAAATTAGTTGAATAATTGATGAGAAATCGAAATTTAGAAAATTCGTTCATTTAAAATTCAATTTCTCAGAAGCTATTCCATTGATTTGGATTATTTGTTCAAATTTTGTATTTTGCCATGTAAAATTACATACTTTAAATTGATGCAAAAAATTTTATTCTTTTCAATTCTACATTTTTTAAACTATTAATGAATAACATTATATTTAAAATAGAAAATAGTATAGATTTACTAAAAATTACTTTTTGCATTGGATTATCTTTGGACAAACAAATTTTATAATTGTTTCTAAAATTCTCTTAATTCGCTTAAGTGTTCGAGATATGGCGAAATACGGAAAAAGTAAAATTAACATTAAGGGATCCAAACTTTTGACCGTTCTTCTGACCTATGGGAATCATATTTCCCAGATTGTGCCTACCCCCTATAATTTGTAGGTCAGAAATCCAAATTCGTTGAAAAAAATGCATGCTTATTCAGGGAAAGTGCGTTTTTCAGTCTGATTTCGTAATTTAATATATCGTCTGCTCTTATTAATTAGCATATTTGAGGTTACTCCCTCGGACATTAAGATTGAACTCTATAATGTGAAGCTCATCCTTAAATCAAAAATTATTTTGGATATTCCGTTTATTTTTTTGGCGGGCAGAGTATTCAAAAACATACAATAAATCTCATTTTCGGTAACGTGTGTGGTGAATCATCCTCAAAAAAATAATTTCTCCCTCTTGTTTTGTTTTTGTTCTAAATTATCAATTCAATAATCACTTGCCTACACATCCTTCTTTGTTGTTGATTTCATTTCCACTTTTAGGTTTATAACCATCTTCGCATGCACAATAGAAAGTGTTTGGACCACCGGCGCATTTCGAAGTTTTAGTAGGGCACTTCAATTCCTTATCCTCACAAGTTTCCCAAGCTTCCTCGCCTGTAAAAAAGTATCAATATGATTAATTATTAAGGATTTTCTTTTGTTAAAAAAAATACTATAGAATAAAGAGGGAATTTTAACAATTTTTGATTTTTATAAGATGATGCTGGATTTTGAAATAAAAAAAATATTTAATTTTTACTCTCACACCACTTTGGTTCCAAAATTTGATGCCTGAAGTATTAGCTTAAAATTAGGGCACGAAAATACGTTCTTATTTACTACATTTTGTCATCATATTTACAATTTTATTGCAAATTAATTTAAAGCAACAAGTGTCTCTCCGATTTCTTAATACTTACAATTTTTACAGACAAAAAATTACGCCTTGATTAGCTAAATATACAGGGTCTTTGTAATTAAAGTTCCACTTTGAAATGGCTATAAAAATAAAACTTCCCGACCATATGTCATCAAACTTGGTAAATGTCTATAAGAGGTTATGGGATTTTAGTTCCCGCAAAAAAAAAAAATAGTTCAAAAATTCACCACCAGCGGTGAATGGCGCTGTATGCAATAAGATTAAACGAAATAACAGAGGAAACATCATTTGCAAACACTTTTATTGTTGCTACAAAGCATGCTCAATGTGGCATCCGCCATTTTCTGAAAGCAAATTAAATCGCAATATTGCATTCTCAACAGCACTTCTTAGCATATCTGGAGAAATGTTACAGACATGTCTGTGTATCGCATACTTCAATTCCACTAAATTGGTTATGCTATCACCAAAAACAATGGCTTTGAGATAACCCCACAACCAGAAGGTCTGGTGATCGGGGTGGAAGAGAAATAGGGAAGTTTCGGGCTACAATACAATCATTCGTGAAATGTTGCTGCAGTAACTGTTTGACACACCTACCAATGTGAGGTGGAGCCTCGTCCTGCATAAAAATCGTGGTGGCTAAAATGCCCTGTTGCTGAAGTTCAGGTATCACGAAACATCTGAGCATCGATTCTAAGCGAGCAGCAGTCACAGTGCATGTCACGGACCCAGCTGCCGATGGCTCTTCAAAGAAAAAAGGTCCAATTATGAAATTTGCTGTCATACCGCGCCAAACGGTGACTTTAGGCGAATGTAATGGAACTTCGTGGATAACATGAGGGATTTCTTTGGCCCAAATCCTACAGTTATGGGTGTTGACATCCCCATTTAAGTAAAAATGAGCCTCATCTGTCCACATAATGTTCCATGGCCAATTGATGTCCACCTCCATCCTTTTTAGAAAACTCAAAGCAAATGTTTCTCTTAAAGCCGGATCTCTAGGTTGAAGTTGTTGAACAAGTTTGATTTTGTAAGGGTAGTACTGCAACACTTTCCGAACGATTTTGTACACCGTACTCAATGGTAAGTCGAGTCGACGTGCAACAGCACTTACGCTGCACGTCCCCTGTCTGGTGTCCATTGCTACTTCCTCTACTGCTAATGCAACAGCCTCCTTGGTTTCCACAGACACAGATTTTCGTCCAAGCCCCAGGTGCTGCAGATAACAAGCCTGTGGCTTGAAATTTTGCCATCACTTTAAGTAAACTTTGCGGTGTCATTGGACCTCGGCGTTTTCTCTTACAGTACGGAACTTTTGTAAAGCCCTCCGTTCATTGCTGTCGCATTCATCGTAACATTTCACGAGCAAAGTACGGTCTTGCATGGTAACAGACATTGTCGACTCGGAACACTGACAGCTCAGACAAGGCACCTCACTTTTATAACTGCAAAGTCATATGACGTGTAAAACAAATTTGCATATTTCATATTTGTTTAACACTATTGCAAACAGCGTCATTCTCCGCAGGTGGTGAATTTTTGAACTATTTTTTTTTCTTTTTTTTTTCTTGCGGGAACTAAAGTCCCATGACCCCTTATCGACATTTACCAAGTTTGATGACATTTGGTCGGGTAGTTTTATTTTTATAGCCATTTCAAAGTGGAACTGTAATTATAAAGACCCTGTAGATTAAAATTTTCTGTCTGATTAGTATAAAAAATGTTGTTTAAACACAAAGAAATCTGACCACATTCTTAGCAATTATGCTGGGAGTCTAGTAAATTTAAAAAAAAAGAAATATAATCATTTATCCAAAACTAATTTAAAAATATATTGATTCTTGTTCTTTGTTTGAAATGTCACCTAGTAATTAGAATGGCGACAAAAAATTTTCTTATTATTAAAGTAAAAATTATATTCTTTGAGTAAGTATTATATATTTTTTAATTTTAAAATGCTACTTTGATAATCTCTGTAACATGTTTAAGACAACAAATCACAAATACCTAATTGCTACACCTTACCTTTTGTAATATCTCTTATACATATATATATATATATATATATATATATATATATATATATATATATATATATATATACAGGGTGATTCTAAAAAGATGGGCAAAATTTTAGGAAGTGATAGTACACACCCAAGCAAACAATTTTTATCTAAGAATGCATGGTCGAAAACAAAACGCAAAACCGCTAGAGGGCGTCAAAGTTTATGTTCTTATATGAAGCAAAAACACACAAAGAACGATGAAGTTAAGTTATAAAAGCAAATTTAATGGCATGTGATTACAATAAGAGTTCAAAACATTGGCCGGCAGCTGCTATGCACGCAGTACAACGGCGAAGAAAAGATAGGGCATATCACGAACGGCCGAAAGCTTGGCGACAAATAACGCAGCGCAGTAACTCGCAACATGATTGGAGCTTTCACGTTTGCATCAACTTTCTAAATGCGCCAGTACCTTAGTGTTTTGCTTTCGACCATGCATTCTTTGATAAAAATTGTTTGCTTGGGTGTGTACCCTCACTAATTTTTGCCCATCTTTTTAGAATCACCCTGTATATATATATATATATATATATATATATATATATATATATATATATATATATATATATATATATATATATATATATATATATATATATATATATATATATATATATATATATATATATATATATATATATATATATATATATATATATATATATATATATATATATATATATTTAACTTGTGTTTTGATTTTTTTAATGTTAATGAAAATAATGTTTTAAAGTTTGAATCTGGGTTAACAAATATAAAATTATTTTGCCTTTAATTTGCCTGATAATTCAAAATTCATGTAAAACGACACAGTGATTTAACCAACTCATGGTTAGTCTTCAAAAAAGATGGTGAAATTAACCAAACATAGGCAAATTTTATGTTTGAATTCTATATCACTTCATATAACATTTTGCTGACTCAGAACAATTGACATCTTTGCGTCACATGTAACTAATTTAATGTTTAGTTTTGACTCGATAACGATTCTAAATCTGTACTTTTTTGAGTTTCAGACGGATTTTTCAATAAAAGGATATTCATATTCTGATTTATTTTTATTAGGATTTTTCTGATGCTGCCATTTCTGGATATTAGAAAACACACCAGGCATTATTTAATATTTTCACTCCAAGTATCAGTCTGTATTGCATAAAACGATCGCTTTCAAATAGATATATTTGATAATCACATATAATTTTTCCATAAGTTGGCTCTCCTAGCAAACATTGGTTATGCCATTGAAAGGACATTTAAGTAAAGAATGGATAATGCTTTATATAAGTACAATGTATACTGACAGTATAGATAAATAATTTAAAATTTTTAAAACAGCAGTAATTTATTTATGGGAGAAAATAATATACCAAAAATGATATTTTTCAATAATATTGGTTACTTTTTATTAACCCTGTAAAGCAGATAGATCACCTTTGTGCCCCTTTATATATTTTTTTCTCCTGCTCTATTTACAAGAAGAAAGATAATTTGCCATTTTTTTAATTATAAAAACATTCTAATAGTTCCTAATAAATCGGTTAGATTTTTTTAAATGATATTTGTTCTAAAATATAAAATCCAAATAAAGTGTTTTTTGAATTTCTTTTTCATTCAGATTCAAAAGTGCATTTACAATTAATTTTGAAAATTAAAAAAGCTCAACGATGAATAACTGTTTATCTCAGATTTAAATAATTACAAATTTGAAAAATTATTGTTTGGAAGTAAAGAGTGCTTGGAAGATTCTACCTTTAAAGTAGAAAAAGATACCGGTGTTTCATGTCGTATCATAAACCCATAAATTAATAAAATGCTAAATATAATATTTTGTTACTTCTTTCGTCCTAAATTAACACAAAATAAGAAAATATATGCTTAATAAAAATTTTGCTTCTGAGGTCAACTACTTGACTAAATGTTTAGCTTCTCAATTCCTATATTTTTGAAAGAAGTGTGATATTTCTTTATAAATTACAAGAAACTTAACCTTAAAATGAAAATACAAAAGAATTAAATTTATCTATATATATATATATATATATTTCTCTTACACTGGGACAAAAAAAAAGCCTCATTACAACTCCCCGAACTTGGCGAGCGTTAGCGAGAAGGGGGAGCAGCCCACTGGTTTATTAAAAGAGTATTAACAACTTGAAGGAATGCATGAATGAGACTTCTGGAATTATTAATTGCTTTTAAAATTCAACTTTCAAATAAAAATTCTAGCGTGTTTGATTACATCTTAAGACTACATTAATTTTTAGTTTTTTTTTCATCCAATCCAATCTATGAGATTTTTTTTACAATAAAAGAAAAATTCCTAAAATTTCTATAATAGAGGGAATCTAACAAATGATTGTAATAAATCCTAATTTACAAAATATCCCTAACTCGTACAAAAAGTAATATTTATTGCAAGCACAGTTTTTTAACGAAATTTTAGTGATTTATAAAGTTTAACAGTATAAGGTTATGTGCACAACAGCTTCATTTAGTAGTATTTTATATTTTATAACCGTCAGTGAATAGCCGACCCAATTTTATGACTTTATGGCTACCAATGTTCAACTCTGTAGCCTTGTAATTTTGAATCCAATCCAGAGAGACAAGGAAACTCCTGGATTGAGTATTGGGAGAAATTTGCCTTCGTGGAGGACTTTTTGATGAAGCTAACCCGCATTTGCGTTACATGGAGAGGAAGACCACGAGAACTTCCCACGGTAAGCCTGACGGCAAGGGGACTCTAATCCATGATCCGTCTACCACTGAGGATATTTCACGTTCAGCACTGTGGTCGGTGCAAGCCGGATGCTAAATTCGTATCGACTGGGATTCGAACCCAGTTCACAGCATTGGAAGCCGAACGCTCTATCCCCTGAGCCTTTGCAGCTCATTTAGTAGTATTTGATGGATTTTGCCACATTACTTACTACTTTGCTTAGTTGTAGTTGGGTTCATTTTTATTTTTATTAAAATTTTTTTGACACAGTGCTCTTTTTTTATCCTTTAAAACATGGATTATTGTAGACTTGTTGACATAGATTTCAAAAAACTTCAAAGAAAAAAGTTCAAAAGTTTTGATTCGTTTCATCTGCACTGCCAAATCGATCAACAAAACGGAATGCGATTTTCCCATCCAGCAGCTTTTTACGCTCCGCTTTCCTGCTTTGCATTTTCTTTAATAAAAAAAAAAACTTGATTCTCGACTTTTTTTTGTTTAGGAGACAAATTTTAAAAGAAATAAAAGCTTGCATTATAATTGCGATCAACTGGAGCCAAGAAGAAAATTTCAAAAAAAATAGAGCATTTCGTGAAAGGCCACTTTATTGGTAATTAGCTGGATATTGTAAGAGCAGGAACAGACATAGCACGCAACAATACTCAACAATGAGCTGTTGTGCCGCTGCTCATTTTCAACAATCCTGAGCACCCATTCTACCTACTCACCATCATCACCTACTTTTTTCAACAAAAGATTTGTGCACAATTTTAGCAAAATTTAAATCTTACATCAATTTTGACATTATTAGATATTTTGAACATTTTAGGGCATAAAATTAACTTCATCTCTATATTAAAAAAACAAAAATAGTAACAACAATCAACATTATTTTATTTACGATATTTGCGATCAAGCTATTAGTTACATTAGGTAAGAGTTATTCGTAAAATTAACAATGCAAAGATATATATATATATATATATATATATATATATATATATATATATATATATATATATATATATATATATATATATATATATATATATATATATATATATATATATATATATATATATATATATATATATATATATATATATAATTTTTTTTTAGTGCTCCTCACACTATTGTATTAATTTATTTAGCTTTGGCTTTATTGATACAATATCAGAAAGCACTCTGTTTTGCGGATATAATCGTGTGGGCTGAAGAAAAGATTATATCCTTTTTTTCCAGTTTTTTAATTAACATTTCATGATTTTTTTTTTGATTTTTTTTATTTATTATTATTTTTAATAAACTGTTGTTTGTTATTTTTTACTTATTATTTCCCCCCCCCTTTTTCATATGTCTATTATTTTTCTTTGTTTTATTCTTCGTTATGAACTTATATATATATATATATATATATATATATATATATATTGCGGCAGTTAAAAGTTTTTTTTAAAAATAACATTATGTTGATGTGAAGTCAGAATAATAAACAAAATAATTATTGGATGTCTTTAGATTCCTGCTATTAAATAATACAAAAGTTTGTTATTTAGGGACGTAGAGAAAAAAAAACGCAGTCCATTTGAGTGTCCTTAAGACAATGCAAAATGTTGATACTTCTTTAAGTGGAAAAATTACTGACTAATGTAAAATCAGTTCTCACTTTGGTAGTCGTAAAATATATACAAATTTATTTTGAAATTTCGTTTCGTTCTCACAAATTTGTAACTCTCGTCTTAACTTTACTAATGTGAAATCAGTCCTCACTTTAGTAGTCGTAAAATATATATATAAATTTATTTTGAAATTTTATTTGGCTCTCACAAATAATTTGTGAATCGGATGTTAACTTGGTCTTGCACCAGTTATCAAAAACTGCTTAGTAAAATCACGTTACAAAAATTAGTAACGCCTCCGAATAAGTGTTTTTTAAATGGTTGATTTCACTTTATTAGTAGCTTTTAAAAATATTTAATCATCCTTTATCGCTAGAATTCAATATAATTGATCTCTTGTATTTAAGTCTACCAGACAATCTCATTTGGGAGTAAAAGGTGATGTACGTAGGAAGTTTTTTTTTCCTGCTAAGACCATCCTAGGTGTAACTACCATTTCATTCTATCAAACTAGAGTCTGTAGGCTATCTTTCTCACTTTCTCTTTTCATATCATTTTCACAATCGGGCAACTTATATGAGCTTATTTATCACATAAATGTCCTTACGTTTTTTATAGGTTAAAATTTGTTCCGACTTGGGATATAATATTGTATTTAATTAAAAACAAATTGATAAATATCAATACAAATATATCTGTATGCCTACAAAAAGTCACAATTTCTAAATCCCATGAAATTTGGATTATAAAATTTTCCTGTGTTTTATATATATGAGTAGCTATTTCAAATTAAATAAGATTATCTGTCATTTAGCCTGCGTTTTCGAAATGAACATTATTTTTATTCTTCAATTTTGTGGGTAAATATGCCTTTACTTTTAGGTTACTATAATGTGTTATAGATTTTTATTTAACTTTTAGATAAGATTCTAAACATATAAAACAATCCAAAAATTCTGTTGGAGTACAAAAGTCACTCATAGACTATGCTAAAAAATGCGTGTGTAATGCACCAAGCTCGTCTCTAACTTCCACAATTGTTACATGCTTCTTTTTGTTCTTTTGTTTTATTTGTATTTATTTATTTATATATTTATTTGTATAAACAGATAGTTTATTTACAGATTTAGTTCCCGATTCTCTTAGGATTAAATATACACATCACCTAATCGATTTGCTTTACAACTTTCTAATCGATTTTTTTTTTACATTCCCCGTTAATTTTTAGTTGCTATAAAAATTCGCCAATGTGATTAGATTATTTTGCCAAATTGAATACCTACCGACAATGTTAAACATTATTCATAATGATATTTTATTACTTTGCATACATTATGTATGCTTATATTATATTGATTGAACTTTTAACAAAAGTAAGCAGAGCTTTTGTATTGTTTAATAATTGTAAAAGGGTTAAAACATTTAACCACCAATTTAAATGCGTTTTTTTTAATAAAATAAGAAAGCTCTTGCCCCTTATTCGCTTCCCTCGCCCTCCCCCGTAATTGATTATTATTCCTCTCTTAATATTTCCGCTTGAACGTCAATACTCTCCACAAAAACACTGAACATTTTGGTTTAAATGAATACAATTATTTTAGCTTTAGGTAAGAATATCTAATTAATCAAAATGAAATAGACGATTATCAAGGTTTGAAAAAAAAGTATCTGTTCTTGAAAGAAATACAGATTGCGTGATTCAATAAGAAGAAATAAATAAGAAGTGATTTCACTCGTGTAAGAGACTTATAACAACTTAAACAGAGACCAGTTTTTATTACTATTTTGTCAATTCTTTTTTATTTTCAAAAACTTCAATGTGAAGGCTAACATTTATGTCCAGCAACAAGTAATCTCTCTCTCTCTATCTCTTGCTATTTTTTATTGACATCGATTATTATTGACATCGATAAAATAAAGATCTGATGAGAGAAAAGTGAATTTTCGACATCAATGGATAAAAGTCAACATTTAAAGCAAAATTCTAGAACAAAAAACCCGAAAAAGCTCTTAAATTTGCAATACCTTTCGAACAAATTTCGAAAAGACTCTATCAAATTATAATACAAAATGGTCCAATCAGCACATCACATTGCGACTCTGTAGTTGCATTTCAGTGGTAAACATATTGGTCAATATAATTTTTTACAACAGTTAATAGTTAATATTTCTCAAATTAACAATCGAATCTCATTTATTTTTACTTCATTGAACTTTTGCATTTTCTACACACATTCGTAATTTCAAGTTTCTAAGTCTTATAATTTTGAACAGAAAAGAAAAATGTAACATAAATCAAGCAAAAGTGAGAAAAAATACCCCAAAAAGCACTTAAAAGTGCAATAACTTTAGATCAAATTGGAGTTTTGGAAAAAAAAAACTCTATGTTCAGTTTCTAAACGAATGTAACCCTTTCAGCATTCCAAATTTCAACTCTGTTGTTACATTCCTGAGGGCCGTATGGTATTTTTTTCAGCATGTTTAACCGTTAATAATTCCCAAATAAATTATCGAATGACAATTTTTTTCTTCCACCGTAATCCCTGTACAATTTTCTACACACTTTAGAAGTTCCAAGTTTCTAAATCCGTTAGTTTTTGCGCAGAAAAAGAACATGTAGCATTAAGTTGTACAATCAAAACGTAGGCAAGGCAGCACTTGTCGAAATTTATCGACAATCGAAACTTATCGATTATTTATTATCGAAAGATTTATCTAAGAAAAAATTCTCATATAATTGCTATGTAATAAAGAATCAACGTTTTCAGAGTTAAACTTTAAGTTCAGTAAAAAATAAAAACCAAAAAATCGTTGTTATTAAATAAATATTTCAAGTAAATAACTTTCATTTAATAATAGTCTCTAATCAGTTTAGAACCTTTTCAAAATATGAAAATGCACTAATAAAAAATTAAGTCTGGATATGTTTAATGAAAATCTGTAACGAAAATCTGTTTAAGTGTTTCAGTTTATACCATTTCTTTTTTAAATCTCGTTCCTATCCCGCAATTTCAAATCCATCAGTGAAATTGTATTTAAAAAATTAATTAGGCCAAAAATCTTCAGAAATTGTCAGATTTAGAACAAAGGTCACTAAAAACCTAATTAAATCTAGGGATGAAAAATATCAAAACGGAAAAGAGCAAAATCTGATAAAAGTCTTTCCAGATTTTGTCCAGAAGAATCCAACAAATCTTTTTAGTAGAACTTGTTTTTGGGAACAATTAAAGCAAAAAGAGTTTTAATTAACGTACACTCTCGTTATTATTTAAAGCAAAAATAGTTTTAGAAAAATCGTAAGAAAAGCACTTAGAAATGCAATAAATTTCGAGCGAATTGGAATTTCAAAATTAAAAAAAAATTCAATTTAATTATTTTAATTATAGTTAAGTTATCATTTTCTATTATTAAATATTCAAGACGCTAAGTCTTATAAATTTTGAACAGCAAAACAAAATGCAAAGTAAAAGAGAAATACAAATAAGGAAAAAATGTGCAAAAAGAACATCTTAAAGTACGATAACTTTCGAATAAATTGGAATTGTAAAAACAAGCTCTTGGAAACAAATTTCATAAACAAATGTGGTTCTTTCAGCTAGTCAAATTTCAAGTTTAATGTTTAATTTCTGCTGCCTGCAGTGTGGCCCGTATGGTGTTTCATACTACAAGCTTAATAGTAAATAATTTTTAATCTAATTATCTAATGTAAAATTTTTCTAATGCATCGTACTCTTCGTACATTTTCTACGCACCTTCGTAATTTCAAGCTTTCAAGTCATATTTTCAACGCATCAATGTAAAATGCAACAACAAACTGAACATCCAGAACTATATAGATTGCTCCTACGATTTTTTATATATAAAGAGACAAAAAAAAATTCTTGACCTCACTTTTTTTCTCATAATGTTAAGTATCATATTTTTTAACATAAAAATTATCTAAAGTAAATATAGTATTTTTTCTATTGATTCTATTCTATTTATTCTATTTCTTGTCACAAGAAAATAGTTTTAAATATTTGGGCTAAAAGTTATATGATGAAAAAAATTTAATGATAAGGATTTAATTATTGAAAAACATTTGGATTTCTTTTATGCTGAAAAATAAAACATATAATATTATGCTAAATGTAACATAATATTATAGTAATCATATATTTATTGACACCAGGTAGTTGTGTGGTAGCACTCCCGAGCAATGGGGTTCTATCCTCTAACCAGGCAAGGCAGACTCAGCCTTACAACCCTTGATAAAATGATAACATGAAATAAATTTTTTTTCAAAATAGTAAAATAATGAGTATCAAGCATACTTAGGGCTAAACACTAGGGGTTCTGAGTTCGTTTGACCACCCAACCAGAACATATACTCCTAAGGATCTAAGGTCAGGAAAACTGTGATGGGCACAATAGCTCCTGTCCTCCTACACAGAAGGTTATTTAAGTACAAAAGTTAACATTGATGATCACTTCTTGATAGTAGATAAAATTTTGAAGCTCCCACACACTTTCCTTTTTTTTTTCGTCCTGTTTTTTGCTTATTTTTTGAGGAAAAATGGAAATATTTTTGTCTTGTAAATGAATAGTTATTCTAACTTACTTGGGTATAAATAATCAGAGAAATTTTAGCCTCGTTAAAGTTGTCATTTAAACAAAGATACAAAAAATTATGAATACGAAAAAGATAACATTTTACAATTTGAGTTTCTGTTTACAAAACCTCTAGTTAAGTAAATAGTAATTCTCATACATTTTGATCACTGTAACAATTACAAATATTCTCGCCTCAAATACAGCTCTAAAAGTTTGATTAAGCACTTTTAAATAAAATAAATATTTTGTACTCACTTTTGATTTTTTTATAAAACTTTGTTTTTTTAAATATATTTCGTCAAGTTTTTTAATAAATTCGCTGTGTGATTACCGTGAAGTCAAAACAAAGTTTTAAATTTACTATTCTTTTGAAATAATTGACTGAACTTTAAAACTGGCAAATATTTTAAAGGTTTGAAATATTACTTTTTTTAAAATAAAAATTTCAAATTTGGCAAAATTTTTAAAATTTGATGATTTTTTTGTGATTTTAACTAATTATTTATGAGCAGTTTTATTCACTCAAATTATGTAAACTAAAGAAACATTCTAAAATTTTGAAATTTGGTCACAAACGATTTTTATTTCTACGTAAATGTGGTTATTTTTTTATATTAGCTCTATTTTTATTTTCAGCTAGAGCAGTGGTTTCCAACTGGCTGCCCGGAGGCCGCATCCGACCCACGAAGTTTTTTTTTGTGCCCGCAAACTAAAATATATTAGTTGTCATTTTTTGAGGACAATTTTCGTAAAAAATCTGTATGGATTTAAAATACTTTTCTCGTTAATAAAGACCTAATTTCTTCGTTTCTATGAAATTTAACATACCAACGGTGCAAAAAAAAAAAAATTTCTCAGATTTTGTATCCAAGAAAATATTTATTCAAACACAAAAATAATCGTGTATGTTGTTTTTTTTTTTTTATTTTTTTGTATTTTGTGAATATAACTTAGCATGTGCGTATCAGAAATTTTCTCAAAGAAATTCTCCGATTTAACTTTTTGAAACCACTCATTTTGGACGAAAATATTTACACACACATTTGTAAATTTTAAATGTAACTATCTATTCTCTGGTGGTTGCAGCAGACAAATCTCAATTTACTCATTGAACATTTTGTGTGCTAATAAGCAAGTTTTAAAACCAAACTTTTTAAAGTTTTATATCTTAACAATTAGATATCTGTTGCACATTAATTGTTTAATACATAGGTGCACATTAAAGTTATTGTAGCCCGAATTTTTTAATATGCAATTAAATATTTTTAAAAATCTACTTCTTATTTTAATTTGTAATTCAATACTTTTGTTTTGTACAACTTGGTAAAAATCTGACAGTAATATGTAATGTTCCTTCAAACATAAAAGAGTCCTACATAAAATTTTGATAAAGTGGCGGCCCGCCATTTGATTTGTGTTTTTAATTATGGCCCCCGGCCTTATGTAAGTTGGAAACCCCTGAGCTAGAGGATGCTAGGTGGGGATGGGAGCAACTTAACCTAACCGCCATTAATACACGTTATGAACTCGTAACAGTTAGAAAAATGGTTGCAGTTAAAACAGTTAAAAAGAAAGTTCATTTCACTTAATGGTCGATCCCTGGAAGTAATGTTTTGATAATACGTTAACCCTTTGCACTTTGAACCACTCTAAAATCAAAATTATTAAAATTTTAATAGCATTTTAAAGTACTTGGAGTGCAAAGGATAAATAGTACCTCAAATACATGCATGGTTACTATCTCTCTACGCTTTGAGAAAGGGAATTTCTGGTGGTAGCAAAGTTTATATTTTAATGTATTATTCTTTCATTTCAAAATTTTGATTTATCCTCTTCAAACAAAAGACACCCATTAGGATACCTCAACAAACACAGAGTACAAACAACCTGGAAGAATTAAAGAGTTGTGACGAGCTTTTCTTAAGAGTAGAGCCCCTGAATTAGACAGGCCGACTTATCATTTATTGTTGGAGCAAAGAGCTAACATAAGCACAGCGAATAAATATTTTCAAATGGTAGTTTATTAATTGTAATTCTTGGTTTCATAAGTTCGATTTAGTAGATTTTAATCCACCACTATTTCTAAACAATGCGTAGGCTTATGTAATTCACCACTTTATAGTACTTAATGCATGCTTTACATTTTTAAAAGCAAGCAAATATTGACAATTATTTGCAAAATTTACTCTGCAGTTATTTACCGTTTTTTAAATTATTTTGGCGTGTCCGCAGCAGTTGGCATCTCTGTAATAACATGACGAATACTAAAATAACGTTAACTTGCGAACTTGTTTGCTCCAATATTGCTTGATAGGTCAGCTCGGATAGTATAGGAGCCTTACTTAAAAGTAATGACGAACGAGGAGTAGTGACGTGACGAAGTTGCTTAAAATTTCATAAAGTTAACTTCCCATTGAGTTTATAAAATTTGTTTAGAAAAGTTTCAAACCACGATAACGGAAATGAAAATATTTTTAGCAGACATTAATGCTTCAAGTATGTACATTTTTCAAAATTTAGCTACCACTTTTAAACAATTTCCAGGTCGTGTTTATGTCAGGTCAGACGAGGTTATTTTCCCTACCACTGCATTGTATATGTCTCACAAGCTTATACGCAACTCAATCAACGCCTCCTTTAACTGAAAGCCTCCACACGGTTTTTCATAGGTAGTCCGGTCAGACTTACTGAAAGAGTCATTTAATACAGAATATTGTTAAGATAAGAAAGTGGTAGTAAATATATGACTAAAAATTTATTTTATTTATGAATATTACTGGTTTGCCTTATTCACTTGTCAACCACTACAGATTCAATTCTCAAATATATAAGATAAATTTCTCTCAATTACTTTTATAAAAGGTTTTGGGTTCATGCGCACAACTGGTTCACTTTTTAAACAGTCTGCGCTGACTACTGATAAAAGACCGTGTGGAGGCTTCTTTATGTAGGAGGTGATGACTCAGTTTCTTCTCCTGCGGCAAGGCTTATAAAGTTTTGACGAAATTACCAAAAATACTATTAACTACAAATTTTAATCGTCTATCACTTTATAAAATTTTTTGCAATAAAATGTAGTAAAGCCGCGATTTCTTAGGGAATAGAGCGTTCGCCTTCCAATGAGGTGAACTAGGTTCGAATTCCAGCGATGACTGGCCGATACAAATTCCGCACCCGTGTCGCACCTACCACAGTGCTAACGTAGAATATTCTCAGTAGTAGATGGATCATGGGTCAGAATCCCCTCGTCGTCAGGCTAACCGTGAGAGGTTTTCGTGGTTATTTCTCTCTATGTAATACAACTGTTGGTTAGTTCCATCAAAAAGTCCTTCACGAAGGCAAATTCCTCCCAATACTTCATCCAGGAGTTCCCTTGTCATCTGGATTGGGTTCAAATTTACAAGGCTACGGAGTTGAACATTAGTAGTCGCGAATCCGAAATTCAGTCTGCTGTTCAACAACGGTTATAAAGTATAGAATAAGCGTATTAATTAGCAGGCCGGTATATATGATTAATAAACGAAAATATTTTAAATGATATTACTGTACTCAATTTTTAACAGTTGAAGTAGATTTTCTTTAGCTGTATTCTAGAACGGAAGGTTAAATGACAAATATTGATTTTCACATCATATAGAACTTAAAGAACTAACTAAAAAACATACCATCGTCATCATTCAAAACATTATAAAGTCTTTTTAAGTTGGTTTTAAATAGTTCTTCTTCTTTTAGCAATCTGGATAATTCCTCCAAATCATCTTGACTTTTATCACTTTCATAATCCACATCATTTTGAGCTAACACTGTACCACAAATCACTGTCCAACTGATCACAAAACACAGCGTGACCAGGCCCTTCATTCTTCTCAGTCTCTGTATACTCCCTCACTCGCAATTATTACTTCTAATAATTTTTTGGGAGACAAACCTGTCTGTTAGATCACAAAAAACGAAATGAGCGAGTGAATCCCTACGCCCCTTGCAACTTATCAATCGCACCTACTGAAAATATGATAAAAAGTTAAAAACGCGTGATTGCATACACCTGTTGCTTATACAGAAAAAAAGACCTTTGCGCACCCTTATCGATATGTCTTCGAAAATAATGCATAAAAAAATATTCCTTATCGATTTCTGATTATTAGTAATGTTTGCATTCAATGTCGCCAATACCTAGGTAAAAAGGTACACTATGTTTCACTTTGAAAGAATGTTAAAAATGAAACCTAATTATGAAAATAACAAAATATTTGATGTTTGAAATATTAACAGAATCGTATAAAATAACGGATGTTTATCGCTATTTTTTTTTTTAAATAACAGGGCACTTCCTATGCCGTGTTGCATAGTTAAAAGTAATAAGATTGGTGCAATTATGGAACGCATAACATGTTTCTTTTATTTTATCAATCCTTTTAACCCTTTCGCGACGAGTTTTTTTTTTTTTTTTTTTTTTTTTACAGCAGAACAATTTTGGTAGTATAAACTATGAATACAGCAGCATTATGTACGGTAGCGCCATCTATGTTCTGTGAATGAAAATACCTTCAACAATATTGGCAGGGAAGCGTTTCTGTCCCAAAAGATTTTTCTGAAATTCGCTTGGGACGTATGCAGAGATGCCAACTGCTCCGGACACGCTAAAATAATTTAAAAAAACGGTAAATATCTACAAAGTAAATTTTGCAAATATTTGACTATTTTTTCTTGCTTTTTAAAAGGTAAAGCATGGCATAAGTACTCTAGAGTGGTGAATTGTATAAGCCTACGAATTATTTAGAAAGAGTGGTGAATAAAAATCTACTAAATTCAATTTATTAAACCAAGAATCACAATTGATAAACTACCACTTTAAAACACATATTTGCTGTCCGTAGCAAGTTGGCATCTCTGCGTATGTGTCCCATAAGGACGACGACGATCTGGATTTGTTGAGGTGCCTGCCCGCGCTAGCGGGCACCTGACCTCTTCATCTGAAGTTGTGCACTAGAGCAACTGGTATTAATGGCTTTGAAAGAAAAGAAAGGATAAAAGGAGGAGTTCAAGGCAGTTGGCGGCTTGAAATATCTGCGTGAAAGCCCTTATATAGCAAGACGGAAAAGAGAAAAACCTGGTACGTAAAACATTTCATTCCAGCATTTTTTTCGAAAAAAATGAAATATCTGTAACTATCAAGATTTCTTTTATAATTCTGGCATATATATATAAAACTGCTTCTTTTCCAAGATAAAGTAGATATTGTTGAAAAATTTAAAAAAAAGAATAAGTAAACTCCTCCCCAAAACTAGCTATAACTGACATGGTTTTACTACCAGCCTTTCCTCTTTTCCGTCTCGCTTTCACCCCTGCCATAAGGTGCGAAAGGTAATGAGACGGTCTTTTAATCTGGAAACATCATCAATATTTATCTGGGCGCCTGGGGCCGTTAGCGGCTTTTTCCCATTCGTCTTGAATTGTGATCTTTAGGGTGGTTCTTTCTGGTAATTGGAATGCAATTGAAGTAAAAGGAATTTAAATATTTTGAATTTTAGATAAAATTACGTCACTACAAAAATGAGCTGCCATCGGCCTGAGGTTTATGTCTTCTCTTAAGTTTTCAAAAGTAAAAATTTCGTTGAATCCTGCGGTGTCACAATTATTGGTTTTTTCAAAAAATCTGAAATTTAGCTTTGCAATGTGATGATCTAAAGAATCTATGCTGAGGTCGCGATATATGTTTTTATTTTTGATAAACCATCTTGCTTTTATTATTTTCCTGAGGATTTTGTTCTGGCATGTTTTGAGTTTTTTAAGGAGTGATGTGGAGATGTTGCACCAAGCTTAATCTCGAAACCAAGGCTGAAAGCCCATATGGGTCATTCTCACAAAAACAGTCATTTTCATGTCCCCAGTATATTTTATGTTTGTTTTACAGCTTACGAAAAAAAAAATTCAAGGAAAGTGTCCTTCAGAATGCAAGCTAACAAAAGAATAAAAATAAAATTATCAATTTTTATTTTTTATTTATTTTAGGTAATTAAAATATACCAATATGTCATTCCCTCACTTGTCCCCACTGCTGATTTAAAGAAAGAAAAAAATTGTTTCTGAAATAAATAAAAAAATTTTACAAATTCGCGTTTTTTATTTCAGAATACTGAAATATAGAATTCAGAAAATCAATTTTAAATTTAATTTCTGATAAAAATATAAACACAGCACTATTTTAAACTTTGTCCCCAGTGTTTCGCGTCATTCCCTCACAACAATGTTCTTATCACCTGCAATCTTCTTAGAAAAAAAATATTTTAATAAAAACTTCAGAAGTTAACAACTGGCATCATAGAACAAAATTGCAGTATCTTTCCATCTTCAACTTGAAAAAGCTTTGCTGTGGAATAAATTTGAATGAATCAAACCAGGTAAAATTTTTTACATTTGTCATTCCCTCATGTCATTTTTTAGAGTAAAATAAAATACAACTTCATCGAGAAAGTGGATAATTATATGTTGCTTTCTTGTATGAATATAATTGTATGTGATTGACTTCAGAAATTAATTAGGCCTGACTGTTATTTTTAAATTTTATTGAATTCGTCATTCCCTCACTAGTGTATAAAGTGAGGGAATGACGCTGAAGGGAGGGAATGATTCAAGATGAGTATATTATTAAATTTTATTTTGCTCAATCGTGCCAGCCAATTTTATTTCCCAAACCTGTAAAAACTATTAAATATATAAGACTAAATTATAATAAATATTAGATATACTTAGTATGTTATCATTTTCAAACTTTAGATAGATGTAACTTAGATAAAAACATGTATTAAAATAAAATATCATTCCCTCACTATTAGTGTCATTCCCTCACTTTTTAAATAGTGAAAATAATTAATTTACTTATTAATTAATTTGAAAAATAAATTAAAAAATTTATATATTAATTTATTAAATTAATTATATTATTTATTAAATTAATTAATTAATTATTAATTATTATAAATTAATTCATTATTTAAAAATTAATTAATTTAAATATTAAGTATAATTTATAGGATATATACTTTCTTTATAATGCCATTACATATTTCTATTAATATAAAAAGTTTCAGAGCTTTTTATTCACTTTACTTTTTTGGGATTTTATGAACTGAAAAATGACAGTTTTCCGATTTACCGATTTAAAATTTAAATTTCAGTGCTCCTAGCCCGCAGGGCTATCTACACCTTCATCGAATAGTGAGAAAACAATAAGGGAGGAAAGGGGGTCAGGGGGCGTGCAGGCGTTCTGCATATAAATGAAGTTTTCGTGATAATGACCCATATATATCGAGACGGAAAAGAGTAAAAACTGGTAACAAATAAACTTCATTTTTTAGTTTTTTTCCGGGAATAATAAAAATCCATAACTACCAATTGTTTCTAACAGATGCAATTTTTATATTGAATTGCTTCTTCGCCGTGATGAATTTCCTTACAGAAAATTGTTATTATTGAGAATAGATTAACTCCTGCCGAATATTATCTAATATTAAAATAGTTCTTCTACCAGTATTTTGTCTTTTCTGTCCCGCTTTCAGGCCTGCTAGAAACATAAAAATTGGTAGCACAATGATTTCATTATTTGTTTTATCTTCGAAAAGCTGAACATTCCTATCCAACCTAATACTTGAAAGTTATAAAACTTTCAAGTTTATCAGTAATAACAAAATAATAGAAAAAAACTAAATAATAACTAACGGAAAAATATTATTCAAACAATTATAAACTATCACTCTTTTAGAAGTTTTAAAAGTACTAATATATTAATTTCCGGATTCTTCATGTAATACGTTATTGAGAAAAATCATCAAGTTGCTATAATTATAAAAAAAATTTAAATGGATAAAACACTTTATAAGACTATAAAATAGTTCTAACATATTTATCAAATTTAACATTAAAATATTAAGTTTTGCGCATAATATGAAGGGAAATTTTTTAAATTATTTGTTTTTTATTTTAAAAACATTTCAACTACCACCAGAAATAATATTTCGCTTAAGCCTGTTACTTGAGAAGGTAAATCATATTATAAACAACTGTTCAAAGATGCTAACTTGCTAAGGATAGAGGATAAATTTTTTTGAGTGGTTGTTTTTGAAAATGGGATTCTTGAATTAGTAAATTCGATTTATAGGTCCTCTACTCACCACTGCTTCTAAATAATTCAAAGGCTTCTATGAAACGCCACTTTATCACAGCTGACACATGTTCATCACGTTAAAAAGTTGACATACTTAACCGAAAATCTGCTAATTAAATATTTTTTTTGTTCTATACCATTATCAAAACATTTTGTCCAATCCGGAGCAGATGGCTTCTCTGATTGTTTGAACCCTGATAGCTCAGTAATTTTTAGTAAATGAGTATTAAGCCATGTAAAAACTATAACAAATAGTTATTTAAATAACAAATGTAGCTAGTGAATTCTTGTACTCATGCACAGATAAATAAGAGCAACCATAAGCTCGCAATGATTCAATCAAAATAATAAGAATTAAAAAAGAGTTACACGAGATGGTGCTTGGCTCTAAGCAATATCACCAAACGTAACCGCCAGGGTTGCAAATTTCATAAGTTAGATTAATTTATAAGAATGTAAACCTAATTAATGCAACTCAAACTTTTCTACTCAAGTACTTTAATTTTTATTAATATGACTAACTTAATTGTGTAATATGATATTAAATATGTTATACTGCATCATATTGTACTATTATATTGTAATACACAATAGAATATTATACTCATTGTATATTATGATATAGTACAATATAAGTAATAATAGCACTGAAAATATGAAAGAAGAGAACTTACCATCTAAACTAGATGGAATGGTGAATTCACTTGGTGTAAATATATTCATTCGTTTTTAGTGAGATATATAAAAATGCTGCTCCTTACATAACTTTCAATTTAAAAAAAAAAGTCTTTTTTCTAGTAGTAACAAAATTTCAGTTATCTTTTTATGGTATTTTCAATTTTAAGTAATTTTACCACCACTACATATGTATATATTCAAAATATGATATGAGAAGCAACTTCATAAAAATTATCTCAAAGCAACTCCACTGCCTGCTTACTTCAATAATCAACCATAACAGTGTTAATATTCCAGATGAATGAGATAGGGGTCACTTCGCGGCCCAGGTGCTAAATAAAATCAAAGCACTAGGAAAAATTATCTCTGGTGCTGCAATCGTAGCAAATATTTCTATCTCATTAAATTATGCATTTTTAAAGTTTTCTTTATTTCTCGTGTCCGTTTCGAAATTCATGATGATAACCACAAGTTTGATACATCAAATCAAAGATTCAAAGGTTAAAGGCCCCTTAGGAGCCTAAAGCCTTGAACAATCATGTGACCTAGAGCCCCTGAATTAGACAGGCCGACTTATCATTTATTGTTGGAGCAAAGAGCTAACATAAGCACAGCGAATAAATATTTCCAAGTGGTAGTTAATAAATGGTAATTCTTGGTTTAATAAGTTCGATTTAGTAGATTTTAAACCACCACTATTTCTAAACAATGCGTAGGCTTATATGATTCACCACTTTTAGTACATATAACATGCTTTACATTTTTAAAAGCAAGCAAATACTGTCAACTATTTGCAAATTTACTTTATAGTTATTTACCGTTTTTTAAATTATTTTGTCGTGTCCAGCCATCACCTCCTACATCAGAAAGCCTACGCACGGTCTCTTACAAGTAGTCCGTGCAGACTATTTAAAAGGTGAGCCAGTTGTGCGCATGAACCCAATATCTTTTATAAAAGTCATTGAGAGAAATATATCATATATATTTGAGAATTGAATCTGTAGTGGTTGACAAGTGAATGAGGCAAACCAATAATATTCATGAATAAAACAAATTTTTAGTCATATATTTGCTACCACTTTCTTATTTTATCTAGATTTTGTATTAAATGACTCTTTCAGAAAGTGGATATGCCTCACGGTGGTCTGATCGAACTATCTGTAAAAAACCGTGTGGAGGCTTTCAGTTGTAAGAGGCATTGGTCCAGAGCAGTTGGCATCTCTGTAATAACATAACGTTAACGTGCGAACTTGTTTGCTCCAATATTGCTTGATAGGTCAGCTCTGATTTCATAGGAGCCTTAATATGACCAAACAGAAAAATCATGTTGACCCTTTCAAGATGTGGGCATAATGATCCTTATTTTACAAGTTTTACAATTTAACTCACTACCAATTTATTTAAACTTTTGCAGAAACCGGAGGAGTTGACATCCCTGCAATTGCTAAAACCCAGCTGTGAACAGATATGAAAAAACAAAGGAAATGAAAACCCTCCAAACTTTTGCAGATAAGACACGATACTATCTTGCATGCACCCAAAAATGCCTCCCTTGGCCATTACGAATTTCAAAAAGTGGTGAAAATGAAACAGAAATAAACATTTTAATCGGGAATGCAAACTGCTTGGTTTTAATATATTATATTGTAAATTGGTGTAGTCTGAAACACTTAATTTTCATAATTCCTAAAAGCCTTATCGCAATGTAACTAATACAAAGTGACATTTTGCATGCATTTTTAAATTATTTGTGTGTGGTAGTAAGTAAAATCAGTTTTAATTTGTAATATATTAATCCGAGAACTTTTCTGTCACTGGAGAAAAAATCATCGAAAAGCGGAGCTAGATGGCATATCTGCCTTAATACATTTGAAAATAACACAATGTGTCTTTTTTTTAAAAATATTTAACCAGCTAACTTCTTTTCATTCCAAAAATATTTTTCCGAAGTGATAGTAAAATGAAAATTAAGAAATCTGAATGAACTTTGTGGTGGCAAAACTTATATTATCACATTTTATGCTTATTTAATTATATGCTTTTTAAATTGATTTAAACTGACATCGCATTTAAATAATTGAAACTTGGTAGGCTTGCTAGCTCTCTAAAAGTGATTTCAGATGTTGGCAAAATTTTAACAAAACATCCTCATACTATCTTTTCTCAACCACTAGTAAAACAATATTTTGAATGCTAAAAACAATTATGTTGCGCAGCTACAAACACATGCATTTTTATATTTTGTCAAAACTTATCCACACCAACACTTTATTATCAAACAAATATATACATACTGGTAATTAAAATCGTTGGTAGCGGAAGAAGTAGTGAATTATATAGCACTACGAATTGTTTAGAAATAGTGGTGAATAAAAATCTACTAAAAGAATTTATTAAACCAAAAATCACAATTAATAAACTACCACTTGAAAATACTTATTCGCTGTCCGGAGCAAGTTCGGCATCTCTGTGTATATAAATAAAACTATTTTTGTGTGTTCTGTATTGCATTAGTTTCTTCAAACCATTTTAGAAACGATATTAATATTAAAAAAAATAAAAGCATTTAAAATTTACTTGAATTATGTGCTTCTAATAATCTTTGCTTTGCCGGTCACCTGTGACCCTCTTGGTGCTACGAACAAACTCAGTACCGGTCACCGGTGACCCCCATGGCTTTCAACGTGTTAATAAAATTTATAAATCAAAGAAGGAAATAGAAAAGCCAATGCTTTACTATAATTTTAAATATAAAAATGAAATTTTCCAAAATATCTGAAAGAGTTAGCTGCTATACAATATTATTCAGCAAGATCTCTAACAGGGCTGCTATTGCTCCACCAAAACTATTCACGTAGCAATAAATTGATCAAAAAAAAACGAATGGAAATTTCCCTGGTCTAGCACTCATTAAAACATAAATTTGTTTCACCCGATTGATATCAAATTTTTATATATGTATTAGATTTACCGGTTTAATGTATTGATCAAAAGTGTTTTATGATAAACTTCAGGGACCGCGAAACCAGGGGGGGCAGAGGGGCTTTGGCCCCATTACATTTTATAAATGACGGAAAGCAGCCTCTTCCATTGACCCTCTTCTCTCTAATTTCCCACTCAATATTTGTGTAATTATATTTACAATTAATAGGAAATAGATATTTTTTGCCTCTGAATTTCAAAAAAGGGTCAATATCTCAAGCGAACTGTTTCTTAGGTGAAAACTGCTAGCAAATCTCCCCCCCCCCCCGCTGAAAAAATATATATCCCTTTTGTTGAAAGACGGGAACCGATGGATCTCGGTTTCAAATGTCACACACACACACATACATATATATATATATATATATATATATATATATATATATATATATATATATATATATATATATATATATATATATATATATATATATATATATATATATATATATATATATATACTTTTCATAAATTTGCATTTACTAATTTACTATAAAGGGATTTTTTTGATTTTCTTATGTACATACCTCTATTTGTTTTTTGTTTTTTGTTCTTAGTGATAAAAGTGTCGATCCTTTAATGGAAT
The DNA here is from genome assembly GCF_982258835.1 of Parasteatoda tepidariorum. Lineage (NCBI taxonomy): Eukaryota > Metazoa > Arthropoda > Arachnida > Araneae > Theridiidae > Parasteatoda > Parasteatoda tepidariorum. The sequence continues at coordinate 37,387,704 of NC_141759.1, forward strand.
TGATGCCATCACCGAAAGGTTTTTCGCCCCACTAGGGTTAATAGCGAAGTAGCAATTCAAATAAACTTAAGGCATCCATTTCCCAATTCACAGATCTTATATATTCATAAATGCCAGCTCTTCCGGTTTTGGTGGATTTTATTTTTATTTCTATTTATTTTATTTCTATATATAATAAATTAGAAAAATTTATTATATATATTGGGGCATAAATTTAGTAGCATTGTGCAAGCCTAAAAGCAAGACAGAAAAGAGAAAACACTAGTAGTAGAACTATTTCAATAATAGATAAATTTTGGGAGAAGAGAATCTATTCTTAACAATAAAAAAATTATTATTATTTTTTCTTCGGTTACCGAAGCAATTTAATCCATGTATTATATGCGTTAAAAAATTTTTTTGGTAGTTATGAATATTTTATTATTCCCGAAAAAAACCTAAAAATGAAATTTATTAGTTACCAGTAGTTACTGTTTTCAGTCTTGATATATACGAACTTTCAGCCCTTGTACGGAGCATTAACCCTTTCGCGCCGACTGTCACAAATACGTGACAGCAAAAAACCGTATCAATCAGGGTAAGAAGATAAAACTGGTAATCAAAGTATTTCTTTAGCAGTTTATTTGTAGGCGGAGTTATAATTTTTTGATTTATTTAATTCACCATTACTTTGTTCAAAATAAAACTATTTAGTTATACTTTGAATTAACATTGATTATATATATGATTAAACTAACAATAATTAAAATAAAAGCAAAGTAAGTCTGTCAAATTAGTAACGACTACATTTAAGTTACCGTTTTTTATTTAATTGCAACTTGATTCTGATTTTGTACGAATGCTTTTCTGAATCACCCGTCCCCAAGGGGTTAAAGCTTGGAAATAATATTTAAAAAAATATTTCTGCCTTTAATTGTCATTCGGTTGTCACATTACTACCACTTAAAAAAATCATTCTCAAAGAGAATTGAAGTTGGCAAGTTTGATTTAATTGATTATCAAAAATAAAATTTACTACGACTTTAAATGTTAAGAAAAATCTGGTTTAAAAATAAGAAATTCGTATAAGACAGTGTATCTTTAGCTTTAGATTACAGGGATTCTACAGGCAAGTAAAATTGTAGAAAGTGATAAAAACTCATTTTATTTTTAGTTGTTTAATTTACTTTAATAATTCAATCGTAACTACCACGATGACATAAATTATAAATAATTTGTATCGAAAGAAAAAAATTCTTTGAAATCATCAAAGGGCCATTTAGGCCTCAGATGCCCAGTTCTACAACAACGGACGAACTTTGAAATCATCTTCAATAGTGAAGTAAAAGTACATGATAGAAACGAAAGAAAAGATAACTCTAATATTTTTTAATAGATGTTTTCTTTTTATTAATCACCACTTTTTACATTTTTTGTAGGCTGTGGTATCCTTACTGCTACTCAGTGGCAGCACTGGTGGGCTTTCATTGGTTCAGCGGATTTGACATGACTCAAAAAGATAAGATTACGACAGGCATATAATTTAGTATAAGGACGACACAAACATTAAATTATATAGTTATCTATGCCCTTCCACATTTGAGGATTGTGTGATGTACTTCTTTAGTTGTAGGAAGTGATTTTCTAGTGGAACTGAAGCATAATTTTTTTAATAAGTAGAATTTTTTTAGAGCGCTAATGAATATAAGCTTTTGCCCATCATCTATCTAACCTTTAAAATAAAAATTATTCATTTGTGCTGTGACCAAAATTAATTTAAATCTAATCTATTTAAATATTAATAAAACATGTTAGCTGCCATTAGTAAAAATATTTTGTAAAACTACGAACATTGTTTAATTGTAGGGAATGTTTGAATTAAACTCTTTTGAAGAATCTTTGAATCTTATATGAAAAGCTGGTTTTTATTTTATTTAATTTTTATCAACAAGTTTAAGAAGGTCATTTACAGTAGCTTAGAAAATCGACTATTGATATTGCCAGAACGTAAAATAAATCGATACACATAAAATAAAAACAATGTCTACAGTGATTAAGGTTCTAAGAATTATACACCAATTTTAAAATACTTTAACTTTTCTTTTTATAAAATTTGTATTTACTATTGAAAAAGGGATCTTAATTTTCTTATGTCAAATTTATTTTTAAGAACTCTTTGAACTACTTTATATATCTTCTCCGAGCACTTTATGTAGATGATATGTATGTTTTTGTAGTTGAGAGAGAAAAAATTTTTGCAACATGCTATGTGAATTATTTCCCTTTTAAAAAAATTGAATTATTTGCTGCGATTGCCCATTAGTGTATTCGTCAAGGCATTTTAACAGATCTTGCGTAACGAAGAAGAATAATAAACATATGATAAAATCTTCCAAGAATATTTGTCAAGAGATCCGTTTCCATAGAAACGCAATCATTAAGGATGTTTTTTTTAATCTTAAAAATGCGGAAATTGACTCTGAGACACTAGATAATTGTGAGATGTATTGTTTCTTTAATAAATATTTTTAATATAAGACACTATGCTGCAACATCAAACATTCTTTACTATACCTGTTTCTCAAGGCTGAAAACAAAACGGAGTGTGTGTGTATATATATATATATATATATATATATATATATATATATATATATATATATATATATATATATATATATATATATATATATATATATATAATACGAGAAAACACGAAGAAATACGAGAAAAAAATAACAAGCAACAGTATAAAAAAAAAATAAAAATAAAAAAGGATGAAATTTTATTTAAAAAACCGGGGAAAAAAATATATATAATCTTTTCTTTCGCCCACACTCTGTTTTGCGGATATAATCGTGTGGGCTGAAGAAAAGATTATATATATTTTTTTTCCGGTTTTTTTCCATATGTCTATTATTTTTCTTTGTTTTATTCTTCATTTTGAACACACACACACACACACACACACATATATATATATATATATATATATATATATATATATATATATATATATATATATATATATATATATATATATATATATATATATATATATATATATATATATATATATATATATATGCGCAAAACTGGAAAACGAAAAAGCATTAGATATTAGATACCCCGAACACTTTGGACAAGATAATTTAATTTTTAATTTTCTAAGTATGGTAGGTCTTAAACTTGATTATGACGAGATACTATGGTTCAAATTGGGCGAAAACATTATTCGATTTAATGCTTTATTAAGGTAGTAGCAAATTTGCAGTGAATTACGGTTAGAAATACCAATAAATAGCACAACGTTGAACCAAATTTTTTTTACATGATGCATGTTTTGTTCCGATTATTTTATATCAGTACCTTTATACTAGCATTATATTAATTTTATAATGATGACATACTAATACAACGCTGGTCTCGTCGGGCAAAATAATTTTCGAGATATGGTATGTCTTGAACTTGATTACAAACGGGAACATGTTTCAATTTAATACTTTACAAAGGTCATAGCAAATTTTTAGTGAATTAAGGTTCCCAATACTATAGCTCAATGTCAGACCAAGATTTCCGAGTACTTTACATAATATATGGTTCTGTTCCATATATATTATATTGTCTTTTTAGTACATTAATAGCCGAAAAGTGATAGAATTTTTAAATCCACATCTAATCAATCAATCTAAATACATCTAATCATCAAGTTCACTTAATAAATTTATCTCCTATTGCATGTTTAATACAAATTTTTTAAGAATAGATTTTAAAAAGCGCTGCGCATCGAGTATAAAGATATTTCGCTTTGATAAATTTCACGAAATAAAAATGTTAAATAATTTTAATTATTCTTTTTATCAAACAATACCAGTGGAAATTTATCAATTTTTTAGGAATTTACTTTCAATAGAAACAAAACAATTAGATAATTGTTTCGTAAGACTATGTCTTGTTATACATTTCAAGAGATATTACCTACCTATTTTCAAGTAGAATCACATTAGATAAGCAGTTGATAAGGAAATTGCATACTCTAAAATTCTAATTTAAATATAAAAACATTAGATATATATTTATTGAAAGAGAAATTACTAATAAAAAATTTTAAAAATTACTTCATTTTCTTTATAATAACATAAAAATTTTATTTGAAAAAATCTATTCATTTTGCTTAAATTTTCTTGCGAATTACATTCTATTTCAATGTAAAAGTTTTTTTTTAATTTATACAAAAATTAAAAATGGTTTGAAATTTCTTAAATAAATAATAAGCTAACACTTGCTGTCTAAAGTTTGCAAACTCTGCTAGCTAGGCTTGTAAATCTCCGTAACAGCTTTTGCTGATTCAATTCAAGCTTGTTTTGCTCGTTCATTGGATACTTAAATATTTTAGTCAAGCTTTGTATGTATGCTAATTTTTTTTAAACTGAAGTATTTAACTTTTGAACACCGATGTTGCCCCTGGGACGAGATCGATCACTTTAAAATTAAAAAAATTTTATTGTATATTATGTGAGCAAATTGCTTGAAGAATTTTTAACATTATATTAAAATACTGCACTGTATTTTAAGTGATTTAGTGCCTCAAACAGTATTAAGTACTCGGAGAGTTAAGTGATAAAAATATACAACATATACATCTTGCGAAACGTTTAATTCATAATCATTTCATTTCATTTATATACATTACGAATTCATATGTACAAAATTAGTCCCTTATGCGCACATGCGAACGATTGATGTCATTTTTAAAAAAAATCATACAGAAATACTCCAGCTGTCCGAAATTTAACCCTTTCGCGCCGACTGTCACAAATACGTGCCATCATAAAACCGTATCAATCAGAGTAAAAAGATAAAACTGGTAATCAAAGTAATTTCTTTAGCAGTTTATTTGTGGGCGGAGTCATAATTGTTTGATTTATTTAATTCACCATTACTTTGTTCGAAATAAAACTACACTGGTTATCATAAATTAAGGAAAAATCACAAAAATAGCGATAACTCTTTCAAAAGTAAGCCAAACCGTGCAAAATTTGCATATGTTGTCCACTAAGAGTAGCTGAGTAAAATTGCAATATGCAAATTAGTGGCGCTGCACTCGGCTTACGTCATCTGCCTGGAGCATAAAAGTCCAAGTTTGAGAGAAAGCACACAAATTTTACTGTGATTGCGACATTGAAAATCTGAGATAGCCAATTCGTAATAATGACCTCTAGGCATCATTTGCCTGAAGAACTACGATGGAGAGCCATCGGGAGACTAGAGGCAGGGCAGAGTCAATCAGAAGTGGCCAGATGGCTAAATGTGAGTCCATCTGTGGTTCATAGACTTTGGAGGCAATTTCAAACCACAGATTCGGCATCTAGGAGGTTCAGTCAAGGACGGCCAACTGTTACGACCAGTGCCGATGACCGATATTTGACATTAAGTGCACGCAGGAATAGAACCGCTACTCCGACACATCTTAGATCCTCTCTTGCTGCAGCCACCGGAAGGTTGGTGTCAACGTCAACTGTGCGCAGAAGGCTCCACGAAGGTGGTCTGTATGCGAGACGACCAGCCATTTGCGTGCCGCTCACATCACGCCATAGGAGAGACCGTTTGCAGTGGGCCCGACAACATGTCCACTGGACGTCAGATCAATGGAGGCCTGTTCTCTTTACGGATGAGTCCAGGTTTAGTCTAGAAAGTGACAGTAGACGTTATTTGATATGGAGAGAACCTGGGACCCGTTATCATCCATCAAACATCCGTGAAAGAGATGCATACGGAAGAGGCAGTGTCTGTGTTTGGGGAGGCATATCCTTAGGAGGGCGCACATACCTCCATGTCTTTCCAAGGGGAACCGTGAATGCTCAGGTTTATCGAGACAACATCCTTGATGCTTATGTGCGCCCATATGCCGGGGCAATTGGTGATTGCTTCCTGTTACAGGACGATAATGCAAGACCACACAGAGCTCGCATTGTTGATGATTATCTTCAACAGGAAACAATTACTCGCATGGAGTGGCCAGCTCGATCCCCGGACTTGAATCCTATCGAGCACGTTTGGGATGCTCTAGGGAGGCGTGTATCTGCCATCAATCCGCCCCCTCAGACCCTTGCCACGCTTGCAACTGCTTTACAAGAGCAATGGCTCTCACTTCCTATTGAACTGATAGACCGCATAATTGAAAGCATCACACATCGCTGTTTGTGCTGTATTGCTTCTAGAGGCAATCATATTCCATATTAAAGGTACTTTTTCTATTGCAAACCGATACTTCCAATTTGTTTATTTTATACATGTGCTAATTTCTATACTACTATTAATGTCTGATAATTTCTTTTTATGTTGTTTAATACCTTACTATGTGTTGTATATTGTGGGTAAGTTTCATAAAATTCCATGTGTAATTTCTTGAGTTATCGCGATTTTTGTGAATTTTCCTTAATTTATGATAACCAGTGTATTTAGTTATACTTTAAATTAACATTGATTATATATATGATTGAACTAACAATAATTAAAGTAAAAGCAAAGTAAGTCTGTGAAATTAGCAACGACTACATTTAAGTTACCGTTTTTTATTTAATTACAACTTGATTCTGATTTTGTACGAATGCTTTTCTGAATCACCCGTCCCCAAGGGGTTAATGCTACATTTGAAAAAGGTGGTGATAAATAAATCTCGATACTGTTTGGTAGATCGCCACCATTACAATTATCATACAAATGAATCAGAATTCTTTAAAGATAGTTTTAACCCTTTAATGAGCCATTTATTTCTAGTAAAAGTAAATTAAAGTATTTTTGGAATTGAAATTGATATAAGAATAGTAATTGATATAAGAAAAAAAACTCATTCAGCTTGTAAAAAATTAATCTATATTTTAATAACATTTTTTGGTAGTAAGTATATTTACCATGAGCTATTAGGAACTTATTGACTTTTATTTTTCGTCATTTATAAAATAAATTTTTAAAATGCTACAAACTTCAAAAGGAATTATGTATTTTATAACTTTTATTACGTTCTTTTAAAACTAATAAATGGTTACCATTTTTATTCAAACGCACTTTAAGAAAGCTGAAGTTATTAAAAAGTGGAAACCTAAATTAAAAGCGGTAAAAAAGTTCCCATGGACTTTAAAAATTGGTGGTAAGTACATACCTGCCAACTTTTAATCCCTTCCATTATCATTTTTCACAGTGGTATTAAAATGGAATTAAAACTTCAATTTTAAGCAAACAAATACGTTGTATATGAGCTAACTTAAGTTGACAACCATGATAGTAACGCATATTAATATATGCGCTTAATTTTTGTAAGAATAGTGGTGATCAAAATCATTTCAAAATTAAGTTTATAAAAGAAAAAATAGTATATATTTCCTACCACTTTAAATATGAAAACAAAATCTTCCGGAAAATCCGGAAGAGTTGGCAAGTATGTAAGTATACTTATACCACGTCCTTAGAAAGGGCTAAGTGATTACTGGTAGAAGAGTCCTTAGAAACTGGGGCCGTAGCTTAAGTGCGTACGAATTAGAGGATAGATTTTTTTAACTAATTTACTAAGAAGGGAATTAGGGATGGAAGGAATAAATGCTTGTTTAGTAAATGTTGTTGTTTAGTAGCATAGCACCCTAAAATCTCTAAAAAATATTTAAACAAAATAATAAAACCATCAAGATTTATAATCAGTACAAAAATATTCAGCATATAATTTAGGACAGAAGGAGTAGTTTAATGAAAATTCGAAAAGATTTTATACGAAAATAAGAACTTGATAAACAAACGTATCGACAGTTTTGCCGTGGGAAATTGATTATATTTTTCGAGAGAGAAAAAAATGGTGACATGTGACTTCTTCTCTCCTACATTACTAATTTGTCGTCTCGTACACTGTCGTCTCCTCATACACGTGTTGAATTTGACATAATAGTGGGGGGGAAATTTCATTTATAATAAACCATATTATTTATAGACCTATTTGATAACAAGTACCGACCAGGTGGCCGAGTGGTTAGCGTGCCTGACTGCGGAGTCGATGGTCGCGGGTTCGAATCCTGCTCAGGGCATAGATGTTTCTTTCTCTCTGTGTTCTATGTCCGTTCTCCTTTGTGTGTGAATGTGACCCGCCCTATAAACGGGTTTGTGGTTGTGTGACGTGGGCGACGCTGCTCCCCAGCCGTGGCTTCGCCACAGGTGCCCACTGGGTAACGAGTAGAGAGTAGCAGTTCTGGCATTTTCTGAGGTCAATGGGTCTTCGTCCCAAGTGCCCGCCATTAACCCCTTGGGGACGGGTGATTCAGAAAAGCATTCGTACAAAATCAGAATCAAGTTGTAATTAAATAAAAAGCGGTAACTTAAATGTAGTCGTTGCTAATTTGACAGACTTACTTTGCTTTTTCTTTAATTATTGTTAGTTTAATCATATATATAATCAATGTTAGTTCAAAGTATAACTAAATAGTTTTATTTTGAACAAAGTAATGGTGAATTAAATAAATCAAACAATTATAACTCCGCCCACAAATAAACTGCTAAAGAATTACTTTGATTACCAGTTTTATCTTTTTATCCTGATTGATACAGTTTCATGCTGTCACGTATTTGTGACAGTCGGCGCGAAAGGGTTAAAAAAAATAACAAAAATTTATAACAAGTTATTATAGGAAAACTGAATGTTAAGGTAATTTGTTTAACACGTTCACGCCGGATGTTGCGCCTGAAAGAGGGACGGAAAAGAGAAAATACTAGTAGAAGATTTGTTTCAATATTCGGGAGGAGTTAATCTATTCTCAGCAATAACAATTCACTGTAAGGAAATTTATCACTGCGAAGAAGCAATTCAATATAAAAATTGCATCCGTTAAAAACAATTGGTAGTTATAGATTTTCATTATTCCCTGAAAAAAAAACTAAAAAAATGAAATTTATTTGTTACCAATTTTTACTCCGGTGCGCCGCTATATGAGACAATCTAGCGTGACCCACCGGTGGATCACCCCGGCGTGAACGTGTTAATATAAATACCTGTTCAAACGTGAAATAACAGCCCGTAACTAACTGCGTATGAGGACCGAGGATGGCAAAGGCGACTATAATTCTTAAATTGGTAGAAACTCAATTCATTTTAGTTTATTTATTATCTCTTTAATTATCCAATTGTAACTACCACTATGACTTTCATTTCAAATTATGAAAAAAAATATTTTATTAAAATGGTAAGAAAAGAGCTAATCCACTTTCACTTTCTATAATAAACTTTAAAAGATGTGCTTGAATATGTTTCTAATTTTAATATCTTTTAAAAAAATTTTGCATTTTATTAATCACCCTTATTGCATATACTGTCGCCGGTAGGAACCCTGACGTGGATAGCAGCGCCATGGGGTGCTCAACAATATTAACCCATACGATTTATTTAATAACCACACTAAGAAAGAACATCCAAAATGGAAACTGGTAAAAAGTTTTTATTAAGATGTTTTTAATTTAGTCGATTAGTAACAAATAAAATTTAATGCCTACCTACATTATCATTTATTTGACATTTATTAAAAATATTATATCAACATAAAACATATTTCGTTTATTACTTTTTTTAAGCATTAAAAACAAGCAAAATCATTTTCACTTTATATTTTGTAAAATGATGACGAAGAATATTCATTAACTTGATAAGAAACTACTTACAATAGAAAACAGATTAGATTCCTCTTTTATAAAACAAATTATCATTATGCATTTGAAAAAGATATTGTCTCCGTCAACCAATTAAAAGCCTGTTAGAAAATCAATTGATAAGAGCATTACATACGGAGATATGCTAATTATGATGCGAAAACAATATAAGCTATTACTCAAGGGGGAATTTACCGTTTAATTTTTTTATCATTTTAAAATCTTATCAAAGATAACATAAAATGACTTCATTAAAACTAGTGACGAGGTCAGCATTGTTGCAATGGCTTTAATTATCTTTGTTGAGCCGAAAAAACTACCACAGTGTCAAAGGTTTTAATGGCTAACTGTTTGGCAGTTACATTCAGGGACGTTACTAGTGCAGAAAATGTTTAAAGAGAGTTTACGGTTACAAATTATGTTTTTTTTATTATAAACAAATATACATACTAAAGAATGAAAATATTACAAACATTGCAATATGCTTTACATTTATTTTCCAATATAATTTGAAATATTACAACCAACACAATCTAATTTTCTTGATTAGATATATCTAAGAGTTCCTTGAAGAAAACAAATCTTTGTACAGTTTTTATGAGCGATGATTAATTTTTGCCATCTTGCTTATGATCAGAAGTTAAATCAGATGATGCAATTTTCCTTTTTATTGGTAAGCATTATTTACAGCTCCTCCTCGTCTTTCTGTCTAAAGAAAAATATAAAAAAATCATTATGTGAGGCATTTTATGAAAAAATTGTTGAAATATATGATGGACGAGTCCCCTAAATGAGAGTATTTGGTCTCATTCCAAAATAATCTGATCACTGCTGTTCGAAAATATTACAAAAAGTTGAACCCGTTTTGATGTTAAATGGAAAGTGGAGATATTTTCCCCTTTTTCAACGAATTTCGTGTTAAATAAAATGTTTTAAAAACAAACATTTAATTTTAATATAAAATATTCTCTATCGTTATAACGTTTTTATCAAAATGAAAATTTATGTTAAATATGCATAAGAAAAATTGATAGCCTGATAGATGGAATTTAGCTGAACGGTCAAACTGGATCCAGATTCTTAAATTGCTGGAAATCAAAAATTGAATATTACCTTTCTAAGAATTTAATTTTTTAAGTTCTTATGGGGTGCCAATTTGTTTCAGCTCATCTGAAATGAAGCTTTTAAATTTTTGGCAAAATTGCAACAAATTATGAAAGCTTTAATTTTTAATTTTCTACTTCTCTAAGAAATATGGTTCAAGAAGCGTAGTAGTTTGCAGCCTTGTTCTTATTCTGGTAGGTAAATCCTAAAAAAAATCGGAATGGAATGATAAAAATTTATGATGTAATATTCCGCTTATTTGAAGCTTATGAGACGATATGCAAATAGGCTTGATGTTTGCAAAGGTTTTATTATTGAGATTTGTGCTTAAATTTGCTCTTAATATTACCATTCATAATATTTTCCAGTATTTAATAACTTCTTAAGAGTCATGAACCATTAATCGATTTAAAAGAAAATATGAGTAATATCACGACATAAAGTGTAAGGATGGCCATGATTATGTAGTGTTATCTTCATTTTTTGATCTCTTCAGCTCATAAATGGATTTTCCTTCTGAATGGTAAATAGCACAAATCAATATTGTAAACAGCACAAGTACAATAAAAATGAAAGATTGCGTGTTTTTTAAATTAAGGAGCAAAAATAATTGGGAAATAGTAAACTGGAAGACATATTACGAATTTTAACTGCTAGTGTCGATTGTGCTAAGTTTTAAACAGAGCTGCCAACTTTCAACGCTTATGAGGAAAATATCTTCTAAGGTTAGCTGAGTTAACGTTTCGATGCATAATTTTTTGTCTTGTAAATTTGATTTTAACTACTACATGTAAATAGTTCAATTGCAAGCCTGCCAACTACTACGCTTTTTGAAAAATATTTTAAAGAGTAGTAGACATTTAAAAACCAAAGCTTTCAGAATTTTTGATAATTTTGCCAATATTTTAAAAGCCTGACCATAAGGAACAGAAAAAAATAAGTGTTGCATACGAAATTTTAAAGTAGTGGTGTGGGAAATAAGTTTAAATGAATAAAAAATAAATCATTAATTTAGATACCACTAGAATAAATGTTTACAAAAAGTGTAGAAAGTTAGCAGCCCTATTTATACGGTTATTCGTTTCATAATAACGAATACTATTTCAGATTTAGAAGTTGCTTCCAACTTCATCTCGTACAGAGGGTGAGGCTGTAAGGATCAAGTTTGTTATTATTACTGAATGCTTCTTTTGAAAATATTTCACTCGTGTTTTTTTCACTTTTATTATAATTTCATATTGATGATATTTAAAAAAATCTATCAATTATTTCTTTTTTCATAGAACCAAGTTGTAAAATAATAAATTTTTTTGCAGTAATTGTATATTTTGATGGACAATTATATTAAATTAAACTGAAATTTAGATTATAAACGAAGCCTACGATTCAAGAGTTTTCTGTAACAATAGGAGTTTTATCGATCTTAATTTTATTTTTGTTTTTAAAGAAGGCAGAGCTTATTGTTTTTTATAAAGAAAAAATTTGCGAATAACGGTATCTAACACGAACAAATATCAAAAATTAAACATGAGTTTCATTTATGAGAAAAAATATACTCAAATATACTCAACAGTAAAAAAAATAAATTAAATGTAGCTAGCATAAATTTCTTATTTCAAAACACAATTTTTTTAAAACATATTTCAGTTGCATTTTTATAACTTCATCGCAAATTTATGTAAATTGCCACCTTACCCCTCGCCTGTAGAATTAATTTGAGAAAAACGTGGCAAAAATTTAAAAAATTTTTCTTTAAGTTGGTTTGTTATTATCATCAAAATATTAGAAATCGAATATTTTTTTTAAAAAAGTGAACGAAGTAACTATACTATATTTAATATTTTCACATATATGGGAAATGTTTATGGATTTACGGTAATTTTTACTCAAATTATAACAAAATAAATCAAATGAAATAATTTTCAAGTTAAATATAATAAACTAATGCAGCAATATTGTTATTTATATCAACTGTCATTAATTCCATGCTCAGATTCCTTTGAATTTCGAACACATTTCAAGAATCCAAAAAATGGCGCGAAACTGCTAGACTTTTCGTGGGAAAGTTTAAAAACAAGTATGTGTTGGAAAAATGGTAAATTACATATTATGCACTGGATGAACTGAGTACGGATTCAACGGAAATGAAGCACCTTTTTTTTCTCTTGCCCAAATTTAGGGCGGGCATTCCAAAATTACCGCATTTGCGTTGATATCACAGTCAAAGGAGTTAATAATAATTCGCTTTTAAATGGCACATTTTATGTCATTAAAATAAAGTTTAAAAAGCATAAATACAAATCTGTTTCCCAAAAACTATACCATTTCAGTAGCATAAAGCATCCGATCAGGCTCGTCAAGCTTCTTTTTCTTTATCCTAAAAATTACGAAAGAATATTTGTCAGATACCAACGTGCGCGTATGGATGCGTGAAAGCTAAGTCAATGCAGAACTAGACAATATAATGAAAATAATTTTACAGAAATATTCTATAATTATAAATGAATGCACATATATAATTATAAAAAATAATTTAACTGACGCAAGATTGCATTTAGTGAAAGAGAAAACTGTATATTAAATAATTCGCTATTCAAGACAGGAAATTTTTTTATCTAATTTATCTCGATATGTGCGTTTGAAAACAAAAGCATAGTTCAAGGATAAGAAGAGAAGCAAGATTAAAATGCATGTTTCAAGAATTGGACATAGCTCAAAGGCGTTGGTTCTGAGATATATTTAGTTTTTCAAATCCACATTTCAAATTCGTGTGTTTATTTTCTTAAACACGCCTTTTGAGCGAAATCCATTTCTCAAACCTGCATTTAAAGCAAAATATTATTTTAAAAAACACGTTTTAAGAAATATCTAGTTTCAAACACGCATTTCAAGCCATGTTTATTTTTTAAAAAAACGCACTTTGTATAATGTCCATTTTCAAGAATGAGCTTTTTGAGCTATGTACTCATGAGAAAAATTGCAATTAGAAGAGTTTTAAAAATGTAAAGTAGATGTACAGTAGAAAATGATTTTTAATTCTTAGCATAATAGCCACTTTTATTTTTAAAAAAAATAATAATATTCATATTGTTGTCAAAGAAAGATAATTTTGATTTATCTTTTTAAGAACAAAATATGATTGTACATTAGAAAACCAAACAACTAGGAAATATATGCTTAGAATAAAGTAATTTCGTTTTAAATTGTTTAGAAACATAAAGCAATGAAATTCAAAATAAATTTTTACCTTTGAACTGTGACAAAGAAGATAATTATAAGTACTAAGAGGGCACCTCCTAAAACCGCTCCCACTATAATCGTATTTGTTTGTGCTCCTGCGAAAAGAAAACGAATTTTATACAGATATAACTATCACAAGATTTATTTGATTAAATAGAACATATGAATGGATTTTTTCCATCAGGCTGTGATCTAGGTTCTAAGAAGAACTTCGTGCACTGGGCATGACAGTGCCCTGTTGAAGAAAAAAAAGCTTTTTTTACAAAATTACTGCTTAATTTTTTTATCTGTAAAAGTTAAGATACTTAGGTGATTTTCTCATTTTATAATGATTTCGCAGATGCAGAATATCATGTAAGAGGCACTATTTAAAAATATTTGTATAAATAAATCTAATAAACAGATTTATTCATTTACAATAAAACCATTGTTACCACGTAAAGTTTTATCAAAGCCCCATTCCAAAGTGATGGTACCATGTTATCGGTTACCATTGTATGACCATATATGGAATCTCCGAATAAATCTTTCATAATCGAGCACATCTTTTGTGCACTGCATTTTTGTTGGTAATAAACTCCATTATTTTAGATTAACTTCAACACTTAAAAATATTAAAAAATCCTCAACAGTAATAAAAAATTAAAAAATCCTCTGCAATTAAAAAATAATATCATAAATTGATCTTTTTATTTGTTTATGTGTTTGAATGAATGAAACCAAGGAAATTAATCATTGAATGAATCATTGGAAATTAGGAAGATCATGGTACATTTGTACAAAACATCACTGGCCCGTTCATCAAATTTATTACTCTTTATTAAAAGTCATAAAAATTAATGAACTAATAATGAAGATAAAAGGGGAACAAAGTATTAAAAATCATGAAATTATGCAATTATACGTGAATCTTTGATGTATATGCACTGGAAAATTAAATTAAAAAACAACTTGTGAATATTGGAGGAAACAAATAATATAAATTTAATAAGAGGAATTAATTTTTATAAACAGAACTTTATCAACCTATTATAAAAATGAAACCCGTTATGAGATCTGTTATATAAATTACAAAAATACGCGGTTAAATTTTAAACAACAAAAAAAAACTTATAAAGGTCTAAATATTTTAGTTATTTTTCAATAAAAATTACTCTCAATATAGTAAGATACACGATAAAAAAAAATGAAAAATAAAAATTCGACTACTTTACAACTTTTCTTATGTAATAAATTTAAAAATAAAAATTTCTTAAAAATATTTTATTATTTGCGCTAACTTGAATTTCCGACCATTTAACCATTTCTCATATAATTAATATGAGATTTAAGATAAAAAAAATATTTGATTAATTACGATATGAATATAATAAATTTTCAACCATTTTACCATTTTTCATGTAATTTTAAATTTAAGACTGTTTTAAAAATATGCAATTAATTACGATATGAATATCTTGAATTTTCAAATATTTCCTCTCTTTTCTTATGAGGTAAATTTTAATCTTAAAATTATTTAACAGTTTTTTGTCTGCATTACTGTGAAATACCATAAGTAGGGAATGTCATTTTTCTAGCTTATGTAGACATTTACATAATTATTGCGTGATTTCTTTGGTGAAAGTTGAATAAAATATTTTTGTTAAAAATCAGCAGAAAATCAGAGGGTGGCCTGTTGATTACATGCACTGATGATTGAGTTGTTGGTATGAAATATCGTTTCTTATAAATATTTATTTGACGTGCTTTCACCATTTCTTTCCAGAATGCTGACGTTTATTAGTGTAAAAAATTTCGCACTCTCCAGCATTTCCCCGAATTCGAACTTCCCCAATAATATTTATCTTCTATCAGAAACTGGTTGAAAGTTAGAGACTACTTACTTTTGTAATTTGCATCGGTCAGATCGCATAAAATTCCAGCAAAGCCAGCTTCACACCTGAAATTAATTTGATACAGTTATTCTTCAGCACAATCTAATTCTTAACGTAAATTTTGAAAATACTTAGAAGGTAAGTAAGAGAATTATAGTCATTTGTGCAGTATGCAGATGGGCGGCGGCATGCAATAAGAAAGGAGGCGATTTGTTCACCAACTTGCCTATTTTTCTTTCACTTTTTACATTATTTCGTCTTGTTATTTGCATTATATTTATATTGAGACCGAAGTGCTAAATTTTATAAAATTTTAATGACATAGATACCAAATTTTCCCTTAAAACGAGAGATTCTCTTTTCATATTTACAATGGTAAGAAACTTTACACTCTACCAATTTATTTTTGATTTCACAAATAAAATTTGTTATGATTTTGACTACCACTTCAGCCAAAGAGAAATAATCGTAAAATGTTGCGCCAATGAAACATATCAGTATATATATATTAAATATTGGCGCTGCAGTCACAGCACAATAACCAATTATTTTCTTCCGTCCATTTTATGATTTGTAAGCCAATCTGTTCTCTTAATTTCTTTTATTTTATGATTAAAACTACTACAAGGTTAAGTATCACATAATGGAGAGCTAAAAGGCCCAAATGACTATAACAATAATTTAAACTTTTTAGCAGAAAAAAGTAAAAAATTTGGTCAATGCCAAATAATAATAAGTTAATTTTTTCAACCAAAGAACAAAACGATAAAAATTTAGCAAATGTCAAATAATAATAAGTTTCAGCAAAACAAAAGGATAAAATATGTACCCAAAATCTAATAACAATAACAAAATCTAATAACAATAACTAATATTAAATCAACTACTTGCATCCTTGATGGCCTACATTTTTTTTAAATTAAGTAATCGCCATGTTTACTCTTAGACTTAAGACGTGTGGTGATTTTATTGTTAAATGACATCCGTTATCGAATTCCGTTATCGTCAACATCCTTTATGACAGAAACTTCATTATTATTATATCATACTTTCTTTCAACTACCATAACTCTTTATCGCATTCTTATTAAGAAATGTCAAAAAATTCTATTGAGCAATTTTATGTGTGCTTATCATTATTATTATTCGTTTATTTATTATTTTATGCTGATGGAAAATGAGTGCTAATAGAATATGTGTATTATGAAACATGTCTACTCATATTTCTGTTCAAAGTTCAAAATCAACAACACAGCTTCAGAATTCACGTTTTAGGCACGAGATAATAATTTAAATAAAATGAGTTATTTGAAAATTATAAATTTATTGTTAACAACATGACCTGCACGAGCTGTGGTATCTAAGGTGGTTAAAGCACTAGCCTCCCAATAAAGTAACCCGAATTCGAATCTCAGCGATGACTTGACGATGTGAATTCCACACCCGACTCGTATCGACCACAGTCCTCAGTAATAGACAAATCATGATTTATAGTCCAATTAGCGTCAGGCTAACTGTGGGAAGATTTTCTCTCCATGTAACGCAAATGCGGGTTAGTTTCGTCAAAATGTGCACCACGAAGTTTAGTTTGTCACTATGCATGATCCCAGGGGTTTCTTGGTCTTCTGGATTGGGTTCCAAATTACAAGTCTACGGAATTGAACATTGGTAGTCGTAAACACAAAAATTGAGTCGGCTCTTCAGCGAGAGTTATAAGAAAAAAAAACTACCTGCACACAAAATCGGCTTCACCATTCCTTTCACAACTGCCATGATCACATGGATTTGGATTGCAAATTTCTAAAAAAAAAAAAAATAGTAATATTAAGAGTAAAAAAAATGTGAACGAAAACTTATTTTATACGAAGTTGTTAAAAAATCATCGAATATTGAAAGACCTAATTAATAATTAGTTGATGGATTGGTCAAAACTCGGAAAAGAACATAATATTTTCCTTAATTCCTATCTACTAATATATATATATATATATATATATATATATATATATATATATATATATATATATATATATATATATATATATATATATATATATATATATATATATATATATATATATATATATATCTAATATAAGGGCAACAACCCCTATATTTTGGTGGATTTATTTGTCAAGAAAGCAGGAATAATGAGAACATCTTGTGCACAAGATTTTATTTACTAAATAGATCGTGAAGCCGAAGTCACATCCCCGCTCTCCCGGCTGGAGAGGGGGGGGGGGACAAAGTTCCAGTCAGATCCGACGGAGTTTAGTTGGTAAACATTATACACCAAAAAGTCACGCAAAAACATTGCTCCTGCATTTTATAGGATGATTTTTAGTTGTAAAGAGGCCCAGTCATATGCCTTTTTCTGTATTCTTACGCCTCATCAATTTATTTATTACTCATAGCAAATCGTTTAATCTTTCCTTATATGGAAGTGAAAGATCTTAAAATAACTTCTCTTTTGAAGTATAAATTTAATTATTATTCATTGGCATGTTTTTAGCCTTGAAGTCCCAAAATAGAATTTCTACCCTATCCTTTACTAAAGATATTTAATGAAAAGGAATGAAGTTTTAATGCTTTTATTAATACAAAAGTATTTAATTTTTGTATTACATCCCCCCCAAAAAAAAATTTTGGTAAGCCAAAAAAAATAATAAAATTAAGAATACTATGAATATATACTTTGTGATGGTATGACTGTCCTCTTTCCTACTATAAATAACCTTTTTCCACTATGTGAAAAAAATTATTTACAGCAACAACAATAAAAACATAATAATACAATTTATCTATTTAGTGAACTAAACAGAAAGAAAAATTTAAACATTTTATATAACTATTCTAAAAAAATTTTCAAAAATTTTCACACAAAAATATACAAAATTTTTATGCAAAACGAACTGGACAACAAGTGTCATTTAATCAGAATTTACGATTCTGTGTGGTTAATGGGGTTTTTTACTTGATGAAATTCTGTATTCCCCGTTAAAATGGAAGAAAACAGAATTTCATGAAGCACTGTGTAATTGAGAGATCCAGACTGGATAAAACAAAAATAGTTTTTAATTTAATTTTTTTTTCACTGTGTTGAGAAAAAAAAATTCAAGTTTCCTCGCCAAACATCTCCACACGCGATTCGGATCTCTCAAAAATATAGGGATTACTTCTTCCTTTGAAGAAAGTAAAAACATTTATTTTGAACATTATTCATGATTTAATTTTAACATTTGTGGGTTGTGATATTTCCTAAGTTTTGATACCTGTACTATTTCAAAATTTCGTTTTCTTACACTTTTCTTTTATTTATTTTATGTAATCTTGGTCATTCTTTCTTTTTCCTATTTTTCCTTTGCTTTTTTGTTTTTGTTACCCTTTACATATTTTTTCGTCTGTATTAACCCGATAATGAACGTATCCATTACCTAGATCTATCTCCGAATCATTTGAACTTTTTGGACATTCTTTCTTTCTATTTTTTGATGTTTACTTTTACTGAAACATCCTTAACATTCTATTTTTCGATGCTTACTTTTATTGAAACATCATTCTTTTCTTTTTTCGATGTTTACTTTTTAGAAACATCTTTTTCACCATTTTTAACCTTAACATTTTGAGATATCTGCTGTTTAATGTGCAAAGATAAGTTGTCACTTTTAGAATTAGCAGAGATGATCAGTCTCTTACCAAATAGAATAACAACTGGCCCGACACAATCAATAAACAAACAAAAATCTTTGCAAGTCTACAACCCTACTAAAGCATATGGAAAATCAGTATCAAGTATAAAAACTTAACTGAGTTAAAATTTTCGCCTATCGTAATAAGGGAAACTCGCAAATTTTGTTAAGTGTTAACTGTCCTTTTGTTAGGGTAACATTTAATTTTTCACATTTTTTAATAAGAATATTTAGTTTTGACCAAGTCCGAAAAAGCAAAATTTTTGCAAATTTTCCTTAAGTTTTTATTTTTTATTTTTTTCGATTTCATCGTGATAAATCTTTAGGAAACAAAAGTTTAAAAAAAAATAACTTAATTTTGGTTGCCATTACTAATTTAATTGACGTTTGAACCGCATTTATTTCCTTCAAAAACATTTTAAATGCACTATAAAAACAAAATATCATATTTTTAAAAAAAAAGTAATATAAACACAAAAAATGCAACTCTTAAAAATATTCTATTCAATGATTCATAATAAAAAGTTTTCTCATAACTCATATCTAATTTCAATAAAATATGAACACCCTACTCTCCAACGTCGACCTTCATCAATTTCGCTGAAGAGGAAAAAAAAATCATAATTTAAAAATGAAACGAATATAAATATAAGAAATGCAATCCAACATTAATAATATACTCAATTATTCAGAATAAAAAAAAATTTTGATCACTAAAATATGTAATCATAACAGTATCATAAATTTTGAGAAAGAAGAAAAAAATAATTTATATATCACTTTTTCTTCAATATTTGGCGAAGAGAAAAAAAAATCATTCGCGCACTTCACTTTCTTCTTCTTATTAATCATTAAAAATCAAAGAACTAAATGTTTTAGACAAAAATACTTAAAGGATGCAAAGCTGCATAAAGTTCGAATTAATCCAAAACATATCTTGAAAGCCACAACATCAATTTAAAGTTGATAGGAAAAAATTATTCTTTCTCTTTTTTCTTTCTTAAAATGATTCATAAATTAGAGTGAAGGAGAAATTGAAGCTTATTTTTCTTTAAGTTCTGAGTAGGAGGGAGTAGTAGACCATCGTAAAGCATTCCGGAGTGTAATAACACTTCAACGACGATTAAATCCAAAGCAGTGGGGAGTCCAAGGGTGGTGAAATTTTGAAGCTCAACTATCTAGTTGCATCCTTCGCCTTCAGAACGTTAAACATAAAATGCAGCACACACAAAAGGAAGGTAGTACACTAACGGAAAGTACCACTGGATGTAGGTATCATTTAAACAAATGAAAAGTTTGACGATTAAAGAATTTGTTTTTTGTTGAAGATACTCGATGAATTATTGATTACCATGAGTTGCAGAAAAATTTGACTTGATAAATTTTCAACTGTCCATGCGAATGAGATATTCGATATTTTCGATGCATTTTTTCACCGCTGATTTTTCCGAAGTCCCAGCCGGGCTCCGCTAATCTTAATTTTTGAGATAGAAATGCGTAAATTTCCTCCGCAAGCAACTATGCTGCCGACTTCTAATATAAGGGCAACAACCCCTATATTTAGGTGGATTTATTTGTCAAGAAAGCAGGAATAATGAGAACATCTTGTGCACAAGATTTTATTTACTAAATAGATCGTGAAGCCGAAGTCACATCCCCGCTCTCCCGGCTGGAGAGGGGGGGGGGACAAAGTTCCAGTCAGATCCGACGGAGTTTAGTTGGTAAACATTATACACCAAAAAGTCACGCAAAAACATTGCTCCTGCATTTTATAGGATGATTTTTAGTTGTAAAGAGGCCCAGTCATATGCCTTTTTCTGTATTCTTACGCCTCATCAATTTATTTATTACTCATAGCAAATCGTTTAATCTTTCCTTATATGGAAGTGAAAGATCTTAAAATAACTTCTCTTTTGAAGTATAAATTTAATTATTATTCATTGGCATGTTTTTAGCCTTGAAGTCCCAAAATAGAATTTCTACCCTATCCTTTACTAAAGATATTTAATGAAAAGGAATGAAGTTTTAATGCTTTTATTAATACAAAAGTATTTAATTTTTGTATTACATATATATATATATATATATATATATATATATATATATATATATATATATATATATATATATATATATATATATATATATATATATATATATATTTCGGTTGTGGCCACGGAATTTGATCATAAAACGAACTTTAAACGAAATCTTTCATATAACCCTCTGACAAAGAATTTTTATCAAATTTTTCAAAGTTTTTTTATTATTTTTTAGTAGTTTAGATCAAAATAAGAGAAAATTATTATATTTAGCAATTTAATAATTTATGGTTATCAAATACGAGATTAAACACTAGTATCTTTTTCTGCGTTGAACGTAAAATCTTTCAAACACAGCTCATTTTCAAACAATAATTTTTCAAGTTAGCATTTATTAGCAGTTAATTTGTTCTTAGAGATAAAAATTATCCCCCTTTAAATTTACAAAATCAATTATTTGTAAAATTTTTTCATACGAATTTTAAAAAAATTCCAACTACTTTTTTAGAATTTTATAGTTTTGTACAAATATAATTTTGATAATTTAACAGGTTTTTTTTTGTTACTGTTAAACTGTATTTTATAATTAAAGATGCCAAAATATCATTTTGCTTGTAATTAAAGCATCAGAAATAGTTTAATTACCACTCTCTACGTTTTTAAGCGCAGCTTGCACTACTTTAAATTAATCATATCAACCACTCGAACTCTAAAAAGCTTTCAACCAAAAGGGAAGGCTATCAATTTTGCGAAAATGTAAAGTGCTGGTAGTAAAAATACCTCATTTCACGAATTTTCTTTTCTTTAATTTCACGAAAAGTATAAAAGGTCTATGACTACAATATGCACAAATAAGACAGGACTGCCAACTTTCTCCGCTTTTTGTAAAACTTTATTCTAGTGGTAACTAAATTAAGTTTTAATGCATATTGTTCATTCATTTAAACTTATTTTCCACACCACTACGAATAAATGATTCAGAAGTTCATATGCGAAGCCGCAATGCTCTTGCTGTGTCGTGGAGAGGCTTTTAAAATGTTGGCTAAGTTACCACATAATCTGAAAACTTTGGATTTAAAAAGTCGATCACTCTGTTTAATATTTTACCACAAACATGATAGTTGGCTGACCTGTTAAAACATTGACCTACTGAACCTAACCGTACTGAAATTACAAATAAAGAGTGTGGGTGAAAATGGTTGAGGAATAAATATTTAAAATTTATAAGTATTCTGGTAGATATTTTTCTGTTAAATTGATTTTTAAAGTGAAATGTTACTATTAGAATAACACAAACATCTATGTTTCCAAAAATAATCTTAACCCCTTAACTTGAGCGCTCGAGTTAATTCGAGCTCGCTAAACAGGCCAAACTGTGCACACTCGAGATAATTCGAGCGGCGTTGTATTTTATGCTGCTATATTTTTTCACACTCCAATATAATCGTGGATTGAAAATAACAATGCGAAAGATAAGAAAAGAAATCGTTTTATTGATATTTATCAGTTGCATAGAATTGTAAGCTATAACACTTATTTATTCAAGAATAAAATAGCCTTGTCCATGGAACAAAAGGGCAGTATATCAAAATTGTCCACCAAAAGACAATGTTCTAAAGTTCTTCTTTTAGATTAAAAAAAATTTTTTTTTCAAAAAATCTGTGCGTTAAGGGGTTAACATGTGAAATAACTAAATTAATTTGGTTTTTTAATTTTTGTTTTTCACTTTAGTTTAAAAATATCAATGTTGTAAGCTCTTGTATTAAAATTTTTACTGAGCAATATTAGTTAAAATGTGATGTCTCTATCAGAAAATGGCAAAAATATCATAAATATACAACTATTTTAATTTTAATGCGATGCTGTGGCCATTCGTTAACTGTTATAGTTACATTCCCAGAAACTAATATTGTGTTAGTATTAAAATTTAATGAGTCAATTTTGGTTAAAATGTGTTACTTCATTCAGAAAATGAAAAGAATATCCCAAATCTACAACAATTTAAAATCTATTAGAGCGCCGTGGCCACAGGTTAACGATTACAGCTATATTCACGAAAATAATTCAAAGCTATTTCTAAATTTTAATTCAACAGTTATAACAAAGGAACAGATGGGAAAAAATGAAATATGTAAATACAAACAAACTCATTGTTTTAGAAACGTCAAAAACAGGAATGAAAATCATATCTATGTACTGGTTCTACATATATTCTAAGTATTTTATTTTGTGAATCTAGATAAAATGTCTTAAATAGATATGAATGCAAATATTGGGAGAGGATAAAAGAAACCGTTGCTAACGGCAATAGAACTGATAGATAAGATAATTGCAAAATATTGCTTTGAACAAACAGATACGAAAAATAGTGCCCTTTAGGAGATTACGGTATTTCTTATGTATTAAACAATCCTCTAACGGAGTATGAAATGTTGACAAACTTATTGTATAATTATTTAAAAAAAGTTTTTTTCTTCTTTTTTTTTAAAGAAAATGTTCTTAAAATAAATGTACATTTATATCTATACCATTGTATCAAAAATGTTTCCAGAAATCAAAGCAAGATTTGAGTTTTGTGTTATACCTGCAATAAAATGATATCAGTGAAATAAAATGACAGCTATTAGTTCAGAGACATTAATAATGAAGGGCTGCAAAGAAGGGCAATATGATTTCAATGTTCAGAAACATTTTGAGCAATGTATTGAGTCATGAAATGAGTTTGTGTAATATCCTGTTTTGATGTTCTGAATTAGCACACCACGTCATGCGATTTAATGCGGTAGAACTTTTTCTTTAGCGTCTTTTTCTAATTTTTTTTAGTTATAATTTTATTTTATTCTTACAATTTTGTTCTTATAATTTTATTTTATTCTTATTCTTTTATTTTATTCTTTAGTTATAATTTTATTTTCTAATTTTATTTTATTTACTGGGTGGCGCAGTTGGTTTGTCGTCGGCCTTCTGAGCCCAAGTCTGCGGGTTCGATCCCCGGCCCAGACACCGGACTTTCGGGATGCAGAAAATCCTTAGCGGCCATGTCGTATGATTATGCGGCATGTAAAAGATCCCTAGAGTCCCTTATTGGCTCTTGGTATTTCCAGCAAAATTAAATTCCTAGTGCACTTTAGCATCCAAATAAGAGTCTCGGTGCTGCCATCTAGTGTGGCAGAAACTAGACGTCCAAATTAACATGGCCAACGGTATCTCACCCATTGTGGTGGTCCTGAAAGAGTGGATACCACTTCTGGAGAACGCACTAGGTCTGCTCATGTGTGCGCACTTGTGCAGCTCATTGGAAATTTGGATTATTTATTTATTATTTATTTGAATTATTATTGAGTATTTATTATTTATTTGAAGCTGAGATTTATTCCAACAAACACACAGTAAACGGAATAAACGCAATTCAGCAACATTTTTTTCAAAAAAGGATATGAAAACTTCAACAAAAGTGTGCGTATATGACAACACAACCGGGATGCTCAGGAGAGAGTGCTCGCCGATTCTCAATGATCCAGATCCTAACCCCTGCCATAGCTGGTAAATTGGAATTGTACTCTTGGATTCCGAATATAAGTGCTGACGTATAATATTGGCAATAGTAGACGAATCATGGGTTAGAATCCCTTTAGTGTCGGGCTAACCGAGAGAGTCTTTGATGGTTTTCCTCCCTATGTAACTCAAATGATGGTTAGTTCTATCACAACAGACTCTACAAAAGCTAGCTTGATTCAATACTTTATTCAATAGTTCCCTTGTCTTCTGGGTCGGGTTCAAAACTACAAAGCTATGAATTTGATTGTCGTTTACCAAATAGCGGGTCGGCTGTTCAACGCATGTTATTAGTCAAAAGAAAAAGAAAAAGACGGAAGCTGATACCCCACTCCATGCATACTGTATAACTCATAACACACACAAAAAATCAAATTTATAGTTAAAAAAATATGTGTTACCAAACAAAATTAAAGTTTGCTTAAATTTTTAGACTTCCCGCTGATAAATTTTTAAACATAGAGAAGGTTTTTTCGTATGATAAAAACACAAAAAACAATTTCCTGAATCACCAAAATATTAACTCCATGTACAAAAACAACAGTATGAATTGTATTTTTATCAATTGATTGGTGAGAAATATGGAAATTTTATGAATTGATTGGTTGATTAATTATATTTCGCTTTATAAACTTGATGATTATTCATAGTTTTATTTTTAGTTTTAATAATATTTAAAAAAACATGTCATTTTTTAAAAAATTTTATTATTTCTTTAAGAGATAATGTGACGAATGAATTAGAAATTCGTCGTATTCATCATTCATTGAATTGAATTTTGAAACGTATCTGCAGATCAGCTTATTTACACTTCAGAGTATTCATAAAGAGTTAATTATTATTAAAGTTTTATTAGTTTAGTTATAGTTTATTAATTTAGCCTTATTATTTAACACGTTCAAGCCGGCGTGACCCACCGGTGGGTCACGCTAGATTGTCTCATCGGGCGGCTCACCGGAGTAAAAACTAGTAACAAATAAATTTCATTTTTTAGTTTTTTTCCGGGAATAATAAAAATCCATAACTACCAATTGTTCTTAACGGATACAATTTTTATATTGAATTGCTTCTTCGCCGTGATAAATTTACTTACAGTGAATTGTTATTGTTGAGAATAGATTAACTCTTCCCGAATATTATCTAATATTGAAATAGTTCTTCTACCAGTATTTTCTCTATTCCGTCCCGCTTTCAGGCGCAACACCCGGCGTGAACGTGTTAATCAAATGCTAGGTAAAAAGAAAAACTCGACTGTCGAGAATCAATAATGATAAAAAGATTGCTCATCAATAATATGCTTAGTTCTTGATATAGTTCTCTAATTTTTTATTGCTATGAAATGTCAGTTTTTTTTCGCTTTTTGTTGGCACCATTTTATTGCAACAAATAGCGCCAAATTTTGATCTTTTAGAATCTTGGGAATCAATTATTTACCCATTTGTCACCCGTATTTACATTTTGGAAACAAGTCTTTTTTTCATAAAGATAAAGACGTTAACTTAATTATTTTCCTCTTAGTATTTATTTTACAAAATTAAAACATTCAATCAATTAAAACGTTCATATACAACATAATACTGCACATCATTTAAATGCGATTTTTTTTTTAAAAAAACTGAAAAAGTAACAACCAATGGAAAATATTTATAATGCTTAACCCTTTGATGCAGATGGGATACCGGTGTCTTTTTTCGATGTTTTTTTCAGACGCTCTTATAATTACAAACAAAAATATATTTCTTTATTTATAAAAAACAGTCTAATAGTTACATAAAAAAATCTATTAGATTATCGGAATTATATTTGTAAAAAAATATAAAATCCGAAAAAAGTGGTTTAAAAATGTTTTTTTTTTCATTCGTATTCACAAATTTATCAATAATAGATTTTGTAAATTATAGAAATTTCACTAATGAATAACTATTTCTTTTATGTTTTAAATAACTGCAAATAAGCGCAAATCCGAAAAATTATTGTTTGAAAATAAGCCGTGATTGGGAGGGTTTACTTTTGACGCAGAAAAGGGCACCGGTGTGTCGTGCTGTATTTCATAACCATGAATTATTAAAATGTTTAATATGATAAGTTTTCACTTGTTTTGACGTAAATTATTAAAGTTGACCTAAATAATTACATAAAATCTAATTTAATATCAAATAACAAAAAAACATGATAAATATATGGGTTAATTGAAAATTCTACGTCAAATGGTTAAACACATCTTACGACCTTTTATGATTAAGGCAGTTTAAACGCCGTGTTCTTTCTGAAAGAAATGGATACATAAATAAAAATTAGCACTTGAGCCATTGAATAAAAACTCACCAACACAGCCATTAACTTTCGGGTCGGATGTCTTATCCTTTATCCTGTAGCCAGGCGTGCAAGAGCAACTATAACTACCAATGAGATTCTCGCAAGTGGTATGTTTAGGACAAATTCCGTCCATCAGGCATTCGTTTACATCTAAACACATACGATTATAAAAAACTTAGTCCAATTTTTGAAACAGTTATATTTTGTACAGTACAAATGAAAAGAAAAACTTTTTACCAACAATATTTCACTAACAATTAACAAGTATTTTCTTCTTCTTTCAGGGCACTACAGCCTTTTACAGGCCAAAACCGTTCTAAGTATTCTTTGCCATCTGGTTCTATCCGCAGTAAGGCTTTTCCAGTTCCCCTTATTTACTATATGAAAGTCCTTCTCCTCCGTGACAAGACAACTACTTGGTGGTCTTCTTCGTTTTCTTTTTCCCATGGGATTAGTAAAAGTGAACTTTTTTACTGAACCAACATTGTCAGATCGAAAATTATATGTCCAACCTATCGTAATCTATTGCTTTTATGACTGTAACAATATCAGATTACTACAGGTTTTCGGTAAATTTCAAAGTAAAACAGGAGTCTTCAGCTATTATTCTCATGGACAGCACCAAATATTTTTCTTAAGATTTTCCGCTAAAAGGTCAATAATTAACTTTCATGCAACATGGTTATTGTTCAGCATTCCCTCCCATAAAGCAGAATAGGTCGAATTAGTGCTTCATAGATGATAGTTTTTATTTTTAAACTTCGAAACCTGGTCGACGGTTGACACGGTCGACGGTTCATTTAAGAGTCGTAAATAAATGATGTTTTAAAAAGTAAGAAAATAAAATTTTTACAAATGATAAACAAGTGATATTTTAAAAATTGTGAACAATTGATATTTTACAAATAATAAACTAAGCAAAAGGTAGCAGTACGCAGTAAAAATAAGCAGTAAGTGTTTAGTGTTAGCATAAGTGTTACAGTTAGCAGCAAGTATTTAAAAAATAATTGTATACTTATGCAAAATTTTAACGCATTTATGTAATTTTTATTTATTTAAAGGAGTTAGGGAAATGTAATGATTAGTTCAGAGATAACATTTATACACCAAACTGATCTTCTGTATTTTATCTAGATAGGTACTGTACAATAACACAAAGAAATATCATAATTCCTGCATAGAAATAGAAGTGTTATTTTAGTAAAAAAAAATCATGAACAATTTTAAAATGTGGCTTATCATTATATTTACCCATGCCCTTCATTTATAAAGTACTATATTTATTCTGTGGGATTATGAAATCATCAAATGTTTTCGGGGAGATAGGTCGATTAAGAATTGTGTAGCAATCTGTGTCAGGATACGACATCTTATGGTTCCCTCCCCATTATGAACTGGCTGTTCGTGTTCATTTAAAACGGCAGTATAGTTCATCTTAATTAGAATTTAGTGTTTTACGTTTTTTAGCTATTATTGCATAAAATTGCAATCAAATAGGCCCATAAATAGGAATTTTATCGTAATTTAAAGATCTGGTGACTAACTTGTCAACTTGTCTTCAATTTGTTTACCACATTATTACACATTACAATAGATTATTTATGCGTTTTTTCAAATGCAGATTCCGACAGTAATACCAGAAAATATAAAACTAACATAAAATTGTGGTAATTTCCTAGCCTTCAACAACTGCGGAATTTGAAAAATAATTTTCATTTTTTAGTGGTTTCTAAGGCAAATTATTCAATATCTAAACATTGCAATAAATTGGAATAAAAAGAATTATGTCCATCTTTACATATAAATAATTTAAACAGATATGTAAGAGATAAATTGCCAAATTTTTTATACTATCAAGTTTAGATAGAAGGAAATTTTATTTAAATTCTACTTGTTTTAAAAATTTCTACCTTAGGTCTGTACCACGGTGAAACATATTTTTCAAAAACCTCAAAAGTTTTATTTTATTTTATAACCAGTGATAAACTGCGGATCAAAATCTAAGTTTACGACTATCAATGTTCACGTCGTAGTCTTGTAATTTTGAGCCCAACCCAGAAGAACGAGGGATTTCCAGAATCAAGCACTATGAGAAATTAGCCTTCATTGAGAACTTTTTGATGGAACCCCCTCACATTTGCGTTGCATGGAGAGAAAAAACCACGAAAGCTTTCCAAGGTTAGCCCGATGGCAAGAGGATTCTAACCCAAAATCCATCTACCAATCGGGGCGAGCCGGGAACAGAATTCGTATCAACCAGACACCACTTGGGTTCGACTTTAAGTCACCTCATTTGGAGGCGAACACTCGATCTCCTAAGCATCCACGACTCAACATCAAACTTTGGAAGAAATGGATAATTCAGATAAATACTATAATAAGTGTGCACGAACAGCCAGTTCATAATAGAAAATCAATTCTTTCGGGCACCATGGTGGGTATCTAGGCAATTTTCAATTCTCATAATGTGCTTACCTTTCCACCAAATACTGATTACGGAATCAAATAAACCTGGTATAGTATCATAATAAAATAGCGGGGCATTAGCTCTCTAATATATTATTTTTTATGATGATTTACCATTGCACGTTTCAATAAAAGAGTTGGAATCTGCGAATGGGAAGACCTTGGTTCTCATCTCATAACCAGCACCACATGTGCAGTTGAAAGATTTGTTGGAGTCTGAGCTGGTACACACTGTTTCTGATCCACAAATCTGTTCCTTGAAGTCCATATCACATGGGTCTGATTTTCTAATCGATACTAGTTAGAAAAAATATATTTTTAAAGCTACAAATAAAATATTTAAAATTCAGTTTTTGAAGACATTTAACTTACAAAGTAATCTCAATTGTAAATTTACAATTTAAAGTACACAATACATAGCAATATAAATGGAATATCAGAAATTTTGATGTAGAATTCCTTCAGAATTTCATTATTTTTTAATACTAGGATATTCAAAATCCAAGATAATTAGCTAATTTGTTTCAAATTAATTTTAAAACATGAGTGGTATAGAATCTAGTGCAAAGAGCAGTAAATGTTTATGTTTATTACCTTACTAAGGAGGGAGCACAACTGCGAAAAATTTTTAAAATCGGATCACTAGTTCCTGCTTATAATTGTAAAATCAATTGTTTAATAGCTACAAGTACAAAGAAGTTTATCTAGAAAGTGCTTAAAAAAACGTCAGCTATGCACTAAATCGGAAAAAAGTCTCTAAAGTTGTTTATGCAACAACAAAAAATGGAAAGCAGTAGCACTGTAGAGAAAAAAAACTAGAAAATACTGCTGCTTATATATATGTTTCCGCATATAACCCGTTCCCGCAGTGGACACCTTAACCCGTTAACGGGCCCTTTATTTCTAGTAAAGGTAAATTAAAGTATTTTTGGAATTGAAATTGTTTTAAGAACAGTAATTGATATATAAAAAAAAACTCATTTAGTTTATAAAAATGCCATTTTTTTGGTGGTAAATATATTTAACATGACCTATTAGGAACTTACTGACTTTTATTTTTCTTTATTTATAAAATAAATTCCTTAAATGCTACACACTCCAAAAGGAATTATGTATTTATAACTCTTATACGTTTTTTAAAAGTGACAAATGGTTACCAATTTTATTCAAACTCACTTCAAGAAAGCTGAAGTTATTGAAAAATGGAAACCTAAATTAAAAGTGGTAAAACATGGTGGTAAGTATACTTACCACGGCTTCAAAAGGGTTAACATAATAAAAACTAAGTTTTTCCGGCCTGTCTTAGGTGTTCTGCCTACCGAGCATATTCTTGATTGCCTCACAAAATATAATTTTTAAGAGCACCCACTCATGATTATTGATTTCCTGACATTGTAAACATCATGGGCTTAGAATAGCTTGGTTAAACATGGAGCTTAACAACAACAGAATAAAAAATATTTTAATTTATTCGCAACTTGATTAGCAATTTAAAAAAAGCTTTTTTAGATGAAAAATGATATGAAAAATATTTCAAATCAATAATACATTAACATGAATTTCTCTTTTACAGAAAATAGCTAATAATGTGGCTCATTCATAATTAAATTTAAAAAGAATGTATTTTGCTTCAAGTTTAATTACAAAATACTTTAGTACAGGAAACTCAAATTTAAAATTTTAAAAAAAAATTATAATAAATATTTTGTAACTTAGAAAATTTTTAATTAAATTCACTCAAATACATGGTATTTCTAAATTGGTTAAGAAATTTTGAAAAGTAATTTAGTTTTTGTAAATATTAATTTTCATTTACCAAAGTGTAGAAGAAAAGTGCCAATTATGCGATAACACTCTAATATGCTATTTGTAGGCAAAAAAAAGATGATAATCTCAACAAAAAAAACTATCGAAAACTCATATGAAGTATGTCAAAAGATGACAGATTGAAAACAGATGTCTTCTATTTGCTGTAAGGCGAGCATGATATTGTTGGTCAAATACAATATTTCCTCCGTCTCGAATTAGTTGCTAAGTTTAGATCGAAAATTGTGTCCCAAATTAGTTTCTAAATTTCAAATAGGTGGAGTCATAAATAACTATCAATGCAGTTTAGTAGATCGACACCAGTAAAATTACACTATTAACCTTTTTGGGACGGGCGAGTCAAAAAGGTATTCGTACGGAATCAGAATCAGGGTAATAAAAAATAAATAAAAATCGGTAGCTTAAGTTTGGGGACAGCTAATTTGACAGACTTATTTTTGCTTTCACTTTAAATCTAACACATTCAATCCCTTTGTGTTAAAAGTGTTACTATACAATTTTTAAATCGAACTAAGGAGTGATGAATTAAATAAAGCAAACTATCATTACCCCGCCCACAAGTTAGCTGCTATAAAAAAATTTGGCTATCAGTTTTATCTTTTCTTACCCCGATTATCGACACCCTTAGAATGCATATATGTCTCGATGAGGTTAATAAATTCACTAGCTGGAAGATAATTTTACGCGATTACTGGTGAAAGAGTCCTTACAAAATGATGCCAGCGTGCCACTCCTGGAATTTTGAAACAAATTTAGTATTGATTTAAGGAGACAATGCTTAATAAGTACATGATGTTAATTGATAGCATAGCACTCTGAAAAATGCTAAAATAAAATCATGAAATCCTCAATAGCAATAATCAGTGCAAAAGTATTCAAATGTATCAACTAATTTGGGACAGAAAGAGCATTATAAGTTCATCATATTGTGTTAATCCTATTAGTTCATTATTATTTTTATTTAAAGGTAAATGAATTCTTTTCTGTGTTTCATATATTCTTTTTGATGAAATTGTCTACAAATAGTCATGATCCAAGATTATAACAGAGTTTACGTATTTAATTAGTTTTTTGTAATACCTTTGTACTCACCCATATTATACCATATTTTGCAGAAAAAAATTGCAATGCTTTTGAGTATGGTAAATTTTACCGGTTCCTTAAGATTTACATCGGTCACATGTTCTACATTAAATATAAATCCAAGGAACATCATAAAACCATCTTCTAATCTTAAGCTTAAAAAAATTGGCAAATATTACTCCTATACTTTTAGACTTCATATTTAACAAGGATTCTAAATATATATACACACAGAGATGCCAACTTGCTCCGGACAGCAAATATATATTTTAAAGTGGTAGTTTATCAATTGTAATCCTTGGTTTAATAAATTCAATTTAGTAGATTTTTATCCACCACTATTTCTAAATAATTATTAGATTTATATAATTCACCACTTTTTTAGTACTAATGTCATGCTATACCTCTTTTAAAAAAAAAAGCAAAAATAGTCAAATATATGCAAAATTTACTTTGTAGTTATTTACCGTTTTTGTAATTATTTTATCTTGTCCGGAGCAGTTGGCATCTCTGTAAACATTAATCATACCCTCCAACTGCTACGGAATTTCCGTAGTTTCAGAAATCTTCTTTTCAGACGGTAGCAAAATTAATGTCTTAATATTTAAAAAAAATTAATTTTAGCGTAACTTGTCCACTATTACTTATAAAAGTGCAAGCCATATGGCTAGATTCTTAAGTTCTGATAAAAGTTTTATGAGAGATCCATTTGCTTTAAAAATTTCTACTCTGGTTCGCTACCACTAGAAAGAATTATTTTCAAAATCTTCATAAGTTGGAGGGTATGCATTATAAAGGGTTGTTTTTTCAGAATACCATGTATATTAGCATAAAAAGTTAATGCATATTACTCACGATCGCTTTTTAGTCGATCTTTTTTTGAAATTAAAGATGGAGGAATAAGGCATTTATCGACTGAATTTTCTCCCGATACGCAGAAATCAGGTAACCTAATTCGTTTCAAATCTTCTTCTGTGATTGATATAAATTGCAGTTCTATTTTACAGAGATAAGAATTCCCATTTTTCCTGAAAAAGAATGATATAATTGATTTTACAATATACTGGACAATATCATTGATACTTTCCCTTATTATTATTCTTTCAAACTGATTTGCATTCAGTAACAGGATTGATTCGAATATCCACAGATCAGTTAATTCGAATCTTTGGATTTCAATCCGTAAGTAATTCGAATAAACTAATTCAAATCAGCAGGTTATTCTAATCAATAGAAGTGTTTCGAGTCACCTGCTATAAATAAAATGGTTTTAAAGTCAATTTTTCCCCCTCCTCCGTCTTACTTACCCTGATCAGTGAAAGCGATAAAACCAGTAAAGATGATTTGAAAATATTGATTACGCATGTTTTTTTATACTTAATTTTTTTTTTAATTTTTTTTTTATAAATCTCTTTCACAAAATTGCTTAGAAATGTTTTCAACGCTTTCGTTACGGCAGTCCGCTCGGCTGAAGCGACGCTACTCAACGAAGCACCACACCACGAAGTATCCCATTAGCTGATGTTCGGATTTTTTTATTTAATTATAAAATAACAATATATTTGGAGATTTTTCAAGTACTATAAAAAAACTTTAACAAAACATATCAAGCGCATTTAGAACATACTTTTAGTGGTATAAATCCAATATAGGTAAATGAGATATTAGTCAGTAGCAGTTTGAAGTAGATTATGCCGGTTATCGAACGGGTATCCGAGTATATGACCCAGGCTAGAGCCAGAGATGCCAACTGCTCCGGACAAGCCGAAATAATTAAAAAAAAAACGGTAAATAACTACGAAGTAAATTTTGCAAATATTTGACTATTTTTGCTTGCTTTTTTAAAAGGCATAGCATGATATAAGTACCATAAAGTAGTGAATTATATAAGCCTACAAATTATTTAGAAATAGTGCTGGATAAAAATCTACCAAATTGAATTTATTAAACCAAGAATCACAATTGATAAACTACCACTTTAAAATATATATTTGCTGTCCGGAGCAAGTTGGCATCTCTGTAGAGCCCCTGAATTAGACAGGCCGACTTATCATTTATTGTTGGAGCAAAGAGCTAACATAAGCACAGCTAATAAATATTTTCAAGTGGTAGTTTATTAATTGTAATTTTTGGTTTAATAAGTTCGATTTAATAGATTTTAATCCACCACTAATTCTAAACAATGCGTAGGCTTATATAATTCACCACTTTATAGTATTTATTGCCGACGCCTCATATCATAACTATCAAAACAAATAATTTCATCAACCATTCTGAAAATAACGTTTACTCATGCTGATACAATTCTGAACAACTCCAAAATCAAACAAACACAGTTTAGAGCAAGCTGCTCAATTTATTTTTGATTCCTTTTTAGTTATTCAAGCAAAGAGCTTGAAACATTCATAAGAGCAACTCCATTGCCTGCTTACCTCATTACTCAACCAAAACTGTTCAAAAATTCCAGATGAATGGGATAGGGGCCGCTTCGCGGCCCAGGTGCCCAATAAAATCTGAACACTAGGACTAGTATTTATTGCCAGCACCAGAAGGAAACACCTCCAGGAACTCATCTCATGATGAAGGGGTAAAGGGCCGTTCCGGCCTCAGGCACCCCGGCCAACCAACAAGACAAGTATTTATTGCATGCTTTACATTTTCAAAAGCAAACAAATATTGTCAACTATTTGCAAAATTTACTTTGTAGTTATTTACCGTTTTTTAAATTATTTTGGCGTGTCCGGCGCAGTTGGCATCACTTTAATAACATAACTAATACTAACATAACGTTAACTTGCGAACTTGTTTGCTCCAATATTGCTTGATAGGTCAGCTCTGATAGTATAGGAGCCTTAACCCAGGCTAAATACGGTTCTCATACACACACAACATTACGTGGATGCCGGTTAAATATGCCGCTTGTTCACATAGGTCATCATCAATTACGGCTCAATACAGCATTCATTCATACAGAGTATCGTGCGGATGCTGTTTAAATACGGCCACAGTTACATTATTTTTTATTATTTACCATATATTACTCAAACCTACCAAATAACTTAACATATCCCAGTGTTTTGCATATTTTCATACTATTTTTTTATTTTAATACTGCTTACCAGTAGTTATTATATCATCTCCACAATCTTAACTGCTAAATCAATACACTGCTATTTGCTTTTATTTTTATTATTTTTATATTATCTACTTTTATATTAGTAGAAAAATACTTCTTTCAATTTTTCAACATCACTATACATTATGTCTTTACATATCTTACGTGGATTCGATATTCTCTTTTTTATCTACATAGAATCTATATTATTACTAATATAATTATTACTTCAATACCCTAAAATATATTTTAAATAATATTCCCTAATTTAACTCTTCATATTCTCTTGAAAAATATACCCTTAATATGTATTTTTATTTCTATCCACCTCTCTTGAAAACCTATCACTAAATTGTCTTGGTGGCGGCATCTATCGTAGACTTTTAATGAATGTTTTCATCCTTCTAAAATTAGAAGAAATCAAGCTAATCTTTCTCTATATAGATTTAAATTGTCAATCTAAATCATTATTTAAATGTAATCTCAACTTCAACTAAGTAATTTTTAATTTTTCAATCCCCTAGCACAAATTTTCTTTCTTTAATTCCCCTTCTCATCAAAATGTTCCTATAGCTCTTCAAATGCTGCTGACATAACTTACTTATTTAAATCTTTAATTTAATTTAAATCTAATATATTTTATTTGTATCTATTTGAATCCATTTGTATTTTTTGTTTTGGTTATTATTATTTGTTTTTTTTCTCTTTTTATTATTTGTTTTTTTTTTCCTTTTTTTTTAATTTTTCTTTTCTTTATTCTTTATTGTGTCCTTTCTCTTGAAAACATCCTTTTTTACACTTTTAAATAAATTATGGAGATTATTATGGAGATACATTATGCAGATACCAGTTCGACTACCTTCACTTAACCTTTTTAAAAAAAAAATTTCTCAATTTGTCTAATCAACATTTCCAGCTACTTTCTCCCTCTCAATCAATATATCGTAAGTACGAGCCTTGCTGCTCAGGAACTCCGTTGCTTAAAAGGACACCCTTCACCCTTAGTTGAATACGACTCTCGTACACACAAGTCATCCCGTGGATGCTGGCTAAATAACGTGCTTGTACGCACAAGGCATTTCGTGGATCCGGCTAAATAAGGTGCTTGTACACACAAAGCATTCCGTGAATGCTGGCTAAATAAGGTGCTTGTACACACAAGTCATCCCGTGGATGCTGGCTAAATAAGGTGCTTGTACACACAAGGCATTCCGTGGATGTTAGTTAAATAACGTGCTTGTACACACAAGGCATTTCGTGGATGCTGGCTAAATAAGGTGCTTGTACACACAAGGCATTCCGTGAATGCTGGCTAAATAAGGTGTTTGTACACACAAGTCATCCCGCGGATGCTGGCTAAATAAGGTGCTTGTACACACAAGGCATTCCGTGGATGTTAGTTAAATACGACTCTCGTGCACACAGGTCATCGCGTGGATGCTGGCTAAATACGGTGCTCGTAACGAAAGGGTTCAAAATCTCATACATGGATATTTGTATTTAAAAACAAAATTGTATCAAATATCAAAATAGTAGTTTATTTATTTATTTATTATTATTATTTCATTATTTATTTATTATTAATTTTTTTTTCTTGAGGGAGGTGTTTGATACAAAGTACTAGCGTATTTTAAAGAAAAGAAAATAATAATATTAATAAGTACAC
Source organism: Parasteatoda tepidariorum (assembly GCF_982258835.1). NCBI lineage: Eukaryota > Metazoa > Arthropoda > Arachnida > Araneae > Theridiidae > Parasteatoda > Parasteatoda tepidariorum. The sequence continues at coordinate 37,425,340 of NC_141759.1, forward strand.
TCAGAGATTTCCTCAATATATGTAAAAGCTGTTAAAAGTTTGAATATTCCATTTAAAATAATATGCTTTCATTAATTTCTTTCATATTTTTTTTTTCATTTACTGCATAAGACATTCCAAGCATCTTTTATCGTTTCAATTTTTAAATCATTCATAAAACTTACTTACCTGCAATTTAGAACGTTAAGTTGAATAAGTTCTGGAAATATCTTTGAGAACTACCAAAAAAAGAAGAAACAATATTTAAAGAAGGAAACTTTTGCTTCAACAAAAAGAACAGCTTATTCGTAAATAAAATGAATTTTAATTGTAATAAAAAAGAACCCTATTGACAGAGTAAAAAAAAAATATTTTTCAATTAGACATATCTTTAAGAAGACAAAAGTAACCATTAGAATAAATTAGCCGTTAAAAATCTTTGTTTACATTTGTGATAAAACAGTTGTGATTCGTTAAAATTAAAAGATGTGCTAAGATAAGGAAATTATCTTAAGAAAACATTATTTAAAATGAAACATGGTTAGAAATAAATATAGTAGCACAATTTACAGATTGGATTAATCAGGATGGTCACAATCAAGAACTATTTTAAATGCTGTAGAAAAAAATGGGAAAATCAAATTTTTTTCATTAATTCTTATCTTCCAAACTATATTTGATATGTTTTTTAAATTAATACCAACCATACAATATATATTTCTGTTTCTTTAATTATCTACAGAAACATATTCGTTTATTGCAAGGAATGTATTTACATAATAATACTGGCCAACTAATTTCTTAAGACTTGAATGTACAGTTCGCCAAAAAAAAAAAAAAAAACGGGCCACCCCGAATAACTTTTGATCTAATGATGGGTACTTCACTCAATCTTAATGACTCGCGGAGGAGACTTCAAATATGCTAATTCATAAGTGCAGACGTAATTTTCAGTTACGAAATAGGACACAAAAACGTTCTTTCTCAGAACAAACCTACCTTTTTTTCGACGGATTCAGATTTCTGACCTCCAAAATATGAGGGGTAGCTGCAATCTGGAAAATACAGTCCCGATAGTTTGGTCAGGAGGATGATCCAAAATTTGAACCCCTTAATATTAATTTTACTTTTTGCTTATTTCCCCATATCTCGAGAACATTTTAAGCGAATTGAAAAATTTATGCAGGCAATTATAAAATTCGTTTATTGAAAGATAGTTCCATGTATAACATAAATTTTAATAAATATTTATTATTTGTTATTATTTTACTTAACAGCAGTCAAAAGAATTTTGAAAAGTAACTTTTACAATTTTTTACATCATTTTAAAGTATGTAATTTTACATGGCAAAATACAAAATTTGAGCGAAATTGGTTGAATAGTTCCTGAAAAATAGAATTTTAAATGTACGACTTTTTTAAGATAATCACCAACTGTTCAAAACTGTTTTTTTTTTTTTTTTGTCTGAGCAACTTCTGCCTAAGGACATTTGTCTCTTATGGGCGTCCGCTATTAATCAAAATCACAAAATTATGCTATTTTCCCTGACGTTTTTTTTCAGTTGCCGAACTTAATCCCCACCATTTCGCTTTTTGTATTTTCAAGAACTTTTAAAATTTACACCGCACAATTGCTCACTGATGACGCAAAGCAATGCTAAAAAATGAAACTTCGTAGTTCAATTAATCACCTTTCTGTACCAACTATCATTTTATTTTGTTATTTAACCTCTTTCTTCTGTGTTATTTTACGGGTTGAGTTGTTTTCAGCATCAAAATTTTCATTAAATATTTTCTTATGATAAGAATTTTATCGTAAATGGAAAAATATTTATTTAGTATGAAAAATATATACTCCCTTTGTCCCTAAATAGTTACAGCTTTTGAATATTTTTGTTCTGAATATTCATACGAATGATTTTGTGTGAACATTTTTCAGAAGTTTCAGGGTGCTATGCTATAAATCTATCTTTACTTGCCAATTATTCCCTCATTAAATCATTACCAGGGATGCCAACTTGCTCCGCTTTGTAAAATAGTATTTTCTAGTGGTGGCGAAATTTAAGTTACCTTCAGTTTCGTATTTTTCCTTTTAAGTAATTTTTTCACCACTAAATATCACAAATTATAAGTATCATATAAAATGCAACGTTTAAAACATCCATTTACTAGTTACTCTATCAAAAAGTAGGCGTAGCCATCATTCTTTCACGCATTTTACTGTATAATTTGCTACCACTTTGAAAAAACTATTCCAGAAAGCGGAGCAGTTGGCATCCCACCATTACTATAAATTAGTTTCAAATGTCCAGGACTCGCATGTTCTTAAACCACGTCCCATTTTGTAAGTACTCTACACCAGTATTTGATTAAAACTATCTTCTAAATAAAGAATTGTACATTCATTAGCAGTTTAATTTTAATGGCGTCGATCTACTAAAGTGTATCGGTAGTTAATTATGATTCCAACTGCTTGAAATGTAGCATCAAATTTGGGACACAATTAGCAATTTATTTTGGACCGAAGGAGAATAATCTTTCTTGCAACAACAAAAAAATGCTGCACGAATGAATTATATGATTTAGATTTTAATAATTTCATTATAATATTATCTATGAGGAAAACATAATTACAGCTTCCTCAGCATCATATTGTATTTGAAAGTAATCCACTGAGTAATCAGTATCCAAAGACCTTCCTCTTTTCACTTGTCTGGTGTGGCCAATTCTATATGATTCTAAATCAAGTGGAATCGTTATCAAATATGAAACATCAGCTGAAAAGAGAAACGTTTAAATGCTATCAGTCGACAATATTTACTCAAACTCCTTCCCTTTTTTAGAGTAATTATTTTGAAAATCAGACAAAAATCCGAAATTTTGATATTTGTATTTTTTGATTGGCTTATTTATTTTTTTATAGAAGTAGATTATGAAAAATGAATACTCTGCAAAATTAGGCTCCTGAAAAAAGTTTTCCCTCCACTGTAGAACATTTCAAATAACTCGCAAATCACAAGTATGGATGATGTTTCCAATATAAATATAAACAACAACAATCTCGAGCTCTTCAGCTGCTCTACTTTCTATTAGAACAGGGGTTTCCAACTTACACGAGGACGGGAGCCGCAATTAAAAACCCCAGTCAAATGGCAGGCCGCAACTTTATCAAAATTTTATATAGGACTCAAGGAATATATAGCTTTCAAGGAACATTAAATATTACTGTCAGACTTTCATCAAGTTGTACAAAACAAAAGTATTGAATTACAAATTAAAATAAGAAGTAAATTTTTACCTGAGAAATAAATTTTTTTGTCCCGTTGGTGTGTTAAATTTCACAAAAACGAAGAAATTATGTTTTTTTTTTTTTTTTTTTTTAACGAAAGAAAAGTATTTAAACCCATATAGAATTTTTACAAAAATTATCCGCAAACAAATGACAATTAATATTAGTTCACGAGCCACAAAAAAAGCCTTCGTGGGCCGGATGTGGCCTTCAGGCCGCCAGTTGGTAACCACTGTGTTAGAACGTATACAGCTGCTTACTACAGCTCATTCTGTGAGGCGATATTTTTAAACAAATAATTTTATTTTTAATTAAAGAAATAAATCATGTAGTTTTTGTGCTCATATTTGCTGTATTTCATAAAATATTAATGATATTACGTAATTCTGTTGAATTTGAAGTGAAAATTTGTTTTAGTTATTTTTAGATGAATTGTCAAAAAAAAATGACATAATTGCTAGATTTAGGAAGAACTCGCTTTTTTTTCTTTTTGGCAGTTCCGATTTACTTCGTTTTATTTGTTTATTGCTGTTTGTTCCGTTAGATTAGCATATTGTTCGAGCAGCGAGATTAAGTTCATTTTACAAATAATTGTATTTAGGTTTAAATTTCGAAGTTGATAAATTGTAGATAAGATAAGAAGTGTTTTATAACGATTCTTTTATTCAAATGACGATTCTTATAACGATTATTTTTTTAACAAGTTGAATGCCACGCTAATTTTATATGGCTTGCCTGTCTGACCAAACGGTAAATAACTGCAAACTAATTTTGTAAATTTGACAGATTTTTCAAGTTTTTTAAAAGGTTTAGTGGTGAATAAAAATCTACTAAATTGAATTTATTAAACCAAGAATCACAATTAATAAACTACCACTTGAAAATATTTATTCGCTGTCCGGAGCAAGTTGACAACTCTGTGTGTATAAATAAAACTATTCTTGTGTGTTCTATATTGCATTAACTTCTTCAAACCATTTTAGTAACGATAATAATATAAAAATATTAAAAATTTACTCGAATTATGTGTTTCCAATAATCTTGGCTTCGCCGGTCACCCCCGTGGCGCTACTAACAAACTCAGTACCGGTTACCTGCGACCGCTATGGCATTCAACGTGTTAAACACAAATAATAAATCAGGTAACAAATACACATAAACAAGAAATACTACTTAAGATACTAGTCTCAAAACACAATGATCGTCAAAACACAACACGTCGGAACGTTGAAAGCCAAATGGCTTCAGGGCTGAAAGCCTATATATAGCGAGACGGAAAAGAGCAAAAACTGGTACGAAAGGCATTTCATTGTAGCATTTAATTCAAGAAACATTAAATTTCTGTAACTACCGTAATTTTTTTACAAATTTAGCATATATTAAAAACAGCTTCCTTCTTTATAGAAAAGTAGATATAGCTGAATAATTAAAAAAGAGAATAGTTTAACTCCTTCCAAAAACATGTTAAAACTGAAATGGGGTTACTACCAGCTTTTCCTCTTTTCCGTCTCGCTTTCACCCATGAATGGCTTTAAAATACACCGGAAACAGTAATCCGGTGTATGAGCAGTAAAGAACTTGCTGTGCACCCTAGTATAGAAAACACCATCTTTCTGCGCATGCGTTTAGTGAGTCGGTATACAATAAAATAGTATTATGCTTTTATTGGTATTAAAGTCTTTGCAAAATTAAACCGTGACTTAGCCTGCAAACTTTAAGTTGTTGAAACTAACTTGGTTTTAATTTAACACGTTGAATTCCACGGTAAATAACTACTAACTAAATTTGCTAATATGGACAGATTTTGCTAATTTATATAAAAGGTTTAGCACGACACGTGAAAAGAAGTGTCGAATTATATATATCTACAAATTGTTTAAAAATAGTGGTGGATAAAAATCTACTAAATTGAATTTATTAAACCAAGAATCATAATAATTAAGTAAATTTTGAATAAATTTTCTGCAATTCCATAAAAGAGAGTAAATTTTATAGTTCTATATCATGTTATACACTGTCAGCCAGCTGTTTTTCGCGGCCAATGTGAAAGGTCAGAGTCAGCAAGCGGTGGCAGACGGAGCCTAAATGTAATTTCAGTGTCAGCCACCGGTGGTTGACGCGGCCTAAATGTAATGTCAGTGTCAGTCACTGGTGGTTGACGTGACCTAAATGGAAAGTCCAGTGTCAGCCACCGATGGCTGACGCGTCGCTCAACGTGTTAAGGAGGGAAAGAGTGAATGCTTAGTAAGCACACGTAGTTGATTTATAGCATAGCACCCTGAAATCTCGTAATGTTAAAATAAAATCATCTGTTTCAATAATCAGTACAAAATTATTCACATATTGCAACTGATATGCGACAGGGGGAGTAACTACTTTTCATGATTCAACAACAGAACAGATCGCTTTCTATAGGGACTCTGCGAATAAATCAAATTTGTTTCATATAATTTGTTGGCTAAGTTGTAGGACTTTTTAATTCGTATATTTTTTTAAAAATCACTTAAACATGTCAATTTTGTCTTGGAGCGAGACAGTTGAAAATCTACTCCAATCAGTTGAAGATCTGCCAAGATACCAGAAAATATTTTATTAAACCAGGAAATATTTTATTAAAAAATAATAGCGTATCATTTAATTATTACCGAGTTCACATAGTATATTAAAAAACAAATACGATGCACAAATATTTTTATATTAAAAATATTTTTGCATTGATATTACGGGTTTAAATGCATTTTGATGTCACAGCCAGCATTCTAGGTCATATTTATGGAGCTTGTGTTTCATTTTCTTGTATTTTAAACAATATATTAAATATTAACTCGTTCCTTAAACGTGCAAAAAAAAATTTTGATCGCATTAACTTTAAATACGAAAACTGAACGTATTTCATTAAAGATTCTTTAGTAGTCAATAAAATGCTTACCAGGCTTATTACAAAATTCTTCATTCTTCGTCTGTTGATATAAGGGAGGACATTTGCATATTATTTCACCATATGCATTAATATCACATGTTGCCCCTAAAGCTGAACACTTTCTTTGATATTCTTCATTGCTGCAAACATCTAAAATTAATAAAACTCTGTTTTGAATAAAGCTTCAACCATAAATGACTATCTCTGCTTTTAAGGACACGGTCAACAAGTTTCTAAAGCCATAGAATGTGGTGTTTGAATGTTATTTCCATATTAATATTTATTATACAGGGCTGATTAATCGGGTAAGAGTAAAATAATTTAGTTAAACCATTTAAATTCTAGATTGTGTTACTGAATGAATAAAATATCTATGCATGTAATCATTAATTAAAATATATATTAGCATCCTTTTGGGAAATTTCACTCAACGTGTAAAAAGACGACATTCCTATTCTTCATTATAAACTATTCATCACTATTTACTTTTTTAGGCTAAGAAACAGTTCCATCTGCTGTTAAAAAAATCCCGGTAATCGCCTTTATTTGGTCCTCCAGGTTGGGGGTTGGGCGTGGGGCTAACTACCCCACCCCGGAAAAAAAAACTCAAGTTAAGAAACCTCAACAAAATGCAAAACCCGGCTCACATCCACCCAGACGACTCGGAACGAAAAAGGACTCGAGATTTGGAACATGGAACATTCGCACCTTGTATAAAGCTGGAGCATTAAAGAGCCTGATAGATGTATTTGTTGACTACAGACTTGACATCCTCGCAATCCAAGAAATCAGATGGTTGGGCAATGGAATTATGGATAAAAAGGATTGCAGAATATACTACAGTTGCCAGGACAAAATTCACCAATTCGGTGTAGGTTTTGTCGTGAGCAAAAGACTGAGAAATACTGTCATCGACTTCCAGGCTATTAGCATGAGACTCTGTAAAATCAGGCTGAAAGGAAAACATTACAATACCACCTTAATCTGTGCCCATGCACCAACTGAAGAAAAAGATGCTTCTGAAAAAGATATCTTCTATGACCTGTTGATGAGAAGCATTAACTCGTGCCCAGCACAAGACATGAAGATCGTTATCGGAGACTTCAACGCTAAAATTGGAAAAGAGCGGGTGCTGAAAGCCTGCACTACTACACCAGTGAAAATGGACAGAGACTCTTTGATATTGCAGTCTCAGAGAATTTGTTTATTTCTAGCACAGCATTCCCACATAAAGAAGTCCACAAGCACACCTGGCGATCCCCAGATGGATCTACACATAATCAAATTGACCATCTACTTGTGGACAAGAGACACCGCAGCAATGTACTTGATGTGAGAAGCTGCAGGGGTGCCAGTGTAGATACAGACCATGTACTCGTCGTGTCCAAAGTGAGACTTCGACTCTGTAAAAGTTTTTATCAAAAGAAGGAAAACAAGGACTTTAAACTTGACATTTCTAAACTGAAAAACGACGAAATTCTTAAAGAGTATAACATCAAGCTATCCAACCGACTTTCTGAAGAAAAAGGAATACCGAACATTGTTTTTAACTGGAATACAGTAAAAGACATTGTCTTGAAATCTGCAAGTGATACTATTCCAGAACTGGGGCGTCCTTCCAAAAACGAATGGTTCCATGAAGACTGCCATAAGGCAACTGAGGAAAAAAATAAGGCATATAGACTAATGTTACAGAAACATCGCACACGTTTCTTTGAAGAACAATATAAGAACCTGAGAAGAATAGAAAAGAAACTAAATAAAGCAAAAAAGAAAGCCTTCTTTGAGAAATCACTGGAAGATCTGGAAATCATGAATAACCAAAATGAATGTAGGAAGTTTTACAAAAAAGTCAATTATATGCGAAGTGAGTTTAAACCAAGAACTATTACCTGCAGAAACAACGAAGGTGAACTCGTAAGTGAGCCTCAAGAGGTAACCAAAGTTTGGAAGAGTTACTTCCAAGACTTGCTAGTAGGCAAGGGTGATATTTCTGTCCCTCGCAACAACCCAGTAGATCTAGCCATACTGAGGGATGCAGATAACCCCCACCTTCAATCGATGAAGTGATAATGGCTATTAAAAAACTCAGAAACAACAGATCGGCTGGTCCCGATTGTATCCCATCTGAGCTTCTTAAAACCGGCGAACCCCAGTTTATTGATGCTATCCATAAACTCCTAATTGAAATCTGGGACACTGAGAATATGTCCATTGAATGGGAAGAAGGTTCCATCTGCCCTATTTTTAAAAAAGGAGACCAACTTGAATGTCGTAACTACAGAGGTATAACACTCCTCAATATGGCATATAAAATCTTCTCCAATATTCTTTTCAAAAGGCTCCAGCATTTTGCTGATAAAGCGGTCGGAAATTACCAATGTGGATTCAGGCCTCAAAGGTCTACCATCGACCAAATTCATACTCTAAGACAGATCCTTGAAAAAACTAAAGAGTTCAACATCAGGACTTTTCACCTATTTAGAGACTTCAAAGCTGCCTACGACAGTATTAAAAGAGATAAATTACTTGAAGCGATGAACGAGTTCGGAATCCCTACAAAACTCGTAAGTCTCACCCATGCCACTATCAACAATGTGAGATGCAGGATTAAAATCCAAAGCCATCTATCTGAACCTTTCATTACTGAAAGAGGCCTGCGTCAGGGAGACTCTCTTGCTTGTCTGCTTTTTAACCTGGCATTGGAGCAATGCATTCGGGATAGCGGATTAAAACCGAGGAGGATCTATTTGGAACAGATCTCTCCAAATCCTCGCTTATGCGGACGACATTGATATCATAGGAAGATCAGAACGGGCTGTTAAAGATGCCTTTCAAGCCCTAGAGGCCTCTGCTATAAATATGGGCCTTTCTATTAACAAAGACAAGACCAAATTCATTGAGTTTTCAAGCTCAACTGTAAACTATAGTGAACCTTTGCAGATAAACGGATATTCCTTTGAAAAGGTTAAAGAATTTAAGTATCTTGGTGCAATTATTAATGACCAAAACAAACTGAAATCTGAAATTGACAATAGAATCAATATGGCCAGCAAATGTTTTTTTGGACTAAAAAGTCAACTAAGATCGAATTTTATTAGCCGAAAAACAAAACTAAAATTATATAAGACACTCATTCTGCCTGTCTTGCTATACGGAAACGAAACCTGGACTTTAAACCTTGACGTCCAACACCCGATAGAAACGTTTGAAAGAAAGATACTTAGAACTATCTTTGGTGCCATACCAGAGGGAGGATGTTGGCGAACACGGTACAACTTTGAACTTTATGGGCTCTATAAACATCCTCAAATTATGCAGATAATCCGAAGCAACCTACTAAGATGGCTCGGCCTTATATGGAGAGGCTCTGAGGATAGCCCTGTAAAAATTGCCACCTTCAAGAACCCTCAGGGGTCCCGCTCTAGAGGTAGACCACCTATTCGATGGCTCAACGACACCGAAAACGACCTCAAAGTCCTAAAACTTAAGAACTGGAGGGGAGTTGCCATGGACAGAGGGAGCTGGAGAAGGCGTGCTGTTGAGGCAGCCAAGGCCTGCAAAGGGCTGTTGCGCTCCTGAAGAAGAAGAATCGCCTTTATTTATGCAGGACTGCCAATAACTACTATGCTTTTTGCGTAATATCTTATAGATTAATAAACATTTAAAAACTAAAGTTTTCAGAGTTTTTGGTAATTTTGCCAACATTTTAAAAGGTTACCTCGAGAGAGCTGAAACAAACTAGCATTTCATAAAAGCAGTTGAATCTTTTACGTGTAGCGGCGTGGAAAATAACCTTAAATCAAATTTTCCAAACCAAGAACTATACATTAAAACATAAACTTGAACCGCAGTGGCTCAGAAGATCGGGCTCGAATCCCAGTGGTAGCTAGTTAATACAAATTCTGCTCCGGATCGCACTAACTGATGCTGACGAAAAATATCCTCAGAGGTAGCAATGCTGATCCAAGAGTTTCCTTGTCATCTCAGATGGGTTCAAAATTATGAAGCTGTGGAGTTGATGATTGATTGCCGTAAACATAGAATCAGGTCGACTGTTCAAAGCCGTTTACAAAATAAAAAATTAATATAAAACACAAACGTAACTACCTTTAGAAATATTGCCGGGAAGAGCAGAAAATTGGTTGCTCTGAATATTTTAAACTTTTGATAATTCATAAAGAGCACAAATAGTTAGCTTCTTTATAGAAACAAAAACAAAACTGAAAATTTTATCAGCAAGCATAACTAATTCATTTGTACTGCCGGCACCAGAGATCTAGCTTCCAATAAATTGGACAACTTTTGATACAGTATTATCACTTTAAAAATAATATTTTAAGAATTGTTTTTCTTTTTATATGCCTTCACAAAGCGATTGTGTATGGAAAGTATAATTGGTTTAATCCTAGATGTTTAGATCTTTTTATTACAATAACAAAATTATAGGAAAGATGAAAAAATATGATTTAAGTAATCTTTTAGATAATTTTATGACATTTATTTTGTCTGATAGATTTTTATTCTTTGCAGAAATGGAAAGAATTTTACTTTTTTCACATTTGTGATCTAGATCTAGATTACATATTAAGCAAAAATTTATTACATTGAGCAAAACTCGATTACCTTAAGCAAAAAATCGATTACTAGATTACATATTTTAAAGAAAAAATATTTAAAGCTTAATTTTCTGGCGGATAGATAAGACTTAAATCTTCAGTTGCGTCAAAACATGGAAAATATCACGGATTCTATGACTATATAACTGGAAACGGTTCAATGCTTCTGTAGATTTTCTGTGCATATATACTGCTCGAAACAATTAAAGAATATTGAAGTTGTGGGTTTATCTTGAACCAGGACAATTGTTTGAATGATTGATACATTATCCACAGACGTAGTAGGCTCTATGAGATAAAAATGACATCTGTTTGACAGAAAAAAAATGCGTTTTATTGAGCAATTGGGCATAAAAGGAAGAAACACAATTTGTGCATATGATAAAAACAAATTAAAAAAGGGTGTTTATTTATAAAATAGTGTTTTTAATAGAAGGTATGGTTTCCCAGGACAGTCTGCAACGTTGAACACCTTTGAGGCATCGAGTCAATGAGGTTGTTAATGAAGGACTGGTGAAATTCGATCTCCCTCCTCCGGAAGAGCTCTTTCCAGTTCTTGGAGAGATTGAAGAGGTGGTAAGCGTCCAGAATTCGTCTGCCTAGAAAGTATCAAATATGTTCGATTGGGTTCATGCTTGGAGAGCACGCTGGCCAATCCATTCGTATGAATTCTTCCTCCAAACGGGAAGCATTCGCCAAGTTAGCATGACGTGGCCTGCAATTGTCGTCCATTAGCATGAAGTCATCCCCAATTGCTGTAGAGTAAGGGACAACAATAGGTCTCAAGATCTCATCAATATATCGGCGACCGATCAGAGTTCCATTTCGAATGATATGGAGATCGGCGCGCCCATCAATGGAGATATCAGCAAAGACCACCACTCCCCTATCCCCAAATCTTATAGTTTCGTGCACGAACGCATGATTGTTTCTAGTACCACGCTCCCTCCAGATGAAAATACGTCTATTATCAGGATAAATAGAAAAATGAGAGTCGTCAGAGAAAAGAATATTGAACCATTCATTTCTCCCAGTTCACTCCCTGTCGGCGTGACCGTGCCTTGCTGTTAACGTGCCACACACCATTGGTCGGCGAGCATACAGACCTACAGCGTGAAAATGATTTCGGACAGTTTGTGTCGAAACTGTGGTGCCAGTAGCTGAGTGAAGGTGTTGTTGAAGAAGAGTGCCATTCATATTTCGGTTTCACCGAGCCGTTAGTCGTCTTCATTGGGCGTTGTTGAAGGTCTAAGATTTTGCCCTGATGTTTGACCTCCATTTCCAGTCTCCAAAATACGGTTCCAGATCCTGGAAATCACACTTTATGAAACTTCAATGGCTTCTGCTACTTCGCTTGTGTTTGGCTCCTTTCTAACCGGTCAGCAACTTGCCAAGCTTATGATTCTGTTGAATGACTTCTTTGAGACATCGCTCTCATCGAAATAACGCGCTTAATGAATGTCGGTCATTCTTTTCCGCTTTTGTCTCACATTAAGCTGAAAAGCAAATAAAATTCGCTGTCGCTATAGAGTTGTCTTCAACGTCAAACTCAAAATTTCCATACTGCGAAGTTTGAAAATAAGAAAAGTTCGCGTTTGTGACTATCTTCTTCCATTTTATGCACACAAAAAAAATTGCTCATACCATTTTTTTTTTAATTCGAGACATACAATATCCTTTCATTGTTTTGAGCTGTGTATTTTTATCGAAGAATTAACATACACTTTATCTGAAAAATGTACATTGAAAAAGATAAAAGAGCGTCACTTATTATCATTTTATCTGTGTTGTTATAATCAAAAATATTAACTGTTAGAAAGTATAGTCTCTTTCATAAAATTTCTGATTGTATAGCCAAAAAAATAAGTTTCTTGTTTAGTTGGGGCAAAGAATTATACTCTTAAATTATGTTATATATACGTATGCCCCCTATCGAAAAAGCTGACACGTCATATTTTTTTGTGAAAAAAAAAACGCCTCAAAGAACTATTTTGGAATTTTTATCTATCATAAATATTGTTCTTATCATTTTAAATATTTGTATTTTTGAAACATATTGCAATGAATGATGTAAGAAATTAAAGAAAAATGCCAGCAGTTCTTTTTTAGTTGCAAGTAATTACAAAATCTAACTTAAGTTTCTGGGGGAAAAAACTAATCCAGTTTTCCGCGTGCGTTTTGTAGTTTGACAATACCAATGATTACTAATACTGTAGTGTTTTAGTGGTGTATCTAGGCCAGTCTCGCCTTAGATATGTGGGTGACAGTGACCTAAATCACATGGTTACTAAAATTCCTAGACCTTAGCTTTATGTAATTTTTTAACATCTAATGGTTTTATCATTTTGAAGAAAACGGTCATAAAATGCCTATTTTCTTAAAGAAAATTTGATAAAATTAAGTGTATGTACAATATATAAATTAAATTTCAATTCTTGGGTTATTTTTGGCTTACATGTTTGATGAGTGCTGATTCAAAGAGTCTGATACAGCAGTCTAATGTATTGAGAAATAAACATGATTCCGAACATAAGAAATGGATTGTTTATATCTTTTTTGCATTTTACTTTAGCCCGGAAATATCACGAGCACGATAAATAGAGGGCGAAAATTCACTTTGTCTTTTTGGCGGTTAAAGGGTTATGTCAAAGATACTATTTATGCCAAAACCGATGCTAAAAATGTTGCAAGAACTTAAAGAACACGATTTTGCAGCATTGACACCATGGCAGGGTTTCCGCTACGGTAGCTTTTTTCGCAAAATGCGAAAAGACCCCTCAAAAATGCTAAAATTCAGCAAAGCATTTTCGCATTTTTGCTAAAGGATTTTACTAAATTCCATTAAAAAAAAAAAGCTTCCGCCAAAAACCATGACGCTAACATCTATGAAAAAAACTTGATGAAAAAAACTTTAGCAACCACTGCCATCATGAATGATATCATGTTCAACATTAATAAATTAAGCCTCATATTTCAAAAATCTAATTTAAATTTTGAATATGTTCAATCAAGTGTGAAGGCTTGTATTTCAAGTTTAGAAGAAATAAAAAATGGCACCGGCACTCATTATATGAGTTTTTTATATGATGTGCCTAAGAAGGAAAGTGAAAAATTTGAGTTTCAGGGCCATATAATTTTAGATGGACTGAAACAGAGCGAAAGATTCCGTAATTTGATGCACAATTTTTTAAACTGTATCATTGAAAATATTACTGATAGATTGGGAGATTTGGATAAAATCAAAATGTTCAATATATTTATACCTAGCAGGATGCCCCATAGTTCGGAAGAATTACAGCATTATGGTGTAAAGGAAATCCGTTGCATTTTCAATTTGTTTTCGGAATCTCCCAGAAAAGATTTTCAGTTTACAGAAACTGAATTACTTTGTGAATGGGGATTATTTAAACACATCTTAATGCAACGATGTAAAAACATGTCATTTAATGAATTACTTTTATTTTTATATACCAATGATGTGTCTGAACAGTACCCATTAATAACTTCTGTTATAGAGTATTGTGCAACAATACCAATGCACACTGTTGACTGTGAAAGGGGCTTTAGCTGCCTTAATTTGATTAAAACTAATATTCGAAACAGGTTGTTAATCAACCATGTAAACAATTTGTTAATGATTAATATTGAGGGCCCTGAAAGTGCATTTAACTTTCAAGAAGCATTTGTAAAATGGGCAAACATGAAAGAAAGGAAGATCGTTAATTATAAACCAAAATGTTTTGATAAATAATAAATGTGTTTTTTTTTTTGTTATAGGTATTCTTTTTGATATTCTTGTACATTAAGCTATTCTTTGTCAGATAACTTACAGTACTTGTTTGATATAAAGTAATTTTATAAGCCTAATGGCATTTTAGCATTTTGCTAAAACTTTTTTTCAGATTTTAGCTTTTTTGCTAATGAATTTTTAGACTCAGCTTAAACCCTGCACCATGGACAGTAGGAAACTAAGCATTGCATGAAACGAATTTGATTACAGATTAGATGTTTATCAACACACATCGAATATTTGTTACAGGGAGAAAAAAAATTTATACATTTTACTTTAATTTTGTGTATCAGTTGCTAGAACAGGGCTGTCAATAATAACGCTTTCAAAAATTTAAGTTTTCAGAATTTTGGTTGATTTTGTCAATATTTTAAAAGCTCTACCACAAAATGTCTAAAAGGTTACCAATTTCTAGCCTTTTTACAACATATTTTGTAGAGAGGAGGACAATTAAAAACTAAAGTTTTCAGAATTTTTGCCAGCATTTTAATAGCTTCAACTCAATTCAGTTTGATAAAATAGACATTTCATATGAAGTTTTGAAGGATTTTTATGATGTGGTGTAGAAAATAAATTGAAACCAAATTAACAAAACAAGAAATGGTGCATCGAAACATAAACTTTGCTACAACTAGAAAAATTTTCCACAAAAAAAAGCGTAGAAAGTTGTTAACCGTACATTTGATACTATGTGGATTTTTAAAATGTTTATATACTTTTGAATCATTTACATGTGTTGACGAGAAATATATCTCTAAATCAAATTTATTGAACAAAGAATCATACATTAAAACGTAAACAGCAATCACTAGAAGAAATTTATTTCCCAAAAAGCGTGGAAAATCGGCTTCCTTGCACGATTTCCGTTTTCACTTCAAAAATTCAAATATTTTTTGTGGAATATTTTTTGACTGAAATTGAAAAATTATTAATTCCGTAAAGAATTAAATTATCTTACCTTGACAAATGCCTTGATTTGATTCCTTTTGTGGAAATGTACATTGACATGCGTACCCTAAATCACTATTCCAATCTTCAATGCATGTTGCATTTTTAGCTGAGCATGCTTTCCATCCTATTTCATCTTTTTGGCACATTCTGCGTACTGCAAACAAAAAATATTAAATACACTTCTTAGTTATAATCTTTCCTCTATGTTTGATTTTAAAAAAATTAGATTTCTGAAGAAAATCTGTGAAAATTTATTTCTGTTTTATAGTATCTTGACCTATATTGTTAGAAATTGCTGAATGCACCACTTATAAATCTCTTTTTTTAAAATTGGAGTATTTAATATTAGGTCTATCGGAGAGTTCTGTCCCCTAAAGTATACGCCTCCTTTTACAGAAATGCAAAAGGTTCTTCTAGAAAAGAAAATCGTAGAGTATTTGCCCATAAACTTATTGGTAATGTTCTAGTTTATATAAACACGGAATATATGGCGCTAAAGAGAATGTGCATGCACATTCAACCTCTATCCAACAGAACTAAGCTGTGAATCTGATTTATACATTTCAGGATAAATGCCCTACCATTTTGTTTCATAAAGGCATCTTTTTCATGTGTGTATTTTGAGACGCGTTCTTTCGTTGACAGAATTTTTTGGCACACAAAACAAAAACTTTCAACACAAGAATAAACAATTTTTATTCATTAGAATTTTCAATTCATCATAAAAATAAGTCATTTGTTAGAAAAATTACATGGTTTTTTGAAAAGCTATATTTTTTCTAATAAAATTTATAAAATGCAAATTTACCAATATCGATTTTAAAAAAAACATGGAAGCAAGATGTACAGAGTAGTAACTAAAGATTGTGCATACAATTTAATTTACTAAATTTACTGAAATTTTTCATAACGTTTAGAAAAATATATCATAAATTTTCCCTTCAGACATTCTGCATTCAATTTAATGAGAGTTGAAAAATTTATTTTACGTTTTAAAATTTGTAATATAAAATAAATGATTTGTTGCGAAGTATGTACGACCCTTAGAAAAATTGAAAGAAAAAGGTAGCAAAATTATGAAAATAAAATAAATTTCAATAAGTGTGTATTCCCACTAGATTTGATATTTCCAATTAAGTATATGATGTCGCGAATGCAGCAATTTCATAAGATGCTGCAATACCTAAAACAAAATAACAACGAATCTAACAATGGCATATCTGTCAATTCTTTCGGATTTTCCGGAAGATTTTATTTTCATTTTGAAAGTGGTAGCAATAGTCATGTTATTCCAATTAACTTTTTGAATTATAATGATAATTATAAATGAGTTTGACCACCACTACATATAAATAATTACAATAAATATATGAAAGCATAATAATCTTTGCGCAAGCGAATTTCAAGAAGATCAAAATATAAATATATTTTTAAGTCAAATTGTTTTTCGTTTATTGTTTTACAACCACTCTGAAAATCCATTCTCGGAAAGAATGAAAGTTGGCAGGTATGCAATGGTAGGTATGATGAATGGAAATCATCCATAGTTGTTGTAGTCGTATTTCTTAAGCCTAATAAGAAAAAATCCTAACCGGGCAGTTGTAGATCGATCAGTCTGTTCAGTTCAATCGGAAAATTATTTGATATAAGATATTTAAGCCCGAATCAAACAATACGAGTCGAGGGATAAGTAACAGAAATTTTCTATTTGTGTACACTAGTTCAAGGTCCTGTCCACATCAGCCTCCCTCTGTTCTAAATGAATGTCATATCAGTTTAGAATTGCAAGCGTCGTGGAATTTCTGAAAAATCATTAGAGCAGCTTCTAAAATGACATTCAATAACTCAGTCCTAGTTTCGTTCCAATTTTAATATGTTTCATGAAAATTTTCTGACATGGAATTTTCATACATATTTTCATATTTTTTTTTTCATTATTTCGTATTAATTTACGTTAAAATAAGTGAAAAATATTACATTTATCATTTTAATAATTTTCGGTTATGAAATACAGCATCGTACACCGTTAATTGCATATTTTTGTTAAAAGTAAAAATTTTCAAACTTGACTCACTTCCAAAAAATATTTTTTTCAAATTCGCACTTGTTTGCAATTATTTAGATTTAAGAGAAACAGTTATTTATCATTGAAATTCCCTTGATTATTCTAAAACAATTATTGATAAATTTTAGGTGATAAATTTTTGAATATGAATGACAAGAAATTTCAAACTACTCTTTTTTTGGATATCATATTTTAAAACAAATGCGATGCTGAGTATCTAACAGATTTTTTTAATAACTGTTAAACTATTTTTTACAATTAAGAAATACCAAAATATCTTTTCGCTTGTAATTAGAACATTAAAAAAAAATATATATATATATAAAAGGAATACCGGAATTCCTTTAGCGCCAAAGGGTTAAAAGTCTAAGATAAGAAATTTCTAACAGATATTCTTTAATAGAAATGATTGTTTTTAATTCAAAAGTTAGAGCAGTAAGTTCCGTGATATTGGTAAGCCTTTCTCAGTTGGAAGCAAGACAATCACAGAATGTTGGAAAACACTGTAATAACCCTATGCGTGGCTTTAAACAAACATTCGACTCGTCATATCTTAGAAAATATTATAATTTCGGTTGGAAATGCGTCCTATTTGCGAAACGTGAAAATAAACACAAAACTCATCTTTTTACAGAAACTAAGGCATATTCCTGTCCTCTTTTGTACCTTAACTAGGTGAAATGTGATAAGATAAATTCTCTTCAGTCACTTTAGTTACTTGGCCAGTTGAAACCGGTAGATAAGAACGCTATAAAACAGTCGCTTTTGCAGACTTAAGATAATGAATTGAGATAAAGTTTTCGGCTAAATATTTTTTTCTTAAATACTCGTGTTTCGATCAATTTTGATGTACTTTACCCAATAAAACTTTTACCCAATTTTAATATAAGATGCATCGAATAGGAGAAAAAAACGGAAATTTTAATGTATTAGGGTGAAGTCAAAAAGTTGTTACAAATACGCAAGATGAAAGAGTTTTATGACCAACAGATGTATGATCCGTGGTAAATCAACGCCTCCTATAACTGAAAGCCTCCACACGGTTTTTTATAGATAGTCCGATCAGACCACTGTGAAGGATATCCATTTACCGGAGATAGTCATTTAATACAGAATATAGTTAAAATAAGAAAGTGGTAGGAAATATATGACTAAAAATTTATTTTATTTATGAATATTATTGGTTTGCCATATTCACTTGTCAATCACCACAGATTCAATTCTCAAATATATAAGATAAATTTCCCTCAATTAGTTTTATAAAAGGTTTTGGGTTCATGCGCACAACTGGTTCACTTTTTAAACAGTCTGCGCGGACTACTTATAAAAGACCGTGTGGAGGCTTCTTGATGTAGGAGGTGATGGGTAAATGGAGCATATATTACTACGTAACACATCAATATGTGCGGTTTTGTTCCTTCAAAAAGGAACTAATATAATGATTAAACTATATTTTTTTTAAAATTCCTTGATATTATAAAGCCTATAAAAGTAAAACAAAAGAATAGAAAAATGTAAACCAATGGCAAAGCTGCAAATTAACGATTTTTTAAAGGATTTTTCACAGTGGAGGCAAAGAAAAATAATAATAGTAGTAAAGTAATTTAGCAAATTTTCAAATTTCGGCATCACACATCCACATCATGCCGACTGGTTTGCGTAGGGGTCAAGGAACTGGTCTTTCATCAAAAAGGTTCTGTGTTCGAATCCCGGGGCAAGGCATGGATGCTGTTTCATTCTCTGTACTATCTGTCCTTACTGTGGGAGCAACGATGGCCCACCTAATATGGTGCCCCTGAAAGAGTGGCCAACAAATCTGCCCTTCAGATGCCTGTATGACGAAAGATCTTTCTCCTGGTGGACATAGGAAGAAAAAAACATCCACTGCATCGTTTTCAAGGTTCTTATTTATTATATTTTATTTATTATATTTTATTTATTATATTTTATTTATTATATTATAAAAGTTATGACACATCAATATAGCTGCCAATTGGTATAATAAATTGTAAGTGAATACTAAATCTTCCCACTTCTCTGCTGCGTTAGTAGTGGTAGGAAGAAGGTGGAAATGCATTTCAGTTTATGATTTTTATCTTAATTGTTAGTTTCAAATCCGTAGATAAGAAAATATTTATATATGTCCAACTGTACTAAACTGACCAGTCTCCTCCGAAAACTGAAGAACTGATAATATAATTTCTAAACGGACGTTTGAAAACTGTTTTACCTTTCCAATTTAACAATCTGAGAGAATTTCCTCGCAGAAATTCCCAAACAGAACAATTTTTTTTAATAATTGGAAGAAAAAAAATTTTTTTTTAATGGCGGGTACTTGGGGTTTGTCCCATTGGCCACAGAAATGACAGAGTTGCTACTCTCTTCTCCTTACCCAGTGGGCACCTGTGGAACAGCGTCGCCCACGTCACACAACCACCAACCCGTTTATAGGGCGGGTCCCATTCACACAAAGAGGAAAGGACATAGAACACAGAGAGAGAAAGAACCATCCATGCCCAGAGCAGGATTCGAACCCGCGGCCAATGGCTCCGCAGTCAAACACGCGAACCACTCAGCCACCTGGTCGGCTAATTGGAAAAATAAAGCAAAGAATTTTCATACATCCGATTCAAAATTTTACTACCAGTTTTTTTAGTTTTTGGTCGACACTGGTCAGCGCATCCATATGTTCTTTACAAACTTGCTTATTCTGATTTTTAAAAAAAAATTGAAAATTAGCCTTAAAAAAATCTGTATCTAGCAAAACTAATTTCCTATTAAAAAAAGCATACACCCGAATTGGATATAATACTTGTATCAATGCAACAAAAAATTCGCTCTCCAGTGTAATTCTTACCAACATCATATTAGCTTTTAGTTCCTCGCAGAGAAAAATTTAAAACTTTCTTTTGAATTTAAAAAAGCAATAGTCTAACCTATAAAATCAAACCATTTGAAAATCAAATAACAGAATTAATCCTTTACACTCCGTGTTCTCTCCAGGATGACTAAAAAAAAAGAAGAAAAAAGAAAAAGAGGACGTAATCAGTAAAAATTCATGAGACAAAACTTACTTGTCTTGAAATTTGAGATGGGCACCTGAGTCGCGCATAGCCCCCCCCCCCTCCTTTTCCCATCCATCATGCTTCTTTTAATATTTGTGGTAAAACCTTAAGGTTAGCGGTCTATGTGGTGAAACAAAACTTACGTTTTGCACTCTTACTATGTACTTGAAAACTACTACATAAAGTGATCACTAGACATTAAGATTAAAAAAAATAATGGAATTTAAAGTTTTATGTAATTTACAGGTAACAGTGGTGCCTAAGAGGAGCTAAAAAGTACTTTTTTGAAATTAACAAAAAATATGTTTTACAGCGTTATGAAAGTTACGGAACTTACTTGTGCATGTAACTTTATCTTTGGATAGCTGATATTTCCCTTCACATTTACACCTGAAACCATTTTTTGTACTTTCACACTGATTGTCTGGACAGATCCCTTCCGGCACTTTATTGGCCTTGCACAAATCTAGATTTTTAAAATTTAAGTAATTACGTAAGTATTTTTGAAATTAGGTTAAATTATATTTTCTAATTTCAAAGAGAGTAAAATATTACCTATGCACTTCCCTTCCTCTTCTGTGTAACCAGGAGGACAAGCGCACGTTTCTTCATCATTATCCCCTTTAAAGCATTTTCCCATGTCACAGGTCTTGTTTGAACATGTTGAATTTCCAGTGTAAGCTGTCATATTGAAATGGATCAAATTAACAAGTTCATTATAACTAGACTTGATATGCAATAGAGAAAATAAACAGGACAAAGAAAAATATTCGATTTAAATTTTTAAATGCATATGCTTTTAATTACGCCATAGTTAATACTCCCTCTGCCGCAAATTAGTTGCAACATTTTTATACTTTTGTACTGCTTATTGATACTGAAGATTTTATCATTTTGCTCGAGCATTTTTCAGAGATTTTAGGGTACTATGCTATCAATCATCAACATTAACTTACTAAGCATTCCCTCCTTAAATCAGTACTAAGTTCGTTTAAAACAGCATTAACGTAGGCCTTGTAAATGTTAAAAAATGGTAACGAAAATTAAACGAATGTCGATAATTTAATTTCTGTAACCACCACTAAAACTTGTTTACCAAGGAAAGTATATATGCATGAAAATTTCGAGCTTTTGATTCACTTAACGACAAAGTAATATATTAAAATAAGGAATATCTTCTAGCGTTAACCTTAATTTATTACCTCAATTATAATTTTTCAAGGACTGCTGGAACCCTGTAAAAAATCCAGGATTCACACGATCTTAAGCCACGCCCCATTTAGGGAGAATTCTTTCACCACTTCGCTTATTACTACCTTTTTCAAATGAATCGTGAATTCATTGGTAGTAAAATTTTACTAACGTCAAACTACTGAACTGTATCGGAAGTTAATTATGACTCCACCTACTTGAAATATAGCAATTAATTTTGAACAAAATGTTTGGCCTAAATGTAGCAACTAATACGGGACGGAGGGAGTATCATCGTTTCTAAAACTCATAAATCGACTTTTTCATATTATATTAATAACGCAGTTACTTACTTGTACGGTCATTGAGAAAGATTTCATAAAATAATTGTGTAACTTTTAATACACCATAAACTTGATGTATTAAAAATTTTTAAAAAAATTCAACAACTTTGCCAACATTTTGACACTTAAAACCTTAATTGCCAAATATATTGTAGAAACGCAAGTTTTATTTATTGATTTATCACTGACGTTAAGAAAAATTAAAATTTTACTTTTAAAATTCAGTTTCATACATGCCATAAGACTATACTGCCAGTAAGAAAATTGTTTTTTTAGAGACAATAAGTTGGTTCGTCCGTAATACGAGTATTACTATGCAGTAGGGAAATGTTACTATATTTTTTTTTCTTCGCGTGATAATAAAAATGCTCTTAAGTCTGAAAATTTCAATATTTTCTTTTAAGCAGCAAGGAGGACCTTTTTTTAAGTTTTAAGAATAATTTTAAGCAGAATTTAGAACATAATTTTTAAGGTGAATAATGTACCACTGTTTTATTTTTATTTTCTTAACTGAGTAACTTAGAAAGAAAAATTTCAATTAAAGTAAGTCTCTCTTGGCATCAGTGTATAAATATTGTCCCATTTCTCTAGGATTGTTTTTTTAAAACCTTTCAGCATCTTTTTCTTTTTTAAAAAAAATAGTTATTAAAAAAATGAGAAAAAAATTAACACTCGGCTTAAGCTGCATATGAGTTAGTATTAAGGAAAATTGCAATTCAGTCCCAAGAAAAAGCTCAAGCTAGATTGACAACACGATAACCTATACTCAGAATAAATCCACTAGATTATGGAAAAATTTATCCTTTTTATTGACTTTCTTGCAACACGTAAGAAACGTTAATTTTTAGTGTAGCTTTTGGTGATAAATAAGACAACAAATAGTTCTATCTGTTCCTATTTGACATAAAACTATTCGTTCCTCTTTTATATAAAACAACCCGTTCCTACTTGATATAAAACTATTTGTTCTTATTTGATTTAAATTATTTGCTTCCATTTCGATATAAAACTATTTGTTCCGAATC
Organism: Parasteatoda tepidariorum; assembly: GCF_982258835.1. NCBI lineage: Eukaryota > Metazoa > Arthropoda > Arachnida > Araneae > Theridiidae > Parasteatoda > Parasteatoda tepidariorum. The sequence goes on from NC_141759.1 coordinate 37,448,578, forward strand.
TACATTATTACGAAATGAAAGGATAGTAATTAATTTACATACTACAAGTATTGTTGTCCTCATTTAAAATGAAAAACTCTGAATCACATTTGCAATTGAATTCTTCTTCTGATAGACGGCATTTCTGGTCACAATCATTGAATGATGGAAATACACAGACCGCATCTAAATGAAAAAACAGACATATTTTTAAAAAAAATCTTCGCATCACCGTGTTATAGTGTTATGATTCTGTTACATTAATGCTATTACTTGCGCAATGAGCTCCATTGAACGAATAGCCTTCTTTGCAAGAACAATAAAAATCCCTGATTCCTTGTCCTTCAGTACATATCATATCATCTATAGGGCATGGGTTGACAGCACAGTAATTTGCTGCAATAATTTTTAAAAAAGAGACATTAATCTATCTTCATATTTATCTTATTATTAAGATTCTTATTATGTAAGATAAAATATATGCTTTGGAATATATCAACTGAAATGTACTCTGATTGCACAAAACTAAATTTACTCGATATTTTTTATAACTCATAATTACAACAATAGTAATGTTTTCTACAATAGAAAGAATACATTTCACATTGTATATTTTCGTTACAATAATTTTAAAAAAATCACTTTTTTTTAAATTTTTAATATGACCTAGATAGCAATTGAGCGAATTTTTTACGCTCTAATCGTAAAAAAAAATCTGGGTAGTTAAATTTTTCGCGGAAAAAAAATGCTGGAATAAAAGATCTTTCGTACCAGTTTTTGAGCTTTTTCGTCTCAAGATATGTATAGGGTTTCAGAGCTGTGAAAAACTCTGCCAAACAAGGCTTATTTATAGCCATATCTTCTATACAAGATTGTTTCCTACTGTTAATAAATGCAAATAAGTTTTCGTAATCACGAACATTAATTTCTTGTGAAAATAAGCTACGGAAGTTACTTCTAGATTTTCTTTCGTTTCCGGTATACAAACAGCTCTGATCATTGAAAATATAAACTTTAAGAATTTAAGAGAAGACAAAAAGAACTGATAACAATAACTAAAAAACCAATAACAATATTGTTATCAGTTTTTCAGCTTTGCTGAGGAGTTTTGCCATTCGAGCAATTTCACTTATTCGTAAAAATAGACACTGAAAGATTGGGATTCGATTCTCAGTGGTATGGCTTGAAGCCTACTCTGCTTCAGACCAATAAGTACCAGCTTGTCTGAGAAGTAAAAGCGGCCTGTGAGTAATCCTGACCATATTACCACAATCATGGCGTTGGGCTCGAAATTGTAGAGCCCTAACCCATTATAGTTCGATTTATCTAAGTTCTGAACTAAGAGGAAGCAGCCAATTTAAAAACTGGTTGTTTTTTGGATTAAGAATGATACGAAAGCTTTTTAGTTGATTTGTTACCAAATCTAACCTACTAAATTCTTTGTCATTCATAACATGTGGTAGTTAGTAATGCATTATATCTTTCTGAAATAGACTTACAGCAAAATATTTTGGTCACCGATTTTTATATATTCGAAATTATTAAGTCTCATCAGATTACGCGATTGGGTAAACCTTCATGACTCCAATTGCGAGAAATACTTTATATTAACAACCGAAGTTTAATTTTTAATTTCACTATCAATGTAGAAAACTTTCCTTAAGAACCTGACGGTTCGAATAATGACGAAATTATTAATATATATTGTACGAATATATTGTACGAAAAATACACTTACCTTCACACTTGTTTGTGTTATTATTTCTCTGAAAATTGTCTTGGCAAATACATTTGCTGTTGACGCATTGTTCATTTACACCACACATCATGATAGGACAGAAATCAATCTCTGAAATTTAAAATATTTATCATACTAGCACAGATATTCGATGGACTTAAATAACCTGTAAAACAAAGTTACAGCACTATTTTACGACTTAAAATAATTTATTTAGCATAAGTAGCAATAAAAGCTAGAGCAAAGACGGAGCTTGACGAAGTTGGTATGCAAACCTAGATATTTTACATGAAACTTTCAATAGAAATCTAATTTGTTTATTTTAACAATTTATTCATAATTACTGACATAAAAACTGTATATTTCGAGAGAGTCTTAGAAGCATTAAAAATTACTAACTAGTAATTGGATTTTTCTTCAATAATTTTCTGCTTTGTGTTATTTTAAAAATATTTTATTTGTGAAAGAAATCTGTTTTTTTAACTATGCAACAGAAAAAATCGAAATTAAATATAATTTTTGAACTAATAAGTATTGTGAATAAGATTTTATGCGCTAAGTAATGGATTAAAATAATGCTCAATAAAAAATGAATGTTCAATTAATCATAAAATAGATTATTAGAAATGAAGAAAAATTAAAGTAAACTTGATAGATTAGTCGAAATTTAGAGTACTTTTCAAGGTAATAACAATAACAGAAAATTATAATTTTCGACTAAAGTATACATTACACCATATGTAGGGGAAGGAAAAATCAGAGATGCCAACTGCTCCGGACACGCCAAAATAATTAAAACAACGGTAAATAACTAAAGTAAGTTTTACAAATTTTTCATTATTTTTGCTTGCTTTTTAAAAAGTACCGCATGACATAAGTACTATAAAGTGGTGAATTATATAAGCCTACGAATTATTTAGAAATAGTGGTGGATAAAAATCTACTAAATTGAATTTATTAAAACAAAGATCACAATTGATAAACTACCACTTTAAAATATATATTTGCTGTCCGGAGCAAGTTGGCATCTCTGAAAAATCGGTTACCTCGATTTTAGCGAAATTAGTTTTTTCCTGTAAAAACTCTGAATTACACAAACTCTGATATACACTTTACTAGTCAAGAAGAAGAATCTACCATACAAGAGTGTTGTTGATAAGTTTACGACTTTTAAGTGGATAAATTTGCTTTATTATGTCTGCTCTATAATCTCCTTTGGTTTTTATACTCTTATTTGTTAGTCATTAGAATAATAAAAGTCAGTTTTAGGCCAGCTAATTACACATTTACTAAACATTCATACCCTAACATTTAAAAAGGATTTAACCTGATAAGTAGCACTGGTAGTGTAAAGTAAAACTGGGTACTATCAGATCTGGAGTCATCACCCTTGATCTGTGTCAATGCTGATCCCACAAAAGCTGAGCGCAGTAGAGGAAGATAATAACTACATTCAATACTGAACAAAGGTTTTAGGGGTCCAAGGACAAAATTTATTACGGGCCTCATTCTCAAAGCACAAAAAGTCTTACTTTCATATTTGTAAAAGTTTTGAAGACCTTTAGCACAAAATTGTAGTTCGTATTTGGATATAAAGAAAATTGGAATAAAAACATTTTCGTTTGGAATAAAAACATTTATAAGCGTACTATTTTTGGTAAAGAATTTTGGTCGGGCTTTCCGGAAAACTGCCAAGATCAAGAGGGAGGGGTCACCGGGAAAACTGCACCTCTCTTACCCCTCCCTCTTGATTACCGCCGTCTCTGCATCACATGTAAATTAAATGCATATATTTCTTAAATTATCATAAAAAATAGAAATGCCTGCTACTTTTTCACTGAAACTCCAGTATTCCTAAATTTCCCATAGAGTTAACATGCATACCGAGTTTTATCCCATCAGTGGGGTAAAACCGGGTGGTTCGACTTTTTCAAAAAAAAAAATCATTCATAAAAAAAATAGTTCATCTATTATTTTTTATAAATTATGTATTGCATACAACTAAACAATTAATATCTAGGCGAAGCAGTTAAACTCCAACAGACTTTCGAATCTTTTTTTAGAACCCCACCTTCTCCTATATAATGTAAAAATTTTAGTAAAAGAGAATGTTAAGCCCTTAGAGAATTAGATAACAAATTCATCTGAAGATCTAAAACAGCGAAAATTATAAAATAATTTCCATTTTTTTATGCTTAGTTCTTTTTCTCTTTCTTTTAAAAAAGAATCTCCTAAGTAGAACACACTCTTGCTTCGATAAATTAAATTGCATTTTTTGCGCTCCCAGGAGTCTGAGAAATAATGAAAGAAATTTTAAATTGAGGTTATTGCTACTTGGAATTTTCTTTTTTATGATAGGATAAACTTTTAACGGTCCGGTGGGGCAGTTTTCTTGGTTATATATTCTTCGTGTAATAACCTCGCCTGCTAACAATTCACTCTTTTTGAAAACATTTCTTCAAGTGATAGCTAAGTATAAGTTTCAATGTATTATTCTTTGTTTTGGTAAATTTGATTTAAAGTTATCATCCACATAACAACATGTTAATGATTCAAAAGTTCATATAAAAAGCCATTTCAGCTTTCTCGCGGTGAAACTTTAAAAAAATTGGCAAATTTAGTGAAAATTTTGAAAGTTTTAGTTTTTAATTGTCTACCAGTCTACAAAATATTTTACAAAGGCATAGTAGTTGACAGCACTGAAAAATATAAGGTGGTGGTCGCAAATGTATTAAAGGATCAATGTTTTTCTCCTTTTCGATATCAATATTAACATTTTCTTAGACCTGTGGGATACGTGACACCACGGGCTGCAATATCGGCACAACTCAAAAAATCAAGTTTTGAGATAAGTAGGTTTAAAGTTTTCATTGCTAAGCAAAATGCATAAGAAATGCTTTAGCTTGCTTAACATTAGGTTTACGGGACACGTCATTTTGACGCATTTAGAATTTTATTAGGAAAATTACAAAACCCGTTTGCATTTATATTTTATCTCTTGTAATGACTTTTATCCATTGATAGAGGTAAATATATATTGAAGTCTATTTTCTTCAAAAGCGTTGAAATATTGAAATTCTCTTTGTGGTATACCTATTGCTACGGATATGCGTCAATTTGACGCGATCGTAATTTAGTCAAAATTATGAGTAAGCATGCAAACATCACATCAATAATAAATAGGAATGTACCGACAATACTTCGATCCGATATCGTTATCTCAAATGAAATAAGAGATAAGCAACTGTTGCCGATAAGTAATAATAGAAAGAACAAACGCTGAATGTCAATTGATGTCAGATTTTGAAGGTTTCAGTTGTTAGTTTGAGTATTGAAAAACAAAATACTAGAATATTTTCACTTTTTTTTCTTATAGTATATAGTTACATTGCTTACTAAGGACAGAGATGCCAACTGCTCCGAACACACCAACAAAATTTAAAATACGGTAAATAACTGCTAAATGAATTCCGATAATTAAAAGTGGTGAATTATATAAGCCTAGGAATTATTTAGAAATAGTGGTGGATAAAAATCGACTAAATTGAATTTATTAAAACAAAGATCACATTTGATAAACTATCACTTTAAAATATATATTTGTTGTCTGGAACAAGTTGGCATCTTTGTAAGTGCTGTTATATGTATTCGTTCATGCTTCAAATTGACGCGTGTTCGTAGAGATAGGTACATAAGAAACGTTCGTAAACCTGGTGTTAAGAAATTATGAATTCAAACACTTTTCGTATTCGAATACCGAACGTTAAAGTGAATTTAATGAATTCAATCAATTATTACCAAGGCAAGTCCTTTTGCCGAAATCAAAGTAAAATCCTTCTTCACATTGACATTGAAATGCTTTTAATTTACTGTTGCTTACGCAGGAAACATTTCCACAAACTACATTACCACCTTGAAGGACACAGTAGTCTGGATTTTCACACCGTACACCGGTGTATTCCTCGGAACATTTACAATGGAACGTATGATTGGATCTACTGCAAAGGCCATCATTTGCGCATGGATTTGGATAACAAGGAGGAAAATTTTCTGCAAGAAGAAACAATGAGATAAATTTTATTGTAAACCAAAACAAAGAATAACTATGACTAGTTTTTCTATATTCTTTTGAAACCTCTGCAAGTTTTGAATGATCGAATGAGGATCTGTATGCACAAGACCTTGCTTAGAAATTGGACAAGACCTTAGCTTAAAAACTTGTCCAAATTGGCTCCGGAGATGGTATTACACTAAGGGAGAGCAGTTCTTTTTTCTATTGCATTGGATTTTTGAACGGATCTTAGCTATTTAACATCACTGATTTCAAATCTGCAATCAGTTTCTCTCAAGAAGCTACCGTTTTTCTGCAATTCAATAATATATTCTTAACCAGGAATTTCTAAAATTCTTTCCAGTGATTATGCGTCTCTACTTCTTTGATACGTCAGAATTGGTGGAAAGAAGGTGGTAGAACATTTCAGTTCATGATGCAATTTGTCAAGGTCATGTGCTTTTTTTTACTCAATATGCTATTTTCAAGGGAACAGGCAAGTGTATTGCATGCATTTGTATAAACCTATACATCCTTTATAAGCTTGTATGTTCAGACGAAAACTAAACTAAACTAAAAACAACATTTTGAAACAAATCTGATGCTTTCCAGGCAAAAGTCCTTTCAGATTTGTCCAATTCCATACCCGAATTAGATTAAATCAAATGTATGTGTAAATGCAACAAAACATTTGTTCCCTAGTGTTATCTAAGAACTTAAAAAGACTGGCTAAAAATAATGATTCCGCAAAAAAACGAAAAAAAAATCTTATAAGGAGGCAATATCTGGGAAATTCAGATGCACAAAAGATTTATTAATTCTGATTCATTTTTAAAATTTCCTAAGAAGGTGCTTTTAACTAATTCCAGGACATACTCTTCAAAATTTAATACTAATTTATTTTCGCCAAAAATTATAAATCAATTAAATTATCTCCACCGATCTATGGTATGCATCACGTGATGTTATTCTGGGTTAATTGCCATTGAATATGTCCAAGAAATTTTCTTTGTTATCAATAGGTTGCAAAATCCAATTAAAAATTAAAAACAAGTTAAAAAATTATTTTTTTTTAAATTTATTTTTATGTGATGCAATATCGGGAAGCAATAAGATGTTAAATAGTTACAAGAAGTTCCAAAACTGACGTATGTGTGTTTTTTTAAAAATGAAATTATATTTAAATACTTTTAATTTAAAGGACTAAGTAGTTACCACTTTTTTTATTTTTCAAAAGAACGCTTTGAACCATCACCTCCTACATCAAAAACCCTCCACACGATCTTTTATAAGTAGTCCGCGCAGACTGCTTAAAAAGTGAATCAGTTGTGCGCATGAACCCAAAACCTTTTATAAAAGTAATTGAGAGAAATTTATCATATATATTTGAGAATTGAATCTGTAGTGGTTGACAAGTGAATAAAGCAAACCAATACTATTCATAAATAAAACAAATTTTTAGACATATATTTTCTACCACATTCTAATTTTTAATAGATTTCATATTAAATGGTTCATAGTGGTCTGATCGGACTACCTACAAACAAGAGTGTGGAGGCTTTCAGTTATAGGAGGCGTTGTTCGAACGCTGCACTAACGGGGTAAAACATTTGGCGAGCATTCATCCAAATTTTGCGATTTATTTCAATCAAAAATTAGAGAGCACTTCTGTTTTAACTTTCTAGGAATAGTATTTCTCTGAACAACTCCGGAAAATTTCATTGCTCAAAACTCTTCGTATTTCAGCAGTTTTGTAATTTTTCCGTCAGTCAAAAATTAATTTCAAGATTAAATACATTTTGAAAGATGATAACCAACACTTTCAAAAACGTAGTTATTTGGTTATGTGTATATTATAACCATCAGTAAGTTAAAAATCGGTCATAAATGTAACCACAAATTACTCTCCCAGTAAATACAGGACTACTGACAGTTTTAAATGCCTATTGAACAAATGCCGTGCAAGCCAAACAGCTTCTTAGTGAGCAATAGATTTAGTTAATCAAATTTTGCACCAAATCGCTAGCAGGGAAATTAAGCGAATTACATTAATCAGTGATTTTAAAGGCTTATTGACTAAATACCATGAAGAATTCGATGTGCGAAAGTTTAGGATCACCAAACATTGCACCAAACTACTCAAGCTCTAGCTACAGGAATTGCATTAGCCATCGGCTTCAACTCTGTATTAAACTAATGACAAGATAAATAACAACTTTTTAATGCGCAAAAGGTTAGCTGCATTTAATTGCTTCCACAGTAGTTAAAACAATTACATTAACCAGCAGTATCAAATGCTCATTAAACCAATGTCAGGACGAATAACAACCATTTAGTGTGCAATAGGTTAGATACATCTAATTTCATCTACACTAGTTACAACAGTTACATTAACCAACGTTTATAAATGCCAATAAAATCAATGACAAGACGAATTGCAACTTCTTAGTGCGCACGTTCAGACGAATAAAAACTTGCTCTAAGGTTTTTATAATAATGCGGGGTATTAATTCGAATTTGCATTGTATGAATTTTTTATACATCTTTCAATAAGTAAATTGAAAAAAAAATTGTTTCTTACTTCGGCAGGTACGCATTTCAGCATCCCAGTAATATCCATCAATGCAATCGCAATAGGATGAGATTTCTTTAAATTTGCAAGTTCCTTTATTTCCACACTCCGTATCATTACCATGTGTATTGTAGCACGTATTTTCTTGTTTGCAGTCCTTATCCAAATAATGACCAGAACAATTGCAGGAGTGGTCACCAAAGGGTAGAATCTCACACAATCCATGGTTTTTACATGGGTTTGGAGTGCAGGGAAGTTTTTCATCTAAAATACAAGAACAATTGAACTATACTAGCAATAAGAACAATTGCAGGAATAATCACCAGAGGGTGGAATCTCATGTCAATCCCATGGTTTTTACATGAGTTTGGAATGCAGGGAAGTTTTTCATCTAATATACAATAATAAGAACAATTGAACAATAAGAACAATTACAGGAGTAGTCACCAGAGGGTACAATCTCACACAACCCATGGTTTTTACATGGGTTTGGAATGCAGGGAAGTTTTTCATCTAAAATACAATAAATATATGTAAAAATTAAAACTTCGCACTCGTACTTTTGGCCATTAATTAAAACGCGTTAAATTTGCAACTCGTATTTTGTTACTCAATTTTAGAAACTATATCTAGCAATATTTTAATAAAATGTTCCTTTAATATTAACTCATAAAACTAAGATGTCAGGGATATCAAATGCTCTGCTCTCAGCAAAAGATTTCACAAATTTCAACAAATTAATGTTTGAAGATTGCAGAAAATGGTGCATGCAATTTAATGAAGGATACTAATGAGAATATTTTAAGCAATTATATGAGGTTTCATATTTTTTACCATATTATTTCCCTGATTAATTAAACTGGTAGTAAAATTTATGTTTTATTAAAATTAATTAAATGTATGCTTTAATTAAATTAATTAAATTCATGCTTTAATTAAATTAATTAAAATTATGTTTTATTAATTTAAATTGAAAAAGTTTGATTTGTAATAAAGTAATATTGTATTATAGAACCAAGCAGGAAGTGTATATAAAAGAATTGTCAGAAACATAGAGATATAAAATAAGAGTTTTAAATAAAGTTAAAGTTTCAATTTAGAAAACTCATTATATATTAAAAATTATAACAGAACGAATGAGCTAATAAATTAATGTAGCAATAAAGAAAACGAAGGAAATGAAAATAAAAATATGACCACCGAAGCTGACGTCTTCAGAGGGTACCGGCCTCGGAAGCCATAAAACAAAACCTTTTCTATTGAGAGAGAGGCAAAATTAAATGCCAAAAGTAACTCACTCAGTACCCCGAAGGTTTTGTATAAGTCCAGGAAAAAATACCTAAAATACATGAAACCAATTCAGAAAAGAAATTCAAACAAAAACTTGAGAAAATAAAAACTCACATTAAACCGATCAAACAGCGATTTCACAAGCAAACTAAATGCAAAGGAAACACTTAAAACAAAAGAAAACAACGCCCACTATTAAAATGCACAGATTGAAAAAAAGAGAGGTAAAAGAGAAGATTACGTAACAAATTAATATAATGCTTAATTGGGACTGCTCAGTTAAGACTTGAATTGCGCCCTGTTAAAAGAAATAAAAATCTAGCATTCTTCAATCATTTTCTTAATCAAAAAATTAACTTCACAAAGGTTAAAAGTAAAATCATTATTACTCAAATTATTCAAAAAATTATTCACAGCCTCCTGAAAACTTTCAACGTTATTGCAAATATTTTTAATCCTAACCAATTGTGAAAAAACTAAATTTTTAAAAATTTTATTACACAAATTAGTATTAAAGTTTCAGAAAAAAATAACTTTAAATTTAAAAGCTTTCCTTTTATCAAAAACACCAATTTCGATTATTTTATCAACAATATCAATTTTAAAATTAAAATATTCAACATTTAAGCAATTCTCATTAGTTTTCTTCAAAACCAAATCTTTAGGATAAATACTATAAATAAAATTAAAATTATCCCTATTAAACAATCATTATACTCAAGAAACTTAGCCTCAAAAAATGGAGAAAAAAATTAATATTTTAAATGACTTAGAAAATGGTAGCTTGCATTAAGTTAGTGCAAAAATTCAAGTCTTTAATAAACTTTATAGATACTTTTCGCTTCTCAGGAAATAAAAGCTGGTGATAAATTCTAACTTTGTAACTAATTTTCCTTGACAACAAATCGAAATTTACTTTAAATTTGTGTAAAAACTTTACTTTTTTATAAACTATAACTTTATACTATTTTGAAATAATACATACGTTATTATCCTAACATTAAAATATGTTTCTCAGAGAAAGTTTAGTCCGATTGTTAAGGGAGACATAAATATTTCTCTTGTAAGTTAATATTTCTGCTATGTTTTGAAAGGTTATTCTTCCAGTGACGTCTGCAGTATAAGTATTATTTAAACGAAAATAAATAAATAAGTTTTCGAAATTTAAAGTCAAATTCGACTTTTAATGAAAACAATCATAATTAGTTTCAATAAATATAAAACCTATTACCTTCACAACGACGTTCCTCTTCATTCCAATATTTTCCCTCAGAACAAGTACAAATCTTTAAGTTATTCTCTTCTATTCTTTCACATCGACCACCAGGACAATCATCTCCATCACCACAATTGTTCTTAATACTGCAAGTGGATCCTTCATATCCTATTGGACATTCGCACTTGAAATCACTATCCTTATCAATATTGCATTCACCCCCATTGTGGCAAGGATTGGGAAAACAGGGTGGTTCAGAATCTATAAGATGATAAAACATACATCTAACATGTTAAAGACTTTATTTCGAAACAATAATGAGTCACAGAAAAATTAAATGAGGATAAAAAATAGAAGTATATAGTTTTTCGTTTAATTTATAGTGTCTCTCGTTTTAGCTACCATACAATACAGAATTCCCACAGATCTAGAAATATCCAATAGTGGTAACGAAGAAGGAACAAATCTCAAGTGCATTACATTTGTGACCACCATTTTATTTTGTGAAGATCTTGTAACGATAATACGTATGAAAACTCTAGTCTTTTGGAAAATTAAACAATTAAAAACTTAAGCATTTTAGCTATTTGAAAAGGATTAAAATTTGTAGTGACAGACACATGTCAATAAAAATTCAGTGTTGCATTGAAGTAAATAGGAGATTGCATTTTAGGTCTAATTATCTTAAATATGACAAATATGCCCTAAATGCGACACAAAAAGGAAATCTTCAGATTTGACGTAAATATTTCAAAAAATAATATCCGCATCAAAAACATTTTAATATCTATAATCAATACCTCTGGGGGCACTGGATTGAAGATCGAGCGTTCTCTGATTCAGGTCAAAATTACGATCTGTGGATGAATGAATGGATGTATGAATGGGTCCGCCCTATAAACGGGTGCGACGTATGGTGCGGCAGAAATCGAATTCTTGGCCATAGATGGCGCCAATGAAAAACAAGAAACGCACACTCTGCCTTAAATTTGCTCGGTTTCATTAAGCAGACTTGCCCGTGTGGCAAGTGGCATTAGAACCAAACAGCCAACCACATTTTAATATATGAATGTTCTTCAATCAGTTCTCTAAAAATGAGCAAAATCTCATTTAGTTTCATGTAATAGTTTTCCAGTTATGTCAGTGAAAAACACGATCGCTGATAATTCTCTGAAACGGTGATGACGGCTGCAAAAAACGATTTTTTTAATATAGGAAGGTAATGAAAAGTGCTGCTAAACATTAAAAGTAAGTTTAAAATTTAATTTTGTCTTGTTCACGCAATCTTTCAATCGTACAAAATTTTTTTTTATTTAAAAATTGAAATAAGTATCTTCAGTATGTATTTAAATTGATAATTGTTTTTCAACTTCATGCAACATTCGCTTGTATTAGAAACCAAACTGTATTTACCGAATCATTGTTGCATTTTTTAAATTCTTCTTTTTCATAACGGAAAAGCGAGGGAGTTTTGAAGACGAGCTAATTAGGGTCTCATCTCTCAATGTTTGATGAAACTGGCTCGTTTATAATCGGAAATGGGAGCTCCATAAAGAGCGATGAACCAATAGGCTTTTCAATGTCAAGGACGGGATTAGATTTGAAGAGGATATGAGAATTGAAAAGTAGATGTCTGATATGATACTCGGGCATACTTTTGTTCATTAAAAAAAATCTAATAAAATAGCAATACTCAATGATGTCATTTTGTTTTCTAAATAAAAAAGAGACAAAATCATCAAACTTGAGAGCTATCGTGGAAGGCCATGCGTCACTCACAGTGCTTTCGCAGGCAGCAATTCACTCAAGCTCAGCAAACTTGTAACCACGACGAACCATCTTTCATTCCAGTGTGCTAAACCGAAAGATCAACCGACAAAGTGCGCAAACTGTGAAGGCTCCCAGCCAACAAATTACAAGCAGTGAGTCAAATATCCCCAATTCGAACCGAAACCCAATTACATTAACTATACTGAAAACAATGCCATCTATTACAACAGAGCAATCTCAACAAAGTCCTATGCTGCTGCTTTAACAGAAAGCAAAATACGTAAAATCAAAAAGTACAGTCGCAGTACAGGAAACTACATTTTCAGCTATGAGTGTCACATTAAAACGAAACGAAATCGACTTAATTTTGCATCTTCCTCAACCGTACCTGTAACCAGTTTGATACCCAAAATGGACATGATAGTCAGCAATAAATAGGAACGGCAATCACATTAAATTCAGATGTTTATTTTTTGATAGTCTTTTATTTTTCTGATTGTTTTCTTTTTAGTTATTTCGTGTTTACTTGTATCCTTTAACTGTCTGGACATGCCCGTAAAATTTGGTTTCTTTTTTTGCTATTTTGTTGATTGAATAGCAGAATAAATATTCGTGTATCAAAATTAATATAAATTTAATTTTAAAGAAGTTAAAGTTCAAAATATTTCTCGATTTAAAGGGTATATGAGTAATCGGAAACAAACTGGTCAAAAATCATTTAAGTATTTTTTTTTTTGTGTGATACTTTTATAAAGTAGGTATTATCCTTATTATACAAGTTTTTCTATTTAATTCGTAACCAGTTTATTAAAACTTATTCAGAAAGCGGTTGACATACCTGCAATTGTCCCAATTATCAACCTTATCGATGTGCGACAAAACGTTGAATTGTTTTATTCGTCCTCCGAATTAATCTGGTTGATAATCACAGGATTAGAATACATAGCGGAAACCCAAGATACAAATATTGAGGTTAAAATATTGCAATGGATTCTATTTGTTACAAGAAGCACACACCGTCGTATTTAAATACTAGGTACGCAATGCTATGTTAACAGACTTTGAAACGATTTAAGCAGATTACACTAAAAGATAAAATTATTAAAATTTTTTCGTACTGAAAGAGTGGTATCTTTAAAGTTTCTTTTTTATTTTAATGAGGAATATATATCATTAGTTTTTCAAGTAATCTAGCTTCTTTAAAACCAGCCACCGTGATTTTTCAACCCGCTAGGCGCATTATAAAAGTTTCCAGCATTTTCCAATCAATATAATACTCCTAACTCTCATTGCAATGAACCATATAACATTACGCTTGTATGAAAATATTTTATTCTTTGCTCAATTAGTCTGATTATTCAGGCAGTTTACTAAAAGCTCCCAGAGTAGTGAAGTCTTATATTAAATATCATTTTTAAAGGTTCATTGCAATAAGCCATAGAAAGTCCTCTTTGATAGAGAAATTCTTCTCACAACACCTTAATATGTTTAAAAGCATTAAAGCTGATTATAAAAAACACGAAAAAAAAACAGGCAGACTAAAAAGTTCTGAAAATTTTTTGCACTGGCACGTGGCAAAATGCCGGTGACCTTGATTTTTCAGTAAAATTAATAAAAGTGAGTAAATGAATCTTACTTTTGCATTCTTCCTTGATGTCATCCCAGTACATACCAAAGAAACAATTACAACTTCTCATTGATCTGTCCTCTGAATAAGAGCAGTAACCTTTCTTGCAAACAATGCCTTCATCTGATCTGCAGTTGTCTTTGACTCCACACTGAGTTCCTGTGAAGTCATCAGGACACATGCAATCAAACACACTGGAATCAGAAGGGTCTTCAAGGCAGAGTCCGCCATTTTTACAAGGATTCATTTCACAACCCGAAATGTTTTCTTCTGTTTAAAAAAATGATTATATTTTATACACGAATAAATATTTCAAATTTTAATCCAACAAAATAGTAAATTGTCCCTCACAAAAAAATTAGGTGCTTTGAGGTTGTGAGATACACTTGATGCAGAGAATGAGGTTATGTTTTGTACCAAAAATAACCTAATCAATCATAAATCAACCTCCTAAATAGCTCGGCAATACTTTTAGTTGAAATCGAGCGAAATTATTAACTACTAATTCATCTGAGTGGGAATGTATGATAAATCGAAGTGCAATTGATTGGTGAAAGAAACCTTTGACCCATTAGGTCCGCCATCGCCTTAAGACCGCCTTTTTTATTTTCAAGTAGTGGTAGGTTAAGTGTCTTAATATTATGATTTATTTTGAAAAAATCCAGATACTTCTATCTCCCATATCATATTAAATATAATAATAGTTAATAGTATTTATATTTTGATTTGAAATCTAGACACAGTGTATTTTTAAAGATAAAGTAGCAGTTAACAGAAAGATATGTACTATCACTTTTAGTACATAAGTGTTTTATATATAGACCAATAAAACTATAAACTAATAAAACTATAAAGTATAAATAACACGAAATGAAAAAAGCGCTAGAAAAGTTACTTTGTTTTGAAGAATGATGTAAGACATTAAAGATAATCCAGGTCTTAAAGGGATGTTTCAATTGAAGTGAAAATAAATATATAATGATTTTTTTTAAATATAAATAATGTGTAGTGGTGTTTACAAAATTATTAAAATCTAGAAAATTGTATTAACTCTTTCTCCGATTTAAAAAATTTATATTTGGCAGCAAGAAACTTAGTATAAATTTGCTTGTTAATTATGCCCTTTGTTTAAGTACAATATTAGAGATTTCGTTAGATATAAATTATCCTGGTTAAATATGTATAGTTACTTAATGATGCTTTCTAGTTACACAATTGCCAGTTGTGCTTTACATTTTCCGAAAAATACACTAGTTGCAAAACATCTTCATTTCTTTTTTAAATAAATGAATAAAAGAGATGAAAACTTGCTCCAATTTGTAGCGAACATTTTTCCAGAGGTAATTAAATTAATAGTATAATTTATAATTTTCGATTTAATAATTTTAAGTAGTTTTTCACCCAAAAGTTAAAAATAATTCAAATTAATATATTTAATGTCATAGTGAGTCAGTTATTTGCTGGTAAAGCTTTTACAGTGTTGGCGAACTTGAACAATGATCTGCATATCTTTCAGATACTATCACTATATAAATTTTCCACTATATAATAGTTCTTATGGGATAGAGGGTTCGAGTTTCAACGAGAGCTCGAATCCCAGCTATAGCCGCTTCGCACGAATTCTGCATCCGGCTTGCACCGCCCACAGTCCTCCATGCAACGTGAATGTGAGTTAGCTCCATCAAAAAGTTCACCACGATGGCGAAATTCTCCCAACACTTGACTCAGGAGTTTCTTTGTCTTCAGGATTGGGTTCAAAATTACAAGGCTACGGAGTTGAACATTAGTAGTCGTAGAAACGAAAAATTAGGTCGTCTGTTCAACAAAGGTTACAAAATAAAATAAAATATACAATAGTACACATCTGTGAAGGCCAGGATAACCTATTTGGTAGACGTTGGACTCATGTCCAAAAAGCCGTCAGTTCGATCCCGGACGGCCGAAGGCTCCCCGTGTAGTAACTGGTGACTAGTGCATGTTAAATCTGTCGGTAACGTCTTCCATGCTCCGATAACCAATCAATACCTCTGGGGGAACTAAATTGGAAATAGCTCGTTCTTTGGTTCAGGTCAAAATTGCGATCTGCGGATGAATAAATGGATGTATGAATGGTTCGTCCTATAAACGGGCTGTGACATGCATGCGGCTTAAGTCGTATTCGTGGCTATAGATGAAAAACAAGAAATGCACCTTCTGCCTTAAATTCGTTTGGTTTCCCCAAGTAGGCTAGCTCGTATATGGCAAGTGGCATTAGAAATAACACATCTGTAATGTTTCTATTGAACTTAACGAAGTTTAAATTAAAGTGCATTATCAAAATCATACAAGATCTCTCGAAGTTTCAGTTCATTTATTATTAAAATTTAAAACTGCATACATGAATGTGCATCAGGGACCTAAAAGTTGAAACATCGACCTCCTAACTCAGAGAACGAGTTGAGAATAATAAATATTTTTTAATGAAAAAAATTCCTACTTAACGAAAAGAAAATATATTCATTTAAAGTTGATAAATAAATTATAACTGTTTACTAAATTAAAATCACAGCAATTGTCTTAGCATACATACTTTAAAAAGAATATTTATTCTTCAGTATTAAGAGAAGGATTAAAACTGTTACAAACTGAGGTAGAGCCTGCTTTCTTTTAGATTTGAGACGGATTTCGTAGCCATAGGGCCACGAATACACATCGTTCATGCTGGTTTTCTTTTTCTTTTTTTTAAATAATAAATAAACTTGAATATTTAGGGTCCATATCTTGACTGGCCAAAAATTTCAACCCATCCGATTAGGTTCTAGGCTTTTGACTAGGTTTTTTTAGTTAAAACTTTGTTATGTTTCAATAAGATTTTAACTGACGAGTACTACTTTTGGTAACGGATTTATTGTATCAGAATTCAATACACTTGAGAAGTTATTGAAAAATTGCATTTTACTTTAACACATATTGTAAATGTTTGTTTCACAAATTACCATAAAATAATAAAATGTTCAACATTTCAGTTGTAGTCAGGTGACTCTTATGTAGTACATTTTAATTAAAATCATAATTTTTTAAAAAATATTTTCATAATCAAGAAAAAATAAACATTTTCACCATGCTGTCAACATACATACCTTCCTCATCAGGAGTTGATAAATTTGTAACAGTTGTATCAGATTCAGAAGTATCAGTTACCGTAACATTTGAAATATCGTCTTTTGGTCTTGTAATGATAATATCTGTTGCGGGTGCTAAAAAATTCACGAGTGCATAAGAAAACGCAGGAAAATTGCAAAAAATAATTACTTGCATGAATTTTTGCATGTATTTAACGCTTAAATATTTTTGTCACGTTTTTAGTAACACTGTTTCCAGATTATTTTCTACATTGTTTTCAGGAAAAATAAAATATCCATGACTACCGACACTTGTTAACTTCTTGAGTACGGGCGAGACATAAAAGCATTGTACGGAATCAAAATCAGGATGGAAAAAATAAAAAGTGGTAGCTTAATGCTAGAAAATGCTAATTTGAAAACTTATTTTCGCTTTAACAGTAATACTATCATATTTAATCAATATAAGACTTAGAATTGCTTTAGTTACTCAATACCGGCCCTGGTAGGCTCTCACTGATTTATCATATCTGAAATTACTCAAAGTGAAAAGATAATCACTTGGTTAGGCATATAATGGAGTATATGCCTAGCCAAGGCTTCTCCCAGCCGCTCTCGAACTTTAACCATCGGTAATTGCTCAAATCTCCTCAAATGGTTTACCAATAATAACAAGATAGTGGCTCTCCAGTGAATTCCGGCCCACTGTGGAATCCAGGGAAACGAGGCGGCCGATCTCCTGGCAAAAAAAAAGGAGCCTCTGTCCTACAGAGATCTAATTCCAGACTCCCTTTCTATAATATCAAAAGTCTCATAAAGAACATCTTCAGGGCCTCTTTTCATGACGAACTCAAAAATCGTAATTCCAATAAACCATGGCTTAAACAGATTCTCAATGTCCCTCAGTGGCCTAGGATGAAATCTGTTGCCATGATTCGTCTGATAACTGGCCACAATTGCCTGAAAAAACATCTATGTCGCATCAACATGGTTCATGATCCCTTCTGTATATTGTGTGGCCTCCACGAGGTAATGGACTTGTTTCACCTGTCTAGGTGCTCTGCTCTCCCTCGGAAATCTATCTGGGAGCGTTACTGGATTGCTCGCTCTTATTTATAGATTTATTGTTAACTTTTTGATGTTCAATTCTCTTTTAATGTGCCATTGGAAATAAAAAAAAATAATAATAGAGTATATGGTTGACACAAGCATATATATATAGAAAAAAATGGCTCGTGTGACTGTCTGCAACTTTTAATCTATTCAGTACAGGGTGACAAGGCGACTAAAAATGTAAGAAGTGGTAGAAACTCAATTCATTTATGTTTATTTAATCACTGAATCGTAACTACCATTATAATTTACTTTGTAAATTATCCATTCATAAAATATTCTATATTTGCATTCAATCGTAAAATGAAAGAAATGCTCTAAAATAGCAGAGATGCCAACTACTCCGGACAAGACAAAATCTATGTATATATTTCTCCTACACGGCACCAAAAAAAAAAGCCTCATTACAACTCCCCGAATGGCAACGTTAGAAAATCGACCAATCATTGCTGCTAAAAATGTCACATGCCAAATCTAGTTGAGGTGGCTCAACATATAGCGCTTTTAAAAACGGAAACAATAACCAGAGTGAGCATTATCAGGATGTTCAATTCAGATTCATGCCCTAAAAACATGATAATATTTAATTTAAACTCAATTAGGAATTAATTAATTAATTGAAGTGAGAATGCTTTAAAAGGCCGCTGTTGAATTGATATTTTTCTACTGGGAGCTACCTAAACGTCTAAGTGTTTGTATTGAATGCATTGAATTTTTTTATACTTCGCGTTTATTTATGCATTGAATTTTCACGCTTTAAAATGCAGAATATTGGTGAAGCTGCTAGGGCTTTTAAACGTAATGAAAGAAAACGTGTTCGAAGAGCCCAAGAAAGTGTTGAGGAATGTTATGGAAGACGTAGATTGCAGAGATCAAGTGCAATAATAACTGTTCAAGATGTAACAGTAGATGTTGAAGAGTATAATATTGGTTCAATGATGGAACAATGTAGCTTACTTCTGGGCCAAAGAACGAAATTCTTCTGGCAAATATACGAAATGCTGCCACGATGGAAAAATTAATTTGCCTACACTAATGGACATTCCCGAGTTGCTGCAAAAATTATTAAGTGATAATTCGATTGAGGCACGAAATTATCGAAATCATATCTGGGAATATAATTCTGCTCTTACTTTTGCATCATTTGGAGCACGCATAAAGCCACCTCCTGGAAATGAACCGTATTGTTTTCGGATTCGTGGTCAAATTTATCATATGGGTCATTCTCACAAAAACAGTCATTTTCATGTCCCCAGTATATTTTATGTTTGTTTTACAACTTACGAAAAAAAAAATTTCAGGGAAAGTGTCCTTCAGAATGCAAGCTAACAAAAGAATAAAAATAAAATTATCAATTTTTATTTTTTATTAATTTTAGGTAATAAAAATATACCAATATGTCATTCCCTCACTTGTCCCCACTGCTGATTTAAAAAAAGAAAAAAATTGTTTCTGATATAAAAATTTTTTTTTTACAAATTTGTGTTTTTTATTTGAGAATATTGAAATATAGAATTCAGAAAATAAATTTTAAATTTAATTTCTGATAAAAATATTAACACAGCACTATTGTAAACTTTGTCCCCAGTGTTTCGCGTCATTCCCTCACAACAATGTTTTTATCACCTGCAATCATCTTAGAATAAAAATATTTTAATAAAAACTTCAGAAGTTAACAACTGGCATCATAGAACAAAATTGCAGTATGTTTCCATCTTCAACTTAAAGAAGCTTTGCTGTGGAATAAATTTGAATGAATCAAACCAGGTAAAATTTTTTACATTTGTCATTCCCTCATGTCGTTTTTTAGAGTAAAATAAAATACAATTTCATCGAGAAAGTGGATAATTATATGTTGCTTTCTTGTATGAATATAATTGTATGTGATTGACTTCAGAAATTAATAAAGCCTAACTGTTATTTTTAAATTTTATTGAATTCGTCATTCCCTCACTAGTGTATAAAGTGAGGGAATGATTCAAGATGAGTATATTATTAAATTTTTTTTTGTTCAATCGAGCCAGCCAATTTTATTTCCCAAACCTGTAAAAACTATTAAATATATAAGACTAAATTATAATAAATATTAGATATACTTAGTATGTTATAATTTTCAAACTTTAGGTAGATGTAACTTAGATAAAAACATGTATTAAAATAAAATATCATTCCCTCACTATTAGTGTCAGTCCCTCACTTTTTAAATAGTGAAAATAATTAATTTACTTGTTAATTAATTTGAAAAATAAATTAATAAATTAATAAATTGATTTATTAAACTAATTAATTTATTTATTAAATTAATTAATTAATTATTAATTATTATAAATTAATAATTATAAATTAATTAATTAATTATTAATTATTATAAATTAATAATTATAAATTAATTATTTAAAAAATTAATTAATTTTAATATTAAGTATAATTTATAGGATATATACTTTCTTTATAATGCCATTACATATTTCTATTAATATAGAAAGTTTCAGAGCTTTTTATTCACTTTACTTTTTTGGGATTTTATGAGCTGAAAAATGACAGTTTTCGTGAGAATGACCCATATGGTGTCACCTTTGTATAGCAATGATCAAAAGAATGCTGATCACCAAAAAATATTTCATTTGGCGATAAAACAAATTTTTGTGTTCTTGAAAATGAAAGACTTTTTGAGGGTTATTATCTCACAAGGAAAAGTTAGGGTTTAAAGTTTATATTTTTAAATAATAATTTTTTTTCTAAAACTTTCAGAATTTCTAGCATTAACTAATTTATTATACACATTTAGTTGAATTTAGGTGAGTAACTGCAATATTTGATAATTTATTTTGCTAACATATTTCTCATTTAGCTAATGTTTTGATTTTTTCACCATGTACAATCTAAATAGCTAATATACTTTTTTAAAAGCCAATAAGAACATTGGTAGAATTCTTCTACATAAGTACAATACTATGTCTTTGATGATAAAATACTATGTCTTTGATAATATACTATGTCTTTGTGCTAGAACATTGTGTTCATTGGCAAGCGAGCGCAGCGAGCCATGGTTCACGGCGTGAACCACATAGGATTGCGTAGCAATTCTCGGGGGTTGACGAGCGTTAGCGAGCAGTGGGTGGAGCCTCCTAGTAATTAATAAAACGGTAGATAACTATAAAGTAAATTTTGCAAATATTTGACTATTTTTGCTTGCTTTTTAAAAGGTATAGCATGGCATACGTACTACAAAGCCATACCTGCCAACTCTTCCGGAAGATTTTATTTTCATATTTAAAGTGGTAGTAAATATATACTATTTTTTCTTTTATAAACTTAATTTTTAAATGATTTTGATCACTACTATTCTTACAAAAATTAAGCACATATACTAATATGCGTTACTATCATGGTTGTCAACTTAAGTTTTCTCAAATACAATGTAATTGTTTGCTTAAAATTGAAGTTTTAATTACATTTTACTACCACTAGGAAAAAAGATAATGGAAGGGATTAAAAGTTGGCAGGTATGCAAAGCGGTGAATTATATAAGCCTACGAAATATGTAGAAATAGTGGTGGATAAAAATCTACTAAATTGAATTTATTAAATTAAGAATCACAACTGATAAACTACTACTTTATAATATATATTTGCTGTCCGGAGCAAGTTGGCATCTCTGAAAAAGGTCGCTTAACACGTTCACGCCGGGGTGACCCACCGGTGGGTCACGCTAGATTGTCTCATCTTGGCAGCGCACTGGAGTAAACACTGGTAACAATAAATTTCATTTTTTTGTTTTTTTCCGGGAATAATAAAAGTCCATAACTACCAATTGTTTTTAACAGATGCAATTTTTATATTTAATTGCTTCTTCGCCGTGGTAAATTTCCTTACATTGAATTGTTTCTTGTTGAGAATAGATTAACTCCTCCCGAATATTATCTAAATTTGAAATAGTTCTTCTACCAGTATTTTTTCTTTTCCCGTACCAGTATTTTCACTTTTCCCGGCGTGAACATGTTAATTTAATGTCTTGAAATAGATTTTCTGCTTTTGATTACAAACCCAGTTTTACATATTTAATCCATCGTGACATCCCTGTCAATGTGGAAACAAGAAATACGTCCCAGCGAGTACCTGGACAACGAGCCCATCTCACTACCTATGTGATGTTTGCTGACTCATAGGGTGAAGTAAGAATGAAGTAGGTATTTAAATTAGTTGTAAATGTAAATAGGAAAAGTGAAAAAAGAAGAAAAGGAAAGCACAAAAATAAAAACGAAAAACCCGCAATTAATTTAAATTGAGCATGAGAATACTAAATGGTATCCCTGTTAATGTTAGTTTAAAGTGTAACTATATAATTTTGAACTAAGTAGCAGTTCATTAAATAAATCAAACTATTTTTACCCTGCCCAAAATTAACTGCGAAAGAAATAGTTTGGCTACCTGTTGTATCTCTTTTATCCTGATTGCCTTAACACTGAGAATACATGACAAAAAAGCACTGCCAACTACTACGGTTTTTAGAAGATCCTTTATAGATTGGTAGACAATTAAAAACTAAAGCTTAAGAATTGTTTAGGTTTTTGTCAGCATTTTAAAAGCCTTATTACGAGAAAGCTGGAGCAAAGTGACGTTTTACATGAACTTTTGAATCATTTACATGCGGAGGGTGCGAAAAATGATTTTACATAAAATTAACAAAACATAAAGTCACACATTAAAATATCAACTTAGCTAGAGAAAATGTTCACCATAAAGATTTGAAAGTTAATGCCTTGATAGCATATATACAGAGCTATTTCTTATCTGAAATAAAGTTAGTAGTGTTAAATAGTTAATACTTAAAAATAGTAAAAGCTTTTATACTGATTTTTTTAGAAAAAAAAAAGAAAAGAGGAGAAAAAAACGTAATTTCGTAATACGTAATTTCGATTCCCCAAATGCAAATCTAAAAACTTTTTCCTGATTGATTTTTTTCCATTGAAAACTATCACTTCCCAAAATTTTGCCCATCTTTTTAGAATCACCCTGTATGTATATATATATATGTATATATATATAAAAAATTTTACTTAAAATTTTGCTAAATTTTTTCTAAATTTTTGCTAAAATTTTTATTTAATGATGTACTTACAAGTAGATGTGTCTTCTTCATCGCTTAGAGATGATGAAATCCATAGATTCGTAGAGATAGAAATAGAGGAATCGGTTAGGTCTGAAAAAGAAAACAGCTATACTCGAAATTGAACTTTTATTCAAACTTTTCTGATGTTAAAAACCTAATTTTTTATCCCAGTGTAGTACGCAAAAAAGATACCTTTTGAACAAAATCAAACAAATATTGGGAACTCATAGAAAAAACTTTTTTATCTTTTTTCTAACAATTCTAACCAGCAAGATACATTTTTTTAAAAAAATATATAAACAATTTCAATGCTTTTTAAATGCTTTTTTTTTTTCAGAAAAAAAGTTTGAATAAAGTAAGAGCTGGGTGGCTGAACCAGGTGAGTGAAATTTTCAGAGTGACTATAATCAGGGTGAAAATAAAAAATCGGTTTTAAACTTAGTGGGTTAATATATATTCTTGGTGGGTTAATATAGATTTATTAGAAGGCGAGGCTAATGATTCTTTGTCCTATTTTATTTACCATTACCTATTTTGAAATAAAATCATACTATCGTACTCAAAACTGATGTGGATTAGTTAAGCTAAAAGCAGAGTGGTAAAAGAAACAATTTGTTACATCAAACATATCCGTATGATGCGACTAGTTTATGCTTTTTTCCCCGATTAATAAATACCCCTGAAATGTCACCAGCTTCTTACTTTTTTAATGATAGATTTTTAAATGATAGATTAAATATTTAAAATGTAGGGAGCCATAACATCTATCCTCATATTCCATTTTGAAATATTAAAGTTTTTATGTGTAACTAGTACTTGGTATTATATCATTATAAACTCACTAGTCCCCAGCGGAGAGTCTGATTCACCTATGCAAGCTCACCGTTTCCACAAACCTCACAAATTGCCGTTGGATAATGTGGAAACCTCGGTACTTCGGCTTGAAAGGCTAGTGATAGTTAGATTGGTGTTATTTGTAGCAGAAAATAGTCATCAAGTTCAAACTGGAAATCTGACGCTTCGAATAGCCCTTTTCCAATTCATTTTGAATTATTGGACTTCGTGTAAGACAATAAGGAAACAGGAACGCAAATATGATGAAGGTTTGGGAATAAATTGGCACTTCGCTTAAGTGTATTGTGATGAGAACTTTAGAACATAGCTCAAATCTCAGTGAGCTGCCGCGAAGAGGCATTAACTGATTTGTCGGATTTTTTTAACATATAATGGGGGGAATATCTGAAGTGAGAGTGGAATAAGGGGGAGAGCGATTGCCAAGCACCAAATAGTAATGTCATAAGTGAGAAACCATTCGGTTGAACATATGATTAAATCAATAGGAAATTAAACATAATGGAGATTTAACTAAATTAGAATATAATAATATTTACAGGGATCAGAATAATATTAACATTTATGCAAGTGTACTAAAATGGAAAATGATTGATAAAATATATACAACTATTTACATAAATGCACGAGATTGACAAAAATCTTTCAGCGACAAAAAAAGGTTGTATAGGCGATAGATGGTCCGGCAATTACCTTATCTGTAACTCTGTTATAGTGATGAGTGATGACCTAGGAGTCCTGGTACTAAAGCTTATATCTAGTAAAAGTAGCGTCACTCTTTTCCCTGCGGCTTTTGAGCCGCTTTCAATTTTGATTGGCTATCGAAGATCACATGAGTAAACAGTCGCTATTTTGTTGACTAGTATGAACGGTGAAGTATCATTGCAACCGATCTGTTATATCTCACTTTTCTTTTTACTTTATTTGTTTTGTTTTTTTATTTTTGAAATTAATAATGATAGGCTGTTGCGCATTTAGGTATTTTAATAAGTTAAAATGAGGCATTAAATTCTATCGCTAACCTGTTGGACATAGCAATAAAGAACGGCGGAAAGTATGGCGGCATAGATTTGGTAAAGATAATGGACCTCAAACGATACTAAATACGATAAAATTTTATATTGAAAATGCTAAAAAATTAATTGTCTTGTCATTTTATTGTCTTCTTTGCATTGTTCTCGTTAAATATTGTCTTGTTTACATTGCTCATTATTTTGTTTGCTTATATGAAATTTTGCCTTTCTGGTTTTAAAGAAATGTCTCTAAAAATGTTTATATTAACAATTCGAATTGCTTTGTTTAATTTTATAAAAAAATTATGTGTTTATTTCAAATAACTAACATATATGGCAAGTATTTTTCCTCTTTAAATATATGTTATTAACATTATTACTCATTAATTAAATAAAAAATTATTAAAGATTCAAATTGAATGCAATTTAAATACCTTTGTACTAATTCAGTAAAATATATATTTATTTTTTCATTTTATATTCCTAGCAGTTTTATTGGTTTACTTTCTCCAATTAATAAAATTAAAATGTTTTTTTATGAAAATTATGTATTAAAATAAAATATTTGTCATGCAATATTATAAATTTTCAAATAATATACCTCAATCATAATGAATCTATAAACAATAAATAGCCTTAACTCTTATTTTTATTAAACCGATAAATTGATGAGACAGTACAATTAAAAACAAGATTATTGTGTTTTGAAAAAAAATTGAAATTTTTCCCAAAATATTAATTTTGTTTAAGAAAATTTATTGGTTAAATATTTTTACAATGTTTTATACTTTAATTCACAATCACATTTTATTTAAATTATTTACCTAAAAAATTTGTAACATTAAAAAAAATTTGATTTTGTTATTTGCATCAAAAATTTTTATTAAGATTTCATTTTAAAATTTAATTAATTGTACTAAGAATTTTAGAAATTTTTTATTATAAAAGACCAAGTAACAATGAGTAGGGGAGAGTGGGGTCAATTGTAACAGAGCAAAAATTTCGAGTGTCGGGTTCTAGATTTGGTTCCTAGGTGGCGCACAAGATGTATTTAATAAATTTACATGTTCAACCCTGCTGGCAACCATTTTTATGTACTTTTGAAAGAGTTTCATCACAAAAGATATTTTCACGCTACGTAAGTACTTATTTGGTATTAGAATATTATATTGTAACAAAGTAATTTTGTTTAAAAAAATAAAAATTATTAACCGAATATGTAAGTGGACACCTTAATTAACATTTCAATAAAAAAAATATTAGTTTTGTTAACTAACTAGCATTGTTTTTAACAAATGAAGCTGAAGTGGCATCTTGGGGACGATTGTAACAATAAGTAAAGGGACGATTGTAACAGCTGTAAATAAATAATCTTATGTTTACAAACCATTACTTAACTCTTTAAGTACCACCAATAGTTTCCTATATCTTTTATATTATGTTTCAAGTGCATTATTTTATTTGTCACCTTTCACAGCATAAATTAAAATTTTTAACCCCTTGAAGTAAAAAGTTTAACCCCTTAGGTCTCTGCTCATTATTAGTTTTACTCCTAAAATATTACTACTATTTTGATCAATAAAAAAATATATCACAACTATGATAATATGTATAATTAACTATGTTTTGGTTGAATTTTTGAACTGTTACAATTGACCCCATAAGTGGGGACAATTGTAACAAGTGCACGACTGTCAAAAATTGTTAATAACTAATATAATAACATTTAAAATAAGGTATTTATTTTTTTTTCAAGTGAAAGATAGTCTACTTTACTCGTCTGTCAATTAATACTAATAATATATTGGATTTTTTGTTAGTTAAAAATAGTTAAGTGAAAAATATTACAATTGGTCCCACTCTCCCCTATGGATTAAGAAGAAAAAGATTTGAACTGTTGGGAATAGAAATTTCTCATTAAGCACTGATAATAATGCCCTTCATGATTTAAATCACACAACATGCCACCCTTTGAACCTCATAAAGAAAAAAACGACTGCAAAAAATTTCAGAGTTTAAAAAAAAAATTTATAGCAGATTAGGAAAGACACGAAATCAGAAAGTTTTTATTTAAACATAAGGTATTTTTTCCACTGAATAAAATAAAAATAAAACATATAATATCAGAGGCAAAAAAAAAAGAATTAAAAGAATAAATATTTAAGTTAACTTCACGATTATAAAAATAATTATCAATAAAAAGTGGTGTATAAGAATAGAAACATCGATAGTTGATATCACAAGAAAGTTGCAGTTACCAACATGGCGGCGTGTCGCTACTTTATCTACTTATCCAGGGCTTTATTTTATTACCATCGTTGAACAGTCGACCCAATTTTTGGGTTTACGACTACTAATGTTCAACTCCGTAGGCTTGTACTTTTGAACCCAATTCAAAAGACCTGGGTCAAGTATTGAGAGAAATTTGTCTTCGTTTAGGACTTTTTTTGATGGAACTAGCCAGTATTTGCTTTACATGGAGAAAAAGACCACGAGAACCTCCCACGGTTAGCCTGACGGCAAGGGGACTTTAACCCACGATCCGTCTACCACGGAAGATATTTCATGTCAGCACTGTGGTCAGTGCTAGCCGTATGCGGAATTCGTATCGACCAGTCTTCGCAGGGATTCGAACCCTTCATCTCATTGAAAGGCGAATGCTCTATCCCCTCAGCCATCGGGGCTCTATCCAGGGCTTTAGGTAATGCCACTCGTATCTGGGTTGCTCATCACACTAAAGTTACCAATTTATCGTTCTCACAGCTGCTGCCCATTTGGGTTGCTCGCATACCGTGGTGGCGATCAATTGTCGTGCTTTAAACTGTGAGTGTTGATTTAAAATTTAATTAATGGAGTGATAGTTTAGAGCAGGGGTGTCAAACTCGCGGCAACATTTTTGCGTCCCAGTCAATGTATCCGACGCAAAGTAAAAATAAAATAGAAATGTGAATTAGAAAGAAAACTACCATATAAAATTATAATATATTTTATTTATAGGCCATACGGATCATTTTAAATTGTACAAGCGAAAATGTAAAATTCTAATTGGCTTGCAGCACCTGCCGTTCCAGGGATACTGCATCATATCAAAAATACGCAGAAAAAATTTCAAATCTTAGAACATAATTTGAAACAAGGTTTAAAGATTTTAATTCCTTGGAAGACAAATTTTGTTTGTTTTCTTCGATTTTCTCAATAAATATAGACTCAGTACCCAGTAATATGCTAATGGAAGTGATTGAGATTCAGCGCGACTCAAATTTGAAGACAAAATTTATTGAAGTGGGAGTGCCTGAATTTTACAAATATTTACCGGCAAGGTTTAAAAATACTCGAAAATTCGCATATGAAATTATTTCCATGTTTGGAAGTACTTATCAGTGCGAGCAATTATTTTCTGTTATGAATGTAAATAAATCTCTTGTCCGAAACCGTATTGATAACGCTCACGTTGGGTCAATTTTGAAAGTAGTCTCAGCCAATAAAATTTACTTCTGAAATAGGAAAGATAATAGCAGAGAAGAGATATCAAGTATCAAACAATAATTTAACTTTATATATGTTTACTACAGTGTACAAAATAAAAATATTTGTTTCTTTTGATTTTTTTTCTTTTTTTTTTTTGCGGCCCACTTAAAGTTAAGCATTGTTTATTTGGCCCAAGTTAGGTTTTTAGTTTGACACCCCTGGTTTAGAGGAAAGGGCTACGCCTTTATCGCCTTAGGAAGAATTACGCTTTTTTTCTTTTTCTTCTATTATCGCCATCCTATATTGAAAATATTAGGTGTTTCAGGTACACGTAAGTAAATCGTGAACGATATTACGATTTTATTGTGTTTAGACAGAAAAACATTTGTTCACAGACATGCGTTGATCGAAAAAGAAACGTTTCGTTGGAAAGTTTTAAAATTTTCATTTTCACTTCAAACTTGAGAATTTTATTAGCAGTCTAGATGCATATGCTTTAATTCATAAAAAAAAAATTTTGTTTAATAGGAATTGGTTGAAAAAATTTTTCTCTAATTCTCTTTTTAAATTTTTACAGATATGGCCATCCTGCAAATCTACTGCAATATCTGGCAACCAATTGCGTAAATTTTTGCATTGAATTGTTATACCGATATGGAGAAGCACCGGTGCAGTTTTATACTTAATAGCAAAGGGGTAGTGCTTTCACAGATTTTAACATAATTTTAAAAAAAAAAACAGTATTATTATTATTATTATTTTAGTTTTCATAATTTTCCTAAGAGTCTCCACTGATCACCATTAACATTCTGCCGATCTCAGGGATGCCAAGTGTTCCACATTCTGCCAAACATTTAATACATAAGCAGCGAATCAAATAGTAAAACTTGTAGAATAAAGGAACTGAAACTGTATGTAGTTTTCCTGGTGCCTATTCAGAACGAGCTTATCCTCAATAGAAAAGTTGAGACTCTTAGTGTAATAAATGGAAACTGATGCTCGTTAAATCTGTCGGATCGCAAAATCTTCCATGTTCCCATAACAAATCTTACCTCTGGGGGTACTGAATTATAGATTGATCGTTGTCTGGTTCAGGTCAAAATTACGATCAGTGGATGAATGATTTTTCTAAAAACTAAACTACTTAAACATTTAAGAGTTAAATATGCTAAACTTAGACAGAGGTGAACTACGGAGTACCTCACTCCTTCATCTATAACAGTGTCCGTGGGCAACTGAGCTGAAATAATGGCAGTAAGTGCTAACTAGCTAAAGAAATCGATCATATGTACAAATTATCTAATTATTGATTTGTGGTGGCAGGTTGAAAAATATTTTTAAACTTTAAATTGAAGATTTAATGCCCCAAAAGGCTAAAACTTTATTTACAACTTTATGTACAAGTTTACAACTATGGATGTATGGATTATGTACAAGTTTGAAACTATGGATATGTATAATTCTGATTCACTCATTAACTCTTGCTAACCGATTCCTGTCTAAAGACTAAATTGCTAATTACGATTCTTTTTTTTTTCCTTTTCAAAAACAAATCAAAAATGACAGCGTAAAGGTTTAATTAAAATGTATTAATTTATTTTTCAAAAGCTGTTTCCACAGTTACTATATTAATAACATAAGTATTTGTATTTAACACGGTCAAGGCGGCTTAACTGAATTTATTTATTTATTTAGTAGTACAACTTACATTTACAGGTTAATGTGCTCAATTAAGGCTTATAAGCCTTCGTCAAGTTCAAGGTCAGATAGGGCAATACACGGAAGGACATCACGAAGAAATACATTCAGAGATACGTCGGGATTCGAATCCACCACCTTCACGAATAAAGATTTTGGCTGGCGATACAGCTCAACCGAGGAGGCCCACGGTTTAACTGTAACAAAGTGGGGTATCTCATAAGCCTTTGAATTAGGAATCAGTAAAAACCTTATAAATCGAATTTATTAAACCAAGAGTCATAGATTAAAAGACTTCCACTCGAAGACATCCAGTTGCTGTCCGGAGCAAATTGTCACCTCTGAGAACATTTGTGACTAATGGGATTAATAAAAAACAATAAAAGTGCATTACCATTATCAGTGACTGATTCATTCCCTTCCTGGCAGAAACACAAGCAAAAAAGACACCATATATGAAAGATTCTTAAAATTTCCATTTTCTTTTACTTTAACGAAAAATTATAAAAGTAAATTTGATGTGGAATATGACAACAAGACACCAGAAAAGAAACTGCACCAGAAAAATGTTATTTGATTCACAGTTCCTCTAAAGCGCCTAATCTCTTTAGGGTCATATAATTATATATGATACCTTCAAGATTTGTTGGTTTAAAATCTGCGATAATTCCCAGATAAGAAAAAAACCGCTTGGATTTGAAAGTTCTCTGAGGACGTGGTTTTATGAGTATGAGTAAAAGATAGAGGTTGCTATAACGTGTCATAAAAACTATTTAGGGAAAGTATGTTGAGAACATCATTTCAATTAAAAAAAGAATATATTTACTTTGTGAGTAAGAGAAAAAGCGTCTAAAGTTTCTAAGAAATATTCCATTTATTCTATATGCGTTGTGACGTACGTGCACATAATTGGATAACATTTATGTTTTGTCGACCTACAACACTGGGGAAAACATTTTATTGTGGCATTTATACATATACTTGATTTTTCCTTATTCGGGTGTGGGGACTTTAAATTTTAAATAAGATTTGCTTCTAAAACTACAGACTTTTTTAAAGTAACAGTTTTAACACGTTGAGCGCCGCGTCAGCCATCGGTGACTGAGACTGGACTTTCCATATAGGCAGCGTCAACCACCAGTGGCTGACACTGAAATTACATTTGGGCCGCGACCACCACCGGTGGCTGACACTGAAATTACATTTAGGCTGCGTCAACCACCGGTGGCTGACACTGAAATTACATTTAGGCTGCTTCTGCCACCGCTTGCTGACACTGACCTTTCACATAGACCGCGAAAAACAGCTGGCTGACAGCGTATAACATGATATAGAACAATAAAAAGTACACTCTTTTATGGAATTGCAGAAAACTTATTCGAAATTTACTTAATTATTGTGATTCTTGGTTTAATAAATTCAATTTAGTAGATTCCTATCCACCACTTTTTTTAAACAATTTGTAAGTATATATAATTCACCACTTTTTCCCAGATACGTCATTATAAAACTTTTATTAAGTAGCAAAATCTGTCTATATTTGCAAATTTATTTTGTAGTTATTCACCGTGTAAAATTAGCGTGGCATTCAACGTGGGAATCTATCTTGTGACAAAATGCACAAGTTTGAAAACGCTATGTATTGCAGGGGTCGCATAAATATTGCGACAAACTTTTACAAGAGTTAGGGCACATCATACCTGCCAACTTTTAATCCCTTTCATTATTATTTTCCCCAGTGGTAATAAAATGGAATTAAAACTTCAATTTTAAGCAAACAAATACGTTGTATATGAGCAAACTTAAGTTGACAACCATGATAGTAACGCATAATAATATATGTGCTAAATTTTTGTAGGAATAGTGGTGATCAAAATCATTTAAAAATTAAGTTTATAAAAGAAAAAATAGTATATATTTACTACCACTTTAAATATGAAAACAAAATCTTCCGGAAAATCCGGAAGAGTTGGCAGGTATGGCACATTAACAGGTTTAAAATTGCATAGGAACCCATGCCCATAAATGTCGTCCTACACAGCTAAAAAAGTTTTCTTGTTATGACCTACTCAGAAGCACAGGGGGCGAAGAAACTGTTCGTAATAGAGAAGCAGCCCTAACGGCGTACGGCGACATTTCGAGACGTAGGTTTCTAACTGCCCTAGAAGTTTGTCGCAACACTTCCGTGACCCCCAGTTATATGCAACGTTTTTACATTACGTTTGTACATTATAAGACTAAAAATATCATTTGAAAAAAAAATTAACTTGTTGAGAGAAACCGATGGGAGATTTGAAATCAACGAAGCGAAAATTCCAAAAATCTGTAACAGAAAACAAAAAAAAATTGCTACCTTGTGTAATAATAAAAGGAAGAGATAATCAGTGTGTCTCTCTTATAACTTAAGAATCATTTGTGCTAGCGTCCTGAAATTCGAACTATGGCAATTTTTAGCATCTTATATTTAAAATTATCAAAAAAATTTCCATTGAGTTTTTCGTAAGAAACGTATTTTTTGTATAGGTTTAGCACTAAGCATTGTTACAAATTAAACTATAGACTCTTTTATTTATTTAAACGATTGTGTCAGTGATGTTTGCAAGCTTACAGCTCTGTTTAATCAAAAATGAAGTTTATGTCATCAGCCACAGTTATTTTTTACTTAATTAAGCATTCAATTTATATTCATAGGCTGAAGCAAAATGAACGGTATTACGTCACCGAATAAATAGTTTGAAAATATCTGAATTCATGTGACTTTTTTTTAAAAATGCATCTATAAACCTATATAATAATAAAACCATGGTGATTGAAATCTAAAATTATAACGATAAATTATTTCCTGGAATGCAAAATCACCAAGAAAACTGCTTGGTTAGGGCAAATCTGGACTATCACAAGGATATATCTGGACATTAACTCAGGGCTAAAGAGAGAATAGAAAATTCGCTCCTTCGAAGAGACTCGTGTCGCTCTGAGTTAAAGCTCCTATACTAACTTCTGATTTTTGTCAATGACGTCACGGCGGAGCAGCATCAACTTTTCGTTTTAAAAATGAATTTTTCCGCATGTAACTATCATCCTTTTAAAACTTATTTTAATACATTTATTGTTTTCTATATTTTTATTTATTTATTTTGAGGTGATTTTCTTCTCATCTGAAAGCAAAAATTTAATAGTAGTAGTCAAATATCAGTTTGCGCGATAGCGACCGGCAAGAAATGTTATAAAGCACAAAATAGGAAACGCAATTTTCCGTGTTTTATATCAGAAAATATAAAGGTGATATCAAATGAATTATAAAAAGCGCTGGAAAGATTTATCCTGCTGTGAATTAAAGAATTATTTTGCGTGTTTTTTGTTTAGACGTTTAAGAACTTTTAATTTCGCCATTGAAATCGATACCGTCTAGTAACTTTAAACAGAAAAGAAGAAAAAAATGTACAAGGTCCAAGAAAAGAAAATCCTGAACTTCAAAAATAAAGTTATTAAAGCTTAAAAATTCTTCCAATTTAATAAGATATTTTTTGATGTCATTATTCTAAATATCTATGTGTTTTAATTATAGCACCTTATTTTTAAGTATTTATAAGCAAGTGTAATATTTCCATTATTATATGATCAAAGATTTTTTTTAGCAATTAGCATTTAAGATTTTTGCTTCCTAGTGATAATATATACAAAACAATTGTTATTATACAATGATATATAAGAAAATATGTTAAAATTAGGCATACCAATTAATAAAATATAAGGACACTTTTATAGTTACAGATTATTATCGGACAATATGTTACTATAAAAGTGTTCTTATATACTTTTATTTATTTAACAGTGAAAGTTAAAACCTAAAATCAGAAAAAGATAAGAAAACGATGACGACAACCATTGAGATATTTCTCTAACTTAAAAATGTTTTTTTAATACTATATAAGGAATACCAAGAAAATGTATTAATATTATATTTTTTAACAGAAATAATTTTTTCATATTTGATTGTTTCATATTCTCCTCATAGTTAATGTCAATGGTCCGCAAATATATTTAATGCGTTTCCTCGTTTAAATCATGCCGAGCAAGCAACAACAGCCTATCGTTACAAAAGATGATCTTTGTCCATACTTTTGTGATCTAAAACAAATTAATATAACTGATTGCATGCATAAGTATTATTTTCCTGTACTCTAGCTTTCAAGTCATTGCAGCTCTTTGTTTAAACAGCCTACACACCATGCCAAGATGATACCGCATCGAATAGTTGGTTTTTAATTGCCCTGAAAAAAGCCGAGAGAATTGCAGTCGGTAATCCAATTTTATATATATATATATATATATATATATATATATATATATATATATATATATATATATATATATATATATATATATATATATATATATATATATATATATATATATATATATATATATATATATATATATATATCTCACGAAACATGACAATTTGGACCAAAAAATTTCTTCAAATTTAAAGTCATCAAAATAATCTAAAATTTTTTTGTATAGTTCTTTAGCTACACTTATTAATATCTTATAGACAGCAGTGTAGTTTATTGACATTTGCTCGAGAAAAAAAATGAAATAGAAATTCACCAAATCTTGAATGCCAGGAAAATGACATATTACCTTAGAAGTTTAAAAAACAGTCATTTTAAATTAATAGTAAGTAACTCAACTTAAGCTTTTATGTTAGACTGACCATAAATTGCTTAAATTAATTCTTTTTATCCACCGTAGAAAGAAACAAAAAAATTTTTGTTGCTGATATGTACAGAATAAAATTGTGTATAATAATCAATCATTAAATAAATAAATAACTTTGATTACATCCAAGCATATTACAATCATACATAAACTTGGTATTAGATTAATATTTGCTTTCCCTCTTTACAGTATTGGCAGTTAAAAAGAATTTCTGGTAACACTTCAATGTCCTGGCATTCATAAGCCAGGATAATGACAAATTCGCCATTTTATAGCATATAACTTTACTTTAATGTAATATTTTGGCGGCCGAAGACGTTTATATTCTGCAGAAAACAACAGTATTTCTTAAAATAACTCAGATAAATCTATGTAGTTTTTGTTATTAATGATTTCAAGAAGCCAGGAAAATGACAGCATAAAAACCTACTCACCTTGAAAAATTTTTTGAAATAGATTTTGAGACAGAAAAGTGGTTCTTTATTCATGCAACAAGACATATTCAGATAAGAGGGTATCTAATCAATCTATTAACATAAGATATTGATTCCTGATGCTATCTATTTTGGTTATAAATCACTAAATAAAAGTAGCCAGGTAAACAGATTTTCATGGGACAAACAAATTATTGACAGAAAAAATTATTTTAAACGAAGTTTTAGTAAACAATACCCTCTGCGTATATTCTAGAAATGCTTACATAGGATAAGATAAAAGAAATTAGATTTTGAAAAATGTATGGGAAGTTTTGAAGCTAGTTATTATTGGAAATATTGTTTGGGACATGCCAGGAAAATGACATTTTGATATTCAATTAAATTTTTTAAGTATACAAAACAGTCAATGCTAGTGTAAAGTCATTTTAAAATGCTAACAGCAATACTACTTATTAATTTATTTTTTTTAAAAAAAGTTCTTTTAGTTTTATAATATTAGATCTTGGAGCAAGGGACAGTGAATTGTCATGTTTCGTGAGAATCACGAATAACAGTTTGATGACATTTTTCAAGTTCTTGCACAAATGATTCAAAATTCAAATTATTCCTGAATTTCAGGGCAACTTGTAGATGCATATAGATGAAGAAAAAAATTCTCTTAATAGTATATCACACAATAATGAAAGCGCATCTTAATACATTGTATACTGCATATGATATGTTTATTTTCCTGTAAAAAAAATTTGCAGGAAATAGATTACTTCGAAATAAGTTAGAACCAATGAATTGTCTCTTAAAACATAAAACTTACTAAGTAAACAATATTTAAAAACAATATTTAAAAACATCTTTACTTTGTCGTTTCTTATCTCGTTGAAACTGTCACGCAAACTAAATAAGGTCTGTTTTGTTATCAGTTTTGTTTGCTTTTTACGTTTTAAATCCGACTCACATCTTTTTAACTCATCACATAAAATTTAGTTTCACTTTGCACAATATCAAATATATTTCAAGCAATATGAGTCAAAATTATTGAATTGTGACCGGAAAAAATTGTAAAAAAAATTATAATTATTGAGAATTAGTTTTTTTTAAAAATAAAAAAAAACACGTTAAAACTTAATTTAACCGTTTAAATGTTAATGTTCTATTTCGAAACATGTTTTTTTTTCCGAAATGATAAAGCGCTAATAATAATACCGTACCGTATTTCTCGTATATAAAAAATACCGTAATTTTAAAATATGATTTCTCAAGAACTATTCGACAAATTTAACTCAAATTTTGTATTTTTTCATATAAAATAAAATTCTTTAAAATGATGTTAAAATTGAATACCTTACAATTCAAATTTAAATATTCATATGTAAAATAATACGAAAATTAGAAATTAAAAATGAGGAAAATTATGATCGCCGCAAGGGGATCACAGGCAAAAAGGTTGTTGCCTAATTTTTTTTTGGAAAAGAAACTTTATTATGTTTTCATCTTGAACATCTTTAATTGTTAATCCTGAACTGCTCGGTACACAATTTCACAGACATATTTAAAAGCAGCTCAGACACATTTTGTGTAAATTCTTTTGATGACTGAATAGACATTGAACATGCAATCGAGATCAACATTAACATTTTCGGATTGGTACAATGGTGTTTGTTAATGATCAATGGAGATTGTAAGCTGCAACATACACCCGTTTCGGATTCAAAAGTTCATATATGAAATCTGATTTGAAAGCTTGACTTTTTTTTTCAATTTTACATGAATAGTGAATGAATAATTTATATTGCGTAGAAGTACGGTCTTGTGCAAGTAATTGGGTATGTTGATAATGGATCTTTTTATCCCTTACTGGTGATCAACACCAAGTTGTCGTATTTGCATGAAAGATGTTCGAAGAGTCACCATTCGCTCTTCGGTAGGGTTCAATTCTCTTAACCACTTTGGTACTTTTATGAGGAACTGGCTTCATGACTCCGTTTGCGAACGGAATCCTTTCGTTTTTCAGTTTGTGTGTAACGCTTATGGTATTCCTGTCTACCCTCTTTAGCTTTTTCAGCCTCGGTAAGTTTAACACCTGGCATTCTTTTTTTCTTGCTTCAACTGTAACTTTTGGGACCGTGTCAATCAGTTTGGACCCTCTTTACTTGTGATATTCACCTGAATTAGTATTGAAAACGATCCAGTTTGAACTGTAGGTTAGAATTTATGATTCTTAATTAAAACAATAAAAACAAAAACATCGTTCAAATGAGGAAATTCTCTTTTGTTCACAACTGAAGAAGTATTTATGGGATCTCTCTGGTCCCATATCTCAAAAATAAACTCACCAACTAAATGCATAACAAAATTAAAAGTGAAAAAAGGATTTTAAAAAAAAATTATCTAACAGCAGCGGTCGCCATAGCAACGCATGTGCACTGTTTACTATTATAATATTCTTGATTATTGTAGTTGAAAAGTGAGAATGCCATGAAAACCAAACCAAGACCCATTTTGCTCATGGATAATATAAATGTTTACGAATTAAAGCTATTTTTTGCATGGGGTTCTCATAGGATTAACAAATTTTCAGAAATCCAAATCCGTCAAAAAAAAGGTATGTTAATTCAGAGAAAATTCGTTTTGGGGTCTGATTTCGTAACCTAAAATATCGTCTGTACAAATCATCCCCTCGAACTAATAAGATTGAGTCTTAGAACTGGACGATCCGATCATTAGATCAAAAGTTCACGAGAATTGTATAATATTAATTAAAAACTCATAATGGTGGTGCCACCTGGAGGCGAATCATGTTGTACACCATTAAAACTCACAAGATTTCGAAAATAAGCAGAGCTAACCAGTGCAGCCATCTATTGAGGAAATAAGTAAACAAAAAGAAAATTATTGAGGAAAATTAAACCCATCTTTAAAAGTATTTGTCAAAAAAAAAAAAAAAATTAATAAATTCTTCTTTTTGACAATATTCTTTTTTTTTCTCTCGATCTTATCTCTTATTCCTTAGTGTTAAACAAACTTTTCAAAGCAATCTTTCACATTTTTATCATAAAATGCCACATTAAAGATGGCAGTTTCAAAAAAAAAAAATTTTTAAATTTCAAAAATAAATAAATAAATGCATTTTTCAATTATTATATATTTACTTAGGATATTCTGTCATCATATTTTCAATAAACTGGGGTCTGATAAGGCAGCCTCTGTAGAGGCTCCCATCATTATCCAGTCCTAGGTGCTCAATTTCAGGATCAGAATTTGATGCAGTTTACGTTTTTCCTCTTCATCCCATTTGCGTTCGAGTTCCCTTATCCCAGTGGTTCCCAAAGTGTGGTACACGTACCCTCAGGGGTACGAGAAAAGTTTAGCGGGGGTATGAGTTCTTAGACGAAATTTCTTGCAAAAGACTAACATTTCAAAAGATTTTATTTAAAAACAAAGGTAGCCATGAAAATTACATATTTTTCTGTTGACTAATTTTTTGCAGAGTTAACAGTTAATAATTAGCGGTGTCAACAGCCAGTTGTGATTTTTGAAGTTATACTTCTTATGCGACTTCCAACAAGGTTGCGTTAAACGTTTAGCGCTACATTTTTATTGGCCGGGAAATCACGTGGTAGGATCCAGTTTTCCCTCATTCATTTCCATATTGTTTTGGTTCTCACTAGCATAAAAATAATAAAAGTTATAAAAGTATTCGCAATCGCAACGCTCTAGTACGCCGTCTAGCGGGAGCCTGTAAATATCAGACATTAATTTATCACGTTTTCATTTAGTTCCATCAAAATCGTTGACAGAATCAGACGCCATTTTTTAGCAACAAATAAGAAACAAAATTTCCCTAAGGAAAAGGCCGAAGAACTTGAAAAAAATCTCCAGAATATTAGTAAATCTTTCAGGAACAGAACACGCCAAACATTTGAAGAAAAATTCCTCAATAATTTTTAATTTCTATTATCAACAAACTTGCAACTGATGACTTCCGATTTCGGATACTGTTACAGATGTGTGTATTAAGGTAAAATGCATTTCTTCTGTCTTCAATTCATTACGAATTAAAGTGAAGTCAACATTGCTTTCGTCATTCCAGTGAATAAATATGAATTCAGAACATACAGAATTGTAATAGTTATAGCATATTCTTCTTTGTTATAGAATAGTATATATTTTTGTATCCATATAATTCGGAAAACAACAATAAAAAATTATCCAATTTACTTGAAATAGTGCCATTTGTGCTGATTCTTAATTAATTTTAATCGTTTTTTTTTTCTGTTTTTAGCTACATATTCAAATTTATATCAATTATAAAATTTTGCTGTGTAGTATGTTATCTAAAAGTAATGAAGGTATAAACTATGTATCTATTATTTGAGAATAAAGTTTTCAAACAAGGAACTTATCATTTTGGAATTCTCCGGGAATTATAAATCAGGTAAGTTTTTACTATAAAAAATTTGCTTGTAAATATTTTTTTTTTCATTTGATGATGGTTCTCTACAGAATGGTTTTTTACGTCTGATTAAGAACTATAAGAATAATAAAAAAAGAAACAATATGAAAGTTTTTATTTCAATGTAAAGAATTCTTAAAATCGTTTTTTTATCGAATTCTTTATTTTCCGTTTTTCAGTTTATAATTTTTTAATAAAAATTGTTCTCAAAATACTTTTTTTGAAAAATTAAATGGTATAACATTATGTGTTTATGTATACTTCTTGTATATTCCAATGTTTGAAGTAATATGATTCAGAAAAGTATGGAATAAAAATTCGGTACTTACGTATTAACGCCAACGCCGCTACAGATTTGGCGGTTTTTAAGTGCCGCCAATCTACACTTAAAATTTTTGCGACAATTCATAAAATGAAACACTTTATTTAAAATCAAAATAGTCAATCGGATTTCGGTGGAAAATGAGCCGATATAGAGTTTAGCATAGATTCAAAACAATCATATCGCCATATGAACTCTGATAAATAAGATTCCAAATGAAATAACATTTCCAAAACGTATGTTTACCAAGATAAAGTTTCATGTTGTGGGAATTGGTACATTTTCGTTTTTTCGGTAAAATATTTCCCTCCTGAAAAAATAAAATTGCATCTTGTTTTGTTTTTGGCAAATCCCAAAGACGAATTTTCGTAGCACTAAAAATGGCGACAAAAAAGAATTGTTTTTTTGTTTTCGTTTCGTCAGCATTCTTTATTTTACGTTTCTTAGTTTCTAAATAATGATTTTTATTGAAACTTGAAAGTTTTTGATAAAAATTGTTGTCAAAAAAACTTTGTTTATAAAATTAAATTTCATAAAATTATGAGGCTTATGTATACTTTTTGTTCATTTTAATTTTTGAAGTAATATAATTCTTAAAACTATAGAATGTAAAGTTTAAATGGGCCTTTCATGTTATATCATTAAATTTAGTAATACTATTTCTCGGGCATTAGGTTTTAACTCTTATAACAATATGCATATTTTTTTCTGTTAATGTACAAATATTTTTCCGATGTGTTTTGGATATTCCTTCTCTAATAAAAAGAGATACCAATTTGTTTTCGTTTGCATAAGAAAGAATATCAAGCATTTTTCTCTTTTAAATTTAATTAGCCACAATAAAGAAGGAACGTTGCAATGCTACGTGTTACATTAACGACGTCTCTAGAGTAACTGAATGACTGTTCATATAGAAATCGCAGGTATTAGTCTCATACAACAACGCCCCCTATAGTTCGTTGCAATCGCGAATTGTTTTTTTATAAATATTTTTTTAGTTTGATTTGATACGCATATAATTTAATAGGATAGTATTTTTTATTTTCAAATTTAGTGGATAAGAATTGTAAAAAATGAATGAAAACAATCCCACGGACAATGCGACGGATTTAAGGTTATGTCAAGGTACGTCTCTTGTGATAGGTTTTCTCTTTTGAAATTACATTATGACGCATCCACATACATTATTAATACAAATACATTTTCCATGGCGAGACGATGAGGCAACCACAAGCACTTCCACTGGTTCAAAAGGTCCACGAGGGAAAAATGCACAATATTACCGTTATTACAGAGCACGGAAGCGAGCGGAGCAGGAAAAAGAGTCGTTGAATAGAACTAGTGATCCTTCTACGACTGCTGATTCTTCTACAATTAACGTCGCAAGTTGCAAAGTTTAACTTCTTCCGCGCGGAGGGACTCCACGCACTACTTTTTTAACTTTATTCTCCATTTTAAATAAGCATATTTTTAAAATAATACATTCATTTTTTTGTAGCGTACACAGCGTTACGAAAAATTTACAAAGGGTACACAAAAGTCATAAGTTTGGGAAACACTGTCTTATCCCATCACAGTATCCCATTTCGAACTTAGCGACTAGGATGCGGTTTTAAGTGCTGAAAGAATTAGCAAACTTTCTGCTTACAATTACATTATTATTGAAATTTTAATTTCCCTTCTGCAATAAATATCACTTCTTAAAAAGTGCAAATGCTATCACCTATGCGAGTAATTTTTCAAAAGTTTTTAACAGCTCTGTGAAAAATGCATGATGATTTCCAGTTTAAAATATAAATAAATGGAGTTACTTTGTTTCATAGCATAGCATGAACTTTATTTACCAGCACGTTCACAAAAGCTGTTGGATTAAACGAATCTTTATTTCCAATGACCACCCAATTTGTGTTACTAAATTACTAAATTTTAAGTAATACTACCAATAGAATGATCATGAGCATGCTTTTTAAATAACGCTCAGTATTTACTTCCAAAAGATCAGCAATTATGTCGCCAAAAACTAAGGAAGAGATCAAATACGCTTGAACTCATCAAGTTTTCAAGACATGTAGTGCTGCCATCTAAGAACAACATTTATTAAAAAAATATATTTTTGTGAAATAGCTTAAATTTATAACCAGGCAAAGATGTTGATAATGACAGAGTAGTTTTTATGAATTTTATGCATCCTTGGTTGTTTTGTCCTTAATTCATGATTATTCATAATTTTTTGGTTATTTCTTTTTTATTTTTCTCTTCTTTTTAATAATTTTTCAGGAAGATTGAATTATACATTTTAATACCTGAGCATTTTGCTAATGAATTCATTTTTTTCTTTGCAAAATAGTGTAATCATTGAATCCTGTTAATTTATTTATCTCTCAATATTAAGTATTGTTGTTGAACGATATAATATTATGTTTTCAAAATATAAGAAAAAGTTTTCAGACAAAATATAATCGTTCAATTTTAAAATTACCAAGAAAATTTGATAATACACTGCAAATTTTTCTTAAAGACTGTTACTAAAAATTACCAAATTTTTATTTATCAGGTATTAATTTACATTTTATTATTTTTATTAATTGCATATTTATTTTATTTATTACCATATTTTTCATTAATTTTGCAAATAAAGTAGCGATTTGTTTATTTTTCAATATCAAGTATTAATGTTGAACGATATATTGTTGATGTTTACAAAATATAAGAATAAGTCTTTAGACAATAGGTAATCTTTCAATTTTAAGAATATCAAAAAACATTTAATAATACAATGCAAATCTTTCTTGATGATTGTTACTAAAAATTATCGAAGTTTTATTTATCAGGTATTAATTTACGTTTTTTTTTTTTAAAAAAATTGCATATTTATTTTAATTATTGCCTTATTTTTTATTAGTTTCACAGATAAAGTAGCGACTTACTATCTTTTTTTATTATTTTTTTTTAATTAAAAGAAACATAAAATTGGTTTTCTAAACTTTTTTATGGCATTATAGTTTATTTCAAGGTCAATTTTGATGGCTTACATCTTTTAAAGGTATTTTTTTATAATTTTTACGTCTTCAACATATTGGTCATTTTTTAAATCTTCTATAATTTCAAAGAAAAAATGCACCAAATTTTAGCAATTTTAAAGAACTGACCAAGAAATGTTTCTTGCAATCGTATTGGGAGTACAGTTACGTTATAGAAAATAGTTGATAATTATGTGATAATACTATCATTTATTTAAGTGCAGAACTTGATCGAAAATTTATCAATTAAGTGCAGAACTTAGTTTAAGTGCAAAGCTTCAGCAGAAAAAAATATCCAAGTTAAACATCGAAAATAAAAAACATATTATATTTCCCCATCAGTGACTATTTTAAACATAAATGTGTTTTTCTTGCTTGACGTTTCAATTTCAAGAATATTAAATTTATTAAATATTAATGCTTAAGCATTTTAATATCAATAATAATAATTAATTAATCACACCTTTTTTGATAACGAATTTTAAATTCTCATCATTTAAAGGCATATAACATAAACTTCATTTAAAAAAAGAAATCAGTACTTATCAGATATTTGTACCATGGAGGCAAGTTTGCCAACAAGTGGAACAACT
Source organism: Parasteatoda tepidariorum (assembly GCF_982258835.1). Lineage (NCBI taxonomy): Eukaryota > Metazoa > Arthropoda > Arachnida > Araneae > Theridiidae > Parasteatoda > Parasteatoda tepidariorum. The sequence continues at coordinate 37,492,726 of NC_141759.1, forward strand.
CCAGGTTCTGATTTACGCTGGTCACCGGCTACCTATAATGCACATAGGGGCATCGAATATGACAATCGTGATGAATATTATTTAAAGCTATAATCATTGAATGCGATATTATTGTGAATATTGCAAAATTTATTTCGGTGACAAAAATATTGACACTAATGTAGAAATTAAATTGATTGGGAGAATAGCACGATATATTTTTGACAATTGCATCGCGATATTAAAATTTATATTCATTAATCATTTGTGTTAAGATTTGTGTGGGTGGCAGCTCGAAAAATCAGTCGCCAAATAACACACAATATGGATCGATTTTGAAAAAATTACAAATTACGACATCGAAAAATGTTGTTCCGAAACATCGATTTATGTAAAAAAAAGTCAGATTTTTACTCATATTGTACGATATCGCAAAAATGATATAAAGCGATGTCGTAATCGAGATTTTTTTTTATTTGGTGTCCACAGTAGAACCCCGATTTTGCGTTGTCCGTTTCATTCGTTATACCGCTTCATCCATCATTTTCTGCTAGCCTATACCTATACCTATAATATGAAATTATCCCGGAATTTAAATTACCTTTTTTAAGAAAACACCTTGAATCAAAATCAAAAAGCGGCTTAGGATTGGGCGAGCTGTCCGACCACCCAGGTCCGCTATAAATTAGGGCCGCAAAAATTTCATAACTTGTTAATATAGTTATAAGTTTTTTTACCTTCATTTTCTTGCACATTGAGCAGATTTCTTTAATTCTTTATAAACTACACTCGTAGTTCTATCTCTTTCTCAGTAAGAAATGTTATTTATCTTACAGTTATTGTGACCAGAATGTTAATAGATCTTTCCACTATGGTTTTTGAAGAAGACATCTTCACTTAAGTTTGCTATTTATTTACTGTCAATGAATCAAGGTTTCTAGTTTCAAGAAGGACAGTGAATACTGTAGTAAAAGAAACTTACAGTACAAAAACAATATTACTGATGCTATGCCAAATTTTGCGATTACTTAAAGAATTTTTTTATTATTATTCCTGTAACCATTACTATACCAGAACGTTCATTTTCGAAATTGTTAAAAGCATATTTGAGATCAATGATGACCGGCTTCCATCTTTGGCAGCACTTAAACTCCTTGAGATTTTTCTGTTTTAATTGACAATTTTCTGTTTTAATAGACAGCAATATTATAATTTATTTTCTTCACATTTGCTAAATCTTCGTTACATTTTTCCTATTCCTGGGATATATTATTCTTACGAATTATTTTAATTTATAATTCAAAATTTGTCTAAAATACCAGAAGTGTAGTTTTTAAAATAATAACATGAATTCAACTTTGATGTCATGGAAATTAATTATTTATTATTAATAAATAATTTTTATTATTATAAATTAATTAAAATTTGTGATTTTGTGAATGCGTGAAGTTCAATTCCCAAGAACTGCCGCGGATAATGTCAAGAAAAATAAAAAGCAAGGTTTTGGCATGAATAAAAAAATTTTACTTAAAAAAGAAATCATTGATTTATATGATTGATTATAATTTTTTTTTAATTATAGATTTACGCGGAAAACGTTATTTACACAATGTTGCGTTATCTAATATGTATATACTTAAGGCTCTGATAATAAATTGTTTTTATATTTTTATAATGAGGATGTTATATTTTTATAATGAGGAATAGGTTAATAAATTTAAAAAACGAAATAAGATATTTTTTTCTGTTGACGAACTTAAATGTAGCTAAGAATGTAACTTTTAAATGCAGATAAGAATGTAACTTTTAAATGATAACATTTCATTATTCTTTTCATGTCATTTTCATATGTACTCATTGTAGTAACATGTTAAATAATTTGCTGTTTCACTATCAGTAAATATACAGTCGCACTTCTATTTAACGAATTTCCATTTTGCGATTTTTTTTTCTTCGAGGAACCAAGAACATTTTGGTCATTTCTTCGTAAAATGACTTCCAAATAGCGAAGTGAATTTTCTATTTAACGAACTTTTATTTTTGAGATCCACTTTCCCTATTTCCCAAAATATTTGAAACTTTAACGCATTTTATGGGGGAAATGATCTTGAATTGAGTTTCCCAGCCACTTAACTTTTATAGAAAGGGATTAAATCCCTTACCCTTTTTGTTTGCATTTCAAACGAAAAACTCAGACGAAATTAACGGATTTTATCAGAAGTAATTAAACTTAAGAACGCATGTGGTAATAATGTATGTTTAAAATTATTTTTATAATAAATGCAGCCATAATTTTATACATAAATGTAGTTTTTTTTAGATGAAAACATATGTAGTATGATAGTGTAACACTGGATAATGTTTTACTGTATTCTTGCTTTCCATGCAGATTTCTTTTATGATTAAGATTTATAAAATAAATAGTAGATATTAGTTTACAAAATAAGCGTGCATCAATTGCTTTTTCAATTATGTCTAGTGTTTATGAATTTAAAACGTGTTTTGTGTTGTTTAAGTATTTCAAAATGTGATTTTCTACTTAACGAATTTTCCATATAACGAACTTATTATCGGGATTTAGTGACTTCGCTAAATAGAGGTCCGACTGTATTTCAATTATACCAAGTTAAATTTATACATATTTATTTTTATACGAGTAATATTATATCTTATTAAATATATAGTCAATATATCTACTTGTAATTAAAGAATAAAAACTTGTTCTGCCAAGAATAATTTATTTCAAAAATGCTTTCTGATTATATTAATTTACTTTTTATTTGACGAATTGATTCTCTGTCTTTACAATTCCTTAAGATTTTGATTTTGATAGAAAAAAGTAACTGACATCATTATTTGACTAATTAGTTTACCATAATTAAATAATGATATTTGCCTTTTTATTATTAGTGGTGTCAAAAATTTTAGTTGCAGCATTGTTGTTAATAACATTAAGTATTATTTATACATTTTATCAGAGTTTTTATTGTTAAATGAGAAAAGGACTTAAAATCTTATTGAAATATAAAGTAAAATAAAATTATATTTGCAAAACTCATATTGTAAGAAAGAATCAATGTAATAAACAATTTATTTATATTTAATTTATATATTTATATTTAATTTATATATTTATATTTAATTTATATATTTATATTTAATTTATATATTTATATTTAATTTATATATTTATATTTAATTTATATATTTATATTTAATTTATATATTTATATTTAATTCATATATTTATATTTAATTTATATATTTATATTTATTTATATGTAACATTGTATTTGAAACATGATTTTGATCAACTCTGATAAAATGCCTCACTGTTTCGGCCAGGTGTAAACCCTAAGCGCGCTCCTGTCAAAAGGGTTGTGGGATAGGCAAAGCACGGGAAGAGTGGTTAAAAGAAGTATGTGAGCTTAAATTGAAAAATTTGTTAGTGGACTTTTTTTTCCAGCAAACTTCAACCTTTGAATCTTGGAATTATACACTCATTTAACATTAGATTGCCTAAGGAAGTTATTTTGACTGATTTTAATTTCAATTAGAAAAACAAAGATGTATATAATGACACAAGAATTTCTTAGAATTTTGTACTGCATATAATTTTTTATTGTTAATATTTACTAATAACTTGTTATATAACTGTAAATAATATAAAAAATATTAAAAATTAATTTTAAGCAAATTTTTTTACATATCATTTATTCTTTTACAATCCAGTCATTTTGAATGCTTTTGGGCAATATAGGTATATACTAAGTTTCAGTCTTTCGTTCAGTTAAAGAACGTTACACTAAACAACTGGTTAGAAAATCATTTATTTTTCTCCGGTGACCTGCAAGTTGCTTCGAAAGCAAAAATTTATATTCTTGAAGCTCTGAATTTAATTACTACAGGATTGGACAGTGTCGACTAAAATGCATTGGAAATGGGTTTAATACAACTTCTTAGTGTTAATTGCTTCTCGGGATCCAACTGGGACATTGGCCCCTCGGAATAAATTACTTATTGGCAGATCTTCGAAGTTGATGAATGGGTTATTGACAGCAACACACATTCCATTACTTTTCCATAATTCCTTCAATATCTGATTGGATGCCTGCTCCCCAAGATAGTGATGAAAACAAAGATGGGCAAAAAATATTGCAGGATATACTTACAACTGTTTAAAAGTTTGAAGGCATAAAAACTCCGAAACATTTGCGAATGTAAACCAAAACCATAAAGCAAATCTGCAAACAATAGTGAGCATTGAAATGGATATTGTTGAATTTGTATCTAAAAGCAAAACTCATGTATAAGGAATGCACATATTTCTAGTTGTTCATCTCATAAGTGACGATTTTTGAAATATATACTTATGTTATTTTGCCCCGATTTTACGTTATCCGTGCATTTTTAAGCGCTAGTCCAATGGAAAACGTAAATTTGGTGTTCCACTGTATATTTGAGTACAGTTTATGTTATATAAGACATAGATCAGTTAGATCAACTCTTGGGTCTAAATCTATATATATAAAAATCTCTTGTCACAGTTTTAGTGGTTAAACTCCTCCTAAACGGCTGGATCGATTTTGATGAAATTTTATATGTATATTCAGTAGGTATGAGAATAGGTTTATAACTAATTTTTTTTTCATTTTTTGGACAGATTTAACGTATATTTTAAATATATCTTTATTTAATCATATTCCAATCCAAACTAGACATAGAAACCTGATAAATCAAAAAGTAATATTCACGCACGTTGCAACAATTCACTTTAAACTCTAATACTTACGCTCGCCCTTAAAAGAAGAACATCAAATATATTTGCAAGTATGTGAATAAAGGCAGTATTTCGAGTTGAAAATACCAATGTGACTGCTCTTCCAGTGAATAACAACGACGAAATAACGCAGTACCAAATTGGCCGGCACATCAGCTCCAAATTTTCCAACAGAGTTTTTAAACTCATTGGATTTATCAGGCATACCACCGCATAATTTTGCACTCAAAGTTGGATCTCCAATTATTTTGTTTCGTAATTTGAACCCACCACGTCTGTGCAACAGCACGGGATTAGTCGTTAAAAAATTAAAGAACAATGTTATCGAAGTCATTATTTTAAATGACAAATTCCGGGGTGAAATTATATTACTTCCACGAATCTCTATTATACCCACAGATGTGCCAATTCAATTTAAACGCATTCAGTTCCCCATTAGATTAGCATTTGCAATGGCAAGGTCAAGCAATGTCTGTTTGTGTCTTAGATTTGAGCACACCATGTTTTTCACACGATACGTGGCATGCTCTCGAGTGGGGAAACAATCCAATTTATTTGTGTTTGCTAAAGACGGAATGACAAAAGATATTGTACACTCCATTGCACTAAGAGATTAATATTGACTAATATTTTCGGAATTCGTTGTATATACAATTTATAAAAAAAAAGTTACAATAAATTAAAAAAACTATTATTTGGTGTGTTATTATTTTCACATTCCGTCATCGCTCACAGCGCTCCATGCCTCTTCCACTCATATACCACATACGCACACACAATAAATAGGACTAGGAGGCTTCGCCCCCTGCTCGCTGGCGCTCTCCAACCCCCGAAACTGCTTTCACAATTCATTTCGGATTGCTTCGAAATCCGATGCTCGCTTTGCTCGCTCATTGGATACGTTCTTAACGTCTAGCTTTTGTATACTTTTTAAACACTGAAGTTCCGAAAACTTTTCACTGTAGAAAATTCTAAACCTGTGCATTTCAATATTAATTTGAAATTGCAAACAGTTCGCATATTTTTCTTAATCACACTATTCTAAATTTCAGTTGTTGAGTAAAGTAACTGTTGTAAGTTTTGTTTTAGAGTCTTTCCCACCAGAGGGCTAAAACCATGTGTTGTAAAGCAATATGAAATAGTACTGAACGCCGGATGTAAAGCATCGGCTTCGATGAAGATAATTTTGTGAGAATTTTTTTGATAATTCGGTGAGAATTCACCCGATTAGACGTATGATGCTCCCTACGTGCTCTTGCGCGCCGAAGCCTATCAATTAAAACGTATTAGTGTTTTATATAATATAGATTAGCCATATGATGCTCACTACGTGCTCTTGCGCGCCGAATCCTATCAATTAAAAATGAAAACTGTTGCCAACGCGAGAAAAGAAATATCATCGGTTTTATTGATACATACGTATTAGCGTTTTATATAATATAGATATATTTTCATACTCTAGAAATAATTCATATGGCAATACAACGTTTGCCGGGTCAGCTAGTATTATAATAATATTAATCCTTCGTCTAGGCTTTAAAAAAATTTTAAAAAAATTGTTTAGTTAGCTTAAGCACATTTTATATACTCATCACCAATTAAACGAGTTAAAAATAAATGCAAATGTAGTCTTTCTATAAATGTAAAGATTGATTTTAACTTTGTAACGTAAATACTCATTTGTTTGGAAGCTGCCTTTTAGTCCTGAACAGCGAGCGCCATTAAATTAATTTTTCTTTAAACTTTACTTTTTTGCATCACAATGTAGTGTTTACTGTTTTAAATCTGTGTATTCTTTTAACTTAAACAATTTTATACGTTTTGGTGATAAATCTCGTTTCGTTTTGGTGAAAAAATCCCTTCAAATTAAATTCATTAGCTCGCATAATCACTAATAGCAAATAAGTAGAGAGTTTGATTTTGACAAAATTGCTAATTTGATTTATTATTCATCAAAGGTATTTTTTTTTCTTCTTTATGTCAGAATGTGTAGTACTAAATATTGTATAACAAACTCACTACGATAACCGTGTTACCATACGAACATGTAAGAAACAAAAATTAAATCCACTCTTACTTGAACAATAGGAGTTTCTTGTGCTTACTTATTGATTTAGTTTCTGACTGCATGATTTTAAATCTCGAAATACTCGAAATTCTACTTATTTAAAAAGGATGATCAATTGGTCGCCGGTTGAGTTTGCTGCAAAACAAAAAAAGTTTGCTGCAAAGTAAAAAACTTTTTTATGGACATTTGAGTCTTGACAACTTTTCAGATGTCTTTACTGCATTGATAAATTGATGAAAGTAAGCCTTTCAATTTTTTTTTATAAATAAAACCTGAATAATCTATATTATATAAAACGCTAATACGTACGTATGTATCAATAAAACCGATGATATTTCTTTTCTCGCGCTGGCAACAGTTTTCATTTTTAATTGATAGGCTTCGGCGCGCAAGAGCACGTAGTGAGCATCATATGTGTAATCGGGTGAATTCTCGCCAAATTAACAAAAAAATTCTCACAAAATTATCTTCATCGAAGCCGATGCTTTACATCCGGCTTTCAGTAGGGGAGAGTGGGGTCAATTGTAACATTTTTTACTTAAATATTTTTAACTAACAAAAAATCCAATACATTATTAGCATTAATTGACAGACGAGTAAAGTAGACTATCCTCTACTAGAAAAAAAAATAAATACCTTATTTTAAATGTTATTATATTAGTTATTAACAATTTTTGACAGTCGAGCACTTGTTACAATTGTCCCCACTTACGGGGTCAATTGTAACAGTTCATTAATTCAACTAAAACATAGTTAATTATACATATTATCATAGTTGTGATATATTTTTTTATTGATCAAAATAGTAGTTATACTTTAGGAGTAAAAATAATAATGAGCAGAGACCAAAAGCGTTAAACTTTTAACTTTAAGGGGTTAAAAATTTTAATTTGTGCTGTGAAAGGTGACAAATAAAATAATGCACATACAACATAATATAAATGATATAGGAAACTATTGGTGGTTCTTAAAGAGTTAAGTAATGGTTTGTAATCATAAGATTATTTATTTTCAGCTGTTACAATCGTCCCTTTACTTATTGTTACAATCGTCCCCAAGACGCCATTTCAGCTTCATTTGTAAAAAACCAATGCTAGTTAATTAACAAAACTAATCTCTTTTCTTGTGAAATGTTATTTAAGGTGTCCACTTACATATTCGGTTAATAATTTTTACTTGTTTAAACAAAATTACTTTGTTACAATATAATATTCTAATACCAAAAAAAGTACTTACGTAGCGTGAAAATATCTTTTGTGTTGTAACTCTTTCAAAAGTACATAAAAATGGTTGCCAGCAGGGGTGTACATGTAGATTTATTAAATACACCTTGTACGCCACCTAGGAACCAAATCTAGAACCTGACACTCGAAATTTTTGCTCTGTTACAATCGTACCCTGTTACAATTGACCCCACTCTCCCCTACTATTTCATGTTGTTTTACAACACATGGTTTTAGCCCTTTGGTGGGAAAGACTTTAAAACAAAACCTACAACAGTTACTTTTCTCAACAACTGAAATTTAGAATAGTGTGATTAAGAAAAATATGCGAACTGTTTTCAATTTTAAATTAATATTGAAATGCACAGGCTTAGAATTTTCTACAGTGAAAAGTTTTCGGAACTTCAGTGTTCAAAAAAGTATACAAAAGCTAGACGTTAAGAACGTATCCAATGAGCGAGCAAAGCGAGCATCGGAGTGCGAAGCAATCCGAAATGAACTGCGAAAGCAGTTTCGCGGTTGGCGAGCACCAGCGAGCAGTGGGCGAAGCCTCCTAGTTATTAGATAATTCGTCTTATTGACTCAACCATAGTCTCGTTCGATTCGAGAAGGGCACACTATTTCATTTGTCTATATAACAATATTTAAGTTCTTACCTATTTAGCTCTTTTTAGCTCCTTCCGCCAAAATTCGGAGTATCAGTTCATATAACTTTTTACAATTTACTTAATGGAAGTGTACTTCACAGTTTGCCATTAAATAGAAATTTTTTGTTTGGAGGTTCAGTTTTTGATGATTTGTGAACTATTTTAATGTAAAATATTTTTGAAAATGTAAAAATGTTTTCTATTTTTCGATGTCATTCTTAGCAGAACTGAAAACCGTAATAAATCTGGCGTTGAACATCAAGATGGCATTTTAAAGGCAGTTTCATATTAGTGACAAAATAAAACAGCTGTTTTTACCAGGCGACAATGTAACACACGTGTGTTTTTACTTTACAATCGCATTTAAAGAAAAATACCATTTTCACTAATAATTTCTTTACATGTATCTGTTTCATTATCGTTCATGTCAACCTGCGTTATTCTCTTTTAAATCAACTTATATTTTGTTTTTAAAAATATATTATGCAGCCGTTTGACAAATTGCAATGACACAGTATCATCCTTCGAAAAAATTTATAAGTTTTCAAAACGTATATTGTGCAATTGGACCCATTGATATGTCTTAAATGAAAAATGTTGTCCTATTAATGCAACTTTTATTTTATGTAACGAATATAATATTATACAGATTTGCCAGCATTTCTGAACACTGCTTCCCTACGAATCAATTTTTTCAATTTTATTTTCAAGACATTGTTCTACTCATTTCTAAGTTGTAAATAAACACTGTTTTCCCGAAAATCAAATATTATATTTAGAAAAAAAATATTGTCCAGTTTAACCCATTGCACTGTCATAAATGAACACTGTTTCCTTTCGAATCGACTAATGAGCTTTTATTCTATTTTCGGAACGTAGTATTTACATTTGTTTTATTTTATAACCGTCGTTGAACAGCAGACCCAATTTTTGGGTTTAAGACTACTATTGCTCAACTACGTAGCCTTGTAATTTTGAGCCCAATACAGAAGACAAGGGAACTCCTGGATCAAGTATAGGGAGAAATTTGTCTTCGTAGAGGACTTTTTTATTTAACTAAACGGCATTTGCGTTACATGGAGAGGAAGACCACGAGAACCTCCCACGGTTAGCCTGACGGCAAGGTTACTCTAACCTATGATCCGTCTACCACTGAGGACATTTCCAGTCAGCACTGTGGTCGGTGCAAGCCAGATACAGAATTCGTATCGACCAGCCATCGCAAGGATTCGAACCCGGTTCACCTCATTGGAAGGCGAACACTCTCTCCCCTGAGCCACCGCGGCTCAGTATTTGCGTTTAGACCAATTGTAATGCCGTAAAGGAACACCGATCGAATGAACTTTTAATTTTATTTGCAAAACATAGTTGTGAAGTTTTAGAAACGGCAATATCTTAGATGACGAGTTTTTATTCTTTTTCTGAATGGTTCGAAACTTTGTATTTAATCCCCTTGAGGAAAGAAAATCATGATAACTTCATTAAAAATGAAGAAGAAAAAAACAGGCTTAAGTATCTTTGTGATGTTTGTAAAAATAATTGTACAGTCGAACTCGTTTATAACGAGCACAAAGGGACCGTAACATTGTTCTCGTTAAATCCGAGTGCTCGAAATAAACGGATCCTTAAGGCAGGCGTGCAACCAGAAAAGGGGTCAAATGATTGAGTTTACTTAAAATTTAATTAATATTTACTTACTTTATATACATAACTTAATTTAATTAAATAATTTTCTTAATTTAATGACAACTTGCCCCCCCCCCCAACCAGCAAAAAATGTCTAGTTGCTCTACAGTCTCAAAGGGCAATTAAGTTTCATTTCGCGGTTTTTTTTTTATCATTTTGAAAAAAAAGATAAGACAGAAAGATGAGAAAAAAGATTGCAAGACAGAAAAATATTGCTCGCTAAAACCGGGTCTTGTTCGTTAAAAGCGATTTCTGTTCCATAAACTTAACATTGATCCATCCAAATATTCTCGTTTCCCTCGGTAAATCCGAGTTGTCGTTAAATCCGAGCTCGTTTTAAACGAGTTCGACTGTATTTAAAACTTCGTTTTTCAATCTTTTTTCTACGATTGGTGACAAAGACATTTAGCTCTCTAAATTTTTTAGTTTGCTAATTTCTCTTTTAGTATTAGTAACACCGAGATTTAGTTATCTAATCTCTCTACAACGATTAAAATGTAAGAGAGATGTAATTCTCGATATCATTTAGTGTTCTTAATCTCTTATTCATGATTAATGACAAGGAGATTCAGTTCTCTAAATTGCCTTTTTTCCCACGAATATCTAATTTAAGATAAGAAACGATGAGATTTGGTTGCTTAATATCTCTTTCCATGATAAAAAAAAAAGAGTTTAATTTGTCTAAACATTGGAAGTTCGCTAATCTCATCTCAAAAATTAACAAAGTTATTTAGTTCTCTATACTGTTTAGTTCTCTAATCTCTCTTTCAGGATTAGTAACAGTGATATTTAGTTGCTTATTCTTTTTTCAACGATTAATAAGAGTTAATTCGTTTTTTTAATCATTTAGACTTTTCTAATCTCGCATCTACAGAGAGACTAAGTTCTTTACTTCCTGTACTCGTTTGAAAATTACAGACCATTATAAACCACAAGTTAAAATAAATTGGCATTTAATTAGTTTTAAAATAATATTAAAACGGCATTGTGATCTTGAATTCTCACTATCTGTAAGTTGTAAGGAGTAATATAAGTCTTTAACCAGCTTATTTATGCACTAAAGATGATAAGTGAGCAATACGCATAGCCATTAGTCTAGCAATTGATAAACAAACACTAACTGTTGTAAGAGTGATCTACTTAACTCTAAAAGTAACTGGAATCACGATGGTTCAGGGGACAAATACTCTCACCGCTCAATGAGGTGACACAGGTTCGAATTCCAGTGTTGACTGGTCGATGCGATTTCTTCTCCCAGCTCGCACCGACCACAGCGATGACATAAAATATCCTCAGTGGTAGACGGATTCTGGGTTAGAATCTTCTTGCTGTCGGAATAACCGTAAGAGATTTTCATGGTTCTCCACTCCATGCATCGCAAATGTGGGTTAGTTCAGTAAAAAGTTCGCCACGAAGGCTAGTTGGTAGCAATGCTTGATCTAGGAGTTCTCTAGTTTTCTAGATTGGATTCCATTGGGTTCTAAATCGCAAGTCTACGTAGTGCAACATTGATAGTCATAATCTCAGATTTATGCCAGCTGTTTGCCGGTTATAAAATTAAAAAAAGCAACTAGCTAGTTCTTCACTTGGGCAACAAAAAAAAAAAAAGGAAGGAAAAGGGAATAGCACGGTGGAACAAATTTTTTGTTGCATTTATGCAAATGCTTGATTATTTCCTGATGCAAATTCAAGAATTTCAAATTTGAAATTAATTTTGTTCGATGAGCTACAGATTATTTTCAAAATGTTTAGTTACATTTTTTGTCCGAATGTACAAGTTTATATGCAAACATTTACAATTGCCAACTCCTTTGAAAATAGCACATAAGACAAAGAACACATGATCTTGATGGATCACATCATAAGCTGAAAAGTATTATCGCTTTTTTCTCACCATGCCTTACGCACCAGAGAAGGGGGTACACTTAGCAATCATTCTGGTGAATGCTTAAAAGTTCTGGTTTGGACTATATTATTAGATTGCATAATATTGTAAAGAGAAACTAATTGCAGATTTGAAATCAGCTAAGTGAAAGTATCAAATCTGTTAAAAACTTTTTATGCAGCAGAGAGAAAAACTTGTTTCTCGGTGTAATTAATCAATCGGTTTAAATCAACACAGCGCAATCATACACAAAACTAAAAGAAATGTTCCAATGCAATCAAAAAAGTTATAATAATAGTATTTGTTTTTAATAATTGTATTATTATCATCGCTTTTTCGCGTGACATAACGTTATTAAGTGAAATACGTATCTAGTTTAGCTCATTAAAATAAAGCGCAACTATACGCAATATCATTCAGCCCATAAATGATGTTGCTTGACAATTAAAAAAGTTAGAATAATTCTGATCCATTTTCTTTTTTAAAACTCTTCCTTCTGACTTTATGTTATTAAATTTAGCAAAACACGTTTTTAAAAGTTCAGCTCAACAAAAATAAAGATTTACTCAGTTTCAATTGGCAACAAAAATTATGTCATTGATCGCTACCAACTCATGATTGTCAAAATTTAATACAATCATTCAATATCCCAATTTGCTCTTCTGTAAATAACTTATTTTTTCCGACTTCAATAATGGCTGATTATGAACCGAGGTGGCTGAGGGGATAGAGTGTTCACCTTTCAATGTGGTGAACCTAAGTTCGAATCCCAGAGGTGGCCGGTTGATACGAATTCTACTCCCGAATCGCACCGTCCATAGTACTGACATTAAATATTCTCACTGGAACACGGATCATGGGTTCAAATTCCCTTTGACATCGGACTAAACATGGAAGGTATTCGTGGTTTCTCTCTCCATGTAACGCAAATGCGAGTTAGATTTATCAAAAATGTCCTCCAAAGTAGTTTGTCCCCAATGCTTGGTCCAGGAGTTCCCTTGTCTTCCGGGTTGGTTCCAAAATTACAAGGCCAATGAGTTAAACATTTATAGTCGTAAACTCAGAATTGAGTCGGCTGTTCAACGTTGGTTATAAAATACAGTCAAACCCCGCTATAGTGAACATGGCTTATAGTGAACTCCCGGATATAGTGAACGAAATGTTCGCCCCCGTGCCTTACTACACTGGTTATCATAAATTAAGGAAAAATCACAAAAATAGCGATAACTCTTTCAAAAGTAAGCCAAACCGTGCAAAATTTGCATATGTTGTCCACTAAGAGTAGCTGAGTAAAATTGCAATATGCAAATTAGTGGCGCTGCACTCGGCTTACGTCATCTGCCTGGAGCATAAAAGTCCAAGTTTGAGAGAAAGCACACAAATTTTACTGTGATTGCGACATTGAAAATCTGAGATAGCCAATTCGTAATAATGACCTCTAGGCATCATTTGCCTGAAGAACTACGATGGAGAGCCATCGGGAGACTAGAGGCAGGGCAGAGTCAATCAGAAGTGGCCAGATGGCTAAATGTGAGTCCATCTGTGGTTCATAGACTTTGGAGGCAATTTCAAACCACAGATTCGGCATCTAGGAGGTTCAGTCAAGGACGGCCAACTGTTACGACCAGTGCCGATGACCGATATTTGACATTAAGTGCACGCAGGAATAGAACCGCTACTCCGACACATCTTAGATCCTCTCTTGCTGCAGCCACCGGAAGGTTGGTGTCAACGTCAACTGTGCGCAGAAGGCTCCACGAAGGTGGTCTGTATGCGAGACGACCAGCCATTTGCGTGCCGCTCACATCACGCCATAGGAGAGACCGTTTGCAGTGGGCCCGACAACATGTCCACTGGACGTCAGATCAATGGAGGCCTGTTCTCTTTACGGATGAGTCCAGGTTTAGTCTAGAAAGTGACAGTAGACGTTATTTGATATGGAGAGAACCTGGGACCCGTTATCATCCATCAAACATCCGTGAAAGAGATGCATACGGAAGAGGCAGTGTCTGTGTTTGGGGAGGCATATCCTTAGGAGGGCGCACATACCTCCATGTCTTTCCAAGGGGAACCGTGAATGCTCAGGTTTATCGAGACAACATCCTTGATGCTTATGTGCGCCCATATGCCGGGGCAATTGGTGATTGCTTCCTGTTACAGGACGATAATGCAAGACCACACAGAGCTCGCATTGTTGATGATTATCTTCAACAGGAAACAATTACTCGCATGGAGTGGCCAGTTCGATCCCCGGACTTGAATCCTATCGAGCACGTTTGGGATGCTCTAGGGAGGCGTGTATCTGCCATCAATCCGCCCCCTCAGACCCTTGCCACGCTTGCAACTGCTTTACAAGAGCAATGGCTCTCACTTCCTATTGAACTGATAGACCGCATAATTGAAAGCATCACACATCGCTGTTTGTGCTGTATTGCTTCTAGAGGCAATCATATTCCATATTAAAGGTACTTTTTCTATTGCAAACCGATACTTCCAATTTGTTTATTTTATACATGTGCTAATTTCTATACTACTATTAATGTCTGATAATTTCTTTTTATGTTGTTTAATACCTTACTATGTGTTGTATATTGTGGGTAAGTTTCATAAAATTCCATGTGTAATTTCTTGAGTTATCGCGATTTTTGTGAATTTTCCTTAATTTATGATAACCAGTGTATATAATAATATAACATAATAATATTTTTTGTGGATATAGTGAACCGAAAGAAGAGAGGAAATTGGATATTATGAACTTTTTTCTGTCTTCGATTGATTTTTTTTTTCTTAATTTCTTGGTAATTTTGAAATTTCTACATAAAATACATTTACCGATTTTTAAAACCATTTATTGAGTGGAATGTAGCCATAAGCATTTTTCCTTGTTTGCTTCTTCTATCTCACTTTCCCATCTCTAAATAAAGGTCATCCCTAACCTTGTACGCAAGACGAAGAGTAATAAAAATAAAAGTTAACACTTTTTTTGTTACTACATATTGATTTTTAATCATTTTTGTACTTCTTTTTTTTGGTCATTTGTTTAAATAATATGTAAAAAAAAAGGAAGCATTTCGGAAAAATTAGTTAAAATTGTTTACAGTAGGGGAGAGTGGGGTCAATTGTAACAGGGTACGATTGTATCAGAGCAAAGATTTCGAGTGTCGGGTTCTAGATTTGGTTTCTAGGTGGCGCACAAGGTGTATTTAATAAATCTACATGTGCACCCCTGCTGGCAGCCATTTTTATGTACTTTTGAAGGAGTTACATCACAAAACATATTTTCACGCTACGTAAGTACTTTTTTTGGTATTAGAATATTATATTGTAACAAAGTAATTTTGTTTAAACAAATGAAAGTTATTAACCGAATATGTAAGTGGACACCTTAATTAACATTTCAATAAAAAAAAATTAGTTTAGTTAATTAACTAGCATTGTTTTTAACAAATGAAGCTGAAATGGCGTCTTGGGGACATTTGTAACAATAAGTAAAGGGACGATTGTAACAGCTGAAAATAAATAATCTTATGTTTACAAACCATTACTTAACTCCTTAAGAACCACCAATAGTTTCCTACATCATTTATATTATGCTGCATGTGCATTATTTTATTTGTCACCTTTCACAGCATAAATTAAAATTTTTAACCCCTAAAAGTTAAAAGTTTAACCCTTTAGGTCTCTGTTCATTATTATTTTTACTCCTAAAATATCACTACTATTTTGATCAATAAAAAAATATATCACAACTATGATAATATGTATAATTAACTATGTTTTAGTTGAATTTATGAACTGTTACAATTGACCCCGTAAGTGGGGACAATTGTAACAAGTGCACGACTATCAAAAATTGTTAATAACTAATATAATAACATTTAAAATAAGGTATTTATTATTTTTTTCTAGTAGAGGATAGTCTACTTTACTCGTCTGTCAATTAATATTAATAATATATTGCATTTTTTGTTAGTTAAAAATAGTTAAGTAAAAAACGTTACGATTGACCCCACTCTCCCCTACGGATATAGTGAACTCCCGGTTATAGTAAACCGAAATTCCGGTCCCTTGAAGGTTCACTATAGCGGGGTTTAACTGTATAATGAAATAAATCATTGATTTTAAATTGCCTAGGTTTCTGGAAACAAACAAAGCACATTATTTGTTAAAATGAAGTAGCAAAAATGCGTTATAAAAGATTTTTTTCCTCTTATAACAGAGAAAAAATATTAATGATTGACTTTTACGAATCACGGTTATCTAGTAAAATGACTTTTTTTTCCATTATATTGTATAATCCCCAATATTAAAAATTCAAATCATTCAAACATATAACAAATGATAAATTTCTTTAGCATATAAAACTCGTAAAATTTTATATGATACTATCAAATAATACTGTACAAATCTGGAACTAGGAATTGAGGAATTTCTTAATGGAATGACTTTCCGTGCAGATTCGTCGCGTGCTGTGAGTATCATGTCCAATTCGTGTTTGTCACTAGGGTAACGACTTACAAATTAAATCAAGTTTGTAGCAGACGATGGATATGTCAGACGAAGGAATCGAATTAAGATCACCATTTCCTGTTGTTCCACCTGTTAAAGATTCTAAATGGTAAGGAGTATTCTATGTTCTTTTTTAGAACGTTAAAAACCTACTAAGTTAAGTTGATAGCTAATTTTTATGTAAATAAATGACAGATATATGCTTGAAAATTCAAATATAATATGAATCTTAATGAATAAAAAAAGTGAGTAGTAATTGCAATTAAATAATCAAATTTGATAGGTTGATTTGACTAAATTGTATTCATGCTTTTTATACTTCAAAAGCAAAGCTGCCGTTGTTCTTTATTGGTAATAAAATATGTACTTTAATATTTAGTTTTCAGTAGATCCATTAACCTGTTTTATCTAGGCATTTTATATTGAAGTGATAACAAATCGAAGGGATTCATAAAAAATTTGATATAATGTATACTATTAAATTAAGAAGATATTTTTTAATGTCAGCCATAATTCCATTAAAAAAAACGATTATAACATATAGTTCTATATCTAGTCACAGAAACCTGAACATTAAATAAATTTTGCTGGGAGAGTATCTTTAAATTCTCCAAGACAAATGACAGTAAAAACATAATTATCCTACCACAATATATGCTTTTGAAAAAAAAAATGTGTCCTAGAATTTTACAAGCGTCTTAAGGCAGGACGATTCCGTAATATCCATAATACAACCAGACATAATGCATTCCATAATACAAGCGAAAGAAAAGGGAAAATGAACTTTATACTGGAAAACGTAGCTGGTAGCAGCATTTGTTTCTTAAAAAAATCTCCCTTGCCAAATTTTAACGGTGTTTTTCCATTATCTTTCGCTATTTATTTATTTAAATTTTTATTTATTATTTTTTGTGTAAAAAAATATAAAATTGTCAAAAAAGGAAGATTTTTTTATTGGTTTTGTAATGTAATCACTAAAAATGATTTTAAGAAAAAAATAATAAAATATCGTTTTGATCCGGAGAGGGGAGGGGTTGTTCTCAAATATCAGAGGGGATGCCAAAAATTCTTTCTCATGCTTGAAGAAATGGGACTTCATACATTTTGGTAAAAATAAAATTGAAAAAAACATTGAAACTCAGCTGTTTTAATGTAGTAATACCAACTATTTTTACATTTTATTTTTTCATTTGTACAAATTAGAAATGTCCCGCAGTGGACTGATCGTTAAGACACGGTTCCCATCAGATCACCGAAGTCAAGCATCACTGACTGCGGTCAGTGTGCGGGTGGGTGACCAGTTGGATCAGTCTGCGTAGGGAACGAGGGTGTGCGGTATTGGTCCTCGTTAAACTGTGCTACCGTAAAGTGCTCGACTTCGCGTGCAGGTCGTCGGGCTACCGAAGCGGGGGTGCCATCCCCTCTGCAGAGGATCAAAATTGTGATGGCATGTCTTCGGATCATCCTCAGGGATGTTTCCCAGACCGTCGCCAATAGCCCATTGTGCAGCTCTAGTGCGACGTAAATGAACAACAACAAATTAGAAATCGTTGAATATATTTCGTCACATTCAGCGGTTCAGCACATTTATGTTTCACACCTTCCATTCTATATAACTGACAGCAAAGAACACAAAATATTTAACTAGTAGTAGTTTAATACGTAATGAATGTGTTAAAAAGGAATGTTTATAATTTCGTAAGAAAGAGCCAATGCAAATGAAAAAATTCTTCAATATCCCGCAGCCCAATTTCGCTCCTTCGCTATATTTCCATTCTGCCTTCATGCTAACTTTTTGATATTATGGAATGGCTCTCCCCCTAGCCGCTTGTATAAAGAAGACGCTGGACGCTAACGGGTTAATATTCTTCTGTGGCACTATAGTCAAGAACAGACTTCAACACTTATAAAGATAAAGTGGTAGTACATATTTCAGAGCTTTTTCTTATCAGGAAAAGATTAATAACATTTAAATTTTTCTTTCTTTCGGACCAAGCTAATTTTTTGTGACTATTTCAGCGCAGCAACTATAGGTGTAATTTTAATAAATCTTTTACTTATTAATAAGTAAAATCATGTGATTTCGTGACGAAATGATTTTCGAAATCAACGAACTACAGCTGAAGGATTGCTGAATCGTCAGAAGTGAGAGTTCTATTTCAGAGAGTTTTGTGGAAGCTAAATTTATGATCCAATGTTTGTTTCTTTGTTTTGTAAATTTGATCCAAAGTTATTTTCAGCAACACTACAAGTAAATGACCAATAGCCGACCGGACTGTGTAGGGATCAGGAAACTGGCCTTGCATCAGAAACGTTCGGGGTATGAATCCCGGACAAGGCATGATATGAATGCCGGACATTCTTTCATTCTCTGTACAATCTGCTGTTACTGTTGGAACAACGTTGGTCCACCTAATATTGTGCCCCTGAAAGGATTGACCAAAAAATCTACCCTAATTCACATGAATTGACGAAAGTCAACCCTGGTGGGAATAGGAAAAAAAATGATTCTAAAATTTGTAACAGCTCTCTCATGGCGAGGCCAACATTTTAGCCAACATTTTTGCCAACATTTTAATGTTGGCAAATTACCGAAAATTATGAAAACTTCTGTTTTTAACTGTCCACCACTCTATAAAATATATTGCAAAAAGCGTAGTAGTTGCAGCCCTGGTATTATATTATATCAATTATGTATATTTTTCTAGGGGAGATTTACCCAATTCTGCTGATGGTGAAAGTAGGCCTGTAGAACCTCCAGTTTTGTATCCCGAAATTGGAGAATCCCATCCATGTCCATTTTTTAAAGGGCCTGAACTAAATTTCATTCATCCTAGAGAACGTAAAGTAAAGAAGGTATTTAATTTGTACTTTTCTGGCAATTATAAGGTGTGAATTAGTAACTTTATAATTCTATTCAGTCTACTGTCTCAGTAGTCGATGGAGATTATTTATTAATTCGAAATTAGATATTACATTCGGATGAATAACTAATTATAAGCTGATTAAATAAATAATCCCAAGAAAAAGACGTAACTAGAAAAGCCTCAGTAGACGAGAGAGAATAAGAATGAACACGAAAAAAGATAACTAGAAAAACCATTATGGTTGAAAGGGGAAAACGCAGTTCTCTTATTATTTTTATTCTCTCTCGGCTACTGAGGTTTTTCTAGTTTTGTTTTTCACCTTCATTTTCCGTTTTTTGATTGGCAATTTTACGTTTTATATTTCAAATCACTTTTATTTCTTTTCATTCACGTCTGGCAAGTCTTGAAAATGGTAAGCCTATTTTTGAGCGCATGAAACATGTCAACTGTTATTTCCAATTTGTATATTTTTGGAACGAAAGAAAT
This sequence comes from Parasteatoda tepidariorum, assembly GCF_982258835.1. Lineage (NCBI taxonomy): Eukaryota > Metazoa > Arthropoda > Arachnida > Araneae > Theridiidae > Parasteatoda > Parasteatoda tepidariorum. Next base: position 37,512,856 of record NC_141759.1, read on the forward strand.
TTTTTAATCAAATAATGTAAGTTGATTACTTTAGCAAACAAAAAGTGTCTCAAATGAGGATATTTTTCAAATTTTTTTAATGATGCAGCTTCTAAAATAATTTAATAATGTCACGGTTCAAGTTTATTTAATCTTTTAAGCTAATAAATAAAATTGTTTTGTTCTTTTTTTTATCCTCTCTAAGGCTGCAGTTAATACACTTGTCGCCAATTTCTGAATGTCTATGATAAATTTTTTCACTCTTTATAAGTGCTCGCCTCCCAATAAGGGGATTAGCGTTCGAATATCAGCTATGACTGGTTGTTGGTACAAACTCCATATCCGGCTTGCACCGACCACTCTGCTGACGTAAAAATATCCTCTGTGGTAGATGGATCATGGGTTAGAGTCCCCTTGCCGTCAGGCTAACCGTGCGAGGTTTTCGTGGTTTTCCCCTCCATTTAACGTAAACTCAGATTAGTTCTATTAAAAAGTCCTTCACAAAGGCACATTTCTCCCAATACTTGATGCAGGAATTCCTTTTCTTCTGGATTGGGTTTAAAATTACAAGGCCACGGAGTTGAACATTAGCAGTCGTAAACCTAAAAAATTGAGTCTGCTTTTCAAAGACGATTATAAAATGAAAATATAAAAAAATAAAATAAAACAGCTCTGAGAGGAAGTTCATTTTGATAAAGTTTGTAATCAAATACCGGTTTTAGATCACAGATGCAGGCGCTGTCATTTGTGCTCTAATGAGTCATATAAAAAGGAAACAAGACTTTGCGTGCACTTGCAGCTTGTAAAGCATTTTTCTAAATTTTCCAAAATTTCATGGAAAATAATTTTATAGTTTCGAAGAATATATGGATTAAAAATAATAATATACATTGAAAAAGAAAACTGAAATAAAATTCATTTCGGTATTTCTTCGAGCCTAAACAAAATTTTGTCTTTATGATAGTTATAACTAGAAAATAAAAATTCACCAGACTTTCTTCTGAGAATGTGCTTTAAATCTCCAAAGTTGAACTTATTTGGAACATTTTCAAATTTTCCGAAGACAAATTCAAAAACAAATCTCAGATATGAGTGTTCCAAGTTTTTAATAATTGCAATTCATAGTTTGTCCTGAAAAAAGAGCATTTTCTGGAAATATGCCAAAAATATTTATATTTAAGAAGCATTTACATTATTAGGCTTTTTCGGACAAATTCTTTCATACTTATTTTAAAAAAATAAAATTATTTTTTTAAATTTATTTTTAAAAAATTTGTTATATCTGTCTCTCTACAGGCTGCAGTCTTAATGCAATTTAATATAATATCCCTAATCAAGATTTTTAAAATTCACTCGAATGAATAAAAAGAAAATTCTCCACTTCTCTGCTACGTAGGGAGTGGTAGGAAAATGGCGATAATACAATACAATTTATGATGCAGTACGTGAAAGTCATATGTTTTTGTCTTAAGTGTTATTTTTAATGGAGTAGATAAGCTTAAAGATGTGTATGTAAACCCATACATTATTTATTAACTTGTATAATCAGACAAAAAATTATCTAAACTGCAAATATAATTTGGAAAAAAAATCTGTAGCTTTCCAAACAAAATTAATGTCATATTTAAAAACTCCTCACCCGAATTAGATACGGTCAAGAACTTGCATTAATGCAACAAAAAATTTGTTTCCCAGTGTAATCCTTACAAACATCATATTAGTTTTTAGTTCCTTGTTAAGAAAGGCTTAAATCTTTTCCCTTTAAATTAACAATAGCAATAGCACAACCCATATAATCAAGCCATATAAGAACTTATGAGCTTATGCACTTTTCCAATAATTTATGAACTTCTCCAATACTTCATATAATCCAATATTTTATTAATATGTTGTTTTAAACCTTATGATCTTCTCCAAAATTTTATATAACATGTTTTTTTATTTGTTGTTATTGATATTTTAATTTTACCTATTAGAGTCCTGTTAAAGTTCCTGCTCCTTTACCTGTTCCAGTTCCTATTGCAGTTCCACAAATACCCAGGTATACTACATGACTATTCATTTTTTCGAGTACTATTTTTAGCTATTACGATAGATATATTTTTTGGTTTTATTAATCTATATTTATAAGAAAGTAATAAACGTAACTGAAGTGAAATTTCGCCAAAAAAGTTAATTTAACGAATAAATAACTTGAGCTAAAGAAACTTGGAGTGGACAAAACCATATTTATTCTCGACACAAAGGTTCCCATCGAGCTTTTAAAATTTCAATACAGCGCTCACTTTCCCAAGTACCAAGTTTGTATCCTAACAGTGGCTTGTCGATTTGTATCCTACTACCGAGAAATATTCTCCGTGGAAGGACCACATAAAAATTAAAAAAAAAAACGATAGATGATTTCTAAAAAAACCTGTGTGCTAAATTATGGTTTATGATACAAAATTCGCTTTAAATACCAATTTGTAAAAATCCCAGTATTCATAATATACCGAGTGACTTTTAAATTATTCACAGAGATGGCAAATGTTCCGGATACGACAAAATATTTTGAAAAAAGATATAAAACTACAAACTAACATGTGCACATTTTTTGGTTCATTTTGCCAACTTTCTAAAAGGTTCAACACGGCTTAGCTGAAGCAAAGTGGCCTATCCCGTAAGGCTTTGAATTATTTAAAAGTTGTGATGAGTAAAAGCCCTATAAATGGAATTTATTAAACCAACAATTTTACATAAAAGGACTTCTTCTTCTTGGGCACTACAGCCTATGACAAGCCAAGGCCGTCCCAATAAGTTTTTGCCATCTTGATCTATTCTGTGCCACAGCCTTCCAGTTAGTTACGCCTTCCAATTACATAAAAAGACTACCACTCGTAAATATTTATCCGCTCTCCGGAGCAAGTTGGCATCTTTATACAGAGATGCCAACTTGCTCCGGACAGCGAATGAATATTTTCAAGTGGTAGTTTATTAATTGTGATTATTGGTTTAATAAATTCAATTTAATAGATTTTTATCCACCACTATTTCTAAAAAATTCGTAGACTTATATAATTCACCACTTTTTTTTTCAGATATATGCTGTGCAAAATCGTTTAAAAAACTAGCAAAATCTGTCAAATTTGCAAATTTAGTTAATAGTTATTTACCGTTTGGTCAGACGGGTAAGTCATGGAAAATTTGAAAGAAAAAAATAGTTTTGACTCCATGTATTTCTTTTAAATAATTTCTACGCCTTTAAAAATCATGCATTAAATGTAAACATGCCAACATGTTTTGCTAGGTAGGGAATTAATATCTAGCGGTAGAAAATTTAAACTTCAATATTTTTCTTTTTATATAGTAAATAGAAAAAAAAAATTGACCACGACTACATACAGATACATTTAAACGTATTTATGCTCTGGTTCTTTGAGATATAATCAAGATGAGGCCTTTACAGAAACGCCAGCTAGCTGTGCTTTGCTGGAAAAAAATTTCTCTTGTGGCTGCAAAATCTATTCTTTAGCACGTTCACGCCGGGGTGACCCACCGGTGGGTCACGCTAAATTGTCTCATCTTGGCAGCGCACCGGAGTAAAAACTGGTAACAATAAATTTCATATTTTAGTTTTTCTTTCCGGGAATAATAAAAATCCATAACTACCAATTGTTTTTAACGGATGCAATTTTTATTTTGAATCGCTTCTTCGCCGTGATAAATTTCCTAACAGTGAATTGTTATTGTTGAGAATAGATTAACTCCTCCCGAATATTATCTAATATTGAAATAGTTCTTCTACCAATATTTTCACTTTTCCCGGCGTGAACGTGTTAAAGTATAACAAGATTACCACGGACGGCATTCATGTAAAATGTGGTGAATAATAAAATTAAGAATTTTCATAAAGGAGAATGAAATTAACAAACTTTTCTAGCATATTTTTTTGATTACAATCAGAAGTGATTGCAATGAATTGTTTTGCTCTAAGTATGAATCACTTGAAATGTAGATAATAAATAAATAAAATTGAAATTAGTTTCTACCACCTTTGACAATTATAATCATCCCTGGTATAATAAATTGAAAGTATAACTTAGTTTAGAAAATCAGATGAAAAGTTATTTTGCCCACCACTACATACAAGCAATTCCGAAATTCATATAAAATGCCACTTTGTTCACGTTGTCTCGTGGTAAGAATTCTTAAGTACTAGAAATATTAACTAAATTTTTGCAATTGGTAGTCTTCTACCATTCAGTAAAATCTTCCGGAGTAAGCGAAACAGTTGACAGCGCTGCATTTTAAGTATTTTAAAATTTTAGATCAACATAACCCTAACACTTTGTAAATTTTTAGAAAAAAGTGGAGCAGGTGTTATAACTGAAATTAAATTTTCTTATAAAAAAAAATTCTTGCTTCTCGATGCTGATAAAATGAGTTAACATGCCTTAAAGCTAACTTTTATTTGCGAGAAACTTCTGAATCTTTGAATAATATTTATTTAAACTATTACTAGCAAAACTGTTTTGGGCATTTGCAACTGAAAAATAATTTTTTTTTTTTCAATGCTTTCCATAGTGATTCGGTAAGTAACTTTTGTATATGTCTTATTTGATTTTATTTTAGTTACATCGGCTTTTGCTATAGTTTATTCTGTGAAAATTTTATATGAATAATATTTATCAAAAAATTATTCTCTTAACCAGACCTGCCAACTTTTAATCCCTTCCATTATCATTTTTCCCAGTGGTATTAAAATGGAATTAAAACTTCAATTTTAAGCAAACAATTGCGTTGTATTTGAACAAAATTAAGTTGACAACCATGATAGTAACGCATAATAATATATAAGCTTAATTTTTGTAAGAATAGTGGTGATCAAAATCAATTAAAAATTAAATTTATAAAAGAAAAAATAGTACATATTTACTACCACTTTAAATATGAAAATAAAATCTCCCGCAAAATCCGGGAGAGTTGACAGGTATGTCCTAACCCTTTCGCAACAGCAAAATTTAATTGAGAATATTAATCAGACAGGACAAACGCAAGTGCGAACTTGCTCTTCATTCTAACTAAAACGACTTTAACTCTTCGTTGTTCAGTGAATAGGGGTAGCTAAGCGTTTCGAAGCAATAAGTTTTACTTTTCCAGTGGTTTATAACATTTGTTCAATTAGTGATATTAGACAGGGCTACACTGCTCCGAGAAGGGTTGAGCGAAAGCCTTTTAAGAAGAGTTTAAATATTTAATTCTATTTTTCATCCGCTTAAATATTTAAAATAAATTTACGAATTTTAAATAAATACTAACATTTTCACTTCTATTGACTTTCCTTTATTCTACGAACGATTTTTCCATATTTAAAATAAATTTTCGAATTTTAAATAAATACTAACATTTCCACTTCTATTGACTTTCATTTATTCTACGAACGATTTTTCCATATTTAAAATAAATTTACGAATTTTAAATAAATACTAACATTTCCACTTCTATTGCACTTTCATTTATTCTACGAACGATTTTTCCCTAGCCACAGCGAAATTTTATTTAAAAAAAATTCATTACAGTCGAAGTTCTTAAACACTTTACCGCTGTAGACAGCCATCACGGCAAATTTTCGTTCAACTGCATAAGTAATATAACATTTAAAATATAGAAACCCGCACTAAATTGGCCCAGATATCCTGGTCGGCTGGGCGCAAGGCCCATGTCCGATAGTTCGTGGGTTCGAACCCCGCCGGCCGAAGACTCCCCATGTAGTAAATGGTGACGGATGTGCGTTAAATCTGTCGAGTCGCTAAGTCCTCCATGTTCCCATAACAAATCAATACCTCTGGTGTGCTGGATTGGGGATTGTTCGTTCTCTGATACAGGTCAAAAGTACGATCTGTGGATGAATGAATGGGTCCGCTGTATAAACGGGTGTGACGTATGGGTGTGACAGAAGTAGAATTCTTGGCCATAGATGGCGCCACTGGAAAACAAAAACAATCGCACCCCTCTGCCTTAACAGGCATGCGAGAGAGAGAGAGACGCACTAAATTGATAACCAACTCTTTTGAACAGTTGAATATTGTTGGACTGTTGAAATATTTTATGTAAATGTTTAAAAATCTACAAACGTTTAAAAATCGATTTTTTTTTTTTAATTGAGAAAATTTTAATCAAGTATTAATCAGAACTGGAGTCGAGATCTTAAAAAAGTCTGCAGTCGGAGTTGAAAATTTCATCCTCAGCTGCTCATTGATGGGAGAATTGTTTTAAATTTTGTCGAAATTTAAAAAGTCGAGCGATTAGACTTAGATCATAACTCAAAGATTCAAACTTATTAATCTGATATAAGAATAAGACGCAATGCATGGTTCAGAAAATTCGAGCAATTTGTGTTGAGATGACGAAAAGAATCTATGCTTCTCGTTTTTATCCCCTGTGCCTTGTGAGAGTTGAAGTTGAGATGAGTTGAAGTTTACAGAGTGGTCGGGAAATTAGCATAGCAAAGAAAAATTCGGTGATCAAGGATAAAATCGATTCATTGCAAGGTTTACAATGGGCACTGGCCTGAAAGCGAGACCGAAAAGAGAAAACACTGGTAGGAAACTGAATAATGAAAAGATAAAGTCATCATCAGCTCACACTATTATATCCACAAAAAAGAGTGCTTTCTAATATTGTATTAATATAGCCAAAGCAAAATTTATCACTGCAATACTGTGAGGAGCACTTAAAAAAACTGATACAAAAGTAGAACATGTTAAGTAAAAAATAAAACATAATAAGCAAAATATAGAAAATAAAAATAGAAAATTAAAAAAAAAAAAATACACAATAAAATACAAAATGTAACATATAAAGCAAGAAGCGAATTTAAATGAACTTACACATCTATCTAATCATGGCTGTATTCATTTTTCAATGGCAATTAATGTAAATCTCCGATCAAGTTTGTACATACTTCTAATCATGATTACTTATAATTATAATGTTACCACATTGTTACATAATTCAAAATATTTTATTCACTGTATATAATTTTCATGATGAATGGGGTAGGGGCCGCTGCGCGGCCTAGGCACCCAGCTTTGTTTAAAGAAAGAAAGAAAGATGAACTTACACATACCGTTATCTTTCAAAAATTATTTAAAATATTTTCGTAACAAGTTTGCCAGGTTACAAAATATGAAAATAGAAGCATAAATAGAGGATAGAGGGAAGTAAATTCATTTGAATTCACTACTCGCTTTATATATAATATATTGTATTTTATTTTGTAGTTTTTTTTTTTTTTTTTTTTTGCTTCTTTTGTTGCTTTTTTTTTTTTTTTTTATCTTGATGTGTATCTTGATGTGTATTTTTTTTATGTTATTTTGTATTTTTGACTTGATATGTTCTATTTTCGTTTAATTTTTTTTTTTTGGGTGGGGGGTGCCCCCGACACTATTGTATTAATAAGTTTTGCTTTTTCTATATTAATACAATATTAGAAAGCACTCTTTTTTTCGGATATAATCGTGTGAGTTAATGACGAGATTACATCTTTTCATTATTTTATTTTCCATTTTTCTACTTTAAATTTTTTTTAAATTCTTAGATATTTTTTTAAATATTTTATTTTATATACTTGAAGCTTATGCGCAGTAAATGTAACTTCTTATTTTTCTTAACTTTCTACCTTTTTTTTTCATTTTATCTTTATTATATATGATATGTGTATATATATTCTGAAAACTTTAGTTTTAAATTGTCTACCACTTTAAAAAATATTTTGCAAAAAGCATAGCAGTTGGTTAAAAATATGATTAAAATATGAGAAATTTTTATGCTTATTATATAAGGTTATAATTAAATCAAACTTATTAAAACATAAATCAATTGAGAAAGCTTTAATTCCAAAACCACTTAAATGTAAAAATTTAAATTTTATCTAAAATGTCAGAACATAGGATTGTGGGAACGTGTTACTGATAACATTTAAATCAATCAAGCAATGTAATCAAATTTTTTAATTGCAAAGTAACCATTATTACTTGTAAATGTTAATATGAGATTTACGATCATAGTAACTGTAATCCAAAATTATGATTAATTATAATCGCAATAACAAGTTATTGATTACTTGTAACCCGTATTTCTTGCACATTACACCCATCTCGGAAGCAAATATGGAAATTTTACGCATTTTTAAATATACAACCAATGAAGTTTTTTATATATAAGCGTATTAAATGTAACAATATTCCTCTAATTATCTTAAAATTGATTTTTTTTTCTTCTTCTTTTTATAACAAGACGGATGGAGAAACAATATTTTACGAATTCTTGGATGAATGCCTCCATGGTGCTATATGGGAATATATTTCCCAGCATGCCAAAGATCTTTCCAGAGAAATGTATTGTGCACTTGTAAGTAGTCATTTTGTTATAAAAATTTACATAACATAGCTTTTTAATATATCTCTGTCACAGAAGTAGACAAAATGCGTGCCGCATCGCAGTAGTGTGTCGTGAAGTATGCATGACTTCAAGAGCAATATTAATCCTTTAATACTAATTTGTTGCTATTAAAATGGAAAAAGTTCCAAATTCGATAACACTGGGGAACAGATTTTTTGTTGCATTAATGAAGGTATTTGATCTAACCTAATTCGAGTGAGGGAATACAATTTTTTGTTGCATTAATGAAGGTATTTAATCTAACCTAATTCGAGTGAGGGAATAAAATTTTTTGTTGCATTAATGAAGGTATTTGATCTAACCTAATTCGAGTGAAGGAATACAATTTTTTTGTTGCATTTATTCAAGAACTTGATCCTACCTAATTCGAGTGTGTGGAAAAAAAGTTTTTGTTGCCTTTATACAAATACTTGATCTTCCCTAATTCGAATGTTGGAATACAATTTTCTGTTGCATTTATACAAGTACGTGATCTTACCTAATTAAGATGTTGGGATTTAAAATCTGAAATTAGTTTTGTCTCGAATGTTGCAGATTATTTCAAAATGATAGTTTTAGTTTAGTTTTTATCTGAATGTAGTTTATTAAGAACGCATAAGTTTATATGCATACATATATGTCTGCCCCTTTGAAAATAACGCTTAAGAAAAAACATATGACCTTAACCTATCGCATCGCAAACTGAAATTTATTATCACCTTCCTCCTACCACTACCTACGTAGTAGAACTGTGGGGACACTTAGAATTCCTTCGGGCAGATATTAAAATAAAAATATCTCCTCAAAAAGATCCTTTCAAAAAGCTTCTGCAATAGAAAAGGAGAAATTTTTTTCTACACTAATCAAAAGTAAGAACGTTCTGACTGTAAAAATAAATAAATAAAAATAAAAAAGTGGGTTAAAAAGCAATGAGAATAGTTATTTCCTATGTTACTTCCTACCAGTGCAAGGCTGGGTTTTTAGAAGATATTGTTTTAAAGCGCAAGACTTTCAAACTAGACTTTTGACGGTGAGACTTCTAAAATATTTTTCAGGAATTTTCTAAAATTCTGCAAAACTCTCGACTACTTTATAACGTATTTCACAGAAAGGCAAAGCAGTTAGTATCCCTCATTACGGTAACTTCACGGCTTGGTTATTGCTTTATGATGATGCCATCTGATAAAGTTCCCTAAAAAAAGTTCATGAGACTATCACAACTACCGGATAATGCATTACTACCAACTTCAACGGTCGTTGATTATTACCATATAGCAGTAAAATAATAAGTAAAATATGACTTGTTTTTCGAAAATGTTCGATGCTCGAATTTCGATGCTCGAAATGTTCGATTTTCGAAATGCTCGAAATGTTCGAATGTTTCGAAAATGTTTCGATTTTTAAACATTTTTAATTTTTTTTCCAAAATTAAAAGGAAAAAAATTCGAATTTCCATATTATTTTTATATTCAACGTGATTTTATTTAGTATATCATTAGCTAATTGGAAAAATTTGCTTTTTGCCTGCCGTCAACGTCATTTTGCCATACACCATGCTAATTGGAAAATCTCCATTATTTGCTATTGCGCCTTACACTTTTGGCTTATTGCAACGATCAAAATTGTTTCGAACGGATAAAAATATTAGATCCATTGTTCAATTATCTTATTTTATTTTAGGCCATTGGCAATGTGCTTAAATAATATCACGAAAATTAGAAAATGTATCTAAATAGTCTTAATTGGTAACATCTTTGTTAACCACTGATCATAAATATTAATGTTGTTTAAACTAGGGCAGGTTAATTAATCTAATTCGCCTTTCTTGATGAAGCTGATTTACTATACTTCTCTATTCAAAGCACCGTCATAATATAATTCTTATGACTATAAATCTAATCAAATTTAGACAATTTTAAGAAAATCGCAGTTTTTTTAATGCCGTATTAGCTGATTTTTATAAGTCTGAGAAGTATCAGACAGAAATCAAAGTTCTGATGGCTTTTCCAATTAGCCAGGTACACAGCAAAATGGCAACAACATCTGCAGTGTTTCAATAAATATTCCAAGTAACCTACGACATATACAATCTTTATTCGATAATTGGTTTTGGTTTACCAAAGAAGATGAACCTTTTACACTTGACGCTTTTGAGAAATTTAGGTTCGTTCAAATTGGATATTTTCAATAAATTCTTGTCACTGCAGAAAAAATTCAGAAGCATTTTATTTCTGTAGGGTATGTTTCTAAAATAATGCTTTTAGCTATTGTTATTTTTTTTTACATTATTTTCAAATTACATATTAAATCTTTTTATTTTACGCTAGATTTCAAGCAATCCTGGAAAATACGTTTTGGATAATGAAACAACAGAAGTGTTAAGAAAAAAATTGCTGAAGAAAAATAATGACCCTAACTGGACTGAGATCTGTAATCCAGTGGACAGTACGTAAATATTACTTCTTGTATATCTATAATAATAATTTTTGTCTAATAATAATCTTGTATATCTATAATGATTTAATAGATACTTCTAACAGCTTGACTATAAAAATATTTCTTTGAAATAAACAGCTGAAGAAAATCAATATTACTTTTACGCTTTTTTGTCCACCACAAATTATCTACCATTTAACACACCACAGCAGGGGATCGAACCTAGTTTTTCACAATGTCAACTCAATAAACGTTACTATAATATTACAACCGTTATAATTATAATTATAATATTATAATTATAACCGTCGTTGAACAGCCGACCAAATTTTATGGGTTTACGACTACTAATATTCAACTCCGTAGCCTTGTAATTTTGAGCCCAATCCAGAAGACAAGAGAACTCCTGGATCAAATAGTGGGACAAATTTGCCTTCGTGGAGGACTTTTTGATGGAGCTAACCCGCATTTTCGTTACATGGAGAGGAAGACTACGAGAACCTCCCACGGTTAGCCTGACGGCTAGGGGACTCTGACCCTTGATCCGTCTACCACTGAGAATATTTCACGTCAGCACTGCGGTCAGTGCAAGCCGGATGCGAAATTCGTATCGACTGGGATTCGAACCCGGTTCGCCACATTCGAACGCTCTATCCCCTGAACCATCGCGACTCTGACTATAATATAGTAATTAATTATTATATTAATAGTTAGATTAATTTTTCATGGTGTAGTCAGTGCAGGTTTTTATACTTATAGTGTATGAGATCCGCTATTTATTTTTAAAGTACTACGGTGCTCGATGCCTATTAAAACCACGTTCATTCTGAGAACGTTTGATTTTATGACGCGGCTGATTTTAAAAACCAGAATGTCTACACATATTAAAAAGAGATAGTTTGAGCATGTTTTTTAATATTGTTTCATAATGGTTCTGCTCTTGCAGTTTTGATTTCAAAAAGTGACTGATTCTGCAATCTAGTAATTTTATTAATGGTGGCAGATTTAATGGTTGAAAAAGGTTAGAATCGCTAGATTAAGAAAACCTGTTTTAGATAAATGCTACTGAAATGATATTTCAGTATTTGTGTTGGAAGATTTTAGCCTGAAATGATTACAATTGTCTTATAAAACTATTATTTTTATTAAAGATAAAATTATTTACAAAATGATTAATTGAAATAAATAGACATAAAATGGAAAATATTGTTAAAATATTTTACTGGCTACTAAGAAATTATCATAATAATAAATTTGATCGCGTGAGCAATCTATTAACATTCAAAAGTTTAATTTATCAAGATAATGTGACACTTCAAATATTTAAGCATAGCAAAGTAATCAGTTTATCTTTACGAAAGCTCATTATCTTTGAATTATATCTTGTAAGAAAGGAGTAAAGAAATAGAAAATTACCTAAAGGTCAAAACAAGATTTGCTCCAAAAATTTAAAAAGAAAATAAATAAATCAGATAGCGTGGAACAGTGCCATTTTTTGATTAGATGACATGGACGAAATAAGTGTCATCTTCTTGCTTATTTTTTCAAGGCCCGTTACCGCCGTTCCGTCTCCTTTTTTTTCATTCTTTCTTTATTTATACCGTTTTTATTCAAGGTTGTGTGAGAAAAGTGCTTGATAACTTTAAATAGATTTCGCACGCGCGGACTAATGAATAAAATTCATTACTTAGCCCAAACGTTGACAAAATGGAATGATTTTCGAAAGTGGTATTGCCCCCTGTGTAGAATGAAATGTGTTCGAAACAAATGCCTTTGGCAAGTAACCTTCAAAGTACACATACACCTCAAAATACTTTCAAAAACTGAAAACAACTTTTCGATTAAGTTAGAATAGCGATTCCCAACATATTTAGTTTTAGGAAAAATCATATATATATATATATATATATATATATATATATATATATATATATATATATATATATATATATATATATATATATATATATATATATATATATATATATATATATATATATATATATATATAATAAGATGAAAAACTACCAAAAAATATAAATTCATTCAGAAGATTTTTTCAATAAATGTTAATGATTTCTGGTTAGAGCTGCTGTTCCCAATTTTTCTTTCATCTACGGAAACCTAAAGGATCTAACTTCTCTTGGCGGAACCCTGACTTATAAATAAAGTTTATTTTCAAATGTGCATATGTTAACCAAGAAAGAAGAAAAAAACAACACATTTAGGAATGTTTAATTCGAGAAATGAAACTCTTTTCATTGTTTGTGCAATAACTGTCTTAAAATTAATTTTTATGTTAGGCAGTTGAATTCACGACTTCATCATGGCTTTTAGTTTAGTAGTTCTTGACGTATGCGTAAATCAAATTGAATAACATAAGCTGAATTATGGTTTTTGAAAAAGAACTCCTATAAACTGTAAGAACGGTTATTGGAGAAAATTAATTGATTATTCTTGAAATTGCTCCTTTTATTTTGAATTTTAAAATTCGTTAAAAAATACGAATGCAATAATTTGTATATGCATATCATTTTACTAATTCAAGCAATATATTTTTATTTAAAAAAGAATATTTTTTTTAAAATTTACTATTTCTTTATTGGTATTTCACTTAAATAATTTCACGAAAACAACCTAAATATTAAATATAATTCGATTATTGGTTTGATGCAAACCTATAGCAGGTTTCAAAAATAATTACTGGTTAAAAAATGACTGGTTAAAAAATGACCCCTGCAATCTTTCCACTTAACATTAGGGTTCTGCGGGGCCCCTTTTGGAAATCGCTCAGTTAGGGAATTCAGAATTAAAATTTCATTCCGCTACCTTTTGGATCTAGATTTATTAAGATGAAGATAAAATATTCTGACCTATACGAATATCAATTGAAACAATGCTAGTTCATTTTAAATTTTTCCGGGCACTTGCAATAAAGCAAAATAATTTCCTTTAACCCTTTTGGGCTGACTGTCACAAATACGTGCCAGCATAAAAACGTATCAATCAGGGTAAAAAGATAAAACTGGAAATCAAAGTAATTCTTTAGCAGTTTATTTGTGGGCGGAGTTATAATTGTTTGATTTATTTAATTCGTCATTACTTTGTTTACAAAAAAACTATTTAGTTTAGTTATATTATTATTTAGTTATTGTTTATTAACATTGATTATATGTATGATTAAACTAACAATAATTAAAGTAAAAGCAAAGTAAGTCTGTCAAATTAGCGACGACTACATTTAAGTTACCGTTTTTTATTTAATTACAACTTGATTCTGATTTTGTACGAATGCTTATCTGAATCAACCGTCCCCAAGGGATTAATAAAGCAATGCGTTAAAATTCCGTTGATTGGTCATTGTTGTAGAGAAATGCGCTCATTCATTAAGGGTTAAAACGTTATTTTTTTTCTATCTGCCGCTATATAAATGTTATCGTCTGCAGGTGATTGATCATTATTTTAAAAGCCTTAAAATCAATTGCGAAAAAAACTTTTATCTTTTTTTTTATTGGATGAATCTTTAATACAATATAAAGATAATGTAATTGTTAAATAAATATAGGTTGTCAATTTTTTTTTCAAAGGCGGATCCGCTTTAACGATTCCATTTCATCTTCCCGAATCTAACAATAAGTTTCGTAGAAAAAAATTTTAACCTTTTCAATAGAATGCTGTCGGTGAATTGTTTATTTAAGACAGCTCAAAAAATAGACGTAGATTGAAATTCATGTTTGATAAAATAAAGTCCAGATGGGATTTTTAAGTAAATAAAAATTACTTGATTTTAAGCTGACTAATGTCCTCCCAAAGCTAAAAAATTAGTGACAAAATTTATCACCAAACAATCGAAAACTCACTTCTTTAACTCGCAAATTATTTAAAAATTACTTCTGTTAGAGAATCTCTGCGAGAGATATATACGTTTTATGTAATTCAGAATATTAAATAGGAATGGATCGTTTAGTAATTATACTATCAGTTATTTTAGTTTTGGGTGTACTCTGTCCAGCTTAGTGACAGCGATTCCAACTCTCTTCGCACAGTGGATAAATGATTTTTGCCCACTACTACCTCTAAATACATCGAAGGCTCACTAAACAAACTGGGCGCCTGAGGCATCACCTCCTACATCAAGAAGCCTCCACACGGTCTTTTATAAGTAGTCCGCGCAGACTGTTTAAAAAGTGAACTAGTTGTGCGTATGAACCCAAAACCTTTTATAAAAGTAATTGAGAGAAATCTATCTTATATATTTGAGAATTGAATCTGTAGTGGTTGACAAGTGAATAAGGCAAACCAGTAATATTCATAAATAAAATTAATTTTTAGTCATATATTTACTACCACTTTCTTATTTTAACTATATTCTGTATTAAATTACTCGTTCAGTGAGTGCATATCCTTCACAGTAGTCTGATCGGACTACCTATGATAAACCGTGTAGAGGAGGCGTTGCCTGAGGCCGCTTGCGACCCTTTTCCCACTCATCATTAGCTTGATCTTTGTGGTGCTCCGATGAGGTTAAGGAATGCAAATGAAGTAAAGGAGTATTCTTGTGGATCATCGAGGTTCTGACTGTGTAATTATATGCAGTAGGGTGATAAGACTATATTTTATCTTATTTTATAACCGTCGTTGAACAGCAGACCCAATTTTCAATCAATCAACTCCGTAGCCTTGTAATTTTGAACCCAATCCAGAAGACAAGGGAACTCCTAGATCAAGTAGTGGGACAAAATTGCCTTCGTGGAGGACTTTTTGATGGAGCTAACCCGCAATTGCGTTACATGGAGAGGAAGACCACGAGAACCTCCCACGGTTAGCCTGACGGCTAGGGGACTCTGACCCATGATCCGTCTACCACTGAGGATATTTCAGGTCAGCACTGTGATCGGCGCAAGCCGGATGCGGAATTTGTATCGACCAGCCATCGCGGGGATCGAATCCCGGTTCACCTCACTGGGAGGCGAACGCTCTATCCCCTGAACCATCGCGGCTCTGATAAAACTATATTGTAAAAGTATGAACTTTAGCTAAACTGATATGATGAAAATGAGGTTATGTATATGCTATTGATTATCGAAGGCTCATGAGATAGGCCAATTTGTATCACTTAGTGGGTAATGTTTTTCCAGTGGTAACAAAATCTAACGTTTTAAACGTTTCAATATATGTATCTTGGTTTAGGAAATTTGATTCTCGCATGTTCTCCTTTTCCCACCACTGCGTATAAATTGCTAAAAAGTTCACGAAAAATGCCATTTTAAATTTTTAGTTCCGTATACCACTCTTTAAACTTTTTTGAAGAAAACGGAGTGGTTTAATTCCCTGCGTTTTCACAACGAATGAGTAAAATAATTGTAAATGGTTATCCATCATATATGATATAATGTGATATGAAACATTTGATATAAGATATTTAAATATCATATTTGTTACATTATTCATATTTTTTGTGTTTCAGATATTTCAGTAGATGTACTAACCTGCCATGCATACAAACTCACAAAAGCGAGATATACTTTGACGAATAAAATTCTGACAGAGTTTCACAAAGACGTTGTTATTAATTCAGTAGGACCTTATTTCTTCCTTAAAAAATAATCAAAACTAATGATTCATTTCGGTATTAAATTGATCGTGCGTAGTTAGTTAATAATAATTGATTATTAATACTTTGATGATAACAACTAAGATTATAATTATATCTTCAATATGATAATGTTAATAACAATTAACTTTTTATTTATTATAAATAAATAAATAAAATATTTATTTTAACATTTTGGATTAACATAAAATTTATTTAAAAATAAATTATTCGAATATGTGGCTACTGACTTATTTTAATAGTCCTAAAAACCTTTGGAGGATTAAAACACGTATACAAAACTTTTGATGATCGACAATCAATTTGGATAATAACGTTCTTCGTTCAAAATGCATATTTCGCAATTAAAGTTTGTTAACATGATTTTTAAAAAAATTATATGCATTCCGATTTTAGTAAGATTTTATGGTTATCAAATAAAATAAATTGTTTTGTAATTAGGTTTTCGTGTGAAATCATATGTGAAACTTAGGCTATGAAATAGAATTATTTCAAAGCAGTAGCAATAGCTCTTTTCAGTTTAAAAAAAAAAGTCTCTATCTGAAAAAGTGTATAAACACTAATTATCTCTAAAAATTTATTTTAAAAAAATTTGATATAAATTAATATTACAGTTTGAAAATCGTGCTCGAAGCACATAAACCCGCATATGTATATTTATGTATATACCCGCATATGTATATATA
Organism: Parasteatoda tepidariorum; assembly: GCF_982258835.1. Taxonomy (NCBI): domain Eukaryota; kingdom Metazoa; phylum Arthropoda; class Arachnida; order Araneae; family Theridiidae; genus Parasteatoda; species Parasteatoda tepidariorum. The sequence goes on from NC_141759.1 coordinate 37,529,992, forward strand.
TATATATATATATATATATATATATATATATATATATATATATATATATATATATATATATATATATATATATATATATATATATAACCCGTATATATAGATAAATCAGTTCTAGCAGCTTGGTTGTCAATATATTACTTCTTGTACTGAACGCAATAAATATAATTAAAATAAAAATTTAAAATATGTTTATCGCGCACGAAATAAATTTATTTAAGTTATATGATGCAATGTTACTAAGAAGCAGCTTATAATCATAAACCAATTCAGAAGCGAAATTTTACCATCCAAAATCGTAAATTGCTAAGTGGTGACTTTTGATGTCACAATATAAGTGTCAGTGCAAAAGGTAAATTGTTATTTAAAAAAAAGAAAAACGGTAGAAACTGGTGCTAGACTAAAATAATAATTGCTCGATAAATTTCTGGCATTTTATACATTCAAATCAAATTATTCTGCCTAGTAATATATAATTTTCGTCTAAAAAGAAGGAAGAAAAAAAAAAAAGATTTATCATGATTTCTCAAAAAATTTTCCACTTGAGCATTACATAAATATTTTGATAGAAACGAATAACCTTAAACAACAGTTCATAATATCCTCCTACATTTGAGGTTTTTAATGAAATAAATTTTACAATGCTATGAGCTAAGACAGAAATTTTATAAATAATTGTAGAATGTTCCTATAGAACTTGAATGAAACTTTTATATCAGAACTTAAAAACGCAGCCATTTGCAGAAACTAAGAAAGAGTACCAACGAGGCCACCTCAGTTGGCCGGCCCAGTTGGTAGTTATTGACTTAATAGGTAAAATTGAACAGATAGGTTGATTATTAATTAAGCTAAGGGAAGGGAAAAGAGGAGAAAGAAAGAACAACACAAACATAAAAACAACTCAAACTAAAATTATAAATGGGATTAATATGGTTGATTAAAAACAATGTTTTTTTTTATAATTGTATATATAATAAATGTTAATATATATTAGTTGCTGTTTCTAATGCCATTTGCCAATATCAGCAGTCTGCTTGGTGAAACCCAGCGAATTTAAGGCAGCTGGGGAGTTTCTTGTTTTTCAGTGGCACCATCTATGGCCAAGAACACGACTTCAACCGAATACACGCGTCACGGCCCATTTGTAGGGCGGACCCATTCATACATCCATTCATTCACAAATCGTAATCTTGAACTGAACCAGAGAACAATCAATCTCCAATCCAGTACCCCAAGAGGTATTGTTGTGACCAGATAGATTTAACGTACACCAGTCACCACTTACTACACAGGGAGTCTTCAGCCGGTGGGGATTGAATTCATGACCTCTTGGGGCCCAACTCACAACCAACCAGGTTATATATTAGTAGGCCGTAAATATTAGTAAAAAAAAAAACTGAAATCAGTTAAATAGATTCTTACAGTATTACGTTATAAAGGGGTATTTACCACTCCCAAGTAGGTGGAGGAAGTTTACTTGAGTTATGAAAATCATCCCAGATGTTTGCCTCTTCACACGTGCATAATTTAACATACCGGCCGAAAACGTTTACAGCCCTTATCATCTAAACTTTTGTATTTATTTCAATCATTTAAATATAGTGGAAAACAAATTCTTTTAATTATAATTTATTGGAATATTAATATATAACCTTTGTTACCACTAGTGAAATAATTCTAGAACTTGAGAAATTTCTCAAGTGTTGGGGAACATGCGTATATGCAGAAAAATACGACTATAATCTACATAAAAGACGTGGTTTGAGTTCGATAGGGAAACTCAATGATTGCCCCCTCCCCGGATGTGATCATAGAAACCATTTGGATTTACTGTGTGTTGTTATAGTTCTTCCTATGTAATATGTTATTCTATTCACTTGTTTTTAACCTTACTCATTATATGTAAGATTATTTTCTTTTGTATCATTTAGGTTTCTCAAAAATTGCTAGACATCTACTCAAATGATATGGAGAAGAAATTAAAGAAGCAAGATTACAAAGAACTGAAACAAAATCCACCACGAATTGGCTTTTAATCAAACGAAAAATCTAAAACAATATTTATTTTGTAATACCTAACAAAATGTTGTGCAAATCAATAACATGAAACCTTAAGTTTTTATAAATTATTCAACAAACTTAAACATGCTTTTTTAATTACATTTATTTTTCATTCATGCTTTTACTCAGAAAAAGTATACACCGAAAAGCCATTATATTATGACCCCCTTCCATCTATAACAATGGGCTCACCCAGGTTTTCATGATTTCTCGCCCTGGAACAATGTTTTCATGGGGCACATTAGAGCCCATAATCCTCATAGAACAATCCCTGACGTAAGCTACTTGAACATAGTTGCAGACCAGGTTCACCCATTCATGGCAACAGTTCCTGCGGGGGATGGTGTTTACCAACAGGATAATGCACCATGTCATAAGGGTCGAATCGTCATGGATTGGTTCGAGGAACATTCCAGTGACTTTCAAGTCATGTCTTGGCCCCCAAATTCACCTGACCTTAATCCAATAGAGCATTAGTGGTCCTACTTGGAAAACCAAATTCGTGCAGCGACGCTACCCCTTCGCAATGTGAGGGACTTGCAGGACCAGTTGGTGAGCACTTGGTACCAGATACCACAGACTACCTATCAGCACCTTGTGGAATCAATGCCACGGCGGGTGCTAGCAGTTTTGAGGGCTAAAGGTGGTCCTATATGTTATTAGCATGGTGGTCATAATGTAATGGCTCTTCGGTGTGGTCAAACTATGTTTCTAAAAGAGATTATTATTGTTAATAATTAATTAGCCTGGGAAACAAATTTTTTTTAGCATTTATACAAGTTTTTGATATTACCTAATTCGGGTGTGGGGACTTCAAATCAAAGTTTTGTTCCAAAAACTGCAATTTTATTAAAATGATGTATTTAGTTTAGTTTTTTTTTTGTTCAAATATACAAGTTTATCAAGAGCGTATAGGTTTATATGCATACATATATACTTGCTTGCTCCTTTTAAAGTAACACTTAAAACGAAGAGACAAAAAAAATTACTTTAACGTATCGCATCATAAACTGAAACATATTATCACCTTCTTCTTACCACTCCCTACGCAGAAGAGAATCGGGGACACTTTGTATTCCCTCAAGTTTATTTTAAAAAATCTTGGTTAGGAATATATTATTTAATTGCATATTTTATTTTGTAAAAAGAAACCGATTGCATATTTGAAATCAGTGACGCATAGTTAATTAAGATCCGTTCAAAAATCTAATGCAACAGAAAACAAAACAAAAATTTTTCCCTTGTGCTATTAATTAATTTAATATTAATTTATTAAAAAATGTTAAGATCATTTAAACTTCATTTATAAAGTTTTTTGAAACCCGTGCTTTTTCTCTTGGAAAAAAAAATTTGTTCAAACCAAATATATATATATATATATATTTTTTTTTTTTTTTGTTAAAGAGAATTAGTTTTATGAAAAAAAACGAAGAGTTTTAGGGTCCTTATTTATCGATTGGATGCCCCATTTGACAGAATGAGTTGGGGTCGTCTCCATTTTCGCTCACCCCTCCCCCAATGCGACACAAGATAGTTCATTGCTAGTACATAACTTCAAAGTGCAATGAACGCGTTAGGTGTTCATTGTACTTTAAGGTGTATATGGAATTGTGATAGTTAACTGCAAAGAATATTTAAATGTTCCTTATTCCTTACAAATAAAACAAAATAAAAAGAAGAAAATTCATATTTATCCCTTCGGTTTTCAAATTTAACTATAAATTATATTATATTTCAGTTATTCATTGTCTTAAACTTGACATGCTAAATAATTGTGAGTTATTTCTTCAGAAATTCAGATTTGAATTATGTCACGCTTTGTCGGGTGATTGCTCTAGTAAACTTGTCGAGCACCGACGAAAACTCACGATCACCCAAACGGAAATATAGTAAAGGGATTCTAACTCCTCCGTTTTAAACTACAAGGAATTATATGCAGACATTTCGTTTTATTTTAGTTATATGGGTATATTAATATCCTTAGGAATAATTTTTGTTTCAATGAAATGAATTCTGATTGAATCTAGTGACCTAAGTGTAAATTTTAAGACGGTGTTTTTAAAACTTTTTCAAAGATATTATACTAGTTTTAGCATTTTAATTAATAAAAGGAAGCAAAAACTATACAAAAATATTAATAAGTTTCTTAATAGGAAATAAATAAATAGCGTGCATCGAGATTCTCCGTATGATGTAAGATGACATGGAGGCAGTGGAATTTCTTTTATACCTAAAGGGAATCCTTAAACGCCTCTTATAACTGAAAACCTCCACCCGGTTTCGTATACTATCTAGTCTATACTAGGTAGTCTGATTAGACCACTACGAAGGTAAACCAGTTTACGAAAGAGCCATTTAATAGAAAATCTGGTAAAAATAAGGAAGTGGTAGCAAATATATGTCTAAAAATTTGTTAAATTTATGAATATCATTGTTTTGTCCTATTTACTGGTCAACCATTAGAGATTCAATTTTCAAATATGTATGATAAATTTCTCTCAATTACTTTTTTTAAAAAAAAAATTGTGTGCATGCGCACAACTGGTTCACTTTTTAAATAGTCTGCGCAGACTACTTATCTTTCTTCTTTCAAATCCCCATTTCTAACCTAGCTAGACAAGGTCCATGAGATTGTTCACCTTCAAAAAGTAGACTACTAATAAAATACCGTGTGGAGGCTTTTTGGTGTAGGAGGTGATGCATACCTGCCAACTTTTAATCCTTTCCAGTATAATTTTTCCCAGTGGTATTAAAATGGAATTAAAACTTCAATTTAAGCAAACAAATACGTTGTATTTGAGAAAACTTAAGTTGACAACCATGATAGTAACGCATATTAATCTATGTGCTTAATTTTTGTAAGAATAGTGGTGATCAAAATCATTTAAAAATTAAATTTATAATAGAAAAAATAATATATAATTACTACCGTTTTAAATATGAAAATAAAATCTTCCGGAAAATCCGGAAGAGTTAGCAGGTATGGTGATGGGATAACCGTCCAATTTTAAGCGATACGTTTGAATAATTTTTTATAATTTTAATAAAACTTTTTATGGTCCAAATTCTAATAAAAATATATATCTATTTCATACAAGCCTTAACATTTAAAAAAAAAAATGGTAAACAATTTCATTTACTAAAATTTTTTTTTAATTTTAAAACAATTCGAATCAAGAAGTTAAAATTGAAAGTTCGAATTCTTGATTACAATATTGTGAGGTTCAGATAATAAAATGAGTTCAGATGGTTATATATATATATACGAGAGAGCCCCCTCTCTCGAGATACTTCCGCTGTCACTGTTTTCGCTTCTTGTTTACCGTAAATCGAAATATCGCGTGCACATTGAAAAATATAACTTCGAATCATTAAAATCTCATCTCAGTACGTGAAAACACGATCATTAAACCGAGGGTTATTAAGGTAGTCGCTTTTTTATTTTGTACATTGCACCGCTAAGAAAGAAAGGAGCCAGCGACTGCAATAAATATTTAAAATACACATATTTTGATCTGAGATAACACCGCCATAATTTTATTTTAAAAGACGTAAATGATTTATCCTTTCTTCTTCAGAGGTAAAGTATTTATATAAATTTTATGGCTGACTTTTTTTCCACTCTTTAAGAGTACTGACAAGATTAAAGAACATTCACTATATATAGTTAAGTAGCTGATAAATTGCGAAATCTATTTTGATTTCTGTGTCAAACGGGAAGAAATAATAAATAAATCAATTTCACTTTACAGTGAAAGATAAGAATAGAGAATGAGTTTTGCTTAAAATAGCTTGGAATTGAAATATATGAGAGAAGGAATAGAAACGTAAAAACCATCTTCTTTCCAACACATTTCCATTATTAAAATTTATTGACGTTTTCCTCAACTTTCAGAAGTATTTGAGATTTTATATTCTCAGAATTTTTTTTTATTTATTATTTCTTCTTTTGAACAAATTATTTTGATGATATCAATTTGATTATGGTTGTGATTAAATTGTTGAATTTATAGAGGGAGAATAAATGTACAGTGATGAAAAAAATGAAGTACTCTGAAAAACTTTTGATCTAATCGTCGAATCTTCACGCTTCGAAAACGCAATTTTAATGGTGCGAGGAGGTGATTTCAAGTATGCTCACAAATTTGTGTAGATGATGTTTGAGCGAAATCGGGTGAATAGTTCCTGAGAAATCGAATTGTAAAAAGAATCGTATTTTCAAAATCCGATTTCTCAGAAACCATTTGACCAATTTAGTTCAAATTTCGTATTTTGCCATGTTAAATTGCATTCTTTAAAATGATGCAAAAAAGTTAAAAATTGTATACCCTACAATTCGAAAGTTTTTCCACTATTATTAAATATAATTAATAATAGTGCACTGTTATTAAAAAAATAATAATAAATATTTATAAAAAGTTACATTATGCATGGAGTTACCTTTGGTTAAAAAATTTTATAACTGTGTGCAACATTTATTTAGCTAAGTTGTAAAGTTAACATAAAAGAAAACTGTGAAACAGAATCGGGAAGAAACTACAAACTATAAAATGTAAAGTTTATAATAGTTTCGTAATTTATAATTATTCATTACAGAATCTTATAATTCTTAGAAATAAAGAATTCTTATCTAATTTCTATAATAGTTCATAATTTTTATTAAGTAAGTTTTAAATTTTGCTAATCATGTCTTTATATATCAGCTGAAAATATAGTTAACCAGTTTAATACCATGGCAATAAAAATTGTTTTATAAAAAAGTGACAGAACGCAACGTAACGTAATGTAACATTTGGTAACGTGAATCTATGAATAGTTTAACATTTTCTTTTTTAGAATAAATACATTTTTAAAAAGTCATATCAGACCTATTTCAAACTGTAGATCATTAAATACGTCTTTTTAAATAGGTTTCATTAGGTATAAATTTTGATATGAGAATTTTTCACGCATGTGTCAACGAAAAGCATAAACATCTTAAAAAAATTAATAAATTAAATTTGAGGAAATTAACTACAATTTTCAACTTAAAATAGATCATAAACTCATTAGTAATAAAATATAAAGAATGAAATGTATCATTCAAGTTAAAAAATTATTTTTCCCCCAATAATGCATTCATTAAGATTTGAAGATTATTTACACATTTAACGAAATATTTAATTAAAAAAAGTAAAGAAAATGCAAACAAATATGTCTTGTTTACATTTAATGTGTTCACTATACGCAACTGAATCTTTATTATACACATTATATTAAAAAGATCGTTTTTAAAGAACATTTTCTAAAAGCTCACTTGTTGCTTCATTTAACAATAAATATACACTTTCGATTAATTTAATAAGAGATGTTTTTTAAAAGAGATTAATGGATTCCTTCTTTCCTTGAAATGTTTGTTGGGTATAGTATGCAGATTTTTGACAAACACCAAAAAATCACAATAATTATATTGACAAAAAATTTTGAATAAATATCTTAGAAGTTTCATTAAATTTATATAAATAACAGAGGGGGACAAAAAGAGATTATAAGAAAATAATCAGAATATTCCAAATGCAGATAGAATTGTTTTAGAATCAAATTTAAGAATTTTAATTTAAATTTATAATCTAATTTAATTGTTTTAGAATCTAAACATTATCAAAAAGAAAAACTGATCAAAAGCTGATAAGTCTTAGTTTGTAATGAGCCCTAAAATTGATTCACTTTATTGATAGCCAATTAAAATTTTAATTTATTATGATTTAAAAAAATTAATATAAATATTTAAGAAATTAAATTTATAAAAATTAAAATTGAATCTAAACAGTATTGAGAAAACAAACAACGTTAATCATTTCTAATACAACTTTTATATTTTTATGTTTCATTTCATTTCAACAAAGCGCAAACACACGGAAAAAATCATATTTTGTGAATAGCACAAGCATGCAAACTCTGAGAAAGAATATCATCATATTCAGAATTTGAATCTGGCATCACGCGTCTCGATCGTCGTCTGCAAAGATTTAAAAGCGTTTCTCCAGGTACGTCATTTAGTAGGAATACGTCAAAATCTGAGGTACTTTGTTTGAAATGTAGATTGAAAGAAGTTTAAAGAATTTGGATTAGTTTCCCTCCTTGCTATAAATATTAACACATTTTATGTCATCTTAAATATTAATAATCTTGTCAAATATATTAAACAAAATAATCGCAGTTTTTTGACGCTTTCATGTTTAGCTTTGTTTATTGTTTATCTGGAATGCCTAATGCGTGTTATTGTGACTAAAAATTTCGAACTTATGTCTAACTTTTCTTAAAATAATTATTTATCTGCATTTGAGAAATTGAATTAATTAAAAACTTCTTTATATATGATTTTATCTATAAGTTTCGCTCGTTTTGTTTACATGAAAACTGCTTAAATTTCTATTGGAGCATTAATTTATCTAATTTTAAATTAATCAAATTAAGTACAACTTTTTTCTTTAGATATGAATGATTCGGAGCGAAATCTTCTACATGCTACAGATGAGTGTACAGGATCTTTACTTTCAGGTACATAATTTAATTTAATTATTTTGATTTATTAAAAAAAAAAAATATTGGTCTTAATCATAAACATGGACAAAATAATTAAAGCAAAGTATTTTATAATGTCAATTTTTTGTATACATAACTAAATGAAATCCTTTTAATTGGAAATTGCCCACTTTCTTGGGAATCTGACTTGAAAAAAAAATTCTGAAATTGGAGACCGTAATGAATTTAGTTTTTTTGCCAATTAATAAAATTTGATCATTCCTAAGTGTAATTACAACAACATTAATTTGTTTAAAGCGTTAAGAGACTATGTATACTTGCTACATTTATTATGAAATAAATATTTAAAGTTTTGTATACTTTAATTAAATTTTAGCTGGTTTTCAACTTTTTTATAACATAGTTTTAGTTTTTCATTCATGTAATGATTACTTAAACTTATAATTTTTACAGTAATCCTGAAACTACATTTATTTTGAACTCTGTTTAATTAAGAACGTTTATTTGTTTATTTATTTTTAAAAATGGGAACTATTAAAAGATTTTAAGCTTTGAATTAGTCCCTCTATATTTTGCAATTTTAAGTTACAATTACTGTGTCTTTTCCAAATTCATTAAAATTAGTTTGCAAAACGGTTATAAAGTTACTTATGGTAGTTGTATAGTGTTTTTCCAATTAATTTTTAGTTGGAAATCAAGTCAGAAGGTTTTGTATCGAATTTAAGAGCCTCATTTGACCCTTGGGTAGCAGGTCGTACATTCCTGTTTTTAATGATATTATTTAGTTACTTCACTTGTTTTAAAGTTAAAGTTTATTGGAAATCTATTTGATTTTTTTTCCTTCTTGAAATATGGTGTACAAAATATTATGTAATAGTAATTTAAATGCTTAAGAACTTTTTATGTATTAAAATTATGACATGTCAAAAGTAACATTACAAAAAAATATAGACATCAAGAAAGTTTAAAAATCATTAGCAATTTACTATCTTTCTAAATCAAAATGATGTTGAATGCACTGCAAGTTTTACATAATCTTTCTTAAAAAAGATCAGTACCTCAGGTTATTAATTATCTGTACTGCTTTAAATTTGTTACAATCATAATATTTTTAGTGTTTTGTTTTCTGACCTTTAAGTTCTTAGACATTTTGTATTCAGGAGTCTTAAATAATTTTTTCCTATTTTTCATTAATAAAACTCTAGAAATGACTAACTGCCAAAATATTAACTTGTGATATTAAACAATCACATTACATTTTAAATTAAGATTCTTGTTTGTATCTTTTCATAAACATTAATAAAATATAGAATTGTATTTCATAGTTACTAATCTTATCAAGAAGTCTTGTTTAAAGGAATTTAACTTTTTTCTCAATTTTGATAATTTTTTTGAGTAAAAAAGTGTTGTTTTTTTTATTTTATATATATATATATATATATATATATATATATATGCGCTATTGGTTTAAATTTATTTTTTAAACAAACTAATGTGATTAAGGAGTATGATATAAAAGAAAGGAGGTCACTTATTTTTATTTTATGAGTTAAGAATTAACATTGTCTTTTGTAACTTTTTAAAACAACTTCTAATTTGTTTTACATAGGATTTAATCCTTTAATCAAGGATTTTTTAAAGCTGTGAAGTCTGTAAACGAATAAATAACTTTTTTTTTTCAGTTCATATGTTAACTTTATGTTGAAGACCATACTTTTTTTTTTTTTTGTATATTTGGCAAAAAAAAAATTTCAAGCATAATGATTAATAAAGTTACTTTTCATTTACAATTTTTCTATATCAACAAATAGAGTAACACAATTCATGGAACAAAATTTTTATTTACATCTTATAATGTATTTATATATATATTTTTTTTTAAATTTAGTACTTTAATGATGTGACTTTTACTTTTTTTATGTGATTTTTATTTTTTATAAAATCAGTAATGCATCATTAATTGTTTTTAGGCGAATCTGGAGATGACCCCAAAGAATTTAAGCTAAAATTAGTCTCAGCTGATGATGATGACGATTACCAGGAAGGTGCTCAGGCGATGATGAACCATTCCCAGGAAAATGGAATGGCAAATGAAATATCAGCGCCTTATGAGTTGCCCCATTTTCCAATTGAGGTCTATGAATCAAGAAAAGTCATCCAAAAGAAATTATGCCCTAGGTAAAAGGAAACAGCTTTACTAAATGTTATCTTTTTTTTTTTCTGAATCTATTTTATTATCTAAATTCCTTCAATAGGTATATTACAAGGAAGAGTTTGTAATCTTGATTTTTAGCTTTTTGTCCTAATATTTCTGATTTTCGTGTGTGTTCAATACATTGCATTTTTTACAAATACAAATGTGGATTTTAAAAAAAATCGATTTGAATAATCATATGATTTGGATTTTTGATCCAGCATTTTATTTCAATAAGAATTAAAAATAAGCTAATAAGAATTAAAAATTTTGCTTGTCCAAACTTTAGTAACGTCCCCTAATTCTATACACAATTTAGGCTTACAGCTTTGCCTAGAGCAGGGTTTCCAACTTACATGAGGCCGGGGGCCACAATTAAAAACACAAATCAAATGGCGGGCCCCAACTTTATCAAAATTTTATGTAGAACTCTTCTATGTTTGAAGGAACATTAAATATTACTTTCAGATATTTATTAAGTTGTAAAAAACAAAAGTATTGAATTACAAATTAAATTAAGAAATAGATTTTTAAAAATATTTAATTGCATATTAAAAAATTCTGGCTATAATAATTTTAATGTGCACCTATGTATTAAACAATTAATGTGCAACAGATATAAAACTTTAAAAAAGTTGGTATTAAAACTTACATAGTAGCACACAAAATGTTCAATAACAAAATTGAGATTTGTCTGCTGCAATGAATATGTGTGTAAATATTTTCGTCCAAAATGACTGGTTTCAAAAGGTTAAATTGGAGAATTTCGCATACATGCTGATACACACATGCTAAATTATGTTCAGAAAATACCCAAAAAAAATTAAATTAAAAAGAGCAACATACACGATTATTTTTGTATTTGAATAAATATTTTCTTGGATGCAAAACCTGAGAAATAAATTTTTTTGCACCTTTGGTATGTTAAATTTAACAGAAACGAAGAAATTAGGTTTTTATTAGCGAGAAAAGTATTTTTAACCCATATAGATTTTTTACGAAAATTGTCCGCAAAAAAATGACAATTAATATATTGTAGTTTGCGGGCCACAAAAAAAGGCTTCATGGGCCAGATGCGGCCAGTTGGAAACCACTGGCCTAGAGAATTTATTGTTTCAAACTTTTTGGAGATGAGTTACGTGCTGGAAATGCAGTAATAAATCTTGTAGAATGAAGTTTTATAATTATTGATTCCTCTCTTTCATCGGATATAAAAATTATCAATTCTAATCATCAATTCAGTAATATCATAAAATATTCAAATGATAAATTGAAGGACTATTCACTAAAATACTCTAGAACAAAAAAAATTGCCTATTCACTCTACCTACATTTCAAAATGAAACCTAACTTTATTGTTTGATTAAGCAAGTCTTTGACTCAAATTTAAATTAAGTATGGATGGGTGGCCTAATGTAAACAATAACAAGCATCCTTAAACCGGAAGAAATTTAGAAAATTTCCGGTGTATCCCTCCGCTTATGTTATGACTACGAGGCGATGTGTGAACAAGCCTAATATTCTATGCAGTTTTGTTATTGTGATTTGGGTTCAAATCTAAACATAATTGTACCATTCATAAGAGCTTTCAGAAATGTATTGATTCTCAGAGGTCGTAAGGCCAAAAAAAATTTTGGTAAGTTAATATCTCATTGTGAATAATTCTTAAGGTTTGCCATGTTTTGTATTTTATTCCTTATTCGGCTACATTTGAATAAAATGTCGCCAAAAATATCTTTAAAAATATCTTTTTAAGTTAGCCTAATTAGAAAATATTCTAATGATTATAATATTAATATGATAATGCTTCAGTTTAAAGGCTGAAAGAAAGAACTCGGTACATGTGAAATAGTGCTAAAGATATGATGCAATAATATGATGGCTCGTTTTTTCAATCTGCGGCGTAAAAATATATCGGAAGCAGTAACCTAGAAGTCTTGCGAGAGCAATTTAACCACTAGCGCCACCACCCTTAGCTTTACACAATCACCCATCCATTGGTGTGTGAAAAAGTAAACTATTATTTGTTATTTATTTAATGCAACAATACTGTAAAAAAAAATTATATTTTCAGTTGTTCAATGCTCCATTAGTAAAATTATACTAGAAAAGATTAAAGAGTTGTTTAGTTTAGAAAGATTTTTATTGAAATATATTGCTGGCTTTAATTCTTTAATAATCAATGCATCAAAAAATTTTGTAACTAAAATTTTATCACTAATTTCTTTTTTATTTAAACTGTAAAGTTCTATTGTTTATTCATACCTAGTTGATTGCTTTTAAAAAGTTTTTATTATTATTATTATTATTATTTTGATTATAAAAGGGTACAAAAAGATTTTGAAGATAAGAAAAGCATTCTAGGAACTGAACCTGATGAGGATTTCATTTCTCAAATTAATGAACATGATTTTGTTCCTCACTATCAGAGAGTTGCTGTTAGCGGTGAAGATACTTCAGGGGTAATTATTTTGTTTTATATAATTTCATATATTAATATTTAAGTGTCTTAAATAATGCAAGACAAGGTAAATTACGAACATATTATGGCGCAAAAATTAACTAAATGACGATAGTGTGTATTTGATGATACATGTGAATTATTTGTTCTTTATTCGCATTGTCAGCTTCATTCAAAGGTTAGCACCCCTGTGGCAGAGTTTCTTCGGACTTTCTGCGACAAATCTCCCCAGCATTAATATTTTTCTGCAAGATACTTTTAATAATAAAAAATATATATGTTACTAATTTAAAGTAACAAAAGCGTCAACTTCAAAAGAAAAAAACCTTGGAAAAAATAATGTAATTTTTAAAATTTAATATGTAATATTTTTTATTCTATTATGAGCTATATTTTCGCATTTTGTAGGGAGAAAACACACTAATTATTTCCTTTTCTTTCTTTGTAAGTCATCATCAAATTTAAAAACAAATTAAAAATAGTGAAATCCATAGCAGTAACTAACGAAGAAAAGAAAAAAAAGATTGACGGCGAAATCACGCCAAATTGAACTCTTTATAAAAGGTTGTTACAAATTCATGTTTTCATTTCAAGATTCAGCTATTGTAATAAAAAAATATCAGATTAAAATATCGGATTTTAAAAACTATGTGGAAATCAATAGTAATAGCTGCCAAAAAAAAAAATATAACGTATATTTCTGCAGAAAAGAAAACCAAAAATTTTTACTTCATTATTCTCAAATGAAAATAGAAAAATTACAAGCCTTTTTTTTTTTCACTTTGATGTGCTAGAATGGTATATAATTTTGAATATAATTCTGAAGAGAAGATAGAAGCTTTCGAAAATTTCTGCAGAAAAGAAAACCAAAACTTTTTACTTTCCAAATGAAAAATCTTTCTGCAAGAACTTAGTAACATTCTGCGACAATGTTGCCGGGTCGCCACAATTCTGCCACAGGGGTTAGCACAAAGTATCTTCCTTTGGATTTAAATCTCTTAAAATTGAATTAAAATTGTTAACATTAAAAGGAAATTTCTGGATTTGATCTTTTTTTTAAATCTTTAGTTAAAAGTAGTTACTTTTTTATTCACTTTTGATATCAAGTAAATTTAGCTAGTAAAATTTAGTCATATTTATCTAGTAAAATTGATTTCATTGTCAAATTTATTTAAGTGGATATATTTTTTTTCTATTTCTTTATTATAATATAAATTTTAATATTACTTTCTTGTATTCTTCATTATTTAATTATGCATTTTTAAAAAAAATTTTTTTATAAAATTGATTTTATTGTCAGCTTAATTCTGTACTTATGTAATGTAATGTAATGTGAACAATTTATTATTACATTAGCTTTTTTTTAAAAGCAAAATGCATAAAAAATTAAAACTTTTTTTATTAATTTGTATGTTTAAAATTTTTTTTTTATTAAAGATTGATAATTTTTATATAAATTTTCCTGGTCTATTGTTTATGGGATATTTGAAATTAGTTGCAAAACTATCAATGTCTAATCTTTAGTTCTAAATTGACTGGAATCAAAGACATAATTTGAAAATCAAATCTAAAATTAATGCTTAAATTTGTAATTTGAGTGAAATCTTAAGAAAGTGAACCAAAGTCAGGTATTTCAATTATTTGATATGAGAAAAAATATTCCTCGGGTTGACATTTTTTAATATAATTGACAAAAAATTTATATTTATTTACATTTAAGCAGTATTAAAATTCTAATATCTTTCTTAGGTTCCGTTAGACGATCTTCGTCAAGCTGGACAATTGATACAGCAAGCTTTAAAGCTAAGACAACAATATATGATATATGCTAAGCAATCATTTCCCATTGTGACTAGTAAATTCTTGAAGCCACAAGCTGCTGATTTTATGCATACACCAACTGACTGTCCCTATGCAAAAGACATAGGTGGTAAAGTATTGTCTTCTTAAAATAATATTAGTTTTGTTTCTACATATTATCTAATTTTGTTAACTCAAAGAAGCTTTAAATTAATTTTAATCTCTATTTTATCATTAAAGTACCTATGCATTGTATATGTGAATTAATTTGTTCCCATTGTGACTAGTAAATTCTTGAAGCCACAAGCTGCTGATTTTATGCATACACCAACTGACTGTCCCTATGCAAAAGACATAGGTGGTAAAGTATTGTCTTCTTAAAATAATATTAGTTTTGTTTCTACATATTATCTAATTTTGTTAACTCAAAGAAGCTTTAAATTAATTTTAATCTCTATTTTATCATTAAAGTACCTATGCATTGTATATGTGAATTAATTTGATTACAAATGCTAGATAACTTAAATAATTTTTATTATTATTATCGTTTCTTCTTTCTTTTAATTTATAAATGATAGCTTTATAATTTATTACTGCTGTAAATCTCAGAAAATTGCAAGCGAACACTATTATTAACTTGTTTTATTAAAAATATTTCATTACTTGTTATGTGGCTAAAAAAATTAACTGGTTGGTTAAATTACATTTCAAGAAAGCGCAACTTAAAGTTTTTTTCAACTGTTTTTTTAACTATTTAATTTAAAATCTTCTATTATATTTTTTATTTTATCGGCATTGAATCAATTGTTCGTACTAGGAGCTTTGTGATTACTGTATTTTCCAGTGTATAATGTCTACTTTTTAAGCCCCTAAAGGCTATGAAAGTTAGGTCTTGTAATAATTTTTCAAGACTCCAAGAATTTTTTTTTTCAAAAGTTCTTTAAATGACTCTTGATTTAAAAAGTTTATCTTACCTTATCTGTAAGATAAATACAAGCAGAAAAATATTAATGCAATTATTACACTACTGAAACTTTTATAAGAGAAGAAGAAAACTTTCTACATCATTAGGTATGTCTTTTGGTTACTTGCAATTTGAGTAACCTATTAAGATCTACTTTATAATTTGTGTTTGTTTTTCCACTTTAGAAGCATTATTGTTATTGGTCAAGTATTTGTTTCCTTTTCAAATTTGTGGTCAACTTATTCATAAAAATTCATTTTGAAATTATGAAGAAAATATTGACTTATACTATGCAAAATGTTGCGATATAATTTATTTCAAACCTTATGGTTGTCTCTTTATCCCATGATCTTTTATGGATCATTTTAGTTTATATTTGTCATAACTATGGAACATTTTTGTTTGCTATACAACATTTATTTATTTTGCTAAATTTCTTTATTTTAAATATCTCGTTCGGTAAAGGATCTAAGTGCATTTAGCAGGGTTGCCACATGTGACTAAAATGCGACTATTTGCAACTTTTTTCCACCTGAGGCAACTATGGTAACTTTTTTTTGCCTGAAAAGGCTAAAAAAAGCAACTATTTTCAGGAAAAGGAGACTATTGGAGGACTTTTCTGTTCTCCTAGCAATGTTTTTTTAGCATAAATTGGGTTGACAACCTGCAGCCAGCAAATAATTTTTTTTTTTAAAAAAAATAAGAAAATATTGAATTGCAAATTTGAGTCATCACTTTTTAATGCTCTCAATTTGCACAGATTCTATTGTAAATCTATTTTGTTTCTCAATCGCCTTTTCAACAGTTATTACTACGAAACTCTGCATGATTTTAAAGAACCCAATTTTTAATACGATATTATGATGCGTGAATATCGAATTTTAGTAATCACTTTTCAAAATATCTATATATATATTTGCTAAACCAATTATTCATAAAAAGGAAAAAATTTTAGAAAGAGTATGTTTTTTTTTAACAAACAATTATTTTTCTGAATTCTAGCATTTAAAAGTATTTAATTTTCTGCAAATATACTGATTTTTTTAAATGAAAATTTATTGCTAGAACACTAACGTTTATTTAAAAATTATCATATTGGCTATCAACTTGACTAAATGGATCATGGTATATTACAATGAAGTCATTTAATAAAATTTTAGTCATATTATTGAAAAATTTTTGTTCTTATTTAGGCAACTATTTTCATAATTTTTGGCAACTATTTTCATGCTTTAGGCTACTAGAAGCAACTATTTTGTTCATTTTTTTCTGTAGCAACCATAATTTAGCAATACTGTTGATGAATACTTAATGAAAACCTGTCATTTAGCAGCAAATTAAAATGGATGTGAATGCCATGACACAAACAGTTAAAATGAATGTTGAAGTTTTATAAATTTTGCAATTAGAAACTTGCAAGCTAGAAATAAAGTCGAGACATTGTCATTTCCTACTGTGAACGATCTTACTTACTTTAAAGGTTGTTTGCTTAAATTCACTAAAATTTCCTTGAAATCATTGGTCCACTCAGCTCTTTAATTTTGATATGCCTTTTTTGGAACTGGAATAGTTTTTTTTTCTTCTTAACTATCACTTTGCCATCTTTACATCTTTTGGCAAACATAATAGAACATAGCATTACATATTTTAACTGATCATTGCTGTATACCTAGTAAGTAAAAAGGGGTCAGTCTGGTCCTTCCAAGATTGTTTGTGATGATCTCTTAGAAATCCAAAGTCTTAAAATATAATCATAATCAATTTAATAAAAAATATATTATACTCTCTCATAAAAATTCTATGGTATTTTTTTCAATTTGATTAATGAAAACACTTGATTAAATGGAACACTGTCTTTTCAACTATACATAAATATTATTCTCTTAGATAATTGTATATCATTTTCTCTATAAATAATAATAGAATATATGGTAAAGTAGTGTTGTTTTTTTAAATATAAATATGTATATAAAACTTGGGTACCTTATACCTACTAAAGTGTACATTACGCATAAACCTACAAGGGGTTATGGATGACCTACCAAAATATAGAGGCCAGCCACTCTGGTCCCTCATATAGTTCTAAATATAAGGTTCTATATATATACATGTGAATAGCTAAATAGGCATTGAAATTAGAACAAATTATGAAAAGTCAGCCAAAATGGCCTGAACCATTTTTCTAGTTTTAAAGAAAGGTTAAGGTTTAATGTTATGTTTTATAAGGAAAACATTTTTTTTAATCCCATCAGGCTTTTGTGTAACCAATTTTTTTTAGTTTCACCTTCTCATTCATACTTCTCAAAAGTTTTATAATAATTTTTGCTCAAGATTTGTTTAGATTCTGCTGTTATTTTTAATTTTTGGAAGTATTTTTTTTTCTTTTTGTCAAAAGATATTTATTCTATTTGTATGATTATATTTAGAAAATGTTGATCCCTGGAAAAAAGAATTTCCTCCTGATTTAAATTATGTATTGAACATGGAGGAAGGTGTTGTTCAAGTGTATAGAACAAAAGAAGATGTGGAAGATGGAAGGAGACTTGATTATCCATTCCCATCTCTTCAAACATTTGTGACTGATATGACACTTCTCTGTGCCATGATCACTGATGGCCCTTTGTAAGTAGTGCCTTATTTTAGTTGAATTGAGATAGATTTTTTTTAAACTTGTTATTTTAGATAAGAAGAGAACTATCTCTTGAAAATGATTAGGTTATTATTTTGCAATCAGGATGCCTAACCATTTTCAAGAAATGGGCCACAAAAACTGCAAAATGAAATGTTGAGGGCCGACATTAACATAATGCTGCAATAAAAATGCAGGGAATATTTAGATTCTTTTTTAAACTAATGTGAATGAATTACAAATGTATAATAAATCTTTTTCTCTTGTGATGAAAATAAATTTATGTAAATAAATTTAAAGAAATACACTTAATAGATTACCAAGCCAATTATGGTAAATTTATATGCATACAATAAAAAATCCAACTTAAATTTAACTCAAAAAGTTAACTCACACTAATATTCAGAACACAAAATTTGCTACTTATATAGTATCAGAATAATGTAATGACTGTTGCTAGATTTAATTAGATAGATTTAATTAATATAGGTTTTAATTAATAGTTTGATTATAGATCATTCAGAAATTATAGTGGAGGAGAATCTTTTAATTCTCCTAGTCAAATAATAATACTGAAATGATGTCCTATGTTTTAGGAAAAAAACTGTCCTTTAAATATTATGCTGGACGTTAATTGGCTAAAGAATGAATCTGCGTATTTTATGTATACTATCCTCATTGCAAGCTATAAAGATAAGAGCCAGTTAAACAATCAATCTTTAACAGTCTTTAAAAATGCTATGAGTTTTACTGTAGCATTCCAACTATCAATTTTTTTATTCTAATTAATAACAGGTGGAAAAAAGCAACATTTACTTTATTAAACATTAATGAAGTCTACATACCATTAAATAATATGAAGAATACACTTCTTTTAAAGAAAATATCTCTGATATTTAATTTTAACAATATCATGTGCTTGTTATTCTGCAAAATAAATAAATATTTTAAACAAATAAGTAAATCTAAGTTCTATTGGTTAAAGTTTTGATAAGCCAATGTATTTTTATCACTGTTTTGAGTAATCAAAACTTTATACTTACTTAAAAATAATACCTCATCTTTTCCTATTTTCTTTGTGATTTTAGTCAAACCAAAGTATTTATACATTTTGTTGGCTTTATGATTATGCATTAATTTTGCTATCTTTTGAACCTGATGATAGATAATTCCTAAATGGATAATACCTGGGAAAAGTTATGACAGTTGATGTGGAATTTTCAATTTTAGTCTTTTGATCTGTCAGAAAATTCTAATTGCTCATTTTTATTTATTTATAGGAAATCATTTTGCTACAGACGCTTAAGTTATTTGAATTTAAAATACCAGCTTCATGTTCTCCTTAATGAGATGACTGAACTTACAGCACAGAAATCAGTTCCTCACAGAGATTTCTATAACATTCGAAAAGTATTTATTTTTATTTTATCTTTTATTTAATATATATATATATATATATATATTACAGTGTTTTCACTACAGCGCGAGAACGCGAGAATCTCGCATATTTTTTTATATTCTCGCATTAAAAAATTATTACCGCGAGAAATTCGCGCAAACTATAAACCAATTTCAAAATTTGCGAATTTCTCGCATTTTGAAAAAAATTTCTCATTTGCGCCATTTAGAATAAAATCCGGGTAATCCGGTAGTGGTTCAATGCTTTTATTGTCAGAACCTTTAAGAACAACAGAACACCATCCTTCTGAACCACGGAACCTCTTTCAGAACTCTGCAACTACGTGTTTACCGTACGTAAGGTTTCTTCATGTAAGATGTTCAAATTTTTTGCTCGTAAATGTAAGATGGACAAATACCTTGCAAAGCCAATATCTTCTACTCCGAAACGGACAAATGAAAATGAAACAAATGTGGGTAGAAATGATCAAAACGAAACAAATACGCATTTGAGCAACCTAATGAGAATAGCTGATGGAAAAGTAGATGTGGAACATTTTCCATATTATGATGCAGCAAAAATATTCAATGGTTTAAAAATTAGAAGATGTTAAAAATGCATTATAATAAAAGAAATAATTTTTTTTCAAGTCTCTTGGTGTTTTTTTTTTTTTTTTTTCAATTTTTGAAATCTCACTTAACTTTTTGAAATCTCACCCTGTTTTTGAGAAAGGGTGAGAAATTCTCACCCATTTTTTTTCTGAGATGAAAACACTGATATATATATATATATATATATATATATATATATATATATATATATGCTTAATAAAGTTTTTTTTCTTTGCTCATAAAATTTCTTTTCTTTGTGTATCCAATATTCATTTAACATGAAATAGCTCAATTATCTTATCTCCTAATCTTCTTTCAAAATAAGGTGAAGGTGATTTTCCCTGATAGCGTCTGATAGATCGAGACGGATAAAGCTGCTTGAGACAGCTATGGCTGACAATCGGCTGTTGTCCTATTTATTAGAAGTTGCAGTAGTTGTCCCTGAGAGCTAAATCCAGGCTATAGGCTGTATGTGTGTTGATGTTCCATTTAAACTGTTGCCTGTGTTATTGTTTGACAAACAATGTTTCCTTGTCCTGTTTCTAAAATGCTCCTGAGTTTTATCATTTGATTATTTCACAGTATCTGTCAGAGTTTACTGCACTAGAAGCTATAAAATTTACCTACTCTGATTTTAACCAAGTCTGCTTCTCAATGAGGCAAAGACGTGGCTGAAAGATATATAGCTCAGCATCTACAAAATTGCATTACTTGGTTTGGTAATAATGTAGAAAATAAACAGATAACAGACTTTATTGTTGAGAATGCCAGCGAAGTAACCATTGAATTGAGGCACAAACCATTAAATTCACCATAACTGTTTTTCTGACTAATAAGAAAGCAAAAAAGTAAATTTAATTCTCTTTATTTCATTTTCCATTATTAAATTTTATGTACCATTGAAGGGATTTAATCTTAGACTATGTCAACCTTCATCTGTCAAAAGGTACCTCAAGATAGAATCAAGGAATTCGATGAACAAATACCACTAGTTGATTCATACTGTTTCATTATTTATATCGATTCGGCTCATTATATTTTCTTCATTTTTTTTCTAGCATTTCGCTCATTACTTTTCTTCTTCAATAATGTTTATTGACCGCGAGACTTTATTTATTTACCCGGATTTTTTATTTTTTTTCCTTTGAGCAGTAAAATTTTTAAGCAAAGCAACTGTTTTTAATGTGGAATATCCATTTTTGTTGGCAAGTTCATATCGCGTCCGGAGGTCACCAATGAGGGGATTCATAAATAGACTATGTCAACCTTCATCTGTCAAAAGGTACCTCAAGATAGAATCAAGGAATTCGATGAACAAATACCACTAGTTGATTCATACTGTTTAATTATTTATATTGATTCGGCTCATTATATTTTCTTCATTTTTTTTTCTAGCATTTCGCTCATTACTTTTTTTCTTCAATAATGTTTATTGACCGAGAGACTTTATTTATTTACCCGGATTTTTTATTTTTTTACCTTTGAGCAGTAAAATTTTTAAGCAAAGCAACTGTTTTTTATGTGGAATATCCATTTTTGTTGGCAAGTTCATATCGCGTCCGGAGGTCACCAATGAGGGGATTCATAAATAGACTATGTCAACCTTCATCTGTCAAAAGGTACCTCAAGATAGAATCAAGGAATTCGATGAACAAATACCACTAGTTGATTCATACTGTTTAATTATTTATATTGATTCGGCTCATTATATTTTCTTCATTTTTTTTTCTAGCATTTCGCTCATTACTTTTTTTCTTCAATAATGTTTATTGACCGAGAGACTTTATTTATTTACCCGGATTTTTTATTTTTTACCTTTGAGCAGTAAAATTTTTAAGCAAAGCAACTGTTTTTAATGTGGAATATCCATTTTTGTTGGCAAGTTCATATCGCGTCCGGAGGTCACCAATGAGGGGATTCATAAATAGACTATGTCAACCTTCATCTGTCAAAAGGTACCTCAAGATAGAATCAAGGAATTCGATGAACAAATACCACTAGTTGATTCATACTGTTTAATTATTTATATTGATTCGGCTCATTATATTTTCTTCATTTTTTTTCTAGCATTTCGCTCATTACTTTTCTTCTTCAATAATGTTTATTGACCGAGAGACTTTATTTATTTACCCGGATTTTTTATTTTTTTACCTTTGAGCAGTAAAATTTTTAAGCAAAGCAACTGTTTTTAATGTGGAATATCCATTTTTGTTGGCAAGTTCATATCGCGTCCGGAGGTCACCAATGAGGGGATTCATAAATAGACTATGTCAACCTTCATCTGTCAAAAGGTACCTCAAGATAGAATCAAGGAATTCGATGAACAAATACCACTAGTTGATTCATACTGTTTAATTATTTATATTGATTCGGCTCATTATATTTTCTTCATTTTTTTTCTAGCATTTCGCTCATTACTTTTTTTCTTCAATAATGTTTATTGACCGAGAGACTTTATTTATTTACCCGGATTTTTTATTTTTTTACCTTTGAGCAGTAAAATTTTTAAGCAAAGCAACTGTTTTTAATGTGGAATATCCATTTTTGTTGGCAAGTTCATATCGCGTCCGGAGGTCACCAATGAGGGGATTCATAAATAGACTATGTCAACCTTCATCTGTCAAAAGGTACCTCAAGATAGAATCAAGGAATTCGATGAACAAATACCACTAGTTGATTCATACTGTTTAATTATTTATATTGATTCGGCTCATTATATTTTCTTCATTTTTTTTTCTAGCATTTCGCTCATTACTTTTTTTCTTCAATAATGTTTATTGACCGAGAGACTTTATTTATTTACCCGGATTTTTTATTTTTTTACCTTTGAGCAGTAAAATTTTTAAGCAAAGCAACTGTTTTTAATGTGGAATATCCATTTTTGTTGGCAAGTTCATATCGCGTCCGGAGGTCACCAATGAGGGGATTCATAAATAGACTATGTCAACCTTCATCTGTCAAAAGGTACCTCAAGATAGAATCAAGGAATTCGATGAACAAATACCACTAGTTGATTCATACTGTTTAATTATTTATATTGATTCGGCTCATTATATTTTCTTCATTTTTTTTTCTAGCATTTCGCTCATTACTTTTTTTCTTCAATAATGTTTATTGACCGAGAGACTTTATTTATTTACCCGGATTTTTTATTTTTTTACCTTTGAGCAGTAAAATTTTTAAGCAAAGCAACTGTTTTTAATGTGGAATATCCATTTTTGTTGGCAAGTTCATATCGCGTCCGGAGGTCACCAATGAGGGGATTCATAAATAGACTATGTCAACCTTCATCTGTCAAAAGGTCCCTCAAGATAGAATCAAGTTAACATGTCTTGTATACTAGTGAATTGGTATTCAATATTCATAGTGGTAGTTACGCCTCACCATTTACTTTAGAAGCACATAATCATTTTATATTCTGTTATGAATTTATATGAATTGCTTTTTACTTAGGTTGATACTCATGTTCATGCTGCTTCTTGTATGAATCAGAAACATTTACTGCGTTTTATAAAAAGAGCTATGAAGAAATGTGCTGGAGAAACTGTGTGTATATCAAACGGTGTACCCCAAACATTGAAACAGGTGAGATGCCTCTAAAACTTTGGTAGTGATACTGTACTATTGTTTTTCTTTTTTCAAGGTTTATTGCTTTATTCTATATTTTATACTATATTTAAGCTTATATTTCCTGCTATATCATTTCCTTTTTCTTGACGTTTTGGTTTTACATACATTTCAGTTTTTTAGTTGTGCAAGTCTTATTGCAATTTCATTATGTAGGCTGAAGCCTGCAAAACCTTCATTATTTCGCATTTAAATTTTTTATGATTGCATGTTAAAATACACGCAGAGTAAGATATTTTTTACATAATGTATGTATTCCTTATTATTTTATGTTTTTCTTTTATTTGTTAATTTTCTTTATGCCTCTCTGTTTATTTGGCTTTTATCTTTAAAGCTTGCATGTGCACTGTATACCTAAATTATGCAGATTCATTCTTTATGCTTTAACCTGTTAACACCCATCATTATATTTGAAGGACAGTTTTTTTCTAAAACATTCACTGTGATGGGACATTTTTTCAGTATTATTATTAGACTGGGAGAATTAAAAGATTCTCCCCCAACATAATTTCTGAGTGATTTAGTTATCTATGAATTGGAACTATAGATCTAGAATTCTAAGAAGCAGGGACTTTTTTTAATGAAATGGTAACCATCAGTTGGAAATAGCTAAATAATTTACCATATATATTTTACAACTTTTTCCCTTAAAGCCACTTTTTGTATCACTACAGTATAAAAAGTGAAAATGTGTTAAAAAGACTGCATGTGAGCCATTTTTCAAAATATCACTTAGCTTAAAATTAATGAGAAGGATTAAATTTTTGAATTAATTTATTTGAATTTCCTACAAAAACCTATTTATTGACTGGTGAAAGCAAGTTTGTATAATGAAAATCTGTCAACCCCATCATTTAAATCAGTTGTTTACCAAATGTTTTCGAAAATTTATAAGCCATTAAATAATCTTTAGTTTTGCTGTAAATTACCATGCTAATATCATTAGGAAATTCTCAGAATTTACATAAGGGTAATTCAATAATTAATAGCTGCATAATAAAATGCACCTATTTGCCCCTTTAATTTTTAAATGACTTAGTTCAAAGTTTGAAAGAAATCTGTAGAGTTGGTTCTTAAGAAATAAAAATCAATATGGCTTTAAATTAAAAATATGGCTTCTCGAGAACTGCTTGTTTTTATTTCTTTCAAATTTTGAATTTTATTTATTAATTTATTTATTTTTGAATGTTGTATATATGCCAATTTATGTACTAAAAATATGTTAAAAATTTGTCGAAATATATTCTACCCCTTAATGCCTTTTTCTATTTTTTTAAATTATAATCCAGTTTCTTTGATTTTTTTATTTTATTTTTATACAGCTGGTTTTCTTTTGCTTTTGACTTCTATCACTAACTTTTCTTTCATTTTAAATTGAGTACTTAAATGATATATTTTAAATTGTTAATTATAGAATATGTGATTATTTATGTTCGTAATACGTAATTTGTTTCTAAACACAATATGTATGTATATTTTTTCTTTCCCAATGAAACACTTTTTGCAGCCTTCAAGCATTTAGGATCATTATTTTCTGCACCAATAAATGTATAAAACTGCTCTTACTTCAGTGAATAATATTTTATGTTTTCTTTATTATAAAGTGGATGAAATCTGTACCAAGCGTCACAGAAATCATGAGTTCTCAAGTAAGAACCAAGTAGATATTTTATAGGGCGAATATTTTCCTTGCATATATCTAACCTTACTCACTAGTTTTCATTATATTCATTATTGCATCAACTTATCGTTAATATTTCATATTCACTATACGTTTTTGAAAGGTCTATCCTGTTGTTTTTTTAATTTATTATTTTTATTTTACCTCAACTAACATTTATTTATTTTCTTTTGAAAGAGTAGACTGCTTTTTTGTTATGTTTTGTTTTGTTTTTAAATTGAAGTTGAAGTTTTGTTTTTAAATTGTTTTGTTTTTAAATTGAAGTTGAAGTTTTGTTTTTAAATTGTTTTGTTTTTAAATTGAAGAACATATTATAATTATATAAAATGAATTTAATTGCTGTTAATTACTAGATAAAACTATAAATTTAATAATAAACAGAAACATGTTGTTCTTTAAGTTTCAACAATGTCAATTATAAATGGGAAATATTATAATTTTATAATTATTAATGTGTAGTATTTGTATTTTATTGACTATAAAAGTTTCTAAAATTACTTGTCATGATTATTACATAATATTTTGGATACTCTGCAATATTTCTTATAAAATTTATATTTTATAACATTTGCATTTTTTTTCCTTCCTATTTTGTTCATATTCACAGCTATATTTATGAGAAATATTCAAGAGCACCCAATACTATGAAGCATTGTTAAGCATCTAAAATTCATTGTTATATTGCATTCACTGACAAAACTTTTACTTGTATTGCAGTTACTTTATATATCCGTTGTATTATATATCCACAGTAAAATTAATATCACATAACCTGGCATACAAGTCAACTTTTCAGACCCCTAAAATTTTGCAAAAATAAGGGGGTTAACTTATACATTCTTAATAAAATTGGACATTCTTTGATCCTAAAATAATGATGCATTATAAACAATGATATTGATATGAATATTTCAGTATCAATTTAACCATTTCGAAAGGAATTTTTAATGTGTTATATACAATACACTAAAAGGCATTCACTTTTTCAGGGCACCTGTTCTGTACTTCTTTTTTCACTCTTTTATGCCACCTTTGTTCATCCATTCCTTAGGATGGACATGCAACGCTATTTATTCTATATAAAGTGTTTAGTTTGGGAAAAGTCTTGCGCTTCACGATTATCATTGGTTTTGACTGGCGACCATCTGCTAAGCAAGTTAACACCACAACAAACTAGGTTTTTTTGTGCCCTGTTAACCTAATAAACTGGTCTCCTCGGAGCATTTGTTAATGCATCTTTATTGTAAGGCAAATGTATTATATCCAAAGTGACCAATGTGAAATATTTTTGACTTCAGAAACTTTCGTGCATTTATATTTTTTTTTGTTTCTTAGGTTTAGAAATTTTCATTTTTTTTTTTTCAGCAGCCGAATTATGTACCCAATATACCAGAAATTTGTTGTCTCATGATCAAAAATAGGGGATCACTGGTATATAGAGTATATCTAACAACATCTAATATTTTTATAAGAAAAAAAATTAAATATATTTTGCTGATGGGGCACTCACTTTCAAATAAATCTTGAATTTTACATGCATCAAAATTTTGTACTGTTCCAAATGCTTGTAAAGGTGATAGAAATGGGGAATAGATGTATTATTGGAATTAAAATTTTCTTTTCTGCCTTCAAATATTTTATCTTACAGGTTTGGTGATAACAATTAAATGCAATTTTTTTCTAAGCATAAATATATTTACTAATGGATATTTTTCAATTTAATGATTTTTGTACATTTTTTAAATTTATTTGAATTGTTTTAATTAAATGTTATTAACTTGTCTGAATTTCCTCATTATGTTATTAACTTTTATTATTTTTAGGTATTTGAATCATTAAATCTAACAGCTTATGACTTAAGCGTTGATGTTCTAGATGTGCATGCAGTAAGAATATGTTTTTATTTTTTTAAATTTTATTTTCTGAAATATGTAATTATTTAAACAAATTATTAAAAAATTATATTTTATCCTTAGGATCGAAATACTTTCCATAGGTTTGATAAATTTAATGCCAAATATAATCCTATTGGAGAAAGTAGATTGAGAGAAATATTTCTAAAAACTGATAATTTCATTGAAGGAAAATATTTTGCCCACATCCTGAAAGTAAGTTGATTATTTTTATTGTAAATTGATATATATTCTGAAAGTTAGAGCAATATTAAAAAAAACTTGAATAAACCCTGAACTATAGATTTAAACTTATTAAAGACATCTTGACATGCCACACACCTCCAGCTGTTTTTGCCATAAAATCACCACTAACATGCTCACGTTAATAAGCAATTATCGCAGTAAAACAAAAATGTTAATGGTTTGTATTATAGAAATATAAAAGAATGTTCTGATCTGTATAAGGCATGGAACACATCCGGCCTGGCAGTAAGTTGTGGTTTACTATTTAGTTAAATGCATTTCTTGGATGTGCAAGTGGTTAAATTAAAACTTTTGTGTTATTCAACTTCTGCTCCTTCAAATGTATGCCTTTTAAGAAGCTAAAAATTTATACACAGAATGACTAAAAAAAATGTCCCACACATAAAACTGTAATTTTTATTCTCATTAAAATCATCATTGTATTTGACACAATAGCCCCCAGTAGCACGAGACCTTCTGCTTAAAATTCCATCAGAGTGACCTATTTCATCACCTGGACTGCCAGTCTTTTATCCCAATCACTTTAAAATTTGATTCTACAGAATTAAGCTATCAATGTTTTGGCCTTCCTCTTTTCCGACTAGTAAGAGGATTTGACGCAGAAATGTTTTTATTAAAATACCGCTAAATTTTAAAATAAGCATGATAACAGATGTAAGCACGTTACAAAATTTTCTTTTATAGGTTCAACTAATCTGCTGATGTCTTATTTTATTCCTTATACAAAAAAATTTTTAGGGTTGCCAACGTCTTATGACATATTCAACAAGAACTTTTATCTCAGAGATGAACCAACTGATGTTTTAAAAGAACTGGCATTTAAAAGCATACAAACTATTCAAAATTATATAATTTACAGTTGAAATAGACAAACTCTAATCTAAAAGTAGTTTTTCTTTTATGATAAAAAAATCTGTATCCTATAGTTTTATAAATGATATTTAACATCATATTTAAATTGATTTCAATGCATGTCCATCAAGTTCATAATAATCTTTTAATAATCTTTATAAAAATCTTTTGATAAATCTTTTGATTCACCAAAAGATTTATCCAAACTTTTGATCCACGAGATGGAAAACTCTTTAAAGTTATGGATTTTTTTTTTCGAACTCATTTCCTTACTATTCTGATAAAAATCATGGTCAATACAAGCTTTGCAGAAATCTTTTACATTGGGGAGTTTCTTGAACAAATGCTTCAATTAAAAAATAGTCAAAGGTGATTAATTTAAAACAGAAACTTTCGTTTTATTTTTATATATTACTTGTTATTTATCTCTCAGCATTGTGAAAATATTTGAAGTTTTTTTTCCATTTGGTATGTTTTGCCTTGGTGGGACATCAATTGCATTGAAAAGGCAATAATTAATTCAATAAAGCTGTTGCTCTAACACACTGTGGAATTATCATCGTAAATATAATATTTTAGATTTAAAGAATATACAAGAAAAATTGCTATGACATTAGTTTATTAATCATAGCTATTATTTATTATAAAAATCAAAAGTTTATCCTTTAATAAAAAATTCCATTCTATAATTTTTTAATGGGATTAGAAAACTTTTACAGACATTTTCTCTTATGACAGTGCTAAGTTTAGTTGATGTGAATTGTAGAACTTTATTGAAAATCTCACACTATCAAACTATATTGAATCTATTAGATTTCTTTCTGATTGAAAGCTTTTTAAAAAAATTTCATTATTTTTTCATGTGAAAAAAAGTTTTGTGTCAGAGCTTTCAAGGCTATAAAATTTTCAGGGATATTTGCTTTTTTTAAAAAAAATTTTTTTAATTGTTTATTCCCACAGGAAGTTATGAGTGATTTAGAAGAAAGTAAATATCAAAATGCGGAATTCCGTCTTTCTATATATGGTCGTAAGAAAGATGAATGGGATAAACTTGCTCGATGGGCCATAAAACACAATGTGCATTCAAATAACAACCGATGGCTTATTCAGATTCCTAGATTATAGTGAGTTTAGTTAAGATTTTTACTTTTGTTTAGAAATTGTGTTTAGTATGAAACTAAGTATTATGTTCTACTGTTAATTTCATTACACTTTCCTTAATTGATAAATTTTAACCTATAGTTGTGTTATTATCTATGTGTAAAATGAAATCCTTTAAACTGTTTACATTTTTCAGGTAAATAAAGCCTGCTCCACAATTCTTGGGTATCTTTGTTATTTTTTCTTTTTATTTTATACATTGCCTGTTCTCAGTTAACTCCTAGATTCATATACATTTGTCTCACAGACTTCACAAAGTACATAGGCGTAAAAGAAATAGTAAGATGAGCTTTAAAGTACTTTTCCAAAATGTTAACTGAATATTTAAGAATGGTGCACTATTGCATGTTTTTTTTATAATCTGCGTTGAACAGCCGACACAATTCTTAAATTTATGACCATCAATGTTCAACTCTGTAGCCTTGTAATTTTGAATCCAACTCAGAAGACAAGGGAACTCTTGGATCGAGCATAGGGACAAACTAGCCTTTGGGGAAAACTTTTTGATGTAACAAACCCGCATTTGCATTACATGAAGTGGAAACCCACGAAAACCTCCCTTTGGGGCAGGGGATTCTAACCCATGGTGCGTCTACCTCTGAGGATATTTTATATCAGCACTGTGGTCACTGCTAGCGGGAAACACAATTTGTATCAACCAGCCTCCATTGGAATTCGAACCTGGGTTACCTCAAATGGGGGTGAACATTCTCCCCCTTCAGTCACCGCTGCTCTCCAATTTATGTTTATGAATCTTGGGTTAGGACTTGGTTTTTATACTCCTTTAATTCTTTACTTTAATTTTGTAACACAATTGGTGTTAGGACCTTCTGGTCTTGAAAAGTTATAAAAGTATCCTATGCAGTTTTTATTTGTTGAATTCTATTAAATAAATAATTAATTGCTTTACAAATATCTGTTGTGAACTGTGTTTAAGTAGTCTAAATATTTATGTAATTAAAATAACATCACCTAATATCTTTTGTTTAGTTTTCATTTAAAATAAAAATAAAAAATTGATTACAAGTTTAAGAAAGGAAGTAAATCAAGATTTTACTAACCTCATAGCATGTACAGTATAGTATGAAACAAATAAAATTAAAACAATTAGTTTTAATATTGGTTAGTGTTTAATGAGTTTTAGAAAAATGTGTAAAAAGGTAATTTATTTTACCGTAGCTTATCAATTGCTCATTTTTGAAAGTTTTGAAAATTGGATTATTTATAAATTTCCCTTTTATTTGTTGCCTTTTTTCAGCATTTCCTTATTTTTAAACACGTTGGTTCTTAGCAGATGAATGGAAAAGTTAAAACATTATTCTTATTTTTAGTGACATCTTTAAGTCAAACAAGTTGGTGAATAACTTTCAAGAAATATTAGATAATATATTCATGCCTTTGTTTGAAGCCACTAACAATCCCAGTAGTCACCCTGAACTCCACTTATTCCTCAAATATGTAAGTAATACAATCACAATTTATGCATTTTGCTAAATGTGTTAATTTAATTATTTTTCTGCATTCAAGATAAGTACTTTTGGAAAGAATAATTGCTAGTTTTGTTCATGGGTCAAAAATAAAATGTTTAATACTGTTGACATTTCTTTTTTAAAAATTATTATATTCGTGAATATGATCTGCCTCCCTTCTCCTAATAAGTTTTTAGCATTTAAATTTAAAAAATGCAAGATTTTTTTCATATTTATATTTGGAATTTAATGAATTATATTTGAACTTGTCCCTTTATTTTGTAAAATATATTCTTAAAAGAGTTAAACTAAGGAAAACAAATCAAAAAGAAAACCGTAAAATAAAATAACGAAGAATATAAAAAAAAAACTGTTACTCAAATTGATTGAAACCTATTAATTAAAAAAAAATTTAGAAGATTAAACTACAGTTTTTAGACCATTTGAAGTGGAATTTTGAGAATTTAAAAAAAAAAAAAAAAAAAAAAATGTTTTCCTGATAAATATAAATTCAATTTACTCAAGTGTGATGGCAAAAAGTATAGTCAATTTGCAACAAGAAATAATATTAAATTGTATTTTTTATCTACAATTCTAATTTATGTTAAAAAAATAAAAAAAATAAATCCTTTTTAACCAAATTAAGAATGTTACAGTTCGGGCTGCTTTTCAGATAAAGTACCCTTTGGTACAGATTGACGTCATTATAGATTTCTTTATGTTTTGTATATTATACAAAAGAATCTTCTAGCATATGCAATCAAAATGATGCCATAAACTGGAAAGATTCCAGTAAGTGTTATAATGACTCGTGTTAAAATTCAAAGCTTGTGACGGAATGGTTTGAGTTTTATGTAACAATATTGGTGTTTTACAAAACCCAAGTTAATCTCCAGACTTAAATTTCATATATCATCATGGGAAGAGCTAAATGACATGTAAGCATCAATATTCAAATAAATAAAATAATTCCGTGCTTTACAACCAGAATAAGATCAAATTATAGCTGTGTATATCGATAACCTTATTGATTATCAATTACTGCAACTTAGTACTGCTGTGAGAACAGCAAAAACCATCACAGTAGCATAATCAAAAATATGAATGACGTGGCTACAAGATGTAAACAGCATTATATAATTTTTACATGTTATATTAATTTTTCAACTCATATTTATCAAAAATAATTTTATTAAATTAAAATAAGATTCTGGCCTAAAACTTTGATACATGGAAATATTGCAGTTTAGTTTACATGTTTAAAAGTTTTTATACACATAATATTAAATAATTAATAATGTGATATTATTTTATCTTTGGTTATAATCATCAATAAAAAAAATTATTTGCTTTCCAGTCATTTAAATAGCCAAAAACTAGAAATTGTTATTAAAAAAGATACTTACTGGAGACATTTGCCTGCCACTGTGTTTAAAATAAAGGAAAAAAGATCTTAATATACCAAGAGAGAATATGGAGTTTTATAAAAAAAATTTTAATTAATACAAACAATTTTCACTTTATTAATTTTAGTAGTGCTTCCAGCAATACTAAAAGATAATTCTATCAACTTTTGTGTGAATAAATTTAGTAATAGTTTAACCATTTAAAAAAAAACTTTATTCAGATGTAAATTCTCTTTTGATAGGTAACAGGTTTTGATTCAGTTGATGATGAATCCAAACCAGAAAATCCTATGTTTGATAAGGATGTGACTCATCCATCTTCTTGGAAAGATGTGGAGAATCCACCATATAATTATTACCTGTATTATATGTATGCTAATATGTGTGTTCTCAATTGTTTAAGAAAGTAAGTCAAAACCTTTATTGTAACATTTTTCTGTATTTACTTCCTTCTCGCTACCGTGAAAATGACAGGGTGAGGTTTTGCCCTCTATTTCTCGCTCCCGTGATATTGATGGACTGGAGTGTTCAGTAGTAACGTGCCAATAAGAACAAAACTAGTTCTTTTTTTTTTAAATCTGGAAAACATTTTATTTCTCATTTCACACACCAGATGGCAGTACCAGGATATTTTTAAGGTAATTGTAGATAGTTAGTTTATTTTAAACTAGATGTCAGCACTAATCAAATACAAATACAAAAGCCAAAAATTAGACACTTTTTTGACCGTTTTCTTGAAAATTAACCGATTGTTAAGGGGTTAATTGATGTACTATGTGTGACATAATAGTGTGGTCATAATACTGACTTGGCCGTAACGCAAGTTAAGGTCAAATATTTTATCTTTTGTGAAATACAAGTAATGTATTCACTAATTTTGATGTACAAGCGTTAAATAATATTAGTTTAGATTTATGAAATACATGTATAACAATTTAGAATATCAAATCAATTTGTTCAAATCATTAGCTTTTTAGATTAAAGTATGTATGACAGCAAATTTAGCCTTCGCTAAAATTAATCAAAATTATATTTTAAGCATAAAAATGCACTATACTCTAAGGAATAGATGAAAATAAAATAATTATAACATGATAAAAATACACATTAGATTTGAATCACACAAGTATAGTGGTTAGTTTGTTTGCTCTAAGGTAAAAGATTAATTTGGAAAATAAAATAAGGATGAACAAAAGGAACATTGAAATAATGAGACAAAATATTAAATTAATTTCTTACATCTCTGTTTATTACAACTTGATTAATATATGACAATCTCACGTGTAGTGATAATTTACCATCACTCAAAGACCTAAAACATAATCAAGTATTTTTTTCTTTTTTTTTTTTTATGGCGGGCACTTGGAATGTATTAGCCTCTTGTATTTAAATTGATGCATTAAAAAACCTAGTTACCACTCAGACTTATTACACATACATTTCTCTCGTGATGCACGCAGATTCCATCAAGCATATCTACTACTATAAATTTTAAACATACATTTTTTAGAAAGAGGAAGAAACTCCCCCTTCCACACCGGAGAGGGTCAGCTAGCGAATACTTTAAATACTAATGCCTCACTTCTAAAAAACGTTTTTTTTTTTGTACTGTTCAACCCTATTGCAGTTCCTTGGTGTAAAGGGATAGTTCTTTTTAATACAGTCTATTCACCGCAAGCGGTATTCCCCCTCATTATGGGTTTAATGTAAAGGTACAGCTTTTGTCTCCTTCACATCAAGTTTATATTGTGCTGATATGGTTTCATTGGTGTATTTTCCTTTTGACACAACTATTTAAAGTTTATTATATATTAAATATGGTGGGATTTTAGAATTGTAGAAAGTTTGTCATAATGTTGAACATTTGTTTAACAAGATGTTAGCCAAAATCTCTAAATTTTAATAATATCTCTACGGTTTATGTAATAAAGGGTTTCTTATAATTATTTTTAACCATACAATTTTTTTCATAGTTATTATGTAGGTATATTAAAAGGGTATATTAAAAATTAAAAAATAATTCTTATTTTTGTTCACATTAAACAATTTATCTTGCTCTTAGCGATCTATTTATTTTGAAGATATTATGAGAAACCTGGATAAAAATCAGTTATTTTCAATAGAAGTACTTAAAATGTAATTCTTTTTATTTTTCATTTTAGGGAACGAAAACTTAATACATTTGTATTGAGACCTCATTGTGGTGAAGCAGGTCCTGTGCAACATTTGGTTGGAGGTTTTCTTTTAAGCGAAAATATATCTCATGGTTTAATACTTAGAAAGGTAATCGGGCACAGAATTCTTTCTAAATTTTGTGTTGAAATGCATTAACTTAAATTTAGGGTAATGATTTTTTATTCAAGTTTTTTTAAATTTGCAATTTTTTTTAATGTAATCTGAAGTTAAATTGATATCGTTGTTAAGATGCTCAAAATTAACTGAGAATATTTAAGAGTTTAACGGCATTTAACCATAAAATATAATAAAATAAAATTAATAAATGAAAAATAAGTAAATAAATTGCAAAAGACAACATTTCTATGAATGTCTCTTTTCTATACTCCATTTACTCTACGGGGTTTTGGAAGACTTATAAGAAATTAATGATTTCAATAAGTTTATGGGTGGACATAAAAAATTTTGTATTTGTGCCACTTTGCCACGTTTTTTAACAGACTATTGATGACGGATCACAACAATATTCACTATCATTGACTGTTACAGCGAGTGTGATAAGACTTTAGACTTGAAGTCTGCAGCATCAAAGTTTCTTTCCTTAGACATTTGTGGGGGGGGGGGGGGAAACTTGTGATGCTTCTTTACCAGATAAGATTAAATTTGTAATTTATTGGTAATATTTTGTTTCTTATAAGCCTTCCAAACATCAGAGGGAATCGTGACACACTCTGTGCAATGAAAAGATTTGCTGTAAGAGAAAACATACTTAATTTTTAATACAAGACCCATAGAAAGTGGATTGTTTTTTTTAAAAAGTCATTTGGGTAAAGTAGCACCAGTATAAAATTTTCCTAAGTTTGTTTTCTCCGAGTTGTAGCACTGGGTTTGTAATTTTTATTGTTAATAGGTATCTGTAATTTAATTAAAATGGTTCATTAAACTGTTTGTTAATTTTGAGTAATCAACTAACCTTACATCGTTTTGTAGGTTTCTAAAAAGATATTCAAGAACTTACTACTTAACCTTTCTAAATAAAATTCTCAGAACCAAAATCTTCAATTTTGTAACTGAAATCATTACTTTTTTCCTTTTAGCTTGAAAAGTAAGGCATTAAATTTTGAAATAACTATTTTGAAACTTGACTCTCTGTTTTTCCCCCCGTTTCTCTTTGATGTTTTATAATATATATATATAGAAATAGATACATTATAAGCTTATATATTCTTAATCATTGTAAAAGCAATTTCGAAAGTGATGAAAATATATAATTTGTATAACAGCAGTTATTTTTACAGGTACCGGTGCTACAGTATTTATACTATCTGTCTCAAATAGGAATAGCTATGTCTCCCCTGAGTAATAACTCGCTCTTCCTCAATTATCATCGAAATCCTTTGCCAGAATACTTAAGTAGAGGACTTTGTGTATCGTTATCCACTGATGATCCACTGCAATTTCATTTCACCAAAGTAAGTCTTCTATTTTGCATCCAAGTTATTCTTTTCTAAGTTTTTAATTTCATTGCAAATTTGGCACATTTATGCAAAAAACTAAATGCCAAGTAATATTACTACTTTGTATAGTTGAAATAAAAACTAGTTAGTTGTACAGGAAAGTAAATTGACTGACACTTGCAAAATTAATGCATGAAAAAAGACTAGATTAGCAAAACATAAATTCATATGGATTGCAGATAAATTTTTGCACCACATTTTTTTTAAATCTTTATTATGTTTTGCAGACCTTTGTTTTAAGAATTTAAAGGCATGGTTCTATTTTAAAATATTTTCAACAAATCATAGATAACATATATATTGAATGTTTAGATAATATAAGCATTAATATCATAAAATTATGTTTTACTGCTTATCTATTCTTTTTATTTACTAACCCCCTGCTCTTTTGACAATATTATACTGTTCACTCTTTTGTGACAATAACTCTACAAGTATAGTTTCTTTTTTCCCAGTTAAACAAGAGTTATTATGACCCTAAGGTGTTATAGTAATCTTTCTTTTTTAACGGTTTAATTTTTTACTTATTTGCTACAGACTTAGTTTATGAAACTACTTAACTTTTTGCTTATGGCTGATATAACAAGTGAATCAGAATAACAGGCTTCATAATGTTAAGTGCCATAAGCGAAGAGCTAATCTGCTGATCCGGGTCATATATAATGTCATTTTTTTCTTGTGGTATTCTGATATTGGCTTATGGGCCATTAAATTTTACATTTATTTCATTTTCTGACAGTATGTCAATTCTGTAGTCACACCCTTGAATTGATAATATAAAGGTATTTTGTTTGTTGAAAATGAACAGAAATATTTTATATTATTACTCTTTCTTTTTATAGACTTTCATATTATAAAAAAAAATTTTGATTGTTAGTGTGTTTCAGATTTTAAAATACTCTGCAGGGATGATTGTACTCCAGGGGTTTCCTGGAATTCAGGGTTTTTTGTATAATTTTTTCGGGTTCAAAAACTAGAAGCAGCGCATGCAAGTTTTGCGCGAACATCATAGAATTCCACGTCACTATTCATAGAATTCCGCGAATCAAAACTTATGATCCGACGAAATTTTGAAGATTTTGCTAAATCCCGTTAGTGATGTGTTTTCATACTTTCTTCCGCCGATTACATAAAGAATTATGCCCTACGTGATTCTTCTGCCAATTTGATTGTTTTGGTTTGGCCTATTTTTGCTATTTTGAATATTCGGTGCAGCTTGGAATCTGCTAATATCGCGAGCCTTATTCATGCGATTTTAATAAACATCAATTTTTGTATTTACAGGGTATCCGCGCACCTGGAAAGTCATGAAAAATCATGGAAAGTCATGAATTTCAGTATTGAACAAAATTTGTCATGAAAAGTCATGATTTTTGCTGTTTTTTTGAAAAAAATCATGGAAAGTCATGGATTTTGGTATTCCAGTGTTGCAAGTACTGCGCCAATTGTGGAAACCTGGGCCTATATGCTCCAAATTGAAGTAGTAGGCTTAAATTGCCCCGATCTGAGCCAAAAGGGATATTTTTCCCTGGGTATCGCCAAGTCACAATTTTGTGGCAACCAAGCTACTGCTATGTGATGGGTTGCTCTGGATTCAGTGGGAAGGATTCTTGCACTCTCATGTGCAACTCTGCTTCATTTTACAAGATATTCTCAATTTCAGGTTTCATTTTCCACTCTCTGAATAGAACCGAAACTTCCCAGGAATTTTCGGGGACCGACTAAACATTGCCAAAGTTTAATAGCAAACGAAAATTTTATTTCTCTTGTTTAATTTCATTGTTATTGAAGTGCCATCGTCTTCGTCAATGGCAAGCTTATGGCCTTCTTGCTCTATTCTATTTATAGAATAGTACTCATGATCTTGGAATTAACTTGGGGACCATTCACTAAGTACATATTTTCATGTTGATCCTCAGAGCAGTCAAGAATCAAAAAGCTTCATAACCTCAAAATTTCCATCTCCTTTTTATTCATTTAATGAAATAAAGATAAAGATAATAAAGATAAAAATTAATTGGGTTTCTTAAGTGTAAATTTTTTTCTGAGGGACCATCCACTAATTGCATATTGTTTTTAAACATTTATTACTTTTTTTTACTAATATTTTTTTTATACTTATTGCATTTTATTATAGCTTCGATACTCATTGAATTTGCATTTAAAAATTATTTTTTTAATCATTTCATTAATGAAATACTGTACTGGGTAACCAATTTTAATTTAATAAAAATTAGGGGTCATTCACTAATTTACATTTGTAATATAAATTTATTAAAGTTTGTTTAATTCTTTACATATTTTTATAAATTCCGTATGATCAATATTAATCTTGTTAATGTTTTATTGAATATACTATTACAAATAACATTTTTTTAAATTTTAAGAAAAATATACTCAATAATGTTAAATAATAGTTAAATTAATTAGAGTTTTAAATTACCTTTTACAGAATTAAATAAAGTAATTATTAATTTAAAAAATAGTATGAGCCACTCAATATTGAATTTATTTAAATTGCTTTTGCCAAAAGCTCTTTTTTAAGTAATATTTCACCTATATTAAATAAATGTTTAGGTTTTTTCCAAACTGAGACACCATTGATTCACTTGCTGTATTATAAAATGGTGTCTCTAGTTTAAGCATTGTTAGGGCGTTTTTTAAAAGAGTTCTGCTTTTCTTAGTTTGACAGGAAAGGACTTAAAATCTTTGGATGTAGAAAACGCAGAAATTTGGCAAAATTCAAATTTAATAGATGTTGGACTAGATATCACAAATACGATGACATCATTATCTTCTTCAGTAAGAAATTCTATGTATTTAGGTGCCAGGTCTATGGCACGTGCAAAAAAGTTATTAAAAGCATTGCCTCTTGAAAATAGGTTACTATGCCATCTTAAATTGTTGCATCCTGTGATGAGAATGGAATTCTATTAAGGTAATAAGATATCTGACAACAGAAACCCCATTCATTATAAAACCTGAAGAGGCATGTTTGTTACTGTTACATGTAGAACCAGAAGGTTATTCTTGTGACTCAAATGAATATGCACCAATTGATGTGTTTTGGAAAAACTATTTTGTGAAGAAATATAATTTGGGAAATATCAAATATTCTCTTATAACAAAGCTTTTTAAAGCTCTTTTGTGCATACAACATGTGAATGCCGATGTTGAAAGAGGTTTTAGTACTAGAGAGGTTTTAGGTTTGTTCATATGTGTGAATAAAAAGCTACTTGACAATAGGGCAAGTTTATATTTGCATAGTGTTAATGATTTGAGACAAGTTGTGTCACTGGGGATTTAAATAACTTTAAAGTTGACAAAGATATAATTAAAGGAACTCGTGCAGCATTTAAAAATTATTCTGCTTGATTAGAGATTGTGAAAAAAGAATGTGAAAACATTGAAACTGAGGGAAGCAGATTGAAAGTTGCTGAAATTGATTTGCTAAAAAAATTGAAGGCTTCTCAAGATCTCTTAGCCACTGATAAAAAAAATATTAAAGATGGGTTAAATAATAAAGACATGTTTATAGAAAGCGGACAAATCCTCTTATCTGAGGCTAAGTCGAGCATAGCAGAATATTTAACAGAATTGGAAGCTACCAAAAAGAAACTTAATTTGTTTATGCAGGGACCTTTAAAAAGTGAAAAAAAATAAGATATGTCATTAATGAACAAAATTGAAAACTCTTGTTTTAATTCTTTTTATTAAATATGCTCCAAATCTTTGTTTCGCTGCTCCAAAATTGCTCCAAAACCATGTTTTGCCACTTGCACCACTGGTCTCCGAAAAATCTAATTTTTAAAATGGAGTCCCCCCCCCCCACAATTTCATCCTGTTCCAAACATCTGAATTCCTAACAAAATCACCACTCAGGCATATTTTATTAGAATATAAAATGATTTTATCATGTTCTTTAAAAATTATGGTGTTCTTTCAAAAAATGAAAGAAAAAACATAATTTCTAGATCGAATTATCTTTTAAACTCTTCTGTCATTTAAAAATTCTTATTATTTATTTTATTTAATTTTATCAATTTAAAATTCTAGTTGAAGCAAACCAGTCATTGCAAATTTTTTTTTAATTCCTAAATGAGAACAGAAAAATTAGGAGTATTTCTTTCCTTTCAGATGAACAAGAAAAGTATCTTTAGAATATAATTCTACAGAAAAAAAATTATTTGCTTTTGCATTTTTTTCTAGCTATTTTATTGTTTCAATTCTTTCTTTACTCTGTTTTTTAAATTTAAAATCTATAAATATGAAGATTCAGAGTATAGTTTTGGTTATGCCTTTTATTATGTTATTATAATGCTTTTTTAAATGCATTGTTGCGTTTTTGTCGGAGAAAATAGTAACTTCATTAAGTCATGAAAAATTCTTGGAATTAGTCATGGAAAATCATGAAAAGTCATGAATTTAAAAATCTAAAATGTAGCAGATACCCTGTATTTACCTCATTTAAAAACTATGGGTTGCGATTCATATTCACTTGATTTAAAAATCCAATATCATAATTTGTATTGACGAGTTTTTAAAACCCACTATCGCGATTCATACTCACGCGAGTTTAAAATCCAAGGCTGCAATTCGTATTCACGCGTTTTTAAAATCCAATTTTACAATTCGTATTTTCACGTTTCTAATATCAAACAACGATTTTTGAATTTTTATATGTGATTTAAAATCTACGCATTGCGATTCGTATTCTCGCGGTCTAGTGATTTGCATTTGAATGATTCAAAAATTCCATATCACAAGTTGTATTTTTGCCTTTTCCCAAAATTCAATATTGCAAGTTGTATTCCAATATCGCGATTGATATTCACAAGATTTTTTTAAAAATCCAATATCGCGATTTTTGTTAGAAGTAAGCTTCTTCTTGAATTAGTTACTCTAAAGGTGTGATATATTTTGCATCGGAAGGTAATTTAATTATAAATGTTAATTCAAAAAATTATGTTAAATATGAAAGATATATGATAAATAAATTTATATCGATTTTTTGCACATAAAATTTTCAGCATTTTTCACTTTGTGCCACAATCACCCCTGACTTTGTAAATTTTCTTTTTTATGTCAGGAGCCTTTGATGGAAGAATATAGTATTGCTGCTCAAGTCTGGAAACTAAGTAGCTGTGATATGTGCGAATTAGCAAGAAATAGTGTCCTCATGAGTGGCTTTCCACTATCTGTGAGTAATTTATGAATTCGCTTAACATAAATTTTAAGGAATTGAATGCAAGAGTTAGGGCAATAATGAGCCACCTTTCCAAATTACTCAGTTGTAATTTTTAAGAACATTTCTGATAAAAAGCACCCACAATTTCACATGGGCAGTATTCTGTTTTTGTATATTGTGCTATTATCTAACATAAATTTCAAAAACGTAAGTGCTTATCTGAAAAAATACTAAAAAACGGTCTGATGATATAATGTCACTTTTGGAAAATGTCTGGAAACTAAGTAGCTGTGATATGTGCGAATTAGCACGAAATAGTGTCCTCATGAGTGGCTTTCCACTATCTGTGAGTAATATTAATTTATGAATTTGCTTAACATAAATTTTTAAGAATTGAATGCAAGACTTAGGGCAATAATGAGCCACCTTTCCAAATTACTCAGTTGTAATTTTTAAAAGCATTTCTGGTAAAAAAGCACCACAATTTCAGTATTATTTTTTTGTATATTGTGCTATTATCTAACATGAATTTCAAAAACGTAAGTACTTTTCTGAAAAAATACAAAGAAACGGTTTGATGATATAGTGTCACTTTTGGAAAATGTCTGGCTTGAAATTTTTATAATATTTTTACTCTTTAAAATTTGATTTACGATATCTCTTTGAAACCTTGTTTTACTCGTGTTACTTTCTGTCCCATTTAATTTTTATTTCAGACTTTAAAAATGTATTGCAATTTCATTTAATATACATATTTTAATGTAATTGTATGTAAATTTAGAGGATATAATGTTTCAGATAAAAATTCTTGTTTGATAAGAAAGTTTTCTATTTTAAGAGCATTTTGTATATTTGTAGGTCATTCTAATATAATAAAGGGAATTTTATTTTTATTTCTTAGCCATCAAGATCTGATTTCTGGTTTTTATCATGTATAACTTATTCTTAAAATGTTTAACACGTTCACTGCCACGAGTACCGCTGTATGAAATGTAATCTGCTATGTACTCCCATCGATATTTTAATAATGCAAGTCTCTGGTGGTCACAAGAACAATATCTCACTCCGTTTGTTTCCATGGTATCATGTCTGTTTATTTATATCCGTTGCATCACATCTGTTTCTCCTCTCGCCACTTTACACGATCAGTTTGAATTTTTGCCGAGTAAAGAGGAGTATAACCTAAAATCTTTACCCTAATTTGTTGAAATTTTGAAAAGAAAAATGGAAAACTTATTTCTCAGTGAGTCAAATAGCAGTGAGCAAGACAGCTTTTACGAGACTCACAATAATTTTGTTACTTCCTGTGAAATATGTTTTCAAATACATACGAACATCCT
Source organism: Parasteatoda tepidariorum (assembly GCF_982258835.1). Classification (NCBI taxonomy): domain Eukaryota; kingdom Metazoa; phylum Arthropoda; class Arachnida; order Araneae; family Theridiidae; genus Parasteatoda; species Parasteatoda tepidariorum. The sequence continues at coordinate 37,573,208 of NC_141759.1, forward strand.
TTGCAAGTAGTCGAAAGAGCGTCACCCCAATACAAGTAGTGCAGCCCGATTAGAAATTTTGCTGTCACCCCAATATGGGTAATGCGGCCTGATTAGAAATTTTGCTGCTAACCAAATATGGGTGGCACGGCACTCAACGTGTTAAAAAAATTATGATTTGTATTAAAGTTTAAATTCAATTATAAAAAGATAATAAAGGTAAGAAAAATTAATATTTGTAAGCATGATCAATTCAGTATTTCAAGGTTCATGTAACTTAACAATGTTGTGTTACTTCAATTTATAAAATATGTACTGTTAATTTGCAGGTTAAAAAACACTGGCTTGGTAATAACTGCATGAAAGAAGGAATTGCAGGCAATGATATTACTCGTACTAATGTACCAGACATCCGAGTAGCATACAGAGCTGAAACTTTATTAGAGGAACTCTCTACTATTTTCAGTGCATTGAATACTGGTGTGTCAACACCTGCCACACCTGGACCCATAAAATAATTATTTTTAGTCCATAAAGCCTGGTTTACTTCTTTACTCTATATATTTAAATTAATTTTTGCCTTTAAAAGTACTTAGGATTTTTTATATAATATAAATAAATTTATATAGTGGATGGAAAGACGCTTTGAAATATAAGCAATACTTATTTGTTGCTTAATTTGCTTATGTTGTCTTTTTTTTTAAAGTTTGAGTGATCTCAACTATTTCCTTATTTAAATTTTTAGCTTTATGTATAAAAAAAATAGAAAATATATTTTGAATGGGCAACAATTAATAATGAATTTGTGCATGTGGAGTATTTTTTTTTCCTAATGAAGATTTTTTTAATTATTTGAAATTTAATTTAGTGTATCTGGTTCCATAAATAAAAATATTAATTTTTTTTTCTTTTTTTTTTTTGCTAGGAGCATAATTTTATTAAAAATTTTACTGGGCATGACATTAGAATTTTCGAAATTGCTCTAATATCTTAAAAGCAATTCATTATTAATCAAAGTTTATTTTTATTTCCATCAAAGTATATTTAATTTATTTATTTGTTCACAATTATTATTTAATTGAAAATCTTGTTGAAAATTTTAAAAAATTAAGAAATATTACCATATCTGATTTTGTAATTAGAAATAATGAATTTGTGCTGGCATATTTTAATAAAAAGCTTGTTGAAAATAGCTTATAAGTAATAATGAAATGCTAAAAATTCTCGAATAGTAAAATCTTAAAACTATTCATTTTAAATCAAAGTTTCTTATTTTTCAAAATATATTTTATTTATTTATTTATTAGTCTTATTTTATCAAAAATCTTGTAATACACTTCAAAGAAAAAATTAAGAAACATTATTTATTTTCTATAGACATATATATATATTATTTTTTATTATAGACATAATTTATTTTGTTGCTGACTTTTTTAGTAGAAATTCTATGCTCAATATGGGCAAAAAAATTGTGTTGTAGATTTTAAAAAAATTTCATAGACTTGAATCAATTACAGTTAATCCTGTTATAATACATTTCAAAATCATTTTATTCTCATCATTGAACATACTCCTTGGTTTTCTTATAATTTTCTATCCATACAATAATCCATATTTAAAACTTTAATGAAATGTGAACAGTGTTACCACAAAATAAATTTAGTGAAGTATTCATAAATTTCAAGCTAAACAATGATTTGTCAGAGCATTGTTAACTTTTTTTTAAAAATTAAGAGTATCAGGTGAGCGCTTAGTAACAATCTCTTCTTCAATCAGACTATCTTTTAAGACAAAATTTTAAATAAAATTCTATATTAATGAAATTTTTATTTATTCCAGAAAAATTATAAAATGATTTTATTAAAATGCAGATGCAAAATTTTTATTATATATATTTTTCATACTTTTTTCTTTTTTGTATAAATTTATGTCAAAGTAATGGGAAAATATTATATTTAGCATTTTAATATAGTTATAGAAAACAGCATGAAACAGTGTTTTTTTTCTGCATTAAAGGTAAAATCTTTCAAACACAGCCCACTTCCAAACAATAATTTTTCAAATTTGCACTTAATTGCAGTATACATCATTAAAATTTCTTTAATTTACAAAATCAATTATTGATAAATGTTTGAAAATAAGTGAAAAAAAATTGCTTCCATCCTTTTTTTTTTTTTTTTTTTTAACTTTTATATTTTAAAACAAATATGATTCCAATAATCTAACAGATTTTTTATAATAACTATTAGACTGTTTTTTTTTAATGAAAAAATTCCAATATATATTTGATTGTAATTAGAATGTGAGGGAAAAAAATACAAAAGAGACACTCGTGTCCTATCTGCCTCATCATAAGGTTAAAACTGTTTTATTTAGCTAAGTGTTGTAACTTATTTAAATTCTTAAGAAAAATATTTTCTCAACTTTAGTTTATTTAAATATAACACATTTGATCAAACAAAATTTAAAAAAAAAAAAAAAAGAGTTCAAAAGTATTTAACAAAAATTGTTCTACAATATACAAAATTGTATATTAACATGAAATTTTATCATGAAATTTTTTTTCCCTTCAAAATTGCTATTCCTATTTATTAAATAAAAATTTCTCTGAAGTTGCCAAAGATTGTATGCATTTATTTGATTAATATTAATTTGTAAATTTTAGAATTTGGATTGTTAAAAAAACTGTGCATTTGTAATATATATATGCACAAATTATGTGTATTATGATATTGTTGTGTATGTAGCTGTAATGTATATTATTAGCTTTTGTACTAAACTGATTATTTAGTTAGTTATTTTTTACTTATTTTACATTTTTTTATTGTTTTTATAGTTCTTATATTTGTATTAAATGTTGTAAATTGAGCTTCAATTGCGAAAATGCTAAATAATATATTTTATTATAGAATTAGCAGATTCTATTAAATACTTTTTATGAGAGCTATAGAACAATTTTAAATTTAAACAGATGAAGAAAAAAATTTCCATTGAAGTATCATAAATTTTGTTGAAATTAGAAAATATTACTGTTAAAAGAAAATATTTACAGAAATAAAGTTGTTGAAAATTGTTGGAATATGTGCTTATTTCTGATTTCCTGTGTATGTATTTTTTTTATTTAAATACAGTCCAACCCCGCTATAATGAATTTGGAATACAGTGAACACTCAGTTGTCTGTTTTAGTGGTCCCTTCTGAACTCCCATTTAATTAACGTTATTTTATATAGCGAACGTTACATATATATTATAGTGGACAGCTGAAAATTTATAATTTATAATGGAATATTAATACATTGTTTTATGTTACATTTGTTGAAGTTGCGATTGCTAGTGAAGGCATTTCTTCACATTGTGTCATCTTACTTTTACATGTTTTGCTCTCCGCTTTTAAACTAGGTTGATCTGTTAAGTGGCACAATCTTCTTCTTACCCTTTATTGAAAAATATTCTGAAATATTTTTTTTTTCTTTTTTAGCCAGCTGAGCTAGAAAATACTGGAATCTTTACTAATTGTTGAACTGTTGTCAGTAGAAAATTCCTAATTTCTCACATGGAATTTTTTTCAAATTGATTATTTTTCTTTTTAATGTTTCAATTAATATTTTTTCAGTTAATAATTGATAAAAAAAAATGTTATATCATAATCTATATTTCCATAAATAGTAATGTTGTATACTAAAAAAAATTTGGATATCGTGAATTATATTGTTTACAATAGACTTATTGTGTTCAGACAGTTCACTGTAATGAGGTTTCACTATAACTTTAAAAAAAATTGTATGATGTGATTGCTTTTGACGGTACTCCAACAACCAGATCAAATAACTTGGCAAATAATGGGCTCTTCCCATGTGACGTCACACTCCCGGGGTGTAGGAATAAACATTCCAACACCAACACGTGTTTCTACAGTGTGATAATCATAATCTTCTGTTCTCTCTATTTTTAATTTCTTTAATTGTACAAATAACACTATTTATAAACTTAGTGAAACACCGTAATATGTTACAAATTTTAATTCATTGACAATTTTGAATTATAGAGCGAAAATGAACGAAAGTAGACAGAATTGCAACAGTGATACTATGTTTATGAATGAAAATACTAAAGGTTTTAAGAAGTTTTTAGAAAATTTTGTGAATAACGTAGAATTTGTTGACTTTGTGGGGGATAATAAGCATTAAAAAATTCAATTTAAGCATTTGAAATTAAGAAAACATTCAAAACAAAGGTTAGTTTACTGTTGTTTTCAACAAACACTAAAGACAAGTTTAACAGATTTAAAAATTTATACGATGCATCTATCCTTATAGTCATTGATACAGCACAATATCACTATATATAATCATTAATATTAAACAATATAATTAAAAATTTGCCTACCTTTAGTTATTGGTAAAGAAAAAATGTGTTATAGTTAAGAGCAAATCCCGACAATTAAGGATAAAAAAACAGAAAAGTAAAATGCGCAGAAAAAGCTTCGTTAAAATAAATTTATACAGAAGATTAATTATTTACTAGATTTAGATTAAAGCATAGCAACAATAAGATATTAAAGTGTTTTTAATAAAGGATAAAAGTAAACACAAATGTGAAAGATACAAGACGGTTATAGAATAATAAGAAATAAAAGCTTAGTTATTACGAAATAGGAAAAAAAATTTCTTTGCAAATATCTATTTACAAAATAAAGTGAAAAGTTTATGCAAAAAGAAATTTTTTTTAAAGGAACAACAAAGTAAAATTCAGTTTAAATTATGCGTCTGCATTGTAAGCAATGGACGTAGTCGGTCGGGCATTACAACACCACGTGACCAAACAGACGAAGTTGGGAAGAACCCATAGGCTTAAACAACTTAGGCATGTAAATAATGCTTGTATATCTAGATATACATCAATTCAATTTCTGCTTGTGTACATTGAAATTGCGCAAAAGAAACTTAAATTAGCACTCAAAATATTGCACAGAAATATGATTTTTTCATACTTTAAAACTGTTTAGTTTTAAAACTTAATTACTTCCGTAATTATTTTAAATGTTGTACAAATGGTATATTTGAGAAATTTAAAACTATACTATCACACACATTAATATAAAAGTTTTTTTCTTTTTTATATTTATATCCATGTAAATTAAATGATCACTCTAAAATTAACACTGTTCATTTAGAAATTTATTTTAATTTAAAAAGTTGTGATTATGTTAGAGTAGCTATACTTAAAATAATACAAAACAGTATTTCGAAATAGAACAAACAATAATAAAGCTTATTTCTCTTTTAACATTTTTTGCAGTTTTTATAAAAAAATCTGTCGGCCTCTTTTTCTAATCTGTAATTTTTTTTCTTCTGGAGAACTGCTCATTTTAATTGCAATTTGGCAGCAGTTTGATTAACAAACCAATTTCTAAGACTCAAGATAAAGAGAGCTTTAGAAGAATGAACAAAATTCCTACGATTGCCAATCAACAGCAGTCATAGGTATTGAAAGCAAATATTAAGAGTAAGTTTAATATGAACCCATTGTAGTGGCTCAGGGAATAGAGCGCTCTCCTCTCGATGAAATGACCCAGGTTTGAATTCGGCTCGCATCGACCATAGTGCTGACGTAAAATATATCTTCTCCAGTAAACAAATCATGGGAATGTCTAACGGGGTTTAACAAAAGTTTCGAAATTTCGTTGGATTATAAGTTTATATATAAATTAGTACTTAAACAATCTTTTGACCATTTTGTTTCTGATCATTCACATACTATCTACAATAAAAAATATATTGAGCCTAAGCTTATTTAAATATAAATAAAATTTATAATAATACAAATAAAAATAAAAAAAGAATTCAAGTAAATAAGAGATAAATATAAAGGAAATAATTAACACATTTAAAAAATAACCACATTTAATGTAATTGCCGCTCTTGTTTACTGCTGACTAACATGTCAATTTTATGTGTCAAACCAGTTACAGCTTCATATAAAAACAGACAAAAGATAAATCGATTTCAACATTCTATTCAAATAAAACTCAATCCAAAATGTAGTTTCGAATAAAAATGTAGAAGAAAAAGACAAAATTAATTGCCTTTGCATGAAGAAGAGGATAATTTTTGTAGTTCTTATCCAGAACTGATATAAGTTCATTATATTGAATTGTGTTTTTAATCCTAAATCTAAAAATAGTTCCATGAGTTCTCCTTTCGAAGTAAAAAGGCAGCAAATCTGTGAATAGTGCTTGTGGACTGGCAGTTGAAAAACAATGATCTAGACTATGTTTTTTAATTATTTTTGTCACATATTCATTGACATTAAATAAATATACCAGATTTATTTAACTAAATATGTATAGAATAAAGATATTTAAAAAATTACAAGTCCTGTTCTTACACTTAATTTATTAACAAAACAAAAAAAAACATTTTTCTACAAATTTTAAAAGTTAGTAACAAAATAGCTTGAAAATCCATTAACTAAACAAAACACATACATACTCAAAAATAGTTATTTTACAATATTAAGAATATACAATGTCATCTAAGCCACAGATTCATCAACTACAAATCTTGGTTACGCCCATTTTGATAAGTAGCATCATAATACTTCTTGTTACAATAGTAGGAGAAATAAACAAATGAACCATAATATTGCCCCAAAACACCACAATAAGTAACAAAAGAAATTCTGCAGCTCAGAGTGGTTGAATAACATGTAGCTAGGTTTCATTCCACACAATTCAGATAGGAATATTTGATCATTTAACCTACAGCAGAAAAACATAATTTACAATTATGAAGGATATAATTGAAGTGCTTAGGGCTATTAAATAATAAGCTGCATATTATAATTATTCAGTAGAGCATTTAGTGCAAATCACAAGGATTTCCACAGCGGCAATAAGATGTTTGCGTGTATTGTGCTGATATCCAGTTAAATTTCTCTCAACATCTCGCATACCTGCCCACAAATAATAACTAAGGGATATAGGGCTAAATTAAGACATTTTACTACTGACCAGAGCTGTTTTTTTCATTGTTAACAATGGCCACTTTTTAAAACACATAGCCAAAAAAATTTAAATGGTTCCGAAAAAAGAAACTGGTTGATACTAATATTATTTTTTTGGAAGCTTTCTCAAACTATGGTAAACATTACAAAACTTATTTCTAAAATAACGAAAAATATTAGAAATTTAGTGTAAAGTTAAGTAACTTACAGATTATAAAATATTTACAATAACACCATACTTATTAATAAAAGTAATAAAATGCACATGGATTAACTTTGCAATGCATATGAAAATGTAGATTGCCCTGATTTGCTCCTTTTACCATACTTTACCTTTCAATCTTGTGATGGCAACTATGTCTTATTTTGATTTCGTCAATCACAAGACATTGACTTAGCAAGAAGCACCAAATTTAACACACATACTATGCTGAGCTTCCATTCAGTACCAAAAAGAGGATTTTATTTTTAAGAACGATTCTTACTGCTAGATTATTCTTTTACTTAAGATCAGGATTGGCATGATTTAAATCACTTGATTTTAAAAAAAAAATTATTAAATTTAAAATTATTAAATTTCATTTTTATGATTCTTACGACTAATTTTTTTAAAAGTTGAATTTCATTGAGATTGGACATTTTTTTGGAGAGAAATAATGAGATGGAGTACAATTATTGCTTGATGTTCAAAATAGACTTATTGTGGATTAAAGTGATTTAAAACATTTAAATCATTATTTTTCTTCAAATGTATGTTGAACAATTTGTTATTTAATAAACATACTATTTTGTTTATACCCATTTAGTTCATATTTATTTACAAGCTATTTTAAAGCATATTAAATTTGTAGTTTATAGTTATACATAATGAAGAAAAACTTATTCTACCAAGTAATGTAGAATAATTCTAGGCAGATTCTTTTTATGTTTCTTGATCTAAATTAATTTATTCTTCATGTGATATTTGACTGACTAATAGGGTCTTTGTCATTACATCATTCATGAAATTATTAAATCTTGAATATATAAAGTATGATTTTATTTATTCAGTTCTAGTTTCTAATCATATAATAACTTTAACTATTTTAAGTTATTAATATTAAGTGTTTTCATCATAGACGCCCAGTGGCTGAGTGGTAGCACTTCACGCTCCTGTGCCACAGGTCCTAGGTTTGATCCTTGGACCGGGCAAGGTTGACTCAGCCTTTCATCCCTTCAGTGTGTCGATAAATGAGTACCAATCATGCTTGGGAACTAAACACTGGGGGTTTCGCGATCGGCTGACTACCTAACCGGAACATCTGCTCCTGTACCCCAGAGCCCAAGGTCAAAAAAACTGAGCTGGGCACAGTAGGCCCTCCATGGCCCGCCGCGCCGCTGAGTTTAGTTTTTTCAGTTTAGCTCTCATTACATATTGCTTTTAATAAATATTAAGAAAAATAAATAAAATGTTTTACAGCTTTGGTTGGTAAATGTTTTTAAAAAATATGAAATTTCTTTTTTAAATCATGATTTTTGATAGCCCTGCTTAAGATTAGTCCCGCTTATTTCAAAACTATGTTTCAAATAATAAGTAAATAATATAAAATATGATTATTGGACTTTACTTACAGGTGGAATGATAATCAGTCTACATGTTAAATTTAACCTCATCCTCCCCCGCTAGTACCTCGACGTGTAGGTCTGAAGCAAGAACTGCTACTACTACTTCCTCCCATCAATGGATTGTACTCTGGTCTCAAACTTTGAGATTCATCTTTGGGTTTTGGTTTTGTAGACTTTCCTTTCATAAGATTCTCCATTGCTTCAATTCTTTCTTTTTTCTTTAGCTCCTCTTTCTAACATAACAAAAAAAATCTTTTTTAATTTTAACACGAACAGCCTAAACAAACGGCAAGAGATAAAATAATTTCATCTCTTTCTCAATGGAGAATCTTTCCTTTCATAAGATTCTCCATTGCTTCAATTCTTTCATTCTTTTTTTGCTCCTCTTTCTAACATAACAAAAAAAATCTTTTTTAATTTTAACATGAACAGCCAAAACAAACGGCAAGAGATAAAATAATTTCATCTCTTTCTCAATGGAGAATCTTTCCTTTCATAAGATTCTCCATTGCTTCAATTCTTTCTTTCTTTTTTTGCTCCTCTTTCTAGCATAACAAAAAAAAAATTATTTTAATATTAACACGAACAGCCGAAACAAACGGCAAGAGATAAAATAATTTTATCTCTTTCTCAATGGAGAATCTTTCCTTTCATAAGATTCTCCATTGCTTCAATTTTTTCTTTCTTTTTTGCTCCTCTCAGGGATGAGATTAGCCAAAAGGCAAAAAAGCTGAATTTCCACCATAGTAAATTTTACCCAAGCGCAACCCTTTAATAATAAATTCCAGACAGTTTAAGGTAATAAATAATGTGTTGACATACAATTGTGTACTAATCTATTATTATATAAATGATTACATTGCTACTTAACATTTAGTGAAAATAAAAATTACCAATTGAAAAAATAAAGCTGGGAATTATATTTTTCCTCAGTGCACATAAGAGACAATTATTACTTGAGAAACTACCTGGTTTAGCAAATTAAAACTACTGAGAATATACATTAATATTTCATTTCTTTTAATAAATACTGCTATGTGATTTATAGCAAATATATCAGTAATATTACTTTTTAAATTATATTGGAAAAAAAAAACTTTAACAATGAACCGAATAATTATGTTCATATTATAGTCTAATCTAACTAAATCCCTTTGAAACACATGAATAACAGTGAAGTAGAAATATATAGTAACTCCTTAACATACAAAAATTGCTATTTTAGTTTGAAAAATTACATGACAATCAGCAACTGTTTGGATAATTGTTTTTTTATTTGATAAGAATTTTGCCTTTTATAGCATAATTAACAGCAATTATAAATACAATTTTGATGATGAGTTAATTAACTCTTTTTCCAAAAAAAAAAAAAAAAAAAAAAAAAATCCCTTTTTAAGTGATTGCTTTTGTTTGCTATATTTAGTCGTTAGTCCATCTTCAAACATCTTGTGACAAATCCTATTTTTTCTTTTTTGCAAGCACAGAATGTAAGTTTTGAATATATTCCAGTTTCTCTGATGTTGTAACACTTACATATACTAATAATCGTCGTTAGAAAGACAGTCACCTTTATAGTAACCAATTAAGAAAAATATTCACTTCGTACAAGAATCGCGATAGTTGATCTTAAAATTGCGTGAATATGAATAACAATTATGGATTTTGAAATCACATGAATATGAAACTAGATATACGATTTTGAAAATGAGGAAATGCAAACTGGGATATAGAATTTTTAAAACGCGTAAATACAAATCACGATTCATATTTTTTAGATCGCGTAAATATGAATAATGATGCGTAATTTTCAGATTGCATAAATAAGAAATATGATGCATAATTTTTAGAATGCGTGAATGTGAATCCCAATGCCTTATTTTAAAATTACGTATAAATACGAAAATCAATGTTTGATATTATAAACCGCATGAGCAAATCAAGACATTAATTTTAAACTTGCGTGGATACGAATCGCTACATAGGTTTTTAAAAAGGCGTAATTACGAATCACAATATCAGATTTTTAAATCTCGTAAATAAGAATCGCAGCTTACAATATTCAAATCGCGTGAATAAGAATCGAGATAGTAGTAGATTCTAGGCTTGGGACCTCTAAAAGGCTTGTTAGAAGCAGCGTCGTTTGAACTACAAAAATCGGATCTATCTGGAGGGCGGGTAAAAAATTCGGAAAATCTTATCTGCTGCGATTAAAAGGGGAGAAAATAGCTATAATAAGTAAAAATGAGAAAGGATTGGTAGCTATGTAGTTTGAATTTTCTGTTTCTTTTTGAAAATCGATGAATTTTCAGAAAAAGCGGAATACTTATAAAAAAACTGAAATTTTTAGAAAAATCTGAATTTTTGATAAAAAAGCTGAAATTCAAGAGATAAAAGTGAAAAAAGCAGAAATCCGCTAAAAAGCGGAAAAATCTCATCCCTGTCCTCTTTCCAACATAGCAAAAAAATCTATTTTAATTTTTACACAAACAGCCAAAACAAACGGCAAGAGATAAAAGAATTTTTATATTAAACAGAGTACATGTTGCTACACATAAGAAAATTAAATTTCTAGGTGTATTTTCAGAAAATTCCAGTTTGCACCCTTTTATTGGTATCGTTTTCATATTCCGCTACCAAATAATTGCTAATGCTTTGCTGCCATATCATCTTTTTGCTATAAATATGCCTCAAACAGTAATGCAAGCAGAGTCGTGCCACATTTGTTTCGTTTTTTCTGAAATCAAAACTTCAAAAACTTTCGAGAAGAGAAGTCAACAGTGACGTCACGAGCTGGGCAGTACGTGATCAGAGGAATTGTTAATTCCTTCATTAGAAGTCCAAATGCACACGCACAGAGCAACTTTTCTTTTGTTTACAGATTACGTGAGCACAAGCATTTGGTCTGACAAAGGAATTAACGGGATTTCTAGATTAGAAGGTCATTTTAGAAGTGAGGCGCTAGACTCTTATAAGATAACAAAAACTGAAAATGTATCACGAACATTAACAGGAAAATGGCTGTCTGCGCGGACATCGGATTCGAGGAATTCGTTGTCCGTGGGGAATTTTTGGCCGCCGAGGCCGGGCGGATAGGGGGTTTTTCTAGCCCTGATTCTACACATTGAAAAAGAAAATTTTTTTAACAAGTAATCTACATATTTAAACAACTATTCATGAGTTTAAAATTTTTTGTCTATAAAAAATTAAGTAAGTATTACCAGTCGCATTTTTTCTGCATGCTCCTGAGCAAGTTGGTCATGCTTTTCCTGGAGTTTCCGTCTAGCAAGTTGCATAGCTTCCTCTCTTTCAATCAACCGGGTTGGATCTAACAACAATTTTGAATGTATTTCAACAACTTTAAACCATTAAGAAAATATTTCACAATAGAAAAACATCTGTACTTTAAAGTACACGAAAAAAGGATTAATTTTCAAGAATCCATAACTTTTTATCGACTGATATGAATTTTATGTGCCATAAAATTTGCTGGATAAATGTTCTCTCCCTCTTTAGTAAACTTATTTAACTATGTACTTAGATGCATGTAATTGTATTCATGCATCAGAAATTAAATTTTATATGAATATGATTTCAAAATAAAATTAGTGAAATGAAAAAATATATATATTGCAAAGACGTAACTTTACAAAAACTATCTTAACAATACCTTTTTTGTATTCTGCTTCTTTTCTTTGATCTTCCTGTCTTTCCTGCCATTTTTTGTATTTAGGATAAAAATGACTCCAAATTAAATTTAAAACAACAACAATGAAAAGGCATGTCCATCCATATGTAGATAAAAATTCTGTAACTATAAGACATGAGTTCATTAGAATCATAAATATAAATAATGAATTTAAAACAAAGTGATAATATTTTAAATTAATCAGAGAAATTTATAAATGCTTTTGTATAAAATATGCACATAAATCATGGTAGTTAAACAAATACAGCATTCTAAGAAAACCAAACTAAATATTTTGATAAAAGATGACATCCTTTACCAGAATACTATTTCTGAAAAAAAAAACTGAATTTTCTGATTATATTGTGCAACAATTCTAAAAAATAATATATGCAATGCAAAAAGATAGTTATGAACACATGTTTGTAGAGCTATAATTATTAGAAAAGGTGCACAAATATTTTTACATAAGTTCCACTGGCAATGAAGTGCCACAGGCCGAAGTACTTAGGCATGTTGACGGCAATATGTTTTATTAATAGTTGGCAATAGGTTTTGTTATTAGTTGAATAACATTTATTTAATAAAAGAATATTTAGTATGATAAAAAAATTATCTAATAAAAGGAATAAAAAAGTAAATAAGAATAAGTAAGTACGTATATAAGTAAAAAGACTAAAAAGTAAGTAAAAAGGTAAGCAGGTGCTTTCTCATGAATAAAAACATTTTTTTCTCGTCTTTTTCTTTTTCATATGATAAGAAAAGTTATCAATTATTCAGATCAAAATAACATATTATTGCAAGTTACAAATTGGAAGGATAATAAAAAGAAAAAATATATTTTCAAACAAAGAATGGAAATGTGTAAAATTTTTTTTTTTAAAGAAAACATCAATATTTTTAAGTAGATATTTTTTTTTAATGTTATTAATAGTCAACTTTATTATTATTCATAGTTTGTTTCCGACAGAAATTTGTTTTTTCAACACTATTCTCGTTTTTTCAACAACTCATTTATTGTAATTGTAGTTCATTTACGTCGCATTAGGCTATTGACGATGGTCTAAGAAACATCCCTGAGGATGATCCGAAGACAATTAATCACAATTTTGATCCTCTGCAGAGGGGATGGCACCTCCGATTCGGTAGCCCTATGATCTGCACGCAATGTCGAGCAGTTTACAGTCAAACAGTTTAACGAGGACCAATACCACACCCCCGGTCCTTACACAGACTAATCCAAGTGGTCACCCACCCAAAACTCATTTAAGTACCCTCTTTAAAGGCAGCAAAAGGGTGGGGGGGATTATACCCAATGTTTTGTGAACAGATCAAAAACATTTAAAAAAAAAAAAAAAAAATTCTTTTACTTTTATTTCTTATGGAAAAAGGAATTGATTTCAATTATTATAAAATCTCTGGAAAATAGACATCAGGTAAACAGATATCAGAATATAGGACTTAGTACATGAATACATGAGCTCTCAATAGAGGTTTCAACCATCATTTCAATCATCTCCAGAAATAAAGTTAAGAAATTATTCATTGCTTTTTGATAAGTAAACAAAAATTTAAAAATTCTTCGCTATTACATATTAACATAGTATAGAAGGAATAAGGATCAAACTGAAATAATTATTGGCTATATTTTGCTCGTAATTATTATAATAAGTAAGGACCGACAAGTCCCCGGGATCAGGTCACCTATAGTCTGTTCAACGAGAACTGATAGCGAAAGTAAACAAAGCGGCGTGCTATTTGGCGCAATACAGCTGTCTACTTGGCGCCGGAATAATGACAAATATCGCCTATCAGACAAGCAAAAACTCTTATTTTCAGAGGTTTGTTTGTTTCGCCGTGGTGTCTTTTTGTAAGTGTTTCATGAGTAATATGGAAAATAAAGCGATGGATTTAAGTCCTCCTAAAAAACGACAGAAGAAATCTTACATAAGTAAAACTGAGAAAGAAATAATATTGAACATTTATAAAACGGAAGTGCATTCAAAATAAATATCAATTCAAACGACGAGGATTCATTTTTACTTTTTAATGATATAATTATTCGTTATTATCCATGATTAATTGATCATTAATACAGTAATTCTTAAAATTTTGTTCTTTTCTGAGTAGTTTAATATAATTATTTTCGTTTTCGGTACAGTTGTTAATTAATACAGAAATTCAAATGTTACGTAAAATTAAATAATTTTGACACTTGATTCTATTTTTTCAAAAACCTATTGAATTCGAGGTTTACAAACTGCTTTTTTTTATACGTTAAATGGGTATATTTTTCTTAACAAAAGATTTTGTGAGACATATAAAAAAGTTCCAAGTTTCTTTTAGTGTAATTATTTTCGTAATACTTCCCTTAGAAAAATAAAGATAATTAACAATTTAAAAATACAAGTAAATGCAGTTCCTTCTAATATATTTTTAAATCAATCGGTGAAACATAAAACTATTTTAAATATTATTTAACTTCTAATAAATTTTAAAAAAAATTGTAATTGTGAAAATAAAAGAGTATTTTTTTAACATAACTTTCAATTCTATACGACTTTTACGGTGGAATTATAAAAGTTATGTTTTTCATAGATAGTTATGCAAAATATATTAAAACTAATTTAATCAAAACTTAAAGAAATATAAATATATATTAAAACTATTCTTAAAATAAAATTATGTGTTTACTGAAACACTTAGAAACGTATTTTCATGAAAATATTTTAATTTTGCACATTCTTATCTAATTTTAAGGTATCAAAAATCAAACATCGTTTTCGTTTTTCTATAAAAGCGAAAGCTCTGTCGATTCAAATGAAATCGCCCATTCAGCGAAGAAACCGTTAAAGTGGCAAACGTTGGCGATCAAACAGCAACCCTTTTGTTTACTTCCACTCTCAGTTCTCGTTGAACGGACTATAGAAAAATTTCCTTGGCAGCTAACTTTTTCAACATATTCTATTATTTATTATAAGTAGAAAGGGTTGGTCACTTTTTCTTTATTCATTCAATGTTTGTATTAAAGGTAACAATAATAATATACCTATAGATTTTAAGTTTATTTCATAGTTTGTTTTATAAAATTATAGACATTATAATTAGAATGTTTAACTTCTTGAATAAGAAAAATTATGCATGATCCAAATCACTAAAAAATAGCCAAGTACATTCATGAGAAGCTAGTTTTCTATTTTACAGGAAACGGAACTGGTCACAATAATTCTAAAAGCTGGTTCCTAAGAATAATATTTTACAACTTTTGTCAGTCCCTGGTAATGCTTTATAAACGGCATTCAACGAAAAATATTTAAATTAAATGACATTCAAAAAACTAAGGTAAACTATTAAGGTCATATTCATACAATATTAGTAACAACTAAATATGCATTTAATACCTATTTCAAAAGTGTTCCTTTCTATTGCTGGTTTTTCATCAACAGGTATATCCATTTTTATGTTTTACCAAAGCTGAAATATTACAGAGAGTGTTATAAACTGAAAAGTTAAAATAAATCAACCGAATTAAAAAAAAAAAAAAAAAAAAAAAACATAATAGCAAGTGAAAATTTCAAAATTATAACAGTTTAAAATAAAAAATAATAATCTTTTACGCATTGCCAGAAATATAAAAATTCTCCTTTACATAATAAGTAAATTAAAAAGAACAATATTATTAATTTTTGATTTTTCATGTTACACTTGAGAAATTTTGACAGTTATATACATCAGATGCGGTGAGAAGTTAAAAGGTAGTTTTTTACTGATACTTTTTATAAATTAACACAAGAATGATAAAAGATACTTTTTACTATTGTTAGGACACAAGAGGACAAAAGGAAACACCATCAAGAAGAGCTCAGCATTTTAATAACACTTTCGCACATCCATTTTACAATAATGAGTAACAACATAACATTGACTAAAATAGAAAGTAAGTTTTTAATAGATAGTAGTGTTTTACCCAAACTGATTGGAGTAAAACAGGAAGCAGGGAAAGTTCGGGTGTCTCTTCTTGCGTGATTTCACTTGGTGGTAAGAGTCAGAATAAAGACTATTGTTGTTGTTTTTGTGTATAGAGAGGTAGCGCCATCTGTTGCTACGAATTAACTATCTGTTACACTATTGATAATCTATGTCAGAATACTAATCTACAATAGAGAGATACTCCCCATTGAGAGTGATATAGATCTAGTAGCCAAGATTGCCATTGATGCGAGCAATGTTAGGCAAATGCCTGATGTTTTCATTAATATATATCACTCCCTATCCCAGAGGTGTAAAGTCCGCATTGCATCTGGTGAAAGATCTTTTGAGCAAATTCTTTCAGGATCTCTTGAGCAATTCTTTGTACATCAATCATATTCCGAAGAATAAAGTTTTCAGAAGCATCTTTTTCCATTCTATTTATTTAAATGTGGCAGCAGAAAACACCCTTTTAACTTCTCCCTGCTTATGTTATGACATACATTTTATGAAGAATATTGTGTAAATGCGTTCTATCACTCGGTAAAAGGTAGTACAGAAACTTTTATATGGAATCCATTTAAAGACCAAAACCAGGGTTGGGTTTTTGACGTCAAAAAGTGGTTTTTGACATGACAAGGGTATAATACTGGTTTAAACCGTTAAAAACCCGTCAAAAATGTCAAAAACTGAAGTTTGCCAAGAAAATATATAAACTTCAAAACTACCAACAGTTGACATGCATTATATTGAAATTTAATTATACTATAGGTAATCAGCAGGTTTTAAAATATTTTTTAATTAAAATTAAGGTAAAATAACAGATTTAAAATCTCAGAAATTTATATTCAAATGCATGTGCAACAAAATTTTGCACAAAATTTTTTTAAATATTTATATTTAAATTTTTTCTTTTTGATACTTAAGAAAATTAAAAGTTTATTACTATGCATTTTTGACATATAAGGAACATATAACTAATATTTATAAGGAACTTACAAGTTATGTTGTATAAATACAAACTTGATACAAGATATAAGTGTATAAAAATTTTTTTTAATGTTATACCGAATATCTTTATTATCCAATATGTTAATTTGAATTTAAAAGTAGTTATATTTATGAATAATGATAAATATAATTCATATTGCTTATTATATTTATTTATAATTATTACACTTATCATTTTAAAACAATTTTTAGCTCTTAATTTTTTTTTCGCAACTTGTATTAAGAATACAAATAATGCATATCTTGAAAGCAAGAAGTAATTATTCAACAGCTGAATATTTAGATATTCAACAAAACTATATCGTATTCAGCAAAATGAAATCCACAAGTATTTGGATAAACTAAATTTTCAGCATAGTAAGTGAATAGGCTGAATATACTGTAAATCGACACTAACTACTCTGTGTATTTAACAGAAAGCACTTAAATTTGTATTGTCTTATGTTAAAAAGATTATTAAGAAGATTTAAAAGAATATTAAAAAGATTTTTCTTTAAAAGAAGATGTCTATAATGTACAAAACTGCTAATGTTTATCTTTAAAAATGTCTAATTTTTAGTATAATCTATACTATACACTAAATTTGGTTATAAATAAATTTCTTAATAATATCACTGCAGATTTTCAATAACACATGAAAATGAATACATAATATTACAAAAGATGTGAGTTTTCAAAAGTACAAGATTTTGGTTACTATTCAAAATATAAGTGTTTCTTCCAAATTTTAAATTTATTTTTTCTAGAACATATTTAGAAACACTATCCTTTAAA
This sequence comes from Parasteatoda tepidariorum, assembly GCF_982258835.1. NCBI lineage: Eukaryota > Metazoa > Arthropoda > Arachnida > Araneae > Theridiidae > Parasteatoda > Parasteatoda tepidariorum. The sequence continues at coordinate 37,591,237 of NC_141759.1, forward strand.
AAATATATAAATTTTATGTATTAATTAAATTTCACATATGAATATAGGTTTTTGACATTTTCGACATTTTTGACAGTGAGGTTTTTGACGTGACGGTTTAAACCATGGTTTAAACTGTCAAAAACTGTCACATGTCAAAAACCTGCCAACCCTGACCAAAACAAAATTAACTTACATATAAACATTACAAGTGTTAATTTTAAAAGATAAAAGTCAAACAAGAAAAGTATTGTCATTTCAGAGAGAAATAATTGTATTTAAAGGAGGTAACTTATGAGTGAGAATATAAGGTTTCATAGATTTAAAAATTAAAATGAAAAAATTATTCATTTTAAACATTGCTCAACTATGTATTCAAAAAAATAACAATAATTTTTTTGGTAGAAAAACTGAAAACTTTTTCATTTACATCATTTTTGCCTGTTTGCAGAATATTACCCATTAAAGTACTGACGGCCAACTATAGAAAATTTAATTTTTCCAACTACTGAAGAAACTGTTCGTTATACTATGCATAACAAATTTAATTAAAAAAATAAAATAAAAAATAAAATGAAATAAAAAATAAATAAATAAAACAATTTTAAAAAGAATGAGAAAATAAACAAAATAAATTGAGGCATGGTCAATTAACAAACCATTATTTTGTAAAAAAAGGTCTTTGTAGGTTCAGAGTCAGACAGGCACATACAATACAATAGGAGGTTTAAAAATCTATCAAATGAAAAAAAGAATTAAACACAAGATTTTCTTTCGCACAATTTAATAATTAAAGATATTTCTGTATCATGATCTGGTGCGCATCTTAAACTTGTAAATTTAGAAAAAAGATGTTTGCTTAGGAAAGGTTATGAGTTATACTCTACTAGTTGATCCCCTTTAGGAATGTTTCTAGCAAGACAATGCCAGGAAATCATTAAGACTTGACAATTATTTTGACAGTGAAGATCTTCGGTTCTAGATCTGCCAGAGAATAATCATCAAGTTATGGCAACTTCCGGGCAGCAGTCAGCGAGTAACTGAAATGAAAAATCACAGAAGGGGAGCAACTCAAAGGATAGAACTTAAAGCCACTTCTGCAAAAAACATCTTTTTTAAAATAATTTGCAGGTTTAAAATCCTTTTGGCACCTTGAAAACTATGTATTGTGATAACACGACGTATCCCAACACGGAAATAACTCTTTTTGGCGTTGATCATGAAAGAGAATCTTCACAGTGAACAATTATTCCTCACACATCAATCATATCTCAAATTACGTGTAGCATAGGGTGCCCCTTGCATTTGGACAATGTAATTTGGAACCCTTACTGTTTATAAAATATCCCACCTTTCTAAACAAATTTTATCGTGAATTCTCATTAGAAAATCTCATTAAGTAACTTTTCCTATTTCCTAAAAAAACATATAACATTTCCAAAATAAGAAAGGCACCCCACTGTTAACCAATATCTCCTCTATTAAAAACAAATCGGAAAAGTTGTAAAATTATTTCAATAACAGATCTTACCAAATCTATAAATCATAAAAATGTTTATGGCCTAATTAAATTAAGCCCTGGAGTTAAGAAATTAAGCTGAATCATCTATTTTGATATAGACTAAAAAGGTTTAAATTTTCCGACTGCTTATATCTGCCTCAATTAGTCTTCGATTCGGCTGATAAGCCATAATTGTTCTTTTTTTAGGGATCATTATTTTTATTGTAGTTTATTTACGTCGCACTAGAGCTGAACAATGAGCTATTGGCGACAGTCAGGGAAACAGCCCTGAGAATGACTCGAAGACATGCCATCACAATTTTTATCCTCTGCTGAGGGGATGGCACCCCCCGTTTTAATAGCCTTACGACCTGCACGTGATGTGGAGCACTTTAAGGTAGAACAGTTTGACGAGGACCAATACCGCACACACTCGGTCCCTACGCAGACTGATCCAAGTGGTCACCCACCCGCGCACTGATCGCAGTCAGGGATGCTTGACTTTGGTTATCTGCTGGGAACCGTGTCTTAACGATCAGTTCACTGCGGGATGGATCGTTTTCACTGTGTGTGACTTTGATTTCTTATCAGATTCACTATTTTTCTCTGAGATGATCGAAAGTGAGTGAACTGCATTCATTAAGATTGGCGCTTAAAAAAACAGCGAAGAAATGTGAGAAGTGTTTTCAAAGTAGGGCTAATTAATGTCTTGTCCCTCAATTTCTGATGAAATTGTCTCGTTTGTATTGGAAATTGAAGCTCCATGACAAATGATTGAAGAATATTTGGCCTGAGAGACCCAGGCCTATGGTCCCCACCTTTCTGGAAGTCCTTTAAATGTTACAAATGATTTATTTTTGTGTTTTCCCTTTGTCTATTAGAGTTATGAGTTAACAGAAATTTAAACAAATATAAACTCAAATTTACTAATATATCGTAATTTACTAGTATTGTGAATAATTTAAAAACACCTCATAACTAAACAACATGTAAATTTAGTTTAATGTAGTAACAAGGGGGCCCCGGACAGTTTTGTAACCAAGGCTCTTGCATGTCTAAATTAGACCCAGAAATGATGGGGGTTTTCAATGACGAGAAGGGAATTAGATTTATTAGGGAAACTATAAGAATTGTGGAATGGATATATGAAATGATAATTTTACGTATTTTTATCATTGTTAAATAAAAAGGATAAATAAAGATGTAATATTAACTAATTTTATTTGTGTTTTCTAAAATTGAAAAAAGGAAGAGGAAATTTCGTAAATATGTCGAATGGCTAGGTAGGTGAAATCTGTTGATTGTTTTGATGATAGATCATCTGAATAAACTAAAGAGTAACACTTATTTTCCATTAAAACCGAAATCTTAAAATTAATTATCACATCGCTTACATTATTGTATTAGTTGGTTACCTAATCCGATAGAAAAATAGTTTAAAATATAAAATAAGTATAAACCCAAATATGGCACTTCAGCAAATCCTGTGCAAGAAATATATACTAATAAGTAATGCATTTGTCTTTAATAAATATCTACCACATTACTTTATAAATAAATAGTGAATAATTTAAAAATTAGTCTATTTACAATTGTATTTCGGATCAACGCTTTGGAATTGAATCCAAGTAAAACGCTAGTTAAAGGAAGCTTAATAATGAATCATATATCACTCCACCTACTTATGATGATGAAATAAGAGCTACTATCAAAGAACTAAAAAATAAAGAAGCACCTCAGGTAGATAATAAAATAATCAAGAACCTTTCTCAATATTACATAAATCAGCTGACAAATTTGTTCAACAGATGTCTTTATTACAATTATTTCTCCCAAGAATAGTAGCACGCTGCTGTGATTTTAATGCCTAAATTTGTTTTTGCTTTTTTTTTTAAATAAATAAATAAAATAAAAAAACTTCTAATTTTTAGACTCAACAGTCTACTGCCAACTATAGTAAAAGCATTTAAAAGAATAATCTTTAATAGATTAAAATCCGTCCTGGAGCTACTTCCCGATGAGTAGTACAGGTTTAGAAAAGAACTCTCAACTGTTAAACAGCTCATCAGATTTTCTGAAATTATTTCAAAAAGCTTTTACTTAAAACAGATGTCAGACTAGATATTTCTTAGGCCTTTGATTGTCTTTGGCATCAAGGCCTTATCGTAAAATTGCATCGATTCAATTTGCCTTTAGACTTTCTTCAACTACTAGACACTTACGTAATAAGTAGAATTTAACATATCAAGCTAAATAAAGGAGGCTCTGCTGTCAGAAAACATATGGACCGGGATGCCCCAAAGAAGTGTCCTTGGAACCTACTGGTATATTTTGTTTACATCAGACTTTCCATAGAAGAATGAAGATTCCAATCATCTTACAGTTTTCTACGCCTGTGACACGGCAGTGGTCCAAAAATCTTCAAACCCTGATTTTGCCTTTTCAAAACTACAAGACTTTGTCTACGAAATTGAAGAGTGGTGCATAAATTGGCTTATAGCCATAAATGCAATAAAAGCAATTTATTATTAATGAATTAGTGCAAAATTCACTAAAAGAACACAAATCTTCAACCAAACAGTTCCAGCTGTGCAGAAAATTAAATATCTTGGCCTGGCATTAAATAATAAACTTAATGGAACCATATGAAAAATATTACATCAAAAACCTGGGAGCGCTGATATTTTCAGCAAAAATTCTTGAATGAAAATATTACACACAGCCTATGGGCAGCCTTTCTCTCATCCGATGGTATAATATCCAAAAAGTATTTCAAATAATTTAAATATTGTACATAGCCTTCTTCCATTTTATTACCATTCATATATAATCAGTCTGGTGTAACCGGAAACCAACTTACCAGAAGCTGCAAACATTCACGTGGGGAGTCGGATCACCATGGGTTTCGTCAGCAACCCATCGTCGATTACGCTGCTCTTAGAATCGAAATGTACATCTCCAAAATAAAAGCAACTTTAAACAACATTGATAAGAAAATTGTGACAAGTATTGAAAATGCTGAATATTTTGAAGCGCAAGCTTGTAACCAATCTAAAGATCAATATCTTCCTCATAAAAGATTACTGCTGCCACGGACTTTGAATCAATATTGTCTTCTGGAACATCAAAGAAAGATGAAGCCATTGTGATTGCAGGGATCCTGCAAACAGCTCCGACTTCAACTTCTTCAGATGCACCAAAAACTTCACAATCAGTTGAGACTGCCTTCATTACTTATTTTCGAGAAAACTGAACATCCTTAAAGCTGTCTGATATTTTAGAGATCCCCGATGCTTGCACATCTTCTGAATTGCAGCGGAGAAAGAAAAACAAGGCTTGTGGCAACAGGGCAGCACAAGTGAACTTAGAATCAGACGGTGAAACCAACGACCCGAAAAAGAAACCAGACCTCGCAACTTTTCCGAAACCCCAGTCCCAGTGGTGACGGATGCCTCCCGCTCCCGAACTTAATTTTCTCATCTAGACTACCCTAAACTACTTTTCTCATCATTCAATCATATGTGAACTCTAAGAGAGGCATCATCAACAACAAAATTATTCCGTAGAGTTCATTGCCATCCAGTTCTATAAGTCCTAAATGTTTCGGCATACTCAACGAGCCTGCTTAACATCAGAACATGCTTGTATGAAATGAACAGGGGTAAATTACACGTACACTTAAACAACTCCTACCTGCGTAGACTGCAAAGGTGACCACCCAACTTGCTTAACTGGATGCAATAAAAACCCTAGGGGGGGAGGGCAGCTAAAGACTGTTGCCGACACAGTAACTCGACAACAGCTCATCTTCAAGGAAATGCAGAAATTTATACAGGAGGCGCTGGTAAGTCTGCTCCAATTTCTTCCCTCAGTTATCAAGACTTAGACTCTTCTATTAAGATCTACACCAACACCACCAGGACATTTACAGCGTCGCTGTAAATGTCCTGTAAATGTCCATCCCTCATCTGAGCAACTCAGATAAAGGAACCGATAGCCCACAGGGCCAAATATTTCTGATATGAACTTATATACTCATATTAGGTGGCCATTAAGTTACTTAAAACATATGTGTCTTTACAGCTGCTCTTGACGCTTCATTATTATAAGTCAGAATAATTGCAGATGTTTATTTAAAATTCATCAAGTTGGAAATCTCACTTAGCAAAATGGGAATTTCCCCCTCCAAAAATGCAAGTTCGCGACTCCCCTGTCCTCTTCCGATGAAGTCAATAATCCAATCAGTTGATTCGAAGTGTCTAAATTGGACTAAAATCCAAAAAAATCAACTGGAAGAGGATTTAATGCGATTGTAGAAAATCCTCTGAAGTATTTTTCCCTTTTCTAATAAAGCAAAAGTGCGCAAAAGAAAATAAAAATCACTTTCAATAACCTTTGATTTACTGATCAGATTTTCTCGGTTCTATCTTCATGGTTCGAAGGCCTAACCTTAAATATGCTTGTCAATTAGTACAGACGATATATTTAAGTTACGAAATCTCGCGCAATAATGAAATTTCTCAATGCGTAACTTTTTTTTACGATGGATTCTATATTTTAGTATTTATTAGTCTCAATCTGGGAAGTATGATCCTAATGGTTTCCTCAGAAGTGTTGAAAGTCAGGATCCCTTAATGTTAGTTTTACTTTTTAAACATTTCGTCTGATCTCGAGAGCTTTTTTAAGCTCATCAACTATTAAATTTGCATAATTGTAAAATTCATTTGCACATAATTATAAAATTCGTTTATCCAAAGAAAATTCAATGTAAAAATAAATTTTAATACTAGAGAAAAAACTTGAATTAGGTGTAGGAATTTTTACATCATTTTAAAGAATTTAATTTTTACAGCAAAGTGAATGTGAACGACAACGAAATCGTTAGAAAAGTTCTTGTAATCGAATTTTAATTATACGAAAATGTTTTAATGTTTTAATTTTGTTTTCAAAAAATTGTATACAAAAATGGGATTTGATTTGAGTTTTGATAAATTTTAAATTATAATTTTACAAATTTGGCGCAATTCAGGAAGGTGGGTGCTGGCAAACCAGATACTAACTTCGAGCTCTACCGACTCCATTAGCAGCTCCAAATTACACAAATAATCCGCAGTAATAGGCTGAGATGGCGGGGTACTCAATGGATAAGTCCTGAAAATAGCGCCATGAGAGTCGCCACTTTTAAAAACTCCGAAGGGTAACTTCTCAGGGGTAGATCCCCTAGTAAATGCCTCAACGACATCGAAAATAACCTGAAAACCCTAAAGATTAGAAATTGGAAGGGAGTTGCTATGGATAGGAGGTGTGCTGGTGTTTGTCAGCTGTTGTGGCAGCCGAGGCCTGCAAGGGGCTGTTGCGCTGCCAAAGAAGAGGAATTTTTCAAATTTTTAAAAATTGAAGCAAAAGCTAACAATCAAAATCATGCATTCCATTTAAACGCGAGTAATAAAACTCTTCTTTCGAAAAGGCATTTTTCACAACAATACAAAAGCGGCCGAGTTCCAAGTTGTTTTTTTTTTTTTTTTAAACCGCTTTTTTGACTGTGATACCCATGTATTTCAGAATAACTATTAAATTTCCGATAGTTTTACGACCTAAGAATCTGCATGCGATATTATATGCATGTAATATTCTAAATCTACGTGATATTTCCATCGATATTTGGCATTTAGTTCCACAGAATTCCACATGATTTTTAAATTCCTAATTTATCATTGTAACAAAACGCATAATCAGAAATTTGAGGAATTCACGTGAAGACGAAGATAAGGAAAAAATAGGAAAGTAATCTCCAATAAAGACGCTGGCAAAAAAAAAAAAAAAAAAAAAATGCACTTTAAGCTCAATTTCCAGATTGATCTTTTTCTTATCTAAATATTAAGATATATAAAAAATATCGTCGCAATAAAAAAAGCCAGTTTTTTTTTATAATCTCAGTTAATTTATAACGTGTCTAGAATACTATTTAACTACAATTCTAGACAAATTTGATTTTTTTGCGATGGACAAAATACAATATAGAAAGGTGATTTCGTCAGGAGACGTAGTATAAGGTTCACCAATCCTTTCCATTTCTTACCCAATTTAAGCAGAATTAATTCGGCTTTTGCTGTCGATGTTATGGATGGGTGATCTAATGTAAACAATAACAAGCGTCCTTAAACCGGAAGAAATTTAGAAAATTTCCGGTGTATCCCTCCGCTTATGTTATGACTACGAGGCGATGTGTGAACAAGCCTAATATACTATGCAGTTTTGTTATTGTAATTTGGGTTCAAATCTAAACATAATTGTACCATTCATAAGAGCTTTCAGAAATGCATTGATTCTCAGAGGTCGTAAGGCCAAAAAAAATTTTGGAAAGTTAATATCTCATTGTGAATAATTCTTAAGGTTTGCCATGTTTTGTATTTTATCCCTTATTTGGCTACATTTGAATAAAATGTCGCCAAAAATATCTTTAAAAATATCTTTTTAAGACAGCCTAATTAGAAAATATTCTAATGATTATAATATTAATATGATAATGCTGAAGTTTAAAGGCTGAGAGAAAGAACTCGGTACATGTGAAATACTGCAAAAGATATGATGCAATAATATGATGGCGCGTTTTTTCAATCTGCGGCGTAAAAATATATCGGAAGCAGTAACCCGGAAGTCTTGAAAGAGCAATTTTACCACTAGCGCCACCACCCTTAGCTTTACACGATCACCCATCCATAAAAATGAACTTGACCGAATCTGTGCTTGCCGATCAGGGTTTAAGCTGAGTCTAAAAATTCATTAGCAAAAAGGCTAAAATCTGAAAAAAAGTTTTAGCAAAATGCTAAAATGCCATTAGGCTTATAAAATTACTTTATATCAAACAAGTACTGTAAGTTATCTGACAAAGAATAGCTTAAAATGTACAAGAATATCAAAAAGAATACCTATAACAAAACAAAAAAACACATTTATTATTTATCAAAACATTTTGGTTTATAAGTAACAATCTTCCTTTCTTTCATGTTTGCCCATTTTACAAATGCTTCTTGAAAGTTAAATGCACTTTCAGGGCCCTCAATATTAATCATTAACAAATTGTTTACATGGTTGATTAACAACCTGTTTCGAATATTAGTTTTAATCAAATTAAGGCAGCTAAAGCCCCTTTCACAGTCAACAGTGTGCATTGGTATTGTTGCACACTACTCCAGGGCCGTAACTACGCCGGGACAGTCGGGGCACCGCCCCGGGGCCCCGACGGTCTAGGGGGCCCCATATGAAGGGACCACGCGACATGTTTTCAAAATAGTTTATATATATATGAAAGAGATTGTGTGAAGATTTGCTAAAATCTTCTTTTTCGTAGTTACAATCGACTTTAACATGGGGTGAAAGACTCTTACCGAGAATTATTTCCCTTCCTCAAAAGAGCAAAAACGCTTCACAGAAAAGCATTTTTGAAGCTATACCCTTAATAAGAAACTTTATGTTGTTCTGCAATTAACTTGAATGGGCAAATAAGGTGCCTTTTGAAATTTGGGGAAGTAAAGTGAAAAAATATCTTTATTTTCACTCTATTTTTTGAGGGTAGAAAACGTTATTTTGTTTCAAAATTGTAAAGAAGTGCTTAACCCCTTCTGAAATTTAGACATTCTCAAAAGTAAGTTTTAGTAGAATTAGTACATTCAGAAAGAAAAAAAAGCTATTTTTTTCAACGTTTAAGTTATTTTTCAAATAGAAAACTTTTCCTCCAAATAAAAAAAAGAAATCTGCTTAAATTTTTTTTTTTAAGGAAAAGCAAATTTAAAGATATTTTCCAAGTAGAAAATTTTATTTTCCTCTTAAATAAAAACGAGGGAGCTAAGAAAGTACTTTGCTTCTTCTGTAATTCAGACATTCACGAAAATAAAGATTAATTACTATTTAACTCATTTTTTTCTACTTTAAAGCTATTTTTCAAGTAGCAAACTTTATTTTCCTCGTAAATTTAATTGATGAGCGTCATTCCTTCTGAAACATTGACATTCACTACAATAAAGTAATTTTTGTTTATAAAATAGAATTAGAAATTTCAGAAAAAGAAACTACTATTTTTTTCACCTTTTGAAGCTATTTTTCAGATAAAAAAATAAAATAAAACTCCCCCCCCCCCAACCGAGACAAATACGTCTGTTTTGTTTGAATTTTCTTCCACATATGACAATTTCTAATTTATTAAGAAAAAATTTTAAAATTAAAATTTAACCAAAAGAAGGGCTCAGCATAAAAAAATAAAACAAGCGTTTAGGAAACTAAAATAGTTGCCTCTCTTTTACCCTTCCCTGGTGTAATAAAATGCATCCTTCACTGACATATATTTTAAAGAGCATTCCTTGACACCTGCAGATCACCAACCGAGACAGTTATCTGACCCCTCAAAATATAGGCATCTCTTTTTACACCATGGGAAAATGTCCTTCCTTTGACTTCTTTAAATTGCCCTGTGCGTTACGACCCTAGGCTTTTTGTCCTTTATAAAATATCATATATTTCCAGAACCATGCATTTGTCGGTTAGTCACAGTTGTCTTAAACAAGCAATTATCTAGATGTTCTAGGAAAACAGAAGCAAGCTTTTAAGGGATCGAAGGGGATTACTTTTGTTGACTTATTTTTTCTGAAAGAAACGCGGGAATCACTCTCTGTTAAACTTCATGTTTTAGCTCCTTTAACTGCTTAATTTAAATGAACTATTTTTAATTCAAATATAGATTTTTTGTTAAATTTATTTTGTTCAATCTTTCAAATTAAAATTTAACTTTAATTGATATTAATTAAAATTATTTGCAACTTTTTTTAAAAATATAAATGTCATTACTTTGGATTACAACAAAACGAAAAGGAAATTGATTTCTAAGGAGGTAAGCAATTGTTTACATTAAATTATTTAATACATTCAAAACTGCGTATTAATATACTGTTGGAATTACTTTTTTTATATTCCTATATCAAATTGCTTTTATGTAATAAATTTTGTTCTTATTTTATATTTTTAAAATTAAGACCATTAAATTTTTAAAATTGGAAATTCGATTTTTTATGCTTTTTAACAAATTTGCTTTCATTCAAAATTGAAAAGCAAACTTTGATTTTGTTTAAAAAAATCATATTTAATTTAATTAAAAAATTGCATTTAATTTAATAAAACACTATAAACATTGTTTCGTTGAAAAAAACTGAAAATATGTCATCATTTAAAGTATTTTGGTTTAAATAAACCATTGTTTTTCAACCAATAAAAAAAAATTCTTCGAAGAAAATATTTTATTAGGTTGTTTTGATAAGTCTTTCTACTTTTATGAGAGACTTTAGTAGATTCTTTAAGATCAGCATTATCTACATTGCATTAAAATTAAACTAATTTCAAATTCCTTGGTTTCACTGACAAAAATGGTACACGTTGTAGTTTTATATACTTAAGAGAGAAAAAAAAGAAAATATGTTAATTCAAAAAGCAAGGAAATATCACGATTGGGTTGAGAATGCAATTAATCTTCTTTTAAATTTACTATTTCATTCTTATCCTATATGATAACCACATTATATTGAGCGGAGCTAGACATCAAACCCGTTGCACATTTATTCTGTCTTATTTATTTGACTATCTCTGTTGTTTTTGCAGCACTAATTTATATAAACAAAAGTAATTTTTATTCTAATACAAGAAATGAACCTTAACTTATACTTCAAATATTAAAATAACGAAGAAATATATTTGATACAAACGTTTAACTAAAATATTATTATTAAAAACAGCTTTAATTAGAAAAAAATATATTTTCAAAAATGGCACAATTTGTTTCCATAACATTTGAGGAAGGAGGTAGTGTTGAGCGCACTTAATATAGTGTTTTTTTAAATTTTTTTTTTAATAAAACTGTTATAGGATCATCAAAGTAATTATCTTGTGATAATAACTTCCTGAGAACCTTTTTCGTGCATTATTTTTCTCAGTTTAAAGTATACATTTTTGAAAATTTTAATACTGAAACTATAAATATTGCTGATGTAGGAAAGGAATTTATCCGACCATCAGAATTACATTTAATCATTTCTTTAAAATGTGTGAACATTTCTGTTTATCAATTGAATTACTTTATTTTCCGTTTTCAATATTGGAACAAGATGTGTAAAACATTACACTTAAGATTAAATTAAATCAAGTTTCTACTTTTTTTTCTTTCTAGTTTTGAGACTTATTTTTTTTTCCATTGTGTATATGATTTTCTCTGCAACCAATATTTAAGATATTCATTGAAATATTTTGTTCAAAGCTGTTGTATTTTTCAATATAGAAATCCAAATCAGATAAAATTCATTGCCATGACAAACCATTAAAAAGGTTTTCTTCTTATTTTTCATTTTGGAAAAATAAGAAAAAACCTTTTTGGAATATTAAAAAATATTAGTTTCTTGTCATAATTTTTTATCATATATAATTACATGACATCATAAATACATATATTTATATGTTATTTTGTCTGTTCAGAAGTTTCGATAGGCAAAATATTCATGAATGAATTCTTCTCAAAATATTACTATATTTTTAGGACCCTGTACAACAAATACCATTTTGTACTAGAACTTATTTATCTTACATTGCTATGCTATACAGACAAATGAGGTAGTATTTCGTCTGTATTTTAAATCACTGAACCAAATAAGACAAAATACGAAACAACAGTGCTTATATTTGAAATGTTTCTTTTTTTTCATGTGTGTGTACAAAAAGTACTGTCTTTGAAATGCACTCATTATGAAGAAGACCATCATAACTTCAAAACTATTTATCCCATCAGCTTGAATTACATCTCATTTAATTATGTATTAAAACTTTGATCGAAAATCTTTCCTTACGTGATCTACTACTTAATTCTAGAAATATCTACAAGCTTTTCTTGAAACATTTGAAATGTAAATTAATTTGCATTGCATCACAAAAGTTTATTTTTTAATTCGATAAACCAAATGTTATCAAGCAATTTTGCATACATATATCAATAAATAATCGTCAAAATGAAAAGTGATTTAAAAGCCATTTAAAACTATCTAGCTTGTTATGTATGAAGGAATGCATGTGAACTTAAATTATGCAATGAAAAAATATTTTAACTTATTAATTAAAGATGATAGAAAGTCATAATACATTATTGAAATAACCAAAAATAAATTATAAAAATTTTATTTCCTAGTAATCAGATTTTTAAAATCTTGGTTACAATAAATTAGATGACAAGAATATGTAAAAAGCGAAAATACGTAAAAATGTCTTAATATGCAGACAAAACGTTAAAATTCTAACTTAGAATCTTTTTCTAAAAGCACTGTTTGTTCGTTTCTCAAAATGTAAGAAATCTTAGTCAAATCGAGATATTTTGTTTCTTCTTTCTTTTCCTCATTTCAATAATGTCTTAAAATTAATATATCCTGCCCTTTAATATTTGAAAGAAAATTCTAACGTAACTATACTATGCTATATCATAAAAATTTCTTGTTATGCTTATTCCTAGTATTCTAATGTAACCCTTGAAAAAAATGACTTTTACACTTGGAAGTTCTGAAACTTTATTTTATATCTAAAATGACTGACCTATATGATGATAAACGACTGGTTTAGGAGGAAAGGAAAGTCTAAAATATAAATAGTAGTTGTTAAACATATCTTTCAAATGCAATTGCTTAGCTGTAAAATGTGTATGAGATAACTAATTGTTCGCCCATTTGAACTAAAATTGAAAGAAATTTTTGTATGAAAATTTCACTGAATTAAAAAATTAACAGAGAAGTTAATGACTTCGAGTATTTACATTTAGATAACGACAATAAAATTTGAAATAAGAAAAGAAAAAACATTAAAAATTGTCAGTTACTAAAAAAAATCACTATAATGGATTAAGGATGTATGTGTGACAGTGTGTAGAGATTATACTTGTTGTTATACTTTCTCAAAATTGAAACTTATAAAAAATTATTTGAGAAGTTCGATGAGACAGGATCGATTGAATGGACTTGCTCTACTGTCTATTGAAAACGACGAAGGAGCACGAAATATTGATTTCAGCGATATAATTGATGAATTTGCGGCAACAGAGGCCAGGAGAAATTAATTTTAAGTTTTTAAATTTTTTATTTCTGATTTTTAGTGAGATTTATGTTCAGCAATTTTAAAATTGTTATAATTTATTATTTAATTTTTATTAATTAAAAATAGATTAGCAAATTTAGTGAACTGTGTTTCAAATTATGAATAGATTTATATTTTGTACTAATAATTATAAATATTAATTTTATGACTTTTTTTTATTTTATATTAATTTTTTTTCTTTTCACCTTTTTTAAAAATTTCATTACTATGAAATCTATTTCACAATTTACTTTAAATATTTTTCAAAAACTGAAACTAATCTAAAGTTTTAAATATGAAATCTTTTTTCTAGACATTTATTTTAATGCAAACTAATGCATTTATAATCTTTCTCAACAAACTTAAGTGTATAAATCTATCTACCAAACTAGAACCATTAAATGCATTTAAAATCTGTATTTAGTATGTGTTTTGTAATTATTTTTTGGTGTCTTGAAGTCTTAAACACTTATTTGTGTTTTGTAATTAAAAATTAATTTTTTAAATATAACGTTTTACATTCTAGTGTTAAATTTACAACTTACAATATTTTGTAATCCCATTTCTACGTGAACAAGTGGCTTATTTTCATAAATATATTAATCAACATGATACATAAATAGCTAAAATGGACGATTAGATATGGAGTACACAAAGTTTTAGAAAGGGCCCCGGCAAAAATTTGAGCCCCAGGGCCCCGAAGGGGTGAAGTTACGGCGCTGCACTACTCTATAACAGAAGTTATTAATGGGTACTGTTCAGACACATCATTGGTATATAAAAATAAAAGTAATTCATTAAATGACATGTTTTTACATCGTTGCATTAAGATGTAATGCATTCAAATAATCCCCATTCACAAAGTAATTCAGTTTCTGTAAACTGAAAATCTTTTCTGGGAGATTCCGAAAACAAATTGAAAATGCAACGGATTTCCTTTACACCATAATGCTGTAATTCTTCCGAACTATGGGCCATCCTGCTAGGTATAAAATATATTGAACATTTCAATTTTATCCAAATCTCCCAATCTATCAGTAATATTTTCAATGATACAGTTTAAAAAATTGTGCATCAAATTACGGAATCTTTCCTCTGTTTCAGTCCATCTAAAATTATATGGCCCTGAAACTCAAATTTTTCACTTTCCTTCTTAGGCACATCATCTAAAAAACTCATATAATGAGTGCCGGTGCCATTTTTTATTTCTTCTAAACTTGAAATACAAGTCTTCACACTTGATTGAACATATTCAAAATTTAAATTAGATTTTTGAAATTTGAGGATATTTAGATTTTTTCTCCTTCTTGTTTGATCAAGTTCTTTTCATGGATGTTAGCGTCATGGTTTTTCGCAGAAGCTTTTTTTTTAATGGAATTTAGTAAAATCCTTTAGCAAAAATGCGAAAATGCTTTGTTGAATTTTAGCATTTTTGAGGGGTCTTTTCGCATTTTGCGAAAAAAGCTACCGTAGCGGAAACCCTGTTGCCGATCCTTTATAAGACCTGCCGCACGTATTAGCAATATTCGTTATATTATATGATAACCATTCATTATAGTATAGCTGAGAAATTTTATTTTTACAAAGTATTTAATTAAATACATTGTAAAAATAAAATTTCTCAACTGAATTTAAATTTTTAAAAAAGTGGTCGTAAAAATTAAATAATTATATATTTTGCCTGTTTTATCTATAAATGTATATTTTTCATTGCTAAAGCAATCGAGACAATAAAAGAATGACAACAATATAACGCCAAAGTTAGATTTTAAATAATAGCAAGCAATCTGCAGAAATATGTCGTCCTTAATCCATCAGTATTTCATTTCTAAGTACTATTTAGTAACCGGTAACGAGAAATTTCGTTAATAAAACAGAAACGATTGGATTTCATTCTGTTAATAAGAATGAGTCATTAATGAAACTGTTACGTAAACATTTCTCTTAACCCTAATGATTATAGAAGCTCCGCAGTTGTAAATATTCGCAACGAAAACGATTAGTATGTAATTTTCTCAAGTATATTAAAATAAAAGTGTATTCCATGAAAAGTAGGCGTTACTGTTTCATATTTAAGGTAAGGTAGGCGGATTATAATAGTTTCGAATTTTAGAAATTTCTCAAATTTATTCAACAGCTTTTGGTAATATAGTGAAGTGGTGTTGTTAACGTGAGGTTTCCCAGGGAGGTTCTTTTCTGTAGAGATTTATGATTCAGGAAACAATGCAACAAACAAGCCAATATTCGCAAAAAGTGAATGTGAGAGATAAATAGGGAGATGAATGACCATGAGCTCCAATTTTGTACTAATTACTCCCGTGTGTCAAACGTATTCCTACTATTAATAACATGATGTGAATTTGCTGAAACAAATCTAAATATTTCATGTGGAAAATACTTCTGCTTCGTCTCAAAATGTAATTTAAATGTAAGTTTTTAATCCAAATCTCGGCGGATTTTTTTTTAAGAAACTGGATTATTTAGAAACAAGAACAAAAGGTTAATTTTTAAGATAATTAGACAATTACCAAGATCTTAGTAAATTTTAAGCTAGCGTCAAGAAACACTTTTTTCAATATCTCACCTATTTTGTTCCTTGATTGTTGTCAAAAAAGCATAATATAATTAGAAAACGTAAAGGTTCTCTTCAGGATGCATTCCTTTATGCAGCGATAAATACATTTCAAAATATAGAATAATCATCCTAAAAAATTCCTAAAATAAAATATATAAATCCTAAAAAATTGTCCTAAAAATAATTATATATATATACATAATTTTTTTTTCTCCAAATGTGTAAATTGCAAAAATCAATAATGAAATGTTTTTTTAAAATTACACCCTACTTTCCGTACAATAGTTCATTAATCAAGTAATGCATAATTTCGATGGGGATTTTGTACCCCAAAACTACACTACTGGCTTTAAGTAGACATAGGTGCTTTCCGTAGCATATCCAAAACATATTTAAAAATGAAATGGGAAAACTTTTCCCATTGTGAATATAGATGACTTACATCGTTCAAGGCGAACATTAAACATGCTAAAAGTAGTCATAGTCGTGAAAATTTAACTGGCATCTGAGCGTTTTAGTTTTCCGTAGTACTATCAAAGAATATTATCACCCGAAATCACCATAAATCTCTCGTAGGTCACGATTGTGAAGTGATCTTATTTGATGATAAACGCTATGGGGGGGGGGGGGGGAATTTGACCTAACTTTTCTGCCGGATATTTTTTGTTCGTTCAATTAGCTTGAAATTATTTATTTACACCTAATTATTGTAAGAACGAAAACTTTTTTAAAAACGTTACCATAAGTTTTCTTTCCTTTTTTTAAAATTTTGTTTCTGAATTTCAAAAATTTTTCTTGAAAAATTCGCGAACTGAAAATGCATGGCAAGCTGAATTACTCTTACTTCGCCTTTTGAAATATCGCAAAAAAATAAAACTACAGTATTTTTAAACATAAATTTTTCAAATATTTTCGCTAGTTAATAGTTATGACATTAGAGGAACAATCAATAGTAAGCTGCAAAAAATTCATGATTCTACTCTACCGTGGCGTGAATTAAATGTTCATAGTAATAGTGGAGGGTGGGCGTTTCTTTTTTTTTTTTTTTCAGTTGAAACTGTAGTGACGTATGTTTTTCGTTTAATTTTAAAATATAAGTTTGCTAGTTATGACACTAGAGGAACAATCAATCGTGAGATGAAAAAAATTTATGATTCTATTCCAACGTGGCGTGAATTAAATGTTCATAGTAATAGTGGAGGTGGGTGTTTTTTTCTCTTAAAACTGTAGTGACGTGTGTTTAGGTTTAATTTTAAAATACAATGCTTACGTTAGGGAAACATTAAATATATTAAAGTTTGCTAAAATACATTAAGTTTCGATTTCGTATTTTTGCTATTTGTTAATTTTGACTAGAGTCTTTGTAATAAACATGCAAGCTTGTATTTCTATAACAATAAATAAAATAATTATATAAATTTTAAATACCACTTTTTTTAAATTCTTTTTTTTTATATTTTAAAATTTCAGCAATCTTGTTCATTCGACCTGATTGGTTCAATTGTGTAAATTGATGCCATACCTCCGTGAAAACGTTGAGGTAAAGGCAAGGTAAAT
Organism: Parasteatoda tepidariorum; assembly: GCF_982258835.1. Taxonomy (NCBI): domain Eukaryota; kingdom Metazoa; phylum Arthropoda; class Arachnida; order Araneae; family Theridiidae; genus Parasteatoda; species Parasteatoda tepidariorum. The sequence continues at coordinate 37,608,996 of NC_141759.1, forward strand.
GAGTGTACGATACGAACTGTTAAGTTTAACATGGCGTTTTTTTTCCCTCTTGAAGCTGTGAATTAAACGGTCGATGTCATGTGCCATGAGGTTTGATCTGTAACGACTGTGAGGAACTCTAGATGACCAGCGTTCGTATGGCTTAATAACATTAAACGTATAAAAATTTATTTGGAGTAGGTTATCAGAGAAGCTCACCAATAAAAAAAAGCTGTTTGCAAATTCTTTATAATCGTTATAATTTAATCATAATTTTCTTGACGAAAATTTTTTTAAATCCAACATAATTCTCAAATTACTTTTTTTTTAATTTGATATAGCCGACCTAATTTTAGGGTTTACGACTACTAATGTTCAACTCCGTAGTCTTGTAATTTTGAACCAATCCAGAAGACAAGGATACTCCTGGATCAATACCAGAGGTATTGATTTATTATGGGAACATAAAGGTCTTTGCGACCCGACAGATTTAACGTGCATCAGTCACCATTTACTACACGGGGAGTTTTCGACCGGCGGGGATCGAACTCTTGGACATGGGCCCAGTGGACTACCAACCAGGCTATCCCAGCCCCTAAATCAATATATTTAATTAATAAATTATTTTAAATTTTTAACGATATACTTCGAACACGTTTTATTACATTATAGAAAAGTGAAAATTTATTAATTTCGCCCAGCGTTTTCAGTAATACTATCGATTCCATACTCTATTTGCATTACCGAGTATAGCTTTGCGTAGAGAGAGAGTAGGAATTGCATTTCATCGTATACCAATACACATTTAAAAATTAGATGAAAATTTTACCGCCCTCGTGAATAGAGACGACCTTCATGGTTCAAGGATGGACAGCAAAAATGCTAAAAGTAGTCATAGTCATGAAAATTTAAATGACGTCTAAAGTAGCACATGATCACGTTTTCTGAAGAAAAAAAAGAACTTGTAGCTCAAAACAATTTTTTTTTCTGTTGAGAATTAAAACATGCCTACATGGTCAGATAATTTCTTTCAACATTTTGCACAAATAAAAATTTTAAGATATCTCAAAATACACGCTGATGAAATCATATATGAAAAAATAGAAGAAACAAGGTTGAAAAACAAAATTGCCCAGAAAAAGTAATTGAAGATATATATTTGTGGATGTTAAGTGTATTTTACTCTTTGTCGGTCTCAGTATTTTGACCAAAAGGTCAAATTTCGAAAAATCAATGTAACACTTAACGGACTGGTTGGGAAATGTTGAATTTTAAGAGTCAACGAAATATTTTTATTAAATTATCGTTCGACCAAGGATAAATAACCAATAAAAGATAATTAATTTTACATACAAAGCAATGATGTACAAGTACAGTGTGCAAAATAAATATATAATAATAAATAAATGTACTACCCTGAATAAATTTCAGGGGCCCCCACCAGGGGGGGGGGAGATGGGCGCACGACACGCCCACTTAAAGCTTGGGGGGGGGGGGAATTTTTACACTAAATAAAACGAATAGTTTGGGGTGGAATTTAGAATTTGCCCAAGAATATACGCCGAAGAGCTTGAGCCACTAATAACTTTTGACCGAATGATCGGATCTCCACATTCTAGGACTCAGTCTTAATGGTTCGAGGGGGTGACCGTAATTATGCTAATTAATTAATGCAGGACGACAATTCAAGTTACGAAATCAGACATAAAAACGTACTTTCTGTGGAAAAAAAAAACATTGTTTTCAACAGATGCGGATTTTTGACGCCCAATGTAAAGCAAGTAGCCACATTTTGGGAAAGATGGTCCCAATAGTTGGGTCAGGAGGGCAATACAAAGCTCCTTAATGCTAATTTTACTTTTCGCTTATTTCACCAAATTTAAAATGGTAGCTCAAAACATCTCGAGACCTTTTTAAGCGAATTGAAAAATTTTTGCTCACAATTATAAAATTCATTTATCCAACGATAATTCGATGCAAAAAATAACTTTTAGTAAAGATTTATTATTTTATTTAATAATAGTTGAAAACATTCTGAATTGTAAAGTATACAATTTTTTACATCATTTTAAAGGAAGTAATTTAACATGGAAAAATACACATTATTAGTAAAATCTGTCGAATAGTTAGTTCCTGAGAAATCAAAATATCTGAATTTTTTAACTTCGATTATAATTCGATTTGAATTGTATGCAAAAACTGTTTAATTTGTTTCGCTAGTTCGAAAAAAATAAAACTATTACTGAGGAAAAAAAAATTTCATGTAGTAAAAGAAAGTTTTTTTTTTTTATAATGTTGTCAATTTTTTTTTTAACTATGCTACTACTTTGTCAAGGAATACACAAACACAAAAGAAAAACAAACAATAATTTCAAAAAATAGAAATTTAAATATTAAGACTTTATTTTTGCATTATAGTAACTCTGAATATATATATACTATTAATCACAAATCTATTTACAGCTTTATATACAATTTTACAAACCAAAATTTACACTTCACATTCAAAATACACATTTTTGTTGTTATTTTAGTATTGTTTTAATTTTTTATAGATTTATTTTTTTACAAAATGAGCAAATATTAAGAGCAGAATGATCTAAATATTTGATGACAAGGACTTCAATTGTTAAGTCGCACATTGTACATAAATAAAAGGTAAAAAAGGATAAAAAGCATTGATTGACTTAATTGATCAATCATTACGAACATAAAAAAACAATATTCAAAAGGAAAAATGCACTCGCACTCATTTCAATTTGAAAATATTATTTATTTAAGAAGCATGCAGAAAAAAAATCCGATCTATATCATTTTTAATGAAATACAATTTTAGTGATTTGTAGTCTTAAGAAGTTAGGATCCCAGTTCATTAGAAACAAAATCCATATCATTAAGATGTCGTTTTTAGTTGAATTACATTAAGGATACTTGGAACCTACATCAATAATATAATGCTGTAATCAAGTCAGGATTCGAAAACTATTTGAAAGCAATGTAGCGTGTTTGATATTGACTTTCTTTGACCTATATTTTTAGACGTCTTGCAAAAAATGAAGTAAAAAAAAACATAAGGGGTTACAAATTAATATTTTAGCAAAGCGACAAAAACGTGATCTAACTCTAACGAATAACTACTGAGGAATGTGCTACTGAAAATGTCAAACCCTGTTTGATTGCTGGAGGAAATAGAGAATATAAAAAATTAACTACTCTTAATATTTTTTTCATTACGTCTTCCTCACTAGTGATTCGGCAGGTTTCGATAATGTTATTGTAACTCTCTAGCTTAAATAAATTTTTTAAAAAGTACATACTCTTTTACCTCATTTTTAAGCAGAGTTCTAAGCGATTTCATATTAGGGGAATGACTGTTTAACTGATTTCTTCATTAAATTACAAATACTGAAAATAAAAATATTTAATGCAATTAAATCTAGATAAATTTTGGTCTAGTTCACAAAGCAATGTATTGCATAATACATTTAATATATAAGAGGGAAATCAGAAAGTTAAAAAATTTTAATAAGCTCCAAAGTTAATATTTACTTTTTCCAATAAGCAGGATTTATATCAAAAATCAACACATTGTCAGATTTAAACGAAAATTAGAAATGGATTTTTGAAATTATTATTTAATCTTTTTTATTTATAAAAATTTTACCTTTTTGTTTTGAATAACTTCTTTCATTTTGTTGTAAAAATAGGATATCTTGTCAAAAACGAACAACTAACAATCCAGAAAACTGAATGTTTATGAGTAACTCAATGTTCACAGTTCGCAATCTTTTTTGGCAGTGGAGTATTCAGAAATCGAGCTTCTATTGGTAGTATCCAGACTTTATAAATAAAGCATTAGCAATTATGAATATACTAATAAAAAAAGGACTATTAATTATTTTGATAATATTAATGCCGGAAAAGAATAAAATCTGCTAAATTATGGTTTTCAAAAAAGAACTGATGTAAGTGTTGCGAATGACTTTTAAGGGAAACAAATCTTTTTATTCTTGAATTATTTTATTTTATTTTGAATTGAAAAGCTTGATGAGCACTAATGCAATTGTACTCATACATAAATTCCTTTATTGTATGTTATTCAATGTGCTATTGTTGCTGGGGAAAAAAAATTTCTCATATAATTTTTTTTTCCAATAGCAATTTACTAAGATAATTTCAGAATATTAAAGCAATTATGAATTAGATACAAATATATTTCTGCCTGATTAAAAAAAGGCGTAACACATAAAATAACTTTTTGTAACTGCTGCATTAGATGATCAATTTCAGGCTAGCTGATATAAAAAGTGTAGAATAACCAATAATAAACAAATAAACTTCGTAAATTATTAGAAGTTTAGAGGAAAATAATACAGTATTTGATGAAAAATAGCAAGAAAACTTATTAAAAAAATAATTAACTGAAATATGTAACAAAATATTATAATTCAGCAACAAACATAAAAAAGTAAAACAAAAGTTAATAAAACTAACAATAATTTTAAATGAACCATAGTAATATCTTTTAAAACTCCAGTCATAAAATATTAATAAATCACAATAAAATAATATTTTTTGTGTTTATACACTGACTCATAAAGTGTTATTGATAAAACAGATTTGAAATTTTTGAAAATGAAGCTAGTATAACAGTTTATTTAAGTATATTTATAATAATTTATAAACATATTAAAAAACTTTTAGGCTTAAAATTTATTTTTACAATTCCTAGTTGTCTATGCATTTCTTAGTAAAGTAGTATAAATGGCACTTACAATTCAATAAGGCAATAAATAAAGGGCAATTGTCAATGCCAATTGAACAATGTTGTTACTTGCTAAGATATAAAAAATGTAAGAATGTAAGTAAAAAAATAAAACAATAACAATTTTTACATGACTAGATTTTAAAGCTTTTTTTCATACATTGATACAGTATATTTTAAATTTTTTAGTGCAATTAAAAATATTGTTCTACTACTTTTCATAGATTAACCTAGAAGTCCAAATTAGATTTCTGTATTTTAAAACAAAGTTATAAAAATATTCAAAGCCAATTAAAAAACTCAGTTTTTTTTAAAAAGAATTTAACTTAATCCAACATTTTTTACATTGAACACCAACCTAGAAGAAGTAAGCTTTAACAGAATATGCTTACCGATCACTGCGTGCAAATGGCAAAGAATGGATAACATTTCTAAAAGGTGGGTTCTGAGTGGCAGAAAAAGTATTTTGAGACATAACCGTAGTAGGGCCACCACCAACCAAAGGTACTTGACTTTCACCAAAACTTTGAGGATTATGACCTAAAATAGGATTCAATGTGCTACGAACCATAGGAGCGTGGGAAGGATAAAGAGTCGGTGCACAAGCCTGGTGAGATATTATGTGTGCTGAATTAGTTATAGTAGAGTTTGTTTGACATGGTGATGACGATGACTGCACATTATGATTCATGGATGGAAATTTTACAGGCGATATAGAAACTTGGTTATTAGAACAACCCATATCAGGTAATATATTACTTAAGTTGAAATTGGGAACTGGATGTGTTGAAGGTGAATATGTGTGACTAATAATCGGAGTTGTTAGGCAGGAACAAGATAGTGGTTGAGTGGGTGGTCGTGGCAACTGACTCATGGCGAAATTTGGGTGTTGAAAATTTAAATTGAAAAAGTTGTCACTCTGTTGATGTAACACAGGATTAAAAGTTGGATTAGATGGTATCACAGAATTGGCAGAACTTTCTGACATCTTTTGCTGAGAACATTGAATTTGATTAGGAGGTACGATGGGAGGTCCAGGATTTGTTTTGAAATAGCCATTTGGTACACAGGATGAATTTGGTTTGTTACAACCATTTTCCTGAATGCTGCCAAATGTAGCAATATTTGAAGTGATATTAATACTAGAATCATTGATATTAGTAGTTTTGTTCTTTTTAGTTTTGGATCGATTAGATACCACTGCTTTGCGGTTAGAAAATATGCTTGAGTTGTGGACATTCTGTCTACTTTCAGGCACAAATACTTCCTGAGATGGTCTGGTGTTGGACGGTTTAGCAGTCATATCATTGACTTCACGAGTATTGTTAGAAGCAGAATTATAAAAGATATTACCTACAAAATTTGCATTGTTTTGAGAAAATGGGGGTTGTATAGTAGGTCGGTGAGAGTTAAAATTGTTCTTTTCAGAATGAAACGTTGGAACTGGAGGGCCAACAGGCATACTTAAATCTGATGACATATCCGGATTTGATGAAACAGAACGATGAGAAAAATTGCAACAATTAGTTTTCTGAGAAGGCTGAGGGTAATTATTTCCAAATGAGTTCGGTTGAAAGCATGGACCAGATTCTGAAGCTCTAGAATTCTCTAGAGTTGGCTTCACATGTGGTAAAAAATTGCAATTATTGTAAAGGGAACTGTGGTTTTCAAACGGCAAAGAAATATTAGAATGATGCTTAGAAATAGTTGATGTTTCATGCCTATTTCCAACTATCTGGGATTCAGCACTTAAATTCATATTCAAGAAATTATCATTAGACAGAGTTAAAGGAACATCGTGAGTCCTTGTCATACCATTAAAAATAGATGTTGAAACAGTTTCACAAGGATTATAGTTTGATGAAAAGTTATGAAAAGATGTAACTGGTGGTAAAGGCACCAAAGGGGCATTTTGAATACTAATGTCGCAGCTCGATACAGGTAAAAAGATAGGGGTATCACTAATGTTATGCATGTTTGTAACATTTGTACGTTCATTTTTCTTATCTGTAAACCTTTGTGGATACCTATTAATTATATCGTTCTTTTGTTTACTTTTATCAGAACTTGCACAAGAAGTCTGCAAAAGACTCTCTGCAGAGTAAGACAGAGATGCCCTCTGGATTCTAGAGCAAGTAGTTGAAGTAGATGTAAACTGTGTACTCGATATAGGTGTGCATACTATAGAGCTTTGTATGTAATCCGAATGATTTGTAGATGAAGCAATAGATTCAGAATATGAAGGCTGGTCAGAGATAAGGGAAAGAGCAGAGTATTTTGATTGTGATATGTTTGATGTAACGGACGATGAACTTTGCGATGTCTGACAGTGTGCCCCATTTCGATTTTCACTTAAGATATTAGTGTTACTATTTTCTTTCAAAAGTGAGCTCAGTGAATGATTTAAAGCATCTACTCGAGTTTGAGAGCTGAACGTATTTGAATTACACAGATTTGTATTTTGTTTTGTGAAAGGTAAACTCCCAATTCCATTTGTATTAATACAGTTAAATGTTGAATTGTATAGCATTGAAGAACTAGATGGGAAATTTTGAACACTTGACACGTTTGACATGGGAGTGTAAAAGGTGGAATTGTTGGGAACAGTGCCGTAGCCATCAGCTCGCAGAGTAAATGGGGAATCGGCTTCAGTCCCTATGGGATCAGATGTGACTGTTGAATTAACACTTGGAACATGATTAATGGTTGTTTGACTATGTATGTGAGAAGTAGATGTTTTAGATGAAACACTGAAATGAGACTCAGAGTGATTTAACTTTATACCGCAATCTGAAGTTTTTGTACCCGAGAGAGCAGAAAGGTTTTGACTTTGATCACTACCACAAAATAAATTTTTTTTCTTCGAGTCAGGTTTGACTTGTGACTCTGATAACGAAACAGTTGTGAAATTCTTTGAGTTATCGCTCATTGTTGCACAGAGAGAAGTGGTATGGGAAAATGAAACGTTTGTAGATTGCACAGTGGGTTGAGTAGAATTTTCAGATGAAGAAGTAAAGTTCATTCTTGGTAAGTTAAGATATTCTTCGGCAGGGTTAGAAAAATTTACTGATTGATAGTTTTTATCATTATTAAACATTGATTGATTTTCATTGCATGTTAAAAAGGTGTTCCGAGACTCCATGACTATAGAAGGAGATACATCTTTTAGAATATCCCCTAAGATAGGATTTATGGAGAACACTGTATCCACAGTGGTAGGAGTTTTGCAATTATTTTCAGGAATCTGAATTTGGTTATTAAAATTTCCAATGGAATCAATAACAGAGTGAGTAATATCAGCAACATTTGATTCAGTTGAAGTGGGCTTCAATGCGGAATCAAGAAGCTGATGGCACTCAGAAAAAGAATCAACTTCAGGTGCTTTGTCTGAATTAGTAGAATTTTCTTTAGTTCTTTTTAAGGGAGGTTCATCATCTAAGGACAGTTTATTCTTTCTGATTTTACCTTGTTTGTTTTGTTTAACGCTTTCATCACACACAGTTTGATGTTCTGAGTTATCAGAAATAGAATTCAAGGTATTGCTTGAATTATCAACTCTAACTTCAGAATTTTCTTCAAGTGCCTTTGAATTAGAAATTATAGGATCTGAATTAGAAGTAGAACACTGAATAATGCTGTTTTCTTTAGAACAGGCTGATGTTGAAGAATTTGTGTCTGCTGGATCAGAAGTTAAATAAACAATTCCTCTTTTTGACAAATAATTTGCTTCTAGTACCTCAGTACCAAATATAGATTCTGTTGCTCTGGCTAATATGTCACAATGGGTAAAATAACTGCTAGCTTCCGATCTTACATTAACATGATCCTCTTCTTTAGATTGAGAGTTTGATTTTTCATTAATTTGAATTTTGTCAGAATCTAGATTACTTCCAATTTGAGAAATATCATTTTGATTGCAAATATTAGATGACATATCTGGGCGATTAACCTTAGGGGGAGTCTTTTTCTTTTTGAAATTCGAAACTTGTTTAGACTTTTCATTTTTGGAATTAGAAAGACAATTTTTATTTGGTGTTGATATGCTTTCTGATTTTGAAGATGATAATTCATTATTTGCTAAATGAGCTGAATCATTTTCTGAAAGAACAACAGATCGATCAAGGCATGTAGATAATAAAGGCAAAGTTGAAGTAATTGGCTGTTTGCCTATCGGATACAAGTTAGGCAAAGAAGAACAAACATTAGACGATGATGGCAATACAGAAGTTACATTTGATGATAAATGACGAGAAGTTGTAACTACTTGGGATGATGGAATGTTTCCTGGCAATGAAGAGTTTGTGAACACTGTCGAATTCAAAGAAACTATTTGGTTCATTGAAAACATTGAAGGCAAAATATTTTGATTTATGGCACAATCATTTACAACAAATGATACAGTGTCAGAAAATACATTATTAGGTACTTGTATTGTTACTGAAGAATTTTCATTATTAGAACTACCTTTAGTGTTAGCATTCATTTGAGATATTTGAATTTCTTTTATTGGTGAAATGTTAATTTTTGTATTAGTACTACTTTGAACTTGGGGATTTTTCATCATAATTTTATCCACAGAACTTATTGGCTTGCAAGGATTTATAATACTACTGTTTGAACTTAAAATCAAGTTTTTATTCGGAGATGCTTGCAAGTCTGAACTTGACGAAGAAACCAAAGAGCCACTATTATTTTGTAAAGAGCCAAAAGAAGCAAAAGACTTTGATACACTCGATGAAGTCACAATTGATGAGGATACATGGTCACTACTTATGATATGCTTTTTAATACCTTTTTGATTCCCAATGCCTGGCAAAGTTTCCTCACATTGAGATGTTGTTCTATTTATACTAGACTGATTTCCAGACTTTATGACAGGCCATGCACTACTTATAGCTGAGTGACTGGATATAGAATTATCAGTTGGTTTGTTTTGTTCCAATTCTTTAGTAGTGCTGCAGATATCTTTGTTAGAAATAGAATTACCCATCAAAGCAGAGAGAGAGAAATTTGATTTTGAGGAAGAATCAGGCAAGGAGATACTAGTGCAACAGGTTGTTACAGGAACATTTTGAGCTGAAATGTCTGAAGATTTGTTTGTTTCTAAGTGATCAGATTCGGTTGCATTGATTTGTAAGCATACTGTATTGGATAATTGTTGAATGGTATTATTATGTGAGTTCGAAGACACAGGGGGAGAACTAGGAGATAGTTTTTGATTTAAAGAAACTGATAAGCTTGCCTGTATTTTTTGTGATTGATTAGCAAGAGAAATTATCTTATTAGCAGAGAGTACTTGCAACGAAGGCAGAGAATTTCCAGGCATATTTCTCACGGCTTTATTTTTAGCTCTTTCTATTTTTAGTCCTTGACTATTTGAAACTCTTTCGACTATAGTTTGAGATGTATTCAATGGTAGAGCAGAATTTATAGCTGCTTTTGAACACAAATTTGAACTGACAGTTACACAGTTACTGACAGATGGCTGAGTAGAATTTTCAGCCTTGTTTTCATCTGAGTTCAGGCAATGAGCATGGAAGCGTTTATTAGCTGAATCAGAAGAAGATGCTTGTTGCAAAGGCACTATAAGTGGGTCACTGGGTGTTAAGGGATTTGTAAAAGTTGGAATTATACTTTGCGAAAAATTGCTAGTTGCACAAGCATTTCCTAAAATAGTTGGCTGTGCTGGCAGCACAATTCTTGTATTTGCAGAAATGTTTGATGAAATAGGAACAACTGTACTTGGATTAATAGTAATCAATGTGTTATTTAAAGAAGATTTTTCTCCTTGCAGGCATGAATTATCAATTTGTGTGGGACATATCAGTGATGGCAAACCCACATTTCTTGTAACAGGTGCTACATTAATTAATTGAGGCCACAAAATTGGTAAGGTACTTGGACAAATAATTGATATTGTATTTGATGATTTGTCTTGAGGTTGATATTGTTGCAAAATATTTCCACTTGCTGGAATAATTATTGTTGACATGTTCTTGTTGCAAACATTGACTAGAGATGATCCTTGGGTTGTAGACATCACTGGGAACTGTGAAAGTGCTGTTGTCACTCCACCTGTATGAATGGAAGCATTCTTGACACTATCTCCAGGCACTACGTTAGGCAAAATAATATCTTGAACTATCTGATTTTCGGTATGTCCGTTATGGCTAACAATTAAAGCAGAAGAAGAAGTTGGCAGACAAACTTGATTATTAACAGTATTAATAGGAACATTAGCTAAAGATGAAGAAGAACTGGTTGATGCTCTTGTAATTTTAGGTTTCAATACACTTTTTAAGGTACTTTTATGCTTCAATACTTTACCCTTTTTGCACATTTGGCTAGCATTGTTTTTACCAGAGGATGCAACTTCGGAAAAGCTAGGAGAGGAAATAATATTAACTTGAATTGATTTATCACATTGATTAGAATCAGAGTTTTTGACGACAAAAGAACCATTTTTATTCTCAAGTTTGTTGCTATATTTCAATACTTTCTCAGATAAGGAGTTCAAACTAATGTTAGCTTCAAGCAATAATTTTTCATACACAGCGTTCTGTTCAGTAACAAAGGTTAATTTCTTCTTCAACTGTTTTACTTCTTCAGCTATAAAAAATGGTTAGGAAGAATAACAGTCATTAAAGATAACTTCATTATAACTTTATCAGATTTTAATAAGACTGAAATTTCTAAAGCAAGAAAACATGAGTTTGTAGGGACAAAAATTATCTTACGCTTTTCCACAATGCCATATCAGGGTGCATAGCCAAATTATTCAACAAAAAATAAGCACCTTTTAAGCACTTTTCAAGTACTCAAAAAATATTTTTAAGCACTTTAAAAAAATATCATAATTAAGCAGGATTGAAAAGTTTTTGACAATCGACGGTTTTATCTTGTTTTAACCGTCATGTCAAAAAAGAAAAGAACAAAAACTTTTGGAATTGTTTTTAACAATTTTAAAAAATCATGAAATTTTGAATCATGTAAAACGAATGGCGTTTTCATACGCTACAGACAGATTAAACGGCGAAATAGATTGGGGTTGAATTAATTATGAAAATGTTGAATAGAACAATGCGAACTGTGTCTTTTTGCATAATTCGAAGCGAAAATCAACATAGTAAAGGAAGAATCTTATTTTGAAAAAGGGAAAATTAAGCACTTTTTAAAAACACCCAATCAAAAAAGCACCTTTAAGGGCTTTTAAAAAACGAAAAAAACCACCCTTTAAGCACTTTTTAAAAACACTACGCACCCTGCATATACAAAGCTTAAAAGGCAGATTTTTTTCTTTCATGAAAAGTTTATTTGGTATGAATTCTGTATCCCTACTTATAAATACTTCAATAATAACACAGAAATTCGTGAAATTCTATTCACGCATTTTAAAAATAATTCTAAAAGATGTTCATAAAGCCCAAGCAATTATGGCACACCGAACGCCAAAATTTTAATACAGGAAACATAGTGATATATTTCTGGTAAATTTATCAAGCAGGCTACAAACTTCCATTCCACTTTATGTGGAAATAAAAATATTGTACACAAACATCTCAGAAAATAGCAAACATAATTTTAGGAAAAAACGACCATACGTGATAAAAACTAGATTTTATGAAAAAAAAAAATAAAAACTAAAAGTGCTATTTAATGAAAGAAAAAAAATTAAAAAAAATATTGATAGCTCCTGATCAAGGGCACTTAATTTTTTTGTCAAATCAAAATAAAATAAAATAAATAAATCAAATGTTTTCTAGAAGAAAAGTATGTTAAGAAAAATAATAATTACTATGGAAGAAAAAACAGCATAAAAGTCTTTTCACATCTTTCTGAGATATTTATGCCAGAAATTTGCATTTTTCTTATAGAAGTAGCATTAAGATAAAAAATTGGTCACATGATGAGCGTTCCCTTTAACATTTAGGCTAATTATAATCAGCCTTTTTTCTTTTGATAATTAAGAAATGTGCAAAGAATTACTCAATGAGACTAAGTTTCTTTACACTTACTGTGAATGAACCATTATTAAGGCCATTTACAGTAAGCCTTCCCTACTTTGGATTTATGATAAACTGCATGAAAATGTGATATCACGCTCATTGAGCAAAGAATGATATATTTTCGAAATAGCCTAAAGGTATGTGGGCTGTGCAATATACCTAAATAGTATCAGCCTGGTTAGAAAATACTAGTGGATATCAAATTCTTATTATTAATATATAAAAACACTATTTATACATTTCTTAAAGGTCTTTTACATTATCATACATTGTTACAGCATAATATAAATTTCCATCCTTTTCATTTTAAGAAGTTCAGTTTATTGTATAGCTTTCATTATACAGCGTTTCTTACTTAATTGTTGTTATGAATGAATGAAATTGTAAAGATATGTTTAAATGAAATGAAGGGTTTTCTTTTCTTTACTTTCACTGAAAAAATATAAATTTAGGAATTTTTTTTAAAAAAAGATGTAAATATATTAAAATAATATAAAATCATCAATAAATTATTATATTGTTTTGCTGTGACATTTTATTAAGTTATGTTATAAAAGAGAAATAAATAACAAACCTTGAACTTCAGAACAGCGATCTGACATGAGCTTTTCTTTCTCAGAAACTAAACGCTTTATGTAATCAACAGTTTGCTCCAAAGTGCTTATTTTGCTCTGTAAGTAAATTCAAGGTAGTTTATTATGCACAGGAAAAAAATTAAAGACAAAAATAAAGTCTACTTATTATTTATTACCCAATAGATAAGAGAGGGTTCATAAATAATAAAAAATTTTCAGCCTTTTTTGAAATTTTCATATATTTTCTTAATATCTTCAAACTAAGATATATTTCAAAATTAAGTTAGGTTGAGACCCTGAGTAAAATACTGATTTGAGAGATTTCAAATTTTTTCTGACTTCCGAATTTTTTTTAAAGAGAAAGAATTACACGCAAAGTAAAAATCCCAAAACTATTTATTATTAGTATGAATATTCATGAACATTCAATGAATGAGTAAGAATTAATAGTAATTCAATTATTAAAACATGGCTTAGTTTTACAAAAAGAGCATTTAAAGGTATGAAAGGACAGGTGGGACAAGGGCCACTCTTCTAAAAAGGCTTAAGGAGAACTCTGATATCATATCTATTTTCTTCACTAAATGAAAATCCAATGTAGAACATCTGCTATTACTAAACTACATTTATTAATATATTGAGGGTTAATAGAATTTATATATACTAGCATATAGATTTATAATTTTAACATATTGTAATTTAAAACAAACATAAAAATCAGATTATATAATAAAAACAATATTTTGAAATTTATAAATTCTATATATACCTGTTTATGGACCTCTTTACAAGGAAGGAGTTCAGCAATTTTTGAAATCCAGCCATTGATTTTATCTTTACGTCTACGTTCCACAGCATTGTGAGTTTGTCTCCGTCGGGGAACTGCAGGCTTTTTTCTTTTCCTGGATTAAATTTTCGCAATTTTTATAAGTATAAAAGTAAATTCATTAATTAATACACAATAAATTAGAAGAAAAAAAATACTATTTTTCCCCAAAAAGAAAATTTAATAATTCACTTTAGAGATGGTAGAAATATTAAATGCACAACATTTAGAAAAATTACTTTAAAAATTCTGCAATATTCAAAAAATTATTTAACATTTTTTCCCAAAGGTTATTGAACCTCAATGCTTGTATAAAAGGAAAAGAAAGACATTTTCACCAATTCATCAATACCATAATTCAACAGCTGCAAGAACGGTTTGTTGATATTGATCAAAGCTTACTTTCTGTAAGTAAACTCCTATCTTTAAAGGAATGGCCCTTGAAACCTTGCCCAAAAGATTTTGGAGAATCTGAAATAAATGCTATGCTTGATAATTACGCCAGTATCCTCAAAAAATTTGGCATTGAAACATCTGATGTCTTATTTGAGTGGAAAACACTAAAAAAGGCACTTTATTCAAGAAGGGATGAGCCAAACAGTTTAACCTGAAAAGACATTAATGTTCAACATCATATTGGACATTCCCAAATCTTGGCAGTAATTGACGTGTTATTAAGTTTGCCAAGCACATCATCAGAATGTGAAAGAGGTTTTAGTATAATGAATGAAACCAAGTCTGATTGGCATAGCTGCTTGTCCACAGAATCATTGAATGATTTGATGAGAATAAATCTTGACAGTCCTAACATTGAATTATTTGATCCTACACCAGCAGTTGCCTTATGGTTAGAAAGTGGTGAAAGGAAAAAAGCTTGTTTCAGAAAATAGCAGACTATATTTTACTTACTTATTTTTTACATGATGCAAATAAATTGTTAATCTAGATAAATTTTATTGATATTTTTCATCAAGATTTGAAAAAATCTAGGTATTTAATTCAGGGTTTCCTGATTTAAATCAGCTTGATTTAAAAAAAAAAAAAAATCATTGATTTAAATCAAAAAAATTAAATTTCGAAATTTTACTCAAAGTAGAACACCACATCAAATTATATTATGTTTTAAGTAAAAGTAATCTTGTTTTAGAGTGTATATTATTTAATTCAAGTGATATAGACATTTTTAAAATTGATTATTACATGTTTATAATTTGGTTCAAGTAAATTTATTTGGATAAAAAAAATACCATAAATTGAAAATTGTTTCTATTTTCAAACTTATATTCACTTGCTATTCTTTAAAAAAAAAAAGCAATAGAAATACTGATTGAATTATATTAATGCTAACATTAATGGAATTTAATAACTTAATTATAATATTCTAAAATTCATATCTTATTCTATTATCTTCTTTGCATTTACATACAAAAAGGTAAGTCTATACAAACTGCAGACTTCTGAGACAAGAGAGGCTGAATTTGTCAAGGGGATTTTAGGATTAAGCTTTTAATTTTAGAGAATGAAAGATCATTCAAAATTGAAATAATTATTTTGTTTCCGCTTATTTGTTTACTTATTTTTAAACTTGTTTTTATAAACCAAACAAGCTCTGAACAATTTTTATATAAAATTATAATTGAGAATATATTTTATAAAATAAAAGCCAAAAGGAATAATAAATGCTATGGTTGTAAGACTAATTATAAATAACTAAAGATTTAAACAAATTACCAATTTTTTTTTAATATTACTAAATGCTTTGTTTAAATCATCTTGATAATTCGTGCTAATTTCAGATGTTTTTCTCCTTTATTTCTTATTTTTATATTTTATGTCCTAAAACAATCATATTGTTTATTTTTGTTACATTATGATTATGTATAGTTTAATAATTTTGTGATTACTTCAAAATTGAGTAAAAATCATAGTTCTTGATTGCTAAAATATTCTTTTCTAATTAATCTTAGTAAGTAGTATAATTAATCTTATTTCCTTCTTAAATTCTAAGTATATTTATGCAACTTGTGTATTTGAGTTACTTAAAACTATTTTAGAGCTTATTCAAAAATTTTTTTTTTAAAAAATTTTTATACAAAATTAATATTAATCAAAAAAATGCGATTTAAATCAAAAATTTATGATTTTTAAAAAAAAAAATCATGATTTTTTCAATCAAAAATTTTAATTTTTTTAATTTTATTTGCAGCTAATAGGAACGCGTAGACGAACCAGTAAAGTTTTGTGCGGACTAGTAAAATGTTTTAGTTACTGGTCCTATGGACCAGTAATTTTTTTTTTTAAATTTCTACCCCTGCATACACATTCAGGGTCCGCACTAAGGATTTCAAATTATTAGCCAAATATTAAAAGTTTTTGCCAATTTTCGAAAGTCTTCGCCAAATGCAAATCTTAACAATTTTTCATTATTAAGTTTCTTCCTATAGAAAACTATTTTACCGCAGTTTGTTTCACGTTTATATTATTTGGACCCAATTCTAATAGGTTATGTGGGGCATCCACTAAATATTACTGTAATCGAATAAAAAAAATACTGGTTTAGAAAAATTCATTCTGGCGCAATTTTGCTTATTGAGTTAAATATATATATTTCTTTCCAGTGGAAAAAAATCTTTCGCCAATACTTTCACCATAACACAATTTTATTAGCCAAATTTACAGTTTTATCCTATTTGGGATAAAACTGTAACTGAGGTGGCGAATACTTAGCACAGGCACTGTGTATAGAAAAAATTTATAAGACGGACCACTCTTTCTTAAAAAGAGATGATTTTATTTTATTTCTTTTAATAATCGTTAAAAGCGATTTCAGAGAATTATTTTTAATTAGACGGAGCTACATGAGAGCCGTCTGTCATTGTGGAAGTTACAAAATCTTCTGCCGGTTGGGGCGCTGACGCGCATGCGCGCCAACATCCCGCCCGGCCTTGCAATGTTCATGCAAGAACTTAACAAATAAAATTTTTAAAAATAAACACAAATATTACATAACTTGACAATATAAAACATAAACATTATAAAATGTAGGAAACAGAATATATAACATAATGAAAAATACAGTATTTTTTATTTATTTTATGTATCGATAGGCAAGACAGCTATTTTAGAAACAGCTCTTTTAAATACCCCAGATTTTGTGCGAATTTTTACTACACGCACTTTATTATCCGAACCATGATAAACATAAATTATTCGGCCTAAAATCCAGGTATTTAAAGGCAAGAAATCTTCTTTTACAAGTACCATCTGTCCTATCTTTAAATCCTTTTTTGTTACCATCCATTTTGATCTAGCTTGTAATGTATTTAAGTAATCCGACTTCCATTTTTCCCATATAAGTTGTACAACTTTTGTAGTTTTCTGCCACCGACTTAGACGATTATCATTGAGATCAGTTAAATTTGGTTCGACAATTGATGTTATAGGCCTCCCTATTAGGAAATGGCCTGGTGTTAAAACATCAAAACTGTCATTATCACCGCTTAAGGGGCAAAGGGGGCGACTATTCAGAATTCCTTCGATTTGAATAACTATTGTTTCCATCTCTTCGTAAGTGAAATGAAATTTTCCAACTGCTCTTTTAAGATGATGTTTTACTGATTTTACACCCGCCTCCCAAAGACCACCAAAATGGGGTGATTTTGGTGGAATAAAATTCCATTCTATGCCTTCAGAGGTAAAA
Organism: Parasteatoda tepidariorum; assembly: GCF_982258835.1. Lineage (NCBI taxonomy): Eukaryota > Metazoa > Arthropoda > Arachnida > Araneae > Theridiidae > Parasteatoda > Parasteatoda tepidariorum. The sequence goes on from NC_141759.1 coordinate 37,626,847, forward strand.
TAATTAGCCAAAATCTGATCTGGAAAATTAATTAATCCATAAAACTTTTTTAATTGAGAATTAGCCCCAACAAAATTAGTGGCATTATCGGTATAGATTTTGGAGCATTTTCCGCGTCTACTCGTAAATCGTTTCAATGTGGCAATCATCGAATCGGAAGTCAAATCAGTCAGCTGTTCAAGATGGATGGCTTTTGTGGAAAAACAAATGAAAATACAAATATATACTTTGTTGAGAGTACCCTTGCATTGATGTTTATATTTAACAGCAAAAGGGCCACACAGGTCTATACCTGTGACGGAAAATGGGGGTGACATGTTGACTCTTTCACTTGGTAAATTACCCATAATTTGAGTGGAAAGGAAGGGCTTAGATTTGAAACACGTTACACATTGATGTACAGTTTGACGTGCAAGATTACGACCTCCTAAAGGTCAAAATTTTAGCCTAACTGCACTTAACAAACCTTGAGGGCCAATATGAAGTAATTTCCTGTGTAAACTATCGAAGTAAATTTTACTTAATTTGGACTTTTTCGGTAAGATTATCTGATGCTTTTGATCAAAGGGTACTGAAGCATTATCGAGCCTTCCACCAACTCGTATTAAACCGTCCCCATCTACAAAGGGATTTAAGCTAGAAATATTGCGAGAAAAATTGTTCTTATTTACCAGTGTCTTCTGAGAATGCCTAATCAGGATACTTTCAGAATACTTTACCTCGTCAACTGTCAAGGGTCCCATTTTCTTATCCTTATGCTTACAATTATGAAGAAATCTACAAATATAACACAAAATATGATTAATTTTATAATAATTATTTGAGAATTCTAAAAGTTTATCAATCAGGGTCTGTGAATCATCAGTTAGCAAAACAGTCTCTTCCGCACTCTCGGTTGAGGAAACAGTTTTTGCTTCTCGGAGAATTGTTTCTTTTTCGCCTTCTGCAAGGGATTCTATATCAGGAAATGATTGTTCTAAAGTTTCTTGAAAATCAGATTCCATCAAAAATTCAGCACCTGTCCACCACCTGGAACTATCAACCAAACATTCAGCACTAATTCCACGAGAGAGAATATCTGCAGGATTATCTGTACCTGCACAATGGTGCCAGGAGTTTGGATCTGTCAAAGTGGCTATTTCTTTAACTCGATTAGCAACGAATTGTTTCCAACGAGTTGTCTTTCCCTTTATCCAGTAGAGCGCAATTTTAGAGTCAGTCCAATGATATGCAATTGAAGACCTTTTCAGATTCACAATCTTTTCAACTTTAGATGTCAGGCGAGCTGCAACTAGAGCTCCCAGCAATTCCAGTCTAGGCAGAGTCACACTATTCAAAGGAGCTACTCGGCTTTTAGAAGTCAAAAGTCTAACAATCGGTCCATTTGGTGTGTAAACTTTCAAATATACTGTAGCACCGTATGCGTTCTTACTGGCGTCACAAAAACTATGAATCTCAACGATATCCTCTTTGGATATAGAATTAAGAACCAGTCTAGGTATCTTAAGATTTTCCAAAAAAGGAATCTCTTCACACCATTTTATCCATTCTTTCTCTATTTTCGGTGGCAAGGATTCATCCCATGGAATTTTTTCACTCCACAGTTCTTGAATCAGACATTTCATTCGTATGGTGAAGCATGAAATTAACCCTAAAGGGTCAAATATCTTTCCTATAGCCTGGAGTATCGAACGTTTTGTACTTTTGCTTGAAGAGACGAATTTTAGGAGACTTCTGGTATCTACAGAAAAATAATCTTCACTGGTGTTCCATAAAAGTCCCAACACTTTAGTCTGATTGGAGCCCAGACTAACACTAGCGTTTGCAGGATGAGTATCTAGTCCCTCATTCTTCCACTGCTCCATCAAATCAGCATCATTAGTTATCCACTTCCTTAGAGTCATTCCAGCCACTTCCTTAGAGTCATTCCAGCAGCCTCTATTATTTTATTTGCATCTCTAGATATTTCTAATGCTTCATCAAAATCATTGCTACCGGAAATAAAATCATCCACATAAAGATTTCTATCTAGAAGTTGAACGATAACAGGAAGATCATTTTCATATTTTTTGATATGGTGCCTGATAGTAGCAGCGAGTAGAAATGGACTTGAGTTAACTCCAAAGTTCACTCTATTAAAATGGAAGATAATTAATTTGGGATCTTTTGAAACACTTGGTTCATCATTGCTCCAAAAGAATCTTACTGCGTCTTTGTGTACCTCAGCAAGACCTATTTGAAGGAAAGCCTGCTTCACATCAGAACAGAAAGCTGTTCGGTTGAGTCTAAATTCAATAAGTACATCCAAAAGATTGGGGTTTAAATTGGGCCCAGGCCACAAACAGTCATTGAGAGAGAGTTCATTGACCTCGTGCGCCACAGCGTCAAACACAATTCTTAACGATGTTGTTAAACTTTCTTTTTTGACAGCCATATGGGGTAAATAAAATATAGATCTTTCACATTCATCCTGTATACTATCAGGTTCAACTATTTCTATAATGCCTTGACTTGTATAATCCTGTATAATTTCACGGTATCTATCATAGAGATCCGGGTCATGCGTAAATCTTTTACATAAGCTTCGGAAACGTTGTTTCGCTAAAGAACAATTATCAGCAAGTTCATTATAGTCTTTTCTAAATGGAAGTTGTACTATGTAACGACCGTCTTTGAATTCAACAGTTTCATTAAATATTTTCATGGCCTGATCATTCTCTTGTAAAACTGGATCGTCTTTAATCCCAAGCCCCTCCAAATCAAAAAACAGTTTTAGTGTATCTTGTAACGAATCATTTTTAGTTAGAAAACAATATCTTTCCTGAGTAATTTCGCTTTCTTTAAGTTTACCGCAAGCTATCCACCCCAAAGACGACTCTTTAAAAAACAAATCATCATTTATTTTATACGTATTTTGTTTCAAAACCTTGAAAAAAATATCAGAACTTATTAATGCGTGCACTTCAGTAGCTTCATAAAATGACTCATCGGCTAATTTCAAAAAATGAGGAATCTCTATTTGCGAAATGTCTAAAGTAGTGGGCGGTGTGAGCCCCGTAATATTATCAACCACATAAAATTCAATTAATTCATTAAAACTAAAATCTTCTTTCGAAATGGATGTAGTTAATTTCCAATTAATGTTTTGGATCGATCCGTTTAATCCCGAAATCGGTGTTTTTATTTTCTCTTTTTTAATCCCTAATAAATCGCTCATATTTTTCTTTAAAACGCATACATTAGAAGCTGAGTCAAGGATCGCTTTCATTTTTATTCTCCTACCATCTGCACATGTAATAAATATTTCAGCAGTTGAGAGCAAAACGTATTTTTTGTTTTGTTTATTAGTGGCTACACTTAATACCGAAGCACTGGGATTTGATGGATTACTAGTAGAAGAAGAAGGAAGTGGCACGTGATCAACTTCACTTTGAGATCGCAAATGATTCATATTCATAGAATTCGAAGAAGAAATATTTGATTCAGTTTTTTTCAAATTTAATTTTGTACAAATTAGCTTAGAATGTTTTGAAGAGCAAGGACACCGATATGGGGAAATACATTGGGCTTTTGTATGATTTTTTTTCAGACATATTTCGCACAATTTATTAGCACGAATTATCTTTATTCTTTCATCAATGTCAAGATTTAAAAATAATGTGCAGCGAAAAATGGGGTGCATACCTTGTTTACAAAGAAAGCAATTTTTATTTTTATTATCGTTTTCAGACACTAAAAGAGTTTTTGGTTTAGAGGGAAACGTTGCGTGCTTTTTTATTTTAGTTTAGTATGAACAGTTTCTATCTACGGATAAAAGTACAGCTTCCCGTTGCTCTAAAAAGGTTATAAATTCATTGAAAGAGGGAATTTCTTTTGTTTTTTGTAACAATTCAAAGTTTTTACGAGATTCTTTATCGAGTTTTTTCAACATTATAGTTTGTAAAAATATATCAAATAGAGGATCTTGATTATATTTTAAAACCTTTAGAGCTCTTAAATTTTTATTCAAACACTCAATCATGGCGCGAATTTCTTCAGCATTTTCTTTTTCTATTTTCTTAAAATTCAAAATAGATTGAATGTGTATATCTACGACTAATCTTTTATTGTCATATCTTGAAATTAATGCTTCATATAAAGAAGTAAATGTATCGAAGGTAGAAGCAAATTCTTTCACTTCATTAGCAAGACAAGAATTTAAATAATATAGTTTCTGTGTTTCACTGAGTTGACAGTTAGAAGAAATTAAATCATCAAATTGATTTTTAAAACTAGAAAAATGTTCATATTTTCCAGTAAATATAGGAAGATTAATTGGAGGAATTTTTAATACAGTTTCTAAGTTATCATTTAGTTTATGATTATTCTCTGTCTTATTATTAGAATCAGAGTTCAATAGTTTATTAGAATTTATTAATTTTAAAATTCCTACCTCTAAATTATCCAACCGTTCATCACATTGATTCAAATCAGTATCGATGGTGTCAATATCACCAGGTTGAATGTCCAAGTTGTAGTATTCTTGTCGCAATGACTCACTTCTATTTTTTAAGACTTCTACACTTCTAAGTTTGACATTTAACTCCGTGATGTCATGCAGGTCATCAATTTGTAGAAAGTTTTCTAGGCGGGTAATTTTACCTTTAAATGAAGTTCGTGATCTATTTATGACATCCATAGGCTTAGCCATTGTTCTGGTTCAAACTCCGAAGTTCGACGGAGCCAGATGAATAGAAAAATTTTATAAGACGGACCACTCTTTCTTAAAAAGAGATGATTTTATTTTATTTCTTTTAATAATCGCTAAAAGCGATTTCAGAGAATTATTTTTAATTAGACGGAGCTACATGAGAGCCGTCTGTCATTGTGGAAGTTACAAAATCTTCTGCCGGTTGGGGCGCTGACGCACATGCGCGCCAACACACTGTATACATATATAAATATCATATTATAATATTGATAATTAAATTTCCTACTGTATTTACTAAACATCAGTAAAGAATTGAAAGTAAGTGCTACCATAAAAAACTGCTTTAATCAAAAGAGCTTGTAATTCTATCAGTTAAATTCATATACGAGAGATAAAAGAAGCTCAGCCCAAGCCCGACGCGGGCTGGTGTTTGCTTACAGAAAATTTTTTTTAAATGGGCTCGGGCTAACCATAAAATATTTATAAACTTCTTAACTGGTATAAAATTTTTTGATTTAGTTATGTAGTGAATTTAAAATTTATAAGGTATAAAAAATAACAGAAATCTATAACTTCTCTTTGGTTCTTTTGCTTTGAGAGGCTAACACTACTTTTCAAATGACTTTTAATTAGCTTAAAATTTTGATTTTCTTTTCTAATTTTTGTTTTAATCCTCTAGGAGTTTCAGTCAGTTAAATTTTTTTATTCATATTTTATTTTACAAGCTAGTCATAAAAAAGGTTTGAATGATTAATTTCCTTTTTTTAGATATCAAATGCTGAGTGGTGAGACAGCAAATTTAACCTTTTATCTCCCGTATATCTCAAGCTCTAAGTTATCCCATGAATCCTGCGCTTGTGTGGGTTCTGATTAAAATTCTTTGGGCTCGGCTGTATTTAGTTATCGGCTTTAGAACAATTTAAATAGAAATGATTAAATCGACTTACCCATCATTGGTCCCTATAGTATTGGACTCTGACATTTTCATAGACTAATCATTATTTTTCTTCTTTGTAATAAAACTGTAATCATTAAAAAGAAGAACGTTAATTAAAAAGACTAATAGTTGAAATGATCAACTTTTCAATTATCTATCAATTATCAATTAGCCTTTCACACAACATAAAACTATTGAATTTGCTTCTTGAAACAGAATTTCACTTTTTTTGAGATTTTACAGACTTTAATTATTTTAACAACTTTAAAAATTCCAACAAGAAATTAGTTGAAAATAAACTGAAATGAAACTACTTTTATACATATACAATTTGGGTTATGATTTATACATAGGCAACAACTCTGATAAACTTGACGTACTCAAAGTCTTTCCAATAATTTTCCAGAAGATGAAGTTAGTAATTTCTAGGAGTTCCAACATAAGGAGAGTTTACACTACATTCACATTTTCTATAAATATAACCAACTTTATCTTTTAAATTTTGTACAATTTAAAGACTACTGTTGTAAATTATGCACAAAATGGAAGTAATACACTTCATTAGGTTCAAAAACATGTTGGCCTTAATTTTTAAGATAATGTAAAAGAATTCAGTTAAGGAAAGGTTGTAATTATTTAATAACAACTTCACATTACTGTGCAGAGCATATTATGAAACAATTAAGCTAGGCAAATAAAACAAGTTATTTACATGCTAATAAGAATTGAGGGAATACCCTAAGCCAGAAAGATAAAAAGGAAAACTTCATTTTTCTTTCAAAATGGAGCATAATTATAATACACCTTACTTTTTTTTCCTCTCTTTTTTATTTATCCAAAAGTCCAAATTATTGGCATTTCTGTTAGGAAGGCTGCAACCAAAAACAATAATGCAAGAGCTGCAAAAGTAATTTAAAAAAAAAAAAAAAAAAAAAAAAGAGCTTTAGCTTGAGACAGAGTATACAAAAATATAACTTGTTTTAAAATTAATTAGTAAAGAAATAAAAGCAATTAGTTAAAAGTTAATTTTATATAGCTGAACATCAAAAATAAATAAATACAAATCACAACATCAAATGTAACTAAAAATATTGAACTTCATATTAAAATGTAGAGATTTTTCACTGACAGTTAAACTACTTTTTTCCGACAATAGTTTATAAATTAGAAACAATCTTCTCACTTATATAAAATTATTAGGCAATCTTTGTGGTACTTCAGGCACTACATAAAAATAATTAGAGATCATTTTTCATGAGAAAATCCAGGTTTAAGAATGATCAACAAAAACTTTTGTTTATTACTTGTATTTTAAGATAAATAAAAATAGTAAACTAATGGAAGCAAACTAAAATAAATAAAATCGTCAAATTATTTTCCAACGATCACACAAAATTTATCAATGAACACAACCACTAAAAACTTTTGTAAAATGGAAACGTTATACGCTATTTAATATAAAGAGTGCAAATTTAAAAATCCTTTAATTAGTTAAAAGTAAACACGTTAAATATCAAGGTCGATTAAAAATTAACAAAAAATACATCGATAATGAAATCAAAAACGCACCATGAGAAAAAAAAGATAATATAGGTGCATTGAAAATAGTTTTTTAATGATGTTTATAAACATATAATTTCTAAATTAGTTGAATGCACATCAAAAATATTTGTATCCAAATTATTAATTGCAGACGATATGCAATACTGGTCACAGTTACATTTCCCTTATAATCTGGTCTGGCAGGTAGCAATTCACAATTTTAAAGGTGAAGCTTGTGCGTTAGCGCAAATACATTTCAATGAAAGCCCTTTTAAAAAAATTGTCATATTAAATAATTACTGGTTAAATTTGAAATTTTAACGCAAATTAAAAACTACGTCACCAAAAGCTTTGATTTTCAATTGACGTTTCATAGTTGTCTTGGAAGGTAGTCATTTTATTTACGCCGCCCCAGAGCTGCACAATGGACTGACGGTGACGGTCTGGGAAACATTCCTGAGGATGATCCAAAGACATGCCAACACAATTTTGATCCTCCAAAGAGGGGATGGCTCCTCCACCTTGGTAGCCCAATGATGTGAAGTCGAGCACTTTACTCTAGAACAGTTTAATAATGACCGAAACTGCGCACCTTCGGCCCCTACGTTGGCTGATCAAAGTGGTCACCCTCCCGCTTACTGACTGCAGCCAGTAATGTTTGACATCGATGTCCTACTGGGAATCATGTCTTTACAATCATTTCACTGCAGGACCATAGTTGTCTTGGAATCATGCTCCGGCGACTAAAATTGATAACACTTTACTACAGATTCGATCTATAACTTTTGGTAACACTTCTTTTCTAAATATTTTGAAATAATATCTGCATTCGTTTCAGCTTATTTGAAGTCAAGCATTATTTTTCTCGACAGCAGAAAATAAAACTTCTACTAACGGTCCTACGTTTTCTTATTATTTCAGTAATATTTCTTATTTTTTATCCTAAATGTCTGAATAAATGTATTAAATTGAGATATTAAGAGAAAAAAATTACTCTATATATGGGTACAATTTTGTTAAAAAAAAAGAAAAGAAAGAAAAGAAAAGAAGATCGAAATAGAGGCAGGGAATTTTTTTTTTCCCTTCCCCTTCTGGCTACGATCAATAATTTAGAGTGTAAAATGCACATTTCATTTTCCTTTCAAAAACATGCAATAAAAACTGCAGGGGTACAGTTCTTTCTTTTTTAAGGAACTAATGTATGTTCTATTATTTCGAAAAAATTATCAATATTTAAGAATAACGAGATTTTCTTTCAATCCAACTTTCGCTTAGTCTGCCGATGGTTTGAAAGAGCTTGATGATGCTTTCTCCAATAATTAAATGAAGAACTTTTGCTCTTCATTAATGCGTTACGCTTCAGGCTCTTCAGTGACACTGAGGATGAATAAATTCATCATTAGCATCCAAGGCTGTTATCGAAAGATTGTTGAACCGTGACTTGAACTTACCTGTCAACATAAAACGAAAATAAAAACAAACCAAAAATCAAATATTCAGAGGGCGCTTTCCTCGCTGGCTATGAACTCGAGTGTTATTGCTCTTGATAACGGCTAATTATTTGTGATTCAACAAGAATTAAAAGCTTTTATATCATTATAGAGTGAAATTTATTGATGTGAAAATGAAGAACTTCAAGTATTTATGGATGTTTGATTTCGTAGATCGTTTCTGCTGCAACTTGTTATTCCTAAACCTGATGGAGTCCGGCTGGTAAATGCTAAATTTACCTGACAGGTCTATCGGAATTTACCTCCATCTCATTATTGCAGGTAAACAAATGATTTTGTTTAGTATATTAAAAAAATTGCTACGTTTAACTAAAGAAGCAATTCAAAGTTGCTAATGATGCTCAGGATTTATGCTTCAGCAATTTATTTTTCTTTTTAACATTATTTTAAGCCTGAATTACTCTAGCGTATCTTGGTATTTGAAGATTCGCCTGAGGATATCTAAAAATATGCTGATATTATTTTTCCATTATTGATTTTTTCTTTAATATTTAGCGAAAGATATTTTAAAAAATAGTTTTTGTATTAAATGCATAAGTTATTATAATGAAATGATTAAGTTTCGAATGATACAAAATTATTTAGTAGTGCTCTTAGGTAGTAGAATGCTTGAAAAGCATAATTAGGATTAAGTTCTTTTGAGTAAATTAATTTTTAAAAAGATCATTATATTTTATAGTTATACTTTTCTTGGGGGCGATTATCCTAACTACTTCAAGGTAATGATGATTTAAGCAGTTTTTAAATCTCAAGTATTATCGATATAGTTTATTCTATGAAATTTAAAAATGTCATATTTAAAAGATGTTTCATTTTACTTTGATTCATCACGTGTGTATACTTTTAATAGTTCTTTTTATTTATTTATTTATTTTATTTTTGGTAGTGAACTTGGGGTTCAATATTAAAATAAATTGTTCACTGTGTTACTTGCGAGATCTTTCTTATTTTTTTTATGTTAAATAAGTGCTATTATTGCTATGTTAAAAAAGTATGTATTATATGGTTGAAAGTTTTTTTATTGTCCTATGATTTTTTAAATTTTCCCAGTGAGATTATATTGAATGATAATTTTTAGGTATATTATAAATAATTCAAATTCATCATTTATAATACAATGTTTATATCATAAGAGATATTAGATGTAGTTTATTTTTCAAATTTTAAAATGTTTTATTTTGAAGAAAGTTTTTTTTTACTGATATTGTACTGTTTTGATTCATATCATCTTGCTTCCTTTGGAAATGTACTTGTCACCTTTATAATACCAGTATGGAAATAATTTGCAAGATCCAGATTTCTATTTCTAGTTACCAATTATAAGTTTTAAATTACTGCCATTATTTTGGTTGGTGTTGAATGATTAATAAAGTTTTCCTAAATAATTATGTTGAAATATGACCGAAGCATTATTCGAGTTTTTAAGATCTAAATGATATAAGAAAAGAAGAAAGCAATTGAAATATTTCAGTATGTTTGATAGATGCTTCAAAGATTAAAACTGTATTTGTACCTATATTTTAAATTATGCAAGAAATTAAAATGCAAATAGGTTACATTAAGTTATTAAAAAAAATCAAGGCTAAGATAGTCCATAGATACTTTCTCAAAGAATAGCTTAAAATAAGGAAAAAAGTTCTATCATATAGATATGGATAGATATAGATGTTTTGAAATTTCAAAAATGTGTTTGTTATTATTTAAATTATTTCTAATCAATTTTAGTTATCAATAAAATGCTGTGTATCAATATTTTAGACACCAAATTGAACTTTTTAATAATATATATCATGAAAGTTTTCCTTATCAAAGTTTTAAGAAATAAATCACTAAATCATTCAAATAAATTTTTTACAAATTGGAATTTATGAAAACATTTTTAATTTGAAGGGAAGGAGACATTCTTTTTAGCAATTAAAATATTTTTTTTTCGGAAAAAGAACGTCAAAATTATTTGTCTGAAAGAGATTTTAGGTTGCAAAGGTAGACAAATTTAGATTGTGACATAAAAAATTAGATGTTCTTTTCACTGAACTGTTGCACCATCTACAATCATCAAGTTCCGGAACTGTAAAATTTTTTAAAAAATTATGAGATTTCTTGGGGATGATTACGAGTTGGACCCATAGAGCTCTGTGTTTTATTATTTTTGTTTCTTAAGGACTGCTGCCCAGAGGACACAATGACTTGATGATTATTTTGGCGTAGATAACTACACTGAGATTTTCCCTATATTTTTAATTTATCAAAAAAAATATTTTTTAATTTAAAAAAATGAAGCAATATTGAAAAATAAAGCAATATGATATTTAAAAAATAAAGCAAAAGTAAGTTTTGGCAGTGAAATACTATTTATAAGTGAAATGTTTTTTGATTTACCATCTTGCGTTTTAATGTTATTGTTGGTGTAATAAAAAATTAGTTTGCTGTTTGATTGATGAATGGGTAAATTAGTAACGCTTGAAACAGTAAAAATGTAAAGCTCTGTTGTTTTTTTTTCTCCCAGAAATTCATAATATAATATTGTAAATTAATAGGGAAAAAATAACATATTTTGATATATTTTTAGAATTGCTTGTGAAACGTGAGCTGAAGCTGCACAAGGATTAAAGATGAAGGTTATGCTTTATCCATTACTTTACTGGATTGGGTAAGTGAACTCAAAATTAATTGTATAATTGAATTATTATGTTCAATTATTATTTCTTTCGTAAAAAAAGTATCATTGTAATAATATGTTATGAGCTATCTTGATGTCAAAAACTGGTTTTGACATAACTTTTGTAAGTTTCTGACTTGATGTCGAAATCTCACAAAAATATGAGGCAAGTTGCTATTCTCTCATTAGAGAAATTTTATTAGAAGTTAAGCTGCTTAATTGTTTAAATTATCCACAATATTGTGCAAAAAATATAGCCAAGAAACTATTACTGCTTTTTCAGAAAACATACTATTTATACTTAAAGATCAGGGATTTCCAACTTGCAGGAAGCCAGGGGCCGCAACTAAAAACACCAGTCAAATGGCGGACCGCAACTTCATTAAAATTTTATATAGGACTCTGTTATATTTGAAGGGACATAAAATACTGTCAGATTTTTATCAAGTTGTACAAAAAAAAAGTATTGAATTACAAATTAAAATAAGTAGATTGTGCCGTTGGTATGTTAAATTTCACAGAAACTAAGAAATTAGGTTTTTTTTAAGCGAAAGAAAAGTATTTTAAACCCATACAGATTTTTTACGACAATTATCCGCAAAATAAATAGAGAACTAATATATTTTAGTTTGCGAGCCACAAAAAAAAAGGCTCGTCAGGCAGGGCTGCCAGTTGGTAACTATTGTTATAGTTATAGGTCATTATTATTTGATATGTTATAACTATTAAGTTAATATTGCAAAATTAATGACCATGAGTTATTGATTGTTATCTATCTAAATATTAATTTGTCAATAATTGTCTGCTCTTAACTTGTGAAAATCTTTTTGATTTTCAATATTTGTAGCTTATATTTACAGTGAGCAGAAGAAAAAGGAAAAATATATCAACCTATAACTTTCGTTTCGTTCTAATGATCCGGTTTTCATGTACTAATGGTTCCTGAGGATGACCTTATAATTGCAAAAAATAATTGTTAATAATTATTTGTTATTCTTTTTTATTATTTAATTTAATTGTGAATGAAACGATTTTGAATTATAAGATGTAATTTTTTTGTGCCAGATTAATCTACGTATTTTTTCATTGCAAAATCTAAAGTTTCAACTGTTTTTATTTAGTAGAAGCCGCGAAAAATTTTAATTAATTGTTTAAAAAATAATAATTTGGTGACAGTGAAGAAATATTTAAGTGAGGTGATAAATATTTAATTGTACATAACTTATGAGAAACCTGACTTACGCTCGCAAAGTGTAAAATTTAATTCATATTTTTTTCACTAATAAACAATTGCTAATCCTTTTTTTTTAATTATAAAATAAAATGTTTTTTTTTTTTTTTATTTGTCTAAAAATTTATTCCTAATTTAATAAAGAGATTTGAATAAAACATTTTATTGACTAAAATGCATTTTATTCAAAGAATGTCGAGCTTTATAAAAGCTTGTTTCTGACAGAATGTGATAATACATCAGCTTTTTTTAATTTTATTTTTTTGATTGTTCTTTCAATAATTGATACAATTTCAATAATATACAAACGTTTGCATAGATTTGGAATAATATATTTATCAATTTCTTAAATATATATGTTTTATAATTATTTATACGAATACATAGTCAACATTTTTAAGCGTCTTTAAATTTCTCAACATCTTATATATCATTTTAAAATAAATTTTTTAATTATCTATCCACTCTTAAATATATATGTTTTATAATTATTTATGCGAATACATAGTCAACATTTTTAAGCGTCTTAAAATTTCTCAACATCTTATATATCATTTTAAAATAAATTTTTTATTTATCTATCCACTCGTGTTTCGTAGAATTATTTTACCAACTACGTAATTAAATATTAACATTTGTCAAAATCTCATTTTTTGCGCTTCTACGTGTATTATTTTCCCATTAATATACTAATCAATTGTTTTAGTACTATTAATTTAAGTTTTCCTTTAAGGACACATTTTTATTAAAAGAAAACTGAGAATCATTGGTAGCTAGCTGAAAATTAAATCTTGTTAAGAAATTAAGAATATTCTGCTGATAAAAAATTTTCAATTCGAACAATTCACTAAATGTACTATTCATGCAAAAAATGGAGAAGATGAAATTTCTAATCCTGCTAAGGTGATAATTCTTGGCCTCTTTTTGGACGGCGCCAAATGTATAAAACTTCCTGGCATCCTAAATTTTTATTTAATTTATTCAAAATATTGATTGTCAGTAATCCAAATATGTAAAAAAAAAATATATATATATATGTTTATTCAGAGAAAGTTTGTTTTTGTGCCTGATTTCACAATTTATTTAATAGTTAGCACTAATTGTCATATTTGAATTCAATCCGTAAACCTTAAAGATTGGTACTTAGTATGTAAAAATCCAATCATTAGGTTATTCATGGTGATCTCTCTCTTTTTTTTTTTGGCTTACTGTACATGAACATTATCTATAAATCATGATAATAATACACCTCCTAATTAGTAAATTGATTATAATTTACAAAAAAAATGTAATTATGGCTGAAATCTATTATTAATTTTTTTTTTCAATAAATAAATTCAAGTGTTTAAGTTATTATCAATATTTAGTATGGTTATTATAAATTTCCTAATGCTGTTTAAGTTTAGAAATTTTTTAGTTTTGTTATGTGAGGTGCCTTCAATTGTCAGAAGCCTCAATTGTCAAAAATTGGATAATACTGTCTGTAAGAGTAATTTAATCAGGGTCTACATGATTTAAATCACTTGATTTTTTTTTAAATCATCGATTTTGATAGATTTTTTTTCTTCATAAAGATCATTATTTAATCTTGATTTAAGTCAAAAGAATCTGATTTTTTTACGGTGTATAAAATTTTTATGTAATTATATTCTTATTGTAATGAGGAAAACTTCTTCAGAAATTTCATCAATTTTACGTTATGGATATTTATTTCCTACTCACTGATTCCTATAGGATCCTTCTCGATACTGCTTTTCTAACAGTGATTCAGGGTTGTAACAGCTGCTCAAATTGCTTCTAACTTCTCCAACAAAAAATTTCTTCTTCAGCTTTTTCCAAAATTCCACTTTTCTCCAAGTTTGGTTCAATCATCTCCAAGACTCTAATAATATTCATTAAACAAAAAGCAGGGCTTTGGCCCGATTCGGCGCAAAAATTCGGCACCACCATGTGCAAAAATCAGTTTTGTTGCTTCAAAACAATAAGCATCATTCATTTTCACTACAAGCAATGTCTATTAACTTACGTAGTTAGGTACGTTTTTCTCTATCAAATCAAGCACATCAGGAAGTTATTACTAAGACAACAAAATTTACTTGTCCAGTGATTCTGCTTAAGCATTATAATCAGGGTGTATAAAAATCATGATTTTTTTTAAAAAATCAAAAAAATCGGATTTTTTTGATTTTAATCGGATTTTTTTGATTTTAATCATGATTTTTTTATAATTTCAATTCTATGGAATATAATCAATTTTGTGTACCATAGATTTAAAGTTGTATTGTATTACTATTGATACTTATGGTATACATTGGAAATAAACATTACTAACCATTATCAACAAAATATTTCTTAATAATTTAAAAGCAAAAGGTGAAATAAGAAATAAACAATGACAAAGTGATTTCAAACTACAAATCAAGAAAGAAATTGTTTATCAAACAATGTGTGATAATTATTAATTCTACATCTACAATATCAAATTATTTAAACAATCATTTAATTAGTTTTATTTAAAGATTTAAACATAAGGACTAATTTAGCTGCCTTTTCTACACCCAATTGATTCCGTAGTTTAGTATGTACAAGTCCAAAAGTGGAAAACATCCTCTCTATCCCTGCAGTTGTTCCTTTTGCAGTACATAACAACTGTATTGCGTCAAACTCTTTTTGACCTACACAGTTCTTTAGAAGCGCAATTGATTTCCACCATTCCAAGATGTTTAAAGATTCTAGAGATTCTTTATCAAACAAAGTTCCATTAAACGGAGGAGAGCGTACAATGAATTTTAGCAAAATACTTAATAAGGAGGTTTCTCCATACTTTTCTTTAATAAAGTTTACAGCTTGATCTTTTTCATTTAGTGTTAAACATTGTACTTCAGAATTAGGATCCAAGAGGTAAGCTAGGAAATGAGCTGGTGTTAACGCTTGTTCATATCGTTTAGTAAAAAAATTTTTGCAGCAATTATTATTAGAATCTTTCAGAGTTTCCTTTAAATTTTTCCAGATGTTGACAACATTTGATAAACTACAATTATCTTTTTGCATTTTATCTAATGCTACAGAAATGGGTTTTAACATTAAAAGCATATCTTCTGCATTTCTTTTAATTGCCATATTCATGACTTTTGACCTGATATTGGTGTCGATATCATATAAATATAATATGTAAACTGTTTTTAAAAGCAAATGAGTCACATTGAAAGTAGAAATGTTGAATTATATGAGTGAGATCTTAGAAATATATAGAACAGTCTACTTACTTGTTTATGTTTGAAACTTAGAAAAATATACAAAAAATGTTCAAGACTATACACAAAATTGTTTTTTTTGTGATTAAAATCAGTGATTTTTTTAAAAAAATCATTTGATTTAAATCATGATTTTAATCATTTGATTAAAATCATTTACACCCTGATTATAATACCGTCAGATAAGCCAGAAATTGTAGAGGGGATGCAAAAAATAAATTATGACACGTCCCTTGGGGCAAGTAACTCTCGATCAGGGAAAAAATAGCACACCAGTAGATGTATGTTAGCAAAATCGTAAGCAAACTTTAAATACATATGAACAATAATCATTTTTTTAATCAATTTCTTTTCTAACTTTTTTAATTGCTTTCTATAGTATCAAATTGCATTGTTGCTTTTACTTTATGCAGGTGTTTGATCAATCTCAATGAATTGTAATCCTAATTAATCAATCCTTAGTTGTCCAAAACTCTTCATGTATTAAAATTCTTTGCTTTTCTACCAATAGAGAGAAGAATTATGAATGTGCCTATTGGATGATAGATTAAGGGGTAAAGAATAGTTTAAATAGAAATTCACTTTTCATAAAAGAGGTGCCGAGAAATATGGAAGTCTTGTGGACTGAAACATGTAGTTTTCAAAGTCTAGCAGAATCACTGTTGTCTTGATATAATGTATTAAAAATATTGGAATTGAAAAAAATCTATAAATGATGAGGATTGACTCTTAAAATCGATGCAAATAGAGCAAGTCCAAGAGTAATACTTAAAAATGCGACACATCACGTGTTGTGATAATATCGTGTTTTAAAATCCAAATTAGGAAGAAGAAAAAAAAGAAAAAAACGGAAGTGACCCTAAAATGTAAAATTACTGGGGAATCAGACATGTCAAAAAAGTTATTCTTGAATTAATCATTGACAAATAGTCGCTACTCAAATACAAAGTTAGAGTGTCTAAATATAATTCTGTGACATATATTATAGAGACTATTAAAAAAACTAGGAACAACATAAAATTTGTAGAAAATGTTCGGAAAATGATGTGGATTTTTTATGGAACCATCACGAATCCAGCAGCTCAAAAAGTGATAAATAATTGAAATTCAAAGTTTGCATATTGTCATAACATTGTATTAAAGATATCATAATTTGAGAAACCCTGTAGAAATGAGCAAAAGACAACAAACATGGCTATGCATCCCACAATCCTCTTTTAAAATTAACTCTGCACTGAGTCTGCAGAAAAAAATTCTAAAAAATTATTTGTTTATTAAGTAATTCTTTGTGTTTCTATCAAATTTTTTTATTTAATGCATTATTTTCTAAGCTTTGTTAAATATGGTATAAAATGGTAATTTATGTGCTCACAATTGCCCAAAAATCTAATTTTACAAGCAATTTGCTTCTCTGACTATAAAGACAATTTGTTCCAAACTGTACCAAAAACCAAATTTATTTGCTCGAAAACACATTTTTTCTGCTCTAAAATGCTGTTCCATTTTATGCTGCTGTTCCATCCCTAGTGTGCAAAAATAGGAGAGCAATGTCCTGAGGCAAACAGCCGAAGAACGAATCCATTTGCCACTGAAAGGCCATGAAAGTCAAGTATTCTTGTGGCATTTAATGTCTTTAACATATTATTCTGCTACTTACATTTGAACTTTTATAAACGGGAAGATTCACGAGGAGAATAAGTTAAAATTGATTGCTTCTTCTTTGCCAGAAAATGATATCAATTAATAGATAGTATTTTGATGCTAAAACTCGAAGGCAATATTAATTTATCTATATCCAATTTAATGTTATGCATTAAAGAAAACAATATTAGTTTACCTTCTGTTTTTGATTATTAAGTTATTAGATTCTTTGGATTACAGGACTTTTTTTCTTTTATTGGAAATCAAAAAATGAATTTCTATTTTTTTTTCAGGAAAAAATTAGCGATTTCCAATCAAATCAATCTTGAGTTCCTGTCACCAGTGTAAAGTGAGGAACCCAGATACTGTTCTTAACTTCAAAGATGAGTAATTTTACAGATGAGTGGTGAGATGGTTATGAAGAAAACATGCCACTTTATTATTTTTATATCTGTTTGGTCATTGGCTGTTTATTCGGGTATGTTACTATCTTCAATATAATGTTTGTATGTTCAATATTCAATACAAAATTCAATATTTACTGACTTAGTTTTAAGGTTTATTAAGCGGCGCACCATTTTTTTTAATCAAATAACACATAATGTATTACATTTATAAAATTCACACTTTCGAGAACCATGTATGATGTTCTTAAAGTGGTTAAAAGATATTAAGTCAGGGGTCTGTTTAGAAGAAATTTGGGTCCGTTAACGGACCCTTCAAAAAATAATTTATCTTTTAATCGGACCCTTCACAAATTTGTTTATCTTCATTATTGCTTTGTTAATCGAATAAACCCTTCCCACAGGGTGGAGGAAAAGAAAGGCAAATGTAAACGAACTAAGTTTTGTTTTTGGCTGGCGCTTCTTCCTTTATTCGTCCGAAATTAATATTCTGCTTTCAGATTATATACCAAATATTTGTATGTTGCATCTCTAATTCAGTAGCACCAGTTGCTGTTTATTTTTTTAAAATGTAATTTTTTTTTAAAATTAAAATTTTACAGTGTTGAGCATAATCTTGTATCTCTTTACAACCCCTATTTAGAAACTCCTTGAAAAAGTTATTTGCAATAACAGGACCCTATTTGCCCAAATTCACAAAAGCAGGACCCTGGTTGAAAGAATGTGACTTAGCGTTTATTTTAAGATAGCAAAAATATCATTAGTTAATAAATGAAGCAAATGCACAATAGTCTTATTAACTGTTTTTTAATCATCAATGAATTTTCTAATTTATCGATTTTCATCTTTTTCTTTCTCTCTCTCTTTTTGACATTTGATGCCAGCTTTTAAATTTTTAAAGCATATTGCTTATTTTTGTTGTTGTTTTCACACTTGTTATTTCTTAATTATTTTATGATCCGTAATCTATGTTTAAATAAATATTAATTATTTTTACACCTACAGGCATAATTCAGTTGGAACCAGAGTACACTACATCGCTTCTTGGTGAAGATGTTATACTCCCCTGTACATTCTCCTTTCCTGAAGGTGCACCTGTACCTTACGTTGTGCAATGGCAAAAACAAGACGTGAAAATACCCATCTATATTTGGTATGATGGATATCCACCTCATGCTGGTGAAGGATATGAGGGCAGAGCCTCATTGGCTGGGCTAGCTTCCTTGAACTTAACTGCGGTCAGAGAGGCTGATCAGGGCTGGTATGAGTGCAAAGTATATTTTTTAAATCGACCTCCCGATTCTCCTAAGAATGGTTCCTGGGTTCATCTTGATGTTCTAGGTATGTTATAATTACTGAACACTTACATGCAAATCATTCAAAACTATGCTTTTAAAAAAATTATTGAATTTTAAGACAATATGACCATAAAAGAAAAATTAAAATTTTATCTATTAGTTGATATTGTCCTACTGGGAGAAATCAACAAATTCAATATATATAGAAAATAAGTGCTGAATAGGGATTTTATAAAATAGCAAAAATAATAGCTATCCATCAAGCAATATAATTTGGTCTGATTGTTTGACTCTTTTTTTTTTTTTTACTGAGATCCCCTGGTGAACTTATGTTTTAAAATTTTATTATTTATTCCAAATTTAAATTTCTATGCAATAAAAATTTTCGTAGTAATTGGCGCAAGAAAATAATATTTGAAAAGTATTTTATTGTGCAGAGTAATTTGAAGACTTAAAATTCACAAGTTGTGAAATATTTGATAAATAGACATTTGAAAAGAGATATGGAAAGAAATTTAAAATGTCTTGATTTTTTTAACTTACTTATTTTATTTTATTTACTCTGCACTTTTTTCTAGCTATAAAAGTATTTCTGTTAACATTTTAACAGCTTTTTTATTAAAAACAATACTTGTTATTATTAAAAGAATTTTTTTTTTAAATAAAAAAAGAATAGTGTGTGTCTAAATAATTTATATTTCTTAAATACCTAGCACCTAACTAATCCACTTTTATTTTTCTAGCACCTCCCCATTTTAAATTAAAACCTGCTGACACTGTTTATGTAAAAGTGGGTGAATCTGTCACTCTCAGCTGCGAAGCAATCGGAACACCTCTTCCTGTTGTCTCATGGTTTAAGGTTTGTTTGCTCAAGTATTTGATAAAATAGCAAGATTTTTTTTAAAATTCTTAATTTGTTTTAATGAATGCGTAAGATTTGTTTTCAATTGTCCGTTATTGCACACTTTGAAAGTACAGTATACTTTCAAGTTTAATTTTTTGCTATGCTTTTTTGCTGCTTTACTTTATTAAAGCTTGTTATTTAAATATTGCATTTCTTAGTTAAAAAGAAATTTCTTTTACTTTCCAGGACATACGTTTTAGATTGTTTTTATTTTCAAAAAAAAAAAAAAAAAAAAAATTCTCCTGTTTTCTTTTCCCTTTTTTTTTCTTTTTAAATTATCAACATTGATGATCCTATGTCTATGTAATTAGTGCATTTTGTGGTTTTGGTGCAATGACACAAATCTTGTTTGTTCTGTGAGAAAGCAGCTAATTCTTTTTTTTTTTTTTTTTTTATTGAGTTCAGAATGGAAGAGCTTGCTGGAAGAAGCTAAACATTTTTGAAATTTTTTTTTAAATATTTCTTCAGTATCTTTATCTTAATTTAGTCATATTAAAATGTAAATTATTTTATTTAAGCATCTATTTTGACTTTTTTTTGCAAAGTTATTAAATTTGAGAACTCTCAATAGGTTGAAGTATTAACTGTCTTTGAGTGGTTTAAAAATAGGAAAAGATTGGTAACAACTGTTAACATTAAACTTAGAAAGCATTTCTTTGGCTGTATGTTATAATACCAATAATATAATTGCTAAAGACATGAACAGTTCAAATAAGTTAAGCTAGTTAAAAGTTTGCATACAAGAAATAAAAGCAAGGATAGTCTTTTATTTCTTTACACTAACAAAAGAGCAATGATCATCTTAAACATTCAATGTTGAAACTAATTTGCCTAAATTTATTAAAATGTAATGGATTTAATTTAGATTTAAAAATTAATCATTTGATTTAATTATAGAGATTGTTATGCTATGATTTAATTATAGAGATTGTTATGCTATGATTTAATTATAGAGATGACATTATAAGAAACTCTCTCAAGTTGAGCAGAAAGTGCCAGTTTATAGTCTTTACAAAAGATAAAAACAGCATGAGTATAAAAAACCTGTTTTTAAATTTTAGCCTAATTATTAATAATTTTTCTTTTCTTAATTCAAACTTTAGTGTGTGTTCTTAAATTCTTCTCTTTAAAATCAATTTATTTAATTTAGGACAATCTACCTGTTCAAACATCTGCATCTTTACAAATTACAGCATCTGAGCTACGTATAAGTAATATTCAGCAGACGGACATTGGGGACTACTTATGTGTTGCTCGCAACAAAGAAGGAAGTGTTAATGCTTTAACCAAAGTTATAGTTGCAGGCATGTGCATATAGTTTTCATTCTTTGTGATTAAACAATTTGAAATCATATTTAAGAGTTAAAATGAGGAATTTTAAATTAATGTATAGCATGCTTTCTAACACAGTTTTTGGTTATTTTGTGTAAATAAACGGACCACTCTGAATAATTTTTTCTCTGATCTAATGATCGTATTGTCTGGTTCTAAGACTCAATCTTAATGGTTCGAGGGGCTGACCTTAAATATGCTAATTAACTGCAGACTATATTTTAAGTTATAAAATCAGACACAAAAACGTACTTTCTCTGAATAAACATACCTTTTTCTTAATGGATTCAGATTTCTAAACCCCTGAAATATATAGAGTAGATGCAATTTCGGAAGCTTGGCCCCTACAGTTTAGTCTGGAGAGTAGTCCAAAGTTTGAACCCGTTAATGTGAATTTTATTTTTTACGTATTTTGCCATATCTGGAGAACTTTTTAAGTTAAGAAAAATTTTTGCACATAATTATAAAATTTGTCTATCCAAAAATAGTCACGGATAAATTCATAGTCACAGGTTTTTATAATAAATATGTGATTCGTATTTATGCGTTTGTAATATCAAACATTAATTTTCACATTTATATGTGATTTATAGACTACACATTGTGATCTGTATTCATGCAATCTAAAACTTTTCCACAGTTATTCATATTTACATCATTTAAAAATGAAATGTTGCAATATGTATATTTGTGTTTTTAGAATCCAATATCGCTATTCATATTTGTGCGATTCAAAAATCCGTTATCGTGATTCTTGTAAGAAGTAAGTTTTTTCTTGAATTAGTTACTGTAAAGGTGTGATATTCTGCATTAGAAAATTTAGTTTTGAATATTAGTTCAGAAAATGATAGTAAATATGAAACAGGCATGGTATATAAATTGATAACAATTTATTCACATAAAATTTTTAGGGTTTTTCACTTTGTGTCCCAATTACCCCTGATTAGCATATTTGATGTCATCCCCTCGATCATAAAGATCTGATCATTAGATCAAAAGCTATTTAGGATGGTCTTCTTTTTTCGATCTATATTTAATCCATAAATCCACTATCCTTAATCTACATCTGCCAACTTTTCTGTTTTAGCCTGAAGATTTTTCCTTGTGTGAGCAAAATTTGTAATTTAATTTTTATTTTTCTATTTAATGAATGTGTTGTAAGAATTTTTTGACTGTCATAATATAATGTTTAATTAATTTTAAAAAAATATTAGAATACTTGATATTTACTTTTTATTGTGTTCAGTGTTAGAATTGAAAAAGTAAACAAATAAAACTTAACTAATATTTATTTTTATTTCATTACAATTTATTTTTATAGAAAAATACTCCCCTGAAATTATGATATACTTGGCAAGCATGCATGAATATAATTTTATCCAACCTATCCTGTATTATGTGATGTTTTCCGTGAAAAGAAAGGTTTGAAATCATATTTTATGTACTGAAAACAAGTTTAAAAAAAATTATAGTAAATAAAGTGTCTTCTATCTTTAAAAAAAGGATAAATACACCATAAAAAGATTGAAGTGGGTTAAGTAGGTTGAAAAATTCTTTAGAAAAATGTTTAATTGAGGTATATGTCACATAAAAAAATAATTTAGTCTAGCCAAATACATAATTTTATGAACTTTGTATTGATACTTTGATTTGTGACATGATTTTCTGAAATGAATTTTTTCTCAGAACTACATCTTGTTATATTATACAAGCACAATTTTCTACTAAATGATTGATTTGCTTCCGTAATATAAAATACTGGCAGTTTTTCAATTTTTAAAATCTCAATATTTGATGTAATTATTCAAATAATGAGGATAATAGGATTCTTCGATGTATTTATAAATGAGGCCAAAAATGCTCATGATTTTTTGGTCTATGTCAAAAGTGTTATTTTAACTTTGTATATATTTTTTTTTCTGAAAAAGAAAAAAAAAACCTAGTATAAGCCTAGTAAAAAACCTAGTTTTACAAAAAAAAAAATAAAATCATTAATTATTTTTTCTAACCTTTGTAGTAATAAAATCTCTGTTTAGTGAATATAACAGTCATAATAAACACTGAAAAGATAAAATAAACTGTTTAATATTAATTAAATTCTTTTTTTTTTTTTTTACTAAAAGCATAAAATGTCTTACAGTTAATTGATATTATAAATCATTTATTATTTTGTCTCAATGGTGTTAAAATGTAACCTGATTTTGAAATACTATTTCATAGGCCCTGCTGTAATTACTGGACCTCCTCGCAATACAAGCAAACTGGAAGGTGGAAAAGTTGAATTTATTTGTGAAGCTAAAGCTTTACCTGCAAACATAACACACAAATGGTATCATAACGGCAATGATATTAGCCAGCTTTCATGGTTAGAAAGTCGCTCTCTCATACGAAAAGATGGCCTCCTTTTTATTAATCCATTAACAGCTGAGGACTCTGGTCTTTATACTTGTGAAGTATCAAATGGAATAGGAAATCCAGATTCTGCATCTGCGTTTCTAAGTGTTGAATGTAAGTTCAATTAGTGTGTCAGTTTCATTCCAGTTGGTGCATATAAATGTTTCTAACCCCAAATTTTCTGATGTACTGTGCAGTTTGAAAATAATATTGGCTTGCATGGTCTATAGCTGCTAACTCTCCGGCATTTTGAAAACGTTTTCTACATGTACGCCCTATTCTCCGCCCTTTTGCACTGAACCTCAAATCAGCATTTTGAAAAATAACTGAAATTTTTTATCATCCGAGAACTACTTATGTCTGTGTGTCTTTGAGTGAGGATGGGTTTCCATGCCTTGCTAATACAATGGCATTAATTTTCACTGTGTTTCATCCCAATTTCAATCAATGTTTTAGGTCTCTAAATAGTTAAAAATATGAGATAATAAGCCTCTAGAATAAAATAAATAAATAAATAAAATACAGATAAAGTACCCCCTAATTTTGACGAAAATTTCTGAAATGTTAAGGGGGGGGGGGCAAATAAGTGATACTGAAGAAAATGCATTTTGTTGTTTTAAATAAATCAACTATATTTGATATAGTTCAATTAAATATGAATCGCAAAAAATAAACAAAAAAGTAAAAATAATTATAGCAAAGGAAAGTAAATATAAGCATAAATTAGTAAATCTAACTTACCTTCTACAGCAATCCTTTATTTTTAAATCTTGGTACGATTGCGGTACTTGCAAATAGGTGAAAAAATAATAAATATGGACGACAACCTATTTGATAAAAAGAAAGATAATATATTTATATACATTAATCAGAATCCGAAAGAAATATCAGAGTCATTGTCCAAAATAAGATCAACACACTTTTCATCCAGTTCAATATTTTATTTCCTCAATCTATTGATATTTTTAAAATTTTTTTAAGGCAACTAATCATGCTTGTTTACGTAATGAAAAATTTTGTAAAAATGCCGACTTTTATGCTTATCAATGAACAAAGCTCATAAATTCATTTGAAATTTAATTAAATTTTTTTATTTAGATATAAATTCAATTTTTATATTTGTATTTAAAAGTAAAGTTTAAGAGCTACAGGTTACCTAATACTTTTTTTTAATGAAAGCTGTCTATCAATAGTCGCCTGTGGTGCAATTGTAGCATGATTTAAGTAAAAAAGTTTATTAGTTTGCTTATCTATTTTACCCCTTTGGTATATGTTTTTTTTTTAAATATTTCTTCATTTATTTTGTATTTAAAAATAATTATTTGTGTTCTTGAAGATCTGTATTTGTTTAACTTTTTGATATGATTAAGATGCTACGGAATTATCACTGAGAATCACTTGATATAATTCAATGTATCTGTTTTTCTAACTAGTTTCTGTTGTGCTTACTCTCTGTTTCTGATTTTTAATTTGCAGATCCAGCCAGAGTTACATATTCACCAACTATACAGTACCTTCCATCAGGACTCTCAGGAATTCTCCGTTGTTATGTCCAAGCGAATCCTCCATTTCAGTTCATCAACTGGACTAAAGATCGTAGACCCTTTGACCCTAATGCTAATCCTGGAGTAATAACTCTTAATAATGGTTCTTTGCTGTTTCAAAGAGTGAGCCATGAGCATCAAGGACGATACCGTTGTACTCCTTATAACATTCACGGTACAGCTGGTACATCTAATATTATGGAGGTATTAGTCAGAGGTGAGATTTTTTTTCTTATCTTTTCATTAACATTTATCTGAACTGAAAATTAATATGGTCCATAACCATTAAAATCTGACTTGGAACATCGAGAAATTATAATGAGTTGTATCTCGTAGCAGCGACCAATCGTTGCTGATCGATTAGTTTTTTTATCTCTGTTTCTTCATAATTTTAAAAATTATATATTGTTTGTAATTTTTCATCTAATTTCACGTAAATATTTTTTTCACTATTAATAATCAAAATTCATTTGAAATTCAGCTCTATTTTTAAATAATTCTGTTTATGATATTGCTACCTTAGGTACTTAAAATTTATTATTTATCAAGTATTTCAAATCTTGACAATCTTCAATATATCAAAGTTGAAGTGAGATTCTTAAAAAAATTGTGATATCAAAGATTTAGAACCTATAAATTGGTAAAATTTTTAATTCTATTGGTTAAGTAATAATTGTGTTTCCATTTAAAAAGTTTTATAATGCATATTTAATTTCTAAACTGAATAACAGTGACATTAAATTATTTATGAAAAATTATTATGACTTATTGTTCTGAAACTATTTATACGAATACATTATTTAGTGATATCGAGTTCACATTTTGCTAGTTTATAAAATTTAGTTTTATTTGCTAGTGTACGAAATTACCCTGATGAGCTGTTTACTTGTCTAAATATTTCCAAAGCACTAAAACTTTTTTTTAAAAATTTTCTCTGGGAAAATATTTTGTAAAAGCAAGAAATGAATTTGTCTAAAAGTGTTTTTTTTCTTCTATTATCTTAATAACAGATGCTTATTATCTTAATATACTTTCTTTGATTATCTGAATTGCAATGCCATCTATTATCTTAATAGAAAATGGAATTTTTTGTAAAATCGAAAAATGTACCATTGTGAAGTTTGCTTGAACTGTATATTTTCTAGGTTAATGTTCTTTTTAGAATTATCTAATTCTATATTTTCTGTTCTATAAAAGTATTTATTATGTAACTATTTGTACTAATGAAACTGCTACATATTTTGCCTCTCTTTTTGTTACAGATCCTCCAATGTTTACTGTTAAACCTAAAGATACCTATCAAAAAGCTGTTAACAGTGAAGTGAAAATGCCCTGTGAAGGGTCTGGACAACCTAAACCTACTGTTGTCTGGAGAAGAGTAAGATTCCATTTGTTAATTTTATTTTTCTTCTTATTTTTCTATACATTTCTAACACTTTGTGTAATATTTGATGATTTTTCTATGCTATCTTTCTACCTGAAACAGTTATGTTAATTTAGCACAATTTTGAGGCTACCACTTTTAACTAGTGAAGGAAAAAATTAATTTTTTCCCCTTGATGTTGCAATAAGGCATATTTAATAAAAAGTATACTAAATAAAATGTTTTATATCTATAAAATAGGTACTTCAAAGCAATTTTTTTATCCTTCTATTTTAGCATTTTTTGGAAAATACTTTAATATTTTCTGCAAAAACATATAAATGGTTGATCTCTGAGTATATATGACTATTTACATGTGGCTACTTTGCTTTAAAGCATATTTCTTTTAATTCAATTAAAAATAGGTGGTGTATGAAGTCTAGAGAAAGCCCTATAAAGTCTTGCATAAGAATTAAACACTAAAAAATAGATGAAAAAATTGTTATGTTTTTAGAATTTCAATTTATTTTAGAAGTCACACAATTAACTATTTTTTTAATGGTATAGGCTGATGGGGAAAAGTTACCAAGAGAAAGAGCTAACATAAGAGGTGGTAACTTAACAATAAAAGGACTACGCAAAGAAGATCATGGCCGATTCGAATGTGTTCTAGAGAATGAAATTGCTACATTAGTTACTAGCACTCTCCTTCTTGTTGAAGGTGAGTTAAATAAGTTATAATATTTTCATTTATACTTTCAATTTTTCAATAAAATAACAACTAGGTTACATGTTTTATATATATACAGTGAAACCTCCGTTAAGCGGACATTCATGGGACCAAAAAATTTGTCCGTTTATGAGAGTTGTCCGTTTACGGGAAGGGTACCCTAATAACGAAATTTAACACCGCAAATTGTTTTTAGAATATTCTCAAAGATGTAGAAATAATTAAATAATATCTACAAGGATACCGTAAATATCTACAAGAATATTTATTTAAACAATAAGAAATATATAAAAGAGAAAAAGAGATATAAAAAGGATGAAAAAAGAAGATTCTTTATATAATCCTTTTTTTAAGATATAAAGAATCTTCTTTTTTTATCTTGAAAAAAGAAGATTCTTTATATATTCTTTTTTATGTAAGAAATATAAAAAAGAATAAAGAAGTTTGATATAAATACATAATTCTGGATGTAGCTACAGATAAATAAATATAATTTTCCTATTAGCATAGATACTCAAGTTAGACATACGATACCAAATAGGAGCGTACTGTCCTCAGTCCGTTTCAATTATTAGGTTCACATCCCCTTACACCTACTTATCATTTGATAGGGAAAATGGTTAATACCTTCTTGGAAAATAAACCTTCCATGATTCACAGAAAAAAAAGTAATGCGTACCTGTAAGTCATGACGACCTATGGAGATGATTATGCACAATTGATCAGCTATCAAGTGCCTGAATAAATGTTTCATTTACATAAAAGCCTCAAAGGTTATACTTCTGTTCTCTTTTCTTTACCCCAGTTGTGTTAAATACAGTCTTAAAATTGATAAGAAAATTAAAGAAATTTTCAATGGGGAAGAAGCATTGAGAGAAGTCATTTCAACTTGAGGGGTCTCATAACCTGTGCGGTCCAGATGAAAAGATCAAAAGATGCCGATGTCAGAATTATTTCAGGAGTGCAGTACCATTTTCTCTCCTTTCTTTACAAAGATAAGGCAAGGTGACAGGAGACAGATTGATTTTTCGGTGGTGAAATAGCTTAACAATATTTTTAGTTATGGATAAGGCAAAAAGTTTTATTTACATGCTTTAAAAATGGTGAAAAGTTGCATTTATTTAGCTTACAATTTATTTAGAAAAAGTGTCTGGTTTGTAGAGATAAAAAACAACGTTTCAGGATCAAAATGACTGTCCGCGCCCGGTTACGGGAGTGTCCGCTTTGCGGAGAATGTACGTAATGGTTTATTCATAGAAGATTCCCGGGGAATTAAAAATATGTCCGTATTGAGAGGCGTCCGTTTTGCAGGAGTGTCCATAACAGGAGGTTTCACTGTATATATATATATATATATATATATATATATATATATATATATATATATATATATATATATATATATATTATTGGGCTACAATCTAAAATTGAATTTTGTAAAAGTCTGATAATATAAAATGCTTGAAACTGTTCAAGTAATGACTAGCAAATTATTAATTTTAATAGCTAAAAAGAATTCTTAAAACAGAAGTTGCTTTATCTTTCTCATTTTACTTAACCAATTGCATTTTAAAATTGGATTTATACTGTTGCACCTAGCAGACATTTATCTGGCTAAGGAACCCTGGATTTATAGTTCGATTTCTGTGTTTTTTCTCTTTTTTTCCTTCTCAGCTTCAAAATTTATGATAGGAATGTGGGTGTTATGTTATATTTTTAAGATGATCTTTAAATAATAATATAGAGTTCCGTTAATTCTGAAAAAATTAGATTTTAAAGAAATTGATTATAAGCTAAATACAAAGTAATATACAAGGTATCCTAATCAAAGACTTTATAGAAAAATATCCAGAAATTAATATTTTTTCAAAACATTCATTGTCAAAGCATTTTGTTTTCCTGGATTTCTGGGAAATCTTTTCCATAATTAAAAATAAAAACTCAATAATTGTCTCATAGCGGCACCACATCTATCAAATATTTGGTAATCATTAATTTTTTAGCTTCTTAACTATCATTTTTTAAATGTTTTCCTCTCCTTTAACTGTCTGTTTATCTCATAAGTTGGCATAAACTTAGTTGAATAGTACCATCTCTGTTTGTGCCTTTTTATCCTACAGATGAAGGTGTACCATGTGATACCGAAATGCATTTAAGATTTTTATAAGTTTTACTATTTGTGATTTAAACCGTAGTTTTCATTTAATCTTATATCTCTCATTGTTTACTCTTAATGTTTCTGTATTTCTTGCTTCCATATTGTTTCTTCGGTTGTCCGATAAAAATAAGTCAAAATGTTGTAAACTCACTTAATTTTTATGCTTTTGTTTAGATATACATTTATTTTTGATTCTGCAGGAACTACACCTCATGCACCAACAAATGTCACTGTAAATACAAGCTCTTTTGATGCAACTCTCACATGGTATCCCGCTTATGATGGAAACTATGAACAAACTTATGTTATATGGTAAGATGTGTTTGAGTCTAGCATAATAATAAATTTTATTGCATCTAACTTTAAAAAATTATTTTTTTAATGTTAAAATTATTTTTAAACTTATATTTTATTTATGCACAGATTATAAAGTTGTACTCGTTAATGTGATGAAAACTTAATTAAGGTTTATCTTTAAAATCATACAAATCATTACCAGAAACAAGTTTCCCAACCTTAATATTCTATTCTCAGAAACTTTTTGTTGTGTTTGCTCTATCTTACATGTATGTGAACTAGTGTCTTTCTAAACAATCCTTTTTCCGAAATAAATTTAATTTCTAACAACAGCAACCAGATTCATATTGTGCAAATTTTTTTTCATTGTTTCCTTTATAGGTATCGGCTTGCTGATCAAGGAATTAGTGAATGGCGTACAGTCAGGGTGGTGCCAGAGGGTGCAACAACTGTTACTTTGTACAATTTACAGCCTGACACAGAATATGAGTTCCAAGTTTTATCCAGAAACATTTTGGGAGATGGCTTGTTTAGCCCTATTGTGAAAACAAGGACTAAACGTAAGCGTTTTATATTTTATCTAGCATATGCTCACTTATAAGTTAAAATAGTTTTTAGGACTTATTCCTCATTTCTTTTCATTTTAATCATGTAAAATTGATAATTCAAGAATAAACCGTCCACTAATTATATGCAGTGTTCAAGCAAATAGCCTTACCCACAGAATTTGCGGTTTCAGACTTTTTAGAAATTGTTCATTTATAGAAGAAAATTTAATCAAGTATTTTACTTTGTAAAAGTTTTATTCGCATTTTCCGATTTCATTTTTCAACCTTTGAAATCACACTGAAAAATCTCTTGCATTTTTGCTGATAACGTGGACCAACTATACATTACAAAATTTTTTTCTCTAATAGGAAAAGAAAACTTTATTTTTTTTAAATTTCATCATTGGTCAAGCATCCTCGTCTTCGACACCGTCAAGCTAATGGCCTTCTCGCCCTCTTCTATTTATAGATTAACACTTTAATCCTTGAGCTTCATTTGAGATCACTCACTAATTATGAATTTTCAGATGGGTTTCCAGAGCTGTCAAGAATTACAAAGCTTCATCACCTCAAAATTTTCATTTCTTTTTTTTTATTCACTGAATTTAATGAAGATAAGAATTGATTAAGATATTTAGTTGTTAGATTTTTGTCTGAGGGACCAACCACTAATTGCATAATATTTAAGTTTTATTGTTCTTTGATTTTTTATTATTGTATTACTCTTGAAATTTACAGTGCTCTTAATTTGTTTTATGAAAAAAAACTCAATAATATTAATAGTCAAGATTTTAAAAGGTGTGAAGTGGGGGGCTTACACTATTTTAAAAGCATAAAGAAATCCTATGTTATTCAGATTTTTCATTCCAAAAAACTTGAATTCATTTCTTAATAATTTGATTTAAAAACAATTGAAATCATAAAATTCAAGTATCTCAGATTTGTTAAATATTATGAGTAATGGGACCTTATAATTTACTTCTGACAAAAATGTTTAGCTTAAATAGTCCTTCTATTTACATTTTAAAATTATTAAAAGTTTTTTAATCATTTCATTAAAGAAATGCTGAATCAAAAAATATTTTTAATAAAAATTTATTAGGGGACATTCACTAATTTATGTTTGTAATATGAATTTGCAATTTCTATATTTTGTTGTGCTTTTTTTAGTTATAGTTTTTCGTTCATTTTAGCCTGGGATTATCTTGGTGGTGTTTATCCTACTGATGCTTATGGAGCTACATATATTCCTACTGTGCAAAAACCATCAGGTATTAAATGTTTTTTTTTTTTCATGTCTATCTTACTTCAGTATATTGTTTATACCATTAAAAGGATTATAATATTGTAGAGCATTGTTATTCATCATCCATATTTATGTATTTTAAAGTTATATAATCTATCCCCGCTTTCTTTAATAAAAAAGAACTTTTTGTGAATTGCTGAACTTTATTTTTTCTCAGTAATATATTTTTAAGCTATTATTTTTTTATATTTTACCTTGCTTTTTCTCAAATTGAAAATACTCAATTAAGACAGAACATTTAAATTATATAAAATCTTATTGCATGTTGTTACTTCCTTATATTATCAAAGATGAATCTGCCTAAGTGCTAACTGTTTTTTGAGCCCTGCAACGTAAGACATTTTAAAATTGACTTAGGTTGGAGGATTCTACATCTATGTTATATTGATTTTTGTATGGTACAATAATTTTTTTCATTTAGCTACAAAGACATTTACTAGGTGTTTTGTAACAGTCGCCCATAATATACATAGTTAAATGCACATCAGAGATGGCATATTAATATTTAAGAGAGAAAGAGTAAAATACAATAAGTCACTATTAAGATAAAGAAGGATTAAAGACATTAAAAGCAGTTTGTTTGCTGGTTTAAACTTGTGTTTTCTAATAATTGCTTTATAACTTACGATTTTTCCTGCAAACCGAGTTTGAATTTTTCAGTCCTCCATTATTCCTTAATGTTTCCTTGTTTTGAAAACAAAAATTTTTCTTTATCTCAGTATTAATTTGTGTCCCCTTTCTTAAATTTGACATCATACATTTCACATCAACATTCTAAAAATGTGTAATAGTGACTATGAACATAAAGCATTCTGTGTGTTTGTTTATATACATTATAAATCTGATTTCTCAACGAATCTCTTTGTGCGCAGGTGCTTAAAAGTGCCAGGTTGATGCGAGAATTAAAATTTGTTTTCATTTTTATTATTTCATCTGTTTAAGGTCCAAAGCCGTGGCCTCCTAGAAATGTGACTGTGGAGAGAGGACAGATGGGTGTAGTAATATCATGGCAACCGCCTAAAAACCTAACAATACCCATAGCATTTTATTTCGTAGAACATCGTACAGATGATGGGCAGTGGCAGAGATGGGGTCCAATTAGAGATGAATACAACTACATAGGTACATAATTTTCTTTTATATAAATAAATTGTTTAGTCTTTGTTTAATGATAAATTATTTAAATTAATGCAGTCTTTTCCTCTTAATTGCCTATCGTATAATCGAATAACCCTCTTATACAAGCAACATTTAATAGGACTAAATTATTTTAGATAAAATCAAAACAAATGTTCCCATTTTAGTGATTTTTTTAAGTTGTCAGTCCTCACTTATGGCATAAAAATGAAGAAGAAAAATATTTAAAAAAATATTTAACCAGTTAGATGTTGTTAATTTACGTCGCACTAGAGCTATTGGCGACGGTCTGGGAAACATCCCGGAGGATGATCCGAAGACATGCCATCACAATTTTGATCCTCTGCAGAGGGGATGGCACCCCCGCTTCGGTAGCCCGACGATCTGCACGCGAAGTCGAGCACTTTACGGTAGAGCAGTTTAACGAGGACCAATACCGCACACTCTCGGTCCCTACACAGACTGATCCAAGTACTCACCCACCCGCACACTGACCGCAGCCAGTGATGCTTGACTTCGGTGATCTGCTGGGAACTGTGTCTTAACGATCAGTCCACTTAACCAGTTAGAAGAAAATTTTCTATTTTCTATTAACAGGGTGTGTAGAGGTAGTTGTCAGTCCTCGCGTATGGCATAAAAAAGAAAAATA
The DNA here is from genome assembly GCF_982258835.1 of Parasteatoda tepidariorum. Lineage (NCBI taxonomy): Eukaryota > Metazoa > Arthropoda > Arachnida > Araneae > Theridiidae > Parasteatoda > Parasteatoda tepidariorum. The sequence continues at coordinate 37,660,376 of NC_141759.1, forward strand.
TTTCAAAAAATATTTAACCTGTTAGAAGTAAATTTCCTATTTTCATTTACAGGGTGTGTAGCATTTTTAAAAAGTCCTTAAAGGTGCTTATTTTCGATTTTTGTTTTTTAAATGCCCTTAAAGGTGCTTTTTTCATTGGGTGTTTTTAAAAAAGTACTTAATTTTCCCTTTTTCAAAATGATATTTTTCCTTTGCCATGTTGATTTTTGCTAGGAATTGTGCAAAAAGACACAGTTCACATTGTTCTATTCAACGTTTTCACAATTAATTCAACCCCAATCTATTTCAGCTTATTGTCAGTCCGTAGCGTCTGAAAACGCCATTCGTTTTACATGATTCAAAATTTCATGCTTTTACAATTGTCAATAAAAATGCCAAAAACGTCAAAAATGCCAAATGTCAAAAACAAGATAACACCGTCGATTGTCAAAAACTTTCCAATGCTGCCTAATTATGATATTTTTTAAAAATGCTTAAAAATAACTTTTGAGTGCTTGAAAAGGTGCTTATTTTTTGTTGAGTAATTTGGCTACGCACCCTGATTAAGAAGAGGAGACTAAAATATATGTTCACTTCAATTGGGACTTCTAACCAGTTTCAACTCTGAACAAGTGTAAGGAGGTAGTTCAGAAATCAATCAAATCTTGTTAGCATTTTTATTGTAAATGAGGGAGAAGGTTTATGACTCTTTGATAGACTTCACTTACATATCATGTAGAACTTGGGAAGGTAAAGATTAGAGAAATGCTCTGTTAATTTCGAGTCAAAGCTGTTTTAATTACAGACTTCTTCGGAAGGAATTAAAATAGCATTATAGTACATATATTATAATTTTCAAGCATTAATCAATGTGTGATTTTTAAATCTCACCAAAATGAATCGCAATGTGTGGTTTTAAAGTCTCGTTAATACAAATCAAGGAATGATTTTGTAATTCTCATTAATAAGAAACACAATGTGATTTTTAAATTGTAGGGAGAAGAATCACAAATTGTGATTTTTAGAACCAGTGAATACGAATTACAATTTTTTTTTTAAAAATCTCGTAAATGTGAATGAATATGTTACATTTTTAAATCACGTGAATAGGAATAAGAATCGGATGGGGTAGGTGCCATTAAACTTGCATGTGTTCACGGGTTTAACAAAATATGCACTTGTATTGAATCTTTTTTTGTAAACAAAATAGACTTGTTTTTAATGAAAGCTTACAGCGGCTGATTTTTTATTTTTTCTGGGAAGGTGTCAATTTTGCTAGATTAATTATGATTTTTGTGAGAGTACTTTTTTTGCCAGATCTTTTTTGTGTGAAAGTACTGATAAATGGTTGTAAAATTCACCTGTATGAGGCTCTGATAAAAGGCAAATGCAAGCACAGAGCTCCCATGGGTCAAGGAGAACAGGGAAAACCTGGAACTGTCAGGGAATTTTATTTTGCCTCTTAAAAGCAACAAATAGTCAGGGAAAATTGCAATTTAAAAAGAAAATAATAAATAAATAAAAAACTGGAAAACTGTTACATTATACCTGGAAACTAACCAGTCTCAGAAGTGTCAGTAAGGAGTAATCAGTAATTAAGATTCAAGTTAAATAATTCCAACATCCATTACAATTATTTATTAAAAATTTTTTTCCACATTTTACTGAAACTTCCATGCTTCTATCCTTATTCAATGATATTTCTTTAGTAACAAAATCTAATATTTGACACAAATAAAAAAAATCAAAGTTATCTGATGAAATATTGCATGGTATAGATAAAATATGGTTTGGATTTTCATTTAAATTTTCCTGATAATACCTGGAAATGTTCGGGAAATTTTTTCCATACATTTACTGGAAACCCTGCAATAGAATATTAAGTTATTAGAAAAAAATTAAGTCTTGTTTCGACGTAATATTTTTTAATTTTGTATAAATTGTATTTTTTTAATGTTAAAATTGTGTTTTGTTATGCAGTTCCAACTCTTGCTGGGGGCCAAACATATCATTTTCGTGTCTATGCCTATTCAATTTTGTCTGTCGGATCTGCCAGTTCTGAGGTTGTTTATCATGCTCCTGGTAAGTTCTAAAATGATGATAAACTATATTTCTTCGTTTTGCACCAAACTGTTTCAAAATATTCTTTCCTGATAGATACTTACACTCTATAACTGAATTTATCCTCTAAAACTGTACAAAGTAGAGTAGCATTGTATTGCTTACTTAGAAATCATGGTGTTTTGCACCGAATAGGCTCTTAAAAATCTCTCTTCTGAAAATTTTGAAATTGTGGTCATTCATTGTATTCTCCCAATCCTTTCATCTTTATTATATCTCAATTATTTTTAATAGTTCTTGTCTCCATTTTAAAATTGTTTTAATTGGAATCGTGCAGTAAGTTTTTTTTATTTATTTATCTTATAAAGGTATTTTGCATCTGATTACAAGTGTCCACACATTTTACTTTTCCCTCTACCTTCTTTTTACGATTTCTATTTTTACCCTGAGATTTTTATTAATTTTTTTTATTGAAATAATAATAAAAGAATGCATTTTAAATTTTATTTATTTGTTTTGCTTTTAATTTGCCTAATAATATTCCTTATGTCTTTTTGATTGATTTAATTCCAAGTTAAGTATTTGAGAAATATATTTTTGGGGAAAAAATAAAAAGTAAATCACAAGATATAAATACAACCAAATATCTATATTACTTTCTTGAGATCTTTGTACATTGCATAATTTTTTGCACTGATTTAAAATAAAAAAAGTTGAAAGCAAGAGAAAAGGCTTATGGATACTTTTAAAATCTATTAAAGATCTTGAAATTGAACTGTATAAATAGTTATTACTTAAATGTATTTCTCAGAAGAATTGTGACATGGAATTAAATCTGAATTTTTTGAAATTTATATTATAATAACTTTATTAACATTGTTTTTACCAAAAGATTCTGTTAAATAGTATAGAATTAAAAATTAAAACTTACAGAATTAGAACCCTTTTGCGAGTTTTCCATGAGATTTTTGAAAAAAAAGTGGCATTTCATATGAACTATGGTATTATTTATCTGTAGTGGCCAGCATAGCACTTAAAAATTAAATTTTTTATGTCAAGAATCATATGTTTGAATATAAATTTTGTTACCACTCGAAAATTTTTTCTCTCACAAAGCCAGGGAATTCTCTGATAGTATCGTTAAAAAATATTTTTAGATCTATAAATATGATTAATCACTTAACTTTCAACCTTTTAGGAGATGATGATAGTTATGGCAGAAACAGGGCTATTACTGCTGGTGTTGTTGGCGGTGTTTTATTTTTTGTTGCTGCAATTATACTGTCCATATGTGCCGTTAAGATATGTAACAAACGTAAGAGAAGAAAGGCAGAAAAAGGTGATTTGATTTATTTATTATCTGTTTTCCGAAAAATGTGGACATGCTTGTATTTTTACAAATTGTATTTTCTAATCTTTTTAAACTATTCTCATTTTATACTTACTCAAAATTTAATATTGAAGAAAAAACTATTAACTTATTTGTTTTTAATTTTATCCATCAAGTGTAATAAATTCTAATAATGTTGCATTTTGTTTTTAATTAACCGAAGAAAGTAAAAGTCTTTACTTTTAATATGATTAAAGTTAAATTTTTACCCATAAAATAATAGAATTATTAAAATGTAAGGCAACCTAGAATAAATTTTGAAATTTAAAAAAATATATATATATATATTAGCTTTTAAAACCTGTGTAACACCCAAAGAAAACTATGTATCTTGCGTTATTCACAGATAGCAACAAGACTACGTCTTCTATTTTTCTATTCGGCTAATTAAATTATTAAAGCAGAATCAACTATAGGCAATGACATGTGTCTGCAATTATTCAGCGAATATTTATAATGGATTTGCTGAATATTAATCAAATAATGTAAACAATTTTTTTTTTAAAGATTTATTTCTCAATCGTCTCATTAAAAAAATGATTACTATTTTTGAATCAAGTTTGTAGTGTAGTGAGAATGCTGTACGTAGTGAATGATGCCTGCATTCAAAGACTTAGAATTTACTAAAATTTTACAGTACAGAACCCGTTATCCGGAATTCAGAAAACTGGAAAACCAAAAAACCGGAGCGAAATTCGATAAAATTTCCCCCCATTTTAAAAAAAAAAAATTTTTTTTTCCTCAGAAGATTTTAGGATTTTTCTTTCTTTTTTGAAAGATGTTTACCTTACCATCATTTTGGAAATATTCATTAGTGTATTACTTCATCGCTTTTTCTTCTTTTTAAGATTATTTAAAAATTTTTTTTTTTAGTTTGGTTTAACAATAAAAAAAACGCCGTTTTGTAGCGATTCAGAAAACCGGAAAAATCAGTTATCCGGAATAGCGATGGTCCCGATCGTTCCGGATAATCGGTTCCCTACTGTATTTTGGTATTTATTGGTGTTGTAATGATTATGTATTTTGCACCTTATGTGTCATCTGTTAAGCATTGCAGATGATTAGCACAAGTCTCAATAGCAAAATAATTCAAACCTTAGTTCCTTTCTCATAAAAAATAGGAAGCCATTTTTAAACATTTTTAATGCATATAAGTATATAGCTTTTTTGATACTTTTGGTCCACTCAGGTTTAATGAGCACCTGTTTAAAACCAGTAAATTGTTTGGTTCCTACGTTAATTTTGTAAAAAAATCAAGTGCATATATGTATTTTTTTATTTAAATTCAATTTTGTTTATTTTATGTTTTGTAGCTTACATGATGGTTACCTGTTCTGTGCCTGAACAAAGAAATGGAGGACATTCACATGCAGGCTCTCCTCTTCCTGTCAAAAAGTAAGTATATACTCAATGTGACTTGTTTTAAAATAAACTTTCAAAACATTCTTTTTTATTTTATTCTACATAGTTGTGATTTTCTTATCAAAACACTTTTTCTCTGATTACTTTGCTTTTAAAATGACTCCTATATTTTCACTTTACTTAATGGTTAAGGTGCTTATGATTCCCCCCCCCCCCAATAAAGCGCTAGAAGCCTTAATTGTTGGAATTAGAGGATTCTTAATTAACTGAATGAAATTCCACATTTACCAAATTCTTATTTTAAATTTGCTAAATGAAGGCTAGTTTGTGTTTGTTAAATGCTCAAGGTGTCTACTGATCACGAAAATTTACAAATTTGAAAAAGGGTTACAAAAGTCCCTAAAAAGTCAAGATTTCTTTAAATGAAGTCACGAAATTTTTAATTTCAAAAGCTTCCAGAAGTGATAACTCAAAATCAAATTTGCCTATCATAATGACGTCATATTTATAATATCAAAATTATAAGAATCGCATGAAAATAGGCCAAAAATTATATATAACTGCTCAGAAACAATCAGGAAAGGATGTGGATCTTTTACAGAATTGTTAAAAACCAAATAGTTAATTGTTATACCTCATATTCGTAATTCACATGTAAGAATAACATTGCTTTAAGGATGTCAATGTTTCAAAAAATTGTATGGAAATGGCCACAAAACTATATTTATTTCTACATATATATAATAGATTTAGGGAAAACAGTCAGAAAATGGCATGACTACATGATGGAATTATTTTAAGCAGAGCTCATCAAAAAGTGATCACACAAATCTGAAATTTTCATATTGCATTAACGTCATATAAAAATTTTGGAAAAGAAAAAACCAATAGGCTGAAATATTCAGCAAAAAAGCTGTAAACAAATTCAAAATTTGCATTTTGTAATAACATTGAAATTTGAAAAATCATGTGGAAATGATTGGAAAATGATATGGATTTACTGGAATCTTTGTGAACGAAGCACGTAAAAATGTAAAGAAAATTAAAAATTTATTGGATAATTAAATATTAAATTTATTGTCGTAAATAATATTGTATAAAAAACATTGAAGTTAGAAAAAAAAAGAATAGCTGCTGAAGAATGATTGAAAATCCATGTGAATGTTTGATGAAATCACTGTTGTAAATCAAGCACTTAAAAAAGTTATAAGTGAAATATGCGTAACATTGTAAAATTATCAAAATCGGAAGAAGAAAAAAAACTCATGGGAAGGGCTAAAAAATGGTCAGAAAATGAATATCGAAAAGTAAAAACTCAAATTCAAAATTTTTCATTCTTAATAATGTATTTAAAATATCAAAATTTGAGGAAGTATGTATGAAAGGTCAAAAAAAAAATAAAAAAAATTGATAGTTGCCAGGGTAAAAAAAACAATGAAGTTTATGATGGAATCTTCACAAATAAATGGCATCAAAAAAAGATTACTCTAATTTGCTTTTTATAATAATAGTTTAATATATTTTAAAGTTGTATAATAAATATTTTAATATATATAAAAATCGTTAAATTTGGAAAAAATTTGGAAATGACTGAGAAAAAACGATAAATAACCAACGAAAAAGTTATCACAAATAGTTTGAGATTGGAAATGATGAATGCGTCGCAAATTGATTGCATCAAAAAGTGATAACTCAAACTTGACATTGATGTGCCCTAACACTATATTGAAAACATTATAATTAGTAATAAATAGCTAAAAATAACAATCAAAATACCTTTTGGATTTTCTTGAAAAATAGGTTGAAATAGACCTTTTTAATTAATTACTTAATTTATTCTCTATTTGGCTCTTAAGCAGAATTGAAAGGCTTGTGAAGCATAAATTTTTTAAATGTCTTCTCATGATAACTTTTTATTATAAGAAAAACTAAAATAGGGATGATTATTTAAAACTGCAAGATAATATTCTAAATCCATTTTTATCTCAAATTGCTCTGTGCTGATAGTCAAAGTGCACAGAAAAATAACAGTACCTAACTTGAAATTTTTTTTAACATAGAATTATTCTTATGTCTAATTCAATAATGTAAATACTTTGAGAAAAGCATATCATCAACATTTCACTCAGTATATCTGGTTAATAGTCCAGTGAAAAATTTCTGCATTTTTTTTATATATTTTACCATTCTCACAAATGTAAATTACATTCAATATTATTTACTTGAATTGAATAATTTCTATTTAACATAAGTATGTTTATAAGAAAGGTGTTTATCTTTATGTATGTTTATCAATAGATAACCCTAAAAAGAATACAATATAATCTAGGTAAAATTCAAACCTTGTAGATTTTGATATATTGATTTTTTTTCATTCATACAATTTTAGGATTTTGCATTTGTCAAAGTTATGATTTTTCATAAATATGCAACTTCCAAAATAGAAAGAAAAAAAATAAGTGAACTAAATCATAGTGAAATATATTTCCTGGTGAAAATATTATGATCTAAAAATTACTTTGTATAATACATAAGGACGCTTAAAAGATTTTGATGCACTTGAAAAATATGTTGCAAGTAATAGAATATATTTAGCCAGCTATAATTTTTCTATTTTGATGCATTTCAAAACAGTAACACTAGACAAGTAAAGCTCAGAAGTTATCATATTTTGATTGATTTAAGTTTTGCAATTTATAAAAAAGTATATAAAACAGTCTTTGGAATTTTTGTGTTTAAAATTGAAGATAATGTATAGCTGTTTTTGTGTTCTATTTCTCTAAGCAAGAATTTTTTATAACGTTATAAATATGTTAGTTTTAACTCTTTAATAGTTTCTGAAACTTTTTAATATAAAAAAATAAACTATAATCTATTAAAGTTTCTTTCTTTTCTATAGTAGTTTCATTTAGTTTGTAAAATGTTTTAAAAGGAAGAAGAAAAAAAACAGATAAAAGAAATTTCTTTAAAGACTAAAATTGTGTTAATTGTTTTATTCAAAACATAATTTGTTAAAAGTATAAATTAATATTGTCAATGTGATTTAAATTATATATTTTTGAGATTTGGGTTTACATTTTATACTTATGCATAAATCTTTTTTACTGTTGCTGCCGTCTATAACAGAAGAAAAAAAGGTACGGCAACTGTCTTCACATTGATGTGTTCTAATGGAATTGAAACGGAATGTTGAAAACGGTTGTGTTTTGTTTGCATTTATCTAGATATTAAATCTATCCATGCATGCATTTGATGTCTTGAATTATTTTTTTCGTGCATTCTTTAGTGTTTGCATCTGTCAAAGGTTTTTTTTTTATTTTATTTTATTCATAACTTCGTGAAAAAATTATGCAAGTAATTAAGGTAAATATAAATAACATCAAAAACAGTAGAGTCCCGATTATTAGAGTTAGTGTGTACCACACCTAACTCGCATAACCGAAAAACTCGTTTAAAGCTAAAATTATAAAAAAGGAAAGAAAAAGAGTAGGTATAAATGTAATATATTTAACAAATACAAAATTTATACGAGTGCGCTACATACAATTCATATTATAATTAAACAGCTTACTTGAAAAAGTCCTTAATCGTTTCTTGTTTTGCATTACTGAGGCGCTTTTTTGCAGTCATGTTTTGCTTTTTTTTAGGGATTACAGGAAGGCTGGTGTCTCCTTGTTTTTCTGTATATTCAATAGCACTTTCGATAGCTTTCAGTCCATCTGAATATAAGATTTTTGTATTTTGATTTTCGTCGTCACTATTTTCATCATCCTCACTAGATTCATTTTCATTATTGACGATATTGATGATTAATTCGTCGAATCAAGTTGTTATATTTCATTTTCCTGTGTGTTAGGAAGATAAAATTCAGATTTTTTTTTCGGCGGTAATTTAAAAAATAAACTAGAACAAAAATCCTTGAAATATTTTATAGCTCGATTAAAGCAGAAACTTGGATAATCGGGACTCTACTGTAATATTAAACAATTTGCTTCTTAAAAACTAAGGTTGGCCAGTTAGGATTGAGCATGGAATCTCCATCAACTGTATCATGATGCAAGATTCAATTATGCTTGCCAACTAGACTAGATATCTAATAGATTGAATTTTAGAAATCATCTCCTGTTGTCATTAGAGCCCATTACAAACTTTGGGCGCTTAATGTAGAGACCAATGATTGCCTATGTTATTATCTGCCTTCTGATCCAAATTATGGCAGTGTAGTACATGCATAAAATATCTTTAAAAATCTCATATTCCTTATTGTTGTCAATTGTTAAGTTATAAAAAAAAATTCTATTCTTAATTGATCAGACAATTTCTTGGAAAATTGAAGTAAAACATTGTCTTGGGCATTTCAGTGACAACAGCAGAAATTTAACTAAAGAAGTTTTTTCTTAAAGAATATTGAATTCAGTTCATTTTGGTTTACAAAAGCTTGAGTTCTAATTTTTAATTGTAACAATTTACATAACAACCTTATTTATTTAAGCAATTGGAGAGATGTAAAAACTTATTATCATATCAACTCATGGTGGACTAACTTCTTCTGTTGGAAACTCTTCCAGGACAGCCAATTTTAAGACCTTGTCTGGCAGTTTCTCATCCCAATCACTCTAAAATTTCTCAGAACCACCATAGTTTTGGCCTTCCTTTTCCCCGTCTAGTGGCGGGCTTGCTTCATTGTTTTTAAAAATTTTTGCACTTTTGATTATATTGTGTTCTAAAATCCTTTAGATTTCTGAATTAAAAAATTCATTACCAATAGCTATTTTCAAGACCTTCTCTGATGAAGCTTTATGATACTTCTGAGAACAAGTTAAATGGCAACAACAAATAATTATTTTCTTCTGTTAATAAAATCTGCACTAATGTCAAAATTAAATTAAAACGTCTTTATCTTCTGGCAGCTCTTTACTTTAACATCAATTCGAAGAAAATATTTCTATGTTCCTTTTAAAAATTATAAATGTCTATCAAATATTTTGTTGCCATTATTTCATTCTGCGCTTATTGGAAATAGAAACATTTACTTTGTTCTTGAATACAAATATTTGATTTTCAAGGCAAAATATTATAAATAAAATTAATATTCTTATACTTTATAATTTAAGAGTTACCAAAAAAACAAAACAAAAAACCTAGGGATTGTAACGTTTAGTTATAGTTAAGGTTGAGAGCATCTTTTTCTTCTTCTTTTTTTCTTTAAATTTTTTATAGTGATTTTGAAATCTAATGTTTATACTCTATTAAAATTATATAGTAGTTATGAGCACTACTGTTTGTTAAAGATTTTTCTGTTATTTCACTTCTACTAATATTCTTTCTTATGAACTAATAATTTTCATCATGCTTCTAGTCATTAAATTTGAGAAATAAAAGCATTGCAATTATAGACATATGCTAGTTTTTTTATTCAAACTGATGCATGGAGGAAGGGAAAAAAAATTGGAATTGTTGGAAATTCATTATGTTCTTATTTTTGATAAGCATGGAAGTTATTTTCTTTAGATGCATGTTATTAAAAGATTACTTTTTTTAACATTTATTTTTCTGATGACACAGTGTAGAATTTTTTATTTAAATCTGTGATTATGTGTCATGTTTATTTGTATAACTTAAAATGTTTACTTAATACTTCTTAGTTAATAAAAATTTTTCTTTTTCTAACAGAGATGAAGAAGGCAGAGTACCAAGTTTAAAATTTCCCTCTCTGGCCAGCTTAGGTAGAATAGGCTTAGCATCACATCCCAAGGAGCGAACCAGAACTTTTCATGGATGGCCGGTACACTTGCGCCATCCTAGAGTTGCTCGCTATAACATTCAAATGGAATATTCTCAACCATTAGGCTGGATAAGTCGTTCAGCTGATGGTAAGTTTGTGCTTCGTGGTAGTGCTGACGATGAAGAGGGAGGTTTTGTTAAAACAGTTCCATCTAATACTCACTCCCTCATTCCGTCCAACCATGCTGGAGCCAGAGGCAGTATTCGTAGTGATGGCAGTGGACAGAGCAGCCACCATTTGCACTTGAGTCCTTCAACTCCTTCATATGGTCCTTTTACTACTCCATCTCGTTTCCATACTAGTAGTCCTGGCTTAGGAGGTTCTTTTTTCGCTGAAGATTTGAGTTCTATTCGTCAGCCTTCCTCTGTTGAGCGTTCTTTTCCTAGTACTGTATCGAGTCACTTGACACCACCATTTCCAATGCATTTTCGACCTATTCAACGAGCTCAAGATGCTCCACCGCCAAATTGGATGTTACATCAGCAAGTTTTAGGTTCTCCCCTTCAAACATCTTTTAACCAAGGTTGGCCCGGTGCTCGTCATTGGTTACCTCTGCAAGCTTATCCCTCAAATGGAACTGGTCCTCGCTTTTATCCAGTTCGTCCCAGTGGACCTCGCAGTTTTAATGGATCTGTTCATCCTAGGCAACAGGTCTCACCTGGTCACCAACGACCATTGGCAACTAGTAGTCCACCTCATTTAGATTCTCATTTAATAAATCGTGTTTCTCAAGTTCCATGTGGTCCTGATTCAAGTGAGAGTGGTGGAAGTGATGTACATCAAGTTACTTATACAAGAGATCGTCTTTTGGGTGCTGTGGAACGTGTAAGGAATGCTGCTTATCAGCGACAACAATATCTTCCTGAACTTCTTTCAGAAGTTGATGGTTCATTAGCTACTAATCGACGATTAACTACTCCCAGTCGCACTAGCGTCACAAGTGGCAGTTCTGGCCATGGAAGTAAAGCAGCATCTCTCGCTCATTCAAGTCTGCAAGGGGAACTTGATATTAACAATCGTAGTGGAAGCAGTAGTGGTTTTGCCAGTAGAAACCATTCTGCTGCTTTTGCTTCAACATCACTGACACCGAATGGTGTACATACCATTCCTCATCATATTGGTGGATCTTCACTTTTTGAAGCAGATTCACCACATTCTGAGCCAGCCCTACCAATTATGGATGGATTCAGCAGGTCTCGCCACAGAGCAGCTGGTACTGCTCATCACAATCGAGACGCGTGGAATGATCGTGGTCTCAGTGACAGTGAATTATGTAGTGGTATGTATCCCACTGGACCTCGAAAATATGAAAATACCGAGGCCAGGTGTGCAGCATTAAAAGAGGAGTTTCTTCGTTTTCGACAAAGACAGCGTGAACGACAACGATCAGTAGAACTCGAAAGCACCTGCTGATACTGCAACTACTGCCAAATTTAAAATTGATGCTGTTTGTTTGCCTGGGCTGCACAGAGATTGCAGGAGCTTCCTATAGTGCAATAAGTTCATATGAACTTGCTTTTTTGACGCAGTATGAATATGTATGCTTGAAATCTGTTTTTTTCTTAATTTATTTCAAATTTAAAAAGAAAAATGTCTCTGTGTCCCATGTTTGTTAATCAAAATTTGTCCAGTGTTATATCATCCCATCACTTTGAATTTGTGATTGATTTATTTCATGTACATATATGTGTAGTTTTGCACATTTGTATATTAAACACATGAAAATGTTTTAGAGCCTTAAAAAGAAAACTTTATTGATGTTAATGTGTATTTTAAAATATATTGTCGAAAGTTATCCCTCCTATTTACTGAAACATAAAGTAGTATTTTGTGGTAAAAAAAAAATTCTCTATTTAATGACTATTATATGTTTTTTTTCCAGTGTTATTGTTAAACGACTAAATAAATTCATTAATTATTTATTTTTTTCATTTCATTATTTATTTTTGTTAACTATGAACCAATCTTATACATTCAATGTGAATTTATGGTGAATTTCTTTGTTTTTAATATTTTTGTTAAATTTAAATAATTTTATATTTAGACACATTTTATAGAGCATTATACATTAATTTGTGTATACATATCTTTACAATTTAATCATGAACTGATTTTTATGCAAACTTTCTTTATTCTATTAAATCTGTTGCCCAGTGAACTATTAGAAAAGTATGAAATGACTAATATTACCCTACAAATATGTTAACAATTATGATTTTTTTAAAAAAAAATTTAATTTAATAAATGGTATTTTAATTATTTCTTGATTTTATGTTAACGATATTTAATTTATTTGTTGCTATAAAATTTGTTATTGTAAGTAAACATTGTAACTTTTACTTGCCGCTTGCATTTGTGTGTGCTAACTTGATTTTATAAAAGCGTTATTTAATCAATAGCTAATTTACTTTTATCATATCTTTTTTCCATTAATTGATAGTTAATATTTATTAAGTTAATTCTGGTTATAAATTTTTTTTTTTAATATCGTAATTGCCTTAAACATTTTCTACAACTCCGTTGTGTAAAACCTAACAGTTGTTAAGAGTTCAAACAAACATGTCATATCTGTTGATAGGCTTTAAAGGTTTATGAACTGTTAACAAAGAGTTCCAAACTTAATTGTTTCCCAATAAATTTTTTGTCTCTGTTTATAAAATGATTTACTCAGGAAACCAGTAATTTATTTTTAACTAACTTTTGTGTCTGTGAAGATAGAATCTTGCAATTAAAATTTGGACTGGCTAGAGCACTCAGATCTCTACTAGAACTCTGTACCTGATAACAATGTGTTTCCTTGCTGCTAGAAGCAGAATTTATTGCAATTATATTTCCAAATGGATGTCAATCAAAACCTCTCTTCAAATGCCTAGAGTGCTTAAATATTAATTCCTGCTTTGTGCTAAATAATAATAAAAACTTCTATCATTTCCTGACCACCAGTATTATAATTTATCTCTGCAACTTAAATTAATTTGCATTTGAAAAATGTAGCATTTATAAGTTCAGTTGGGTCTCTGTGGTAGATGATAGTAAAAGCTTGCCTGAGCACCACTTGCAGAACTTGCGTCGGAAAATTGCCAATAGAAAAATTTGACTTTTTTTCTGCTAGTTTGAAAGCTCTAAATTCAACTAGATCTTTGTGCTATATGCCAATACAAATTGCAATTGTTTCTTAAATGGTACCAGCAAATTTTATTGCCACTTAAAATTTCGACTTTTTTTTTTTTTTATAAACAGCCACAAAGCTGAAAAGAGAAAAATAATTAAAATATAACAGATATTTTTAAAAAACTAAAATAAAAAGTTGTTTTTCAAGTAGACTAAAAAGGAATAGACTGTTTTTGTGAGACCAATTAAGATAAAACATATACTTTGTTGTTTTTGTGCTGTGTTTTTTATTCCACTTGATCCAGTCCTTAGCTAGATCAAGTCCAGAAGACCGTTCAACCACAGAAAGTCATGAACCAGCACAGGATTTTCGAAGAAATCACTCTTTTTCCAGCTCTAAACAGGAGAGCGAATGATCTGGAGTGTCTTGGTGTGAACACAGGAAGCTCCTTTTGTCTTTACATGTATAAAAGTGTACAAGTATGTCTACTGATAAATCTGGTGATGGTGGTCTGTAATTTTCTATCACCCTTTAGTTCTGGGGCAGTTTCAAGTTGTTTTTGTTGGTACCAGTCCTGAGCAGGTGGAATCCTCCAGGTCCTGTTATCCGCTATTTCACTATAGACCACTTTTTTCTGTAGGTTCTATAAAAATAAATTTATTTCTTCCTTTTTAGTCTAATTAAAAAGCATACTCCTTCAAAGTTTTATTTTCTTTATTTGGTTTATATTTTTTGTTACTAATATATTTTTTTGATAACAAATGTATTTTTTAATTAAATATTTTAAATTATATTTAGTTTTATTTATTTAATATTTATATGGGTATTTTTAATAAAAACTATAAAAAAAAAGGCCAAAATGAGATTATTTTTCAAGCATTCAATTGTTGTAAATATTCATCAAAACTGGTTAACTGTGGAGCTTCCATAAAGTATTAAAAATATTATCCTTAGAAGGTATATAAAACTAATGTACAAATCAAAAAATTATCATAGCAAACTGCTATTTGTGATGTGTTAGAGAATAATATGCCTGTTAAATTGTTTATTTTAATACTACATAGCAAAAAATATTGTGTGAAAAAAAAACAGGTAATACTGTGTGAAATATTAGAAATGACAATCTTTATGTCTTATGTCGTCATATCAAAGTTATAAGTGCAAAAAGAAGAAAAAAAATGTAATCTCTTTCTTAATCTTTATTTTAAAGTCAAGGATTTTTTTTATTTTAATTTCCTCAGATGAAACATGCAGTTTTATCTTTGGTAATATTTTTGTTGTGCTCGTACGATAAAATATTAAATGTTTCTGTAAAGCTGGTATGTATATATTCCTGTAAAATAATATTTCACAAGTCAAGGTTTTTATAAAGCAACATATGTACAGCATTCCTTATGATTGTTTATTTACATTCTCATTTCAGGTTTTTTAATGTATTTGATTTTCTTACTTTTTCTGAAAATGTCATTTGAAATGAATGCATTATATTTTTAACTGTGAAGCACTTTTTATTTTTTTTGAATGCTATATAGATAACTGGTTTGTTGTGCAGAACAGCTATCAAGTCCTATTCTAAACTGTGTTCTTGGTCAATAGTTAAAAAGTAATGTGGTTCCCATTCATTGATTGGCTCATTTATATTATTCTAAATAAGGACCTTTACTTATAGTAAAAAAGGATTTACTTGAATGTCTTAGGCCAAAAGTATCCGTAGTTTCCAAAGTTCTGTGGAATCACTGATTTATTGTTTTTAGCTTTGGCTGATTTGAAAAACTATTCACTTTTTGAAATACTTCAGAATTATATTATACTCATCAAATAGTTTAATTAAAAATTCTAAACATAAAAGAAGTATTTTAACCCATTGGTGGTTTAGCAATGGGCAAAACTGGGAGAATGTTTTACGCCTTCATACTATTTCCCTATCTAATAACATAAGAAAACTGGTTTTGCTGTACAGAAAAAACTGCATGTTAAAAAAAACTTTTTTCGTGCAGAACCGTCAGTGCGTTAAGGTTCATTAAAAATATTTGGATATTAGTGTAATATCTATTCACTGAATTTCTATAAAGTAAACAAGATTTTAATACCTGTTTTCGAGTACTTAGGAAAAAATATATAGAAATATTTCTTTTTCTCTCATTTTTAATACTGTGTAATGGTTTAATTGTTATAAAAAAAATTATGTTTAAATGACATATAGTATCAAGAGGGTGTTATCATCAATGTTAGTTCTTCAAAATACCTCCAATTTTTTTTTAATGTTTTTAAAAAAGTTAATATCTTACATGTCTAGCATTCTTGAAAAAGGAATTGATAAATAACTTAAGATCTAATGGATGAATTTAGTAGCCGCATTCTAGAAAATATAATATAGAATGAACATAAATTTTAACCCCCTTCATCTTAATATTAATCTTATATTTTGCCCTGTCTTTGAAACTTTTCAAACAGATTAAAAGATTTTTTTTTATAGACTCTTATATTTGAAGATAATTCCTTGCTAAAATTAATTTGGTTTAATTATGAGGTAATTGTGCATAGTTTTTATGCAAAATTTGAATGGTAAATAGATTTTGAGTAATGAAGTTTTAAAATTCATATTTCTCAATTTTTGAAAATAGTTTGACTGATCCTGTTCAAGTTTGAAAAGTTTTTGATCATTAGTAGAATAAATAATAAAAAATAAGTAATTATAAAAATAAAAATGAAAAAAAAATTTTTTTTTTGCTTGTATAAAAAAGTTTTCTAATTAAGTGTAAAAAATGTTTCCTCCACTAGATCTGGCGATTTGACAAAATACATAAAATGATAAATTTAATCATCTTTTCCGACCATATTTTTCTTATTGTGGATACCTCCATAGTTTAAAGGTCAATAATGTAAACTCAGCAATGTAAGATTTGTTTATTTAGGAAAGTACTCTTTGTGTCTAATTTCGTAATAGAAAATATTACCTGCTCTAATTAATTAGCGTATTTTGGGTCTATTCTATAAACCATTAACATTGCATGTTAGTAGAAGAAAACCTTATCATTAGATCAAAAGTTATTTAGCTATTCCATTTTTATTTTTTTCACACTCTGTACATGTTTTTTATTATTTTTCTAATGATATTCTTGTCGGGTTAAAATTTTATGCATCTTAAAATCAACTTTTTTGCAAAATTAGAGTAGCATCTTCAGTTAGAGAATTTTTGCTGTTGAGAATTTTCTTTCCTATTTAAAAATACTTTTAGTTTTTTGCAAAACACAATCTTAAAACATTGAAGTAATGTCCGTATCGTTGCAATACAAAATAACTATTGTAATTAGGATATTCATTCAATGTGGTTGATATTTACTCAATGTATAATTGTAAATGTTCTTTTCAATCGAACTTACCTAAAAATCCACTTGTCTTTTGGATTGAAAATAATCTTTATAATTGAGGATTCCATTCAAACAGTATAGAATGACAGTCCTGATGAAGTTCCAGATGTTCAGCAATTTACTGAAGATATTTAGCATAGCAAAACATTGTCTAACAAATTCTTAACTGTATCACCTCCAATCTTATAACTTATGTCTATTCTCAATGCTATTAAGTTGTCATGTGATAAATTGCTAGAGCTGAAAATTTTTAAGTTAACACATAGTTGACGACTTTAATATTTATTAAATTTTTTTTAACTAAACCTTATATACAAAAATCAATTTAAAGCTTTTTTTTATTAAAAAAATGTTTTTCATTATTAAATAAGTACAAATTTGAAAAATTAATGTTTGGAAGTGTCTGGAAAATTTTACCTTTAACACAGAAAAAGACACCACTGTTTCATGCTATATTTCATAGCTTTAAAATGTTAAATATAATATTTTTTCACTTATTTTGTTCTAAATGAATACAAAATAATGAAAAATATGTTTAATAAAAATTCTACATCAAAGAATTATTTTTTTTTTAAAAAAAAATAATAATCTAACAATTTAAGTCAAAGATTTTTTTTTTTGAAAAAAAATCAAGTGGCTTAAACCTATCCTCAGTCTATCTGAAATAGGTTAGATGTTATAAAATAAACAAATTTATATTTCATAAATCTGTTAAATTTTTTCATTTTAATGTTGGCAGCTATGTGTAACATAATTATTTACTGCTAAACTTAATAAATGAAATTAGTTGGGGTTTGGGACATTTACAAATCACTTTTATTGATATCGAAAATTCAGCATAACGAAACATAGGCCATTGAAAGTTGTTGAAAACCTACAAATGCACAAATAATATGCTAACTAAAAGAACAATCAATTCCTTTATTTATTCTTTGTTGTTCATTTAAAATTTTGATCTATATTTATTATTATAGTTTATAATGAATTATCATTTTTATGTAATTTACTTAACAACTTCAAAATAATTTTGAATGAAAGTTTATTTTTTATGCTTATTTTAAATGACATTTTCTTTTTGCATGTTTTACTTTTACTTGCTTTTCTATTAAATATCCATTATTACTTTTAGCATTTTAATAATGCATTTTGCATTATTTTCAATCATTTAATAATTTTGCAATATCAACAACATTGTATATATCACAACTCATCAGTATTAACTTTTTTAGTGTACTTACTAAAAATATGTATCGCACAATTAGATTTTATTGTATTCATTGTTAGTTCAAGCCAAGGAACGAGCAAAAGCTATCTCTCTAAAAAAAAATTTAAAATATTTTTTTTAGTTTTTTTTAATATTTAATTCTTTTCATTTTTCATAGTTTAATAAAAATATAATATTTTACTTGAATCATTATTCTTTGTTAGAAAAGATATTAAGTAGGACTAGATTGAACTTTCATTAAATATTAGTACAATTGTAATAATCATTAATTCTTTTCGAACTATAGAATCATGATAAGGATCATTTTGTCCCTACTATATCTAGCTAAAATTTAATTTTTGTTAATTATTTCATTGTTTGTTGTGTGTATTTTCTTTTTCTTATTTTTCCAAGGTCCTTTTTTTTTCGCTGTTTAAACACGAGTATATGAAAGTTTTTACTAAGAAGTTTTTTAAGCTTGTTTTAAAGAAAACACAATATATTTTGCTGAAACATAACAAATATTTTCAGTATTTATGCGTTGTGCATTCAGAAATTTCTAAACTTCAGTTTAGATCTTGAATAAAATGCCAAATTTTTGTGTATTCTAGATTTGCAAAATGAATTTGTAGGAATCAAAAAAGAAAGAAAAAAGTTTTGGCATAAAATCGCCAAAAACAAGAAAGTTTCTGTTTAAATACAAATATTTTTTAACTAAGTAAGCAAAAGATTTTTTTATGCTCTCTTGTCTATTTTTTAATTCTTTTTGTAATATGTTATTGGTGGAATAGTTTTATTGATCGATGCCGCATTAAATAGAAGCCATTTTGTTGATGTAACTTTTTTGTGATATTTTTGGAACAGTCATAAATATAAATTATATAAAAATGCATTCATTTTGTTGTTGCGTTAAAGTTTTTACTTAGATTAACTTTTTTTAACTTTATTTGTAATTTGCTATATTTTGAATCAGTTTCATAAATATAAGCTACATAAAATAATGTCTACTTTCTTAATGCTTCCAATTTCTTTAACTCTCTTCATATTTTTTTTTTTTTTTTGGAACAGTTTTATTAATATAAAAAACGAAAAATAACCACTTCGTTAACGCATCAATTTTTTTTATTCCGACTTGCTTTTTAAATTTTCTTTATTGTGTTATTTTTGAAGCAGTTTTCCGAACATAAGTTATTTTAAATTTAATGTTCTCTACCATCTACATTTTATGTTAAATTCTATGCACTTTATCCCTTTGACTTCTAACGGGACTCATTTGTCCCAACAAATGTTTAAAAATTAGTAATGGACATATGTATCCCACCATTAAGTACGGTCTGGACATATATGTCCCAGCTTCTAAATTGATAACCACTTGTCAGAAAAATCCCAAATACTGAATTGCCTTATTTGTGATCTATTTTGTCCTTTTGAATTATAAAAAAAAATCATTTTTTAAAATTCGTAGTCAAAGGGTTAATGAAGTAAATAAAATACTATTGAGTAAAATTTTGGGATATAAGAATAAGCTGTTAGTTGACATACTATTTAAAGCAGGGCTCTTATTTTTCATAATTTTATATATATATAGCTTTTGCTTTGTCCTTGAATAATATGTTGGGATGATATAGCAGTAAAAAATATATATATTAGTGTTTTGCTATGCAATCCTATACAGCAATAAGTGACAGATGTAATTCATAGAGGAGGGGTGATCGTTTGAAGGGAGAAGATAATCTTCTCTGTGCAGCCCTGTGTTATAGTCAGTTCCATCATTGTACTGTTTCATATCACCAACTATTTGCTGAATTTCTATTGCACACATTCCCATATATACATTCCATGTTTTACTCATTGAAAAAAAAAAAAATTATGGCTGCCAATCAATTGTGTTATTTATGTTTCCGGTACAAATTTTCGTCCCTTCTCGGTGGTCGCTCCGAACGGCGTCGGTTTTTTTTTTTTTTTCTTTTAGTCCTTTTTTTTCTGTTTTTATTTGTTTGTTGACACTTTTTACAAGTTCAATTTTTATATACATAGTTGATTAGTTATTTCCTTTTATTGCATGTTGTTTGGTCATTTAAAAATATTGGAAATCTTAGATTAAGTTATTTGATAAGAAAACAATAAAAAAAAACTATTGTGTCTATTTTGGTGTTGTTTATTTGAATATTTTATTGTGGTCTTTTTTTTATATTTAATGAAAATTAATTTTGGAAAAATGGAAATATGCCTGAAGCTCAAATTCCAAATCATTGCTACTTCCCTACTAACACTGTATGCCAGTCTCAGCTATATACATTAAACACTTTTGCACAAATTAATACATAACATTGAAATTTGTACATATTGAATATACAAATATGACTACTTTTTTTAAATAGATATAACGTATATCTATTTAAAAAATGTGATTCTTCCGCGGATTCGCGAATTCCCCTTTTTTTCAGATTTTTCCATTTTTCCCGCTAATTTCCGCGGAAATTTTTTTTGTTGCACAAGTTAAAATATTTTAATTTTCAGTAATTAAAGGAATTTAATTTTCCGCGGAGCGAAAATATTGGAAGTCCTCATTCCTCCCTCTGAAGTTTCTCCAAAAATCATTTCCTTAGGATAAAACTGGTTAACCTTTATACAGGGATGAGATTTTTTAGCGGATTTTCGCTTTTGTCTCGAATTTCAGCCTTTTTTTTATTTTTATCAAAAACTCCGATTCTTTAAAAGTTTCGGTTTTTTTTAAAATAAATATCCCGCTTTTTTAAAAAGAATTCAGTCGTTGAAATGAAATAATTATATTTACTTGCGATTTTCAAAGATAAGCAGAAAATTCAAACTACGTCCTATCTGCTAACCCTTCCTCATTTTTATTTTATCTATTTTTTACGCACGGAAAATAAGATTTTCCGTATTTTTGCCCGTCCGCCGGATAGCTCGTATTTTCGTAATTCAGACGTCACTGCTTCCTGTTTTCTGGCGTGAAAGCAAACGAAACAAAAAAAAAAAAAAAAAAATAGAGGAGGATTTGCAGTGAAAATATTTTTTTGCTCATTCAATTAATCTTGTAAATTTTTATTTATTATGTCTAAACAAAAACAATACAAATAAGCCTTTTAGAAATCCCAAGTCCAGACGCTGCAAATATCTCGATTCTCACTCACGCGATTTTAATATCAATCATCGATTTTCGTATTTACCTGATTTAAAAGTTGCGCATTGCGATTCTTATTTGCGCTATTTAAATATCGTACATTACGATTCTTATTTACGAGATTTAAAAATCCATTATCGCGTTCTGTATTTATGCATTTTTAAAATTGCTATTTTATTATCAAACATCGATTTTTGTATTTACCTGATTTAAAAATTGACTAATGCGATTTTTATGCAAGCGATTTAAATATACATTGTGATTCTTATTTGCGAGATGTAAGAATCCAATATCACGATTTGTATTTACGCGCTTTTAAAACCCTATGTAGCTATTCGTATTCACGCGAGCTTAAAATCCAATGTCGTGATTCGTTTTTGCGGTTCTAATATCAAACATCGATTTTGTACTTATACGTGCTTTAAAAATTGGGATTCGGATTCTGCGCGATTTAAAAGTTATGCATCGTGATTCGTATTTGCGTGATCTAAAAATTACGCATCATGATTTTTATTTTTGCATTTTTTAAATTGGATATAGAGTTTCATATTCATGTGATTTGAAAGCCTCATATCGGGATTCATATTCTCTCAGTTTAAAATCATGCATGTGATTCATATTCATATAATTTTAAAATTAATCATCGGGATTTATAATCACATGGTTTACAAGTTTAAAAATTAAAAATCACACACAAATATATATTCCTGGATTTCCTCTTTTTTACTTTCTGACTACTCTCATCCCTGAACGTTGTGTGCGTATCTAGTTAGATCACATAATCTAGTGCATGCACTAGATTATGTGATCGATTCAGATGCACTGGAGATGTGATCGAACGGCACACCCCTCATTTCTCGAACCGCAAACCTGATCGAACCATAGCGTTACGTACGAACCTCCGTTGTTAGTCTGAGAACGAGAATAGGTGGTGCTCAAGAGCGTCAGTTCATATATTGGAAAAAGGAATCTTTTTAATTCATTTTCAAAAAAGAAAAAAAAAAGTTTAATGCTGAGACAGGTAAATTTAGAAAAGGTTCTACATTAAAAAAAAAAAGTTACTGCTCTGCTCCTTTTTCACTCTCATAACGTAAAAATGATTGGAGGACAAATATGGAATTTTGCACGGAGCAAGGCCATAAAAATTTAACACAGAGAAAAAGTAAGGTTTCATATTTTTAGAAGTAAAGTGTATATTTTACAATTTATTCTGAAACACTTAAAAAAAAAAAAAAAACTACTGAAAAAAAAAAACGTACAAATTATAATTGTTTTAAAGTGCTAAGAATTCTGCTTTTTATCACTTACCGATCCCAAGAAATATTTGAACAGTTCATTTTAGCTCGCTTCCTTTACTCTTTTCCCAGTTTCGTTTTATACTATAATGATTTTAGGAGCTTATCTAACTAAAGGGGGGGGGGGGAGAGCCCAGCTCTACCATCGGTAATGTTTGCTTAGCTCATTTAATCATGTAAAAAACTAACAACTTTCGTCCAAAAATATTGAAAATTAAATACCTGCATTACAACTAACAACTTAAGTCCTAAAATTAAAGTCTGTGAAATTTTCAATAACTTCATAAAACAGTTGTCACCATTTTTCAAATTTTTTAGACTATGGCCACCCTAGAGTTTACATGCATTTTGCAAAATTTTTTTTTGGGGGGGGGGAAGAGATTTACTGAAAAATTTGACTATCCATTTTGTGCGTTGTTGGGAGTATAAATGTTATAGTTTTAATTATTTTCTATGGGATTAATAAATTCTTTTAACTTTAATACTATGAAATAAGCGTTGTGATCATAGATGTTCGGTTTGAGTAGAAAGTAGGCGTTACTTTTTATTTCGCTCCAGCTCCTATTAATTTCAATGCAATGTCAACCATCAGTTTTAAATAAGGGTTTCTTATCGAAGATAGAGATGATGTATCATTTTTGACCAGCATGCCTGGTGTCAGTTAATTGTCGGTTTATTATTTCCAGGTGCCCAGGATTGTGCATTTGGCCCAACTATTATCTCAAACTGCAGAATTACATTGTGTTTCTAAATATTTACTCTTTAGCTATTAACTTGCTTCACATGTAAATTTAATCAACAGTATTTTTTAAAAATTATTTTAGTTTAATTATAGGGTAAGGTAAACTATTCCTAAACGGGACAGGTGGTGCTTTCCACCAGAAAAAAAGAATATTATATTCTGACTGCACTTTAAGTGGGAAAAACTGCTACTTCTCTGTCACTGTTACTTCTGCTACTGTGATTCAAAAGTAACAGTAACAAATAGCAGTGACTGTGATTGTATCGATATAAAACTAATCGATATTTTCTATCAATCAATTCAATTAATCGTTATAATTTTTTTAATTTGGTATAAATAAATCGATTAAATATTTTTAATAAATAATAGATATAATTACTGTTTGTCTAAGATAGGTACTCTGACCGCCACTAAGTCTGCGGCAGTCTGGTGCTATGGAAACAAGAAGAGGGCATTTTACGGAGGGTGGCTTCGATGAAGAGGTCTCCTTTTCTTTCGCCGAAACCAGTCCTAAAGAGGGATCCCGCATCCCTACTTGAAATAATCATACCTCGTTACCATAGTCACCGCCGCAGCCAGACGAATGTCTGGCAGAGTACCTATCGTAGACAAACAATAGTTTTCAGTAAAGTAAATCGATATCATCAATATTTTATGTAATCGAGTAAAACAAATGAACTTAGTAGTCCTTTTTATTCTAAGTGTCGGGATAGTTATCACCAATTTCAACCTTCATCGATAAAAAGAAGTCGAGATTAACACGTAATAGAATTTCGCAATGCTTCAGATCTAGCAGTCTTTTATACTGTGAAAATTATATTGCTATTCTAGAGCACTTTCCAGTTTCCAAACGTCTAACATTAGAAATTCTTCTTCCGTTTTGTTCTTATTTTTGGCCATTGCTCAATCCTACTTAAAATACACTAGTTCTGTTAAAGCAGTCGCCAACCATCATGACTGTGACTGTTCTGAGAGACAGACATTACCTATTTTTCTGTCTCAGTTCCAAACCCCTCAGCCTTTTCCTGTATGTTATGGAGTTGAGGATGGTTTTACACGCACGAAAACTATCAGTATATAACTAAAGATATGTTAAAGTATCGTCGCCCATTACTTAGCCACTGTTTCAATTCAATTACTGCATTACTTGTACTAACATTTACGAATACACGCTTTCTTCATATTCATCGATGCTATTAGATATTCATTTTTTTCAGTCATATAAAATTGTAAGGGAAGAAAAAATATATCAAAAGATCAGAAAATTTAAATTTAACGTGGTAGTTAGATTATTTTACTTCTGTTAGAAATTAAATTCTGTGTAAAATGTACAGTGCAATTTTTACTGCTTTGGAAAAAAGCTAATACAAATAAATACTATTTAACTCATAAAGAACATAAATATTTCAGTTTATAGCTGAATGTCGGCAAAAATTATTTATTGAAAAATACTTCTTTTTTATTACTTCTATTTGAAGCAGTATTTAAATACATGAAAAGAATTATTTAACAATAATGTTACAATAAATTATTATCTTTACGTGAATCTAAAATTTTATTTTATATTGTAAATTTCTGTTTAAATAAATCACTTAATGTTTTCCCTCATAAATTCTATACAATGCAATTTAATCCTGAAACTATAAAGAAATTAATTTAATTTCACAAAGGTAACATTTATAAATATATCAATTCATACGGCATTTCTTTATCACTATCTAATTTAAACGTATCCTCTCATGGTATACGTAATAGATATATTTATGTGATTAAGTGTCTACCACCTTAAATTGAAAAGTATATGTATTAAATTTATTTTTATGAATAATTGCAATGAAAGATTTCTGACTAGTGATGTGCCAATCGATTCATTTAAATGAATCGATTCTTTAGAATCAATTCACTAAAATGAACGGTTATATGAATCGATTCTTTAGAATCAATTCACTAAAATGAACGGTTATATGAATCGATTCTTTGATTCTTTTTTTAATGGTCGTTATAATGGAAGAGTCTTTATAAAAGGTGGTCGTACAAATTAGTTTAGACTATTTTAGTATTTGAATTAGTTGATCTAAGTCAGGGGCTCTCAATATTTTTCTGCCATGGAACTCTAAATAATTAACGTTCTTTCGGCGGAACTCCTGATAAAAGTACTATCTCGTGTTGCCGCTGTAACCTTTCCACGGAACCATAGGGCTTTTCGGAACACCAATTGGGGACTATTAATTTAGATCTTACGCTCTAGGGTGCAGAAGCAGAATATTCCAGTTAAGCGGTCAGCCGAATGTTGCTAAAAAATACCAATTAGAGAAACCCTTGCAATTCTTGGCGGAACTCTAGGGTTCCATGGAACACCATTTGGGAACCACTCTTTTAGATCCTATACTCTAGGGGTCAGAAGTTGAATGTTCTACTTGGGTGGCTATAAAAGTACTATCTCGTGTAACCGTTGTAACTTTTCCACGGAACCATTGAGCTTTCCGGAACACCAATTGGGGACTATTAATTTAGATCTTAGTCTCTAGGGTGCAGAAGCAGAATATTCCAGTTAAGCGGTCAGCCGAATGTGGCTAAAAAAAGTACCAATTAGAGAAACCCTTGCAATTCTTGGCGGAACTCTAGGGTTCCATGGAACACCATTTGGGAACCACTCTTTTAGATCCTATACTCTAGGGGTCAGAAGTTGAATGTTCTACTTGGGTGGCTATAAAAGTACTATCTCGTGTAACCGTTGTAACTTTTCCACGGAACCATTGAGCTTTCCGGAACACTAATTGGGGACCATCAATTTAGATCTTGGGCTCTAGAGTGCAGAAGCAGAATATTCCAGTTAAGTGGTCAGCCGAATGTTGCTAAAAAAAGTACCAATTAGCGAAAACCTTGCAATTCTTGGCGGAACTCTAGGGTTCCATGGAACACCATTTGGGAACCACTCTTTTAGATCCTATACTCTAGGGGTCAGAAGTTGAATGTTCTACTTGGGTGGCTATAAAAGTACTATCTCGTGTAACCGCTGTAACTTTTCCACGGAACCATAGGGCTACCCGGAACACCAATTGGGAACCATTAATCTAGATCTTGGGCTCTAGGGTTCAAAAGCAGAATGTTCCACTTGGGTGGTCCAGTTGAATGTGGCTATAAAAAGTACTAACTAGTGGATCCCCTGTAATTTTAAACGGAACCCAAGGGTTCCGCGAAACACCATTTAGGAACTGCTAATCTAGGCAATGCTAATAATTTTTTTAGAATTTTAATATTTTTATTTTTTTTTAAATATTTGTTTGATTCATCAATTTTATTAAAAAATAATAATTTTTTTAAAAAAAATTGTTAATATAAAGACCAATAATGAATAATAAAGATATTCGTAAAAAAATAAAACGTTAAATTCACTTATAATAATGAAAAAAATTCAAATTGTATAACGTGAAACAAAATAAAAAAATAGTTCAATTGCGTTTTAAAACTTAAAAAATTAAAACTTGAAAAAGTGAGAGGATATGCATTGATATTCAATAAGTTTGTCTAAAAGTATTCCTAACAAAAAAAAAAAAAATAGAAAAGGGGAAAAAAAAGAAAATAAATAAAATAATTAAAAATATTCCTCCCCCCTGCAGTAAAAGAATATTTACTCTAAATACTCACATTTTTCGCAATAAACAGTTTTTCAATCATTAAAAAAATAAATATTTTTTTTATCTTTTCTTAAAAAAAAAAAAAAAATAAAATAAATAAATAAAAAAATAAATAAAAAAAACCTGTCTTTTTTTCTGAAAATTTTTAGTTACTTGCCCCTTTTCATAACCCCCATCCCTCTGAAGGCATCTTTTAATTTTAGAAAAAAAGATAATAGCGAAAAGAATCGATTCGTTTCTCAAAACAGTTCTTTTAATGTTAAAAGATATAAAACCGCTCAAATGAATCATTTAAACAGTTCAGTGAATCGAATGCAATGTTAAAGTATAGGAAAACGGCTCAAAAGAACTGATTGGAAATCCAAATCAACTCTTTGAGCCGATATCAATGTTAAGAGATACGAAACGACTCAAATGAATCGTTTAGAAGTTCAATTCAACTCTTTGAGCCGATTTCAATGTTAAGGGATAGGAAACAGTTCAAAAGAATCGATTCATTTGGCTTTATGATTCTTTTAATGCTAAGAGATAGGCAAACAGTTCATTGAGTCGTTTATTCGACTCTTGATTCTTTTTCTCGCATTCGGCTCATTTTTAACCAATCAGAGGATCGTTCATTCGATTCTCGACTCTTTTTGTCTCATTCAACTCATTTTCAACCAATCAGAGATTTGCATTCATACGTAAGTTCATTACCCAATCAGCGCAACGGTTTCATTTTCTATGGCTCTCGCTCCTTGGCATAGAATAAACGATAACATAAAACTCTGCTTTACTTCATATTTACTGAAATTTATAAATCGAAAATTAAACGTATAAATGAAAAAATTCGCTCTTTAATATTAAAGGACTGAAAAGTAATATCTGAGCTTTACAGCATTAATATCTTTTTTATTTGAAAGGAAGAACCGAAACTGGAGAAGACAGCTTTTCAGTTGTTGTTGCCATTTTTAAATTGTTGTTTATCAATAGAATTTATTAATTTCGTAGATGAAAAGAAAAAAAGAGAGAGTGATGCATACAGTACGTATTGCATTAATAGCATTTTCAATTCCCTTCATCCTTCAAGTTCCTCCGGAAACCGGTTGTGCGCTAACGTTGACATCGGGGTCATTCTCATCGGATGCGATTTTTCCGCTTGCGAAAACTCTCACACATACGAGTACCTTATTGGCTAGTTGTTCGCATGTAAATATTTTCAACCAATCAGATTGTCATTCGCATGATACTCGAGTGAGAATGGACCTGTGTCTATTCGACTGAGATAGGATTTTATCAAACTCCAATTGTATAAACGAAATGCTGTATCAAATGCATATGCGGATGTTTAGTAAGTATAAGTACTAACTCTGAATAAGCTTATAAAGTGTAGAGTACAAAATATTGTAAAAAAAAAAAAAAAAAAAAAAAAAAGAATCGATTCTTTTTCAAAAACGAACTTGATGAATCGATTCACAAAAAAGAGTTGATTGAAATATCGATTCGTTCGTTTTTCGCACATCACTATTTCTGACTTCATTAAGCTTTTTTTTTTGAAGTATTTGCTAACTAACCATTTTCATTGGTGGTAGGTAGGTACAATGAACATTAAAAATGAGTATATCTTTATTTTATCTGAAACGTTTGAAGGAAGAACAACAATATTCATATTGCTTATACGAAACGAAATAGTTGGGACACTGAATAAAATCATTGCCTCAGCTGTGACTAATTTCCCAACTACTGTTGCTGTTCCAAATCTAATGTCACGCAGGGGTGAAAGCGAGACGGAAAAGAGGAAAGGCTGGTAGTAAAACCATTTCAGTTATAGCTAGTTTTCGGGAGGAGTTAACTTATTCTTTTTTTAAATTTTTCAGCAATATCTACTTTATCTTGGACTTACTTACTTTATTTAAAAACAACTGGGCACCTGGGCCGCGCAGCGGCCCCTATCCCATTCATCATGAAATTACAACAATGAGTTAAAAACATCTTGAATATAAGCAGTCGTTGTGGTAGCTTTACAATAATATTACCATGATTAGAGAAAATACAAACTTGAACAGAGATATTTACAGTAATTGCCATGAAAATATGTACAGAAAATATAACGTTGATTTGAAAAAATTACAACTTGAACAAAGATATTTACATTAA
The DNA here is from genome assembly GCF_982258835.1 of Parasteatoda tepidariorum. NCBI lineage: Eukaryota > Metazoa > Arthropoda > Arachnida > Araneae > Theridiidae > Parasteatoda > Parasteatoda tepidariorum. The sequence continues at coordinate 37,689,596 of NC_141759.1, forward strand.
TTGCCATAAATATGTACAGAAAATTGAATATGAGCATTAATAAATGATGATTATGTATATACAAAAGTCGTGATTCAAGAACGTGAAGATTTAACATAAATTTTCGACAAGCCTTAGTGGCGCCATCTAGTATGATCAACTTTAATTTGAAAGGGCAGTATGCAGTATTTATTTATAATCTGTATGGAAAATTAGAGTTCTGAATAATAATAAGAGTTCAAATAAAAGTTCAAATCAAGTAAAAAAAAAGATGTTACTGTGCAAGAGTGGCTTCCCCCATAATCCTTTGAAACAGTTAAAGCACTTCTTGATTTTTTAAAAGTTCTTGCAATTCTTTAATTATTGTAACCAGCCTTTGAGCAAGTCCTGTTATTGTTGGTGGTATGGCACGTGTTCCCCTCCTGCGGGGACGGGCTCTGCACCCCGTGTAGTTGGCTGTATGAGAGTCTCCGCAGTTGCTGCACTTAGGTTGTGTATTTTAATCTTTTTATCACTCGTATGATGGGTGTTTGGCGGCGCACTTTACACATCTTGATGGTGAATTACATGATCTTTGACTGTGGCCAAATTCTTGGCAGTTGTAACACTGGATTGGATTTTGCCCGCCTCGGAACCTTTCATTACTGACCGGGATACTTTGTATATTGGTTATAGAGAAAATTTGTCGATTAACATCTGTTTCTGTGAGAATTGTAAGAAAAAGTGGGAGGTGCCTGTAGGTCCCGCACACTTTTCTCTTAAACTGAATTATCTTTTGCGTTATGATGTCTGACTTCGCCAGTTGCTGGGAGATATGATCAGTACAGAATCCAACTGGAAGACCACGAATAAGAACTTTTATATGCTTAATTGGTTGAACTTTTGCTGGAGTTGTGGGTGGATCTACAGTTGAACTGGAATCCTCCTTGGGTGGGGCTACGTCAGTATCAGATATAGATTCAGATGGTTGTAAGGAGGTGGCGGTATCTATCGGTGAAAAAAGTTTACTATTCGTGGTCATGATTAGATTTGCTTCAGCTTTTTTGACATTATTTTTCTTTTTCTTCTTCTTTAAAGGGGGTTCTGCAATATTTTTGGTTGAGCTTTCTGAATCTATGGTTGACTCATTCCCCGTCTGTTTCAAAAGTTGGCCGCCTTCATAAGTTTTCATATCAATGACATCAATTGGTGTTGTCGGTATTTCGGGCCTATTTGGCACAGGCATGAGAAACTGCTCCAAATGATTTAGTTTCTCAAGTAGTTCTTTATTTTTCCTTTCATCTTCTTTAATTCTTCTTTCCAAGTCTGCTAACTCTTTAGCCATTTTGGTTTCAAAATCCGAGCATTCCTCATCCGACGTTGAGCCACGTGCAGGTCTTTTGGTCAGCCGCTTTCCGCCACGTCCGTGGTGGTGATACGTAGCCATTGTTGCGTGATTGCAAATATTAATTTCAGCAGTGATGTTAACGTAAATTGAAAGCTACTATATCTGGCAGAATCGTTTAATTTAACTTGCATCTACTTATACTCTTAAGTCAATTCAGAATTAGAAAACATACATGATTGCAAGAGTATGAAATAGGTATTACTCACTCAAAAGACACCAATGAAAATCCGAAAGTTCTACGACCTCCTAAAAGCATAAATTGTTTTTCCACATCACATCAGAGCATCAAGAACAACATGACCGCTTCCGTACTAATCGCTTCCAGGATCGACCTTGGGTCCTTTATCTTGGAAAAGAAGCAGTTTTATATATATGCCGGAATTATAAAAGAAATCTTGATAGTTACAGATATTTCATTTTTTTCGAAAAAAATGCTGGAATAAAATGTTTTACGTACCAGGTTTTTCTCTTTTCCGTCTTGCTATATAAGGCTTTCACCCATGTAATTTTAAATCATGTAAACTAAGAGATTCATTGGAAACCGATGAAGAAAACGTTATGGAACTTGAAAAAGTTATTGATACGCTTCCATCAGCAGAAAGCGGCGAAGAAGAATTCAACAAAAACAAAAAACCTCGATTTGAATCAGACGACAAAAACCAAAGAGAAGATGAAAATGACTTCTTTCAAACTCCCAAGTTTAAAAAGCAACGCATACCACCAATCCTTATCAAAGACTCTAATTTCAACTGGAAACAAATCAAGGAATTGCTCCAAAATAACAACTGCTCAGATTATACAGTTAAAGTATTTGGTGACCAAATAAACCTAAAAGTAGCAGATGATGACGAGCACAGAAAGATTACAAAAATCCTAGATGACAACAAGGTTGAGTACCATACTTTTCTGCTTCAAAAGGACAAACCACTCAAAGTTGTGCTCAAAAGCATACCTGCCGAGTACACTTCTGAAGAAGTAGAAAACGAACTTATCAAAGTGGGATTCGTCCCAACTAAAATTAAACAGATGACAAAATTCACAGAGAAGGGTAAAATCAACTTGCCCTTGTTTATAGTGACACTGCCGAAAAATGATCACAACAAAGAGATCTACGAACTCACGAGACTCATGAACTTAATAGTTACAGTAGACAACTACAAAGGGCGTAGCGGTGTCACGCAGTGCCATAGATGCCAGAACTTTAACCACGTCCAACACTCATGTAGACATGCTCCTAAATGCTTAAAGTGTGGTGAAGGGCACTTTACATATACCTGTCAGAAAACCAAGGACACTCCGGCCAAGTGTGCCAATTGTTGTGGTCCCCACCCTTCAAACTACAAACAATGCCCCAAATATCCTCAAGTAGAACTCAGACGCAGTTACAGCTCCAACCACCAATATTACGATTCTTATTTACGAGATTTAAAAATCCATTATCGCGTTCTGTATTTATGCATTTTTAAAATCGCTATTTTATTATCAAACATCGATTTTTGTATTTACCTGATTTAAAAATTGACTAATGCGATTTTTATGCAAGCGATTTAAATATCGCACATTGCAATTCTTATTTACGAGATGTAAAAATCCAATATCACGATTTGTATTTACACGCTTTTAATTAGCTATTCGTATTCACGCGAGCTTAAAATCCAATATCGTGATTCGTTTTTGCGGTTGTAATATCAAACATCGATTTTGTATTTATACGTGCTTTAAAAATTAGACATTGGGATTAGATTTGGATTCTGTGCGATTTAAAAATTATGCATCGCGATTCGTATTTACGTGATATAAAAATTACGCATCATGATTTTTATTTTTGCATTTTTTAAATTGGATATAGAGTTTCATATTCATGTGATTTGAAAGCCTCATATCGGGATTCATATTCTCTCAGTTTAAAATCATGCATGTGATTCATATTCATATAATTTTAAAATTAATCATCGGGATTTATAATCACATGGTTTACAAGTTTAAAAATTAAAAATCACACACAAATATATATTCCTGAATTTCCTCTTTTTTACTTTCTGACTACTCTCATCCCTGAAAGTTGTGTGCGTATCTGGTTAGATCACATAATCTAGTGCATGCACTAGATTATGTGATCGATTCAGATGCACTGGAGATGTGATCGAACGGCACACCCCTCATTTCTCGAACCGCAAACCTGATCGAACCATAGCGTTACGTACGAACCTCCGTTGTTAGTCTGAGAACGAGAATAGGTGGTGCTCAAGAGCGTCAGTTCATATATTGGAAAAAGGAATCTTTTTAATTCATTTTCAAAAAAGAAAAAAAAAAGTTTAATGCTGAGACAGGTAAATTTAGAAAAGGTTCTACATTAAAAAAAAAAAAGTTACTGCTCTGCTCCTTTTTCACTCTCATAACGTAAAAATGATTGGAGGACAAATATGGAATTTTGCACGGAGCAAGGCCATAAAAATTTAACACAGAGAAAAAGTAAGGTTTCATATTTTTAGAAGCTAAGTGTATATTTTACAATTTATTCTGGAAAAAAAAAAAACGTAAAAATTATAATTATTTTAAAATGCTAAGAATTCTGCTTTTTATCACTTACCGATCCCAAGAAATATTTGAACAGTTCATTTTAGCTCGCTTCCTTTACTCTTTTCCCAGTTTCGTTTTATACTATAATGATTTCAGGAGCTTATCTAACTAAAGGGGGGGGGGGAGAGCCCAGCTCTACCCTCGGTAATGTTTGCTTAGCTCATTTAATCATGTGAAAAACTAACAACTTTCGTCCAAAAATATTGAAAATTAAATACCTGCATTACAACTAACAACTTAAGTCATAAAATTAAAGTCTGTGAAATTTTCAATAACTTCATAAAACAGTTGTCACCATTTTTCAAATTTTTTAGACTATGGCCACCCTAGAGTTTACATGCATTTTGCAAAATTTTTTTGGGGGCGGAAGAGATTTACTGAAAAATTTGACTATCCATTTTGTGCGTTGTTGGGAGTATAAATGTTATAGTTTTAACTATTTTCTATGGGATTAATAAATTCTTTTAACTTTAATACTATGAAATAAGCGTTGTGATCATAGATGTTCGGTTTGAGTAGAAAGTAGGCGTTACTTTTTATTTCGCTCCAGCTCCTATTAATTTCAATGCAATGTCAACCATCAGTTTCTAATAAGGGTTTCTTATCGAAGATAGAGATGATGTATCATTTTTGACCAGCATGCCTGGTGCCATAGAGTAATAAATTATATATAACTCTATGCCTGGTGCCAGTAAATTGTCGGTCTTTTATTTCCAGGTGCCCAGGATTGTGCATTTGGCCCAACTATTATCTCAAACTGCAGAATTACATTGTGTTTCTAAATATTTACTCTTTAGCTATTAACTTGCTTCACATGTAAATTTAATCAACAGTATTTTTTAAAAATTATTTTAGTTTAATTATAGGGTAAGGTAAACTATTCCTAAACGGGACAGGTGGTGCTTTCCACCAGAAAAAAAGAATATTATATTCTGACTGCACTTTAAGTGGGAAAAACTGCTACTTCTCTGTCACTGTTACTTCTGCTACTGTGATTCAAAAGTAACAGTAACAAATAGCAGTGACTATGATTGTACCGATATAAAATTAATCGATATTTTCTATCAATCAATTCAATTAATCGTTATAATTTTTTTAATTTGGTATAAATAAATCGATTAAATATTTTTAATAAATAATAGATATAATTACTGTTTGTCTAAGATAGGTACTTTGACCGCCACTAAGTCTGCGGCAGTCTGGTGCTATGGAAACAAGAAGAGGGCATTTTAGGGAGGGTGGCTTCGATGAAGAGGTCTCCTTTTCTTTCGCCGAAACCAGTCCTAAAGAGGGATCCCGCATCCCTACTTGAAATAATCATACCTCGTTCATAGTCACCGCCGCAGAGTACCTATCGTAGACAAACAGTAGTTTTCAGTAAAGTAAATCGATATCATCAATATTTTATGTAATCGAGTAAAACAAATGAACTTAGTAGTCCTTTTTATTCTAAGTGTCGGGATAGTTATCACCAATTTCAACTTTCATCGATAAAAAGAAATCGAGAATAACACGTAATAGAATTTCGCAATGCTTCAGATCTAGCAGTCTTTTATACTGTGAAAATTATATTGCTATTCTAGAGCACTTTCCAGTTTCCAAACGTCTAAAGGCCTGTTTACACGGTCCAATTTCTTGAATCCGAGAAATTGGACGGATTTCTCTGTCCAAGAAATTGGATGATTCGTTGACACTATCCAAGTTCTTGAATGTCGCTGATTCGTTGAAAGAAAAACTTGCGCATGCGCATTGTTCATATTCAACATTATAAAATAATACTTACATAAGTTTAAAATTACTAAATAAATTCAAATAAAATCATAATAACACAAATAAACCTCAACAGATCAATTTATTTGGACTAAAATCTATGAAAACCCACAACAAAATGACATAATTTGCTGCCAGCTTGTTGACGTCACGAAACCTAAGACGCTGATTGGTTAAGGGAGAAAAAACTTGGATGGAAAGTAGAACATGCTCTACTATCGTCCAAGAAGTTGGACCAAGTTCTTGGATGTTTGTTTACACGATCCAAGCTCAAAGCAAAACAAGTTTTCATCAATATCAATCAATCTCTGTCCAAGAAATTGGATCGTCTAAACAGGCCTTAACATTAGAAATTCTTCCGTTTTGCTCTTATTTTTGGCCATTGCTCAATCCTACTTAAAATACACTAGTTCTGTTAAAGCAGTCGCCAACCATCATGACTGTGACTGTTCTGAGAGACAGACATAACCTATTTTTCTGTCTCAGTTCCAAACCCCTCAGCCTTTTCCTGTATGTTATGGAGTTGAGGATGGTTTTACACGCACGAAAACTATCAGTATATAACTACAGATATGTAAAAGTATCGTCGCCCATTACTTAGCCACTGTTTAAATTCAATTACTGCATTACTTATACTAACATTTACGAATACACGCTTTCTTGATATTCATCGATGCTATTTGATATTCATTTTTTTCAGTCATATCAAATTGTAAGGGAAGAAAAAATATATCAAAAGATCAGAAAATTTAAATTTAACATGGTAGTTAAATTATTTTACTTCTGTTAGAAATTAAATTCTGTGTAAAATGTACAGTGCAATTTTTACTGCTTTGGAAAAAAGCTAATACAAATAAATACTATTTAACTCATAAAGAACATAAATATTTCAGTTTATAGCTGAATGTCGGCAAAAATTATTTATTGAAAAATACTTCTTTTTTATTACTTCTATTTGAAGCAGTATTTAAATACATGAAAAGAATTATTTAACAATAATGTTACAATAAATTATTATCTTTACGTGAATCTAAAATTTTATTTTATATTGTAAATTTCTGTTTAAATAAATCACTTAATGTTTTCCCTCATAAATTCTATACAATGCAATTTAGTCCTGAAACTATAAAGAAATTAATTTAATTTCACAAAGGTAGCATTTATAAATATATCAATTCATACGGCATTTCTTTATAACTATCTAATTTAAACGTATCCTCTCATGGTATCCCAAGTAGCACATAACATTAGATAATATCAGAAAAGCGGCAAAATCTAACGTTATATTACACAACTTGTAATATTAGAAAGATATAAAAGGTCGCTGTTTGCTCAGCCTTTTATAATATTAGATTAAATGCAAACTAATATTATCTAGCGTTCGCCATAATATTCTTTTGCGTTAGTTTTGATGCTATATAATATTAGATTTTGTATTTTCTGATATTATTCTGCTTTTTATTTTTTTGGAGTAAGCAAGAGGAAAATATGGATGGTAGTAGAATAATTCGACGATACAATTTAACTTAATTTTCTGTATTGTTGTGAAGCAGTAAAACATAGAACAGTAGTTTTATGTCATTCCATGCATTATTTACTTAGCAATACAGAAATACTAAATAAAATTATATTAGCGAATTCTGCTACCTTCCATTTTTCTCCTCCTTACTCCAAAGTATATCTTATGTTCAGCTGATTTTTTCGAATATTTAAATTGGGAAATATTTTATTGCAACTTTTATTGATATTTTTTTCTTTTATTCATACAATGGGTTTTCTGACAAATTTTATATCATTAATAATTTTCAAGTCTTTAATTTTAAAATGTACTCTTAATTTTCTTTTTAAAAAAACTGGGTTTATTTTATTAAAATCTTAGTTTAATTTGTTAGTTTGTAATATATATTTTTTTTAAACGGTTTCACAATTACCATTCATCATTTATATTCTGAAATTATATAATAAAAACCACACTATATAATTATAAAGTTATATATTTACATTTGAACTGAGTGGAAATTTAAACTTAAAATTTTTTCCCCTTACAATTGTTCAATTTTTAAGTGGACATTTCTTGTAATAATTGGCACAATAAAGAAAAAAATTTAAAAATATTCAAATTACTTACTTCAACAAATTTACACTTATTTTTTCCCCTTCTTTTTTCACTGGAATTGCTAAATGGAGAAATACTTACGTAACTTTATTCTTCTAGTATTTGAAATTTTATTTAGCAAAACACCTAAAAACAAAACTCAAACGCAAGGTAGAAATTTTTCCAGGGAATGAAACCAGGAAAGCAACTAATATCACGAAAATTGCTAATATTTTTTTTTAATAATGTTAGAATAACTTCAGGAATTTTCATCAATTCGATAATTATTTAAAGGTGTTATGTTCTATTAAACTAACAATCTTTGCAAAAAATTAACATAACATTTTAATTTCAAAACTGTCAGTAAATATCATGTTATCTAAATTAAATTTGCACAAACATATAATTGCATACAAGAATGAGACGAAAAAATAATAAATTTTTTTACATTATCTTTTAAAAGTTGCCTTTAGTATTAGTGATCAAAATCGTTTTTCTCTGATTATTATAGTATGCGTTATGAAGAATTAGCCTTAAAAAAACATATATTATGCATTTAAAAAAGTTGCTTTTGCAAAGAATTTTATGTATAAAAATTTAAACAAGATTCTTCTTTAAGTTGATTTAAATTTTCTGTTTTTACAATAATGTAAATAAATGTTCTGCTAAATTTTAAATATTAAGCCTAAGAAATTTTTACTATTATCATTATTTTACAATTACATTAATTTAAATCTTTGCAAAAATCTATAAAATCATAAAAATCTATATACACTTCTTATCTCAAATTTGAACTGCAAAATTGAAGTTAATAAATACAATGCTAGTAGTATAATTGCTCATAAGTTAGAGTTAATGTTTAACAATGATGTTAAAATAAAATTTCTTCTGATATCTTCAAAATTTCTCGAATTTTCATAATACTTAAACATAACTATAAGGACTAGAATAAATTACACAATGCAGTAGTTAAGAATAAAAAAATAAATCAAATCAAATCAAATCATGACAAACATTTCACTACTTAATTATTTTATTTTAAAACAAAACACAATATAAATATAACTTCACTAAACTATAAAAGCAATACATTCTTACCATCATTGTTTAATATAAGCTTATCAATATTCTTTTGTTAAAATATAAGTTAAGAACACGTATTCGTAATTAAATAAAATAATTTTTTTTTCTAAAAGCAACAGTAGGACCATGTGTTATCATTTTAATTATTATTATTTTTAAATTAAAAAAAATTTCAAAACTTTACAGTCATTTCATACAGTTTAAAGTTTTTCTTCAATTAAATTTTTTGATTTTGTGCTACTGAACTATATTTCAGACCAATAAACTGAAAATCTTTGCTTTACTGAAAGATTTTATAAATTGGTCAGCAGCATCTTTGCATATCACACAAACGAATCGCACAGGGATGCACCTTTCTTCAAACTTTCAGCTCCGGCAGATTTAAAGAGAGCCTCCAGTCGTTTTGTTTTCTGTCAGGATCGAACATATTGCTCCTAGTTTTCTACCAGAAATTAATTTCCATTTGCATTGTACAGCACCCAAGCTCAAAAATGAATGGCTCCTTCCTGGTAGATAAGCTTGTTTATCCAGCAGACGAAGCTAAAATTATAAGAGAAAAAAGTTAACTTTACATTGAAAACACTAAACTTAAACCTCTATATTACTTTATATTGAAAACATTAAATTAGTTAAAGTAAATTTAAAACTATTAAGCATTGAATATTTCTTTAAAACTTAAATCATTTTATTTGAAAATGTTTACAATTTAATGGGTAGATTTCCGTAACAATACCTGCACCAAAAAATCTCAGTATCACCAAGCAAGAATAGAAAATTATTTCACTTATAACGGCCTTCAAATAATAATTTTATTTTTTCTTAATTATTATTTTTTCAAAAAAGAAGAAATTATAGGTCAAAACGCTTAAGCTCTTTTCAATTGAAGTGAATATTCAAGTATATATACAGATACAAAAATATATCAAATTCAATACTTTTTAATTTTTTTTAAAGATTAAGTACAATGACACTTAACTGTTAAAATATTTTTGTACATTGTATAAGCTCATAGAGTCAATAGGAAATATTCACATTTTTTTTAAGAACTTCATAAATAAAAATTTTAACACCTTTTAAGCACTGTTCTTCATTTAACGTTAACATACTTTGAAAAGACCATATTGTTGCTTATTTTTTAACTATTTGCTATCATATATAAATTAATATAATTAATCATATATCAAAAACATCTGTCTAATTCATGAAATGAAAATAAAGATATTTAACTCACCATTTTACAATATATTAAACAGGAAATTCAAAAAATGTAACAACAGTGTTCAACTTGTGAATAAAATTTCAAACATTCTAAAATGCAATGGTTTAAACTAAAAAGTAATTGATTAATTAATAATTATTTAAACATGGCAAACTTGTTTACAAAAAATTTATCTTTATCGTTGCAATGAAAAAAAATTCAAACTGCAAAACTCTTTTGTGACAAGCCAACAAAAAAAGTAGCGAAAAGTGTTAAATAAACAATTGCTAATTTTTTCCATTGCTTATTTTAAAATTTGATTAATGTAAAAGAACATCAATGTAAAAAGATACTATGAAAATTTAAAATCATCAATTCATGGATGAAAAAATCATATAGAAGGAGAATTCTCTAACAATTCACATATTTCAAAGTTGTAAATATATATTAAATATAGTTCACCCCTTCCCCCAAATATTTTGACATAGCATTCTTTAAAAGTCAGTATGCATACCCAACATTTGTCAAATATCTTTTTTCTTATAGTTTAACAAATTTTTACAGCATTAGATTACTTCTAATAGGAATTTATTTAAAAAATACAATTTAATCAAAGCTCTACATTCACCATAATCACCATTTTGAATAGACCATATTATTGTTTATTTTTTAATCATTTACAAATTAATATAAATAATGATGCATCAAAAACATTCAAATAAAAATCAGTCTATATTTAAATAAAAATGTTTAATTCATTGTTGTACAATATTTCAAACATGAAATTTTAATTAAAATTTCTTGAAGATGAAGAGCTATATCTGAAATTGTAAAGGAAAATTAAATTTACAATGGAAAAACCAAATTTAAAATTCTTAAACAATGAATATTTATTTTAAACTTAAATTATGCAATTTGAAAATGTTTTTAAAAATTTTTAATATCTTTTACAATGAAATTCAATGAGTAAATTGCAGTATCAATACTTGCATCAAAAAATCTTGGTAGAGCCACACGAAAAGCCGAAAGTAACATAGTGGGAAGGAGATTAACAAAAGAGTTTAGCTCATAAACACTCTCAAGCAAACTATCATATGTTTAAAAAAAAAAAAAAAATTCAAACTACAAAACTCTTTAACCCCTTTTATTAGACCTGAAAATAAATACTCAATATGTGGCAAGCTATCAACAAAAAAAGTGTGAAATAAACAATTGCTTACTTTCGTCCATTGCTTATTTTAAAAATAGTAGATTTTCTTGAAGATGAAAAGCTATATATACTGAAATTGAAAAAGAAAAGAAATTAGATTTTGAAATGAAAAAAAAAAAACACATTTAAAACTATTTAACATTGAATATTTATTTGAAACTTTAATTATTTAATTTGAAAATGATTTTAAGAAATTGAAATATCCTTTACAATGAAATTAAATGATAAATTTCGGTATCGATACCAGCGTAAAAAAAATTTCGTTAGTGTCACACAAAAAATAACACAGAGGGAAGAAGATCAACTAAAAGAATTTAGCTCATAAGCACTCCCAAGTAAACTCTCAGATATTTAAAAATAAAATCAAATTGCAAAACCTTTTAACTTCTTTTATTATACCAGAAAATAACTACTCGCTATGTGGCAAATCAACAAAAAGAGTGTGGAAAAATATTAAATAAACAAATGTTTATTTTAAAATTCGTATAAGTACATCAATATAAAAAGATACAATAAGAATTCAAATTCATCAATTTATGGTTGAAAAAACCATTTCGGAGAATTCTTTAACAATTCACATATTTCAAAGTTGTAATATTGTCCCTCCCCCCAAATATATTTACATTACATTTAAAAGTCAGTATGCATAACATTTATTTTTTTATTGCTTAATTAAATTTTTAGTCTCAGATTATATGTAATAGAAATTTATTTAAAAACTTTATTAAACAATAATTATTTATTACACTAATTATCATAATAATTATTTAATAAATATTTATTAAACTAAAAGAAACATTACAGAATAGGACAAACTCGAAAGGTACAACCCCAGGCAAACATATACATATTTTTGTTTAAAAAAGTTACAAGTTTAAAATCTATTTGGTGATTGCACTTGGCGGGACAGATCACGATACTGAAATATCCCCAAGAAATTTAAATAAAAATGTTTAATTCTTTGTTTTACAATATTTTAGACATGAAATTTTAATACGGTAGCAATATTGTTTGTATTGAACGTTAAACATTCTAGAATGTAATGGTTTAAACTGAGCTAAAAGTAGCAGATCATTAATTTTCTAATTGTTTTAAGGCTAATTTGTTTACAGACAATTATTTTTATCTTTTCCACTGTTGCAGAAAAACTTTGTTACAGTCGAATTACTTAGCAAACGTTCTTTTACAAGCATATTTTGAACTAATTACATTACTTATTATTTATAGCTAAACAATAACTTAACACAGAAGTCAACTACTATGTGCGAACAATAATGATCACAATTCATAATATAAACTGACTTTATTTGATACATGATTTTTAACTAAAGTAAAAACATTACTTACAATACTTCTTTAACGTTTCATGTAACTATCATTGAAATGTATAAAGTTTTCAAATAATTACTAAATTATAAATACCTTATGTAATTGAAAAGAAAGCAGCTAAGTTTTAACAATGGCGCCGTAAACAAACGAACAGAAGAAGCCAACGAGGAAGAAGGGGGACAAGATTCAACAGTTGAAAAAGTTTTTTGAGTTCAATCGTTCGCAAACTACTACTAATATTATTTTTCGCTTTCTTTGCATTGGCTAAAAATGACATTTTAAGTAATATTTAATTTATTGTTTTCTTTCATAAATAAATGTTTATTTATTAATAATATGGGATAACCTTTCGCAAAAATGTGACGCTGTACCAAAAGTAATGAAATAGATGATTATTTTAAAAGTTCGAATGTTAGATCGAATATTATTTAATTTTATATAATATTAGTTCTAAAATTAGAAGATAGGATTCAAGAGCGTTGCGTTTTCTAGCAGGGCAGTATTATATTGCATCTTTCTAATATTAGATCATATCTTTTTGCTACCTGGGATACGTAATAGATATATTTATGTGATTAAGTATCTACCACCTTAAATTGAAAAATATATGTATTATATTTATTTTTCTAATTAATGAAACGAGTATTCTAATTTAATTAGGCTTTTTTTTGAAGTATTTGCTAACTAACCATTTTCATTGGTGGTAGGTAAAAAATATGTATATCTTTATTTTATTTGAAACGTTTGAAGTCTGGTTGCTTGATGTCATTGTACTATTGTAACTTGCGCAGACTATTTAAAAAAAACCGTGTGGAGACTTTCTGGTGTAGGAGGTGATGGTTGTCCGTCTTGCAAGCAAAGGCAGTGTCATAGCTTACTGAGGTTTTACCGAGACGTGACTATGGCTAGTTGAAAACTTTTCCCAATACCCCGCATGTCGATGTGAAAAACCGACGGCATAGGCAAATTTTTGGGGAACCTCATCGGAGGTTTATTATTTGAAGAGTAATCATATTATGTAAAAGTCTCACTCTACTCTATTATACGGTGTATATATATTATATTCACTTATGGATAATTATATTTTTGATCGAGCGATTGCTTTGCAGTTTCATTTTTTTAACTTAAAACCAGTAGCATATTTGCCAACTTTTTCCGATTTATTTGAATACTTAGAATGGTCGTAAATTGTATGTTGTCATACTTTATTGATCTCTCGGTCTTATTTGAATACGTATCCGTCTATTTCATAAGTATAAAACACGAATTTTGCATTTCCTGCTTTCAGAGATGAAGTTACTGTTTTTTTATTGTCTTACGGAATGAAATAATTCGGCTTGCCATAAGTAGCACGCGAACAAGTTGAAGGCCACTATGTAGTTATGAGTAAAAAGTAGGCGTTACGCTGAATAATATATACATAAACAGCCATAAGAGTAACGCTTACTGTTACTCTCGCCCTTCTCGGAATTAGGATAATCTTCCTAGGTAATATTATTCATTAGGTAAAGAAATTTAATTTTCCTTAAAGCTTTCCAATGATCATTTGGAAAGAATAGTAGATTTCTATTGCCTTCCTTCAAAAAGGAAAATTTTTTAATAACTTTGGCAAACACAGTGGCATCGTAGTAAGACCGTCAATTGTTAAGTACGCGTAATTTCCGTATATAGACAAAACAATCAGATCTAGATTTTCTAATTAATTAAGTTGCGTCTAGTGCTATTCACCAGAAAAAGGACCTACAAGAAGGATGTTATCATTGATAACAACTTCTCTTTCAAATGGGAAACGAAGGCCACGTACTTAGGTGTCGTTACGGATAAAACCCTGACATTCAAATATCATTTTAAAAACATTAAGAGTAAATTAATAGCTGCAAAATGTGCACTTTATCCTATTCTAAAAAAGAACTCTCCCCTCAGCACTAATAACAGGATTCTAATTTTTAAAATGCTGCTCACCCCCCTATTAACACATGCAGCACCCGCCATCGGGGGGGGGGGTGCAAAGACAAATCTTAAACTCTTACAGAGTGCTTATAACAAAACCCTCCGCAATATCACAAATTCACCCTGGTATTTCAGGAATAAAAATATCCGTAATGACACCTGTACGCCTAGCCTTCTTGACTTATACAAAAATAGTTCTCTTAAGTATTTTCTTAAGAGCACTGGACACTTCAACCCACTTATTTGGTCTTCCTTCCTCTAACTACGACCCAGATGACTCTAAGTGCAGGAGACGGCCTAAGGCAATTCTCCATTACTATAATAATCTCCAAGACATCGTTTGAGTCGTATTGCTGATTTTTCTATCCCCCTGACTGGCTCCTCATCTCCTCTATCATCATTACCCTTTTCCACCTTCTTGGGTTGGCCCAATCCTTCGCGGAATTATTGCGGCTCATTTTGATTCAATTTACAAATTCAACTACTAACAATGCTAATCACTAACTGCTTATTTGTCAATAATTTTAAATAAAAAATAAATAATGATTTATAATAAATAATTAAAAAATTTTTTTCATTGTTTATGTTATTACCTGTCTCTGTTATCCCTGTTCTATCTTCTTTTCCACAATATTATTTAACTACTAACATTAAGTTTACTAACCCAAATAATTTTAATATCAATGGCCTTTGATTCAGTTTGTAATCATATAATTTACGGAGGTGGCCTTTTTGGCCAGGTACTCCGGTGCACCAATTATTAGTTTCCGCAGTTTCTTAAATCGTATGCGTACCTGCCTAGTTTTACACTTTTCAAATAGGTGTTTTCCTAGTGGTAGGGTAAAACCAATGAACTTCATATTTATGGTGCTTTTCGAAAAATTTTAGCTAGCAATTACAGAGAAGACACTTACAGAAGATTATATTAGATTAGATAGGGTATTAGAGAAAGCCTACTATATGGGTCTGGTTCATCTCATCGACAGGTATTTTCACCGACAGGCCATTTCGTCAACAGGGTCATTTCACCGACAGTGTCATATCGTTGGCAATGTTATTGCTTCGACAGGGTCATTTAATCGACAGGGTTATTTTGTCGATATGAACATTTCGTTGATAGTGTCACGCGTAATTTTGAAACTATTTTATAGATTTAATCTAAATATTTTTATTATTAATTAGAAAAATACTACTATTTAATTTTTATACTAAAGCAAAATTCTTTATTGCTGCGTATTGTGGATCTTGGTAGTTAGAAAGTGAGTTTCGGTTGCGGTCTTAAACATGAACGTTCAACCTGTAAATTCAGAAATGCAATATGCCATTCGTGTGATCTTAAGGGTCACATTGTAAAAGTTTGTCGGAAAAAAAAATTTGAAAAACAGTATGCAAATGAAATTGAAGTTCAACCCGAATATTTGAATGTTCTAGATTTTCAATCTCTGTTTAAGAAAAGCGTTATTATTGAGGTTGATAAGGAAAAATTAGAGATGGAAACTGATTCGGGCTCCTATTATTCGATTATTTCTTTGCAATCATTGAATAAAGTTTTCCGTTCTAAGAACCCCGTGATCGAAAAAACTTTAATTAAACTGCGCGACTTTTCTAAAAATGGGATTTCGCTAGCTGGCGTTAGTAAAGTTGAAGTTGTGCATAACCTTTTCAAATCTAAGTTAGAATTGTTAATTTCAAATAATCACTGTACGAATATTTTAGGGTATTCTTGGTTTGAACCTTTAGGTATTTCAATAACAGGAGTAAACGAAATTAGAACGAGAATTATCGAAAAAATTCTTAAAAATGCGATGATATTTTTGATAATAAATTGGGTTCGTATATGGGTAATCCAGTATCGCTTCCTATAAATTCGGATATGGCGCCTGTTAAATGTAAAGCAAGAGGCGTGCCTTTGGCAATGAGGCCCAAAATTGAAGCTGCCCTAGCAAAACTTCAAAGTGAAGGAGTTACTGAAGAAATGTCAAATCCAAAATGGTCAACATCGGTTGTTCCAGTGATTAAACCGTCAGGTGAAGTATGTTTGCGCGGAGATTATAAAATCACTTTAAACAACGCAATGAGCGCACATCCTTATCCAATTCCCTTCTGTAAATCATCTTCTGTCGAATCTTAAGGGAGGAGGTTATTATGCTAAGATAGATTTGGCTCAGACATATTTACAATTACCGGTTGATGATGCTTCCGCTGAAGCTCAGACAATCATCACGCATAAAGGTGCTTATAAGGTAAAAAGGCTTCAATTTGGAATTCACGTAGCCCCAGGAATATTTCAAAATTTTATCGAAGATTTGTTTCGAAATTTAGAAGGGGTTGTTCCTTATTTTGATGATGTACTTGTCAGAGGAAACTTCTAACCCAAAATGGTCACACCGGTTGTTCCAGTGATTAAACCGTCAGGTGAAGTACGTTTGTGCGTATCCTTCGTGTTGTATTCCAAGTAAGAAACATTATAACTTAAAATATATATTTAATAAACAATAAAACATAACAACTACATGCTAGTAGCAAGCAACAAAGATTAGCCGATGAACATCTATTAATAACGTGTTTATATACTCTCTGGAAAGGTAAGGCAGCGCCGCTGTTCAGAAGCTACAGGATGTCGTCGTTGACTCATAGTGATGACGGAAGGTGACGCTGGCTAACATCACAACACCCCTTTGCCCTAGGATAGAACAAAGTCTTTGAACCTGCTTGGCCTAACGATGGTATGTCTGGGCCTCAAAGTTCTCGAAGTCTGTGATGGAACTGGAATAGAAGACTCTTGTTTTGGTATTGTAGGTTAAACCACTACACTCTGAGAATCCGCACTAGAAGGAATGGAAGATGGTACTTCAGTTGCATAACTCGGTGCTGGTGGAGATGCTACACTAGGATCAGACGGAACAGTCAACGGATCAGGAATACGCCTCCGCATTTGATCCACATGACGTTTAACTATCTCGCCTACTGTTGTCACAGCTTGGTAGGAAACTGGACCAGTGGGTTTAATTACCGTTGCTGAAAACCCCTTTGGACCCTGTCCATAGTTTCTCACAAAGACTGGATCGTCGGCACTGAACGATCTTGGAAGAGAATCGGCATTTTTTCTATACGCATCTTGCTCCTGTCTCAACTTCCTCTCGGTCGTCAGATCTGGATGGAGTCTATCTAAGACGGTCCTTAGCTTCCTCCTCATCAACAGTTCCGCAGGACGAGCACTTATTGTTGTGGTAGGAGTGCAATGTTGTTGAAGAAGTAATTTGGCTAAACGCTTCCTCCAATTTCCCCTCACAATACGTCTTAGGGCATCTTTCACGGTCTCAGCTGTTCTTTCAGCCTGACCATTTCCGGACGGACGTCTTGGTGCGATCATAACCCTTCTGACGAGATTCCTCTCTTAGAAAGTCTGGTATTTCGATGCTCGAAACTGCCTCCGTTATCGGAAACGATGACTTCAGGTATCCCATGGGTAGCAATGATTTCTCGCAGGACGTCGACTGTAGCAGAAGCAGACGGAGAAGTCATATGACGTACTTCTATCCACTTTGACATGGCATCTACTAAGATGAGAAATTCTTGTCCCTGGAACGGACCTGCAAAATCCATATGAAGACGGGACCAAGGTTTCTCTGGAATCTCCCAAGGATGCACTGGAGCTTTAGGAGGGGCATGACGCGTCTGTTGACATTCCTGACATCTTTGAACATGCACTTCTATGTCATAGTCCATGCCTGGGCACCACACTTATGAACGTGCGAGAGATTTCATCCCTGGATGCCCCAGATGTAGAGCCTGGAGAACACGTGATTTTCCAAACACTGCAATAGTTACTCTATTTCCCCATAATAAGCAATATCGATGGGTAGAAAGTTCGTTACGTTTCGAGAAAAAAGTCTGAAATTTTTTATCCGGTTTTTCATTTGGCCATCCTCTCAAAACCCAATTTAGTACTCATGACAAAATTGGATCACGCAATGTTAATTTTGCAATCTCTGCTGCCTGAAGTAGAGGATCTTGTAAATCCTGGGTAAACAACTCCTCTAAAGGAGCAGGAACCTCACTTTTATCAGTCTCTTTTGGAAGTCTACTTAAAGAATCTGCATTTTGAATTTTTTCCTGGTCTATGAATTAGAGTATAATCATATACATTAAGTATTAGAGACCATCTCAGCATACGCGGAGACAAAATTTCTTTAGTAGGCTCATTTTTTGAAGAAATTTCTAGCAGAGGCTGATGATCAGTTATGATAGTGAACTTATGTCCATAAACAAAATGATGAAATTTTTTTATACATAAAACAATTGCCAACGCATCTTTCTCGATTTGCGCATAGTTTCTTTCTGTCGACGTGAGCGTACGTGATTCGAAAGCTATTGGTGCTTCACAACCATTGACAAGAACATGACTTAAGACAGCTCCTACGCCAAACGGAGATGCATCGCAAACTATCGGTAATTGTTCATCGAACGGAACCAAAACCGCTTTGGAGCTTAACAATTCTTTTAAATATCTAAAAGCTTCATCCTGGACTTCAGACCATTTCCACACGGAATCCCTATCTAGAAGCCTGTGTAAAACTTCAGCTTTAGTAGCTTTGCGCTTTAGAAAACTATTATAAAAGTTTATTAAACCCAGAAACGCCTTTAACTGGACCTTATTTTTAGGTACCGGAAAAGCATAAATCGCTTCTACTTTACTTGGGAGGGGTGGAGGCCCTTCGCATCGATACGGTAGCCCAAAAAATCTACTTGCGGTACCCCAAATAGGCATTTGTTTCCATTTGCCTTAAGTCCCGCTTTTCTCAAACGATCTAGTACTTGTTCCAAGTGAGCGACTAACTCTTCTTCCGAGCTTCCTCTGACAAGTACATCATCAAAATAAGGAACAACCCCTTCTAAATTTCGAAACAAATCTTCGATTAAATTTTGAAATATTCCTGGGGCTACGTTAATTCCGAATTGAAGCCTTTTTACCTTATACGCACCTTTATGCGTGATGATTGTCTGAGCTTCAGCGGAAGCATCATCAACCGGTAATTGTAAATACATACCTGCCAACTTTTATTTCTTTGTAGGATGATTTTCCCCAGTGGTAGTAATATGGAATTTAATTTACAATTTCAGGCCGAAACATTCGCTGTATTTTGAACGAACTTGTGCGGACTGCCAAACCAGTATTACTTATTCTTTTTATGATTAATTTTTTAAAAAATAGTGGTGGATCAAAAAGATTATAAATTAAGTTTATAAATGCAAGGAATATATAGAAACCATACATTTTACTATCACTTTAAATATAGAAATAAAATTTTTCGCCAAATGCGTAAAAGTTGGCAGGTATGTAAATATACCTGAGCCAAATCTATCTTAGCATAATAACCTCCTCCCTTAAGATTCGACAGAAGATGATTTACAGCGGGAATTGGATAAGGATGTGCGCTCATTGCGTTGTTTAACGTGATTTTATAATCTCCGCACAAACGTACTTCACCTGACTGTTTAATCACTGGAACAACCGGTGTTGACCATTTTGTATTTGAAATTTCTTCAATAACTCCTTCACTTTGGAGTTGTGCTGGGGAAGCTTCAATATTGGGCCTCATTCTTGCTTTACATCTAACAGGCGCCATACTCAAATTTAGAGGAAGCTATCCTGGATTACCCGTATACGAACCCAATTTGTAATCAAAAATATCATCGTAATTTTTAAGAACTTTTTCGATAATTCCCGTTCTAATTTCGTTTACTCCTGTTATTGAAATACCTAAAGGCTCAAACCAAGAGTACCCCAAAATATTCGTACAGTGATTATTTGAAATTAACAATTCTAACTTAGATTTGAAAAGGTTACGCACTACTTCAACTTTATATACGCCAGCTAGTGAAATCCCATTTTTAGAAAAGTCGCGCAGTTTAATTAAAGTTTTTCGATCACGGGTATCTTAGAGCGGAAAACTTTATTCAACGTTTGCAAAGAAATAATCGAATAATAGGAACATGAATCAATTTCTATTTCTAATTTTTCCTTATCAACCTCAACGATAACGTTTTTCTTAAACGGAGATTGAGAACTTAAAAGATTCAAATATTCGGGTTGAACTTCAATTTCATTTGCACACAGTTTTTCAAACTTATTTTTTCCCCGACGAACTTTTACAATGTGACCTTTAAGACCACACGAATGGCATATTGAATTTTTGATTTACACGTTAAACGTTCATGTTTACCACCGCAACCGAAACACACTTCACTTTAGAATTTTGAATTTGCGATTTGCTACTACCTGAAGCATTAGAATTTTGTTTACTAAATCGCGAATTATTTCCTTTGTTCCCACCACGTATTAAATCAATCTCATCCGAATTCGCAGAATAAGAAGAATTTTGCTTATGAATATGCTTTGATTGAGAGTGGCAACCTCAGATGCTACGGCAATAAAAATTGCATTTTCAAGTGTTAATTTGGATTCAGCCAACAATCTTCTTTGAACCTCTTCATCACGAATACCGCAGACTAATTGATCTCGTAATCGTTCTGACAAAGTTTCCCACAATCTTCGGCAAGCTTTCTGAATCTGCAATGTAAGCATTCACAGATTCTAACTTTGATTGAAATCTTTTATGAAACTTGAAACGTCGAATTATTTCTGAAGATTAAGGACAAAAATGTTCTTTTAGAAGTCTAATTAAATCTTGAAATTTAAATTCTGTAACTTCCTTTGGCGAAACTAAAGTTCGAATTATAGACAGTTTTAATTCCATAAACAGCTAAAAGAGTCACACGCCTTTTATTATCATCTACAATAGAACTAGCCTCCAAAAAGTAAGTAATTTGATCCGCATATAACTCGAATGAATTTGGATTTGAAGTGTCAAATTCCTGAATAGAGCCTACCGTCGCCATCTTAGTGCAAAATTTAACTGAAGCCAGACGAAAATATCGCAAATAGAAAAAGCGTATTTAAACATTTAAAACACCTACTGGAAGCATAAAATAATACCGGTATTGGATCACATCAACAACTCATGGACAGCAGTCTTCAAGAAATTGCATCTTCACAGAAATCCAATTAAAGTTGAACTTTTTCATGCCGTGCAGTAAGATTCCATTTTCAGTGGAGTAAGATCAGTGGAATAAATCACATTCTCGTCGCCACGTGTTGAATTGTACGTATCCTTGGTGTTGTATTCCAAGTAAGAAACATTATAACTTAAAATACATATTTAATTAACAATAAAACATAACTACATGCTAGCAGCAAGTATCAAAGATTTGCCGATGAACATCTATTAATAACGTGTTTATATACTCTCTGGAAAGGTAAGGCAGCGCCGCTGTTCAGAAACTACGGGCTGTCGTCGTTGACTCGTAGTGATGACAGAAGATGACGTCGACTGACATCACAACAGTAGAGATGATGTATTTTTTTTGACCAGCATGCCTGGTGCCAGTTAATTGTCGGTTTATTATTTCCAGATGACCAGTATTGTGCATTTGTCCCAACTATTATCTCAAACTGTAGAATTACGTTGTGTTTCTAAATATTTATTCTTTGGCTATTGACTTACTTCACATGTAAATTTAATTAACAGTATTTTTTAAAAATTATTTTAGTTTAATTATAGGGTAAAGCAGTGTTTCCCAAAGTGTGGTACGCGTGACCCCAGGGGTACGGGAATAGTTTAGCTGGGGTATGCGTTCTTATGCGAAATATCTTGCAACAAGAGAAAATGTCAAACAATTTTACTTAAAAACAAAGCTAGTCAGGAAAATTTACGATTAAGTATTTTTCTATTGGCTATTTTTTGAAGAGTTAACATTTAAAAATTAGTGGTCGTGTCAACAACCAGTTGTGATTTTCATCTTTTGTGCAGTTTTTTTAAAGTAAAAAATACATTCCTTTTTTTATTACTGGTACACATCGTTACGAAAAATTTAGAAGGGGTACACAAAAGTCATAAGTTTGGGAAACACTGGGGTAAGGTAACGATTCCTAAACGGGACAGACGGTGCTTTCCACCAGAAAAAAGAATATCATATTCTGACTGCACTTTACGCTGGCGATACAGCCATTGCCACTCAAAGCAAGTATATCAGCGATATTAACAGGAATATTATTTATCATCTCCTCATTATCATTGACTACTTCCAAAATTGGAAACTTGCCCTCAATATCGAAAAAACTTAGACTGTGCTATTCACAAGAAAAAGGAGCTACAAGATGGATGTTATCATTGACAACGATATCTCTTTCAGATGGTGCTAGGTATCATTATGGATAAAGCCCTTCTTTTCAAGTGTCATTTTAAGAACATCAAAAACAAATTTATTGCCTGAAAATGTGCATTCTATCCCACACTAAAAAAGAACTCTCCACTTGGTATCAATAACAGAATACTTATTTAAAAGATGCTACTCACCCCCTAATTACTTATGCAGCACCAGCCTACGAGGGGGGGGGGGCTGCAAAGCCCTACCTTAAACTCTTACAAGGAGCCTATCACTAAATACTCCGTAACATTACTAATTCACTCTGGTATTACAGGAAGAAAAATATCCGTAATGATACTTGTACTCCTAGCTTTCTAAGCATCTTCAAAAACAGATCACTTAACACGTTGAGCGTCGCGTCAGCCATCGGTGGCTGACACTGGACTTTCCATTTAGGCCGCGTCAACCACCGGTGGCTGACACTGAAATTACATTTAGGCTGCGTCTGCCACTGCTTGCTGACACTGACCTTTTACATAGGCCGCGAAAAACAGCTGGCTGACAGCGTATAACATATACAAAAATTTACACTCTTTTATGGAATTGCAGAAAATTTACTTAATTATTGTGATTCTTGGTTTAATAAATTCAATTTAGTAGATTTTAATCCACCACTATTTTTAAACAATTTGTAGGCATATATAATTCACTAATTTTTCTAGATATATCATGCTAAATGTTTTGAAAACTAGCAAAATCATTCTATATTTGCAAATTTAGTTCGTACTTATTTACCTTGTGGCCAGACGAGCAAGTCATGTAAAATTAGCGTGGCATTCAACGTGTTACTTATTTCCGCAAGAGCACTGATCACTCTCAGTTAATTGTCAGAAGTTACTCTTAGGGTAGTTCGCCGTAAGTCGAGAATTTTTAAAGGGAATTGAAAAATATTTTGCTCATTATTATAAAATTTGCTTATCGGAAAATAATCCCACGCCAAAAAAAAGATCTAATAATATTCATTATTTTATTTTAATTTAATCAAAATTTTAATATACTACATTTTTAAAAATTTATAACTCAGAAACTATTCGACAGATTGCTCTCAGATTTCCTATTTTACTATTTAAACGTACGTTCTTTAAAAATTTGTAAGAATTTGCACGCGATTATAAGTTTTTAGACTGTTAAATAACAAAATTTAAATAAATGAATAATTATTAACAAATATTTTTTGTGTTAAATTATTTTTGGACATCATAATTTTTTAAATGAGGGCAAAGATGAAAAATAAATTCGATTGGATTAAATGAGTTCCTGAGATATGGCGAAATATGCAAAAGCGAATTACAAATAAATAAAAAATAAATTAAAAACGTATAACTTTTGAAATAGCAGTCGATGACTAGAATTTTTTTTATTTATTATTATTTCACGTGATTTCTTTTACAATGCATTTTGGTTAATCTCACATGATTCTGTTAGCATATTGTTCTTATTTTCATGCATGCCATAATATATCAAATGATAGCAAGGATGCTGACTTTTGAAAAATTTGAATGTACTAGAAGTATCTAAGTTTAAGTTATAATTTGTTGTTTTGTAAATTTGATTTAAAGTTATTTCCTACACCACTAAATGTAAACGATTAAAATCTTCATGAGAAACACCACTTTATTGCTACTCTCTTACGGTGAGACTTTAAAAAATATTGCAAAAATTCTGAGAGCTTCAGTTTTTAAATGCCTACAGTCTTGTGTTACATATTTTGCAAATGTGTTGCAATTGGCAACTCTGCGTCAGCGAATTATCGTATTCAGAATGCTTTAATGTAAGCGTAAAGCGTATTTTATATGGTATCTGCCTTGCGAAACTTGTTACTTTATTGGATAATGGTATCCGGTGGCAAGTTTCCCGAGTTTTACATAATTGTTTAAATTTTTTATTTATAGTGGTGATTAAAATCAGTGTGAATCGAATTTAAGAAATTAATAATAAAAATCTAAAGTATAATTTGTCCTACTACTTCCTGTTGCTGAAAAAATTTCATCGCTAAAAGTTTTAAAAAATGACTAGTGTTATCATCATCGTTAGCATAAAAGCCGGGGGTGGGCCTTGGCCTACTCCAAAATATTTCTCCATGCATTTTTGTACGTCACCAGATCTTGTTGCCAGTTCAATACCCTAATGGTTTTGAAATTTGAATAAATGGAGACCAGCTGAGGAAGTTTTGGACGTCCTCTAGCGTCCAATTGGTTTATGTATGAAACTGTTATGCGTTGGGTTAATTGCTTATAAACGCGAATATGTTCGGCAAATATCATTGCGTTTAATTAACTTTATAAATTTTATTATTGGCAAGTTTGTATTTAGATTAAAAAATCTTAACATATGTAATATGAATATTTACACATGGTTTCTATGATATTTTCTTCTTGGGAGAAATAAAACATAGTGAAATAAATCTACAAAATTTGACACCATTTCATAACACTGGATTAAAATATTTTTTTCGGACTTAAAACTTTTCATATTTTTTTAATGTTGCAATCCTCAATAATTTTTGCTCTAAAGCTAATAACAAACCTCCACAAGCTTAAAAAAAATGACAGAAGTCTGCTGTAAAATGTGAGCTTGATAAAAAGTATTCTATTCCCATTTCTTTTGTTCTGTCATGTGTCATTAATTGGCAGGTGGAACTCATAGAAACAATTTTCATTATATTATATCTTAAGAAGAATATACAATTCTTCTTTGAGATTCCTCTTTAGAAACAGCTGCAACTCAACTTCTGCAACTATTGTGAGCATGTATATATAAATTCAAAGGAATTTTTTTCTACTTTTTAGATCGTCTTTAAGCGTAGTCTTAACAAAATGTTTTTACATAGGAGACAATCTACCATGCATGTTAACGAATTTCTCTCAGCCGTAGCAACAGCTAATATTACTAATCAATCAGAAATAAATTCACGTCTGAAACGAGATTTGAACGAAATAGCAGAAAGAAAACAGCAATGCCAAATTTTAGAATACGCTTCCATAGCTACAGAATTAGTTGGAAATCTAGCTTCAGATGTCAGCGACATACCAGTAGTCGGAGAAGTTGCAGGTGTTTACACCGCGGGAATATCCATGGTGAGCCACGTTGCCAAAGCTGGCATGGACATTGCATCGCAAGCATTAGACTGCGATGACGTAAATTTCGACGAAATCAAAGAAATCATGGATGAAAGATTTAATGAAGTTGACAGAAAATTGGACAAAAGCATGGAAGCGCTAGAAGAAGTTTCCAGATTGGTGAGTAAAACCATGTTGATTGTTGATCAAACTAGAGTCATGATGAGGGAGGGATTTGATAAAATATTGGATGCAATAGAAAATAAGGAACTAAAAGACAGTATCAATAAAATCAAAAATTTCGTAAAGTATTTTGAGAATGAAAAGAGAGCAATGCGTAGTCTTCCTGAAGATCAATACATTTTTAAACTGCAAGAACCAAACAGTGTACTCACATATTTAAGAAACACTAGGCTTCCAAATGAAGACAGCCTGCATTCTGCTTTACATAAAATCATCGATAGTGACTATGCTATTCCCAAAAATGCTAATGACTCTAAAGCATTCTCAGCATTGCATGCTTTATTTCACGGTGCACAGACATATGTATCGATTATGTTTTTCTTATTGAAAGAGCATTCTTATTTAGCTGATTACAATTATCAAAAGGGTGATATGGAAGAATTTAATAAGCAGTTTGATACTTTGAAATCCATATTTGAAGATTTCCAAACTTCACTAACTGGTGGAACTTCTAATAATTCTTTTCTGGATAAAGCTATCGAAACATTAAACAAGGCTAAAGACAAAGCCTTTGTTAAAGATCTGGAAAGTAAATTATATCAAGAATTATCACATAGAGAGGGAAATTTACGTAAACTTAAAAGAGAAATTAAAAGCATAAAGCTACCTATCATCAGCGACGTGCCGAAAACTGCTGCTCAAATATCGTTTGAAGATTCCGCACTTTCTACACCTCACGGGGATTGGGAAGACAGAGCCAAAGTAAGGTACGCTGTGCAACTGGAAAAGAATGGTCTTTTTTCAAAATTAAGTGAATGGACGGAGCCAGTATTTGTGCAAGGTAAAGCAAATCCCACGCTTAAATTTCCAATTGATCTTAAAAGAAGAAAGAGACTTGTCTTCAGAAAGTTTAATGACAATAAACCTCAGCTAGTAGGAGTCTTGAGTAAATTACAGATACTATTCAAGGATATAAATAGAGATCTTTACAACGCAGCTGGAAGGGTTGATAAGAAATTAGCATTAAAAGAAATAAATTTACTGATAGAAAACGGTGCTGATATCAACGCAGTGTTCGATTCGGATAGAAGTGTAATGCATGCTGCAGCGAAAAGTGGTAATGATAAAGCAGCTTTGAGGATTTTGTCGAATAATAGTTCAATAAACTTAAATGTAAAGGACAAAAAGGGTTTTACCCCGATGCATTTAGCTGCTGATGCAGGTCAAAAGGAGTTTATACAAATGCTCGTACAACATGGAGGTGATATTAATGCAAAAACTAAAACAGATCACTTGACACCATTACACATAGCAACACGAAATGGGTTTGATAAAACTGTTTTGATATTAATGGCAAATGAAAATCTACAGATCAACGCTAAAGATAAGTCAGGTTTTACTCCCTTGCACTATGTAATCCAAGGTGGTGCTAAAGTTCTAGAAGCTCTGTTGTCAAGCAAGGAAACTGATGTTAATACAAAATCTGAGAGTGGCCTGACTCCTTTTCATTTGGCTATTATGAACAGTGATCAAGAAGTTGCTGAAGTTCTGGAAGATAGTCAAGCTCTGGATGTAAATGCTGGAGATAACAACGGTTTGACTGCCCTTCACTTTGCTTGTATGGCTGAAAATACGAAAATGATTGAGTTCCTTATGTCTAGAAAGGGAATTGACGTCAATGCTGTGACACAGGATAAAAAATGGTCTCCCTTGCACTTATCTATATATTTTAGAAAAGAGACTTCTGCTTCAGAAATAATGAAAGATGCAAGGACAGATGTCAACATTTTTGCGAGTGAAAACATCACGCCATTACATATATCAGTTGCAACCGGACAGTTGAGCATTATCACTGGACTACTTGATCGGAGAGCAAACATTGAAGCTAAGACTATTGAAGGTTTTACCCCTCTACATCTTGCAGCCCTCAGACCTGAACCTACTATCTCCTCTTTGTTGCTTAGAAATGGTGCTAATATAAATTCGAAATCAAACGATGGATCAACACCTTTGCATCTTGCCACAAAAGCAGAGAGAATCGAAACACTGACTAATTTATTAAACAAAGGAGCTGATTCCAGATCAGTGGATCACAACAATCTGCTACCGATACAAATAGCGATACAGAATTACAATACAGATATCATTAGGAAGTTTATGAATCATGATCGTATTATTGTTAACCCAAAAACTGAAGAATTCTTAATTCATAACAATAAAATTCTTTCATTCACATTTAGCACTCTTGTTAGATACTTGTACCACTATTACTTGAATAAGGATTCTCCAGAATATCAGGAATTTAGGGACATGACTCCCTATCAAATATTTGAGAAGCAAGGAAAAATAGAAATGTTAAAAGTTCTTATGGAGGGCTCAGAAGAAGTAAAGATACTTCCTATCATTGTTAATGGTATTGATAACATAGCGAAACACTGCGTAACTAAAACCACCAATCAAGATGATTCAAAAGATACAGTAGATCCGTGCGTTTCATCAAGACATGTCAGACGTCACATTCTATCAGATTTAAAAAATAGTGTTAAAAAATTATTAAAATCGAGTGTTTATAATTCTGTGTTATCTGATGCAAGCTTCAATCGGATGAATGGAGCCCATCAAAATAAATTAGAATATCGAAATAAGAATGTACGAATCATCCAATCTCCTGATAGCGTGAAAACCTCATATCAGATGAAAAACATTACTCAAACTCTCTCTGAATATCGAAATAATAATAAACAAGCCGTCCAATCCACTGATAGCAGAAAGGCTTTCACTTGGATGAAAAGCATTACTCAAAATCACTCAGAATATCTAAATAATAAACGAAACATTCAACCCACAGATAATGTGAAAACCTTCAATCTGATGAAAAACATTACTCAAAATCTCTCAGAATATCGAAATAATAATATACAAGCTTTTCAATCTACTGAGAAGACTTTCAACTTCTTCAAAGTTAATTCAACTGCTAACTTGGATACTAATGGTATCTTACTTCTGTTAGATACTTTTATTCGAAAGCTAACAGCGAAAAAGCATGACTTTATGTACTACAAAACCGTTTCTGATTTGGAAATACAAGCTAAGGCTCTAAACATCACCGAAGATCTGGAGCAATTCGTGAATGCGTTGGGTGTTATTAAAGCGAATGTGCAAATTGATTTTTTTGAAATTTATTCAATGATTTACAAATCTCTTCAATCTGGTAATGTGGCTAAATTTACAGAAAAACTTTGCTCGTTATTAAAAGATATTTTACAGCCATTTCAAATTTAAATATTCTTATCAAAACTGTTTGAAAATGTAACACTAGATTAATGCTTCATGTGATGAAATCGCTTTGTATTCATGCAAAATCATTAAATTTACAATTCTTATTGAATTATTTAATATTAGTAACTCTATTAATAACACCAAAATTACATTACACAAAACTTACATCACTTTAAAAGTAATCCAATAGTTTAACAATTTTGTAACGCCTTCGATTCTTATTTAATTCTGATGTGCTAAGACTTATGAACTGAATTCGTATACAGAGAACCTGTCCGTGAAGCGGACACTTCACACTTTCATCTGTAGTTGTGCCCGTGGGCACCTGGAGTGATGGCGTTGTATACTAAGACTCATTTGAACTTGAACTGAGTTCTATTTCAGTGCACCTGTCCGCGAAGCGGACACTTCACATTTTTATCGGTGATTATGCCCGTCGGCACCTGGAATAATGGCGTTGTAAGTGGATAATGGCGGTGAATTGCAGAGGCGATGGTCAGTTTAAATCTGCATTTAATCTATACGCATATTTAATAAATTATTAACATGTTTACATAACATTAACGGATGGTTAAAGTTGGTGTAAGGCCCTGCTACAACAGTGACCCGGTCGTCCAAGCAGGGCTGGCGTATGTCAGTATCGGTCTAATGCATTGTAAATACAGTAGCCTCTTTAGGTTAAGTGGAAGTGCTGAGTTAGAGTTCAGTAGTGGTCTAATGCAGCTATAGGCAGCATAGACTTTATTTACTGTTTTATCTATATGGAGGTTCCAAGTGAGTTTATCATTTATGCACAGGCCTAGGTAATTAGCCTTATTTGTAATTGGTTATTGAATAGAGTGACATTGCTATTAATGTTTTTAAATCTCTTTTTTCTTCTGATGACCATTAGATTGGATTTATCGGTGTTTATAGCTACTTTATTTTCAATGCACTAATTTTCTATAGGTGGCGTAAGTTTATTGAGATTAACGACAGACTGGTTTGGGTTCATAGAACGCATGGCTATTGTCGTGTCGTCCACATAGAATGCAATTAGGTAGTTATTATTCTTGGGGTTTACTGGAAAATTACTACATACCTGCCAACTTTTAATCCCTTCCATTATGATTTTTCCCAGTGGTATTAAAATGGAATAAAAATTTCAATTTTAAGCAAAAAAATACGTTGTATCAGTAAAAGCTTAAGCTGCCTGTCATGATAGTAACTCATATTAATATGTCTGCTTAATTTTTTTAAGAATAGTGGTGCAGAAAATCATTTAAAAATTTCGTTTTATAAAAGAAAAAAATAGTATATATTTACAACCACTTTAAATATAAAAATAAAGTTTTACGCCAAATGCGTAAAAGATAGCAGGTATGTATATATTAGATACAAAACTGGACCTAATATACTGCTTTGCGGCACACCTGTCTTGATCTGTCTCACTAAGACCCAAGTTTATTAAATCTCACAGACTTTAAAAAAGAAGTGGTAAAATTATTCATTATCAAATGTTCCATCTTCTATCATAGTATTTCGGGGAAGCAAGGAAAGTACCAAAAAAGTAATTTGTCACCGAATTTTTTTATTTTTACACAAATACGCGTTTAAGACAGCAGAGATAGCCTGAAATGCGAATTTTTAAAAAAAGGAATATAGCCCTAAGGGCGTTTTTAAGAGAATGGGCTTAGTTCCAAATTCGTGTTTGAAAAAATGGGCATCACTACAAATGCGAGTTTAAGAGAATGGGTATGGCTTCAAATTCGTGTTAGAGAAAAAGAGCATCACTGCTAATGCGTGTGTTTAACCATCACCTCCTACATCAAGAAGCCTCCACACGGTCTTTTATAAGTAATCCGCTCAGACTGTTTAAAGAGTGAACCAGTTGCGCGCATGAACCCAAAACCTTTTGTAAAAGTGGAAACTGCGGAAACTAATAATTGGTGCACCGGAGTACCTGGCCAAAAAGGCCACCTCCGTAAATTATATGATTAAAAACTGAATCAAAGGCCATTGATATTAAAATTATTTGGGTTAGTAGACTTAATGTTAGTAGTTAAATAAAATTAAGGAAAAGAAAATAGAACAGGGATAACACAGACAAATAAAAACATATAGAAAAAAAAAAAAAAAAGATAAATAAAAAATAAATAAATAAAAATTATTTATTTATTATAAATCATTATTTATATTTTATATATAATTATTGAAAAATGAGCAGTTAGTAATTAGCATTGTTAGTAGTTGTATTAGTAAATTGAATCAGAATGAGCCGCAGTAATTCCGCGAAGTATTGGGCCAACCCAAGAAGGTGGAAAAGGGTAATGATGATAGAGGAGCCAGTCAGGGGGATGGAAAAATCATCAAACGATGTCTTGGAGATTATTATAGTAATGGAGAATGGCCTTAGGCCGTCTCCTGCACTTAGGGTCATCTGGGTCGTAGTTAGAGGAAGACCATATAAGGGGGTTGAAGTGACCAGTGCTCTTAAGAAAATACTTGAGAGAACTAATCTTGTATAAGTCAAGAAGGCTAGGCGTACAGGTGTCATTACGGATATTTTTATTCCTGAAATACCAGGGTGAATTTGTGATATTGCGGAGGGTTTTGTTATAAGCACTCTGTAAGAGTTTAAGATTTGTCTTTGCAGCCCCCCCCCGAAGGCGGGTGCTGCATATGTTAATAAGGGGGTGAGAAGCATTTTAAAAATTAGAATCCTGTTATTAGTGCTGAGGGGAGAATTCTTTTTTAGAATAGGATAAAGTGCACATTTTGCAGCTATGAATTTCCTAGTCCTAGTGTTTTGATTTTATTGGGCACCTGGGCCGCGAAGCGGCCCCTATCCCATTCATCTGGAATTTTATAACAGTTTTGGTTGAGCAATGAGGTGAGCAGACAATGGAGTTGCTTTTATGAATGTTTCAAGCTCTTTGCTTGAATAACTAAAAAAGAATCAAAAATAAATTGAGCAGCTTGCTCTAAACTGTGTTTGTTTGATTTTGGAGTTGTTCAGAATTGTATCAGCATGAGTAAACGTTATTTTCAGAAAAGTTGATGAAATTATTTGTTTTGATAGTTATGATATGAGGCGTCGGAGGTGAAATGTGCAGCTATTGGTCTGTAGTTTTTATCTTTGATATAATTTTCAAATTTAAAGATTTCATTAAAATTTGCTGTTTTACATTCTATGGCTTTATCGAAAAAATCTGCATTTAGCTTGTATATATGCTGTGATAGAGTTGGTATTTTGAGATCTGCATGTATATTGGTATTCCGGATGAGCAGCTATGAATTTACTGAGAGAAATTTATCTTATATATTTGAAAATTAAATCTGTAGTGGTTGACAAGTGAATAAGGTAAACCTATAATGTTCATAAATAAAATAAATTTTTAGTAATATATTTGCTACCACTTTCTTATTTTAACTATATTCTGTATTAAATGACTCTTTCGGTAAGCGGATATTCTTCAGAGTGGTCTGATCGGACTACCTGTAAAAAACCGTGTGGAGGCTTTCAGTTATAGGAGGCGTTGGTTTAACCCTTCCGCGTCGACCAGGGTAAAAAGATAAAACTGGTAATCATAGTAATTCTTTCGCAGTTTATTTGTGGGCGGAGTTATAATTGTTTGATTTATTTAATTCACCATTACTTTGTTCAAAATAAAACTATTTAATTATACTTTCAATTAACATTGATTATATATATGATTAAACTAACAATAATTAAAGTAACAGCAAAATAAGTCTGTCAAATTAGCAACGACTACATTTAAGTTCCCGTTTTTTATTTAATTGCAACTTGATTCCGATTTTGTACGAATGCTTTTCTGAATCACCCGTTCCCAAGGGGTTAAGAGACTGGGCATAGCTCAAAAGACGAGAAATAATGAACATAGGACTCCCAGTAATCCGTTAATTCATTCAAGTGGTATTATATTTCGTTAAAAAAAAATTTCTAGTAACCTTAGAACTGAGCTGTTCCTCTAAACCACTCAGCTAGGCTCAAAAAATTTATAAAGTTCATATTCATAATAGAAGTTTTGCCAGTTCCTTCACTTGTCTTCTGGTGTTTTACAGAAAAATTATCTGAACATTCCAGATAATTCCAACTGAAATTTTAAATCTATTATTATCTCTCTTCATATGAAGCTACATTTTAAACAAATAGAAATTAGGCTTAAAGTATTTTATGATAAATGAAATATGACTTTTAAGACAGATTTAATAGTTTAAGGTCATGGAAATTTTTTTTATTTAAAAAAAATTAATTATTTAAAAACTAATTATTAAAAAACATTTTATGCATTTATTTACTGTTGTAATTTTTTTAAAGATAGAATATGTTTCACTAGAAATAAAAAATGAATTTATTTGGTGATTAAGAAATTTATTATGGCTTTAGATTTTTATTATTTTTTATCATTCCCATGTGCTTTTTTTAAATTTTTTTTATTTTATTTACATATCTTTATATTTGCCCTAACCAGTCATTTTAACCTTTTTTCTGGATTGGTTATTTAATCATGGAGTTTGCCCTTGCTTTTTATCATTAAACTTTAGCATAATTATTTCGATGAAAGAATATCAATTAAATAATGTCTAAGCTAATTTTTAATAAAGAGTTCAGTCAATTTGTGGAATTTTTATTTTTTAAATACAGGTTAATAACCTTAGATTAAAAGTTAGTGCTTTGAACCAAATAATAACAACATAGCATTTTTGTAAAATTTTAGTGATGGCTGCATAGATTTTATATTTATTGATTAATATTATAAATATTCACATCCTAAATAAAAATTAAGTTTTTATCTAAAATTAAGACAAAAAAAATATATTTTAAAATTAAATTACAAGCAGAGACAGAAATTTTTTTTTCTTTTCTGATTTTGCAAAATAGGAGTTCCTTTTTTATTGCTTCATAAATCCGGACGTTCAATGGAGTCAAAATTACTTTATTTAGAAATTTGAAAATTTTACAAGATCTGACAGTTAGCTTTAATAATTTTTCATTTCTAATTTTTAAATAGAAAATCTGTATGCAGAGAATTCTTTAAAGAAATCCTAAACTCATTCTTTGCTCCTCAAATTACCAAATTTTCAGGACTAGAATTTGATTAAAGTAATATTTACTAAAATGTATGTGTAAAAAAAAGAAAGAGAGATACATATGCATGGAAAACAATATTAATTTTTTAAATAGAGCTGAATAACAATAATTTCATTTATTTGCGTAGTTCATTTATTTATTCACTTACAAATTATCCAAATATTTTTTTCTTCGAATTTTTAGCTTCAAGGGAGCAATGGCAATTGTCATTCTTAATCTATTAAACATCATTGATTTATTTCAAATCAATTAATAAAAATGAATTCTGTTTATCATTCACTGTTTGAAAATAAAATCATAAAAGTTTGTCTGTTTAAAACCTTTGTTTGAATTAAAAGTTTGTATTGTTAATAAAAACCTTTATTAACAATAAAGGTTTATTGTTATAAACCTTTATTACTTTTAAGTTTCCTCACCAAGGGAAAAAAATGCTTTTGAAAAAATTTATCAGCCTTACTATCGCTTAGTTTTACGTACATAATATAAATATTGAAATTAGTTAAGTAGTGGCGCCTTCTATGGCCTACATATACATTTATAGATATTATACTCAAATTTATTCAGTTGTATTTAAAGTGGTTCATTTTATTTTAAAATTTGATATTTATTGATATCGGTCTTCATACTCATCATGATTTTTACAATTTAAGCTTTTGTTGTTGTTAATTTACGTCGCACTAGAGCTGCACAACGGGCTATTGGCGACGGTCTGGGAAACATCCCGGAGGATGATCCGAAGACGGAAGCCCGACGACCTGCGCGCGAAGTCGAGCACTTTACGGTAGCGCAGTTTAACGAGGACCAATACCGCACATCCTCGGTCCCTACGCAGACTGATCCAAGTGGTCACACATCCGCACACTGACAGCAGCCAGTGATGCTGCTGGGAACCGTGTCTTAACGATCAGTCCACTGCGGGACTTACAATTTAAGCAAAAATTAAGATATTTAAAAAAAATTCAATTTTCCCCTCCCAAATTGTAGTAGAATTACTATTATTTAACTGGAGAAAAAGTTATGTTAAGGTTATGTTATGTTAAAGTTACACACAGTCATTTGCAGAATTTTAAAAATGACATTAATTTTCTATCCAATATTCAAAAAGATATTCCTGCCATAAAACAGACCTTTTACAGAATTTTTTCAACCTGACATTTTACCATTTATTAAAAAACAACATCATTAGTTATAAATAAAAGATAATGTAAGTGATATAGATTTTATTTCGGTAGATATAAAATTGCTAAAAAGAATTGCATCAAGAATATTTGTTGAAAATCTTTTAAAACTATAAATTTATAATTAAAAACGTAAACTACAAGCATGTGCTCCCAAGGGATCGAATTTGGGACCTCTCATGTACCATATCTACTAAACACTTGTTTTTACACATAACTAGTTATAAATATAAAAATACTTTTAAAAAACTTCAAAATATTTACGCATATTTCTTAAACTTTTTATTTATCAATTATCTAGTACGTGTTTCGTTTTTGTTTCATTTTGTCTAATTCTTTACAAACTCAGTTTTCGATATTTTCTTCTTTTCACTTTCATTTCAAAGATAGAATAACTGCCGATTTAGGTAGGGGAGAAAAAAAATGTTTATTGCATTCCTTAAAATATTAATGTATGCAATGTCGTTTAACCTTCTGTAAAAATATCAGGTCTTTAAACAATAACTTTTACTTCGAACATATTTTATCTTTAACAAACTCGCAAAAATATAAATTTTTGAACTACACATTTTTATTAACTGCATGATTTAAAATTATGATGAAACATTCAGTCTCCTTTAGAGAAAGAAAATCAAATTCAGTAAAACATGTAATTTGTTTTGAATTTCAAGTATGAATATACTATAAACTAAGCTATATTCGAACATAAACGGGGGGAAAATTATTAACTGTGACAGGAAATCAGCATATATTTTCATTGAGATTTTTGGTGTTGTGATAATACAACAGCAACAGTAGTTGGGAAATTAGTCACAGCTGAGGCAATGATTTTTTTCAGAGTCACAACTATTTCGTTTCGTACAAGTAATAAGAGTATTGTTGTTCTTCCAGCATTATAGCTTAGCTACATACCTTTTCGTGTAAGAAAATGCATGAAGCCGTATAATTTGACTTGGTTTATTATTAATTGGTAGAGTGAATGTGAGATGAAAAAGAAATTCTATGTTATATATAAAATTGCAATTCTACTGGTAAGTTTTTAAGGCACTAATTCTTAATTTATAATTTTTTTTCATGAAGATTTTATTAGTCAATGTCAATCTGTTTCCAGAAACAGAGGTTATTATTAGATATATTTAGTTTTCATAATTTAAGCACTTTTTAAAAATAATGCATCCACTGAGTATAAAAAGCGGAATCCGGCTTGATTTTCGAACATTATTTAAACATCAAGGTTTTTCCCATTCTCAGATTGAAAGTAACGCCTACTTTCTTTTGGAACGAGTTATACTAGTACTTGAACTTTTTTTTATCATGTAAAACAGGGGTTTCCAACTTACATGAGGACTGGGGCTGCAATTAAAAAGGCCAGTCAAATGGCGGGTCACAAGTTTATCCAAAAAATTTTTTCCGACTTATTAGGAATAATCTAAAAATTAAAAAAAATTCTCGAGCATCTGGAATTAAAATTTTTTTTCTTTTCTGCTCAATTCAAAGAATTTAAATAAAACACGATATTCATTACCTCCTTGATGCGTTTTAAAATTTACAAATTAAAATAATTTCGCCCAAAATGAGTGGTTTAAAAGAGTTAAATCGGAGAATTTCTTCGAAAAAATTTCTGATACGCACATGCTAAATTATTTTCACAAAATAAAAAAAATTTTTTTGCACCGTTGGTATGTAAAATTTTGCAGAAACGAAGAAATTATTATTTTTTTTCTTTCTTTTTCATTTTAATTTTTTTTTTGAAGCGAAAGAAAAATATTTTAAACCCCTATAGTTTTTTACGAAAACTGTCCGCAGAAAAATGACAACTAATATATTTTATTTCGCGGGCAACGAAAAAGGCTTCACTGGCCGGAAGCGGCCAGCGGGCAGTCAGTTGGTAACCACTGATGTAAAACCTATAACAAATGAAAATTGAACGGTGAGCACATATTTACAATTATATTATTAATTTATACGTGCTATACCTGTTGTATGTAATAGATAACTAATTTTCATAATATTTACTTTTACTTCCACTGAGTACCAAAAACAGAATCGGCTTGATTTTAGAGCATTATTTAAAAGCATCAAGGTCTTTCCTTAGTAACGCCTCCTTTCTTTTGGAACGAATTTTACCAAAAGTTTTCTAACTTTTTCTTATCATGTAAAACCTATAGCAAATAAAAATTGAACGGAGAGCACATATTTATAGTTACATTATTAATTTAACATAATAAGTGATACACCTATTGTATGTAATGGAAAACTATTGTTATAACAGTTATTGGTATATCTATTGTATTTCTTAAATAGAACAAAAATTTTACGGGAAATACAAGATAGTATTTTTCTTTTTTTGGTCATTTTAGTTTACACAACAGATTTTTTCCTCCAAGTTTTTTTCGGTATACTAATTTCTGCTAGCGCTCACACGAAGAAAGAAAAAAATTAGCTGATCAACTTATAGCGCATATTAAAGATCCACGATATGTTATTTAATAAATTTAGCGTTTCTTCATTACATTTATTATAAATTTGTGACTCCTTGATCGAATTCGTTAGGGGAAGAGTTGCTGCAATCTGGAATATATAGTACCAGTAGTTTGGTAAAGAGAATGGACGGAATTTTGGAACTCTTTAATTTAATTTAAAGATGTTCATTCATGGATTCCATTCCTTTTTTCTCTCGCTCCTTTATTCTATATCATAAAATGTTTTCACAGTTAATGGTCGTCTGACAATGACAGCTAAGGTGAAAGAAGAGCACTTTAAGTAGCATAATTAATCGAGGCAATTAATGGTTACAAAACTAAATACAATATATTAAATGCTATAATTGAAAAAAAAATTGACCAGCGCTTATTAACACTAGGTTTACGGACGTTTCTTATATACCTATCTCTACGGACACAGGTCAATTTGACGTATGAAAGAATTGTGATTCTTAATTTAATAAATTCAATTTAGTAGATTTTTATCCACCACTGTTTCTAAATAATTCGTTGGCGCATGTAATTCACCACTTCATATTTCAGAATATACTTTGTTGTTATTTACCTTTATTTAAAATTATTTTCGCGTGTCCGGAGCAGTTGGCATCTCTGCACTTAGAAGCCAATGTATATGTATACTATAAAAAACGATGAAGATATGAGATATATATTTATGAAATATTCTAGTATTTTATGTTTCAATACTCGAACTAAACAACTGAAACCTTCAAAATCTGACACTCTGACATCAATTGACATTCTGCGTTTGTTCTTAATATTATTGCTTATCGGCAACAGTTGTTTATCACTTGTTTTATTTGAGATAACGAATCGAAGCATTGTCGGTACATTCCTATTTATTATTGATGTGATAATTGCTTGTTTACTTAAACTTTTGTCTAAATTATGATCGAGTCAAATTGACGCATATCCGTAGAAATAGGTATACCACATAGATAATTTCAATATTTCAACGCTTTTGAGGTAAATAGCATGTAATATATATTTACTTCGATCAATGGTTAAAAGTCATTACAAGAGATAAAATAAAAATTCAAGCGGGTTTTATAATTTTCCTTACAAAAGTCGTCCCGTAAACCTAGTGTTAACGTGATAGTTTTCAGGCCTACACCGAGATTCCCACAATATTATAAGCTTATTGCAAAGAGCCGGGTGAAATAAAGACTTACAAAATGAAGTTAACATAAAATTAGAACTAACTCTGTCTTTAGACAAAGCAACGCAACAACATAGTCAAAGCTTATTGCAATAAACTTGAATTAATTTAGGCCGACAGTGTTATTCTTCGCATTTCCTAATTAGCCTAAAGGATTATGGGATGATTGTAACATGTGTAAATATTAAAATTATAGAAAATTCTTGTGAATTTGAAAAATATCGTCAATATTTAAGAAGACCCGGATTTATAAAATCATAGACTATTTAAGTAAACAAATGTATCTAATAGTTAGTGGTTACAAAACATCAATAATTTGCCTTTAGCACTCTAAAAAAAATTATAGTAAAACAACCTTTTAAAGTTTTAATTGGGAAAATTTTCTTTCATTTAATAATATATTTAAAATAAATGCATCTAATAGTAGTCTTTCCAAAATATCAATAATTTGCCCTTAGCACTGAAAAAAAAATCATTATAAAATTTCAATTCTTGTGAGAATTCTCTGCTATTTAACACGTTCACGCCGGGGTGACCCACCGGTGGGCCACGCTAGATTGTCTCATCGGGCGGTGCACCGGAGTAAAAACTGGTAACAAATAAATTTCATTTTTTAGTTTTTTTCCGAGAATAATAAAAATCCATAACTACCAATTGTCAATTTTTATATTGAATTGCTTCTTCGCCGGGATAAATTTCCTTACAGTGAATTGTTATTGTTGAGAATAGATTAACTCCTCCCGAATATTATCTAATATTGAAATAGTTTTTCTAACAGTATTTTCTCTTTTCCGTCCCGCTTTCAGACGCAATACCCGTCGTGAACGTGTTAATAACATATTTAAAATGTATGTATCTAACAGTAGTGTTTACAAAACATCAATTATTTGTCTTCAGCATTATGATAAATAAAACATCCTTTTTAAATTTCAATTCTTGCGGGAATTCTCTTTCATTTAATAAGATATTTGAAATAGATGTATATAATAGTATTGTTTCAAAAATGTCATTTGTCTTTAACACTGTAAAAAGTGAAATATTCTATTAAAATTTCAATTCCGGTGGGATTTTTCTGTCATTTAATGACATTTTTAAACTTCATGCATCTAATAGTTAGTGTCTCCAAAATATTGTGTTTGGCTTTGTGAAAAATAAATCGTTGTTTTAAAGTTGAAATTCTTGAGGGAATTTTCCGTCATTCAGTAATATATTTAAAATAAATATACCTAATAGTAGTGCTTTAAATATATCAATCATTCAATCACTTAAATATATCAATCACAATACATCAATCACTTTAAATATATCATCATTGTGTTGTAAACAACACAATATCAATTCTTGTGCGTATAAACGAGTGTTTAAGCATAATATAAAAGCACAAAAAGTTTTAATTTTATATCATTCAATAATATATTTAAAATAAATGTTTCAAGGTTTTTTATTTTATTTTTCAAGTCTTCCTCTTCAGCAATGTAAAATAGAAAACATGTTTTCAAAATTAGAAATTTCGTTTGCATATGAATTTATAAAAGAACATAAAAAGTTTGGTATTTCACTGGCATTTCCTGTTTTCAGAATTTTGTAAACAGTTCTATGTATATCTGAAAAATCGATTTGTTGTTTGTTTATATTCTGAGTGTCCATAAATTTTTCAAACTGTTCTGCAATTTTCAGAGCCATTGCTTGAATGTCCAAATCAAATGATTCTTTATTGCGGAAATGATATTTTTCTTTCGTAAGCTTTCTTATGAATAAATCTAATATAAGTATCAAATTGTTAGCAGTATTTGTATTTAAGTATAAATTAGCTTCGGGCTTAATAAAATAATTTGCATTTTCAACTGCCTTCGGTGTACCAAGAGCAAAATTTTCTAACCCGTTAAAAACTTTGTTAAGATAAAAAGAAAAAT
This sequence comes from Parasteatoda tepidariorum, assembly GCF_982258835.1. Lineage (NCBI taxonomy): Eukaryota > Metazoa > Arthropoda > Arachnida > Araneae > Theridiidae > Parasteatoda > Parasteatoda tepidariorum. Next base: position 37,730,815 of record NC_141759.1, read on the forward strand.
CTCCCATCCATTCGTATGTTTTGCCTGGTTTGCTAAAATCATCAACATTTACTGAGTTTCGGTACTTAAAATCAACAATCTTGATTTTGTCGAAATATGAGCTTAACGCATTGTTATGGCGTCGGTAACGTATGGGTGGAACACACGAGCTGCGTGACTTTGATTTCGGCTTTTTAGAATGAATTTCTTCATTTTTCACGCAATCCTGCACTAATTTAAAATATAATGAAAATGTATGCTCAATAACTTTTTCTTGGGACGGGTCATTGACCAATAATCTTAGCAAATCGATTTTACCTTGTTGCTCTAATATCTCATACGGCGACATGTCTTCGAAATCTTGGTATTCTTCAGAATACTTATTGGAGAGATAATCATATATATCATTCATCAAAATTTCGTAAGTTAAATTGATGTTTTCCTCATACGCATCAGAATCAGGATCGACATTTTTCGGATCATGCTTTACGAATTCTTTGACCACAGGCAAATCGTACTTTATAATGGCTATATGAATTGGCTTACGACCTTTTTTATCCACAGATTTAGCATCAGCTCCTTTGTTTAATAATGCCACAATTACATTTTGCTTCCCTAAATCAGTTGCTAAATGTAATGGAGTAGATCCTTCAGGTGTTTTTGCATTCAGGTTTGCACCTTCTTCAATTAAAACGAGAAAGGTTTGAAATCTGTCTGAAGAAATTGCAACGTGCAGAGGTGTGAGACCTTCACTGGACTTTGATTCCATGTTAGCACCTTTTTTAAGCAACATTGTCGATACTTTTGGATCCGTATGCATCGCAGCGAGATGAAGAGGAGAATATCCATCGCTAGTTTTTGCTTCAATATCTGATTCTCTATTAAGCAATTCAGCGGCTACGTTTAACTGTCCATTAGCCACCGACATATGTAGAGCTGTGATGTTTCCATCTGCAAGTAAGCTTAAATTTATGGCTTTTAGTTTCAATAATTCTAAAGCAGCCCATTCATTTTGGAAATAAATTGCAGTATGCAAACTAGTCCAATTATTTTTTGCTGCTGAAGCATTAATGTCAATTCCATCCATCGATGTAAGGAACTTAATCATATCTACATCACCTACCATCGAAGCAAAATGTAAAGCTGTCATTTTTTTGTAGTCATTTTCATTTATATTTACTTCCTTACTATGTAGTAAAGAATTTGCTACGTTCAGATCACCATTAACTACAGATAAATGCAGAGGAGTTAATCCAGTCAATGATTTGGCATTTACATTAATACGCTTGCTGTCAATCAGTGTACGAACTATTTCGGATCCTCCAAGAGTGGCATGATGCAAAGCCGTAAATCCAGACTCGTCGCTTTCGTTCAGATTAGTACTGTTACTATCAATTAAAGTCTGAACAGCTTTCACGAATCCATTTTTTGCTGCAATGTGCAATGGTGTTAAAAGTCCTGAATCAATCTTCTTATTTCCATCAGCTCCATGATCCAGCAAAAATTTTATGAATCCCGAATAACCAGATTCAGCGGCGAAATGCAGAGGGGTATAACCTTTCTTGTCTTTAACATTCAAATCCGTCACATTTTTGCTCAATAAAAATTCCATTGCTACTTTTTCGTTACCATTTTTTGCTGCGGCATGCAAAAACCCTCTACCAAACTCAAAAACAGCATTAGGGTCTGCGCCAAGTTCTAACAATTTATTCACTTCATCCAGTGCCAAATCTTCGTCTATTCTACCAGCTGCATTGTAAAGATCTCGATTGATATCTTTAAATTCGGTTTGAGATTCTGACAAAACACCCACCAACTGAGGCTTCTCATCATCAATTTTTCTAAAAATTAATCTGGTTCTCCTTTTATGATCTACAGGAATTGTAAGGGTCGGGCTGGCCTTGCCCTGAACCGTATATGGTTCAGACCATTCACTAAACTTGGAATATAAGCCACCGTTCGTAAGCTGAACAGCATATCTAACCTTAGACCTGTCTTCCCAATCGCCAAAGGGAGTTTCAATTAAAGGAGGTATGAGGGATATTTGAACAACAGGTTGAGGAGTATCATTTATAAATGGTAATTCCATGCCTTTGACTTTAATTTTAAGATTCACTAATTTTAGCAAGCCACCTGATACTTTTCCATGAAAGTTATTGCTACTTTTTTTCATGAAATCCTTGATTTTTACTTCTGCTAAAATATCAATTACCTCGTTCATCAATGCTTTTTTGTTAAAACTACTTATAAGAGAAAACTTAAAGTCATCAAAAACAGTTCTTATTAAATCAAGCTGCGTGTTGAATTCCTCAATGTTCCCCTTTTTGTAATAATAATCGGCTAGATACGAATGCTGCTCCATTAGAAAAAACATTATAGACACATACGCTTGCGTACCATAAAAAAGTGCATAAAGTGCTTGAAGAGCCTTAACATCATCTTCGTTTTTAGGAATGGCGTACTCATTTTCTTCGTCAATAATTTCATACAACGCTGATTGCAAACTATCGCCTCTAGGGGTTCGGGATTCTCTCAAATAATCAAGAATACTATTTGGCTCTTGAAGTTTAAAGACATACTCGTCCGGCGGCAGTCCCTTAATTCTTTCTCTTTCATTTTCGAAATATTGCACGAAATTGTTGATTTTCACCACTATCTTTTTTATTTCATTGTTCTCCATAGCTTGCAATATATGTTTAAAGCCTTGTTTCATTTCTCTTCTTGTCCGTTCAACGCTTGCAAATGTCTTGCTGACCAATGCAGATATTTCTGCCAATGCCTCAGCGTTGTCTTCTAGCTTCCGGTCAATTTCATTAAATCTCTCTTTCATAACACTTTTTATTTCATCGAACGGTAGTGAATTGCAGTCTAAGGCCGTAGAAGCGATATCCAGTCCAGCTTTGGTAATATGACCTATTATAGATATTCCAGAAGCAAAAATACTGGCTACGGTACCAATAAGGGGAATTTTTTTCACATCATCAGCAACACTATTCACCATATCAGTAACATGAGTTCCATACTTTAGTTTCTTACATTTGTCTTTCCTTTCTTCAAAAGTCATTCTTTTGCGCCGACGAATTTTGGAATATTGGTTTTCAATAGCGTACATTTTATTCATGTTTACGCTATATTGGGTATTACTAAGAAAATATTAGAAATCAGACAATCAAAAAGCTCTACATTGTGAATAATGGAAAAGCGATGCATTCTAGTTTATATAAGAAACGGCCACCTGTGGAAGTTATTCGAAAAAATATGTTTGAATTGTTTCGCATTACTCAAAATAACGTCTTACAAGAGATGTGTCATCTATCTTGATGAACAATGAAATAAAATGTTCTGCTAAAAGTGATTCTTCAGATATAAAAATTGTATATTGCATTGTATCGAATAAAATATTCATTTGAATGTCATGGTAACTTTGCTTTTGACATTTAAATCCGATTTGATATATTATTTGTCAGGAACATTCTGAGTTAGGTATTTCTCGGTTAATTTTATTTTATTTTGATCTTGTATAAATGTGGCATTACTGCTTCATATAATAATAACAAGTTGCCGAACACTTTCAATTTGATGAGCATGTTCAAGAAATTCATTTTTTTTTTCAAAAAAATTGTTTTCATATGAATTCGATCATCAGTCGTATGCTTAAAAAATAAAAATTACAACATTTTGTCATATTTTTTAAAGAAAATTTTCGATGATTGTAGCATTAATTTGAACAATACTACGTTTTTTTCTCTCTTCCCAAAAAACAAAAAACAGTTGATATGCAATTTAGAATGTACTATTACTGAAATATTAACAGATAAATGCTTTAGAACACTTCGAACTCTAATGATGTTTCTTTTTCATTAATCAAAATGTGTTGGGCTAGTGTGTCTACCTGTCACAGGGATTTTTGTGACCTTTATTCCAAATTCGACAATCTTCAAGGATTTTTAAGCTAACTAATTTTTAAGATACAATTTCTCCTACGAATCTGATATTGAGGAATGAGAATTAGTGTTGAAAAAGAAAGTAATTATTAACACATACACTAAGAGATATTTTTGTTCGAGACGGTATAGACCAGGGGTGTCAATCTCAAAAGCTAACTTGGGCCAAATAAACAATGTTTAACTTTAGATGGGCCGCAAAAAAGAAAAAAAAATCAATGTTCATTGTAATAAATACTTTTATTTTGAATAGTACATTGTAATAAACATATATAAAGTTAAATTATTGTTTGATACTCGACATCTCTTCTCTGCTACTATCTCTCCTACGTCGGGAGAAATTTTATTGGCCGAGACTACTTTCAAAATTGGGTATACTATAGCCTACGTCACAGATCGTGTTATTCCTACTAAATTTAACTATTAAACAACATTTTCTGCGAACCTGATTTCTAGCAACAAGTAAAAGCATCAAACGAAGTGTCTTGTTATAAGTCGCTACTCGCCAGGTTGGAATTGTATTAGTCTAGTTCCTTTGGAAATAATTTATATTGTTGTTTTACCGAAGTTTATGAATTTAGTAAGCATATTTAAAACTCAGTTTATTAATTAAACTAAAAGGTAAATGTTATTCCTAGTAAGTGGAAGTAGTTGTGCTTTTTTCATATTATACCCAATTGATCCAACGTGAGCGTTATTAATACGGTTTCGGACAGGAGATTTATTTCCATTCATAACAGAAAATAATTGCTCACACTGATAAGTACTTCCAAACATGGAAATAATTTCATATGCGAATTTTCGAGTATTTTCAAACCTTGCAGGTAAATATTTGTAAAATTTAGGCACGCCCACTTCAATTAATTTTGCCTTCAAATTTGAGTCGCACTGAATCTCAATCACTTCAATTTGCATATAAATGGGTACTGAGTCTATATTTATTGAGAAAATCGAAGAAAACAAACAAAATTTGACTTCCAAAGAATTAAAATCTTTAAACCTTGTTTCAAATTCTGATCTAAGATTTGAATTCTTTTCTGCGTATTTTTGATACGATGCAGTATCCCTGGAAGGGCAGGTGCCGCAAGCCAATTAGAATTTTACATTTTCTAGTGTACAATTTAAAATGATCCGAATAGTTTATAAATAAAGTATATTATAATTTTATATGCTAGTTTCCTTTCTAATTCACACTTCTATTTTATTTTGACTTTGCGCCGGATATATTGACTGGGCCACAAAAATGTTCATCTCGGGCCGTGAGTTTGACACCCCTGGTATAGACACTCAAAGGACAACTACAGCAGTGCCATATGCGTCATATAACCAAAAATAGAACGGTTTTAGCTGTCACTGGTGAAATCTGTTAATTCTTCAATTTATGATAATTTTGGATTCAGAATTTAATAATTTTTATGTTATGTTGTAACAGAACTATACTACTTTACTTTAAAACTGAATTACCACCACGCCATCTTGTGGCGAAACTTTTGAGTTGAACTGCGGCAACCGATTGGAGAACATCTCCAAAATAATCTATCCGTTTAGTGTTATGTGAGTTTCGTTTTGTTAATATGTTTTTTAGTAATTTGTAACTGTTTTCTGTGCTCTGCTAGTAACTAAATAAATAAATAATTTCAGAGCTAGCCCGGTATTTTGTTTTCTTATTGTTTCTTGGAAAATGGTTACAAATTTTGGCGCCCAACGTGGGGCCCGAACAAAATTTTTGTTTAAAATATCCGCTTTATTTTGAAGAGCCCGCTTTCAAAATTTTAGTGTTGGTTGCTGGAGATCAACTCCATTTTTTAGGTTAAGACTGCTAGTCTTACGTATGAAGAGTGTGGCGGAATAAAACACAGTGGATGATAACCACGAGCAATGCTGCTAGCATTTCTGAAAGCTTCTTCCTAAGGAGTTAAGATAAGTGTTAAAATTTTATTATTCTTGAGATAAATGTTAAAATGCTGCTAGCATTTCTGAAAGCTTCTTCCTAAGGAGTTAAGATAAGTGTCAAAATTTTATTATTCTTGAGATAAATGGTAAAATAAATTGCTTCTCGTAGCAAGCATTTTTAACAATAAAAAGATTTAAAATTGAGAGTAACGAAAGCGAAACAGCTTTCCTTGGAAGAACAAGTACTATTTTTGAAATTAATTTTAAATGTGTTATAGTGTATAATTAATATAATTTTGCTTCTATCAGCAATTAGAATGCACTTTTGAAGAATAGTATATAAAGAAGTTTGTTATTTCTGATGTGTAATTTTTTAGCTTAATTCCCTCTAAGCCTGTACTTATAGATCATGAGATAGTTTCATCAAATCTTTTTATATTCAAGTGCCAAATTGTAAATTCTTGTGTTATTGAGAAATATTTTAGTTACGTTGTGTGAATGGTAAATATTTCTAACTGCGTAGAGAAACTTAAGTTACTGTTTCAATGTATGTGTTGTGAACGTAAAAATATTGCTTAAAATATATCATTTCTTATATGGAATTTAAGTGAGAATATTTAAGTGTTTTGAGTGAAAATACAATTTATTCATTGAAACTTAGTTAATCTTTTATAATAAGAGCAAGCAGCTCTGTTAAATATTAAGTTGAAGGTCACTCATTTAAGTAGCTGCGATAAATCAGTAGATAGCGCATCACGGGAAAGTTTTATTACTTATTAGTCATACATGTTTTAAAAAGTAATTAGATGTGGTGCTTAAGAGAAATATTTTATGTAAAAAGTTTATATTTCGTTCTGTTATAGAAATAAGATATACACTTATTCTGGCGCAGATGTTATTTTTTGATTTTCAAGCCAGACTTATATTTTAAGCTCATTCTTAATACTTAATGGTTTTGATGATAATAATTTATGGAATTGATTTAGTCATGAAGTAATTCTCATTAATTTGATGAAGGATAAATATAAAGTGTGTTTTATTCGTTATATTTTTTCCTATTGATTTATATGTAAGTTAACCTAAGGAATGATATTGGGTTAAAATTAATGATATCCGCTTGTTTTAATTTAGGAATGTTAATTTACTTTTGCTTTGTTGATGAGTGCTTTAAATAGTAATAGAGTTAAAAGTGACTGATATCTTGAGTTACATTACTGTAGGTGTATAAAATGATATTATTTTTATAAATATTTGTATTATTTTAAAGGCGTTAAATTTCTTTTGCGTGTTTTTTAAGTAAAGAAAAGCGTTGTAAGTGCTCATGTATATTGTTAAAAATTAAAATATTAAAAAAAAAATAGGTAAAACACATTGAAACTTGCAAATATGCTTATAATTTGCATTTAAAGGGGTAATTTCTATATGTGCATACTGAAGTTGATTTCGAAATTTTATCAGTTTTACCAGATTTCCTCTCTTTTGAAAATATTGGTTTGTTTTATTATTATGTAGTTGTTTCACATGTTTTACTTACAAAGTAGTTGTGATTTCAATGCTACAATTGTAGGGGTTATTATTATTATTTTTTTAAAAATAAAGGTGTTTTATTATTTGATTGGGTAAATTTACAAAAAAAAAAAAAACAAATTTTGTGAAAGAGATTACCTGCAAGGACTAAAAACTGAACAATAGAAAAACAATATCTGAACGATTAAAATACATATTGCATCGTTTTCCCTCCCCCCTGACTCCACAAATAGCAATGACTTACTTAGCCAAGGCCCGTAAAGACGATTTAAAAACTTTATCCATCGAATTGGGCTTGGAGGTAAGTGATACCATGCGCATTATTGATTTAAAGGAACTTATCCTAAAATCTGACACTTACGATGAAGAATTCACTAAAACCCTTCTTGATACTATAATAGAAACTAGACATCAAACAGAAAGTGATAACAAAGAATTAGAGGAGCGTAAAAGACAAGAGAGTGAACTGTTGTTAGAGATCGAACGCTTGAAGTTAAACTTGGCGGCTGCTAGCTCAAACCCTACTTTTGGCACATTTGCTTCAAAAGCAACTGCTGAAATAAATATACAACATCTAATTCCCAAGTTTAAAGAAACTTCTGATATTGCAGGCTACCTGCAAATATTCGAAAGACAATGTCAAAAATTGAAGGTAAATGAAACAGACTACCTAACTCACCTTCTACCCCTCCTGCCTTTAGAAATTTCACAAATTATTTTACTTGAACCAAAAGACAAGTTGGAAGACTATCCGTACATAAAGAAAATCCTGCTCCAGAGATTTAAATTGAACGCTGAATCTTTTCGAATTAAATTCACCACTCACCAGAGACTGCCTGGGACTTTATGGAAAGATTTTGGATATCAATTAAATAATTATTTGGAAGAATGGCTACATAGCCTAGATGTTACTGACTTTGAATCCCTCAAAGATCTGATGCTTACGGACCAACTTAAAAGAAGAGTGAGTAATGATGTTAGAGAACATTTCGTTGATTCTTGGGGTGCGATAAAAAGTTCGAGCGACTTGATGCAGACACTAGATGATTGCGAAGCTGTACGTTTTCAGAACAAGAATCATAAAGTTCAAGCCTCTGCAAGGCGGAATTATTCTCCCAAGCAAAATTATACACCCAGAAGTAGAACAGACTATCACCCCAGTGATATTCATAGAAACAATAAGACTTTTTCAAGTCATGGGGAGCAGCGAAGACAAGAAAACCGTTCTTTGGTATGTTATGGATGTGGTAAATCAGGTTTTACCAAGGCTAAATGTCCAGATTGTAATCCTTCGAGGCATGTAAATTCTTTTAATTTTGGAACTGTGCAAATCCGATCATGTGCTAACCGAACGGCTGTATTGCCTATTAGTATTGGAGGTGTGTCCGGTACTGCCTTCGCTGATAGTGGGGCAAGTCATTCCATTGCAAGTGAATCACTCTACCAAGTTCTGCAGCAACAGAATGCAGTATTTGAAAAAACGACACTGCAGGTGTCTTTTGCCGATGGTTTGGAATCGGAAAAAGAGGTACTTCGCACTGAACAAAGTATCCGTTTAGAAGGTAGAGAGTTCAGAAATTCATTTATAATTCTGCCTGGTGCTAAAAACAACTCCACTCTTCTAGGTATAGACTTTCTTCAAAAGGCTAAAATTGTGCTGAACCTTTTTGAAAACAAGTGGAGTTTTTCAGATGATCCTCGAAGAAAATATAATTTTGTGAAGCCCCATCAACATAAAGAACAGTCAGAAACTTCGATTGTAGTAAACAATTGCCAACTTCGCGAAAATGAAGGGCAACAATTGACTCCCTCGCAACGGTTGGAAACTGATGTACTACTGAAGAAATACCAGAGTGTCTTTGAAGTAGGGGGAGAAACTACCCCATTCATCGAACATCATATTAACACAGGAAACAGTCCTCCAATTTCCGTACCTCCTTATAGAATGAGCCCAAGTAAGAAAGAGTTGTTAAAACAGGAGCTCGATTCCCTCTTAGAACAAGGCATTATAGAAGAATGTGAAAGCCCATATGCCTCTCCTGTTGTTTTGATTCCCAAGTCTTCTGGGAAAATGCGACTTTGCATCGATTATCGCAAACTGAATGCTCAGACTGTTCCCGACACGTATCCTATGCCACACATAGACGATTTGTTGAATGAAGCGAAACCTACCCCATATATGTCAACTATTGACCTCAGGTCAGGCTATTATCAGGTAGAAGTGACTAAAGAAGACCAACATAAAACTGCTTTTGTATGCCCATTTGGCATATATAAATTCACCCGAATGCCCTTTGGCTTAAGAAATGCTCCGGCTACCTTTTCAAGACTAATGGATAGGTTCCGTTTCGGATTGGATGACGTCTTTGCTCTATCATTTCTGGATGACATCATCGTGCTGTCTCCTACATTCAAGAAACATATTTCAGACTTAGAGCAAGTTTTCAAACGATTGACGTTGTTTAAGCTGAATGCTAATAGAGAAAAGTGCCACTTCTGTTGTGAAAAAGTTAAATATTTAGGCCATTACATAACCAACGAGGGTATATCTGTCGATCCTCAGAAGACTGCTGCCTTAGCAGACATGCCATCACCAAGGACTGTCAAACAGGTGCAGTCGTTTGTACAGACATGCTCCTGGTATCGGCGTTATATTCCAAATTTCTCGCAAATAGCTAAACCCCTGACCGATCTAACAAAGAAGAAAGCATTGTGGAAGTGGGAAGCCGAACAAGAAAATGCCTTCCAAGATCTAAAAATGAAATTAACAAGCGCTCCTATTCTTAAGCAAGCTGATGGTACAAAGCCTTTCGTTATTCGGACAGATGCTAGCAATATAGCTATTGGATCAGTGTTGCTTCAAGGGGAGAAGAATGAAGAACATCCAATAGAATATGCCAGTCGTTTGCTGACCTCTTCAGAACGAAACTATTCTACTATAGAGAAAGAAGCACTAGCAGTAGTGTGGGCACTTAACAAGTTTAGAGGGTACGTTGAAAGCCAGTCCATCACAATCACTTCTGACCACCAACCATTGAAGTGGTTGATGACGCTTAAGTCACCGACCGGTAGACTTGCAAGATGGGCGTTACTAATCCAATCCTACAACCTGGCAATCAATTACATTCCCGAACGTTCCAACTTTATTGCTGACTTGCTTTCACGACCCATTTGTGAACATTCAAGTACAGATTCCTGCCAAATCTGTGCTGTATCAATTGAAATCCCCACTACTACTCCAGCTCAATTACGTCAATCACAGCTAGAAGATGATGAACTTCGGAAGATCATTGAAGCTTTTGAGAAACCTGAGAAACCAATAGACTTTGCCACCTGGACTGGCCGTGGTTATATCATGAACAGAGGAGTGCTATACCGGTACTCTCCAGATTCAGACGAAGAAGAGGCGCAACTGGTCATACCCCAACAAAGGAAAACAGAAATCCTTAAAGAATATCACGATTCTCCAATGTCAGGTCACTTTGGATCTGAAGGAACATTTCATCGTATCGCAAAAAGATACTACTGGGTTGGAATGAGAAAAGATATAGCAGAATATGTTAAAAGTTGTATTGAGTGCTGTCGCTATAAACCATCTAATCAAAAGCCTTCTGGGTTACTTCAAACTCCTGTTTATGGTCAACGCTTTGAGACCCTGTCAATTGACCTCTTCGGTCCTCTTCCGGAAACACCAACTGGTGAGAAATGGATTTTTATTGTTCAGGACTGTGCTACAAAGTGGACAGAACTATTTGCGTTAAAGGAAGCAACAGCCAGAGAGTGTGCCACAACTCTCATGGAAGAAGTCTTACTTCGATTTGGGCTACCCAGAAAAATAATAAGTGACAACGGTGCTCAGTTTAGAAGTGCGGTCATGCAACAGCTATGCTATATCCTGAATATAGACCAATGTCTGACTCCTGTCTATCATCCTCAGTCTAACCCTGTTGAAAGAAAGAACAGAGACTTAAAAACTCGTTTGGCCATACTTGTTGGTAATGACCATCAATCACGGAAAGAAAAGTTGCCATTCATAAGGTTTTCTTTAAACACAGCCAAATGTGAATCAACAGGACAATCTGCCGCCTTTCTCCAATTTGCACGAGAATTACGAACACTTGATGATGTTAAACATGATATAAAAGCAGTTATCGAGAATGATAATTTCGTTCCAGAAATAACTCCGTATTTGAAACGTTTTTCCAGAACTGTACACTAAGTTCAGGAGAGAGTTGAGAAACATCAAGATAAACAAAAGAAATATGCTGATATGAGCCGCCGAGAAAATCCTATATTCAACCTTGGAGACAAAGTTTGGGTTACCCTCCACCCGGTAAGCAAGGGTCATCTGAAGAAAACTAGTAAATTCATGCCAAAGAGAGATGGTCCTTACGTCATTGTTGCTATAAAATCTCCAACAACGTTCGATATTGCTGATCCCAATGAACCAGATAAAATTCTCGGCAAATATCATGTATCAGCCCTAACCCCATTTCAAGAACAGAATAAATTTCGTGTTGCACATCAGATAACTCCAGTGGCTCCCTTGAGGAAAAGAGGACGCCCAAAGCGTATACAAGATGTTCAAGTAGCAACAGGTATTCCAACTACATCTCCACCTTCTGCACTAAATAGACATAAGAATGATCCTGACTCCTTGCCGAGACGTCTAAGAAGTCAGAGGGGGAGGTTGTAACAGAACTATACTACTTTACTTTAAAACTGAATTACCACCACGCCATCTTGTGGCGAAACTTTTGAGTTGAACTGCGGCAACCGATTGGAGAACATCTCCAAAATAATCTCTCCGTTTAGTGTTATGTGAGTTTCGTTTTGTTAATATGTTTTTTAGTAATTTGTAACTGTTTTCTGTGCTCTGCTAGTAACTAAATAAATAAATAATTTCAGAGCTAGCCCGGTATTTTGTTTTCTTATTGTTTCTTGGAAAATGGTTACAATGTTACTTTGGTATTATAAATTTTACAGTACATTCTTTTGTATTTCAGTATTAAATGTTTTTTTTTTAATTTCATTTATTTATTTTAAGTCTTATAATATTTTTAGCATTATCCCAATGCCATAAATATTTATGTGGTTATCATTAAGCTGACCAGTGTCCTCTTAAACCTCTTAAGGCTGGTAGTAAAATTTCCATAGAGTCCCTTAAAAACTCACTGTTTTACTTTTTCAATTAATTATTCAAAGAACAGAAATTCTTTTCAGAGATTTTCTAACAGAAATAATTTTTGTAATAATTAAAAGAAGTAAGGAGGTGAGTTTTTGAATACTCTCTTAAAAATGTTGCTATAGTTCGTTCACCAGGAGTTGGCACTTGGCTCCGCCTTCATCACGTGGTATCGGATGATACTATTTCGATCGGATGATACTATTCTCCAGATGGTGTTCCTGCCTTGACGGGGCGGTGAGGCTTGAGCGCACCAATGACCCGGAGGGCTATGCCGGAGGTAGCTTGCTACTGGTAGCAAGTCTCCCAAGCCTGACTGGCCGAAGCCTACTGGCCTCCCAAGCCTACTGGTCAGGCTGGTCTCCCAAGCCTGACAGGCCGAAGGGTAGGTGCCAGACTAAAAAGAACACCACCAGGAGCCAAGACAGTCTTCTACCTCACGGTGCTCCGGTCTTTGGACAACAGAAGCTGCATACCCCCTCCCATGAATCAGTTGACAAATGAACCCGATGCTGCATCGTCCGTCGCGCAGAATAATCAGGTACGCGCTCAAGGTTTAGGCAGAGGACCTTGTCCGAAAAGTAAGTTACAGTCTCCCCATTCACTGAAGTCCTTGATTTCCACTCTTGCAAAGAAGGGACTAGACCATCCAGTCCCCTCCACCTCAGAGCTTACATACCTTGAACTTTTTGCAAGGCAAAAGGCCTAGAATAAACAAAAGTGGCTGCTTCCACCTATTCACTACTGGTATAAAGCAAAAAGACCAGGACTCTCTCTATCTCTCCCTGGTGACAGGCAAACCAACACCTGCCTATCCCGACTGGCCAGTGGACACCTGAAAAGTCTCACATTTTCTGCAAATCAAAAGATCTTTCCTCTTTGCCCTAAATGCCAACAAAACCAGGCATCACCTGAGCACATCTTGATCTGTTTAGGGCTGGACTGGAACAATATTCATTCCTCTCCCATTCTGGTTTCGGATTTTCTCAATGTTAACGGATTCATTGATCTGGTCTGACCCCGTCAGACCAGATGGGAATTAGCAACGACAACACTATTTCGCTATTTTGGGGAGAAGGATGTGAACAAGGCTGCTATTTGGCGATCGTATGAAAAAAAATATTTATTTCGCAATCCTCATGTGCATATTTTGAACATGTGCATTGTATTTCATAAACTTGTTGATATTTCTCTCTTTTTATTGAATAGTCTGTTCTTTTTTAGATATTTTGCTGGGAAAAAGTTTTTAAATATAAATTAGCTAGAATCACGAAAGGTATAATAGCTGATGATAAAGCGAAGTAAGTGACTGAAAAAGAATTCACTGTTTGTGTTTGACCATCACCTTCTACATCAGAAAGAATCCACACGGTTTCTTATAAAATTAAAAAAAAATTTAAGTCATATATTTGCTACCACTTTCTTATTTCTACTAGATTTTATATTAAAGGGCTCTTTCGTAAACTGGTTTGCTTTCATAGTGGTCTGATCGGACTACATATAAAAAATCGTGTGGAGGCTTTGCACTCATTAGAGATTATCTCGATTTCAAGCGGGGAAATGTTTTTCCTCTTACTCCCCCTGAAATGAACTCTGCGTCCGAGGAGGTGGAGCCAAGTGCCAACTCCTGGTGAACGAACTATACCAGTTTTTCAGTTTCAGCAGAATTCTGGTCAACTTATTATCATGAACAATAAATACATACTTATAAATAATACATAAGAACAGAAAATAATACATAAGAAAAAAGTGATAGCCAACCAATTTCTTCAGCAATAGTTTATTTGATGAGATAATAGCAATAATTTGAGTCATTTGTAATACTATTGTCAATTTTAATATAAAAATAAAATGAACATATTTATAGAGATATGTGCTTAAATGAAATAAAAAGCAAAAATAAACTTTGAATGTAAATTATAATCCTGTTTATGCTTAACTTTTTTTCCTCCTTTCACTGTCCACTCCTCCAACTCCTGCGTAAATTGTACAAGTAAAGCAGTCTCTATTACACAAAGCTTATATTGACTCCTTTCGTTTAAAATATTTCATTAACAACATAACCTATTAAATACTAATATTACAATTATCATTATAAGGTAAATTTCTTGAAATCATATGTTTTACTATTTGAGATTAAAAATTCCTTTAATTGTTAAAACTAGTTTATTTAAAAATGTTGATAAATTTTCATAAAAAATAAGAGTTTGCAAGCTAGTGATTCTATAATGTACAGTTCAACTGCGACAAACACAATTATTTTTAAATGAATCTTAGTAAAATATTATTAACTAAGATAACTTTTTAAATTTTGCGGTGAAATAGTAAAAATGAAATCCCAGCCGCATACAGAATTATGGTTGCTACAATTAATTTTGAAAGTGGGAATTGTAATCGTTGGCCATTTATTAATTGATTATGTTTTAAATCGTTAACAAACAGCGTCATATTGTAACTATTTCATACGTCGCGGACACTTTTATTAAAGAATCAAGTTAAAAAAATCTGCATTCAGTTCAATCTTCAGACATATAATTAATGTGTTTATATCTTAAAATTAATTGATACCATAGCATCAAAATTGAGTTCGGTCTATTAAAATTTTTACAATACTTATTTTTTCTATGTGATACTCCCATAAAATTCAAACATCTAAATATCAGTATAGAGTTGGGAATAGGATTAAATAAATCCAAAGAAATATATATCAACTAAGTTAAAACTCAGTTTACTTTATACTATACTTATTTTTTTAAAATTTCTACAGAAACTCATAATCCGATAACTAATTTCTTTCTGTCAGATGGGATACTTTCAGGCAAAATTAATAGATAGCTCCACCCCCCATTCTTATACAGGGATGTTCCTGAGGTAAAGAGATGAACAAGGGTGATTCTAGCATCGGGAGTATACCATCCCTGGATATATGCCTAATTATTCCCTACAATTTAGATTCCTTATAATAAGCAATAGATTTTTAATTTTTTTACTACTATTTGATATTAAATTTTATTTTATTTTATTTCATAACTGTTGTTGAACAACCGGCCTAATTTTAAGTTTACGATTATCAATGTTCAACTCCGTAGCCTCGTAATTTTGAAACCAAATCCAGAAGACAAGGGAACTCCTGAATCAAGTACAGGGAAAAATTTTGCCTTCGTGAAGGACTTTTTGATGGAGCTAACCCGCATTTGCGTTACATAGTGAGGAAAACCATGAAAACCACCCATAGTTAGCCTGAGGGCAAGGGGACTTTAGCTCATGATCCATCTACCACTGAGGATAATTTGCGTCAGAACTGAGGTCGGTGCGAGGCGGGTGCGGAATTTGTATAGACCAGCCAAAGCAGGGATTCGAACCTGGTTCACTTCATTGGAAGGCGAAGTCTCACTCCCCTGATCCACCACGACTCGATATTAAAATCATGATCTGATAGTTATAACTGAAAGCTTCCTCAGCCACCAACTGCCTCAACTCTTCTATTTATATACCAATTAGTCTCAGTCGTGACAAGCAAATAATACACAAGGTCAATAAAACGCCCATGTTTTCCAATTATGCCACCACATTTGTAATTTTGTATATATCATATATTTCAATTCTCCAATTATATTTTCTCGTTCAATCTAACCCAGATAAAGAGGCAGGTGCCGAAAGGAGAGCTTGATGAATACAATAACTTTTTTAATATGTAAAAAATTCAATCTTTCATTGGTCACTTCTTAATTATTAACAAAATTAATCAAAATTCTGGAAGTTTCAAGCTTCAACCACTTTATTAAATCTTTCGCAGAGAGCACAGTAGCTTCCAGGGATGCCAACTGCTCCGCTTAGTTCAAAAGTGTTAATATGCAAAAGTGTTTGTATGCATAAGTTTATCAGGAACACATAGGTTTAAATACACATGGATACACTTGTCTGCTCTTTTGAAAATAACACTGACGACAAAAGACGCATGTTCCTAACGTATCGAAACATAAATTAAAATGTATTGCATTCTTTCTACCACGTCCTACATACCAAAGAAGTGGGGACATTTACTATTCACTCGAATGAATTTAAAGAAATCCTCGTTAGGACTATTTTATTAAATTACATAAAAGCTGTAGGGTGTAGAGAGATACTGATTGCACATTTGAAAAAAGCTGCACAAAAATATATAAATTCTGTTCAAAAAAATCTCATGAAATATAAAACAAAAAAAAATTGTTCCCCAGTGTTATCAAGTTGATAATAGATTTAATAATATGAAGGATTGATTTTAATTATTTATTGTCTTATCAGGGGCGTTTTGAAGGAGATTATATAAAATATCGGATAATTTATGTTCGTTTTCACTAATGAGTGCTTTAAATATTTTTAAATACACTTCAAAAAAATCAATACCTTTAATTGTTTGAGAGTTAGCAGACAAAGTCAAAAACTTTTCAATAGCTTCTGTAATGCGTAACGCAAAAGCATTCACCTCCATCTCAGACGTACCTTGTTCTAAAAATGGCGCGTATTTTTCTTTGGTGAATTTTCTCAACAAAATATCCAGCAATAATAACGTGCCATTCACGTCTGTATTCTTAAAACCTGCATATGTTGTTTTTAGTGTTTGCTTTGGTTCCATTGCTACTAAAGATTTTCGATCTATTAATGGACTTAATCTGCTCAAAGAGTCATCGTTTTGTCGAAAACTATGCCCATATTCAGTTTTATTTCTGGCCAACTGAAGCATTTCATCTACTGTTGATTCTCTAACTGGATCTGTCTTCATATCAATGTTGCCAACTGAATTTGGGTTTATGCTATTTTGTCTCAATGTTGTTAAAAGTTCTAGAGCCTTTAATGAACTTATTATGCGAGAAGAATTAACGTAACCGTAACTGGTTTGATTTCTGGGCAGCTGTTTCACTTCATTTACTGTTGTCTCCCCAACTGGTTCTAGATTCGCAGCATAGTCTCTAACTGATTTTGGATTTATATAGTGGCCTCTAACTAATTCTGGACTTATAATATATTGCTTCATTGTTGTTAAAGAATCGAGAGTCTTTGATGATCTAACTCTACTAGAGTAATTTACGTTTCGGCGAAAACGATAACCATATTGAGTTTGATTTCTGATCGACTGAATCACATCTTTTACTGATAATTTTCCAACTGATTCTGGATCTTTATTTTGAATCATGGCTTGAGCTCGAGACACAGTCGATGCATATTTTGCTAAAGGTATATCTCCATCGTTGTTTTTCAAAAAATATTCAGCTCCATTCTTTTGAAGAAATGTTACGAATTCATCATTTGCTGTTTCATATGCAATATGTAACGCTGTATCTCCGTTGCTATTTCTTCCATTTACGTCAACATTTTTCTTTTTAATCAAATACCTGGCGCAGTACAAGCATCCGAATAACGCAGTGTAGTACAAAGGTGCATTACCGAAACCATCTTGTTTATTAGGATCTGGAATTTTATCAATTAAAAACTTAAATATTTTAGCACGCTTATTTTCGACTGCGTAAATCAGCGAAGTGTATTTTTTCGAATCTGTGGAGCAATCATCGTAAATGTTTGCTCTTTTTCCAACTAAATATTTTGCAATATTGTAATATCCCCCTTTCACAGCATTACACAGAGCCGTTTGGTGGTTTTGTACAGCGTTGACATAGATGCCAGCTTCTTCAACTAGATATTGAGTAATGTGCATTTGGCCTTTTAACGCAGCGGTTTGTAATGGATTACATAACATCTCTTTTTGAGTGCCGATGAAATATTTTACAATATTCAGTTGGCCGTGTTCAATAGCTCTACAAACACCTTGCTCTATTTTTGTAGAATCTATTATTTGATTGACAAAAACATATTCTACAATATTTTCAAAACCGTACTCTGCGGCCAAATCGAAAAAGTTTTTGTTTTCAAAGTCTATAGCATTTGGATCAGAGCCTTTGCTGAGGAAGAACTTCACCATTTCTAAGCTTCCGATCTTTGCGAAAATACTTAAAGGTGGTCTTCCATCTCCATACCATGCAGTCAAATTTAGCCCCCTATCTACAAAGTCATAAATTATATTAGCACATAGATGTTCGGCTGCTATGTCAAACGGTGATTTACCTTGCTTATCCCGTTCATAAACAAGTTTAAAATCTTTATCGAGAAATATTTGCGTAACTTGTGAATGACCACGTGTTACAGCCTCATGAATGGGATATCGACCAGCGGAATTAGCATCCCGAATACTTCCGCCATTTTCTAAGAGATACAGAACTGTGTGAGATCTACCTGCAGCAGCTGCATAGTGCAAAGGGGTGGAACCATCTTTTGTTCTGGCTTTAACAATTGCGCCCTTCCCAATGAACATAGGAACTATTTCGGGCTCTTTTCTCATAGCCCCTAAATGAAGTGCTGTGTATCCTTCCTTTGTTTCGGCTTCAATAATAGCTCCCCTCTGCAACAGTTCACGGATAACTTTTATCAGTCCAGTAGCTGTTGCTAAATGCAGTAGCGTGTAATTGCCGTCAACGAGCGAAGACAAATCAATAATTCCAGTTTCTATCAATTCCAATGCTACATCCGTATTTCTGTTAAATATTGCAAAATGTAATGGAGTCCAATGATTTTCACTTGCTAGATTTGGGTTAACTCTTTCCTTAGCATTGACTAAGTTTTGGACGATCATCAAGTTGTTTATCGATGCTGGAGCAAGGGCTGCGTAATGAAGAGGTGTTAGCTTATTTCTATCTTTGACATTCAAATCTATCTTTTCACTTCTCATTAAACTTTGGACAACTTTAAGGTCGCCGTTTATTACAGCTAAGTGCAAAGGTGTCAGTTGGTCCTTTTCTGACTGAGCATTTACATCTGGACTGTATTCAATTCTTTCGACAATAGTTTCAACAATAACGTGACCTCCACTAACAGCTGAATGAAGTGGTGTAAATCCTAATTTGTTCTTTTCATTCACGGTTTCATTTTTCAATAGATTTCTTACGCAATCTAAATAACCTCTCCGACTTGCAAGATGTAGTGGAGTAAGTAATTCATCATTCGTCTTAGCATTTTCATCTGCTCCATTTTCAACTAAAAGATTAACCAGAGTCCCTCTCCCAGCCTGAGCCGCTATGTGCAAGGGCGTGTAACCCTTATCATCTCTCACATTTATATCAACCTTGTTTTGAAGCAGTACTTTTATAAGATCATCGTGGCCAGCAAGGGCAGCTGCGTGAATAGCACTTCTACCATTTTCAAAAACTGATCTAATATCAGCGCCATTTTGCAGGTATAGATTTACTTCTCTTAAAGCAACTTGTTCTGTTGGATTTCCCGCCGCATTGTAAAGATCTCTATTGATATCTTTAAAATCGATTTCTGACTTCTTTATGATTCCTACTAATTCTGCTTTATGGTTATCAATCTGCCGAAATATCAGTCGATCTCTGCGTAAATCTGTGGGCATTCGTAAAGATGGATTTCCTTTTTGATTGATTTTAAAATTTTTCCATTTACTTACTCTAGAGTAAATGTCCCCTCGTTTGAATTGCAGAGCATATTTAACAACACTTCCCATTTTCCAGTCACTTCCAGGATTTTCAATAGCTTCCTCGAATGATATGGTTATATCATTTCCCGGGGTTTCAGCAATTATTGACAGATTGATGCTTTTAATTTTATTTTTTAGATCCGTCAGAAAATTTATCTTCGGAAGCAAGGATTTATCTCTGGAATATTCCTTATTTCTGGCGACTCTTTCAATAATATGAATAACTCTGTCAATCAACGGTTTTTGATGCCCAGCCAAAAAATGCGAAAACATGTTGAACACGTCTTTAATAATATCAAGTTGATCATTAAACATATCAAGTCTTCCTAATAGATAATAATAATTCGCAAGATAATTATGGTGCCCAAGGAGGACAAACATTACGGAAGCATAGGTTTGTGTTCCTTGAAATATTGAATCAATTGCTGAAAAAGGCACACCGTCTTCACCCTTTTCCAAAATGTAAGATATTGTATCTAAAAGTTGAGTTAAAGGCGCTCGCAACTGAGCTGGAGTTCTTACATCTCTTAGTTTTTTCAAAACATTATCCTCATTTAAGAGTTTCCTGATGTAATCTTCTTTTGGTAATCTATTTATTTCTTTCATTTCTTCCTCATAATAGCTAATAAAATTGTTAATAGCAAAGATTTTATTATTGATATCTATATTTTTAATAGTATCTTTAATGTTCTTAAATCCCTGTTTCATTTCTTCTCTTGCAGTCTCAATAATTATTAAGGTGGTGCTTACTTTTTCTGAAATTTCGCCAAGTGTTTCTGTCATTTTATCCAATTTTCTTTCAACCTCGTTGAATTTTTTATTGATAACAAGTTTAAGTTCATCGAAGGGAACTTGATCACAATCCAAAGCAGTTTGAGCGATGTCTAATCCGTTTTTTACCAGATTAGCTACAGCAACAGTTCCCTGTGCAACACCTTTAGCAATATCTCCAATGACAGGTATAGCGCCAAGAGCATCGCCAATATCGCCATAGAAATCACTAACAGCTCCAAACACTCCTGAAGATATTTCCATATCTTTGCACTTTTTGTCTCGTTCTTGCAGTTCAGCTTCATTTATTTCATCGTCTTCTCGTTTTAAGCGTTCCAAGAAAATATTATTATGGTTCTTAAACGAAATAGGTTGTAAAAGAGTTTCGTTCGACATTCTGTTTTTCGTAAATGGTATCTACAAATAAATTTTGTATATTACGAGAGCTAGATTTATGAATTTGAAAATTTGTTGGTTATATAAATAATTTTAATCTTGTAACATGTGTTGTAACTTTCGGCACATATGGTAAATGTCATGAAGTAACAGTTGTGAATGATGTTAAAGAAGAATAACCATTCGTTACGGGAATTTTGTTTTTCGAAATTGCAATTGTTTCTTACATTTTTTTTAAATACCATATTTCCGAAATGTCACATTACTTCAAATGTGACAATCTTGTTATAGAATGGATGGGGAAAAAATGTTGTATTGTGTTTCTAACATCTTGAAATAATTTTTTTTTACAGTTGGTTATAAAGATTTTCCCTTTTTAATAAAAAAAATTTTGAAAACTCAAGCAGAAAGTACAACAACAAGTAAAACAGATTTCAGAGAAAAATGTTTTTACGCCTATGAAACATATTTTTCTCTGAAAGTTGTTTTATTTCTTGACGTACTTTCTGCTTCCAATTAAAATTTTAAAAAATGACAATCTCGATGCAATCACGGCTGCTAACGAGATAATTTAAAGTATAATGTTAATAAAATTTTAGTTGATTATGGTTATAATACATGTTATATAAGCCAAGTATACAAACCAAATATTGAAAAAATGAGAATGATTAAAAATAAACATAATTTTTTTAAATGAACTCTTATTTTGTGAACACTGAAATGGTGATGATTTTATTATCGAAACCCTGGAAGTTAGGATTTGTAGCATTAAAGCTTGAGGCTAGAGATGTACTAGGCACGAGTATATAAGCAGACGCTATCAGGGATGGGACACAGAGAAAATTTCTATTGGCGTTAAAGGAGCGTTCTCGACCATCGCCAAACAGTTGTCCGTCCATGTTTTTGTTTTGTTTTCGGTATCGCGTATCTATCATTCACCAAGTTAAATATGGATTCGACATTTCATAGTTTCAATGAAGCGGATCTTCCAAACAATTTCTCGAATGTCATTACCAAAAATGATGGGAAAATAATGGAAAGTCATATAATGACATCCAAACCGGGACAGATTTTCCTTATCCTGTGATTATCCGGAAGCGGTAACAAAATTTCAGCACCCGGTACCGGGGACCCGGAGGTAGTTTTAAGTTTTAAAATTTTGAATCGGGTACCCAGTGCCGGATAAAACTCATTCATGTTCGACAGATCCATGTTTGGACTTGCAATAACCTTAATAATTCACAAATACAACTGTAGTTTTGGAAATCCGAGTATTAAATCAGTTTCTAAAAAATCAAGCTGAAATAACTAAATTAGGCATTGCATATCTTACTCTTGTACAAACTTTTAATCCAATGGAATCTTGGTAAAGTGGATACCTTTGGGACAGAGAAATATGTTCGTTAATGGAAAGTTTCGACGTAGGTATAAAAACATACAAATTCAGAAGCTATACCATTGAAATTCAGAATACTGAAAATTACTTAAACTATACATGATAGTTAAATGCATTCGAAATAGGGAATAACATTGATATTTATTTCAAGTTAATAAAATCATAATGAATAAAAGTAAAAAATAGCTGCAAAAAATACGATGTATATTACTCTTATACTAAGTTTGCTTTCAGCAAATGAGTAAATGCAGTAATATGATTTTATTATCCGGGTTTGCTGATGATTTAGTATTTCTTTATAAGTATAATTACAAAGCATTCACACATAAAAATAAAAATAAAAAACATAATTTTTTTTCAATAAACGGCACATTAATCATTCTACTACTATAACTAATTTGAAGATTAATTTCTCAGTATCTAAAAACCCACATTAAAGGGCCAAACTAATTATTTTAGCAAAAATGTAAACAAAAGGCATTTTTCGGAAGGTAGTTTTTATTTAAAAGACAAAAGTAGAACCTTTTTTCGCATAACTAAACTCATTATCTTAAAAACTCTTTTATAAACATTTTATTACAATCTCAGTCTAAGCTTATTTGCATATGTATCAAAAAGAAGCATGCATGAATAAAATTAGCCATTGGTAACTTCAAACTAAATTTTTAATTTAAAGCTTGTTTCTTTCCCTTTTGCTTTCTCTTTTTTCCAGCCAGTCTGGTAAAATTCTCTTATCATCGGGCTAACCATCACCTCCTACATCAAGAAGCCTCCACACGGTCTTTTATGAGTAGTCCGCGCAAACTGTTTAAAAAGTGAACCAGTTGTGCGCATGAACCCAAAAACTTTTATAAGAGAAATTGACAGAAATTTATCTTATATATTTGAGAATTGAATCTGTAATGGTTGACAAGTGAATAAGGCAAACCAATAAAATTCATAAATAAACTAAATTTTTAGTCATATATTTGCTACCACTTTCTTATTTTAACTATATTCTGTATTAAATGACTCGCTCGGTAATTGGAAATTCTTCACAGTGGTCTGATCGGACTACCTATAAAAAACCGTGTGAAGGCTTTCTTTTTTTTTTCTTCCTTCGTGTAAAGCCAACACACGTTAGTTTCACAGAAAAAAAAAATTACACATGAAAGGTAATTTTACATTACATTAAGGATTAAGGATCTAATTACATTAAGGATCTGAGGTAATTTTACATTGCCTCAGATAAGTTGTTTGATCTGGGAGATTTTTCGGGGACTCAAAATTACTTAGATACAGAGATAGAATTGTAACATTAAGAACAGCAAAGCCGCTGTATAAATTCTTTTGTTCAACATAAGTTTTACTTTTAATATAAAATTTCTCACCGAGTATCGAGAAGTTTAAGAGATTGTACTGAGGCAACGCCTCCTCTAACTGAAAGCCTCCACACGGTTTTTTCTTTTTGCAGGTAGTCCGATCAGACCACCATGAAGGTAAACCAATAGGTTAAAGAACCATCTAATATGAAATCCATTAAAAAAGGAAAGTGGTAGCAAATATATGTCTAAAAATTTGCTTAATTTATCAATATAATAGGTTTGCTTTATTTACTTCTCAACCACTACAGATTCAATTCTCAAATATATATGATAAATTTCTCTCAAGTACTTTAAAAATTGAATTTGGGTTCATGCGCACAAGTTGTTCGCTTTTTGAATAATCTGCGCAGACTACTTATAAGAAACCGTGTAGAGGCTTTCTGATGTAGGAGGTGATGACTGAGGTAAATCTTAATGCACATTAACTAATTTATAATTATCGAAGAATAAAAAATTGAACTGTGATAGTTAAAACATTTTTGATTTAATTTATTGTCATTTTGTTCAAATATTTTTAAGATATCCAACGTTCAACAGAAGCTACATTATGTTATTGAAAATTTAAGTGAATCAAATGAATAATCAATGTTATTATAATGTCAACTATTAGCGAATGTTTCCACATCATAGCAAAGTCTTGCATTAATCACTCTACATCTGAACAGTCATCCCAAATTTCTTTTGGAAACATTTTTTTTAAAAAATAGTTTTAAAAAAATCTAAAAATAAAATGCTTATTTTTATCTATGTAGGCACGCAAGAAATTTACATAAAACGATATTTTGTGAAATATTTGTTCGATATCAAATTAAATAATTTTTATATTGTTTTCCATTCATGTTCACGGCTTCAATTTCTTAGCTTCAATTTTGCTCAGGTAAGAATGGTGTAGTTTCTAATCTCTTCCAGTCTTTAAAATTGCGTCAAAATTTTTTTTTAATTTTCCATAAATTTAAATTTTTTTTTTTTGTTTTTGTTTTTCTTGTTTTGGGTCTCAAGTGAAAAAGGAAACTTCACAGCATATTTTTATTTAAATTCGAAGTTAAAATCTGCAATAGATTCACGAAAGTCTCAATTTAAAAATTTCATGGGGGATGGCAAAAAAGTGGATTTCTCAAAGAAAGAGATCGTCCTGAGAAAAAAAATAAGATGGATCTCATTGAAGGAAAAGGTCTGAACTATATGATGCAAAAAAATTAAATTCTAGGAAAAATTTATATTAATACAAATTTAATTTTATTTAAAACTTTATTTAAAAAAAAATCGAACATCAAGTTTCGTTCCTATGATATACCCACCACTATGATATACCGTTTTTTAGTTCCTATGATATACCCACAATCCGGTATGCAGACCTACTCACACACATGAAAATTCATTAATTTATTATATGTAGAGGAGATTGGGGTGGAACTGAATAGTGGGGTAAATCAGTTACCTCAATTTTACCCAAATTAGTTCTTTTTTCAAGAAGAAGGACCTGCCATATTGGCACGTGTTGTTGATTAATTCACGGCATCTGTGTAGATTTGTTTTACCATGTCAACTCTCCAAGCCCCTGACATTGCTAACAAAGAGATTAAGCTTTTGGGCGAAGATTTGAGTTTGAAGAAAGAAGATTCTTTCCGTAGAAATGACAATGTCCCAGTGGCTATATCCCTCTAGCATCTAGCTTAACCTCGTATAATTACGACGTTAAGCTGGGAGGTTACGATGTTAAGAGGTGAGAGAAGTGCTGCCAGATTAGGGGCTTTCCCCCTAAATTTAGGGGGATTTTTTTTTATCTTCAGTGGGTATTTTAGGGGAATTTGTTTTTAGGGGTTTGTTTAAGGGCTATTTGTGAATTTTACTAGTTTCATTTTGGTTACGTTCTAATATCAAATTTTATAACTGAATGTGTGAGAAGGTAATATGAAAATCAAATGTTAAACCAAAACAAAAAGATTAAGATTTAATTTTAGAGCTTTATCCCTTTATTTGAATGTAGTAAGTTATTACTTAGCTTGATTCTCGACTTAAGTTTACTTAGCTCGACTCTTGTTTTACCTTTATTAAGTATTCCGTTTTCAAATGCAGCTGTGGATAGATGTTTCTCCATATTAATTATTATTAAAGACAAATTGAGAAATAAAATGCTTATAACTACAGCTGATGCTATTTTGCGCATTCCATATGAACGTTCGAATGGTTGTCAAAATTTAATACCTACTTCTTCCATGTTAAAAATGTTTAATAGCGAAAACATAGACAAATCAGAAAGTGTTGACGAAAATATGTTGGATATTTTATCAGAAATTTAAGCATAATGTTAGAATTAAAATATTGAAAAGACTATATCGTTGATAATAAAATATTTATGAAAAAATGTGCGAGTCAAAAAGCATTGAAAAAAAATATCTTAAATATTTTAGTAGAAATTAAAGAAAATGTAACGATTGAAATGTAAAAAATATTAATTTGTTGATATTAAAAAGTATTAAAACAACATTTTCTATACATTATTTAACTTTTGCACTATTTTTTAATACTTATACATTAAGTTAAAAATTTTGAGTTTTTTTCCTTCAAATTTTTAGGGGATTTTACAACGTTATTTGGGGGTGAACGGCTATCGGCACCTGGCAACACTGGGTGAGAGATCTTCCTGATCCCTAACCTCATCGTTTTGTGTGGGTGGCTGACGTGGGCAGAAGGGACCTAAAGTGGAAGTCAGATTACCGCAATGTTAGACACAATCTATTTACTTGAATTAAATTAGACTTAAGTTTGTTTCTAAATTCCTAAGTTTGAATTTTACTAAATCTATTAAATTTTACTAAATCTATTTAACACTTGAAACTTATTTATTCTTACCGATAGCTTACTTTTATGAGTGAAATTTTGTAAATATTTATACATAAAAGTAAAAAAAAAAAAAAAAAAAAATTCGGAAGCATTAAATGATATTAATAAAAAAGTAATTTAATTCATTGTTAGTCATTTTAATTTTTGTACGTTGTGATTTTAAATGAATATTAATGAAATTGTAAGTCATGCTTCATCTATTCTATTATATATAACTAGGAGGCTTCTCCCCCTGCTCGCTAACGCTCTCCAACCCCCGGAACTGCTTTCGCAGTTCATTTCGGATTGCTTCGCAATCCAATGCTCGCTTTGCTCGCTCATTGGATACGTTCTTAACGTCTAGCTTTTGCATACTTTTTTGAATACTGAAGTTCCGAAAACTTTTCACTGTAGAAAATTCTAAACCTGTTCATTTTAATATTAATTTGAAATTGCAAACAGTTCACATATCTTTCATAATCATACTATTCTAAATTTCAGTTGTTGAGAATAGTAACTGTTGTAAGTTTTGTTTCAAAGTCTTTCCCACCAGAGGGCTAAAGCCATGTGTTGTAAAACAATATAAAATAGTAGTCTGCCACTGAACGCCAGATGTAAAGCATCGGCTTTGATGAAGATAATTTTGCATTTTTAATTCTCTGAAGTGCGCCACCCTAATAATATAGAATTTCTAAAATAAATGTATATATTTTTGATTGTTGATGAAGCCCATCATTTTGTGTTTTCATCAGTGTTCAGAAGCAGAACAACTGTAAGTCATTTCTAACAATTCAAATTTCTCCGAGGCAATTCTAAAGTATAAATTAAGGTAGTATTGTTAAGTTGAAACACAATATTTTTAGTTTTGATGCCAACAATACAATTCAATTTTTCACAAAAACGATTGTTTCCATTGCTAAATTCAATGTCAACAACTCAAATTTTTCTCAGGCAAACTCTTAACCTCTAAATATTACTTTTTTATGTACACATTTCTAAATGTCAGTATTCAACCACAAAACAACTTAAAGTCCTCAAATTTAGCATGAAGTTGTAAAATGTAATGAAAGAGGGTCATAGCAATAATGAAAGTAGAAGTAAAGTTAATACTGTAAAATTAAAACAATATTTTTAATCAATGAGCCAAGTTCTTCAAGAAGCAGTTGTAGAAGTAGGTTGTTTATTTAAAACTTTTTATAGAATTTCTTTAAAAACACAATTGTTAAATCTAGATCAAAATTATGAAACCTGAGCGCTTGACGTAACAAATCCTTCAATTCTATAAGTGTTGTATCGCCAAATGCCCAAATTAACAATTGAGTTTTTAAAGAAATTCTATAAACAGTTTTAAATAAACAACCTACTTCTACAACTGCTTCTCGAAGAACTTGGCTCATTGATTAAAAATATTGTTTTAATTTTACAGTACTAACTTTACTTCTACTTTCATTATTGCTATGACCCTCTTTCATTACATTTTACAACTTCATGCGAAATTTGAGGACTTTAAATTGTTTTGTAGTTGAATACTGACATTTAGAAATGTGTACATAAAAATAATATTTAGAGGCTAAGAGTTGCCTCAGAAAAATTTGAATTGCTGACATTGAATTTAAGAATGGAAACAATCGTTTTTGTGAAAAATTGAGTTGTATTGTTGACATCAAAACTAAAAATATTGTGTTTCAACTTAACAATGCTACCTTAATTTATACTGTAGAATTGCCTCGGAGAAATTTGAATTGTTAGCAATGACTTAAACAAAAAGTTTTATTTTAACTGACAAATACTATATTATAATTTGAACTTTTTCTATGACTATACTCCTTTTCTTACTCTTTTCTTTGTTTTTTATACATTTTATATTTTTGTGATAAAATAAAAACTTATAGATGTTCTGCTTCTCAGCACAGATAAAAACACAAAATGATGGGCTTCATCAACAATCAAAAATATATACATTTATTTTACAAATTCCACATTATTAGGGTGGAGCTCTTCAGAGAATTAAAAATACAAAATTATCTTCATCAAAGCCGATGCTTTACATCCGGCGTTCAGTGGCAGACTACTATTTCATATTGTTTTACAACACATGGTTTTAGCCCTCTGTTGGGAAAGACTTTAAAACAAAATTTACAACAATTACTTTTCTCAACAACTGAAATTTAGAATAGTGTGATTATTCGGAACTTCAGTATTCAAAAAAGTATACAAAAGCTATACGTTAAGAACGTATCCAATGAGCGAGCAAAGCAAGCATTGGATTGCGAAGCAATCCGAAATGAACTGCGAAAACAGTTCCGGGGGTTGGTGAGCGCCAGTGAGCAGGGGGCGAAGCCTCCTAGTATAGTATGAATCTTTATAACACAAATAAACGGTTTTTGTACATCTTATAATGATGTCTTATATAATTTTTTACTACTTAATAATTAGTTATTAGATTTAGTAATTTAATCTTCTATCTCTACAATTAAT
Organism: Parasteatoda tepidariorum; assembly: GCF_982258835.1. Classification (NCBI taxonomy): domain Eukaryota; kingdom Metazoa; phylum Arthropoda; class Arachnida; order Araneae; family Theridiidae; genus Parasteatoda; species Parasteatoda tepidariorum. The sequence goes on from NC_141759.1 coordinate 37,760,099, forward strand.
TAGAAAATATTAAAGAGGAAATTTTTTTATTAATATTCAATGCAGTTCGCTTATATTAATGAATATTCACTATGTTCTTAGAATAGGCTATTTTTCCCTAAAATTATCCAATCAGTATTTACTCCTTGTAATATCTTTTTGTACAAATCTGGCAAAATAAGAAAAATATTATTAAATTGTTATGTTATTATTTTCTTTATTATTTTTCGAACTGCCTTATAATAACCTATACTAAAACAAGAAATATACATTTAAAAAAAATTTTAAATTTAGATTTTTGCAATCTTAAGAAAATCCTGATTAAATGTGCTATTATTATTTATTCCTATTTTTATGTTTATCTTATAAGTCTGTAGGAGTTTATGTAAATAAGTTTTGAGACAGTAGTTTATTTATAGGTATACATATTCATTCAAATGTACCTTATGTAAAATATATCAATTAGTGAGATGTATCTTATTGAGTAACAGGCAAAATGATTTTAATAAATGCTTTTATATTTTTTTATCTTATTTTTTTTTTAAAATTACGATTTAGCAAATTTTGTAGACAATTTTAAATGCAATTCATAAAAATATTCAATTTTTTCTTGTCTTTTACTGTGCGTAATTTTTTTAATGATTGAGCAATTTCAGCTCAGAATATTATACAAATAATTTCCTAGATCTATCTCTATTTTTTTATATTTTTTTAACAAATCTTATAAGAAAGATTATCATCAATAAATTTATATGTTTAAGATTTGAAAATACTTTACTCTTCTTATAATAATCAATAACAACAAAAAACTATATTTATTTTTGAAAATAGTAAATATTATATTAAAGTTTTGCAATCTTAAGGATCGAAACACTTAGTTAAATTATTTAGAATTTATTTATTATTATTACTTTATAGTTATTACTTAGCTAAATTATTTTGTCCCATTTTTATATTATATGCATCGTTTATTTGTAAATAATTGCAGTCTTTATGTTTGTATTATTTCCACTTGGAATTTAAATGTATATCATACGATTCAGTAAGAATTCTTTAGATCATATTTTAAAATAGCTATTTTATGACTGTGCCAATAAAATTATAATTTCTTTATTTGTCTCTTTTCTGTCGTGATCCAATATTTTTATTATCTCGTATTCGTTTCCATATTAAAATCTATAATTTCTTATTTTCAAATGCATAAGTAAATAAATACTATTTGATTACATATTAGAAAATAATAAATTATACGCTTAAGTGAGGTTTATTATTTTGATATTATAAATAGTTATGAATCAAGATTTAAAATTGAAAGAAAAAAATTTCTTATTTCATTTTCTATTGTGAAATACACATAAAATTGCTTCATGAAAAGCATCAAACAGTCCTACAAGTTCATGTTATTGAGTTATAACGTGATAAATAACATTGATTTATTCTAATAAAAAGCTAAAAATTCAATACTTAAAAATATTTTAGTGCTATTAAAATAGCTAAAGTAAAAATATTTCACGTCGCTCAAAAGTTTGAACTATTTATTATAGTCTCTTTAAATACAAATCTGATTGGTTCGCTTACACTTTCGAGGATGACGTTACAAACCTTCTGAGAGGCAGTGACTCTCGGTGGCTACTGCTGGCAACATGTAGATGATACTGAAGTCAGCTTCCAATTAAAAGGAAGAAGTTCGTGAGTTAGAATTGGTCGTTGTGTCGTTATGTTCTATTTCAAATATGATGTTGAAATGAATGGTTCAGCTATAAAATGGCGAATTCGCTTTCTCAGTATATTCACTTGGTTAGTCTTTAGTTAAGTTACTTTAAACTAGTCTGGGTTAGTTTCATGTGTTTGTGTAAGCTTTCAGACGTGTATCCATATGCGTTCAGCATACATAGTAGAAATTCCTTGGATGCCAACTGCTCCGATGTCTGCAAAAGTTCTTATGAAGTGGCTGGGTAATAAAAACTAAAATGTACAGATATAAAGTTATTTTTGTCAACGCTCTGAAAGGTTCCCGCCAAATATCTGATACAAAGTGGAGTTCACGTAACTTTTCAATTAGTTAAGCGTAGTTGATGAAAGAAGCGTAGTAGAAGAGGATCATTTGCATCGCCTATCGCTTGCAGTGTTATAAATAAAAACAAGAGTAACAATTAAATTAGGGAAGGATTATTTCAATTTCTCTGATGAAATAGCATCGCTAGTAAAAAAGTGAGCTATTGGGTCTAATGTCAGAATCTTCAACTAGCAATTCTGCTTCAAAAATATTGTTATAATTTGCAGCTGAGCAATTTTGGGCCTTTTAATAAAAATTGTATGACATTAATTTTTCTGTGAGGGTCTTTAATTTAAAATCTCTCCGTATGTCCTTATTTCGGATAAAATATGGTACACCAAACATCTTTCTAAGAAGTTTATTTTAGAAAACATTACTACAATTCTACTACAATTTTGGAGGGAAGAATTGAATTTTTTTTAAATATCTCAATTTTTGCTTAAATTGTAAGTCCCGCAGTGAACTGATCGTTAAGACACGGTTCCCAGCAGATCACCGAAGTCAAGCATCACTGGCTGCGGTCAGTGTGCGGGTGGGTGACCACTTGGATTAGTCTGCTTAGGGACCGAGGGTGTGCGGTATTGGTCCTCGTTAAACTGTGCTACCTTAAAGTGCTCGACTTCGCGCGCATTTCGTCGGGCTACCGAAGCGGGGGTGCCATCCCCTCCGCAGAGGATCAAAATTGTGATGGCATGTCTTCGGATCATCCTCCGGGATGTTTCCCAGACCGTCGCCAATAGCCCATTGTGCAGCTCTAGTGCGACGTAAATTAACAACAACAACAAAGAAAACATTAAGTTTTTTAGCATTTACTTTGTAATTGCATAAGTAATTATAGGTGTGAGATAAGTGTAGCGTTTGTTTTTAAGTGACATTTTAGAATAGGGACCTAATAGACAGTTTAATTTATTGTATATTTCAGTAGCCTTGGCAATAATTTTATTAACAAGATCATTCCAGTCCAGGTTGTTATTTAGTGTAAGGCCCAGATAAGCGGCCTTATCAACAATATAAATATGATTACTAAAAAAAAGTTTAGGTATTATTAATTGTACATCATCTAGGTTTTTTAATAATGAGTAAATTCGATTTTTGGGCATTAATTTCGACCTTCCAGCTAGAGCACCAGGTTTTGATTTCGTGTATTTTTGTCTGTAGTTTATTAGTGGTGCTAGTAACAGATCTGAATTTGACTATAAAACCCGTATCATCTGCAAAATAAGCAGTCAGGCTGATATAGTCATCTCTATCGACAGGAAAATCATAAGTGTAAATAATGTATAAAATTGGGCCGAGTATATTGTCCTGGAATACCTAAGCTCTTCTTATTCTATTGGTTGAGAGAATATCATTTATTTTAATTTTAAAGGACCTGCTTTTTTAAATAGTTGCTTATGATAAAAATTTAGTATGTTGGAAAAATTTAAATTTATTAATTTATTTATAAGACCGTCATGCCAAACTCGGTCAAAGGCTTTAGTTGCATCTAACATTAGGAAGGCCGAAATTTGTTTAATTCCCCTGCTCAATGAATTCTAATAAGTAACTTGTGTCGAGCCCCCATCAAAAGCAATATTGTTCATCATGCAAAGGGTTAAAAAAATAAATCCTCTAGAAATTTTTTTTTACTCAAAGTGAAGTAAAATACTATCGTATCAGTTACAAGTACTTCGACCAGGAGAAAAAAAAGGTGTTTTAACCGGAAAAAAATCCATTTGTAAATTTTTTTTCTGTTTGTTTCGAGAAGGAGTAAAATATCTGTGTTTCTTAATCGATTCCATGTATCGACAAAAATCAAAATTATTTCATAGCTAGTCATATATATAACTCCTTTTACAAATTAGATAAAAATTATTTTACTATCGGTTTCATCTCATTTTCAGATACGGCTCCTTTTCTGAATTTCTCTTGTGGCAGTAAGTCAATAGTATTGATAATAAGAAGAATCTGATATAAATTCAGATTCTCTTTCTGCAAAATATTTTATGAAGTGGTAGAAAATTAAATACTAAATCTTAAAGACTTTTATCAACACTTTCAAAGGATTGATCTTAGAAAACCGGGGTATTATTTTATTAACCGGGTATTTAAGTAGTATTTATTATATAATGAAGGTATATATATTATACCTGACTATTTATAGGTGGTGATGGGCAAAATAACTTCTAATCAAACTTACTAAAATAAGAATCATACATCAAAACACAAAGTTCACTACCACTAGAAAAAAACTTTTCACAAAGGGAAGCAAGTAGGCATCTCTGTTGCAGCATAGATAACAGTATATATTTTAATTTCTTACATTAGTGCTAATTGTTTTTAGGTTTTATTTATCTCCCCCCCCCTCCAAACAAAAGAAACCCTACTTTAATTAAAAAAGCAAAAGAAAACCATAAAATTTTATGCTATTTCAGTCTTGAAGTTTCCAAATCATATTTTATTTTAAATATTAAAACTTGAACATTTTCAATATCTTATAGTATCACTTAACAAAGTGAATTGATAATTTCAAATCAAACTTTATCATTTAGCAATTTTTTTCCAAGAATGGAAAAGAACAATTCTGATTTAAATTGAGGAATCTTCTGCATGTTATCATGTAAAATGTCCAATAATTTATCTCTGTTTCCGCTCATTAGTGCTTTTCGTACTGCAGAATACAAGTCAAAAAGATCGATATCGTCATCAGCAGTTTCCATAAGTGAATCGAAAATTTCAACAATATTAAGAGCGCCAGCTCGAGCTTCAAGTAGTGTCATAACGTTATCTTTCTTGAAGTTCAATTTATTGTCGGTGATTTTTCTTAGTAATAAATCAACTAAAAGCATTGTACCATTTATATCCATATTTTTTATTGCATGAGGCTCGTAAATGTTAGAGCCATCGGAATGATTTGGAATTGCTTTGAAAGAACTTTTTACACGGTCATTCATATTAAATTTCAATCCACTGTTTAACTTATTTTCCGCTTGAAAAGTTTTTGTTGGAAAATTATCAATATCGTTGTTAGATAATAAATTTCTTCCTTCAGAATTTAGTTCATCAGTCTTCAAAATTGAATCTACGTTTCGTTTCAAAAGCAAATAACTTTTTGGGGTCAAGCATTTCGGTTTGACACCCTGCTTTTGAATAGTGTCATACGCAGTTTCACCGATGCTGTTTTTTATCGTAACATCAGCGCCTTTACTACAAAGAAAATTTATAGCTTCTAAATCATTGTAGTTTGCAGCCACGTGCAGTGCAGTATTCCCATCTGTGTCTTGCGCGTTAATGTTTATTTTATTTTGCTCTACGAGAAATTTTAAAACATTTTTTCCATTTGTAACAGCTTCATGTAAAAGTGTACCACCGGATTGAGTTTTGACATCAACCTTCGCCCCTTGTTCCACTATATATTCTAACATTCTAAGTTGTCTTCGAATGACGACGAGAGTAATAAGAAACATACCACGGAAATCAGTATTGACATCAACGCCTTTCTCAACTAGATATTTGACGATGTTTAAACGATTACTATCGGCTGCTGCAAGGATTGGAGGTAAAACTCCAGGTTCACCATTGGCATCCATTTGTACCTCCTCAACTAAATATTTAACAATGTCTAAGTATCCAGCTCCAGCTGCTGTTTGTACAGGATTACAAACGTAATTTTTCAGTTGTCCAACTAGATACTTAACGACTTCCATCTTACCAAAGTTGAGAGCATCGCAAACTGCCCAATAGGCAACTTTCTGAAGTCCTTTACCTTGTTGGGGTCTCCAGTTATCATTAGAGTTGATATCGATCTTATTGTTTTCAACGGAATACTTGACAATGTTAGTGTGTCCATTCTGGACAGCGAGATAGAAAAAAGAGTTACCTTCAGAGTCCCTGATGCGGACATCAGCACCAAGTTCTAAAAGGCTTTTCACTGCTTCTAGATGTCCTGAAGTTGCAGCCACGTGCAAAGGTGTTAGACCTTCCTTCGTTTTTGCATCAATATTTGAACCCTTCTTGTGCAATATTTGAATAACATCGCTCATACCACGGAAAGCTGCTGCATGGAGTGGAGTTAATCCATCATCTGTAGTTTTATCAACGATCGCGTCTTTGCTTAACAAGTCCAAAGCTATAATTGTCAGACCCTTTACAATTGCCAAATGAAGTGGCGTAACGTTCCCATCAGTTAACAAGTTAACGTCTACATCTTTTGCTTTTAAAAGCTCAATGGCAGCATCATTATGCTTAAAAAATATCGCGTAATGCAAAGGTGACCATTTGTTTTCAATTGCTTTTACATTGACATCGATTCCTTTGGTATTGACTAACAAACGAACCATGTCTGAATATCCCACCATGCATGCGAAATGAAGAGCCGTCATATTGTTTTTATCTCCAGCATTCACTTCCACTTTAGTACTCTTCAGTAATGATTCAACTACTACCTTATCATTTTTCATTACTGCAAGGTGAAAAGGAGTAAGTCCAGCATTGGATTTAGCATTCATATTAATTTCAGGTCTAGCGAACAAAGCTTCGACTACTTTATAACCACCTATGACGGCTGTATGCAAAGGAGTAAACCCATCGACATTCTTTTCATTTACATTGAGCTTTTTATAAAACAATAGTTTGCTAACTGTTTTTTCATAACCTTTTCGAGTCACCATATGCAGTGGTGTTAGTTGTAGAGAAACTGTTTTAGCATTTATATCCGACCCAGCGTCTACTAACAATTGAACAAAATCATCTCGCCCTGCGTCTGCAGCTAAGTGTAGGGGACTGTAACCATATGAGTCAGTAACATTAACATTCGGATCATTAGCTCCTAATATGAAACGTAATGCTAATACGGCATTCCCGTGTTGCGCAGCGGCATGTATAGCTTTCCTGCCCTTCTCAAAATCAATTTCAATGTCTGCTCCATTTCGTATCAACTCTGCCATATCATCTAGAACAGATTGCTCGTTAACACTTCCGGCAGCGTCATATAAATCCCTATTGATGTCCCTGAATTCAGTAGTGTAGGGATCAACAACACCAACAAGTTTTGGTTTTTCACTGTTCAACCTTCTAAAAACCAATCTTGTTCTTCTATTTGGATCCACTGATAATTTCAAGAAAGGGCTGGCCTTCTCTTGCACTGTAAAAGACTCCGTCCAATCACTGACTTTAGAATATTTACCATCTTGTACGTACTGCAAAGCATACTTCACTTTGGTTCCTGTCTTCCAGTCTCCTATAGGAACATACACTTGTGATAAAGTAAATGAAATTTCAATGGTGTTTTCAGGGACCTGTTCTATTATAGGTAAAATCATGTTCTTAATATTAGTTTTCATAACATTTAAAGAATCAATCCGTTGACTTATGTCCTCATTCGTATTTTTATCAAAATTGCTTTTAAATACTGTATCAAAAGTTTTAATAACCTTATCAATCAAACCTTTTTTGCTAGCAGTGCCAATAAAAGTAAATTTAAATCCATTAAATGTAGTTTTTATCAAATTGAAATAGTCATTAAAACTTTTCAAGTTGTATCTCTCATAAGAATCATTTGCTAGGTAAGCGTATTTCTCAATTAAGAAATACATTACCTCAACGTATGCTTGAGTACCATAAAGCAAAGCATACAAAGCAGTAAATGCTATTTTATCTTCTCGATCGTCGGGAATGGCATAGTTTTGCTCCAGAATTTCGAAAATGGCTGTTTGTAAACTATCCCCTGTCGGCGTTCGTGACTTCTTCAAGTAATCCAATAATTCTGATTCTTTTAGGTCAGAAACATAATCATCTTTCTCTAAACTTTGAATTCTTTCTTTCTCGCTCTCAAAGTATTCTACAAAGTTCTTTATCTTCAGTACAACTTTTTCAATTTTTGAATTCTCGATGGAATCTATGACTCTTTTAAATCCTTCTTTCATTTCCTGCCTTGTTCTCTCTACAGTGTACAGCGTTTTGCCCACCAGTTCAGAAACCATGTTTAACGCGCTAGTGATTTGATCAAGTTTTCTTTCCATTTCGCTGAATTTTTTGTCCATTATCTCTTTGATTTCATCGAAATTTATATCATCACATTCCATAACAGCACGAGTAATATCTATACCGGCTTTTGCAGTATGGCTTGCTATAGCAGTTCCTGCGGTAAAAATACCTGTTACTTCGCCAATCACTGGTATGGAATTTACATCACCCGCAACGTTAGCTGCAAGTTCGGCTGTTATCGATCCAATTTCCAATCCTTTGCATATTTGTTTCTTGGTAAGTTCTCGCTTCACCTTCTTCGAAAGTGACTGCGTTTTACCATTTGAAAGCAACATTTTTTGTTTAAGACCCATGTTGTTTCGAAAATAGTCTACCATAAAAGATGTACTATTTGAAAATTATCAAACAGTGTGTAACTAAAAAAGTTCTTTTGTAAATGGTGAAGTTGCTTAAAAATCTTGTGCTTTTATTATTTCTGACCATCTGTCGTTCGATTCTTTCTAGTCTTTTCTTTCTTCCAAAGAACATTTTTTGACGAATTAACATTATGTGACAGCTCAAATGCTACCCTGTCATTTTTTCTTACAATAAACTATGACCTTTATCCATAATTTTGAAACAATAAAGCATTTATCATTCATACGTCAATAACGTTTCATAGAAGCTATCAAAAACAACTTGCAAAACAATAATTCTTTAAATGCATTTTTCATATAGGATATAAAACACCTGAAAGTTTTTAAAACATGTTTGATGCGAAAAAAAGCTACGCATTTGATTTTCTGAAGTACTTGTTATAAGAAAAATCAAAAGTTGTGCAACTATGTATAACAAACACAATTCATACAGTGCGGAAAATATCGTATGGTATTAAATTTATAGAAGCTTCTTCTTTCGAATGAAAAACTCAAAAATCAAGATTTTTATTTCGAATTATTTTAACCTTTAGTATAATCACAATCTTTTTTAACTATCACATTTAATCAAAAACTTTATGTCGCAGCTTCTTTTAATTTCGCCCCATTAGGTTGGGAATTGCTGTTCTTAATAATAATAAATACAAAACAGTCATAAATTAAACTACAAATTTTATATAAATGTTTTTATTAATATTATTTTAAAATGAGAGAGTTATTAATCCATCACTTGAAATCGTGATCTAGTTGTTAATCAATTTTATTCTAACAAAAGCTTAGCTCATCCTTCTGCGTTTGCAGTCTGATGATCGAGCTTGTCTTGTAATTGAAATAACTCAAAGACGTCAAGCATATTTTGAAAAGTGGGTTTCTTAAGTTAAGTTGAGAAAGTGATAATGCATTGATAACTACATTATATAAATGATATTGTAAGTAGATACTGGATATAAAAAAAAAAATTCAGTAATCTTTTATCAAAAACTTATTACAAGTTTTTAATTTGACTGTTTTCTCTCAAGTCTGGTACTTTAATAAATAGGACTCCAATGGGTTAAACGGATTTTTTTTAAAATTTATTTTAATATATTTTATAATCACAATCATTTTTATTTTAACGAATTTAACTTAAAAAACGAACTGCTCTATTTTATTATTAATCCAATTTATATAGGTGATTCAAAAATTCCGCGAAGTAGCGTGGGACATTCAAGAATTTAGAGCATTGCTGACGAAGACAGCAATCCGAAGATAATCTGTGAAATCTAACTAATATTAAAAGGACTCATCGCCAAAAAAATAATCAACTTGTAATTAAAACTATTTGAACTGAAATTGAAAATTTATTGTATAAGAATTATGTGTTAAGTTTCTCATAACTCTTATTACTTTTAAAATTTTTTAATTATTCTGACCTAATTAAACTTTTAAAATTGCTGACTAAATTTTTCGCTTTTGCATGAATTTACTACTCTTGCTCCGATTTCATGAATTTACTAGTTCTGCTATAAGGGTCTTTTGACACCCAACACACCATTCCAGTTTTATTGTACCTGTGATTTTGGTCTTAATTTTCCCTTGTATTGCATTTTTACGATTTCCTCAACTTTTGTTTTGGGTGTTATTCTGTGCATAAATACATGACGAAATTATAATCTCTGTACTCGTACTTAAGAGTTCTTTGACTCAGCTGTTTTTATTTATTGTATACAGTGCAGCTTTGAAGAGAACTCCGCCAGACTATAAGTCTAGGGCTGTCTGCTGCTACGGTAACAAGGAAGAGCACATTTCTAATGGGGGTGGAATGGAGATATGAAGGTGTCGATTGGTTTACTTAAGCTGACCTATGCAAAGATCAAGACAAAACTATTCACCCAACACTCCTATTCGAAGTGACTTTCTCTCGTAACCATGGTAACCGCCGCGAATGGAAACTGATGTCTGGAGGAGTTCTCCTGAAAGCCGCATAGTACCTTGAATTTGTTTGAAGACTGTTGCCATCCAGTATGCAAATCTTAACGGTATAATAAATGCCACGGGGGTACTTCACCGGGTCCCTCGGCCAGCACTCTCCAGCGCGGGCCTGAGCTGCGTCTCCTGAGGGAGGGTATACGAGATTTTCCCGTATATAATAATCCCTGGGGAGGGAGGAGTACATTTTAATCCTTAAAACTATTTGTTAGATATAGCAACCACTTTAATTAAATGGTTACTACTTGCGTGAACGTGTTCAAGTGATTTATTTTCTTGATCACATATAAGAATAGACGTATTAAAACTAAAGTTTAAAAATTAAAATAGTATTTATGCATTTTTTATTTTTATTTTATGTTGTGCTCTATTCAAATTGAATTAAAATTGTGTCGTAGGAACAAATCGTAAACTACTGTTGGTTTGATATAAACGATAACCATAGGCGTAGGTTCGGAGAGGGGGAATGAAGCCTCAAATAAAGCGATGAGTTCGATTTTTAGAAACTTTACTATTTAGTTTTTAGTTTTAAATTTAGCTTCATAAAAACGATACCAGTTTCAGCATTTATTATATATTGCTTAAAATACTTTTTTCTATTTAAAAAATATTGTATACGCCATCCTTCTCCTTAAATTTCTTAAACACAATGTCTAGGTCCATGAAAATTGAATTATATAATTTAAATTTTAGCACTGTTTAAAAACATACAATCGTTTTGCAGTAGTTTTTTATTCGTAGTTTATAGTTTCAATGGGGGAAAATATGTTAAAACAGCAAAATTAATTCAATGCATATCAGTTAACTAAAAACATTGAGCACTTGCTCAATGTTTTTAAAAAACTGGAATCATAGCAATGTTTTTCTAGTTTCTCTCCGTTTACCGTCGCCATATAATCTCTGATAATAAGCAGTTTATTTAGTTTTAACTTCTTTCAAGAGGGTTTCTATGATCTTAAAAAGGAAACAGCAGCAGAGCAATTAGTTTTATTTTTTCAGTGCTCTTTGCTTTGGGGGTTCGGGATTTTTTTTTTTTTTTTTTGGCCTCTGTTTTTTTCCCCCGTGATTCGCTTTTATCACCTCCTATTATTACCATTTCACATGAACCCGCGAAAGCCTTCAGACTCATACTGAGCAACATCTAAGTCCAAGTAATGGGCACAATTGAAAATATAAAACTTACCGAAAATAGTATAATGAGAAATACAAATCTATTATTTAAAAAAGTATCAAATGACAATAACTTTCATTAGTTTCCTGTTAATGGCAATTTAAATTAAAATATCGTAGATATTTTGCTTATCGAAGTTCGCATTGGCGAAATGTGAGTTGTCTTTCTTATCAGAACGCTTGAACTAACAATTAATTTATTATAGGAAATTTGAGTTCCTTTATCTAACTTTAATTTGTTTATCTGACTAAATTGAATGTGTTATTATTTGTTGTGTCTAGCCCTCAGTTGTTAACAAAGCTAAATCAAGTCCATAACACCAGCAAGTCAAAGCATATCAAGCACGTAGAGTAGATCCACAAAAAGATCTCGAAAAAAACCTAGGCCGTCGAGCATTTGGTCGGGTGTTGCCTGACAGGCAGTACACTTAGAATTAGAGGTGGGAAAAAGTGCTACTTCTGCTACTGTGATTCAAGATCGATATAAAATTAATCGATGTTTTCTATCAAAAAATTCAATTAATCGTTATATTTTTTTAAAATTTGGTATAAATAAATCGATTAAATATTTTTAATAAATAATAGATATAATTAGTTTTCATTAAAGTCAATAGATATCATCAATATTTTACGTAATCGATTAAAACAAATAATCGTTATACTTAGTAGTCCTTTTTATTCTAAGTGTCGGGATAGTCGTTATCAACAATTTCAACCTTCATCGATAAAAAGAAATCGAGAATAACACGTAATAGAATTTCGCATTGCTTCAGATCTAGCAATCTTTCATACTCTGAAAATTAAATTGCTATTTTAGAGCACTTTCCTGTTTCCAAACGTCCAACATTAGAAATTCTTCTGTTTTGTTCTTATTTTTGGCCACTGCTCAATCCTACTTAAAATACACTTATCTTGTTAAAGCAGTCGCCAACCACCAATCACCATGTTCTGAGAGACAGACAGCACCTATTTTTCTGTCTCGGTCCTACACCCCTCAGCCTTTCCCTGTATGTTATGGAGCTGAAGATTGTTTTACACGCACGAAAACTATCCGTATATAACTACAGATACGTAAAAGTACAGTCTCCTAGTACTATTAGCCACTATTTAAATTCAATTACTGTAAAGGCCTGTTTAGACGGTCCAATTTCTTGTACAGAGATTGATTGATATTGATGGAAACTTGTTTTGCTTTGAGCTTGGATCGTGTAAACAATCATCCAAGAACTTGGTCCAACTTCTTGGACGATAGTAGAGCATGGTCTACTTTACATCCAAGTTTTTTCTCCCTTAACCAATCAGCGTCTTAGGTTTTGTGACGTCAACAAGCAGGCAGCAAATTATGTCATTTTGTTCTCTGTTTTCATTCATTTTAGTCCAAATAAATTGATGTGTTGCGGTTTATTTGTGTTATTATGATTCTATTTGAATTTATTTAGTAATTTTAAGCTTTTGTAAGTATTATATTATAATGTTGAATATGAACAATGCGCATGCGCAAGTTTTTCTTTCAACGAATCAGTGACATACAAGAACTTGGGCAGTGTCAACGAATCATCCAATTTCTTGGACAGAGAAATCCCTCCAATTTCTCGGATTCAAGAACTTGGACCGTGTAAACAGGCCTTAATACTTTAACTAACATTTACAAATTCACGCTTTCTTGGTATTCATCGATGCTATTTGATATTCCGTCATGTCAAATTTTATGGTAGAAATCACATAAATCTGGGCGCGCTGCCGCGGAGAGGCATTAACCGATTCATTTGTAGTAATAAATCGATGATGAGGAGTAGTGAGGAGGAATGGAGTAGGGAGGAAGAGGGGGTGCTCAACACCAAAAAATCGAGAGGGGGTTCGTGCGACATAGACAATCAAGAAATGTAGAGTGGCATGGTGCATAATTAAATGACAGTAAAATCATAAACAATATGAAATAAAATAATCGTGAAGATTATATTGATCGATATTATTAAAGAAGGTCTGGGTTAAATATAAAATATATGTATATAGTAATTACAACGCACGATAATCAACCCAAGTTGATTAAAATAAAATAAATATCAAGTATTATTAGAAGAAAATTATATCAAAAGATCAGAAAATTTAATGTGAAGTGGTAGTTAGATTATTTTACTTCTGTGAAAGATGAAAATACACAGTGCAATTTTTACTACTTTGGAAAAAAAGCTAATACAAATAAATACTATTTAACTCATAAAGAATATAAACATTTCAGTTTATAGATGAATGTCGGCAAAAATTACTTATTGAAAAATACTTATTTTTCATTACTTCTATTTGAAGCAGTATTTAAATACATGTACTGTTTTTTAAAAAATTATTAAAGAATAATATTAAAATAAATTATTAGCTTTACGTGAATCTAAAAACATTTTATTTTGTAAATTTCTATTTATATAAATTACTTAATGTTTTCCCTCATAAATTCTATACAATACAATAAAGTCATGAAACTATAAAGAATTTAATTTCACAAAGGTAGCATTTATAAATATATCAACTCATACGGCATTTCTTTATCACTAATTTAAACGTATCCTCTCATGATATATATCCTCTCAATAGATATATTTATGTGATTGAATATCTACCACCTTAAATTAAAAAATTTATGTAATAGATTTATTTTTCTGATTACTTCACAGGAAATTTCCATACTGTGTAGCATTTTTATTGAAGTATTTGCTAACCATTTTCAATGGTGGTTGGTAGGTACAATGAAAATTTAAAAAAAATATCTATTTTTTTATTTGAAACTTTTAAAGTCTGGTAGCCTGATGAACATGATAACCACCTGAGCTTAGAATCTTAGAATATGTCGGGAAAATCTTTGCTATGTTTTACATGTCTATGATCTCAGATGACTACAGCGAAAACTAGAATTGACAGTTTGCTGCTGCACTGGAAAGACAGGGAACCAAAAGGGCGATTACTCTGAAATCAGAGGTGAGCAGGACGGACAGTGGGATTGCGTAGATTCATAAAGCGGGAATACACCTCTGAAAAATTCAGGAATGCATCAGAAAAAAAATGCAGTTATCATATCAAATGCAGAAACTCTAAATAAAATGCAACTCGTATTTTGAGAAATGCTTTAGGAGTGTAGGCGTTACTTCTAAAAGAATGGGGAAAAAATGCAGTTGAAAATGGGCGTTTCCAATCGTTACGATTTTCTTTAATTACAGTAGCGTACATAGGTGCGCCCCCTGCAAGATTTAAAAATGCATTCTATCCCAAACGCAACACAATTGTTTCTAAATTATAATATGAAACGAACTCAATAAAGTGACATTCGGGTATTTATAAAATAAATTAACTGAAATGTTATTTAATCAAAGTGAAAAAAATAAATATTTCATTGTGCAGTATAAATGGAAATTAAATCTTTTAATTAAAGAAATTGGATATTCTTCAAAATCATTTAAAATAAAACAAAAGCATAAAAGCTCAAAATAAGATTTAATATGCAGTTTTTTATATTTTTAACTCAAGGACACTGATATTTCGCGAATTATAATAGATTTCATGAATGTTAAATCATAAAACAGTTTTTTAAGCAACAAAAAAATAGAATTTAAAGCTCAGAAACAGTAAGCAGAATTTAAATTTCACGTTTTGTAGCATATTATAATAAAAATATTAACACGTTCACACCGGGGTGACCCACCGGTGGGTCACGCTAGATTGTCTCATCTTGGAAGCTCACCGAAGTAAAAACTGGTAACAATAAATTTCATTTTTTAGTTTTTTTTCCGGGAATAATAAAAATCCATAACTACCAATTGTTTTTAACGGATGAAATTTTTATATTGAATTGCTTCTTCGCCGTGATAAATTTCCTTACAGTGAATTGTTATTGTTGAAAATCGAATAACTCCTCCCGAATATTATCTAATATTGAAATAGTTCTGCTACCAGTATTTTCACTTTTCCCGGCGTGAACGTGTTAAGACAAAAAAAATAAAATAAAAAACGCGGGTCAAAGGAGATAATTAAAATGACTGATTCGAAAGTCATATATAGCAGCGGATCAAAAATAAAAGTACTTTCGAAACCTTGTGGAAAAAGTAACAATAACAGTTAAAAGGACGATAAAAAAATCTCTTAGATTTTAGATAAAATCAGTGCAAAAAAAATGCCCAATTCGAGTTTCGTATTAATACATATTAAAAATATCAGGATTTTCAAAACCATGTAGAAATACGTATTGCTGAAAAGACTTCCGTTTTCATCTAAAACCCACTGTTGCTTTCGTTTGAATTTTCGTGACTAAATCCCACAGTTTTAGATGGTACATGAACTATATGAGAACAAAGATAATTATTATAAATTATATCCTAATGTAGCTTAATAAAAAAAATGGTAAGCTAAACTTCAGTGCAATCTATCAAGAAAAAAGAAACACTTAAAAAATAATAATAATTGGAAAATTTGAGACATAAAACTCATCATAGGAAGAGAAGTTTATAAAATAATATTATTAAAATTGTAAAATCATCCAAAAGAAAAAAAATAGTGCGTGGAGTCCCTCCGCGCGGAAGAAGTTAAACTCCGCAACCTGCGACGTTAATTGTAGAAGAATCAGCAGTTGTAGAAGGATCACTAGTACTATTCAACGACTCTTTTTCCTGCTCCACTCGCTTCCGAGCTCTGTAATCACGGTAATATTGTGCATTTTTCCCTCGTGGACCTCTTGAACCAGTGGAAGTGCTTGTGGTTGCCTCGTCGTCTCGCCCTGGAAAACGTATTTGTATTAATAATGTATGTGAATGCGTCATAATGTAATTTCAGAAGAGAAAACCTAACAATCAATTGATATTCACAAGAGACGTACCTTGACATAACCTTATGAATCCGTCGCATTGTCCGTGGGATTGTTTTCACTCATTTCTAACAATTGTTATCCGCTAAATTTGAAAATAAAAAATACTACCCTATTAAATTATGTGTGTATCAAAACAAACTAAAAAAATATTTATAGAAAAACAATACTTTTATTATTTTTATGCTAGTGAGAACCAAAACAATATGGAAATGAATGAGGGAAAACTGGATCCTACCACGTGATTTCCCGGCCAATAAAAATGTAGCGTTAAACGTTTAACGCAACCTTGTTGGAAGTCTCACTTCAATATGGTTTAAAATAACGTATTTTTATATTTTCTAATAATAATAACATATAATGATTTATATGGTACTCATTGAAACATTGTTAATAGTTGAGGGTTCTGAACATTAAAGATTTTTTAGTTCAGAAAAAAAGGGTTAGAATGAGTTATGGATGCCTGATATAATTTTGCAAAATGATGCGTTAGAAATACAAAATAATTTGTTCTTTCCTTTTTTTTAACCATCTTAATCTTAGTTTAAAGGTATATTTCGAATTATTTTCATGTTAAGAGATAAAAATGTTTCATAATTTTCTTTTATACTGAATAGTTTTAGATTTTAAAAATGTAGAAATGCTTAAGTTATTTATTTTTTTATTCTAGCTTGAATTTAATGCAAGGATTTAACTTCAGCGTAGCTGTAGCTTTTTTAAAAAAAAATTGTGATCCCAGCAAAACTTCTTTAAAAAAAATTCATTCTTTAAAAAAAAATTAAGTTGAACGAAAAAGAAAGAAATTAATATATTCCAGTAGATTTTGTTTTAATTGCCTTAGTATATGTTATGAGAGTATTAAAATCAAGGTTATATGCATTTATTTAGTTTAACATAAAATTTTGTAAATACATACAAAAATAACTTTTCACCATAGAAAAATTTCTATTTACTCAAAGAATAAAAAATGGTAAGAAATGATATTAACATTAATGTACATTTAATAAATGATAAAAAAACGTGAATTGGAATTTCTTTTCATTTCGCATAAGTTTTTTTTATTATTTAATTTAATTTAATTCTTTAGTTTTAGTGAAACAAAAATATTTAGCTTAATGATATTCGCTGAAATAATGAGACTAAATTAAATTACATTAATTGAAATTTTAAGCATAAAATTTGTTTTAGCGATACCGAAACCTTACCTTGAGATTTTTTCCATCTGTTTTAAGTAAATCTTTTTCATTAAAAATGTATAATGCATTAATTTTACTATTTTAGAATTCATCTGTGCAAGCACTAGCAAATAGTTTGCAGAAATACGGAGAAAAATCAACAATTATCAAACATGGTAAATGCTATATTGCTGCAGGAAGAGAAATTAAAATTTAAAAGTAAAAATAATTTTCTAACTTTAGCGAAATTCGTATTTACTCAAAGAATAATATTGAGAATAGACATGAGCATAAATGCATAGTAAAAAAAAAAAGAAAAGAAACTGTACATGTAAATATTTATTAAAAAAGAAAATCCTCTAATTTTAGTAAAAAAAAAAGGTACAATTAAATTATATTGCCCAAATATTTAGCACATAGATTGTAACGATTATGGGTATATTTCAATGAACTTTAAGAAAACACTGACTTATTTTAATGCAATACCGAATAATAAAATCATCCACCCTATATCTAAATGTATACTCTTTCTATGCAATCTACGATTGATTTTGATTAAGTACTTAGGCTCTAATGGAGCATATTACTTTTTATTAAAAATAAGTGTGATAAAATAATATTTTCTACGAACTTGAACACCACTGTTTTTAGCCGAAAAGAAGTGTTGATTTGCTGTGAAAGCTACATAGTCATTTCTACAGCTATTTTAGTTAAAAATAAACAGTTTGAAATTTTAAAAATCTTTTTTTCATTGAAAAAGGGTATAGAAATAGCATTAGAGGATGAAGACGGCACGTTTCCATTCAGCACATGCGACATCATAACCAATTTAAATGTTTAATAATTAACTAAATACACATTTGGGGGGGGGGGGAAAAACAATCAGATTTTCGGATTCCGGAGAGAATTTTCAATAAGTTAGGACTGAAATTTTTTTTAAAAAAAATAAGAGATTGTCCATTGTAATCAGGGTTTGAAAAAACCCGGGGATTTTTGAATCCCCCCCGGGTTTTATTGAAAACCCCCGGGGAAAATTGGGGTTTATTTGAAAAAACCCGGGGAAAATTGGTTTTTTTCTTTTAGTACTCATAAACTACTTACTGTGAAAATATTTTTTTGTATTAAATAGTGATGTATAAGCTTAAAAATAGAAATAAATCCAAAAAAATTTATATAAAATATATATATTATAATTAAAATAAGTTTAAAGAATGAACTATCACTAATACATGTTTGAATTGTTATTCTTAAATACATAACGTTTCACAATTTTTAACTGAAGCATTATAAAATATAAATGCAACAGTAATATAAAAGGAACAAGTTTATTAATCTTTTTGTTTTCGTTTGTAGTTTATGTATATATATATATATTACAAATTTATGATCAGTAAAAACTAAAATTTCATCCGACTTATACCTTTAATAAAATTAAACTGGAATACATATTTAATGGTCTTCCATGTTTTTATAATACGGTTAATAAAAAGTGAAATTAAAATTGCATATAATTATAAAGAGTATCAGTTACTTGTTTCATTTATTAAATGTTTAACCTTAGAAAAAAGACTGCATTTTTAGATAAATTTTAACTTAAAAATTTTAAAAAACAAATTAATTAAAAAATTACAAAAAAGCATGTATAAAAAGTTTTAGCTTTTTCTAAAACCAGAAAATAAAACTTTGAATTTTTTAATTGTTGTTTAATGTATCGCTTAATAGAAAATGTTTTTTAATTTGTTTTCAATATTTATAAACATGATTAAAAGAAACAAAATAAATTATATTAAAATAAAATCTTGAAAATAATAGTTAAAAAATCTTAAAAGTAATGTTTTAATTTTTAACTGTTTTTTAATGGTGATAAACTTTCTCCAAATAGTTAAAAATTCTCAGCAGATGTTCAGAGTTAATTTAAAAAACGATGCATTTTTTAATTTATTATTATACAGCAGATTCAAAGTGTCTACATTTCTCTCTTAGATGGTGATACACTTTTACGAGTTTTGTAGCTTTATTTATTCCTAATCTATTTCGTAGTTTACTCTACCCCAAACTGAAAGTTGAAAAGTGTCTTTCGATAGAGACAGAGAATGCTGGTGCTGATTGTAAAGAAAAAAGAATTGGCAGAAATTTTGTGGAAACTAGGAATTTTTTGCCATAATTTTCCACTATTTTTTGATGAAAACTGTATTATAACGGCGTTAAGCATCATTGATTTTGGAAAGTATTCAGGATCCGTAATTTTGAATGCCATAACAGCTGGCAGAAATTCTGGATGATGATTAGAAAGACAGTTTTCTGCTGATTGTTCCTGTTCATCACTTAAAAATTGTCCCCTTGTTTCGGGATCCATGATGCATATGCTAATAAATGAGGTGGCTGAACAGCCTGATGGAATCTTTTTTACAAAATGTTTATGGAATTTCAATTCATAACAGCATCTGAAATTGAAATGTTTTCTGATTGAAGCTTTATAAACAATTGATATGTTTTTCCAAATTGATAGTTTATTGGTAAAACCCAGCATTATTTAATATTTTTAACATATAATTATTGGATTCATTTTGATGTTCAAGAGCAATCTCTTGATATTTATGATAATTATTGGCAAAAGTTTTTACGCTGTTACAATATGAACTCCTCCTAGTATCATTTGGTAAATGGGGCATCAAGCAGTTTTTTTCATTGGTTCATCCATGTGCTTGTTGCACATTTCTAAAATATTTGCTAACTTCCACGATGATTCCAATGATAGTATTAGGAGATAATTATTTTTCAACCAAATTTTAAAAAAACAATTTGTAAAAGAACCCACCAGGTGGGCCCACCTAATAAAACCCGGGCGGGTTTTTTCAAAGTGGGCCCACTTGGCGAACCCTGATTGTGATAAAACCAAATTCTAACCTACAAGATTTGTAACTGCATTTGCTAAAAATAATAAATTAGACTATACCTCTTGTCATTCTTAAAAAAAATTTGATAATGTAAAATAATTAAGTTTTCTTTTTCATAAGATGATGGAATTAAAATCATAATTTTTTTTTTATGAGCACAATTTAAATAAAATGTATAATTGAAAATCCAAACCGTTCGATTAATCAAAAAGATAATCTTTAAATCCACATTTGTATTCATAGAAAATGATATCTATATTAATAGTATTAATTATGTGCATTTATATATTGTGAAGACGCCGACCAGGTGGTTAGCATGTCTGACTGCGGAGCCATTGGCCGCAGGTTCGAATCCTGCTCAGGGCATGGATGTCCTTTCCTCTTTGTGTGAATAAGAGGTTCCCCGCCCTATAAACGGGTTTATGGTTGTGTGAAGTGGGCGACGCTGCTCCACCGCCGTGGCTTCGGCACAGGTGCCCACTGGGTAACGAGAAGAAAGAAGCTGTCCTTGCATCTCTGTGGCCAATGCGACAAACCCCAAGTGCCCGCCATTAAAAAAAAATATATATATATATGGTGGAGACACATAACAATTAGGAATATCAGGACAAAAAGTGAAAAATCCGGAAAAAATATTTTTACCAGGAAAATCAGTAATATCAGGAAAACTACGAACCCTGTAATGATGTTTAAACAAATACATATCTCATATGGTCGATAAAACTCCAAAGAGTGCAAATTTTATTTATGGATTGTTTCTAATATTTTTATTTCAAGTTATATTTCACATTTTGATTAAGTATATTAAACTTGTAATACTGGAAAATTTGTATACTGGGAATTGTTATACTGAGGAGTAATTGTGAGCCCAATTAAAAAATCCTGAAAATTTCTCGAGTAAAACCATTAATGACACATTTCAAAAAATTAATGTCCTTATAAATTTAAATCATTAATATTTTCACAACGTGAAATTCTATATAAAT
This sequence comes from Parasteatoda tepidariorum, assembly GCF_982258835.1. NCBI lineage: Eukaryota > Metazoa > Arthropoda > Arachnida > Araneae > Theridiidae > Parasteatoda > Parasteatoda tepidariorum. The sequence continues at coordinate 37,781,556 of NC_141759.1, forward strand.
TATTTGCAGCATAATTTAAATTAATAATTATGTATTTAGTTTACTTTTATCGAAATCACATTTATTATTCTACCAGAAAAAACTTTTACAAATGAAAGATATGCCAAATATAAATTCTAGTTCCAATATTATTAAATAAAATATACAAGAATTTTTATACATAAATGGGATCGATGATTTCTGTAAACTTTCGGATCGTGGTCAGCGAAAAATCTGGAAATCCAGATTTTTTTTGCCAGAGCACAATCATCTCTGATATTCTGGAGATAAACCTAACCCATGATTTAGTTTAAAGAACTGGCGTGCAATAAATTTGATGAACGAGAATATGAAAGGTTTACATCCGCAGATGTTAAAAGACAAATACAGTACAGAATTTGTTACCCGGAAATCAGAAAACCAAAAAACCGGAACAAAATTCAATAAATTATCCCGCAATTAAAAAAAAAATTTTTTTTTTTTCCTCATAAGACTTTAGGATTTTTCTTTCTTTTTTGAAAGATGTTTACCTTACCATCATTTCAGAAATAATCATTAGTGTATTACCTCATCGTTTTTTCTTATTTTTAAAATTATTTCCAAACACTTTTTTTTTTAGTTGGGTCTAACACTAAAAAAACGGCTTTTTGTAGCGATTCCGAAAACCGGAAAAATCAGTTATCCGGAATAGCGATAGTCCCGATCATTCCGGATAATCGGTTCTCTACTGTAGTGTGATATTGAAAAAAAAAGAAGAAAAAACGGGAGTTTGAAGTTGGATTTTGAAGATGGTGAACATTGGTCTAAGAGAAAAAAAAGATGTTTGTATGCTGAAGAGATTTTGTTTAAAAGAAGTCACTGCTGGAATGTAAGATGTTAAAAATTTTCTAATAAATTTTATTATCTCTATATTTGGAATTAATTCAACAAGTTTCAAGCACTCACTAAAGGCCAGATTCATAGTCTCAGGGAGCAGCAGTTAAAAGCCAGATGGATGATTTTTCTGACAACACTGTTATGTATTTATTAGATTTGCAAACTGGTGGACCTAGAAAGAAACCATAAAGCAACTTCTTTTTAAAAAAATCTCTTTTTATCAAATATATATATTTTTTAAATCAATGTCCATCATCTTCAAAATCCAATTACAAGCTGTTCTACTTTTTTTTTCTCCAATATATGAATTCAAAGATACCACCTAACTGATTAAAACAAAACAGTCATCATATCAAGCGAATACAAATCAATGAATTGAACAGGAAAGAAAGACACAAAGTAAAATGAGTTACATGTATTTCATTCATTTTTTTCACTTTCAGATATATAAATAGCTAGTAAAAAAGAAATACCAATCACCAGAAAGCATTTTCTGTCCAATTACTTTTAAAACATTAAGAATACATATTTTTAAAAAAACGCAATATGTGTCATTCTACATAATAATAAACTTCTTCATAGTCTTGACTTGAAAGAATTACAATTGAATTTCTTCAAAGAAATTTAAATCTAAATACAATGATATTTAATTACATATGTCGATAATAACTAAATAAATACTTTATATTTGACAATAACTAAATTAATATAAACAAAAGCAAATATATTTATATATAAAGCTCATTAGAAACAAGTTTTAATGTTAATTTATAGGCAATTGCAACTTTTTGTGACTCATTAGTTTTTAAAAAACATCCATTTATTCGAAATTTTTTGAAGAATAAATAAGGTAAATAGGGTTTTTATTACTGTAAGCTAAGCATACAAATTAGGAGGTTTGAGGTGAACAATCCATGGCCATTGAATGAGTTAAGCTTTAATGGCTTCGATTTTAAAAATTGGAATAAACTTACAGGACCAGTGTAAAATGTTTAATTGTGTTTCAACTAATTACAATAAATGTAAAATAAATAAATAAATAAAATACTTAATTTATAACATTAAAATTCTAAAATGCAGAGTACTAATTCAAAGTGAACATTGTATAAAGTTTTTTACTTTAAAATAAACTTTCTTTATCCAAAGCATGTTCAAAACAAATACAGTTCAAAGATTTATTTAAAAAAGTGTATGTAATTAATATGCAGTAAAAAAACATAATTAAGAAAAAGAATGTGCACTTGTATTTAAAAAAGTGAATAATTAAAAAGAAAAACATGTTTGATAAATGCAGAAGCTTTTTATAACCCTTTTGAACTTAAGGAAATATGACATTCTTCATTACAAATTATGCTTTATGATATGGGATAACATTATAAATGCGAACAGCATCATATGCAGCAATGATATTATGTACTTTCTCCCTTTCTTATTGAAATAAAAAGGGATGAACAAAATAAATCTTAAAAGTTGACAATAAAATCAGACAAGAACAATTCTCAGTCACAAGAGTTAGTAAATAAAATTACTGCTAATACAATTTTACCACACAAATAATTTGTTTATTAACAGGCAAATTTTTTTTTTTTTAGAAACTGCTATAAGGGTATCAGATGAAACAAGATTAACAATAATAAAATTTAACTACACCAACTATACTTTCTAAACTTTTCTGATAAAACAGTTAGCAACAAATATTTAGTATTAATGATCAATGTGAAATATCTTAATTTCAATGAATAGTGACCAAATTTCACACAACATTAAGTACATATTTGTTTTGAAAACAGTCAGGGATGTCAAACTACAAAACATGTCTTTTTGCATTCAACAGTCACAGAAAGCGATATATTTGCAGAATTTTGAGTAATTTTCGTAAAAGTGAAAAAACTATAACTGCATTTTGAAATAAATCATATACAAAGTAAATTTAAAACAGTCACTAATAGTACAAAATTAATGATTGCTACAGGGCACAGAAATATAACAAGTGTCAATTAAAAAATTGTCAGTCGATCGCCATTTTTTTTTTAAAAACAAAAACCCATGCCATGTGCTTTTCATCATTTTTTAATATATATGCAATTATTATGAAATTTTTATAATAATCGAAAAATTACTCTTTTATGCTCATTTCTTAAAATTTTTCTTCATTTTTAAAATATGTTTATACCATATTTTTCAATCCAATGAAGTGATTTTCAGTTTTTGAAAAAGTGGCTACCGTTAAAAGTGTTGACCAATAGGAAATTTTGTCCTATAACAGTAAGTATTTTAATTTAAACTAGCACAAGACCGAAGATAAGTTAAAAAATTAATTTTTTTTTATAGCAATAACAGAAAATTGTAAGTAATAAATCAACTTAAAGATTTTTGCATTTTTATGACACTTTTCTACTTAAAATTTTGTTGATTTACATTAAATTTGCAGAAAGCCTATACTTGTCAACATCCCTGGATGTATAAAATTTCTGGTTTTATGTTTTAACATTAAAAGAATAAAACACCGGTAGGCATTCAGCAGCATTTTTTTTTTCTTTCTCCATATTTCACACGAACACAGATTGACATACAAAAACAACTGCACTCAATAGTGCAGATTACAAAAATTTGAGTACAACATCGATTTGAAGTAAAATACGCAAACAAAATCTATCAAGCAATATAATATAAAACTCACTTGTAACTTAATATGTAACTAACATGCCTCTAAAAGTTGTTTATCTTATGCCTTAGGAATTATAAAATACAAACATTTAATGAATGAGGTAAAATGTTTTTTTAAATTTATTATTTTTTAAAATATATATTAAGTTTTATTGATGTTTAACCACATGACAAATATACAATTAAGTGATAGCTGAAGATACAAAATGAGACACACATGATTTAAATAACGAATGATATCCATAAAAAAAATAAACAAACACGAAACAGAACATTTCTAAGATGTGTTTTATTAATTAACACTAATTTATAATTTTTTTTTTAAAAAAAGAGAGATTTATGAATATCTACCTCACTTCCTTGTATTTAAAATGTTTTGTTATAAATATGAAATGTAATATACTATTTAGTATGAGAAACAATAGTTTGCTAATAAAAATGTATTTATAAAATTAGTCATTGTTAAAGTATTATTAAGTTAGTGAAACCATATTTTAGATTCATAAAACAGATTAAGGGAAAATATTTTAAAGAAAGCTCATACCAAATTAATTTGGTACAACAACTGATAAAAACAAGCAAAGAATAGTGTTTTATATTTAAAAAAAAAAAAAAAAAAAAAAAAAAAAAAAAAAAAAAAAAAGAGATATGTAATAGGAATAATTATAAAATAAATAAGTTCATGCTGAAATGGTATAATTTAATGTCTTTCAACTAAAGATGATAGCAACATTACAACTAAAATAAATGTTAAAAATATTTATGACATTCTCAAACTAAGTGATAAAAAAAATTAGAAACGAAATGATACATAAAATAAAGAAGTGTTTAAGACATGAGTTTGATAAAAATCTATCAAAATAAAATTGTTCAAAAGGCAAAGAAGAATCCAAAATTTAGAAATGCACAGGAAGCACAAGGAGTGGCTCATGACTTGCTCTTGCCATGTTTGTGTTTCTTTTCTTTTTCTTTCTTTTTGGACTTTTTCTCTTCTTTCTTGTCAGGTTTTGCTTCAGATTCAGCATTTTTTTCTTCATCTTCGTCCTCTTTGTCAGATTCATCATCAACATCATACTTCTTATTCTTTTTGGACCGGCGATCACTTTTGTCCTTCTTAACCTTCTCCTTCTAAATAAAATTATGGACACAAGCTATAACTTAAACAGCAAAGTTTCTAATACTAATTTGGGAAATACAAGATCATTTAAATATTTATTTATTTTGTAAGTAAAAATTATTCATTAAGATGACAAAGAGTTTAAATTAAAAAGGAACTTAGTAAAAGAAAAGAAAAAAAAGAAAAAAAGGGAATGATTGTAGGGTCTCCAAACTTTTTCTAACTTAATGATGACTTAGTAGAGGATATATTTTGTGAAACATATATAAAAATTTCTGTTTGGGTAGACAGAAATACAGTGGAACCATGATGTTACAGATCATACTATTCGTAACAGTTTTGCTAAAGCTGGATTCTTAGTCAGCATGGAGAAACTGGAAAGTGCGGAGGAACTTCAGAAGAACTTCTTATAAAAAAAAATGTGGTTACTGCTAAGAGAGAATCACGAAATTAACGATATCAGTGAAAATAGTGCGTGTTGAAGAGTAATTTCTTGAATTCAGGATTCAAGCTTTGTGTGCTGTAATAATATTCCCATTTTTCAAAAAAAAAAAAAAAAAAAAAAAAAAAAAAAAAAAAAAAAACTCATGAGAATATCAATTATCAAGGACATTAAAATCCTTTTTTATTTCACGTTGCTTTTAAACACCAAAATTCTTGCGTAGAAAATATTAAATAAAAGTATGTACAATCGCATTTTATCCAATCTTTCAATTTAATTATTGAAAATAAAAACGTAAAATCAATCATCTTATAAAAAAATAACAATTATCTTCCTCATTATATGTAAAAACAATTTTTATTTACTCCAATTTCATTTTAAATCCTTTCTCCGAAGCATGCAATTACAAAGCCCTCTGTACTCCAAGTTCATTTTTCAGTTTTATACAAATAAGATGGAAATTCAAAATAATTCTTTAGATTGATGCTGTGCTGCTTTGACCTACTAAAAAAGCTTTTAAGTTGCTTATCAATTAATCATTTTCAGTGCACTTTTTTGAAGAAAATTTAAGAACAGAGATGGTCTTTTAGCATACAGTTAATTATTTTTAAACAGCTCCAAATTTTTGTGTTATTTTGATGAGTGATAATTACTTTTCAAAATATACACATAAAATAGTATAAGAAGGTAATAAAAAAAATTTTAAGGATCAAATTCAGTTATTACATAATATTACATCATAATATTACACATTTTGACAAATTTTAACGGTGGTAAATGAAACGTTGGCCTTTTCAAAACTCAAAGTGCCCTTTTTTTTTATCCCTAAGAAAAACTCTATAATATAACAATAACATTTATATAAATACAATAACATTTAAACTTACCACATTGTCATCACTGGATTGCTCATTTTCTTCTTCATCAGCAGAGGCTTCTTTTTCAACTTTTGCTTTTTTACCTTTCTAAAAATAAAAATGCAAAAGACATTTAACTCACATTGCAAAATTTTCAATTTCTTTTTTAAAATTCGTAAAAGTTTTGTTGGCATGCAGATGTGCCTACAAAGAAGTGCCAAATTTTGAATTTATGAAATTAGGTAGCAGCAGATTCAGAGATGCAGTTTCAAATATGTAAAATAGCAAAAATTCACCAAATCAAATTGGCAGAAGGATCACTTGCATGTAAACATCTCAATCAAGTGATTTAGCGAAAGTTTCGAAATTGAAATTTATGAAAGTTTGCAAACCAATGGTCTAGAGATAACCGGAACTTCACAAGCCCAGCTACCAGTTTTTTGACCCAGAAAGATGATACAAAAAATGAATTTCGGGGTATACTCGGAATACAATCCCACCCCTGCCGTTATTTTCAACTATGAATTTTGATTCAGTATTGACAATGTGTGCAAAAAGGCTAAATTATTAATTCTATCCGAAGTAAGATCAATAAGACATATGAATTCACTAATTAAATAGCAAAAATATAATAAAACATTACATATTACTTAAAAGTCATAAAAAACCTCTATACAATAAGGGGTAAGTTTATTTTTTACTAGTTATTCTGCTCTTTTATTTACTTATGGGATTTGGATTTGATAGTTTTGATACAAATCTCAATTAGATGGTAAAATTTTTTTTTTGGGGGGGGGGGGGGGGGGAGGAATCAGCATTAGCAGTGATATGTATAAGGAACTTGTTTAATTAGTTTGTTAATAAATTTGCTGTTAGGAAAATTTAAAAATAAGAGAAATTTCCAAGAAACAAAACAGGAAACATAAAAAAGATTTTTATAATTTAAAATATCTAATTACAGCCACCGCAATAGTCTAAAACTCTAATAGTGTACACAAGATTTTTTTTTCTTCATAACACTAACACTAATATAATGAATGAGAATTCTTAATTTTCCAGTAATAAAGTATTACCTTTGATTCCTTATGATCACTTTTTCTTTTGTGTGATCCAGTCTCTTCCTTCTAAAAAAAAAAAATATCAATCTTTATTACAAGTATTATCAAAATACATACAAAATATTTTTTTCTAGTATTAAATTTTGTACAATTCTATCAACGAAATGCTCCAGTCATTTTCTTATCATTATAAAAATTTAGAAGTTTGTAATAATCAAATTTAACATCATTATTGAGTTACAGTTCAGTTGCAAAGTATGCATTATTATGGTTTGTTATTATAAATGACATTAGATCTATGTAATACTATGCATCATAATTGAACATTTTGAAAAAAGATAACATACAACATAACTGTTAATTAAATTAGCATAATTTCACATCACAAGACTCCCTCTTAAAATTTGCACCTTAATATGGTAATAAAAAAGTTTATATAATATTTAAAGTTGCAAAACCAGACAAAAAAATTTAATACCTCTGAACAAACATACCTAGTTTTCAACAAATTTGGTTTTATGACCCTTAAAATATAAGGGTGTGCTGCAATCTGGAAAGAATGGTCTCAATATTTTAAGTAAGAGAGCAATCAAAAGGTTGGACCCCATTATATTGATGTCACTTTTTGCATACTTCACTAATTTGATTAACTGAGCCAGTGAATCGAAAAACTTCAACATTAAATCTCAAAAATTGTTTTTCAAATTCTTTCTGCTTCCCCCCCCCTTAAAAATCTTTAACACTTAAATTTAATTCAAAAAAAAAAAAAAAAAAAAAAAAAAAAAAATGGTAACAAGATTTTAAAAAAGCAAATTTGGATGAAAGAACAACTTACATTTGGTTTTTCATCAATGACCAGTTTTTCATCTTCATCACTAGCAGTTTCATCAGCAGCTTCAGCCTTCTCAATGGATTTGATAGTCTAAAAAAAAAAAAAAAAAAAAAAAAAAAAAAAAAAAAAAAAAAGGCTTAATTTTTTTTTCATAATACATTATTTTAAGTTTTGCTTAAATAGTTCATAGACATTTAAATGGTATGTAAGCACTTAATTATCAAAATTAAGTTTTTCTTCACACGTCAGAGTTTGAAGATTGTAACCATGAAGTCTTGAAAATCTAACAAATCTCAAATATTTGGATTGTAAACTCCAGGGATGCAGATTATGTCTGTTCATGCAAACAGGAGAATTCTGACAGATTTAAAAAATATTTTGGTCTAGTTGAAGAAAAAAATGCTACAAAATTTTTAATTGTTTCACAAATTATAATTATAAAATATTACTATTTCAATATACTTTGATTTTTATTATTTCATCACATAGATATTATTTGTTATGATTGCTATTATTTTAAGATATATACTAATTTTTCAAAAAAAAAAAAAAAAAAAAAAAAAAAAAATTCTTAAAGAAATTTTTTTTCCTTTACGAGAAATTTCAACAAATACAGATTTATCTTTCCAAAAATATTTTAAAAGGGTTACTACAGCTGCATATATATATATATACATATATATAAGCTGTTTTATATAATACATATAAAAGCTGTGTTAGGGCTTCTGTTAGATATTAGGCTCTAAGAATTTTCTTCACATTTGGTAGACCTGTAAGGGTTTGTTAAAATACACCAAACAGATATATACAGCATACATGAAATATTTCAAAATTAATATGAACATGGAAATACATTTTTCACTTAAAAAAAAAATTCTGTAATGAGTATTTTAAAAGAATAGACCAAAATAATCCTATTTTATTTAAAGATTTCTATTACAGACTGTAACTGTCTCCTTCTACTGTACCTTTCATATTATAACTGTTGTTGGACAGTTGCTTCAGTTTTGGATTTACGACTACTAATGTTCAACTCTATGGCCTTGTAATTTTGAACCCAATCCAGAAAGCAAGGGAACTACTCGATATTGGGAGAAATTTGATGGAGGACTTTTTGATGGAACTAATGTGTTACATAAAGAGGAAAACCCTCGGAAACCACTTCGCCTGGCGGCAAGGGGACTCTAAACCCATGATCCGTTTACCACTGAGTATATTTTTACATAAGTACTGTGTTCATTGCAAGTCTGGTACGGAATTCGTATTGATCAGCTATCGCTGGGGTTCAAACCCAGTTCACCTCATTGGAAAGGAAACGATCTATCTCCTGAGCCACTATGTACCGTACCTTCTGCAAAAAATCCCTGTTTAAAAATAAAGTTTAGAATATTGAAGCTGTAATTTAGCAAAAAACTATAATTTAGAATACCAAATGAAAGCCAAATTATCTCATCTGATTACTCAGTTCTTCACTGCTTCTCTTATAACAGTAGGACTAGAAAAAATATTTTCTGATTTTAGATTAGTTCAGTTCACACTGTAAACTGAACTTAATGTCTGAAAAGTAGAAATAGTTTATTTTATATTTAAATATAAAGAAATAAAACAGTCTCTCTGATATTTTAAATTTTACATTGTAACGAGAAACAAAAACGAGTTTCATTTAATGCTTGCTTAATAATAAGTAAAAATTTTGTATGATTAAAAAAAAAAGTTTTAATTAAACACTGAACATATATATTGTAGACATGGATTGTTCATGTTCATTCATAGATGCTTATAAATAAATTTAGTGAGCATTTCTGTATTTTCATTAAAATCTTAAATTATTATCTTGGAATGAACAACAAATTCTTAAAAACATCTTTTAGCCAAAGTAAAAGAGTAATCTAAATTACTTTTAAAAAAATAAAATAATTTCAGTTAGATTAATTATTTTTCAAACTTATTCCATATTTAAAAGAAAAAAAAATCACAGCATTAAAAAACCCAAAAGCAAAGGTACCAATAATTTAAGCTTAAAAGTTTTAAGTCTTTTGCCTTTTAAATATTTTTACATAAAACTTTCTGAAACCAAAACTTGCCCAGTTAAAGGATTTACCTGTAATAGTGTTGTAAAGGATTTATTTGTATTCTAAGTAATTTATATACAGTAAAAAATTATGAAATTATTAATTCAAAAAAAATGTTTTTTTTTAAAGATTTACAATAAATAAATTTTAGTAGATACTTCCATAGCGAGAGACTTTTTATTACCTTTAAATTAATACAGTCGAACCCCGCTATAGTGAACCCGGTTTGTAGTGAACGAAATATTCGGTCCCGTGCCTTGCTATACACATATAATGATATTTTTTATGGACATAGTGAACTAAAAAAGTGAGGAAGAACTTTATGAACCTTTTTCTGTTTTCGACTGTTTTTTTTTCCTTCATTTTTTTCAAATGACTTTGAAATGTCTACTTCAAAGTAAATACTTATACTTATTTTTAAAACCATCTATAGAGTTAAGCATTTTTTCTTGTTTGCTTCTTTTATCTCACTTTTTCATCCCTAAACAATGGCCTACCCAGGCAGCTGTATGGACAAATTTTTCCCTGCATCAGCTAAAGATTACTAAAAAATAAAAGCAAGTTAACACATTTTTTGTTACTACGGATTATTTTTCAGTAATTTTTGTAATTCATTTTATTGGTCATTTATTTTTATAATGTGTAATAAAAAGAAGGAGTTCGGAACCATAAGTTAAAATTGCTCACGGAACGGATATAGTGAACTGAAATTTCGGTACCTTGAATGTTCACTATAGCGGGGTTTGACTGTATATACATACTTTATAAATATATACATAATTTGCTGTATTTTGTCTTTTAATAAAGACAAAGTGATATTTTTTTTTGTTCAACGAAGAAATGTTAAGTAATTACAACTGAAACACTAAATTAGACTTTGTATAGTCTCTTAAGCCAAATAATAAGTTTATAAAGCTCATCTGCTGATAGGTTATGCATTTCTGAATTATAAGAATATATGGGTAACTTACCACCTGACCGGTACCAGGTTTGACAGTAGGATTATTTTCAATTTCCCACAATCCTTCATTAAAATACTTGCGCTTCTGCTCTTTTCCATATTTGTCCTTGAATGTGTCATATGGAAACAGATCTTTAGCAGCTAGAACAGCTCTAAAAAGAGATAAAAAAAGATTTAATAAACTAACAATTATTGGAAAATACATTCGAATCAGATTTCATGATTTTAATGTGAATATAACTTGGCATGAGAATTCTAAAGTACTTAGTTCAAATAAAAAGACAAAATTTTACAATTTTATATGGGTTCATTGATGTAAGGATACATTATAACTAGCAACAGCTTTATTTAGTTCCCTGCTTACCCAATAATAAAAACATATGTTGCAGAAAAAATAATAATAATTTTAAATGTCTTAATTTTATTGTATCTTTCTAAAGTGTGGACAGTTAATATTGGCATAATGGACTAAGTGTTAAACAGTTAGTAGCAAAATTTTCACAAAAGACAAGTCCCGTTATTAACTGCTTCATCAACAAAATAATGGCAAGAGAGAAGCTTAGACAATAACTGTCAATTAAACTAATAAAATAACCAATTGAATTATTAGTTTATAAGTATATATATATTTATATATATATATATATATATATATATATATATATATATATATATATATATATATATATATATATATATATATATATATATATATATATATATATATTAAATTAAACAGCTAACAAAAATAAAGATTGCTAATTAAAGGGGGGAAAAAAAGATAATTGATCACATTTTGATGTGCTTTACTTGCACTGAATTAATTGCAAGTCTAGTTGATTTTTCCTTTTTTTAAAGTTTCTTAAAGGCAGTTACTGCTATACTTTTCCCTACGATTTTGAAAATCCTATATTTTTAGTAAGAGAATCGTACAATACCAGAGTTTTAAATCACACATATAAGCCCCTTTTAAATGCATGAATCCAATTTTTCAGGCAATTTCAAGTCATGTAAATTGGAAGAAAAAACCCACGTAAATTTACAATGAAATCAACATGAATAAAGTGCATCAAATGCGTTATTTAAAATTTGCATGTTGTAATTAAAATCAGAATTTTTAAAACCCCGGGGGAATGTAGGCCGTTATTGCATTCCCCCGGGGTTTTAAAAATTCTGATTTTAATTACAACATGCAAATTTTAAATAACGCATTTGATGCACTTTATTCATGTTGATTTCATTGTAAATTTACGTGGGTTTTTTCTTCCAATTTACATGATTTTGAGAATCCTATTTTTTTTTAAAAAAAAAAAAAAAAACTATGATGAAATTACAATATGTGAATTTCTAATCGGCCATTTAAATAATAATTTTCAGATACAATTTTGTGTCAATTTCATCGTTAATCCTAAATATTTTTCCACTGTTTTTCTGTCAATTAATGTCATGGATTTTAAAGCAGTATTTAGAATCCTGATATTTTAATAAAATGTTATTTCTACATGAAAAATTATAAAAACAGAGAAAAATTAAAAAAAAAAAAAATGTCTTCTACTTCAAATTCATAAAGCTTCTAATAATTCAAGAAATATAAATAATATCTGAAGTAATACCAAGGAAATAGTAAATCTTTTCTTGCGCTAAAATGGTTTCATTTTAATTAAAATATTTAATTTTAATTTATATCACTCATTAAAATATGTATTTTTTTTTTAATACTTTTATTCACTGAACATTACAGTTTTTTCTTCTTTTTTGGTAGAATTTATTTTATAATGAACTTTTGTAATATGTAATATGATTTAAAAAAAAAAAAAATAATAATAATAATAATAAAAAAATTCTTTTCTCTAATATTAATATACATATGTTTTTGACACATCAATTTTTGATAAAAAGGGGGGGGGAAATTAGTTTTTTCATTTTTGAATAAATTCTAAGAATTAAAATTATTTAATTTTCTGTAAATATATTACAGAATCTACTGATAAAACTGTTAAGTGCTTAGAACACTAATGTTAATACTAAAAAATACAACACGTGCAGCTCTTTGTTATTCAACCTGTTATACAAGTAACTCTTCACTCAAAAAGGTTGTGTACCCCTACTGTAAGACATCTTAAAATTCAAGAAACATCTATATTATATAAAACGCTAATACGTACGTATGTATCACTAAAACCGATGATATTTCTTTTCTCGCGCTGGCAACAGTTTTTATTTTTAATTGATAGGCTTCGGCGCGCAAGAGCACATAGTGAGCATCATATGGCTAATCCATGTTATATAAAACGCTAATACGTTTCAATTGATAGGCTTCGACGCGCAAGAGCACGTAGTGAGCATAATATGTCTAATCGGGTGAATTCTCACCGAATTATCAAAAAAAATTCTCACAAAATTATCTTCATCAAAGCCGATGCTTTACATCCGGCGTTCAGTACTATTTCATATTGTTTTACAACACATGGTCTTAGCCCTCTGGTGGGAAAGACTTTAAAACAAAACTTACAACAGTTACTTTTCTCAACAACTGAAATTTAGAATAGTGTGATTAAGAAAAATATGTGAACTGTTTGCAATTTCAAATTAATATTGAAATGCACATGTTTAAAATTTTCTACAGTGAAAAGTTTTCGGAACTTCAGTGTTCAAAAAAGTATACAAAAGCTAGACGTTAAGAACGTATCCAATGAGCGTGCAAAACGAGCATCGGATTGCGAAGCAATCCGAAATGAACTGCAAAAGCAGTTCCGGGGGTTGGCGAGCGCCAGCGAGCGAAGCATCCTAGTATAAGTATATTACGGTAAACAGCTATCTTGTTATGGCAAAATAAATCCTAAAAAATTAAACACAAGTTAACAGTTTTTCTTTTTGGAAGAAAAAAAAAGGAATTGCCTTTTTAAAAGAAATCTAGAAACAATAAGGTTAAAGTAATAAGCTATCCTAAATTGGAGTCTTTAGTTTTGACTTAAAACCTACCCAGCTTTAGATCATTGGGTAGCAGATAATCTAAGTGAAGGCAGTCAGAAACTATATTGCTACTATTGTACTGTTAGTAACTAAATTGTGAAACCTTAACCTCCATGATTAACTGGACTACATTTGCAAAGATTTTTTTTTACTAGGAATAATAATTATTAAAAAGAACTCTTGCACTAAGCTGTTAAACACTAATGTGATAAAATAGAGTTGTATGCTAGCAAAAATAACTTATGTTTTTTAAGCAATTTAGAAAAAAAATAGTCGTTAACAAAATATATAATGTTAAAACATGTGCACAAAAACTCTTTCATTTATTATTATATAGATCTTGAAATACATCATACAAAAAATTAAGTTTAAAAAATTTTTATACATAAAATGATCAAATAAAAAAACTAATTTCTCTAAGAATTAATTTGGAGGTTTTAAAATTTTAAATTTATACTTACGTTTCATAAGTTCCAAAGAATAAAATTGGATATTTATTTTTAGGTACTTTTTTACCAGGAGGAGGTTCGTGTTCAACCTAAAAGAAATATTTGCAATAAGAATATTTTAATCATTATTATAGTTAATATAAAATAATGAAAAAATAATGATGAAACTTATTAATATCTTGAAACCTTGGAAATAAATAGCTCTATTTCAAGATTTTAGGAGACTAGACTATTTACTATTTTTTAGAGTATATGTCTTTAAAATATACTTTTATGGGTAATGCAAAATAATAACATAAGTAATGCAAAATCTAAACAGCAAATTAGTTCATATTTAACATTACATTCTCTTACTGTTTCACAAACATTGAACTTTATTTTAAAATATTACTACTCGGACCCAGGTATATTAAACAGTCTTACACTAAATATAATCTGCTGATGACTCAAAAAAAAAAAAAAATCATTATTGGATTAAAAATAAGATATATTTATATGATAAATTGAAGCATTTGAATGGTATTTTTATCAAGCAAACTCAAATTAATATTCTTCTCAGATATTAACTGAGCAATGAAAGACATCAGGATTTCAGTAAAACAAAAGTTTGCAGCAATAATTGCAAAAAAAAAAAAAAAAAAAAAAAAAAAGAATAGGATTAAATGATTGAATTGACATGAGTTGAGAAAAGGTGAAAAATTTGTGATTAAAAATTTTCATGTGCATAATTTTTTTAAAAAAATATTGGATTGGTTTTATTTCAACCAATTTAAAAAAAAAAGCAGAACATTATTTTGCTATTGTCAAAAAAGAATAGAAAAATCACGAACATTTCTTTCCCTTCCAATGCGTCAAAGAGGAGTTTGAGTGAATACGAGTTGCAAAACATAGCTTTTTAAATCAAGCACAAGTACGAAAATCAAAGTTAGATATTATGAATCATAGCATTGGATTTTAAACTCATGTGGATTTGAAACACAATATCGGATTTTAAAAAAGCATATATACAAATTGCAATATTGGATTTTTAAATTGCATGAAAATGAATTGCGATGCATAACTATTAAATCATGTAAATCTGAAAATTGAAGTCGGATATTAAAATCTCATGAAAAGAATTGCGATACTAGCAAATTCCAAACATAGGAAACGGTGAAAATCAGTCAAACCAAAGGACCGTAGTTGTAATCATCAAGCCACGCGTTTAAACAACTCGTTAACAGGGTTTAACAAAGTTTCAACATTTCATTAAATTTTAAGTTTTTGATTTCAGAACGAGACAATGGTCTGGAGATAAGCAGAATTCTGTGACATTCGAGGAAAAATAAACCTGCTTCTAGATTTCAGATCCAAAAGAATGTTGTTGTTAAATAATATAGGAGAAATATAAGCAGGGTATCTGCTACATTTTAGATTTTCAAATTCATGACTTTATGATGTTACTATTTTCTCCAACAAAAACACAATAGTAAATTTAAAAAAGCATCATAACATTAATTGAAATTATAGGTGTAACTAAAACTGTTATACTCTGCATCTTCATAATTATAGATTTTTAATTAAAAAAACAGAGAAAATAAAGATTTGAAGCAATAAAATAGCTCATAAGTAATTTTTTTTCTTTTTTCAGCAGAATTATATTCTACAGATACTTTTCTTGTTCAAGAGAAAGGAAAGAAATATTTTTTATTTTTCTGTTCCCATTTCAGAATAAAAATAATTTGCCAATCACTGGCTTGCTTCAGCTACAATTTTAAATGATGAAATAAAAAATTAAATAATAAAAATTCTGAAATCACAGCCCTGAAAAATTCTGAAATCACAGTTTAAAAGATAATTTGCTCTAGAAATGATGTTTTTTTCTTCTTCCATTTTTCGAAATAACATAATTTTTAAAGAACATGATAAAAATATTTTATATTTTAATAAAATATGACTGTGAGTGGGGAGTTTGTTACAAATTCAGATATTCGAAACACCAACAAATTGAGAGAGGGGTAAATTCCAGTTTAATACAGTACAGAACCTGTTATCCGGAAATGAGAAAACCGGCACGAAATTTGATAAATTTTCCCGCCATTTTTTTTTTAAAAAAATGTTTTTTTCCTCATAAGATTTTAGGATTTTTCTTTCTTTTTTGAAAGATGTTTACCTTACCATCATTTTGGAAATAATCATTAGTGTATTACTTCATCGTTTTTTCTTCTTTTTAAGATTATTTCCAAATATTTTTCTTTTTAAGTTGGGTTTAACAATAAAAAAAAACAGCTTTTTGTAGCGATTCAGAAAACCGGAAAAAAACCAGTTATCCGGAATAACGATGGTCCCGATCGTTCCGGATAATCGGTTCCCTACTGTGATTAGATTTTTCGGCGACCTAAGTTTATGACTTTTTAAAAAAATAGTTAAAATCATGACAAATTTTGCTCAATACCAAAATTCATGACTTTCCAGGTGCGCGGATATCCTGTATAAGGGGTGAACAAACAAAATATTTGACACTTTTTTTCATTAAAATAACATTAATTTTTCTTCTTTACTGAAATAACATTAAGTATCACAATATAATTAGGTATTTTATGAAATATAATAAAATTTTCATGCATTTAAATTTTTATATTTCTGATATAACGACATCCCATTATTTTCAAAATTTTTCATTTTTGTCTTGTGTGACAAACCTTAAATCTAGGTTTCACTCATATACCAGTGTCAGTCCAGGTTTTCCTGAGAGTTACCTATTTTGTGAAAATTTAGACATAATTCGTGAAAATTAAAAATTATATTAAAAAATCAACACAAAAATTTGATAAAAATATGAATTAATCGTTTCTTAAGGCATACATAAATAAAATTTTAAGAAAAAGTATTTTGTGAAATTTCCTAAAGTTGAATTTGTGAAGGTACCGCTAAACGGTAGTAAATTTGGCCTGGTCAGACCTTGCTGCTCAAAATCTTGGAAGTAAGACATTTTGAATCTGTGAAGAAAGTATGCAAAGAGTTAGAAATAATACAAGAAAATACAATTTCATTATTAGTTTTGTTTTTTTAATAACCGCCGTTAAACAACCGACTCAATTTTGAGTTTACGACTACCGTAGCCTTGTAATTTTGAACCCAATCCATAAGACAAGGGAACTGCTGGATCAGTACCCAGAAGTATTTATCTATTATGACAGAGCTCATTCTAGGCAGGGTAAACATGGTGCAGCACCCTGCTGCCCTTTTAGTCAAAAGAATCCACCCTGTTGCCCCTGAAGTAAATTAGTGCCCTGATGTAATAGACTCCATATCCTTTTTTTACCCTTTCTTTCCTTAACCCTTCTTTATTTTTTCCCCAAACTTTACAATGGATTTCTTAAACTTTTGTTATTTTTAACTCTTTTTAATTAGTTTGTCATCGCTGTCAATACATAGATTTATATGGGAAAAAAAAAATAGCCATCACACTCCCTTGTTGCACTTGTCTTTGAAAGTTTGCAGTTACTTCCACTATCATTAAATCATAATTATTATTAATCATATTAATTATTAAATCATAACAGACACTCAATAACATGCATTTATTAGGTACTTTATTAATCTATGCATGCATTTTAAATAAATTACTAAGCTAATTAGCTCATAAAATCGATATATGTGTTAATTTATTAATAAAAATTGGTATTAATATGATTGCTTTGCTACTTTATGTAAAGTAAAAAAAAAAAATTCTTTTACTAATTGACAATGTTATTTAATACAACGTGCAAAGCCCATAGAAAGAAATTATTGCCTTTTTAGAATAATAATGCCCTTTATTTTAAACTTTTGCACCCTGCCCTTTTTTCTGCCTAGAATGAGCTCTGATTATGAGAACTTGGATGACTTTGTGACCCCGACAGATTTAACTTGCTTCAGTAACCATTTTACACATGGGTAATCTTCTGTTTTCTGGATTCAAAATCCCATTCTCACGAACACGAGTCCAACGCCCTATCAACCAGGCTATCCCGGTCAAATTTATTAATTTATTTTATAACAGTCATTGCACAGCCGACCCAATTTCAAGTTTACGAATACTAATATTCAACACCGTGGTCTTGTCATTTTGAACCTAATCCAGCAGTCCCTACACTCTGGAGCAGGTGAGGGCCGTTATATTAATACTGTTTGCAAAAATAAAAATAATAAAAAGAACATTTCGTAAGCTGATATTATTTAATTGATGCTTATATAAAAAATATTTCTTCATTATTTTTGCTTTCTTTTTGATTGTTTTAAGTACATTTGTTAAATTTTAGTGCAGGAATACAAATTTTCATTATTTATGTAAATTTTTGGCTTATATTTTTAAGGATGTATTAAAGCAGGGGTCTGTCCAGACATTTTGTGAAAAGTCCGTTTTTGTAAAATTGTGAAAAAATTGCTCGTAATTTGCGAATATGAAATAAACGTTAAGTCACATTCTTTCAACCAGGGTCCGCTTTTGTGAATTTGGGCAAATAGGGTCCGTTATTGCAAAAAAACTTTTTCAAGGAGTTTTTAAATTGTAAAGACATACAAGATTATGCTCAACACTGTAAAATTATAGTTAAAGAAATTAAATTTTAAAAAATAAACAGCAATTGCAGCTACTAAATTAGCGATTCAACATATAAATATTTGGTATTTAGCCTATACTGCTGAACGCAGAATATTCATTTCGGACCAATAAAGGAAGATGCGTCTGCCGAAAACAAAATTTAGTTCATTTACATCTGTCTTCCTCCTCCCCCCCTTCCTGGGAAGGGTTTATTCGATTAACAAAACAATAATGAAGATAAACAAATTTGTAAAGGGTCCGATTAAAAGATAAATTATTTTGTGAAGGGTCCGTTGTCAAGTTAAAAACTTTTGTGAAGGGTCCATTTTTAAGTTAAAATATTTTGTGAAGGGTCCGTTTTTATGAAAAGATATTTTGTGAAGGGTCCGTTAACGGACCCAAATTTCTTCTAAACAGACCCCTGATTAAAGGGTCTATTAAATGTCAGAGAGAATGAATATGATACGGGTTTTGGGCATCTAGCCAAAACGAGCATTCAACATATCAATGTAACACAATCAATTAGCTTTAGATAATTACAATTGTAGAATAATTATTTTATTATGGAATGAAATGTTTTAAAAGACAAATACGTTTAATATTTAATCAATGAAGAAACAGAACCAATATTGAAATGTAACGAATTTATTATTTTTAATTACTGATAAATTTTGTGACAGAAAAAAAATTAAAGCCTGATAGATTTCAGAATTTTAGAAACATCTTCTAGTTTTACTATTCAATCAAATAGGTTTCGATGTCTTTCATCCCGCCTGTCTCATTAGCGATTCAACATATTTCAATATCCTTTTTCTTTCGTTCTTACTTAATATTAATTTGTTTGCGACAGTTAATTAGTATACCTTTTTTACTACATTTTTCGAGGAGTTTAAAAATATAATATTGAGGATTTTAACCGAAATGAAATTTGCTCTCCGACAAAGTAAAAAAAGAAAAAAAAAATGCATTTTGGGCTTCAGTGGGCCTCAGTTCCGAATAAAACTTTAAAAAAAAGGGGGGAAGTAGGATTTGGGGGCCCTTGTCATCTCGGGCCCCAAGCTACAGCTTATTTAGCTCATACGTAAATCCGGCATTGCCTGATATCTATAATGTTAGCGCTAAAAATCAAACGCGAAACAAGATTTACCCCATCCATACTGGATCAAAGGTCTTTAGATGGATTAATTTGTATTACAGTCATCCAATTTAAGAGTTTGAAAGATTTTGTATTGAGATCTGCAGCAGAATAACCACCAAATCTTGGTAACTTCAGGGCGGCAACCCACAAAATAATAAAAAAGAACAGAAGGGGACCAAATTAAAGGGTGGAACTGATGCCCAACCTCGAGCAAACTTTTAATTTTAAAAAATAACTATGCCTGTTTGAGATTCTTTTGGTACCTTGTCAATTGTTATTGTAGTTGGCCAGACACATCACGATACAGAAGTATACTCGCTTTTAATTTTTTGAGCCTAAGATCTTTAAAGTACTTAAAAAATTGAGTTGAAACCTAACTAATGTGAATTTGACAAAATAAATCAATGATTAAAAAAAATATTTTTCTTGTTATTTTTATGTACCTATTTACTACAAAACCAATACAAATTAGCAAAACTACATGATCATAAGGAATATAAATAATACAAAACGTAGAAATTCATTCACTTTCATGAAACAAACAATATAGTTTAAAATATCGAAGATCAAGATGAAATGTATCATAAATAATGCTCACCTAGTATAAATAAAAAGGTACAATCAAGTATACATTGAATAAACTACATAAAATAACAGACAAATGTTAGTTTACAGTAAAATTTTGAGGTACATTTACGTCAAAAAGGTAAATATTTAAATTCCACAGTCAAAATACTAAAAAACCGGTGAATTTTTTTTTATTTACCCTAGCAGGCCAAGGTGGATATCCTCGAACTTTAGCAAATACCAAATCCCCAGATTTATACGAGGTTTTCTTGCTCATATTTGTAGTTATGTAATATTTTATTGAAAAAGAACACTAGCTCCAATAATGAAACTGCACACTTTTTTAAAATGTAACTGATCTAAATTTAGTGTTTTTTATTTTTGTCACCAACGACAACACAGACGCTAAAGAGGGCGCAATTCAAATTTCGCTTCTGTCTTAAATTGCCAGATTCAAAATAGATGATTAACAAATATATTCTATGTTGCATTTCAGCTGTTAAAGTTGTATCTTTTTGCAATTGCGTTGTCTTACAAAAAGCAAATTTATTTCATTTTGGAATGTAATCAAAGTTCACAAAATCTATGTAACTTTAATACCATTTGGAATTGTGGAAACTGACAGAAGAATAATGAAAATAATTTCGAAGCAGATGCAATAACAGTTCCAGGGCAAATTAAGGTTACATCCAATAGCCCATGGCACACGATCGAATGCTTAGGGACTGTTCACAGTGTATTTAATTTAAGCACCTGCAATTAATTCTAGCAAAAAGCAGAACCCTCATTGTTGATGCAAAATTTCAATCAATCAGGTTCTCATTTTACTTCGATGATTGTAGATGCGTGATACTCACGCAGTGAGCATGTCTGAAACTTGTCTGCAAGATTAACTGCTCGCGCATGCACTAATCGCATTGAGTGCAAGCCATGGATCCTAAGGCGGTAACCATTAAGATACTCTAGACTCCATGGTGCAAGCATATATACGAATAACACGCAGTGAGACTGCTTCAAAAACAGCACCTTTAAATTCGCAGGAACGTTCATTTCCCTGAATTTTTTTCTTTTCCGCGCAGCAAAAAAGCCGTTCTTGCTTTATACAGTTCGAGCACTTCCGATGAGAAATATGGTGTACCTGATTGGAGAGTTATTTCGCAATCCTCGATCGCAGTGCTTGAAAATGCCATCTAGGGAGAGGAATAAATGGGAATGCACTAATAATAATAGAAATGGGCTACAGATGGCGAGGACCAGAACTCTCTAACTATGGCAACATTTCACCTGCTTTCTCCATTAGCTTGAGCACAGTCATAGAAGAAGGAAATACGTTAGTTTCTTTCTTGTTTTTCAGATTAATGAATACCTTTTAAGTTAGGAAACTATTCGGAATTGAGAATTACATTGAACAGATCTCTAGAAAGAAGTTATAGAAATTTAAAAATTTTTATTAAAAATTAAATACGAAAAATATTGAAAAAGTGGAAAATATAGTTGTACATTCCTATATAAAGTGCTGATGACACTAGGCAACCAAGTGGAGGCAACTAGTTACGAAACCGGTTTGTGGTTTCTCGTTTGTGATCACACGTTACAACCTTCGCTTGTTCAACCAACTCTGAATAGTCCAAAACCAGAACGGCACTGGTATTGAACTATTATAGTATATAACAGTCCAATACCAGAACTTATATTTTTCAATAAAGTTTATTGCTAAAAGATCTTTTAATTATCATGGAAGCGATTATTGACGATGTACTTGAAGTAGGCGTTGAGCTGATAGCTGAGGTTCTGAAAGAAGAACTAGAACAGAAAAAAGGTGATTGAAAAGCAAAATAATTTCTTTCATTTGCTTTCAAAATTTCATTAGTACTCGGAAATATCATTTATTCCTCTCCTTAGATGGCATTTTCAAATATCTATCAAAATCTGTCAAAATGAATTTAAAAAGCTTAGCGTTCAAGCTATATAATTTGAATTTTCAAATATTTAAACATTTGTAATTAGTAATATGCTTTTTTTTTCATTCACTTTTAAAATTCAATAATAATTTGTAACTTTTAATATCTCCATAGAGGAAATTAGTTTATAGGGAATTAGTTTATTCGCATAATCTTTGTAATTTATGTCCTAAAAACAAGAATGCGTTTGAAAAATTTCAAAAAAATAAAAAAAAAATATTAAAAAAAATGCATATATCACTAGAATTCCATTTAAAATAGTCATAGTTAGAGTATTAAACGAAGTTTAAATTTAACAGATAAAAATTCAGGATGCGTCAGAATCAGCGCGTGTATTTTGTTTACTAAATGGTTGCTAGTTAAGGTTGAAAGTATTTGGAAACTACTATATGACTCGTTTCAACTAATCTGGTTGCTCCACTAAAGTTGAACGGTTTTAACTTCAGTTGCTAGTTGAAAGCAGCCGGGCAACCATCATATGACACGTTTCAACTTCACCGAAACCGCTAGTTGCTTTCAACTAGGTTGCCTCGCGTCATATAGCCTTAACTGAGAAGAAGAATAGAGGGTCAAGACCATATATGGCAACGTTACTTTTAAAAAGTAACGAGTAAAAGTACAAGTATTTTTAAAAAAAGTAACGAGTAAAAAGTAAAAAGTTCTTATTTTAAAATGTAACGAGTAAAAAGTACAAGTAAAAGTACAAGTACTAAACAAAAAAAGTAACGATTTAAAAGTACATTTCTAGGAAATCGAAAATTCAAAGTAACCTAAAATTTTATTGAATAATATTCTTATGTTCTTTAATGTTTTTGCAAAATTGTTGTTATTAATTTAATTATTTTTAATTTGAAAGTTATGGGCATTAATTTATTTTTAAATTCGGAAGAATATTATAATATAATCTTATAATATAATCGTATAATATAATTTTAAAATCAAATAAGATTTTAATATCAAACTTTTTATGGACTTGCACGAAAAAGAAATTTTATCTATTGATTTTAATTTTTAGTTTATTATTTTTATTTATTTAAATTATCATTGATTTAAAATTGTTTTACTCTATAGAAACGCGTTTTAAAAGCGCAAACATAAACAAAGCAAACACGGGGTTTCAGATAGCTTTGTGATGTTTGAGCTAGTAAAAAGTAATTGAATGTGCAGTATAAGCTGAAACAGAACAGCCTACTGTTTTATTCGTATGCTGAAGTCATGCGAGAAAATCATTTTCCGAACATTTCTGCCTAACGGAATAATAAAAATTTCTAAACGAATTTTAGTATCAGCGGCTAAATTAATACCTTCGAGTTTTCAAGAGTTAAAATAGTATTTATAATAGTTTTCAATAGCACAAATAGTTTTGAAGTTCTTAGAGATTTTACTGGACGTTGTTTGACAAGGTCGGGCATAAACATAATTTTAGTAAAAAATGAACGAGGTAAAAATGTATTTAGTAAAAAATGTATTAAGACAAAAATGTGAGTTCAAAAAGAAAATTTAAAAACGTAATAACAAATTCCAACATTTTTTTATTTAAAATGTATTAAATAAATGCATAAAACTCGAAAATGAATGAAAATAACTTGCTAATTAATATTTTTATTCATTTTGCAAAATAATTGCATTTCGAAAGTGATGTCACTGAGTCTGCTGCGAGAATTTCTCAGAACGTGCTTAGCCACGCTGAATAAGCGCTCCACGGGAGGTCAAGGTATTTAAACACGAAGTTAGCTGTGAATGCACATACATTGTACATTAATTTTATGAATTAAAAAAACGTAAGCATTTTTTTAAATTTAATTTTTTTCTTCCTTTTTTTCTTTTTAGAAAGCTTACCGAGCTTCAGAAAAAAGTAACGATTTCATTCGACATTTCCGTTACAAATACTTGTACTTTTTCCCTAAAAAAGTAACGAAAGTACAAGTAAAAGTACTAAATTTAAAAAGTAACGAAGTACAAGTAAAAGTACGTACTTTTTACTTGTTCCGGCGGTACAAGTAACGAAAGTAAAAGTACTGCCATATATGGTCAAGACTCCACTTTGAGATAAGACTGATTTCAATTTAAAAATTAAAATAAAAAATAACGTTCTTTATCCACCTTTCTTGACTATCCAAACGGTAATGAAGAAAGCATGCGAAGTGTTGCTGTAGTTAGTGAGTTTGTCTCTGAGCCATCTGTAACCCGCTTCGATCACCAATAAAATATTTTCATCATTTCTCATTTTTCTTCGACGCTGATCGATAGTGCGAGAACTGCATTCAGTGAGAATTGGCAATCGAAATGGTCTAAAAATGGCGTAGACCACAACTCTCTACCTATCAACAATTCGCATGCTTTCACCATTAGCATGTGGAGAGTCATAGAAGAAGGAAGTACATTAATTTCTTTCTTGATTTTCAAACAGACTTTTTAAAAAAAAATTAAGTTAGAATACTGTATTGAGCTCAAAGCTTGCATTACACATAACTCCGAAATAAAGGATCATGGAAATTTTTGACAATTAAATGTGAAAACTGTTATGAAAGGGGAAAATTTTGTAGTACATTTGCATACTACTGAGCAGAGGAGAAAAAGAAAAAGGGGATGATCAAAGCATGGAGCCTGTCCTCTCTCCCAGATGACGTTTTCGAGGGTTGCATCGTGAATAGTCAATTACTCAATCACATTTATGAACAAAATTTCTAGTTAAATTATTTTTCGATTTGCCAACATGATTTATTTTTGATTTCAAAATTCAAAAATCGATGAAGCAAACAGAATGCGTGTCATTTTTGAGAGCATTCGATGAACAAGTCTTTGTTTCTCCAAAATAAATTTCACAAATAATTTTGTTAAGATGCCTGTTTTTTTTCTTTTTCACTACAAGTTATGGATGGATGACTGAATGTAAACAATAGCAAAGCTTCCTAAAAGTGGAAAAAATCTAGAAAATTTCATATGTATCCTTTCTCTTACGTTTAGTTTACTAGGCGATGTGGGAACAGTCTTGATATTCTGACAAGCTTTAGTATTTTGTTTTATAAACCGTCGTTGAACAGTCGGCCCAATTTTTGAGTTTATGACTATCAACCCAGAAGACAAGGGAACAACTGGAACAAATATGGGGAGAAATTTGCTTTCGTGGAGAACTTTTTGATGAAAATAACCCGCATTTGAGCAACATGGGCTGGAAAACCACGAAATTCTCCTACTGTTAGCCTGACGGCAAGGGGTCTCTAACCCATGATCCGTAAATCACTAGGGATATTTTACGTCTGTACTGCGGTTGGCGCAAGCCGGGTGCATAATTCGCATCGATCAGCCATCGTTGGGATCCAAACTCAGGACACTTCATTGGAAGACGAGTGCTCTATCCCCTAGGCCAGTGTTTCCCAAAGTGTGGTACGCGTACCCCCAGGGGTACGGGAACAGTTTAGCGGGGGTACGCGTTCTTATGCGAAATATCTTGCAACAAACGAAAATTTCAAAACATTTTATTTAAAAACAAAGCCAGCCATGAAAATTTACGATTACGTATTTTTCTTTTAATATTTTTTGCAGAGTTAACTGTTAATAATTACTGGTGTCAACAGTCAGTTGTGATTTTTAACTTTTGTGCAAATTTTTTTATAGCAAAGGTTTGTAATAAATTATACTTATTTTGATTATTTTAATAAAATATAATTTTTATCCTCAACATAGATTTTTTTTACCAAAATTTAAGAATTTGTAACAGTAAACTTTGTACCAAAAAAGAAAAGTAAACATATTTTTAAAGAAATACATTCGTATTTTCATTAGTGGTACACAGCGTTACGA
This sequence comes from Parasteatoda tepidariorum, assembly GCF_982258835.1. Taxonomy (NCBI): domain Eukaryota; kingdom Metazoa; phylum Arthropoda; class Arachnida; order Araneae; family Theridiidae; genus Parasteatoda; species Parasteatoda tepidariorum. Next base: position 37,807,873 of record NC_141759.1, read on the forward strand.
AAAATTTAGAAAGGGTACACAAAAGTCATAAGTTTGGGAAACACTGCCCTAGGCCACCACAACTCAAGTTTTATTATTCCCATACAGCACAATTCATCCAGCAGTTGTCCAGAATTCTGCCACATGATCCATTAGACATTGTTTATCAAATATCGACGTCTACTAGCCTTTTTCCCATAGCTTATTTATAGATAATCCACAATGGAATTAACATTTCAGAAGAGATCTGAAAGCAACTGCTTATTCTGTTATAGTTGCATTAAAACGTGTTTTCATTCAGCTAAATGACTTTGACTCCCTAACTAATCTAAAGTGCATCTCTCGAACATGGGCCCTACGCCCTATCAGCCATGCTATACCAATCAGAAAATAGATGTAAAATAGAACAAGAAAAACCACAATGGTCGAGAAGGGCAAATCAAGGTATAATGCATCTCCACGTGCTATAGAGAAATGCTGAAGTACTATTGTCGTTAACATGGGGATCAGCATTTATATGAATGAACCAAGATTCCAGGGCATCAAGATGAGCTGCTGCACTAGGGTGAAAATTGGGTTGTTGGCAACTTTTCGTTTTATATTTCAGATCACTTTTGCATACCTGCCAACTTTTAATCTCTTCCATTATGATTTTTCCCAGTGGTATTAAAATGGAATAAAAATTTCAATTTTAAGCAAAAAAATACGGTAGTAACACATTTTAATATATATGCTTAATTTTTTTAAGAATAGTGGCGATGAAAATCATTTAAAAATTTAGCTTATAAAAGAAAAAATAATATATATTTACTACCACTTTAAGTATAAAAATAAAATTTTACGCCAAATGCGTAAAAGTTGGCAGGTATGCTTTTGTTTCTTCTCATTCGCGTCTAGCAAGTCTTGAATTGGAAGCCTGTTTTTGAGTGCTTGAAATATGTCGACTGTTATATCTCACTTAAATATTTTTGAAGCCCATGAAGTTTTCAATCAAGTAATATTTTACCGCTTCAAGTTTTTTGGGATTATTTATTTAACATTTTTTAAATTCTCAGTTATTTTCCCAGATATTATGTTCGTTTTATATAAAGTTTATCATAAAATGTATTGCAAGAATTTCTTATGAAATTTTTAAGGAAAGCAGATGAAAATTCAATTGTTTATTAGATGTTTTCATTATAGTTCGGATCATCGACAGCTTTCTTTAAAATTTTATAAGAAATTCTTAGAACAAATTTTAAGATGTAACTATATAAAATGAATCTTGAAAATAATAGAGACTGTATCAACTGGATTCTTATAAGTTTCACTCAATATTTTATTTCTTACTTTTTGTTGCTGAAAAGTTTTTTTCTAATTTTTTTGAAATAATTTCATTAATTTTAATTTTAAACAGTTATTAATAATGCTTGTTGCGTATCAAAAATATTCCAACTAGTAAGAGCGCAAAAGTTAAAATTTAATGTTTTTATTAACAAATTTTTTTCTGCAAATACGAAAATATAGCAAAATAAATAAATAAATAATTGAAAATACCAATGTTAAAAGAAATTAAAGAATATAAGAGTTTAAGTCTTTTTTTTCTTTTGTTCTTACTATTTCTGATTAACTAAAATACCAAATAAATGCGATTTTTGCAAATTTTCCTAAGTATCAAAATTTAAATGTTGTTAAGAATGTGAACTTTTTGTTTAAAATTACGGATTTAATTCCCTAAATTTAAATATTGAATGTTAGCTGTATAAATATTTTGCACTCTCCTAAAAATAGTGTTCAGAAATAAAGGTAAAAAAATATTTTTAGACTATTTTTGAAATATTATAATGAATATTTTTCTTGATTGCATCAAAAGAAAATTTTTGTGGGTGTTTTTGAATATCATGAAACCTTTCAGTATTTTAAGCGATTATTTCTTATCTCATTTTACATACGGCAACAGAAGTTTTTTTTCCGAGCTCATTCTCTTGTTAAGATAATCTGTGTTATTATATCATTTTCATATTTATTGATACCGTTTCCATGAGACAATGAATTGTACAGGAGATTGAAGGCTTAAATTCCAAGAGTGATCTAGTACTGTACGGTAAAAAACAACGTATTTTTTTTTATTTTTCTATAGATTTCATAGTTAATGGATAAATATAAACTATATAATGATTTTTAATGTTATAAGAATAGTGTTTTGGGTAACTATGTCTTATTTTGTAACATTTTCGGAAATATATTGAAGTCATATCGAATTATGATTATTGAGGTTATATCCGAAAAAATGCATAATCAATGAATTTTGTTTTTCAAGATATTATATTTTGTATTTTTGTACCTATTCAGAGTAAGATTATTTTAGGTCTGATTTCAGAACAGGTGATCTGAAAATATCACCTGCTCAGCACAATTGCTCTGACAAGGAGCAAATTAAGAAGGAAATGAGAGTTGAGTACCTAAAAACCTCACTAAAAAGAAACAAAATTAGATTTTGGCAACTTTTCAAGCTTTCCTGATTATAAGGTATTCCAATCATTGGTGTTTGCTTTGTAATCAATCACTATTTGTAGAAAGAAAAACAAAATACAAGCTTCATTCAATCGAATATAATTCTTTTAAAAAATGTATAAGGCAATGTTAATCTTCTTAGTTTTTCTTATTACATACAATTTTTCGAAAGTGGAATTCTCAAGGGTCCCCAAAGTGTTTGGGACCCTGCTGTATAGCCAGGCTATACCCATGCGTAAGGACGGCACTATTTAAAATCCTGTTTTAACATGAATGTAACTTCTAGTCCAGATATGACGCTTTTCAAACGATTAAAAAAAAATCTGACAAGAATATTCAAGAATCAAAAAATAAGAATTTTTACGTCACAGGTAACATAGAAATTTCTGATGATGTTTACTTTACCATTCTTGATTATTTTGAATATTACCTTACTTTTTAAACACTTTACAACTGCGGGATGATTACTGAGAATTGCTGTAGGTAACTACAATCTTCCTTGGAAGCATTCCAGAAAACGGAACGGCATTTTGTATACGAGTTACTGTCCATCATGCTAGATGGAAGGCATAGTGAATTTTAATAATAGAAAATAATGAATTAAAATTACTAAAATGCATTACAAATGATCATAGTAGTTATTTATTTTATTTCATTTAATCATTTATAACTAACTGATTATTAATATAAACATATATTTCTTAAATCTCATTAGGAACAGGATGAATATGCTCTTCAACTCAATTCTAATTTTAACATCTATCATGAGTGCAAGTGGATTTATTTCGGTAAAGACACTTCATCAAGGGCACAAACACTACAAACCTGATAAGAACAAACCAAAAGATATTTTAAAAGACAAGGAATTCATAAGAGATTATGAGTAATTTTTTTATTTATTATTATCTTTGCTTATTGGTAAACTTTTTTAAATATTAGCGTTCATCACTTGTTCAGAATTAAAAGAATTTCACAATTCTTAAAAAGTAATATTGTTTCTAAACTCGTTTAATTTAATTATCACTCCGTTTTAGACAAGCTCAGCAAAGAAAATCTGGAATACATTGCAGGGCTGTCAACTTTGAACACTTTTTTAAAAAATTTATTATAGTGATAGCAAAGTAAATGTTTTAATGCTGTGTTCCCCAACCTTTTTATCACCGCGGACCTGTCAACGTTTGATAATTATACCGGTGCCCGCTAGGGGGTGGGGGGGGGAGTTGATTGTTTATATTTTAGATTATTTTGATTTAGTAAATTTAATTTAATTGTATTTGAACATGCCTTCAAAATAAAATATAGTAACACCAAAAAATAAATGTAAAGTGATTTAACATTTTAACTTACTAGAACGTTAAATCAATGAGAATCCTGAGTTTGTTTCTCTGCAATGAGACGGTTCCATCTAAGGGTAATCGGAGCCAGTCATACATTACAAACATTAAAATATTTATGTCACTACCTTCGGGGGCCCCTTTTTTTAAAAAAATAAAATTTTAATGGAACACAGATATTTTTAATTTGGGGAATAAACCTAGGAATTTAAATTCAGTTTAAATGAAATGGTTGGCCCGGTACCATTTGATCCACGGATCGGTACTGGTCCTCGGACCGGGGGTTGGGGTATACTGTTTTAATGTATTATTTCTTATTCATTTAAATTTATTTTCCACACCACTACATGCAAATGATTTAAAAGTTCACCTGCAACGCCATTTTTCTTCACACCTTGAAATTAATTTTAAATACGAAGAGCTAAGGAGCCCAGTGGTCTCCAACCCCTCCGTCACGGACCGGTACCAGTCCATGGATCAAATGGTACCGGGCTGTCATTAATTTTTTTTTAATTTTTACTTTGGTGTATTTCTCACACGACTTTCCATGGACGAGATGACTGTACGTCATTTGTACGATGAACAGACGACTGTCTGTGCGACTTTCCATGGACAAGAGGTTAACCGGGAGCCGAGAGACGTCACCTGTATTCGCACCAATACCGAGCATGTATTTATATTTTATTTTGAAGGTACGTTTAAATGCAGTTAAGTAAAAATTATGGCAGGAAAACAATACTAAAATATAAACAATCAGCACCGGCCCCCCTCAGCAGGCCGCGGTAAAATTATCAAACGTTGACCGATTTGCGGCGCTAAAAAGGTAGGAGAGCCCCTTTAAGCCTACCATTATTTCAAAAGAATAGTTCGTTTTCTTCTTCTTCTTTTTTTTCAAAATTAGAGAAAAGAATGTAGCACAAGTGTTTCGAGATAGTTCTGTTTAAGATAACATTGGTTCTGAACGACAAGTATAATACTTTTTTTTTTAAACTCAAATGGATAACAGAAAGAAATGCCTACTTAGTTAAAACAAATATAAGATGCCATTTTTCACACGGGTGTTTTTTAAATATAGATATATACATATTAATTAGATTTGTATCCATATTTTAATATAAATATTTAATCACAATATTCCCAGTAAGCACACACCTCACGGCAAACGTAAGGCCGTAAGCTGGCATTCTAGGTAGGGTAACGGCAAAAGGCAAGTACAATAGGGTCCTTTATCGTTTGTTTTGAGGCATTTCAGGAAGAGGCGGAATAACTCTTCACCTATACAGGCCCGAAAAATAAAACCGTTGTTTGGCCTCTTACACTTAATTAGTTACTGGACCTTTATTGTATACCGTTGTTTGGCCTCTTACACTTAATTAGTTACAGGACCTTTATTGTATACCGTTAATTAAGTGTAATGTTACAATAGATTAATAATGAATAGATGCAGAGTTGGTAAAAAATGTGCTTTTAACTCAAAAATTTGAAAAAAATCAGGAGAGAATGGAAAAAATCCATAAAACGTTAACCGTATTTTTGAGAGGAAAAAAACAACTTTTATTATTCTTTGAAAACTGCTAATTTTTTACATAGAATATTAAAAACTTGAATTTTATTATTTTACTATAATCTAAATATACTTTATGTGGTATTACCTATTATATTTTTTAAAAAAATAATTTTATTAAAAAATAATCATTTTAAATTTTATTAAAATTTTTAAATAAATATATATAATTATTTATTTTTTCTTTTTGAAATCATTTTCTGAAGTATAATTTTTAACTCGAAATATAATATATTCTTTCTTTCTAGAAAAATTTAATACATATTCCCTTAAAAATAAGAATAAATATTAATACTTTTAACTAGAACAATTCCTTTGTTCATTGAGAAAAAGTTTTTATTTTTTCGATTGTTTATTATAAAATTTTGTTAAATTTATTGTATTAAACATGTACTTAAGAAAGACTTATTGAATTGAATACTTATTGAAGACTTTTTCTTATTGAAGACTTATTATTATTTTTTTATTGAATAAGCGATACATTTATTTTTAACGTTAAAGGATTCAATAAAAAATCCATCATTTTTGTAATTCATGGTTAAAAAAAAAAATCTAGTATAATTTATATGATAGCAGTAAAAGGCTAAAGGTCCGTCATTGTCTATTTTTTGTCATTTTAGGAAGAAGCGATATGAAAACTTTTCCCATTGTTTATGTTTTGGTCGCTTGAAAATTATTACTGTAAGCCCCAAATGAAATTAACATAAATTTTTTCCAGACTATGACTCCTTTTTTAAACCTTCTCTAAAACAAAAATGAATAGGTAAGTTTAAAATTCATGTAAATAAAAAAATCTATTTATAGAAAATAAATGAATAAAAAAATATTGTAAATTGCTTAAATCCTCCTAGAAATTATAAATATCTTGAATTTAGAGCAAGGATTTTTAATGAGATGGGCTTTTTTATTACATTAATTTACTAACTTTTATTACAATTTAAGTGTTTTGTAATAATGAATGTATACCATTTATAATAGTAAACGTTTTATTTATATAAATTGTTTTTTATTTTATTTTTATTTTAATGTTCATTTCAAATTTAATATCTTAGTTTAATCACTTACTTCTTAAAAACTGGATTCAAAATAGTTTAAATGGTCTTAAGAATTTTGAATTTTAAAAAAATCGTGTTTAAATTTTCTGACTGTTTATAGCAAATGTCTAGTCTAATAAAGTAAATAACTTTTTTTCCCCTAAACTTTTAAGCAATACTTGAAAATAATAATTGTTTAGGAAATTTTATTCTTAAATATACGTTTTTAAGTAATAAAAATACATTTGGATATTTTTATTAATTAAACTTCAAAATATTAAGCAAATAATTTTTTTTAAAAACTTATAATACAGAATATAAATAAAAATTAAAATTATACTTTCAAAACGTTAATTATATTTATTTTTTATTTGCATTACAAAAATATTTTTTCATGCAGCATTAATTTATTTTTAAAATAGTTTATATACATTAAGGAAAAAAAACTGTTTTGAATGCAATACATAGATGGCGCTGTTTTTTATTTTTTACTTTAGACGTGTTTTCGAGTCCTGCGGATAGATGGCAGAAAATATAAAGTGTAGGGTCTTGTAGGGTTGCCTTTCTTTTAACTTTGATAGAATTTCGCCAATTTACTCAGAATGACAGTCGGTACGGCTTTTGTCCAGGCATAACCAATTGAGGACACTACGGCGACAATATCCCCCCCCTCTCCCTTCTACTTACTATAGTCAAGCAAATTTATCATTCATGTGTGGCAAGGGTCTGCACTATTTATTCTAGCATAAAATGTGACATAAATAAAAAAATGTTCTACTGCATATTGCCTTAACCAATTAAATAGCGGAGTAGTTATTTAAAACCATAATTGCGTTATTGAGTTTTATTTTGAAACTAAATTCTTTAAATAGCAAATTAGACAAAATTAAACATTAAATTTCTCTGTTTCAATCTTTCTTTACACTACATTCGTCACATACTTCAATTCAAGTGTTAATAAAAATAGCATTGTATTTAAAGCTGGAAAAAATACAAAAGTTACAGCAGGATTGAAAAAAAGTCACCGATTTTTTCTTCTACGAAGTCGATATAAGATTTAAATAAAAATGCATTGTGTGAAAAATTACTCATTTTCCAGTAATGTTCCCTAGTTGTAGAAAAATGAAAGAAACATAACAATACAAAATAATAAACATACATTTAATCATTTTAAAATGTCATTTGCAAAATGTTTCCTATACATGAATTAAAAACATTGTTTTTTTCTCACAAGGGGTTTTGGGTTAACAAATTTTAAAATTGTGCTATGTTTTAAATCTTAGGAACTAATAACAGAAATATGGCTGAAATATTAAAATAACGGTAAGAGAACCGAAATTTTATCTGTTTGTCCCATTAAACTGTAGGTATAGTTTTAAATTTACGGTAAATTTGCAAATCAATATTTCAGAAAAGGCATAACTATTTAGACGAAATTGAATGATTATGTAATTAGAACTAAGTGGAGCTCTTTTAACCATAAACTGGTGAAAAATGAAATAGTATTTCATGCTGCCGAATCGATTTGGCAATTTTCATAGTACAAAACGAATCCAATGAATCATTTTCATACCTCCTTTTTAAAGAGTGCAGTTCTTTTTGAACTAATTTATTGAAATCCGGTTAAAGTTTGACGTTAATTTAAAAAAAATTCAAAAACAGGTCATAATTCGTAAACATGCTAATATTTAAATATATTAAATGTTTTTCAGATAGTGACGATAATTTATACCTTGACTGCAGCAGATAAATTTTTATCAATTGATCAGCTTCTACAGTCCTTTTTTAGAGACAATTTTAAATATTAATCATACGCTTATTGATAATAGTTGTTCGACACAATTTATTTTTATGTATCCTTGTTTTCTACATGGAGGCACCGTCACCTGTTCGCTACGCTCGATAATCCCTGTAGTTGAATCTCATTCATCAAGTTTGAAATAATTGAAGATCAAGTACAAATTGTTTTCTTCCACTTTTTTAAGTAAAAATTACGATTGGATTGCCAGCAGTTGCATTTTAAGGATTCCTAAGTTTTGACAAATGAAGAAGAAGGAAAAACGGTCTCGCCGAGAGTTATTACGCATTGAAGATGTTCTATGGAAAAAGCAGTTTATGCCCGCGCGCAAATTCGTTTTTTTATTCTCTCAGAACTAGCGGTATTTGGCACAAACTGTTCTTAACAATGTTCTTAAAAGTTTTTTTTTCCTGAAAAGTCGATTAAAAATTATTTGCTTAATGTAAAATTATTATACTATTATTTAAGTTCATTATAGTAACTTGTTAATTTTGACAAAATAAAAAGGATAGCTGGATTTGAATGATAAATAACTGCGCTTAAAAAAATTACATTTTAGAAAGGCAGAGTGTGCGACACAATGAAAAGGATTTATAAATTAGAAGTAATTTTTTCTTGTTAACCGATCATATAAGAAACAATTCTTATTTCTCTTTATTCTACACATATTTTCAAATGTCGGTATAAAATGTCGAAGTTTTATATTTGGCAACACCTAGCCTTTTTCTATATAATATTTTTTTCTTTATTTTCATTATTTTTAATATTAAGTCAAGAGGGATATTATGAAAATCGCGTAAATGAAAACTTTTTCCACAACAATCAATAAATAATTATTAGTTAAAGAAAAAATGAAAAAAAAACTTTTAAATTGTAATAACTTTCAAACAAATAAGAGTTTCTAAAAGGAAATAAAGACTCTATGTTACGGTTAAAAACAAATTTGGCTCTTTCAGCATACCAAATTTAACTTCCGCAGCTGAATTCTTGCGGTCACAGAGCGGCCCGCATGTTATTTTTCTAACAAGTATAAGAGTAAAAATAATCTTGACTTAATTTTAGAATTATTTTTTAATTCCATTGTGATCTCCGTTCAATTTCCTACATATTAACGTAATTTGAAGTTTCTAAATCAAACAGTGTTTGATAAAATGTAACGTTAAGTTGAAAACCCCAAAACAGTGGCGGTATCAGTGACCTTTTCAGTTTTCTGACAGAGAAGGAAATTTATTCAGTTTTCTGACAGAGAAGGAAATTTATTAATATCTGCTCGTTTCACGTTAATTTAACAATGCAGTTTATTTTTCCAACTTCATATAAAAAGAATTTTCAGGAATGGTCAGTGTTAATGCTATTATTCTAGGTTCTCATGCGTTCGCACTTTTCGATTAGACCAATTTAATCGATTAGATTAACTTCAACACTATTATCTTAAGTAAAGAATTCTAAGAGTCATGAAAAAAATCATGATAGCATCTCGAAAATCAAAAAGCATCTCGAAATGATATAATTAAAAATAAAGAAGATAATTTTTGAAATTCTTGGAATTCATTGTTTTACAGACTGACCTTTTTCTTTTTACTTTCACCAGAGGGTAATTTTAATAGTGTTACATTAAATTACTTTAAAGCAATTTTATATTCGTTTTATAATTAACTTATACACAACTATTGTTCTTCTTTTTGGCAGCAATTATTATATAAATATTAATACTGAAGAAAGAAAAGAATTTTCTGCGAAACGTATATTGGCTGGAATTAAAAATCAATTTAGCCCATTGACTGACAAAAGGACAAAAATTAATTTAGACACCTTCTGTAATTAATGACGACCTTAAAAAAAATCTATCCAAGAAAAACAAATGATTAATGGGTATCCAGTGATTGGAATAGTGCAATTACAATTCTCTCATGTTATTAAACAAATAGTATTCTGTAACTTCCATTAATCATTTTATTAACGAATAAAATTGTAATTGTATAGTATATTTCTTTCTCTTAATAACACATACTTTTTTTTAATTTTTTATTTTAGTAATCTTTTTTTGAATTGATTCTGTTTTTAGAAAACAGTTCAAACCAATCTTTCAATAAAATTTTATATAAATAATATCTGATATCTAGTAACTTATTCTTAGTTTATTTACAGTTAAATATAATAAATTTCGCAATTATAGTAAGAATAAAGAAGTTTAACAAATACGACATAGTTAAGTTAAATTTTTACTCTTTATTTTGTAAAAAAAAAAAAATTTATTTGATATGCATATTTTTTGTAGAATATTTATTTTGAAGAACTTGTAATTCAACATAACGTTGAGTAATTTACGCTGCGTAATTCTTTTGCCGCATTAACTTATTTATTCTTTATTTGACTTAGCTCAAATAAATATCCCCATAAAATCAATTTAGAGCAGTTCAGTATACATATCTTAATAGAAAATTAAAGGAGTTTAGTTTCCTACTCAGAATTTTAACACTTTAATCTTTACGCTACTATGACAGATATTAAATGAAAATATTATTTTGAATTATTTTCGTAAAAACAAAGTTTACTCACTGTCCCTTCTTTACACGACCCATCATGATAATTAATTCCTCGAATTAGTGCTGTTTTAAATAGTTTTCGATAAAATTATAATAATTTGTATTATTGGTAATTATTGTACTAAAATTAGTAGTTTGTAATGCAAGCGCTTTTGTACGTGGTAAGAACTAGCGATTTTTTACTGTATATATTAAATGTAAAGTCTATATCAAAAAGAGAATCATAAGAATTTTAATGGTCAATTAATTTTATGCAATAGAATTTCAGGAATAAAAAGGAGTTTGTAAGTGTATTTGTGTGCCCTTCATGATATTAAAATATTTGTTGCAAAAAGAAGTAAAGACCTTTATTTTAGAATTAGTTACAGTTTGCTTTGAGGGGGACGAGTATTTCCTCTCTTTGTTAGTGTATGGTAAATTGAGAAGTTAACGACGTCCGGTTATGCGCTTCTCGCATCCCACCCTGTTGGGGGTCAGAGTTCTTGAGGAACTTTAGACTTTTCCAATTTTTTTTTTTCTTCACTAAAATTTCAGTTTTTATTTATTTCCTTATATTGCTGATGATTATTATTATTTAACATTTTCATAAAACCAATTTTGTTTTCAATTGTTTGCAATAAGCTTTTAATTGAACTATTTATTTTTTCTAAAAAAATAAATAAGCAAATGTATAACAGAAAAACGCAAAATTCTCATATTTCATAGATTGCGAAAAGCAATACACAGTAAAAATCTTTTACAGATCAAAATTCTATTTCTTATGCATCTAACAAAAATCTTTCAACCGGATATGGGAAATTGTAAAAGTAAATAAAAAATAAATACATAAATAAACTCTAACTTTTTAAAAATATTTTTTGATTCAATATTAAAGTCTTATTTGATTAGTAATATAACTTGTTAAAAATGGAGAGAGTCTCGCTTTTTATGATTTATGGGTACAACTAAGCATCATAATTTTTTGCACTTTTTTGGATTTTTAAACCCCTTGTATCTGAACAGTCAAGAGTTTGTAAATGATTCAAATAAATCAAATTCATTCTCATTCATGTGTTTTAAAATTATAAGCAGATATATTTGTTTGTAGGAAAAAAAAACATTATAAAGCGAGAAATCAGTTTCAACCTTCCTTAATTTTAACAATTGATATAATAAATCGGTAGCTTACTTAATTAGCTATATCTCGTGGTTCGTGCACTAATAAAGAAAGCTAAAATATAAAAAGAAAACTATAAACGAAAAATTAACGGTAACGAAATTGTTAAATCTTCTTATTTCGCATCTTCATAAATTAGTAAAATCAAATTTTTCTCTCATCTGGACACAAATGCAATAAAAGTTAGATCTTTTGTAATTCATACATTTTAATTTTTTAATGTCCTAATTTTTATGAGTTAAGGTGGAAACTTCTAACCGTATTTCATTTATTAAATTGGCTAAAATGTTCAGACTACACAACATCATTTTTCGTTCTTTTCTTTATCTTTCATCTCTTTATCTAAGCAGTCGAAAGTTTGTAAATTATTTAAATCATGGTGAACGACTATTTGAGTCTTTCACAACTATTGAGATAATATAGTACGTTTATAGTACGCCATGATACAAATTAATCAAGTTTCTTTAAATGCTTCAAATATAAACACATATATATTTTTGTGCAGGTAAAAAAAGAACATTAAAAAACAAGAAATTAGATTCTTTGAACCCTCAAAAATTTGAGTAATTTATCTGATAAATTTGTAATAAGCTTCGTGTTCATGCATCACTGCGATATTTCTTGAATATCTTGATTTTTTTACAACGTAAGCACATTATATTTCTTAAACAAATGCGCAAACAGAAGTTTAACTGTTATGAAACTCTGAAGAAGCATCATAGTATTTTTTTCCCCATTATAGTAATAACTTTTAAGTAGGATTATTTTAAAATTTCTTGTTAGAATTTGTTTTACTAATTAAAGAAATGTTTAATATTTTTTTTCAAGCACAAGTTAGACACTGTTAATAAATTATTAAAAAAAGGAAGAAAATTAATGGTAATAAAATTGTTAAGTCTTCTTATTTCGCAACTTCAAAAATTAGTACTATTCAACTAGACACAAATGCGTAAAATGTTGGATCTTTTATAATTCATGCACTTAAATGTCTATTTTTTAGTATATTTACTTTGAGGAGTTAACTCAGATACTTCTAAACTGGATTTCATCTTTTTAATTAGAAAAATATTCTGCAAAAAATTATCAATATATTGTATTTTTATTTAATTTTTATATGAAAAAATTCATAAACAGTGGCAGGAAAACTACTAAATTATTGAGCCGAATCCTGAAAGAAATATTTACTATAATACATTTCCCTCTGAATAAAAAAGTCCTAAGGAGCGAAGTCCCCTCCGCTATTTTTGGGTGTTTATTTTAACTTTACATTTTGCTTTGCTGTACAAAAAGTATAAGATTTAGAAGTTTCAAATTACGAAGGATAAGCGGTGGAGGCTCAGGGGAAGGAACGCTAGCCAACTAATGAGTTTTGAGGATTTGAATCTTAAGAATTGCTGGTTGATACGAATTTCGTACCCGGCTGACATAAAATATTCCAAGTGATAGACGCATCGTGGATTATTAGAGTCCCATCTTCGTCTTGCTAATCACGGGAGGTTTTCGTGGTTTATCTCACCATGAAAAAGTTCTCCACGAAGGCAATTCGTTCCCGATACTTTTGTACAGGAGTTCTCTTATTTCTTGGTTTAGATTCAAAATTACAATGATATAAAGTTGAACACTGGTAACCATGAGATCAAATTCGGGTTGGCTGTTCAACAACAGTTATAAAATAAAATTACAAAGGATTACAGAAAAATGAACAGAGAGTGCGATGAAAATGAAAATGACTATTCTATAATTAGTTTGGAAATTGTTATCTGCAAAATCTGGTGTAAAAAAATACTGTACTGGCTGCTTTGTAGAACACAGAAATGCAAATACTAATTAGAAATTGTGCGCTCTGTAAAGGCTAATTTTGATCTTGAAATTAATACCGGTATTCAAATATGTTCGAAAATTAATTGCAATTTTATTATTGCCTTTTACGCACCTTTTTTCTTCTTCTTTTTCTTTTCACGTGATTGTTCTCATGATGAGTTGTAGAGAAAATTTCGATTTCGATTGTTAACTTAAAAATCACTAATTGTTAATAAAAAAATACTGCGATTGGTTGATATGTTTGCTAGAAAAGAAAATTTAATCAAAACTACCAAAATATTGTAAAACTTACTTTATTTCCGGCTATAGGGAAAAACCAAAAAGCTCAGTATTTTTTAACGAAGTGGTTTAGTAATGTTTTCGGTAAAGTAATAAAAAATTTAGATTTTATAATATGAGTTGAAATGCGAAAAACGTGGTAAAATTTTATAATTTTACCATGATAGTTTAGAGCACTGTATAAAAACCATTTGTTCAGAAAAATTTACTATTCAGTTTTATATTTTTTACTAAATGTGAGGTTAAAAGAGCTATAATTTTGAAAGCTAGAGTATCCGGTTAACTGCTATCATTTTAACAAAAAAATTACCAAATAAATGGTTTAAATACTTGGTTTTATTAACAGAGCTATGGTTTTGTTTTGAAAAAATGTTATTATCATAGAATGCGGTAATTTAAGAAAAACTTTTTCTTCGCGTAGTTGGCTGAAAGGTAACTTGGTTAAAATTTAATTTGCTGAAAGGGCGGATTTATGTGTGAACTTAACAAGAATTTTGTTTTGAAATTCCAATATGTTTGAAAGCAATTGAAAATTTAAATACCCATTCGTTATATCTTTCTTTAAGTTTTTTTGCTTTAAATATTGACCATTGACTATTTATCCATTGTCATAAAAAATTTATTTTATAAACATGCGCTCAAGTTGTTGTCAATAAAAAGTAGCGAAAGACAGCCAGAGAGAGAGATTTGTTTGTTGCCTAATATCACTCTTAATAATTATATTGACATTTTTAAAAACAATAAACTTAATAAATAACGCTAAAACCGTTCCCTGTTTAAACTTCAATAAGTCTTGTTAACGAGTAGTATTACTTCTCATTTTTTTTTTCCAGTTGAGTTACACAATCTAAATTCCTTAAGTTTTTTTTTTCTTTCAAGTACAGATAATTATTTTTCAAATTTATTAAATCCTTTATTTCATTATGCTTAGCAAAATGTTCTTACATAAAGCTGCAATACTTGTATATTTTGAAAATAAAATGTTATGTGTTTTGCGAAAAGTGAAAAATATTGCAGCTTAAGGAAGTATATATAAAGAAAAAAAATCAATGATGAATGAACGATAAGCAATTACGGGAGTGAGCGGAGTAAGAAAAGGGTAAAGCCTGCTATTTTTTATTTTTGTATAAATAAAATGATTTTTAAACAAAAAATAGACAGGTAATTTTTAACTATGCATTTAATGAAATATTTAAAGTTTCAAATGATAAAATAAAAAATAACGTTTTTCATGTGTTATAGCTATGCAAATAATAGCAAAATAAAAACTGATGTTACTTCAAAAAATTTCGATGCATGTTTTGAAATATAAACTGCGTGTATATAAGTGTGTTTCAAAGTATAAATTTAAAATATAAACTAAATAAAACTGTTTGAAAACTAATAATGGATTTCTAAAATCAATGTTGTTGCTTAAACGTAAATAAAATAAAGTTTTAAAGTTAAAGTTACGATTTTTATGTTAAAGAATTTAAAAATCCTGAATTTTAATGCCATAGAAAGTATAAATATGCATAGCTAAATAGAATTTCATCGTATGAATATCATCTGTAAGAAAGTTAAAAGAACATCATTATCCTTATAAAGATAGTTAAAAGAAGTAAGTATTTAGTAGAAAAATAAAGTAACCTCAAATTTTTGCTTTAAGTATCCAAGGTAATGAATTTGTTGCAGTTGGTTATTTAGGATTTTAAATCTTTCTGATCATTAGCTTTCAACCAAAAATATAATTATTTTTTAGTAATGTAATTGAATGATATAAAAAAAACCAGTCGTCATGCATTCATTCATAAACAAAAACAAAAAAATTCTTAACTCGGGGAGTGATTTATAAAGACTTTTAGACGAAAATATATATATATTTTTTTAAAAATTTATAATTTTGTAGTGCTAATATTATATTTTACACAGCCAGTTTGCTAATGTAAATAAATTTGCCCAATTAAAGTTATTTAATTATTTATAAAAAATATTTCATAAAAGTAGAACGTGTTTTTATGTACTAAAATTGTTAAAAAGCTGATGAAACCTAAAAAATGGTTTATTTACTTAAACGTCCTTAATTATGGAATCTTTACTGTTCATTATAAAGAAACGATATTCTAATTTACTACTCCGCAAATCAAAATATATATGTAAGCATTATTTCCGAGTTTATATGTATTAAAAATTTTTCTTACGAAAAGTACTCAAATGAATTTTGACTTCAATAATTTTTTAATTTAGTAAGCTTGCTTATCGCTAATAGTTAATAAAATATTTTAGTGCAGATTAATTTTTTATTATGAGGACCAGAAATTGTCTTTAAGAATTCAAAATAGATATTCATTACTGTTTGAAATCACCAGATAAGTATGTTTGAAGTCCTTGAACTAAAAAGAATGTGGGGAAGCACATTTTGTCCCCTACCCCCAATTCTAAGAAACATTCCTTTCAAGTACGGAAAAGCTGCTCAGTAGGTGGTCGTTGATTACTTGTATAGAACAAGCTAAAAGATTCATTTGGCGAAAAGGGTGTAAAAAGAGGGAGATAAACGTAGCCCCTAGTTTTTTTCTTTCTTCGAAAAATAGAAGTGGCGCCACTTGAGAGCAAGTAAGTAACAAGTTTTTTCTCTTTAGTTCATGTAATTTAAAAAATTTTTTAACTTATTTATTAAATAGCTTTTTAAAATTAGTTTAATTCGCTTTGATTTTATTTGCTAAGTTTTTAGAAATTATGTTTTATAACTATAATACTTCAGTTGGCTATTTTATCTTATGCTTTCCTGTTGTTTAGTTTAAGCTGCTAGTTTAGTTTTAAAATGAATTAGACGATTTTTTTAATAAATAAAAGTTCAATTAACTCTATCTAATAAAAGAAAAATTTATGATTTCTTATGCATTAATTAAAAATGCTTCTTTCATTTTTCGGAAGCATTGATTAATTTAATAATTTACTTCATTTCGGTAGCCATATTTTTTCTCTGAAGGATTGTTAAAAAACATTATTTGAATTATCTAAACCGCGGGTGTCACTTATTGTTTCAAATAATAATTTTGATTAGATATAAGAAGAAATATTTTTTGAACCACCATAAAATAAATAAATAAATAGTAAGAGTTTAAATTTTCTCATCTCTAATTAGTTACTTTATATTTAAATTATACTTTAATTTTGATATTTTTCTGCTTTGACTTTTTTAAATTAAAAAAAATAATAATAACGTTGGTAAACATGTAAAAATTGTTCCACTAAACACTTCCACTTTTAAAGTTTTTTTGAGTATTTTCAGAATATATTTTTAAACAATTTGCAACAATTTTTCTGCTTTGACTTTTTTAAATTAAAAAAAATAATAATAACGTTGGTAAACATGTAAAAATTGTTCCACTAAACACTTCCACTTTTAAAGTTTTTTTGAGTATTTTCAGAATATATTTTTAAACAATTTAAATATTTGTTTTGATACTCAATATAATATATTCTTTGTTCTAAATAAATAAATAACAAAATGACATATTAAATAGAAGGACAGTATTTCTAATTTTTATTTTGTTGTTTTTATACTTCTTTTGCAATTAATGAATTGCTGTAGAGGTATAAGAACATTTCAAATCTTTATATTAAGTTTAATTTTACGATTAAATTTGTTTTAAAATGAATTAATTCGTTATAAAATTATTATGTTGTAAAACTGAATTTGTTATAAAGCAAATTTAATTTAAAATTACGTTCAATTTTTTTGAATAGAAATTAGAATATTATTTCATGGTTATTATTTTTAAAATTTATTCATAAGTATAATAATATTTTCTGTATAATATTTTTTTTCATGAAATAAAGCTTTTTGTATTAAATATTGTTGGTCCTCAATGCTATAAAGACGATTACTAATTCTTTTTTTCCAGTTATTGTGCAAAATCTATAATTTATCTCATGTAATTTATCTTCTTCTTAATTTACTATTTTGAGTTTTTAAATGGTTGTTAATTCTAAAATATACCTGTTCAGCCTTCACCTTTGACAATTTTGTGTTTAAGAAAGTGTATACATTTTCTACAAAAAAGAATTTTTATTAACTGTTTAATTAAAATTTATGATGATAACTGTGTAGTGGAAATATATAATCTAAAAATTGTTGGAAACTATTCCTCAAAAATTCAGGAAATTTTATTTTTAAAATTGAGAGGGAGCCCTAACTAACAAAAGCTTTATTTAGAATTTGTCTATTTATTTTAATTCTAATTTATCTATTTATTTTAATTCTAATTGGCTAATAGACTAGTTCTTTTTCTAAATTAGAATCAAAAAAATTTTAAGAGAAAATTTGGTAAGGTAAAATTTGGTAAACATTCAACTTATCGTCAGTTACCAAAAATATAAATATTCGCTGTAATTTTAATATATGATCCTTCTCTTTCCTTTAAATCAAAATTAATTTCATTTAAATCAAAAAATTGTTTTTAACAAAAATTATAAAATATAATTAGTTAGAAACAGTTTTGATTTTGTTGATTTTTAACTGTTTTTATGACGATCATACTCTAATTTATTCCTTTTCTTTTATGGAAAGACAGGGCGAACGATCCAAGAAATGCTAATCCAGCCATCAACAGCAAAATAAGGTAAGAACATAGTGAAACATTAAATATTAATATTTTTTTCAATTAAATCACATATTTTTGATTTGCAAAAGAATTTTGATTTTTTTAATTAATAATTATTGTGCTTATCAAAATTAAGTTCACTTTATGTATTTCTCTAACACAGTCTTTATTAATAACAAGTGTTTTTATTACTCATATAAGCTTTTATATTTATATTTTTGCAATATTCTTATTTAATAATTTCTTAATAAGGTTTCGTAATAAATGAAAAATGCACTTTATGAATGTATAAATTAGGTGAAAAGATGTGCTGACAATTTTATATCATTACGATATTTTAGTATTTGTTTTCTCTGTTTTCATGCCTGTTATAACATTTTTTTATCATTCTATTTTTTTAATTAGTTAGAAAACAAAATTTTAAAAGAAATTATTTTTACTGTTAAAATAACTACGTAAAGTTATGAATGAATAACGAAATATTTTTCGTTATTTTATTTGAAATGATAATATTATATAATATTTCATTTTTCCATAAGTTTCACCAGCATATAATATTCGTATTAAAGCAATTATTTTAGCAAATATTTTTTACTTAAAAAAATACATGAAAAAAATTAAAAACTTTGTCCACATTAAATTTGGGCTGAAAGGCTGAAAGTATTCCCCTACAAGCTCGTGCTAAGTTTTATTGAATTTACCAATTCACATTTAGTTCCCCTAACACACCACATGCTTAGAGTATAAACAAGATAAATGATAAACAATGAACTTATTGTCATATTCCATAACTGAAATAAAAATATTTACATTAATCTTCATACATGATTTTAGAAACAGTTTTTTTTTTTAATGTTTCGATTTTGTTGTTTTTGTTTTAACTAATTTTACAACTATCATATTCTAATTATAGTTTTTTTTTTCTTTCATAGGGAGTCAGGATGGAAGATCAACAATGAAGATAAAACTCAAAATTTAAAAATCAACAAAAAGGATGGTAAGAAATAAATTTATATTTTACCTTAGGTTACCATATGGTTGAAAAGAAACCAGTTTTTTTTGTTTAAACTGGGGGTTTTGTGTTTTTTTAAAACAATTTGTGGGACATTATTTTAAGCCAATTGAAATTAACCGAGCCAATTCAAGGTCTTTCATAGCAATTAACTATTCCTTTAGCTATTAATTAATATTTTCAATAAACAACTAAAAATATCCACTCTTTTCTTTAAATATATTAACAAAATATCTAATAAAAAAGGAAAGAACTAAATATTTAAGTATGCAGCTTTATTTAGCAAGCAAAATAAACATTCAGCATTTAAATTTGATTTTAGTGATACCATAAAGAATGATTCTCTACCTTGCTTGCCCGTAATATAGAAATGCTATATTTCAATATTGTTTAATTAATGTTATTATTTAGATGTGTATAATTTATGATATTAGTATGTAATTAAATTTCATGGAACATAATTATTTTTTAATCCATTAATATAATATAAATTTTTATATATTTAAGGCAATATATCACATATATTTTATATGAATGATAATTAAAAAGTGTTTTCTTATATGGTGCATTATAATTATTTGATAAAAAAGATACAAAATTTATAAGGAAAGATATAATAAAAGTAAGTTTTTATACTAATAGTTTAATAATAAAGTATAAATTTTCTCTCCATTTATTTTAGCATAATAGTTTATTTAATAAGTTAAATAATATCCGAGTTCATAGTCCTGAAATTTCTGAATTCCTGATAAAGAAAAAAAAACAACTTTATTCTCATGTTTTTTTAGCTTTTTGCTCTGATTTCTGACAATGTCTGTGTTCAGAACATCACATATTCTACAAATACTAATGCAGTTCCTAAAACATCAGTTTGAATAATCAAAAGATTTGTATTTCTGATGTAATATATATGTATACATATACATATATATATATATATAAATGCCAAGACACAATATTTACTTTGCCTTCCTTTCAAAATAATTGAAACTCCACTTAAAAGTAATTTATTAAGGATGTCACGAATTTAATTGCAGATTTTAAATAAATATTGGTATGAAATAATATTAAATAATTGATACTGGTTACAGAAGTACTATTAACATTTCCTAATTATCAATCTCAAACTGTTACGAATCGCTCATTAATAGAATTAAAAAAATTATTCAAGCTTTGTTTCTGGAATTAAAAAATTTATATTTAGAGCAAATTATACTTTTTTGTTAATTTTTTTTTACAGTTAACTGATAAATGTATAATGTACCAGCAATTTGGTTATTAATATAATGTCGCATTAAATAAAATTAAATATAACATGAATATTGTTAATAAATTGTTGGGTTTAAGAAAATCATTTTAAAAAAAAAAATTTTTTCTACGTTTACCATTCAAAACATTGAATGAATTGTTTTCATAACACTTAACATTACTTTAAAATATTATTATAGCTACAATAGTTAACATTTCTAACTAAGATGGTTAAAATTATTTAATTATTACAAAACTAATTGAATAAATAGAATTATAATTATGTTTTTCATTCTCAATTTGCTAATGAATGTTAAAGTTTGTGATACTATTTTTCAATTAGATATCTAAAGCAGATTAAATTAGTTTAGATCAGATTGCATTGCTGAAAAAACTTTTTTAAATTACTTTGGGTAGAATAAGTCTTGATATCTATGAGCTACATATATATGAACTGCATTTAAATAATTAAAAAATGAAATGTGAATAATTTTAATATGTTTGGCAGTTGATCTATTTTAAAAAATAATAATTTGCTTGCATATCCCTTTCACCATTTCTTAGTAAATAACCTTATTAATGGAAAAAAAAAGACTTGAATTAAACATACTATAAATAATGTTTTTATTAGTTACATAGTATAAAAAGTATTTATAATTATAATAGTTAAATGATAAGTTTATTTAAGTAATTGATTTTTTCCAAATCTATTTCTTTAAATCAATACTTTTCTTAAGTATAATCATTAAAGGGATGTATGACTATAATAATTTACATACATATCTCTTTTATTATTTCTTAGTGAAATACTATCATTATCTCTGAAATCAGATCTTAGTTGTTTTTTTAAATGCAACCTAAAGAATGCATATTTATTAACTAAATTCAATATCATATTTTTATAATTAAATTAATAATTTTTTGTAAAAATAATCAGCTTGTCTTAATCCATGGCTTTTAAAAAATCAGTTGATTTAAATCAATGATATTTTTTTTTCTGTGAACATTTAATATATCTATAGTAAAATAAATTGCTTTATTTTTTGCAGGAAAAAGGCTCATTGAAATAAAGCTTCTGGAATGGGATAAAGAAAATATATTTGTCCATATGTAAATAGTGTATACAGATGTATTGATTTGTTACAAGGAAATAAAACTCCTTCATGGTTTATTTTAAGCTTTATTGTTGTTAAAATTCCTGCTTTTATATATTTAAAATTACTAAAATGGTGTATTATTTACTAGTACAAAATATTTTTTTTTGAAAAAACTATTTATGATATATACTGTTTATCTAATATTTAATAAAATTAATGACTTGATGAATATACACAAAATTATAGGATAAATAAACTTTTATGTGTAAGTTTCTATCAATAAAAGCTAGATGTAGGTTTTAAATATATAAGCATTATTTTAAAAACTTAAATAACTTATTTATTGAGTTGCATTGTGTTTTATTTTAGAATAAAAATTTGTACTTAATTTCCTCTATCTCAAAATGCTTAAAAAATTTAAATACTCAATTCAAAAAGATTTTTTTTTATATGCTTCTACTTTAAATGATAGCGCTTATAATTGTTTAAAATGAAATAAAAAAAAAGTCTATTTTATTGTACGAAGATTCATTGGACATTTGGTTATAAATTAAATAATTGTTTTACACCATTTTGTTTTTTATATTTTCATAAAACAGTATGCATGTAATGACAGTTGTTGTTATATTACAATATAAAAAGCTAAGAATCAATAAATTACTATCACTGATATCAGCCGAGTAGAACAAACACTCGTGACAATTTATGTTCCCTAAATAAGAATTGTAACAAAATGCAGCAAGAAGCCTTTGAAATTAAAAGCTAAGTTCTAATAATAAAAAATAAAAAAAATGCCGAGACACCTAAAATAAAGGTGTGATACCGGCAAGGACGGCATTAAAGTTTTCTATTGAACCAAGTGGGAGGTGAGTTAAGGGTGGTTTATTAGCAAATAAGGCAAAGAAGTTCGCCTAAGCATCTGAAATAAAGGTGTGATACCGGCAAGGACGCCATTAAAACTCTATTGAACCGAGTTTGAGGTGAGTTAAGGGTGGTGCATTGGTAAATAAGGCAAAGAAGTTCGCCTAAACACCTGAAATAAAGGTGCGATATGGGCGAAAACGGCATAGACGTTTTCTAATCAGTCTACAGTTAAGGTGCCTTAACGGCAAGCGAGGCAACGACGTATGCCAGTGAACGTATTCAGCTTTTGATAAAAAAGCAAAAAAGACATCATAAAGGTTCAATAAAAGCCTTTACGGCAATTTTCTTTTTATTCTGTGAAAAAAATTTTTTTCCCCGGTATTTAAAAGGCAAAAATGGCAAAGCAATCCAGAGGCAACAAAATAGTCCCGGTCCTTCAACGATTGCCAGAAGTTTGCCTGAAATGCCATGCACTGGCCCTCATTCTGGCCCAGATTTCACTTTATTAACGGAACCGATACGGCAATGAAAAGCCCGCCGTAATGGCACTTTAGGTGAGCCGGCATTGTCCCTTCACTAGCCCAAAAGTTGTGTGCTTGTTGGGTTTTTATATATTATTGTAATTATAATTGTATTCATTCAAATTAGTTAATTTCTTTTGTTATTACAGCCACATTAAAGAAGATCTGCAAGAACTGTACAATAAAGATTTTTCTGATAAACTTGATCCCATAGATTTGGAAACATATTATTTCCAGTAAGTCTACCAATGCTGCGACTTTTGTTCTTAAAAAACAAGGTTCATCCAAAAATTTTTATCTACCCTCTTACCCTCTAGTATTGTAGTATATTTTCTATCATCCAGTCTGAAGGCAATGCAACAAGACATGAGAACAGGACGGAAAAAAATGAATAACCTCAATAAACATTTGCTAAGATTAACAAGAAAATTTTGTCTTGCTACAATTTGGAAGCTATAATTGAGAATAATATTATTATAATGAGAGTAGAACATTCGCATTTAAGCCTTTACGCTGGCTGGTTGACTACCTGTTTTAAAAAAACCGTGGGGAAGATTTCATATGTAGGAAGTTATCGCCAAAGAATATGCATAGGGGAAGAAGGCTAACTTCGGTAGGCATAACGTAAACCAGTCATCCAAGGATTGGTGTGGTCCCTGTGTATAAAAGAAAAAGCAACGTTTAGGGGCACGCAGCATAAGTTCTTGAAACTAATTTCCACCCTTCTCTCCCCCCAACCACTACAGGGGTTGCGGAGGAGAAGAAAATGTTCTCTTTTTATTTATTATTGGTTTGTTTTGCATTTTACACTATTGTAAACGGTACTGTTCTGTTAATAAAGATATTCCTATGAGAATACATTAATGTTCATCATTCATGTTGATTAAATCTGCCAACACATTTTGACAAAGCAATGGAATGCCTAATATCTCATAGGAATATCTGTTAATAAAGATATTCCTATGAGCATGCATTAATGTTCATCATTCATGTTGATTAAATCTGCTACCACATTTTGACAAAGTAACAATGGCGGAGCGATGCGAGTGGTAGTGTACTTAACGCAGGGACTAATATAGGCCTAATAATCTGCCTTTATATCTATGACTTAACCATACATGTAGAATTGCCAAACAACCGGTACCTCCTGACAGTTACTTTGTTACTTTTGAGCATGCGCTGGATCTTAGTACGTATGATGCCCTGTTAAATCTGCGTACGTTGCTCACCCTATAAATTGTTATTTTAGTATAGCATACCGAACCGAACAGTTCTACGCGTTAGTCACGTATTCTAAGAGCTGGATATATTGCTAATATTCCATTGATCGAATTAATACTTCTAAAATCTTGCACTTAATAAGTTTTGAAATTTGATTGCATTTTAATTTATCAAACTTGCACAATCTCCAAATGAATTGTTATGTAGCATTTAAATAAGAGAATACGAGCGTCAACTTCCCGAAATGCATTGGGCATACTTTGCGAAGCGTTGAACCTCTCAGTGATGTCATTTTGGCAGAGCGGACAGTCGCTACGAAAGAGTTAACCGAGTTCTTGATGGTAAAAAGCCATTGCTGCCAATACTTTACAAAGAGGAGAAGCTTGGGCGTTTTTTTCAGCCAATAGTTTTTATCGCCAAATCTTTTCAATGCTGACATTTTTTTAGAGTAATGTCTCTATTTGAGGATGTCATTTTCTTTAACTAAACTACAAACACATTTTGTATATTACAGGGTTCATGATTTAGACGATGACCAAAGATTAGATGGATTAGAATTGTTAGCAGCCATGAATCATATAATGGATAGACAACATGAATCCATATCAGAAAAAGATATGTATTTGGCAGATAATCCTCAGATAAGACAAGGTTTACAGGCTTGGTGGAATGAGAAGTTCGAAGAGGATTCAAGTAAGTTATATTTAATCCATTATTTAGTGTGAAATGAAAACTGACCAACTGACAAAATTAAAAAAACTGAGAGTAAAGTTTCTAAAAGGATATTCGAAAACTCACTGCTTTACCTTTCCAGCTTAACACATTGCACGCGGGCAACTTTTCGAATAAAAATGTATTACAGCTGTTATAGATTAAAATTTTAAAAAAAATGGTAGGCGAGATTTCATAGGAGTTGGAGCAAACTTGCTTCTGTAGTTAAAACCTTAATTTAAAAAACAATTTACGACGAACGATTGTAGTACTGATAACATATATACTAAATCATTTATGTTTGTGGCAATCATGAGTAGATTTATTTCTTTGAAAGACAGAGAGGAAACGAAGTAGTTTTGATACCGCTTTTTAAACTTTTGTATGGATCGCACAAATTTCAAAAACGTATTTATTCGGGATCCGCTTGTAACGTGTTAATATTTTTATAACGGAAACTCTTAGCACAGATTCTCTAACAAATATAAGCTTTTTTTTTTTCTTTTGATAGTTGAAAATGTAAAGCGGTGATTTTTCGAAAGTTTTTTCAGAAACGTTACTATTTGTTTTTAAGTTTTGTCAGGACACTGGTCAACTTAGTAAAATGAATTTTCTGTTCAAAGTGGTTACAATCAGGGTAAAAAGAAAAAACGTGACATCCGAACTATTTCTTATAGATTTATTCAGAGAATAAGGCGAGGCTAATAGTTCTTTGTCTTACTTTATTTAATACTACCTAATTTGAAATAAAAATCATGCAAGCCTACTCAAAACTAATGTGGTTTAGTTTTATCAAAATTAAAGGGAAAACAAAAACAAATCTGCTGCATTAAATATACCCGTGTTGAAACGACCACTTTATGTTATTTTCACAGTTTAATAAATACCCTGAAAACGACGATTACCTGTTTCTTTCACTAACTCTTCATTTATGAGCACTTTACTCACCTAAACGTTTATTTTTATTCATTTATATTTTCTTTCTACATTTTCACCCCTTTTTTTACCGGGTAAAATTTGTCACAAAAGTAAAAAGGTAAAAGCAAGGTAAAGTTGAAAGGTTTTTGAAGTACTTTATTTACGTCATTTTAGAGATGCACAATGAGCTATTGGCAACGGTCTTGAAAACATCTCTGAAAATGATTCGAAAACATGGCATCATAGTTAGTGAGGCCACTACTCCAATTTAGATATAGATCTGAAGGGGAAGGAAATTTTCTTCAGATCTCTGTACCCATGGTACTGCTCAGTGACCGACTACAGGACTTCCGATTCCATAAATTTTTAAAGCACGCATATCGCATGTACTCGGGGGGGGGGTCTCAGTGGAGTCGAGGATCGAACCCTGAACCCTCCGGGCTGGAGTGCGATTCTCTAACCACTGGGCTACCACAACCTTACTTATTTTTAAATTTCCCCGCGAAAAGTTTTGGTATTTGTCGGAACATGTAATTCCCATCAGTTGATTTAAATAATAATATTTTTGTGTCAGTTTTTTATATTTATCTTTAAAATTATGTCATTTAATTTATTTTTCTATAATTTGAGCTAAAATTACTCTAATCCATTCACATTCCCCATATATTGTGAAACTATTAAACATAATAGTTATTTCGTTTAAAACTTTATTTTTTTAATAAAAATAATCAATTTTTAACATTTTGATAATGCAAACGAACAAAATTACAGAGAATTTTTTTTCTTCTTCCATTTTTTGCAAGTTTCTCTTAAATATATTCCACAGGCAAGAGATTAATTACAAATTCTGTTAAGACACAAAGAGTCTTCACTCACTTTCCCCCGTCATTGTACTTCATTCATAAATGTTTGTTTTGGATCAGTCGATAATTTTTTTTTTAAATAATAAAAAATAGAAAGCATTATTTTATTCATAAAATATATAATTATTAAAATTTTATGTAAGAACATTTTATTAAGATATATCTTTGTAAGTGATAATCCAGATTTCAAAATAATCAACATAACTTCAAAAACATTAAGCCTAAGAATATAGAATGTGTGATAATATAAGAATAATAAATGAGACGTAATTCTACTCGTTAGCGATGTGTAACGATAACTTTACATCAATTCAAAAAGGCATTTATTATAATAGTTCAAACTGGCAGCGGTTTTTCATCTCGCCGGAATTAGGTTTTTAACATTTTTAAAAGCTTTCGCTTTTTAAAAGTTCTTTTTTCTGGTATTTCAACATTTACTATTCTTCGGATTTTCATTCTATAAATTGCTTTGAGCTTTTATCTGTTAAATTGCATCGGGTTAAGTCATCTGAATTCGAAAGTGCATTTTTTGTATCCAAATCATGCAAGTCTGTTCCATTAATGACAGGAAAGTTCCTTAGAGAATAATTGAGTAAAAACATTAATATGTCGTTCAGCTATGGTTGCTGGGTAAGCTGTTCAGCGTTGTTATGTCAAAGTCACGTGACGTTCAATGCTAAATGAAAACAAAAATATCAATCATATTAATCTGTATTTTAGCAACATATCCCCATTGCTACAATGCTACATTTCTAAAACGCTATTTACCTAGCTTAGAGATAATGTTTTTTTTTCTATATGTGCATTACTTTAATCCAGTGGTTCCCAAATGGTGTTCCTCGGAACCCTTGGGCTCCGTCGAAGAGTTAAAGGGGTTCCGCGAGTTAGTAACTTTTATAACCAGTGATGAGTTTTGAAACCTCTGATTATATTTAGATTTAACCAATAATTCATAACTTAGTTAATATTGCGGTTGTCTTTATGAAATTATTTCAATTAAAATGTCAATGAAATAGAAATGGCATTTTTTAAACTAAAATATAATATTTCTAATAATAATATATTGACCAAATCATGAAAAAAAAAAAACAAGTACTTATTAAATATTCCATTAGTGTTTCTTATTGTGCTTTTCAAATCAACATAACTTAATTATTTAAAGAAATGTGTTTTGATTATAAACATTTTCAACAGCAGTTCTTTTAAGTTAGCATTTTGAAGTAAACCATGAAGCAGCTTATTTCATTCATTTTCAGCTTATGTATGTACACTCGAAACAAATTCTTAACTAGACTAGATATAGCACTAGGAATGCAAATTTAACTGTCGGACATGAAACCTAATTTAAGATTATTAATGGTAAAACGATGAAAAATCTTCATTCCTCTAATGAAATATTTTAAATATAGTCTTTTAGAGGTTATAGTGTCCTCAAAGTTCCGCGGAAAGAAGTCTGATTACATAGGGTTCTGTAGTCGGAAAAAAAAATGAGAACCGCTGCCTTAACCTAATTACCCTATTAGTGCATAATTTACTTAAATGTACTGTTTCATTTTCAGAATTTATAGATGAAATCATGAAAGAAGAAGATTTAGACGGTGATGGCTATCTCGACTATTTAGAATATGCAACAGCACGGCATCGAGAAAAAATGGAAGTTTAAAGAACAGGAAGAATATCCCAAAAATTAAAACTATAGTCTTGTTACATTGAGAAAAAAAATTCTCCTCTCCTTCCAAGTTGTAAAAACATTCTTCAGACTCTGAATTTCTTCCCCCAGAGACTAAGCATCAATCCCAAAGGAAAATACTTTGCATATTTTTATATAATGTAGATCAAGTCAAGTAATATTGTCAGTCTACTGGGTAATAATGAAACAACATTGCAAACATGTGATCCTCTGACCAACATACCATTCGGGACAACGATATAAAGTTTGCATAAAGGTGGCTGTCATGCACCATTGTCATCTGTAAATTACCTACTACTTCTATGTGATAAAATTTTTACGTCTTAATGTTTAGTGACCACTTAATTTAATGTGCTCCAAGTATCATATGATACGTCTGAAATTTGATGTTTTGTTGTGGAACAAAATTGCAAAGGTTTTAAGAGAGATTTTTATATTGTAGCGGATAAAAAAATATTTTCTACTGATAGCAAAGTTAAAGTTATTTTTCGCTTAGTAAATGTTATTTTAAAATATTTTTTCTCCTTTATGTATCGAATTCAAATCTTCATATAGAAAACAATTTTGTTGGAATTTATCTCGATAGCAACCTCGAACTCAAAGACAGCTAACCCCAATCTCCGCAACTCACTGATCAATTAAGTTCAAAATAAATGGAATAAAGAGGCGTTACGAGGACCAGGCTCCTAGTTTTTTAGCGCATACTAGACTTGGTATCTCGCGGGGAAACTTTTGAAGAGTTAGCGAGATTAATCCTTATTCTACAAGTTTTACCTTTTTATTCGAAACCAACTAATTTTATTTTATAACCATCGTTGAACAGCTGACACAATGTAGGGTTTACGACTATACCAATGTTCCGTAGCCTTGTAATTTTGAACCCAATCCAGAAAACAATGGAACTCATGAATCATGCATTTTGAGAAATTTGCCTTCGTGGAGGACTTTTTGATTTAACTATCCCGCATTTGTATTACATGGAAAGGAAAACATCGGAAACCTCCCACGGTTAGCCTGTCGGTAAAAGGACTCTAACCCATGTTCCGTCTACCATTGAGGATATCTTACGTCAGCACTGCGGTCGATGCGAGCATGGTGTGGAATTCGAATCGACCAGCCACCGCTGGGATTCGAACTTGGTTCACTCATTGGGAGGCGAGCGCTCTATCCTATAAGTCCCCACAACTCCTTATTTAAACTTTTGAAAAAAAGCGGAGAGGCTGGCATCGCTGTTGTCCAATTTAGTAGACGTGTTTTGTTTTAATTATTGAAAAAACCGCAATGTGCAAAGAATTAAAAGTTCATGCTCCTAAGAAAAATGCACAAAATAAATATCCAGCTCTTATAATTACAGTGTTAGTGAGAGAAATTTGAAATTTTCAAATGGCAACACCAATTTTTTATCATCCAAATGGGTATCTCACAGTTTAGAATTTAAAATAGATTAGGATATTTAGTTTTATCGTGATTAGTGATTGTCATTAGAAAAAGATGAAGAGAGTAAGATGTGCGAAATAAATCACTATGCTTCTAAGCTTTGTCCTCGAAAAAAACATACATTTTGATAGCAATCGTAAAAAATTCTGTTGAATTGAAGATGTAGCCGACTTCTGATCTGTCAACACTAAATATCTGCATAAATTCCGACAACATTTTTGCACGTGTTTAACAGCGAGGGTGTTTAAGGTGGTCAGTTTAGAAAAATTAAAAAAGTTCCAGAAAAAAAATGAAGAAGTCGTAATTAATCGAGGAAGCAAAATGTTCTTTTTTCAACAGAAATTATGTTAATATAGAGTGGCTAAATATCATGAGAAAAACTTATGCTGGGGCTGTAGAAGACAAAAAAAACTTCCATAGGAACAGCGGAAGTTTTTCTCATCTTTTTTTTCATTTCGTACGTACATATAAATAAAAAATATAGATAAAACATGAAAAATAATATAATAGAAATTAATGAGAAAAGAAGAAAAAAAATATTCAAATTAAATATTTTTAAAAATATTTAAAAAAATTCTTAATTAAAAAAAATCGTTTGTTAAAAAGTAGTAAAGCAGAATAATGAAAAGATAAAATCTCGTCATCAGCTCACACGATTATATCTGCAAAAAGGAGTGCTTTCTAATATTGTATTATTATAGCCAAAGCAAAATATATCAATACAATAGAGCGAGGAGTATCCAAAAAATTGAAACAAAAATAGAACACATTAAGTAAAAAATATATGAAATCAAACACATCATGCTAAAAACAGAAAATAAAATGTAAGGAAAATACAGAAGAAAACACGAAATGTAAACTACAAAGCGAGCAGTGAATTCAAATGAATTTACACCTTCCGGAATCTTTCAAGAATGAGTTAAAATATTTTTTTATTAAGTTTGCCAGATTACAAAATATGAAAACAGAAGCGCAAATAAAGGTCAGAAGCGTGGATAGAGGGTTCTTCTATGGCGCGTTCTCACTGAAGTACTGAAGCTCGTTTGATTTGTTATTTACCTTGGATTGGCTCACAAATGGATATGGGCAAGATAACAATATTACATTGGATAATTTAGAGTTTATAATTAATAAGGTTGATATTTTAATATACAATTATACAATATTTCCGATTTTAGAAAATTAACTTCTATTTTTTAAAAAAGGAAATATGATTTGCTCGGTTTGCACAGATTTTCAGCCATGAATTTACCCGAATCAGTTTTGCACATGGTAAAAATATAAATTTAGTTAACAAAGAAGTTTTTAGTAAATTCATTAATATTAATAATAACATACAATTAACTCAATGATTTTATATCTAACTTAATTACATTAGTTAGTTATTCATTTTTATGTTTTTATCAACCTTTCGAAGGGTTAGTCTGTTTTTTGGATAAATAAGCATAACTACATATTCTTTTAATTCTATTCATTTGATTAAAAATAGTATTTAAATAAATGTTTTTAGAAAAATTAGAATTCCAAGTAATTAGTTTATTTATATTAAACTTAAAATCATTTCTTTTATCGTAGAAATCAACAACGCAGATATTTTAATTTTTTTAATAACTAAATACAAAACATTTAAATTAATATTATCATCAAGATTACGGAGCAAGATTAATTCCTCGGGGTAAATATTATTTAACAAAATTGTATAATCCGGAAAATTAAAGATATATATCTAGAAACAAATCTAATATTAAGAGTATACTTTTTCATAATAGTGTAAAAATAAGTTAACACGTTGAGCACCGCGTCAGCTATCGGTGGCTGACACTGGACTTTCCATTTAGGCCGTGTCCAGAGATGCCAACTGCTCCGGACACGCCAAAATAATTAAAAAAACGGTAAACTTCCAAGTAATTTTTGCAAATATTTGACTATTTTTGCTTGCTTTTTGAAAGGTATAGCCTAACATTGTACCATGAAGTGGTAAACGAATGAAGTGGTATACGAATTATTTAGAAATAGTGGTGGAAAAATATATACTAAATTGAATTTATTAAATCAGGAATCACCAGAGATGCCAACTTGCTCCGGACAGCAAATATATATTTTAAAGTGGTAGTTTATCAATTGTGATTCTTGGTTTAATAAATTCAATTTAGTAGATTTTTATCCACCACTATTTCTACATAATTCATAAGCATATATAATTCACCTCTTTTAACAGATGTTATGATGAACCTTCTTAAAAAATAGCAAAATCCGTCTAATATTTGCAATTTTTTTTCTCCAATGCCCACCTGTGTTAACATCCGTCAATTCAAGCATTGACAGCGCGATTTTGTTGGCCTCTCTTTCAGGGGCACCATATTAGGTGGGCCAACGTCGCTCCTGCAGTGATAACAAATAGCACAGAGAAGGAAAGAACATCCATGCCTTGCCCGGGATTCGAACCCAGAACCTATCTGATGCAAAGACAGTTCCCTGGCCCCTACACAGGCCGGTCGGCTTATTTGCAAATTTAGTTTGTAGTTATTTACCGTGGCCAGATGGGCAAGCCATGTGAAATTAGCGTGGCGTTCAACGTGTTAACTAAGCGAAATGTGTTGTTTCGTGGCTTTTTAATAATTATTTTTTTAATTAAACATTTTTTTAAAAAAAATATTTTATTTCACTAATTTCTCTTTTCGTTAATCTTTATTATATTATTTCCCTTGTTTTGCCTATATTTTTAACTTATTTTATGATTTCTATATACTTGCAGCTTATGCGCAGTAAATAAAAGTAAATTAATTTTCGCTCTTTTCTTTTTGTGCTAAAAGGAAATTGCTTGAAGCCCCAAACCTCCCATTCAGCATCAGATATCTATATTAGTCCTTGTCTTGTGTCTCATTACCAGCCTGAAGCTCTCGCCGATTCATATATGTTAAAACTAGAATGTGATATAAACCCTCACCTCCTACATCAAGAAGCCTCCACACGGTCTTTTATAAGTATAGTCCGCGGTGACTGTTTAAAAAGTGAACCAGTTGTGCGCATGAACCCAAAACCTTTTATAAAAGTAATTGAGAGAAATTTATCTTATACATTTGAGAATTGAATCTGTAGTGGTTGACAAGTGAATAAGGCAAACCAATAATATTCATAAATAAAATAATTTTTTAGTCATATATTTGCTACCACTTTCTTATGTTAAATATATTCTGTATTTAATGACTCGTTCGGTAAGTGGATATCCTTCATAGTGGTCAGATCGAACTACCTATAAAAAGCCGTGCGGAGGCTTTCAGTTATAGGAGGCGTTGTATAAATGTGGCTTGAGATAAATATGGAAAAACAAATATGAAGTTTAACAGAATGAAAAATTACATGCAATGGTTCATATTCTACAGTTAAATTTTGGAGAGAATTTCACCTAACGTGGGAAGATAGAATACTCATACTCATATGTGATGGTTATCTTAGCATCAGCCCCGCTAGGGGCTCTAATTAATTCATCTGAGTGGAAATAAATAATAAATCGCCGAGGCGCAACTGAAAGGTGAAAGTTGGGGTTCCGTATCTTTTACTGAGAGAAAATTAAAATGAAGTAGTGTGAACGGAAGTGTGAAATGAAGTAGAGTGAGTATTAAAATGAAGTAAATGAACAAACAAGTTTAAGAGAGAGAAGAGGTTTTGTGGCAGACTGCCTCGCCTCCCTTCGAGGTATTACCCCCGAGCTTCTCAGGTGCACAGTAGCCACATAGCCTCAGAGAAAAGGAGAAATACATAATAAATGCGCAAAATTATTTGCAAGTATTTAAAAAATTTACGGGACAAAACTCCGTCGGACACAAATGAGTTAAAATTTTTTTAATACTTTATCTTTACTAAACTGCCAAAGAACTGGTAGTAAAATTATTTATCTTACTTGCTTTTTTTTTCCTTCACAAAAATTGACTATAGTGACTCCGGTTACAATGACTAATTAACGGATAAAAAATAATACATGATTTTTTCTTTCTGTTTAGAATAACAAGGTTCCGAGAGGTCTTTTAAAGTGAAGTGGTAGCAAAATTTGTAATTTATTTGTTTTTAAAATTATATTATAAAACGTTCCTGATCACTACACGCCTTGAGTGATTGCTAAATATAGGAAATTCCCACTTCACTTTAAAGATTAATTTACAGTTCACTCGAAATTTTTTTTGCCAATTTACTATAAATGTTTGTCCTTGCTTAAGAAGCTCCGATTAGTCTGAGAACTCCCGCTTTTAGAAGATACATTAAAAATTGAAAGCAAAAGATGCGATGAAGAAGTAAACCGAAGAGTTGTGTAGACAATTTGAAAAAAGAGAAAATACCTCCCCTCAAAACTTAAATGGAAAATTAAAATATAGGAGAACTCAATCAGTGTTAAGTTCCTTGGATGCCTTCGCACCTTCTTATCGATATAGTCTCCTCAAACTATTTAATAAGAGAAATGATTCGACATAGATATGGGGATTTCACATATTCATCTGAAATCGAGTAGGTTTGCTTAGAAATATATGGCTAGATTAAAAATCTGTAGATTTACCACCATCTAGAGATTTTTTAAATGGCAGCAACATTGGGAAAATTAAAGATATTTTGAAATATTCAAAACTTCTACAGATAATTTGTGTGATATCCACAGATTCCCTACCTACAGATAATTTGTGTGATAACCGCAGATTTCCTATCGACAGATAATTTGTGTAGTATTCACAGATTCCCTATCTACAGATAATTTGTGTGTTATCCACAGATTCCCTATCTAAAGATAATTTGTGTGGTATCCACAGATTCCCTATAATTTGTTAATAATTTGTGTGGTATTCACAAATTCCCTACCTACAGATAATTTGTGTGGAATCCACAGATAATTTGTGAGGTAAAAAACCCTTCGAGTACGGTTTTCTAATGCTCGAGAAGATTATAAATAAATATGAAGAAAATTATAAAATTAATATCTTTGGGAAAATTTAAATACCACTTTTCGACTGAAAGAAATAAGGCATTATATTTTATATTCAAACAACAAACCCTCCATTGCATACCAGAATGTTGCAAACTCAAAATGATTATACACACGCGATTATACACACGCACCCAATTTTTTGATAATAAACGCAAAACATACCCTCCAACTTATGAGGATTTTGAAAATAATTCTTTCTAGTGGTAGCGAACCAAAGTCGAAATTTTTAAAGCAAATGGATCTCTCATAAAACTCTTATCGGAACTTAAGAATCTAGCCATATGGCCTGCACTTTTATAAGTAATAGTGGACAAGTTACGCTAAAATAAATTTTTTTAAAATATTAAGACATTAATTTTGCTAAAGTCTGAAAAGAAGATTTCTGAAACTACGGAAATTCCGTAGCAGTTGGAGGGTATGAAATCATCTAACAATCCTAAAATTCTGTGCCTGTTAAATTCAATGGTTTTGATTAGTTTGAAATGTATATAAAAAATCGGCTTATTTTTTTTCTTCAAGTTTTCGTTTTTATTAGGTTCTGAGAGTAAAAGGAAGAATTTAACCGATTTTAAAATATTTCTTGTGGTTTATAATAGGCAGCTTTTTTGCATAATTTTTTCGATCCAACTGTATTATACGGACCCATGGTATGATTTTCACAATGTATTAGTTTAGAAGTACTGAAGGATTTCATATGTCTTTTATTGATATTATTAGTTTTTATAGACTTTTTACTACCAGTTTTTATTTTAAATTATTATTATAATTAGAATTATTTCAATTTATATAATTGAGGTAGTCATGTTTACTAATTAGTTAAAAAACACAAGGCTTGTAAGCCAGTGTGGTTATAATAATTTTATGTCGTTTATTGATACTTGAAATATTGGTATCTGTTCTCGCAGCAACTATAGTGGATGGTATATAGATTATTCCTGAGATTAAGCGAAAGAATAATTTTAACTATTATAAATTTTTAGCATAGTAATTTTATTTCCTCAGTTGGAGAAATCCTGCACCTCAATGTTAAAATAGTGATAGACTATAAATTTGAGAGGAATGAAGGAGAGGAAAAAAATTGTATTTCAAGACGGTAATAGTTATTTAAAAAGAAAACAGAATTTACAGCTTTGCCAATTTTCTTCACTTTTTGGAAAAATTTCGTCTACCGTTAGGTTAAAACGTTACGTTTTAAAGTATGATACTTTACTTTATGAATTTGATTTAATGTTATTTTCCACATCACACATTAAAGCATTTGATTTGAAAGTGGCAATTTAAATACCAATTAAAACTCTATAAAACGATGAGCTTTGAAAACTGATTTCTAACTGGCAAAATATTAATTTAAAAAATATATAAATTAGGTTTTGCAAAAAGGAATTAACAAATGAAATAAAAAAATTATAGCTTAACTATTAATATTTTATTTATTAAAAGGGCATAACAGAGAAACTCAAGTGAAAAGGATTTTAATTATGGATTAATAATTTATTTACATCTGAATAATGTTTCGTTAAGTAAATATTTCATTAAATAAATATTTCATTAAAAAGTCAGTTACATTTCTGGAATATCATTTGCATGGGTTGATGAAAATAATGGAAACACTTCTATATTTGCTCTAAATATAGTTTGTCTACGGAACTCCTATAGAACTCCCCCATCCACAAAGTCTGAGGCCGTTTGCTGCTATGAAAACAAGAATGGTGAGTTTCCGGGAGGGTAGTTTTTCTTCACTCTAGGGCAGTGTTTCCCAAAGTGTGGTACGCGTACCCCTAGGGGTACGGGAACAGTTTAGCTGTGCTAGGCGTTCTTATGTGAAACATCTTGCAACAAACGAAAATTTAAAAAAATTTAATTTAAAAACAAAGCTAGCCATAAAAATGTACGATTACGTATTTTTCTTTTGACTATATTTTTGCAGAGTTAACAGTTAATAATCAGTGGTGTCAACAGCCAGTTATGCTTTTGTGCAATTTTTTATAGTAAAAAATACATTCAATTTTTATTAGTGGTACACAGCGTTACGAAAAATTTAGAAAGGGTACACAAAAGTCATAAGTTTGGGAATCACTGCTCTAGGGCTAACACAATTGATCGAAGGAAAAGATTCCCTTTCTCTTGCCGATCCGAGCTAAAACCTAATGACCCCATACCCCTACTTGAAATAGTTATACCTCGTTACCAGAGTCACAGCCACGGGTCTAGACGAATGACTGGAGGAGTTCTTACTTTAGACAAATTATAAACAATTTTTCTTATAGCAACAAATGTTTCGAAATATTTTACATGCCGAAATTGTTTGTTCAGTTTGAGAGATGATGCTTGAAGCTTTAGAAATGAGGTCATATTTACCCCTGCAAAATTCAGATCAACCAATAGAAAGAGAGGAAGTTAATGACTTCTTTCTTGCTTTAAAACCAGTAAGTTTGAAATCATAGTCATAAAGTTCGAACTATAGCCTCAGATGGGCCCTTTTCCCATTCACAGAGACCTCTGCTTTACTAAATTTAGTCACATATTTATATTTTTTGTTGAATTAACTTTTTATAGCAGTAAATAGTGCGCGGTGTCCCTCCGCGCGGAAGAAGTTAAACTTTGCAACCTGCGACGTTAATTGTAGAAGAATCAGCAGTCGTAGAAGGATCACTAGTTCTATTCAACGACTCTTTTTCCTGCTCGCTTCCGTGCTCTGTAATCACGGTAATATAGTGCATTTTTCCCTCGTGGACTTCTTGAACCAGTGCTTGTGGTTGCCTCATCGTCTCGCCCTGGAAAATGTATTTGTATTAATAATGTATGTGAATGCGTCATAATGTAATTTCAGAAGAGAAACAATCGATTGATATTCACAAGAGACGTACCTTGACATAACCTTAAATCCGTCGCATTGTCCGTGGGATTGTTTTTTCACTCATTTTTTACAATTGTTATCCACTAAATTTGAAAATAAAAAATACTACCCTATTAAATTATATGTGTATCAAAACAAACTAAAAAAATATTTATAGAAAAACAATACTTTTATTATTTTTATGCTAGTGAGAACCAAAACAATATGGAAATGAATGAGGGAAAACTGAATCCTACCGCGTGATTTCCCGGCCAATAAAAATGTAGCGGTAAACGTTTAACGCAACCCTGTTGGAAGTCGCATAAGAAGTATAACTGCAAAAAAAAAAAAAATATTGCAAAAGCAGGCAGTAAATGAAAAAGACCTATCGATGTCAGTCACCGATTCATTCAATTTGAGGAAAGAGTGGCTACTAACTGAAATTTTAATTTTCAGGTCAACTACATATCAAGAATTTAAAGTTTCATATGAAAATGCAACTTTATTGCAGATCGTGGTGACACTTATAAAAAGTGGGGGTAAAGTCCTTAATCTACAAGTTTTACTATTCAATTCGCTACCAAGTTGCAGAACACGAAGCAGTTCGCATTCCAGCATGCATCTTGAAATATTAGACATTGTGGTGGGTAAATAAGGTAACTGGAACGCAAATAGGATGAAGGGTAGGTAATAAACTGCAATCCGCCTTAAGTTGAGATGAAATTAAAACTTTTGCAAACTTTAATAAATAAGATTAAAAATTGATGAACGTTGAATGTACGCAAATGTAGACTATATACAATTCAAACTAGGTACTATAATGAGGATGATCCGAAGACATGCCATCACAATTTTGATCCTCTGCTGAGGGGATGGCACCCCCGCTTCGGTAGCCCAACGACCTGCACGCGAAGTCGAGCACTTTACAGTAGCACAGTTTAACGAGGATCAATACCGCACACCCTCGGTCCCTACGCAGACTGATCCAAGTGGTCACCCACCCGCACACTGACCGCAGCCAGTGATGCTTGACTTCGGTGATCTGCTGGGAGCCGTGTCTTAACGATCAGTCTACTGCGGGACTTTTGCATGGTTAAAAAGTACACCATTTCTAAAAGCTACGAGTATGACCTTTTAAATCGGGCCAAAAGTTCTGTTATGTAAAATCTTTCAAAGCATTTGCTGATAAAAGAAAAATTGCTTACATTGAGTAAGTATAGAAGTATTTCTATTATTTTTATCCTGTATGTTGGCCGGGATAGCTTGGTTGGTAGGGCACTGGGCCCATGTCCAAGACTTCGTGGGTTCAATCCCCGATGGCCGAAGTAAATGGTGACTGCTGCACGTTAAATCTGTCGAGTCGCAGAGTCCTCCATGTTTCCATAACAAATCAATACCTTTGAGGATACTGGTCCAGGAGTTTCCTTTCCTTCTGGATTGGTTCAAAATTACAAGGCTACGGTGTTGAACATTAGTGTTCGTATACCCAAAATTGGATCGATTGTTCAGGGATGGATATATATATATATATGGGTCATTCTCACGAAAACTGTCATTTTTCAGTTCATAAAATCCCAAAAAAATAAAGTGAATAAAAAGCTCTGAAACTTTCTATATTAATAGAAATATGTAATGACATTATAAAGAAAGTATATATCCTATAAATTATACTTAATATTTAAATTAATTAATTTTTTAAATAATTAATTTATAATTAATTAATTTATAATAATTAATAATTAATTAATTAATTTAATAAATAAATTAATTAATTTAATAAATTAATTTATTAATTTTTTTAATTTATTTTTCAAATTAATTAATAAGTAAATTAATTATTTTCACTTTTTAAAAAGTGAGGGAATGACACTAATAGTGAGGGAATGATATTTTATTTTAATACATGTTTTTATCTAAGTTACATCTACCTAAAGTTTGAAAATGATAACATACTAAGTATATCTAATATTTATTATAATTTAGTCTTATATATTTAATAGTTTTTACTGGCTTGGGAAATAAAATTGGCTGGCACGATTGAACAAAAATTTTTTTTATAATATACTCATCTTGAATCATTCCATCACTTCAGCGACATTCCCTCACTTTATACACAAGTGAGGGAATGACGAATTCAATAAAATTTAAAAATAACAGTTAGGCCTAATGAATTTCTGAAGTCAATCACATACAATTATATTCATACAAGAAAGCAACATATAATTATCCACTTTCTCGATGAAGTTGTATTTTATTTTACTCTAAAAAATGACATGAGGGAATGACAAATGTAAAAAATTTTACCTGGTTTGATTCATCAAAATTTATTCCACAGCAAAGCTTCTTAAAGTTGAAGATGGAAACATACTGCAATTTTGTTCTATGATGCCAGTTGTTAACTTCTGAAGTTTTTATTAAAATATTTTTATTCTAATAAGATTGCAGGTGATAAGAATTGTTGTGAGGGAATGACGCGAAACACTGGGGACAAAGTTTAAAATAGTGCTGTGTTAATATTTTTAACAGAAATTCAATTTAAAATTGATTTTCTGAATTCTATATTTCAGTATTCTGAAGTAAAAAACACGAATTTGTAAAAAAAAATTTTGTATTTCAGAAACAATTTTTTTCTTTTTTTAAATCAGCAGTGGGGACAAGTGAGGGAAAGACATATTGGTATATTTTAATTACCTAAAATAAATAAAAAATAAAAATTGATAATTTTATATTTTTATTCTCTAGTTAGATTATATATATATATATACACACACACTACTATATATATATATATATATATATATATATATATATATATATATATATATATATATATATATATATATATATATATATATATATATATATATATATATATATATATATATATATATATATATATATATATATATATATATATAATATATATATATATATATATATATATATATATATATATATATATATATATATATATATATAAATCCCTCAATGTTGAGCCACGGTAGCTCAGGGTTAGAGCGTTCGTAGGTGACCCATGTTTGAATTCCAGAGAGTACGAATTCTGTTCCTGGCTGCTCGCGCTGACTAAAATGCTGACGTGAAATATTCGCAGGTGAGTACGGAAAAAGGGTTAGAATCCTCTTGCCATCAACAGGGTGCGTAGCCAAATTATTCAACAAAAAATAAGCACCTTTTAAGCACTCAAAATTTTTTTTAATATTTTTAATTAAAATAATATTAAAGTATCATAACTAGACAGGATTGGAAATTTTTTGACAATTGACGGTTTTATCTTGTTTTAACAGTCATGTCAAAAAAAATTGTTAGTGAAAATTGTTAAAAATCATGAAATTTTGAATCATGTAAAACGTTTGGCGTTTTCATGCGCTACGACTGACAATGCGCCGAAACAGATTGGGGTTGAATTAATTATGAAAACGTTGAATAGAACATTGTGGCCTGTGTCGTGGCGAAAATCAACATAGTAAAGAAAAAATCTCATTTTGAAAAAGGGACAATTAGGCACTTTTTAAAAACATCCAATGAAAAAAGCACCTTTAAAGACTTTTAAAAAACGAAAATAAGCACCTTTAAGCACTTTTTAAAAACGCTACGCACCCCTGCATCAAGCTTATCATCTGAGGTATTCGTGGTTTTCCTCTCCATGTAACTTTAATGTGGGTTAGTTCGATCAAAAAATTCCCCACGAAGCTTAGTTTGTCTCAATGCTTGATACAAAAGTTCCCTGGTCTTCTGGGTTGGGTTCAAGTTTACAAGACTCTTGAGCTGAACATTGATAGTCGTAAGCTCAGAATTGGATGTTCAAAGCCGGGTCCTAGGAAGCATTTCTGAAAGCTTATTCAAGTTTCGTT
This sequence comes from Parasteatoda tepidariorum, assembly GCF_982258835.1. Taxonomy (NCBI): domain Eukaryota; kingdom Metazoa; phylum Arthropoda; class Arachnida; order Araneae; family Theridiidae; genus Parasteatoda; species Parasteatoda tepidariorum. The sequence continues at coordinate 37,849,725 of NC_141759.1, forward strand.
TGAAAAATGAGAATGAGATGCTCAGCGTTTTTTTTCCCGCTAAAATATCGTACAACGATATTAAAACAGATAATATCGATCTCTGAACGGATGAACTGTTGAAAAAAAATATATCGAGTAAGCGTTTTATTTTATTTTTAATAATCTTATCTCAGAGCTCCGTAAAGAAGCAGGTGAGAAATGTTCCACGCTTTTAACCGTTGGTTATCGTTTGCAAAATGAATTGACTTTTGTTCTCGTTCTTCTCTTCAATAAAAAGTAAGTTTATTTTCAACAGCTGATTTGTTTTTAAATTATAATAGCCTATTTTAAATAGAAAGACTAATGCTTAGCTTTTGATATAATTATAATTTTTTTTCCATTTGTAATAAGATATAGACATTGGACAATATCGTTTTCGTTACTTTCTTTTTAACAAAAATTTCAAAGATTACCAATTACAAAAAAATTGCTCATGGCGTAGAAAAATTATAGCTGTTTATTTAACTCTACCAAAGAGTAAGAAAGAAATCATTTTTTAAATTTACATAAAAATTTAAAACCTTTCTGATAAAGGAAACTAACATAAAACAATATTATTTTTTAAACGGATCAAAATTGTTTGACAACATTCAAAGATTGTTTTCTTCTGTTACCTGAAAACAGGGATTCCGAGGTCCTTGAAAAATTTTAGTAGTGATTTTAATTTACCATTTTATTAAGCGGTTTAGAAGTCAGAATTTTTATGCATATATACTTTCTATGGAAAAATTTTTTAGTGGTGGTTATTTAAAAATTAAATTATCGATATTTGTTTAATTTTCGTGACTACATTTCAAAATTTACAAGACCCACGGAAGCCGTGCTGAATATCCTCAGAAAAAAAGCCTTATTCTTTTTAGAGCCAAATGACTCACGCTTATCAATTTTTTAATGAATAAGTTAAATTTTAAAATAAGTGAAAAACACGATAATGTAGAATAATTAAACGATGGAAAAAACTTAAAAAATCAATTAATTTACAGAACGTTTAAAACCTCTTAGAATCAAGGTCGGTAAGGTTTCGGTTACTATGGTAAAATACACGGAACAAAAGATGATTTTCAACGTCCTGCCCAAAAAACCCTTGTTGAAAATCGCTTTGTCAACTGTCCAAAACTATTCTTTTCATTGCTAGATGTAAAAAGTTTATTTTAAGCAATGCTGCAAGATTGAGACTTTAGCAGTAAAATGTAACACGTAGGACAAAATTATTAACACAAACTGTCTCGTAAATATTATTAGTATGAACTATCGCTAAAAGCGATCATTATAATATAGTTATAAACAACTGTTTGAAACGATCATAATAAATAACTTTCTAAATAGAAAACTGTTTTATCTGTCCAAAACTATGTAAACTGTCCAAAATTGCATATTGTCGAGTAGTTTTTGGGAAAAATACTAAGAGTTTAGAAAATCGCAAAAAACTATAACAGGTAAAAAATAAAATAGATTTTATAATTAATTTAGAATCTCATCTTTAAGGCACTTTTAAAGAATGAAAGTAATAGTTGCTTCTTTTGAATTTATTAAAAGCTATTTAGATATTATTTGAGTCATATGAGATTTTATTTAACTATTTATAATTATTATATATTTAAAATTTATGAATATGATTTTATGCAAATAGTGGGATATTAGTTGATATAGAACTAGCATTTAAAATTGTATATTAGTATACTGAAAAGTGCAAAAACTGAAAAGTAAATTATTTCATTAGAGCAGCGGTACACAATTTTTTCTTACTACGGAGCCTTAGAGGATCGAACTTCTTTTGGCGGAACCCCGATTTAATGAAATTTTTTTTCATCAGCAATTGAAAACATGTTAACCAAAGAAAAACTTCGAATCACTTAAAAAAAATATTTAATGCTAGGAATTATACAAATTTTTTCATGATTTTGTTATTTTTCATCACTTAAAATTAGATGTTATGCCAGATAGTTGATATGAAATTATGCTTTTTTGCGAATAATATGCTATTTTTATAACTGCTGTGAGTTTGCAACTGTTACTCACGACTGTTAGGTCAAGTTTAGCCTGTCTAAAGTCAAGCTGTTTACGTCAATATGGAGAATAGCCACAGTTTAGTGGTCTAGTTTTTTAATTTTTAAAAACTTACTCTAATGCTGCATTACCTGGGATCATAAAAAATTGCAAAACCTGAGAATAAGGCAGTGATTTTTATAATTTTGATCTAGATGGAAAAATGTCGCCAAATTGGCGATTTTTTAAAAAAAGGTTAATAATTTTTAAAATATTTAAGCTATTTTTCTGTTCTAAAGCCCTGATAATTCTTCAAGGCAAGATCATATCTATAGTAATTCAAGTTTAAGGCACTAAAAACTATGTTTTTTTTTATTTTCCTCAAAGACGCTCCGAAAAACAGTTTTAAATGAAGACGAAAAAGAATGGTACTCAGAAAATCAGAGAAACACATTTCTTTTTTAAATTGGTTATGTTAATTTTAAAAAAAAGTACTAGAGCAATGATTGTTTTATTAATTTTATTTATTTATTTATTTAAAAATCTTTTGCACTGAAATTTTGCTTGAATAATTTCGTAAAAATAGTCGAAACATGTAATAAATAATGATTGTATATAAATCTAGTTGAAGGATTCAAAAGCCATTACTTGTTTAAGAAAAAAATGTTCCAACTCTAGGAACCCAAGAGTTCTGCAGAACACCATTTGGGAATCGCTGCTTCAGAGCTTTTTTTAAGAGCAAGATTAAAATGTCTAAATTGTTGTCTACCAATATTTTATATCAGCACAATCTATATCTGTTTTTTATCCCCCAAGAAAAGTAAATAGTTATTTATAGTTCATAATTTAGAATTGAAAAAACTAATTTTACTCCTCACCAAAGTCAGCTATAAATGAGATGATTTTTCTACCGTTATTGCTTCCGCCTTAATTTCAGCCTTACGAAGGACCGTACAGCTAATAGTTTTTTTCATTCTCAAATTCTAATAATATTTTTTTGCCAAGAGTACCTTTGTTGCCAATTTTCTTATAAAGCTGGAAGTAAACTGACTCATTGCATTTTCTCAATCTTATGCCAATCCTAATTATTTCCATGATAAATATTTACACTGGTCATTATTTTCTCACTCCATTAACGCGTTCACTCCATGATCAATATTTACACGCTAGATTGTCTCTTCTTGGCAGCGCACGGGAGTAAAAACTGGTAAAAAAAAAAAAATTTCCTTTTTTAGTTTTCTTCCGGGAATAATAAAAATCCATAACTACCAATTGTTTTTAACGGATGCAATTTTTATATTGAATTGCTTCTTCGCTGTGATAAATTTCCTTACAGTGAATTGCTATTGTTGAGAATAAATTAACTCCTCCATACCTGCCAACTTTTAATTCCTTCAATTATGATTTTTCCCAGTGGTATTATAACGGAATTTCAATTTTAAGCAACGAAATACGTTGTAATAGAAAAAACTTGAGCTTAAATAGTTGAAAGAAACGCATAATAATATATATGCGTAAGTTTTTTAAAAATAGTGGTGATCAAAATCATTTAAAAATTAAGTTTATAAAAGAAAAAATAGTATATATTTACTACCACTTTAAATGTAAAAATAAAATTTTACACCAAATGCGTAAAAGTTGGCAGGTATGCTCCTCCCGAATATTATCTAATATTGAAATAGTTCTTCTACCAGTATTTTCTCTTTTTCCTTACCAATATTTTCCCGGCGTGAACGTGTTAACCTATATCAAAAATTCACTAAAAGTTGGACAATTTTTTAGTACAAAACAGTAAAAGCATGGAAATTATGGCTTCATGCTGAACAAGAAAAATCGACTAAATTTAGCGGCAACTTAACTGGTTTGACACCCTGAATTGTCAAACAATAACAACTCAACTAAACATGGTTACATAATTTGTTTTTTCTATCTTGTTAACTGAATAGCGAAATTAATACTTTTATTGGAATTAATATAGAATTTACTGAAAGTTAAATAGGTTCATACTCACAATATTTTTTATTGCAGAGAGTGAAAGAAGGATCAGAAACAAATCGGTCAAAAAAAATATTTAAGTACCACGATTTTTTAAGGGTAAATATTATTTTCATAGTCGAAACTACAAACCTTACCAGTTCTTTGAGAAAACCGTGTTGAAAGACACTGGTTTAAATTATTTAAATGTAATGATAGTCCGAATTATAATAAATCAAATTTATCAAAACAAGAATGAATACAAAATTTTTCCTACCCTACCTAATTAAATATAAAAATATTATCTTCCAGAAAAATCCGTAAAAGTTGGTAGGTATGGATGTTTGTTTAAAACTTAAGAGCTAGTTTAAATACCAGAGAAAAGTATTCATATTGTGTTTTCATACCTGCCAACTTTCACTCTTTCCGAGAACGGATTTTCAGAGTGGTTGTAAAACAAAAATAAACGAAAAACAATTTGACTCGAAAATATATTTATATTTTGATCTCGTTGAAAATCGCTTGAGGCCAAGTTTATTATATTTTTATATATTTATTGTAATTATTTATATGTAGTGGTGGTCAAACTCATAATTATCATTATAATTCAAAAAGTTAATTGGAATAACCCAACGCCTCCTATAACTGAAAGACTCCACACGGTTTTTTATATGTAGTCCGATCAGACCACTTTGAAGGATATCCACTTACCGAACGAGTCATTTAATACAGAATATAGTTGAAAAAAGAAAGTGGTAGCAAATATATGACTAAAAATTTATTTTATTTATGAATATTATTGGCTTGCCTTATTCACTTGTCGACCACTACAGATTCAATTCTCAAATATATAAGATAAATTTCTCTCAATTACTTTTATAAAAGATTTTGGGTACATGCGCACAACTAGTTCGCTTTTTAAGCAGTCTGCGTGGACTACTTATGAAAGACCGTGTGTAGGCTTCCTGATGTAGGAGGAGATGAATAACCTGAATAGTGCTACCACTTTAAATATGAAAATAAAAAGGAGTTAGCAGGTATGTGTTTCATACCTGCCAACTCTTCCGGATTTTCCGGAAGATTTTATTTTCATATTTAAAGTGTTAGCAATACTCGGGGTATTCCAATTAACTTTTTGAATTGTAATGGTAATTATAAATGAATTTGACCACCACTTCATATAAATAATTACAATAAATGTAGGAAAGCATAATAATCTTGGCGCAAGCGAATTTCAACGGGATCAAAATATAAATATATTTTTGAGTTAGACTGTTTTTCGTTTATTGCTATACAACCACTCTGAAAATCCATTCTCGGAAAGGGTGAAAGTTGGCAGGTATGGTGTTTTAAGTCTTTCGTATAAACAAATGAATGAGATCACTTATTTTGATTCGATATTAGCAGGGTTACCTAGGGCGACAAAAAATGCAAAAAGGGCTGATCAAAAAAAATTAAAATTTTCAACTTTTTATGGCAATTTTCAGTTTACTATAGAAAAAAACGTGAAAGTTTTTGTTTTAATATGAATAATTTGAAATGTAGGTCATAGTTATGATTGAAGAATTATAGAGATAATAAATGTATAAAAGTGAATTGAGTTTCTACCACTTCATTTATTTGTAGTCTTTATACTAACATTTTCGTGCCGAGGGCAATCAATAAATGCTAGCGTAAAACGTAATCAATCAAGGCAGAAAGATAAAATAGGTCACCAAACTAATTCTTTAGCATTCTTCGTGGATATAGTTTAATTTATTTAATTCATCACTATTAAATCTAAAATAAGAAAAATTATAGTTGCATTTTGAACTAACATTGATTAAGGTGAAACTCAAATTAGCAAAGTCCTCTTTTTAGCTACCGCTTTTTTTTCCAATTTTTATTCCGACTTTGTGAGAATACTTTTATGAATCACCCTTCCAGGAAAAGAATAATGGGTTAATAAGATGACATTTCATCTTTGGAAAGTTATCAACCAAACAACTATTTATCCTAACACCATACCCATACCCTCCAACTTAAGAGGATTTTGAAAATAACCATAGTAGAAATTTTTAAAGCAAATGGATCTCTCATAAAACTTTTATCAGAACTTAAAAATCTAGCCATATGGCCTGCACTTTTATAAGTAATAGTGGACAAGTTACGCTAAAATTAATTTTTTTAAAATATTAAGACATTAATTTTGCTACCGTCTGAAAAGAAGATTTCTGAAACTACGGAAATTCCGTAGCAGTTGGAGGGTATGCATACCTACGCACTTTTACGCTTGTCAAGAAAAATTAATATTAGGGCTGCTGGCTCTTCTTCAGAGGCATCAGATATGAATATGGTTAAATCATTTAAATGTTAGGAGAGTCAAAATGATTTTAAATTAAATTTAATCAAATGAAATTAAAGTGCGAAAACATAAATTCTTTAACTTCGTTATAAATAAAAAATAAAGTTCTCGTGGAAACCCGAAATACTTATTTAGTAAATTCCAGCCAACAAATTTAACCCTTTCGCGCCGACTGTAAAAATACGTGTCAGCAAAAAACCGTATCAATCAGGGTAAGAAAATAAAACTGGTAATCAAAGTATTTCTTTAGCAGTTTATTTGTGGGCGGAGTTATAATTCTTCGATTTATTTAATTCACCATTACTTTGTTCGAAATAAAACTATTTAGTTATACTTTGAATAAACATTGATTATATATATGATCAAACTAACAATAATTAAAATAAAAGCAAAGTAAGTCTGTCAAATTAGTAACGACTACATTTAAGTTACCGTTTTTTATTTAATTGCAACTTGATTCTGATTTTGTACGAATGCTTTTCTGAATCACCCGTCCCCAAGGGGTTAAGTCGGCTAATTTTAATTTCTGTTTTCACAGAGGTTACAAATTTACCGAAGAATCTGGAAAATTTAAAGTAAATACTTGTTTATAGAAAGTGGTAGATTAAAAGAGTCAATAACAATGTTATATGCAGATACTGATACTACAATAGAAGTAGAACTAATTACAATGAAAAAAAAAAAAGTTTATTAGACAAATTTTTGATAATTCTCTCATTATTTTATTTCCGCATTTTCATCACACATTGCAGATACGTTTCATGAAATCAAATATTTTATTTGTACATGCTCCGGACACGATAAAATATTTCAAAAAACGGTAAGGTACTACAAACTAAAATTTGCAGATTTTCGGTTAATTTTGCCAAATTTTTAAAAGATTTAACCCGACGTAACTTTATAAGTCTTTGAATTAGTTAGAAGTAGTGATGAGTGAAAAACCCTATAAATAGAATTTGCTAAACCAAGAATCATACATTAAGAAACTACCACAAGAAAATATTTATCCGCGGTCCAGAGCAAGTTGGCATCTCTGCGTTTAACACGTTGAGCGCAGTGTCAGCCACCGGTGGCTGACACTGAAATTACATTTAAGCTGCGTCTGCAACAGCTTGCTGACACTGACCTTTCACATAGGCAGCGAAAAACAGCTGGCTGACAGCGTATAACATGATATAGAACACTGATTCTCAACGGGGGCGGTGAACATATGCTGGGGGGCGGTGAACATATGCTGAGGGGCGGTAGGTACGTTTTGGGCAGTAGGGGGGCGATGAGCATTCAAATTCATTTTTAAAACTTCTAAATAAAATTATTAAATTAACATTAATTTAATAAATAAAGTAAATCAAAAATTAATATTAATGAAAAATAATTAAATTAATATAATAAATTAAAATTATCCGATACACAATTTGTACCAGCAGTAAAACGAACTTATGTGACAACTATTCTCCAATCCGAACTATCGCAGGGCATGAGTGAGTTGTTTTTGCCTCTAACTTATTCAAGCCATTTGGCGAAAATTGAAGTGCATGCGCTTTCAGTATGAATGTTTGATTTGATCCGTGTTTCTTATGATGGTTTTTGTTCGCCCCTTTTCAGTTTTTTCCCCAGTTTTGATTCAATTTCATTGATTATTTGACCAGGTAATTGCGCGAATTTGTTCTTCAGCGTAAATTACCTATTGATTTTAAGATATAGTTTATTTTCTTTCCTCGTTTGTATTTTGCTGCTGCCTACAATGTCGGTTAATAAAAAAAGTGTCGTCAATACAGTGCCACGTACTTGAAGTTCGGATTCGGAACGATACAGTGTTGCACCGGATTGATGAGATGGCTGAAGACATTGAAGTATACTTATGCAAACTTTTGATGTCCAATGTATTTCCCTTCAAGTTAATGAGTCAACCTTGCCAAGTAATGAGGCTTTACTGTTGGCGTACTTCCGATTTATGAATGAATGAAAAATTATTCAAGAGATGCTTTTTGCAAAAAACCTGATTGAAGATACCGAAGGTAAATCTATTTTTAGTACTGTCAAAGATTATTTTATAGAGAAAAACATCTCTCCTTCGAATATTGTGTCTGTTGCCACTTGATGGAGCTACTGCAATGGTTGGTTGACATTGTAGGTTTAACCCCATTTTGAAGAGGGGGGTACCCCTCCCAAGACAAAGATACCTAGAAAACTCCTCCCATAATTGATGGCCAAGTACCAGATATTTTAGCTGTCCACTGCGTGATTCACAGACAGCATTTAGTTGGAAAAAATCCCAGAGACCATTTGCATCAGTCATTGCAATACGTCGATCTCTGCTGTGATGAAAATTCACAGTAATACTCTCAACGATTGGTTATTCAGAGAGCCGTGCAAGAAAAACGATGAAAAATTCAATCGCTTGCTACTACACACTGAGATTCGCAAGCTTTCCAAAAACGCCTGTCTCAATAGGTTTTGGAATATTTTCGACTCTGTGCTTGAGTTCCTTGAATACGATTCGGATTTACTTGTAAAATTTAATTTACAATATACAGTTAGCTACGATTTACAGTTGGTGTTAATTTACAATTTCAAGGCGACGAGCTCAATTTGCTCACTACAAAATCAGCTATTTCTGCCTTTCTAAGAAAACACATTTTGTGGAAGCAGAATTCTGGTAGGAATAAGTTTAGCCAATTTCCAATCTTATCGGTATAAAGAATGGTTAAATTCTCACTGATGATACACAAGAAAGTTGTAATAACCTTGAGTCTTTGTACATTGAGTTTTCTGACATTTTAAAGGTGTTCTGTCCCTGGAAGTCTCTTAATGGGTTACGAACCCTTTTGTGAATATTGAAACAACAGAGGTTCAGATTCAGAACGAATTGGTAGAACTTTCAACTAATGAAGCTTTGAAATAGTAATCGTCTTACAGAATTTTGGCTTCAAGGTAGCATTTAATAGCCTTCCCTTCCTTCTACCTTGTGGAATGAAGATTCAGTGATGTGACGTATCTAGTCACAAACAGTTGACTCAAAATTGCGTAAAGAGGGGACTTGCGTCTTCATCTCATTGAAAATATTGAACCGAACGTTAAGTAACTGGCCCTGAATCAAGCACAATCATCTCACTGACATAGTTACTTGATTGCTTCGTTGATACTACTTTTTAGAATAAGTTTTTTAACTATCTTATTAAGAATAAATGACTCTTTTTAAGCATATGTGTCTCAGGTGTATTTTTTTCATTACTGTAATTATTTGATTATAACAAATAGATTGCAATTACTTGCCTTAAAAATGATGTCTCTTTTAATTCAGCACACATCCCTCCCTCCCCATGCTCTAAAGAACTGGATTTTAACAAAGGGGGGGGGCGTTGAGATTTTTTCTGGCTCTTAGGGGGACGGCAATGTAAAAAAGGTTAAAAATCTATGATATAGAACTATAAAATTTACACTCTTTTATGGAAATGCAGAAAATTTATACACAATTTACTTAATTATTGTGATTCTTGGTTTAATAAATTCAATTTAGTACATTTTTATCCACCACTATTTCTAAAATTCGTAGGCTTATATAATTCACCACCTGTGTCACTTATGTCATGATAAACCTTCAACAAAAAAAATAGAAAAATCCGTCTAATATTTGCAAATTTAGATTGTAGTTATTTACCGTGGCCAGATGGGCAAGCCATGTAAATTTAGCGTGGCGTTCAACGTGTTAATCAGATGACATTTCATCTTCAGAAAGTTAGTTATCAACCAAACAACTATTTATCCTAAGACCATACCTACACACTTTTACGCTTGTTAAGAAAAATTTATTGAGGGTAAAGGATTACCATGTTTCATTGAAATTTAGATAACACTTGAACCTGCTGGGGCTCTTCTTCAGAGCCAGCAGACATGAATATTGTTAAGTCATTTAAATGTTAGGGGAGTTTATATGTTTAAAATAAATTTATTCAAATGAAATTAAAGTGTGAAAACGTAAATTCTTTAACCTTGATATAAATAAAAAATAAAGTTCTCGTGTAAATCCGGAATAGTGGTACCACAATTTGAGAAATAAACGCGTTATGTAGTAAATTCCTGCCAACAACATTAAGTCGGCTAAAGTAAATTTTTTAACTTTATATTGCTCTTAACTTACCCAAAAATCTGGAAAATATAATGTAAATACTTGTTTATAAAAAGTGGTAAATTAAAAGAGTCTAATAACAATGTTATATTCAGATACTGATACTGCAATAGAAGTAGAACTAATTACAATGAAAAAAAAAGTTTATTAGGCAAATTTTTGATAATTCTCCCATTATTTTATTTCCGTTTTTTCATTACACATTGCAGATATATTTCATCAAAACTACTTTTTTATTTGTACATGCTCCGGACACGATAAAATATTTTAAAAAGCGGTAAGGTACTACAAACTAAAATTTGCAGATTTTCGGTTAATTTTGCCAATTTTTGAAAAGATTTAGCCACATAAGTCTTTGAATTATTTAGAAGTAGTGTAGTAAAAAACCCCATAAATAGAATTTGCTAAACCAAGAATCATACTTAAGAAACTACCACACGAAAATATTTATCCGCTGTCCAGAGCAAGTGGGCATCGCTGCGTTTAACATGTTGAGCACCGCGTCAGCCATCGGTGGCTGACACTGAAATTACATTTAGTCTGCGTTAACCACCGGTGGCTGACACTGACCTTTCACATAGGTCGCGAAAAACGGCTGGCTGACAGCGTATAACATGATATAGAACTATAAAAATTACACTCTTTAATGGAAATGCAGAAAATTTAATTATTATCTTCACTTATAAAATTTAATTATTATCTGCATTGATAAAATTTAATTATTATCTGCATCCAAGAATCACAATTTACTTAATTATTGTGATTCTTGGTTTAATAAATTCAATTTAGTACATTTTTATCCACCACTATTTCTAAAATTCGTAGGCTTATATAATTCACCACCTGTGTCACTTATGTCATGATAAACCTTCAAAAAAAAAAATAGAAAAATCCGTCTAATATTTGCAAATTTAGATTGTAGTTATTTACCGTGGCCAGATGGGCAAGCCATGTAAATTAAGCATGGCGTTCAACGTGTTAATCAGATGACATTTCATCTTTAGAAAGTTAGTTATCAACCAAACAACTATTTATCCTAAGACCATACCTACACACTTTTACGCTTGTCGAAAAATTTATTGAGGGTAAGGGATTACAATGTTTCATTGAAATTTAGATAACACTTGAACCTGCTGGCTCTTCTTCAGAGCCAGCAGACATGAATATTGTTAAGTCATTTAAATGTTAGGGGAGTTTATATGTTTAAAATAATTTTTTTCAAATGAAATTAAAGTGTGAAAACGTAAATTCTTTAACCTTGATATAAATAAAAAATAAAGTTCTCGTGTAAATCCGGAATGGTGGTACCACAATTTGAGAAATAACCGCGTTATGTAGTAAATTCCTGCCAACAACATTAAGTCGGCTAAAGTAAATTTTTTAACTTTATATTGCTCTTAACTTACCCAAAAATCTGGAAAATATAATGTAAATACTTGTTTATAAAAAGTGGTAAATTAAAAGAGTCTAATAACAATGTTATATGCAGATACTGATACTGCAATAGAAGTAGAACTAATTACAATGAAAAAAAAAGTTTATTAGACAAATTTTTGATAATTCTCTCATTATTTTATTTCCGTTTTTTCATTACACATTGCAGATACATTTCATCAAAACTACTTTTTTATTTGCACATGCTCCGGACACGATAAAATATTTTAAAAAGCGGTAAGGTACTACAAACTAAAATTTGCAGATTTTCGGTTAATTTTGCCAATTTTTGAAAAGATTTAGCCACATAAGTCTTTGAATTATTTAGAAGTAGTGTAGTAAAAAACCCCATATATAGAATTTGCTAAACCAAGAATCATACATTAAGAAACTACCACACGAAAATATTTATCCGCTGTCCAGAGCAAGTGGGCATCGCTGCGTTTAACATGTTGAGCACCGCGTCAGCCATCGGTGGCTGACACTGAAATTACATTTAGACCGCGTCAGCCACCGGTGACTGACACTGAAATTCCATTTAGTCTGCGTTAACCACCGGTGTCTGACACTGACCTTTCACATAGGTCGCGAAAAACGGCTGGCTGACAGCGTATAACATGATATAGAACTATAAAATTTACACTCTTTAATGGAAATGCAGAAAATTTAAATATTATCTTCACTTATAAAATTTAATTATTATCTGCATTGATAAAATTTAATTATTATCTGCATCCAAGAATCACAATTTACTTAATTATTGTGATTCTTGGTTTAATAAATTCAATTTAGTACATTTTTATCCACCACTATTTCTAAAATTCGTAGGCTTATATAATTCACCACCTGTGTCACTTATGTCATGATAAACCTTCAAAAAAAAAAAAATAGAAAAATCCGTCTAATATTTGCAAATTTAGATTGTAGTTATTTACCGTGGCCAGATGGGCAAGCCATGTAAATTAAGCATGGCGTTCAACGTGTTAATCAGATGACATTTCATCTTTAGAAAGTTAGTTATCAACCAAACAACTATTTATCCTAAGACCATACCTACACACTTTTACGCTTGTCAAGAAAAATTTATTGAGGGTAAGGGATTACAATGTTTCATTGAAATTTAGATAACACTTGAACCTGCTGGCTCTTCTTCAGAGCCAGCAGACATGAATATTGTTAAGTCATTTAAATGTTAGGGGAGTTTATATGTTTAAAATAAATTTATTCAAATGAAATTAAAGTGTGAAAACGTAAATTCTTTAACCTTGATATAAATAAAAAATAAAGTTCTCGTGTAAATCCGGAATGGTGGTACCACAATTTGAGAAATAACCGCGTTATGTAGTAAATTCCTGCCAACAACATTAAGTCGGCTAAAGTAAATTTTTTAACTTTATATTGCTCTTAACTTACCCAAAAATCTGGAAAATATAATGTAAATACTTGTTTATAAAAAGTGGTAAATTAAAAGAGTCTAATAACAATGTTATATGCAGATACTGATACTGCAATAGAAGTAGAACTAATTACAATGAAAAAAAAAGTTTATTAGACAAATTTTTGATAATTCTCTCATTATTTTATTTCCGTTTTTTCATTACACATTGCAGATACATTTCATCAAAACTACTTTTTTATTTGCACATGCTCCGGACACGATAAAATATTTTAAAAAGCGGTAAGGTACTACAAACTAAAATTTGCAGATTTTCGGTTAATTTTGCCAATTTTTGAAAAGATTTAGCCACATAAGTCTTTGAATTATTTAGAAGTAGTGTAGTAAAAAACCCCATATATAGAATTTGCTAAACCAAGAATCATACATTAAGAAACTACCACACGAAAATATTTATCCGCTGTCCAGAGCAAGTGGGCATCGCTGCGTTTAACATGTTGAGCACCGCGTCAGCCATCGGTGGCTGACACTGAAATTACATTTAGACCGCGTCAGCCACCGGTGACTGACACTGAAATTCCATTTAGTCTGCGTTAACCACCGGTGGCTGACACTGACCTTTCACATAGGTCGCGAAAAACGGCTGGCTGACAGCGTATAACATGATATAGAACTATAAAATTTACACTCTTTAATGGAAATGCAGAAAATTTAATTATTATCTTCACTTATAAAATTTAATTATTATCTGCATTGATAAAAATTAATTAATTTCTGCATCCAAGAATCACAATTTACTTAATTATTGTGATTCTTGGTTTAATAAATTCAATTTAGTACATTTTTATCCACCATTATTTCTAAAATTCGTAAGCTTATATAATTCACCACCTGTGTCACTTATGTCATGATAAACCTTCAAAAAAAAAAAAAAGAAAAATCCGTCTAATATTTGCAAATTTAGATTGTAGTTATTTACCGTGGCCAGATGGGCAAGCCATGTAAATTTAGCGTGGCGTTCAACGTGTTAATCAGATGACATTTCATCTTTAGAAAGTTAGTTATCAACCAAACAACTATTTATCCTAAGACCATACCTACATACTTTTACGCTTGTCAAGAAAAATTTATTGAGGGTAAAGGATTACAATGTTTCATTGAAATTTAGATAACACTTGAACCTGCTGGCTCTTCTTCAGAGCCAGCAGACATGAATATTGTTAAGTCATTTAAATGTTAGGGGAGTTTATATGTTTAAAATAAATTTATTCAAATGAAATTAAAGTGTGAAAACGTAAATTCTTTAACCTTGATATAAATAAAAAATAAAGTTCTCGTGTAAATCCGGAATGATGGTACCACAATTTGAGAAATAACTGCGTTATGTAGTAAATTCCTGCCAACAACATTAAGTCGGCTAAAGTAAAGTTTTTAACTTTATATTGCTCTTAACTTACCCAAAAATCTGGAAAATATAATGTAAATACTTGTTTATAAAAAGTGGTAAATTAAAAGAGTCTAATAACAATGTTATATGCAGATACTGATACTGCAATAGAAGTAGAACTAATTACAATGAAAAAAAAAGTTTATTAGGCAAATTTTTGATAATTCTCTCATTATTTTATTTCCGTTTTTTCATTACACATTGCAGATACATTTCATCAAAACTACTTTTTTATTTGTACATGCTCCGGACACGATAAAATATTTTAAAAAGCGGTAAGATACTACAAACTAAAATTTGCAGATTTTCGGTTAATTTTGCCAATTTTTGAAAAGATTTAGCCACATAAGTCTTTGAATTATTTAGAAGTAGTGTAGTAAAAAACCCCATATATAGAATTTGCTAAACCAAGAATCATACATTAAGAAACTACCACACGAAAATATTTATCCGCTGTCCAGAGCAAGTGGGCATCGCTGCGTTTAACATGTTGAGCACCGCGTCAGCCATCGGTGGCTGACACTGAAATTACATTTAGTCTGCGTTAACCACCGGTGACTGACACTGACCTTTCATATAGGTCGCGAAAAACGGCTGGCTGACAGCGTATAACATGATATAGAACTATAAAATTTACACTCTTTAATGGAAATGCAGAAAATTTAATTATTATCTTCACTTATAAAATTTAATTATTATCTGCATTGATAAAATTTAATTATTATCTGCATCCAAGAATCACAATTTACTTAATTATTGTGATTCTTGGTTTAATAAATTCAATTTAGTACATTTTTATCCACCACTATTTCTAAAATTCGTAGGCTTATATAATTCACCACCTGTGTCACTTATGTCATGATAAACCTTCAAAAAAAAAAAAAAAATAGAAAAATGCGTCTAATATTTGCAAATTTAGATTGTAGTTATTTACCGTGGCCAGATGGGCAAGCCATGTAAATTAAGCATGGCGTTCAACGTGTTAATCAGATGACATTTCATCTTTAGAAAGTTAGTTATCAACCAAACAACTATTTATCCTAAGACCATACCTGCACACTTTTACGCTTGTCAAGAAAAATTTATTGAGGGTAAGGGATTACAATGTTTCATTGAAATTTAGATAACACTTGAACATGCTGGCTCTTCTTCAGAGCCAGCAGACATGAATATTGTTAAGTCATTTAAATGTTAGGGGAGTTTATATGTTTAAAATAAATTTATTCAAATGAAATTAAAGTGTGAAAACGTAAATTCTTTAACCTTGATATAAATAAAAAATAAAGTTCTCGTGTAAATCCGGAATGGTGGTACCACAATTTGAGAAATAACCGCGTTATGTAGTAAATTCCTGCCAACAACATTAAGTCGGCTAAAGTAAATTTTTTAACTTTATATTGCTCTTAACTTACCCAAAAATCTGGAAAATATAATGTAAATACTTGTTTATAAAAAGTGGTAAATTAAAAGAGTCTAATAACAATGTTATATGCAGATACTGATACTGCAATAGAAGTAGAACTAATTACAATGAAAAAAAAAGTTTATTAGACAAATTTTTGATAATTCTCTCATTATTTTATTTCCGTTTTTTCATTACACATTGCAGATACATTTCATCAAAACTACTTTTTTATTTGCACATGCTCCGGACACGATAAAATATTTTAAAAAGCGGTAAGGTACTACAAACTAAAATTTGCAGATTTTCGGTTAATTTTGCCAATTTTTTAAAAGATTTAGACACATAAGTCTTTGAATTATTTAGAAGTAGTGTAGTAAAAAACCCCATAAATAGAATTTGCTAAACCAAGAATCATACATTAAGAAACTACCACACGAAAATATTTATCCGCTGTCCAGAGCAAGTGGGCATCGCTGCGTTTAACATGTTGAGCACCGCGTCAGCCATCGGTGGCTGACACTGAAATTACATTTAGACCGCGTCAGCCACCGGTGACTGACACTGAAATTCCATTTAGTCTGCGTTAACCACCGGTGGCTGACACTGACCTTTCACATAGGTCGCGAAAAACGGCTGGCTGATAGCGTATAACATGATATAGAACTATAAAATTTACACTCTTTAATGGAAATGCAGAAAATTTAATTATTATCTTCACTTATAAAATTTAATTATTATCTGCATTGATAAAATTTAATTATTATCTGCATCCAAGAATCACAATTTACTTAATTATTGTGATTCTTGGTTTAATAAATTCAATTTAGTACATTTTTATCCACCATTATTTCTAAAATACGTAAGCTTATATAATTCACCACCTGTGTCACTTATGTCATGATAAACCTTCAAAAAAAAAAAGAAAAATCCGTCTAATATTTGCAAATTTAGATTGTAGTTATTTACCGTGGCCAGATGGGCAAGCCATGTAAATTTAGCGTGGCGTTCAACGTGTTAATCAGATGACATTTCATCTTTAGAAAGTTAGTTATCAACCAAACAACTATTTATCCTAAGACCATACCTACACACTTTTACGCTTGTCAAGAAAAATTTATTGAGGGTAAAGGATTACAATGTTTCATTGAAATTTAGATAACACTTGAACCTGCTGGCTCTTCTTCAGAGCCAGCAGACATGAATATTGTTAAGTCATTTAAATGTTAGGGGAGTTTATATGTTTAAAATAAATTTATTCAAATGAAATTAAAGTGCGAAAACGTAAATTCTTTAACCTTGATATAAATAAAAAATAAAGTTCTCGTGTAAATCCGGAATGATGGTACCACAATTTGAGAAATAACCGCGTTATGTAGTAAATTCCTGCCAACAACATTAAGTCGGCTAAAGTAAAGTTTTTAACTTTATATTGCTCTTAACTTACCCAAAAATCTGGAAAATATAATGTAAATACTTGTTTATAAAAAGTGGCAAATTAAAAGAGTCTAATAACAATGTTATATGCAGATACTGATACTGCAATAGAAGTAGAACTAATTACAATGAAAAAAAAAGTTTATTAGGCAAATTTTTGATAATTCTCTCATTATTTTATTTCCGTTTTTTCATTTCACATTGCAGATACATTTCATCAAAACTACTTTTTTATTTGTACATGCTTCGGACACGATAAAATATTTTAAAAAGCGGTAAGGTACTACAAACTAAAATTTGCAGATTTTCGGTTAATTTTGCCAATTTTTGAAAAGATTTAGCCACATAAGTCTTTGAATTATTTAGAAGTAGTGTAGTAAAAAACCCCATAAATAGAATTTGCTAAACCAAGAATCATACATTAAGAAACTACCACACGAAAATATTTATCCGCTGTCCAGAGCAAGTGGGCATCGCTGCGTTTAACATGTTGAGCACCGCGTCAGCCATCGGTGGCTGACACTGAAATTACATTTAGTCTGCGTTAACCACCGGTGGCTGACACTGACCTTTCACATAGGTCGCGAAAAACGGCTGGCTGACAGCGTATAACATGATATAGAACTATAAAATTTACACTCTTTAATGGAAATGCAGAAAATTTAATTATTATCTTCACTTATAAAATTTAATTATTATCTGCATTGATAAAATTTAATTATTATCTGCATCCAAGAATCACAATTTACTTAATTATTGTGATTCTTGGTTTAATAAATTCAATTTAGTACATTTTTATCCACCACTATTTCTAAAATTCGTAGGCTTATATAATTCACCACCTGTGTCACTTATGTCATGATAAACCTTCAAAAAAAAAAAAAAAAATAGAAAAATCCGTCTAATATTTGCAAATTTAGATTGTAGTTATTTACCGTGGCCAGATGGGCAAGCCATGTAAATTAAGCATGGCGTTCAACGTGTTAATCAGATGACATTTCATCTTTAGAAAGTTAGTTATCAACCAAACAACTATTTATCCTAAGACCATACCTACACACTTTTACGCTTGTCAAGAAAAATTTATTGAGGGTAAGGGATTACAATGTTTCATTGAAATTTAGATAACACTTGAACCTGCTGGCTCTTCTTCAGAGCCAGCAGACATGAATATTGTTAAGTCATTTAAATGTTAGGGGAGTTTATATGTTTAAAATAAATTTATTCAAATGAAATTAAAGTGTGAAAACGTAAATTCTTTAACCTTGATATAAATAAAAAATAAAGTTCTCGTGTAAATCCGGAATGGTGGTACCACAATTTGAGAAATAACCGCGTTATGTAGTAATTTCCTGCCAACAACATTAAGTCGGCTAAAGTAAATTTTTTAACTTTATATTGCTCTTAACTTACCCAAAAATCTGGAAAATATAATGTAAATACTTGTTTATAAAAAGTGGTAAATTAAAAGAGTCTAATAACAATGTTATATGCAGATACTGATACTGCAATAGAAGTAGAACTAATTACAATGAAAAAAAAAGTTTATTAGACAAATTTTTGATAATTCTCTCATTATTTTATTTCCGTTTTTTCATTACACATTGCAGATACATTTCATCAAAACTACTTTTTTATTTGCACATGCTCCGGACACGATAAAATATTTTAAAAAGCGGTAAGGTACTACAAACTAAAATTTGCAGATTTTCGGTTAATTTTGCCAATTTTTGAAAAGATTTAGCCACTTAAGTCTTTGAATTATTTAGAAGTAGTGTAGTAAAAAACCCCATAAATAGAATTTGCTAAACCAAGAATCATACATTAAGAAACTACCACACGAAAATATTTATCCGCTGTCCAGAGCAAGTGGGCATCGCTGCGTTTAACATGTTGAGCACCGTGTCAGCCATCGGTGGCTGACACTGAAATTACATTTAGACCGCGTCAGCCACCGGTGACTGACAATGAAATTCCATTTAGTCTGCGTTAACCACCGGTGGCTGACACTGACCTTTCACATAGGTCGCGAAAAACGGCTGGCTGACAGCGTATAACATGATATAGAACTATAAAATTTACACTCTTTAATGGAAATGCAGAAAATTTAATTATTATCTTCACTTATAAAATTTAATTATTATCTGCATTGATAAAATTTAATTATTATCTGCATCCAAGAATCACAATTTACTTAATTATTGTGATTCTTGGTTTAATAAATTCAATTTAGTACATTTTTATCCACCATTATTTCTAAAATTCGTAAGCTTATATAATTCACCACCTGTGTCACTTATGTCATGATAAACCTTCAAAAAAAAAAAGAAAAATCCGTCTAATATTTGCAAATTTAGATTGTAGTTATTTACCGTGGCCAGATGGGCAAGCCATGTAAATTTAGCGTGGCGTTCAACGTGTTAATCAGATGACATTTCATCTTTAGAAAGTTAGTTATCAACCAAACAACTATTTATCCTAATACCATACCTACACACTTTTACGCTTGTCAAGAAAAATTTATTGAGGGTAAAGGATTACAATGTTTCATTGAAATTTAGATAACACTTGAACCTGCTGGCTCTTCTTCAGAGCCAGCAGACATGAATATTGTTAAGTCATTTAAATGTTAGGGGAGTTTATATGTTTAAAATAAATTTATTCAAATGAAATTAAAGTGTGAAAACGTAAATTCTTTAACCTTGATATAAATAAAAAATAAAGTTCTCGTGTAAATCCGGAATGATGGTACCACAATTTGAGAAATAACCGCGTTATGTAGTAAATTCCTGCCAACAACATTAAGTCGGCTAAAGTAAAGTTTTTAACTTTATATTGCTCTTAACTTACCCAAAAATCTGGAAAATATAATGTAAATACTTGTTTATAAAAAGTGGTAAATTAAAAGAGTCTAATAACAATGTTATATGCAGATACTGATACTGCAATAGAAGTAGAACTAATTACAATGAAAAAAAAAGTTTATTAGGCAAATTTTTGATAATTCTCTCATTATTTTATTTCCGTTTTTTCATTACACATTGCAGATACATTTCATCAAAACTACTTTTTTATTTGTACATGCTCCGGACACGATAAAATATTTTAAAAAGCGGTAAGGTACTACAAACTAAAATTTGCAGATTTTCGGTTAATTTTGCCAATTTTTGAAAAGATTTAGCCACATAAGTCTTTGAATTATTTAGAAGTAGTGTAGTAAAAAACCCCATAAATAGAATTTGCTAAACCAAGAATCATACATTAAGAAACTACCACACGAAAATATTTATCCGCTGTCCAGAGCAAGTGGGCATCGCTGCGTTTAACATGTTGAGCAACGCGTCAGCCATCGGTGGCTGACACTGAAATTACATTTAGACCGCGTCAGCCACCGGTGACTGACACTGAAATTCCATTTAGTCTGCGTTAACCCCTTGGAGACGGGTGATTCTTAAAAGCATTCGTACAAAATCAGAATCAGGATGTAAATAAATAAGAAACGGTAGCTTAAATGCAGGCGTTGCTAATTTAATAGACTTACTTTGTTTTTACTTTAATTATTGTTTGTTTAATCATATATATAATCAAGGTTAGTTCAAAGTATAACTAAATAATTTTATTTTGAACAAAGTAATGGTGACTAAAATAAATCAAAAAATTATAACCCCGCCCACAAATAAACTGCTAAAGAATTACTTTGATTACCAGTTTTATCTTTTTACCCTGGTTGATACGGTTTCATACTGGCACGTATTTGTGACAGTCGGCGCGAAAGGGTTAACCATCGGTGGCTGACACTGACCTTTCACATAGGTCGCGAAAAACGGCTGGCTGACAGCGTATAACATGATATAGAACTATAAAATTTACACTCTTTAATGGAAATGCAGAAAATTTAATTATTATCTGCACTTATAAAATTTAATTATTATCTGCATTGATAAAATTTAATTATTATCTGCATCCAAGAATCACAATTTACTTAATTATTGTGATTCTTGGTTTAATAAATTCAATTTAGTACATTTTTATCCACCACTATTTCTAAAATTCGTAAGCTTATATAATTCACCACCTGTGTCACTTATGTCATGATAAACCTTCAAAAAAAAAATAGAAAAATCCGTCTAATATTTGCAAATTTAGATTGTAGTTATTTACCGTGGCCAGATGGGCAAGCCATGTAAATTTAGCGTGGCGTTCAACGTGTTAATCAGATGACATTTCATCTTTAGAAAGTTAGTTATCAACCAAAAAACTATGTATCCTAAGACCATACCAACCTCCGGTGGCTGACACTGACATTACATTTAGGCTGCGTCAACCACCGGTGGCTGACACTGACCTTTCACATAGGTCGCGAAAAACGGCTGGCTGACAGCGTATAACATGATATAGAACTATAAAATTTACACTCTTTTATGCAGAAAATCTATTCAAATTTTTTTTAATTATTGTGATTCTTGGTTTAATAAATTCAATTTACTTCGTAGGCTTATATAATTCACCACTTTTATCAGATATGTAATGCTAAACCTTTAAAAAACTAGCAAAATCTGACTTATATTTGCAAATTTAGTTAGTTGTTATTTACCGTTGTGGCCTGACGAATAAGACATGTTAAGCTCAGACCTGCCAACTTTTAATCCCTTCCATTATCATTTTTCCCAGTGGTATTAAAATGGAATTAAATCTTCAATTTTATGCCAACAAGTACGTTGTACTTGAAAAAAATTAAGTTGACAACCATGATAGTAACGCATATTAATATATAAGCTTAATTTTTGTAAGAATAGTGGTGATCAAAATCATTTAAAAATTAAATTTATAAAAGCGAAAATAGTATATATTTACTACCACTTTAAATATGAAAATAAAATATCCGTTTAAATCCGGGAGAGTTGATAAGTATATGAGCCACACCTGCTAACTCTCTCTATTTCCGAGAATGCATTTTCAGAGTGGTTGTAAAACAGTGAACGAAAAGCAATTTGACTCAAAAATTTATTTATATTTTGATCCCGTTGAAATTCGCTTGCGCAAGGATCTTTATGATTTAATATATTTATTGTAATTATGTATACGTAGTGGTAGTCAAACTCATTTGTAATTATCATTATAATTCAAAAAGTTAATTTGAATAACCAGAGTATTGCTACCACTTTAAATATGAAAATAAAATCTTCCGGAAGAGTTGACAGGTATGATGTAAGCTCTTACAAACTAAAAGAAAATTTTTTTTTTCCACGTGACTGTAATTAAATTTTAAGTTTACTACCAATTGGTAAAGTCATCTTTAAAAGTTGGCAGGGATGAGTTTATACAGCTGTTATAAATTTATAGCACCCGTAGCAACGTTGTTGACTTTTAAAATCTATTTTTATTTTCAAAATAAAAAGACTAATAAAATGCACCTAGTGAATTATGCAAATTCACGAGTTTATTTAGATTCATTAGTTTATTCCTTAAAAATATATATATATACTCATGAAGGAAGTTGAACAACGGAATCAAATGCGAATTTTCATTTCGTCAACGCCTTCTATAACTGTAAGCCCCCACACGATTTCTTATGAGTAATCTGATTAGACCATTTTGAAAGTAAACCAGTTCGCGAAAGAGCCCTATAATAGAAAATCTATTAAATATTATAAAGTGGTATCGATTATATGTCTAAAAATTTATTTAATTTATGAATATGATAGATTTGTTTACTTGTCAACCACTACAGGTTCAATTCTCAAATATATATGATAAATTTCTTTTAAGTATTTTTAAAATACACTCTTACTTACGCATATACACACATCCTCACATTACTTTACCCCCCCCCCCCTCTTTTGTATGTTATTCCAAACTGTAAATACTGTAAATATTCATTAGTGTTTATTTTCCCATCGTACTCTAATTTTGCCTTTTTTCATGTACTTTTTTATTACTTGTAATTTTGTTATTGCCTAATAATGGAAAAGTGCCATTTTTTCTCTCTCAAGAACTCCATTTTGCACCCCAAACTTTAATTTTGTCATGTATATTTCTTAGTTTAATTTCAGGATGAATGGGAAAAGGGTTGAAAGGCCTCAGACGCCCAGTTCCACTACAACAAACGAACGATTTTTAAAATAGCGTACAATGGTACCTGGTTCACTTTTTAAATAAACTGAGCAGACTACTTATAAAATCCCGTCGTGGAGGCTTTCTGATGTAGGAGGTGATGGCTGCCTTCAGGTTCAAAAACTCACCGACGATTCGCTTTTGTCTATAAGTTGACTCCAACGATTTTAATTTAATTTTTAATTTACAGAATGCTATTGCTTTGGAACAGTATATTCTTATTGACTTTCTTGTCAACTCTTAGCATAGCTACAGAATCAAACCAAGGAAGACATGGCGGTCACACTCATCATATTCCAGATAAAGACGGACCGAAAAATGTTCTAAGAGATAATAAGTACTTAAGGGATTATGAGTAAGCAAAATTTAGTATTTTTAGTATGTACAATGTGCCAAAAAAAAGACAACCCTGAATGACTTTTGATCTAATGACTGATCTTCACGTTCTAGGACTCATTCTTAACCCCTTAAAGATCGGTTAATTTTCAAGAAAACAGTCATAAAAGTGCCTATTTTCTTACACGTATAATATACATGTATTTGATTAGAGCTGACATCTACTCGTAGTTTAAAATAAACTAACTATCTACAATTACCTTAAAAATATCCTGGTACTGCCATCTGGTGTACAAAATGAGAAATAAAATGTTTTCCGGGCAAAATAAATTAATTACTTCTATCCTTATTTTCACGTTACTACTGAACACTCCAGCCCGGGTATATCACGGGAGCTAGAAATAGAGGGCGAAACCTCACCCCGTCATTTTCCCGAGAGCGAGAAGGAAGGATGGTTTGGGTGGGGGATCTCAAATATGCTAATTAACTAGTACAAACGATATTTTAAGTTATAAAATCAGACACGCAAACAAGCCTTCTCTACATAAACATACTTTTATTTCAACGGAGTCGAATTTTAGATCCCCAAAATGTTGGGAGTAACAGGAATCAGGGAAGTATGGTCCCAATAGTTTGGTCAGGAGAGCGATCTTGAGTTTGGACCCCTTAATGTTAATTTTACTTTTTGCGTATTTCGCCTTATCTCGAATTTTTTTTTAGTTAAATTGTAAAATTTTTGCATACATTTATAAGATTCGCTTATCCAAAGATGACTCCATGCAAATAATAAATTTTAGTAAATATTTATTATTTTTAATTTTTTTTATTTATCAATAGTCGAAAAATTTTGAAGTTGAAGCTATACAATTTTTTACGTCGTTTTAAAGTATGCAATTTTGCATGGCAAAATAGAAAATTTGAGCGTAATCAGTTGAATAATTCCCGAGAAATCAAAATTTAAAGAAGTCCTATATTTAAAACTTAATTTCTAAGAAACCATTCAACCGATTTCGCACAAATTTTGTATTTTGCCTTGTGAAATTACATACTTTGAAATGGCGAAAAAAATTTTATACCTTACGATTCAAATTTTTTTTAACTATTATTACATAAAATTAAAAAAAAAAAAAAAAAAAAAAAAAAACTATTTACTAGAATTTATTTTTTAAGAAGTTTGTTTGGATTAACGAATTTTATAAGTGTGAGCAAAAAATTTTCAATTTGTTAAAAAACTCCTCAAGATATAGCGAAATACTCAAAAAGTAAAATCAGTGTTAAGTGGTCAAAAGTTTGGATCACTCTCCTAACCAAACTAAGGGAACCATACTTCCGAGATTGCTGCTATCCCCAACATTTTGGGGGTCAGAAATCCGATTCCGTCGAAAAAAATGTATGTTTATTTAGAGAGTACGTTTTTGTGTCTGATTTCAAAACTTGAAATATCGCCTGCACTAATTAATTAGCATATTTTAGGTCACCACCTTGAATCATTAACCCCTTGGGGACGGGTGATTCAGAAAAGCATTCGTACAAAATCAGAATCAAGTTGTAATTAACTAAAAAACGGTAACTTAAATGTAGTCGTTGCTAATTTGACAGACTTACTTTGCTTTTTCTCTAATTATTGTTAGTTTAATCATATATATATATAATCAATGTTTATTCAAAGCATAACTAAATAGTATTATTTTGAACAAAGTAATGGTGAATTAAATAAATCAAACAATTATAACTCCGCCCACAAATAAACTGCTAAAGAAATGCTTTATTTACCAGTTTCATATTTTTACCCTGATTGATACGGTTTTATGCTGCCACGCATTTGTGGCAGTCAGCGCGAGTGGGGTTAAGAATGAGGTAAAGAATCATTAAGAATGACATAATGATTGGATTATTAGATCAAAAGTTATTCAGGGTATTCCGTTTTTCTTTCTTTTACTTTTTTTTTGGAGGACTGTATATTTGGAGAGTTTAGGGGGTAAACAGGGAAAGTAAAATTTTCAGAATGGCTATAATTAGGGTAAGAAGATACAAAAGTAGTAACCGATTACTTTCTAGAATACGGCTAAAGTTTCTTGCTCAATTTTATTGATCACTATCTAATTTGAAATATATAAGTCCTGCAAGCGTACTCCAAAATGTGGATTAGTTTTTCTAAAATTAAAATGAAAGCAAAAACAATTTCATCACATTAAGCCAGGGATGGGCAAACTTTTTTGGTCGTGTGCCAAAAATCTAGAAAAAAAAGCTTGGTGGGCCGAGTAAAAACTTCTGAAATAAAATAAAGTCAATTCATCATTGAGTGCATGTCACTCTACATCAACTTTGCGATTTTTAGTTGCCATTTTGGGATAAAAAATGTTTACAAATAACTCAAAAAGGCAGTAGCCATTTTATACATTTAATAATTTCACCATTATTTACAATGACGTTGTATGTATGCAACCTTTCCATACGCAGTAAATTATGTTAGAGCTCGAGCCGGCAGAAAAATCAGCTTGTTGGAACTTAAAACGCGTAGTCAGCCTCATGTGAAGTACAATTCACCTATATTAGATTCCATATGTCTGCTCCCCGAGAAAGACAAATACTAGTTGGAGCTAATCTACAGCTATTCTATAAAGAACTTTTGCTTTCAGCATTTTACCAGTTAAAGCTGTTTGTGCTAACTATTTTAATTAATTTATGTTTTGTAGAACAAAAATAGAGAAAGTGGAAAGGTCATCAGTACTTTGTTAACCCTTTCGGGCCGACTGTCACAAATATGTGCCAGCATAAAATCGTATTAATCAGGGTAAAAAGATAAAACTGGTAATCAAAGTATTTCTTTAGCAGTTTATTTGTGGGCGGAGTTATAATTGTTTGATTTATTTAATTCACCATTACTTTATTCAAAATAAAGCTATTTAGTTATTCTTTGAATTATCATAGATTATATATATGATTAAACTAACAATAATTAAAGTAAAAGCAAAGTAAGTCTGTCAAATTAGAAACGCCTACATTTAAGTTATCGTTTTTTATTTAATTACATCCTGATTCTGATTTTGTATGAATGCTTTTCTGAATCACCCGTCCCCAAAGGGTTAAAAAAGAAAGAACAAAAATAGCTTTAAACAAAGTAGATATATTCGCCACTGATCGGCCAGTTAAAATTCTGTCCGCGGGCCGGATAAAATCTTCCGGCGGGCCACAGTAGGCCCGCGGGCCGTAGTTTCCCCATCCCTGCATTAAGCAAATACATATTGATACTACCACTTTATGTTAGTTTCCCAGATTAATAAATATTTTTGAAATGTTGCTTATCTTCGTTCATCTATTCTAGAATTTCTGAAAGTCAATCTTTTTTTTAAATTTCTTCTTTTAATTCGTGATTAAAACTACCACAACACTATGCATTGATGGAGATGTAAAAGGCCTTTAATGGGCCTGAAGGCTTCGAACAACCAAATAACTGTAACTATGATTTAACTTCTTCATACACTACGCTCTTCGTTTATTACATAAATTTAAATACAACTTTAATTATTTTGGTTAATCATTGAGCCCATTGACAGGCGAAGTCAAGATTATTAGAAACACATAATTCGAGTAAATTTGTTTTATTTTTTTATGTTATTAACGTTACTAAAATGGTTAGAAGAAATTAATGCAATATGGAACACACAAAAATAGTTTTATTTATATACACAGAGATGATAACTTGCTCCGGACAATGAATAAATATTTTCAAGTGGTAGTTTATTAATTGTGATTCTTGGTTTAATAAATTTAATTTAGTAGATTTCTATCCACCACTATTTCTAAAGAATTCGTAGGCTTATATTATTCACTACTATTTTAAAGTTATAATATAATGCAGAGCCCCCTACGAAAAAGCGAAAAAGGAAGAAGAAAAAGCAAAACAAAGCCAAAAATATTGAGGATACGCAAATCATGATTACAGAAAGTACCTCTTCTTCATCAATAGATGCCGCCACCTCCTTGCCACTACCAGATGCAACAGTCAACTCCTACATAGCTCCACCCATAGAGGATGCGATTGAAGACGGAGGTCTGCCCACATCTTCAGAAACCGTTCAAACAGTCACGCACATAAAAGTTCTGGCACGTGGACTTCCAGAGGGTTTCCCTACAGATAATATTTACCTTGATTTGGACAAGAAAGGCATTAAATCACAGAAAGTTATCCAGTTCAAGAGAAAAGTGGGCGAGGCCTATCGGCACCTCCCACTTTTTCTCATAATACTCATAGAATCCGAAAATAACCGACAAATCTACTCTATCACCAGCATATGCGATGTCCCGGTGAAAATAGAAAGGTTCCGTGGAGGGAACAGTCCAACTCGATGTTTCAAATGCCAAAACTTTGGTCACACTCAAAGAAATTGCTGTTCTCCTCCCAGATGTGTTAAATGTGCTGCGGGTCACCGATCCTATTTGTGCCATAAGGACATCAACATACCTCCAAAATGCTGTAACTGTGGGGAAGAACACACTGCTAACTACACGGGATGCAGCTTCCGTCCCCCTAGGAGGGGCCATCGTGTCACTCCAGCTATAGTTCCCACTTCAAAAGCAGGCAAAGCTCATAGACTGGTCTCAATTTTAAAAGAACTACAAGAACTATTAAAAGACAGATAAGTTTTCCAACTACTGCAAACAGACTTGTTTTCACTCAACATAGAACTCTATTCTACTGAACTTATGAACTGGTAAATTCAACACTAAATTTAATACTGCTTATTGCCACGTTAGATAAGGAAACTAACTAGATAAGGAAGCTAGATAAGGAAACCACTAAGAAAATGCAAAACTTATGCTAAAACTTCATGATTTTGTTTCATTTCACATTTGTCTTACAAATCACGTAATTCTAACTCAATTCAATGCTAAAATGTCAATTGTATTTGTATATATCTTGATTCTATTCATATCTATATCACAACTTATGACTGCATCAAATTTAAACTCCATTCAATGCTAAAATTTCAATTGTACTTGTTTATATTTTAAATTAATTCACTTTTAAAACACAACTTATGATTGTATCAAATTTAATCCCATTCAATACTTCAATATCAATTGTGCTTTTTATATTCATGAAAATGTCTGATTATTTTATAAATCATGACTCATATTAAATATCAATTCATGTTTAATTTATCAAGCAAATTTGCTTGATCTTCTGTTCTGCTACCTTAATGCTGCATAATTCAAAATGTTTTTAATTCAACTTGTAAATACTTTATGATGGATGGGTTAGGGGCCGCTGCGCGGCCCAGGCACCCAATTTTGGATTAATAAAGTAAAGTAAAGTAAAGTTATAATATGATGAACCTTTTATAAAACAAGCAAAATCTGTCTAATATTTGCAAATTTAGTTAGTAGTTATTTACCGTTTGGCCAGACGGGCAAGCCACGTGTTAATGCACATTTACTTGCGTCGTATTAAAATTTTAACAATTTCTATAATCTTCTTTCCTTTATTATTAACCGATATATTAAACCGATATATTAAACCGAAAAATATTAAACCGATATAAATTTCTAATTAATTTCATTCATTGCTCGATTGATTCTTCAGTTCATAGTTTACATAGCAAAAGAATTATGAAAATTTTACGAAAGGGTTTAAAACATCCGTGTGGTTCAACTTGTTCAAAAAATTTTTTGCTAATGGACATTAAAAAAATTGAGGTTCCTCACTTCTTGCCATGCTTCAAACAACAAGAAAGCATGAAATTAAAGCACAACAACCGAAATTATGGCATTCGATGGTGAGACTAATAATAGATAAATCGGTTGAGGGATAACACTCAAATAGTAACTCTTTCATATTTATTATTGATTGTTTTTAATAGTATTAGTTTAATTTATGTTTCGCGATTTGAATAAACGAATGAAACTAGAAATATCTTATGATTGGCGATTATATTTCGATTTGCAAACGCAACATCGGTGGAGTGATACATTTGAAATTTATGTCAAATTTTTTTTTGTCAATTTCAATTTTAAAGAGCTTGTTATTGTTTACACCATCTATGCTGTTTATGCTGCCTACGTGTTAACGAGCAAGTTTCTTAGACAAATGTTAGTAAAACGCAAAATCCGAAAATTAGTAACTTTTTTAAATTGATAGGTGTGATGGGGTAGTAAAATTTAATATCATGCTGCCATCTGCCATAAAATGCTGCCATGCTGTCTTAAAATTTCATGCCATCTAGCAATTGCTGAACTGAAACATTTATTTCTCAACGCTGTTCTAATCAGTGCAAGTAAGGAATCGGAATTGTAACAAAGTGTGACGCTTTTAAACATTTCCTCATTTTGTTACATAAAACATTCATTTTCACGTTTAGCCTATACATACTATGCTACAGGTAAAATTGACTATGTGTCTATAAAATTACAATAAATCATAATATTTATCCCGTCTTCTGAATTTATATCAGTTTTTGAATTTTGAATCTTTTTGAACTCCGATGTTTGTTGTTGACGTGTGCCTGTTTAGGCAGAGGGGGTGCGATTGTTCTTGTTTTCCAGTGGCGCCATCTATGGACAAGAATTCGACTTCTGCCACACCACGCGTCACACCCATTTATAGGGCGGACCCATTCGTACATCCATTCATTCATCCACAAATCGTAATTTTGACCTGAATCAGAGAACGATCGATTTGCAATCCAGTACCCCCACAGGTATTTTGCACTCCGATGTCACCTCTGAGTAGATATTGTTCCTTACTTACTTCAGGAAAATTTCTGTTGATGGAACGAATCGCTCTCCTGCTTCAATATTTATTAAAACTTAAATATAGCTCTAAATTATTTAATTTCCTGCGCAATATAATAAATATTATTGAAACAAAAATATAGAATGCCTACGAAAACCGATTCATTACTGTTTAAACAATACACAGGGGAGATGAACAAACCTTATGTAAACACTTCTATCTGTGTAAACGATCTTTCTTTTAGCACTAAATGTCATGGAAGATTTTGCATGGCATAACAGATGACACAATTTGCTTGAAGCTGTATAGAAATTGTGTCCTTCATACCCATGCAAAAATTGAATCTAAGTTATTAATTTATTTAATGATTGATCATCAGGAACTTTGTAAACGTGGTCGAAGATTTTGTTAATGATATAAAAATGCTTTTAAAATTATAGTGTTATTAAAATTTGTAACAGGATTTTAACTTTCTACACTAATTTTGGTAGATCTAAAATAGGGGTTTCCAACTTACATGAGGCCTGGGGACGCAATTAAAAAACCAGTCAAATAGCGGGCCGCAACTTTATCAAAATTTTATATAGGACTCTTTTATGTTTGAAGGAACTAAAGATTACTGTCAGATTTTTATCAAGTTGTACAAAACTAACGTATTGAATTACAAATTAAAATAAGAAGTAGATTTTTAAGCAACACACAGGATTAATTTTGTATTTGAATAAATATTTTTTTGGATGCAAAACCTGAGAAATAAATTTTTTTGCACCGTTGGTATGTTAAATTTCACAGAAACGAAGAAATTAGGTTCTTTTTAAACAAAAGAAAAGTATTTTAAACTCATTTAGATTTTTAACGAAAACTGTCCGCAAAAATAACAGCTAATATATTTTAGTTCGTGGGCTACAAAAAAAGGCTTCGCGGGCCGCCAGTTGGTAACCACTGATATAAAATTTGTATCAGTAAATATAATATCATTTCTAAAAGCTTCAAGCTTGATTTTTCAAACTATTCCAGCAGTTTTACCTCGTAAAATCTTCCAGAACATTTGCTGCTAACGAAAATATTGTTTACATAGAGTTAGTATAGAAGTATTTCCATATTTTTGTCCAATTCCTGTACCTTATTCACAATGGTTTTTTTTTAAATTTCAGACACATCAAAGAAGATCTTCAAGAGTTTTACAATAAAGATTTCGCTGGAGAATTAGACGAGCTTGAAATGGAAATCTATTATTTTCAGTAAGTTGCAACAGCCAAATTTTTCTTCAATTTTAGAAGAAAAAAAAATATATAATTCTCAAAATTTAAATTTTTTAATTTTTTTTTTTACCTGTACAAAACGAGGATAAAGAAGTCCAAATATTTATTACCTGCTCTTGTTCTTTTAAGGAAACTTTTTCTTAGATGTATAAAGTAGCAGAAAAAATTGTACTTTACAAATTCATTTTTGATTTGATAAATTTGTTTTAAAATGATTTTAACCATCGCTATATCTAATTGACTTCACTATATCCAAACAGTTTTAAAAAATATATTTAAGAGCTGACAAACATACTGGGAAGTTTTTAAGTGCTGGCAAACTTAAGTAAATTAAGCTTGCTTCAGGTTTTAAAGTGAGACGGAAGAGAAAAAAAAAATTAGTAGTCATACTATTTCATTCATAACCAGTTTTCTAAAGGTGTAAATCTATTCTTAAATGCAAATTAACTGTATTTCTGAAGTAAGAAACAAGGTTGCCAACTGCTCTGATTTCTGCAAAACTTTTAGTATGTTGGAAGGGGCTGGGATAACCTGGTTGGTCAGGCACTGGGCCCATGTCCAAAAGGTCGAGGGTTCGATCCCCGCCGGCCGAAGACTCCCTGTGTAGTCAATAGTGACTGATGCAAGTTAAATCTGTCGAGTCACTTAAGTCCTTCTTGTTCCCATAACAAATCATACCTTTGGGGTTACCGATCTAGAAGTTTCCTTGTCTTATGGATTGGGTTCAAAATTACAAGGCTACGTAGTTGAACATCAGTAGTCGTAAACCCAAAATTGGGTCAGCTGTTCAATGAGGAATATAAAATAAATTGGTAGTGATGGATCAGGAGATAGAGCGTTCACCTTCTAATGTTCAACATGCCTATGTTCGCCTTTTAGCCGGGTTCGAATCCCAGCCATGGCTGACCCGAACTCCACACCCGGCTCACACCGACCACAGTGCTGACGTAAAATATCCTCAGTAGTAGACGGATCATGAGTTATAGTCCCCTAAATTCAGGCTAACTGCAGGAGGTTTTCGTAGTTTTTCTCTCCATGTAACGCAAATGCTGGTTATTTCCCTCGATAAAGTCCTCCACGAAATCAAATTTCTCCCAACACTTGATCCATGAGTTCCCTTGTCTTCTGGATTTGGTTCAAAATTACAAGGCTACGGACTTAGACGTCAGTAGTCGTAAATCCAAAATATAAACGAAACGAAATTTCAACGAGTTAAACGAAATTCATAAATTTTTAATGACATGACTCTACTTTTCACATATAATAAAATACTTTGCAGGACGTGAAGTAATAATATATATCTTTCTTCTTATTTTGCTGGAGAATAGATTTGATTTTTTTTTTCACTTCTACGTCCAAGAGTAGATGATAACAAAATAGTCACTTTCCAGAAAAATTCAAAAAATTCGTTGAAAAATTCCAGGAAACAAAATGTTTTAACTAATTA
The DNA here is from genome assembly GCF_982258835.1 of Parasteatoda tepidariorum. Lineage (NCBI taxonomy): Eukaryota > Metazoa > Arthropoda > Arachnida > Araneae > Theridiidae > Parasteatoda > Parasteatoda tepidariorum. The sequence goes on from NC_141759.1 coordinate 37,883,190, forward strand.
CAATCGACAAATATTACGAAATTAAATATCTATGAAATAATATATCAACTGACCAACTGAATTCCTAAAATTGACGTGAAATTAAAGCCTATAAAATGTATGATATTATCGTAAAATATTTGTCCCCACTTTTTAAACTTTTCCAGATTGTGACCACCCTGGATAATAAATCACCTAAGTAAGTAACTGTTGAGATGTAATTAAAATAACACTGTTTGTATGACGGAAAAAATATAAAACTAAACACCGTTGCAAGTTGAGGAAAGACCACATGCGGTGTACAGGGCCCGACTTAGCCTAATTGGGTCCCGGGACAACAACTTCTTTCGGGGCCCCCTCGGCTTCACTACTTCAGTAATTAAGAACCGAACTTTATGGAGAAATTTAAATTTTTCACCTCATTATACATATATAACAAGAAAATTGACAAGAACCTAAAATAGCTATGAAGTCCCCCATATCGTTTTATCTATTTTATTGTTTTTCTGACAATTCTACGTCCATCATGTGAAGAAAGTTTCCGAAATGCAGTTTTCTGATTGTTAACTTTGTCATCTAGCTGCTAAAAATTTATATCCTTGCTGACATTAGGGCGGAATTCAGCTAAATTTTCGCAATTACTCTAGCTCAATTAAGCCCATCAGAAGTTCGTATTTTTATAAACATATCGCATTTTGCGATAGGTAAAAATGCAGGCTTTTGATTGGCCAAATTTATCCATCGTAATTGCGAAAATTTAGCCAAATTCCGCCATAGAAAGCCCTGGATTTACGAAATATGGATTTTTTGTGTTCATACGATTGATCAATGAAGAAGCTAACATAAAGCAGGCGGATTTTATTTTGCACTGATATTTTGTTTAAAAAATTTCAGCGAAAAAGGAAGCGTAAAATAAAATTTCTATTCGATTTGGAGGCCCCCTGTGATATGGGGGACAGGGGGCAACTGCCCCGTATGCCCCTGCCTTAGTTAGGCTCTGGCGATATAGCATTTAAGTAATCATCCGCGATTGCATATAGTTCCGTTTCACTTCGTTATCAAATTATACAAACCTGCTTTCAAAAATAATATAAAAGCTTTTAAAGGTTAAACACGTCAGACAGGAATTCAATTCATGCTACCTTTTAATCGTAGAATTATTTAAAAAAAAGTTTATAGTTTCGTGGTCATACCAGAATCCCAAACTTGGCGACATAAAAGGAGAACATTTGTTCTTGAAAAAGAAACAACTATATGACGTTACAAGAGCATTTTATTTGATTGGACCACTAAAAATGGCACCGTTTATGCTGTCATGACCTTTATCAAGCCTGATCATGCCCCTAATAAATCAAGTGCGAGATAAAGAATTTTTATATTTGTTTCGCTGTAGGAGAAAATCGTCTGCAAGAAGCAATATTTATTATTCTTTCATCAGTTTCTTTAAATGAGAGTTGGCGATGTCGATAACGCTGGGAGCAGCTTGGCATTCATTTGGCGTTGCCTTATATGCAAACAGGTTCGGTCAATAAGGGCAAAGGTTTTTTCTTAACTTGCAACATAGTATACCCCTGTGCAAAAGAAAAATCAACGTATGAGACAAAAAAATTAAGATTGAGATTTATATTATATATGGCATCTCTGTATGATAAACATGTTGCAAAATCATTTTTTTTTCTTCAAAAATAAATTTTGCTTCATAAGTTTTCTGAAATTCTATTTTAGCTTTCATAGCGTTAGCAATCGAAAGAAAAAAGTTGTCAAGCTACTTTTCTCGGAATCTATCGAGAAGCACTTACGTTGTTATTTCAATTGCACTGAGTAGTGAAATAATTTTTTTCCACCTATCTTGTTCTTGAGCGAAACAAACGACCGCGATTACCAAGATTTATAACAAGTTATTTTCCTTCGAAGGAAACTGCCATGTAAGTACATTATAACTTTTAATCTGGTCTGATAGTTAATACTTTCAATTTCATACCAACACAAAATTAGGCCAATGATGTAAAAGAGATTTTGCATAGCATGTATCTTACATAAACGATATCGCTTACCTTATTTTCTAACCCAGTTGTCGGGTAACTCTAGTTCGATATATATGTATATATATATATATATATATATATATATATATATATATATATATATATATATATATATATATATATATATATATATATATATATATATATATATATATATATATATATATATATATATACAGGGTTATTCATAATTCCCTCCGGGGTTTCGAAGCGTTATAGTAAAAAAAAGAAGACGAATATGAAAAAAAGAAACATGTGAAATTATTCCGAAGCTATTTAAGTTTTACTTACATACATAACAGGTGTTCTATGTGCGAACCCTTGGTCACACGGCATACATCAATGCGATAGTCCAGTTCCTGCCCGGAGGGAATTATGAATAATATCTATCTATCTATACATATATATATATATATATATATATATATATATATATATATATATATATATATATATATATATATATAATCTCTCTCTCTCTCTCTCTGTATATATATATATATATATATATATAGAGAGAGAGAGAGAGAGAGAGTGAGAGAGAGAAGTTTTTGGAGCTCAAATGGCTCAAGCGGGAAACCTTAACGCTATGCAAAATCTCCCTATTGCCCCTCATATTTAAGTTTTTAACCTTTTCCAGGCTCCATGATTTAAACGGAGATAAAAAATTAGATGGTTTGGAGTTGCTTGCAGCCATGAATCATATAATGGACAGAACACAGGCTGCACACGAATCGTTTTCTAAAGAAGACCTTGAGAAACATCCCAACGTTCGACAATCCCTCCAGACTTGGTGGAATGATAAGTTCGAAGAAGATTCTAGTAAGTGATTTATCTTACAAGGGGATCTCACTAATTCTTATTCACAGGGTAACGCCACCAAGCTACCCTCCTAGAATTCGATGAAAATTTTACAGGTATTCGAAGATTGATAAAAAAAAATCCTTAGCCTAAAAATTAGCTGCCAAATTAACTCTGTAAAGCTATATATAAAAAAAAATAATTGGCATTTTTTAATTCCAACGGCAATTTTGCGTGACAAGAATACAAAGAAAAACATCGATTTCCGAAATCAAGTTATGTTTTTATAAAGTTAGTTTAAATTTGTTGGAGAGTTATTTTGCATTCGAAACTATATGGAATCTTATTTAATTATACATTTAGCTTTTCGTAGTGCATTTTGTGTTATTCTTTAACCCTTTGACGCAAATGGGACACCGGCTTCCCTTTTACAGATGTTTTTCATGACACTCTAATGCCAAGCAAAAATATTTTTTGGTATTTTTCAATAACGAAAAGCAGTATAATAGTTACTAAAGAATCTCTTAATTATATATGTGTACTAAAATATAAAATCCAAATGAAGTAGTTAGAAAAAAATATTACGTATTCATGTTTAAAAATGTATCAATAATTAATTTTCTAAATTAAGGAAGTTTCAATGAGGAATAACTCTGTTTCTTAGATCTAAATAGCTGCAAATAAGGGCAAGTTTGAAAAATTATTGATTGAAAGTGAGCCCTATTACGAAAATTTTACATTTTTTGCAGAAGAAAGACACCGGCGTTTCAGGCTGTATTTCATAACCATAAATTATTAAAGTACTAGATATAATAATTTTTACTTGTTTTCACCTACATTAATATAAAATAATAAAATAAGTATGAAAAATATTTTTAATAGAACTTCTGCGTTAAAGGGCTAAAAGAAGTTAAACGAATTAGCAAGAGGCTGTAATTTTTTTGCATTGTTTCATACTTAATAGTCGTAAGTCAGTCTTACTATTTTTTTTATGATTAGTTGACGAAATTAGCTAGACGCCTTTTTTTTTACATTGAAAAGTTTTGTTAGTGGAATTACTTAATTTTCAAAACTCGATTTTTTAAAAAATCTTTTTAATAATTAGTGGTTTTACAATAATGATATATGTCATAACAGATAAATATTTTAAACATGGTGTGAATGTTTTATAATGAAATTTCTATTCAGTATTTTTAGTTTTCAAAAATAAGAAAATCGTCAAATTTTAATAACTGTTTGATTTTGGTAACTATGACCCCACACACCTATAAAAATTTCATTGTTATTCTATGGATCTAACGTGAGAACGCTTCCTTGTAAGCAAATTGGATGACATTTTGTTAACGGATGCTCAACAAATCACTGAAAATTTTGATTTTGCGTTATTAACACGTTCATGCCGGGAAAAGTGAAAATACTGGTACGGGAAAAGAGAAAATACTGGTAGAAGAACTATTTCAATATTAGATAATATTCGGGAGGAGTTAATCTATTTTTAACAATTCACTGTAAGGAAATTTAACGCAACGAAGAAGCAATTCAATATAAAAATTGCATCTGTTAAAAACAATTGGTAGTTATAGATTTTTATTATTCCCGAAAAAAAACTAAAAAATTAAATTTATTGTTACCAGTTTTTACTCCGGTGGGCTGCCAAGATGAGACAATCTAGCGTGACCCACCGGTGGGTCACCCCGCGTGAACGCGTTAAATAACTATTTTTTATTTTGTAGAACATTTACTTAACCGGTTAACGCCCGGCGTCATATATTTAGGACAGTTCCTATTTTCAAAGACATTCATTGTGGTGGGAAACTTTTTCAGTATTTTCATTTATCTGGGTGAATTAAAGGATTCTCAGATACCACAATGATTTAGTTATTTCTAATTAGATCTAGAATTCGAATGAACAAGTACTTTTTGATCTATCAGAGACTTTTTGATTGTCTTAACAGAAGAAAAACCAAAACCATTTAATTTCGATAATATATTGTACCACTTTTTCCATAAAACCACTTTTTGTTTCATTTCAATTTATAAATTCGGGACAAAACGGGTTAATGCGCATTTTGGATTCTCATCATGCTGTTTATAGAAAAGTTTACTTCAAAGCATAAATTCTTCTATATCAAGCATAAAAAGCAATAAATTTTTTTTCAGTTCGTTTTGAAGTTTTCTTCAGTTTTCGTATAGTTGGAGTAAATTTTTTGGGGCAATTTCGCCTACTTTTGGATAATGTGTGTGGCCCCTTAAAAGTTGACAATTCACCTATTTGTTGGGCATATTTTGAAATTGATTAAAACCATTAATGCCCTGCCACAAAATGTAAACTAAAAATTAAGAGCACCTATACGAAATGAAGTGTCAATACTTATTAATTTTTAATTCTCGGTAATTTTGCCATCATTTTAAAAACCTCACAAAGAACAAGTTGCAAAAAAGTGGGCTTTGCGTAGTTTTTTTTAATCATGTCCATGTAGTGGTGTAGGAAATAACTTAAAATCTAATTTAAAAATAATAAAATAATAATAATAAAATAATCATACATAAAACTTAGTTGCCAATCGAAGAAATTTTCCCAAAAAGTTGGCAGACCTGATGTTTATTCGAAACACCTTCAATTATCATCAGGCAATACAATTAATTTAGATGCGTTGTGCAACTGCTTGTCTCGAAAGTATTTTTCCAGATTTTGACATGGAATTTTTCCTTTGCTAAGATAATAATTTGCACGATCTTCAATGTCTGTTTTCATTTTTACAAGAAATACAAACGTATATTTTAAGGACGATCATTGCAGAGCCCACAGTATCCTAACCAGTTAAGTTCGTTTGACGTGTAAACACGTTGGACCAAATCTCTATTATGGTACGCATGACGCGTATACTCGTGGTTTAAAAGAAAAAATTATCATTAACCATCAAACCTTGAAATTTATATGAAATACAAATACAATATGAATATTATTCGGCGGAATGTTTTATTTATGTTACCATTAGAACTGTTAAATATTTTATACTGTAGGGGGATGAGGAGCCCGAAACTAACTATTGTTAATTGTAAATAACTCATATGTTAAAGCTGTTAATGAAATATTGGAAGTAACAGCCCAGCACCATCACCTCCTACATCAAAAAGCCTCCACACGGTCTTTTATAAGTAGTCCACGCAGACTATTTAAAAAGGGAACCCAAAACCTTTTATAAAAGTAATTGAGAGAAATTCATCATATAAATTTGTGAATTGAATCGGTAGTGGTTGACAAGTGAATAAGGAGAACCAATAATATTCATAAATAAATAAAAAATTTAGTCATATATTTGCTACCACTTTCTTATTTTAACTAGATTTTGTATTAAGTGACTCAATCTGACAGTGGATATCCTTTACAGTGGTCTAATCAAACTACCTATAAAAATACGAGTGGAGACTTTCAGTTATAGGAGGCGTTGCTTAATTTTAATACCGCACCCTGTGAAAGATTTCAAAAATTAGAGTCAGCGCTTAACTAGTTAAACAAGAAAATTACATTTCCATTTTTCATTCTGATAGATAAAGTTAATCGGAATTTAAATTTTTATTTCAGAATATATTGACGAAATTTTGAAAGAAGAAGACCAGGATCAAGATGGATTTCTCACCTATTTGGAATTCGCCATTGGCCGTCAAAAAGAAAGACAGAAAGTTGGAACTTAATTTTTAAACATTGCTAAAACACTTAATCATCAATCAATCTCGAAAATTTTTAGGAATTTAAAACTGTCATCATATGTTATCTTTGAGTCATTGTTTGAATAAACTATATCTTTCCTTATAAGGGTTGTTAAGTGTGCTTGTTTTTGCAACAATTTGCATGCAAAGCCATACTCCTAAATTACTCCGATATTCTCGTCACGCTAAGGTATCTTCTAAATCTTATAATAATTCAATTATATTGGAATGAAAGCATCGAGACTATTGTATATAGCTGTAATCTTAAGCATGTTTATAACCATTTTCTTTCTTCTTTTTTTTTACAAATAAAAGTTTCTTTTTCTTTTATATTTTACAAAGCAATTTTTTTAACCCTTTTGCGCCGACTGTCACAAATACGTGCCAACCTAACACCGTATCAATCAGGGTAAAAAGATAAAACTGGTAACCAAAGTAGTTCTTTAGCAGTTTACTTGTGGGAGAGGTTATAATTGTTTGATTTACTTAATTCACCATTACTGTAGTTCAAAATAAAATTATTTAGTTATACTTTGAACTAACATTGATTATATAGGGGAGAGGGGGGCACATGTGAACATGGTATGTTTTACCAATATGATTTGAAATAAACAATCTCGAAAAATTTTCAAATGATGGCAGTACTAGTCCTACCCGTCTGCAAAACTTTCAGAACAATGAGACATTTTGTTGTTCTATTCTGACAATTTCTTTGTATCAGTTGGTGTTGTGCACATTATAATCACTCGCTTCTTCAAGTGAAAGCATAGTATAAATCAACTAATAAACTGAAATTAACTATTGCAGATCATTATATGAACATTCAGGTAAGTTTATGACAATCATTTTTTTTTTACTCAATTAAAAATTCTTTATTTTTCAAGTTAGGTTTAAGAAGGATGATGGGGCACTTGTGAACAAAACATCTGGGGCAAATGTGAACAATTCACATGTGCCCTATTAAAATTATTATCCTCATGATATTATAAGTTTATAAAATGTGCTTGCATTTAAAATTAGTATTATTTAATTTTCCATAATTAATTTATTGTTTTTTTCATTAAATTTTTTTTATTTTTTATTAAATGGTTGATCGCGCATCACGCATATTAACTGATACACCTGAGAAAGATAGAATTGCTAAAGCTACAAATGAAAAGATAGAAAAAATGAAAAAAAAGCATGAAAGAGTATTAGAGAAGTAAGAAAACAACTCTTGGGGAACATGAAGTTGCGAAAAATCTATCAGAGGAACAGCTGAAAAATTATTTTCGTAATGACAGTACTGTTGTACAATTTAAATTCACATAGTAAGCTACAACCCCTTCAGTATAATGCGTATCTATATCTGTTACATTAAAAATTCTTTTCTTTGAAATATGATGATTGCTTTGTCTTTTTAAACTTGTTCATATGTGCCCCAGGCATTTTCACATGTGCCCCCAATAAGGGCACATGTGAACAATTGAAGTCATTTTTCTGAAATATCATAAAGTAAAGAAATATTTTATTGAAAAATCTCAAAAAATTCCATAAGACAAAAAAAAGACTATTTAAACATATGGACTTCTTTACTGTGAAAAACGTATGATAGTTTTTTTTAAAAAAAGAAGAAATAAAAAAATTTGTTCACATGTGCCCCCCTCTCTCCTATATGATTAAACTAACAGTAATTAAAGTAAAAGCAAAGTAAGTCTGTTAAATTAGCAACGCCTACATTTAAGCTACCGTTTTTTATTTGTACGGATGCTTTTATGAATCACCCGTCCCCAAAAGGTTAAGTCTAACTTTAGCTTTATTTGTACTTGCGTATTATCCCGTCGACCATTTTTGCAAATCTAAAAGTAAATTTAGAAGTATCTCAAACTTAAATATTTCCTAATTTTTTTTCTTTTCTTTTGCAATAAATTATATTTGTGTGTTGTCTATTTCTGCGATCAATTACTACGTAAAAATTAATTTGTAAGATACCGTATTGACTTAGACATGGTGTTAGCGAAAATGATCGATGGAATAATACATAAGTACCGTTTCATGACGTTGTTTAAATTTGTGTTCTGTCCGAACTGCAAATTTAAACAAAGAAATATTCACCCGTTACCGATACTAAATCTTGACGTATCTTTCCACTTTTTAGCAACAATTAATTACTTCCTCAAATCGTCACTCACCAATGGAATAACATACACAAACTATTTCCTTTCCCATTTACGCCATTTTTTTTTTATATTTTGTCATTGCTCACCAATCTGTGAATAACGTCTTTGACACTATCGAAGTAACTTATTACGGAGTCCATCCAGGCGAACCTAGAAAAATGTCGATTTCTGTTGTTACAAATATAGTTATGAGCTCCAGTAGGAAGCGAGATGTTCAGATGAAGAACAAAATTGGGAAACCAGCGAACCCAATCACAGAGATTGGCGAGAAACTGATTGCTTCCATTTCGTTTCCTTTCTTTTTTTTCTTCTTCTTCTCTTCTTTTGGTTCAGCCTTATAGAACGTAGTTATTACGCAAAAGAAACTTTTGGTGTGTCAAGGGTCCATTAGATTCCTCCCTCGCCCCCCTTTTCTTATTTCTAAGGGTGCTTCCTTTAGGTTGCAGGGTCTCTAACAAACTAAAGAACAGACTTGTGTTATCCTGCTTCGAGGCAAGGTTGACAAGTTATTACAAAATAATGCACTTTTGTAAGGCACTTTCTCTAAAAGAAAAAACAAGTAAGAATAAAGGTGGATTTTCTTCGGTAGAGAATAAATATTGAAAAATGGCACCGTATGACTTGAAATATTTTTTCCACACTAATATATATTTTGGTTTCGTTTTGATGAATACACAAAGAATATTTTAATTTTAAATGGTGGATATTTTTTTTTCGTGTTCTAGAGTGAATCTGTGTTAATTTAATGGAATATATTTTTCTGGTTTTGATTATTCTATCTGAGATATATTAATGTAATAATATAATTTAACCCTTTCGGGCCGACTGTCACAAATACATGCCAGCATGAAACCATATCAATCAGGGTAAAAAGACAAAACTGGTAATCAAAGTAATTCTTTAGCAGTTTATTTGTGGGAGGAGTTATAATTGTTTGATATATTTAATTCCCCATTACTTTGTTCAAAATAAAACTATTTAGTTATACTTTGAATTAACGTTGATTATATATATGATTAAACTAACAATAATTAAAGTAAAAGCAAAATATGCCTGTCAAATTAGCAACGACTACATTTAAGTTACCATTTTTTATTCAATTACAACTTGATTCTGATTTTGTACGAATGCTTTTCTGAATCACCCGTCCCCAAGGGGTTAATGGACTGTATGTTCAGATGAGTCTGTGTTTAGTCAGTCTCTATTTAACACGTTCACGCGGGGGAAAGTGAAAATACTGGTGGAAGAACTATTTCAATATTAGATAATATTTGGGAGGAGTTAATCTATTCTCAACAATAACAATTCACTGTAAGGAAATTTATCACGGCGAAGAAGCAATTCATTATAAAAATTGCATCCGTTAAAAGCAATTGATAGTTATGGATTTTTATTATTCACGGAAAAAAACTAAAAAATGAAATTTATTTGTTACCAGTTTTTACTCCGGTGCGCTGCCAAAATGAGAAAATCTAGCGTGACCCACCGGTGGGTCACCCCGGCGTGAACGTGTTAAATATTGTTCTTTGACCCCCCCGCCTCTTCCTGCTCACATCTCCTTCATAATCGAAAAATCTCTATTTTAGGACAACTGTATTTCTATTTAAAGAGAAAATTTTTTGATGTGAAGAATAAAAATAAAAAAATTAACTTTTTTATCGAAACTAGTCGATTTTTTGGGGGGAGAAAATAAGCTTCGTTATAAGAGGAGAGTGTTGTTTCGCTATAAGATATTTAATTAGAGAATTTGTTCAGCTGTAATGATGACATTTTAACAGCTTATTTAAAAAAAATTCAGATGAAATTTACGAAGATATCAGGGTTGCCAACTACTACGCTTTCGGCAAAATATTTTATTGAGTGGTAGACATTTAAAAACTAAAACTGACAGAAGGTTTGGTAATTTTGCCAACAATTTAATAGTTTTACCTCGAGAGAGATAAATAAAAGTGATTTCTTATATAAGATTTCGAATCATTTACAAGTAGTGGTGTAAGAAATAACTTTCAACTCAAATTTCTAAAGGAAAGAGACATACATTAAAGCATAAACATAGCTACCACTAGAAGAATTTTTTTCAAAAAACGTAGAAAGTTGGCACACCTGAGATATTATTTGTGAAAATGAGAATAATAAATGAAGATGTAGACAAAAAAGCCAATGAATCTTCTCTGCAATCTTATAAATAAACAGAAACAGCTGTTGATACAGATATTTATAAGATAAATTATTTCAGTCAATATGGCAGATAGTTTCTTTAATGTGTTTAACTTGAAAAATTTAGTGATTAATACAAAACCACAATTGAAATAATAATAAAAAAAAAAATAAAAATAAAAAATTTAAATTTATTTCATTTTTGTACTATTTTAAATTTGTTATTCTATTATATTCACTTATTAATGTAGTTTATGTGTTTAAAAACTAAATAAATGCCTTTAAATTTTAATTTATAAAATTTTTCACATATTACCTTTGGTACCACTAAAGAATTTATTTCTGAAAATACGGTAGTTCCGTATACCGTACTCAGTAACATAAGCTAATTGAATCAATATTCCTTCAAACCTTTCAGAATTCTAAGAGAGGTAGTAAATTTACATTGTAGTTAATAGAAATTACTTACTTTGTTATACCAATTTAATACTTCGAGATTCAGTGGGACAGAATTTTCGTACAAATAGGCTTTATTTGTAACCTTTTCGGGCTGAGTGTTTCGTATACTTGCCAGCATAGATCATTCTCAATTAGACTAAAGAGATAAAACTGGTAGTCAAACTTCATTACCTATTTATTTGTGGTAGGGGTAATAGTGGTGATGAACTAATGATGGTGAATTAATAATGATTTATTTAATTCCCCACCATTTAGTTAAAATAAAAGTTAAACTTAGAACGTTATTTAGTTAACCCTTTTGAAGGCCGTGGTAAGTATACTTACTACTACGTTTTACCACTTTTAATTTAGGTTTCCATTTTTCAATAGCTTCAGCTTTCTTGAAGTGAGTTTGAATAAAATTGGTAACCATTTGTCACTTTTAAAAAACGTATAAAAGTTATAAAATGCATAATTCCTTTTGAAGTTTGTAGCATTTAAGGAATTTATTTTATAAATAAAGAAAAATAAAAGTCAGTAAGTTCCTAATAGGTCATGTTAAATATATTTACCACCAAAAAAATGACATTTTTATAAACTAAATGAGTTTTTTTATATCAATTACTGTTCTTAAAACAATTTCAGTTCCAAAAATACTTTAATTTACCTTTACTAGAAATAAAGGGCCCGTTAAAGGATTAAACTTAGAAAGTAATTTGAAGTGAAAACAAAATTATACTGTCTAAATGGCTATGTTAACATTAAAGCTATCATTTTTTATCTCTTTTTTTCTGTTCTGAATCTGTACAAATGCATTGATGACTCGTTCGTCCTGATGGAGATTTTGCAATCCAGCGGCCTCTAAGGACTAGCTCTCCGTTTCGGCAGTTTCTTAAGTAAAAGAAATTTTAATTCTTGACTTTTCTTTAGTTCAGGCAACAAATTTGATTGAATTAATAGCATACCCTCCAACTGATGAAGATTTTGAAAATAATTCTTTCTAGTGGTAGCGAACCAAAGTAGAAATTTTTAAAGCAAATGGATCTCTCATAAAACTTTTATCAGAACTTAAGAATCTAGCCATATGGCCTGCACTTTTATTAGTAATAGTGGACAAGTTACGCTAAAATTATTTTTTTTTAAATATTAAGACATTAATTTTGCTACCGTCTGAAAAGAAGATTTCTGAAACTACGGAAATTCCGTAGCAGTTGGAGGGTATGTAAAAGCTTGTATTCGAAATTATACGGACCAACTACGACCGAGAGAAAAAGCTCCAAAAAAAAATAAAATAAATAAATAAATAAATAATAAAAAAAAGAGATCGAGTAGTTAAAAGCCTCTGGATTGTAAATTAGCGTCCCGATCTGGTTAAAAGTAATTTGTACCTCCAGATTATTGCAAATGTGCAAATCAAACGCTGTACTTCAGTAAGAACGTGCCGTAAGTTGATCCTCTAATTACCTAATTACTCTTCGATTTCAAAATTTTGTAATCTGGCTTTTTTTTTTTTTTTTAGAAGTTCAATAATTAATAATTCTCGAAAACTAATTATCGATTTTTAATTTTTTTTTTATTTCATCACATTTTCTGTTTATTTTTTTTTCTTCTTTTTTTTACACATCTTCGTAATTTTAAGTTTCTGAACTTGGAAAGATTAAAAGATTTGAATTATATTTTATGTTCTAAATTATGCATAAAAAATTGTAAAAGAAAAAAGAAGAGGAAGAAAATTTCTGCAGTTTTTAATATGTTTCTCCACATGTAGCAAATAAACATTAACTTTTTGGACCACATTTAGATAATACAGTATCAATTTAAGCTAAATTTTAAAACGTTTAAACTGCAAGATATTTTAATTACGAATATGAAAAAGTGGGTATAAGTATTAGGAACTAAACACTTTTTTTCAGTTGTTTGAAATTAAATTGCATTCAACGTTTAATAAATAATATTTTAATTGAAGTTTTTATTAAAAAAAAAAACTGCATTTTAATGAAAAGAATAAAATTTCAATTTTCATATAAGCCAGTAAATTTCTTTTCCATCCCATTTTTTTATTTTTTTTATTTCCTTTTTATTTGTTGAAAAAAAATTATAACTTTGTTGGTTTGGTTTGTGTTTTTCATTAACTTGTTTAAATCGGAACCAGAAAAAGTATTTGTATGAAAAAGTATTTTATTTGTACTAATTCAGACAATTGTTAATACAGTTGTAAAAATGCGTCAAGTTTGTTATTAAATAAAAAATTTCGTATGACTCTAAAAATCGTTGGGAGTTCCGAAATATAGTTTGTCTTTTACTCACTTAAGCATAGATGTCGCCACCAGTGAAAGATACTTTTGTTTTGCAATCATGTTACTGCTGAAACGAAATTGCCTTTTTCAAACTTTTCAAGGACACTAAAACAAACAGACCTGTCTTAAATACCTCTTAATAGTGCATTTGCTTCAAAGTTAAGGAAAAAGAGATAAAAAATATTTTATTTATTAATAAAGTATTTAAAAATCTTCCATAAGAAACAAATATATTTCCTAAAGATTAATTATGTGCTGGACAAAAATCTGGAATTACCCTTGATATGAACCAAAAATTTCTCTTTTCTTCGAGAAATCCCTATTCTTCCCTACAAAAAATTCCCCTATTTCATCGTTTCTTTTTTTTTAAAAAAATAACCAAATTTATACCACAAATAACTTGAAATGTACTTTATCACAGAACCAACATTTCTTTAACTTATCAGTAAACATTTATTTCTCTTCTTCAGTCACACATTCAGTTTAAAAACTATTTTTTTTCTTCTAAACTCTTATAAAATTCAAATAAATGAAAATGTTAATAAAATATATTCAATGCATTCAGATTTTCTATAAAGATATATCAGAAATAGATATATATTTACAAAATATTTGAGATATATATTAATTAGTTTAATTGTGCTCGCGTGCGGGACAAGAATCTGAAATTTCCCTCGAAAAAATCCCTTTTTTCTTAGAGAATTATCTATTCTTTCCCAGGGAAAATCCCTCTACTTCTTTTTGGAAATAAATTATTGTTTAAGAACAATTTGTTAAAGGAAAAAATCTAACAAAAATATACAACATAAAAGTATCATAAAATTGAGTTGTAATTTATAGAATCTTAGTGTATGAATTTCTATTACAATAGAATTATGAATTTCTATTACAATAGAATTATGAATTTCTATTACAATAGAATTATGAATTTCTATTACAATAGAATTATGAATTTCTATTACAATAGAATTACAATAGAATTTCTATTACAATAGAATCATTATGTTAATTTGACTGTCTAAGTATAAAATGTATAGCAAGCAGTAAGACAACGCAAAAATAAAAAATAAATATCTTAAGGAGTTATTATTATTTATTTTTTTTAATGTGGAGAGTTGTTAAAATTTTTCGTAGATGTGAGAGCTTTGAAGAGAAAGACAATTTCTAATGTGATATTGAGGGTTTTATGCGAAATAATAATAAACAGCTTTTTATGTTTATGTGTTTGTGTACCATGAAAAGATAAAAATAAAATATGGTTGTGAAATCAGGCAAAAAAAAGATGCAAAATATTTGCAGAAAAAAATATCAGAATTTTGGTTTGATATACTCCTGATCGAACTTTTTGAAAGTCAAGTGAGAGAAATAATATAACTGAGTTTTCCTCATTTAATTTTTCCTCATTTTAATTTTTTAATTTTGATTTTCTATTTTTTAAAAAAAACAAAAATCACTAAATTTACAAAGCTCTTCTAATGACTACATTGTAAACAAAAAGCTTAAAAAATTTTTATAATGATAAAATTTTTCATCAATTGAATTACTTCAAGAATTATAAAACAATCAAATTTCTAGCGCTTCTAGGATTATTTTAGCCAAAATCAATCACCATCTTGACCAAATATCATCTATGTTTAATAGTTGGGTTCGAATATGAAGAGAATTACCTAAATGATGACCAATTTATTCCATCCTTCACAGTTCATAACATTGAAGTCGAAAATTGTGGTTAACCATCAGTAGTTGGAAAAAATTATAGAAACGCTTCTATACTAACTGTAAGTAAATAATATTTCCCTCAGCAGCAAATGTTTTGGAAGGCAATGGAACAGCTTTTGAAGGAAAAAGAAATTTGATCATTGTTTCATAAAATTAAAATACTCCGAGACATAATTTATTTTAAATTAAAAGTCAGAATCATGTTTTTAAATGTTCTCCATATTTTTTCTCTTCCCCGTTTACTTTATAAGTGAAGAGTTCTAAGAAAGAAAATTGTTAATTCTGTCTACATTAAATAAAATAAATTATTTGAGTGTAACAAGAATTTTAAAGTATTCAATAAAAAGACTAACTGGTAAGATTGTCTTAAATTTAAATTTAGTTATATTGCAGCAAGTATTATTAATGTAAAAAAAAGATTAAAATTCATGTTCCTAAAAAAAAAAAGCGTTTACTAAAAGCAAAAGTATTTTAAAACAAAAGTTTAACTACGCATACACATTAAATTGCCCCAAGTCGCAATCTTTGTTAAATAACTGGGTCCAAATATAAAGAGAATTACCTAAATGGAGACCAATTTATTTCATTCTTCACAGCTCATAACATTGTAGTCGAAAATTGTGGTTCATCATCAGTGGTTGGAAAAAATTATAGCAAAGCTTCTATACTAACTGTGACACATTAGTATAGATGCTTTAACTGTAACCAACTGTAACTGTAACTACGCATACACATTAAATTGCCCCAAGTCGCCATCTATGTTTAATAGCTGGGTTCGAATGTAAAGAGA
The DNA here is from genome assembly GCF_982258835.1 of Parasteatoda tepidariorum. Taxonomy (NCBI): domain Eukaryota; kingdom Metazoa; phylum Arthropoda; class Arachnida; order Araneae; family Theridiidae; genus Parasteatoda; species Parasteatoda tepidariorum. The sequence goes on from NC_141759.1 coordinate 37,899,286, forward strand.
ATTACCTAAATGAAAACCAATTTATTCCATTCTTCACAGCTCATAACATTGTAGTCGAAAATTGTGGTTCATCATCAGTGGTTGGAAAAAATTATAGCAAAGCTTCTATACTAACTGTGACACATTAGTATAGATGCTTTAACTGTAACCAACTGTAACTGTAACTACGCATACACATTAAATTGCCCCAAGTCGCCATCTATGTTTAATAGCTGGGTTCGAATGTAAAGAGAATTACCTAAATGAAAACCAATTTATTCCATTCTTCACAGCTCATAACATTGTAGTCGAAAATTGTGGTTCATCATCAGTGGTTGGAAAAAATTATAGCAAAGCTTCTATACTAACTGTGACACATTAGTATAGATGCTTTAACTGTAACCAACTGTAACTGTAACTACGCATACACATTAAATTGCCCCAAGTCGCCATCTATGTTTAATAGCTGGGTTCGAATGTAAAGAGAATTACCTAAATGAAAACCAATTTATTCCATTCTTCACAGCTCATAACATTGTAGTCGAAAATTGTGGTTCATCATCAGTGGTTGGAAAAAATTATAGCAAAGCTTCTATACTAACTGTGACACATTAGTATAGATGCTTTAACTGTAACCAACTGTAACTGTAACTACGCATACACATTAAATTGCCCCAAGTCGCCATCTATGTTTAATAGCTGGGTTCGAATGTAAAGAGAATTACCTAAATGAAAACCAATTTATTCCATTCTTCACAGCTCATAACATTGTAGTCGAAAATTGTGGTTCATCATCAGTGGTTGGAAAAAATTATAGCAAAGCTTCTATACTAACTGTGACACATTAGTATAGATGCTTTAACTGTAACCAACTGTAACTGTAACTACGCATACACAATTAATTGCCCCAAGTCGCCATCTATGTTTAATAGCTGGGTTCGAATGTAAAGAGAATTACCTAAATGAAAACCAATTTATTCCATTCTTCACAGCTCATAACATTGTAGTCGAAAATTGTGGTTCATCATCAGTGGTTGGAAAAAATTATAGCAAAGCTTCTATACTAACTGTGACACATTAGTATAGATGCTTTAACTGTAACCAACTGTAACTGTAACTACACATACACATTAAATTGCCCCAAGTCGCCATCTATGTTTAATAGCTGGGTTCGAATGTAAAGAGAATTACCTAAATGAAAACCAATTTATTCCATTCTTCACAGCTCATAACATTGTAGTCGAAAATTGTGGTTCATCATCAGTGGTTGGAAAAAATTATAGCAAAGCTTCTATACTAACTGTGACACATTAGTATAGATGCTTTAACTGTAACCAACTGTAACTGTAACTACGCATACACAATTAATTGCCCCAAGTCGCCATCTATGTTTAATAGCTGGGTTCGAATGTAAAGAGAATTACCTAAATGAAAACCAATTTATTCCATTCTTCACAGCTCATAACATTGTAGTCGAAAATTGTGGTTCATCATCAGTGGTTGGAAAAAATTATAGCAAAGCTTCTATACTAACTGTGACACATTAGTATAGATGCTTTAACTGTAACCAACTGTAACTGTAACTACGCATACACATTAAATTGCCCCAAGTCGCCATCTATGTTTAATAGCTGGGTTCGAATGTAAAGAGAATTACCTAAATGAAAACCAATTTATTCCATTCTTCACAGCTCATAACATTGTAGTCGAAAATTGTGGTTCATCATCAGTGGTTGGAAAAAATTATAGCAAAGCTTCTATACTAACTGTGACACATTAGTATAGATGCTTTAACTGTAACCAACTGTAACTGTAACTACGCATACACAATTAATTGCCCCAAGTCGCCATCTATGTTTAATAGCTGGGTTCGAATGTAAAGAGAATTACCTAAATGAAAACCAATTTATTCCATTCTTCACAGCTCATAACATTGTAGTCGAAAATTGTGGTTCATCATCAGTGGTTGGAAAAAATTATAGCAAAGCTTCTATACTAACTGTGACACATTAGTATAGATGCTTTAACTGTAACCAACTGTAACTGTAACTACGCATACACATTAAATTGCCCCAAGTCGCCATCTATGTTTAATAGCTGGGTTCGAATGTAAAGAGAATTACCTAAATGAAAACCAATTTATTCCATTCTTCACAGCTCATAACATTGTAGTCGAAAATTGTGGTTCATCATCAGTGGTTGGAAAAAATTATAGCAAAGCTTCTATACTAACTGTAACACATTAGTATAGATGCTTTAACTGTAACCAACTGTAACTGTAACTACGCATACACATTAAATTGCCCCAAGTCGCCATCTATGTTTAATAGCTGGGTTCGAATGTAAAGAGAATTACCTAAATGAAAACCAATTTATTCCATTCTTCACAGCTCATAACATTGTAGTCGAAAATTGTGGTTCATCATCAGTGGTTGGAAAAAATTATAGCAAAGCTTCTATACTAACTGTGACACATTAGTATAGATGCTTTAACTGTAACCAACTGTAACTGTAACTACGCATACACATTAAATTGCCCCAAGTCGCCATCTATGTTTAATAGCTGGGTTCGAATGTAAAGAGAATTACCTAAATGAAAACCAATTTATTCCATTCTTCACAGCTCATAACATTGTAGTCGAAAATTGTGGTTCATCATCAGTGGTTGGAAAAAATTATAGCAAAGCTTCTATACTAACTGTGACACATTAGTATAGATGCTTTAACTGTAACCAACTGTAACTGTAACTACGCATACACATTAAATTGCCCCAAGTCGCCATCTATGTTTAATAGCTGGGTTCGAATGTAAAGAGAATTACCTAAATGAAAACCAATTTATTCCATTCTTCACAGCTCATAACATTGTAGTCGAAAATTGTGGTTCATCATCAGTGGTTGGAAAAAATTATAGCAAAGCTTCTATACTAACTGTGACACATTAGTATAGATGCTTTAACTGTAACCAACTGTAACTGTAACTACGCATACACAATTAATTGCCCCAAGTCGCCATCTATGCTTAATAGCTGGGTTCGAATGTAAAGAGAATTACCTAAATGAAAACCAATTTATTCCATTCTTCACAGCTCATAACATTGTAGTCGAAAATTGTGGTTCATCATCAGTGGTTGGAAAAAATTATAGCAAAGCTTCTATACTAACTGTGACACATTAGTATAGATGCTTTAACTGTAACCAACTGTAACTGTAACTACGCATACACATTAAATTGCCCCAAGTCGCCATCTATGTTTAATAGCTGGGTTCGAATGTAAAGAGAATTACCTAAATGAAAACCAATTTATTCCATTCTTCACAGCTCATAACATTGTAGTCGAAAATTGTGGTTCATCATCAGTGGTTGGAAAAAATTATAGCAAAGCTTCTATACTAACTGTGACACATTAGTATAGATGCTTTAACTGTAACCAACTGTAACTGTAACTACGCATACACAATTAATTGCCCCAAGTCGCCATCTATGTTTAATAGCTGGGTTCGAATGTAAAGAGAATTACCTAAATGAAAACCAATTTATTCCATTCTTCACAGCTCATAACATTGTAGTCGAAAATTGTGGTTCATCATCAGTGGTTGGAAAAAATTATAGCAAAGCTTCTATACTAACTGTGACACATTAGTATAGATGCTTTAACTGTAACCAACTGTAACTGTAACTACGCATACACATTAAATTGCCCCAAGTCGCCATCTATGTTTAATAGCTGGGTTCGAATGTAAAGAGAATTACCTAAATGAAAACCAATTTATTCCATTCTTCACAGCTCATAACATTGTAGTCGAAAATTGTGGTTCATCATCAGTGGTTGGAAAAAATTATAGCAAAGCTTCTATACTAACTGTAACACATTAGTATAGATGCTTTAACTGTAACCAACTGTAACTGTAACTACGCATACACATTAAATTGCCCCAAGTCGCCATCTATGTTTAATAGCTGGGTTCGAATGTAAAGAGAATTACCTAAATGAAAACCAATTTATTCCATTCTTCACAGCTCATAACATTGTAGTCGAAAATTGTGGTTCATCATCAGTGGTTGGAAAAAATTATAGCAAAGCTTCTATACTAACTGTGACACATTAGTATAGATGCTTTAACTGTAACCAACTGTAACTGTAACTACGCATACACATTAAATTGCCCCAAGTCGCCATCTATGTTTAATAGCTGGGTTCGAATGTAAAGAGAATTACCTAAATGAAAACCAATTTATTCCATTCTTCACAGCTCATAACATTGTAGTCGAAAATTGTGGTTCATCATCAGTGGTTGGAAAAAATTATAGCAAAGCTTCTATACTAACTGTGACATATTAGTATAGATGCTTTAACTGTAACCAACTGTAACTGTAACTACGCATACACATTAAATTGCCCCAAGTCGCCACCTATGTTTAATAGCTGGGTTCGAATGGAAAGAGAATTACCTAAATGAAAACCAATTTATTCCATTCTTCACAGCTCATAACATTGTAGTCGAAAATTGTGGTTCATCATCAGTGGTTGGAAAAAATTATAGCAATGCTTCTATACTAACTGTAACACATTAGTATATATGCTGTAACTGTAACCAACTGTAACTGTAACTACGCATACACATTAAATTGCCCCAAGTCGCCATCTATGTTTAATAGCTGGGTCCGAATGTAAAGAGAATTGCCTAAATGAAAACCAATTTATTCCATTCTTCACAGCTCATAACATTGTAGTCGGAAATTGTGGTTCATCATCAGTGGTTGGAAAAAATTATAGCAAAGTTTCTATACTAACTGTAACACATTAGTATAGATGCTGTAACTGTAACTAACTGTAACTGTAACTACGCATGCACATTAAATTGCCCCAAGTCGCCATCTATGTTTAATAGCTGGGTCCGAATGTAAAGAGAATTACCTGAATGAAAACCAATTTATTCCATTCCTCACAGCTCATAACATTGTAGTCGAAAATTGTGGTTCATCATCAGTGGTTGGGAAAAATTATAGCAAAGCTTCTATACTAACTGTAACACATTAGTATAGATGCTGTAACTGTAACTAACTGTAACTGTAACTACGCATACACATTAAATTGCCCCAAGTCGCCATCTATGTTTAATAGCTGGGTCCGAATGTAAAGAGAATTACCTGAATGAAAACCAATTTATTCCATTCCTCACAGCTCATAACATTGTAGTCGAAAATTGTGGTTCATCATCAGTGGTTGGGAAAAATTATAGCAAAGCTTCTATACTAACTGTAACACATTAGTATAGATGCTGTAACTGTAACTAACTGTAACTGTAACTACGCATGCACATTAAATTGCCCCAAGTCGCCATCTATGTTTAATAGCTGGGTCCGAATGTAAAGAGAATTACCTGAATGAAAACCAATTTATTCCATTCCTCACAGCTCATAACATTGTAGTCGAAAATTGTGGTTCATCATCAGTGGTTGGGAAAAATTATAGCAAAGCTTCTATACTAACTGTAACACATTAGTATAGATGCTGTAACTGTAACCAACTGTAACTGTAACTACGCATACACATTAAATTGCCCCAAGTCGCCATCTATGTTTAATAGCTGGGTCCGAATGTAAAGAGAATTACCTGAATGAAAACCAATTTATTCCATTCCTCACAGCTCATAACATTGTAGTCGAAAATTGTGGTTCATCATCAGTGGTTGGGAAAAATTATAGCAAAGCTTCTATACTAACTGTAACACATTAGTATAGATGCTGTAACTGTAACCAACTGTAACTGTAACTACGCATACACATTAAATTGCCCCAAGTCGCCATCTATGTTTAACAGCTGGGTCCGAATATAAAGAGAATTACCTAAATGAAGACCTATTTATTCCATTCTTCCCAGTTCATAACATTGTAGTCGAAAATTGTTGTTCATCATCAGTGGTTGGAAAAAAATTATAGGAACGTTTCTATACTAACTGTAAGAGAATAATATAATAACAATATTAGCAATAGTTTAAAAGCAATATTTCTCTAAGCAGCAATTGTTTTGGAAGGTTACAGCAAAACTGTTGGGACACCTGGAAAGATCATGCTTGAATTTCTTGGAATTCGTATCGATTAAAATGAAGAGAGGAAGCTATTATTATTATTTTTTTTATACATCAAATGCCAAAAAAATTGTTGAAAAATTTATATTATATTTTTTTAACTGTAATAAAAAAAGAAATTTTTTTTAAGCTTCTTTCATTCATTGTTTCGATAAGAATCCAATTTCTTAAAGCTTCTAATATGATTTTACCATGTAAAATCTTCTAGAACATTCGCTGCTTAAACAAAGAGTGTTTCCATATTTTTGTCCAACTCCTGTATGCTGTATCTAGTTTTATTGTGTTAATTAATCAAAAGACTCGATTTCTAAATAATTTTTTTGAAATGCTTCCAGGCATGCCTTAAAAAAATCTTTTCCCTTGAATTAGAAAGTTATAAATGTTATACAATACTTATGTTAACCAAAGAAGTGGTGACCAGCGTGCATCTCACACCTTCATCTATGTTGACCAAAGAGGTGGCTGGGATTTCTTAGCACAGGCGAGTGAAACCATCACCTCCTACATCAAGAAGCCTCCACACGGTCTTTTATAAGTAGTCCGCGCAGACTGTTTAAAAAGTGAACTAGTTGTGCGCATGAACCCAAAACCTTTTATAAAAGTAATTGAGAGAAATTTATCTTATATATTTGAGAATTGAATCTGTAGTGGTTGACTAGTGAATAAGGCAAACCAGTAATACTCTTTAATAAAATAAATTTTTAGTCATATATTTACTACCACCTTCTTATTTTAAATATATACTGTATTAAATGACTTGTTCAGTAAGTGGATATCCTCCTGGTCATAGAAGGTCCGGTGAGTCCGAAAAGTAGATATTCATTGTCATGCTGATGTCATGTGTCACGGATTAGATGCGGTGATGTCACTTTAAGGAAGAGTTTTTCGAAATGATGCCATGCGAAAACGCTGCCGATAACTGATGCTGATCATGCTCTACTGACGTTCTCTTCTCCCTTGCGATGCCGGTTATGCTGAATTGATGCTGATTATCCTGAACGTTACGAGGTGAGTGATACAGATTTTGATCTCGTCAGGTTCCTGAGTCGGGAGAGACAATACTGACAACTGGCCATTTTGATGTCTGGATTTTGAGCCCGCCATTTTGTTTTTTCAAGTCATGCCGTATCATAAAACAGCTCGTGGTGGAAAGGTCTCACTCTCCATTCGTAATTCACCGTCGCATTGCAAAGAATCCACGTCATTAGAAGAAATCATTGCTACCTGTGGGATATCAAAAATATACTTTCCACCAGTTGAACACGAACATATTGACGCTCTCGTAGAGTTTTACAGAGGAGCTGATTGGTTTAGATAAATTACTTAGCAAACTGCTCATTCAAATAAGATCAAGTTACTCTGGAGACTATGAATACTCCTACTTCCTAAAACTGACAAATGCAGCTTATCACGTCAGGTGGAAGAGGAAAAACTTTCAAGCGGAAGAAAACAAGGAGATGAATAAAAACTCCATTCAACTCGAATCAATAATGACTGAAATTAATCCAAGCACTGAAGACATAACCATGGAAAATAAAGATGAAAACCTGAATACAACACCAAATACAGAAACAGACACGGACATCAATATTAACAATAGCACAGAACCACCTGCAAAGAAAAGAAAAAAGAAGAAGAAAAAGCAAAATGCAATCAAAACAATTGAAGATAATTCTACACTCATATCTGCAAACAGCTGTCCTTCTTCTAGCCAACATAATTCAACAGATGACGTCACTATCTTGCCGACAACAAAACCTAAGGAGGATACCGACAAAGTACGGGATCCGCCCAGCAAACCTGAAATAACACTGCAAGCCAGATATATTAATGTTTTGGTCCGGGGCCTGCCTGTGGACTTTGATACAGATGCCATCAATACAGAATTACAGAAAAACAGTATTGAAACCTTTAAAATTGTAAAGTTTAAGAAAAGAATGGGAGAGGCCTGTCGGCTCCTTCCACTTTTTCTCATAATCCTAACATCAACGGCGAATCACCAAAGAATATTCGAAGTCAACAACATACAGCAGATCCCGATCAAAATCGAACGATTTCGAGGAGGTCGAGGACCTATACAATGTTACAACTGCCAAAATTATGGACATACACAAAGCCACTGCAATGCACCTGCAAGGTGTGTAAAATGTGCTGAAAACCACAGGTCACATGAATGCAACAAAGACAGAACTACACCTCCAAAATGCTGTAATTGTTACAAAAGCCACACTGCCAACTATACTGGGTGCGAGACCCGTCCCAACAGAAGGAGCCCTCGAACAACATCATATTCGACGCCTAAACTTGCTCATCGATTAGTGTCATTAATCAAAGAATTACAGGAATTGCTCAAAAATGAAGAAGTGCTCCGTCTTCTGCGGGGGATCATCGGGGAAACATCTCAATCCCAGTGAGTTCTACTTTTATTTTCAAGACTCTCAAGTTAAATTCACTGAACTTTTCACATCAGACTTTTACTTAAGTTAAATTAAATTACATTAAGAATTATTTTCTGATAATATAACCAATTTATGCATACATATATATCAACTTTGCATGTTAAATTCTTTTGAAAATTCTATTGTATTTAATGAGCAATACTTCTCTGATAAAATATATTCACTGCATTTTCTCCAAATATGTTATTTCATCATGTATCAAGGTATGATTTATCTATATTCATCAATTATGCCTTTCATTTTTCACAAATCAATTACTGTACATATCAAATCATGTTTTATCTTTATTTTTAATTTAAGTCTACAATCAATATTTCTAGTGTTAAGTCAATTTGTCATATTAAATTTCATTGTTTTATTATTTCACAAGCAAACGGCTTAATTTTTTTTTATGGTTACCACAATGTATTCGAATGAACTTCAATGTATGTCACAATTAAATATGTGCTAGTTAAAATATAGAAATTTAATTAGTGAAATATGTATCAATTTATGTTATTATTTATTTATGTCAACTTATGTATATATATGTCAAATTATGTTTATATTTATATATATCAACTTAGATTCGATGAATCAGATATTCAAATGTTATATTTACTCAAGCAAAGTGCTTGTTTTTCTATTAGCTACCACATCGACTGCTAAATTCAAAATGTTATTACTATAAATTTTCTGTAAATTTCTAGATTTATGGGATAGGGGCCGCTAAGTGGCCCAGGTGCCCAATTTTTGTAAATAAAGTAAGTAAATAAAGTAAGTAAAGTAAGTGGATATCCTTCACAATGGTCTGATCGGACTACCTATGAAAAACCGCGTTGGTGAAACAGATCAAATGGTGGCTTATTTAAAGTGGTAGCTAAAGTGATTTTTTCCCTCCTTTTAGAAACATTTAATTTGATTTAAAATTATATGAATCACAAATGTATATATAAACAAATTATACTTACTAAATACCAAATCATGATGATCAGACTATAATATGTTTAGGAAATATTTCTACCTGCATTTGTAATTTAGTGTTTAATGAGTTAAAATGCCGAGTGAGGAATAATTATATTAAAATTTATATTGACCTTAACCATTATTTATGAATCATATACTAAAGTTTATTTTTTGTCACTTTAATATAATTTTGATATAGATGATGCAGATTTGATATAAATGTTTTCAAAGAATTTTAAATTTTATTCTATTTTTGTGTACTTTAAAATTTTCGCAAAAGCACTATTCTTGAAATAATATTTTTTTTAGAAACCTACTCGAATTTGTAATTTTTTTTTTTGCAATAAATCTTGCCTTATCTTTAATAAATATACTTACACAAGAAACCAAACATTTATTTCTAAATATTTCACATTTTATTCTCTTTTTATACAAATAACGAAAAAATTATTATTTATATTTTAGTAACTTTTAGTTTTGAAAAAAAAAAAAAAAAAAAAAAGCATTATTTTATGAACACTTAGATAAGAGATATTTTTCTGAGAGAAACATTTTTAAAAATCGAAGTTTTGGAACTAATTAATACAAAGCTAAGTCGGCAAAGTAAAATTTAAAATTGCAATGGTGAATATATCATCCAAATACTCCGAATCCTAAAATCTAAAATATTCTTAAATCCTTTTCTTTGAACTCAACACTAAATCGATTTATAACATTTTCTTCAGATACGGTGGAGTTTAAATTATAAATTTTTTTTTTACTTTTTCCCCAAATTAATAAGCAGTAAGGATAAATCTAAGTTTATCAATGATTTTATTTTCTTTCGGGTAAAAGAAAGGGGAAAAAACTTAAAGAGATTTCCCTAAAGCCAGTAAATAATTAATACAAAAGGTATCAACTTCAGAGCGAGAGAAGATTATAGATTCATCTACTTTGTAAAAAAGTACAATTATAAATCGGATATTATTTTTGGTGAGAAAGAGTTATTTATGAATTATGAATAAGTTTTCAAACATTATTCCGAAATGCTTTTTAAAAAATAAATATTTTAAGCTCTCGTAGTTAAAAGCAAAATATATTCACAAGAAAAATATTTCTTCGAGCGAACGATATTTTTAAAGACGCAGGTAGCGAAAATCATTTTTGGATTGTAACTTTAAATTAAAGAATCACTTTGCAGAGTCTTTTTTCTATTAAATTTTTATTTTTATTTTCTATCGATTCTTGCTTCAATTTACCAAAATAATCATCAAAGTTAGATACAGTGCGCAACATAAAAAACGGAACACCCTGAATAACGCTTGATCTAATAATCGGATTTTCGTGTACCAAGACTCAATCTTCGAAAGCATCACCAGAAATATGCTAATTAATTTGAGCAGATGATATTTTAAATTACGAAATCAGGCACAAAAAAACATACTTTTTGCTCAAAGGATTCGGATTTCTGACTCTCAAAATATGGGAGTAATTGCAATCTGGAAAATATGGTTCCCATAGTTTAATCAAGAGAACTGTCGAAAGTTTGTTGGCAAAATGTCAAACTATATTTTTTCCAATACAGACATTGGTTGCATGTTTTAGAAATTATAAACTTAGCGGCTTCTCTATTTTGGCCACCCTGCTATTTTATATATGACTTATTTTAACCCTTTCAATACGGCGAAAAATCAGCAGGGGTGAAAGCGAGACGGAAAAGAGGAAAGGCTGGTAGTAAAACCATTTCAGTTATAGCTAGTTTTGGGGAGGAGTTTACTTATTCTTTTTTTAAATTTTTCAACAATATCTAGTTTATCTTGGAAAAGAAGCAGTTTTATATATATGCCAGAATTGTAAAAGAAATCTTGATAGTTATAGATATTTCATTTTTTTCGAAAAAAATGCTGGAATGAAATGTTTTACGTACCAGGTTTTTCTCTTTTCCGTCTTGCTATATAAGGGCTTTCACCCATGGACTGGGACAGCACATGTCCCGTCGTGTGCGAAAGGGTTAAGATATTATGTTACAGATCTGCAGCTAAAAGGCTAGTATAGTATATAAAATAAAGTGCTTTCCTTGCGTGCTTTAGAATCTTTACTTTGTATATTAAAATACCGTTTTTGAGACTAAATATATCCTGCAATACTGAAGATTTATACCAATGTCAAGACCTGTGCATTATGTTTCAACAACATAATGCAGCTTGTCATATAACTGGCATTGTAAGAGAATAGTTTTGAGACTTAACTTTGCAGTGTTCGCTCCCTTGATCTCCAAATTTCAAACCTATTGAGTATTTGGAAAACGCAGTAGAAAGAGCATTCTCATATCTAGATTCATAACTTCTCCCTCCTAAAATGGAAAATACTATTCAGATGTCCCAACCAACATCTAAATATCTCTCAGATATCTGATTTACCATTCCTAGACATCTGATCTTCCATCTATAGGTCGATCATCGATTCAGATGAATCAACCTCTCATAGAGTCCATGCAAAAATCAAGTCTGTTTTAAAGGAAGTGTTCATACAAAGTTGAAAAGATGATCAAACAAAAAAAAAAAAAAAAGGATGAGCTCTCATTTAGATCCTTTAAATAGATCTACGTACATTTCCTGAATGGAAATTTTATTATTGTTTTTTTAAGGGCGGGCACTTGGGGGTTGTCACATTGGCCACAGAAAAGCCAGAACTGCTACTCTCTTCTCGTTACCCAGTGGGCACCTGCAGCGAAGCCACGGTGGTGGAGCAGCGTCGCCCACGTCACACAACCACAAACCCGTTTATAGGGCGGGTCACATTCACGCAATCACAAACACAGAGAGAAAGAAACATCCATGCCCTGAGCAGAATTCGAACCTGTGACCAGCGGCTCCGCAGTCAGGCACGCTAACCACTCTGCCACCAAGTCGGCAAATTTTTAAGTAGTTTTTCTAATTTTTAATTAATAATGTTTTATTTGATATCGTTGAAAATCGTGAAAGCAATTTCGGTTAGAAAGTAGTTTTTTCTTTGCTGTTTCATTTCCGCAACTCGCATGCCCATAACTTATTTCTGCAGTTGTGAAAAATCTTTAGCAGTTACGTTGGAACGTTGGAAAGGCGCATATAACAAAGCAAGCAGCGGTGAAGTAACATTAACTGATACGTCCAACATTTCAAAAGTAATAGTTTGAAGGAATAAGATAAGGTGGGGAGGTGCCGGTAATCAGTAAGTTGGCAAATTAAAAATTAGAATGCCATGAAGTAAAAACATAAGCTGAAATACATAATACGAAGAAAAAAATGAATAAATAAGATAATAGAAATTAGTAAAAGAGTAAGAAATAAAAATATTTTCCAAAATTATGTACAAATATTTACAAGTGAATCAATTAAAGCATATCTCCAAAATGATTTTGTCCCGCAGTGGACTGATCGTTAAGACACGGTTCCCAGCAGATCACCGAATTCAAGCATCACTGGCTGTGGTCAGCGTGAGGGTTGGTGACCACTTGGATCAGTCTGCGTAGGAACCGAGGGTGTGCGGTATTCGTCCTCGTTAAACTGTGCTACCGTAAAGTGCTCGACTTCGCGCGCAGGTCGTCGGGCTACCGAAGCGGGGGTGCCATCATCTCCGCAGAGGATCAAAATTGCGATGGCATGTCTACGGATCATCCTCCGGGATGTTTCCCAGACCGTCGCCAATAGCCCATTGTGCAGCTCTAGTCCGACGTAAATTAACAACAACAACAGCAATAACCGAAATGATTTGATTAAAATAATAATAAAGATTAAATCACAATTTAAACTTTAATGTAGATTAAAGTCAATTAATCCAAACGAGTCTGTATCTCTGTCATTGTGATGGCATGATTACCACTCGCTTTTGGGTCATCACCATCACTCGAGAATTACCAATTGATTGATCCTTCAATACCTATCATAAACGTTACTCGCATATCTTCCAACATCTGAGAATTTTGAAAATTATTTTCTTCCGGTGTGCAGAGAACCAAAACAGAAAATTTTGCAACATAAAAGACTTTTATTAAACTTTTATGCAAACTTTAAAAAAAAAAAAAAAACATGATTTGAGATAATCTATAAAATGTCTTTTTGAAATACGAGGGTTGTAAATTAAATAGTGGCAACTTAACCTTGAAACTCACAAAAGGGCGCGCATGCGTAAATAGGGTATGGGTGCGGTGAGGTGGCGCTGTTGTCGATGTGTAGAGTGCAAAAAACAGTCGATTAGCTTAGAAGGGTAGTTGTTGCGTGGCGTTAAAGTGAGAAGTTTCGTTTCCATCGCTCTAAAGCATGTTGTGAAAAGGCTTAATGACGAAAAAAGACGAGATGCTTGAATCCATCGTGCTACTGTCCTATATGGTAAAGCATTTGCTCCAAAGGCTTCCACTAATCCTCAAAAGCATTCTGTTGCATTTTTGCCACGGGCAACCTCGATTGTAAGCCACGACCGCTGATCACCTTTTGAAAACATGCTTTAGAGCGATGGAAACGAAACTCCTCACTTTAACACCACACAACAACTACCCTTCTAAGCTAATCGACTTTTTTTGCACCCTACACATCGACAACAGCCCCACCTCACAGCTCCCTTATCTAATTTGCGCATGGCCGTCCTTCTGTGAGTTTAAAGGTTAAGTTGCCACTATTTAATTTACAACCCTCGTATATTAAGACATTATCTTCGTTACCATCTAGAATGAAAATTTCTTTAAAGTAAGCAAATTCCGTAGCACTTCGAGGTTATGCTAAGGGAACGATAAGTGCAGCAGTCACAAAGATGCCAACTGCTCCGCCCTCTGCAAAAGTTTTAATGAACTAGTAGAATGAGGTTAATTGCGCACACTTTTTAAAGAGGAACCACAGTTGCATTTTAGATGATACTTTGAAGTTTTGCTATCTAGCGGTGAAAAAAATTACTTTTTGTTATCACTAGAATATTTTTTTTTCTTTTTACTAAGCGAAGCTAGTTGACATCTATGTAGCTTCGTTCGTTCATTATTTGAGAACTGGGCAACTGAGGTCAAAATAGGCCCTTTTCCCATTCATCATGAAGTGATGGAAACATGCATGAAGGCTGGATACACTGAGGGGAGGAGTCATGAAGTAAGGAAAAAATGGAACTGAGCAACTGAGGTCAAAATAGGCCCTTTTCCCATTCATCATGAAGTGATGGAAACATTACATGAAGACTGGATCCACTGATGGGAGGTGTCATGAAGTAAGGAAAAAATGGCACTTTGCCATCATGTTGAGAAGATGAAATTCTAGGCGAAGGAAAAACTGGAAATGAGTTGAGAGTGATCAACAGAAAATGAAGTCCGCTGTACTTGTAGCTTGAAGTAAACATCTCGCTGTTTGAGTGATTACTAATTTCGATAAGATAATTGGCATCACCAGTCTTCGCTACTAAATAAACCCGCAGGAGCCTATCTGCCGACTGTAGAGTTTAGTTTCGCAAGACCCCTACTTGTGAACCATGCTGCAACAAAACGTGTTCAAACGCAAATGACCACCATTACTGTTGGATCCATACCCTCCAACTGCTACGGAATTTCCGTAGTTTCAGAAATCTTCTTTTCAGACGGTAGCAAAATTAATGTCTTAATATTTAAAAAAAATTAATTTTAGCGTGATTTGTCCACTATTACTTATAAAAGTGCAGGCCATATGGCTAGATTCTTAAGTTCTGATAAAAGTTTTATGAGAGATCCATTTGCTTTAAAAATTTCTACTTTGGTTCGCTACCACTAGAAAGAATTATTTTCAAAATCCTCATAAGTTGGAAGGTATGTGGATCGGACATGCCTAAATGACATGACTGCAGTTACGCTGCTGATAGCTCATCTATATAAAGACAGAAAAGAGAAAAAACTGGTAAGATAATCATTCCATTCAGTCCTATTTTGGAAAGAATAAGATATCTATGATTGACAAGAATTTTTGAAACTTATAACCAATTTACTGGGGGCCTTCCTGGTCGAGTAGTATCACCCACCAAGAGCCGTGGAAGTAAAGGGCTCGAATCCCGCTTTTACTCTCAATGTATCTTTGGCCCGTACTACTCAATATTGTTTGTTCTATCTGTCTTACTTCATAAAGGTTTCTAAGCTTTTATTGAACATACTAATCTGTAAATGTATGTAGTATCTTAAACCAATATAAGGTGTATCACTCAAGAAAAAGTAAATAGCAGGGATACCACGGGCGACTAAAAATGTAAAAAGAGGTATAAACTCAAGTCATTGTTATTTATTTATTATCTCTTTAATTACATCAATATCATTTAACATTTATTACGCCATTTTAAATTTTTCTCTGACTGCTGTCACCATGTAAAACTGATAAGCATGCTTTTTTTTCCCCGTATGCATCATTTAAATTTTAGTAATTAGTAATATAAAATTCAGTTTATTAAACTATAAATTAAATTTTACAGTTTAGACTTTGCTATTGCTTTAAATATTGTAGAAAAATATCCCACCGAAAACGGGAGAACTTGGCAAGTATAGAAATGATTTTAAAGCCAGTTTTTTTCTCTTCACCGTCTTGTTTTCAGCCCTGCCTAAGCAGCTAATGATTAGGAATAATGCCATAAATTGTGACATTTTATTATTTTATTATTCTATTGACATTTTATTATAACATTATATGACGGCACTGTATACTGTCATCATACTGATGAAATCACTTTTTTTGCATTGGCAAAAAAAAGAAAAAAAACTAAAAATTACAATATTTAGCAAGTGAGCATTATCAGATGTAAGGAAAAGGAACATTTTAATATGTCTCTTAAATAAAAGCGTGAACTATTTTTTTTTTCGATTTATTATTTCACGCAAAAAAATGAAGTCTTTTGAAAGGGAGATAATTTAATTTAATTTAATTTAATTTAATTTAATTTAATTTAATTTAATTTAATTTAATTTAATTTAATTTAATTTAATTTAATTTAATTTAATTTAATTTAATTTAATTTAATTTAATTTAATTTAATTTAATTTAATTTAATTTAATTTAATTTAATTTAATTTAACTTGAAACTTTCACGTTTGCACTTTGAAATTTCTATTTAATGCTCTTTTTTTAACCTTTTTCTTTGGTTTTAATATAATTTTGTGAAAGAAACGTATTTACTATCAAGTTCGAGAGGCAGTAAAAACAGATAGTACAGAGAATGAAAGAAATTCCATTCCTTGCCCGGTATTCGAGCCCTGAACCTTTTCGATTCAAGGTCAGTTCCCTGACCCCTACACAGGCCAGTCAACGTATGTATGTATGCATATGTTACATATTTTGTAATCTGGCAAACTTGTTACAAAAACATTTAAAATCATTTTTGAAAAATGCCTGAAATGAATTAATTCGCCACTCATCTTATATATTGCAATTGGAGTTTTCTTCTATATTTTCTTGAATTTGAATTTTCTATTTTAGCTTGATTGTTTTATTTTGCATTTTTTAATTTTTATTTTATATTTTTTTCTTAATAAGTACTATTTCCATTTCAATTTTTTTGGTGCTCCTCATGCTATTGAATTGGTATATTTTGCTTTGGCTATATTAATGCAATATTAGAAGGCACTATTTTTTCCGACAATATCATGTATTTTCCTTATTTTATTTTCCATTTTGTTTTGAATTTAAAATATTTTTAAATTTGCGAATATTTTTTAAAGAGATTTTTCAATATTTTTTTTTTGTCTCTTTTAAAAAATCTTTACATCTTTTTCTTTGTTTTCTCCATATTTTTAATAATTCAAAATATGAAAAGAAAGCACAAATTTTTCTTTAGCACTTTAAATATAAAAATAAAATTGTACAAAAGAATTCGTAAATGTATATTCCCTAATGTGTATATTCTAGAACTCGTTTTAGACAATTCAAAAGTGTATCATTAAAGACGAAGAATATGTTTCTCCCTCTAGACTTGAAAAAGTCATTAACATAATAACGTATAAAATTTTTTTTAATCGGAAATATTGTTTCTGAAAAACTGATACTTGAAAATAAATCATATGAGCATCTAGTAAGAAACTTTACATTAATTTTAATCCAAGCTAGAGTTTCTTTCAAAGCTCATTAAATAATTCATTTAGTTTGTAATTGTAGAGATAAACCTATTCATGAAATGCTTCTCTATTACCTCCCAGGCACAAAACAACCAATGAAATCTACATTCGTATCAGAATCAACTTGTAATCGCCCTCTTTAATTAAGGGGAAAGGATATAGTTATATATCTAATTCAGATTAAGCTCGCTTTCGTTTCGAAATTCATCTCTTATAATTTAGTTGTTGCAACCCCATACCAGAACACAGCCGTCCCCAATCGATTCCGATTCGTCAAATCGTTATTCCTCTATGCCAAACGACTGAAGATATCCCAGCATTCTCGGTCCCAAAATGCATGTTTCGCTGACTAGGGAAACAACTCGGCTACTGTGTCCTCTTCACGTGGATGGGTCGGGGTAAGGCGGGTGTTGGTTGTTGATGGTGATGATGCCCCGTACTGGATGGGGGGGGGGGGATGCCTGGTGGGAAATAGTACATTATTTCAATTACGGCTTCATTTCGGACCAAATTGCGACGAGGCTCAATTGGGCGAGGATGGTTTGGAACCTTATGACTCTATCTCTGAGGCACCTGCACCCCCTAGGGAGCGCCCTCTTTCTCTGTGACTTCATCACTCCTTCCCTACGCCCCCGCTACTTCTGCGGGGGTGGCGCGGGGTGTACTGCTTCACTCGCATCTGCGGCCCTTCATGAATATCCATGAACGAATTCAGTAATGGATTCTGGTACGGCGGAAGCCGACACCTCTGGTACGCCCTGCCCCCTTGCAAACGCCCCTTCCCCTCTAATTGCGTTGCTTCTGACATCTACTCAACATGCAAAGTGGGAGGTAGCTAGAAAAGAGAAAGTTTCTCTTTTCGAAAAGGCCCCCTTCGGCAAAACTACCAGCGCGTCAGTCCTAGTGTTTACTTCCAGCCAGAAGGAGTGACGCCTTGCTGTTACCAAAGAATGCAAAAGGGAAAAATAATGAAAAAAAAAAATTCTTCACTTATCCCTCACTTTCCCCTTTCTTTACGGAATTATTACAAAGTTTGTCGCCCGCCTTTTCGTTTCATCTTTTCGCCCTTTTGGTGGGCGCCTTCGAGACTTTTTAGGTGGGAAAGGGGACACGGGAACCCCCATACACCCCTCTTTTCCTTTGCACGAGGACCTGCGGTGGTATTTGCATTTTGCTACCCTTACAAGCGACGAATTTCTTAAAGACATCATTTCGAAGCGTAAGCTCTTTAATGGAGAGTTCGAGCAGAGAGCGGTGTTGCCAACAAAAGAAAAACTTAAAGAAAAATGTTTCCTCGCTTAATCCTCGACTGGGAGTTGCGAAAAGCAAGAAAAAAATATTTTTGATGTTACGAAAATTTTCTTATTCTTTTATTTTTATCCATTGTGTCTTTTCTCCGGTTTCCCAATACATACATTCCTCGTTTCAACACATGAAGTAGAACTAACTCTCGAAAATGCATACTTTGTGTGGGCTGGCTGCAAGGAAGAAAAAAATAACAAAAAAGATATCTAATCGTGGATTTAATGATCATTCGAAAAAAGAATATCACACTCTTAGTTTTTAGTCGTGACTTCCCAGGCTAGAATAAGAATTCACAACTAAAAGGCACTGATGCTACAGAAATTTTTGTTGCGGTGTTGACTTAGTGCCTCAACTAAATAATAACATGTAGGTGCTTATTTTGCTGAAATTCGATTACTTTCGACAGCCTTTAAGAACAACACTGCATAAATATCAGGTCTTCTATAACTGTTTCAATTGTTTGTAAATCGTGGTGGTAAAAATTATTATAAATTTCATAAATCAAATCTGATCTATTCTACCACCAGAAAGAAGATATTTTCCAAAAGTTGTAGCAATAAATTAAATCCCATAAATCAAGTCTGATCTGTTCTACTTCTACAAAAAAATTATTCTCCAAAAGTTGCAGCTATACATTTTTTATGTAGCTTAAAAGGCTGTAACTTCGAATTTTTAAAGTAGCTAAAAATGCTGTAGCCATCAGTTTTTCTTCAAAACATATAATACACCTAAATTCTGATTTCCTTTACAAAAGCATATTGTTTTTTTAGATCTTAATTTTATGTTACACTTTGTGTTATTTGTTTGTGTGACTCATCCTACGGATTTGCCAACTACTGTTGTAACACCAAATTAAATAGTTGGTTGCAGCTTACTTAATAGTCTTGTCGTTATATCCTTGATCATTTCTTTCACAGTTCACATTAATATGAACTCATAGTTCATTACAACTAAAGTTCAATGTTGGTCGCTATTTTCTTTAAGATTCCCCCCCCCCCCCCCCCTTTAGTGGTTGAAAACACAAACAGACATTTTAAAAGCACTAAATAAATTCCAAACTTTTCATCGTTTGTGCTATAAAATGCCAGAAAGGGAAAAAAGAAGACATGACTACATTATATAACTGTTAAAGATTACGGAAAATGGAGCACTCAACGAAAGAAAAACATGTTTTCAGTGATGCGAAATAATTTGAGTAATGTTGAATCATTCGTTGGTTGTGTATTTTCAGTTTTGCTCATCTAAACTCAAACCACGCGATATAACGCCTTAAGCCCTTTTTATATGTTTTATTTTTCAAATCTAGCTTTATTCCTACAAGACACAACTTTCTACAAAATATCTAGATTGAAGATTTAATTCCTCAATAGTAAAGCTTTTGTTGCCGTATAATAAGGGTGGAAATCGGCAATCCAGACTTACACGAACATTTTATTTTATTTTATTGCATTCGTTGAACAGCCAACCCAATTTAGGATTTACGGCTACTAATGTTCAACTCCGTAGCTCCTGGATCAAGTATTGGGAGAGAAATTTTGCCTTCGTGGTGGACTTTTTGGTAGAACTAACCCGCATTTGCGTTACACGGAGAGGAAAACCACGAAAACCTTCCGTAGTTAGCCTGACAGAAAGGGGATTCAAACCCATGGTCCGACTACCACTGAGGATATTTTACGCCAGCACTGTGGTCGGTGCAAGCCGGAAGTAGAGTTCGTATCGACCAGCCAGCGCTTTATTCGAAACTGGCTCACCTCATTGGGAGACGAGACCTCTATCCCGTTCATTCCTTGGTCCTTGGCGATAATTATGCAAGTACAATAGCCAAATGTTAAATTTGTTTTAAATGAAATTGAGTCATAATATCATTTAACAGTGTAAATGTTCTGAAACCTGATAAAAAGTTAACCAGTAGCTTTCATAATTAGAACGATTTGATTTAATTTTGAACCCTGACTCTGCAGTGAGGAAAAGCAATTTTCGCTGTCACCTCTTCTGCCTATCAATATTGTTTCCTATCGGCAATCAGTGAATTATAAAGATCATGATAAAAGCCCCACTGCCACTCACTTGACGTAAGGAATTGAGAATTGTATTATTGATATTTTCCAAATAAATTAAAAACAGCCACTGAAAGTTTGAAAGAAAGAAAATCTATCTTATATACTATTCAATACATTACCCTATACTGTAGATTTTTTAAAGCAATAAAACATCACAATATATAAATAATACCCTACGTTTGCTTAAGTGAATTTTGGTACAACATGTAGGAATTGTTTTAGATTTCACTAATATTATTGACTGATTATGTTAGGTTTCCTTTATTAAAAAGAAAAACAAAGTGGATAAAGCACAAATTAAACACAGGTCACAAATCGAGAAGAAACCATACTTGTATTTTAATTGTGCTTTATTAACGTTTATTTTCACTCTAGTCTACATAACACAAAGTATACCCCATTATTTGCTTTCATTTATTTTTTTAAATGTCATGATGCTCAATTTCTTTTAAAATTAAATTTTTAAACTGAGCTTAATAAACTTGATTAAATAATAAAAGCTCGACTTACTAATAAGAAGGAGTTAATCAGAATTAAAAGTCATTGCCATCTTATTTTAAAGTGTTAAACGTAGCTGAGCTCCGCGTGGTGCACCCTTCATAATGCTACAGCATCCGATAGCATCTTCAAAATTTATGTTTTGATTTCAATGCCTATTCACATCATTTTGATGTTGTCGGCTCTTTTGTGTCTGTTTAATGTTCATCTAGAGAAAATATGATTGTCTTGTTGAAAGGTATTGGAGCTCATGCAGACTAATGACCAAGTGGTACAACAGACTGGTATATTAAAATAAACAAATTACCTATTTTTATTTTAAAACTAATACTTATTTCAGCTGTTCTTGAATCAAACAATATAATAAAGTCATTATTCGTCATTTTGGGATGAAACAATATTTCAATTAAGAGAATGTGTTAATAATTAAAATAATGTAGTACGTGTTTATGTTTAAAACTACCTCCATGATAAATTTTTAAAATGAAGTGAAATTTTTATTGGGTGACCCCTCTTCTGAGTCCGTAAAAGGGTGAGCATCTCATTGAATTCAAAACAACAAAATGTGAGCATAACAAACACCTCTTGACATTTCGTTTCGTTTTTTATCTCAATATAAATTCAATCAATCTCTATTTATTTCCTTTTTACAAAAAAATTGGTAGTGAGCCCAATTGGTTGGCTCAGGGGATAGATCACTCGCCTCCCGATATGGGGAACGGGGTTCGAATTCCAGCAATGATTGGTCGATACGAATTCCGCATCCAGCTTGTAATGACCACAGTGCTGATGTAAAATATCCGCAGTGATAGACGCAGGTTAACCGTGGGAGGTTCTCGTGGTCTTCTTCTCCGTTTAAAGCAAAGGCTGGTTAGTTCCATCAAAAAGTCCTCCACGAAGGCAAATTTATTCCAATCCTAGATTCAGGAGTTTCCTTGTCTTCTGGATTGGGTTCAAAATTACTAGGCTCCAGAGTTAAACATTGGTTGTCGTAAACTCAAAATTGGGTTGTTTATTCAAAGACAAAGATAAAATTAATAAAAAGGTAGTACATTAATTTTAATATTTCAGCATTTTTAAAAATATTTTTAATCACTAGAACGTATAAACAACTGGAGAATTGTTCTTTCAAATTCATAAATTTTTAAAAAAAATTTTTTTAAGCAGAAGTTATGTTTAAAAGAAAAAATATCCACTTTAAGTATTTTTTTTAACTATAGTACTTTTTCATTGCTGCATTAAAAAACTGGAGAATGAGAATTTAAACATCAATATAAATCAACACATGAAAAAGTGAGAAAGTTGTTTAGCATAATTTCTTTTTAGACTCAGATAGCGAGAAAACTAAAATTTTCACAAAATGCACTGATTTTGGTTTATCAAGCTTTCAATCGCATCTTTATCTAATACTAAATCTCCGTACCTACTTCCATCTTGGGAAGTATTTCTTAATAACTAAATCGATAAGCACCAAACTACATAAACTCCTCTTAAAAAGGATAACATATTCTACGAAAACGAATATTTTGCTTACACTTTTAATGAGGGCTCCTTTACCAAATCTTTTCGTTCGAGGCTTAATACGATTTTGTATACTCAACTCAACTCTACCATAGATCGTAGTAAGCAAAGATAGAGCGGAAACTAAAAGTAGATGCATCCATCTTCCTGATTTGCCTGCGGAGACAAGGACGAGCATCTTAATGAGCAGGGAATTACAGGATCGGTCAATCTTCCTCCCCTCTCTGCCCGTAATTCCCTTCATTCATTATGCACATCTCATATCTCCCTAAAGAGGAATTACGCAAATTTCGAGGCTGTTCCAGTTCTTAGAAAGTGCTTAAAAGAGGAACGAAAATCTGCCTGAGGGAGACTTTGGAATGTTTGATTGCCTGTTATAAAAGCCATACCGATTTCGATACTTAAGTCTCTGACAAACAGAATAATAATGGCTAATGGGGAATTGGTTAGAATAATTAGAATGTTTCCTTTTAAGAAGGAAAAATGGAATGATACGTACGATCGAATGTCCACGAGTAATTCGTGATTATTAATTATCGAAATAATCTTAATTTAAAAGAAAACAATATTTGTATACTCAAATAAGATGAAATAGCTAAAACTATAAAAGAGGAAAACTCGTTGAAACAAACAGAGATTTTTAAAAGAGAACTAAAGAAGGAAAATAAACAAATTACAAACTCATTAAAATTGTGAGGGATCTGGTGACCCATTGAAGCAATGCATGATATAATCCAAAGCTTGTAACTACTACGCTTTTTGTAAAATATTTTGTTTGAGAGGTAGGCAATTAAAATCTAAGGCTTTTAGAATTTTGGTTATTTAGTCAACATTTTAAGAGAGAGCTAAAGTGAAGTGAGTTTCATATAAACTTTTTAATCATTCACATTTCGTGGTGTGGAAAATAACTATAAATGAAATTTACAATAAAAAAGATTAATGTATTAAAACATAAGCTTAGCTATCATTAGAATAAATTTCCCAAAAAGTGAAGAAAGATTAGCAGCCATGATTATCAGGTACCAAACTCATTATGTTATTAAAACTGTAAAAAACAAAAGTAAATAAAACAAACGCATTTTACACTAGGTTTACGGACGTTTCTTATATACCTATCTCTACGAACACACGTCAATTTGACGCAAGAACGAATACATCACTAGGTTTACGGACGTTTCTTCCATACCTATCTCTACGAACACACGTCAATTTGACACATGAAAGAATACATACGAGTATAATTGTGATTCCTAATTTAATAAATTCAATTTGGTAGATTTTTATCCACCACTATTTCTAAATAATTCGTAGGCTTATATAATTCACAACTTTTTATTCGCAAAATTTACTTAGTAGTTATTTACCGCTTTTTTTAATTATTTTGGCGTATCCGGAGTAGTTGGCATCTCTGCACTTAGAAAGCAATGTAATTGTATACTAGAAGAAAAAAAATATGAAAATATGAGATATATATTTATGAAATATTCTAGTATTTTATTTTTCAATACTCGAACTAAGCAACTGAAATCTTCAAAATCTGACACTCTGACATCAATTGACATTCTGCGCTTGTTCTTTCTATTATTGCTTATCGGCAACAGTTGTTTATCGCTTGTTTCATTTGTAATAACGATAACGGATCGAAGTTTTGTCGGTACATTCCTATTTATTATTGATGTGATGCTTGCATGTTTACTCAAAATTTCGTCTAAATTACGATAGCGTCAAATTGACGCATATCCGTAGAAATAGGTATATCACAAAGAGAATTTCAATATTTCAACTCTTTTGGAGAAAATAGATTTCAATATATATTTACCTCGATCAATGGATAAAATTCATTACAAGAGATAAAATAAAAATGCAAACGGGTTTTGTAATTTTCCTTGCAAAGGTCGTTGAGGTAGTTAGACCACTCGTTGAGGTAGTTACAGCAGAAATTCTTATTTGTTTAACAAACTTTAGAGTAGCATTACTATATTACTTAATTACTTTTACGAAAAAAGGATAGTTTTCGTTGAAACTTTCTTGCTTTTCGTTAATTATAAAAGTGTCTTCAATCCCAGGCCATCGCAAATAGCTTACAGTGTAGCTCTAGCATGACGTAAATAAAAATACCAGCAACGTTCTTTCTCATCGAAGTTGTACTGACTGCTTTCAATAAGGGGGAACTCATAAGCTAATCTTTGTATTGAGAGTACAATCTTAAATATTTTTGTATACCATTAATGTTACTTAGAAGACAATATTATTTCAATTAAATAATTGTGTACTTTTTGCTTTTAAGCGCAGATGTCTTTTATAAGCCTGGAGTTCTACAGTTATGTGAATAAATGTGTATGAATAAAGGAAAATAAGACACCAAGGTTGACCAAAAGGGTAAGATTCTGGGCTGGTCTGTGGTAGAGAAAGTCACATATCTCCATGTTACTAAGGAATTTCATAGATGAGATTACGAACGAATAGCGCGAAAAAGCATGGTCGAAGTAAATTATAATATAGTAAGATGAGAAGGCAAAGATATTAAACTATCTGAGATCTTCGGCGCGAACCTTGAAACGTCTGAAGAATTTTGGCAACTACACGAAAAATATTATAGTAATGCTTAAGAAAAACTATATAGCAAAGTTTTGAACTACTGCGGAGAAGAAATGTAACTGGATGACAACGAAAGAACCATATCATTTAAAATCCATTAACATAGAAGCATCAAATTAAGAATCTAGAATAAGGAAGAATTTACTTTGTTCTTTATTGTTCAAAAAATTATTATATATTAACCTTTCTTTTTCCAATGCCCACCTGTATTGACATTCGACAATTCAAGCGTATAAGGGCAGATTCGTTGGCCACACTTTCAGGGGCACCATATTAGGAGGGGCCAACGTTGGTCCCATAGTGAGGACAGATAGCACAGAGAATAAAAGAACATCCATGCCTTGTCCAGAATTCAAACACAGAACTTTTCGGTTGATATATTAACCTTATGTCTTAAAAAAGAACTTGAACCATATTCGTTAAAATAGTCAATACCGTAATAAAGATGAGTTTTAAAATTTTGCAGTTAAGGTGAGCAACACTTAAATTTCCATTTTTAAATTTTTTTTTTACACTTTTGAAATTTCGTCAAACATTGTTTATTTTTTTCAGTTTTGTGTTACAATAATTAAATAAATTAATTTTGCAAAAATCCAACATTTTTAGATAAGAAGTTGAGTTGTGTTACTAACAACATACTATTACATCCAAACTTCAGTAATAATTTCTAAATAAACATATTCTTACATCTTTTTTCCTTATCTAACGAAAAGAAAAACTGTTTTTAAAGTTGCTTTCCTGAGTGATAGTTAAATTCTGTACACTGTAGCATAGAAATTACATCTAACAAAAATTCAAAACTTTAGAGTTTTCATTGATTTCCAAAAAACTCCACATTCATATCATTGATATCAATGTGGAGATTTTGATTATCTATAACAATATTCTATAGTCGATTACCAAGTACCAAAGCTTTTTCCACGCTGATAAAAAGTGTTCCTCCAAATGAACAATCATTAGTGATCGAACTGCCATTTCCAAAACTAGGCTTTCCGTGTGCTAAAAAATGACCCTCTTGAAATAAGTAGAATCGCTACCAGTAATCCTCGTCAATTATTCCTTGAAATTACAATAACGCAAAGCAAAATTACTTATTATTATGGTTAGAACAGTAATTTTTACAAATAACAGATCACTTGAAATTAATTTCATTATGCCCAACTCTAGGTAGACACGTAGGGAATTAATAGCTGCAAAATAGACTGCAGATCCAATGATAACTCGGCTGAAAATCCGCATGAAACAGTAACACATTCTCTATATGAGTTGGTTTCAATTATAATGCAGTAAATCATTTACCCCTTAGGCACAGCGTTCAATATATGGGATGCTGTTAAATGTTTGGGGAATACAACATTTAATATAACAATCAATTAAGAAATGTGGCGTATTTTAAGATTTATTTTTCTAATCACATGCCTCCACAAAGTAATTGTCTTTGTAAAAATATAACTAATTTTGAGTGTATTGAGAGATGTGTGAGTGTATTGAGTGTCAGCTTCCTAGTGTATTGAGTGGATGTGTGACAGCTTTGAACAGATTCGAAAAGAACGAGAGTGCACGGTATCGGTCCTCGTTAAACTGCTCGACCATTGTCTTCTTCCTCAAAAAGCCTCCACACAATTTTTCATAAGTAGTCTGCGCAGACTTTATAAAAAAAATTACCAATTTTGCGCATGAACCGAACTTTTAACATAAAAAAACATGAAAAAAAATTATCTCACTTTTATATTTATATATTAGAGGAATTCATATGTTGTTGTTGTTGACAAGTAAACAACAGAAACTAATCATATTCATAAATTAAATAGATTTGATACCACTTCATTTTACTAGATTTTCTATCATTTGGTTTGTGTGTAAACTGGTTTAGTTCCAAAGTGGTCTGATCGGGCTACCTTTCTAAAAATTACTTGAAACCGTGTGGAGGCTTTCAACGACAGAAGACGTTGGCCCGACTTTGCGTTGAGGTCATCAAATACCTAAACGTTAGAGTTGTAACCTCTGAAAAAGATCATAATTGTAATGGCATGTCGTCGATCACCATCAGGGCTGTATCTCAAGTCACTGCCAATAGCTCATGGGGAGTTCTAGTCTGACGTAAATAAAGTACTAGTGCTGCATTTCAAACAACTCCCAACAGCAGGCTTAATTTTGGGTTTTTGCACCGAAGAACCATTACATTATGACCATCCTGCTAATAACATGTAGGATCACTTTTAGCCCTCAAAACTGCTAGCACCCGCTCTGGCATTGATTCCATAAGGTGCTGATAGATAGTCTGAGGTATCTGGTACCAAGCTCTCACCAACTAATCCTGCAATTCCCTCACATTGCGAGGGGGTGGCATGACAGCACGAATTTGGTTTTCCAAGCAGGACCACAAATGCTCTATTGGATTAAGGTCAGGTGAATTTGTGGGGCCAAGACATGACTTGAAAGTCACTGGAATGTTCCTCGAACCAGTCCATGACGATTCGACCCTTATGACATGGTGTATTATCTTGTTGGTAAACACCATCCCCCGCAGGAAAAAATGTTGCCATGAATGGGTGAACCTGGTCTGCAACTATTTTCAAGTAGCTTACAGACGTCAGGGATTGCTCTATGAGGATTATGAGTCCTAATGTGCCTCATGAAAACATTGTTCCTGGGCGAGAAACCATGAAAACCTGAGCGAGCCTATTGTTATAGATGGAGGGTGGTCATAGTGTAATGGCTCTTCGGTGTATGTCAGCACATAATTTAAAAATCGAGGAGCTTTTTTTATTTTGGACATAGCTTAAAGTAATTATTTAAGAAAACGTAGACATGGCTGAAAATGCTCCTTTTATGATGTTCAAACCAAATTTAACAATTGGAACAGGGAATTCGTTTATTTTTTAAGCACCATATTGGCGTGAACCATGTCTATTTTCTCAATTTTGGATTTTGAGCTGTGCCCATTTTTTTAAATACACTTTTTGAGCTACGGCCAGAATTTAAAAACTCACAAAACACTGCTTCCTTTCATCATTTAATCGATCTATCTGATTTAAGTGCAACTTATCCTACAACGAACTTCTGGCAAGTCACATAGTTGTAGATTTTTCTATAAGACGCACTCTTATGATCCCTCGATGAGATTATTTAGGGGAACGCGTATAGTCTATCTGTAGAAAGAGCTCCTCTCGCAATTCGTCTGTAGCAATGGCGGTGACTATGGTTACAAGGTTTAAGTATTTCATATTTAAATATTTCGTTTTCATTTTAATATTAATATTCAATATTTATTTATTTGGCTGCGGTCAGCGATAGAAAGGGAATAAGGGAGAGAGAAGGTCCTTCTTTGAAACGCGCTATTTCTTCTTCACATAGCAGCCGATGACCTAAGACTTTGTGGTGAGGGGAGTTCTTTCTATAGACAAACAATATTTTACGCTTTCGAAAAGTATATTGCTTAGAATTTTCCTTGCGTCTGTCATTAAATGGAACGTGGAGTTTGGTTCCTTGAAAGAATCCATATTTTTCGAACCCGTAAAATGTTTCGCTGTATATATCTGGGGAATATTTTTATGAGAATCTTCCTTTCTTTGGCCATTTAAAGGAATGCGCACTTTACGCATTTGGACTGTGTATTTCTGGCAGTATTGAATAACAATCGTAGGCATATACGACAGCTAAATGCTCGATGGATATTGCAATGGTACCATAAAAACTACTTCAACAATATACAGGAAACTATTGTCTTAACATTGTCTAACTACAATATTATCTTAACTATTGCCTTTGAATTTATTAACATCTTAAATTGTAGCTTGTAAACTTGTTGCTACGCAGACATGATCACACTTCACGTTAATGACGTTATCAGAGAAAATGTTAAAAGAAATGGCGAAAACCGATATGTGGGCCACTACTCCTTAAGTTTCCTTTGCATATTAACCTAATGGATATTGTAACAAAGTTACTTTCTGTTTTTCAACATTTTTTGAATATTAGTGCACTCTAAAAAACATTGAAAGGGAACTGAGAAGAAAATGTAGTTCTAATAACATTGAAACATTTTATTAGTACAGAGATGCTGAGTTGGTCTCCGATAGTATACTTTATATATTTAGGTTAAATAAAAGTAATATTTTTAGTCTTATTTTGCATTACATTAATTCCCAGATGCAAGCTCTTATTATTATCAACGTCTTCTTTTCTTCTTATTTGGAGAAGAATCGGATATTTTCTGCAAAAGAAAATACAATTTATTTAAAATTATTATTTAAATGGAATAAACTGGATGTGTAAGTAAAAATTCATATAAATGACAGTGTATCACATACTTAATAGAAACTGGGATAAAGATCAAGATTTGATTTTATACATAAACTTGCAATTTCAATTCTATATTTTTTTATCTTTTAGTTTTAATGGGTTTTGTAAATTTCAGAAAATGTTTAGAAATCACAAAAGAAAATTAAACGCTATTAATTTCAATCAACTGAGTAATTAGATCTAAATTGTTTTGTGCCTAGAAACATTGACAAACTATCGATGCTTGAAACTGTTTTTTGATAGTATCGATTAGTATCGATGCTTGAGCCTTTTAGTATACACTGATAATCGACTAACTCTGCTTTGAAAGCACGTTAACATGCAACATGCTTAACGGTTTGACGATGCCTGGTATAGACTGTTCTCAAAACTTTTGAATGAAAGTTTCGAAGAATTCGTGACCTTCTAATATAGAAGATAAATGTATTCGATCGAGCTATATTTCATTTAAATTTTTGTACTTCTGTTCACAACACATTATAGGACATCACAAACATACCCTCGTGACAAATTAGGTTGCCAAATACGAATTTTATCCCGCAAAGACTTATAAACTTAACATGGTTTTTCGAAGAAATTCGTCAAAGAAAATAAAGGTACAGTTTAAGTGCCTTACATGCGAAGCAAAGAGCTTATTTTAAACTTAAAAAAAATAATCTTGCTGTGAAGAGCTGTATCTGGACTTTAGAACGGACAAATAACTGAAATGTTTTAAAAGTTATTAAAGTTTTTTAAAACTCGCCAATTTGGCAACACTTTTCCACCTAGATAAGAATTATCAATATCACTGCCTTATTCTCAATTTTTGAAATTTTTTATGAGCCCAGCTAATGCAGAAATGGAGTAAGTTTTTAAATATTAAAAAATTAGTTTACTAACGCTTATCATTTTCACGAAACTGTGGCTTTTCTCGATATTGACGTTTCGCGCCATTTTCAAAATAATCATAGACAGTGATGGCTTTAGACAGACTAAACTTAGCTTAACAGTCATGAGTAAATGTTGCGAACTCACACTAGTTTTGAAAATAGCATATTATTTGCAAAAAACTATAATTTCATATGATGTTGGAGCCTTCGAAAAATGGTCTTAAAATGGCGTTTTGAAACCAAATATTACAGCTATGAAAAATTGATGATATTTAATGCATACTCTCATTGGGGAATTAAATACTAGTTTTTAAGTAAATTCTTTTGATAATTTAATACTTTAATCTTGTTTTATTTGACTCATAATAAGATATATTCGCTATCTTGTACGATGCTTTTTTTTAACTATTGCTTTTGCAACTGCAGTTAGTTATATAATAATCGAAGCAGGCAAATGAAGCTTATTTAGCTTATTTTCAACGACAGCAACATATTATTATCCATAACAATAAGCTAAATTGAAAATTGGAAATTATAAATTAGAGATAATAATATAGATTAGTATCAATAATTCATTCCAAATATATCAGGTAATATCAATATTTTGTTTCGATGTTATCAGTAATATCGATGTTTTTCGATATTTCCTACACTAAGTCACGATTTATATATAAGCCTCTTCCTTCGTTCTTAGTTACACAGATTAAAATTATCATTTTCATTTCTTTGTTACTAAATTAAGAGAACATATTAGAGAAAGCGAAAACATTGTCAATATTTCCGTTTTAATTTATTGCTACAGCTATATATATATATATATATATATATATATATATATATATATATATATATATATATATATATATATATATATATATATATATATATATATATATATATATATATATATATATATATATATATATATATATATATATATATATATATATATATATATATATATATATATATATATATATATATATATATATATATATATATATATATATATATATATATATATATATATATATATATATATATATATTTATATATATATATATATATATATATTAAAACTACAAAAGTTGCAAATATAGTCCTAGTGTCTTTTAATAGCATCAAGTCGACGTGTTTCAAGTGCTCAAAAATAGGCACCCATTTACAAGACTAACTAGACGTGAATGTGGAAAGCGAAAATGATTTGAAACTTAAAATTTCAAGTCGCTAACGAAAATGAAGAATAAAAGTGAGAAACAGAAACTAGAGAAACCGCGGTGGCCGAGATTGAAGCAAAATTAAGAACTATAAAAAAAAAACTATTAATAAAACTGTTAAAAAACTATAAAAACCGTTACGGTCGAGAGAGATAAATCAATACAAAATGCATTTTCCTGCGCTATGGAAATGTGACAAGGTACCCATGTCGCCAACAAAGGAATCAGCATTCATATGAATGAAACAAGATTCCAGAGTATCTAGATGAGCTGATGTGACAGTGGGAAATAATTTTGGTAATGACGGTGTTGAATCTATGCAATCAACTTTAATCAATTCAGAGTGATATGAGACTCTGACAAAAAGGAGGAATAATTTTTTCTGTAATTTTAAGAAAAGTTTGATTCAGAACAAAAGAAAATCCTTATTTTGAAGAATGAAATTGTGTTTATTCCCCACAAATTTACAAAGTATTAAGTTATACACTGCTTATTGTTTGCAAAGTTAGCAAATGAACATTGATTGATAATCATCTTTTTCAATAACTGCACATGAGTTGTGTGCCCACTTTTTGCATTTAAAGCATGACACCCAGCCCTCATTTGATATTGAATACAGATCATCACAATACAAACAAACAAAAAATTACTAGTGTTTATTTTACTTTGGAAAACTTTTACTTAATTTTACAATAATTTTATCATACTTTCACCGTACTTTTCTTCATTTAAGAATTAAACCGACATTCTTAATTGATGTCACATTTTTATTTTCTTATGATCCTCTTTTACTTTTGAGATAATCTATTCTGTGGAAAAAAACATCCAAAAAAAGGGGAAGTTTCCGAAATCATCTCCACAATTTTCGTTAAGATGTGGGAACTTTGCTAAATTAAATTTTCATACTGCCTTATTAGCAGAGAACACAAGCAAACTTCACATCTTTAAAAAAAAATTTTTTTTTTAAATAATGGCAGGCACTGAACTTTCGTTCTTCGCCTTAGAAGATGCCGGAAGTGTTGCTCATTTATCGTTACCCAGTGGTTACCTGTGAACCAAAGTCACGGAGGCGAGCAACATTACCCACGCCACACTGCTACAAATGCCCGTTCATAAAGTGGGCCACATTCATACATTCACACATCAGAAGACAACACAGAGAGAAAGAGAAGCATCCATGCCCAGGGCGGGATTTGAACCCGCAGCCATTGGCTTCGCAGTCAGGCACGCTAACCACTCGGCCATCTGGCCGGCTCTTTTCAAAATTTAAAGGATTCATCTCACAAAGATTCAAAAATATATCTATGAAAGGTGGTATTTGCCGAACACCATACTTTGTTTTAAAAAAAACTTTGAGATACTTTTTAAACAGTTCATCTTCTCAATTTTCAATAAGATATTAGAACTTTATGAAATTAAATTTTCCTACTGCTTTTTCATCAAAAAGCGCTAAAAACCCTGCTTTTTTTAAAAAAATTATCTTTTTAACTGAGATCCTAAAAATACATATTAAAGGAAGTTTTACAGAACACTCTGTACACATAATGCTTTGAGATATTCGAAACATTTCTTCATTTCAGAATTAAAACGACAATCTTCAATGACGCTGCTTTTTATTTTATTTTGGCGTTACTTTATTTCACGAAAGGAAAAAAAAAAAGAAAATTTGCGAGACCATCTTCACAATTTTCGTTAAGATATGAGAACTTTATGAAATTAAATTTTCATACTGCCTTATAATCAGAAAATACAAACAAACCCTGCATCTTTTCAAAATCAAAATGATCGGAGCTGCAAGAATCGAAAGGAAAAGTAAGGAAATCAATTAAAATCTCTCGTCTGGGATTTACGAAATGCCTTTCCTCCTCCATCTCAGAGAAAAGCTTCTACTTTCTTCTTTTTGTGGTACTCCCGAGAAACGAAAGAAGAAATAGAGCTAAAAGCTGACGGGAGAAACACAAAGGGCGCTCCAAGCACTTTTCCCGCTATCTCCCCCTTTCCTCTCTTCTCTGATTGAGCTTGGGAGTTGGGGAAAGGAAAGACAGGGATCGATGGGAGTCTCTGATTGGTCGATTAGAACGAAGGATCAAGATGGAGTTTTGACCCACCATCTTGGAACAACAACGCCTAGCCTTAATAACATTTCGAGTCGAAGTGAATACCTGCTACTTTCTGAAAACAATTCGAACTTATAAAGTTTCTCCAATCTGATTAACAGAATTTGGAGCAATAAAAAGGTTTTTCAATTTTATTAGATGAGCGTGAAATTGTTTATAAGGATTAGAATAAATTCTATAAGTGGTTAAATAAATTTAATAATTTCTGCGCACATGATATTGTAAGAATAAAAAAGTGTATCTCTCTGGCCATTAAAATACTGGAAATTGGTTCTTCAAACTGAAAAATGGTGGTCTTGATAAGAGTTATTTTTTTAAAGAAGGCAATGTATCGGATTATTTATTGAATATTGCACTGCAAAATAAATTAACAACTAATTAAGGTGTTTTTAATGTTAACACTAATACCCATGTATACACTATTTTAACTTGATTTCAGTATGTATATTTCGCAGTGTGAATCTACTCCCCAAGAATGTAACTTGAGTACGAAAAAATCTTAAAATAATAAATATGTTTTTATTGTAGTAGTACACTAATTTTTAAAATTCTAATTAAGCAGGAAGATTTATGCTTTAACTTATAGTCCTCTGCTTAACTAATTTGATTTTCTAATGTATACTAACATATGAAGTTAGGAATAATTTGTAATACAGGCTTGTAAAATTGTTGCACCAGGAACGACTTACTATTAATAGAGTAGCAATTTCACAGCAGTATTATTTTAGACTCACATTAATATTGTTTCACCAAAAACACGAAATGTCTTCATGGTGTGGTAGCTTTTTAGTAGCATAATTTCAGATTCATATTAAAATTGTTGCACCAAAGACGCGAAATGTCTCCATGGCGTAGGAATTTCTTAGTAGCATAATTTTAGATTCATATTAAAATTGTTGCACCAAAATTGTGAAATGCCTCCATGGTGTAGCAATTTCACAGCAGCATTATTTTAGATTCACATTAATATTGTTTCACCAAAAGCACGAAATGTCTTCATGGCGTAGCAACTTCTTAGTAGTATAATTTCAGATTCATATAAAAAATTATTGCACCAAACACGTGAAATGTCTCCATGGTGAAGCAATTTCTCAACTGGGTGATTTTAAATTCATATAAAAATTGTTACACCGGAATCGTGGAACGTCTTCATGCTGTAGCATTTTTTACAGTTGCATAATTTTACAGCCATGAAATAGTTTGTCTTATTGCTCACGTGATAATGTAAAAATTTAAATCAAATTTTTCCGATCAGAATTCCTTTCTTAATTCAATTATTACACTACGAGTTTTTAACAAAGCGATTCACAACTTTGGGTTTTACACGTCCTCTTTATCTATGAATAAACAGTAGTGATTACATCATGCTAAGGAAGTTATTATGAGAGTAAAACTGTAATATAGATAATAAAATTTTTTGTAGATAATGATTAGTACAATAAATCATCCAAATTTTATTGAATGAGTGGAAGGACATTATTTACCCCTTACGGAGGATATTAATCCCGATTTAAGAATAATATAATGAGCTGGAAGTAAAATAATGTGTTATCAAACAGCTAATCATATGTGTAACAGCTAATCATATGTGTATGTGTACAAGTTCCTCCTTATACGTAACTACCTACTTCTTTTCTCTTTTTAAGAAAAAAAAAATCTCAGTGATAAAATATTTAAGTATCTTTATTCTTTGTTTAATAAATAAGATAAGAAAAGATTATGATAACCAGGATTAATAAATCAATCAAACATCTGTATGAAAATCTGATAAAAATGACGTGGTTCGTAGTGATGGCGAAAATAAACGAAATTCTGCTGAATTGATGAAATTTAGCTATGCAGGAAAATATCTTCCATTAAAGCCCAAAAATGTGCTTTCTTGGCATAAAAAAGTATAATTGCATTTAGTACGATATTTTATAGTTTGTAAATATGTTTCATAATCTCATGGGTAGATAAATATTACTTTGAAAAATAAATTATAGAAAGTATAATACAAATGGTACTTATGACAAATGTCATTCTAGGTTTGAAAATTAGTTTTAGCAAATTTGTCCATTTTAGAAGTCTTGTTCATAATTAATGTAGAATACGCATAAATAGGTTCATTTTTTTTTCTTTTGAAAAATTATTAATAACAAAAAATTCATCAAACAAATATATTTATAAACATATTTTTTTCGTTATATTTTTAAAGAGAAAAAAAAATTATCACAATACAAATTTATATATATTTCGCTTTAGCTATAATAATACGATATTAGAAAGCACTTTATTTTGCGGATATAATCGTGTAAGCTGACGACAAGATTACATCTTTTCCATATTTTGTTTTCCACCATTTTAATTTTTTTTAAAAATGTTTAAAAATATTTTATTTATTAATAGTTTTTTTTTTTATCTTTTCCTGAAAAATATATTTTTTCCTTGCTCTCTTAGTATTGTTAATGCTGGGTTCTATGTACTTGCAGCTTATAAAACTATATATATATATATATATATATATATATATATATATATATATATATATATATATATATATATATATATATATATATATATATATATATATATATATAGAAATAACGTCGTTGCCGAGTGGAAGGATTAAAACAGGTCTTAGGTCGGGCGGGAGGGTACAAAATTTATTTATTAATTATTAGACAAGAGCAGTCATGAGAGTGAGTGAAAGTGCACATGAAAAGTTGCGCTCCTTGGTTATATGTTAGGGAAAATCTTGCAAAGTAAAATCCGTAAAATTTCTTAATTTAGGGAAAGAGGGAAATCTCAGCAGTTGCCATTGGTTTATGAAATAGATCGAATGTTTCCCACACAGAGCAAAGGGAAAAATGTCCTGCTCTTAATTAAATGCATGCTTGAGCCAAAAATAGATTTAAGAACAGGATGTGGCTTTTAAAAGTGTGAGAAGGTATTTCGATTAGAATAATTAATTAGGATAACATAAAAAGATTACAAGAAGATTTTTATGTTACATATATATATATATATATATATATATATATATATATATATATATATATATATATATATATATATATATATATATATATATATATATATATATATATATATATATATATATGTATATATATATATATATATATATATATATATATATATATATGTAACATGCGAGACTACAGCCTCTCTGTTAGTACGCCAGATGTCGCTTTCTTTAACGAAAAGCAACGAACTTTCTCGATGTAAATGAAGAGTTAGTCAGTTGATGTGTAGTTTCTAAGTGAAACTGGTTGTTTTTAGGTAAAACCTGAAACCTGTGTGGTTCGAACCTAAGTGGTTAGAGTCTATGTGACTCATGTTATTATTGAGGAATAAATATTATTGTTATTGTTATTGATCATATGGTTAATTGAATTAGTTGATGATAACCAACATCATCGCATTATGGTGTAGTTTGAAGTAACTCGGCATATATACCTGACATAATGGTGTCAGAAGTGTGAGTTGTAATTGGATAAAGGAAAATCACGAACCTGTGAGTACTATATTTTTTTTACTATTATTCTGTGTGAATTATAGAGTAAAATAAAACAATGAGCTTCTTGTCCAGATCTAGAAAGGAAGATCTGTTAAAACTAGCAGAAGAATTAGAGATATCACTTCCCCCTAATCCTAAAATTATCAATATAACACAGCTAATTACTTCCGATACTAAATATGATGAAATATTTACGAAAAATGTGTTAGAAAATATTGTTTCGGAACGCTTGGAAAAAGCGACGGCCGAAAAAGAAAAATTAGAACAGGAAATTCAGCTTGAAAAGCTTAAAGCGGAAAATTTAAATCGGCAAAACGGAACTCCGATTCCAGCAACAGAAACATTAAAAACAAGTGACTTATATAAACTAATTAAAAGTTTTGATGCCAACGAAACCGATATCAGTACCTATTTACAATTGTTTGAGCGTCAAGCAAACAGAATAAATATAAATAAAACTGAATTCGTCACGTATTTAATGGGACTTCTCCCACTGAGCATTGTTCAAATAATTGCTCAAGAGCCTGAACAATTAACTGCAGACTATAATTTTGTTAAAACTTTGCTTCTGAAACGCTTTAAACTTTCCCCGGAACAATTCCGTCAGAAATTTTCTTTCCATAAAAAAGAAGTAAATGTTTCTTGGCGAGATTTCGCATATCAATTAAACCAATATTTTGACGAGTGGATTAGCGGTTTGAAAATAACAGACTTTGACAAGCTAAAAGAATATATGGTCGTTGACCAAGTAAGAAGAAAATTACCTTCAGATATCCGCGAACATTTATTGGATGATTTACACCAAATAACTGAATTAAGTGTATTGATTGATAAGCTTGAAACATACGAAAACGCGCGAATAATAACAAAAAAAGTAGACACCTCTAATAAGAATTCAATCTTTAAAACCAAAACCTTTCCAATTCAACAAAAACGAAACACACCCATCTCTTCCTTTTCTCCTGGTTTGAATAATCCGAATCAAAATAAAGATATGTCTCATATCAAATGCTATAACTGCCACAATTATGGGCATATAAGTGCAAAATGTGATCAAGTAATCAAAAAGTGTAGAAACTGTAATAAATCAGGTCATTCCAGTCATGAATGTACCGAAAGAAACGTACATTTAATTCTACCAACTCGTATTGATAAAAAATTGTAATATTTAACAGTGAAATTAATGCAATTATTGATACAGGCAGTGAAATAACCATGTGTAGTGATGTATTATATCAAAAATTTCCTCCTATTCCCCTCCAATTGTCTAATATTATTTTATCGGGAATAAGTAAAGAGCCTATTTCCCCATTAGGTTGGTTTAATACAAACATAGGTATAGATAATTTTACGATTAATGCTAATATTTATGTTATTGATAAAATGCAATTCGATTTTATAATCGGAATGGATGTGCTTAATTGTTTGGATATCAATTTTGCGAATGGTAAATTATTTGTTAAAAATGCCTCTACCCCAAAAACAGTTAATGTTAATACAATCATTTCTCGCGTGAAAAATTCACCCTTCGGAAGTGAAACCGAAACTTTTAAAAACTCAGTCAGAGCGTCTCCCTTCAAGGCTAGTGTAATGCCCAGATGCGATTCTATGTTAATTTATGATCAAAGAAAGGCTCACTTTTCTGATTCTGTTTTGACTTCGGAAAATTCGAATATTAATGAGGCTTCGCCCATTAATGAAACTTTTTCTTTCTTAACTCAGATATTTAATGCTATTGACCTCAATGAAATAGATTTATCTCACATACGTAATAAATATATCAGAGAGAATTTATTTATTTTGATTAACAATTATAAACCCTCTCAGATTAAATCCTCGGATATTAAAATGAATATTATTTTAAAGGATGAAATTCCCATTTCCCAACATGCTCGTCGTTTGTCATTTAAAGAGCGGGAAATAGTTGAAAAACAAATAGACACCTGGTTAAAAGATGGCGTTATTCGTGAAAGTTGTTCAGAATTTTGTGCGCCTATAGTCCTTTGTAAAAAGAAAGATAATTCCACACGAGTTTGCATCGATTATAGGAAGTTAAATAAAAAAATTGTTCGAGATCGATTTCCCTTACCCCTTATGGAGGACATATTAGACCAATTAGGCGATGCGCAGGTAATTTCTTCTATTGATTTAAAAGCAGCCTTTCATCATTGCGAAGTTGATGAAAATAGTCGTAAATACACTTCATTTATTACGCATAACGGACAATACGAATTTTTAAAAGTACCCTTTGGTTTAGCAAATAGCCCTAGTGTTTTTCAAAGATATATTTTGCATGTGTTTCGAGATCTTATAAGAGATAAAACTTTAGTGATTTATCTAGATGATATTTTTATTCCTGCTAAAGATGAAATAGAATGTTTTGCTAAGTTAAAACGTGTTTTAAAAACAGCTGCTGATAACGGATTGGAATTAAATTTTAAGAAATGTCAATTTTTAAAACGTTCCATAGAATGTCTCGGTTACATAATTGAAAATGGCACGATTCGCCCTTCACCCTCTAAAACTTTAGCAGTTAAAAATTTCCCGGAACCTAAAGCACATAAACAATTAATGAGTTTCCTTGGATTAACAGGATATTTCCGTAAATTTATCCCAAATTATAGCAAAATAGCTAAACCTCTCAGTGATTTGCTCAGAAATAATACTGATTTTAAATTCGATAATGAACAAAAAGAAGCTTTTCAAAAACTCAAGATAGCCTTAACGAATGACCCAGTCCTTCATTTATATAGACAAAATTCTGAATTAGAGCTCCACACAGATGCTAGTAGTTTTGGTTTCGGAGCAGTTCTTCTTCAAAAAGCAGACAATGGTAAATTTTATCCAATTCATTATTTTAGTAAAAAAACGTCCCAACAGCAAGAGAAATATAGTAGCTATGAGTTAGAAACACTTGCCATAGTTGAAGCGCTTAAAAAATTTCGAAACTATTTGTTAGGTGTAAAGTTTAAAATTATAACCGATTGCGCTGCTTTGCGAAGCACAATGAGTAAAAAAGAAATTATCCCTAAAATTGCGAGGTGGGCGTTGTATCTTGAGGAGTTTCACTTTGATATGATACATCGGCCTGCTACACAAATGAAGCATGTTGATGCCTTAAGCAGAAATTTTGCTCTTATAATTCAGCATGATGAGGTAACCATGAAAATAGCAGCTGCCCAAAAAGAGGATGAGCAAATAAACACTATTAAAACATTAATTGCCAATGGAAAAGATAATATACACTTTATTAAAAATGACATTCTTTATCGATACGATAATGGCAGGGATCTTCTAGTAATACCAGACGCGATGCAAAATGATATCATTAAAGAAGTTCATAGTAAGGGACATTACGCACTCACTAAAACTGAAGAAGCTATTAAACAAAATTATTATATTCCTGGTCTAAAAGCGAAAATACAATCTGTCCTAACAAATTGTGTTGCTGTATTCTATGCAACCGAAAGCGAGGCAAGAAGGAAGGTTTTTTACACCCGATTCCTAAAGAAGATGTACCTTTAAGTACATACCACGTTGACTTTATAGGTCCATTGCCTTCAACAAAAAAGAAATATCAGCACATTTTTTCTGTGATTGATGGTTTTTCGAAATTTGTATGGCTTTACCCCGTAAAAAATGTAAGTGCTCAAGCAGCTTTAGAGAAATTGCGGTTACAACAGACAACTTTTGGTAATCCCTCCAGAATTATATCAGACCGTGGCGGTGCATATGTGTCTAAAGAATTTGAGGACTATTGTCAAGAAGAAGATATTCAACATATTCTTATTACTGCCGGAGTACCTCGTGGAAATGGTCAAGTAGAGAGATTGCACGAAACTCTTATCCCTATTCTCACAAAGTTAACCATCGATAATCCAATGGACTGGTATAAGCACGTAAGCGATGTTCAGCGATTTATTAATAGTACAGTTTCCACCAGTACAAATAAAACTCCTTTTCAACTTATGTTAGGAATACCCATGAAAAATAAAGAAGATTTACGGATTAAAGAAATTCTAACAGACGAATATGAAAACTACTTTATGAAACAACGAGAAGATCTTAGAAGTGATGCACAGCAACGAATTATGGAAATTCAAGAGCAGAATAAATCAACCCACAACAGAAAGTGTAAACAACCCCACAAGTACAGAAAAGATGACTTAGTGGCGATTCAAAGAACACAATTTGGAACTGGTTTAAAGTTGCGTCCCAAGTTCCATGGTCCTTACAAGATTGTGAAAGTGAAATCCAATGACCGATACGAAGTAGAAAAAGTTGGGCAACATGAAGGTCCTAACTTAACAACCACTGCTGTAGATTATATGAAACCATGGACAAATTAGTGCATATTTACTGATGGAACGATGCAGCTTTGATTTTTTTCCTTCAAAAAATTGCTGAAATTTGTTATGTTTGTTTTGTATACTGCTTTGTTTTCTTTTTTCTCTTTTCAGATTTTTTTTTAGTCATTCTGTTTCGAGGACGAAACCCGTAGGATGCCCGAGTGTAACATGCGAGACTACAGCCTCTCTGTTAGTACGCCAGATGTCGCTTTCTTTAACGAAAAGCAACGAACTTTCTCGATGTAAATGAAGAGTTAGTCAGTTGATGTGTAGTTTCTAAGTGAAACTGGTTGTTTTTAGGTAAAACCTGAAACCTGTGTGGTTCGAACCTAAGTGGTTAGAGTCTATGTGACTCATGTTATTATTGAGGAATAAATATTATTGTTATTGTTATTGATCATATGGTTAATTGAATTAGTTGATGATAACCAACATCATCGCATTATGGTGTAGTTTGAAGTAACTCGGCATATATACCTGACATAAATATATATATATATATATATATATATATATATATATATATATATATATATATATATTAAAAGATGGAAAGCTTTTCCCAGTCATAGCCCAAAATGTTCATAAAATGGCTTTGACTTCTACTTATTTCTTAAATATTGCTTTTTTTCCCCTTACAGTAATTAAAAAAAACTTTAATGAATTCATATTTTTTTTTTAAAACTGAACGAAAGAAAATAAAATATATTTAACAATGCACTTCGCAAGACTACGTTTCCTCTATTCAACTTTCCTTTATGAATTATGCTACATTTCTTCTGAAATTATTATAATTCTTAAAAGGAGTAAAAGAAAAAAAGTTTTTTTTAATTAGTAATCCGTATGCGGAGTAATTCTTATAACAAAAATTAACGACGAGTAAAACTGAGAAGTTTTTTATTCTTATCATTTTTTCCCCGTAAAACATGCAATTTTTTTTCTTCTTTTTTTAAGTCTGATAAATCTATCCATTATCTTATGTTCCCGTTACTATTTCAATTTAAGGATTAACAGTCCTTGAAGTAAGAAAAAAAGAATTATCTTCAAGTACGATCAATTCTTCTTTCAAATACAAGGGAGAAAGATATGTGCAACTTTTCCCGATAATATTTTTAGACTCCTAAATTAGTTGACACCAGTTTTTACCTCTTCTTGCGCTACCATCCTTTGCTATAAA
Organism: Parasteatoda tepidariorum; assembly: GCF_982258835.1. Taxonomy (NCBI): domain Eukaryota; kingdom Metazoa; phylum Arthropoda; class Arachnida; order Araneae; family Theridiidae; genus Parasteatoda; species Parasteatoda tepidariorum. The sequence goes on from NC_141759.1 coordinate 37,942,354, forward strand.
CTTTTAGATAATCCTTTCGTGGCTTTGCATTTAATTCTAAACGTAGCGTAAATTAACGTCGCAAAAAACATAAAAAATAAAAATGGAGTCGCCAATACCACTTTGCTAATGGAAAGGAAGAACTTTTTTTTATGGAAGAGGACGATTCATAAGCTTTTATTTAATCAGAAAATGATAAAAAAAATAGTTGCGATGCCACCTTTTTTTTACTTTTTTATTTTCATAGTAAACACATTTGACTAGCTGAATGATTGTGATAAATTCAAACACTTGGTATTTTGTAATTACCGCCTTCGAAATATATATTTTATAACGTGTGGAAAGCAATAGACAAATAACCACTTTCAAAGCATCAAAGAAAACTTTGAAATTGAAAATAAAAGCATGTAAAACATGAAAAAACGAAACACAGAGGGAACTGTGAATTTAGAGAAAACTACTTGTTAAATCAATGAAAAGATTGAATTAGATGATTGATAGAAATTCAAATGCATGATGGTTCGTAAGTAAAGTACCGTTCTCAATATATGTATGCAACAGACAACCACCCGTTTGCAAAGACAACCATTTGAAATTAAGACATAAGGCACATGAAACATGGATTTAAATCACAGACAAAATTTTAAAATTAGAAATAAAAGCTTATAAGTAATAGACATCTCTGAATTGGGTGAAAGAAATTCAAATTCATGGTGTTTCTTAATTACTGTTCTCAATGTGTATTTTAGACTATGCGCAAGGCAACAGACAGATAATCATTTGCAAAGCAACAAAAAATTTTGAAAAAAGAACATTTTTAAAAATTCTTTATAAATGCATACATTATGTTTCGATTTCTTGTACCATGCAAAGTATCCTCACTGATCTTTCAACTAGTAATTTTGAAAAAATTGCTTTATTATTTTTTCTTCTAAATTTTAATTGATGAGATTAGGCTTCAATGTTTTTCATTTATTTAATTACTCACTTCCTTTTTCTACATAAAAATTCCATATCTTAATTTGTTGTTAAATTATTGTCTTAATTTGTTCTCTTTTGCTATGAAAGTTCAAAAAAATTGAAAATAAAAATTACTAAATTTAGTGGGGTAGTGCAAAGAGGAAAAACATCACAAATTAAAAATTCAACTTAATCAAGTTTTTCTTTTTTTTCCTTCTTTTTTTGAAAAATTTGTAAAAAATGCCCGCATTATTTCTCTCTTGTCTTCTAATAAATACATTTGTTGCAAAAGTCATTAATGAATTTTCTATGCGATCAACTCACAAAGGGGTTAATCTTTTCAGGTTAACTTTCAATATTAGTTTTCGTTTGTAAGTTATTTTTAAGAGGTGAAATTTAAAGCTTATTAGTATACAAATTCAGTGTAATTCTGTTACATAACTTAAGCAATAACACAGAAAACTTATTGAAAAGGGGTTTTTTTTCTGATCTTCCGGTTTCATTATGAAGGGTTTAGAATAGTGTTCAACAACAGTCTTAAACAAATTTGACTTTTTCAGTGGTCCATAAGCATTATAGACAGGTCAGTGGCGTAGTTTTGGAGAGGGTTTGGAGGATAAAACCCCCTCCGAAATTAAATATTATCTAATTAATGAATGAATGTAGGGTAAGTGGGATGAAGATATAAGAAGTTTTCATTGTATATATATATATATATATATATATATATATATATATATATATATATATATATATATATATATATATATATATATATATATATATATAAAAGGACAAAACAGAAAAAAAGATTATTTTAAAAAAATAATACAAATCCGGAAAGAAAGATAGTATAATCTCTTCATCTGCTCACACGATTATATCCGCAAAAAGGAGTGCTTTCTTATATTGTATAAACATAGCCAAAGCGAAATATATCAATACAACAGTGTGAGGAGCACTCAGGAAAAATTTAAGCAAAATAGAATAGAACACATTAAGTAATAAATGTCACGCAGAAAACATAAATTATATATATATATATATATATATATATATATATATATATATAACAGATAACTGATAACCCCGCCTTGAACATACATTAAAACTATTTCACTGAGACAGGTGTTCAGGTTACAAAAGTTGTGCACCTTTTTATTGAAGAAAAAAAAAGTATAGAGGATTCTCAATTATGCCAAATAATCGATCAAATTACACAGAAGTTCAATTAACTAGGATGATCAACTTAGACAGAAGTTCAACTAACTAGGATGATCAACTTAGACAAATGTTCAACTAACTAGGATGATCAACTTAGACAGAAGTTCAACTAACTGGGATGATCAACTTAGACAGATGTTCAACTAACTAGGATGATCAACTTAGACAGAAGTTCAACTAACTGGGATGATCAACTTAGACAGGTGTTCAACTAACTAGGATAATCAACTTGACAAATCTCGCTATACATGGAAAGAACGCTAATAGTTGTTACCTGCGCTCTAAGTGTCATGAAAACATTTATTTTAACTATTTGAAACCTAATTAACTGCATTTTTTTAGACCTCTCTCATACAAATTTGCCATTATGCCATACGACTTACACACAACATCTTGATACGGGTACTATACCACTCGCAACAATCTGCGAGCGACTTCTATCTTCCTACACTCTGAGCGGCAAATGACTTGAGGAGATATTCAAAGCTCCACCGCGCATGACGTTTAAAACATAGGAAGGTAGAAACCACACTTTGTAAGTGGTCAAGAACGAGATAAAATGATGAGTTGAGGTCGATTGGTAAAATGGCTAAGTTTCGGTAGGGAGACCTTAATTAATAAAACTTGCTCTTTTTTCATTTTTAAGATTTTTAAGTTTGGAACCCCATGAAATTGAAGTGTAAAAAAAGTAATGTTTATTAAATTATTACATTTATGTGCTTGAAAACATCTTAGGTCAAATGAGAAAAGCTGTCGGAGTAATTTAAGCAGCAATATTAGTTTAATAATTATTCTTACTTTATAATTATATAAACATAATCATTATAACTTGAAAAATTGTAAAAAGTTTCTATAAAAAGAATTTAGTCAATTATAATTAAATGTTGATTGAACTCCTATTATTTAATGATCAATTAGTAAGTGTTTATTTTATAAAAATATTTAAAAAAATTTGCAATTTAAAGTTTACATTTTAATGTAAAAGAAATTATAATAATTATTTTTATCAAAAACATCGTTTTAAACATGAATTATTTTTCATGTTGATAATTTTCCTCGTCATCACGATGATCTTCGCTCATTCGTTATTTTTAATTATAAAATTTTTATGTTACAAATCTTATTAAACATATTTAATTGTTTTTTCTTTCCTCTTTTTTTTGCAAATGTTATGAAATGCTTTAATTGTGTTCAAAATAAAATTTCAGTGTTTTTTCAAGTTTAAAGTTTTAATAAATCTAGCATTTTAGGGTTGAGAATTTAATAAAAATAAAGTAATTATTTTAAATTGCATGTAACTATAATAACGTTTTGAAAGTATATATTTTATTTAAATAATAATGTTGTTATTATTAAACAATATTATTATTTAAGCAGTTATTTCTATCAATAAAAATTTCTGGCACAAAATATACCAAATGTATTGCTTCTGCGAAAAAGCATAATTTTTTTTTCTTCCAATCTTCAAGATTTAAAATGCCTCGTATTTAATAGTTTTTCATTTAAAAAAAAGTAATTATTTAAAACTGCATGTATCTGAAAAATTGTTTTGCATGTATGTATTAAAAGAAAAACAAGCACACTTTGGTAATTTTCCATTATAAAATGTTTCTTGTACAAAGTTTATACAACATATTTAACTGTTTTCCTAAATATATAAGCCATGAACATATCTTAATAGTATTTTTAGAAAAATTCCATACTGAATAATATAATATTATGCTATACTGAACATATTTTGATAGTACTTTTAGAAAAATTTCATTAATTTTTCAAGCTCAAAAATGCAAAAATACAATGCATGAACGTCTTGCATTTAAGAGTCGCTCACTTTAAAGAATGAAAAGTTCTTATTTTAAAAAAATAGAAAATAATTATTTGAAATTGTATGCATCTAAAATAGCTTTTTTACTCGTAGAATTTATTTTGCTAATCGTTTTTTTATGTGTTTTTTCTTTGTTACATACTTATAGAATGTATTGTTACATGCTTATGAAATGTTTGTTACGTACTTATAGAATCAATGTTTTGTTACATACTAATATAATGTATTGCAGCATGCTTCTAGAATGTTTTGTTACATACTTATAGATTCTATGTTTTGTTAATACTTACATAATTTGTTGTTCTATACTTATAGAATGTTCTGCTACATACTTATAGGATATATATCTTGTTATATACTTATTGAATATATTGTTACATGCTTATAGAATATTTCGTTATATACTTATAGAATCCCTAGTTGCATGCTAATAGAATGTTTTATTACATACTTATAGAATGTGTGTTTTGTTACATACTTATAGAATGATTGTAAATTGAGTACTTTTCCGTACTCATTTTACTCAATTCAGAGTAAATTGAGTACTCAATTTATGGAGCAAAGGTAATTATTTAAAAATGTATATATCGGGAGCATCGCATTATATTTAGATAATATTTTAAAAAAATATGAATAAAATTTTTCAGTTATAAAGTTCATAGAACATATTGTTTCCACAATAAAATTTCATTGTATTTCGAAGCTTAAAATAACAAATTTAATCCCATTTTTTTCCCATTCTTTCGGGTGCTTAATTTATTCTTGCCTTTTTTATCTCCTCCCTCCAAGCGATAATGAAATTTTCTCTAACAAACAACATTTAGATCTTATTTAATCACGAACTATTTTATTCTTAACTAAAGCGATTAACTGTTAGGTTTACTTCAATGAACACCTTTCAAATGCAACTTTTGAATGTAATCTTCATTTTTGGCTGTATGGAACCATTATTTCATATACATTGACTCCATCAGCTACTGAGGAATTACGTACTAGATGAAAATATCCACACCCATCACCATGGTAACCGTTTCCCTCGAGGAGCGATTGATCCGTTGGAAAAGCTTGAATCTTTCTCTGTGCTCCCAAAAATTGCTATTTGATTTTTATAAAGAGTTTTTACATGGAGATGCTTTTTCCTTTAACTTCTTCATTTGTTTGGAGTCCTAATGAAAATTTAAATTGATGTATTCTAACAAATGCCCGAAACCAATTATGATATCTATTAGATATTTTACAAAAATATGTCGACATAAAACTCAATTTTCTCAATAGATTTCAGTTTATAAATTTTAATTTAGTAGCTAATCTTGGGTTCAAAATACTTGTGAGAAATACACAATAATTTAACTTCGTTGTTCAAAGTTTTATTTATAAATTAATAAAATATTTCTTAGGCATTTTAATAAAATATGTTCATAACAATTAAATTGGTTATTCATATCATTTCAAAGAATATATTCATATAAATTATAATAATTTAAAGTATATTGTAGTAATTTGTTCCACAGATGTTTTCAAACTTTATTAAGTGGTTAATTTCGCTTTTTATCAGCTGCTTGGAAAATAAATTTATTTACATTTATAAGCGATTCGAATTCTATTAGGATATCTATTAGATACGTTATGAAAATATGTCTACATAAAACTTAAATACGCATTAAATTTCAGTTTTTTTTTAAAATTTTATTTAATATCTAATAATAGATTCCTACAAAATATATTAATTTAACTTATTTTTATATATTATTCAAAATTTATTTATTATTTGATAAGATATCCATAAAATTTTTTTTAAATTGGACTTTTAAATACGGAGTTTAAAAATTATAAAAATTTTAAACTTAGTAATTTAAATAATAATATTGTCATTAAAAAAATTTTAGCTTTATATAAGAGGTTAAGAATTAAAATTAGCAATATACAATTTCCTTACTTCATTATCAGTCCTACATTTTATAAAATTCCTATAAAATTTAGAACAATCACATGTGGGTCTAATACTTACCTATAACTTAACCTGGCACCATTTTCTCTAACTACTTAAATAAAATTATTAACAATATTAATAAAGAAGGTCTATCTTGGATTATCACAAATAATCAACCGATTTCAAAATTTATTAAACATAATAAAATTAATTCTACAGTGACTTTTGATTTCCAGGATCTTTTCAAAAGCATTCCCCTTTCTGAACTAAAAGATATCTTTTTGAATTCTTACAATGATTTTAAAAATATCCTTAATTGCGATTATAATTATTGGGACATTCTAATTAATTTTTGTCTTTTTAATAATTATCTTTACTATGGAAAAGAAATTTTTCTTCAAATTGATGGGATACAACGAGGATCTAATTTTTCATCTCTCTTAGCTAACTTATTTTTGCACTATTATGAAAAAAATTATACTTTTAGTATTAAATTTGTTTTTAGATTTATTGACGATGTAATTATCTTTAATTTCCAAGATTTTACTATTTCATTAAATAATGTTTAATCAGAGAAATTAATCTTGCTTCGTAATCATGATTATAATATTAATTTAAATTTTTTGGATTTGGGTATTTTAAAAGAAGAAAATATCTGCTCTGTTGATTTATATACGATAAAAGAAATGATTTTAATTTTAATATAAATAAACTAAGTACTTGGAATTCTAATGTTTCTAAGAGCATCTATGTAAATTTCATTTTTAAACAAATGAATAGAATTAAAAGAATGTGTAGTAATGTTTATTTATCCAAAAAACAAATAGACAAACTCTTTCAAAATTTGATAAATAAAAAAAAATAATAATTACCCAACTAGAGTAATTACATTCTATATAAAATCATTGAGTTAATTGTATATTATTGCAAATAAATTTGCTGAAAAACCTCTTTGTTAATTTATATAATTTTTACCATATGCAAATCCATTTCGGGCAAAAATTATGTGTAAAATCGATAATTCACGTTTCTTTCTCTTTTCTATTTTATATTTTCTTCTTAAATTAAAGTTAATTCTCTTAAATTAAATTCTTTAAATTTTCCAGTATATTACCTTGCGCACATCCATTTTCGGGCCCATCCTCGGTAACTAACAAATCAAACGCACTTCAGTACTGCAGTAAGAACGCTCTATAAAGCAAAAATTTATTTACGCTTTTACCTCAATTTGCGCTTCTGTTTTCATATTTTGTAATCTGGCAATCTTGTTACGAAAATATTTTAAGTAATTCTTGAAAAATTTTTAGTTCATGTAAGTTCATTTGAATTCGCTACTCGCTTTATAGATTTCGTTTTATGTTTTATTCTGCTTTTTATTAGCATTTTATTTTCTGTTTTTACTTGACATTTTTACTTTATGTGTTCTATTTTATTTGTTGTAAATTTTGTAAATTTTTCTAGTGCTCCTCACACTATTGTATTGATATATTTTGCTTTGGCTACATTGATAAAATATTAGAAAGCACTCCGTTTTCCGGATATAATCATGTGAGCTGATGAAAAGAATATATCTTTTACTTTCCGGAAATTTATTAATTCCCCCCCCCTTTTTTTGGAATTTTTTTGTTTTTTTTTAGGATTTTTATTATTTTTATTATTATTATTTTTCTTTTTTCCTTTTTTCATTGGTCTGTAATTTTTTCCCATGTTTTCTCTACATTTTGAACTTATTTTATGAGTTCTATTTACTTGCAGCTTATAAAACTTATAATAAAACTTATTATAAGTTTAACAGTAAATATAACAGTAAATGAAACTTATTATTTTTCTTAATTTTCTTCGTTATTTTCTTTTTCTTTTTTTTTTTGTATATTTTTAGAGATTTAAATCAACTTTTTGAGAGAAAAAAAAGCAAAAATTAAGTAAAAAAGTTTTTGTTTTATGCTTTTTTGTTTCAAATTATTTTATTTATTTATTTATTTTTTATTGAGAAATCATTCATTTTGTTGCGATGGGGAGAGAGATAGCCGACTAGTCCCAAAACCATGTTTAGGTAGTATATAAATAGTTCCTTAAATTTTGATCAATTTAGATTCAAGATTTTTGTTAGGATTGTACTTTTCTATTTACTGTTTATCGGGAAAATGTTTCCTCTCCGACAGACGTTGAAAGTAAATCAAATTTCCAAAAAGGAGAAAGCAAATATTTAGTAATTAAGTCTTCTACTTTGGAAAATTTCAAATTTCAATAATATGTAAATTATTGGGAAATAACATAGATGCCAAACCGAAAGTCCCAGAATATTTAAAGCTGTTGCCTAATAACAATTTAAGTTAAATTGTTCAATTTTGCTGCACTAAAAACAATCAATAGATTTTATTTATTTTCGCTGTCCCAAATTTGCTGCTATATTTGAATATTTTATCACTGATAATAGATAGTGATGATTTTATGATTTTGTTTGGACATTTCAGGGAGCTATGCTATCAACAAACAACATTTACTTACCAATCATTAGTACCAAATTAGTTTCAAAAATCCAAGGTTTCACGCTCGCAAGTCGCTACCCATTTCGTAAGGACTCTTCCACCAGTAGTGGCATGAAACTATCTTCTAACTTATGAATCGTAAATTCATTAGTAGTATATTTATACTAGTGCCGATGTACTAATAAAACATCGGAAGTTATGACTCCATGTACATGAATTGTAGCAACTAATTTGGGACAAAATTTTCGACCAAATGCAGCAACTAATTTGGGACGCAGGGAGTACAAGTCAAAGTTCTCTGCATTGTCGTGGTAGAAAAATCATTCTAAATATAATTTACTGAGTCAATGTTCCATCATGGATCCAAATGATGATGATAAAAATGTTCCGTCATGAATCCAAATGATGATGATACAAATGTTCCATCATGAATCCAAATGATGATGATACGAATGTTCCATCATGAATCCAAATGATGATTCTACAAATGTTCCATCATGAAATTGACTTCCACTTCAATATTCAATTAAAAATGTTCCGATAAATCTGTAAAAGTTATCAACTATGAAATAATTAACTTCTTCATTAGCAAAAATTCAACTATTATATTGGTAACAACTATTATATTGGTACTTTGATACAGTGTAAATTAACTGCAGCCTTCATAAGAAGTTAAATTACTCAGTGCAAATTAAACGCTTCAGCGTTCAATGATAATATTCAAATCAACATCATATTAAGCAAACAATTACAACAAATAATAACAGCAAATTTGAACAATATGAATCAAAACGCTCCGTAACTTCTTAACAGTGCTAGTATTGTAGTTGAAATAATTTTTTCTAGCAATGTAATTCATCAGGCTCCCATAAATCAATAAAGCAATTTATTAATAATCCCCAGGGCTGTGGAGAAGATATGTTGGAGTCGGAGTCAAGAGTCAAGGAGTAGGAATCGAAGAATTTTTTGCAGGAATCAAAAAAATTAGCTCGATTCTGACTCCAAGAACGAGAAAGACAGGAGGGGCCTTTTTTAACCTTCACACTTTTTGCTGCACTGTAATTCAAAAAAATAACTTACTGAAAGTATTTAATATTTCTGACTTTTTGTAATTTGATCTAGATTAAGCGCTTATTTAATCATTCATGTGTTAGCCTTATGGAAACGTACTTATAGAGCTTTACCTCGAACGACTAGAATGTCATCTAAAGTACTTTCGTGGGTACCCCATTACCCTCGGTAGGTATGGGTATAAGGTACTCTTTGGTTGGCATAAAAGACACTAATTTCATTGAAAAAGACGAGATTATTCCAACACATCTATAATTATTACTTATAGAAAAAAGAAGACTCAATTATCTCTGAAACTGATGTATAAGTGTAATTGAAAATCAGTGTTCCGTTTAATCAAATATTTTCGTTAGCTAAATCGAATTAAATACCATAGAATTTTGATGATAGAGTCTCTAATATACTTTCTATTAAATTACTTATCATTCCATTACTTATGATTATATTTTAAGATTTTGAATGCCTGATTGATTTAAACACAAACAAAGGGCCACACTGGCCCCTTCCGATTTTCTAGGTATACAGCAATGTTTAATTGTGACTTTTACGTAAACCAATTCTATACCGCCCACGGAGTGTTCGGAGAACACCAATCGAGATTTTTTCAGAAATCATCTAGCTGCAAATACTGCGGCAAAAGCCAAACGGTTCAACATCTAATTGCAGAATGTCCTAAATTCTCGACACTCCGGGGGAATCATATTAACATCAGGGAACCAATCGAAAAGTGGTGCAGAACAAAACAACAGCAACAAATCATTAGAGAAATTATTAAAAGCACACTAGAAGATACCATTACAATGGACGATCCGATGGACCCTATACACTTAGGTTGACTTGATGTCTCCCCTCAATACCTGAAATGCCAATCCACTTCTATTTTAACGCGTCATTCCTCTTTTATATTTTTCAAACTTGAGCATCCTGGGGGACTCCGTTGGTCTTCTGTTCTATCACCTCAACGCTAATTTTAATTCATCTTGATGTTTTTACTCACTTGTATATTCGCTTTTAGCGTTTTTATCAACAAAAATAGACGGGAAAAGAAAAAAGAAGAAAGTTTTTTTTTTTTTTATTGTATTCATACTTTTAATTGTCTTGTTTTATTTTAGATGTTTATATCTTGTAACTACTAATTATGTATTGTAACACATAATATGCAGTATTCTAATTTATAAGAGGACTAGATTAAGCTCCATGACAGTGAATTTGATTGTCGGTCATTAAACCTAATTTAAGATTATTAATGAAAAAATTAATTAAAAAATGCCTTTCTGCTCATTAAATATTTACAAAATGAATGTCTTTAAAAATTTCTTTTATTGGTTAATGCGTTCACAATTGTCTTTATATACTTAAGCTAAAATGAAGTTCAATTCCATCCAAAGAGATAAAATAAAATTTTTGAAAATTAATTAATTAAAAAAATTAATGTGGTAAAAAAATAATTGTAATAAATAGTTTAAAACTTCAAGGTCACAACAAAATTATTAAGTTTACTATAATGAAATTTAACAGAGAGGGCTCATTTGTCAAATTCAATATACAAAACCAAACTGAAGACTAACTGAAGCAAATTAAATTTACCACGATACCTAATTTTATAAAAATAATTCAAGTTCAAGGCGAGTTTGATTGCCTGATAAACCGTCACTTCTCATAAAAACAACAAAAAAGTATAAACTTAACAAACAAAAAAACCTTAACATCAAAATGAAACAGCTCTTTTCATCAACAAAAGCTAAAAAAAAAAGCAAAAGAAAATTAGCTCTATAAATAAATGGTGTTATCGCGGAGTCCCGAATAATTTTCCTAATTATGCTTGCATGAGCGATGCGCGCCAACTCTATTTGTTTTGGCTTCTCATTTCACTCTTATGGAAGCTAAAAAGGCGTGACTTTTGTATGAAGTAGGCGGGGTTTAGTGATAACTCCTCCTACCTCCATCGCGATCTATGACCTTCTGCAAAGGATCACGGATAACTGTATCTCCGGATATTACTCGCGAAAGTCGATCATAGAAAATGAGATTTCTCGGATCAGGAGAGATGTTTGGGATACAAGATTTCATCTCTAAGGATTTTATGATGTATTTTACAGATTTACGGACTTGAACTGAAATACTGTGTTTTAGATTTGAAACATTTGCATATTCAGAAAAAATAAGTAATAAAATCTCTATTTTTGTTTAAAAATTAATAATAGAATGTAATTTAAATTGATTTTTCTTCTCAAAAATTTGTATTAGCTTGAAATATGAATTATATGAATTAAGGAAAAAATTATATTTAAACTTGAACATTGTGAGTGAAACTTTTAAATAGATAATTTAACGCCTTGGGAGACAAATAACGACAAAACAACCAGCAAAAATTTTTTTTAAAAAAAAGGTACTAATCGGCTATAGGAGCCGTGTGTTGGCGACTGCTTTTCCGAGTTCTCGCCAACAAGAACGATAGCCTTAATAACCGATAAGTTCGAATTTTAATATCACGATGTTGTCAGAAACATCGATATTTAACAATATATGACAAGAGTTCATTTATCACATTATATTTTTTTACAAGCATTAGTGACTAAACCTGAACAACATTACAATTTCTAATGGCATGAATCAGAAAAACAAAAGACGGCTGAATTCTGAGTTTACGACTATCAATGTTTAACTCCGTGGCCCTGTATTTTAGAGCCCGATCCAGAAGACAAGGAAACTCCAGGATCAAATATAGGTACAAACTAGATTTCGTGGAGGATTTTTTTTAATGGAATTAAAGCGCATTTACTTACATGGAGAGGAAAACCACGAAAACCGCAAACGGTTTGCCCGGCGGAGAAGCATTCTAACCTATGATCCGTCTACCACTGAGGATGTTTTACGTCAACATGGTGGTCATTGCGAGCAAGTAGCAGAATTCGAATGAACCAGCCGACGCTACGATTGAGCCTGGGTCACCTAATTGGGAGGTGAGAGCTCTATCCCCTGAGACACCGTTACATATAAGGTCCTATAAATCTAATATTTTTTTTTTTTTTTTTAAAATCGGTTTCAGAAATTCATTAAAAACTATTTCTGCCCCTATCACTGAAAAAAAATATTTCGCAACAGCCTCAAATAGTTCGAGTCTTTGGACAAAAAATACTTCTATTAAACACATGTCAACATTCTTTCAATTAACGGACCCGGACACACGACAATTTTAAAAAAAATCAAAACACATTTACAAATCATTTTATATAGAATATCGGTATTAAATTTAAACTTCATACTGATATTCTGAATTAAATTTATTTATACAGAATATCTGTATAAAATTTAAAAAGTTTTACATTTTATTTATACTGCTGTTTTAATATATGAATCAAAATTTCTCAACTGTGACTTGAAAAATGTCATTTTATGAGCCTATATGCGTGAAATAGGCTTTCCTATATGCTTGAATAATATCGTTTTCTAAAAAAGAGAAGGGAAAAAAACAATAGTTGTAAAATATTGATTTTTTTTTTTTTGCACGTGTTAATAAAAGAAATAATATGTTCAGAATAATTACTAAATTGAATCGTACAAACACTTCAAATACTGTTAGAAATAGTAGGCACTTTTTAAAGAAAGTACAAGAAATTTTCTTATTTTAAGAACAAAATAATAGAAATATAAAAAGAAACTTATGTTAACTAAAAAAAAAAATTCCAACACTCTTACTTTGTTTTATCAGATTTATCTTCGAAGATTTATGAAATACATAAGATTTATCTTTGATATTATCTTTGAAAAGTTAAGTACAGTGCAGAACCAGTTATCCGGAAATCAGAAAACCCGAAAACCGAAAAACCGGATTGAAATTCGATAAATTTTCCGCCATTTTTAAAAAAATAATTTTTTTTTCTCATAAGATTTTAGGATTTTTCTTTCTTTTTTGAAAGATGTTTACCATACCATCATTTTAGAAATAATCATTACGGTGTTACTTCATCGTTTTTTCTTCTTTTTAAGATTATTTCCAAATATATATATATTTTTTTAGTTCGGTTTAACAATAAAAAAACGGCTTTTTGTAGCGATTCCGAAAACCGGAAAAATCAGTTATCCGAAATAGCGATGGTCCCGATCGTTCCGGATAATCGGTTCCCTACTGTATTTACTATTCCGCGCAATACTAGAAGAAGTCGTCTTGCACCCGTTTGTCGGTCTCTTTGATCGACACTTGTGATATTGTCATTGCTTCGGTTTTAGTTGCGACTTGCTTCTTCTCTGACTTTTCTAAAAATAAAAATCTATTTGTCAATTTAAGTTGGGCCCGATAAAAACTTTAAATTGCTGGTCAAAATAAGCCCTAGTATAAATATCGAGACATTCCAGCGAAGAGCTACATTCACCACATCCAGGGACGTAGGTAAGGGGGGTGTTCAGGGTGTTCAAACACCCCCCATTGTACAAAGCAGTTTTTCTTTTTTTTTTTTATACTATAGATAATTTTTCCTTAATTTTAGAAAATTTGCAAATATTTTATTTACTGAAAAAAAATGGAGAATTCCCAGGACATTTTATTTTGAGACTTTTATCAGTCACTGCTGCCTCTTTTCTACCCATTCATCAAGAGAGCAATAAACGCAGTGATTAAATAAGATAGCATTCCTTTCCTCACTGATTTACCACCCACAAAGTTTCTCCCCTCAGAAAAATAGCCAGCCCAGCTCATATTACTCTAAGAGAAAATGTTCTTCCTTTCTTCCAATGGGTTCTATCTTATCTCATCTACTTTTTAAAATATCGGCTATACACAGATCCTATTTACGGTCATAAAATGCATGCTTCACACTATAAGAATTCTCTTGGATTTCTAGGACTGCATATATATGTTAACCTTTTCAGGACATAAAACTTCCTTGGTAATTTTTTCGGTCATTCTGTCCGGGAACTTTGTCTTAGACACTCATCCTAAAAGCTCTTAGTTTTAAATTTTTCCTTTTGTTTAATGTAGCATTTTATTTAAAATTTCTTTTTTTTTCTTTCGGATTAATTTTTATTTGTTAATCTCGTATATCTTTGTATTGTGTAATTCTGTTCCTGTAAATAAAATGGGGTATTTTATTGGCTATAAAAAGAGCTTGAATCGAAAATATTGGAGGTAAGCAAATATTTGTATTAAATCAATCTTTCCGAATATAGGTAACATTTAAACTGTACAACAAATAGATTTATTTAGTAAAGTTGAATATTCATGCACAGTTTTATTTCCCATTTTTGGTTTTATTTTACGATTATGAAATCAGACTTAAAAATTTTTGAAATTTTAAACTGAAAATTGAAACAACTTTATTATAATTCAGTCAGAATTGAAATATCTATATTACATTTAATTTTAAAATAAAACACGAAAATTTCATGAATGAATAGCTGAGAGTAGTTAATCGTTCAAACTATCTTAGTATAAATGTGTAAGTGTAACTTAAAGTTTAACTATTTTTTAGAAAATTGAAAATACTTTCTACTACTAACTTTCCCTTCTTGGGATCTTATTGCAAGGGAAGTTACTTATGATATTGACACATTTTTAACGATAATACTTCATTGCATAATCATAAGCAGGGCTTAATCCAGGATTTCCATTCTAGTACCTATTTTTGTGAGAAAAAAATTTTTTTTGTGAAAATTTAGTATTGCTAAAAAAAAAAAAAAAAAACTACATTTGTATACGAAAAGTGCAATACTATAAAAAACATTCACATATTGCGCAAGGAATTGCTTATAAGACAGCTTGCAGATTAATTCTATTTATTAATTCAATGTAAATTATACAGCCAGCCAGTATAGAAATTATGGAATTTACTATACAGATTAATATTAAGGTTAAAAATTAGATTTATATAAAGTTTAAAAAATTTTGTTAGCTTACTTACACATAAAATTTATTGAACTTATTATGATTAAGAAATTTTTATTTTGATATTGTGCTAACTTTTACTTTTGAATTAATAGTTGAAAAATAATAGAAATACAGAATACATAGATAAAATTATAATAACCGCTCGGACAACTATTCAGCACTTTAATTCCTTCGAACTTTTTTTTTTTTTTTTTTCAAAGTTTGTAGAAATACTGATTTTTTTATTTTATTTTGTGAAGGTACCGATTTTTTTTTTTTTACATTTTGTGAAGGTACCCAAAATTGACCTGGATTAAGCCCTGATAAGCAGCGATATATGTAACAGTTTTATAAAATTAAAACAAATGTCAACAAAACTTTAAATTATCATAAAAATTACTGGAATTGTTAATTAAAAGAATAATTCAGTACTTTCTAAGAATAATTTGAATCAGCTCAAATGTTTTTTTTTTTTTTTGTCTACTTAATTTTATATATATTTATAGCAAAGTCGAGACCCCTTTTTCGTTAGCTATTATATGCATAGACCTTGTGAAGAAATCTTTAAAAAAATATACGCCAACTGAAATTTGGTAAATAATGAATATTTTATCCTAACGCAACAGATTAACAGGAAACCTTTACATCCACTTATTAAATAATATCAGTTTAAATTACAAAATATGAGAATAGTATCGAGGAGTTTCTAATCTGTAATAAAAAAATTATTTACCAATAATAAATTTTTCGTAATAATAAAATTTTCATAATAGTAAATTTTTCGTAATAATAAATTCAACGTAATTCTTAAATTTTCCGTCTAATTAAGATTGTGACAACATGTTCTGAACTAAATAAAAATTATGCATTTAATGTTTATTTTTAGTGATTATACATGCAGTAATATATATGAGTGATTCTTTTTAAACATGATAATTCGGACCGAAAAATTTCTTCAAATTTAAAGTCTTCAAAATAGTCTAAAATCTTTTTTTGTGTACTTCTTTAGTTACACTTATTAATATCTTACAGACAGCAATGTAGAAAAAATAAATAAAATAGAAATTCATCAAATTTTGAATGCCAGGAAAATGAGATATTAGCTTAGAAGATTAAAAAACAGTCATTTTAAGTTAATAGTAAGTAACTCAACTTAAGCCTTTATGTTAGATGGACCAAAAATTGCTTAAATTAGTTCTTTTTATTTACTGTAGAAAGAATAAAAAAATATTTTGTTGCTGATATGTACAGAATAAAATTGCGTATAATAATCAATCATTAAATAAATAACTTTGATTACATCCAACATATTACAATCATACATAAACTTGGTATTAGGTTAATATTTGCTTTCCCTCCTTACAGTATTAGCAGTTAAAAAAAAAAACTTCTGGTAACACTTCAATGTCCAGGAAAATGACACCCAGGAAAATGACAAATTCGCCATTTTATAGCATATAACTTTACTTTAATATTTTGGCCTAAGACGTTTATATTCTGCAGAAAATAATAGGATTTCTTAAAATAACTCAGATAAATCTACGTAGTTTATGTTATTAATGATTTCAAGAAGCAAGGAAAATGACAACGCAAAACCCTACTCACCTTGAAAAATTGTTTGAAAAAGATTTTGAACCAGAAAATTGGTCCTTTATTCATGCAATAAGACATGTTCATATAGGAAGGCATCTAATCAATCTATTAACATAAGATATTGATTGCTGGCTCTATCTATTTTGGTTATAAATAACTAAATAAAAGAAGCCAGAAAAATGACAGATTTTCTTGGGACAAACAAATTATTAATGCAAAAAATTAATTTAAACGAAGTTTTTGTAAATAATACCCTCTGCGTATATTCTAGAAATGGTTGAGATAAAAAAAAATTTGATATTGAAAAATTTATGTGAAGTTTTGAAGTTAGATATTATTGGAAACATTGTTTGTGACATGCCAGAAACATGAAATTAAAGTGAAACATGAAATTAAGTGAAGTAACATGAATTAAGTTCAATTAAATTTTGTAACTATAAAAAACAGCCAATGCTAGTGCAAAGTCAGCTAATGTTAGCAAAAATGCTAACAGCAATGCTATTTTTTTTTAAATGTTCTTCTAGTATTATAGTATTAGATCTTGGAGAAAGGGACAGTGAATTGTCATATTTTGGGAGAATCACCCATACATATATATATATATATATATATATATATATATATATATATATATATATATATATATATATATATATATATATATATATATATATATATATATATATATATATATATATATATATATATATATATATATATATATATATATATATATATATATATATATATATATATATATAGATAGATAGATAGATAGATAGATAGATAGATAGATAGATATCATAACCCTGCTTAACTCCAATATATATATATATATATATATATGTTGTGTGTGAGTATAAAACATTTAAACACATAATGCATTATACTGATTAAGTAACGAAAACTTTTTTTAAAGTCAACAAATTAAAAAGAATTAATTGTTTCTCTGATATTTAAATTTAATTTAGTGTGATAAGTAATTCTTTAAATGTTGAAATGCCCGCGGCCACCCTATCAAAATCCAAATTTGATATCCCGTGACCTTACGAAACACGGATTTTTTCATTCAATATTTATTTACGAAATATTTTGAGACTTTGTATCTAATTTTTTCTTTCTTACGCTGTATATCGTTTGTATTTATTTCTAATTTTTTGTTACATTATTAAAGTTTTACACCTTCTATTTAATAATGTATTTTAACAAAATCTGATATCATAGAATAAAATGACAGTTTTTTTAAAAGTTTATTTAACACCATTATTATTAGCCTTTTGGAATGATTTTACACATTGTCATTTTCCTGCGTTTTCTAAATAATAAATATAAACTATATTATTCAATCTGAGCTGTTTAATAAAGTCTTGTGATTAATAACACAAAGACTAACTAAAAATGAAATGGAACATGGAAGTAAAAGCTATAAAATTATAAATTGTAATTTTTCTAGCACTTAAATGCCAACGAATAATTGCTAAATGCTGGTTAACTATTGTACATTGCTCTCTATATTGTACATTGCTTTCTATATATTAGAGGTACTTTAATAAACGAGTGTTTATTTTTTTTTTAAATATATTATTCCAATCCAAAAGGTTAGAAATTAAAAAAATAATTTCCTAGGTGTCGTATTTTCTGAAAATTATCCATATATTCTACTTCGTAAAGAATTCATTTTTTATGTATTATTTTGGCTGCTTAAACGCATTATAATTTGCTGTAAACAGATGAATTTTTATTGATATTTTATACTTGAATTTTTGACAATAACGGTGGTTTGTCCTAATCGAAGGGAAGCGATTAACGAAGTTTATGGCTTATCTTTATTTTGATCTTCATTTAGATCACAGGTTTTGATTTTTAACTTTTAAATGAAGCTTATACTGAAAACTTCTGTATTAGATCAATTTATCAAAATCAAAAAGAGTTTACTTGTATGTATGTAACTGGTTTAATTAAATTACATCTAGATAAAAAATTCCTCAATCACAAAACACCCCCCATGAAAAAACTATACCTACGTGCTTGACCACATCGACCTAGAATGAGTTTGAACTAAATTTTTCAAACTTTTTTTATTCGCCTCCCGTGATGCTCCAATTTAGGATGCTTTGAAATGAGCTTCACCAGCCATCTAAGATGTCACTTCGCGCCAAGTGCATCGTAATTGTATTCCTCAATATGAACCCGAAGTCCTCCGTCGGCGTGATAAATAATTAGCCATCAAAAAGGGATACTAGCTTCCCCACGTAATTCAGTTTAATATCTATTAAATCCTGTGACATTTATTTTTTATAATTATTTTTTTTTTTTCTTTTTTGTTCCTAATAGATACCCTTTTGATGGTCCGATGAGTTTCGTGAAAAAATTTGAACCCTTCCGAGAGAGGTATGTGTGCTGGTTATTCTTTTAATGTCCGGTGAGTCCTGCGACTGTTTTTTGTTTTCTGATGGATACCATTTTTCACGATTCGTTGACCCATTCCTCTCCCCCCAAAATGCTGATGTCGCCTTCATTAATTACTCATGATCACCTCCCAAAATGATGAAAAATTCAGTAAAAAGCTATTTTTATCGGACTATCATTGTTGACAATTTTCCGGGTTTTCAGTGATAAGATTTTGGGTTCCTTTTCAGCTAGTAATCTTTTTTTAGCTAGTAATCTTTTTTCAGCTTGTAATCTTTCTTTAGGAGATATTTTATGTTGTTAAAATAATTTTTAAAAAATGGGTTTTGCGAAAATTCTTACAATGGTGTACTACCATTAAATCGACACGCTATAAGAATTCGTTTTTTTTCTTTTTTTTTTCTTTTTTTTTCTTTTTTTTTTTTTTCTATATGCATTTATGAACCTAAAGAAATGGCTCCTATAAAAAAAAGTTTTAAAATAGAGAAATCTTATAATTCCTTTCACTAAAATGCATCATAATTAATATAATTTATTTAACTAATCTTAAATAAATTTCCATCAACTCAATTTTTATAAATGGCACACTGTTAAAATGAATTAATAATAATTTTTATAATAACTATTATCTAAATTTTAACGTATGGCACAGCCGCCAACAACTACGCCTTTTGCAAAATATTTTAAAGCGTGCAAAACAATGAAAAACTATTTTGGCATTTTTACCAACATTTCGCAAAGCTCCCCACGAGAGCTGGAGCAAGCAACTCTAAATCAGAGAATGTTACAAACTGCTAGAAATGTAAAACTAATTGCTTTTGAACGTTTAGAAACCATTATTCAGTAAACAACAGAGAGCTAAAGTATGTCACTTCATTTAGAATGTCTTGTCTGATAGATAATGATCCATTAATACATAAACGAAATAGTGATAGCAATTTCCTTAATTAATATGAAATTTGGATAATTTTTTTCGCGATTACCATTATATTGCCATTATGGTGATATAAGCTGACTTAAAAATTTATTCGGCATCATTTTCACTGGGAAATATTTTGTTGCATTTGTGCAAGTATCTTACCCATAGATATATTAGTCCTTGATCTTACCTAATTCGGAAGTGGAGATTTCAAATCTGAGATTAGTTCGGCTCCAAAATCTAAAGAATTTTTTATTTTTTTTAAATGATTTTTTTAGTTTAGTTTATTTGCTTTCTGAATGTTAAGTCATAAAGAACTCAAAGGGTTAATGGCATACACATAAACATATCTGCCCCTTTGAAAATAATATTTCAGACAAGAAAAAAAAAAAAAAAAAAAAAAAAAAACAGCAGCACCTTAACATACGCATTATAAACTGAAAGGTGCAATCGCGTCCTCTTCCTTCCACTTCCTACGTAGCAGGCAAGTGCCTTCGCTTAAGTACTCATTCGGGAAATTTAAAAAAAAAAAAAAAAAAAAACTAGTTAGGAATATATCATTAAATTGTATTAAAATTGTAGTTGATAGAGAGAAAAGGATCAACGACACGAAAATATCTAAAATCCATTCAAAATCCTCTCATGCAGCAGGAAACAAAAGAGAAAAAATTATTTCCCAGAGCCCTTGATAGTGATACATTTGGAACTAAATAATTTTTATTTCCTTCGATTAGTTACTAATGCTATCAAAAATATTTCGACAGAGGGAAAAAAATTTAAATACGCTATTGATCTTCATTCAATTCACACATAAACTGGTGTTACATATCTACTCAACTCGGCAGTACATTTCGAAGCATGAAAAATGTACGGCTGTCACCTATGCAGGATTTGAGAGACGTAACGCGTGGTATTTATATTTTCTGTAGATTTCACTGGCTAGATTGCATATCTACAATCAGCATTATTTGAAAGATTTTATGCTTTTGCCTGTTTTTAAATTTTTGATTAAGATTAATGCCTTTTTTTCTCCTTTTTTTGCATAATGTATTTTTAACGAAATATTTTGCATCATCCAAATCTCTCAGCAAATTAAATCATAATAATTTTATCTAAACAAAAATCTGAAAACAGATAAATGTATAATTTTAAATTACTCAAAACCATTAACTGCACAATTCATTTGCCTTTGTATTCTTCAAAAAAAAAAAAAAAATTAAAAAAAAAAAAAAATCCTTAGAATTTCTGAAGCGTATCAAGTTTTTCAGGATCAACGAAAACAAGGCCTTTCTCCCCCCAACCATTTTTTAAAGTTTTCCCTAGAAAGATTAGTTTTGCTGTAAAATGATACACTATTACCGCTTTTTAAAATTTTCGAGACCCGCGGGAACCCTGAAATTTATATTAATTTGCACACTTCAAAATTTCTTCGATCATATTTATGCCAATTATTTTTAAAAGTAATCTTATTTCATCCTCTATATCCTTGACATGGAGCTTTAGGCCAGGAGACACTCTCATACAATATTCCTATTTTTCGCTTTTGAGCAGATTGAAAACCATTCGTTTTTTAAAAGTTTGCTTTTCACCACTTAAAAGATTTATCCTTGACAACATGGAACGTGTCATCATCATTTCTTTCCCCTGAATTATTATCTTAATTTCCCGAAATACATTGTTCAGATTCACTACTGATGTTATTTATTTCTGTTTCTTTTCTTGATGTTATTTATTTCTGTTTCACTCCGTAAATATTTTCTCAAATCCAAATGTTTCCTTCCCTTATTTTTCTTCGTCAGACAATTCTCGAAGAAAGCTGGAAAAAAATCCCCAGATTGTATATATAATTCTTTTTCTTCTTCTTTACCATGAAAACCGATGTAAAATTATAGATTTGATTTTAAACAAATTAAAATAATACACTCCAATTATTAAAACAAAATTACGAGACACTTGAAAAATAAATATTTTTCGAATTTTTAGCCAACAACCACGGGGGGTTACTAAATTTTAAGAACAAACAACTACGTAGCACAAAACCTCGATTAAAAATAAAAATTGTCACATGATTTTCTGTTGGCATATTCCATGATTTGAGGAAGGGTTGAAAGGAGGAATAGAAATGACCTTTTGACGTCTCAGCTGCGATACGCAAATTAAGTCCATTAAAAAAAAATTATTTGTCGTTAAAATTTGTGCAGACGTGGTTGGGTTCAGAAATGCTATGG
Source organism: Parasteatoda tepidariorum (assembly GCF_982258835.1). Taxonomy (NCBI): domain Eukaryota; kingdom Metazoa; phylum Arthropoda; class Arachnida; order Araneae; family Theridiidae; genus Parasteatoda; species Parasteatoda tepidariorum. Next base: position 37,964,844 of record NC_141759.1, read on the forward strand.
AGATGAACATTCGTTGTCGTGAACTCAAAAATGGGTCGGCTGTTCAACGACGGTTGTAAAATAAAATAATCCAACATAGAAGAATGAGCAACGGCCCTCGGTGGGCAGAATGATAAGAAAAATATTAACATATAACAATACCTATTAACATATAACGTAAGCATAGATGCCAACCCGGAAATAACAGTTCCCACAATATTTAAAGGGGTAGAGAAATTACATTTTAAGGTTAACTAAATTTGTTTACTTTTGCCTGCAATAGTGCTCTGCGTGATCATCAGGTCATTTACATCCTTTTTTTTTTAGTTGGTTGTATACAACGGAGGACCAAATCTATCTAAATTAAATTTATAAAATCAACAATAGAATTTTAAGGCATAAATATCATTACCACGTAATGCATGCAAATCAAATCTCCCTCTGAATAAATTAACCCTTTCTAAGGCAGTGGTAAGTATACTTACCACCAATTTTTAAAGTCCATGGTGAACTTTTTTACCACTTTTAATTTAAGTCCCCATTTGTTAATCACTTCAGCTTTCGTGAAGTGCGTCTGAATAAAATTGTTAACCATTTTTAAGTTTAAGAAAACGTATAATAGTTATGAAAGACATAATTCCTTTTGAAGTTTGTAGCATTTATAAAATTTATTTTATAAATAACGAAAAATAAAAGTCAATAAGTTCCTAATAGATCGTGGTAAATATACTTACCACCAAAAAAAATTTATATCAATAATTTTTAAGCTAGATGAGTTTTTTTTTTCTTATATCAATTTCAATTCCGAAAATACTTTATTTTACCTTCACTGGAAATAAATGGTCTATTAAAGGGTTAAAGTTGTCAATCTTTTGGCTTTTCAAACATGTTTTTTCTAGTGGTATGGAAATGCCAATTCAATTGCGATTGTGAGTTGACGTTTTTATAAATATAAGCCGCCACTAAGTATATCGATGAGTAAGCAGACCTATTGTATATTCGGAGAGATTATTTAAATGTAATGGTATTCAAAACTACTTTAAATCCTGGTAAGTGTGAATACATAAATTTTGCTACCACATCAAGGATAAGAATTAAATCTTCCTGAAAAGTTAGCAGACATGTAATAGGTATAGGTTAATAAATTATTGCTACAACAGCTCTTTCAGAATGTCTTAATGTTGTTTAACCTGACGTAACTCTGAACCCTTTCGCGCCGACTGTCACGAATACGTGCCAGCATAAAACCGTATCAATCAGGATAAAAAGATAAAACGGGTAACCAAAGTAGTTCTTTAGCAATTTATTTGTGAGCGGGGTTATAATTGTTTGATTTATTTAATTCACCATTACTTTAGTTCAAAATAAAATTATTTAGTTATACTTTGAACTAACATTGATTATATCTATGATTAAATTGACAGTGATTAAAGTAAATGCAAAGTAAGTCTGCCAAATTAGCAACGCCTGCATTTAAGTTACCGTTTTTTATTCATTTACATTCTGATTCTGATTTTGTACGAATGCTTTTATGAATCACCCGTTCCCAAGGGGTTAAGTCTTAAACGCATAAACTAAACTAACTTTTCTTTCATGTTCAACTAAAACTTTATATTTTGCTGCTAAAAAAAAAAAAAAAAAAAGAAAATAAGAGTGAAAGGAAACCAATTTCAAACTTCTTCCTTTCAATAAAACTGGATCCTGAAACCAATAAACTACTTTCCATCAAGAAAAATCTTCCTCTCCAATCACTTTTTTTTTTCTTCCCTTCTTCGATTCTATCTTTTGCTACACTCTTTCTACCTTTAATGCAAGACAAAAACGCGAGATTCTAAAAAGGGGGTAAAAAAGGATTGCGCTATAATCTCCATCCAATAGGTTAATCGGAACAAAGGCAGAGAACGATCTTATGTGGAATAAGAAAAAACGTATTGGCGTGCGTCAATTTCCGTCTTTTTCCTTAGAAGGAAATTGTCTTTTGCAGCTCCAATCACATTCAGGGTGACGGTAGGAAATAGATGAATTTCCTCTCATCAGGAAATAGGTAGTGGGAAATAAAAATCGACTTCCATATACATTCTGCATCCAAAACTACTTAAGAAAAAAGGAATGGATAGTAAAGAGTATTGAAATGAGACCTATAATTTATACAGAGTGTTACGCTATAAACGTTCTTAATGCATAGTTTTAGAATTGAAGAAGTGTGCATATTAAGGGTTACAAATTAATATTTAGGAGAAGGGAAAACGCTATCAAAATATCACGAACTGAGAAAGTAGGGACCAAAAGCATCAAAACATGTTATTCACGCTAGGGGTTGCAAATAAATATTTAAGTGAAGAATGAAACAAAAACGCTATTAAAATTTGACGAACCACTATTGAGGAAGGTGGGACTTGCAATAGCAAAGCCTGTTTGAATACCGAACAGAAAAGAGCCAATGGAGTCAACTCCACTTAAAGGAATACCATTGGTTCCAGCTAAATCTATGCAATTAAGCTGGTTATTCGATTAAAAGGGGAGTGCAATATTAAATTTTAAATTTTTGCGAATTTTTTCTTAATTTAATGCATAGTATGGCGTTTTAATTAAAAGTAAACTCAGTTTTATAATCAATAAACAATTATAGTTAAAGCAGTCTGTGTTAGTACCATAAAATATAAATGCTATTTAAAGTTGCATAAAAACAAATCAATGTTAGCGAAAAGCTTAATATATGTACTAAAATATTATTTTATCCCTTCTGAAAAAATCTATAATTGAAGACTGTTTTTATCCGCCTTAAATTCGTCAATTTATCAAAATTAGATTTCCCATTTCAGTTTCTTTTAAGACTTTCATGACTTGCGTATTCCTTTCAAATACATTCAGAATTTTTTTTAATTTTCACTTATTTATATTTTTTTCTAATCCTCGAAACTTGAGAAATTCTAAATTAATGAACCATTTTAATTGGGGATTTTTTTTTAAATTTATTGTTTCCAAGATTCAATGATTTTTTTTATATCCCATTAATACAAATCATACCTTTTAGCTCTCAGCTTGCAACCAACTCAGAGTTTTTCACTGGATTAAGAAATGATTATTCACACTTAATTGATAAGGCATACTGTATACTAATGCGTTAGGTTTTTGAAACTTTGTTTGTCAAAGCTAATAGTGCACCAGGAGAAGACCACAAGTCCTGACCACAAAACAAATAACTTTGCACCTTTTTTACATTCTAAATGTTGTGTGAGTTAAGTAAGTCAATGAAGGGTAAAACCCACTTCGTTTACTTCAATGGCAGCAAAATTTGATAAATTTTTCAACTTCATCCCTAACACCTATTTAGACCAACTAATGAACACGATGTCCCCCTTGAAGTCACCGCCTATTGTATCCCCTATTGTATCCTTATCTTAACTGGAAAACGGAAATTCCATTTTACATGGTGAAACATTTTTTTAAAAATAAGCAAATTTTTTTCATTTCAGTACCTTTTCTTTATGCAATTAAGAGGGGAGAAAAAACAACAAATATCCGTTTAAACAAGGAAGTTTAACATTAGTTACATATAAAATGATTTAGTCCCATTAAATTTTATTCTTATTCGCGGGTTATGCAATTAAGTGGGGACGATTGTAGTAGAAATCAGCACCAAGTTTCATCGAACAATCAAATTGGTTCTGATGATTATATTTTGTCCACTAGTGATTCAAAAGATTTCAATAAAGTTATTATCTTTTCTCACTTTAATACCAATCGGCGACCTCTAATGTGTAAAAAAAATTTCTATTTTATTTATTACGAGAATTCTTAAGATTTGTATCAGATAGTTCATAACAAAACGCCTTGTATATCAAATAAATTCCAACGTTAAAATTCACAAAGAATACTTAACGGTAATTTAAAAAATGCTATATTATTTATTGTAATGTATTTGATTAAACGATTTGTTTTCAATAAATGACTGAGTCTACTATTACAATATCCATTTCTCATGAGAAATGAGACGTTATTATTTTTTCTGGCTTGAGCACCAATTGACAACCTCTAACGAGTAAAAATGTTTAACTTAATTTATTGCAAGAATACTAAGTTATAATAGATAGGTTATAAAAACACACTTTGTTTATCAAATCGTATCCAGAGTTAAAATTCACTAATAACACATAACAATAATTTTAAAAAATGCTATATTATTTATTGTAATGTATTTTATTAAACGATTTGTTTTCAATAAATGACTGAGTCTACTATTACAATATCCATTTCTCATGAGAAATGAGACGTTATTATTTTTTCTGGCTTGAGCACCAATTGACAGCCTCTAACGAGTAAAAATGTTTAATTTAATTTATTGCAAGAATATTAAGTTATAATAGATAGGTTATAAGAACACACCTTGTTTATCAAATCGTATCCAGAATTAAAATTCACTAATAACACATAACAATAATTTTTAAAAATGCTATATTATTTATTGTAATGTATTTTATTAAACGATTTGCTTTCAATAAATGACTGAGTCTACGATTACAATATCTATTTCTCATGAGAAATGAGACGTTATTATTTTTTCTGGCTTGAGCACCAATTGACAACCTCTAACGAGTAAAAATGTTTAACTTAATTTATTGCAAGAATACTAAGTTATAATAGATAGGTTATAAAAACACACTTTGTTTATCAAATCGTATCCAGAGTTAAAATTCACTAATAACACATAACAATAATTTTAAAAAATGCTATATTATTTATTGTAATGTATTTTATTAAACGATTTGTTTTCAATAAATGACTGAGTCTACTATTACAATATCCATTTCTCATGAGAAATGAGACGTTATTATTTTTTCTGGCTTGAGCACCAATTGACAGCCTCTAACGAGTAAAAATGTTTAATTTAATTTATTGCAAGAATATTAAGTTATAATAGATAGGTTATAATAGATAGGTTATAAGAACACACCTTGTTTATCAAATCGTATCCAGAATTAAAATTCACTAATAACACATAACAATAATTTTAAAAAATGCAATATATTGTAAAGTATTTGATTAAACGACTTGATTCCAATAAATGACTGAATCCACTACTGATATCTACTTCTCAGGAGAAATGAGACAGTATATTTTGCCTTTTCCACAGCATTACGATAATTAATATATAATAAAATTCATTAAATAAGAAAGTTAACGTAAATTTATAAATTTTTATCTTCAATTAAAAAACCCGAAACTATGAATAAGTAAGTGAAACCAATTTAATCCAAATGTACCATTTATAAGGTTAAATTAGACAAATCAAAGAGGATGCACGTGGTAAATAATGAATGCTACTTTCTCAATCAGAAAAACCACGAAAACATACAATTAAAGAAGTGTAATAACAGTTCTGTACAACTTGGTATAACTTTTTCGCGCAATTGACATAAAATATATGCTATGTACCAATTTAGGAAAATCTTGAAAAAAATCTGAAAAAGTCAACTTGAAGTAATTAACTTTCAAATTGCCTAGTCTGATTAATTTAGCATTCAATTTTAATTTATAATTTTTCTTTCAAAGAATCTTTAAGCTGTGGATATCTGGATGTACGTTATAAATAATGAATACTACTTTCTCAATTATAAAAACCGCGAGAACATACAATTAAAGAAGTGTAATTATAGTCCTGTATAACTTGATATAACTTTTTTGACGAATTAACGTAAAAAATATGCTATATACCAATTCAGGAAAATCTTTAAAAAAATCTGAAAAATTCAACTTGAAGTAATTAACTTTCAAATAGCGTAGTCTCATTAATTTGCCATTCAATTTTAATTTATAATTTTTCCTTTATTTTATTTATAATTTTTAATTTATAATTTTTCTTTCAAAGGATTTTTAGGCTGTGGAATATCTGGAAGATCAGCAGCAGGTGAGAAACCTCACAGATAGGTATCACTTACAGCCACAGTTCTGTTTTTCTTCAAGATAACGACTGAACGGACAATGTCATGGGGGTTGATGACAACTTTACCATTGTCCATCGTACTGGCACGTGGCCATCTGTCATTTTGCCGCCTTTTGAGGATTAGGAAAGTGGTCATCTCAATCACTACCTGCAGAGAAGACGAGTACCTTCCAAAAGGGTGGAACTGAGGGGGATCGGGGAGGTAAGGTCGCGTGCATCTACGGGGAAGTTAAGTGGTCGCACGTGCTGCACAAAAGATCCTCCCTCCGCTTCATATGGCCCCATTCGTCGCCATTGTGGAGTTGTCCGTAGGGGGTGCCTGTGGACCTCCCGTCGGGACGGCAGGGTTCGACACCTGCCCTTTGATGCGGACATACTCACCCCCTCCATCCGACAGACACATCATCACTCCGCGTAACTTCGTTACTGATGATTTGAGATTGAAAATGTATTGGGGATTAAATGGAATTGTATCTGAATACGGTTTGTTTGTGAGTTGATATCATTTGATTCAATGTGTTTCAAGACAACAGTATATTTTCTTCAAGTTCTAATTAATTTCTCAGCTACATTTTTCATGTATCTTGAAATAATAGTTTGAATTTCGTTACGTTTTCAAAACATAGTTATAGGATATTGTCATTGGGAAGAACAGGGGTTCGATTCCTGATGCAGCTTCAGATCAATAGGTATCAGCTTTTATGAGAAGTAAAGGAAGCCGGTGCGTAATAGTAACCACGTAGCCCCTATCGTGCCGCTAATTGCGAAATTCTATAGACTTTATCCACATGACCCCTCTGGCAAACAATGGGCTGTTGAGGAATGCTTTTAAATATGGGACACTGGAGGTAGCTATTGAACCCATTTAATTGCTGATTATTAATCTTACTATTAAGTACTTCAAACCCAGTTACATGTAGTTTCCCACTAAACATAGTATTATTATTCTGTAGTTGGAGGTTAAGGAAGAAGGAAAAAATAATTGGCAGTAACAAACAAAATACAAGGCTCACTGCAACTAAAAACCATGCATTATGTTTTTTTAAGCTTAAATATTTGGGAACCACTACCAACTAAAAAAAAAAAAAAATGAGATAAACGCAGAAATAGAATAAATATAGCTAACTGATATTACTTGATTCGCTACAAAAATAAGCAAATTGGAAATAAGAGTCAATATGTTTTAAGCCTCTTAAAACAGGCACCCATTTTCAAGACTTGCCAGACGTGAACAAGAAGGGGGGGAAAAGTATTTTGAAATATGGAATGTAAAGTTACCAACCAAAAATGGAAAAGCCAAGGCGAGGAGCAAAACTATAAAAAACACAGTGGCCGAGAGAGAGAAAACAGGAAAAACCGAACAAGAAAAACCATAATGGCCGAGAAAAACTACTATGGTTTTTCTAGTTTCGTTTCTCATCTTAATTTTTTCCATTTTTCGTTCGTTTACTTTATTTTTAATTTGTGCATTTTTGAAGGGAATGAAGCTTTTAAACAAGTAATTTCTCACTGTTTCTGTTTCTTGGGATTATTTATTTAATGGCTAATCTATGTTACTTTGGATTGATCGTTCAGCGCAGATCTAAATGTTTGAGAAGGGAAACGAAGTTACAACCATATAAGTGTTTAGTAAAACCAATAATACAATAAAGAAGCGAGTGCTGGATAATGAATAAATCAGAAGAATACATATTACGTACTTATTTGTGAACGAAATTTCTTGAGAATTTGTGGCGCGGTTAAAAAGATAGGCGTATGGAGAAAAAGATGCAACTTTGAATTTTGCCACAAATTTAGAGAACTAAACATGCTAAGATAATTAAAATCTATCAAATAAGATGGCTTCGTTACATCTATAGATGTGAAGACTATAACTCAGTCAAAAAGTAACTTTTAAAATTCTGAAGAAAATAAGAAAGAAAGGCATACCATGTGAAGATGGTAACAAAGTGTGGAAAGTGGCTGAAGTAATTAAATGGAGAGTACCGTGGTCGGATTGATCGGAATAAGCTGCTTGAAAGCTAGCAACGGGCTGTAGTGCTGATAGAAGACAACATGTAATCAATTCAAAGTAAGCGAATATCCGTTCCAATTATCTTATGAGGAACTGTCTAAGTAAGGGCAACCAAATTATTATTAATTTTAGTTTTCAATTTCCTTCCAGTTTATAAAACCTTTTGACCAAAGTTGGAAGCTCGGCATTTCTGAGTATCTATTGCATTTAATAATAGCTATATCTTATGGTGAGCCAATAGAGCCTTACGTAGAGTTAAAATCAACCAAATATCTTCAAATCTCAAGCTTTAATTTTCTACCATTTTAATAAAATCATTTGAACGAAAGTAAGCAATTAATATCCCTGCTTCTTTTGTATTTATATGCCTAATTTATTAATATCTTGTGCTTGAAAAAAAAGTGAGAACAATTAATTTTACTTACTTTCCCCTAAGCATATTTGTTGTGAACTTACTGTCTTTTGATCTTTACACAAATTGACTGACTCATTCTTGCAAACGCAGCAAATTTTGGTAGAAAATTTTAGACTGGCAGCACATTAGTAACTACGATCGCTGCTGTTCTATGCTGTTTAAAAAATAATGATTTCTCATAAACGGAGAACGGTTAGAAGCAAGTAGTTTAAAATTTTTAGTGGTTTGAAATATGTTCTGACTGAGCTTCGCCAAAATGGCAGCACTGCTTCTGAAAGGGTTAAGTAGTCTGATCAACCTACTTGTGAACGACTTTCGGAGGCTGTCTCTTCTGGGAGGTGTTTGCTTAGTACCGTAGTTTGTTTAGAGCAGGATTACTGTCTGTTTAATGTAAGAAGTCCTCTCGTCGCAAAGTCCGGAGCTTTGTGCTGCAATGGAGGCATGACGAAGCTCATTTGATAGTTCGGAGGCTGTCTCTTCTGGGAGGTGTTTGCTTAGTGCCGTAGTTTGTTTAGAGCAGGATTACTGTCTGTTTAATGTAAGAAGTCCTCTCGTCGCAAAGTCCGGAGCTTTGTGCTGCAATGGAGGCATGACGAAGCTCATTTGATAGTTCTCTTGGATTTAATTATACTCTCATCGGATAATTCTTTTGCTAAATGGAGTCCAAGTCTGTCGTAAATGTTTACCCCACATCCATAATTGAAATAGTTTAGTTTTGTAACTATAGTCATCAAAAGTTCTTCAGACTTGAGTTTCTCAAGCTAATTAAAGGCCGGTTAAATATTCCAGTGTTTTATTGCGGACTGGAAAGTTTAGTAATTTGAATTATTGGCATAGTTTTTGCTTGCACAAAATTGTAGCAATTTAATAATATGTTGACCTAATTGTTTTTGATCATTCACATACTCTCTACAATGAAAACTATTTTGAGTCTAAACTAATTTAAATATAAATAAAAATATTTGTTAATCGTAAAACAAATATTTTTCCTCCGACCGGTGGTTGAGAAACAATGCTCTTGGTCTAGACGTCTGCCGAGGGGAGTTCTTTAGTTAGATTAATAGTACATGCTTTTTTAGGAAAGTAAGGATGGAACGACATGGAGGAAAATGAGCTCCAGAGGCTCAGTCGGTTAAGGCGTCACTCACACTGCTGGTGAGTCGTTGGTAATGAGTTCGATCCTGACAGCTGACTAACAAACCGGAGTGTATATGCAGCAAGCTGTACGCTAAATCTGTCGTGGCTGAAAGTCCTCTGGTTTGTTGTGGTGCGGAAGATTGAAGAGAGAGGTCTATGTCGTCTTACCAGAGTCAAAATTACATGGCATTCCTACCATGGCCGTTAAAAGATCGAGCCCAGAAAGCGGCACTGGGTGCTTGACCAGACCATGGTTGGGTAATGATGACGGAGGACAGTGAGGAAACCATGAATTAGGCAGTTGAGGAATGATGAGTTGAAGATTTAGTGTCATGGATACAAGTAAGTAAAAACATGAATTCTTCATGAGTTTTTTAGATTGTCTTCACGAGTTTCCCTGAGTTTTCTCGATTGTTTTTTCATTCACAAGCAGGAAGACTTGGCTAATGATGACGGAGGACAATGAGGAAACCATGAATTAGGCAGTTGTGGAATGATGAGTTGATGATTGAGTGTCATGGATGAAAGTGAGGAAAACATGAATTCTTCATGAGTTTTTTAGATTGTCTTCACGAGTTTCTATAAGTTTTCTCGATTGTCTTTTCATTCACAAGCAGGAAGACTTGGCTAATGATGACGGCGGACAGTGAGGAAACTACGAATTAGGCAGTTGAGGAATGATGAGTTGATGATTTAGTGTCATGGATGAACGTGTGGAAAACATGAATTCTTCATGAGTTTTTAGATTGTCTTCATGAGTTTTCTCGATTGTCTTTTCATTCACAAGCAGGAAGATTTAAAACCTGAAATTTATTATTTGTATAGATAGAATATACATGACACAAAACCCTAGTTTTTAATTCAAAAATTTCCAAAATCATTCATAGACGTCGGGGGAAAAAAATGAAAGAAATGATAAAATAAAATCCTCACATTTCCATCCCTCTACTGAAAACACCACAATACACAGAGAAACACTGTTTTCCCTAATGTATCCTCAAATGCGAGGAACTTTATGAATAGAAAAGGGGAAGGAAAAAAAAGCTATTAGCAATGCAAGGGGCGTAAGAATGAAGAAAAGGGGTGCTTTTAAGAGGGTTGGGGGCGAGTGGCGGTAATGTGATGCATGTATGAGTTCATCCTCTTCGCCGTGGTTGGAAATTGAATTAAGGGGCGGATTTCCCGACTTCAAGATCGACCCGTCAAGGCACTAATTGTATTTTTATGAGGACTTCTCCAACCATTTCAATTCATGAACAACATATTCTTATTTTGAGTTGAATGCACGTGTTTCTATTTGATAACGGAAAGCAGATACACCAACACTTGAAATGATACATTAGAAAAGTACGGTAGCATTGTTCATGGAAATTGAAACACTTTCGATTTTTTTTTTAAAGGATTTTTTTTTTAACATGGAATTTCCACCTTCATGAATTGAAGTTTAGGTGAAATATTATTTGCTGTGGCAACGAACTAAAGCAGAAAAGTTTAAAACAAAAGGAAATTTCATATAACTTTTATCAGAATTTAAGAACATTATTTGTTGTCTAATACAGTGGTTCCCAATTTTTTTCGTCTATGGAACCCTAAATGATCGACCATCTTTTGAAAAACTTAATAAATAAATTTGTTAATAAATGAAGTAATTTAATGATTGAAATTTTATTCATTATTTTGAAAATATTTAATGAATGAATAAAAATAATAATTTAATTCCCAACTTTTTTTTGTCTATGGAACCCTAAATAATCGAAAAACTTAATAAATAAATTTGTGAATAAATGAAATAATTTAATGAATGAAATTTTATTCATTATTTAGAAAATATTTAACGAATGAATAAAAAAAAAAAACAATTTACTTCCCACTTTTTTTTTTTTTGTCCTCTAAATGATCGACCATCTTTCGAAGAACTTAATAAATAAATTTATAAATAAATGAAGCAATTTAATAATTGAAATTTTATTTATTATGTTGAAAACATTTATTAAACGAATTAAAAAAAAAATTTAATTCCCAATTTTTTTTTGTCTATGGAACCCTAAATGATCGACCATCTTTTGGAAAACTTAATAAAGAAATTTGTGAATAAATGAAATTATTTAATGATTGAAATTTTATTCATTATTTAGAAAATATTTAACGAATGAATAAAAAAAAACAATTTACTTCCCACTTTTTTTTTTTTTTTTTTTTTTTTTTTGTCTATGGAACTCTAAATGATCGACCAACTTTTGGAAAACTTAATAAATAAATTTATAAATAAATGAAATAATTCAATGATTGAAATTTTACTCATTATTTAGAAAATATTTAATGAATGAATAAAAAGAAATTTAATTCCCAATTTTTTTTTTTTTTTTTTTTTTTTTTGTCTATGGAACCCTAAATGATCGACCATCTTTTGAAAAACTTAATAAATAAATTTATAAATAAATGAAATAATTTAATGATTGAAATTTTATTCATTATTTTGAAAATATTTAATGAATGAATAAAAAAATAATTCAATTCCCAATTTTTTTTCTTTTTTTTTTTTTTTTTTTTTTTTGTCTATGGAATCCTAAATGATTGACCATCTTTTGGAAAACTTAATAAATACATTTATAAATACATGAAGTAATTTAATGATTGAAATTTTATTCATTATTTTGAAAATATTTAATAAATGAATAAAAATAATAATTTAATTCCCAATTTTTTTTTGTCAATGGAACCCTCGACCATCGACCATCTTTCGAGAAACTTAATAAATAAATTTATAAATAGATGAAATAATTTAATAATTAAAATTTTATTTATTATGTTGAAAACATTTAATGAATGAATTTTAAAAAAAAATTTAATTCCCAATTTTCTTTTTGTCTATGGAACCCTAAATGATCGACCATCTTTTGGAAAACTTAATAAATAAATTTATGAATAAATGAAATAATTTATTGATTGAAATTTTGTTCATTATTTTGAAAATATTTAATGAATGAATAAACAAAAATAATTTAATTCCCAATTTTTTTTTGTCCATGGAACCCTAAATGATTGACCATCTTTTTGAAAAACTTAATCAATAAATTTATAAATAAATGAAATAATGCAATGATTGAAATTTTATTCATTATTTTGAAAATATTTAATGAATAAATAAATAAAAAAAATTTCATTGCACCATTTTATCAGTGCTATTATGTCAGACAGTTAAGTTTACAGGTCTAGAGCAGCATATGGTCTTCTTATTTGATTTTAGTAAAAAAATTAACTGAATATGCATAAGCTAACATTTTGTTTTCGTTGATAAATAAAAATGAAAATGAAATAAACCGAAATAAAGAATATTAGCGAAACATTTTCTTCATGGATGAATTTGGTTAATTTTATTTTACGCCAAATACTATTGTAATTTTTCTTAAATGTGACTCATTACTCATTACTTTTTTTCATTTTTAGTTTCTTTCTTCTCTAGCCACATCCTTTCGTTTCGGAATTCAATAAGATACAGGGATGAAAAAAAAAAATATGGAAACACATATTACACTTATATACTATATACTACACTTATATATACTATATACTACACTTATATATACTATGTACTATACACTTATATATACTATACACTACACTTCTTATAACACTTATTTACAAAGTGGTAGTAAGACAACAATTAAGTTTAGAAGAATTTTCTAAAAACAAAACTATTAAGACATCTATGAGCATAATTAGCCAACAAATAGATCTCATCTGCATTTTGTTTTAAATAAATGATTCGTCGTGGCAATAGTTAAAAAAGAAATTTGAAACTTTGAACTTCAAGATTTAATACACCGAAACGCTAATGTTGCTACCACTAAAAAAATTAAATTTCTCAACGGCCATACAAGTTGGTAGCTATGTAGTCGTAAACTTAAAATTGGATCGGCTACTCAACGCCGATTAGAAAATAAAGTATAAAATATATTATTTCTATATAAACAATTTTTCTTTTAGCAATAAATGTTTAGCAGAATTTTGCACAGCAAATCTTTTGGCACAATTTGGAAGATCATGCTTGAAGTTTTTAGAAATGGTGGTGTTTTTAGAAAAGTTGTTATTTTTTAGTGTTTTTATTTATTTATTATTTTTTATTTCATATTTTTAGCTTTAATACCAGTAATTTTAAAATAATGTTATAGGTATGCGATCTTTATATTCGAAAGCTTTTTTAACTATAGTGGTACTGAAAAAGAAAAGAAGCTTTTAACTTTCTACACCCATTTTGGTTGATGCAAATTTCTGCATGGGTGAAAATGATTCTATTTCTAAAAGACAGCAGCATGATCTTTCGAACTGTGCCTACAGTTTTGCCCTTTAAAATATTTCAAGGCAATTGCAGCTAAACTGCTAAAAAGAAGATTATTTACTTAAAGATAGTATATTTTATTTCATAATCGTCACTGAACAGCCGACCCAATTTTGAGCTTACGACTACTTAAGTTCAACTTCGCAGACGAATAATTTTTAATCCAATTCAGAAGACAAGGGAACTCCTGGATCCAGTATTTTTTTTAAATTTTTATGTAATCATCGTTGAACAGTGAACCCAATTTTGGGCTTACAATTACTAATGTTCAACTATGTAGCCTTGTAATTTTGAACCCAATCCAGAAGACAAGTATTGAGAGAAATTTGCCTTCGAGGAGGACTTTACGACGGAACTAACTCCCATCGGAAAGGAAAACCACGAGAACCTCCCACTGTTAGCCTGATGGCAAGTGGACTCTAACCCATGATCCGTCTACCACTGAGGATATTTCACGTCAGCTCTGTAGTCGGTGCAAGTCGGATGCAGATTAGTATCATCCAGCCATCGCTGGAATTCGAACCCGGTTTATCTCATTGGAAAGCGAGCGCTCTATCCCCTGAGCCATCGCTGCTCTGGATCAAATATTAAGAGAAATTTGTCTTCCTGGATGACTTTTTGATGGAACTAACCCGCATTTGCATTACATGGAGTGGAAAACCACCCACTGTTAGCCTGACGTCAAGGGGACTCTAACCCCTGATCCATCTGCCACTGAGGATATTTTACTTCAGCACAGTGGCAGGTGCTAGCCAGGTGTAGAATTCGTATCAATCAGCCATTACTGGGATTTGAATCCGGCTTACCCCATTGGGAGATGAACGTTCTGTCCTCTGGGCCACCACGACTCCTATGGTATTGTAAAGAAATGTTTTCATAATTTTGTCCAACCTTTGTAAATACCATTTCAGACAATTTTTTTTTCTATTTTACCACGAGAAATAATGTTGCCCGAAACAGCATTAAGTCCGTAATAGTTTCAAAGGATTTTAAATGATTTTAAGTTTTAAAAGAAAGTATGCCAATTGTGTGCATTTTGGGAACGTGTCAATAAGTTATTACTATCAACAAATTAATTCTTAAAATTTATTTTGAAGAAGCAAGAAATTTCCTCTCACCATTACCTTTTAACAATCCCTATCTAGTTTAAAATGATCATATATAAATTTATAGAGAGCCTTTCCAATATTACCTAAGTTTTTAACAGGGGAAAGAACCTTTATAACTTGCTTTTCTCGCTGGCAAAGGAGAAGAATGCGTACTTATTTTAAAAAATTTCTTAGAAAGCAAGTTTTGAAAACAAATAATCGAAAATTTACACGTGGAAAAATTTTCATATTGAGAATAAAAGCTGAATTTGGATGAAGAAAAAGAAATATATTCGAAAACTGTTTTTAAAAATTTAAAAAAAAAAGAAGAAGAAAAATCTTTGAAAATATTCAGAGATCAATTTAAAATTTTTTGTCTTTAAACTTTCTTAAAAATGATTTAAAACGTAAAATCATTTAATTTAAAAGAATATTAATCAATAGAAGAATATTAATCAGTAAAAGAATTTTAATTAATAAAAATAACTTTAAATTAAATATACTAAACCAGGGATGGGCAAACTTTTTTGGTCGAGGGCCAAAAATCAAGAAAAAAAATGTTTGGTGGGCCAAATAAGATCTTCAAAATTTAAGAAAAAAAAAAGCGATATACAAGTTTTAATTTAAATATTTAGTGGGATGAAGGAAATTGCGATTTCATTTCTAAAAGTTCCTTATATTAAGGTTCGAAGTGAGATGTGCTTATTTTAAGGAACAAGGCTAAATCTTTTTCTGTTAGTCTACTTCAGAAATAATTTTTTCTAAGGTTCATAATTGAAAACTCTTGTTCACGTATATAAGATTAAGCTAACATAGCACTGATTTTCTGGGCGTGAAATTTTAAATTTTGGAAACTACCTTTTGGTAATGATTTGTCAAACTTAGGCATATTTAGAAACAACTGCTTCAGATGATTGTTAGATTGTCCGCTCTTTGGAGCGTAAAATGCGCAGTCTGCCAAATGTGAAGTACAATTTACCTATATTTGATTCCATAAGTCAGCTCCTCGAGAAGGACAAACGCTAGTTGGAGCCAATCTACGGCTATTCTATAAAGAACTTCTGCTTTCAACATTTTACCAATAGAAGCTGTCTGTGCTAACTATTTCCATCAATTTATGTTTTGTAGAACAAAAATAGAGAAAGTAAAAATGTCATCAGTACTTTGTTAAAAAAGGAAAAACAGAAATAATTTTAAACATAGTCGACAATAAAATGGATGTATATTGTTTATATTTGCCGCTGATCGGCAAATAAAAATTCTATCCGCGGGCCGGATAAAATCCTCCGGCGGGCCACAGTTGGCCCGCGGGCCGTAGTTTCCCCATCCCTGTACTAAACAAAGAAAATCGAATATTGAAACATAAACTTTGACTACAACTCGAAAAAATTCCTCCAAAATTGTAGAAAGTTGGCAGCTTGGAATAAATGGCGATGGTGTTTTCAAGTTCTTACAAAAATGAATAAATGATGCAAAATGAAGTTTTGTTTCAATTTTCATTTTACTACCACCAAGGAGAATCAAGCATCATCCTCGGAAAAGTTTAGTTGCTATCTATTAATACAAAACCTGACGATACCACATTTTATTTTAAAATTTAATGTTTAAATTCTTCTTCATGGTCAATGCAATGACTTATTGTTTAGCTCGTAAAAATCATTTTACATTAATGTTGACTAATGTCAGCATGCGAGTCAGTTAAATTCAGGTCACATTATAAACTTGCTTTCTCCCTAATATTTCATCGCATCATTTTATGATTATAAATTATTATATAAGAAGATTGAATTATATGTGTTTTATAGCTTACGTACGTTTAAATGGCATTTAAAAATACTCGGAGTTCAAAGGATTTGTTGTTGTTTTTTTTCATTAACTCCCATAGGAGTACAATATGCCACATTGATTTTTAAATTACTTTTATTATCAGAGCTGCTAGCTCTTACGCTTTCTCAGTTTAAATTGCTTGAAGTGATAATAAAATCAAGAACCTTATATTTCATATTTTTAAACCAAGAAACAAATAAAACAATATACTTTTGTTTATTTTCAATATTTGCAAGGGCGTGAGAATTCTCTTAAAAATAAAAAGAATTTGATTAATTTGATTGTAATTTTGTTCTCTTTTTTTTTCTAGATATGTATCAACCTTATTAAAGGAAAAAATTAAATTTTTATCTTACGGGCCGTTAAAATATTACGTAAGCAACTAACGGGGAGAGAGGGTTAGTGAGTTGCCAATTTTTGTTGACAAGGAAGAGGAGACATATGTGCCATGCCTATATAAGACATTAAAATCAAATTAATTTGAGATATTAACCCTTTAATGGGCCATTTATTTCTAACAAAGGTAAATTAAAGTTTTTTTGGAATTGAAATTGTTTTAAGAACAGTAATTGATATAAGGGAAAAAAACTTATTTAGTTTATAAAAATGCCATTATTTTGGTGGTAAATACTTTTAACATGACCTATTAGGAACATATTGACTTCTATTTTTCCTTATTTATAAAATAAATTTCATAAATACTATAAACTTCAAAAGGAATTATGTATTTTATAACTTTTATACGTTTTCTTAAACTAACAAATGATTACCAATTTTATTCAAAGGCACTTCTAGAAAGCTGAAGCTATTAACAAATGGAAACCTAAATTAAAAGTGGTGGCAAGTATACTTACCATGGCCTTCGAAAGTGTTAAAATATGAGACATTAACATTAAATTAATTTTTATTCAAAAAACCTTTTTATAAAAGGAAAAAAAAATTGTAAGGAAAAAAAAATGGGGGAAAAGTTAGGTTCTGGGTAAGAAAAAATTATTAAAAAAAAAAAAAAAAAATCTTTAGCATTTTTAGAGGTCAAGCGGTTTGACCACTGAAGGAAAACACAAAAGATTCCAAAAGATAGTTTCATTTTCGTAAATTTAGATCATTTATTTGAATTTAACCCCTCAATTAGATGAGTATAGAAAAAGTTAAATCAAAAACAAGAGAGAGTGTGGCTACTTTCATAAGAGGAAGTCGAGATTTACATGCTTTTGCTGAATGGCCGTGTAAAATGGCCTTTTATTTTTGATGCCTTGTTGCAAATTATTACGCCCTTTGAGAAAGATTTTTTAACTGCTGTTGCTATATTTATAATTTCGTTACAGATTCCGGGATTTAGAACAGCACTGACCACCACGACATAATAACAATTCAAGCATGCACAAGTAATTTGCTATTTTCGAGGGATTAATTTTAAGAATTGGTGAGTATATAAAATTTGGAGAAATTCCTCAAATGCTCCAAGGCTGCCACATTTCTAGCTTTCGGTAAAAATTTACTCCAGTATCAGCTAAGTTTTTGTTTTAATGTATTATTTTTTATTCATTTAAACTTATTTTCCACACCACCATTGCATATAAATGATTTAAAAGTTCATAGGTAATGCCACTTTGCACCAGTACTTTTGTGGTAAGGTTTTTAAAATGTTGGCACAATTGCCGAAAATGCTAAAAGCTTTGGTTTTTTAAGTGTCTACCACTCTATAAAATATATTATAAAAAGCGTAGTAGTTGCACTTTCTCAAAATGCTGAACAAACCAATAATAAACAAAAAGAGAAAATTTTTCTTCTCACCTACCCCTGTAGTGGTTGAGAGGAGAGGAGGGTGAAAACCAGTTTCAAGAACATGCATACCCCTAAATGTTGTTTCTTCCTTTATGCGCAGAGACCACACCAAACCTTAGATGGTTGGTTTACATTATACCTACGGAAGCTAGCCTTCTTCCCCTATGTATATTCTTTGGCCTAGCAAGGCAGTCATGATCAGTAGCCTACGTCACGGTTGCCTTGAAAATTTGCCCAATGAAGCAATACTAATTGGTGTATCTTTTTCCCTCTGTAATTCACCAGAGCTTGACTTTATTTTGAAATTAAATTATTAATCGAAAATGGAAAGCTTGGGTTACAATGGAAGATATTTAAATGGCTAGAAAGATTAAAAATAATTTTTTTTTTTTTTTTTTTTTTTTTTTTTTGGAAAAAGAAGTATTAGACAGCTAAAATTAATTTAATTTTTGCGGATATATTGTTGCAACACGCAAATATCGTTGTGGTTAGAAAACAAATCTTCATCGAAATAAAAATCGCAAGTAACAGAAAGAAATATCCACTTACTGTACCACTATTTATACCAATTTTAGTATCATCACTTCTTCCACTAAGACACTTTAACAACACAGTGTTTGGACCATTAAAAAGTAATCCATATGTGAAAAAATTGTTGTAAATATTTATGTCGACCAAATGAATAGTTTTGCCTGTAACTTACAAATTTCTGTTTAACATACATCTTATTCTCGCTATATCGTATTCGATTGTAAGTACTTTTATCTTGGTAGACAAATCTGTCTTGTTTCTGAAAAATACTAATATTTTAACACTTGTGTTACCATTGTTTTCCTTTTAGAGGAAAAAAAACCCGTTTAAAAAGAAATTAAGCTCAGATTTTTTAGCCCTTTCGCGCCGACTGTCACAAATACGTGCCAGCATAAAACCGTATCAATCAGGGTAAAAAGATAAAACTTTTAACCAAAGTAGTTCTTTAGCAGTTTATTTGTGGGCGGAGTTATAGTTGTTTGATTTATTTAATTCACCATTACTTTAGTTCAAAATAAAATTACTTAGTTATACTTTGAACTAACATTGATAATGCATAACTAACAATACATATTATAATACTAACAATAAATAAATAGACTAACAATAATTAAAGCAAAAGCAGAGTAATTCTGTCAAATTAGCAAAGCCTATAATTAAGCTACCGTTTTTTATTTAATTACTTCCTGATTCTGATTTTGTACGAATGCTTTTATGAATCACCCGTCCCCAAGAGGTTAATAGCAGGTACATTAAAAATTATTATTATTTTTTAAACATTAACTACTTCTAGACTACTTAACATTTTGTAGCGAGTGATCTAATAAAAAAAAAGTCTCTAGAAAATGAAATGTAATCTAAAAAGACTTCAAGAAAAAACTTTTTTTAGTGGAATTATGCATAGATTATTATTTAAAAATTTTAAGCATAATCAACCAATCAAGTTTCAAAATGTTACGTGTGTGAGTGTATCGTGATAGTAGCACTTAAATAGCTTTTTTATTTAATTCTTATAATGTAGCTTAATAATTTTAAATTCAAAATTATTTTAACAACCATTGTAAGTAAATAATTTTAACACTAATATATATGCTCAATTACTGACATCTAATTTGCTTCCAAAAGACCTTTTAATATTCATTTTACTACAGTTTCAGAAAATCAAAAATTTCATTTTTCTGAATACACTTGACAGGTATGTTGTGCAGAATAATTAATTCACTAGTGATCGATTTACTAATCCAATGCGTTAAACAAAAAGTTTTTGAGAACGTTAGCCCTCAATCGATCAAAAAAAAAAAGATATTCTTCACTAATATGTTGGTACCTACTTCACAGAGATGCCAACTGCTCCGCTTTCTGCAAAAATTTTAATAAATTGGTAGCAAATTAAACAGTAAAACTTGTAGAATAAGGATTGTGACATCTACTTTTTAAAAGTGACACACACCAACATATAACTAAAATGAAGTTGCATTTCATATGATATTTTGAATTTTCGATATGGAGTGGTTAAAAAATTACTTAACATGATAATAATTAACAAAAAAAAAATTTTTAAATTTCGTCACCACTAGAAAATACCTTTCTACAGAGCGCCGCAAGTTGGTATCCCTGCGACTTAATCAATATAACAGCACAGACATATTTACTTTTGCACTATATAATGCATCTAAAATTTTTAGAATTAGTACACAGCTGATTAGTCCACAGCTTAAATTTTTAGAATTAGTACACAGCTGATTAGTCCACAGCTAAAATTTTTAGAATTCGTACACAGCTGATTAGTTCAAAGCTAAAATTTTTAGAATTAGTACACAGCTGATAATTCCACAGCTAACATTTTTAGAATTAGTACACAGCTAAAACTTTTAGAATTAGTTCGCAGCTGATTAGTCCCTAGCTAAAATTTTAGGAATTGATACTCAGCTGATTAGTTCAAAGCTAAAATTTTTAGAATTAGTTAGTACACAGCTGATTATTTCACAGCTAAAATTTTTAGAATTAGTACACAGCTGATTAGTTCATAGCTAAAATTTTTAGAATTAGT
This sequence comes from Parasteatoda tepidariorum, assembly GCF_982258835.1. Classification (NCBI taxonomy): domain Eukaryota; kingdom Metazoa; phylum Arthropoda; class Arachnida; order Araneae; family Theridiidae; genus Parasteatoda; species Parasteatoda tepidariorum. Next base: position 37,985,953 of record NC_141759.1, read on the forward strand.
ACACAGCTAATTAGTTCACAGCTAAAATTTTCAGAATTAGTACACAACTGATTAGTTCACAGATAAAATTTTTAGAATTAGTATACAGCTGATTTGTTCATAGCTAAGATTTTAAGAATTGGTACAGCGTTTTCCAAAGGGAAACGAGACTTCATTGAATTATATTCATTAAACTAAGTATACCTATTACACTATTCAACTACAATATTTCTACAAGAGAAACTCTTACCACACCGTGACTTATCAAAATCTATATTCTAAACATTAATATGTTCTGTCAAATTAAGTGTCTGACTAAGTGAACTACTTATGAATCAATTCGGAGACAACTGTAGTTATTCATTGGATACAATTATCTACTCATGCGGTCTTAGCGCTTCATTTCTCCCGTCAAGAGAAGGGCGATTCTCCGCTATTCCGCGTCGTTGCTCTCTGCATTTGGGTCCTGGTTTTCGCCGACCGCTGACAGATGCGCCCTGCAGGGGGTACGCCCGATGGGGCTGAACAGAATGCCTTATTTTAGTAGCAAGATTTATTCTCGTATATTATTCTTGACGTTGTCAAAAATGTTGGCATTTCCTTACTGTTTCTTGGGTTAATACATTTTTGAAAAATTTAAATAAATATATAAACGTGCAAAAGACTGTAACTTAACAGGAAATGAGAAATAACTGGTAGTAAAACCATTTCCAACCGTTTCTTTTTAATAGGGTATATAGATTTTGTGATCACCACAAAATTTTTAGTAGTTTAAACCATATTTATAGTAGCTTAATAGATAAATAATATACTATAATTGAGAAAAAAAAAGTGGTAATAAGGAATACCTTTTTTTCCCAAGAAAAGTATAGAAATGAAATGGTTTTACAACCAATTTTTTCTGGTTACGTAACAGCCTTTCCAGGGTTGTTATTACCAGGAAAAAATTTATTTATTGTACCTAAAGTTTCTTAAGGGACGAAATAAATAAGTGAATAATAGGACGAAAAAAGGGCAAAGTAAATAAGTTTTACTTGATATCAACAAAAACATTCTAACATTTGGATGAGTGAATTCTTACTGTAGAACGTCATTTTTCAAGTGATAAGCGTCTGTCACTAGCTGTTTTCAAGTGATAAAAACGGTAGTAAGGTCCATTTTCTTATTTTAAAATTTAACTATAGCGAATAATACATTCGTACTAACCAAATGTGTCAGTATTAGTAAAAATAATTTATGACTCTAAATATATATATATATATATATATATATATATATATATATATATATTTATATATATCTTATATCTTATATATATATATATATATATTTCATTGGGAACAAATTTTAGTTTAATTATGGCTAATTTACGATGAAAAACAACTATCTAGCGATATAAATCGCAATTTTTTACGTTGCAGCTATAGTGATGATGTTTTCTGCATTAACTTTCCTGAGTTTTAAAGTTTACATCATTCAATTTATTCAAACTTCTTAAATCGTGTTGAAACTAATGATGATGAATGATATTGCAATAAACTTTTTAGATTTACATATAGCATTGTATCACACACGAACCCTCTATCTCTGTTTACAATAAACGCAAAGATTTCAAGTTTGAGGTACTCAGTCTACAAAACTATTTCAGTTGCATTAGCGTCAAAGTGCTCTCAGAAGTATTATTATTCCTCTAATTATCAAATTAAAAAGAATCTGTAACAACACAACCACTTGACGTTGGAAGTGCAAACTTTTAACCCCTTGGAGACGGGTGATTCATAAAAGTATTCATACAAAATCAGAATCAGGAGGTAAGTAAATAAAAAACGGTTGCTTAAATAAAGGCATTGCTAATTTGACAGACTTACTTTGCTTTTACTTTAATTATTGTTTATTTAATCATACATATAATCAATGTTAATTCAAAGCATAACTAAATAGTTTCATTTTGAACTAAAGTAATGGTGAATTAAATAAATCAAACAATTATAACCCCGCCCTCAAATAAACTGCTAAAGAAATACTTTGATTACCAGTTTTATCTTCTTACCAAGATTGATACGGTTTTATGCTATTACGTATTTACGACAGTCGGCACGAAAGGATTAAAGCTCAACTTTTTTTTGCAATAACTTTCCAATTAATTTTGTATATCCCCTTTTGGTTCAATAATACCTAAATTTCAACCGTCATTTATATTCATTTATGCGAACCATCTTCAATCCAATAATTTGTAAGAATGACTGATATTATCGAAGAATATATAGAAAGAATTTGGTTTTACACTGACAGTGGATAAAAAAAAATTCTGGTTTTATATTTAAAAAATCTTTCAGTTCTCATGTTATTATTGTTAGTGTATGGTCCAGCAATAGCAACGTGGCCGATAGCTTTCGTTGTTCGCCACGTTGCCATAACCAGGGTTCAAAATAAATAAGTGGTAGATAAGATTTTTCGAGGCAAATGAAAAAAAATTTCCTTTGAAAATTACGAAATATTTTCGCAAGGTATTTCTTGCAACCGTATATATTTCCTATATATTAAAGTTTTATTTGTTTGCTCTTAAAACCTATAGATTTATCTCCCTTTCGCTACCACTTTTAAAAATTCTCCAGACCGTGGGCCTATAACGAAACCCGACCCTTCTTTCGTTCAAAGGTATGTATTATTGTTGTTGGCTGTTGATGAGTTACGACACTTTTCATTATATATATATATATATATATATATATATATATATATATATATATATATATATATATATATATATATATATATATATATATATATATATATATATATATATATATATATATATATATATATATATATATATATATATATATATATATATATATATATATAAAATAGAATGTATTTGTTTAACTATTTTCATAAAATTACCAAAAACAATTCCAGATTTGATTTAGTACAGCTACAGTGAAAGCTCAGGTATCAAGTTTCATTACAGTGTAAGGGTCAGAGGTGTAATAAAATTTTGAAGCATTTCAGTATTATGAGGTAAACAGAAAAAAAAATTGGTTGAATTTTATTTCATTAATATTCCTCAATTAAACTATTCAATACGATTATCAATATATATTAACATTTGGAAAAATATAATTTTAGATCAAAAAACTTCCAAACATTCTTTTTTAATGATAAACTGACACTTTAAATTTGTTCAGTTTTTACTAATTATTGTTTATTGTTAATTACCACTTTTTAGAGTTTTGGAAGCACTTTCCTTCACTTCTTTTTTTTTTAAAGTTAAGAGTGGAGATAAGGGGCTATATGATTTGTCTACTGTTAAAAATTCGTTATACCAGTGACTACCGCTATTAATCTAAGGACGTACACATTTAAAAAAAATCATCCAGAGTACTTATTTGAGTATGAGGTCTGGGTTGCCACGGCCGCGTAATAATATAGTAGTAAATGGCAGAAATTTATTTTATTTTATTTACTCTATTTAATCATTAAATTGTAAGTGCTACCGTGACTTACGTTGGAAAGTAAATATATTTATTTAAAGCGAAAATATTACTTGCATCTACATGCATTAGTAAACTGATAAAATAATATGCTATGAAAGCTGAAAATTTTAATGGATTTTTACTATTTTCCAACTCACGAGCAGTCACCACTTTTTTGCCGTTTCAAGCGCACATGGCAGGTCTGTACAGGTTCACTCTTGTATGAAAAAAATTTTGAATTGGAAAGGAATTCGAAAAAAATAGACGCTTTCAATTATTCGTAAATACAAAAAATAATAATAATAATAACAAAATTTAAACGAAGGAACTTAATGGGAAAAAAAGACATTAGTAATGTGTTAAGTGGAAACTAAATTTGAAAATTTTTCAGTGGCAGCCATTTAGTTCTAAATATGAAGATATCAAAATGCAAAGTTAAACTTTTTTTTTTCACGAAAATGAAAAAATTGGTAACTAAATAATTTCATTGTCAGAATTTATATTGAATAAAGCAAGACATTTACAAAACATCGACCAAATTATTTTAATACTTTTAAAATATATAAACAGTTTTGAAATTATTTATAAGTTATGTAAAGATGGTTGGTTTATTAACAAATGTGCTACTGATTCTTTTTATTTATTTAACTATTTATTTTTTTAATAAAGATGCTGTTTTCATTAATATTAAATGTGATTGCGAAAGGTAAACGGAACGGTTATATAATTACTTAGCAATGATGGGAAAATAACGCTAACTGCTGTTGAGTTCATATGCCCCTGAAAAAAATTAAAGAATGGTTGTAACACTAATATAAATTTTATATTATTATTTCTGAGATGCCAACTTGCTCCGGACAAAAGATAAATATTTTCGAATGGTAATCTTTTAATGTATAAATAATGCTTTAGTAATTTCGATTTATAGGATTTTTACTCACCACTACTTTTAAATAATTCAAAAGCATATATAATAAACCACTCGATTGTAGATTTGACCCACTTGGGCCTAAAGATAGACCACTTTAATCACTACTATTACAAATGAACCTATACTACAAGGCGTTGGACTGTAATGCTTCTATCTTTAACTATGAGAATCTCATAGAAAACGCTTCCCTGAGGCCACTTGCACACTTTTTTATATGTGATGCAACACTGACCATTTGAGTTTTATCGCAATGGAACGTATATAGTGATATTTTATATGGCGATATTCGATACGAAAGTACTATAAAAGAGAATCTAAATATATTTAAAGCGTTGACAAAAATCAACTTGATTTGAATGGCATTATTAACTAGACTAAGCTTTGGAATGATGAATAAGCATTATGAGAAGGGATGTATAGGTGAGACATGTTTTTGTTATACTGACGAACTTCATTATACTTATTATTAGGGGAATTATACTTATGTATTTTTATTTATTACTATTCATCTATTCATATTTATTTTTATATATGTACAATCAGCATCATCTCTGATGATATTCACTTTTGTAATGTGCCCGCATAATAATTCTTATTTTTATTTCTAGTCTACAAGGGCCAGATGGCATACTACCTCAACTATCCTCACCTCATGATGAAGGGATAAAGGGTCACCTCAGGCACTCCAGCCAAATGACACGACTGCAGTTATGACCTTTTAAAAAATTGACAAAATTTTTCGAAAATTTGCAGATTTTAGTTTGCAGTTCTCCTTCGCTTTTTAATGTATTTTGTCGAATCCGGAACTGTTGGCAACTTTGCTATTTTGTTTGTAGCTACCAGAATATTGCATTTTCACTAAGTAAATATATATAGATCCAAAGCTTGTTGATACGAAAATTATGAACATTTATTAATTTTTTTGGTGCGCATGAGCCCAGTCCCGAAGCGTGCTGCCTTTTAAACTGAACTTTCTCATCTTGAAGAAGTTTCTCGACATTATACTGTTTTTAATAGTTTTATTTATTTATTTATTTTTTAGCAGCCCACGCAGAGAAAAGGTACAATTTCCGATCCACATAAGAAGATACTTCACGGAATTAGAATAGTTTAAAGAGTGAAGCAAAAAAGTCGAAAACCAAAGGGTAATTAAGATTATAATACACTAAATAATCGTTATTTTTCAAACAATTTTTAAATCAAGTTCCTTTTTTTCCAATATAAAAACAAAACAAATAAACAGTGTAAAAGCGAATTTTTTTACTATTTAAAAACTTTATTTATGAAATAAATACATTATGCAACTGGAAAAAGTCAAAATATATTTTACGGAAAAATATAAATTGTTTAATATTTCTAAAAACATGCATTATTAATTCTTTCTATTTAAAATAATGTACTGACGAAGTAAAAAAAATGCCCATTTCTTGCATATTTAATTATTATTTTTTTAAGCTAAATTTAAATTCTAATTATTAATTTATTATTTTTGAATTATTTACTAGAATATTATAATTTCAAATAAAACATAAAATTATCATTAATTTATAAATTAAAAGCCATAAAAATAATTAATGTTCCCAAGATTTTTTTTTTTTCAAAAGGGAAGAAAAATTAATACTTTAATCTAATTACTAGGTGTTTATACTTTTTTTTACGTAAAAGTAAAGTGACCAGGGTTCTCAAAAAAATGAAAAGCTAGTTACAAGATTTCTAAAAAAAGATTCGAAAGCTCACCTCTTTACCTATTTAAAAAAAAATACATGCTATTACTTATTTAAATAAAATAATATCTGAGTCGGTTCCCTACTCTAAGAATATTAATTTATAAAGATAAAGCATTTAATTTTCAAGTATCAGCGTCAAAATTTTACTACCCGTTTTTTAGTTTCTTGAGGACGCTGGCCAGGGTACGTAAGAATTATTTTAAATTTTAAATGGAAATTTAATTTATTTTTAAGTCAAAGTTTAAAATATCAGACGAAACCTGAACACACCATTATAATAAATAACGCAATATAATATTATATTAAAGCGCAAAAATCAATAAAAAATATTTAATATCCATTATGAGATGTGAAAAGTTAGAGTTGAATCTGAAAAAGCATTTTACATAATTTGCTAAAATTTATTGGAAATTTACGTGCAAGAAATTATGTAACTCCAGTACTGGAAATAAAAAACAAAAACAAAGAATGTTATTTCTAAGGTAGTGTGGGTTAGTGTTGACGTGTAACAAATAATTGACGAATGAAATTTATGTTATTTAACAATCAAAATGTTTTGTAAACTTAGTTGAATTATTTAAACTGTATTACAAATTTAAATGCAGCACACTTAATCCTTCAGTAGCAATTTAAATAAACAAGGTTTTCCTGGTAGAAAATGTAGATTCTTGTTTTATTCACCGTTTTTAACAATAAGCATTTTTTGTTGTGAATGTATGTGCTTATTACACATTATAATCCTTAGCGGGACAGAAATTTTTAATGAAAAAATTTAGTCGAGAAACGCTAAGAGAATTGTAGTCATCGTACGCGAGTGAATGAAGTACTTCCTGAAGTGAATGAATGAAATACTTCATCAAGTGAATAAGTATTGAAGTTCTTCTTTACATTTTTCGAATTAAAAAAATTGACTGATTAAAAGTCGCATTGTATAAGAGATAAAAACTAATTCAGCTTTAGTAGTTAATATTATTATAAAAAAATTATATTATAGCAGGAAAAAAAACTGCCCTACTTATGACTTTTAACCAAGTGACTTTTAACCACTTCCTTTGAAAGGGTTAAAAGTCACTTTTTCTTTTTCTTTAGTTTAAACGCTGTGGGAACTTGCTAATACCTATTCTAAGGATCATAAAATAAATAAATAAATTTTTTTTTAAAAATGAACGCGATATTTTTTTACGCTTTCCTTATTGGTCTTATATAAACTTAACTGTAGAGCTTAATTGCAGATTTGTTTAATTGCAGAAAGAGCTTAATTGCATAATTTAAGAATGGCTACAATCAGGCAACAATGGCTACAATAGAAGAAAAGTAAGAACTATTTCATTAAAGATTTATTAGAAGACGGGGCTAATAATACTTTGCCTTATTTTATTTTGCCACTATCTAAATTGAAAAAAAAATATCACGCAAGCATAATGAAAACTAAATTTGATTAATTATGTAAAAATTAAAGTTAAAACAGAAACAATTCAGTTACATTAAACATGCACATATTGATATAACCACTTTAGATGATATTTTTTGATTCACAAATACCCCTGAAGATGCTCTTTAGTTATATATTAAATTGCCGGTAATGCAATTTTTTGCATACCTCTTGATTTATAAATACTGTAGGCAGGGTTGAAAGCGAGACGGAAAAGAGGAATGGCTGGTAGTAAAACCATTTCAGTTATAGCTAGTTTTGGGGAGGAGTTTACTTATTCTTTTTTTTAAATTTTTCAACAATATCTACTTTATCTTGGAAAAGAAGCAGTTTTATATATATGCCAGAATTATAAAAGAAATCTTGATAGTTACAGATATTTCATTTTTTTCCAAAAAAATGCTGGAATGAAATGTTTTACGTACCACGTTTTTCTCTTTTCCGTCTTGCTATATAAGGGCTTTCACCCATGACTGTAGATCACAATTCTTATGCACATATGTTTTCTTTCAAAATAATATGTAGTGGTGGTTACAAATATATTAAATGATTAAAGTTTATCTCACACATTTTTCTATGGAAAAATTCTGACTAAGTTTTGCAGGATAATATTGTATGTTAAATGCTAAAGTATTACATATGAGGTTATTTAACCCTTTGGGGCCGACTGTCACAAATACGTGACAGCATAAAACCGTATCAATCAGGTTAAAAATATAAAACTGGTAATCAAAGTATTTCTTTAGCAGTTTATTTGTGGGCGGAGTAATAATTGTTTGATTTATTTAATTCACCAATCCTTTGTTCAAAATAAAACTATTTAGTTATACTTTGAATTAACATTGATTATATATATGATTAAACTAAGAATAATTCAAGTAAAAGCAAAGTAAGTCTGTCAAATTAGCAACGACTACATTTAAGTTACCGTTTTTTATTTAATTACGACTTGATTCTGATTTTGTACGAATGCTTTTCTGAATCACCCGTCCCCAAAGGGTTAACTCTGAATTCCGAGTACTTTACCTGCTTAATATAATTTTTCGATTTTCTTTTAAAAAATGTGGTTACTAATTATTAGGATATAAAAACATTAATTTTCGACTTTTGATGGCGCTTTAGAGGTGACATCAGAGAGCAAAGGGTTAGTTATCAAACGTAAAATGTTTAATTTATTTGTATTTTTCCCGTAATTTATTAATTATCAATTATTAATTGATTAAGAAATTTACATTCTCACCATTACAACATTTGTACAACGTAAAATAATGATGCAAAATTACCTTTATGATATGAGTAACGGAGGATAAGGGCTTAAACTTTGTTCATAATTTTTAATGAGTCTGTCACTTTAATTTTAAAAAATATTTCAAAAATTCATGATATCAAATAAACATATAATTATACTTATTACGTTCTTAACATATCTTTGCTAGCACAATTGTCTTTTTGCGTCTAAACTAAACAAAAAATATGCTATCAGTTTTCATCTTTATGTCAAAAGTAACTTGACAGACTGCAAAAGTTTTGGCATTCAATGGAACAACATATTATTTAAAACAATTTTTTTTTCATTCAAATGTAATTCAATTATTTTATATCAGTTGTAAGATGTGTACTTAACCATTTCAATCAGTGCTTCTACCTCTAAGCTGTTAATTAACATCGATTTTTTTCGATCGATGGATTGATATGTTTGGTTTGATCGATTGAATGCCTAATGATATAAAAATCAAATTAGACTTTATAAAAAAAATATTTTTTCTGCTAAAAAATATTAAAGTTATACATGTAAAGTTATCTATATATCAAGGTCGTATTGAAGCTTAAGTGTCAAAATACAACTAAATTAAATTGAAACTAATAACTAAATTTTGTAAAGAAAACAAGGGGAAAAAAAAGAGAAAAATAATAATAAAAATAACAAAAAACCGGAAAAAAGGACAATAAATTAAAAAAAAATTTTTTTTAACAAATCCGGAAAATAAAAGATATAATCTTTTCATCAGCTCACACGATTATATCCTCAAAAAAGAGTGCTTTCCAATATTGCATCAATATAGCCAAAGCAAAATATATCAATACAGAAGCGTGAGAAGCACTCAAAAAATTTTACAAAAAAATTACAACAAATAAAATAGAACACAATAAGTAAAAATATCACGTAAAAAAAGAAAAGAAAATATAAAGAAAAAAACGGAATAAAACATGAAATGAAATCTATAAAGCGAGCAGCGAATTCAAATGAACTTACATGAACGGGAAATCTTTCCAGAATGATTTAAAATATTTTCATAACGAGATTGCCAGATTGCAAAGAAATGAAAACAAAAGCGTAAATTGAGCTAAGAGCGTAACTAGGGGAGTTTTGTATCTTGCTGTATTACTGAAGTGCGTTTGATTTGTTAGTTACCGAGGATGGACCCGAAAATGGATGTGCGCAAGGTAATATTATACTGGATAACTTAAAGAAGTTGACAATAAATAATTTTAGAAAATAAATATTTATTTGAGAAAAAAAAATATTTAAAATAGGAAAGAGAAAGAAACATGAATTGCCTGTTTTCCACATAATTTTAGCCACGGATTTGCCCGAACATATGTATAGATACACAAGGTTAATCTAATGACAGTAAAATTAACGCTTTCCATTGCAGTTCTGCCAAACTAGCAACGCTTATTCTAAAAATATTACAAATCATTAAAAATATAAAACTATTTGCTTCTAAGCGTTCATCACCTTTTAACAACCATTATTTTTTGAACAGCAAAGAGCTTAAGTACATGTCTTTTCTTAATTTTACACTCTGTGATCGCTGTCACCAACGCGTTGTTTGTCCAACAATATTTGGACACGACAATATAATTTAGAAAACGGCAAATAATTACAGAGTAAATTTAGCAAATATTTGACTATTTTTGCTCGCTTTTTAAAAGGTATAACTCTAGTACTCTATAGTGGTGAATTATATAAGCCTTCAAATTATTTAGAAATAGTGGTGGATGAAAATCTACTAAATTGAATTTATTAAACCAAGAATTACAATTGATAATCTACCACTTTAAAATATATATTTGCTGTCAGGAGCAAGTTAGCATCTCTGTACAACTTTTAACCATTATATAATCACCTGTGACATCCCTGAGATGCAATATGAGATCATGCATAAAATGAGTTACTGCATCATATATGCGTGAAAGCGAGACGGATAAGACCAACTTTTAAAAAGTAAAGCTGGTAACTAGCAAAGCTGGTAGTAAAACCATTTCAGTTTTAACTTATTTTCAAGAGGAGTAAATTTATTTTCTTCTTCAAACTATTTAACAAAATCTGCTTTTTCCACGGATAGAAGCAGTTTTGTATGTATTCCATAATTGAAAAAAAAAACTCGTAGGTTAGAGAAATTTAATGTTTCTGGAGAGAAAAAAATATGCTAGAATGAAATGCCTGCCGTAGTAGTTTTTGCCCTTTTCCGTCTTGGTATATCTAGGCTCTCAACATATACGATCATATACGATGAGATTAACGAATCCTAAATTACAGTGTGAAGGTAGTGTAATAATTAAAGAGATATTTTCTTCTTTTATCTACCACAATAAAAGGTTTCAAACAATCAAGTCTCAGTTCCAGACGCAATTTTGTTTCTATGCTTTTCCATTCCGGAGGACATTGATGCCCTTCGTCTCTTAAAGAAATGCAAATAATGAAGCAACTCTGTTACCATCTGAGAATTAAGACGTACTAGGAAATAAATTCTGTTACGATATCGTTAAATAAATTTGTTACCATCATTTTCTTTTAACGATTTTTTTTTCGTAAGCAGCCACTTAGCTTCAACTTTTGCCATGATATAAATACAATTAAGAAAACTTTGCTAAAGCCCAACATAATTGTGACCCAACTACCACCTATCAGAATACACAGTTAGGGAACCACTGCCATTCCAAGAAAAAAAAAGTTAAGTTCACCTTGTTCTTACTCACCTATCTCTTCCGGATTTACCAGAGGTGACTGGACGTCTTTCAACTCCAGACAGTTGGTCGTTCACAGAGGGAATTCCTCATGAGTGACAGCAAGACGCACGATTCAGAAATTTGAAACAGGAGAAAAAGAATTCAGGATCTCCCCGAAAGCGATCAGAAGAAAGGAAGGAAAAAAAAAGTATTTTTCAGTGGTCGTCCCTAGATAGTGGTAAGGAGGTCTCTTTTCCAAGGTGTCCGTCGGGCTCAGTCCCTTCAAATGTTCTGTTTCGTCCGCCCCGTCCGCAAGCCTACCTTCCCAATACGCCCGCCTCGCCTTGCTGATTGAATTTCGCAATCCGCGAACGTAATTTAGACGCTAAATTTACGTTATAATCATTTTAGCTGGGGAAAACGTCTTCTTTTGTTTGCCCTGAGTAGTGCGCATTACGGGGACCATCATCCTTTATTTACTTATCACTTTTTTGCGCTCCACCCCCCATCCCCTCATGTCTCCCTCCACTCTTTTTGGCATGTCATTCTCTCCTCTTGCGTTTTATTTTATTGGAGAGATTTTTTTTTCCCCTCCCTTCTTCTTAAAGGAGAATCTCCAAAGTTTGTTTATATCTACGCAATTATCCCCTTCCCATCTCAATGACCTGGTTTTAGGAGAAATGACCGAATCTTCTTGGATCTCTTTTCTTAGGAAAGTGAGTTATTGCATCAATTCTCCTCTCATCTTTAGATGAATGTGGGAGGAGCTAGAGACGATATTCCGCATCAGCGAGACCGACCACACCCCGTCACCATCCCGATCCAGCCAATGGCGAGAGAGGGGGGCGTCCCCCCGAAAGACGACCCGGGCATGCGGAGGGTATTGGAGGATCCGTACTAGACAGGTGATCCTTATAAGGCCGTATTCGTAGCGGTAACTTCATTAGTCACTTTTGGTTAGGCCGTCAGTTTCAACTGTGTTGTGAATCGTGTCTCTCCCATCAAGCCCCATATAGAAGAGGCATAGGCAAGATGGCCGATGACCAAAGACTACTGACCGGTGAAGACCGGACGGACAAGAGGAAGTGCGATGACTTTGCGGCCCTTTACGGCCTCGAGGGCGCAGCGGCGAGGGCGCTACCGGACCATTCCGGTAAGTCCTCTCCTTTTCACTCCAACCCTACCTCACCTCTCACTCTCTCTGCCCGTAATAAATTCAATAAATCAAGCCGAATTATAATGCACGCGGCGACGGTAATTGAATCGAGTACCCAAAATCTTCATTTTCAGTTTCTAATATAGAAGGAAGAGGAGGTTTATTAAATTCGAAAATTCTATTAAGGCCCATGTCGCCCATTTGTTCGCCTAATCCATTGGAATGATTGGAGGTGGCACTTTTTGTGCTTGCCTTTACGCGCCTTTTCCATCTCTTCACTTCAATTCTTCCCGTCAAAGACAACTGCCCCAGTCTTGATAACTTCTTACTATACTTGACCTTCGAATCTTTTGGCTTCTTTTTTTAATTCCGACTAACTTATTTAGATTTTTTTTAGAAATTTTTTCCTCGGTCTTTTTTCAGTTTTTTTTTCTTCTTTCTCTTAATCACATTAGTGGTCGCATTGACAAGGATAGACTTCAATACACTTAATTAAGGCAAGTGGTTTACCTCCACTTCATTAATTTTCTTTTAATTCTTACTAAACAAGATAATTGTTTTTAGCAGACGATCTAAAAATAACTCTTTCATATAATGTTTTTCTGGAAATCGTTTGAAGATTTTTCAAGTGTATTGTTCGCTTACAATAGATGCACGTTTACTATACTGAAGAATATTTAACATAAATTATCTATATTACTTAACATTTAATTTTTCGAAAGTGGTTTGGGGCTAAATTATTTTATTACTATGGAGTTGTGGCTCACTGAAAATTATTTTTACTCTCTACTTTTAAGGACTTTGGTTTTCTGAAAATACTTTATCTCATTACAAACCAGGTGAGTTAGAATTTTACGTTAAGATTATAATATATTGTGAACTAAACCAATGTGTTTATTTGTGGTTATTTGTTTTTATTTTATCATGTTGAAACTTTTTAACCTAACATAATCTTTGAGCATTTCAATCATTTAATAATTGCTGAAATATTTGGAATTCTAACAAAATATTTAAAACTTTTCCTAAATAAATTTGACAATTAAATGCTTTTATTTTCTATAATATTACATTACTTTTTAAATTATTAGTCTGAATTCAATTGTACTTGTATTATGCTTGAATGAATCAAACTGTTTATTTAATTAAAAACATATAGCATAATTTGTCAAATTATTAACATAATCATATATGTATTTTAATGTAATTTTCTAAATTATAGATATAATCATGAATGAAACATATTATAACATATATATTTATTGATTTAGACCCAAACGTATCATAATGTATCGAACAATTCATTTAACTATGAACGTATCATAGTATGATTTGTCACATTATTAGCATAATTATAAATGAACCATTTTATAATTTACCTACATATTTATTAATGTATCAGCAAAATAATTGTTAAATTGCTTACATAAATAAAAATTTATTATATTTAAACTCTTTAAAAATGTGATTCTAAGTTAATTTTTTTGTTCTTAATATATTTCAAGTGGATCTATTTTCATTTGAATTGAATATAATATAATATTAAAGATGAAATATTTTACATTATGAATCTTTAAATTTGTTTAACTTTTATATACTAACAGTTTGTTAAATTTTAAATGTTTACTTCTCTTGATAGAAAAACAGAATCCCCTGAGTATCTCTTAAAATAACCTTTTTTATATAATATTTTATAAAAAACATTTGATAATCGGGATGATAACCGATTCATTATAGTGTGTATGATAATCTTATTGATAGCTTATTGAATATAGTCTATTTGGTAATCTGATTGATTGCCTATTCATTATAGTCTATGTGATAATCCTATTGATAGCCTATTCAATATAGTCTATTTGGTAATCTTTTTGATAGCTTATTCAATATGTTCCATTTAACACTAGATTGCCTAAGGAAATCATTTTGACTGCTTTTAATTTCAATTAAAAAAACAATGATGTATATAATATCACAATTTCTTAGAATTTTGTACAACATATAAATTTTTTTATTGTTAATATTTACTAATAACTTGCTATATAATTGTAAACATTATAAAAAATATTAAAAATTAATTTTAAACAAATTTCTTTACTCATTAGTTATTCTTTTACAATCCAGTCATTTTGACTGCTTTTGGGCAATATAGTTTCAGTCTTTCTAGTGTTAATAATCTTTTTGATATCCTATTTGATATAATCTATTTGATAATCTTTTGATATTAAAAAATCCAAATTATAGTTTTTACTTAGATTCGATATTGACAACCATATATATATATATATATATATATACATATATCGCACCCCGGCAAGAAAAGTGTCATAACTATGTCGATATTTATATAACGTGCATGTTCGTTATAAGTTTTTGTAAATTTGAACATGCAAGCAAAAATTAAGAGATCGAAAAATAAACTGAAAGAACAAACATCATTTTAAAAAAATTTGTAGCATTCCGAACAAAACTAATTTCAGATTTAAAATCCACGAGCATGAATTGCGTAAGGTCAAGTATTTGTATAAATGCAACAAATAATTTGTTGCATTACATGCAACAAAAAATTTGTTGCATAATATTTTTCAGTTATTTTGAACTAAATTAATACAAAATAAAGAAAAAAAGTATGAAAAATATGTTTAATAAAAATTTTGCTTCATAGAGTTAAAATGGAATTTTTGAAAAAGAACAGAATCCTCTCTTATAACATTGACATGAATATTTTACATGTCGCACAGTAAAGAATATTTTACATGTCGCAATAATGAATCATTATAGTTTTGACAGGAACACAGGTTGTCATTTTTCTTTCAAGCTCATTATCTGTTAATTTAAAAAAAAGTATATCAAAAATGACTATTTAAATATGCATATTTATGCATATTTATTAATATGTGTTCTATTGTCAAGAACGATGAGTAAAAATAGTTAACGATGAGTAAAAACTGAAAAATTAGGAAATTTCTTTTCCTCCATAAATACATTGCTTTTTAATTTGCAACTTCCAGAAATTAGGAAATTTCTTTTCCTCCATCAATACATTGCTTTTTAATTTACTGCTTCCAGTGTTAAATCTTGTAACTACACATGAAAGTGTACACAGTTTTACCAATCTGCAAATATTAGACAGATTTTTTTAATTACAAATAACAGGAATGTTCCATTTGCCTACATTAACCTATTCTCTCCGATATCAAGATGGGCAATTCCATATGTGACGGAATGACATTTTGACTTGCAAAATAACAATTAATTGAAGTTTCTATGCATCTAATTTCAAATAAAATATTTTTTTTCTCATGCATATCATTATTATTGGCATAATGCGCTTCATAAACTAAAAAAACAGGATTTTCTATCTTTTTTACTTTTAATTTTACGAACTTTTTATTTGCGTGACGGAATGACATTTTGACAACCAAGCTTTTGGCATGCCGCTTAGAGCTGGTAGTTTCTGCGAATTTTGCAGCTATTATTTTTCTGAACTATTTTATACTTTCAGTATAATGTGTAAGCAATGTAAAATGTGAATTTGGAAAATTTACCTCAGGTTGGCTAGCAGTTATTAACATCTATTTGCTGTGACGGAATGACCGTGACGGAATGACAAAAAGTTTAGTAGAAGAAAGCCTTCATTTAAAAAATGTTTTATTAATATGTAAATGATAAACAGAATGTAACAGATAAACAGGATTAATATTTATGTAAGAATTAGTAAAAATTTCAACAGTTTGAAAATTAGGTTGTCTCTGAAGAGGTTTTATATCTAACTTGCCAATGTCACATCTTATCTTCGTTCTCAGGAAATTTATGCATTACTAAGACATGTGACGGAATGAAGTAAAAGAAGTTACTTTTATTTTTTATATTAAACTTAAAATGTTTAAATTTTATTCTATATGCATATTTTTATCAAAATATTTCAAAAGAAAGATACATTTCTTTTATTTAATAAGTATTTTTCAAGAAAACAATTTGAGCACAAATGTGAACAATTCACTTGTCAGCCATGTGATTACTTTAGAATACTGCCAGATTCAAAAAATTTAAAATTATCAAAAATGAAACGGCAATATGTAGACTTTGGCTATTTTTGAACATATTTTTAAAATAAAAATATGCAATTCATAAAAAAAAAATTTCACTTAAAAGTTGACACTTCCGTGGAATTGCCCAGATGTGAAAACGTGCGAACATATCTTTTAACTTTCAAATGAATTTTAAATCTAGCCCTTTCATTCGGATTGTTTTTATTAAGATTTAAGATTATTTAAGATTAAGATTTTTCCTTTAGTCGGTATATCCTATAGATTCAAGATATCTCCTTCAGTCGGAATATGCTCAATAGCTTTAAGATATCTTTCAGTAGGACTATACCTTACGACTTCAAGATGTCCCCTGTAGAAAGAAATAGCATCTTCATAATTTTGTCTCTGAATTCAATGGTTATACGTATTTTTATACTAATCTGGAGAGCTTATGATTAAAATTGTTCCTTAATCTCAAAAATGCTTCTATTTTTTTTCTTTAAGCTGCTATTCCTAATACTAAAAAATATTTGACCGCCTGTTAAATGTTTAATTAATATTTTTCAACCACTTTAAACATTGTGAGGAGCTGAAATGACTGAGTTGGCTGCTCTGCAATAGGAATATTCGGAAAATACTGACTTAATTTACGAAACTTTAAACATACCTATTTAATGGGCAAATCTATGCATAGTTCATTTTAAATGGTTTTTATTTAGTTGACCACATAAATAATTTAAGATTATTTATAAAATACCTTCATGGGAAAATTTTTGAGCTGTTTTAAAAGCTGTCGAAGTTAATAAATAAACATATATACCTATGTATTTTTATTTTAATTGTCATTTAACTATTATTAAGGAAAATGTCCCTTGTTCACTTTTGACAATTTCAAAGCATTAATAAAATTAAAAATAATATATATATATATATATATTATTTAAAAATCTTTAGTATAAATCTGATCGTATTCAATTTTCTAAATTGGTGCTTCTTTTCACTTAAATGTTTTATTTAAATTCTAGAATCAAAGACTAACAACGTTTTGATTTGGTAAATTTACGAAGAAATAATAAATTATTCTTTTAAATTTAATAATTATCATTATAAAATTTATTAAAAAATAGTTATTTATTCAAAGGGAAGAAGTGATAAAACATAAATTATCAGTTCATCAAAATATGATTTATCAATTGTAAATTGGTTTCCCAAGATCCTTTATTTATTTATTGTTTTTTGTTTTATCGGAAGCTTTTATAGTGGCAACAAAAATTTAAATTTTTAATTAAAACGCTTATTGGTAAAATTTTCCGATATAAGTTAATATCATGCAATTAATGTAATCGCGTAATAATAACCAACAATAATATGAGTATTGAGTATAGTAAAGTGCGGCGTGCTCTCTGCTTTCGCTTATATAATAATATGAATAAAGGATGATAACTGGTAAATATAAATGATAAATTAATGTTTACATTATAACTCTTATTAATTTTATGCTGATGAGAACTAAAGATATATGGGTCTTCATTGATTATTAAAAGTTATGCACCGTAAATTTTCTCCTCAGCATACCCTTCAACTAAGGAATTTTTATAGTTTAAAAAACATTTTTTTCTGGTTTTTCTGGAAAGGTGTTTTTTTAACCCTTTGACGCAGACGGTTCCTTTTATATTTTTTTTCTGACGCTCTAATTACAAGATAATATATATTTTGGTATTTTTTAATTATAAAAAGCAGTAGAATAGTTGCTAAAAAAATTTGTTGGATTATCGGATTTATATTTACTGAAATAAAAAATCCAAAAAATTAGTTTAAAAGAATTTTTTTTTTATTCATATTCAAAAATTTATCTGATTTTGTTAATTAACGAAATTTTAATGGTGCATAGCTGTTTCTTTTAGATCTAAATAAGTGCAAATAAGCGCAAATCTGAAAAATCGTTGCTTGAAAATGAGTCGTGTTTCGAAGATTTTACCTTTAACGCAGATAAACATACCGATGTTTCATGCAATTTTTCATAACCATATATTATTAAAATGTTAAATATATTATTTTTCACTTATTTTTTTACTTAAATTGATACAAAATAATGAAAAATATGTTTAATAAAAATTCTGCTTCAAAGGCTTAGTATTTTAATAAATTGGAATTAAAATATTAAGCCTTTGTCCACCACTACATATAAATAATTTAAGCAGAAATATAAAAGATCCTATAGCCAAATGGGTATGTTCTTAATGATTTGATCAAATTTAAATTCAAATTCTATTTGTTTTAAAAATTCAATGCACACTGGAATCAATCTTTCAAAAATCATCAGATGTTAGAGGTTATGATTCAGTGAGAATGCACTAAATAATAAAAGAACAATTATCTTCTGATTGAAATGTAGGATTTTTTGGTTAACAAATGGGGTTTAGCATTAAGTTGCCTAACAAGACATGCAAACAATTCAAACACACGTATTCCGCTTTTTCCCCAGTTTGTTCATGGTTATAGTGTTAGTAGGTTTAAACAAAATTCTTCCAGCTTTATTTTTTGATTCTTCGATCACTTCATAAAATCTTTTGCAGGAAACGGAGTAGTTGGTATGCTTTTCTTTTTTTTTCCTTCTTTTTTTTTTTTTTTTAAAAAGATTTAGCACCAGCTTTTTCTTATATATATATTATTTTTTTTCTTCAAAAAAACCAGTTTTAAATTCTTTTATTTAGCGTAACATTTTCATAAGTCGATATTTATATTCCAATTAATTCTTCGTATCATTTTTTTTCTGTTAATAATATTCTTCTGAAAATATATTATACAAATTGCGTGAACTATTTCCAAACTCTTCCCACGCTTTCAAACCATATTCATCTCTATCAAACATTCTTTTTTTATTCTCTTACAATGCAGCAAGTTAACTTTATTTAACTGCAATTTTAACTTTTTAATTAGCTTTATTTTCAAATTTGTTCTCTGAATTAGCTTTTGTTTCCTTTGATATACTTACTACACGTGAATTATTTTCAAGCATTATCGTATATTAACTTCCTATATACAATAACGATAATTTTATTAGCAATTAATTAATAAAAATTCTTTTTAATTTAATTTTTTAATAAGTTTTTATTTATTTTCTAACTAATTCTCTAACTTAGCTTTTGTTTTTTATGAAATTCTTCTGTTAGTATACTAAATACTATACGCCTTCCTGCACTTTCAAACAATGTGCATCCCCATCAAATGATTTAATTCACTAACAGGTCAACGATTTATCTTATTTTTTACATTGTATTATAATTTAACTTTTCAATTAGTTTTCATTAATTTTCCAATTGAGTCTTCTTTCTAGCTTTAGTTTCTGTCTATATTCTACAAATAGCATTGCATGCAAATTTCATGAAACAATTCCAAACTTTCCCAATGCTTTCAAGTCATATCCAACCTCTTTATTCTCTTACAAATCAATGATTTACTTTAATTTTATGATTTAGTTTTTTTTTATTTTCCAATTATTAATTCCAAAATTTAGCTTTTGCTTCTGTGAATATACTATGAGAAGTATGTGAATCGTTTCCAAATTCTTCCTATGTTTTAAACCATAGCTATCCTTATGAATTATTTTTATTCTCTAACAAATCAACGATCTATTTTAATTTGACTTATTAATTAGTTTTATTTCTTCCTAATTATTTTTTTAATTTAGCTTTTGTTTCTGCTACTATACCAAACAAATTTGTATTCCTACGCTTTAAAATAATATCCACTCTCATCCGAAATTTAATTCACTAACAATGATTTATTTTAATTTTGTTTATTTTCTAATTAATTCTTTAAATTAGCTTTTGTTTCTGTGAATATACTGTGCAAAGCATGTGAATCATTTCCAAACTCTTCCTATGCTTTAAACCATATGCATCCTCATCAAATATTTTTATTCTCTAACACGTCAAAACGATCTATTTCAATTTTACATATTACATAAGAAGTTTTTATTTATTTTGTAATTAATTCTTTAATTTTCTTTTGCTTCTGTGAATATATTAACTTTTTTTCTTAAATATGTTACAGTCTATGTTAACTTTTCTACCACTTTTAATTTAGGTTTCCATTTGTTAATAACTTCAGCTTTCTTGAAATGCGCTTGAATAAAATTCGCAACCATTTTTTAGTATAAGAAAACGAATAAAAGTTATAAAAATTCATAATTTCCTCTGATGGTTGTAGCATTTATAAAATTTATTTTACGAATGAAGAAAAATAAAAGTCAATAAGTTCCAAATAGGTTGTGGTAAATATACTTACCACCAAAAAAATGGCATTAAAATTAAATTTTTATAAGCTAAATTAGTTTTTCTTTCCTTATATCAATAACTATTCTGATATGAATTTTAATTCCAAAAATTCTTTAATTTACCTTTAATAGAAATAAATGGTCCACTAAATAGTTAAGTACAAATTCTTTCCAACTGTCTGTATGAAGATTCTCTTAGCAGTACAAATCTAGATTTTTATTTGCTTCACGTTCTTATGCTAATATGTTATTCTTGTTTAATTTTTTTGTATGAAATTATGAGTTTTTTTATTATTTATATTTGGTTTCATGTTAAGTTATCACAAATAAAATCAGCGTTAATACTAATTAAAAAAAAAAAAAAGAATTATTTTTTTAATTCTTCCAATGCTTTCAAACCATATGCATTCTAATCAAATATTTTTATTCTCTAACAAGTCAAAACGATCTATTTTAATTTTACATATTACGTAAGAAGTTTTTATTTATTTTCTAATTAATTCAATAATTTTCTTTTGCTTCAGTGAATATACTATCTGAAATAAATGAATGGATATTACTCTGCATGAATATACTATACGAGTGAAATAGAAATCCCATATTAGTTATTTGACGAATAAATTTAGATTTATTTTAATCAAATTTTATCGTTAAAGAGAATAGTGAGTCACAATTTTTTTAAAAGAAAAGCATTTATTATGCATGAGTAAACGCACTACTTCTCTAAAGAATCACAATATGGGGTGGGGATTATTACAATAATGTTAACCGTTTACTCAAAAGCATGTATTTTTTCAATTGATGATATAAAAAAATTTCATTAGTTCTACATTTTAGCTCATTATAATTTTTTATGAAGCTCATCATTGCCACATTTTTTACCATATAGTAATATAATTTTTTTTCCTTGTGCCTATTGTTTAACCCTTTCTAAAGCCATGGTAAGTAATCTTGCCACCAATTTCATACCTGCCAACTTTCACTCGTTCCGAGAATGGATTTTCAGAGTGGTTGTAAAACAATAATGAAAAACAATCTGACTCAAAAGCATATTTATTTTATGATCCCGTTTAAATTCGCTTGCGCAAATATTATTATGCTTTTATATATTTATTGTAATTTTTTATATGTAGTGGTGGTCAAACTCATTTATAATTATCATTATAATTCAAAAAGTTAATTGGAATAAACTGAGTTTTGCTACCACTTTAAATATGAAAATAAAATCTTCCGGAAAATCCGGAAGAGTTGGCAGGTATGCAACCTTTAAACTCCATGTTAACTTTTCTACCATTTTTAATGTAGATTTCCATTTTTTAATAACTTTAGCTTACCTGAAATGTGCTTGAATAAAATTTTTTAGTATAAGAAAGGGCAACCATTTTTTAGTATAAGAAAACGAATAAAAGTTATAAAATGCATAATTCCTTCTGAAGTTTGTAGCATTTATAAAATTTATTTTACAAGTAAAGAAAAATAAAAGTCAATAAGTTCCTAATAGGTTGTGGTAAATGTATTTATCACCACACACAAAAAAATGGCATTAAAATTTAAATTAATTTTTTCTTTTCTTGTATCAATAACTATTTTGATATGAATTTCAGTTCCAAAAATTCTTTTATTTACCTTTACCAGAAATAAATGGTCCTCTAAAGGGTTAAGTATAAATTCTTTCTAATTGCCTGTATGAAGACTCTCCTTAACAGTACAAATCTAAATTTTTATTTGTTTTATGTTCGTATGTTAATATGTTTTTCTTCTTTAATTTGGTTGCAAGAAAATATGAGTTTTTTTTATTATTTATATTTAGTTTCATGTTAAGTTATCACAAATACAATCAACGTTAATAATTTCAACAAAAAAAAAATATTTTTTTAATTCTTCCTATGCTTTAAATCCATATGCATTCTAATCAAATATTTTTATTTTCTATCAAGTCAACAATCTTTTTTAATTTAGCTTATTAATTATTTTTATCTTATTTATTTTCTAATTAACTCTTTATTTAGCTTTCGTTTCTGTGTATATACTGTGCGAAAGACATGAATTGTTATCAAATTTTTCCTATTCCTTCAAACCATATCCATCCTCATCAAATATTTTTATTCTCTAACAAGTCAAAGAAATCCGCAAACCAAAATGTCTTCCAAAAGACTCCAACAGTTCGACAGCATCTCTCAACGATGGATCCCCAAGACTCCTTCATCCCGATCAATGGCGATCAAATCCGCATGCTCCGCATCTTCTCTTCGGCGAGAATCGTCTGCGCGATCAGGCTAACATCCCCCGGGGGGTTCAATCCCCATTCCCCGCATCCCGAAGAAAAGACGCTCTTTTTCGTCAAAAGACTTATTCTCGCGCTGTGGGAATTCATGTCAGGCATCTCTTATCTTAGGTTGAAGCCGTGCATTTTCTGAACTAAAAGTTCTCATCGATTGGAAATTCGTGTAGGGAATTTTGATGAAAAATTTTTGAGATTTAGGGAAATCAGTTGATGGAGAGGGAAAATGAACTGTGATATGAATAAAATCAACATTCTGGTTTGAGTTTTGTGTTGAAATGAGTTTTTAATAAAATTATTACAAATATTTGAAAGGAAAACATTGAGGAAAAGCAAATGAATATTTATGGCAGACGTGTTGTTAATTTATTCCTCATATGTTAATTACTTTTTGAATTAATTGAGAAGGGTATATGCGAAGAAGATTTTCTTTTGAATGTTATGAATATTATTCTCACTCTTTTCTCTTGTACATAATGTAGAGTATAATATAAATGAATCTGCTGAGGTTGACAACTCTCACGTTCATGAAAAGGACACCATACCACGGGAAAAACTAAACGTTACAAATTCTCCTTCACCTTCATTACTCATTTAAAATTTAAAGGAAAGAAAAAGTGAGTTCAGACAAACTTAGAGTAAGATATGAAGTTTTAAATACTGGAGAAAAAAAATTTAGAAGCTATCAAAAGGAAAATAAGTTATGAGAAGATAACTTACGATTACACAATGTAAAATTTCTCTTCTAATAATTTGCATTTTGATAATTTGTAATATTTTTTCAGCAACTGAAAATTTATGACCTTCTATAGGTTAACCAGAACTCACGTTTTCTTTCTTTTAAATTTTAATTTAGTAATTGAGGGGAAAGAGAATTTGCGACGAAAAGTTTCTCCCATGGTATGGCGTATGCTAGAGAGATTTAGCATAGCAATGTTGAAATAAAAATTACAGTTGGAAAGGTTTTCTAAATTTTAACGTTTCATTTACTGACTGTATAACAAAGTAACATTTTTATATTTCTTAAAATATAAAGGGGTAGCAAAACTTATTTCCTTTATTTGAAAAAAACCGGAACATTCATATTTACAATAGAAAATTGCGCATTCATAGTTGGATGAAAATTGCACAACTTTTATAAAATTAGTATTGTCTGGAATAGTATGTAACCTGTTAATTCAAAGGCAAACAAACTACAACTTCTGACCCCCAAATTCTGACATCCGAAATATAGAACATAGCCGCAATCTGGGAAAGATGGTCCCAATAGTTTGTTCAAGAGAGAAATCCAAAGTTTGGACGCTTTAATATGAATATATGTTCGAATTGTTGTGATAGATAGAACAATTTAAGATACCTAACTTTTAAAATTAAGATTTATACATTTTAAATATTAATGTTGCTACCACTAAGGAAAAAATAAAGATCGTGCAAGTTGGCACTTGAAGAAATATAAAATAAATTGAAGTACAGGGGAGAGGCAAAATTATAGCAACATTTCTATATTGTTTCTATGTAAATAATCATTCATTCAGCAATAAAAGTTTTGTAAGATTTTACATGGCAAAAATGCTTTCACTTTTTAAAAGTTCATGCTTGAAACTTTTTAAATGAAGTCCTTTTTATCCATGCAAAATTTGCATCGACCAAAATGAGTTCTGAGTGAGTTAAATGAGTTAAAGGATGCTTTCTTTTTTTTTTCTAGACCACTATCAATAAAAAGAAATATTCTAAATTATCTCTCTCTCTCTCTCTCTCTCTCTCTCTCTATATATATATATATATATATATATATATATATATATATATATATATATATATATATATATATATATATATATATATATATATATATATATATATATATATATATATATATATATATATATATATATATATATATAATACATAAATAAATACAAGAAAGCACGAAGAAAGTTCGAAAGTTAAGAAAAACAATAAGTTTCATTTATTGCGCTTAAGCTGCAAGTAAACAGAACTCAAAATGAAGAAGTTCAAAATGAAGAATAAAACAAAGAAAAATTATAGACATATAAAAAAAAGGGGGGGGGGGAATAATAAATAAAAAAACAACAAACAATAGTTTATATAGATATATATATATATAAAAAATAAAAAAAGGAATGAAATTTTATTGAAAAAACCGGGAAAAAAATGTTTTGCGGATATAATCGTGTGGGCTGAAGAAAAGATTATATCTTTTTTTTCCGGTTTTTTTAATAAAATTTCATTCTTTTTTTTATTTATATATATATATATATATATATATATATATATAAACTATAAACTATTGTTTGTTATTTTTTTACTTATTATTCCCCCCCCCCTTTTTTTTTAATATCTCTATAATTTTTCTTAGCTTTATTCTTCATTTTGAACTTATATATATATATATATATATATATATATATATATATATATATATATATATATATGTTATATATATATATATATATATATATATATATATATATATGTTATATATATATATATATATATATGTATATATATAGTCTCCAAAGATTTGAGCTTCGGCTACGTTTAAATTTTTCTCCACTCAGATGAATGAATTAGGGGCCCTGTCGGGGCCAAAACTTAGACAACAACCTCGCATAGGTATGTAGATATATGTCTTTTCCTTATTTTGTTTTCCGGCTTTTTAATTTTTTTAAATCTCGAAATATTTCTAAAAACATTTCATTTATAATTAATTTTTCCTCTTCTCTTTAAATATATGTATTCTTACTTTTTTTTTTTGTATATATAAAAGATATAAATGCAATAATATTGAAAAAATAAAATACATAATTCCAAGCCGTGACAGCTTGGAAACTTTTTATAAAGAAGAAAAAACTTTTTTTATGATGAAATAATACAAAATAAGTTATTACCTCGTAAGAGAGAACTAAGAGGATTACATATATATATATATATATATATATATATATATATATATATATATATACTATAACATAAGGTGGTGCTCACAAATGTATTACGCAATTAATGATTGTCTCATATTTGCTTGCAATTTTAAATTTTTTTAAAGCCCATGGAAATCCTGAAATTTGCCTAGTTAATAGATCTGACATGTTTAAATTGCTGATTTTTTAAACGTTAAATATGAATATTTTCATAAAATCTTTAAAAATCAAGAGTCTTGAATTTAAACATGGCTTAACGAAAAATAATAAAAAATATTCTCTTCAACTACTATACAAATTATCAACTAATAAACACACTCTGAACTTTACATTATTATTAATAACATTAATAAATATTCTTAAATGTAACTTAAATATTCTTAAATATTCTTAAAATTAAACAGCGCGTAAGACAGATTTATTTTATAGGAAATCCATAAAATGCAAAATTACTGGCAAAACAATAAAAAAATATGATTCAAAGATATTTTTAAATTATATTGGTTATAGTGATAATCAAATATTTTAATCACACAGAGCCAAGATTACAACTATAGTCTTTATGTTTCAACATAAACATTCTATTAGCACACACTTTTATTCAACTATGTCAGAACTTAACCTATAAAAGACTACTGTTGCGTAAATGCAACATGTTTAATCATAAAAAATGCTGTTGTGTAAACCTCGTATATACATGATTATTATGCTTAGCATATACGATATTATGTATGCGGGGACACCATGGGCTAGTAAAAATGTAAAAAAAGAAGACTAGTAAATAGTAAAATTCCATTAAATAAATTAAAAATTAACAAATGTGTCTAACATATGTTTTTAGTTTACTAATGGAAGTGTATGCAATTAATGTTTTTGCTTTAAATATGAATAATTTGTAATGTAGATCGTGGTGGTAATTTTGATTGAATTATTAATTATATCAAATAAATATAAATGAATAAATAGTCGCTACCACTTCTTACATTATAGTCCCCCCTTGCGTATGTGCTTAAACTAATCGTATATTTTTTTACTTTTAACCACCTCTTTAGTTGTTCTTCATTAGTTAGTCTTTGTTTAGTTTAGTTCT
This sequence comes from Parasteatoda tepidariorum, assembly GCF_982258835.1. Taxonomy (NCBI): domain Eukaryota; kingdom Metazoa; phylum Arthropoda; class Arachnida; order Araneae; family Theridiidae; genus Parasteatoda; species Parasteatoda tepidariorum. The sequence continues at coordinate 38,013,228 of NC_141759.1, forward strand.
TGATCCTCTGTATATCCAGAACTGTGTATTCTCTAAATGTTATGGAATGATTTCTTAATGAGATTATGTTCAACAAATACATTTTAAAAAATAATTAAAGCAATTTCATTTTTTTTTAAATATGAAACACCGTTTATCACTTACGATTATAAAATATATCTTATATAATATACTAAACAATATATATTAGCAATATAAATAATGTAATAAGCAAAATAATTAGTTTGTGGAAAAATTAACAGAAATCTTTGTAACGAAATATAGAACAAGATGAACAAACCAATTACACTCATTACATTTTTTGTTGTTGTTGATCTTGCCTAATTCGGGTGGGGAAATTTCAATTTTGAAATTGGTTTTCCTACAAAAGCTTCAGATGTCATTTTTACTCTATTCTTTGTCGAGTTGTACAAGTTTAAAAATGGCGTATATAACAGGTGGTATATTGTTGATACAAACTACAAGGGAAGTTAAGGCACATCATCAGGATTAAACTTGCATAAGACCCATGCTTAGAAATATCGTCGTACGTGACTAGGGGCGCTTCCCTATTATGACCTATTCAGACGCACAAGCAGAAACAGTTCATAATAGGAAAGCGCCCTGTTATGGGTTCTTATGGAAGTTTTAATCCTGATGATGAGTCCTATCTTTCCTACCTGTTTGTCACAACATTTATGCAACTCCCTGTTGTCTCTTATAACCCTATGAACTTGTACATTTCGACAAAAAAAAATAACAAAAATGTCATTAAAAAAACTATAGCTTGGAGAGAGAAACCAATTGCGGATTTGAAATCAGAGACGTGAAAATATTCAAGATCCGTTCAAAAAAATCTCATACAACAAAAAATGAAAAAGAAAAAGTTCTCCAATATCATTATCGTCACTGGCTATATGTCTATCTCTCGAAAATAAATTAATAATTGTAAATTATAATAATTACAAAAATAAATTAAAAATTATTTAACTAAGAAACATTTTTCTTTGTGAAGATTCTATGCAAATGACGTGATTGAAAATCTGAACTAAATCAACAATTTCTTTTTTAAAATTTAAATTGCTGCTTTCTTTCTTAATAAAATGCTACAAATCATCTTTTAATGAGGAATTTTTCAGAAACTATCATATAGGAGAATGTACAACATATTAATATAGATAAAATTTACTCTTTGCACTTCGAGTACTTTAAAATGCTGCTAGAACAAATGTCAGCACCAAATCACTCAAAATACAGTATTTTTACATAATTTTTAAAATTCTTAAAATTATTGTGGTTTCTAAATAAAAGTTTTTTATTTTTGAGTGATAACTCTTGACGTCACCTCGGAGGTGACATCGGAGTGCAAGGGGTTAAAATGCAAAGTATTGTATATCATGAAATGCCCTTTGGTAATTCTCTTTACATTTATTTGATGAAATTAAATATGACTTCCCTAGGATGATGATTTTCAGTAGTAAAATGAAAGTTGAATAACAATGGGATACCCGTAAGTGACGTAGTGTGGATATCTCGATCCTGATTGGTTATTAAAACATGGCCTTTCTTTACATTAGCAACTGTTCTTTCCATTCTATTTCGAGTAAGCCAAGCCCGCCAAGCATAAATTATCTTAAGTGACACATTCTGTATTCTTTCACGATGGCTCTTTCGCAAATATTTCACTTCTTTCACTATATATTTCTTACTTAACGCAAAGACATGCATGAAGGACATGCAAAGACATGCATGACATAAACAAACTAATTAAGTATCCAAGTTGCCAGGTACACAAAACAAAAATATATCACGCTTATAGTAAAATATATTAACAAATAATGCATATCAGTTGAGTAAAAGATGTAGAAGAGAAAGAATTATATTTTAGCAAATTTGATGTGCGATACGTTGCTGCATGTAATTAATTTCATGTTAATTAGCATCCTAACTTATGTGCAGAACATCCTAACTTAACTTTAACACGCCATTTTGCTCATAAGCAATCAGCCGGCGCTGACGTCATAAGTCACATGTGTGGATATCTGTGATCTGCTTTTTCTTGAAGTACAGGTTTCCAATTACAGGCAAAAGCATATGTTTTATCATGCAAGAGCTTAAATACACAATAGTATTAACTTTAACATCTTAATCGTTTAATCGTAAACTTGAATATAAGTTTAATTTACTTACATGTGGAGGTTGTTAAAATAATAAAATTATAAATTCAAAAAATGAAATAAATAGAAAGCAAAAATTTTACTACCACTTTAAATTTAGACATAAAATTTTTCGCATAATGTATAAAAGTTGGAAGCAATCCAAATATCAATATTTTTGGAGAATATCCCTTACGCAATCTTAATACCATTGTAAGCTTAAAGCAAATTCATCCTTGTTTCTGCCTCTTAAAATGTGAAGTACCATTATCAATTTAAAGACAATTCCGTGGTTGTTGCAAAGGTTGCTAAATCTCAATTTAACAAATTCATAAAAGAAAAGTTTTTCTGAAATAAAAAACTCTTACAAAAATCAAATAAATGGAAACCAGAAACCAATAATGATTTTGCGTGAGAATGACAGGAGCAGTCGATCTATTCGATTAAGGTAAATTCATTCTCCCATTTAAAATTATCGCCAACACAGCCTGATTCCTTGCTTAGTGTATCCATAGTAACAAGCCTTTAATGTTTTTAAGAGCTCCATCAATGATGTAATAAAAGTCAATTTGAAGTTTTTCGCAGTTTTAAAATGAGATTGTTTTATTTTTCTTTGAAAAAATTGGAGGGGAAAATGCCATTTTTCTTTTCCCGTAATTTGATCCGTCTTTCACCAGCGCCAAATGGAAATTAGTACGAGGAATAGTTTTCTGATTGAGTATAAAAGATGATACGTGGACGAATAAATTTATCATGTGCTTAATATTTCATTGAGAAACATTAAGATACATTCAATATAAAAATCAGAGCTCTTTTGCTTTTATTTAGTGATAGCATTTTTTATTACTTTATTTCGAAACACTTCCCCCAAAATATGAAAAATTTATTTAACCTTTTTGCGCCGACTGTCACAAATACGTGCCACCATAAAACCGTATCAATCAGGGTAAAAAGATAAAACTGGTATTCAAAATATTTCTTTAGCAGTTTATTTGTGGGGGGAGTTATAATTGTTTGATTTATTTAATTCACCATTACTTTGTTCAAAATAAAACTATTTGGTTATACCTTGAATTAACGTTGATTATATATATGATTAAACTAACAATAATTAAAGTAAAAGCAAAGTAAGTCTGTCAAATTAGAAACGACTACATTTAAGTTACCGTTTTTTATTTAACACGTTCACGCCGGGGTGACCCACCGGTGGGTCACGCTAGATTGTCTCATCGGGCGGCGCATCGGAATAAAAACTGGTAACAAATAAATTTCATTTTTTACTTTTTTTCCGGGAATAATAAAAATCTCTAACTACCAATTGCTTTTAACGGATGCAATTTTTATATTGAATTGCTTCTTCGCCGTGAAAAATTTCTTTACAGTGAATTGTTATTGTTGAGAGTAGATTAACTCCTTCCGAATATTATTTAATATTGAAATAGTTATTCTACCAGTGTTTTATCTTTTCCGTCCCACTTTCAGGCGCAACACCCGGCGTGAACGTGTTAAATACAGCTTGATTCTGATTTTTAACCAGGGTTGAAAGCCAATATATATCGAGACGGAAAAGAGTAAAAATTGGTAACAAATAAATTTCATTCTTTAGTTTTTTTCCAGGAATAATAAAAATCCATAACTACCAATTGTCTTTAATGGATGCAATTTTTATATTGAATAGCTTCTTCGCCGTGACAAATTTCCTTTCAGCGAATTGTTACTGTTGAGAATAGATTAACTCCTCCCGAATATTATCTGATATTGAAATAGTTCTTCTACCAGTGTTTTCTCTTTTCCGTCCCGCTTTCAGGCCTGTTTTGTACGAATCCTTTTCTGAATCACCCGTCCCCAAGGGGTTAACGCGCATTCATAACTTTAAATTAATTCTTTTCCTTAATACACTTTTATATATTTACATTAACGCTTTTTTACATTGTTTTATGACAATGCAGAAAGACAATCAAAATAAAAGATAAATAACAATAAATAAATAAAATTTCCAATTTTTTCTGGTTTCGATCACCAATCCTCACGATTTGTGTTTCTTGACATTGAATAGTTTCTGATTTCTTTGCGGTAAAATTTAAATATAATTATTATTTCGCCCTACTCCCATTGCGATTTCATCCACAATTTTGTTAATTTAAATTATTATGAAATTTTTGGGTACTACGAAAATTCGCAATATGCTTTTCACCCACACTGATTTTATAAAAATTGTACTAAAAGTTAATACCTAATCATGTTTTCGATTTTGTATATATTATTTTAATTGTGTTTGTGCAAAACTGGTCAGCATAACGTAAATATGGCTTATAGCTGATCAATAATTGTAAAAACGGGATTTAAAATTGCATACCGATTATCTTAAAATATTATTTTAATGAGCTTATATCATAGGATTATTACTTCATAATAAACACCGCTTGTAGTTTTAGCCTTTAAATTGGAATAGTAATTAAAATTAGAAACCTAATTTTACTAAAGAAAACTAAGAAAGATTGAGAAATAAATATTACGGGGATTAAAGAATGATTTTACGAGTCTAAACAATGCATTTAAAACTTATACTAATTTTATACGGATGATATGCCAATGAGAATGCAGAACCTGGTTATCATTTTCATTCGATTTTTATGTACGTAGATTTATTCTCTTCTGCGTCATTATATATTTCGATAATTAATTTAGATTTGGTTAACTTATACGTTATTTAAGAAAGACGTTCTTTTGATGGGAATAAAATACCATTAAATACACTAACGGAGTGATGGTCCCTTACATATTGATCTCTTTACTTTGATTGAAAAAGTATACATTGCTTCTCTGTTTTTGTGAATGCTTTCAAGCAGATTCAGCTCTCTCATAATAGACTTGAAAAAAAGTTAATTTATATTTGGAACCTTCTTCCACTCCAAAATTCTCAAATCTTATTTTAATGAATTACAAGAATTCTTGTTCATTAATGTAAATCCTATGTTAAAAGTTCTTTCTGGTGGAAAACAAGTACCATTAAACGGAAATACAGAGTGGTGGTCCATTATCTACAATATAGATCTGCAATAGTCCTCTTTACTTTGATTGATTAAAGACACTCAAAAACTGTCATTCAGAATCTTCATACCTTGCAGATGACTGCAAAATTTAAATGCTTGACAAAATAAATAAATATTGTGACAAAATTAAAGAATTAAACTTTCCCGATAAACTTATATTTTTAAAAAAATATACATAACTGAGAATCGTCTTCCTCTATGATCTTCGAATTATTTAAACAAACTATTCGATGATCATTCTTGCTCATCAAAATAAATTCTATGTCGCGAGTTCTTATTGATGGGGGGGAAAAAGTACCGATAAACACACCTACGGAGTGGTGGCCCATTACATTTAGATCAACAATAGTCCTCTTTACTTTGATTGATGAAAAACATTCACTATCATCCAGTACCTTAATCCATTGCAGATACTAACTGCAAAATTTAAATGTTTGACAAAATAAATGAAGTTTGCACAAAATTAAAGAACTAAAGTTTCCCAATAAATTTAATTTCTGTTTTTTGAAATATATAATTGAAAATCGTTTTCCACTATGATCTTCGATTATCTAAACAAACTATTCGATGATCATTCTTGTTCATCAAAATAAATTCTATGTCGCGATTTCTTATTGATGGAGAAAAAAAAATAGTACCATTAAACACACATACGGAGTGGTGGTCCATTACATGCGCGTTACATTTCTATCTACAATAGTTCTCTATACTTTAGCTAGAGAAAAAAAATTTACATTGCTTCTCTTTATTAAGATCACCCCAACACAGATTCCGCTTTCCGAAAGAGGGGTGCAATAATACAAAAATACTAGACTTGAACAATGCTCATTGCTATTCTATTATTCATTATGCTTTCAAAGTACTTCATTTTCACTCAATCCCTTTTCAAAAGGACCCCCTTTTTATGAAGGGCCTGACAAAAAGTGACGAACAAGTGCAGGGGTCCTCCCCAGAGCATGAAAGTTGACATATGAGTGCTTTAATCCGGGGATGTGTTTGGTTAAGAGCGATGACAATGCGCGGTTGCTAACACGCGCCGCGTGCACACAAACACGTGCCACGTGTGGGGGTGTGAAGGCCTGAATGGGGGTCAAAGTGTCCGCACCTGCCCCCACGCCCCTCAAATTAGACAGCGATGTCGGGCCCCGTGTCGTTTGACATGAACCCAACTGGAAGGTCTATTGTTGATTAACAAAAAGTGGTTGTACAAGAAAAGGGATTTAACAGATTTTGGAACAGATTTGATGCTTGTTTTGTAAGATAAAAGAAGCGTAGTAAGGTGTTGATGGAAATATGTTCACTAAATTACAAACACTTGTTCCGAATCGAAATCTAAAATAGCTTTATCTTTTTTGAATAATACATAGAAAAACATATGGTCCTTGTAATTTAAAATTTATAATATACATGTATGTAAACTATCCATAAAACACCAGTTTATTTCTTTCTTTTATTGGAAAAAGTAATTGCCTATAACAACCATTTACTAAAAATTTTTAAAGGTATTCATTTAGTACAATTTTCTCAAATAAATAACAATTATGTTATTAAACTAAAAAATAAATGATAATTTTAAGTTTTTTCTTTTTCTTCTTTTTTATCAAAGAGGAAAGAAAGATGGAAGGCTCAACAGGTGATATTATACAAGACTAGAAAATGTTATTGAATAAAATATATGATCAATAACTAACTCATCATAACTAACTCCTCATCAAAGGTAAACCTTTTGTGAGGAGATTTCAATGAAAGATATTTTGATACAAAAGTTATTAATTTACTTAAAAATGCAAGATATTATAATATATTATAAATGTTAAATTTCGTTCTTGAATCTGAAGATTATTCTATATCAGGATGGGGACAATCCGTGAAAAAATTTAAAGTTGAGAGGAAACGTGGACATGATAAATGTAATAGATTTACTTTTGCCTAAATTTAATTTTAAGATATTTCGTTTGCTCCTACTGTAGGTTCGTTATAATTAATTTAATTATTGTTTTAGCCTGAAAATTATGTCGGGCTCTTATAGCACTAACTGGTACCTTTTTAGGGAGTAATAGTCAATATGATTCAAGTTTAATTTTTCGCAACAAAAAAAGTTGTGTGCATTAAAATAAAATTAGTTAAATGAAAATGTTTACGTTCACTCTTTTTATTAAGTAAAGCATTCATAAACGAAGATAACTGACAAAATTTTGTGTTAATTGATTTATTTTAAACGTTTTAAATTTTATAAAATAAAACTTCGCTCAAAATTTGAGTTTCTTGTAATATTAATTCATTTAATCTATCATTCATCAGATCCTACATATTTGTTTTAATTGCTTAAATATCGTGGTGACTAAATCATAGTGAATCAGATTTATTGTGTCAAATTATTTGATATAAAATATTTAATAATTACATTTCCTACTACATTAAATATTCAAGAAAAATCTCTTGTAAAATAAGAAGTTGGAATGAAAGCATGTATTAAACTTTAACAATAATTATTATAAAGAATTTTAAGACTATTTTCTTATGATTGTATTTTATGACTAAAATAAGTTCAATTTTGATTTTACTTCCTTTTATTATAAATAACAAAAGCAGGTATGCCAACTTTCTACGCTTTTTGTAAAAATTTATTCCAGTGGTAGCTAAGTTAATGCTTTAATGCATTATTTTTTATCCATTTAAACTTATTTTCCACACCATTACCTATAAATAATTTCAGAGTTCATATGAAAAGCTACTTTTTACGAACTGCTTAGTGGTAAGGCTCTTAAAATGCTGTCAAAACTACCAAAACTTTCGAAAGCCTTGACTTTAAAATATTCTTTTACTCTATAAAATGTTTTGCAAAAAGTGCAGTAGTTGGTAGGCTAGCAATAGATTAAACAGTAAGTTTCAAGGCGTGTCCGCACTAGTCTCATGACATCTCTACACTAACACCGTAATGTGGAGCTAGTGTACTCAAATGCAACTTTTTTTCTATTTTAAATAAAAGATTCTCGGAGAAAAAAGATTCTTAAGAAAACTATTCATACAAATTAGCTTATTTATCATTCAAATTGAAAATAATTATTCAAATCAAATTGAATAAGTACAAGATATGTTCAAAATAATGATTAATAAGCTTTATTGCCAAATTTGTAAAAACTGGAGGCACGTCCTACTTTCCCCAACTTAAAAAAAAATATTAACTTTTAAAATGAAGCTGTAAAATTAAATGTAATTTATACTTTAGGACATATATTATTGAAATAGTTAATAAACTTTGCTTGTCAGGTATATGTTTTTGAAATCGTAAAAATTTTCCTTCTGTGATTTTTTAATTATGAGAAATAAAAGTTATCATTCTAATATTAAATAAGCATGTATTGGGCAGTTTTTGACTCATCTTTCCTCTCTATCAAAAATAAGCAAATCACAAATACCTCAAATGCTTACCAATGAAAGTCGTAATACCCAATTATATTTTACTTTAACTTAACGGTGGTAATTTAATTTTAGGACTTAATTCAAATAAACGATGTAAATTTGTATAGAATAAAATTTACGTTTCAATTCATTCCATAAAACTTTAAATTTAATATTTTGTGCGAATCTTTTGTCCTCTCCCTTCTGCGGTTAAAACTATTGAGCTTTGAAACTTATAGAAAGAAAAAAAAAATTCAGATTCTCTCTTCCCAAAATTTAACTTTCATTTCTAATTGAAAAAATTCTCTTTTAACTTTTTCTCCTTTTTTTGTTACAGTTTTTTTTTTCTTTTACATTTTGAAAAAAAAGTAATAAAAATAATGTGATTTAATGACTTACGTAAGCGCTTAACTACGATAACCTCCCAGGTATCAAATCATCGCTGGTAAAATTGATTTTTATTAGTTCAAAACTCAGAAAAAACTTGTTTTTACTCAGAAAAGTTGTATTAGTTTTGACTTATCTTTTGCTTATGTGTGTCTTTTGTCAACTTTATAATGTTCTATATCCTCTTAAGCTTTTTTTTCCCTTCTTTTTTTTTCTTACTCTCTTTAAAGAAAGTATCTGCCAAATTGTATGCAAAAATAATTCCTTGTTAACTTTTGAAGCTTTTTTTCCAACATTAATTTATGATAAATTATTAATAGTCAATTATTAATTTATAATTCATTAATTTATTCCCAGCCATTTATGTTTCCTTTGTAATCAATATAATTTTCGATTTTACTATTCATCCTTTGATTTAATACTTTGTTTCAAATTAATTGTCCTTAAAATACACTTCTAGTATTTAAAAAAAAAAAAAAATCCAAAAATCACTTTTATCCCTTTTAGATAAACATCGCAGCATCCTCCACGCTGAAATAGAAATTCGATCTTTCCAATCAATAGTGGGTACTATCGCGACATCTGGTGGCGGTTATCATTGTTACAATCTCTTCCTATATTCTGTTGGCAAACATGGGGTGTAATCGAGAGTGCTCATTCTGTTATCAAGTGAAAAAATCAAATTCCCTTTCATCTGTTCTAGATTGCCTTCCAACGAAAACTGATCTATGCATTTACTTATTTTATTTGCATATTTTTTTATTTTTTATTGAATAATTATTTATGTAATTTTCTAATTTTTGTTTTAATTAATTCATTTCCATCATTCACAATAGCACGCTCAGAAAATATTTCAAGATGGAGTTTTAAATTGATGGTTTTTAATATCTATAAATGTTCAATTGATTACAATTTAAATAGAAAATTCTTAGACAATAAGCTAATTTTAACTACTTTCATTGAAAAACAATTGCAATTTAAATAAAAGTGATGTGGGATTGACAATATTTGCCAATTTTCTAAAAGTGTTTATTAAGTACAGACCTGCCAACCATTCTTTCGAAATAAATATTTCTCACGTGGTAGTTAAAAAACTAATTGAAATGCAATTTTAGATCAAATTAGCCTTTCACAATTACTACGCCTTTCTTTTATTAGTCTTTCAAATTAGCCTTTCACAATTAAGGCTTACACTCTCAGGGATGCCAACTGCTCCGTTTTCTGAAAAAGTTTTAGCAACTTGGTTGCAAATTAAATAGTAAAACTTATAGAATCAGAATAATTACACTTATCCTTTAAAATATCCCCCACGAGATAACAGCAATAAAGTTACATTTTAAATAAAAATTTGAATTTTTGACATGAAGTTTTGGAAAAATAACTTATGATGAAAAATGTAAAACTAAAATTTCGACACCACTCCAACATGTTTTTTTTTTTTTTTTTTTTTTTTTTTTTTTTTTTTTTTTTACGAATTAGAGCAATTCGGTATCTCTGTATTCTCTGCAGGCCTGCCAACAACTACAGTTTTTGAAAATTTTTTTATAGAATGGTAAAAAACCAAGCATTTCATTTTTCATTTAAAATCCAAAGCTTTCAGAATTTTCATAATTTTGCCAACATTTTTAAAGTCTCACTTCAAAAGAGCTGGAACAAAGTGGTGTTGCATATAAATTTTTAAATCATTTATATGTTGTGGTGAGGAAAATAAGTTTGAAACGATACAAAAAAATTTATATTAATATGTTAAGTTAGCTACCACTTAAATAACTTTTTAGAAAAAGCTTTGAAGATTGGCAGGCCTGCATCTAACACTATTCCTTAACCCGTTTTTCATACCTGCCAACTCTTCCGGATTTTCCGGAAGATTTTGTTTTCATATTTAAAGTGGTAGTAAATATATACTATTTTTTTTCTCTTATAAACTTAATTTTTAAATGATTTTGATCACCACTATTCTTACAAAAATTAAGCACATATATTAATATGCGTTACTAACATGGTTGTGAACTTAAGTTTGCTCGTATACAACGTATTTGTTTGCTTAAAATTGAAGTTTTAATTCCATTTTAATACCACTGGGAAAAATGATAATGGAAGGGATTAAAAGTTGGCAGGTATGCCGTTTTGTCCCGACTTTATATATTGAAATGATACAAGAAGTGGTTTTATGGAAAAGGTGGTATAATATATTATCGAAATTAATTGGTTTTTCTACTGTTAGGGCATTCAAAAAGTCTTTGATAGATCAAAAAGTACTTACTCATACTCATATGTGTTGGTTATCTTAGCATCAGCCCCGCTAGGGGCTCCAACTAATTCATCTGAGTGGAAATAAATAATAAATCGCCGAAGCGCAACTGAAAGGTGAAAGTTGGGTCAAAAAGTACTTGCTCCTTTTAATTCTAGATCTAGTCAGAAATAACTAAATCATTGTGGTATCTGAGAATCTTTTAATTCACCCAGATAAATGAAAATTCTGAAAAAAGTTTCCCATCACAATGAATGTCTTTGAAAAAAGGAACTGTCCTAAATATATGACGCTGGGCGTTAACCGGTTAACCCTTTCGCGCCAACTGTCACAAATGCGTGCCGGCATAAAACCGTATTAACCAGAGTGAAAAGATAAAACTGGTAATCAAAGTATTTCTTCAGCAGTTTATTTGTAGGCGGAGTTATAATTGTTTGATTTATTTAACTCACCATTACTTTGTTCAAAATAAAACTATTTAGTTATACTTTGAATTAACATTGATTATATACATGATTAAACTAACAACAATTAAAGTAAACGCAAAGTAAGTCTGTCAAATTAGCAACGACTACATTTAAGTTACCGTTTTTTATTTAATTACAACTTGATTCTGATTTTGTACGAATGCTTTTCTGAATCACCCGTCCCCAAGGGGTTAGTTACTAACTAACTAATCATGTTTTTCAGAGTACCTATCCATGAATGGATATCTGCTCTTTCATCTAAATTGAAGAATATGTGGTGGAAGAGAAGGGAGATGCTGCGTTGACATTAAGTTAAATCTCAGAATGAACAATAATTGATAAAATCCAATCTGGGTCATACATAAAAATACATAATAAATTGAATGTAAAGATAAAGAAAAAAAAATTACACTATTTTCAAAACCCAAGGGGTTAATATTCTATTACTTGCTATATATAAGATTAAATGATTTTCATTTAGTGGTAGTTAAAATCATATTAAATTAAATTTATTAAACCAAAAATTGAAAAGAAATTTATGAGATTTAGTACCACTTTAAATATAAAAATGAAACACTCACGACAATTCGTAGCTGTTGTCAACTATGTGAGTATCGTTTTTAAGATACATTGTACGTTTTTTTTTTTTTTTTTTAATCAAGTTTGAGCGATAGACACAGCTGTCGACAGCTACAAATAGTCCGTAGTATTTCATTTTTATATTTAAGTTAATCTTATACATTTCTTCTTAATTCTGCATAGCTGTCAACTTGTATGGCTATGGAGAAATAATTTTCTCACTGATTGTAACATGAGCGTTTTTGCGTATTGAATATTGAAGTTTAAAGTTTCAAAAAACATTTTAAAACTACCGCGACCAATCAATAATTTTAAAAAATATGTTGATAAGTCCTATTTGTTGGCTAATTATGCTTATGGATGTCTTAATAATTTCTGTTTTAAGAAAATTCTTCCAAACTTAATTGTTGTTTAACTACCACTTTGTTAAATCTTTTTCAATGACTGTACAAGTTAGCAGGTATGATTCTGTCGGGTTGCCAACTTTCGACGCTTTTAGTAAAAATTTATTCTAGTGGTAACAAAATTTAAGTTATTTTTAGTTTAGTATTTTCTTTTTAAGTAATTTTTTCACCGCTACGTATCGAAAATTCATAGTATGATATAAAGTTGCTGTTATCTAATGGTGACACTTATAAAAAGTGGCCGTAATTATCCTTATTCGACTAGTTGTACAATTTAATTCACTACCAATTTATTAAAACTTTTGCAGAAAACAGAGCTATTGACATCTCCCTAATAATGATTATTTCATAAACACTTGGAAGAAACTCCAACAATTTGAGCCTGTTGTTATTTATTTTTTTCGGTAGTAGTGAAGTAAAACAGAATTTTGTGAAACATATTTTTTTAAAAATAACTTATTAGAGCTTGAGAATTTTAGCTCTCATCTATGTTACTTGACATATATCTGTTTAAATTACTTTGTGGTGGATAATGTTCTTTTAACTCAATGTATTAATATCTAAATACTTTTCCCTTGCTGCCAGTAAGAAATATATTTTCTCACTATACAGACAATCCGTAGTAGTTTGAGCCCCTGATTTAATTTTAGTTGCGGTTTTAACGCAAATAAAACAATTGCAAGTAAGGATTTAATTTTTAAATTTAGATCTTAGAAACAGGAATTTATTTTATATGCGTTAACTCCTTGGGGACGGGTGATTCATGAAAGCATTCGTACAAAATCAGAATCAGGATGAAAATAAATAAAAAAACGGTAGCTTAAATGTAGAGTTGCTAATTTGACAGACTTACTTTGCTTTTACTTTAATTATTGTTAGTTTAATCATAATCAATGTTAGTGCAAAGTATAACTAAATAATTTTATTTTGAACTAAACTAATGGTGAATTAAATAAATCAAACAATTACAACCCCACCCACAAATAAACTGCTAAAGAACTACTTTGGTTACCAGTTTTATCTTTTTTACTCTGATTAATACGGTTTTATGCTGGCACGTATTTGTGACAGTCGGCGCGAAAGGGTTAATTCCATTTAAGATACATGAATTTATATGAAATAAATAGCGTAATTGTTACCGTTAAAGTGTTAAATCCGTTATTCCAAGAAATAATTAGACAAGTCAGTTAAAGCATATAAAATTATTGAATTCTACGATTTGACTAGGTATTCTATAGAATAACGATTACTTAGTCGCTAAAGTGTAAAACACAGCACTTGAAAGTCTTCAAACCGGTTTTAGCTGTTTTTAATTAGTTTTGAACCACTTATAGTTGCTTTGGAATGACGCGTGTTTGTACGTTTTATTTTGTTGTTTTTAAACGTAGTTATTAATATGAGCAATATAAGCAATAATAAATTATATCATTTTTTCTTTATTACTTATCAATTAATCATCCACAATAGGGATAAAATGTATTTTTCAAGAGATTTTAGTTACTTATGATCAATAAATTTATTAAATAACTTCGAAGTTATTTTTACAGTCTATCATTAGTTATTTCATAGAATAGCCAGTTATTCCATGGAATAATTAGGTAAAGTATGAAATTTTTAATCTATCATATTGTTTACCTGACTTGTCTAGTTATTTTATGAAATAACGGAATTATGCACCTTAACTGAACCATAAATACCAAATTGCAAGATAATCACGCAATAGTATATATCAGCTCAAGCAAAATAAATTTTTTTTTTTTTTTTTTTACCTAGCTCAGAATTGTAATGCAGGCATTTGATTATCCTTTGTGATAAATTACCCTTAACCCCTTAAGTACCAACGTTCCCAAGAACTTTTTTCGGAAATATAGAGACTGATGGCGCAATTATCTTATTCTTGTAATTTATCTCGGAAAAATAAGAAATTCAGTATAATCTATTATTGTTAGATTATTAATCGATTCGGAATGACGCGATAGCGATATTGATATTTTAAAATAAAAATGGTAGTTGCCAACACTAGAAAATATCATATTAGCCTGAGCATAAATATTCTATTACTTTTTCATATAGAGCATTTTCGGTCAAAGCAAAATTTTACATTTTTTACAGTAGTCTTTATTACATTAATAATACGTACTAATTTGGGGGGGGGAGTTCAATAATAGTAAACTAGTTAGTTTTCTGAAAAGCAGTTTTTTTTTCTATTTATTTAAAGTAGCAGAAAATTTTACATTTTATTATTTGGTTTTAAATGAATTATGTTAATTTTTTATAACTAAAACTTTCAAACAAATAAATTAAATCTGGTAATCAGACTGAAAAATTATAATTGCTGGCAAAACTCTACAAACTTTCATTTTCCTTGTAATTTACTTACGTTAGCATTTTAAGTATTATAAGAATCTATGCCTTCCGGATTAGTAATTATGTAGAAACTAACTCATAATTGATAATTTTCAACTTAAAAAATAAGCAATATTTTTAAGTCAAATGACTGCGTTAGTAGAGTAATTTAATATTTAGCAGAAAAAATATTATTCTTTATTATATCAAATTTGGTTTTGGTTTTATACAGTAGTTTGAAAAATCAACGTTGAATGTCAGGTGAGGAAAATCTGACATATTCTGATTTCGGAAGTTTATGTTTTACACCAGTTATACAAAATAAAAATTTCTTATTTTTAATAAATATTTTCAATAAAAACTAAAACCTTAAAAGATATTAAAACAATACTTTTACCTATAATTGTCTGTATAAAAAAATATATTTAATAAGTGAAATGTAGAAAAAATAGAAATTAAATTAAGTATATATTTTATGAAAATAATCTAATTTTGTAAATAAATACTCTAATACGTGATAGGTTTGTAATTCACCCACATTATTTTCCCAAAATAATAATTTTTAATAAAAAGTAATAATAATTGCTTAATAATTTGTCTTAGAAAAGACATAATAGTGCTTACGAATATGATACAAATCTCAAAGCATTTATGACAATCATTATTAGGGTGTCCGATGGTCCTAATCTAATTTTGTAAATAAATACTCTAATATGTGATAGGTTTGTAATTTATCTACATTATTTCCCCAAAATAATAATTTGTAATAAAAATAATAATTTGTAATAAAAATAATAATAATTGCTTAATAATTTGTCTTAGAAAAAACATAATAGTGCTTACGAATATGATACAAATCTCAAAGCATTTATGACAATCATTATTAGGGTGTCAGATAGTCCTAATCTAATTTTGTAAATAAATACTCTAATACGTGATAGGTTTGTAATTTATCCACATTATTTCCCCAAAATAATAATTTGTAATAAAAAATAATAATAATTGCTTAATAATTTGTCTTAGAAGAAACATAATAGTGCTTACGAATATGATACAAATCTCAAAGCATTTATGACAATCATTATTAGGTTGTCCGATGGTCCATCAAAACTGTTTTAATGGTAGTTAATTTATCATAGTATATGTAATATAGTGGAAATTCATCTGATTCAGTAGCCACTAATAAGCTATAAATTTTAACTCCATCCATATCATAACATTCTTTATATGAATATGATTTATCGAATTAATTCGGAGATCAAAAAAGTTTCAGGTTAACTTTTTAAAAACATTAGTTTATTTAATTTAATTTAATTTAATTTAATTTAATTTAATTTAATTTAATTTAATTTAATTTAATTTAATTTAATTTAATTTAATTTAATTTAATTTAATTTAATTTAATTTAATTTAATTTAATTTAATTTAATTTAATTTAATTTAATTTAATTTAATTTAATTTAATTTAATTTAATTTAATTTAATTTATTAGTAAATTAAATGAATTAAATAATAAATTTAATTTATTTAATATAATTTATTTATTTAGTTTAATTTATTTAATCTAATTTAATTTATTTTGAAACAAAAAATTTTTTTACCACCGTAATAATTTTAAAGGACAACTGGACGCCTTACGTTATTTTGTAACGAAAGTATGTCTTTATGAGAACTGAGGCTGTCAGACCTCTAAACGTCAAAGTAGTTTCCGAAACGAAAGGGAAAAAAATAATAAATTCTTGCTAACGACATCGCGATTTTACTAATTAAATTATTCAAAGAACTGTCAGAACCCTAATAATATTTACATATCCACAGTAGCCCCTTGTAGACATTTGTTAGATACTTAAAAAAAGCAAATCAAAAAATAACCTTTAAAATATTTAATGAGCATATTAATTTTTAACATTAAATTTTTTATTACTTAAAAATAAAAATAGACTAAAGCTACAATTAACCCCTTAACTTGTGCGCTCGAGTTAATTCGAGCCCTAAAAAGACCAAACTGTACACACTGGAGATAATTCGAGCTTGCGTTGTATTTTATGCTGCTATAATTTTTCACACTTGAATATAATTGAGAATTGAAAATAACAATGTGAAAGCTAAGAAAATAAATCGATTTATTGATATTTATCATTTACATAGCATTGTAAGCTAGAACACTTATTTATTCAAGAATAAAATATACATAGATGCCAACTTGCGACCGGACAGTAAATATATATTTTAAAGTGGTAGTTTATCAGTTGTGATTCTTGGTTTAATAAATTCAATTTAGTAGATTTTTATCCACCACTATTTCTAAACAACTCGTAGGCTAGTATTTATGTCATGCTTAACCCAGGGATGTCATCTGCTCCGCTTTCCGGAATAGTTTTAATAAAGTGTTATCAAATTATATAGTAAAATTCGTTTAAAAAGGATAGTTACGCCTTCTTTTTAATAGAGTATCCAGTAGATAGATGGTAAACGTTGCATTTTATATGATACTTGTAATTTTTTATATTTAGTGGTGAAAAAATTACTTAAAATGAAACATACTAAACTAAAAGTAACTTAAATTTCGCTACCACTAGAAAATACTATTTTACAAAGCGGAGCAAGTTGACATCTCTATATACCTTTAACATACCTGCCAACAATCACTCTTTTCAAGAGTGGATTTTCTAAGTGGTAGTAAAACTATTACCGAAAAACTATCTTCCTCAAACATATATTTTAATCAAGTTGACACTCGCTATTGTAATAACTAATATGCTTTTGTATATTTGTTGTAATTATTTATATGTAGTGGTGGTCAAACTGATTTAAAATTATTATTATAATTCAAAAAGCTTAGTGAACATGAGTTTCGCTAGAACTTTAAATATGAAAATAAAATCTTCCGGGAAAACCGGAAGAGTTGGCAGCTAGGCTTTTAAAAAGCAAGCAAAAATAGTCATATATTAGCAAAATTTACTTTGGCGCGGCCGGAGCAGTTGGCATATCTGAATATAGCCTTTTTCCATGGAACGAAAGAGCAGTATATCAAAATTGTCCAACAAAAAAAAAGCCAATGTTCTAAAGTGTGTTTTTTTACATTAAAAAAAAAGATTTTTTATTCGTGGCCAGTTTTCTTTTCAAAAAATCTGTGTGTTAAAGGGTTGAAGTACAGAGATGCATACCTGCCAACTTTCACTCTTTCCGATAATGGATTTTCTGAGTGGTTGTAAAACAATAAACGAAAAACTATCTGACTCAAAAATATATTTATATTTTGATCCCGTTGAAATTCGCTTGTGCAAGGATTATTATGCTTTGATATATTTATTGTAATTATTTATATGTAGTGGTGGTCAAACTCATTTATAATTGTCATTATAATTCAAAAAGTTAATTGGAATAACCTGAGTATTGCTACCACTTTAAATATGAAAATAAAATCTTCCGGAAAATCCGGAAGAGTTGGCAGGTATGGAGATGCCAACTTGCTCCGCTTTGTAAAATAGTATTTTCTAGTGATAGCGATATTTAAGTTACTTTTAGTTTAGTATTTTTCATTTTAAGTAATTGTTTCACCACTAAATATAAAAAATTATAAGAATCATATAAAATGCAACGTTAAAGCATCAATCTACTGGTTGCTCTATTTAAAAAGTAGGCGTAACTATCCTTCTTCACCGAATTTTACTACATAATTTGCTACCACTTTATTAAAACTATTCTAGAAAGCGGAGCAGTTGAATCCCTGGAAGTACAAATTAAGAATTTACTTTTAGATCATAAATCCAAGTTATTTAATTTGCTAGTTGACAATCAAGTGTTTTGTCGTGTAACTATATATGAAAAGAGCATTTCGGCTTTTTTTACCAAAATTTACGGGAAAATTTTGAGTGATACATAACAGTTATAAATAATCCCATTAGTTTACACTTTGTTTTCACTAGCCACTCTCTCCCCTGCTGCGTATTTACAATCATTATTAATCATTTCCTAATGGGTGATAAATTGTATCACTTCATTGAGGCAATAAGCAGAGAAAACAGGCGATTTCTTTTAATACAGCAAGCTTAAAGGGAAAACTTTTGCATTTATTTGTATTGTGTTTATTTCTGCATAAAAGGTATTTCAATAACACCATGGATCAGCTTTACATAGATGAAATAACAGTCTATTCGATCAGGAGCTGATTTAATTCTTGAGGATTTTTGGGAGGAGTTTTCACATCAAATATCTTCTCGTGATATTGCACTAGCCTGCCAACTTTCTGCTCATTTACGTTCCTTTGTTCTGTACTCTCGTGAAGAGGCTTTTAAATTATTGGCAAAAATTATCAAAAATTCTGAAAGCTTTCGTTTTTAATTTTCTACCACTCTTTAAAATATTTTTCAAAAAGCGAGTTGGCAGCCTTAGGTTATACCACAGATCATTAATCCGTATCATCCATTCCTCAGATTTAAACAATGTCAGATATTGAGCAAAGAATTTATACCAGATTACTTCCCTCAAATCTCTTCATTTTTGTCGTATAAAATTCACAGGAATTATAAACATTAAGTGAAAGAAAAACAACTGATGTAGGATGAATGAAACATGACATGAATAATTGGAAAATACTTCACACTTTCTTATAATAGTACCAATAAGGGTGAAAAAAGCTCATTTTTTTCTTTATTGAATGTTTCCCCTTTTAAACATCCAAGTGTAATTAATGCATATACCAAAAATAGCCGATTGCCTGCATTGTCTTTCATCTACAGACTGTTCTATAACCACCACCGTTAATATTTATTTTTCAAATTGTTGTCAAAACTAAAATCGAAATTATAGATACATAAAAAATCTCAAATTATTATGTATAGAAAAAAAGTAAGAGTCTGTCCTGTGACCCGCTGCCAAAAATTTTATAGATAAGTGTTGCGCAGGGGTGAAAGCGAGACGGAAAAGAAGAAAGGCTGGTAGTAAAACCATTTCAGTTATAGCTAGTTTTAGGGAGGAGTTTTCTTATTCTTTTTTAAATTATTCAACAATATCTACACCTTATCTTGGAAAAGAAGCGTTTTTATATATATGCTTAAATTATAAAAGAAATCTTGATAGTTACAGATATTTTATTTTTCTTGAAAAAAATGCTAGAATGAAATGTTTTTCATACCAGTTTTTGCTCTTTTCCGTCTTGCTATATAAAGGCTTTCAGCCATGGTGTTGCGCATATAATGGAGACCTTAAATGAAATTTCTTTGTTTACCCCTAGAAAACTTTCTCGTGAGCATCTTTCAACTTAATCCGATTTATACCCTCTAAAGCTAAATGCTGTTTTAAATATTTAATATACAAAAAACTAATAATAAACACTTTAAATTTGCCACTTTTCAAAATAATAATGGCAAAAAATTTAAATTAGCTTTCCTGCAACATCATGATTACGAAGTTTACTAAACTAAACTAAACTCAGCGGCGAAGTTTACTAGTGCCTTTATTTGGTAATTATTCTTCCTTTTATACATCAGAAGAAAAAAAAAGATATAACATTCCAGATAACATATCAATTATTTTTTCTCCTAAGTATTACTAGTGTATTTATTGTTATCATATTATTTTATTTCATTTATTTAGTAACAACATTATATTTATTATTTGTTGATTATTTATTAATATTTATTTATTTATTATTTGTTGATTATTTATTATTATTTATTTTTTATTTGTTGATGATTTATCTATATTTATTTATTATTTGTTGATTATTTATTAATATTTATTATTTTACTAAACTAATATGTACTAAACTAATACTATACTAAACTAATGTATACTAAACAAATTCGAAATTGATGCAAAGTGAAACGATTTATTCATTTTTAGACATAAGTGCGCGATTGCAAAACTACTATAATTCTTCTGGTAATAGTTTTGGCTTAACTAAATCCACTATAAACCTCAACTTCGACATGAAATAACCAAAAATGAATGACAACATCAGCAACCTTGATGCCAGAATATTCTTTCATTAAACATTTCATATTGTTCATCTAATAGTTTTTGAGTTACGGTTATAACAGGGCGAGCTCGTTGAAAAAAATTTTGACGCAGTAGGGTCGGGAGCAGTATCCATTTAATTTTTAATATAAAGGGATTAATATAGACAGACCTATACTATTAATCCATGGATACCCTATTAATTTGTGAGACATTCACTACTTTTTTTTTACTTTTGCATTTTTTCCTGGGGTTGATAAATGCATTATAATGTACATCCCAATTTGAAATTGCTATATTTTAATAGCAAGTTAGTATAGGGAAAAGATGTTCTGCACGTGACCAATATATATGTACAAAATATAAATAAGAAAAAAGTTTATTTATAATGATAAATAACCTAAGATAGTATCATAAATTTTAGCTAA
Source organism: Parasteatoda tepidariorum (assembly GCF_982258835.1). Taxonomy (NCBI): domain Eukaryota; kingdom Metazoa; phylum Arthropoda; class Arachnida; order Araneae; family Theridiidae; genus Parasteatoda; species Parasteatoda tepidariorum. The sequence continues at coordinate 38,034,641 of NC_141759.1, forward strand.
AAGTATTATTTCTGATTGACTCGCATCGCAAGATTTTTATTGATTAATTCCTACGAGTATAAATATTAAAAAATCTGTAACATTAATTGTAAAATTAAAGAAGTTATTAAGATTTGTTCAGAAACGTGGTTACTGTATCATGCTTTAGACTACATTTTCGAGTAATAAATGGTGGGGGCAATGGTAAGAGTTTGTGAAAGGCATTTCAATTAGTTCAACATAATAAATATTTCAATTGTCTCTTATTTTCAATAAACTGTTAGGGGCAGAAGCATTTTTTTTGTAGGCGCAAATCACTTCTGACAACAGTTATGTATTTATAATGTAAGTAATCATATTTATATCTAAGGTCAAGTCACAGTGCTTTTTTTAAAAGTAACTTTTTGTGGGAATTAGAAAATAAATGTAAAGAAAAATTTTTTGTTTGCTCTTAGTCCTTTGCATTCGACCTTTTTTATCAGTCTGAGATTTTCATTTACTTTTTTACCTGTTCTTTTTTACATGTTTTTTTGTCCTGTACGTGAACTATATTCTTGAGCTTACGATTTTTAAGTTACGCCTAGATTTTTTTACTGCTCTTTTATCCCTTTTATCGACCATTTTTCTCTGACAAAGATTTGTTTTTTTTTTTTTTTTTTTTTTGTGTCTAAGATTTTCATATTTGTTATTGTAAATATGACTTTTTTTTACGCGTTCTTTTCAAAAAATTTGTGTTGTGCAATAAATATTGCCTTACAGCTATAACTTCTTTACGTGTTCTCTTGTCCTTTCCCTTCAATAGTTTTCTTTATTATTGTAATTTTTATTTTAAATATATGACAATTTTACTTATTCTTTTGTCCTGTTCCTTAGACAGTGTTTTTGTGCAATGATTCTTGTTTTACAGTCATAACTTTTTTACGTGTTCTTTTGCCCTTTTCATTCGAATTTGTAATAGCTTGTGGTTTTTAATTTACTAATATGACTTTTCGCCGGCATTTTTATCCTTTCCATTTGATCCTTTTTTTATCTGTAGTTTTTATTTTACATAAATCACATTTTTACGTACTTTTTTGTCCTGTTCCTTAGACTGTGTTTTTGGGCAATGATTTTTGTTTTACAGTCATAACTTTTTTACTTGTTCTTTTCAATTGATATTTTCTATGCTTGTAGTTTTAATTTTACAAATATGACAATTTGTGAATATTTTTGTCCTTTTCATTCGATTATTTTTCTGTATTTGTAGTTTTTATTTTACTTAAATCTCATTTTTACGTATTTTTTGGTCCTGTTTCTTAGACTACGTTTTTGTTCAATGATTTTTGTCTTACAGTCATAACTTTTTTACATATTCCTTTATCCTTTATATTCTATTTTTTTAATGCCAGTTGTTTTTATTGCACAACTATGACTTTTCACGTGCATTTTTGTCCTTTTCATAATTACTTTGAATGAAGGGGACAGAGGATCTAGTGTAGAAAAATAGAATATTTCTGTAATTCCTCTCTCAAAAATTCACTATAAATTGTGGCAGAAAAAATCGTATTACACTTTTGGACTTAATTTTAAGAAAAAAACAATAGATTGTTAAGTAACAGAACTTTCCAGTGGACCTAATATAAAATTAAGTCACTATCAGCGATTTTTATTGTTTAGAATAAAATGCTAAGTAATTGTGCGAAGAATAGTAAGGGTTAACAGAGCTAAGTTTTTAATACTTAGTTACTAACTGTCTCCCTCTTTGCAAGGAAAAAAAATCTGTCGAATGATTTTATTTGCTTGTTTGTTTGTTTAATAAGTGGAATTTTAAAAAAATTGTAACTACTGGGATACATAAATTAATCAAATATTTACATTAAAATATGATAAATATTGATGTTTATAAGCGACTTTTCAGGGCATGGGTACCTATTCAATTTTAAATCCTGATAACGTGCCCTTATTCCTCTAGAAGTTTGTCTCAGCATTTACGTGATCCCCTTTTACATAAAACGTATTGAAACTTGCACATTAACCCGTTTTATCCCGACTTTTTACATTGAAGTGGTGCAAAAAGTGACTTTAGAAAAAAATTATATAATATGTTATTCAACTAAATGGCTAATATCAACTATTTGTTACCATTTCAATTCGAAATGTACCTGCACTTTATAGTTACACATCTAGTGATAGAAACTTAAATCACTAATAAATTATGGTGGAAGGGAAACTTTTAATTCTCCTAGATAAAAGACAAAATTGAAACAACTGTCCTACCACAATATATGTTTTTGAAAAAGAAAACTGTCCTGTAAATTTGACGCTGGGCACTAACAAATTAAACAGAAATGGCATTTTTTTTTAATAAAATAAAGTTGTGGTTTTCCGACAAAACTAATTTCTGATTTAAAAACCCCACACCCGAATTAGTTAAGATCAAGTAATTGAATAAATTCAACAAAAAATTTGTTCCTGATTCTTATCATAGATTCACAAAGATTTAATTTTCATAATTCTTTTTTCGAACATTTTAACTTGCCTTCCAACATTTATGTTTTTAGAGAAACGTGTTTTCTAGGGGTGATGCTGAATTTTTCTAATACCTTCCTGAGAACTTAAGAGCATGATCATTCGTCGATCGTACTTTTTATATATTCAGGGCTGCCAACTTTCTTTGTAAATATTTATTCTAGTGGCACCTAAGTTTACGTCTTAATGCATTATTTTTTATTCATTCAAACTTATTTTCCACACCTCTACATACAAATGATTTAAAAATTCGTATGTAACGCTACTTTTCTCCATTTCCTTCGTGGCGAGGCTCTTATAATATTAGCAAAATTACCAAAAATTCTGAAAGCTTTGGTTCTAAAGTGTCTACCACTATACAAAATATTTTGCAAAAAGCGTGGTAGTTGACAGGTGTTTATATTGCTGATATAATTTCTAATGTATTAAAATAGTAAAACAATACTTTTGCTATCATTAGGAAAACTATTTTCCAACACAATGGAAATAATTATTTCGATTGTGTAACCCAAGAGATACCAACTTGCTCTGGACAGCGAATAAATATTTTCGAGCTGTAGTCTTTTCGTGCATGCTTCTTGGTTTAGTAAATTCGATATATAGGATTTTTACTCACCACTTTTTCTAAACAATTCAAAGGATTCGATTTTTTTTGTATGTATTTCAAATTGTCCAAAACGTGTTAAAAAAATGTTTAAACATTTATTAAAAAATGTTTAAAGGATAAAAACAAAGTTTTTATATTTTTTTATTCGTTCTATTTGTGCTAATATATAATATCTATATTCTATTTTATATTGTTGTCAAATTGGAGATTTTCTCAAAAATGTGAAATAAGAGAAAAATTATCCTTTATCATTTTTTTTTTATATAAGAAATTTGATTTACAATGATTTTGTCGCGCGCATAAGCCATTTAAACAAGTATCTAAGACCTGATAATCACGCTGTGAAAATTTCCCTGGCCAACAAAATTAAACAAATTTAGGTTACTTTACTTTTGGTATATTGAGCAAGAGTCGTATTTTTAAAGTTCGATTTCTCAGGAACTATTTGACCGATTTCTCTCAAGTTTCGCATTTTGCCGTTTAAAATTGCGTTCTTTAAAATTATTTGAAAAATTTTATACCTTAGTATTCAAAATGTTTTCGACTGTCTTTAAAGAAAAGAAAATAATAACAATAAATATTCACTAAAAGTTATTTTTTCACTGAATCAGGAAATTGTGGGCAAAAATGTTTCAATTCGCTTAAAATATTCTTGAGATATGACGAACTACGCAAAATGTAAAATTAACATTATGGGGTCCAAAATTTGGACCACTTTCCTGACCAAACTAAACTAAACTCAGTGGCGCTACAGCCCATAGAGGGCTAAGGCCTACTATACTCATCTCAGTTTTCTTGACCTTGGGCTCTGGAGTGCAGGAGCAGATGTTCCGGTTAGGTGTTTAGCTGAACGCGAAATCCCCAATGCTTAGTTCCTGAGCATGCTTGATTCTCATTTATCGACCCACTGACGGGATGAAAGGCTGAGTCAACCTTGCCCGGCCCGAGGATCGAACCCAGGACCTGTGGCACGGGAGAGCGAAGAGCTAACCTTCTGACCAAACTATTGACAACAAATTTCCGAGCTTCCGGCTACCCTCTTTGTTTTGGTGGTCGGAAATCTGAATCTATCGAAAAAAGGTATATTTATTTAGAGAAAGTAGGTTTTTGTATCTGATATTGTAGCTTGGCATATGGTCTGCTCTAATTAATTAGCATATTTGAGGTCACCTCCTCGAACCATCAAGATTGAGTACTAGAGAGTGCAGATCAGATCATTAAATCAAAAGTTATTCAGAAATTTTTTTCGGATCGTACTATCAATCACACTTTTATATTATTGCAATATACCTTACTCTGAAAGATTCTTCTAAGTTGATTTTTTTTCCCGAAAAAATTACGATTTTATTGAATGTTCGGCTTAATATATTTTATCGCAGTATGCAGAATACTTATCCTGGGACAATTTACATTATGATTTAAATGGAAAATTCATTTGCATTTTACGTTAGTTATAATTGTCATTTAGTTACGGAGAGCTTTCCTATTAGGAATAGTTATCTTATTCGTAAGAATAATTTAAATTGTTAGCTTTTTTTAAAAACTTATCTGATACTTTATGATAAAAGTTTGTTAGAACAAAAAATTTAGAACGAAATTTGTTTTTATATCCTTCAAAATTAATTAGGAAATTGCTTATTTAACCTTTTAAACAAGATTCCACGCAAAATTCGTAGACACTGTTTTTCATTCATTAGATTGTAGCGTTTTTAAATAATCGAGTTATAAAAAGTTATTGTTTGCGTATAATTGAAAATCTAATTAAACTAATTGCATTTTCAATTATCTTCATTTTCTAAAGGCGCTTATCTTATTTTTGAGAATTTCTTTTAAATATAAATGTAGAATTATTTACAATAAGTTTCGTGTAAACAAATTTGAAAGAAGAACATTTAAAAACACACTTTATTCTGCTACAATTTAGTCAAAATTAATAATTTTACTTTTCATTGCAAATTAATTCTTTTATAATGTGGTATAATATTTTAACTACATGAAGAAATTAATAGCAAAAATTAATGGCATACTAATAAACAACCTCTGGATAATATTTTTTAGAAAAAAGTAGAAATGTTACCATATTTTATCTATTTAAAACATTACTGATATTTGAAAAATTGAGTGTATGAAGTGTATAAATAACCTTATTAAAAAAGTATGATTTATAGGAGAAATTTCTTTGTCTTATTTGACTATTTATTTTTCCAAGTTTTAATTTCGAAGATTTCAGTATATGGAAATTCCTAGTAACGGACTCAGAGTGTTTTTAGAGTGAAAGAACGGTATAAGTGCGTTTGGCGATGAACAAACGACAAGTAGACTTAAAAAAGTTGTGTTTTAATTGCAAATTAAATCGATAAAAATTTGAATGTTACGGCTCAAATAAAGTCAAGAATGAACTTGATTGTGACGCATGTTCACAGTTTTGCTTACTGCTAAAATTTAACGCGACATCTCAATTCAATTAATCAAGGTCACGTTACCATCAAAGGAAACAAAAACTAATTCTTTGCATTATGTGGCATATTAAATTTCGTCAACAAGAAACTTGTTCTTGTTGCCTTGGCAGCAGAATAATAAGAGAAATCATACTATACTTTAATGCTGTGTAGAGAGTTGTTTTTAATACATGTTTGGGACATGTTTTAATGCATATGTGACTCATTTTTTTGTTCGTACAATGTGCTAAATCGTATTAAAAATATATATTAAGCATCAGTAGTCTTAGAATGAATTCTTCCAAATTATTTAATAAAATTTTGATTTTCGAATAAAATGATACTTCTTTCTGTGGCATTTATATAGTTTCCAACTTCATCGGTTTTTTATTTCCTCTACCACTTTTGTAAAAGAATTTTTATATTATATATATTATAACGATGGATCTTATACTTTTATTCTCATCTGCAAATAAAGAAACTAACATTTTGAGCTAGTCGCTTCTTTATTTTCACCTATATTATTTTCTCATCTACAGTCAGCAAACTAAAGCTTTTGCGCAAAGCTGCTTCTTATTATTTCCAATTATTTTAATTTCCTCGAGCAAAGTGCTCGAACTACTTATCCAGCAATCACATGGACAGCTGATCTCACAGGGTTAAAACTAATTCATGAAGGATGGGATAGGGGTCGCTTAGTGGCCCTTTTGCCCAGTTCCAGAGAACGACTATTACTATGAACACACTTTAATATGCTTTAACGAGTCTTCCTTCTGTGCACCAATGAAACCCAATCGAGGGGTTGACGAATTTAACTCAATTTTTTATTTAAAACTCAGATTCTTTGATTGTTTACAATTTTTCATTTATCTATATTTTCCCTTACATACATAATATATATATATATATATATATATATATATATATATATATATTACAGTATTATTTATAGATTATGTTATATATTATATTTCAATTATCTATATTTTCCCCAATTTCTCGTTACCAATCGGCATTCAATTTTCAATGAATAGGCAGATGCCGTAGGGCAGACGCCTAGTTAAAAACATTCAATTGAAAACATAATTTACTAATTACTGTTTTTTAAATTAAATTGCAAATAAAGATTTTCACCTTTAGTTTTTTTAAGTACCCAAAGTCGATGAGATTTTCTCGTTTGAACTTTAATTTAAATAGATTAGATGGAGAGAGAAATTTCTCGGTTGCATGAGATTTTCTCGTTTGAACTTTAATTTAAATAGATTAGATGGAGAAAAAATTTTTATCGGTAGCATGAGATTTTTGAGTGGATCACGTCGCTTATTTTAAATCTGCAATCGGTTTCTCTCTACAAGCTACTGATTTAATGCAATTCGATAATATATTCCAAACCTGATTTTCTAAAATTCACTGGTAGGAGTTCTAAGTGCTTCCACTTCTCTGCTACGTTGGGAGTGGTTGGAGGAACGTGATAATACATTTCAGTTTATGTTGTGGTACGTGAAGGTCATGTGATTTTAACCTTTAGTGTTATTTTCAAAGGAGCAGACAAGTATATATATATATATGCATATGAATTTGAACAGGGGTCAAACAAAAATATGGAAACACTTTTACATTAACTCTATGTAAACAATTTTTCCTTCAACGACAAATGTTTTGGGAGAGTTTGCATAGAAAAACTGTTGGTACAGATTGAAAGATTGTGTTTGAATCTTTTAGAAGTAGCGTCCTTTTTACTCTTACAAAATTTAAATCAGCCGAAATTAGCGAAGGAAGTTAAAAGCTAAATCCCTTTTTTTTTCTACGAATTCCCTGAATTCAAGAAAGCATTCTTAAATAAATAATGCCAACCTGTAAATTGATTTAAAAATTGCTGGAAAAAAACTGAAATGAAGTTATTAATTGCCTGTTATTGAATAAAAGAACACCATTTCTGAAAGCTTCAAGCATGATTTTTCAAATTATGTTAACAATTTTGCCATGCAAAATGTTCAGAAGCATTCGTTGCTAAAAAAAAAATTCATGTTTAGTCGGTATAGATGTATTTTCATTATTTTTATCAACCTATGTACAGTGTTCAAAATAAAAAACAGTCCACCTCGAATAGCTTTTGATCTAATGATCGGATCTTCAAGAGTGGATGAACTTAAATATGCTAATTAATTAATGCAGATGATATTTTAAGTTACGAAATCAGACACAAAAACGTACTTTCTCTGAATCAACGTACCTTTTCTTCAACGGATTTGAATTTCTGAACCCCAAAACGGAGAGGGTAACGGCAATCTGAGAAATATGGTCCCAATAGTTTGGTAAGAAGGAGTTGTACTAAGTTTGGACCCCTTAATGTTAGTTTAGCGAACTGAAATATTTTCGCACGTAATTATAAAATTCGTTTATTCAAAGATAATTCCATATAAAAAAATAACTTTTAATAAACATTTATTATTTTTTATTATTTTATTTAATATTGGTCAAAAAACTTTTAATTGTAAGGTATACATTTTTTACACCATTTTGAGGAATACAAATTTACATGGCATAATACAAAATTTGAGTGAAAGCAGTTCAATAGTTCCTGAGTAGTCGTATTTAAAAAACTCAATTTAGTCACGTTTTGTGTCTAATTTCCTAATTTAAAATATCATCTGCCCTAATTAATTAGCATTTTTGATGTCATCCCCTCAAATCATTAAGAAAGAGTCTTAGAACATGAAGATCCGATCATTAAATCAAAATCTATTAAGTTTAGTCTGTTTTTTATTTTGTACACCGCACATTCTGACAAAAAAATAAAATAAACTAAAAATACCATTTTGAAAATAATCTGTAACTTCTCCGAACAATTCTAATTTCAGATTTGAAATCCTTACTCCCAAATTAGGTAAGATATTAGGTTAGACAAATTAGGTTAGGTTTTTCTCTGCTAGTCTAAGCAATGCAAAATAATTTTAAAAAATCTAATAAATATGTGATAAAATTAAGTTTTATTGTAGATAAAAAGAAAAAGAATTTAAAAGCTATACATAAAATATAAATTAATAGTTTGAAACATTTAATTCTTAATAATATTAAAACAGCCAGTAATTACTTTAAAAATTGTTTCATTCATACTATTTTTCTACCAAGTAATCAAGAATTAATTTTTGAACGTGACACAAAATTCAGTGCGTAACGATTTAGTCGAACGCCATTTTAAATTTTATTATGTTAGGCAATTAAAAACTAAAGACTTTACAATTTTTGGTATTTTTCCCAACATTTCAAAAGTATCTTTTATTCATATGGCGTTTATTTCATATAAATTAAAAAAATTATATTTATTCAAATTACTTAATTTGCCATGTTGTTTGCTTGAAAATTTTTTTTAATTTGTTAAATAATTTAATGTTTACTTTTTTGCAGCAGTTCAGGGTAGACGAATGGTTTTTTACACAATGCCTCCTTCCGTCACATCGTCCACACTCAGGCATGTCCAAAACGGAGGTAAGATTTCATTTTTTTAGAAAGAAAATCAAAAAAAATTTATCTATCTATTCCATATATATATACACTACTGTGAATGATCGAAATTTTGTTGTCGTCCAACGGTGAATGTTGACAATCAATAAGTCACTTTGGTAAATGTTCCAAATATATACTAGGTCAAGTAAATTTGCATTGCCCGGTATGCCCTACATCAATGTTTCTTTAAGGTCAAGTGCCACTGCCTAGTATGCATTTAACCGGTACTCCGAACACTAATGCTTCTCCTGATGTATCCTCAGAAGATATCAAAATATCGATTAAATATAATTATATCAAGGAATAAATTTATATAAAATCGGATGTAGCAAATATTTCGAACAATCACCAAGACGACTATGTGATTGTTGACATTCACCGGTGAAAGTCAGCATTCTCTTGATTTCTTTTCTGTCATTCACGGTAACACACACACTATATATATATATATATATATATATATATATATATATATATATATATATATATATATATATATATATATATATATATATATATATATATATATATATATATATATATATATATATATTTATTTATTTATTTATTTATATTAAAATGAAGATAAAACAAAGGAAAATTACAGACATATGAAAAAACAGGGGGGGGGGAGGAAAAATAATAATAAATAAAAAAAATAGCAAACAACTGGGGGGGGGGCGGAGGATAAGATAAAAAAATTCAATCCGGAAAATAAAAGATATAATCTTTTCGTCAGTCCACACGATTATATCCGCAAAAAGAGTGCTTTCTGATATTGTATCAATATAGCCAAAGCAAAATATAGCAATACAATAGTGTGAGGAGCACTCAAAAATTTTTTTACAAATATTACAGCAAATAAAATAGAACACAATAAGTAAAAATAACACGTAAAAAAAGAAAATAAAATAAAAGAAAAAGAAAAAAACAGAATAAAACATAAAACATAATCTATAAAGCGAATAGACTATATATATGTATATATACACAGAGAGAGAGAACCTGTTTATCTCGAATCTCACTGGAAAGGCGAAAAATTTGAGGTTTCGAGTTACACGGGTACTTTAAAAAAATTAAATTTAATTAAGAAATTCTATTAAAAGTGCTTAAATTGTTTTTAGTAGAAAAATATACGCATTTCTTTAAATTAATTATCCCACATACATCTATTTACGCAAAATTTTTTAACATGCATTTAACACTGATATGGAAGGTAAACATTGTTCCCAATCAGCAGGAAAATTGTTTTCGAAAGAATTGGCTGATAAACATTGTTCCCAACGGACATTTTATATAATGAAATTAATCAATAGATTAAATTATTTCAACCTACAATTTTTACTAATGCCGTGATATCCAACTTGTTTTTACTTATTGGAACAATCTTATAAAAATATTTTGAGTGGTAGTAAATTTTATGATTCAACATTTTATTATTGACTCAATAAATTTAATTTAATGATTTTTTCCACTTCTAAAATCAAAAAACATCTATTTACACCCATCAATTACGCAAAAAAGTTTTTAAGTGCGTTCAAAACTAAATAAATTAAATTTAACTTAAATTACTTTTTGGCTAAAGCTTTCAATGTTCTAGGATTGCGATTTTCCAATACAATGGCGCTTAAGGACTCGCATTTCTCTAAAATAAAAATAAAAATTAAAAATTTATATAAAAAAAAATTTAAAAAAAACTTTTTCGTTCTCTTAGTTAAAAATTTTTAAAAGTAATTAAAGCTTGTGTAATAATTGGCATTTAATACAGCCAAGATTAAAATCTCCAAAAGCGAGAGCAAGTCGTTAAAAATCGCTGGATTGTAAATTAGCTTCCAGGTCGGTAGCTATGCATTCAATCACCTTCACCTTTTTGTTCAATGTTTCAAAGCAACAGCACTGTCATTGATATTAGTCATAGAAATCTTATTCTTTTACATAGTTTGGATCCGATTTTCGTAATAATATACTAATATTTCCTCACTATATGTATTAATTATATCCTTGTTGTTATCATAGGCCAATAAGGCAAGGGACGTGTTTTTGTTTTCCAGTAGCGCCATCTATGGCCAAGCATTCGTCTTCTGTTACACTTATACGTCATACCCGTTTATATCGCAAACCCATTCACACTCCCATTCATTGATCTGCAGATCGTAATTTTCACCTGAACCAGAGAGCGATCAATCTCCAATTCAGTACCCCAGAGGTATAATTTGCTATGGAAACATGGTGGACTTAGTGACACAACAGATGTAACGTGCAATAGTCACCATTTACTACACGGGGAGTCTTCGGCCGGCTGGATTCGAACTCACTGTTTAACGAACGGGAGTCCAGTGCCCTGCCAACTAGGCTATCCCGGGCAATTTTTTTCCTTTCTTTAAGTTTCTTCTTTTCTAATTTCCTTTTTTTTCTAACTTCTTTTCTAATTTATTTTAGGTTTCACAATTTTATTGGGACAGTTTAAAGTAACGTCTACAATAATGAACAAAATAGAAATTTTGCATGTATGTTGATATTTCTGGGTCCTGATATTTCTGGGTTCTGCCTATCTGTATTGATAAATCATGACTGGGTATTTTATGGGTCAAATATATTGAAAGGTTGGGCAAAAATATGGAAGCACTTCTATATTTTTGCCATTCAATAGTTTTGCCATGGAAAATCTTCTAATACATTTACAATAAAAAGAAAGCTTGTTTACATGAATTAAGTATAGAGTTATTTCCATATTTTTGTCTGACCCCTGCATACTTAATTTTATGACTTATTATTTTGTTTATTCATGTGTTGCAGCTACTGCAAGGAAACAAATGCTTTTCAGAGTGTTAAACAGACATTTCCTACGTATTTTAGATAAATCACTTGAAATTTAAAACAGTTTAAAGGTTATTTTAAAGAAATTTCACTAGTTTTGCACGAACAACAGCTGAAGTTGTAGAAACAAACCAAACTATTCAAAATAATAATTTTTTTCCAGAAATAAATACTGTTTCACTGTTAATGTTATAAATCCCTTTGGTCTTTCAGTACTGACAGCAGCAACAGAAGGTGCCTTTAAGAAACTAAAAGTTGAGACAAGTCCAACGTTAGTAACGTCTGCGAGCAGTCTCACGCCCCCTACCACAACGCCCGGAGCGACAGCAAGCACTTGTCCCCCGACGCCAGCCCGACGTCGGCACAGGACCACCTTCACACAAGAGCAACTTCAAGAGCTAGAAGCCGCTTTTGCCAAGTCACACTATCCAGACATCTACTGTCGAGAAGAGCTTGCAAGGATTACGAAGTTAAACGAAGCGCGCATACAGGCAAGTCACATTCTTTTAAATTATGAAATGTGGAGTATAAAGAGAATTCAATGGACAACGAGTGATATTATTCATTTTGTGACGTAGCAAATGTATGCCAAGCTTATAAACAAAATGCAAATATTTACCTCAACTTAGTTCCAAATCTAAACCGAAATTGGTTTTAAAACGTGCTTGTTATCTGCGCACATACACAAACAAGCAGAGCTCTTTGGGTAACAGGCACGGTTGATCCTCTTTCCTGACTTTGAAAATCCACAAAAGTTGAGGCAATTATTTGTATCAAGAATGAAATAGTTCAGAGACTCAGACCATCAACGTTGTCCATTGCTATTCATATTAACTGTTTAAACACCAAGGTTCCTTTTTAACACTTGTCTCGTTCTGCGCTTAATTTTTTGAATTAGGTGGCTCGAGAAGAATATTCCCTAGCTCCAATTTTACCTTGACCTCAGTTGGGTTCAAAATGTCTCGATATGGGTCCTATAAGAACATACACCGAAGGACCAATATTAGGATGTATACATTTTTGAATATTGGTCATAGAATGACCTATATAGGATCTACATTGGCTAATATAGAACCTACATTAGCCAAATATTGAATATAAAATATCGGGCGAATCTGACAAATTTAGAAGAGCTATATCGATTGAAAAGTGGCTGTAGAATATCGGGTGAATAGGAAAATTCTATATAGGGCCAATATCGGAAAAATAAAGGCCCTTTGAACCCTTACTGAGCCAAGAATCATGAATATTGGTCAAATGAGGACCCAAGTTATTTTGCTGCTAGGGTTGTTATGGCCAAATAAAATACCAAACAAACTAATATGCTGTATGAACAGCCTAATACATGGACTTTTCCTATAAATCACCAAAGGTTAATCTTCGTGTCGTTCCAGCGGTGCTCGGCTATCACTTTACCACCTCTTTTTATAAGCCACACTGAAACTAGGGGCTAATGTTTATCCCCACAATTATTTGTACTGATGCATGTATTATTTGAAATGATTGATGCAGGCTGTATGTATTATCTTTCACACATCTCCCTCGAGTTAAAGAACTATGACAAAAGCTTCGAAATGTCCACAGTAGAATTTGCGAACAAGAAAGTTAATGGAGCTGGTTACCCCACTGCTCTGCTTTCTTACTCCTTACTTGTTGGAAGCTTTTTTCATGAAGCCAGATTTGTTATTGTTATTTCAATTACGTTGTTAATATTTTGAACTCAATTTTCCTATTATTTAGACAATGATAAATTGACATAGAAGAGAGTTGCTTAAATCAGCCACTTTTCACATTTTGATTTTTAACTGTCACAAATCACTGACAAAATTACATTTGAAATATTTTAATAATCGAAAGTTATTCAGCTACTTACATCATTTTTTGATAATAATATATGTGCAGAAAGTACTGAAAGTTAATTATATTTACAAATTCTGCAAATGGTACGATTTAGGAGATCATTTGCGTAATTCGTACCACCAGCTTCCTAAATCGTACCGACCTAGATTATTTGAGCAAAAATGATTCAACAAATAAATAGGCAATAATACACAAACCAAAACAAGTGCATAGTATTATAATCTAAAATACAATTCCACATATTCTGAACTGTTAAGAGTTCAGTAAATGGTATTATATTTACAATGGTATTATTAATGTTCTTAAAAAAATTACCAAAAAACATTACAGTTTGTTACTAGAAAGCTCAAGTATGAATTTTATTTGTAAACAAAAACATAATTATAAAAACATTCATTACTTATAAAACAAATATTAGGTTCAATATTTGAATGGCATATGGTTAGTTATATTTTAGGTACAGCACACAAAATTCTTCCTTTTTTTCAACTTTTTGCCAATCATTTTTTAAGAACCCAAGTTCTACACAGCAAACATTGCACCATATCTTTAACTAAACAAACCTCACACACAAAGTAAGCCATTCGGCAGGATTAACTTCAGTGATCACGTCATCCTGTAAAGAAGTAGATCACTGGTTTAATACACCTAACTTACAATTGTTTTCTTTAATTTCAGTTTGCTATTTTTAATTTTTTGAACTGTATTGAGAGTTTTTGATTTAACTTCTCTATAATCATCTCCAACTCTTTAACTTTATCTTTGACGAGTTTAATTTGAATCGATAGTTCCAATTGATTCCAGTCCTGTTAGTTACAGCCCAGCTGTTTGTTAAAACAACACTCTTTATGATTTAGAAGAAACTTTTCTCCTCTTAGGTTTTGGAATCGTAGAAATTGATTCTATTGAAAGCTTCAGTGCAGATGAAGGCATTAAAGCAAATTAGTCTGTTAAATCCCTAAAAAACGTTTGCTTACTTACTTCACAAAGGGTTTCATCACTTGGATTCGATTAATTCGTCTCCATGACGCTAATTTCAGCTGGCAAAAATTCAGTTTCATTAAAAACTGGTGGATCAATGACCCACACACCAAAACACTTAAATCCTTGAGCAGAATTTTCATTTGTTCTTTCCTAATTCTAAGCATCGGTCACTAGATTCGAATCTTGGTACCGTATATTAACCAGCACAAATTAACTTCGCAACCACTTTTCGACTGCTGTGCTTGAAAGAAATACAGTTTAAAGGGCTTGAAAAATTGTTTGTCCAGCGGTTGAAATAGATGCGCCGTGTATTCTGGTAGCTATATCATAATTTATTCAGCATTCCTGACCAACTCCAAAGCGTCTATATTTTTCAACACTAGGTTTACGGACGTTTCTTATATACCTATCTCTACGGACACACGTCAATTTGACGTATGAAAGAATTGTGATTCTTAATTTAATAAATTCCATTTAGTAGATTTTTATCCACCACTATTTCTAAATAATTCGTAGGCCTATATAATTCACCGCTTAATATTTAAAAATTTACTTTGTTGTTATTTACCATGTTTTTAATTATTTTCGCGTGTCCGGAGCAGTTGGCATCTCTGCACTTAGAAACCAATGTATATGTATACTATAAGAAAAAAATGAAGATATGAGATATATATTTATGAAATATTCTATTTATGTTTCAATACTCGAACTAAGCAACTGAAACCTTCAAAATCTGACACTCTGACATCAATTGACATTCTGCGTTTGTTCTTTCTATTATTGCTTATCGGCAACAGTTTATCACTTGTTTTATTTGAGATAACGAATCGAAGTATTGTCGGTACATTCCTATTTATTATTGGTGTGATAATTGCTTGTTTACTTAAACTTTTGTCTAAATTATGATCGCGTCAAATTGACGCATATCCGTAGAAATAGGTATACCACATATTTCAACGCTTTTGAGGTAAATAGCATTTAATATATATTTACTTCGATCAATGGTTAAAAGTCATTACAGGAGATAAAATAAAAATTCAAACTGGTTTTATAATTTTCCTTACAAAAGTCGAAATCCGTCAAAATGACGTGTCCCGTAAACCTAGTGTTAAATGTGTCAAATGACCATCCAAAAAAGTAGAACTTGCATTATACTGGAACAGATAGGCAAACTTGTATTTTTTTAAATGAGTAATCAAAAGTGCTTTTTTATTTCAAAAATTTCAATCGTGTACAAACAGTAGGACTTTTTGATAGGTAGCAAAACTGTTGGAATAAATTAAAATTATATGGCATATTTATTTTAATTATATATAAATTAAATTATATTACTCAAAGAAATTAAACTTATACGGCAGATGTGGACTTTGGAATAGGCTCTTAAATCGTACAGGTACGATTTAGGATTTCAACTAGATGTAGTAAAATTTAAGCACTTTTAGAGGTATTACAGTTTAGGTAGTACAATTTAGGCGCCACTTTTTAATACGTCACTTCATAACGTCACTTTATTTTTTTAAGTCGCTTCATAAAATAGTTAGCTACCAAAGAAACAAGTATAACATAAATAAATAAATTGTTTGACATTGATCTGATACATTTAATAGTTTGCATACACGATAGGTCTGCTATATCCTTACAAAGAATGTCCAAAAATTACATTGAAAACTTGTAAAACCAATACATTTAAATAAAAATTTAACACGAGTACACAGCCACATGATTCTACTGCCTGATAAATATATCCACGAGTTCTAATTTATGCGCTAGGGGATAAAAATCATTGTACGATTTAGGAAAGGTACGATTTAGGCAACTTTCCTTTAATTAATTAAAATTAGAAAATGAATAGACAGTATGCGTTGAGAGGTCTTTGTTGCTGTGATAGCAGTATTTAACTACATTAGGTTACGTTTTATTTTTCCTCACAATTATGCCAAAGATCTATTTAACAGGAAAATTAATTTGATATTTTATCAAAAAAATTTTTGTTTACTTGCAATAATTTAAGTAATAACTAAATAATAACATTATAATAACTAAATAATAACATTATAATAACTAAATAATAACATTATAATAACTAAATAATAATAACTGAATAATAATAACTAAGTAAAACTAATATAATTTTCGAAATTTAACTATTTCATGAAATGCATTGTCATTTAGCAATATTTCTGCGTCTAATTCAACTTTTTTAAGTAATTGTTTTTAAAAATTATTGTCCACTTTAATTGATATTTTACTATTATTTCTGAATCTCAATAATATTTTAAATGTTGTTTAAATGGCATTAAAGTCTTTACGGTTTTGAACTAAAATTCTATTTTTATATCTAAAGTGCTAAGCATGCTATTTCTAATTAAATCTCGGAGTTATAAATTTTATTTAAAATGATTTCGACTATTTCTATATGTAGGAAAATTAAACATACTTATCAAGGCTTGAAAATCACATGATAGTATTTTTACCTGTTCAGAAATAAATAAAAATATATTTCTTCGTACAAATGTAATTCTATCGCTGTTCCATTACCTTTCGGGGAAAATCCTTATTCTAGGAAAGCGCGAAAGTTAGCAGGAGTAGTAGTAAAATAGCAAATTACACTAAGGATTTTTCTTAATTTTTCTAGCACTAAAAAAATTATAACATGATTTACAGGACTTTCAAACAACAATTAAGATAGGCGGAAGTTTTTCTTTCTTATATCTTTAAATTAATTGTAAGATTCGATCTGTCTGTGTATTTTAATAAGTCGCTGTAGTCAAAATCGATTAAAATAAAACTTACCATACCAAGTATCAAACGTAAATACACAAATCAAATCTTGCTCCACTGTAAAAAAAAAAAAAATCATAAGAAAAAATTATAAAAAAATCCCGGAACGTTTCTGATTATGTAGGGCAGCTATGGTGCATGTAGTTTACAAACACGTTTCTGAATATTTTTGAAAACCTCTTTCTATAATATTCTGAAACATTTCGCAGTTCTTTAGAAATATTTTCAGTCATAGCTTACAGTTTTGGAAAATTTATTTATTTAAAATCATACCGAACTTAATTATATCATACCAAGCATCAAATAATAATACACAAATATTGCTCCACTGTAAAAAAAATTTTTTTTTTTTAAATCTTAGAATATTTCTGAATATGTAGGTCAGCTATGGTGCATGTAGTTTACAAACACGTTTCTGAATATTTCCGAAAACCTCTTTCTATAATATTCTGAAACATTTCGCAGTTCTTCAGAAATTATTTTCAATCATATCTTACAGTTTTGGAAAATATATATTTTTTAAAATCATACCGAACTTAATTATATCATACCAAGCATCAAATGTTGATACACAAATCTTGATCCATTAAATAAAAAAAAAATCCCGGAATGTTTCTGAATATGTGGGGCAGCTATGGTGCATGTAGGTTACATACACGCTTCTGAATATTTTCGAAAACCACTTTCTGTAATATTCAGAAACATTTCGCATTTCTTTAGAAATATTTTCAGTCATAGCTTACAGTTTTGGAAAATTTATTTATTTAAAATCATACCGAACTTAATTATATCATACCAAGCATCAAATAATAATACACAAATATTGCTCCACTGTAAAAAAAATTTTTTTTTTAAATCTTAGAATGTTTCTGAATATGTAGGTCAGCTATGGTGCATGTAGTTTACAAACACGTTTCTGAATATTTCCGAAAACCTCTTTCTATAATATTCTGAAACATTTCGCAGTTCTTCAGAAATTATTTTCAATCATATCTTACAGTTTTGGAAAATATATATTTTTTAAAATCATACCGAACTTAATTATATCATACCAAGCATCAAATGTTGATACACAAATCTTGATCCATTAAATAAAAAAAAATCCCGGAATGTTTCTGAATATGTGGGGCAGCTATGGTCTTTGTAGTTTACAAGCACGTTTCTGAATATTTTCGAAAACCACTTTCTGTAATATTCAGAAACATTTCGCATTTCTTTAGAAATATTTTCAGTCATAGCTTACAGTTTTGGAAAATTTATTTATTTAAAATCATACCGAACTTAATTATATCATACCAAGCATCAAATAATAATACACAAATATTGCTCCACTGTAAAAAAAATTTTTTTTTTAAATCTTAGAATGTTTCTGAATATGTAGGTCAGCTATGGTGCATGTAGTTTACAAACACGTTTCTGAATATTTCCGAAAACCTCTTTCTATAATATTCTGAAACATTTCGCAGTTCTTCAGAAATTATTTTCAATCATATCTTACAGTTTTGGAAAATATATATTTTTTAAAATCATACCGAACTTAATTATATCATACCAAGCATCAAATGTTGATACACAAATCTTGATCCATTAAATAAAAAAAAATCCCGGAATGTTTCTGAATATGTGGGGCAGCTATGGTCTTTGTAGTTTACAAGCACGTTTCTGAATATTTTCGAAAACCTCTTTCTATGATATTCTGAAACATTCCGCAGTACTTCAGAAAAATTTTGAATCATATTTTACAGTTATGGAAATATATTTATGTATATATATGAAGCGTTATTTTAATATTTCGTAAGCCTCTTGTGGTAGCTATCAATCCACAATATAAATCGTTATCTATCAAAGTAGTTTCTCAAATTAGTTAAGAGTTATTATGTTTTATATTCTAGTAAATTAGAATTCAATAGTTGACACTTTAGCTCTGCACTTCGAAACTAAATTTGCGTTAATACCATTCAGTTTCCTATTTCTTAAAATAAAAGAAATGTTTCACGGTTGATCGGAAACATAATATATGATATTAAATTAAGTTCCTTGAGATTTTCGGAAACATTTTTGTCGTGTCAAAATTAGTTTCTGAAATTTTTTACAGTGTAGAAAAGTAAATAATCTGAAATGTCTTTAGATTGGAAAAGTGAGCAAATCCGTGTTTACTGTAACTAACTATCGAAAGAGGTGCGAAATTGCTTCGCTTTTTCTGCAATATTTTTTTAGATGTAACAAAGTTTATGTTTTAGAGCAGGGTTGCTCTAAAACATAAACTATGACAAAAGAACATAACATAAAAACATAAACAAAAGAACATCTCTTATAGTGTAAAAAAGTTTATGTTTTAACCGTTTTAATGCCGAATTAAAAAATAACTTGAAATTAGATAAATTCACTTCCATAACAAGCATCTAAAAACAACAAATAAACAACAAGATATTCTACATATTCTTTCGGAATTTTTTTTTTAAACTACCTCAAGTGGAGCGCAGTTTGTGCGTTCATGACATTTTTGGTAATTTTGTTTCCTGCTTTCTCAATTCTGTTGGCTCGTTAAATTTGACTTTTTTTTATTCGGTTTCATAATTGTCAATGGGCTTTCCTTTTTTCTTTTTTTTATTTGTGCCTGATTTCATTTCCATTTCATTTTTTTCCCAATATACCTGTATTACTTTTAAAAACCATATTCCACGGACATAGAATGGCATAGCAGGCTCGAAGATTTTTCAACTATGTTTTCCGCATAAATAAAACACCGGGTTCATCAGGCTCTAGTTATCAAATATCTAGCTCTTCCAAATCTGAATCATAAAATCTTTCTAAGATGTTTGTTGTATTGCCATGCATCTCTAAGACATGGGGCTAAGGGGAAGCAAAATTTGTAAATGAGGCAAATACAAAAAAAAAAGGACTCACTTTGTAATAACAAATTTTTCGTAGAAGTAAAATAAATCACAAGAGTCAGAAAGTAAAAACTATCAATAGCAAGAATATATGCAACACCACTGCTGAAAACATATTGAAAAACTCCTTTGTTAAATTTTAACTCTGTCAAACCATTAAAAAAAGCGATCACCTTATAAGAAAAAATTTCTTTTCAATAAGTTAGTTTTTCAATAAAAGAGAAAAACACTGAGTGCATATCTAACTGATATCTAAGTATTTTGTCTTTATTCTATCAGCCACCTGTAAATTCATGTCAAAACTTAAGCACGTACGTCACGTCTTTTTTCATTCAAATATCGTTATTTATCTTGAATAAGTATCATAATACCAAATAAATGAAATGCACACATTTTTCAATACAATGTTTTTAATAACTAATTTTACTTAGACATATTTTTTTACCACGTTTATATAAACTTGCCTTCGTGTATGTCTGTCCGGGTGGAATTTTGTAATCGATTTTAAACTAACTTCCCGACTAGCTACAAACTTCAAATTTAGCACACAGTTCAGAAATGGATGACAATGCATGAAAATGAAGAGAAAAAAGACATGCAAAGTAAAATAAAATTAAAATTTAAAAAAAAAAATTATTTTCGAGATTGTCTTTTGTTGTCGATTCCATTATTTCAAATTATTACGGGTCAGGTGAAAAGATTTTTGTTGTCGGAGTATTTTTATTGGCTGAAAAATCACGTGGTAGGATCCAGTTTTTCCTCATTGATTTCCAGATTGTTTTGGTTGTCATCAGCATAAAACTAATGAAAGTCGTAAAGGTATTGTTTTTCTATAAAGATTTTTGTGTCCCTAATTTAAAATAAAAGTTCTATTACTTTAGTAGTGGTCTTGTAGTAGTCTTGACTACTCTTGACTAAGAAAAATAATCTAAATAAAAATATATATTTTTAAAAACCACGTTCTTTGTAGTGAAGAATAATAATTAAAAAATAATAATTTTTTAAAAATATAAAATAAAAATTAAAAAAATCATAGTTTAAAATAAAAAAATTCAAAATAAAAAGTAATATTTTTAAAAACCACGTTTTAGTAGTGGAGAATAATAATTAAGAAAAAAATTGAAAAACGAAAAACGTGGGGCGCATGAAATACACAACAGTACATATACACATACATATACACATTTTCTTAAATGCACAGCCACATATACATCCACATACATATGCATATACAAAAGCATATTCCACATTCAGATACAATTACAATTACTGATATGCATACACATATTCTCAAGAGCACACATACACACACTAATATAACATTACTGTTATGTATTTCATGCCCCCCACGTTTTTCGTTTTTCAATTTTTTTCTTAATTATTATTCTCCACTACTAAAATGTGGTTTTTAAAAATATTACTTTTTATTTTGAATTTTTTTTAATTTAATAATTTTGTTTGAAAAATACAATCCTAATTGTGGTATATTTTGTCTTCCACGAATTAATGAAATTTTTTCTCTCAATAATTATTTATTTTTTTTAAATTTTATTAAAATTGTGCACAAAGAGCAAATTTTATATAAAAATGTATAGCGTGGATAAAATGACTCATGTGTAGAACTCGATGCTTTTTACAGCAGAATGATTGTAAGAAAGTTTTACAATAAACAAAGAAATACGTTACTGTACATTAGTCATATTCGTCAATTTATAAACTTCTCTATTAAATTGGCACTTTGATATTTTTCTTAATATTTTTTTTAATATATTTAAAAGGGTGAGATAGTTAAATAATTCGTGAGAATCAAAATACATCATAAACATAATTGTGATTCCATAATAATTTTGTTCTAATATAATCGTTGCTTTGTTCACCAAAATGATTGTATCAGAGTTATCACAAGTGCAGTAGTACCTTCAGTGAGGGACACTCTTTAATCAGAAATAATTTCCATTTAAGGGGCAACTCTGCTGGTGCTGACTTTTATGAATAGGCCTTAATGCCTCTTATTAAGAGACACTGGAAAGATAGAGATTATAAAACACAATAATAATTTAAATAATCTTTGATATCAAAGTGAAAAAAGAATCTTCGTTTTTCATACGTATGAAAAAGCTAAAATAAAAAGAGTATAAATATGAAATGCCACATAAAAAGTCATACTGTGGTTTCAGTTCTATGACGAAGAACTTTCTCTAGTGTTCATTTTTAATTTGTTCTTGTTTTCTGATTAGCTGCTTGGTTACAAGGCATCAAATTGGTGTAGAGAAAAAATTAGTAACAACCGGTCTAAATCGGCTAAGAACAGACACCAAAAAAACCCTAGCGACTCGACCCGAGTAATGTTTCATCTAATTAAAATACTGCAAAAGCAGATAAAAAGACAAGGCTTTGAACTTTGAAACTCCCTATTAATCGACACCAAACGTTAACTTAATGTTCTTTACCTTCAAGATGGTCACTTTCCACCATCTTATTACATAAACCATGCTAAAAATGGAGAGTTGATACTTTTCAGCATGAGCACACAATTTGTACTGAAACACCAGAACTGATAACACCAAATTGCTGCTCGGCAAAGGGTGCCTGTCCTCAGCCTAAGACTGTCATAAATCAATGACTTTTTTCTATCATTAGTTTTACTTTGTATGTCATCTAGCAGTATTCATGAACGCGAAGTTATTTTCATCATTTTTTTTTCATACGGAAAGGTTTTTATGTGCACAAAAGAAACCATGTTCCCAACTAGTGTCGCTATGGTATTTTTCATGCCTGTAATGTAAAATTTGTTTTTTAAATCACACTAAAAAATTTCTAAGAATCTTTTTTTGTTTTTTAAAAAAAGCTGTAAAATAAATGTGTCCTTGACTTTGAATCTATTCTGCCTCTTAAGTTCAGTAAAAAAGTATATATTTTTTCCTCCAAAAATTGATGGAAAAAAGTAAAATTCATGATTATTTTTCCAAATGAGAACTTCGAAATCAAAGTTTAATGTTAGGGTGTTCATGTTTTCTTTAACATCAAGAATCTCAATGCTAAGTATTTTTGACGAATTTTGAAAATGTTTAGTATCCGTTTATGTTTTAACAAATCCCCTACCGGAAGATATAAATTCTGAACTCCTAAATCCAAATATAGCACAATTTATGTTCGGAAATAAGTCAATTGTTATTGTTGTGAGTAAAAAACATCCAATCATGTTGAAAAGCTACCTGACTTAACAAAAATCCGTTATAAGAATATTGTTTAAAAGGGGAATTATCTATAAAAAGAATCCAGGCATATCCGCTAAACTACACTAAATTCTGAAACTCCAAAAGCCACTTACGGAAATTTCATGATGATAGCTTTATTTTATTGGGATTGAAATATTCGAACAAAGGCGTATTGTTCACCGTTGCTCTACGTTCAGAGAAGAAAAAAATTCTTTACTTACCAGGTATATCAAAAGAAATCTGCTTTTCTACCAAATCCCCGAAAATATCTAGTAAACTTTGCATATTGCCATGACTATGCATAATTGATAAAGATGCACGACTTTGCCGCTTTTAGCTCTTTTTTTCCCCTATAATTCTGGTTTCGAATTTTTAACTTCAAATTTGCATCTCGCTTTTGACTCATGAGACTTTATTTCCGCTTTTCCTGTTTATGGTGCAGTAGACGAACCCGAGGCATATGCAAAGTACGCTTGTTTACTAGTTCCTACAACTCCCTCCTCCCCATCATCCCTCAACGTTGCAAAAAGGTTTTGCAACGACGCAATCCTATTGTTGATGCCCTTTTATTCCATGCCTCCTCTTTCCTTTTTATATTTTCCAGTTTCATCTTCTTTTTCTTTATTTATTTATTATTATTTTTCGGAACTCCGCTCCGAAAGGGTAAAAACTAGGAATCCTTTTGATGGAGAGAGCCACAGCTGCGTTGGTACTGCTTGATCCTCGTCTCACTTACATAATTCGCGGCGCTTACTTCGAAACTTTCGCCATTTTTTTCCCTTCATTCTTCTTATCAACCTCTTCGTTCCCCAGTTCTTCCGCCTCCTCGCATTCGTATAACCCGATTTTGGAAGGGGTCCACACACGCGTACTGAGGGGGTGGGAAGAGGAAGGGAACACATGGGGGTTAAGGAATGCCCGTTTCATATGCAGAATCCATTACTATCGTTCGCCGGGGCTTCCCGTGTACGCTCTTGTCATACCAAATGAAGGCCGCTTGTTTTTCTTGTTCTGCTTCTCGCCGAGCAGGCCTTTTCCTAGAGAACAGCACTCGGCACCTCCCTCGCGCACCCCCAAGCCACATACACACTCTATTCCAAGCTTGAAAGGAAAGAGCCGCATTAAGACTGAGGGGGTTTGGGGTTGGTGGACTAGCAACAAGGCGCTCCACTCTGCCGCTCTAATCAAGATTGGCATTCGAGCGCCGCGACAACTCGCAGGCTGCAAATTCGATTTACCTTCGGGCAACGGGGAAAAGCGTAATGGACTTGAAGACAGGAATCGCACGCCCGAAAAAGCCGGGAGTTGGGCTCTGTACGCCTCTCCACCTCGTCTACCCCATACCATCCCTTCCCAGCCACCAACTGCAATCAGTGGGACCAAGTAGTAATGGCGTAGAAAAGGGAGAAGAGAATATATCCTCAGCGAAACTTAACGGATTTGATTTGGGGCCAACCCGGCTAAAAGAGGTCTGATAAAGTTCCCTCCCTAAAAATTACTTTAGTCTCATTGTCGGTTCTGGTGCAACGGCGAGAAATCACATTAGGACCCACGATCTCTTCGTTATAAAGCTGCTCGGTGTGGTCCAAAGCTTTGCCCCATTCCATATACCTTTTGCAATGCAATAAGTGACGGAGCATGTCAACATGAGAGAGAAGACACCTTTCTGCCGGTATAATGAAATGCATTAGCGAAGTGACCCCGTTCAATTATTTGTTCACACTGACACTCCTGACTGCATTCTTGAATTGTGACACTGCACACTCACAATGAGAAGGCTAATGTATTTAGCTTACCTAGTTTAGGTCGTGTGATAACTGTTGTCATTTTAATTGATGCAGTCTCTCTCTTTGTTCTGATCAATGATTTTAAAAGAAATTAATAATGGAAAAACAATTAAAATTCTTGTTGAAATAAAAATAACTAAAATGTTGCCATTTAAGGTTTTTTTGCAATCCAATAACTTTAACTAAATGTACTTAGTTGAGATAAATTAAATGAATGATCATACTGCGCTTGCACTTTTTCATAAAAAACACAATAAAATCCTTTTAGATATACGTTTATTAGAATTTTTCTTAAGTCATCTCTATTACAAACATATTTAACAATAAAAATCAGATATGTAAGAATTTGTTGCTAAGCGTTAGTACTTTAAATTATTACAATCATCAATATTGTTGCTGAATTTTGAGACTGTCAAAGGTTTTTAAAAAAAATTAAAATAAGAATTCATTTAATTCCCTTCAAGCACTGGTTAACCACTTTTTATTTCATAAGTGCTGTCCTGATATTTAAAATCAGAATTACGACCATAGTTGATAGAAACTCTGATGCTATTGATAATCAGAACATTTGAGTCTTCTGCACTCGAAATACTTTCAGCGTTTCCCTCCAGAGCCGTAACATGGGAAAAAAAATTGGTTGTAAAACAATTTCATTTTTAACTAATGCGTGGGGTGGAAATATCATAAACTCTTTCACTTGAATAAGAAGCAATTATATACACCTATTATGACTATTAAAAAATCTTGGTTGTCATGTCTCTTTCCCCAAAACAAGCTAGAATGAAATAATTTTTTTAACAGTTCTTGCTTTTTCCATCTGCAGAGCAATTGAACTTTCAGTCCTGCTTCCCTCATGAATTTCAAATATATATGTATATATATATGTGTGGGGGGGGGGGAGTTAGTGCAGCATAGGAGTAAGTAACGACGATAATTTAACAAACATAACAATTTAATAGAAATAAAAAGGATAGAAGGATAAGTTTAACATTATTGACATGACTCGTGAGAGCTGCCTTCGCGCAGTGTTCTCCGGAATGCATGTGAATAAGAATTAGATTGTTCTCAAACGAATCTGATATTAGAGAACAAGAATTAGTTTTAAAAAAGAAGTCGTAATAAATGGAACCACAAAAGGAAATTTTTGTTTGAGACGGTAAACAATCTTAGGATGGCTAAAGCCGCCATTTGCCGACATATAAACAAAAATCGAACTGCTATAACCGTTATTTGAGTTAACGTGTCAAAACTAAATAAACGAAAACAAAACCTAATATTATAAGGTATTAAATATTTCCTATGTCATTATACCCAGTTAATGATCACTTATTTCACATTTACTTAAAAAGGTAATTGAAATACTAAATTACATTATTGAAAAAAATTTTGATTTAATAAATTTGATTTACAATGATTTGGCCCATCACTCTATGTAAACTATATAACTATGTATGTGAGAATGGATAACTGAGTTGTAAAGTTTTAAGTGCTGGCAAAATTAAACATAATCTTTATTGTTAATATTACTGCCCTTTAATGAATTGAAAAGATGTAGGACAGGTGGTCGTGGCATCAAAGTGATTACACTATATCGCTCTTGAACTAAAACAGCGGCACAGCTCAAAAAATCATGTTTTGATACAAGTGGGCTCAAAGTTTTCATTGCTAAGGAAAATGCATAAGAAATGCTTTAGTTTGCTTAACACTAGAAGGACTGAAACTTTGTATGTACCTATATTGCCCAAAAGCAGTCAAAATGACTGCATTGTGAAAGAATAATTAATGAGTAAAAAAATTTGTTTGAAATTAATTTTTAATATTTTTTATATTTATATAACAAGTTACTAGCAAATACTAACTATAAAAAAATTATATGTTGTAAAAAAAGTCACAAAATTCTGAGAAATTGTGTCACTATATACATCGTTTTTCTAACAGAAATTAAAAAGCAGTCAAAATGACTTCCTTGGGCAATCTAGTGTTAAACGAAGATTATCTTCAGGGGCGGATCCAGAAATTTTTCCTGGGGAGGGTCACGGACTCAGATTCCCCCCCCCCCCCCGCCACAACTAATTTCTTTTTATTTATTTATTTATTTTGGAAAAAAGAACTGGGGTTTTTAATTCAAGTATTCAAAATCTTTAAATAATAAATGTAATGCTTTTTTTACTTTGGTTAAACCTGTTGAAGCGCGCTTGGAGTGCTTCAATAATATTAATGTTTACAATGAAACTATAACGAATTTCGTTTTAATCTTTTGGATTATGATTCCTGAAACAGTGAAGAACATAATTAGATGGGGGGGGGGGAATTGATTTTTCCGACATACCTAGGTGTATATGCCCCCTTAAATAATTTTTCAAGCATTTTATTTCTTTAGTTAACTATTAAAAAAAAATATTAATTTTTTTTTTCAATTTGGGGGGGAGGGGTCATGACCCCTATGACCCCCCCCCCCGCTGGATCCGCCACTGATTACCTTCAAGTTGAATTATGAGCTGTGCTAGCATTGCTGCTGAAAAGAACGTGTATTTTCATATTTACACCTGTTCTTAGTTCAAAACGAGTGTTTGAGTTGTGCCAATATTGCAGCCCGTGAGAGACATGTGCATGCGTGCCAACTTCGATTCAAGGAGGAGATTTTTTTTTAATATTTAAATATGCAATAAAATTCATGTTATAACATTTATCCTTGAATCTAACACACTTGATTTAAATTGACTACCACTATTTGTGAATAATTTAAACACGACCTTAAACTCTTACTCAGATAATTTTGACAGATGGTAAAAAAATAATTTACGCCCATCCTAATTATTATTTGGCTACCAGTGTACATTTTGTGGGGTGGTACAATGTCTGGGTTGCGATTTCTCAATTCAGTGGCCTTTAACGACCTGCACGTCTGTTGAGCATTTTCTTAAATAAAAAAAAGCAGCTTGACTTTTTACAGTTCAGTTAACACATTATAAAAGGAATTAAAGTTTGCATTATAATTGGAACCAACTACAGCCAAGAGTAACATTTCCAAAGAAGAGCATCTATCTATCCTTCTTTGAAAACACTAAATAAAATTAAAAAAACATCATTCCTTCGACAGTATTTATCCAGATGTCTCGGGAAAATCAGCTTATCGATTTGATGGTTGTGACCATTTGAATATGATTATCGAAATTTACAGAAGATAGTTTAAAATTTATTCACTTTCCATAACACTTACAAATACAGACCTGTATAAAGTTGCCACTAAAGTAAGAATTTAACATTTAGTGTGAGATTTTTCAAACATGATGAACACGATCATGAACAAACATGATGACATATTAAACTTGATTGCAAAGAATCAAAAACAACAACGCTCTTGGTAAAAGAAAATTAATTAAGTAATGGTAGTAATTAACTAACTAATTAATTAATGGTATTAATCAATTACCTATTAGTATTAATTAACTAATAGTATCAATTGACTAATAGTAATTCTGAGTAATGGTAAAGGAAAATCAATTAACTAATATAGCCCAGTCAAATAAGACCGTAAAATAAACTACGTGACTCGAACAAATTCCCAGAACACTGGAAATTATTTTGAATCCCAAATAAGAATGACATGAATTTGCTAACAGTTTCTGATATGAGTTAAGGGGACGTGGTACCCAATATTTTAATATAAAAAAGTTATATAATAAACAAAAGAAAGTTATTTATGTAATTTTTTGGTGATATTCATATATTAAAACATATTTCGAACAAAAGAATTACAAAAAAAATTTAATGAAATGTTTAATTTTTTAATTGAAATATTCAAATTTTTAATGAAATATTTAATTTTAATATTTCAAAACGGTACAAGTTTTTTTAATTTGTAAAATACTAACTTGAAAATTATTGCACTGGCATATTGATACAAGTGCAAGCAAAACTGGATATAGATTTTATAATACACTGATTAGCTTTTTCTTTTAATTCAGGTTTTTGATTATACTTTTGAAAAAAAAAAAAAAATTTCTACTAAGTGCTAAATTTGAGATTTTTTCAAAAAAGTTTCAATTAATCCAGATAGTATTCCGTTACCCAATTTTGTTTCATCTATATTTCTGCACACACTTCAAAAATTTCAGAGTTCTAACTTAAATAAATAAGATTCCTTAGGTTCAAATAATTTTATATACACAAAACGCTAAAAATAAATAAAGAGAGAAAAACAAGTTTAAAGATTATATTTGCGAATAGTTACTCGTTTTAGTTTCTGAGGCTTGATTTAACATCCTCATTCAAATAACGACATAGTTCTTGATCATTTTATAGAAAAAAATTTAATATAATACTTTCATATTATTTGTTTAGCCCTAAAAAAGTGAATAAATTGAAAAACAAAATCATTGTTACACTAATAAAGATGCATTAAAGCTGTTGGATACATAAAAATGTAACAAATAAATCTATTTTTAGCCAAAATATTATACTAAATTATAATAAACATTTAAATGACGTATAAAATTTTGTTATCTCGGTTTGTTTTGCAGAGGCCACGCCTACACAGATCCCAGAAATTGTTGATGATTCAATTGAAAAATGCTGCAACTTTTTTGATTATTAACTCTTTGCACTCCGAGTACTTTTAAATGCTGTTTGATTTTATACCAGCACTAGAGCATTTAAAATACGCAATATACTATTATTATAAATTTTAAAATTCTTAAAATAATGTGGTTATTAATTATTTTGGTATAAAATTTCTTAATTTTAAATTGATGACTGTTGATGGTGCCTCCGTGGGGACATCCGAGTGCAAAGGGTTAAGATACTGCTTTGAAATTTTGCCTTCATGTTTCAAAACGCTTTTCAAACTGATCAATTCTTAAAACTCAAAATCAAATTTTTGGCCATATTTTGAATGTCTATTAGAATTAAAAAAAACTGCGAAACTTTAGATATTTTTCAGTTTTTGTCTACTAACATTGAAATGATGCCTCGTAAACAAAATCCATTGGTACACTTAAATATTAAATTGATCAAACGGTTTGTCAGAATCGGTAGTCAAAAAATAACAAATACAACTTCTTCGGCTGAAAAAAGCATTATGCACAACCTGATCCAAAAATGTCTCTCGAAATAAAATAAAATAAAGTATATACAAGTTATAGAGTAGCGAATTTTGATGCCAGGGAGCATTTCTACCCATAGATACAAGCGTAAAACCAAGTTGTAACACTGTTTCTACTCATTTCTACCCATAGATACAACTGAAAAACCAAATCATAACGCTGTTTCTACTAATTTCTACCCATAGTTACAACTGAAAAATCAAATCATAACGCTGTTTCTACTCATTTCTACCCATAGTTACAACTGAAAAATCAAACCATATCGCTGTTTCTACTCATTTCTACCCATAGTTACAACTGGAAAACCAAATCATAACGCTGTTTCTACTCATTTCTACCCAAAGTTACAACTGAAAAATCAAATCATAACGCTGTTTCTACTCATTTCTACCCATAGTTACAACTGAAAAACCAAATCATAACGCTGTTTCTCAGCAATTGATTTGGCAATTTAAATTGCTTTGGTTATTTATTTGACTCCATGACTTTGATTTACTCCATGTTTTAAAAAAGGCAAGCTGAGGTGGTCTGGGGGTGATCGAAGTGTAGAATTTCAATGTGTGTACCGTCAACTGCTGTTGTACATACATACCACACAAAACAAGGTATATACAATTAACGTGATTAAATTATACTTATTTAAAAGTAAATGTAATTATGAAAGTTTGTAGCCTATGTTAACAATGTTTCGAATGAAATCAAAAGTTAAAAATAGTAGAGAAATTAATTTATTAAAAGCAATAAGCATTTATCAATCATTCTTACCCATAATAATACTCAAAGGTATCTTTAACATAGAATAATATTAGAAGTAGGTATTTTTTGCACTTGAATAAAACAAGTAAAATTTTGTTTTATTTCTCTTAATTCTTTATGAAAAATCACCAATTTGTGCATTATGCTGACTTTCAAACTTTTACTTTTACTTTTTTTTACCTCTTAAATCTAAATAAAAAACACAAGATACGAAACTTCTGGAAAACCAAATTATATTTTCAAAAATTAAAGTTTTTTTTTTTATATATATAATTGTTAATTCTACCAGGGGAGGTATGGTTTATTAGAGTGCAACCCAAAGTACGTACTAGTCAATAAGTTCCCTTAGAGATAGGGGGGGGGGAGATTTTCTTTCTTTTGACACTTTGAAATTCCTAAGACATTTGTCTTATATCGTCTAATGTTTAAAGAAAAATATTCAGATTTCGAAATATAGGAACTGCTTTTTTTAAAGCGATATTACAATCATTATAACAAACTAACAACTCGTTCATAATATGAACAACAATTTAACCCTTTCGCGCCGACTGTCACAAATACGTGCCAGCATAAAACCGTATCAATCGGGGTAAAAAGATAAAACTGATTCTTTAGCAGTTTATTTGTGGGCGGAGTTATAATTGTTTGATCTATTTAATTCACCATTATTTTGTTCAAAATAAAACTATTTAGTCATACTTTGAACTAACATTGATTATATATATGATTAAACTAACAATAATTAACCCTTTCGCGCCGACTGTCACAAATACGTGCCAGCATAAAACCATATCAATCAGGGTAAAAAGATAAAACTGGTATTCAAAGTATTTCTTTAGCAGTTTATTTGTGGGCGGAGTTATAATTGTTTGATTTATTTAACCCCTTGGGGACGGGTGATTCAGAAAAGCATTCGTACAAAATCAGAATCAGGATGTAAGTAAATAAAAAACGGTAACTTAAATGTAGTCGTTTTTAATTTGACAGACTTACTTTGCTTTTATTTTAGTTATTGTTAGTTGAATCATATACACAATCAATGTTAAATCAAAGTATAACTAAATAGTTTTATTTCGAACAAAGTAATGGTGAATTAAATAAATCAAACAATTATAACTCCGCCCACAAATAAATTGCTAAAGAATTACTTTGATTACCAGTTTTATCATTTTACCCTGGTTGATACGGTATTATGCTGTCACGTATTTGTGACAGTCGGCGCGAAAGGGTTAATTCACCATTACTTTGTTCAAAATAAAACTATTTAGTTTTACTTTGAATTAACATTGATTATATATATGATTAAACTAACAATAATTAAAGTAAAAGCAAAGTAAGCCTGTCAAATTAGCAAGGACTACATTTAAATTACCGTTTTTTATTTAATTACAACTTGATTCTGATTTTGTGCGAATGCTTTCCTGAATCACCCGTCCCCAAAGGGTTAAGGTAAAAGCAAAGTAAGTCTGTCAAATTAGTGACGACTACATTTAAGTTACAGTTTTTTATTTAATTACATCCTGATTCTGATTTTTTACGAATGCTTTTCTGAATCACCCGCCCCCAAGGGGTTAAGGTTAGATAAATATAACTTTATTTCTCAAAGTTATTTTTTTTTATTATTATTATTTTTTTTTTTTTTTTTTTTTTTTTTTTTGCATTCAGTGTTTTAAATTTTTTCTCAGGAAAAAAAAATAGTACTTGCTATTACTACTCTAGGTTCTGAAAATTTTATCCAATTTTCTTAACACCGGGATTTGTTATATTGCATATAATAATTAATGCATATGAAAATAAGTGATTAAATGTTAGTTTTAACCTATTTGTGCTTGGCATCCTTTTATTTGAACGGTTCCTTTTTCGAAAAAGAAAAAAGTGATACCTCACGAGTTTCATTACAAGTTTACTTTGCAAAAAACAGGATAGTAACAACCGCAATGTATCAATGATATTAATATTTATATTTAGGTAGGAAGTCGAAGTGTTGTGCCTTTTAAAATCTAAAATATCTAGTCACGGATTATAAACATCCCCTTGGTATGAACAAATATGAACAACCACTTTTTCGTACTATTGTATTTCATAAATAATCCTCTCTTTAGAGTTAGGCATTATCCCTTTGACGCAGAATTTTTATTAAGCATATTTTAACATTTTTTTTTATATTTCGCATTAATTTAGATCAAAATATGGGGAAAATATTATATTTAGCATTTTAATTACTTAGGGCTATTAAATTTTTCAGGAAACACGGTGTTTTTTTGTTTGTTTTTTTTGCGTTAAAGGTAAAATTTTTCAAACAAGGCTCACTTCCAAACAATTATTTTTCAAATTTGCATTTATTTGCCGTTATTTAGATTCAGGAGAAACAAGTACGCATTTAACAATTATTCAAACAATTATTTTTCAAATTTGCATTTTATTTGCCGTTATTTGGATTCAGAGAGACAATTATTCTACCATTGAAATTTCTTTAATTTACAAAATAGATTGCTGATACATTTTTGAATATGAATGAAAGAAAATTTCAAATTACTTTTGTTTTAATTTTATATTTTAGTACTAATATAATTCCGTTAATCTGACAGATTTTTTTTCAATAACTATTAGATTTTTTTTTTATAATTAAAAGTTCAAAATATATTTTCGCTTATAATTAGAACGTCAGAAAAAATATATGAAAGAGACGCAGATGTCCTATCTGCGACAAAGAGTTAATTGATTCATTTAATTGCTATTTCATTTTGATTCTCTTCTACATCATCAAAAATTTTATTTTTTAATTTAAAAAATTTATTTGACTTTAATAAAACTAGATTTTTTAGCGAAATTCAAAGCAAAAATCGAATGGAAATTATGCAAGCATTCAAAGTGACGAGATTAAACGGTGTTAAAAGCTGAGTCTGCACAAAAACTAAAAGAAGAGAGAGAAAAAAATAGTGCGTGGAGTCCCTCCACGCGGAAGAAGTTAAACTTCGCAACCTGCGACGTTAATTGGGTATAATATGAAAAAAACACAACTACTTCGATTTAGTAGGAACAACATATGACGCAATGCTAAACGAATGGAATTCAGTTGCTGTTTATTTAGTTATTGTTATTAGTAGCTGTTTTTATTTGTTTTAGTTGTTGTTGTTTATTTAGTTGTATTTAGTTTCAATAACTTTTCTTTATAATGCAATAAAATCTGGCGAGCAGCTATTTAAACGATCGAACACTTCGTTTGTTTATTTGTGGCTTGAAGTTAGGCTCGCAGAAAATGCCGTTCATGGGTTAAATTTAGTAGAAACAACACAACCTGTGACGTAGGCTATATTATACCCAATTGTAGAAGAATCAGCAGTCGTAGAAGGATCACTAGTTCTATTTAACGACTTTTTTTCCTGCTCCGCTCGCTTCCGTGCTCTGTAATCACGGTAATATTGTGCATTTTTCCCTCGTTGATCTCTTGAACCAGTGAAAGTGCTTGTGGTTGCCTCATCGTCTCGCCCTGGAAAATGTATTAATAATATATGTGAATGCGCCATAATGTAATTTCAGAAGAGAAACAATCAATTGATATTCACAAGAGACGTACATAACCTTAAATCCGTTGCATTGTCCGTGGGATTGTTTTCACTCACTTTTTACAATTGTTATTCACTAAATTTGAAAATAAAAAATACTACCCTTTTAAATTATACGTGTATCAAAACAAACTAAAATATTTATAGAAAAACAATACTTTTATTATTTTTATGCTGGTGAGAACCAAAACAATATGGAAATGAATGAGGGAAAACTGGATCCTACCACGTAATTTCCCGGCCAATAAAAATATAGCTTTAAACGTTTAACGCAACCTTGTTGGAAGTCGCATAAAAAGTATAACTTCAAAAAGAAGTTCAAAGATTTAAAAAAACTACATGTGCGTGTCGTGTTTTCTTAAAATAATACAGAGTGACAAAAAATTTTCTTTCCTACTTTGACGCCCGATAATATCTGAAATAAATACGAAACCTGAGTTCTGTTGTTTGTATATGTGTGTCTGTTAGCAGCAAGAGAAAATTTTATTTTCTTCCTTTCATTTTTCAAAATAAAGTAGTTTTTAAAATAAGGAGTTTAATTACAGGTAAAATTAGGAAAATATGATCTGATTAAACCATAAAAGCTTAAAGATATTTAAGAAACGCAAATTCAATTGTGAGCTTTTATTTTTAAAATCGCGGAATTTTGTGTGAAAAATCTCCATTATAATTTTCTTATGCATGGAAATTTTTATATATGTATTTTATGCATCCATCGTTTGAAAAAACTATGAATATAATAGTTCTTACGAACAATCTGCAAAGATTAAGAGATTTTACTTGTTTCAGTCCAGTGTAGAAAACATCCATTTTCATAATATTTGATATCATTGAGGGTAAAATCATAAGGACCATTTTAAGTCACCTTGTATATTATCACGGATACGAATAGTTGATAAAATGCTTACAGTAATTTCTTTACTGCTCTAAGCCTTTTATCCCAATCTATTATATTAACATAGGCAATATATTTAATTATTTTACCAATGCAAACCCTGCTTTTAAAGTATATGTGTAGATCAACAATTCATAATTCAAACTTAAAGATTCTATTCTTACCTCCTCCCTAAAAACACTTACTTAACAATTAAAGTAGCAAGTCGACCCCAGAAAATGGAAACAACGCATTACGACTAGTTTAAGGATTTTGCTTGTGTCTATGGCTAGAATTGTACAAACTTTCGAAATTAAGTGTTCTCTTTCTCTTATAGCAAATTTTAATGCTCTTTAACTTTTACATGTTTAATTTTTTTTTATTAGGAGAAGCATTTTTAGAACACAGACATTTGAAAATGAACGTAACGTTTTTTTTAAACCGAAGGGGAAAAATTTGCTAATTTTTGACTAATGATTCTGATCAAACCATTTGATCAAATTTAATCAAATTTTAAAGATACTATTAAGCCGTGGTGTCTCAGGAGATAGAGTGCTCTCCCAACACCTCCTATAACTGAAAACCTCCACACGGTTTTTTGTTGGTAGTCCGATCAGACCACTATGTAAGTAAACAAGTTTACGAAAGAAGCATATAATAGAAAATCTAGTAAAAATACGATAGTGGTAGCAAATATATGTCTAAAAAATTTTTTAAATTTTTATATGATTGGTTTGCCTTATTTACTTGTTTACCACTACAAATTCAATTCTCAAATATATAAGATAAATTTCTCTCAATTAATTTTAAAAAAGGTTTTGGATTCCTGCGCACAACTGGTTCACTTTTTAAATAGTCAGCGCAGACTCCTTATAAAAAACTGCGCGGAGGCTTTCTGATATAGGAGGTAATGACTCGCCCCCATTGAGGTGACCCAGGTTCGAAACCCGGGGATGGTTGGTCGATAAGACTTCTTCTACCAGCTCGCTCCGACTAAAGTGCTGGCAAAAAATATCCCCAATGGTAGACGGATCATGGGTCAGAGTCCCCTTGCTGTCGAGCTAACCGTTCATGTAACGCAAATGCGGGTTAGTCCTATAAAAAAAGTCCTCGACGACAAATTTATCCCAATATTTGATTTAGAAGTTCCCTTGTCTTCTGGATTAGATTCAAAATTACAAGACAGCTGAGTTGAACATTGATAGTCGTGAACTCAGAATTGGGTCAGCTGTTCAACAATGGTTATAAATTAAAATAATGATTAGTCAATTACCTGATAACCATTGAGATCAATCAACTGTAATTTTTTTTTTCTTTTATTCAAGTGGTAATGGTAGACGCAGAGCTCTGAAATTGCATTTGTATAAATTTGAAATATAACCGTAACAATAATTTATATGTAAATCTCTGAAACAATGTTAATCAATGTTCCAAACAATGTACACAACTCTTCGTAACTAAAAAGCTTAAAAAAGAAGTCCTGGATGACTCATAAAGAACTATTTCTAGAACTTTTCGTTGAATTACTTGTTTTGTGACTTTTAGCTCTTAGAATTCTTTTACTCTACGAACTTTTCTTTCTATTTCTTTTCTTTCTTTATTACTATTGACTTTTCCGTTTTCTTCTTACCATTATTTTTTTTTTGTTCCCTATTATTGTTTGCAGTTTCTTTACTCACAATAATAGCAATTCTCTTCTAAGAATAATTAACCCATTTGTACTCAGCATCCATTTAAAAGGACGAGTCCTTTTTTTTTCTTCCAAACAGTAGAACGTGGTAGCAATAATGTTTCCTTTTTAGGATTTACTTTGTTGAAACAAGATACTAGTTCTTTGTACCACAATATGTAAAATAACTAGCTGAATACCCTTTTTTACAACGGTTTGGGGGGAAAAGTAAGTGATCAATAAATCATTTTAATCAACACTGCGAAATCAATGACAAAACTGAAGTATGCTGATACAATTAATTAAGCTAAAACAATTCCAATTTTTTTTATTTGTTATGTGTAACCCTTCCTGATGATCTTACGTTATGTGATAAAGCAAAACATATCTTAAGAAGTTCATCCTTTTAAAATAGAGATACTAAAATTAAGTATCATTTGACGTAATGCTGTTGCTTGAGATCAACTCTTGATAGTCTAATATTCTTAATTCTCAGGGACCTTTACCTTACTTATGCCCTTCTAGGTGGCATTATGTTATCAGATTATGCAAATTATGTTTTTAAAAGTTCTTCCCTTCTTCAAACTAAAGATAATTATATTAGGTATCATTTGTCATGATGCAATTGCTCTAGTAGTCGAAAATTACTTTAATCCACAATTTTCTCTTGCACATATCCCTTTCGATAGGCCATTAAAAACTTATTTCTATAGAAATATCTTGGTACCAATATTAGTATATTTCGTAACTAAAATAAACCAATTATCATAATACCAGTAGTACCCATTATTAAAACTAAATAGGCATCATTGGCAGCAGTAATAATGTGAATTTTTTATGGTTTTTCTAGATTAAAAAGTACCTTTTCTCCATCAATTTAGTTTTTTAGTACAAAATTTATTTTTTATTTCAAATTATACCTTTCACCAAAATTAATTAAGCACCATTGGCATCAATAACAATGGGGCAATTTTTTACGGTTTGTATACATGAATAAGTACTTTTATTCTGTGACGTCATTCTCATACGCTGCGTAATGGGATACTTGCAAGTGATGTAGAGTTGGGTACCTCAATCCTGATTGATTGTTGAAACGTGGCATTTGTTTACATTTTCAACTGTTGTTTCCATTCTATTTCGAGTTATCCAAGACAGTCAAGTGTCAATTCTCTTAAGTGACACATTCTATTTTCTTTCACAAAGATTTCAATTCTTTCACAATATACATTTCTTACTCAATACAAAGACAGGCACAAAGCCTTGTAGAACATATACAAACTAATAATGCTTCGAAGTTTCCAGGTACACAGAACAAAATTATATCAAGGTTACAATAAAATGCAGAAACGAATAATAAATCTAAGTTAAGCAAGAAACGTAGAAGAGAAATAATTAACAAATTTGATCTGGATACGGTGTTGCACGTAATTAACTTCACATTAATTAACATTCTAACTTATGTGGAGAGACTTAGCTCGACTTTAACACGCCATTTTGTTTATAAACGATCAGCTGGCGCTGAAGTCATAGGTCACGTGTCTGGGTATTAGTGATAGTCTTCTTCCAGAGTTGCAAGTATCCAATTATTAACGTTGATACGAATTTCGCGAATTTCGCCACATAATTATGAAATTCGTTTACCGAAAAATAATTTCTTGTAAAATATAATAAATATTTATTATTTTTTTATAGTTTATTTGATAATATTCGAAAAAAAGTATGAATTGTAAAGTATACAATTTTTACATTAATTTAAAAAATGCAATTTTAAAAGACAAAATACAAAATTTGTGTGAAATTGGTCGCATAGCTGCTGAGATATCGAATTTTAAAAATATGTCATTTTTACAATATAAAAAATTAAGGTAAGCTAAATTTGTTTAATTTTGCTGCCCATGGAAATTTTCACAGCATAATTATCTGGTCTTAGATATTTTTCTAAGTGTTTCATTCATGGTGATAAAATCATTATAAATCAAATTTATTAAATTAAAACTTAAATTATAAAATAAAAATTTTTTACGACTTCAGATATTTGACAAAAACCTCCCGCCAAAACCCGTAATTAATTACAAGGAAAAGTTATTAATTAGCATACTTGTCCAAACGTGGACAGGTATGCTAATTAATAACCTGGCTTAATATGTTTAAACTATCCACATCTCTGTTAATTCTACCAGATTTTCTGGAAGATTTTATTTATTTTTTATTTAATAGCAAAACTTTAGCTTTTCAATTTCCTTTTTGGATTTATAAACTACTGTGAATGTTGACAATCACATAATAGTTGCTTTGTTAAATATCCGAAATATATTCTAGGTCTAGTTAAGTGCCACTGCCCTGTATGCATTTACCCGGTACTTCGAACACTGTTTCTCCCAATCTATTCTCAGCGGATATTAAAATATCGAATAAATATAATAATATCAAAGATTAAATTAATATCAAATTGGATATCACAAATGTTTCGGATATTCACCAAAGCGACTTTGTGACTGTTGACATTCACCGGTGAAAGTCGACATTCTCTTGATTTTGACCATTCACCGTAACACATATATATATATATATATATATATATATATATATATATATATATATATATATATAACCTTATCACAATTAACATCTTCCACCTGCCTGGGGGTGGCAATCACACTCCCTGCCAGAAACGAAATTTTTTGAAACAAAGAAAGTTTCATGATATTTGAATATCCATTTTTTACAGCGTAGCCTGTTATACGTAAATTCGAATTTATTATGAGTCACGTCGGACAAAACATGACATTAACACGTTCACGCCGGGAAAAGTGAAAATACTGGTAGAAGAATTATTTCAATATTAGATAATATTCAGGAGGAGTTCATCTATTCTCAACAATAACAATTCAGTGTAAGGAAATTTATCACGGCGAAGAAGAAATTCAATATAAAAATTGCATCCGTTAAAAACAATTGGTAGTTATGGGTTTTTATTATTCCCCGGAAAAAAACTAAAAAATGAAATTTATTGTTACCAGTTTTTACTCCGGTGCGCTGCCAAGATGAGACAATCTAGCGTGGCCCACCGGTGGGTCACCCCGGCGTGAACGTGTTAAGTCAAATAAATAACTCTGCCACAGGGATAAGTCTTTAGCAACAACTGCGGAAATTCCTAAGCAGTTGGTTATGTTGTCGAAATTCATAATTTAACTTGTTAACTGTAAATAAAGAATTTTTCAGTAACAAAATCTCTCAAGCTTTCTTTATTGAAGAGCTCATGCCATTAATTTTTTTAGATTATTTCAATTATTAAGTTGCAACAATTTAAAAGACTAAAGTCTATAAAGTTTTACAAATATCGATCTGGTACATATAAAAAGAAATAGAGGAGTAAAATCACTTCTTTGTGATTTTATGGTCTTCTAAGCCATTTTGGAAAAACAATACTATGCAATTGATTTATCCAATTTTTTTGAAATCTTTTTATTAAATCATTGCCTATCTTGAACTTCTGACTTATAATCCCAAGATAGGAAATCTTTTGATCTTTAAATAATATTTGGCGATAACTTATATTTTGAGATTTTATATGCTCTTTATGAGAATTTCTAGAGCAATTTTTATTTATTTTCCTTAAGAAGAGCTATAAAGAAAATCATGAAACTTAACCTTTAAACATTGAAATTAATACACACTTGTTAACTATGATCGTTTTAACCAAAGTTTTTTCGGAAATTTTTGAAGAGGTACTAAATTTTACGTTTCACCATTTTTTATGATTTGAAATGTTACATTTTGATTTACTTTACCACCTCTATATTTAAATAATTTTATTAAATACATAAAACACGAATTACTTTTACATATTAATATAATTTGTATTATACAGTCAAACCTTGATATCTCGAACTATCGAAAATCGCATGCTATTGATGGTAGAATAAAGAAAAATGCTCTTTATATACCTTATTTACTATTCCATATGTATTCTAAAAACACTTTCATTTAAAAAAAGATTCAATTGTTGTTTGCTTTAGAGATGTGTAAGAAAGTTTGTCTATAACACTTTCTAAGTGAACTATAGCATACCTGCCAACTTTTAATCGCTTCCATTATGATTTTTCCCAGTGGTATCAAAATGGAATTTAAATTTCAATTTTACGCAAAAGAATAAGTTGTATTTGAAAAAGCTTAAACTGACAACTACGATAGCAACGCATATATATATACATGCTTAATTTTTTTAAGAATAGTGGTGATTAAAATGCTTTAAATATTAAGTTTATAAAAAATATATATATATATATATTTACTACCACTTTAAATATAAAAATAAAATTTTACGCCAAATGCGTAAAAGTTGGCAGGTATGCTATAGCTTTAAATGTCTCCTCTGACATATTCGGCTGCCTCTCAATAAATCTCCTTACAGTATCCACTGCAGAAAGTTCTTGTTTGTTAGTAACATTGGGTGGTAAATCTTCCATTTCCTCATTCTCTTCTTCTGATAGTTCACAAGAAGCTTTCGTTTGAGCGATGATATCGTCATCCCACTGACCACACACTGTTACTGCATCATCTACGTTTACAAACTCATGAAATTCCATGTCATCAAGCTTCATGGGTCCGGTCAATCTGTTCCAATCATTTTCAGCAGAATTAACGATATTGATTGTTTGACTTTCGTTATCTTTAATGAATCCAGACTTCTTAAAGCCATTCATTATCGTAGAGGAAGACACATCATTCCATGCCTTGTCAGCCATTCTTAAAAAAAAAATTTTTTTTTTTAGAATATTTTTCTAATTTTTGAAAAAAAAATCTACCTTATTTATGGGGAAAAAATTCAAGTTATCGAGGGATTAGAAAAAAAAAAATTCGTGAAATCAAGTTTTTTTTTAGCATTGAGTGTATAGAAAATTTGAAGGGAATTTTTTTTTCTTCGAGATATGGAAAAATTCGTGAAATCGAGGTTCGACTGTATATATATTTACCTCTTGCTACTAATATCGTTATGCACAGCCAATATCATCATTACGAGGGTGAGCTTTTATGAATGAAAACCTTTGCAAAATATCTTTTGTTTCCACATTGGAAAGTTATTATGTGCTTTCAAGAAAATTAAACTATTTAAGCTTGTTTTGGATGCTATTTCACTACCTTTAAAAATGTTATGGAGATCATAAGACTTCCTAACTGAAAGCCTCCACACGATTTTATATGAGTAGTCCGATCAGACCACTGTGAAGAGAATCTTCTAACCGAACGAGTCATTTAATACAGAATATAGTTAAAATAAGAAAGTGGTAGCAAATATATGATTAAAATTTTATTTTATTTATGAATATTATTGGTTTGCCTTATTCACTTGTCAACCACACTACAGATTCAATTCTCAAATATATAAGATAAATTTCTCTCAATTACTTTTATAAAAGGTTTTGGGTTCATGCGCACAACTGGTTCACTTTTTAAACAGTCTGCGCGAACTACTTATAAAAGACCGTGTGGAGGCTTCTGATTGTTTCACTTTGTGGGGAAATTGTTTTAATGGTAGCCAAGTTTATGGTTTAATATTTGATATTTAGTTTAGTAAATTTGATTTAAGTAAAATAAGCCCACCTCTACATGTAAATGATTAACACTAGAAAGACTGAAACTTAATATATACCTATTTTGCCCTAAAGCAGTCAAAATAACTGGATTCTGAAAGAAGTAACTAATGTGTAAAAAAATTTGCTTAAAATTAATTTTTATTGTTTTTTATATTATTTACAGTTATATAACAAGTTATTAGTAAATATTAACAAAAAAAATTATATGTTGCACAAAAAGTCGCAAAATTCTAAGAAATTGTGACATTATATACATTATTGTTTTACTAATTAAAATTAAAAAGCAGTCAAAATGATTTCCTCGGGCAATCTAGTGCTAAATGCATACCCTCCAACTTATGAAGATTTTGAAAATAATTCTTTCTAGTGGTAGCGAACCAAAGTAGAAATTTTTAAAGCAAATGGATCTCTCATAAAACTTTTATCAGAACTTAAGAATCTAGCCATATGGCCTGCACTTTTATAAGTAATAGTGGACAAGTTACGCTAAAATTAATTTTTTTTAAATATTAAGACATTAATTTTGCTACCGTCTGAAAAGAAGATTTCTGAAACTACGGAAATTCCGTAGCAGTTGGAGGGTGTGTAAATGTCTACCAAATACACCTAGCTATTGTTAATCCATTACCTCATCGTCTGCTGACTCTACCATTTTCACATCAGATGGATTGGATAAAGACCACAACTCCCCCCCCCACCCCTAGTTGCTCAATTCTAAACTTAGACTAAGATTGTTAATTCGTGTTCAGGTAATTAATGTAATTTCTTAATTAACAAAGTTCTGTGCAATTTAGAATGCAAGAATGGGTCTGCCATGTAAAACGATCTGTGACGTGTGTTCTTGGCCGTAGATGGCGCCACTGAAAAACAAGAAATGCACTCTCTCTCTCTTAAATCCTCTTGGTCTCCCAAGCAGGCTTGCTCACATGTCAAGTAGGCTAAGAAACAATAACAACAAGGGTGGACGTAATTATCCTTATTCTACAAATTTAACTAATAAAATGAAACAAGCTAATAAAATAAACTAATAAAATAAACAAACTAATAAAATAAAACAAACTAATAAAATAAAACAAACTAATAAATATCTATTATAAAAGATTAAAATGAGCAACTTTTCCTGGAATATTTCTTTCAGTTTACTATTGCATGGGAATTCAAAGACAATGGATCTTGTCTTGTTCCTCACAACCAATCCGAAGGTTCACGTCGATTCATCTGATATGGTAACGGTAGAG
Source organism: Parasteatoda tepidariorum (assembly GCF_982258835.1). Taxonomy (NCBI): domain Eukaryota; kingdom Metazoa; phylum Arthropoda; class Arachnida; order Araneae; family Theridiidae; genus Parasteatoda; species Parasteatoda tepidariorum. The sequence continues at coordinate 38,078,826 of NC_141759.1, forward strand.
AGTGATAAAAACGTAGCTTAGAATAATCGAATAGAAGAGGGCAAACACAAAACGTAAATTTAAAAGAATAAAATGTTATGTGCAGAACATATGTATTCTAGGAATATTTCCGCTTTTAATATATATAATTCTATAATCTTGCGGGAAAGAATTATTCAGGCTTTATAACGGACAAAAACATTAAATATTTTAAAAAATAATTAAACTTCTTTAAAAATTGCCAATTTGGCGACATTTCTTTCCCTAGATTAAAATTATCAAAATCTATGCCTTATTCCCTTTTCTTAAAAAATTTTCCAGATATTGCAACATTAAAGTAAGTTTTTAAATATGAAAAAGTTAGACCTCAAACGCTTTTCATTTCCACAAAACAGTGGATTTTCTCCATATTGACGCTTTGCGCCATTCTCAGAATAAGCATTGATACAATACTTCCTAGAAAAGAGAAGGCCTTAGCACGGGTTACCATAAACAAGAAATTTGATCCTTTAGTAGTCCAAACGTAATGACATCTTTCGTATTTTCCACCACTGCGCAACTTAGTTGCCCAAACGTATTAACATCTTTCTTCTTTTTCATCGACTGCGCAGTTTATGTTCGTCACGTCGAACTACTAAATTGATTCGTGCTGAGGCCTTCGTTCTTCTAGGATGTGTTGATAGATAGCGCTAGCTTTAGATAGGCTTTACTTGTCCTAACAGTCATTAGTAAATGTTTCAAGTCCATAGCAGTTATGAAATCAACCTATTATTCTCAAAAGAGCATCATTTCATTAGACTACAGAGCCTTCGAAAAACGGCTTTAAATGCTTTATTTAAAATTCCTCTTGGAAACAGTATATTGTTTTAAATAGTTGGTATATTTTTGTTATAGTCACCAAATCATTTTATTTATATATTTTTGCAGGTATGGTTCCAAAATCGACGTGCAAAATACCGGAAGCAGGAAAAGCAGCTACAGAAGGCACTAGCAGCGCCCTCTGTTCTTCCAACCTGCAATGGAGCAATGATGCGTAACATATATCCTACCGCCACTGTGGCTTCTAGGGGCTATCAATATCCGCCGCCAAATGCCATCAATAGCATGGGAGGTCGATATCAACCTATGGCCTCCAGTTATCCACCGATGGCGGCGCAGCCATTCTCTATGGGCCACGCTAACCCTAACATGGCGGCTGCCATGAGGCAAGACGCTGACGAAGACTGGTATAATAAGAGCTTCCCCGCACTAAGAATGAATACAACGCCTCATCCTAACCTCTCGGCAGCACCTATGCTACAATATCAAACGTAATAAATAGTGCAATGACATTCTTTGAAATTTTTGTACAAGTTCTAAATAGCGCCGTGGACACCAAAAGAAAGCATTCTGAAGTTTGGTGCTCTAAGTGAGGAAAAGCATATTACTGAAACGCACGCTGAGGAAATAAACCGGTGGATCAGCTCGTGGCATTTACTGAAATGTTACTAAGGTTTCAGTTAGATTAAGAAAATTAATTATAAATTTTATACAGAATCGGCTAATACAGGAGGAATTTAAAGTTACACACATCATAGTTTAACGGTCTATAAAAGTGTTTAGGGATTTTGGAAGCCAAATTTTGGAACTCAAGCTTAAGGTTTTACAGTGAATGTTCAAATTCCATTTTTCTGGTTCAAATTCAAAACGCTCCCACTCAATTTTTCTCACATCTAATATCATCGTTAATTTACTATTGGTCGACTATTGCAGAAATTTTGTTTGAACTTCTCTCAATCTTTCAATGATCAAGACCAATGGCCTACCTCCTTTATTCTAGTCTACTAAAGCTCTAGTTTTTCCTGAAATAGTAAATAAATCGCATCACCGGGTAGTAATAAGGTTTAGGACGGATGTGTTTTTGCGCAACTCTTCAATGAGGTGAGTGCATGACTTTCGAGCAAAATAACAACCCAACATGTTCCTGGTAAAACAACATGTCGCTGCCTTGAGCAACAAAATTTTCATTAATAGTCTGAATACAAACTATCGATTTTAATTGAAATTCATTCAAAACAATATTGCATTGCCGCTTACCAATGGTAAATCAAATTTCCATGCAGTTTCGCTGATTTATAGACCCTTACACTCAGAAGTGCGCAACTTTAAACTGTATGCGACATATTTTTTTGGCAATTAGTGTAATAATGCAATTTTAAATGGCAATACAATTTATAGAGTGAATAGCTTCAGAGACTTTTTAATTGCTGAATCCTTATAATTGCACAAAATTCACTTAATGATTTCAATGCCAAATAGTTTACATTTGATTAGTTTTATATTTTTAATCGATTTTTCACAAGCTATTTACAATTTATCAAATGTCTCATTTAGATAAATCTTCAATTAATCCATTTGTAAAAATTAAATCTTATTTAATTCAATATTGATTTTATTTAACTCGCTCAACGTAGCTCTAAAATTTCAAATTATTCTTTAATAAAATAATTTGTCACACAGACGTGCAAAACTTGTCAAAAGAGATTTACCGCTTTTATAGCTCTTTGAAGGTCTAAATATCTAATCAGTGTTGTTCATTTTAACACAAAAATAGAAAGATTTCGACAAAACAGCGTGCGTGTTGAAAGCTACTGAAGAAGAAAAGATCGCAAAGCAAAACTCCTTTTGTATAAATACCAAGAACTATGTAAAGATGGAATTCTATTCTTCAACATTGTGCCGCGAACTACGTTCAAAGAAACTTAGTAAATATGTAAATTTCACTCGCGATTTAAAGTTGTTTATACTCTTTCACATTTGATACCATAAAGAAATAGACAAAATGATCAGACGTATCAGTACTTATACAAAGCAAGAGGTTCGTCAGCCATTCTTGGGGAAGATTTTTACTGTACATTAATTACAGTTCCACTCATCAAAAGAGCGTCTAACAGTACATATATCTATTTATATCTGTATGTTATGTATATGTAAATATAGTATACATTCTTGTATTTACGCGTATGCTGGTCATTGTATACACATATGTTATATATATGGACAATTTCCTCAATTTCTAAATAGTTTTATACCCTTCGTTTAATCACTGTAACATATTCAGAAAATACATCTTTTTCTCACTTTATAAAAAAATCATTTTTATAAATATTTTAACCCCATCAATTTTAAACTGGACATTTTTCAAATAAGCATCGCACGACAATACGTACTACATTTTAGGTACACCTAAATAGGTATGTAGGTTTCATTTGTCATTATCTATGACTTTCTAAGCAATAGTCAAAAATCGAAACTTTTTTTTTCTATTTTAAATTGCCATTATAATACATCATAAGATCCATAACTTTCATTTGTTACATTAATATACCCAATACTAAATATCAGGTAAGTGAGCATTCTTAGTGAGGAGATACCAAGTTGCTCCACGTTATGGGCAATTTTTATTAGTGGTAGCAAAATTTAGGCCTACGTGTATTTTTCTCGGACTGGTAAATTTGATTTAAAGTTATTTTGTCCACCACTACGTATAAATAATTTAAAAGTTTATATCAAACATGCGCCAATCAAATTTATAAAGCATCTTGCTGTAAATCTTTCAAAATGAGAGCTAAATTTTAAAAAAATCGAAGTTTACATTTTTAAATTTTCTTCCACTTTGGAAAATATTTTGTTGGGAGTGGTAGATAGCAGTGGAAGTGGTTTGTTTAGTGTTTTATTTTTTTATCCATTTAAACTTATATTACACACCACTATATATATATATTTAGTTCTTAAATGACACCACTGTATATCAACTTTCAATTGAAATTTGACTGTAAATTTTTGACAATAAGGTAAAACTTTTTCACAATTTATTTTCAATTAGAATTCTAAAAAACACAGTTTTCATGGTGGAAAAGTAAATTCTTAATTTGATTTATAATTATCGATTTATATTCATAATTTTTAATAATAGGAGTTATTGTGCTATGAAGGAATAAGCGTAAAGCTTATTTTAACAGCTGCAGCTTTGATTTGTCCTTTTTTAATTGACCAATAATTTAGTTTAAAAGAACAAATATTTTCACGGGGCCAGAGTGGACTTATCTTAACAAAGTATTTTACTTATTGTTATGTATACTTGGAGGAAATTTTCTTATTAAGATGCCAGCTTGATAAATCAGACTTACAAATGTATTTTCTTTACTAAATAACATATAGCGGTGGTTACAAATTTATTAAATGATGGAATTATGCTTTATTTTCTGTAACACTATTAACCCTTTGATGCAAAATTTTCATTAAACGAATTTATAATATTTTTTATTACTTTTCATTATTAGTTTGTATTAATTTAGATCAAGATAAGTGAAAACTATATTATATTTGGCATTTTAATAGTTTATGGTTGCGAAATACAGCAGTAAACCCTGGTGTCTTTTTTCTGCGTTAAAGGTAAAATCTTCCAAACACTTATAATAAAACAATCATCTTTCAAATTTGCAGTTATTGAAGTCTAAGAGAAGCAGTTATTGATCTATGACATTACTTCAATTTACAAAATCAATTTCTGAATGCGAAAAAATGAATTTTTTTTTAACTACTTTTTGGATTTTATATTTTAGTACAATTATAATTCCGATGATCTAACAGATTTTTTTCGAAACTATTAGTTTGTTTTTAACAATTTAAAAATACCAAAATATATTTTTCTTTGTATGTAAAGCGTCAGAAAAAGTATATGCTAAAAAGGACAGTGCTGTCCCTTTTAGCATATAGCATAAACATATAGCATAGCTTTTAGCATAAACTGCGTCAAAGTGTTAAAGTTTTCTAAAAACTGTAGGAACCCTGATAAAATATTTGCATATTTACTGAGGCAGAAATTATGGATTCCTACAATATTTAAAGTGCTAATGCAATTTCAATTAAGGCTAGCAAAATTTGTTTAATTTTGCCATTACGTGAAACTTTACCGAACTATTAACAGTTATTGTTTATTTGTTAATTATTTATTTATCACTGTGGCCAAATTATTGCAAATCAACTTCATTATACGTGAAAAATTAAGAAGCAAAGAGTGAAATTTGCTATTACTTTAAATATTCATGAAAAATCTCTCACTAAATTGGGAAGAGTTTAAAGTTTTATATTAATTAGGCTTTAACGTTAATTAATATAAAGTAATTATCAAAATTAGTTATGTTTTAATTTTAATTATTTTTTAATGATTAACAATAAATTAAATAGGTTTTTAGATGTGTCCCCGTGAAGTGGGGCCTAGTATGGACAAAAGCAACTTCGAAAAGAAATTATTTTCAAAAAAATAAACATTATATTTGGCATCCAAAATGAAAATAATCGTCCAATATTCAATAAAATTTTTTAGATATGTTCGAACAAATGATTAGTAATTTTTTCCGGCCAAATCGTAAAAACTGTAGCCACCTCTTCCCAAAATTATTTGAGAAAAAATACAAGTATTTGATCAATCCAAATTGTCATCCTTTGTAGCATAACACCCACATTTTAAAGCAAATCAATTCTGTCAAAACAAACTGCAATGACTTGACAAACGTTGAATGTTTGAAATACAAATATTTTTCCTCTGGTCGCTTTAATTAAAAATTGCTTATATTGTATTGCTAATTGATAAAATACTATCCATACAACAATACAAAATATTTTTGTAAAAAAAATTTTTTTTTACTTTGTCTGATATTAAATCCACCTAAATCTAAAAAGAAATTAATTGAACCCAAGGGAGGAACTTAGTGCTGAGATTTCATTTGTGTTGAAAAAATTAGGTTCTATGAATTGCTAGCATACTACTAAATTAGCGCAAATCAGTATGTTTCTTATTTTTATTTAATGTTAAAGATGACGACAAATTTTTTTAAATTATGTCATTTTCTATTTAATCTTTGTGAAACATATCTCTTTAAGACCGGTTTCTCTCTTTAAAAAGCTCAAAATGTAAAAAGTGATGAAAGTTATTTCGTTTCGAGGATTAATCTAAAAAATAAAAGATGCTTACTAGAATACATTAATAATTTTAAAATCTATGTTTATGTTTGTAACAAGACATCTAGAATAATTTAAAAACTAGAATGGTAGCTGAGAGAAAAAAGTTTTTACATGCAGTTTAAACATAGTTTAAAACACATTTTTTACCACTCTTCACCCATTGGGTTGATAAGTAAGGGATTAAATAAAATGTAATAAATAAAAATAGTATTATCCAAATGCTACGAATTTCCGTATTAATTGAAAAAGATTTCTCCCAGTTGCCAGTTAAAGATTTCCTTGATGTGTCGTCTTATACTGATCAATTAGGAAAGTGCTTTTAAAATAAAAAGTGCTAACGAGAAAAAGAAAAGTAAAGAAAATTATTTTGATTTTTGTTCCATTGCAACCAAATTATTTTTAAAAAAGGCAATTAAAGTATTTAGAAAATAATTGTTGATGCGTCACATTTTGTATAGCTACCCCAATGTTGCTATATTCAAAATGTTTTACCTCAGTGTATACAACTGAAAGCCTCCACACGGTTTTTTCTAGGTAGTCCGATTAGATCACTATGAAGTTAACCAATTAGTGAAAGAATCATTTAATAAGAAATATATTAAAAATTAGAAAATGGTAGCAAGTATATGTCCAAAAATTTTTTTAATTTAGGAATATAATTGGTTTGTTTTATTTACTTGTCAACCACTACAGATTCAATTCTCAAATATATATGATAAATTTCACTCAAGTACTTTTAAAATAAAATTTGGGTTTATGCGCACAAGTTGTTCGCTTTTTAAATAATCTGCGCATCCTACTTATAAGAAACCGTGTGGAGGCTTTCTGATGTAGAGGGTGATGATATGGGTCGCTGCGTGGCCCAGGTGCCCAGTTTTTCTAAATAAAGCAAGCAAGTAGTTGCATCATCCTAATAAAATATGAAACTAAGTTATTACTACTTTTTATTTTAAACTTTATTCTATACTCGTTTAACAGATCAGCTCCACCTTACAGGGTGTCACCTTTATTCTAAATTCGATGATTATCCAGGATTTTCGAACTAACTATAATTTCAATTACTCTCAACTAATTTCTCCAACAAATCTGATATTGAGGAATAGGAATTAGTTTCTAAAAATAAATGGAAAATTAACAGATCCACTAAAAGAAGTTTTTGTTTGGGACGGTAGCCATTCCGGTTTAATCCATTAGATTTAATTAATTTTAACCACCACTATATATTATTAATTTAAACATTGTTTTGTTTAAATGATGACGATTATTACTATATCCTTGACTATTGTTTTGTGCACTACATAGTGGTTTAGTTCACTATCACTTAATAATTACGTAAATTCTAGTAAATATTGGACAATGTCTTTATAGCCTTTATTCTTGCCAAAAAATACGATCTAAAAAAAAACAATTTTGAAAAAAAATAAGAAATATCAGACAAGAAATATGATCTAAAGATCTATCTGATTAAAATATATAAAATTACAAATGAATAACCGCTGGTATTATAATTTTATAAATAAATGCTGATAGTTAATAATGATTGTGTGATTGTTCATGCAAAAATCCAATGACTTTCCCCAAATTAAGAAAGCACAATAGAGACTGTAAAATGAAAAACTATTTTTATTTTCTAATTTATTGTGAAAAAAAAATTGTTTATACTTTAACCCATGTATTTTAAAATGTGTCTAGTCAATAAAAATGTAATATATTTCCTTCATTTCTTGCTGTTTTATTCATTTTTCATAGTTTTTTAAATTTATTATTAGTAAATTTAATTAAACTGTGTAATGGACACTTTCAAAAATCTTAAAATGCCCAGAATCTTCTATAATCACTACTCTAAATGTATAATTTTAAAATCCTTCTCAAAAAACGGTAATATACCTAATTTCCCGAGAACTCCTTCCGACTAAAAGTCTGAGGTTGTCTGTGCTGCTATGGAAACAGGAGTAAAGTAACTTCTAATGAGGGAGAAGTGAAGAAGCAGCACTCTCCTAAACTAAACCAAAACGAAAGGGTTATTCTCAAACCATATTCGTAGTGACTTTAATCTAAGTAACACTGTAGCGTGAACATAGTAACAGAGATAAACCACTCCCTAAACTTTTGTCGTGTGAGGATACCCGGTGAAAATTGAATCTTTAACCCAGCGGATGTCAGGCATCTGACTGATATTTATGCAGCAATATAAAAAAATCATGTAATTTTTGATCGAACAAATATATTTCAAGATATACTTTCTACAGTGTGCTCCAGAATGCCATATCTGGCAAAGAATTATGAGAGATACTTATATGCACACCAACTCTTATTTTTTTCCATATATATAACACAACTGGAAGGACATATCTACTCAATCTAAATCGCGAAAAAGAGAACCGACGTTCCACAGAAAAGTTAAATACCTTTATTAGTACCTATTACCAAAATTAAGCACCATTGGCGTTAACAATATAGCGATTTTTTACGTTTCCCCGAAACGAATAACTATTTTTTCTCCATTGCTTCAAAGTAAGTAATTTGTATTCATTTTAAATTCAGTTCAGTTGATTTCAAAGTGTAACTACAAACAAATTAATACGTGATTGCATAAAACTAGGAAAACTTATATGGTGACGTAGTCCTCGTGTGATACCATGATCATTAAGCTTGTGGCGAATAAAATCATCGCCAAGCCGACGTAAAAAAATAATGCAACCCTAGAATAGAACAGCAAAACGTCTTTTGCAGTGTGGCGGCGTGCACGTAAAGAAAAAGGGAATAAAGTTTTATTTTCATCCAAGAATGTGATGTTTTTTTTTTTTTTAAAGCAAAATGCTCATTTGATAAAATCTTTGTACGATCTAATATGGATAATCAAATAATTATTCCATAATGGTGACCTGCGGGCGTGTTATGAGCTCGCCAACATCGATGGATGGCCCACATTAAATAGTTGATTTGCTTAAAATATAACACCCCTCCCCCCCCCCCCAAATAAAAGAAGGGGAAAAAACGAAGTCACCCGATCAAAAAACAGAATTGAAGAAAAAAATAATGATCAAAATGATATAAATAAAAAAATAATAACAATTAAATAAATTCTTTAAAAAATAGCATAAATCAACTAGTCGTATTCATTCATCGAATTCTATCACTGATAAAATTCTGGAAGAGACGTAATGTGGTGTAACTACCACTATAAATATTAAAAACCAATTGACTAGTATATAAAGCATGTCCTCATTAATCATAGCACTTTATAATTGATGTAGGTTGCCTTAGTCGATAACTCTATTCCAAGAGAGTATTTAACTTAACGAGATGTTAATATTAATATCTTAGTTCTATTAATAGTACAGATTATAATAATGCGATTCTTAGAACTCTGAAATTTACCAGACATTGCTTGTTTTTGCTTTGCAGACTTTCTATAATTATCAGAATTTCCTCTTAATTAGTAAATCAATATGATCTTTAATCTTTGGGAAACATAAACAAAGCTATTATAGCCGTCGAAGATTGGTGAGCGGAATGGAAAATTTCTGTCAATGCAAACATCAAACTCAAAAATTAAGTAGAGATAATGATAACCACATTGTATATTGAGAGAAAACACCCCAAGAGTGTCAAAACAAATTATTTTGTTGCCACAATAAGCAGTCAAGTCACATGGAGTGATCACATAAGTAATGTTCGATTAAAAGCCTGCATCCTATATCTTATTTTAAAGAGCCAGTCACATCTCAAAGCGACTGTCTAAAAACAACCGGACTGTTTATCACTTGTGCATCGCTAGTACTTAGTTTCATCAGTTCACAAAAAATATATTCATTTTATAACAATTTATTATCAAATTTCATACCTATTTATTACATAACTAGGAGGGAAAAGCCAAATTAAATCTGGTGGTAGATTTTTATTTTTGATGCCTTCATTTAATACAGTGTCAGTAAAGTTAGGGTGCACTTTTGATCGGTCACAGGACTAAAGTGCATCAGGACTTAACAATGAATGTTTTCATTTAGTAGTAGTGCATGGGGGCTGCCGCCAAAAGAATATTTCTTTCTATTTGTTACCAATATTCATATAATTAACGTATTGTGGTAGATAAAACCGAACTGTTTCAAATATACTTTTTTCCTAATAATAAAACACTTCAGTTTCATTTTTTTCTTTTCTATAAACAGTACTTTTGTTGGATGCTATGCACCCAGTGAACGCTGTTTTTCGAAGCTCTGTCGCTGAAGAAAAGCCATAGTTTAATTTCCTTACACTTAAAGCAATGCGCTAATTTTAAACTATATAATATTGCCGAGAAAAACTGTCTGGGCTTTAGAACAGAAAATAACTTTAAAATCTTAAAAACTATTAAACTTTTTAAAAATTCGCCATTTTGGCGACATTTTTCTACTTAGATGAAAATTATCAAAATCACTGCCTTATTCTCAGTTTTTGTAAATTTTTACAGCGGAGTAAGTTTTTAAATATAAAAAATTAGACCACAAACGCTTTTCATTTTTACAAAACTGTGGCCTTTTCTCCTTATTGACGTTTTTTCCAAAAATTAAGACATTCGAATGCACCATATATTTTAATAATATAAAAAAATCCATAAGATATGAAATTACTTGAATGCGATTTTCGGAAACTAAAAGTGGTAGATAATACATAATGCTCTATTTGATGCAGAAAAATTAATAGGAACAAAGCTTTTTTTTAAAAAAAAAAAAATATTTAAAATGGACGTTTTTTTAGGTAGAAGAATAATAATAACACTGAACACCCCCCTCTTTCTTTTGAAAGCCTCTTGTCCTACCTTTTTCGTCTCAGAATGGACAAAAATGAAACTATTGTTTTTTTAAACCTACATAAAAAAATCCAGTTTTTTAAATTTATCCTGTAACATTAATTTATCGAAAATCAAATTAGATACATTTTTGTCAAACAACTTTTATTCTATAGTTTCACAGTTTAACACATAAGACAGAAGACATACAAAATCATCTCAAGTTAGGAAGAAAAAACAGTATTTTGTGCCAAGGATCAAACAAAACAAGTGAAAAGCATTAGAAGTATCAAAAACAGAATCAATCTGTATAACATTGCATCATTGACATACAAAATGCTTTTACCTCAATATTTAAAAAAAAAAATCATTTATTTTTAATTCCCTTGACTAGTTTACATCAATAATGAAACAAATATCACTAAGCCTTTTGATAATTAATAACAAAATATTATAAAGAAAGAAACATACTTTTTTCGGATTCTTGTTATAACAATATTTTGTTTTTCACTATTTTAAAACATAAATAAAATTAAGAATTATAAAAATCAAACGTCATGTTGATTCTTGTGAGAACTTAAAAAATTTTTCAATACAAAAAAATTAAAAAAGAAATTAATAAAAGTATATTTTATTTATTTACAATTAAAAAAAACTTAACACAACTTGCATTAAATCTTTAACACTAGAAAAATCATTTTTAAGATCATTAAAAAAATGTACTAGTTGACTTTGTTTTTGAGAGTTCTACACTTTTTGTAGAAGTTACGAATTATGAGAAAATTGGAGGTTTTTGTAAGTGCCAAAATTAAAAAATCTACCTAGATTAAGAAAAACAGACTTCAAAAAGACTACTATAGGAAATTTATTTTTTTTTATTTTTTGAGGGGGTAGAGAACAAATAAAAATGACAAATAGAACATAAAACTATGTTTTGACGATTACAATAAGAATTACTTTATTTTGAAATTGTGTTACTTGCTTTTTGAATTGTTTCAAACATACCATTCCATTTTATTATCATACTATCAGTTCCAAAACTACATAATTTTATTTGTCTTGATTTACTTTTTACTTATTTAATTAATTTGCTGTCAAATAAACTACTAACTGTTAGTTGGGTCAAGCTAAATTATTTGCTATTCTAGTGTTGAAGTAATGCAAGTTGAGCAATATCATCAGGAAATAACCAAAGAAAAAAAAGGAAAACAAAAAAATATTTCAGGTTATTAGCTTATTATATAACTTAAATTTCTCTAACAAAAATGTGATATTTAATTGATAGGTAAGGAAAAAAATATTCTGCATAAAAAAAAATGAAAAGGTCCAATAAAAAGGTTAATTCTCATATCAAATGTGTTTTCACAGAAAAATAGATTTGACCTTTTTATGACAGAAGGCTAAAATTTAAATTCAGCAGACAAGAATAAACCAACATGCTAACTTTCTTAATAATTAAAAACATACCAGGTGTCCAAAAAAGAATGATCAAAAAATCAACTAAGCAGTATGGTTTTTCGTTTTTCTGCTTCGAAAACAAAAGCATTAATTTTTTTCCAAGTTTCAAAATTAGTAACAAAGTTCAACTTAACTGGAAAAATTCATAAAACAATGTTTTCAAAATAATTGTTTGCAGCAATAAGATGAATACCCCCTTTCTAACACTTGCAGTTCTTGTGAAATAGTATTTCCCTTGGTTGAGAACTGCAACAAATTTTTAAAACAAATGGAATTTTGATAAAACTTTTTTCAGACTTTAGAACACATTTTCTAGTCTTTCTGACCTTTTTCATACATCTGTTTCAGTTATTTATATGTAGTTACGGAGTCAATTTTTTCTATTGTAATATATTAAGATATTAATGCAATGATTTTTGATACCAGTAGAAAAAAAATAAATTGTGAAATTACGTAAATTACAAAAATAACAGACGCCTCTGCAAATATTTTTACTGAAATAATCTGATATGCAACAGAAAACATTGCTTTATAGTTAATTAGTTTTTTCTAAACAGTGGTGCCATCAATTGATGAACTTTGTAACTAATTTTAAAACTTGGTGAGCATAAAATTTCCAGTTTCTTAGGTAGAACACAGCAAATTATAATTAAAATCATCTGTCATATTCAGAACACCTGATTAAGTGATAACACTAGTAGTACTATGATCTACAATATTGAATATTTAACACTGGCTTACAAAATATAGGGGAATTTTCTTACACTGTAAAAATTTCTCAATGGAAAACATCCATACAAAAAAGAGTATACCTACAACTAACAATCACATTAACAGGATATACAATATTTCATAAACATTTAGGATGCATGTCAAGTCATGTTACAAAATTTGAAATTGGCAAGCTTGACTCTCTCACAAGCCAAAAATTTTGGCATTGAAAATATTGAATTTTACAAAAGCTTTAAAAAGAAACTTATATCATTTTGTTTCAGTGAAAATAATATTTTTCATTTCAATCTAGAAAAAAAACAACCAACATCTCATTTAAAGCTCATCGTTGGTTTACTATAACTAATTTTAAATTTGAGTTTAAAATTTTACCTATTGTAAAATATTTATTTGTATGACAATATAAAATATAAACATTGATTATGTTTTAGTGTACTTTTTTCCATTAAAATTTTCAATAAATATTATTTACACAGTAAATTGAAAAATAAATTGTGTCTATGAAATGAAATATCTGTAGTTTTCAATTCAAGAGGAAATTACACATTGATGGAAAAAAAAAAAAGAATTGATAAATATATTTAAAGACGAAACTTTAAGTAGCGTGCATTTACTCCTGCCAAATCTTCAATAATAAAAAACATTTCATCAGAATATACGGTTCTCAACTTATAGAAATTGAATAAATATTAACAATTAATTCATAAAAAAAAGGAGACTGACTGTTTAGAGTAAAACTTCTAAGCAAATAAATATCATTTTTTTTCCTTAAAAATTACATTGTTTTAAATTATACGGGGATATTTTTCTGATACTCTTTTTAATTAGAAAAAAAATTCATAAAATATTCTGCAATTTAGTAGTAGAGACAGTCAATGAATTCAACATTATTTCAATAAATTTAAAAGCAGTTAAAAAATGTTTGAGTCAAAAACAAGACTTAGAGTCAACTTAGGAAACATTTGAAAATCAATATTTTCTTTTTTTAATGTTGGATAATTGGCAGGGGTTTAGATGCACTGCACCAATCCTTAAAGTATTACAAGCATTATCACATTAAACTATTATGCTTCTAACATTAAGAGATTTGAATTGCTAAAATATAAAAAATAAATAACTTTAAAAAAAATCTAATATATGTGATACAGATAATTATACGACTTGACCTATTAAAAAAAAAACATTCTTCACATATTACATACAGAGTCAAACCTCGATAACATGGACTATCCGATATTTGGCAAATTTGAAACACCTACGCACGTCATTCTGAAAATATGAAAAAAATGAAAAATACATATCTCAGTTGCAATATTTGGTGATACGGAAGTAACAAAAATATTTCTTAAAAAAAGTTTTTTTCTTTCGTTGAGATATCTAGGTTTGACTGTATGCACAAAAGTCAATGTAAAACCAATAGTTATGAGCAAATAGATAAGTTTAGATTTAAATAAAAGATTAAATATCTTTTTCTAAAAAAAATATATTTATAAAAATTTAGATTTCACTTATGATTAAATTTTGGCACTGATTGTGAGGTTTCCTAATTAGTAAAATGTGAAATTTCTATATTTTTTATTTAAAATTTGTAAAAATGACTATCTTTTCACATTATAACAATTATTCCTAAAGAATATAAAGTTGTGAAGTGTTTATATAATATAGTGCAAAAGCTTACATCTCAAAACAAAATGTTTATACAAATTAACAATCTGCAAAAGCTGATAGTAGTTCACTTATTAAATAAAAATTATATGTACAACTATATCATAGATAATACAATCGAATTCTAATTATTTAAATTACTTTGAGATAGGAAGGGGAAAAAATTCAGAGTAGCTATCAGATTTCAAAACAAGATTTAAGTGACAAAAATCTAACAGTTAAAACAAACAAGGGAAAACAGTATAAAATGAGAAAAAAAAATTATTCATATTCTATTAATAAATATGAAGTAATTCTGATATGAATAATGAAATAATAATCTTTTTAAAAAGTACCTTTTTTAACAGATACTCCAGAGATGCCAACTGCTCCGGACAGGCCCAAATAATTTAAAAGACGGGTAAATAAATACAAACTAAAATTTGCAAATATTTGACTAATTTTGTTTCATCTGTAAAAGATTTTGCATGACTTACCGATAACAAAGTGGCGAATTATATAAGCCTTCGAATTCTTTAGAAATAGTGGTGGATAAAAACCTAATAAATTGAATTTAGTAAACCAAGAATCACAATAAATAAACTACCACTCAAAAATATTAACTCACTGTCCGGAGCAAGTTGGCATCTCTGATATTCAACTATCGGAGTATTTGTGTAGATAGTTCTACTGAAAGAGCAAAATTTCAATAAAAAACGAATGATCTTGAATCACAAAAAGGAGTTATTTTTTCCATGCATGTACATAGTTGTAAAGAAGACAAATATAATACATAAGAAAATTAACTGATACACAACAACTGTGCAAACTAAATAAGTAGAAACAGTTGAACCCAGTTATAATGAACTGTCAATGGACCCACCAATAAGTCCACTTAATACACTTAAGGAAAAAAGCATTTTCATAAGGAAAATTAATATAATTCAATAAAGTTCCTTCCTAGTGACATAACGTGGAAAAAAATATACACATGAAAAACTTAAAAAAGTTTTCAAATTGCACGATATTTCTTAAATAATTTATACAATACAATTTTAAAATTTATAGTTCAGTGGAAAAAGTTTTTAAATAGATTTTCACAGCAAAAATATAAAATTACATTAAAGCAGAGAGCATGAAATATAGAAATATTTGCATCATGAAAAGAAATATCATTAAAAAAAAGTGAAATATAACAGGAGCTTACACTCCAGGAGAACAAAGCAATAATCTAATACTCATCTAAAATTATCAATATTTTTTTTTTAGAAAAAAATTCTTTCAAACATATTTTAGAATAATATAATGTTATATTCATAAAATCAATCCATAAAGGAAATTTGTACTTGTTGTTCAAAAAATATTCCACAAGCATTTATAAATAGATTACTTTGTTTAGAAAAAAGATAAAATTTTACTACAAATATTTTTTTATAAAATATATTAACTGTGCCAATAGTTCTGATATCCACATTTTTTAAATCCAGAAATTCATCACGCTACTTTCTAAAATTTACAAACATTACTGGAAAAAAATAACAAATTTCTTGTAAAATTTTACTTTAAAAATCACACATGAAAAACTTGATTATGAAACAATGACCCTCTTTAAAATTTTGTTTTTAATTGGTAAAAATGGAGAAAATACAATTTGCTAAGTTGGGAGGTATTCATAGAATTCAAAAATTTTATTTCTAAGTATATAAAATACAAAAATTACAAATAGCTACCTTTATTTGATTGGAAGTAGAACACTGATAAATTAATCAAATATTTTAACACAATATACAATACAATGTTTACTCATAATAACATCTCTACTGAGAATCTGAACTAAGTCATTTAAAACTCTTACAATTTAAAATAAAAGCCAAATAACCTAAAAAAAATTTTGCAAGGCCTAAAGCATTTTATGCAAAGCCTAAAACTAAAACCAAATACATTCTATGGAGCAGGAGTGCACAACCTTTGGCTCTAGGGTTAGTCTATGACCAAGTTGCTCCCTGCCTTTTACCCGAAGATTATAAAAAACTGCTTAGCTAACAGGAGAAAATATGTAGATGTACTAATACAATATGACAAAAGACTAAAATGTCTCAAAATGTTTGTTTTTTCTCTCAGAGACAATATTTTGAACTAGTTTCAGTACCATTATTGTACGGCATTGTTACTATGTCAGCAAAATATTTTAAACAAAAACATGTTCAGAGCAAATTTAGTTCAAGAACTTATTTAATTTAAAATTAAAATCTGAAAGTAATTGATGAGCTGTAAAAAACAATAAAATTATTTTTTCCAGTCAAAAACATGGCATTTATTAAGAAAAAAAAAAAACAATATGCATTAAATTTTAACTTTTTTAATCAAATAAATTTTACATTTACTATTTCTTTTCATTTATAAGATAAATTGATGATGATTTTATTACACTTAGAAACTTTTACTATTTGATATAAAAAGTTCATTGCAGCCTCTGAAAGCCTTTAATTGGAGGGGGGGCTTATCCAAAAATGATGTGCACCCTTACTATAGAACTATTAGCATTTTACTCGGTACCAAACAAGAAAAAGTAATAGATATTGAAAGAAAAGAAAACAAAAATGACAAAAATAGTTAAATTTTACAGGTTTCTTAGGTGCCAAAATATTTTTAAGTTTCGAGATCAAAACAGGATTCAAATGAAAGTAAACAGTTTTGAGCTTTGAATACTTAATTCACATACAATAGTTCTAAACTACAAAATTAAATCATTCCAACTTTGTTTCACATTCTACTAAAAAACATAAATTTATTTCCTAATGCTAATTCAAATCAATGTACACGCTATGAAGCAATAAAATTCCAAAAAGATAAATATTCATTGACTTAAAATGGTACCGTAATATTTAGTAATATTAAACATTAATTAAGCATAGCCAATTAATTAATAAACTAATACTATATTTCCTTAAACTAATAAAAAGTTCAAAACACAAGAAAAACTATTAAAAAAGAAAAAACACACAAAAAATAAACTAAATTTTGCACTCATTTTCAAGCTTATCTAGCAAACAAAAATGAATTAAATATTTATAAGGCACTTGTTCATATTGATATAAATGAAGAAAAAAAGATATAAAAACTGAAAGCATAAAATTATAACTGTAAGCATTCCCCAAATGAATGAAGCTGAAGTTCTTTTTAAATAATGAAGGAAGACATCATGCATATGGGAGCACATAGAAAAGATATTGGAAAAGTTATTCTACATTGTTGGCTACATTTATCAACATTGAGATAACATCACAGAAATACTTTCACTAGCAAACACAAACCAGTACATTTCGTGAAAGGGGAAAATAGACTTATTTCAGGGTTGGGTCTTTGATATAACAAGTGTCAAAAACTGGTTAAAACTGTCAAAAACTGGTTAAAACTTTCAAAACTATTAAGAGCATTAGGAAATAATAATGTCCATCAACTCCGTAAATCATGTTTATGAGGATTTTAAAAGGATATTTAATACATGAAACTAACAAATAAAATATATTCTAACATAATACTAATATATAAATACATAACTAACAATAATTATATCAAAGTAGAAACTAATATACCCTCATTCCAAAGTTATATAAAAAAAATAGTAGTCAATTATACTGATGTAAAGCTTTCAACTGATCTTTTGTTAGTATTTAGTAGTCTATAATTAGTATATGTATGAACACTAGTCACTTTAGAATTCTAATGTTAAGTCACAAATATTTCTTTTTAAATTATTTCAATTCTAGATTGTAATAAAGATCTTTTTTATTCAAAACTTTTACTTTTAATATAAGTTAAAAATAAGAAAATTAGTATTACAATTTAAACTTTACATAAAAAGAGCAATTCAAAAATCAATTTTTTAAGGCTTTTGACAATTTTTAATGCCAGTTTTTAACACAGGGTTTTTGTCAATTGGCATAACCCCGGTAAAAACCATCAAAAACTTCCCAACCCTGGGATATTTTTTGCATCAAAATAATTGTGCCACACACGCATTGTTAAGTCATGCAAACATTCACTTGCAATTCAATTAACATTTGGACAATAGAAAAATGACTTAAGTACTCCAAAACAGTAATAAAATACATTTAAAAATCCAAATATTAAAAAATTTACAAATGATTTTTACAGAAATTCATCACTGTGAACACATCAGCTTATGCATTAACAAAGAGGAAGAAAGCGATGCTAAGGGCGACACTCATAACTTCAATCAATTTTTCGTTGCTCTCTTTATCACAAGAGCAACACAGTTTTTAACTATTATATATACAATTCACATTGACTCGCTTTCGAGTGCAGAATGTTCCATCAACTAAAAATTTTTATTATAAAATAGATAAATTATTCTCCATTATCAAACAAGGAGTAAAAGAAAATCACGTTAAAAAACAACTAAGAATTGCTTTCAACAGTATCAGAGTTCTCATTTCCGATTGAATCTGTTTCGGAAGATTCACTCACTGGGATATCACTGATACTATTAGCACTACCATTGGCACTCTCATGGCTGACTGAGCCATTATTTATTCTCTTGGGTGATTTATCTTTCCCATAGGAAGACCCTTTGGCAGAACTGGTTGCTCTTACCATGTAATACATGATGGTGAAAACTGAAAATAAAAGACTGACATAAGACTTACAAACAAATAATGTAATGTTTTGTGTAACATTGACTACTCAATGCAACAATTGAAATTTAAAATGAAACAAGCTTTTTATTTCTAATAAATAATGCTTTATCGGCAGTAAATTCATGCATCGGAAAATATCCATGATATACAATCATATCACCGATCTGATTTTCGGAGTGGAAAGTTTCAAAGCATCCGAAATTGCGATTTACTGAGATGTGTACGATGTATCGATGTTTATGCGAAGGGTATTGAGTATGGTTCCTGATAGTACATCGATGGTTTCAAATGCGCGCAAAGAGTACTTCTCCCGATCATGACATCTCACGTTTGCAAGCTTGCACGAAGAGCATTTTCCTCCATAAGTGTACAGTGACAGTTGTGGTGATGATCGTTATCTTTTGCCTTTTTTACATCCTGACTCATCGTTTTGCTGACATGATGAACCCCAATGTGATTGAAAATCGAAGTGCAGTTAAATCCTATTAGTTATGGAAGCGTAAGAAGAAAAAAACACTTGTGTCTTATAAAAAATAATGGCACAATATGAGTGAAAAAAAATATTTGATACAATTTCGGTTTTTGTTTACATGCTGTTCTATAGTAGTTTAGACTTGCCCTCTCAACAGTAATTTAATTAAATTTCATTTAGAATTAAAATAATTTTATTGCACAATCAATGGACCTTTGCAATTATTTTATGGACCTTGTGCAATTAAATTTCATTTAATTGCTCAAGGTCCATAAAAACAACAGTAATTAGGAAACATCAAGCTTCTACTGTAATTAATGAAAACTTAAAGCCATTTTCAGACAGAAAAAGGAACTTCATCAATGTTAAACTCTAGACTGTCTTAATTTCCGTATTAAACCAGTACCTAATATTTATGAATATTCTGTTTTTCTGTAATGTATTTAAGAAGCTAAATACTTCTAAAACTTTTTTAACATTATAGCTTTGAAAAAGTTTAATAGTTAAAACTTGGCATAGTGGTTTAACACAGTTTTATGAATAAATTGAAGTTGTGCTTACGTAATTCTTAAGGAATAGAATCTCTTCTATGTCTTTAATATGGACTAAGAGAGTATTCTTGCTACAATTCATTGTGGGTCAGCAGTTTTTGCGTAAATGAAGACTTCACAATCTTGTGAAGAGTGTGGAAGGTGATGTGATCAGATTTAAAGTGTGTATCCACCGATCTAAAGTTAAGTGGATTTTCAGTCATTACTCTGTATAGAAACCCGGTACTCAGTCAGCTCAATGTAAGAGTAATCAGAGGCACTAGATGGATTTAAAGCTGCTACTTCGCATAAAACCCCTATACTCAATGCCAGTTCAGTGACCTCAACCATTGTACCAACGAAATTCTCAAATAGTTTTTACTCTATTTCAAATATATAAAGCTAATATAAAAAAAAAATTTTGAATATTTATTTAAAAACCATGAGCCTGAAAATTTCTTCCAGCTAACAAGCCCATTTTCACTGCTCAGAATAATTCTATATAATATCTACTAAGGTAATTTCAATTGTAAATATACTCTTAATTCTTTTTCAAGTAACTTACATCGAATAAAATATTTAACAGAAGATTATTTAACAAACAAAAAAAAACTACTTACATAACATTGCAATGCTTACTACAGCAGATATAGCAAATAAGCTGCCATTTACAAGAATATATAGCAGCAACCTACAAAATGGTACTCCAACAACTGCTGACCAAAATATAACATTCAATAGAGGAAAAATCCTTGGTTTCACTTTAATGCATACTCCAGGAAATCTTTGAGTTTTAAAATAATTATCCATTAGTCGATCCTAAAAAGAAGGGAATATTGATCAATTTCGAGCACTGCCACTGAGAAAATTTTTGAACAAAAAAGTATAAAACCTCACAGCCTAATTTACAATTATTTTCAATCAAACTTCTAAATTCTATTTTATTTTTAAATTTACAAACTTAAGGTTAGATACTTAAAAAATTTTTTAGAAAAAACAAAAAAGATTTTCTTTTAAAAAAATTACATAGCTCTTAAAATAACCATGATAAATTTAAACTTCTGTACAGATGCATGCTGCATATCAATAAAAATTGGGGTCATAATAATCACAAAATTTTTGCTTGCTCGAATGAAGCTTTAACATTGGGGTACACAGACTTTCTGAGTGAAAGGCTACTTGAATGGTCGGACAAAAAAAAGGGCTGCATGCATATTTAGACAGGTTGATAGCAAACATGGTCATTTTTATGTGAACATTAGTATATATAGTTAGTTTAAATAATAAAACTCATTTAAAACTGAAAAATAATTTTTTTCAGGGTGGCCACTCAAAACAGATTTCAAATTTCCATGATTTTTCCAGGTAAAAATCTTAAAATTTCCACGTTTGTGTTTTTTTCCTTTTTTCTTATAAAGTGTAGGATACGTACAAGAAAAGTATTTTATTCAAAATGTCATTTTTTTTAAACATATCTTGAAAAATTTTTTATTTTTTTACAAGATATTTTTTTATTGTTTTTTGATGTTCTGGTACAACATTAATTTTTAAAAAATTAAGACGAGGAGAAAATAATATGTTTAGCTTGCAGAATATATCGTTTTTATTGAATAATTTTAATTGTTTTTATTGAATTTAATGTGTTACTTTATGTAGTATTTGCTCAAAGTGTACCTACAAAATGACAAAATCAGAATAACCAATAAAACCTTGGATAAGTATTGTTTAATATATTTTCATTAAGGCAGGGATGAGATTAGTCAAAACGCAAAAAAGCTGAATTTCCACGATAGTAAATTTTACGCAAGCGCAACCCTTTAACAATAAATTCCAGACAGTTTAAGGTAATAAATAAAGTGTTGACATACAATTGTGTACTAATCTATTATTATAAAAACGATTACATTGATACTTAACATTTAGTGAAAAATAATTACCAATTGAAAAAATAAAGCTGGAAATTATATTTTTCCTCAGTTCACATAAGAGACAATTACTACTTGAAAAACTACCTGGTTTAGCAAATGAAAACTACTGAGAATATATATTAATATTTCATTTCTTTTAATAAATACTGTTATGTGATTTATAGCAAATATATCAGTAATATTACTTTTTAAATTATATTGGAAAAAAAAAAACTTTAACAATATACCGAATCATTATGTTCATATTATAGTCTAATCTAACTACAGCCCTCTGAAACATATCAATAACAGTGAAGTAGAAATATATAGTAACTCCTAAACATACAAAAATTGCTATTTTAGTTTGAAAAATTACATGACAATAAGCAACTGTTTAGATAATTGTTTCTTATTTGATAAGAATTTTGTATTTTATAGCATAAATAACAGCAATTATAAATAAAATTTTGATGATGAATTAACTCTTTTTCCCTCAATTTTTTTTTAATTAAATCCCTTTTTATGTGATTGCTTTTGTTTGCTATATCTATTATGTTTGCTATATTTAGTCGTTAGTCTATCTTCAAACATCTTGTGACAAATCCTATTTTTTCTTCTTTGCAAGCACAGAATGTAAGTTTTGAATATATTCCCTTCCAGTTTCTCTGATGTTGTAACACTTACATATACTAATAATCGTCGTTAGAAAAACAGTCACCTTTATAGTAACTAATTTTAAAAAAAATTTACTTCTTACAAGCATCGCGATAGTTGATCTTAAAATTGCGTGAATATGAATAACAATTATGGATTTTGAAATCACATGAATATGAAACTAGATATACGATTTTAAAAATGAGAAAATACAAACTGGGATATAGAATTTTTAAAATGCGTAAATACAAATCACGATTCATAATTTTTAGATAGCTTAAATACGAATCATGATGCGTAATTTTTAGATTTCATAAATAGGAATTATGATGCATAACTTTAAGAATGCGTGAATGCGAATCCCAATGTCTTATTTTAAAATCTTGTATAAATACGAAAATCAACGTTTGATATTACAAACCGCATGAGCAAATCAACACATTGAATTTTAAACTTGCGTGAATAAGAATCACTACATAGGTTTTTAAAAAGACGTAAATACGAATCACAATATCGGATTTTTAAATCTCGTAAATAAGAATCGCAACGTACAATATTCAAATTGCGTGAATAAGAATCGCAACACGCAAATATGAAAAGCTATGTTTGATATTAAAATCATGTGAATAAGAATCGAGATATTAGCAAATTCCAGGCTTGGGACCTCTAAAAGGGCTGTCAGAAGCAGCCTTGTTTGAACTACGAAAATCGGATCTATCTGGAGGGCGGGTAAAAAATTCGGAAAATCTTATGTGCTGCCTGTAAAAGGGGAGAAAATAGGTCAAATAAGTAAAAATGAGAAAGGATTGGTAGCTATGTAGTTTGAATTTTCTGTTTCTCTTTGAAAATCGGTAAATTTTCTGAAAAAGCGGAATACTTATAAAAAAAAATTAAATTTTTAGAAAATCTGAATTTTTGATAAAAAAGCTGAAATTTAAGAGATAAAAGTGAAAAAGCGGAAATCCGCTAAAAAGCGGAAAAATCTCATCCCTGTTAAGGAAAAGAAAACCATTTCAGGTGATTATGTATCAATAATTTTTAATAATTACAGTGGCTCCCAAAAGTGCTCACTCACTTATAACTTATATTGAAATAGGAAATAAAAATTCAATAATTAAAATGAATATTTCACAATGGGTATTTGATAATAAGATGTATAATCTATTCTTAGCAAAACTGCACGGAATATTTTAAAAACAAAGCAAAAGTTAATTTTTTAATCAAATAGTAACAAAAATGTTACCCCACGAAAGTCATCGTACATTTAAATGTTTTGAATCTCAGAATTAAAATTATCGCCAATTGCTTTTTTTATTTAATTATTTTTCATTTAATTTTTGCTTGCTAACTCCGAAATATTATATTTTATCATTTAAAAATGACTTGTGGCCGTAATAAAATAGACCAAATTTGATTATTTGTCTTCATAAGAGGTAAATCAGTAATGAATACGTTAAATTAGTTTACTGTATTCAATTGAACTGTGCAATATGTGATAAAATGCTTAAAAGAAGGACTTCCTATCAGAGATTAAAATTATAAATTTTGTGGAAAAATTCATAAATTTGCAATTGAGTGTTGTAAAAGTTTCTATAAAAATTTTTTAAAAGTTTCTATAAAAATTTTTAAAAAATATTCAGTACGAATTTCACCTGACAAAAAAAAAACTAGTTACACGTATTTTCAACCTTTAAAAGCTATTGTAGATGCTAAAGGAAACTCCACTAAATGTTAATTTAACGAAAAATTAGACTTACTAATAGACTGAGTTTTTTCTTTAAAAGTGTATGATGACTTTTGTGGGATAAAGTTTTTGTCACTTTTTGATGATTGATTCCTTAAAAATAAACTTTTCCTTTGTTTTTAAAATATTTCATACTGTCATTTAAAATATTTCAGTTTTGTTAAGATTAGAACACATTTTTTATCATTAAATATACATTCTGAAACATTCATTTTAATTAATGGATAGTCTTATTTCATTGAAAGTCATAAGTGTATCAACACTTTTGTGAATCACTGTAATTACATTTCAATATAAAGCTGTACTGTATACTGCATTATACTGTATTTCATCTTACCAGTGCTTTTTATAAAATTCACTGATCATATTTTCCTTAAACCAATATCTCAAGTCAAATTTTTAAATAATGGTATTTTAAAATAGCATTTTTATTTTAAGAGATTTAGTATAAAAAAATAAATGTCAGAAATGTAAAATTGTCTAATTTTTAGTTCTATACTCTATAGAAGAAAAAAAATAGATAAAATTCCTTAAAATGTATACTTTTCTGATTTTTTTTTCTTATTTGAAATTAAAACATTTAAAGAATTCTAATCTAAACACACAGTTTTTTAGTTTAGCATAGTTAATTGTTTTTGTTTGAACAACTGGAATCTTGTACAGTGCAGAACTAAAACACTAAGTTTTGTTTTCCTTCTCCTGACTAAACACATATGAATAAAAAAAATTATATTTTATGTATATACATCATTTAATATGTTTCCTATATATTCCTTAGTCATTGTCAGCTTTTTTAGGTAAAAAGAGGAATAGTTTTGAAATATCATCTCTGGAATGCAAGCAACATTTACGAACTTTTGATAGTGTGATAACTATACAATTCGAATTTTGAATCAAAAAACTAATATTTACCAAAAAAAACCGTAAAATTTGATATTAATACATAGTTAGTTCTAAAAAAAAACTTTTTTCAAAATAAAAATATACTGTAAAAGGTTAAAATGAAATAGAAAAAATTAGCATTAATGCAAGAATTGCATGCAACATTGCTGTTAGTGATGGGGGGAAATGCGTGATTGGTTGGTTTGCTGAGAAAAAATAATTTACAGATTTCTTTGAATGGAAGTTCAAAAGCTTTCAGAAAAAGAGTGCAATATAAAATCTATTATTTATAACCAACTAATTTTCAGAGAATTTAATGAAGTTAAAAATACAAAAACATTTTGACTCATTTTGTCAAAATAGAAAAAAATTACCACTCTCAATTGCGAACAAACTTTAAAAGAGAATTTAAAAACCGAATCCTAACCCCGTCTTCCACCATAATCTTTGCCTTTCCTAAATTGCACAGTCCCATAGTCTGCATAGAGATCAAAGGTTTCTACATTTGCTTAGCAACCTTGGGAGAATTTTATGTTGTATTCTAGTTTAACAGGGTTATAATGGAGCAAATTTTGATGAAAGCAAAGTAAGTTGATGATATTTTAACTGTTTAGAGATACATTTCCGTCTAAAAAAATGTGGGTATAATGGATGAAACAATTTAAATTAAGAAAATTAGCAAATAATTGAAATTAGTGAAATTAAAAAAATATATAAGAAAAAATTTCCAGGTTTTTATCCATAATTCCCTGATTTTACCAGGTTTTTTCCAGTATAAAAAAAATTCCCTGATAATTCCAGGTTTTCAAGGTTTTCCAGGTGGGTGGCCACCCTGTTTTTTCCAAGTCTGAAACAAATACTTTTTTTCTCAAGGCTGAAATTATTCCATTCAAATCTAAAACAACTTATTGAAATAGGAAAAGTGGTAAAAAGTAATGCCGTTTAATTATATCACACAAAACAAAATCTTACTTTAAAAATAAATTCAACAATAAAAAAACTGAAATGCTCATAGAATAAAAGTTGAATTAAGTATTTAATTTTTATAAATATAAATTAAATAATGGTTCTTCGAAAAAATTCGCTTAATAGAGAAATTTACAAAATGGAAGTTCGTTAAATAGAAGTCTAACTGTAGTTACAAATTCATCAAACAATATAACTTAAGATGAAGACAGCAATAAAATACCTTTTCAACATATAAATTATGCAACCATTTAGACGAAGCTTCATCTGAGTCAGTAGGAATCTCACTCATTGGATATCTTTTTATGTGGATATCTCCGTTAAAACTGTTCCCTTTTAACATGTTGGCAAATGTTGGTTTCACTGGACCATCAGGAAATGCTAACTGCACATCATAGACAGCAGCAACTAAAAAAAAAAAACAGGCAAATGTTTTTATATTTATATTTATATTCAGTGCAAGTTTACATAGTCTGCAGAATTCAGTTTCACAAAAAAAGTGTGATTTTTAAACTTGTAAACCATGTGATTATAAATCCCGATGATTAATTTTAAAATTGTATGAATATATGAATATGAAACTCTATATCGAATATAAAATATGCAAAATTACATATTGTGATAGGTAATTTTTAAATCGCGCGAAAACGAAACCCAATGTCAAATTTTTAAAGCACGCATAAATATGAAAATTGACATTACAACCGCAAAAATTAATCATGACATTGGATTTTAAGCTTGCGTGAATACGAATCGCGATATTGGATTTTTAAACCACGTGCTTTTAAATCACATGAATATGAAACTCTATATCGAATTTAAAACATGCAAAAATACAAATCGTCATAGGTAATTTTTAGATTACATAAATAAGAATCACGATGCTTAATTTTTAAATCGCGCAAAAACGAATCCCAATGTCAAATTTTTAAAGCACATATAAATACAAAAATCGTTATTTCATATTACAACCATAGAGTCATCGCTACATAGAGTTTTAAAAGCGTGTGAATACAAATAGCGATATTGGATTTTTAAACCTCGTAGATAAGAATCGCAATGTACGATATTTAAATCGCCTGAATAAGAATCGCAACATTCCACTTTTAAATCAGGTAAATACAAAAATCGATGTTTGATAATAAAATCGCGAATTTGAAAATGCATAAATACGAAACGCAATATGGGATTTTTAAATCTCATAAATAAGACTCATAACGTACGATATTTAAAAAGCGTAAATAAGAATCATAACGTACAATAGTTAAATAGCATAAATAACAATCGCAATGCGCAACTTTTAAATCAGGTAAAGACGAAAATCAATTATTGATATTAAAATGGCATGAATAAGAATTGAGATATTTGAAGAGTCTGGACTTGGAATTTCTAAAAGGCTTGTTTGTATTGGTTTTGTTTGACATAATTAATAGAAATTTACAAGATTAATTGAATGAGCAAATAAATATTTTCACCTAAAATACACCTCTATTTTTCTTTCGTTTGCTTTCACGCCAGAAAACAGGAAGCAGTGACGTCTGAATTACAAAAATACGAGCTATCCGACGGGCGGATAAAAATACGGAAAATCCTATTTTCTGTGCGTAAAATCGGAGAAAATAGCTAAAATAAGTAAAAATGCAGAAGGGTTAGCAGCTAGAACGTTTAATTTTCTGTTCATCTTTGAAAATCGTAAATAAATATAATTATTTTATTTCAACAACTGAATTTTCAAAAAAAAAGATAAAAATGTGATATTTATAAAAAATAAAAAAAAACTTTTAGAGAATCAGAGTTTTTGATAAAAAGGTGAAAATTTGAGAGACAAAAGCGAAAAAAGCGGAAATCCGCTAAACAGTTTCATCCATGTATAAAGGTCAAACAGTTGTCAACAAGTCAAACAGTTAGTATCCCAGGGTTTCCGCTACGGTAGCTTTTTTCGCAAAATGCGAAAAGACCCCTCAAAAATGCTAAAATTCAACAAAGCATTTTCGCATTTTTGCTAAAGGATTTTACTAAATTCCATTAAAAAAAAAGCTTCCGCGAAAAACCATGACGCTAAGGGTTGTTAAAAAATATAACTACTTTTTTGTTTTTAGCAACCACTGCCATCATGAATGATATCATGTTCAACATTAATAAATTAAGCCTCATATTTCAAAAATCTAATTTAAATTTTGAATATGTTCAATCAAGTGTGAAGGCTTGTATTTCAAGTTTAGAAGAAATAAAAAATGGCACCGGCACTCATTATATGAGTTTTTTAGATGATGTGCCTAAGAAGGAAAGTGAAAAATTTGAGTTTCAGGGCCATATAATTTTAGATGGACTGAAACAGAGGGAAAGATTCCGTAATTTGATGCACAATTTTTTAAACTGTATCATTGAAAATATTACTGATAGATTGGGAGATTTGGATAAAATCGAAATGTTCAATATATTTATACCTAGCAGGATGCCCCATAGTTCGGAAGAATTACAGCATTATGGTGTAAAGGAAATCCGTTGCATTTTCAATTTGTTTTGGGAATCTCCCAGAAAAGATTTTCAGTTTACAGAAACTGAATTACTTTGTGAATGGGGATTATTTAAACACATCTTAATGCAACGATGTAAAAACATGTCATTTAATGAATTACTTTTATTTTTAT
Source organism: Parasteatoda tepidariorum (assembly GCF_982258835.1). Lineage (NCBI taxonomy): Eukaryota > Metazoa > Arthropoda > Arachnida > Araneae > Theridiidae > Parasteatoda > Parasteatoda tepidariorum. The sequence continues at coordinate 38,107,883 of NC_141759.1, forward strand.
ATACCAATGATGTGTCTGAACAGTACCCATTAATAACTTCTGTTATAGAGTATTGTGCAACAATACCAATGCACACTGTTGACTGTGAAAGGGGCTTTAGCTGCCTTAATTTGTTAAAACTAATATTCGAAACAGGTTGTTAATCAACCATGTAAACAATTTGTTAATGATTAATATTGAGGGCCCTGAAAGTGCATTTAACTTTCAAGAAGCATTTGTAAAATGGGCAAACATGAAAGAAAGGAAGATTGTTAATTATAAACCAAAATGTTTTGATAAATAATAAATGCGTTTTTTTTGTTATAGGTATTCTTTTTGATATTCTTGTACATTAAGCTATTCTTTGTCAGATAACTTACAGTACTTGTTTGATATAAAGTAATTTTATAAGCCTAATGGCATTTTAGCATTTTGCTAAAACTTTTTTTCAGATTTTAGCTTTTTTGCTAATGAATTTTTAGACTCAGCTTAAACCCTGTAGTATCCCAAGGAACTAATTTTTAGAGAAACTTCAAAGAAGGGAGGAATGAGGACTTCAATACTTTTGCTCCGCGGAAAATGAAATTCCTCATAAAATATTTTGACTCGTTCAAAAAATTTTTTTAGCAGAAATTAGCGGGAAAAATGGGATAATCTAAAAAAAACCGAACTCTGCCGATACGTGGAAGAATCACATACCTGCAGTTTGTCCAAAGAAAGAATTAAAATGACATGGAAAATTATGAATATAACATATAAAAATTCATAAAGATTCAACAAAAATAAGAATATGATATACCATAAAAATAACTCCCAAAATTGAAACATTAAAATTTTGGGAAAGAGAAATACTAAATACCAACATACTTGTTTTTTTAATTTTTAACACAAATGATAATACATTAAGCACCCTATTCATTTAATAATTTATTTTTAAAAAATTTTTTAAAAATCATGAGTTCTTAAGATATGACATACTCCTTCTTGTCTCACTAAGCATTACCGCTACAACTAACTTTTCAAGAGAAACTATTGTAATTTTTCACAATTGTCCTTTGTTTGAAAAAGATCAAAACTGATAAGTTACTTAACTTTAATTTTAAAAATCATTCTAAAATGTGTAATATATATATATCCAAAAAAATATATTATATTTAAAATAATATATTACATTTACAAAAAGAAATTTCTATTATTTTCATATTTCTTTCGTGTACATTTAATAACATAATATACAAAAATACTCTTAACAGGAACAAATTTAAGGAAAAAAATTGACTAAAGGTATTTTTCTCATTCGAAACCATATTACGACAAATTTCTTTGATTACAAGTAAAGAATAGGACAAAAAAATAATTGCAGTTTTTTTTCCTAATAAAATATTTTTCTAAAATTCTAATTTTTTTTTTTCAGGGTGGAATTAAAATTTTTTGCCAAAGAAATTAAAAACTTTCCTGATTTTTACAAGTCTTCAAGGGGTCTGAAAAAACTTCAGGTTATTCGAATTACTACATACTCTGAACAAATTTCTACATCAGATAGAACAGTTAAAAAAAAAAAAAAAAAAAAAAAAAAAGAACGTCTATTTTAAATAATAAATTGGCAAGTTTTTCCCCCCTCATAGGTTCTTAGCAAGGACTAGGATATTCTGGTTCAAACCAGATCGAACAAATTTCTCATAAATAACAGTTTTTTTTCCTCTAGAGCAGAGGATCCCAACGAGGACGAAAATACTAGTTTATATCAGATTGAATAATTGTAAATGCCATGCAATAAATTCAGTAGTAGACAAATCAGGGCTCGAAAAAACTCAAAAATTTTACCCGTCCCCGAAGACGGCTTGTCCAACAATGTACCTGGTCTCCTTTGAAACTAACCCGTCGCTTCTAAATAAATAAAAATATTATTTTTTCTTATTTATTACATACATTTATATAAATTATACAATGAATTAGTAGCTACTAGGATTACATTATACAGTAAAAGAAATACTAGGTTACTAATAGTAAAACCTAGTATTTCTTTTATGAAATAATTTAAATGACAAAGATCAAGTTATCTGGAGAGCCAATTTAACCTAGAGTACTGCGTTTTTTAAATGAATCAAATATGACGTTTGCCAGTTCCACAATCAAGCCTATGATTTACAGAGGTTTCTGCACAGAAATCTAAAAGGAGTTTTCCATTTAGGTAGATGTTTATAATTGCTTTTAACGCTCAAGTAATGTGTTTTTTTGTAAGTTCATTGCTGAAAAGTCCCTTTCAACTGCTGCAGTACTCCCAGACGGAAAAAAAACATCAATCAACCACGCGCAGTATGTTGCTGTACTGGATTTCTGGATTAGAGGGTCATTTTAGAAGTGAGGTGCTAGACTCTTGTAAGATAACAAAAAGTGTCACGAGCATTAACGGAAAATGGTCGTCCGCGCGGACGTCTAATTCGAGAAATTCGTTGCCCGAGGGAAATTTTTGACCGCCGAGGACGGGCAGTTTTTCGAGCCCTGAGACAAATTATACGAACACATGCAAAACAAGTTTCATATAACACAAATTATTTTTTGAGAATTAAAATAAATATTCATGAACCAAGAGAATTCTTATGTATCCATGCCACTCTAAGCAATACAAGAAATGGAGTTTGTATAAAAAATATTAAAAAAATTCAGTAACAAATATAAAATAAGTACCGAAATTTCATGTTATTACTAGATGCACCATATAAGAGATTTGAGATTATTTGAGAAATAAAATGAATGCTTACAAATCTATGGAATTTTTTTATTATCTTTATGTCACTCTTAGCATCACAAAGAATGTAAAAAAAAAAACTTTGTTTATACAGGGGTCTGTCCAGACACTTTGTGAAAGGTCCGTTTTTGTAAAATTCTGAAAAACTTACTCGTAATTTGTGAATATAAAATAAATGTTAGGTCACATTCTTTCAACCAGGGTCCGCTTTTGTGAATTTGTGCAAATAGGGTCTGTTATTGCAATTGCAGCTACTATTAATTGCAGCTACTATTAGCGATGCAACATATAAATATTTGGTATTTAGCCTGTACTGCTGAACGCAGAATATTCATTTCGGACAAATAAAGGAAGAAGCGTCTGCCGAAGACAAAATTTAGTTCGTTTACATCTGTCTTTCTTCCCCTCCCTGGTAAGGGTTTATTCGATTAACAAAACAATAATGAAGATAAAAAAATTCGTGAAGGGGCTGATTAAAAGATAAATTATTTTGTGAAGGATCCGTTTTTAAGTTAAAATATTTTGTGAAGGACCCGTTTTTAAGTTAAAATATTTTGTGACGGATCCGTTTTTATGAAAAGATATTCTGTGAAGGGTTCGTTAACGGACCCAAATTTCTTCTAAACAGACCCCTGTCATATGTGATTAAAACTGAGTAATAACTTTTAACATAACAATTGTACACATTTTCCTAACTACTGAAACAAAATTGTTGAAACATTTCTTACTTTTAGTTTTTAAATGCTTCACAGTAAAGTTGAAACCTCTAGTGCGTGGAGATAGATGATGCTCCAAAATAGGTAAATTGTTAGCCCTAGCAAACTCTAAACTAGCTTGGTGCTTTTCTGGAGTAAATCGGGTGCCTTCACAAAAATATAAGATCTAAAAAGCAAAGATTACATCAGTATTTTCAAAGACATTAAAATTGAATTAACAGCTTGGTAAGATAAACGGTTGTGAAAAGCAGATGAGATAGTGTTAGTGCATATAAATATTTTAGAATGTTAAGTATTTTGGGAAAAATTAACTATTCATAAAGGAATTTTTATATACATAAAAAAATAACAATAAGAATAATAACAATTAAAGCTCAAATCACCATAATGGGATCTTCATACGAAACTAGGTTGTCAAGTTTAGGACCTAAAGTGACTTTGTCTTTTTCCCAACTCCTTTCTAGAAATATCATTTCACCAAATATCCAGCCCCATCCTATCACTGGTATCTTCATTAATGATTTCTTAGCACAACTCTTTGCATTCTGAAATAAAAATCAGTTTCTTAAATTCTTAAAGAAATTTTAACTAATTTAATTAAAATGGAAGCATCAAATCAAGAAAATAAAGTAAAAATATATATGCTTAACTTACCGCAAGCATTCCCAAATCTTCACAAGTCATCCAACAATATAGCCAGTCAGTATCATATTTATGATTCATTATAACTAAACAATGTTCTGTCCCAAATTTCTTTATATCTTCTTCTGCACCCCATTTTCTGACTCTAGACCCTGACCACCACTGTGCAAAAGCTACAACTTCTAAATATTTAAAAAAAAAAAAAATCTTATAAAATTCCATTTACAGCAAATAGATATAATTAAACATTTAAAATCTTGGGATAAATTTTTAGCATTTTCTTTTATATCAACTGTTGTAAGAAATTTATATTTCTGATAAAGAAAAATCATCAAAACAAAACTAAAAAATGCACAAATATTTAACTTCTTTTTGTGCATTTAAAGTGGTGTGACATTCAAGGGGGAAATATTTCTAACAAAATATGAATTTGACATTTCTAGACTTTACTTACGAAAATATTCAATTAAACATTATCTACTATGCTCATTTTGTCAATCTATCTAACAATTTGAATATTCCTTCAAAAATGTACAGAACAGTAATGATAAAAAAAAATTTATTAATGAAAAAAATTAATATGACACAAATCGCATTGCAAATTTCGGCTGATAACAGTTCGAATTTGCGGGTATAATATTTTTCTTGTCTACAAGAGATGAAAACTCAAAATAATTTGTTTATGATCTTGTGACATAATTAGAATTACATGATGCTTTGACTATTAATTTTAGAATTACTCAGCATAACTAAGATTTCTTAATAAGAAATTTTACAAAGAAGTAAATATAATATTCTAATATATAAATTCTTATACATTTGTTCTAAAGGTGCACAACCAACACCACAGGGGCTACATGCTGCTTTCAAATGGTCAATGTGCTGACCTCACCATGTAGACAAAAAACAACCCATATCAACCCAACTAAGCACTTAGCCCCATTTTTAGACTCTTATATTTCAATGACCATGTTTGGAATATTACATAATTTTGACGCCGTTCAGATAATATGACAGCACCTGACATAGTGCCCCTCTTTCCAAACTCCAACACCACAACCAACAAAAGAACTTTCAGTCATATCAGATTTAATGTGCACCTAGCTGCCTATGCACACCTGTTATTTTGTGAGTTGCCAGTACAGAACTCACTATCCCCAGCTCTACAATCAGCATTATGAGTGATCAAAAAGTAACATTACTTGCATAATTTTTTTAAAAAAAAAGTTTTTTTTCTTTTACAACAAACAAAAACTTTATTGGGAACAAAAACAAACACATAAATAAAAAGGGATATATATTCGTCGCCAAGAGGAAAATCCTGTCCAGGTGACTAAGAAAGGTAACACAAGACTGGTATAAAAAATCAAATGCTTCATTTAAAGTGAAAAATAGAGATCTAAATTGTCAATGTTCATCACAAATTGAAATAAAGCACGCTTAAAAGAAGAATATATTTTGCAACTGTAATGGTAATTTATTATATAATTTAGGTGCTAAGTAAAAAAACTGTTTTCATGAAATTTCTTTTGAAAAGTGGGGAATCTCATATATTTCAGTTAGTCTCCTTTCAGACACATTAGTTTTTAATTTGCATATCAATTTATTGTTGTGTTAATAAAGTAAAATACGAAAAAATACATTATGGCGAAATGGTAATAGATTAATTCTTGTATATTAGTTATTTAAACTTAATTTTTTAAGGATATCTTTTTTCAACATTTTCAAAACACACGGAACTATTGATATACGAGGGTTGCTATTTATATTTCTGGCCTTGGCAACAGTGAGTGTTGCTAGGCGACCGCAGACGATTTTAATCGAAAGTTTGATATTTTTAAACATAAATTCAGCAGAAGATTTAACATTATATCTTCATTTGTGTTGTTGACAGTAAATTGAAAAGTTCTTCTCCTTCAAAAAATGGAATTGAATTGTGAACATTTTCGTGCCATTATTTTTCATAGCTTTCGATGTGGATTGTCAAGACAAGAGTGCTTCGATGAACTTAATTCTTTATTCAGCGATGAAGCGCCATCCTACAGCACTGCAAAAAATTGGTATAACGAATTTAATCGTGGTCGATGTTCGATCCAGGACGAATCCCGTGCAGGTCGTCCAAAATCCGTTGTTCTGCCAGAAAAGATCGATGCTGTGCGTGAACTGATAAAGCAAGATCGTCATGTGACATACCGTGAGATAGAGGCGTCTTTGGACATTAGTATGACTAGCATCAATAAAATATTGCATGAAAATTTGAGCGTTAAAAAAAATTTGTTCGAGTTGGATCCCGCATAATCTGACAAACACTAAAAAAAACGTTCGTGTCGATTGGTGCAAGGAAATGTTGGAAAAATACGTTCAAGGTACATCAAAGGCTGTGTATAGCATCTACACAGGTGACGAATCATGGATCTATGCATATGAGCCGGAAACAAAACAGCAATCAACTGTATTGGTCTTCCAAGACGAGGCAAAACTAACAAAAGTTGTTCGAGGAAGAAGCACATCGAAACAAATGATTGCCTGTTTCTTCGGCATTAACGGTCATGTGGCAACAGTGGCGTTAGAGCAACGCAGGACGGTCGATTCTGAATGGTACACGACCATTTGTTTGCCCATCGGAGAAATTCGAAAAAAGCAGAAGAATCATACTTCATCATGACAATGCGAGCTCTCACACATCGACTCAAACAAAGGCATTTCTGACGGAGCGAAAGATCGAACTGATGGGTCATCCGCCGTACAGCCCTGATTTGGCACCCAATGACTTCTTCTTATTCTCACACATCAAAAATAAATTACGAGGACAGCGATTTTCGACCCCTGAAGAAGCGGTTGATGCATTCAAAACGCATGTTTTGGAGTTACCTCAATCGGACTGGAAAAAGTGCTTTGAAAATTGGTTCAAACGCATGCAAAAGTGTATTGATCATCATGGAGAATATTTTGAAAAACAATAAAACCAATTTCGATCCTACATATTTGTTTTTTCATTATTAGGCCAGAAATATAAATAGCAACCCTCGTACTACCCAATACTACTTACGTATTCTTAAGAACTTAATTAATAATTTATCTTCTTTATTGCATTTTTAATAAAAAATCATCACTTCATTATATCTAGGAAAGACAATGCGTGCTAAATTTTTATTTATTTAAAAATAAATTAAAATTTAATTTTTGCTAAATTTTTATTTATTTAAAAATAAATTAAAATTTAGCACACATTGTTATGTATAATCAATTGCTCTACTTTGTTTAGTCTTAAAAATTACTGTCTGAATTCATACAGTATTCATTAAACAAAAGAATGATAAATGACATGAAAATTAAATATATTGTGGCCCTTAAAAGTAAAAATATTTTTTCATAAGCCTTGCCCCTAAAAACTGTTAAGCATATTATTTTCCTTGAATTACTGAGAACATTTATTTTTTTATTCAAAATAATATTTTTATTTGAATACTTGATATTTAAAATATTTCCCTATTTAGCATCAATTACTTGTGATTTAAGAATTCTTTTTACTGAAAAAACATTAAAAATATGTTAACTATAAAATTGATAATTAAATATGAAATTAATTTTCAATAAACATTAAGAAATATACCACGATTACAAATATTTACATTTATTTGCCTGAAAGTAACAAAGAACAACAAACTGTGAAGTAATAAGTGTAACAAATTGAGAAGTTATATAATATAAAGTGAAAACTTTCCTTATCAATGCATCCAGATCATTATCACATCAGCCTTTGCTCTTATAAATAAAATAAAAAATAAAATCAAATGTATCACTAGAACACATGTTAATGCGTAATGACCTTGAATGGGAAAAAAATAAAAAGAGAATGAGGAAAGTTATCAAATGTATTCTACTATGAAATGAGATCACAACAAAGAGAGAAATGAACACGAGTTTATCTTTCCTTTATCAAAGAATGCACAATTCAATCAAATCTCTCAGGTAAAAGCCTCTTAGTAATTTTGTCTCAAAGATCTAGATTTTTCTTTAGACAGATGCAAGAAAGCAAATAAGGAAAAATGGAAATATTGTAGAGTCATCATTAATGATAAAAAGAATTTAGATTTGAGTAATGGAGGAAATGACTATGCTTCTATCCATAACTGCTTCAAATTTAGATAAAAACAAATCTTGAAATAAAAAGGGGGTTGAATAAAAATTACAAAATTAAGGTATAAAAAAAATTAATTGGGCTTTTTGGAGGATCTTTTAAAAATATTTAAAAAAAATTATGTATTTAAAAATTTTATGAAAGACACAGAAAGAAATTGTAAAAAAGAATTAAAATCAAATTTTATTAAAATGTAAAATAAAAAAAGAAAAAATTTTTTTATTTTTAAAGAGCATTATCTTTGAAACTTCAGTGATTTTGGATTTTTTTTTATACATATATTATTATTTAATTAAAATTCTAGCTGAAGCCAGTCATTATCAATTATTTTATTCTCAAAAAAGAATAGAAAAATCACAGAAACATTTCTTTCTCTTCAGATTGGCAAAAAAAGCATCTTTAGAAACTAATTCTACAAACAAACAAAAAAACATATTTTGAAAAGTTCTGCAAAAAAAAAAAAATAACACATTTTATTTTATTGTTTTTTTTTTATTATTAATCTTTGTTCTAAAATAAAAATAGAGATATGTAAAAAATATTTCAAAAATTCCTTCAGTAAAGAAAACGAAAACTTTTCACTTCAAAAGGGAAAAATCTTTCTGCAAGAACTTTCTGCCATGGGATTATTAATACTATTTAAAATTTAACTTTGATTTCAACATTGGTCTAAAACATGAATCGAAATCAAAAGAAAAAACATATGTATCACAATTTCAGACATATGATTGCAAGTAGAAAAAATTGAATAATAGAAGAAAAAATTTTTTCTCAGTGTATATTTTTGAAGTACTTATATTTTCGTTCTTTTGTGCAAAGTACTTAATTTTTTTGTGTTTAGTACTTAATTTTCTTTTTTTTTTTTGCGTGATACTTATTTTTATATGCCTATTAAAAGATTACAAGCATTGAAAAAAAGTACGTCTCATTTTTTTTGCACTTAGCCTGTCATAATCACATAATGAAAAAAAATGATTTTAAAAACTAAAATCTACAGGAATAGCTAAAAAAAGAATGATTAAATCAAGTGTATTTACAATGAAATTGCTTGCATTGGATGAGTCAAAAGGAGGGTAATTAAATGTGCGTTTTGAGATTCCCACTTTATAACAAATATTGTATTAAAATTATAAAAATTTTAAAAAATCTGTGAAAATAAGTAGCTGCTGAATAATTGATTGATAAATGAAGCAATTATTACGCCCTCATATATTCTCATATGCGTATCATAATAAAAATAAAACTCCGTTATAATAAAAATGGGGTACTAAAAATTTTTAATTATGTGAAAATCAACAGCTTTAATTGCCAGAAAATAAATAGCTTAATAATACCTAAACACTGCATGGATTTAGAGCAAATTGACCCTGTCAAGAAGTAATTGCTCGAACACGTAAATCAAATTTCCCGTTTTTTAATAATATTATATGAAAATATTGAAACTTAAAAAAGTATATTGGATTTCAATAGCAACAACCATGAAAAAAATTGCTTTAAAATTTTTTTAAAAAAACAGTGAAAAAGCGACATAAAAAAAAGACTAATAAATGCACGAATTGAATTTTGCATGTCGTAATAGCCAATAAAACTATTGAAGTACCTCATGGTTACAATGGTATGATGGTATGTACAATGGTATTCACGCAAATCGAGCGTGTCAAAAAGTGATTACCCAAATGTGTGATTAAAATGTTGTGTGTCGTAATGACATTAGTATATTAAAATCTATGAGAAAATCATTAGCTGCAAAAGGAAAAATAAAAGAGGTCGAAATACGGATTTAAGATGGTACAAACACGTGGAAAAATGATAACTGAAATGGCAATTCAAAATTTCTATCCTGCACGATCATATTAAAAATTTATTCCATTTAATGCAAGCAATAAGATCAATGCAAGCAATAAGATCGATGCAAGCAAATTGAAAAAAAAGGGAGAAACTATATCACATTGATTAAATTATTCCTGATACAAATCGGAACTTGTAATGAAATTGCTACTCATTGAAATATAAGTTTTAAAAAGACGAGAAGAAAACACTTTTCTAGCGATCAATCTTTCAAATGTTCGCGCGAGAGAAAGAGGGTGCTGGTTAGGGTGGAATAAATGTCTCGTTAAGGAGATTTTGAAGAAGTAACTTTGATCAGGGAAACTGCAAGAAAATTTTGTCAGAAAATAAATTATTAACTATTAAAACGATCGAAACACACATGGATTTAAGATGGTATGGACACAAATCAAGCTCATCAAAAATTGTTTACTCAAATGCACTATTCAAACTTTGCATGTTGTAATAATATCCAAATTTTATAAACCATAAGAAAATCAAGTGCACCAACTACAAAAGAAAAGATCTAAAAACAGATTTACGATGGTGTCAAGCACGTTGATAAGTGATAACAGAAATTAGAGGATTGAAATTTTCATGGCATAATATCATAAAAAAATGAATTCAATTATAGCCAAATAGAAAAGGGACAAATATATCACAATGGTTAAATATTTCTTCTGTTACAATTAGAATTTGCAACAAAATTGCTACTTATTAAACTAAGTTTTTTTTTAAAAATTAGAAGAAAAAAACACCATTTTTCTCTAGCAAAAGACCTTTTAAAAATTCGGTTTCAGAATTTTTTCAGACTATCAATTTTTTGCTATATATATGTAACATAAAAAGCTTCAATTAATCTTTTTATGTTATTTCTTTTCAGTAAATACTCTTCTTAATTTATTATTCTGATCGAAACACTTTCTCACACTTTTAAATTCACATCCTGTCCTTAAATCTATTTTTGCCTCAAGCATGCATTAAGTAAAAATAAGATATTTTTCACCTTTACTCTTTGTGGGAATCGCGCAACCTATTTGATAAACCAATTACAATGACTAAAATTTCTCTCTTTCCCCAAATCGAAACATTTTACGGCTTTACATTGCAAGATATTCCCTAATATACAATGAAGAACACATTTCGTGATCACGTTTACAGCTGCTCTCTGTCTAATAATTAATAAATTTTTGTACATTCCTTCCCTGCCTAAGACCTGTTTTAATCCTTCCACTCAGCAATGACGTTATATATATTTATAAATATATATATATAGGTTCAGTAAATGATGCATCAAACTTCTAGGGAAAATATGGCACATCATAAGGTTTAAGAATTACCTAGGAAGCCATGACCGGATTATCGTATTCAATGCTGATTACTGAATGACTAGATTGAATATAGCAGTAATTCCCAAAGTGGTCTATATCGACCCTCAGGGGTTGACGACAACTTGCAAGGGGTCCATGTCAAGTGAAAAAAAATTGGGGGTCCATGAAATGCGAATGGGGGTCAACGATAGTGGATCTCATATAAGCAGGTCCTGACATTAATTTTGGCATTTCATGAATGGAATAATTTAATTAAACTAATTTAGTATGTTTCATAAAATTGTGAAAGTTGTAGGCATTCGCTTTGTGGACGAAATACAATTTGAACTGGTAAAAACTTGCACATAATGCATATATACTTATCCCATATTATGGAATATCGCGAGAAAGGTTTTAATTGCTTTTCCGTCTTTATAGGTAGTGGAAAGGGGTTTCAGTGCAGTTGCCAATCTCCTAACAAAAAAAAAAGAGAAAGAAACAGACTGGACATCATTAACCGAGATTCGAGATTAAACCTAACTAAATTGATGCCAAATGTTGATAATTTATTATTAAAGCATCAGGTTCATCCGTACCACTAAAAAACATTTATTTATTGCTTAATTATTTTATATAACAGACACTAAATTTTAATTAGGTTCGTTTTAATTTGAATTTTGTTAATTAATGTATAAAATTAACATGAGTTTCTTTTTTTAGTTTTTCACATTACACTTCACTACAGTTAGAAATTTAAATCTTTCACAGTGAGTAGCACTATACCAGCTGTCAAAAATACATTTGAAGTTGATGAATTTACAAAAAATCAATATCAGGTAAGCAGGGGTCTACCCAAAACCGGAAAACTTGGCTGAGGTCTACGAGACAAAAAAATTCAGGAACTAGTGGCGTATAGTAATATTATCGTATGAAACTAAGGGTACTCTCTTATGATGAACTGTTACATTGTGTGCCTTGAACAACAAGTCTGTAACAGGCACATAAACATGTCTACAATAGGAAATCTCCCCTAGTAGTATAAAATTGTATTTCCGGTTATGGTTGTTTCCTAGGTAATTCTTAATCCTTATGATGTGCCCTACTTTACCTAAAAATTTGTCGCAACATTTATGGACACCATGTATGTGTGTGTATATGTTATTATTAACTCTTTGCCTACAGCACTCAGCATGGTAAAATAATAAAAAAATATATGAGACATTTCGTAACTTAATAAACCACAAAAGAAATATACAATGGTCAAAAAGCAAACATATGTTACATAATTTGAACTTAACAAATTTAAAATTCATCAAAAAGTTCAATAAATTATCATGCAAATGGCAAATTTAAACATGATACAAATATAAGAAATGTAATAACTTAGAATACATTTACTTACGTGCCCATGTAGTATATATTAAGTAGTAATTAATCTTCCTGTAGAAATTTCGAAACCTGTTGAACAATGTGATGTACAACAAAAATTGTAAGAAGTTGATGATAATTCCACTAAAAACAAACGCAATTGCCATAAAACTGGCAAAGAGAAAACGACCAACAACCCTTGCAAACCTCATGCCTGAAACGAAAATGTGTATTGAAAATATTATAAGTAATTTTTCAACTCTTAGATAAGTAATTACATGATTTTTAAAAACCATAAAAGAGAAATTACAGGATTATATATTAAGTAAATAAACCTCAAAAGACCTAAATATAAAATGCAATTCTAGCAACAGCCTTTGGATTTCGATAAACTTAAATATTTTCTCATTTTCTATACCTAATAAGTTATATTTGTATTATGTCAATTTCTTTTTGATCAAGTACTATGTAAAAATAAATATAAAAGATAACAAAATGATTTAGACGCAGTGTTGTAAAATTATCAAAAAGATAATATATAAAAAGCAAAAATTTATATTAGCTTGCCTAAAGGCAACTAAGGAGTTTGGTCGATTATATGCTTTTTTCAGTTTTCAATTTGTAATCAAAAATTCAGCAACAGTTTTGGTACAGATATCAATAGAAAAAAAATTTGCGCTGTAGTAAAAAAGCCCTTAGAACTTTACATAATATCAATTTTTCTATGATAATTTTGTATCATTTATAATATTTTGTATCATAAAATTCCGAAAAATAAAAAAAACAATTATTAAATTTAGACATATACTCAGTAATACGCAACATTTGAAATAATTTTATTTAATTATTATACAAAAGCAATTATATAACATGTCCCCCATTTTGAACATAGTTTAAAAATTTTAAAAACATAATAATTTAACATGGCTCTTTCACATCTTAATCATTTAGTTAAAAAAAACTAAGAACAGGATTATTATGTAAAAATGGGTCTTAATACAGCTAAATATTAAAGACAGGAAGATTTCCATATTGTACTTTGCCAAAATAGCCATGTTTGCAATAGACGACTTCCGAGCAGCAGCCTGCAAGAAATCAAAATAATAACCACAAAATGGGACCAACTCGAAGGGTATTACTCATAGCCACCTCTGGGTAAACCTCCAAATTCTTTTTTTAAAAAAATATTCCAATTTAAAATTCATTTGGTGTCTCGACGATTGTAGTTAACATTACATATTACATTACAGAATATATCTCCGCAATAGTAGTTGGTGAAAACCAGTATCAATATGGAAATAACCCTTCTATTTTAAAAGGAACTTATTTCAATAAAGTGCAAAAAACCAAATACCACAACAATAAAAGTACCCCTTCTTCTAACCACTACAAAGAATAACAATTGAGCAGATTTTAATCACTCCTGAAGGAAAGTACCATACGTATTATTTTTTAAAGCAATGCTTAATTATGATTTAAATATTTTATATTTGCAACACTAAGCATGTTGAATTTTTAAAAAGGTACTATATTATATTAATAGGTACTTATTTCAATAAAGTGCAAAAAACCCAATAACACAACAATAAAAGTACCCCTTCCTCTAACCACTACAAAGAATAACAATTGAGCAGATTTTAATCACTCCTGAAGGAAAGTATCATACGTATTATTTTTTAAAGCAACTTTTAGTTATGATTTAAATTTTTGACATTTGCAACACTAAGCATGTTGAATTTTGAATTTTTTTTATAAATCCCATAATAAATTTATCTTTTATTTATCCCGAAATCAAAAAAAACAAACATTACACTTGAATTTATAAATAATACTTCATTAAATACTTATATTTAAGATGGTCCTCAAAAGAAATAAAAATTTTAAATTATTAAATAGTAGCAGACATTCTACAAGTGCAATTTTATAAGCTTTTTTCTTTTTCGGTATCAAAATAAATATTTTTTCAACTGAATTAATGATTTATACTTATTTAACATTACAATAAAAAATACAAACGTTAAAAGAAATCAAGATAAATATTTATTGAAAATCATAACGTACCAATTTTAGCAGCAGACATTCTAAAAATGCTTATTCATAAGCTTATATTCTAAGATGAAACAGAACTCAATTTCGGCGATGTATATCTCCTTTCACGCTTACTGATTTTATGTCTACCATTCAGGAAAAACGCATTAAGAAAACGTCAGATGAAGCAACCTTTGAACTGTGGGATGTTCTCACCGCGCAATGTAAACAAAATCAGGGCTTGCAATTAGAAAATATCAGGAGCCATTTACGCAAAAAATAATAATACTGATAGGAAACTGGAAGCAATTATGAATTGTATAGACAATGTTTGTTAGAAAATTATGTGAATAATAATTAAAAAAATCTTTATAAAATTGCAATAATACAATTTTAAATCCTTAAAATATCACAACTACGAAGTACGATTCAACTAGAAAAGTGGTTGCCATTATAAATTCTTTCTCAAAATGGTTAATTGAAAGGCTTATCTACTAACATAATATAGATGAATTTAAAAAAAAAAAAAAAAAAGAATGGGAACCGTTTTTGCTGTATGCATGAAAAATTCACGGGTGCAAATTTGGAGGAGAATAAGAATTTGATTGGTGAAAAATATTTAAAGAGCACGCATAATTATAACATTCATAAGGTCCAGCAGTGGACTGATCGTTAAGATGCGGTTCCCAGCAGATCACCGAACTCAAGCATCATTGGCTGCGCTCAGTGTGCGGGTGGGTGACCACTTGGATCAGTCTGCGTAGGGACAGAGGGCGTGCGGCATCAGTCCTCGTTAAACTGTTCGACCGTAAAGTGCTCAACTTCACGTGCAGGTCGTCGGGCTACCGAAGCGGGGGTGGGGCTCCCTCTACAGAGGATCAAAATTGTGATGGCATGTCTTCGGATCATCTTCAGGGATGCTTCCAGACCGTCGCCAATAGCTCATTGTGAAGCTCTAGGGCGACGTAAATAAACTACAACAACATTCATAAGAGTTTTGTGCAATTTATAAATTCTCACCGGTTAATATATAAATTCTAACCTGAAAGGTTTGCTATGTTTTGAGTGTTATCGCTTATTTCCTTTTATTTGTGTAAAATAGCGCCGTTTGTTATTTTTTGGATAGCATCACGGCAAGCATGCGGACTCTTCCGAACTCATTTGTTATTTGTTTCGTTGAAAACACAATATTGATAACATTACAAGCATAATATTATTGGATGACTCGTACTGTCAAGCTTAGCCGTAAAACTCAGTCGGAAGTAATAACCCGGCAGTCTAGCAGTGAATTTTGTCTCCAGCGCCATCTGCGCTTAGCTTTACACGGTCAACTATCAGTAGGTTGTTGTTGTTGTAGTTCATTTACGTCGTACTAGAGCTGCACAATGGGCTATTGGCGACGGTCTGGGAAATATCCCTGAGGATGATCCGAAGACGTACCATCACAATTTTGATCCTCTGCAGAGGGGATAGCACCCCCGCTTCAGTAGCCCGACGACCTGCGCGTGAAGTCGAGCACTTTACGATAGAATAGTTTAGCGAAGACCAATACCGCACACTCTCGGTCCCTACGCAGACTGATCCAAGTTGTCACCCACCCGCACATTGACCGTAGCCAGTGATGCTTGACTTCGGTGATCTGCTGGGAACCGTGTCTTAACGACCAGTCCACTGCGGGACCCGTTCTCCAAGAAAACAATGGTTTCTTTAGTTTACAGTGCTATCTCCCACAGTCCTAAGCAACATAGTGAACTCTCGCAAATTGAAAAAAAAAATGTGCGACTAAATTTTTCAGGAACAATTCAACTGATTTGATTGCGATCAAATTTTGAATATTTCTATTTCAAATTGCGTAAACTGAATAAAAATTCTTTTCTAACATTATTAAATTAAATAAAAAAATATTTTTGTTTAATGTTTCATTAAACGCACTTTTCCCAGATAAAACATAGCTTTTTACGATGGATTTAGATTTCATCATTAAATTATAGAGATGCCCGCAATCTTTAAAATATAGTCTCAATAGTATAGTTAAATCAAAAAGAGGCTAAAACTTTGAACACTTTTAATGCTCGGTTTTTGCTTATTTCAGATTATCTCTGGAAATATTTAAACTAATCAAACAATTTTTGCTCTTAATAAAGAAATTCGTACATAACTAATAAAATTTAAAGTATAAATTAAATTTTTATGACTATTATGTCTTTTTGCTAAATTTTTTGACCAGGTGACCAAAAGTTTTAAATGACAAAATACAAAATTTGAAAGATATTGTTCAAATAGTTCCTGGGTAAAGAAGTAAAAATTTTATTTGTTAAATTCCGTTCAGATTTTAGCCTTACCAGTAAAAATTGCGTAAATTTAAGTGATGTAAAAATAATATCTTACAATTAAAATTTTTCAAGCTTTCTTAAATTTATATTTAAAAAAAATCATATTTTTAGTATGCAATTATTTTTGGTTAAACGAGTCTCATTATTGTGTGCAAAGAAATTTTTTTTTCTTTCTTAAATAGTTTGAGAGTTAAAGCAAAATTTTCCTAAGAAAAAAAAAAGAAATATTTAATAGATCTAAATTTTAATTGATGAAAATTTAGATCTGATTTAAATTTATTTTAAAGAGATAAATAAACTTTTGTGATCAGCATATTTTCTAAATTGTGGCCTCATTCTTATTTTTTGAAAGTCAAGAAAACCGAATCGCTCGAGGGAAAAAAATGTTTCGTTTGGGCAATTGCATTTTTGTGCCAGATTTCGAAACTTAAAATATTCTCCGTACTAATTAATTTGCATAAAATTAAACTTTCGCACCATTATAAGAATACATCTAAGTACGTATAAACTCAATTTTTAGGTCGCACTGTATACATATATATATAGCCTTGTGAAAAAATTAAATATCTTTAAGGATCACAAATTAATATGTATGTAAGGAAAAAAAAAAGGAACATGTGAAACTCGGTCAAACTAAAACCAGTTTATTTGCTGGGAAAATGTAAGTGGTGGTGGTGGTACTTATTCCTCTTGGCCCAGAACAAGGCTAGACCAAGTCCAGGAGACCGTTCACCGACAGAAAATCAAACACCATCGAGGCAATTGTTTAGTGCTTTTAAACAATTTTTTCCTTACATGATTAAAAGAAATGGTTTTAATACTAATATTTCCATCGTGGCTTTTCAAAGAAAATTAAAGAGCTCACATTTTCACAAACTTTTAGATTTTGAAAAGGGTGCACTATAAGCTAGTTTAGCCACTAGGTAGAATTATCGCGATAGGCAAAGAAACATTCTTTACCGATTTGGCGCATTAAAACAACTAAAATCGTCCCTTAAAATTGCTTATGACCGTTAAATATAGTATTTGTTTAATTTTTGATAACAATATGTTAGCTTGCGAATTTGTTTCTAGCATACGTTTTTATTTCAGGCATTTGAATTACGAGTTCAGAGAGCTTTAATAATTATTTCTAGATTATTTGATAATTATTTCTCTAGATTCGACTGTTCATTTTTTTTTTAAACATCTCTCTTGGTCCATGCTTTTTCCATGACAGTGCATCAACTTTGAAAAAAAAAAAAAAAAAAAAAAACTTTTTTCAATATTGCATGCGCGAGCGAAGAGGGATGTAAAATATAATCTGTAACAAAAAATACGCTGCGCTAATCGGTGAAGTTGTTAAAAAAAATGAGGAAAGTATAATTAGTGACAAAAATAAAATTTCGTATTTTCGATATTACGCCCGAACAACACGCCACCTTAAAGTAGCAATTATTAACAAACCATCCCATAATTATTTGCAAATCTTAGAAGAAAAAAAAATCATCACCCCAATCGGGGCTCTCGTTCTCGAGTTATTTGTGAACTTTAATACAGAGAGATTTGACAATAGTAAAAAATTTTAATATTGTAGAGAATACAAATTTTTACATAATTCTAAACTATGACAAAATTCGAACGAAATATCCTCACTAAATCGAATTTTAAATTCAGAATTTGTATTTAGTCACTCTCCCATAGCAGCAATCATCTGCCTCCTTTTAACTAAAGAGGGATGCGGATGAATAGCTTTTTAATTTAAATTTCTCTAGATTATTCAATTAGTTGGCATCAACAACATTCTTCCAGAATCCGGGCCCGAGGCAGATAATGATTAAAATATCTAAACATTTTCATCGACAATAAAATTTTATAAGTTTACACTAGTGTGTTTTGTACTGTACAATGCAGCACCAATCAATTCTGATAATTTGTACTATATGATGCTGCTCTAATCAGATTTAAAACATGTTTAAAGGGAAGCTTCCAACGATTGAGAATTTGATCGGTACATTGCGTCTATACGTATAGAACGGAACAGAATAAGACTTAGATTTCTTATTAAATATAGTATGCATGTCCAAACAATGAGAAAAATGAGAAAACATCGAAGGAAGAACAATATCTGGTGACATTAATGAGTTTGGATATTGAAATTATTATAGATAGTTATGACGTATTTAAAATTAGAGAGTTGTGAACATTGATAATTTTAGAAAACTGAAAGAAAAAAAAAAATAAAAGCTTCGGACTGATTACTGTAAATTTGGCTAACTTCATTATTTAGCAGTAATACTTATTTAAATATTCAAGCAAATAATGAATGAAAAAAATCAACTTTGATAGAATTTTTTTTTCTATTTTAGGAAATTTTCTGAAAAAGACAAAAATCAAGAGAATCTGATTGGACCAGTAGATCAGGAATATTTTTAGAAAGTGATTTCACTCCATTAATTTTTGAGGAGAGAAATTTTAAATAAACAGGTGACACAAAAAGTTAAAAAATCCCGAAAATTTTATGCGCAAAATCAATATTAAGTATAAATATATATACCATGTATGTTTCATTTTTTAACATAATTTTTTGAACTTAAATTTATAATTAAATTACCCATCAATGAAGAATATCATAACTTTACATCAATTAACTTCAAAAAAAATCTCAGTTCTTACCAGAATTGTGATAATGCGTTTTAAAATCATGTGAATACGAATCACGACATTGGATTCTAAACTCTTGTGAATACGGATCTTGATATTGGATATTTATAACTCAAAAGAATATGAATCACGAAATAGGTTTTTTAAATCGCGTGAATACGAATCTCAACGTATAACTTTTAAATAAAGTTAAATACAAAATTTAATGTTCAATATTAAATTCCCGATATAAGAGGATTCCGACTCAATCAAAATGGCGAAAATCCGCTAAACGAAAAGAATCAAATTGGTAGAATCACATATACATGAACGTCTCGTTAACGGGATTTAGCAAAAATTTCAAAATATAAATTTTAAATTGCGGATCTCTGGGAAAATGAGTTTTTGCTTAATGAAGTATTTGAGATACAATCACCCCTGAATAAAGAAGCGAATTTCAAAATAAAAATATATTTGTAAATTATCATCATTTTATAAAACAGGTTACATTTTCACAAAGAAATCATTTTATTATTATGGATGAGATATTTAACGAAAATACATTATTCCTTTTAGATTAATTACTAATTAGACTCAAAGAATATACATGAAAAACTCTTAAAAAATTTAGTTTCGATATAATCTTTTAATTTTTCCTTTTGTTTACTTAATATTAAAAAGCCTGTTTGAAATTTATGCTCCAAATGACACGAGTGCCTTGAAAATGGGGTTATTAAATAATATGTTTTCGAAAAGGTATACAATTGCTTATCTCCAAACAAAGCTTGTTTTTCAGATGTTATTTTGAGTTGCTGAACATTTTTCACAACCTTTTGTAGTTAGTTATGGGGTGTCTACCAGTTACGAAAATTTTCGTGACATTTATTCCAAATTCAACGATTTTTGAGGTTTCTCGTCCTAACTAATTTTTAAGATCAAATTTCTTATACAAATACGATATTGTGAAATGACCAGACTTTTCCAGGTCAATTAACATTAAATTCCAGTTTTTTTATGTCATTAGTAAATCAAAATTCTGACTAACTTAAACTAGAATGCCCAAACTTCATTTTAAATTCTGTGTCATAAAGTTTCAATCACTTCATGATTGCTACAAATAGAATTTATAATCAATCAGAATTTTGACCACTTTTCGACAAGCTAGAAATTATGATTTGTGATACAAAGGGTGACGATACCTATCAATTAGATAACTCGTCCCATCGAGCTCTAGAGAAAAGATCATGCAATCAACCATTACTCAAAAGTCATAAAAATGTTTAGAGTTGCAATTTTCTCCCCCTCCTCTTCTCATAAAGATTTGACCTTTTCCTTATTCCATATAAAATACTACACAAAACCATAAGCAAAATGTTCAAAAAAATTATAAACAAAAAATTATTGATCCATAAAAATGTGGTAAGCCCATTTTAAATGGATTCAAAACAGTTTTTCAAGATGTAAATTATTATGCTTCTGTAGCTTAGAGAACACCTACTTCAGGGAAGAGACATACAATGTCCTTTTTTCATAGAAGAGTGACAATAATTTTAAAAATTGTTCTTAAACTGAGGTCAATCCTCAGATAGTGTCTGTAAGATAAAATTTCACTCTATGGATATAAAATGATGGACTGAGATATCAAACATTTCCTCCAGCATACCAGCACCTGAACGATTTGCAAACCTTTATTGTTATGTATAAACTTACACAATTATACAGTCATATAAAAATTATATGGATAGAATATATATATTATTTTTATAAATATCAGCACAAATTTTTTGACTTTGCATATAAATTTGTCATGTAAAAATAGACAAATATTTATTAAATAGATTAAAATATTTCTCGCATTTTCTGCAAAAATATAACAGTGAATAAACTACATCTAATTTTGATTAAAATCAGTTAGTTGACAATAGCTGCAACTTAGCTATTATTGACTAATACAAATGTCACCAGGATAAAGCAAAATATCAAATAATAAAAATCTGCTAACAAATAAGTTAAAACAAATAGACTTTACCGCCATAAAATAAAATAAAGTATACAACAATTCACAATTATTCAAATAAATAATATATAAAAAATGTCCAGCACTTGTTAATAAAACATATATGAACACACAAATAAAATGTCTCACAAGTTGAAATAAAAGGTGCAAAATATTTAAAACTTCTTTCAGAAAGTAAAACTTAGTATAAAAAAATCATGATTGACTAATATCAATACTTTAAGATGCATCTAATGTGACTAAATTGATTTGTTTCCTAAAAAGGGATTAAAAAAAATTTGATAATTTTATATCAGTAAACATGAGTAAAACAATTTACCACCAAAAGTGATAATGCGCATAATATTACTGCAAAATGCTTTTCTCAATAAAATTAACTAAGAAAAGCTTCAAGGTTTTTCATCTCTTGTTCTCAATCCTAAACTCAGTTCCGAGTACCCCAGTTGGTTGCAGTGAAAAATATTTCTTTCCCACACGTTAATCCCACCTGTGTTGGGTACGGAAAATTTTGTAAGTGCTAACTTGTCCAAGTAGCAAATCAGTTAAAGGGTTAAAAACTGAAATTCAAAATTTTTTGTCACAAAATATTAATATATAATTATCAATTCATATGTATTATTGCTTAAATATATAAGATTATATTAATATAGTAGAACCCCAATAAATTGTTAATATACAGAAACATTATACTATAAGTAAAACTTATCAGTTTACAGCAAAATATAACACATAGAATATATTCAATGATTCACTTTGAGTTAAAAACATTTATTTTCTCGTCTGACATTCTTGCTTTCTTAAAACAAACAAAATAGTACATCACTAATTTTTAACAGAAATGTCAAAAGTAAAGAAAATTTGGGGAACCTTTTTCAAATTGTTAATATACAGAAACATTATACTATAAGAAAAACATCAGTTTTCAGCAAAATATAACACGTAGAATATATTCAATGATTTACTTTGAGTTAAAAACATTTATTTTCTCGTCTGACATTCTTGCTTTCCTAAAACAAACAAAATTGTACATCACTAATTTTTAACCAGAATGTCAAAAGTAAAGAAAGGCATGTATAAATATAAAGAGCAAAATGATATTTGGAAAAATCAATCTTTAAAATTTGCTTAAAATAACACAATTCTTTCCCCTATTGGTTTTATTTAAAATTTAAATCCAAAAGAGAAAATAAAAGATAGTATTTTTTTGCACACAAAAAGGTAGTATAAACAAACTGCTTGCATAACTGCCAAAAATAAAAACCACTTTACTGATTATGAGGAAAAAATAAAAATAGAGATATTTTGCAAAGTGTTATGCTATTTGAGCTTCACAGGACATGAAAAAAAAAATTTCCAACACATCCTAGAATCACAGTGAGGTAGAAAATAAGGTTGGCAACAGATGTATGCTGCACAAAATTTCAATAATAACTCCATATTGCGCTGCTATGTTTTGTATAATTACATAGAAACGTTAAATATTGGAAAAAAGTAATATGGCTGAGTTCCCACATTAATTAAAATGTTAATTTACATTTTTTAATGAATCTGAATATCTAAAATGGAGAATTAAACATCAAGAAATATTATCCTGTTTCTTTTTATTCATATGGAAAATAATGAAAATAGAAAATTGGCAATAATAAACAACCTTCCCCATACTAAAAAGGCTGACAGACCCCCCACTCACTTGCCCTGATTATTAAAGAAAGTAAGCTATTTTTAACCATGCCTTGCTTTACATTTGCATACACCATTATTCATTTGTAAATTTTTTTTCTTCACTAGAACATAAAATTCTAAATCAACTATCAACACATAACAACATAATTATCAACGGTTATAAAAGATTACAAAAGGAAAATTATTAGAGCCAATGAACAAGAACCTAAACTTTAAGAAGCACCAGTAGTTATGAAATTATGAATGCATGGAAGATTCAATGATGTTGATGACTTGCTTTCAAAAGCGACGCAAAGATACTTCCTTTCACTTCTTGCAAGTCTTTTGGGTGGCCCACTTCTGCGACGCGACCACCATCTAACACAATTACTTTATCAAAGTTCAGAATACTTTGAACACGATGCTGAAATAAAAAGAAAATTGAACTAAATACACCATCAAATAAACAATGTCAACCTATAGATAGCAACTATACAAATTAACGCTTTTCCATAGTTGTTAAGTTATCCTTTCACAGTACCAAAGAAACATTGGCAAAGGTCCGTGGCAGAATCGCAGCGACATTGTCGCACAACTTTACAAAGTTCTTGCAGAAAGATTTTCTTTTGAAAAGTAAAAATTTACCTTTTTTTTACAGAAATGTACACGCAATATTTAAATCATGCGTTTAAATAATCACTTTTTGACGGGCTCAATTTTCACCAATAGTATTGTAAATTGATGTAATGTTTCGGTTGTATTTTCGGCAGTTATTGATATTGATTTTCACATGGTTTTCAAACATCCCTATATATTTCAAACAATATGGAAAATTCGAATCCAGCATTTGAGTATTTATTTTTTAAGGCAATAGTTTTATTGAATTTTTGGAAGTTATTGTGCTATTGATTTTTCCATAGTTTTTAAAACTAATATTTTTTATACGATATGATTTATTACAAAAACCTAACCTCGAAACGAAACACGCATTTGTGTCATTTGATTTATGTGATTTCGTCATAGATCTTTTTTATTTGGCAATTACTACTACGGATTTCATGATATTTAAAAAAAAAAATTTATTGTGATAATTAATTATAAAATGCGAAGAAGAAAATAATACGTGCGTTTCCCCCCCAGCAAAATGTGAGAATATCATCCATAATATTAGAATAAAAAATTATTACATATTCAATTAAGAAAATTAATGTTATTATAATTTTTTGTAAACACAGTGTGGTACTTTTAGTCGTATTTTAAATTAGTAACATCTATCTGTGTTAGTATTAAAAGTATCTTGCAGAAAGATATTAGTGCTAGAGAGTTTAATCTAGAAAAAATCCTGCCACAGGGGGTAAAGGTGATATTCACAGGGCCAGGGACCCAAGGGATTCTGCTCCCAGATAATAAGCAAAAGCTCCAGCAATTTAACTATATATTTATGCACATGTTTGAGTTTCAGATTTTAATTTGAAATTTTTAATATAATAAGGAACAGATAAATGTTTGTATATTAATGTAATTCATAGTTGAAAGCAATTTTAGCCATAAAAAGAAACATTAAAAAATAAGTTTCTCTTTAATCTATCACTCTACCTCTAACAAAAAAACCCCCCCAAAAATAACAAATCCTATTTATATTTAATTTTATTTTAATCATAAAAACTAAAATGCATAATTATTTAATTTTAGAATGAACATATTGCATAGCCCAATTTAAAATAAAATTGAATAAAATATATCAGCCGAACAAAAGTGATCTGTATTTGTAGAATCATCCAAAAAATAAAATCACAAAAAAATCTTTCTTATTTTTTATTGTTTTAGCCTAAAAAATTAAAAGACGGAAAAAAAAAGATTTAAATCACCATTAAAAAAAATAAAAGAGCACTGGAAAGTTTAGAGCTTATCCATTAGCTTAATTCAGGAAATCCAAGAAAATTGTTTGCCTAAATGAAACACTCTTTAATTGAGGAATCATATGCTGTAAACCATTTTAACTAAATTAATATAACACTAGGGAGCTCCGCCCCCTGCTCGCTACGCTCGCCAACCCCCAGAACTGCTTCGCAGTTCCATTGCATATTGCTTCGCAATCTTATAAAAACATTTTAACAAATTTAAATTTTAAAATAAAAATGCCAGATATTGAAATCAATTATTTAATGAAATTTATACACTTCTCTGCCCCCTTCACAATTTGATTATCTTTTCTTCGTGTAGCTGAGAAATTTGGAGCTGTAGCAGAGACTATATCTCAATAAGATCACCAAATGTACTATTGCCAATTTTATTTAGAAATTTAATACAATCCCATTAACTTTGCAAGGTTTGCATGTTTTGGGTAAGCGTCATTTTTATGAGGATTTGTTTATTGTCATTGCGAAAAATAGAATCACCGGAAATTGAATTATGTCAAAAATAAATGGCAGTAGTGTCCCTGAACTTTTGAAATGTATTCTTTGTATCAAAATTTGTTGCCCACACGTAACATCAGTTAAAACTACGCAAACTAAACTGTTTCGATGAAAATTTTCGACACAATGGCGTTTTCTTTCAATATGAGTTTGTGAAGAGGTAAGTCACTCACAGAAAGACTATTTAAAAATTCAGAGGGATAAAGCGTTTGATCGTGATCATTGTCTGTAACCACCAAATCATAACTGATGTATAGTCTCTCTTCATCGGGCATCAATCTTTAAAAAGTTTGGATTTGACTTCTTCGCAATCTTCATTCATCGGAGGCAATATTACTCGATTTGTTATCAGAGTTTGAGCAATTTCTGGAATATAACGGTAAATTTCATCAATGATGGCTTTAAGATGACCAGAGGTATCATTGTCAATTTTGTGAAGAAATTCAGTAAATTTATGTTCACTTGGCAAGGCTCAAGTGTTTTGGGTGAGTATCATTTTAATGATTTGAGTCCATTTTGAATAAAATGTGTTATACCTAATTGTTAAATTTAAATGTATGGCTGTTAGCATTACCCAAGAAATACCACGAGGAGGTCGCCATATCTCATTTCTCATGGGGAGTTTTGATTCTGAAAGGTCCCCTTGCCTACTTCCGATGGGTATTAAACATAAAACAAAATAGTTTTGTTCACAAAAGTTCTTTATAAACTATATTTTTTGTAAAGACTCTCTGATCATTTTTTAAATGTCCTTGCTCATCTGTATCAGCAAATGTTCCACAACCCACTGAAGATACAATTTTTGTGAACGATGCAATAAACTGAAAGTTTCTCTGATGGAAAGACGATAGGCAGCATACTGTCTCATTGTTGTTTTGTTTCGTTGATTATTTGTAACAGTGTGCGAAATATTAATATGCCATCCAGGATCACCATGGGGAAACAGTAGCGGATAAGCCAATGGGTCTAACAATGAGTCTAAAACAGAAACTGTGCGAATGCCACCTGACTTTGACATCACCACCAGGTTTCGTTCCCCAGAGGTACTCCATCTACGCATCTAAAGATTGCTGCAACATCTGTACTTGTGGCATCATTGTACCGTCATTGATCAGACGACGCGTTGACAGTGATGTGCATGCATATTTCCTTTTCATTTCCATCACTGGAATTCCTACAGAGATCACCCATTGTTTGAAAAGATTGGACATATGAATTCACTCTGTTCAGATATACAGCTATTTCATGCATAATGTTCGCATCACATTTGACATTAGCTTGTTCACGCATTCTGTGTTCAACTGCTGTATCTACATCATAAAAGTAATTCTGAGCTTACTTTGGCTGACAACCTTCACTTGGTATAAGTGAACCAACACGATGGTAAAATGTGTCATGTATTTTAAAATGATACATTCCACCGGTTACACTTTCATCTAAGTTTGTCTCAGAACTTATCATGGCAAATGCAGAATTATAGGAGCTAATATTGTCCAAATAATTTTGGGACCGTTTCTGTGCAGTATGGTCTAAAGATGTTACACCAGTAATCAAATTCTCAAAATATTGTGAATGCGACAATAAAGGAAGATCAACCTTGCCTTTCTGACAGCAAATACCATATTCATTGCTACTTCCTGTCTTCTCTAACATAAAATGCTTAGCATGACAAAAGTTACAAATAAAAGTCATAGATCCAATAGTAAAGGGGTCACAATCGTCATGAACAGTCAATGCAGATTTGTAAAAATCTCGAATTTGTAGAGGTGGCGATTCCCTTCGGCGAGAAATGCTTTCCCGTTTAGAATTCCGCCATTAATTTCTCTGACGTCTGCCAGAGATATTTCGACGCCTGATAGCAGGCATTTTATTTAGGCAGCAGGCACTAAATAAATAAAAATAGAACTAAATAACTAAGATATCGTTTTAAATCTCAAATCAAAATAATTGTTTGTAGAAAGTTTGTTTTGGTTTGAATATTCGCACGATGCCATTGCCATTCTATTGTAACGAAACAAAAAATTTATCATGAAACTAAAAATTTATCAAAGGAACTAAAGATATTGAATTCTTTTTTTAAGAAATTCAGTTCCGTTTTTTTTATCCACTCTTATTTTTGTTTATCAATCTATTAATTCAGAAATGCTTTAAATCAAACGATGCTTACGGAAACAATGCTTATGCGAACCACCCGAAAAATGATTTGCTGAATTCTCATTGGTTGAAACTAAATTATTAATTTTATTAATTAATTAAAGGAAATTTTCATAATTTAAGACCTTATTGCACATCTACATAACAATACCTTTAAAACCACACCTTATTTGTTTAATTCTGTTGCGTAGTTTGGGAGTTTTTAGCGAGACAAAATATTGCTAGCCTATTAATATATAGATTTAAACAAATACATAATTAGATATTAGGAATTAAATTAATATTTATTTAAGGAAAAAGATAATGTAGAAGAAATAAGAGATGCATCTTCGATTAAATTATTCTCTTACTGTCTTTTCAAAAAAATATCCAATTATTATTACTAATTTTAAAATTAAATGTCCATAATCCTATTTAATATAATATTCTTATTCAATATGGCAACTTAGAAATTATGTCTTTCCAATTATGTTTTTTGAATAAAACAATCATATTTGAATATGTTTGGGAATTCTATAAATGAGTTACTAATGACATATTCTGAATATAACTCAATTCAAAATATGATATATCTTCCAAAACTATGATGACTAAAATAAAGATCGTAGACCTGTAAATTATTTGGCCAATAATTTACAGGTAAATTATTGGCCAAGTAGCTCACAAAAAAGAAATTTTACTTTTTCTATGCCGTATTACAGCTGCACATCTCCGAGGATGATTTCAAAATATGCCATCATAATTTTTTTTTTTGACAGTGTCATCTATTGATGAACTTGATAACTAATTTTGAAACTTGGCAAGAAAATAGTCTCCTAAACAGAATGTAGCAAAGTAGTAAAGCTAGAATTTTGATCTGGATCCACTTTTCATTCATTCATTTTTAAAGGAAAGTAGCAAAGCATGCATTTTGGTCTACATCCACTTTTCATTTATTCTTTTTTCAAATCAATCATTTTTAGAACGCCCATTAGTAATGGTAACATAATTTATTACTTACGACAATTGAAAGAACAGTGCTACTTTGATAATTTTCAGCTACAACATTTTGTAATATTTGGTCAGTCTCTGGATCGAGAGAGGAAGTAGCTTCGTCCATCACAAGTATTTTAGAGTTCCTAATCAAAGCTCTTGCAAGGCAGAAAAGCTAAAAAATAATTTAAAAAATCTTTAAAAAGATAAAAATGAATAAAATAAAATATATTCTCAGCTAATGAAAAAATCCTGGTAATTAAGCAACTTTTTAAAAAAAAGACCCAAAACTTATACAAAGCACCTAAAATTGGCTTAAAGTTTAAATTTAAACCACTATTTCAACATCTGATACAGAAAATGTGATACTTCAGGTGCTATATAAATTTTGATTTCGTCTTTCATCACTCTTTTAACAATTGCCTCTTTTGTGCTTTTCAGAGATGTTTGAAAATACCTCCAACAACAAAACTTATTAGAAAAATTAAGTATGTACTATGGTATGTGTTGCTTCAATTGGAAATGGAAGAGCCTTGGCTGCACAGGAAATAGAGCGTTTTCCATCCAACAAAGTAAACCAGGTTTGAATCTCAGAGGTGGTTGGTTGATACGAATTCTGCTCCCATCTCGTACCGACCACAGCGCTGACATAAAATATTGCCACTGGTAGACAGATCATGGGTTAGATTTTCCTTCGGGCTAACCGTGGGAGATTTTCATAATTTTCCTCTCCAGAATTCAAACCAGAAGCTCCTAACTATCCAAAGAATTCCATTGCTCAACACCACTAAATGCTACTCTACAACTAGCACGGAGGCACTACAAATGCTTGCAGGAGTCATACCTATTGACTTAAAAAAATTAAAGACATCATTAAACGCACCCTGGAGGACGCACTCGCCTCTGATGACATTTTGAATCCGCTCTACACGAACTAAACTCAGTCTCGGTTGTTGGGCTCCCCGCCTGTTCGCTTCCCGTTATTTTGACATTTGGTTGTTTTATCTATCTCATTCGCTTTTTAATTCTGTTTGAATCTATTTATTCACTACATTGTGCTTTTTATTTGGCTTATTTACATTGCCTTTCCTTGCTTTGCAAATTTTAGCGTCGCCTTTTAATTGTATTTGATAATTGTTTATTTTACCACTTTACATCTTCACCTCCTTTTGTTTTACATTTGAGATTTTCTTGGCTCCTTACGCCTTGTTCTTCTGTCTTACCTGTTGTCAATTTGTCATCGACTGTATTGGTTCCTTGACCTATATTAACTTGGGACCTCCGTTTACCTGTGACCTTTTAATGTTTTCTTATGTTCACTTCAGGTACACGTTATTTTTTAATGGTTCACTTTATGTTTTACTGTTCTTGAATACATCAACAGTTTATACTTTGTGTCCTTTATATCCTGTCACAATGTTAATGATCGCTTTGGTTTAGCGACCCAACTTACTCCACAATATTACTCGTTTTAATCCTATGTACTGCCTGCACATGATGCATTGTATGTCATACTGTTCTTTCCTGTGATGTGTTGTAAAATTTTTCATTTGTGTCTTTGGCTCACTATAAGGGAAGCCCCGTCGGCTTCGGCACTATAAGGCGGGACTCTCGAAGCATTTTAATTATTTTACTGCTGTTGCCATCAGACTCTGTAATGTTTACATATTGTTACTCTGTAATGTTACTTTTTGTATTTTATGTACTTTTCTGTTTTTCATGATTTTAATAAACATTTACCCGTATGCCCTAAATTGGGGCAGGTCGGGGTAAATATTTCATAATTTTCCTCTCCATGTAATGCAGGCTAGTTCCATCTAAAAGGTACCTACAAAGGCTAGATCCAGGAGTTCCTATGTCTTGTTGGTTGAGTTATTGTCAAAACTACAAGGCTACAGAGTTGAACATTGATAGTCATAAATTCGTAATTGGGTTGGCTGTTCAATGCGGGTTACAAAAGAAAATAAAAAAAGGAAATGGAAAGGCCTTCCTTTAAATACTGAAAAAGAGATGAAACTAATTTCGATATTAGAGAAACTGATACACTCTAATGTCCATCCTCAATCTAAGCAGATGTAAGAGCTAGAGCTTTTTCAAAGAGGCAAAAAAAAATTTTTCTCTCCAGAGAATCTGGAGACAAATTTTTGTTAATAATAATTTCTTTAGAAAACAGCAAAAAAAGTGCATGTTCCAGTTAATTGAACAAAGTTACTATTTATTCTAATCGATATCAGTAAAAAAGGTACTCTAATAAATAGCAATAATCTAAATTTAAAGAAGCTTAAAAGCAGCGTTATAGAGTCAGCATAATATTAATAATAAACATTACATTGTTTCATTATCATATTATGATATATGATTTCTAAGTCTGTTATTAAAAACATTCGTATGCATTTATAAATTTTAAAGTAAAGCATTCGCTGAGAAGGCTAACTCCTTATTTCTTTTTTAGAACGCAGTTTCTT
Source organism: Parasteatoda tepidariorum (assembly GCF_982258835.1). NCBI lineage: Eukaryota > Metazoa > Arthropoda > Arachnida > Araneae > Theridiidae > Parasteatoda > Parasteatoda tepidariorum. The sequence continues at coordinate 38,139,285 of NC_141759.1, forward strand.
GTAGTTAGGAGTAGGACCAGCTGCTTTTTTGTCAGTACAAAATCATTTTTCTTATGTTATTCAGAGGAGATTCTTTTGAAACAGAAATTTTGTCTGGATAATTTGAGTTATGGGGTTAAAATACTATACAATAAAACTATTGAGTAGATATTAAAATAATGCACTTATAATATTCCATAATTTACATAAACACGCACTTAACAAATTATAAGTAGCACACTGAGATCGAGCAAAACGTTTTCTGCTAACTGCCAGAGAAAAGTCATAATTTACAAGCATGAAAAACTGGCATACCTTGTATAAATAAAAGAGGGTTTAAATCTAACTATATATTTCATGACTACAATATATGATTCAGTATAAAAAATAAAAAAACTTTTTTTAACAATTTATCAGTTTGAATGGTTAGGGCAATATGCTGCTTAACCAAACTTTTTACAAAGGAAACAGTTTCTCAGTATTGCTTTTACATCACATTGCATTAGAATTCCACAGAATTTGCCCTAACAGCAGAAATACTTCGATGCCTATATTAAAAATATTCCCTCTATATCACAAGTACAAGTCTCAAGAATTTTCGCAGCACAATACACAGAACCATCTTCATTGTCTATACTGAAATCAAGATAAACTTGATAAAAAAATGCTTTTAGAAAAAATACTCTCCTTAGAAAGATTTGAAAATGTGGCTTATTTATATTTTTCCAAGTCCTTCAGCAATTTTGAGAGCCTTTTTTTTTCAACATATGTAAATAATAGAAATATTTAATACCTGATGTTGCCCAGCACTCAGATTTGAACCTTCGCCAGAAATTTGAGCATCTGTAAAACATGAGAAACATTTTATATAGGCGAGTTTTATTAAATCCTCATGTGATTAAATTCTGATTAAACTTGGTTTCAAATTTAAAACAAATAATATAAAATAAAAACTACAGTTGCAACTTGCTACTCCTATATAAATGGGATTAGAACCTTCATTGAGTTATTAAAAATTTTGTTTGGAAACTGTGATTAATGCAAATTTTTTTGACATAATCAAAGGGGCAGCTGTCTTACAATGGTGTTATATCACAATTCACCAGGACTTAGGCGATAAACTTTTCAATGCAACAAAGAGAAATATGCATTTAATGTCTTCATGATATTGTTTTTCAGATAAAAGCAAGCACTGTTATTAGCCTAACTACTTTCAAACATTGTATCACTAGTTTTCTTCGCATGATAATCAAACCACAAATACAAAATTATGAGTAATAGGTTTTAGGACATTTTTATTGCAATACAAATTCAGATGGAATATGAACTGAATGTTCGAATAATATCACTTTTGATATATTATTTCAAAGCTAACTTGTCAGATTTCCCCCCTTAAACTACATTACACTTAGCATGATCTTTCCTTAATTCTGCACTCGAACAACTATCGCAACCAAGAAGAATATGTGAATCTATTTTATTGTAAGATTTTACATGGCCATTAACTATATTAAAATGTTTGCTTTGTCTTCTCACTGCACAATTCAAGTTTTTTTTTGAAGTTATTTTATTAAGGTATTTATATAAATTGTTTTCATTAATAATTTTTGAGTAATAAATATCAGTCTAATATATCTAATTTACTTTCAAAATTTACAGAATGCTGTAAAATGACTAAAAACTGTCCTGTTAAACTTACCTAAATGCGTAATTAACAAAAGAATATATATATATTTTTTTGCACATAAAAACATAGAATTTTTTTTACCTAAACCACCAGGTAAGAGATTAACTATCGCTTTTAACTGAGCAGCTTCTAAAGCATTCCATAGTTCTTCATCAGAAAACTCATTTGCTGGATCCAAATTTTCCCTAATAAATAAAAAATACAATAAAGTATCACACAAAATTTGGATTTCAATAATAAATTCAATACTGAAAAATTTATTTCTTTAATTGCACCGCTAAAATATTATACTTGTGTACTAATATCTGTAGGTATTACAAACCTAACAAAATGGGATTCACACCTTCCATATAAAGGTAATTTCTTTAGTTCTACCTAGTTTAAATAATCTTATTTTATCATCTTATAAGAACAAAATGCTTAGCATAAATTGCACAATCAAACAAAATAATAATAAAATCCAGGTTTTATTACAAAAATCAATACTGAAAAATTAACTTACTTCTTTAATTGGATTATTAAAATATTTTACTTGTGTGTTAAAGCTATTACAAACCTAACAAAATAGGATGAACACATTCTATACAAAGGAAGATTAAAATAATCTCATTTTTGCTTATGAAACCAAAATGTCTATTATAAATTGTACAATTAAATGAAATAACAATAAAATCCAGGTCTAATTACAAAAATCAATACTGAAAAATCAACTAATTTCTTTAATTGGATTATTAAAATATTTTTATACTATATACTATTATTTGAAGCTATTACAAACCTAAGAAAATAGGAATAGAACATCCATCTCATTTTTGCTTATGAGACCAAAAAGTCGTGCACAAATTGTCCAATCAAAAGAATTAATAATAAAACCCAGGTTTCATTACAAAACTAAATACTGAAAAATGAATTCATATCTTTAATTTGATTATTAAAATATTTTAATACTCCTGTGCTATTATCAAAAGATATTACAAACCTAACAAAATATGATTATCACATTCTATACTAAAATAGGTTCAAATAATCTCATTTTTACTTATGCAGGGATGAGCCCAACACAAAAATCGTGAAAATTTCTTGAGTAAAATCATTAATGATGCATTTCAAAAAAATATAAGTCTCTATAAATTAAAATCATTGATATTTTCAAAACATGAAATTCTAAATAAATTGTATGCAGCATAATTTAAATGAATAACTATGTATAAGCTTACCGATATCTCTAATCACATTTAATATTCTGCCAAAAAAAATATTAACAAACGAAAAAGGTGCTAATTCTTATATTCTAGTTCTAATATTTTTAACTAAAATTTACGAGAATTTTTATACGTAAATGTGATAGATTTCTTGAAACTTCTGGACCTCGGATTTCCGGAAACTTCCGGATCATAGTTAGTAAAAAATCCGGATATCCGGATTTTTGCCGGAGCACAATCATCTCTGCTTATGGGATCAAAATATCTAGCACAAACTGTACAGTCAAATAATGGGGCAATATAATTAAAAAAACTGTACAATCCTGTGCAGTATTTCAAATTGTGCAGGAGTGTGCTTAAGATGACAAACACAATTTTAAAGTGTTTTTCACTTACTTAATAAGATGTTTCTAAGTACAGTGGAACCCTGATTTTACGTTTTCTGCCAGACTAGCGCTAAAAAATTGTAATTGTAAAAAAAGTATTCCAACAATATCAAAAACAATACTTACGATTGTTTTGAAATTTGCTTTTTAGTTTACAAAAGCAAATAAATATTGTTCATATTAATTTTTGGTATTAAACTAAAAAGTAAACTCTGTGGCACGACAGCCCATAGAGGGCCAAGGCCTACTGTGCCCATCTCAGTTTTCTTGACCTTGGGCTCTAGGGTGCAGGAGCAGATGTTAAGGTAAGGTCGTCAGCCGAACATGGAACCCCCAGTGTTCAATCGTGAACGTGGAATCCCCAGTTCCCAAGCATGCTTGGTACTCATTTATCGACCCATTGAAGGGATGAAAGGCTGAGTTTTGGTATTAGCAAATAAATATTTTTTCAAAATTTTTATGTTTTGAAACTCTTAATCAATTGTGTGTATGTTCTTTGATATTTTTTTGCTCATCTTCCTTGTTTTCATTCCTATCATCAGAAACAGGCATTAAATCAGACATTGAAGGAAATGAAAGTAATGAGATGTGTGTTACAGTTTATATACGCGTCATCTATTTTGAAAGATCTTTAGTCACACAATTTTACTCTCGAAGGCCAATGTTTCCATTGGATACTGAATAGCCTGCTTTATTAAACCCACTTGTAATGCATTTAATCAACACTGTAGAAATCAAATTCAGAGCTTCTCGATGATTGCTTTAAAAGCACCTAGCATGTCACTGGGAATAAAGAAAAATAAATGATCCCCTGACCAGATGTTTATTGTAACGTTCTTTAAATGATTGGATTATTCCAAGAAGTTGAAGTTTGGTAGAAAAAATTCCACCAAAAAATTTTACAATTTAAGCTCCCATACTTCCTTTAACCACCCTTTCTGTACTTTGCCTATTCCACATTTTTGAGACTAAAGGAGAAAATCCCGTTCTCACAGATTTAAGACAAAATAGAAAGAATGTCAGAATAGCTTCAAACAGCTATTAAACAAATCGCTCTCCCTTTTTAAAGAAGGGAAAAAAAGAAAGAATTTGTAAAAAGATTTTGCAGACTTTGTTTTAGAAAATAGGATTTTGATCTGTTACAAAAATGTACAAAGCAGGATTTTCTTGAAAAAGGTTACGTAAAATTCGGAATAATTTAACATCACTGGCATACGTAATTTTCATGCACCAACAGAAAATGATGTAGGAAGCGGGATAACGTACAATGTAAAATAGGGCTTCCATTGTATTATGCTTCAATCTAATAGTAATTCTCAAAATTTGTGAAGTAACAATTTTAAAACAATATTAAGGAATAATTTGATGTGAAAAATGTAGCTTTGGAAAAATGTGACATTACTATATTGCCCCAACTTCATCAACATTTAAGCACGCCAATTCAAAGAAGGCAAAGATCTTCTTAGCTAGACTACTGTATAACCTCAACTTAATTAATTCAGAACAAAATTGGAAAGTTTCATTAAAAAAAGAGTCACATGACAAAAACCAAATTCTGCGAAAGGTAAAAAATAATAATAATAGTTGAAAAGGTTGTTAGTTGGTACAAGCTCTACAACAGAAGCTAAGCATTCAAATCCTTTACAATGTTGAGGTCTCCAAGCAAAAGAATTTGTTGATATTTTTTGGTTACCTTTTTTACAATTTCAACTCTCAATGATTAATTTCAATAATATAGCAATTCAATAAAACCAATGAATAAGTTAATTGCAAAATAGAAATAATGAATAAAAGATCTATATTTAAAACAATTTATAAAAAAAGTGTTCATAAAAAGGAATCTTACCGAACTGTTCCAGAAAATATAACAGCCTCTTGAGGAATAATTGACAGCCTGGATCTTAAAACTTCAAGAGGGATATCCATTATATCAACACCATCAATTTCAATTCTACCACTTATAATGTTCACCATGCGAAACAATGCCATTATAAGAGATGATTTACCACTACCAGTTCTACCACAGATTCCAACCTGTATTCATAATGAATAATAAATTACATAATCATATAAGTTAATCAATAAAAAGAAGAGGTTTATCAATGAAAAGAGGTTAATCAATCAAAGAATTGTAAACAAGTCATAAAACCTATAAAGGGTGTCAAAAAAGTGCATGTATGGTTAATGAAACGGCTAACCATGAGAAATACATATTAGATTAAAAGTCTTATAATAAATGTATCAAAATTTTTAAAAAATGCAATCAAAGATACCAAACTCGACCCTCCAAATCTCATCCCCAGGGGCTGGGGAAAACTTCAAAATCGTAAATAGTAACCTCAGTTTTTTTAGAGCAAATCGGGATTCTTCAGAACAAAGTACACCAATTCGACCTACATATTTTATTATTTAGTTCAAACTTAAGGCTGTAAGTGCAAAAAGAAAATGGGGAATAAATTGTTAAAATAGTCATGTCTTGAAAAATATGTATTTGATCAAAAAATAAATAATAAAAAAATGTGATATTTTGGAGAAAAAAAACCTATCTAATGACAAAGTTGACTTCATTTCCTGACTCAACCAAGTCGCATCAGATTCAGTGAGAGTTGAGGGGTCGAGATTATATCATTGAATAATGCATTATTTTTTAAGTTGATTTCTCTAAATATTTGGCTGATTCCATACTTTTTGGAAAATATGGAAAATATATGAAATATTACGAAAATATAATAGGAAATATTACGAAAAATATAAATGGCATTAAAATGCCATACTTTGTTTAAATTAAAAATTTACAACATTATAACAGCAACAAGCTTTCATGACCAATACAATAGTCAAACTCAATTATAATGAGAACAAAAGAACCAAGATAATTTGCTTGTTAAACCGAAGCCAGGGGAAATATAATAATAAAAGGTCTAATGCACAAAAAATGAGCTAAGAAATGCCTAATTGGGAGTTACCTATGATTGATTTTATTTACATTTTAAGGACAAATGTGTGAACATTCTTACTGATTTAACTTTTTAAATTTTTTTTTCTTTTGGCAATTGTTTGATGTATATTAAAAATAACTATGTTTTCATTAAAAAGTAATAATTTTATTGTTTTCTTTAAACATAAAATTTTTGTTTGTATTATTTTCAGAAAGTAAATGTTGAAAAAAAAATGGAGATAGATATTAATTGGAGGAGAGAATTTAGTTCAGATTTCTTTTTCTGAAGCCTTATTTCAGTTCTTAGGATTCAAGAGTTATTTAACCCATGATATACTTATAAATTAATACTAGGTTTAGCACATGCATCACAGAACAAACGTTTTATACCTTTTCACCAGCTTTGATTGTTAGCGACACATTTTTCAGAACAGGATCACTATTTGAATCATATTTCATTACAACATTTTGAAATGTTATAGCACCAAATTCAGGCCATTTGTCTGGCAAACCTATCAATATAAGAGACAAATAAAAAGATTATAAAAAAAAGGTAAAAATTAAAAAATAAAAATTGTACTTAAAGATAAAAAAAAAATATTTTTTTTTAATAACTATATACCAGTCAAATCTTTTGTAGAGTTATCCTCAGTAGGCAGTCTTGAATAGTTTCTTACTCTTTCAACAGCGCTCATATACATTTCAGCACTAGCTAAATTTCTAACTACCCAATTTAAGTATACTGGTACCTATACGGGAAAGAAAAAACATTTAAGAATCAATTCTGTTTTATAATATGAAAAAAAAAATAGTAAGCAACATCTAACTTTTCAAAATCCCCAAACAATGTTTTTTTTTTTTTTTTTTTTAAATTAATCTAGAAAAGTGTAATTATGTTTAAAAATAAGCTTATCAAGTGTGAAAAAATTGTTAAAGCTAAATTTAACATAGGAAACCTTCACTTGCAAAACACTTTTTTGATCAAAATTACAATACTATAAGTCTTTGTCTAATAACTCTCTGCTTAACAACAATCTCTATTTAAAGACGATATGTTGTAGTCCTGGTTTCTTCCCAGTAGAAAAATTTCTATTTTAGGATGTCTGTATTACTGTTTAAAGATTTTGACTAACCATGAAAAATTTATAATGACTACATATACCTAATACCTATTCTATACTACTAATTAATTAGATTTCAATAGAGATATAAATTTCAAACAATATTTAACAGTTAACTTTGCTAAAACTAATATATAATTATATATCTACAACTAGTACAAAACATTAATTAATTAAACAGGGTGTTCCAAAATGATCACAGAATAATATCTATTTTTAATAATACCAATTATATATATTTTTAATATAAATAATTTTTAGTCAAATTATGCATTTTTAGAATGTAAAAAAGTATACTGATACAAAATTTCAAATTAACATATAAGCAAGGGAAAAAACAAACTCTATTGAAATTTGGTAAATCAGAATTTCGGGAAGCAGTTTACCAAACTTAGCAATCTTTTTTGCTGATTGAAAGTTAAAAGTTGTTTTTCGTATTTATCTTTCAAATTGTCTTACAATCAAACAGGGTTTTTGGTGTATCATACAACTAAGATTTTGATATCATTTTTATTTTTCTTCACGCAATTATTTATCATATCAACAATGTGTAGACCTTTTTTGTCTTCATGTCTAAGAATACATATTAAGGGTGCCCTTTGTAGAAAACCATATATACAGTGACAAATCTGTTCCATAATTTGGATTTTCTATCTAATTTTGAATTGATAATATAACATTATCCAGCAAGGTAATTCTATTTACTAACAAAGAGTAAGCCACAATCGTCCTTGCACAAACTTTAAAAAATATTATATTGTTTTATAGTCAAGCTATTCTAACACTGAACTTCACTTTCGGAGATGAAAATTTACCTAAAATTTTTATCGTAACATAGTTTACTTTTGATGATATATTAAGTTAGCATATATAATATCATTGATACGAATAAAAATAGAATTTAGAATATTAATATATATTATTGAAGTGAACATAAAAACATATAATATTACTTACTAATAAAGTGTAAGTCATAGCCATTCCTACAAAAGCTTCTGAAACTTCTCCATAAATAGAAGTTAACATGGATGCCAAGGTAGCAATGAAAAGTATAATACCACCAAGATAATCCTGAAAAAAGTTTTTTACAACAGGGAAAAAAAATTTAAGTAGGATAAAAGATGCAAAAAATCAGTGAAAAAAAACTAAATATTTTACTCCTGAAACGAAAATTAAAAGTGATATTAAATAAATAAATAACTGAATTCATACTAAACAGCTTTACCTTCATTTTAACTGGTTAAAACAAATTATAATAAATGAAGTTCTCCTTTCAGTCAAACTAAACTTTTAAAATAAAGATAAAATTTCAAAATAAATATATTAATAACATTGATTTTATTGGATGCTTGATGCAATTTTAAAACTGCCTAGTACAACAATTTTGCGCCTATGCAAATGACATTTTAAAATTATTTTTATATTTATAATGCTTTAACTCAAAATCAAATTTTCAACAATGATACAATTCAATTACATTTATTGATTAATTATTTTTATAAAAAAAATTCATATTATTTTTTTTTACGTAAGTGTAGCACGAATTTGGAAAAAATATTAGCTTTTTTTTAGAAAAATTAGAAACGAACTAGACATTTAAAGAAACACATTTAAAACAATTCTGTTTCAGAATGTTTGTTTCATAACAAAAAAAGGTATTGTTTCCCAATTTGTGTCCTATACAGGGGCAATTCGAATATCAAAGGAGGTTACTGGTTACAAAGGATGAAAATTGGTTTTATTCGATAAACTTGAGCAAGTTATGTTTTAGTCAGCATATGATTCCAGGTCATGGAGCATGATAAGCAACAGTTTCAAAATGTTTAGAAAAACGTTTTTGGCAAAAACACAATAAATTCATGTTGGAAATCAGTTGTTTTTCTCTTATCTGTCACCATCTAGTGAAAATTCTACAAACTTATTAGGTATCTTTCTGGAAACAATAATAAGGAGCAGTCTGGCATAAAAAATATTACCTTTAAAAAATGTGATTTATTATTGATCCTAGAAATGATTTTGAAAAATGAAATAAAGGAAATGAAAATTATTAACTATAATTATATGAGTTATCAGAATTTTATAATGGCATGATGTGTAAAAAAAATATGATAATAATTAGAAAAACTGAAGAGCATTGAAACAACAATTTTCCTTTTAGCAACATGGTTAGCTAATTTTTGGTACAAACTATAATTAAAATAAAATTAATAAAAATGGAATACTTACAAGAGAAACACCTAACCAACAATTTGAACAGTTAACTAAGATGAATGCAGTATTATTTACATCAATGCAAGTCATTATCATGTCTGTGAATCGATTCTCTGCTCTGAAAAAAAAATCCATTTCTGTTGAGTTTAAGAAATTTGAGCCATTTAAACACTATCCTTCATGAAAGTAAGCAATTAAATTGAGAAATTACATAATTTCCTTATTTGCTTTTTGTTGCTTATGCTAAGAAGGGGGTGGAAAGCAAATTTATGGAATAAATAAATAAACTTGAAATTCAATGTTGTGATTCTTTTAATTTAATATGGCTGACAAAAATCTTGTAAAATTTTATTTTATAAAAAGTATGTTTTTTAACTTTCTTAACTAAAAAGAAAGCCTGAATTAAGGGTTTAGAAAAAAATTTAAATTATCATATTAGAATAAATAAACTACACATTACAAGACTTTAACCAAAAAACCAAGGAAGAAAATCCTATAAAAATCAGTACCACAAGGAAAAAGAGTGATGACTTTTTCTTAGTGTAGTTTCAAAAAAGGCTATTTAAAAAAAAAATTTTTTTTAAAGGAAAAGCTTAAATGATTCTGAAACAGAACATACTAATCTTGTTTACCAAGATAAGAAAAATATTATTTAAAAATAGTTCAGTCTTTAGATTTGTTAACAATTTTTACAAATCATGTATACATTAAAAATCTTTATGATAATACATAAAAAAAATTATCCTTGAATTTTTTTATTTTTATCAAACAAATTATTTTTTTGAAGTATACAATAATATAGAATATATATTGATATACAGTAAGTTTATATGTTTAAAAAGTAAAAATGATTATTATGCAGAATATTGCAATAATAAAAAAACACTTAATTGGTAATTCATCTAATTACTATAAAGTTAAAACACACAAACCTGAAAGCTCTGATAGTGGACAATCCAGCAACAGTTTCTGAAAAATGTGAATAAACTGGTGACCGAGTAATGCAATCCAGTCTTTGAAGTTCTCTGAAAATATGAATTTCAATTCATTCTTTTAAATAATTTCAATTGATATAAATTCAAGAATATAATTATCCCTAATTTGTTAGAAAATTTAAGGTTATAAATTTAATCTGAAAAAAAAAGGAATTTCTAAAAGAGATAAATACATCATAAAGCTACAAATTTTATAGTATATTCCGTGCGATTATTTAAGGTTACTTTCAAAATTTGGTTAAAATAAACAGTGGAAATAAATATATATATAATACTACCCCTGGTTTCAAGGCCAGTGGTAATTGTGACTAGGACTGGGAGATGTTAAGATTTCAGCATCGTGATGCATCGCTACTCAAACATCGCAATGTCACATTGCTGTTTCACATTTGGTTTTGCCAAATTTTGCATTGCACAACTTTTGCTTTTTATTTATTTGATGCTACTGAAAAGTAAGACTAAGACTGAAATTTTAAATATATATATACTTTGTGTGTTTGGGGAAAAAAGAGCGTAAGTTCAATAGAGGGATATTCAGATAAAATTTATAAAAAGTGAAAATTTGCCAAAATGCATCAAACTAACATTATACCAATTACATTCATTTTATAGGTGTATATAAACAACTAAGTGATAAATAATTGAATGTTGTATTTAATTTCAATAAAGTTATATAAAAATATAATCAATAGGGAAAACAGTTAAGATAGGAGTAAATTAAATGTATGACTTTATAGCCTGGTATATATATTAATAAAATTATGTAAGTGAAAAATATTTATTCATTATTTATTTTTTAAGATTATTTTCTTTTTTCGGATAAAAATAATTCAATAGACTGTCTTTTTCAATTTAAACAAAACACATCTTTTCTACCTTCAGATTTTGCTGAAAAAAAATCGGAAGTTTTTAAATTAAAGAAAGAAGGTAATGAATAAATAGTTAACTAGTGAAACGAATAATTCATTAAAATTTTACATGCAGCTTTGAAAAAATTAGTAAATTATCTTTAAGGATAAGTTAAGAAGGGGAAAAAAAAAAGAATACTATTTCAACTTTGGTCAACAAAAATTATTGTTAATTTTCAACATTCTTAAAGATGGTTAGGTATCTTAAACAAAAACACATTAAAAAATTATTGCATTAAGAAATAATTTTTCTAGAAAATAAAATTAGAAAAAATTGGTGAATTTTTTAAAGCTTTTATATTGAAATAAATTTATCTTGACATGAATATTTTAGAAATTAATATTTGATATTTGTGGATGGAGTATAGTGCATGAAAAAAATTACTTTTGACTTAGCAATCGGATTTCAAAAAGTGTGATATTTTTAAATTTATTTTTCAGAAACTATTCAACTAATTTCTTTTAACTTTTTTATTTTAAAATAAAATATCATATTCTTTAAAAAAAATTGTATATCTTACAAGTCGAACTTTTCGACTATTACTAATAAAAAAATTAATTAAAATCATTTTTGCATAAAATTATCTTTGGATAAATGATTATAATTCTGTTCTAAAATTTTTCAATTCCAGTAAACAGATCTTGAGATCTGACGAAATAAGCAAAAAGTAGCGTTAACATCAAGAGATCCTAACTTTCAATCTCTCTCCTGACCAAATTAATAGGACTATATTTCTCAGATTACGTCTATGCCTTACATTTTGAGGGTGAGGAATCATAATCCGTCAAAAAAATTTATTCAGATAAGTACGCTTTTGTACCTCACTTCGTAATTTAAAATATTGTCTGCTTAAACTAATTAGCATATTTGAGGTCTCTCCCTCAAACCACTAAAGATTAAGTCCTAATACGTGAAAATCAGATCAATAGACCAAAAGTCTTAGCCTGCCGCAAAGTATGTCAGCCAACTGTAAAAATAAAATAGATGCAGTTATAAAAATAAAATGAAATTTAAAATGCGCATTGAGCCAACAATTAATAATCTTTATAAAAATCTTTAAAACAATCTTAAAAATCTTCAATTTTAAAAATCTTTATAAACAGAAAAATAAAAAACGTAATAAAAAAAGATAAAAAAAAATTATGGATTGAGAAAGATAGAAAACTTAGAACAGCCGATGCGTATAACCTCTTGGCCATTCTTTCTCCAGAATTTCTTGAAGAATATCCTTCAATAATTTATTAAATTATTCAATTTCAATTATTTATTAATAATTTATAATACCTTCAATATTTTTGAGGAAATAGCGAAAAACTAGTATAAAAACAAAATTTCCTGGAAAAGGATACAGTGGAAATTATTATGGCTTCAATATTGTAAAAATCAATTATTTAAAGATTTATTTTCATAATTATTGCTAACCTAATGTATTATTATGTTGCTAAACTATATTTCGTGAAAATAAAATTTAACTGCACACTCTCATAAAAATTGCTATAAATAAGGAAGATCAAAAAGCAATCAAGTCGAAAAAGAAAATACTAAAGAAATAAAAACAGAACGACTGTCCTAAAAAGAAAATTTGCGTTTGATAAGTCGTTGGTTTAAAAACTCGTTTGCCAAAATTTTTTGCAAAAATATTAGATTTTTTTATATTTTCTAACAGTAATGATAATCATTTTTTAATAATTGAAAACGTGGTCAATATGCAAAATTGCAACTTTATACAAAATTATTAATGAAAACATTTTATCTATATTGAAGGAATGCAATTCTTCAGATTTAACAAAGAAAAATAAATAGGTAAAAAAATAAACAAACAAAATGTCTTATCGGAACTGATCAAAAACACTCTTTTCTTCAATAAGACAAAAATGATCTCAAAGTATTATCAAATAACAAAATATAAATAATCCTCAGAGAATCACTTTCTTTTCTTGGATTTACACGAATTGAAGAAAGCACTTTTTCATCTTTTATTGGCGATGAGTTAGTTTCACTCCTAATCACATCGGAATTCATCTTCAGTACATCGTTACTTGATAATTCGGGAAGGAAGAAACACAAGGGAAAAGATCGTCATGGCAATCGATGTCGCCTCGTAATCGGGGGAAATGCTCTTCGCGAACATCGCTGTTGAACCCGAAGAATCGCTCTTCGCGGCATCGGGGAAACATCGTACACAACGCGCGGACATCGGAATTTCCGATGCTTCGTAAAATACGCCAACCTAAACATCGGATCGGGGATGATTTTATAACATCGATGTTTTCCGATAAATCGATGTATCGCCCAGTCCTAATTGTAACACAAAGTGAGAGACCCTGAAAATTTTATGTGCAAAAACTCGATAACAAGATATCAATTTATATATTCATATAGATTTATAATTAAATTGCCTACCAATAAAGAATATCAGGATTTTAGAGTAACTAATTTAAGAAAAAACTTAGCTATTACAAGAATCACAATATTGGATTTTAAGAATGCAAAAGTACAAATCGCAATATTAGATTTTAAAATCGCGAGAATCTGAATCACAATATTGGATTTAAGAATGCAAAAATACAAATTATGATAGTGGATTTTTGAATTGCGTAAAGGCGAATCGCGATATCGGATTTTTAAATTCAGTGAATAGCATTTACAATGATATAAAAATTGCGCGAATATGAATCAGGATATTAGCGGATTCCAGCATAGTTTCAAATATTAAAAATGATGAAAATCCGACAAATAATAAAAAAAATTGTGGAAGAGTCACATGTATGAAAATGTCTCGTTAACACTATTTGGTGAAGGTTTCAAAATTTAAATTGCAGAACTTTTAATTCCCACTTTTGTCTGATTATAAGTTTTGATTTCCAGAAGTCCGCAAATCAATGGTCTTGAGATACGCAGAATTCTGCAAAAAAAAATCGCATGCCCTGCTCCTAGTTTCTAGATCCGGAATTTCAGGGTACACCTGGAATACAATCTCCCCTGCAAGGCACCACAGGGAACCAAACCCCAGTCATTTACAACGACAGCTCAGTGCATTAATCACAGAACCATCTCGGCTCTCTATAAGATGTTTGAGATAAACATAGATGTTTGACTCTCTATAAGATGTTCATATAAATAATATTTCAATTAATGCTCTCTGAATAGAATTGAATGTAAGATTTAATGGCACAAGGTCCACAGAGGACATGCTGCGCCAGACCAATTAATGCTCTCATTGACACCGGAACTGTTAAAATAATTATAAGAGAACAAATGCATCATAAAATAGGTTTATCTCATTTAATATCTTATAATATTAATCCATAGCATTTGATACACGAATTTACAATTTATAATTAATGACTTATTAATATTTGTATTGTTAAAAATTAGATTATGTCATATAACGTTATAATTAATTAGGATGGATACTTCAACACAGGGTCAAATAAAAATAAATACAGTGAAACCTCCTGTTATGGACACTCCTGCAAAACGGACACCTCTCAATACGGACATATTTTTAATTCCCCGGGAATCTTCTATGAATAAACCATTACGTACATTCTCCGCAAAGCGGACACTCCCGTAACCGGACGCGGACAGTCATTTTGATCCTGAAACGTTGTTTTTTATCTCTACAAACCGGACACTACTTTTTCTAAATAAATTGCAAGCTAAAAAAATGCAACTTTTCACCTTTTTTAAAGCATGTAAATAAAACTTTTTGCCTTATCCATAACTAGAAATATTGTTAAGCTATTTCACCACCGAAAAATCAATCTTTCTCCTGTCACCTTGCCTTATCTTTGTAAAGAAAGAGAAAATGGTACTGCACTCCTGAAATAATTCTGACATCGGCATCTTTTGATCTTTTCATCTGGACCACACAGGTTATGAGACCCCTCAAGTTGAAATGACTTCTCTCAATGCTTCTTCCCCATTGAAAATTTCTTTAATTTTCTTATCAATTTGAAGACTGTATTTAACACAACTGGGGTAAGAAAAAGAGAACAGAAGTATAATCTTTGAGGTGTTTATATAAATGAAACATTTATTCAGACACTTGATAGCTGATCAATTGTGAATAATCATCTCCATAGGTCCTCATGACTTACAGGTATGCATTACTTTTTTTTTCTGTGAATCAAGGGAGGTTTATTTTCCAAGAAGGTATTAACCATGTTCCCTATCAAATGATAAGTAGGTGTAATGGAATGTGACCCTAATAATTGAAACGGACTGAGGACAGTATGTTCCTATTTGGTATCATATGTCTAACTTGAGTATCTATACTAATAGGAAAATTATATTTATTTATCTGTAGCTACATCCAGAATTTATATTTATATCAAACTTCTTTATATATTCTTTTTTTATCCTTCTTATTGCTTAAATAAATATTCTAGTAGATATTTACAGTATTCTTGTAGATATTATTTAATTATTTCTACATCTTTGAGAATATTCTAAAAACAATTTACGATGTTAAATTTCGTTATTAGGGTACCCTTCCCGTAAACGGACAACTCTCATAAACGGACAAATTTTTTGGTCCCATGAATGTCCGCTTAATGGAGGTTTCACTGTAGTTAGATTTTGAAATACAATTCATTAAGATGTTTTCTTGTATTGATATTCCTATTAAAGATGATTTTGAGTTAGAAATCTCTTTGTGTTTGACAAACTCAAGAGATATTTCATCTAGATATAAATTCTAATTCTTAACATAATAAAACTAAAAACAGTGATATTCAAATGTCAATTACGAATGAAAAATTAAACACCAAAAGCTAATTGATTGTGGTGATTGCTCTATTCCAAACACAAAATTATTGTTAATCAGGAATTCTATAGATTCTTACAAAAAATATATTGTAAATGAAATAAAATAAAAAATATTTTTCATACCTAGACGTGCAACGGAAAAAATGCTGTAAAGAATAATAAATAGCAGCAACAGGTATAACAACAATAATGAAATAAGGCGTCACAATCATGTCAACAATAATGGCTGACAAGCACAGTAAAATAAATCGCAAAAGGATGGGAAGAGTAACAGGAAGTTTCTAAAACGAAAAGCAAAATTACAAAGCATTAATAATTTAAAGTTTACAATTTTCAATAAAGAATAATTACTTAAAATGTTGAATAATACATAATTTGAAGTCAGAGTTAAACTATTTTGTTAAAATTAAATACAAGCATAAAATATGCTAGCTACAGTAAATAAGTTATGACAATAGGATACAACAAAATACCTATAATGTAGTTTTTTGAAATGTATTTATATTAACAAATATTTTGAAGCTACAGTACACACCTTGTCAATCGTACTGATGTCAGCTGAAAATCTGTTGACCACTCGCCCAACAGGAGTTGAATCAAAGAACCTTGGCAAACAAAAACAAAAAATATCGTAAGATTTAAGTGGTTCCATTATCTTAAGGAAAGAAAATATATTTTTAAATTTTTTTTTAAATAAATGGGATAGCTAATAATGTCAATATAACTGAAATAACTTGAAAAGATGAATAAATAATTGCAAAACAAAAATACCTACAGTATGTTTTATTCTAGATATATATATAATTTTTTGGCAAGTTATATTTAGCATAAAATTGATACAGCGAGAATATAAAAATAGTGAATATTAAATTTTATCCTCATTAACACAGCTAATTAATTAAATAAATAAATTTCTTAGTAAGCTTCAGAAAACATTACATTTTGATAACTTGATGAAGAATAAAAAAACAATTAAAGGAAAAAAAGAATTTAGAAAATGTGATGAAGCTTCTTTTGCACAAATCAATGATGAAAAATCTTATTTTCAATTATAAAATAAAATAAAAAAAATCGCAAACTATTTTAAATTAAAAATAATTACTAAAAAAAAATTTTGATTGGCCAAAGCCGATCATAGGTTACCCATTGGTAAAATGGTTGATGTCCAATTTTTTCTTTTTACCGAATAAAAGAACATGGTAGCTGAAAATACTATCATAAACGCCACTAAATTTCAAGTCAGGCCTTGCAAAAATTACATCTATTTATGTTTGTCCTCATATCGTCCAATGGGCTGGGTTTATTTTCAATTCCAACCAATATACGTTTCTTAGGACATCACAAAACTATCTTCTATCAGCAATATTCATATTGCCGGCCAAAACGGTGTTGTATTTGTCACAATCATCTCCTACAGCCTCTTCTGCAGCATCCAATATGTAATCGGTTGTTGACCCTGGTTTTGCATACAACACAGCCAAACTCTTTTTTTTGTGTGATATTCACCTGAATTAGTATTGAAAACGATCCAATTTGAACTGTAGGTTAGAATTTCTGATTCTTAATTAAACCAATAAAAACAAAAAAATCATTCAAATGATGAAATTCTCTTTTATTTACAACTGAAGAAGTATTTATGGGATCTCTCTGGTCCCATATCTCAAAAATAAACTCGCCAACTTAATGCATAACAAAATTAAAAGTGAAAAAAAGAATTCTAAAAAAATTATCAAACAGCAGCGGTTGCCATAGCAACGCATGCCCACTATTTACTTTTACTCTTAAACACATTTGAAAAGTGTGATGACGTCCAAAAAAGATGAGCACCATCAAATCCAAAACAAGACCCATTTTGCCAAAGGAAATTTTTTTTAAAATTAATAATAGAATTAAAGATACTAGTTTACAGGTGAATTTTGAAAAACAGTTACTTTAAGTGAATAATTCCAAGAAATTGAAGACATAAGATATACTGCATAATAAAAACCCTTTTCTGCTTAAAAAAAAATGAAGATCGTAAAAGTCTTCATATATTTAATAGTTAGCAAAATAAAGCAGAATACATGACACTATTCTCATACTTTTTGAGGCAAATAAAGTTTTTATATTATCAAGTATTTTATTACTTTTGTACAAAAATGTAAAATTAATTATTAACATTGGATTTTACTTCAAGGAAATGAATTTTGATGAGGAAAGAGTGTGAAAATTAGCCAAGAATTAAAAAATAATGCATCCAACTTACTTCATAGGACTTCGAATAATATTGGACAACATTCTGTCATGCAAAACTTTGACAGCTTTCAATGAAGTGAGCTGTGCTGCCAAATTTGTAATAAAGGCAATGGCTATACTGACGCCAGATAAAATCGCATAGATATTAATATAGTATTGAAGAGAATCAGCCTATGTATAAAAAATGTATATAAATTAAAGTCAATATAGTTAGTACATATGCATAATTATAATAAGGTTACAATATATACAAAAGTTATTTCCTTTTATTTCTAAGTATGAGCCAATAATTACTAATTATATAAATCAACAGTATTTTTATACAGTTATCAGTGAAATATGATTTCAACAAGAGCAAAAAGAGATGTATAAAATTGATAATTTTTGTTTTGTTTAAGAGACTAGAATTTTCTGCAAAAACATAAAACATTCTAGCTGAACATATTAAAAAGCATTCAAGAAAAATTCAGATTATTAATATTTTTTTTAAAAAAACATTAAATTTTTATATATATATATATATATATTTATATTTTGTAATTTGGCAAACTAGTTACGAAAATATTTTTAAATCATTTTCGCAATATGTCAGTAAGTTAAAAGATGTTTGAATTCAACACTCGCTTTATAGTTACATTTTGTACTTATTTTGTATTTTTCATTAATTTATATTTCTTGATTGATATGTTTTATTTTGTTATTTTTTCTTTGGTATGTTTTATTCTTATTTAGATTTTTTTTGGTGCTCCTCACATTATTGTATTAACAATTTTGCTTTGGGTGCATTAGTACAATATTAGAGAGCACTTAATTTTGCGGATATAATTGCGAGAGCAGAAAATGAGATTATATATTACCTTTATTTTGTTTTCTAGCTTTTTAGTTTTTTTTAAATTTTTTTTTTTAATATTTTAAAATTTTTTTCTTTATTTAAAGAGATCTTTCTTTCTTATCTTTAAATATATTTTTCTCTTGTTTTCTTTGCATTTGTAACTTATTTTATGGGTTCTATGTACTCGCAGCTTATAAAGTAAATAAAACTTTGTCTTCTTTAAAAATGTTTTGCAAATATCTCTTTTCTTTAATTCTCTTTTGTCTCTTTATTATATATATACACTCTCAGGAGCGACCACTCTGTGTTTCACAGTAAAATGGTTGTTAATGGAGGTTGGTCGTTCCTAGGTTTTACCTCTATTTACTTCAAAATGTTTTCAAAGGTACATGATTTTTCGCAAGCGATTTTAAGTTTAGTCAGTCATTTTTTTGCTGCGGAAATTCCACTTGTGTTGGCAGCAGAAAACCATATCGAAGAATAAAATTTAGCGTCAACTAAAATGATCCTCATTGACATAATTATGTGTAAAAAACAAATTTACCAGTTATGAATGATAGAACTGTTTTAAAAAAAAATAAAAAATTATGTTTTTAGTTTAAGTTTGCATTTCATTTTATATTGTAAAAAATAGTTAGCTTTAAGAGATGAGAAGAGGCTTTGTTCGAAAGTTTTTTTCTAAAATAATTTTAATTAAAATTTAACTTTTAACTCAAAAAATAAATCATTGATAGCATCCTCTTTAGTGCACTCTGACTGTAACATGATGTTGTAGTCTCTTTCAGAGATTGTTAAAAACAGAAGAGTCTCACACAAATATTTTGAATACATTTTAATCTATTTATTTGTTTTAATATTTTTTGTGTTTCTTTATTGGACCATTTTTGCATTTGGTGTAGAAGTTTGCCCGGTTGCTGGGAGATGTTTTAAGGGTCTCTCCTACAGGTTTTCTTCAATGGAAACACTAAGAAAAAAAGACTAAGACTCCCAAAAGTGGTCGTTTTCCTTATTTGACCTTTTTCGCATTTGGTGTAGAAGTTTGCCCGGTTTTTGTGAGATGTTTTAAGGGTCTCTCCTACAGGTTTTCCTAAATGCAAACTCTAAGAAAAAAAAGACTAAGACTCCCAAAAATGGTTGTTTTCCTTATTTGAATTTTTTTGCATTTGGTGCAGAGGATTGCCTGGTTGCTGGGAGAGGTTTTAATGGTCTCTCCTACAGGTTTTGTTCAACGCAAAGACTAAGAAAAAAAAGACTAAGACTCCCAATATATATATATATATATATATATATATATATATATATATATATATATATATAAATATATATATATATATTATATATATATATAAATACAAATGCATATGATGATTTAACAACACACGGATAAAATTGTAGTTGTAAATGAGGGTTTTTAAGTAAAACAGCATAACTTTAAAATACAATGTTATTAAGAACAGAATTGAAGCTCTGGAATATAGTTTACATCTCGAGTGTGCAGCTTTGAAAGAGAAAGATTTAACCTTAAAAATATTTAAATACTGGCATTTATATAAAACATTTATAAAAAATTTTTTATTATTGGTCAAAATATCAAACACATGTTGATGGATTATTTATTATGCTTTATCATTTCATCTCATCATTCAATAATAAATAACAAATTAATTATAATTCCTGCTACACTAGTTCAGAGAAAAAGGTTAAGATTACTGACTAGAAGTAAAATATATTTTTAGAGATTACTTATTTTCAGATTATAATACTTTATACTACTTTATCATTTTTACTTTATCGTTTTGGTTCAATTATTACTCAGGTTAGAAAGAGCAAAGAAGAAATTAGAATCATCAAAGATCAGTTTTGTCTAGTGAGCTAACAGGTTTTAAATAAACAGGTTTTAAATTATTTTAATTTTTTCTCTTTATCTCAATAGTAATTGATCCCAGTTTGAAAATGTTATTTGTTCTATATCTATATATACATATGTATTTTAAATTTAACTGAAACAATTTTACACAAAATAATTTTTATTATAAAATACTGTTTATGAACACACTAAGGTAGGTTCCATTGGTATTTTCCCTCCAATATAATTAATAAATCAAAATTATCTTAGATGATGGTTTTGAGATAATTTTAATTATTTTTCTTGTTTTTTTATTTTTCTTGTTTTTTCTTGTTTTCTTGTTTTTTTTCTTGTTATTTTTCTTGTTTTTGTAATTGGTCATAATTAGAAAAATTTTCCTTTTGTTTCATATTTTTTTCTTTTAACATTTATTTGAATTATCTTACATGAATTTGATTTTATACATATAAAAAAATGGTTTATTAACAGATTAAGGTAGGTACCATTGGTATTTTTATTCAATTCATTTTTATTCATATTTTTATTCATTGGTATTGTTGGTATTTTTATTGGTATTATAAAAGTATTAGATCAAAATTCTCACATGCCTGAAGTACCTTGATCCAGAATATAAATATTTTTAATTGTTATAAAAAAATATTTAAAAGTGATAATTGTCTAAAAAGTTATCACAAAATAAACAAGTTAAAAGAAAAATTAACATTAACATAAAAGTATGAATTTTGGAGGTCAAAGAAATTTTTTTTTCGTCAAACTTTTTTCACTGATTTGTACCTGAGATTCTTTTATGTCTGAATTAGCTTGATAGAGAATTTTTTTTATTCAGAAATTGATTTGTAAAAAAAATAAAAAAATTATAATGACAATTGTCTTGAAAAAATTACCATAAAACTACCAAATAAAAAAATTATAAAATTATTAATTTCTGTAAGAAAAGTAAAAAAAATAATTTTTTTTTTAGAAACTTTTATCACTAATTTGTACCTGAGAGTCTCCCATGTTTTCTGCTTCCTCTAGATCTATTTCATCCTCTTTGTAAGTAGAAGACTCAGACCAAGCAGACAGCCAAAAATCAGTGCCTATTTTCATGGCTTGGGTAGCTATACTGAGAAATATCACAAACAATGCCAAAGGGAGAGTACATGCATTCATATACATAAGATAAACTTTCTTCGAAATTTTGCCCCTCTCTCTTTCTTCCTCTTTAATGAGTTTTCCATCGGGTAGCTGCACTTGCTCCAAAGAGTTAACATTGGTAATTTTATCCACTTTAAAAAATGATAAAATTTAATTATCAATAAATAATTTTAACATTACATTTAGACAAATAAATATTTGCTAAT
Organism: Parasteatoda tepidariorum; assembly: GCF_982258835.1. Lineage (NCBI taxonomy): Eukaryota > Metazoa > Arthropoda > Arachnida > Araneae > Theridiidae > Parasteatoda > Parasteatoda tepidariorum. The sequence goes on from NC_141759.1 coordinate 38,161,763, forward strand.
AAATAAAAGACAAGTAAAATGAAAGTGGAGACAGAAATAAAGGAGGAGAATAAATTTTTAGTTTAAATATATCCTGTTACATGAAATATGAAAGTCCACAGCAGTCAAATTTATCCCTAATATACAATCACATCACAACTCCACCACATTCATTCTGATTTGCCCTTCTTTCATTTCTAGAAGTATTTAATTTGTGCTAGAAGTATTTATTATTTTTGTGCTCGAAGTATAATAGACGTCTTTATGTAACACTTCATGGCATAGATTACTCTAAAAAGAACGCTTAAATAACTTTTAATTGGATAAGTTACTATGAAGCAATGTTATAGAATAAGGGTCCCACCTTAAGCCTGATAATTATTTTGTACAAATGATAATTTAAGTCATAAAATCATACTTATAAACATACTGTCTCTGAGTAAACATACCATTTTTTCCGACAGATTTGAATTTTCAATGTGCAGAACATGAGGTAAGGTAGTAATCTAAAAAATATGACTCCAATACTTTAGACAAGAGACTGGTAAAACTTAGGGTTAAATAATCCAAATTAAATCTCTTGAACTATTCAATTCAATATTTCAATACTTTAATCCAATCTTTAAATTCAATCAAATTCAAAACAATATTTTAAGCTTTAAAATCATTCTTATAAGTCTACTCTCACTCAGAATATTTTTGACAGATCATGATTTCTGATGCTCCAAACATCATGAAATGGTGTTTGGCACATCAGAAAATGGTGACTTGATGGTGGCAATCTGAAAAATATGACTAAAACTTTTTGAGTGGTAAAAATTTTGGGTTAAATAATCTAAAATCAATATTAAGAATAATTAAATTCAATCCTTCAATAATCCAATTCAATCTTTAAAAAACTAGAGTACTATTTATTTTTTAATTGATTTCTAAAAATTCCTTTTATTTGTTTGTTACTAGCATCAGTGTTATGCAAAAATAGATAGTAGGTAAAATACAGTTCAGATTTCAGCTTGTCTTTCTTTTGAGTTTGAAACTAGGAATACATCTATAACCTCTCTGTTCGGCAGACGTGTGTTGTCCTTCTAGAAGGAGTAGTCCATCATTATGTTGTTTTCCCAGAAAATATCTGCAGTAAAATAATTTGTTCTCCTAACTCCGATGCCCTGTGCTCAGTCCCCAGAATATGCATTCAGAAATATTGAACTCTGAACATGGAAATAGAGACCTGAATCGACCTCATCACCAACTATGGTGCCATTTAGTTCTTAGAGGTATAAACTGCTGTACGACTAGGAACATTGAGGGCAAGCATGTTTTTTGTTGTATTTAACATGATTGTGAAACAAATAACTATGAGTTTCCACATTGAATTTAGTCCTAATTTATATCAATGTTCTGTGGTAATTTTGGATGAACCTACATTAATAAATTTTGTTGTTATTTAATTCATTTGCTGATTGCAAGTCAGTTATTGTGCGAGTAATGTCACATCACCAATTACAAGGAAGGAATGTCACAGTATAAATTAGTTATATAGCTCTAACCACCCAAACACTGCAACTTTCTTAGTGATAGCTCTGCCTTTTTTTTCCATTTCAAATTGAGAGCCTTTATTGTTTACAAATCAGTTTTTTTTTTAATGTTACTTGATGATAAACTGAAGCAGGTAGAAGAATAAAGAGCTAAATGACTCAAAAATCACAATAGTCTGTACTTTTTAAAAACTGAAACTTAAAAAAAATTATTTTGTACTCAGGGTGACAAAATCAAACAGCATAGTCTTTATCACGAGAAGAGAAATGTCTATACCTAAAGAAAGCAATTCATCTGAATCTTTTTTAAAACAATTGCAAAACTTACAAAGATGCTTAATATTAAAGTACATTAAAAGTAAAATGCTAGTTGCATCTTTCAACAATATAATTATTTTAGAAATCCCCATTACACATGTAAATTTAAATCACTTACCTTCAGTATTATCTTCCTCTTCTTCTTCTTCATCTTCCTCTTCAATGAGATCATCAGTTCTAGTTGATATCCTGGAATTCAACCTCGATGGAGGGCACTTCCACGACCTTCTAACTACACTTGCAGAGCTCGCACTCGACCTAGACCTCAAACTCTCGACAGACTTCATGCGATTCAGGAGCTTGTGACCAGTATCAGGATCATCTGGATCAGCAATGGAAGGAAGAGGATCATCATGGTCACCCCAATCGTGGCAAGGCAAGGGACTGGAAGGATCGTGAGACATCTGCCGGCTAAGTGAAACCATTCTGGCTCTTGGCTTAATATCCTGAAATATATACATATTTAAAAACTTTTAAGTGATTTAAAGGAGTCTAAAATAATTAGTATGGCTTATTTATTAAGGTGTGATAAACCAATCTTGGCATATAATACATTTTTCAGACATGAGATTGCATAAAAGGAAAAAAAACAGATAATGCACGTGGTAAAAAAAATTAAAAGAATGCACAACCCCTATCTCCCCCCCCCAAAAGAGAGAGAATAGTTAGATAATAAGAATAGATAATAAGGTAAAAAAACTAAAAAATTTTACATTTAGAATCATAACTTCACACTCTTTTTTTATTAATTTAAAAATTGCAAATTTTATTAAACAAAAGTTGCATGAATAAACTTATAATATAATGAAACTTAAGAATTTGAGATATTAGTGATGTAAATAATAAAATAGGCATGCATAACATAACATACATGCTTTTTAACTTTTTTGTTCACTAAAGAAAAATTTCAAAACATTTCTTTTCCTGTACATAATGTACTCTTAATTTTTAAATAAATCTAAATCCTTGAGCTAAATTTGTATTTAACTTGTTTAAATTAAAGAAAGTTAAAAAAAAGAAGAAAAAAAGAAAGAAAGAAAAGCAGATACTGCGATGTATAAAGATTTTATACACATTTTAATCTTATATTTCATTGTTTTCTTCTCAATTTATTAAAATAGTTTGAAAAACAGTTTTAGATTTTTCACATTAGTTACACAGGCTTTCAATTAATTTTTAGTTGCAAAGGAGATGTTGCATTGCCTAATTGAGAACCCCAGGTTGTGCACCTCTTTGATAAAACTGATTTAAACCCAAACATAAAAACAAATAAGTTACATATTAATTTATAATTTATAGAAGTTTTAAAATACTTAATACTTCCAGATAATATCCAAATAAAACTATGAAAATGTTTTAGAATGTTTAAAAATATTAATTACTGTTTATCTAAAAAACCATTTTTTATTTATTTATTTATTTTTTAAATATTTCATTATGTTTATTTTTAAAACTTATCCACATAAGACAGAATGTTAGTTAATTACAATGCCATATCACACATCAAATGTGGTAAAATATAATTTCTATAATTACTAATATAGTAATTATTATATAATTACTAATATAATAACTTACAATTATTATTTGTTTATGTTTTTTATTGTAACTGTGATATTTTTATTTTATGTACATGGTAACTACAATGCATAATTAGTTTGTTTATGTTCTACATGGCTTCATGCCTGTCTTTGTGTTAAGTGAGAAATATATAGGAAAAGAATTGAAATCTTTGTGAAAGAATATAGAATGTGTCACATAGGAGAACTGATACTTGACGGGCTTGGCTTACTCGAAATAGAATGGAAAGAACAGTTGCTGAAGTAAACAAATGCCACGTTTCAACAACCAATCAGGGTAAATATATCCACACTACGTCACTTGCAGGTATCCCATTTACCAATTCAAAAGAACATTACCTGAGTAGACACTGTTCTGTAGAGTTGTTGCCTGGATATTAGACGAACAAGCTTATGTCTTTCCTTTGATGTACCTTCAGCTTGAGTATTATCACTCATATATGCTTTTTTGGGTTTCTTCATATTAAAATTGACATCCTGCAAAAGGCTTTCCATTTCTTTGGGGGTACCTTGTTTCTTTATTGTGCAGGATTCCATCAATAGTACCTATAATTGCATACCAAATTTATAACTAATTTGTTCGTTGAAGTTCGAAATTTTAAATTTAAACTATTTAATTTTCTCTCAATTTTAATCTCAAGAAAGTTTTATGGAAATAAGAAAAATTAGCAGAAGTAAATATGAAAAAAGAAAAGAATTCCTGATTCTTAAATATTAAAATTTTGATATACAGCGTGCAGCGGTTTAAATTTCATCTGAAATTTAACTAGTAGATGATGCACGATATAATATTAAATAGTTTTCATCATTCATAGATTGTGACTTAAGTATTATTTGAAAAGTATTTCATTCTGAAGTTATATCAACATAAATTCTATATAAAAAAAATAGGTATTAAGTTTTTATTAAAATTGAAACTAAATGAGTTGGAATCTAGTAATGTTAAAATATTTGGCGCAACAATTTAAAGTAAAAATTCTTTTAAAAAAAGAGAAAAGCATTGAACAAAAAAAAAAAAAAAAAAAAAAAAAAAAAAAAAAAATCAGTTTAAACTTTTAAATAACAGTCTAGCTTTTTTAAAATTTTATGTTGGTTTGTGATTAACAATTGAATATTTGGCAGTTTTTATATCATACAATGACTGTATAATATCATAACATATAAAGACTGACTAATTTTAAGTACCGTAATTTCGCGGAGAAACGCCGCCCTGGTATATACGCCGCTCCCTCAAAAATCGACTGACAGAAAAAAGCTTTTCACTGGACACGCCGCACCATCGTACACGCCGCGCCGAATTTTTAACAATTAAAGAATTTTGAACTTAATGCAGGTATTGATTTAAGACTTAACATATGCTTTAAATATGCATATGTATATAATTTAAATGGTTAAATAAAAATAAATAAAAGGATATTAAATATTAAAAAAAAATAGAAACAATCCTAGTATATAGAATAGATTTTAATAATTTTCTAAGTAAAATTCAGCATTTTCTAATTTTAAAGTGAAGTAACCATTAAAATATAAATAAAATAATTAATATATCATAAACCATTAAAATAAGTATGAAATTTTTTAAAAATAAAACGATTTTACTTTTAAATTAACAATCCAAAATCCTGTTTTAGAAATAAAGGATAAATCCAAACAAATTTTGTTCAAAGAAAAACTTAAGAATAATTTATTTAGATATCGCCTATCACTATATATTCATATCACTGCACTTAAAAATTCCTCGAAATCAGAGCTCTCTGTTTCAGAGCAAATTAGGTTTACTATTTAATTGTTTATTTCGGGTTAATCTCCGTCACTTTCGGTTTCCTTTGTCCCGGGATGATTTCCGCTTTTTTGAAGCCATTTATCACAGTTTCTTTTTCTCTTTTAATTGCTGACAGCTTAAAGGCAGTGGTATAATTTTTCCTCTTAATGGAAGGCATTTAAAATGGATAACTTAAATACAAGTTATGTTAAAACAAAACGAAAATAGTATTAACGAAACAAAAATATTGACGAAAGAAAAATATATTTTTAGCAATTCCTCCCCCTATTTTCACTTCTCAAATCAGGTTTCTTTTTTCAACTGACTCAGCCTTGGAAGGTCTTTCTTTTATCCCTGTCTAAAATTCGTTTTGAACATTCTAATTGTAAGATTATTGAAGGTCATTCCAAGCTCATCAGCATGCTTTATTTACCAAACATTCACATGTTTTTAACAACCAGCTGACGAAAAAAGGGGAGTGGAGAGAGGCATCCATGACAAGTGGAAGAGTCATATTTCCTGGAAAGAAGGGGGGTGGGGGAGCGTTTGTTTTACAATTGCCTTATCACCGGCCCCACCCTGATTTTCTTCATTTATTCCTTTCTGATTTATGCTTCTCCACTCCATGCCCATTTCCTACACTCAACAGCTGTCCATATGGCAGAAGGGAAAGAGAGACTTTGTTCTCTTGTGGATAGTGGTCTCCAGAAAATGATTCCAAGAAAGGATTAGGGAGGGGAAAATTACAGGTGCACTGACTATTCCTTGGAGTGACATTAAGCATGAAAAAATAAATAAAAAGTACAATAACAGGTGGAAAAAATGAAGATGAAATTTCCAGTGTAGTTTCTAAAAAGCAAAATTTTTTGGAAAAAAAAAAAAAGTAATACTATATAGGCCGCCCCGTTATATACGCCTTCCTGCTAAATTTTCAAGTTTTAAATCACTAACGCCGCGGCCTATCTCCGCGAAATTACGGTAACTGAAAAATACAATACACTTTCTATAAATTAGGAAATTATTAAGCTTTCATTAAAAAAATAAGTACAATTGAAAATTAAAATTTCTTTGTTTATTAATACAGACAAGATATATATATATATATATATATATATATATATATATATATATATATATATATATATATATAAATAAAACAAATAAATAAAATTTTTTGAAACATCAGTCTATATTTTTAAAACTTCAAGCTTGTAAATATTGAATATTTAACATTTTTACCACTCTTTCTTGATTTTTTACACAATTTTTTAAAAAAATTTTCAGTCTTAAAAAATATATAATTGAATTAGAAAGCATATTAAAAATATTTGAAGAAGAGGGGAACAATGATTTCTAAATCAAATATAAATAAATACATAAATAAATAAAATCATGATATTTTACTTTTGAAGAAGATTGCAGGAATTCCAGCTTATGAGTAACCAGAACAACAGTTCTTTGCCTCCTTAGAAGAAGAGTTTTCACACCGTGCTCAAACACATAAGCTCCAACATGGGCATCCAAAGCAGACAATGGATCATCCTTTAAAAGTACAAAATACAGAGGTATTTGAATCACAAGCTCATATATGAATGAGGTATATGAATCCCGATTATATAAATATACATTTTAAAAAAAGTGACTGCCACTAATAAAATCCCTGGATTATAAAATAAGCTATTTTTTAAAATTAAATTAGCAAAACAGGAATCATTACAATATCAAAATATGTGAAAGTTATTTTTTTACCAAATCATTATCGCCATTTAGAAAATAAATGTTTTTTTTTTTTGGAGCATATGTTTAAAATAATGAAAAACTCTATTTTTTCTTGTCTGAATAATTTGAATTTTCTATTTTCTCAAGCCTTTTTTTTTAATACTGCTTATGAATTAAATTATAGAATGCCTATCATCATCCAATGTCAATGATCACCACTCATTCATTAAGGTAAAGCTATCTTCCTAACTACAATAGATGTCAGAGAAGTGCTAGATATTTTAAAATAAACTTTAAAGCAAAGAAAAGGATACATTGAAAGTTATAAAAACCTTTACAGACTTTCAAACCATGTTAAATCTTTAATTATAAATTTTTCTAATCAAATAAATATGCTAATATTTTAACACCTTTTTGTAAATTAAAGAACATAGCTTAGGTTTAATTAAAATTTCAAATGAACATCCAGTAAAAATAAAATAAATTTTGCTTTCAGTGCGGTTGTAAAGTTAAAGTTTCAAATTCTTTTTCTTGAGAGTATACATCCAGTTTATAAAATCAGACACCTTATAAAATGAAATGTTCTCAGAACAAATGTGATTTTAGTAGGGGAGGCCACTCTGTGTAAGTTAGATATCTATATATATATAGGAATATGAATCATAATATAGCAGAAAAATAGAGAAGAAAGAAATATTTCCTTCAAAACCATGCTTTTAATAAATAGAAAGGTATTAAAGAAATATTAAGTTGTCTAAAAATAATGTCTTTTAATAGTTTAGTTATGTAATTTGATTAGATTCCTTTATGATTAAGCCGACATACTTACTAGCAAAACAAGTCGTGCAGGAGAATAAAAAGCTCTGGCAAGAGCAATTCTTTGTTTTTGACCCCCGCTGAGATTCAGGCCCCTTTCACCGATTTCAGTCATGTCTCTAGCAGGCAATAAATCTATGTCAGGTTGCAAAGCACAAGCTTGGATCACTTGGTGGTACCTGTTTCAAAAATATAGAAAATACAATAGGATTATAAAGAAAACAAGTCCGAGTTAGAAGAAAATATTTTGAAAGTTTTACACATTCTTTTTATCAATTAATTGAAAGGAAACCTCAAAACCGAGTCATCAGCCAAAAATAATCAATCAACACTGCAAGAAGCAAGAAAGAATCAGCACTGTCAATATGCCACATGATCACTGGCTTGTCATGACATGCCAATAGTCACTATAGTTTAATTAGATCTTAAAATTTACATTGTAAATTGTAGGGGTACGGTGGCTCAAGGGATAGAGGTCTTTCCTCCCAATGAGGTTAACAGGGAATACCAATGATAGCTGGTTGAAACGAATTCTGCACCCGGCTCGAACCGATCACGGTACGATGGATAAAATATCCTCAGTGGTAGACGGATCATGTGTTAGAATCTCTTTGCCATCAGGCTAAGTGTGGGATTCTTAGATTTTCTTTCTTTCTATCTAACGTAAATGAGGGTTAGTTCCAAAAAAAATTCTCCACAAAGGCTAGTTTGATCCAGAAGCCCCTTGTCTTCTGGATTGTGTTCAAAGTTCGAATGGTATGGAGTTGAACATTGAAAGTCATACACTCACAGTAAACACATAAAAATGAAGAAAAAAAATTAACAAAAGAATCAACAGAATGATCAATGTAACTGATGAGCAGTTGAACATCAGGAAATTGTACTTTTTAATTGTCATTTATGGTAAGCAACTTATTTAAAGGTTAAAATGAAGTGATGTATCATTGCACCACAGATATCTAATTTTGAAATTCATGAATTTATAAGTTGCTTTATGATAAACTATCTAATGGGCAAAAATATTTAAAATTTCTTACCTGGGTTGATGTTGAAACGGAATAAATGTTTATACATATAACGGATGGAATAAATAAATGCTAAACGGAATAAAAGTTTATATACATATATATATAAACTTTGTTAAATTGTTTTAACTTAATATCGCAGAAAAGTCCCCAAATTTTTAACATTTTGAATAAATTTGAGTTTTAAAATAAACAGTTCTCTTCTCAGTAAACTAACTAAATTTCATGAACCTGAAAGATCCTCTAGCTGATTTTAATAACTAGGGTACTTACTAAATTTTTTGTCAGTGACGTTTTGCATATTTTGTACAAACTAAACACAACCTTACAGTGCGATTTAAGAACATGAAACATATAATTAAAAAATGAGAATATTAAATCCACTTTTAATCTAATTAGCCCTGCATAATCTGACATCTTGATTACATAACTAAAATTAAAGAATGTCTGTTTGTGTGGTATTATTTGTGTTTTATTCACATTGTATGGCTAGTACAAAGTGAAGTAGTAGACTGTTTATGAATATGGACAAATAAAAGAGTCTATTTTGACAGAAAATATAATGCACTAACCTTCGCCCATCATATGGCTGACCAAACAAAATATTTTCTTTAAGTGTTGCATTAACAAGCCATGGTTTTTGTGGAACATAAGCAATGAGAGGTGAGCTGTAAAAGATAGATACTATATAAAAAAAAAAGCAAATTTTATATTTTAAAAAACAGAAATCAGTTTATAGTTCAGAAACTATCTTTCTTTCTTAAAACTACAATTAACATTTTTCAATATAAAGCAATTCTCTTACATTCATTTTTAGATTGATAATTTATTTTTCAATTATTTCAAATTTCAAAAGTCAGTGAGCAGTTGATAGCCTTTAAAGTACCTTAACATGCACATGCCTTCCCATCTATTTCATCCCAAGTAATTTAACTCAAATGCAGCATACCAGAACAAAGCTTCTTTTAAATGCATAATGCTTGGAGAGTTAAGCAAATCTCTTTTTATTAAAAAAATAATTGGATTTATTTCGTGATTGTTTTTTTTTCCTTTTGAAATTAGTGATTCAAATTTGAAATGCTTTTTTCTTATTGTCTTAGGAAACATAATGAAATTCAGAAAGAGGAACATATTTTTTGCATCAAAACATTGTTAACAAATAATATATTTAAAAGTGCAGTCTTTATTATAATCAAAATTACTGTCATTATAAAAAAGAGTTCACACATAAATCTATCATTCATAATTACATATTAATATTGAATTATTTATAAATGCATTATAAAGTTGACCTTTAACATCAGAAAAATACCCCTACTGTGGTAAGTAACATTTCTTAAAATCTCTACTTGACCCCTCAAGACTTGCCTCACTCCCCACACGCGACTGTTGAAAGGCATTTAATTGATGCAGAGCTGTTGGTGCTAGCTCTCTCCCTAAGTTTAAAACTTATAATTAAGAAAAAGTAATTATGATGAAGTAAATTTAATAACCAAATCCAAACAACACTAACTAAGTAAGAAAATATTAACTTTGAGCTGCATATAAATGTTAAGTCACAATTAAGTGTAAAAAGCACAAATAGTGATTGTTTGGCTAATATAATGAAGCAACTGCTTCAGGTTCAAAATACTCTTTAAGTCCATCTCCTCCCTTGTTCCAAGTATATTTGCATCCAGCCACTTTCTCTTTCCCATTTTGTGCTTTGAATCTGAAGAAGGTTCTTCATAATAAAGCTAAAAGGATGGTATCTCTGCTTATGTGGCATTATTTGTCTGTTATTAAAAAACAATAAACTTCAATAACAAACAATAAACAAACCTGTTCCAGTTAACTGATCCACTTATCTGGTGAAGTTCCCCAATAATTGCAGATAAAAGGGATGATTTTCCACTGCCTATGGGTCCAACAACAATAGTTAACCGACCTAAAATAAACAGTTTGCAATATGAACTATATCCTACAATAAATATATCATTTCATACTTTTTTCATAAAACAGAGATTTAGAAAAAACCCAGCTTTTTTCATACAGCTAATATTTTCAAATTTACAAAGAAATTAGTCCTTTTGATAATAAACTTGTTTTTTAAAACGCTAATTACAAGTAACATAACTTTTATTAAGTAATAACACAATGCTTTCCAGTTAATTTATTTCAGAAGTAAATTTACATTACTTTTCTATGTTTGCTTGAAAAAGTTCCAACTGAATTTTAATCATATATAACAACTTTTAATCATAAAAACGAGAATTTTATATTAAGATAAATCAGCAAAAAAGATTTTTATATTGGAAGTATACAAATACAGATAATTATTACATTTTTCATGTTATCTTAACACTAAAATGACGAATGGGGTTAATTTGGTCTCTCTTGTTTTTTTGGTGCTCAGCAATTAAAACAGTAACCTACCGAAAGTATTGAGAATTTATGACTTTCATAATTTGAGTGCTAATTAAGTGCTTACTTAATTATTCATGTGTGAGTCTTATAGAAATGTACATATAGAACCTTATATCTAGAATGATAGAAGGGACCAGTACATGCAGCAATAATTATTTTTTTAATATTTAACCTCTGTTTCAATAATTTTAAAAATAGTAGCGAAGTAATATGAGAAAAAAAACAGATTATAATAATAGTTACCAGCAGGAATCTGTACGTTGATATCTCTCAAAGTTGGAACAGTGTAATGTATCAAATCATGAGTAAAATATCCTTTTTTAATTGAAAGAAGAGTATTCTCTTCAAGAGGGGGATAATTATAGAATTCAGGGAGGAACACTCCATCGCCTTCTTCTGATCCTGACAGGTATCCTTTACTTTCAAATGAATTCTCTTTCACTTGCAACTGAAATTAAAATTATTACCTTATATATCTAACATAATTACTAAATTTCTTACATACCAAAAGAATATAAATAAGGATAAAAGAAAAGAGAGATTAATGAAAAAAATTAAGAAAAATAATAAGTTTTCTTACTGTGCATAAGCTGCAAGTACATAGAACTCATAAAATAAATTAAAAATAAAGAGTAAACAAGGAAAAAGATATAAAAATTCCCAAATTTAAAAAATTTTATAGTTAAAAAAAAATTAGGAAGAGATATAATCTCGTCATCAGCTCACACTATTCTATCTGAAAAAATAGTGCTCTCTAACTTTGTATTAATATAGCCAAAGCAAAAGATATCAACACAATAGTTTGAGGAGCACCAAAAAAATTGAAACAAAAATAGTACCTATTAAGAAAAAATGCAATATAAAAAAAGCAAAACGAAACAATCAAGCAAAAATAGATAATACAAATTCAAGAAAATACAGGATAAAACTCAAAATGTAATGTGAATTCAAATGTACTCACACTTACAGGTATTTTTCAAAAATAATTTAAAATGTCTGCCAGATTACAAAATTTGAAAATAGAAGAGGATGAAGGAAATAAACTAATGGTGCATTCTTACTGAAATACAACAGCCTGTTTGACTTTTTAGTATACATATATACACATAAAAAATGCCTCAAAACTTTGCACCAAACTTTTAGCGGAGGAAAGGTACACCACCAGAATGTATTAAAAATTGCATTACAACCCATGACCATCAAAAAAAAGCAAATGAAATCTTAAAGGACATAGGAAAGTGATGAATTAAAAAGTTATATCGGATATCTTGATAGCATATAGTGTAGAGTTAGCTATGCAAGCTTTAGATCAGGGAAACATTGATTACTGCTGATAAATTAAAATTTTTTATATGATATCTAGAAACAAAATAATATGCAGTTTATAATGCCACAACAGGCACTAAGTTCACATTATCAGATGCTACACATACCCAAGACCAAGAAAGCATTGATTGCTGGACAAGGTTAAACACACCGATTTCTTTGATTGTAGCAGAAATTCAGACAAGTCTTGGTCCGAGATCCATTGCTTTGAAAACCCTCCACCAAAAGAAATTAAAGTTTGATAAGTTAAGTGAGTGAGGGGGATACCAAGTATGCAGTTCTATTAGATGCATGGAGTAGAACTTTAATGTAAAGCTCCACCTAGTGGTGCACAATGACATTTAAATTGGTTAATTCTTTCGATGTGTCTACATCCCTAAAAGTTTGAAGTACTATTCTTGAATTGTATGTACATATACACTGAGTGGCCAAGTTATCATGACTGCCCCCTCAAGACACTGGTGAACCACCTTTAGCCCATAATACTGCTTGAATTCTTTCTGTAAATTTCATAAAATTTTGGTAGGCGGTAGGAGGAATTTGATCCCATATCCGATAAACTGCACTATTCAGTTCCGACAAATTGGACGGCACTGGATCCAGGTGTTTGATGCCCCGGCTTATCTCATTCCGCAAATTCTCAATTAGATTGAGATCTGGAGATTGTGCTGGCCAACGAAGAATTGAGATTGTGCTGGCCTGTATGACAAGGAGCATTCAGTTGCTGAAAGTATCCATCTCTGGCAGGGTACATCATTATAGAATGTACTTGATCTGCGATAACACTTAAATATATTTGGGCATTCAGACATTGATCCAAAGGAATCGAAGGACCCATTCAATGCCAAAAAAACATCCCCCAAACCATAACATTGCCCCCACCAGCTTAACGTTGCAGGGCTGCCACTGGATGAAAACAAGAAAAATAGTTGCGTTAGTAGCATCATATACGAATAAAAGTCTCCTAAATAGTCTCAAAGATATATAAAATAGTTGCTAACATCATATCCTCCTCTAATATAATTTTAATTATTTGTGCTTTAATAGCATAAAATTCAAATAACATGCATTTAGATACTCATATTTTATAAAAAATGTAAATTTATTTGTGGATTTTCCAACAATATATTCTTTCACACTACGCATAAAAACAGGGAGTTGTATTTTTATCTGTTACAGAACAGTTGAATTTGAAACTTGAATGTCCTTTCTCGGTTCCAATTTGCAGCTGCTTAGTTTAGACATTAAAAAAATAAATATTGCAATTTAATTCAATTTTATTTTGCTTATTTTTCATAACTGACACATTTCCAAATTTTAATGTTTATCAAAAAAATTACGATCACAACTCGACAAAACGAATATCACCATGTACCTTTCTTTCTATTCTAAATAGCTCTAAAAAAATTTACAACACATTTTGTGTAATTAAAGACAATTTTTCTAATTTTGCTACTTCGTTCAAATTAAAAGAGGGGAAAAAATTTAATCCTCAGAGATATTACATTAGCTTTCTGAAACAGGAGGAGCATTCCAATTCCAATTCCATCAGTCTGATTGGTTAAATATGTCTGTCATGCTTTTGACATCAGACAGTGAGAAATAATAAAGTTAGGATAAAACGAAAGCACGGCAAAAAAAAGTGGGAAAGGGGGAAACTCATGAAGCTATTCTTAATTTTAGTCGCTTTGGCTTAATAAAGTCGCCGATTTTACGCAAATTAGTTGTTTTTACTCATATTTCTACTAAAATAGTCGCCATAGTTGCTATTGCTTTAAAATAGTCGTTATAGTCGCCTTTTTAGTCTCCAATGGCAGCCCTGCGTTGCAATGCAGTTGGGGTCCATGCTTCGATCCATTTTCAAACCCTGCATCTGCAGGATGTAATTGAAAACTTGATTCATTAGAGCATGTAATTATTTTCCAGTCATCTACTGTCCAATCCTTATACTCCTTTGCAAACTGGAGACATCTGCGCTTGTTCAAGGCTGACGGCAAAAGTTTTCGAACAGGTCATCAGCTTTAATATGGTGTAATGTGCAGCGCACATTTCGTACAGAGACGTCTGCAGTTGCACTTTCATTAAGATTCCCTGGTATTTGATGCACTGTTGCTCTTCTGCTGGACTGGACAACTCTGGCAGGTCTCCTTTCAGCTGAAGCCTTCAGTAGCCTGTGATGACCACAAGCCTGATGTTGAGACCCGGTTTTCTGCTTGGTAACTCACTCTCTGTATACATTTAGTGACTGCTGCTCTTTAACGCTTCACAAGAGCAGCGGTTTTGCTGATACTAGTTCTGACGCTTTGAGCGCATGCAATCACCCCGCTTTCAAATTCAGTTAAGTCACGTTTTTTGCCTATTTCTCCGCACCTAACACAGTGCAATTGATGGCTCACTTGCCTTGCATTCCCCTTTTTTAGCTACCTCGCCCTCTAGCGGTAACACTCTAACACAATAGCTCATTTTGCATAAAACTGTCAGGTGGTCATAATAATTTGGCCACACTATCAGGGTAGGTCAAAGCATCTTGAATCTTTCGGTGGTAGTACTAATAAGTAGCCGACAACCATGGTTAAAAAGTATACAAAATCTTGTAACTCTGGAATACCATTTGCCATCACAACAAATCAAAGGTTGTAAAAATTTTATAAAAAATTGTTAAAATTATAAAAACCACATATTTTAGGTAATTGATTTTAGGTAGCATCTAAATGTTGCCACTTTCAAATGAGAATATCTGTATAAAACTTTAAAACTATGAATGTCACGTATTCAGAACTGTTCGGACGTTTAAGAGTCTGTAATTTTTTTTTTGAATAATAGGTTTTTAAGGCAAACAGAGATTAAAAGATGTGTTATTCAATAATAAATAAATGAATAATAGTTAACAACAAGTTTTGTTATTGGGTAAAGAAAAAAGGTGAGAAAGACGACTCACTCCTCACCCTGCGTAACAAAACCTGTCTGGAAATGTTCCCTTGAAGTACTATAAATATTCAGCTTCATTAATATTCATAGTTTATTGCACGCAGTAAAATATACTTTTTTTTAACTTCTCATCTTTTCAACAGCATTTTAATAAGTTCATTAAAGCAGCATAAATGTTATCCTAAACACAGTAAAAGGAAATTAAAAAACAAATGTCTCTTAAAATATTCGATAGGTTCTATGAAAATTAGTTAGAATGGATGGATTTGTTTAAAAAAATTGATTTGTTACCAATAAAAAAAGAAAAAAACCAGTTAAGCATATAAACTTACCAGAACACTTCCACTATCTGGGACAAATTCAACTTTTGCATCTGGTTCTTCTGAGTGATCTCTCCATGGAAGTGTTAAATCAACCTCAGGAAGAACTAGAAATTGTAGAATACGTCTTGTACTCACCTACAAACAAAGAAGGAAAGAAAAATTAATCAATGAAGCAGAGTGGGTTGATTATTTTAGATTTATCTCAAAAGTTAAAAAATTTCACAACAAAGAAAATTTTCAGTTTAAAAATTTTAGTTTTTCACAGGGATAAAACATATAAAAAAACTAATATAGTTTATTCAGAACACTTGAGCCTCGGGGATATTTAAGTAATGATAAATGTCTGCACCAATTATCTTGGTCAAGGGGCACAATAAAGTGTTGAGGCACCAAAAGGCGTGCAAGAATTTAATATATGTTTATATGCAATGGTTTGCCGAGCACCATTAAGTTATACCCTTTGAGTCGGTTCTCTTGTGATTTTCTTTCTAATGTTTCCCATGACAAGACTGGTCGTTGCCGAAATTTAGCAATTTTTGGGCACAAGTATTGATACGGAAATCTTACCGAAGTCTTATTGAGCATTACTAATCAAAGTAAAGAAATTCAGTTATGTTATAAATTAAGTCTAACAAAGAAAAAATAAGGGAAATATCAATGGTGTACTGTGGAAATTTTTGATCCAAGCTTACTTAAAGATTTATCCCCCTAAAACAAGTATTTTCGTACGAATTAAATAGATTCATTTAACATTTCGCACATACATAAAAAAATGATTCACTGACAAGCACTTTTATATAATTAAGAATTTTCAAGTTAAAGACAAATTAGATAATATGCACTGCTTAAAGAAAAAAAAAGTTTTTTTTTATTTTTAAAATAAAAAGTGCATATAAAACATGCATTTATGAATTAAGACAAATATTGGCAATAAAATAAAAATATATACTAAAAATACTGGTAATATCTTCAAAATTTCACAAATACCAATAGAATTTATTGTTTGACAAACTTTTTGATCTTCTTTAGAATAGATAAAAAATTAATTTTACAATATTTCAGAAAAAAAAGACCTACCACAGCATTGATAACCATTGGGATGACAAAAGGTATTATGTAGAGTGGCACAGTAAGTTGATTGAATAGCGCTAGACCTGTGAAAACATCAGCAGGCATGAGTGGTCTTCCCTCAATTTTCGAATATAATGAGAATGTCTAACATAAAAGAAATTTTATTAAAATATATTTATTTAATTTTAAAAAAAATTAAAAGTGTTGGAATTGGATTTTAAAAAGAAACTATAAAACTAATGATTTAATATATAGCATACCACTAGTGTCACAATTATTGATGATGTTTGAGTGATGAAAGCTGAAATGAAGAAAATTTATGTTAAAAAATAACTTTTGAAATTGTTTTTATTAAAAGAAAGAGAATTAATATAAAATTAAAGAAAAAAAAAACCTTCAAAAGCCTACATGAGCAAAAAAATTCTATTAAAAATATGCTTGGATAACAAAAAAAGTTCTTTTTGTTTTTGTTTTCTCAACGTCAGATACTGAACTCTTGTTCTTCGCTTTGAAAGATGCCAAAAATGTTGCTCATTTAAAGTTACCCAGTAGACACCTGTGAACCCAAGAGAGCGGGTGCTGCCACAGATACCTATAAAGGTAGCCCACATTTAGACATCATATAACAGAGGACAATACACAGAGAGAAACATCTATGTCCTGAGCAGGATTCGAATCTGCAACCATTGGGCTTTGCAGTCAAAAGGGTATCTGCTACAATTCAGATTTTCAAATTCATGACTTTCCATGACTAATTCCAAGAACTTTTCATGACTTAACGAAGTTACTATTTTCTCCGACAAAAACAGAATAATAAATTTAAAAAGCATTATAATAACATTAATTAAAATGATAGGTATAACCAAAACTGTTATACTCTGCATTTTCATATTTGTTTTCAAATTTAAAAAACAGAGTAAAAGCAATAAAATAGCTGAGCAAATAATTTTTTCTTCTTTTTGCAGAATTATATTCTAAAGATACTTTTCTTGCTCATCAGAAAGGAAAGAAATACTCCTGATTTCTCTGTTCTCATTTCGGAATAAAAAAAAGTTCGCCAACGACTGGCTTTCTTCAGCTAGAATTTTAAATTGATAAAATAAAAAAAATTAATAATATTAATTCTGCAATCACAGAAGTTTAAAAAATACAGTGCTCTAGAAATGATGTTTTTTCTTTCATTTTTTTTGAAAAAACACCATAATTTTTAAAGAACATGATAAAAATCCTTTTATATTTTAATAAAATATGACTCTGAGTGGGGATTTTGTTACAAATTCAGATATTCGGAACACCATGAAATTGGGGGAGTGGAATTCCATTTTAAATATAAAACTTTTTGGCGACCTAAATCCATGACTTTCCATGTTTTTTTTTAAAAAAATAGTTAAAATCATGACAAATTTTGTTCAATACCGAAATTCATGACTCCCCGGTGCGCGGATACCCTGAGTCAAGCATGCTAATCCTTCAGTCACCTGGCCAGCTATATCAAAATAAGTAACCTTCCCACAATTACCAAATCTGTAGATTTAATAAAATTATTTATTTCATGCAACTTCTACACCTGTATATAAAAACCTGTTATTGCCTAAATAAAAATCATGATGCCTTCAGAAAAAAAAAATTTATAATATGGTTTAACAATAGCCTGACCCAAGTTTTCATTTATCTTTTTGTTTAGGAAGCAATAATCCATGCTATCATTTTGAGAAATAAATAATTGATAGCCAATAACTCTAAAAGCTGAATTGAAAAGCTGATTTGATTCATTTTGAAAAGAATAAATTCAAATTCTTACATTATAACTTGTAAAATAACTCCCTATTTATTTGCAAAAAGTTTTCAAAGATGTCAAAAGTAGAATTCCTAAATTTTAAAAGGAAAATTTTGCTAAAATAATTTCCATTTAACAATTTTTTCCCCCTCACTTTAGTTGTTAACTTTCATAATTCTTATCATTAATTTAAAACGAGGTTAAACCATGTAAGTTAACTAAAATTTCAAAACATAAATGGTTTAGAAGTGACCATGACAAATAAACAATAACTTGTTATACTCACTATTAAATGCCACACAAACTGCATCACTTCTTAAAATTTTGAGTTCTTTATTTCGAATTTTTTGCACCAAATGAGCATAAACTGTTTCCCAGCCATATAATTTTAACAGCTTGATTCCTTGAAGTAGTTCAGTAGTCTTTTTCAATCTCTCATCAGAAACATCCTTTCAAGAATAAATACAGAACAAACTTTTTAAAATATATACATAATTATTCATTTAAACCTATTCCACAGTAGTTAATATTTCTTTTTAAAATATTTAGATTATTTTCTTTTTAAAATATCAAATATAATAAGTTAATTTCAAAAAAAAAAAAAAAAAAGGTTTATATAGGTTTGTATAGTTTTATTAATAAGCCTATAACAAACAATTTTTAAAATAAAATAAAACATTTTTTAACGGAGGTACAAGGGTAAAAATTAAGACAATTTAGTGACTAGTCCTCAGGAATATAACTAATAGATATTGCTGGTCCATAAACGTTTTCACTGGACCCTATACAGGTCTTGAGTGGATTTTATTTTTAAAAAGTTGGTTTAGTTTAGTTGAAAAATAACAATTTTTTCTTCTTCTTTTAACTCAGTTATGATGATGTGTTTATGAGATCAAGACAACTTTCTATCCTTTTACATTACTTGCTAGTTCAGGGGTTCAAGTCTGAGTTGAATTTCAGAGGTACTGGACCACTTGACCAATAACGTTTATTTCAAGGCCTGAAGAGAGAGTGTAGGCTTAGATTAGAAGAACTCATAGAGTTCTTTCTAATGCAAATGCTAGATTTATAACCTTGACTTATCTAACTTATCCCTGACACATCAATTCTAAAAATTTTAAGAATCATTAGTTTTAAAACAAATTTTAAATAACAATATTTTTGATAATAATTGTAATGATTTCTCACAGGAATTTTTTAGATTGGTTGCCTACCAACTTATTATTTAAATTTTTTATGATTTGAAGCTTACGTTTGTTATTCATTGAATAATTATTTTCACACAAAAAAAAAATTTAAAAAAAATTCATATAAAAAAGGGAAAAAAAGGATCAAAGTTAGACAGCATTCTAAGAGGAAAAGAATCTTAATCTCCAGGAAGTCCTTATTTAGTGCTTTGTAAAAATATATTCCATATAAATAAAATACAAATAATTAAAACTTTTATAATATTTTAATTACAAAGCAAATAAAAAACTATTTCGACATTTATTGAAAAAATATCTATTCTATCTAATTTTAGAAATCAGGAAAGAAAGAAATATTTTCACATTTTTTCCCAATCAAGAAAAAGTCAAAGGAGTATAAATTACAAAATGACAATAAAAAACAAAAATTGCAAATTTCAACTGATTTTTAAAAGTTATCACACATGCACATTGATATTCACACAATATAGAAAAAAGAAAATACCAAGAGAGAGAAGTAAGAAAAAGGTTCAGAATAATAGAAGTTATCCAGATGAAAACTGTAAGAGAAAGGAAGAAAAATTAAAACACTTTAACTGCAAGTAATTAAGTTAATACACAGCATTTAGAAAAAATGTTGGAATCATAGTAAACTTCAAAAATAATAAATTAATAATCAATAATTTCTCTACAAAAATTGCTAAAAAAAAAGTTTTAATAGGTCTGTAGAGTTTCATAAAAGCAATACTAACTTAAAGCTGTTTTATTTTTTCATTAATCAATCTGTAATAGTATTTTTTAACCAAGAAATTATTCGGAAAATTAATTAGCCCCCACTACAACCCATTGTGGGTCAGAGGGCCATGAAGGTTGAGGTTTAACAATATCGTGATCAACAACATGATTGTAATAATGTGGTCAGTACCTTCCCAAGCAGACCTATACCCATAGATCTGAATTTGGTGAGCTTCTGCCACTGAAGAATGAACCCCAGTCCATTACAATAAAAGCTCAGCGCCTTTAACCACTGAGCTAGAAGTGGCTCAATTAAGGTAAAGTCAATTAATGCCGAGTCAGTAGCCTTTTATTCAGAGTTTCCGGATTTTAAGTCAAGCCAAAAAAAGTGAATCTGGTTTTTCTTTGTTTAAATCACCTAAAAAAAGCTGGCTAAAATTAAAAAAGCCAGCTTTTATTAGCACTTGCAATTTTCAAAAACTGTAACAATATAAATTTTTTTTAATTAATTAAATTGGTGTAATTGTGTGTTATGACCGATTTGGAGCAGCAACTTTGCACTTACAAAATAGTTTGAAGCAGCAGCTTTAACCACGGAAGCCTTAAAAGAATAATTTTAAACTACTTAAAACTACAATTAAAAATCAACTTCTTTAATGCAGCATAAATATATGAACAATACAAAATTAACTATAATAAATTACTAAGAGTCCATCTTTTTAATAGAGCATTTTTACAATTTTAATAAATAAATATTCTATATCAATTTAAAGCATAGTTAGGAAAAATGAAAGAAATAGGTTTAGAACATTTTCAGACAAAAATGTCTAGTTTCGAAGCTAACATAGAACAGAAATTTCATTAACATTAACTACATTTTATATATTTAAGGAATAAATACCTTTAAGAGAAAGCAAAATTAATATCATAATTTATATTAATCAGATTTTACTGCATAGTCATTAATAAAATAAAGATAAATACATTTATAATAATTTTGAAAAATAAAATAATAAAAAGTAGGTATAAATTGGCTTTTTTGAATAAAAATTGATTGAAAAAAAAAGCCTTTTTGCAACCCTGCTATTTACTTTCATATGATTAGACCCATTTGCCTTTATGACAATAAATCCACAATTCCATGCTCATAAAAACAAATGTTGGCTACTGTTTAGGCCAGTTGCACATGCACACCTTGACAATGTCATCACAAAGTTTATTTGAATGCATGAAAGAACACACAAGTCACAAGGGAACAGATTTGGGCACTTTTAAGATCATTGGCTCAAGAGTGCTCATTTGAATTTCTTGCAGAAATTCCTTTATTTCATTAACTGTGAATGGTCAGTGCTTACTTAAATGTTTATATTCGATCACTTTTCATTTTTACCAGCTACCTTTTATTTTTCATAGTGATTTAATTACACTGGCTATTTCATGCAATTCATCTATCGAAACACAAAAACATTGTTATAGAGTTTCAGAACTTTTGCCATTGTGACAATAGTTGTATAGTTCCATGCCCATAAATAACCATAGCAAACTATTCAGATCAACTGTACATGCACACCTTGATTCCCTTTGAAACCAATATACTCTCAGTGCTTCTTTGAACTCATCAACAATTTTAAATAGGTCGGGATAGCCTGGTCGGTAGGGCGCTGAGCTCATGTCCGAGAGTTCGAATCCCGCCGGTCGAAAACTCCCCGTGTAGTAAAGTGACTGATGCACATTAAATCTGTCGAGTCGCCAAAGTCTTCCATGTTCCCATAACAAATCAATACCTCTGGGGGTACTGGATTGGAGATCGATCGTTCTGATTCAGGTCAAAATTACAATCTGTGGATATTTGAATGGATGTATGAATGGGTTTGCCCTATAAACGGGTGCGACATATGGTGTGGCAGAAGTCGAATTCTTGGCCATAGATGGCGCTACTGGAAAACAAGAACAATCGCTCCCCCTCTGCCTAAACAGGCATACGTCAACAATTTTAAATGCAAATAGGGACAAATTGGAGCTCTAAAAATGTATCAAAACTTCTCATTTCAATTTTTGCAGAAATTCCCTGACATGACAGGTCCAGCATTGTCAAGCAGCATGGTGATTTTACAAGATTGTATATTGGAATGTTTAGTTTTGATTACTTTTCCGAGTTTTGCTAAGATTTCTACACACCGATAATTTACTCTAGCTCCCATAACAAGACAAGCATGAGCTCTTTGTGACCAGTCCTTTAATTACACATTACTTACAGAAACAGAAATTATGAATCACAACATCTGAACAATTCTCATTTTATTTTAAAAATCAATGATGGAATGAAAAGCATTGTAAGCCTAACAAATGAAAAGTGTGTGAATTCTTCTCATCACAGCATCAACTACCTTTTCCTAAATAGAATAGTTTTGCTTAATGACTTTTGTCTATATCTTTATTGACTAGTTAATAATTGTAACATAAAAGTATCAAAATATCTTTGTAGCCATGAATAAAATTTGTTTATCCATATACAGTTAATTAGAAAAATTATTTTTAGTTGTACTTCATTTACGTCGCACTACAGGTGCACAATGAACTATTGTCGACGGTCTGGGAAACATCCCTGAATGATCTGAAGACATGCCATCACAATTTTGATCCTCTGCAGAGGGGATGGCACCCCCGCTTCAGTAGCTCGATGACCTGCACGCGAAGTCGAGCACTTTACGGTCAAACAGTTTAAGAGGACAAATACCGCACACCCTTGGTCCCTACGCAGACTAATCCAAGTGGTCACCCACCGGCACACTAATCGCAGCCAGTGATGCTTGACTTCGGTGATTTGTTGGGAACCGTGTCTTAACGATCAGTCCACTGCGGGACAATGAAAAATGTGTGAATTCTCTTCATCTCTGCATCAACTGCCTTTTCCTAAATAGAATAGTTTTGGCTTAATGACTTTTGTCTATATCTTTATTGATTGTTGTTAATAATTGTAATATAAAGTATCAAAATATCTTTGTAGCTATGAATAAAAATTTTTATCCATATACAGTTAAGTAGAAAAATTATTTTTAGTAAAAGTAATACTTTTTATTCTTAAATTTAATAATAATCAAAAACATTCTAAATTGTAAGATGTAAAATGCTTTGTATACTTTTAAATTACACAATTTAGAGTGATAAATTCTAATATTTGAGCTAAATTGGTTGAATAGTTTTTGAAATTAAAAAAAAAGATGTATTAACATAATAAGCAGATACTCACTCACCAAAGCTTTACTTTGAATCCGAGATAATAATGTACAGATATAATACTGTATGGGAACTAAAAAAATTACAGTAGCAGCACCAATCAATGCACTGTAACCAAGTTGGAGGTAGAGAAGAACCAAAAGAAGAACAACCTGGAAAAAAAATTCTGTTTTTCAATTTTTAGAACAGGTATATTTTAGGTTTCAAAACAGATTATTAATTGAAATTATACAAAATACATAATTGTTATAAAAAAAATTGGATTTAAAAAAAAAAAAAAACATTAAACCTCAAATGAATTTTTGAAAAAAATTTTTTTTGACTATTCTAGATTTTCTAAATAAATTACAACAAAAATCCAGTTTATCAGATAAAAGAAGAAAAAAACATTGCCTAATATTTATTTAAATATACTTTTAAAATCAAAAACATTTGTTAAAGATAATTTTTTTAAATTATTTTTTTCCCCCTATTGGCTGCCACTCAACTAATAGTTCTGTTAAATATCATAGTTTGTTGGAAACAATAACAGTATATAAAGATTTAATTTACTTAAAAACGGTATATAAATAAAGGTGATATTATACACAAGATTGTAAAATATTTTTATAACACAAACTATTTATTTTTTCAAGAAAAATAATTAAAACAAAGTATTAAAAAAAATTCAAATATATTTTGAATAGCTAAAAATAAGTATGTCAGAAAATAATAAAAAAATACTTTTGAATAAAATTTTTTCAAAAAAAGAGAGCTATAACTTTACAGTTACATACCTTTAAAGGTACAGCCCAAATATAATGGCCCATGGAAAAGAGCATCAACATATTAAAAGCATCAACAGACATATGATTGACTAGAGCTCCAGTATCTAAGCCTGTAGCAGAATTTGTCTTTAATGCTTTTTTATAAACAAGACACTAAAAGAAAGCGAAAGAAATTAGTAAAATCCAAATTTGCTTAAAAGCTATAGCTAACAGTACACACTAAAATAATGAATTAAAAATGTAGAAGTGCTAAATAATAACCTCATAAATTATATAAAAATTAAAAAATATTAAAATATAATGTATACCAGCAGAGCATAATTTAGAAAAAGATTATGAAAAAAAATTTTATATTTGAGAAAAAATAATAAGCTTCTTTTAGAAAAAATAACTATCTTTTTTCGAGTAATGTCCATAAGTAATTGTATTGCTTAACTAGAAGAGAATATAATTAAAGAACCTAATTAAGAAAAATTTTGAAGGAAAATTTTTACAATTTGATTATATCATTAAAAAAGACCTAAAGACTATGAAATGTCTTGCACTTGGTTTACACACATGATTGCACAAGAGATAGTAAGGAAAATAAGAAACTTTATTTATAGGTTCATATATTAATTCAGATAGTAGTTAGACAGTGAACTTTGCATCACTCACAAGCAAATTTTACAATTTGTTTAAAGTAAGAACTCCGCTACTCATTCATCTGGACCTGCTGCGTTGACTGTGGTAACGAGACATAACTATTTCAAGTAGGAGTGTGGGGTCATTGTTTCAGACAGGTTTTGGCTCTGGTCGGCGAGCGAAAGAGAATTGTTTTTTCCGGTCTATTGTGTTAGTCCTAAAGTGAAGACAATCTACCCTCCCTGAAGTGCGCAATTCCTGTTTCCATAGCAGCAGGCAGTCTCAGACTTTGCGATGGGGGGAGTTCTTACCGTGGACAAACTATAGGTTGCTACTCACAAACAATAATAAACATGCAATGGATAGATTTCTTAGTCTAATATGGCATCTCCATACTTTGCAGGCTTACTTGATAGCACCTATTGTCAATAAAAGCATATCAGTTAGCAGTGCATGATGCTAACCAGATCCATCAAACAGCACACTATCAGATCACTGTTGAGCAGTAAAGCAGAGTAAAAACATCATGCAAGTAAGTGAATCAGTTACGTGAAAGAAAACATGTACGAGTATTGGTCACTCATATTTATTTGGTGATCTAATTTACATCACAATGAGGCTAACAACTACCAGGGTAGCCACTCAAATCAGATTTCAAATTTCCATGATTTTTCCAGGTTTTCCAGATAAAAATCTTAAAATTTCCAGGTTTTTGTTTCTTTTTTCTTGTAAAGTGTAGGATGTGTACAAGAAAAGTGTCTTTATTATAAAATATTTTATTCAAAATGTTATTTTTTTTAACATATCATCTTGAAAAAAATAATTTATTTTGACAATTTGGCAAGATTTTTTTATTTATTTTTCAAATGTTTTCGTACAAAATTTTGAATTAAAAATCATATATTGACCAACAAAAGAGTAAAATGAAATATTAATATATAGTTGGTTCTTACAAAAAAATTTTTTTTAATATATGTTATAAAAGGTTAAAATGAAATAGAAAAAATTAGCATTAATGCAACAATTGTAACAATTTATCGACAAACATTGCTGTTAGCGATTGTAAAAAAATGTGCGATTGGTTGGTTTGCTGAGAAAAAATAATTAACAGATTTCTTTGAATGGGAGTAGAAAAGTTTTCAGAAAAAGAGTGCAATATAAAATCTATTATTATTAAATTATAACCAAAGATTTTTGGAGAATTTTATAAAGTTAAAAATTAAAAAACATTTTATCAAAATAGAAAAAAAAAATTACTGCCAAAGTATCAGAACAAACTTGAGCCATAAATGGATTCAGCCCAAGGACAGAATTTAAAAACAGAAGCTAATATCCTAATCCCTTTTTCCATCTCCACCAGAATCTTTCCTAAATTGCACAGTCCCATAGCGGTCAAAGGTTTCTGCATTCGTTTAGCAACCGTGGGAGAATTTTATGTGGTATTCTAGTTTGACAGAGCTGTAATGAAGCAAATTTTGATGCAAGCAAAGTATCGCTAAGTTGATGATATTTCAACGGTTTGGCGATACATTTCCGTTTAAAAAAAAGTGGGTACAATGGATGAAATAATTTAGCTTAAGAAAATTAGTAAATAATTTAAATTAGTGAAATTAAAAAAATTATCAAAGAAAAAATTTCCAGCTTTTCTTTAAAATTCCCTGATTTTCCAGGTTTTTATCCAGATTTCCCTGATATTTCCAGGTTCTTTCCAGTATAAAAAAAATTCCCTGATAATTCCAGGTTTTCAAGGTTTTCCAGGAGGATGGCCACCCTGAACTACATACTTAATATTAACTATTAAAATCAGTAAGATAAATATATGCAGACTGCCAACTTGTGACTAATATTGCAGACAGAAGTGTGCTGATTCTCTGATTATGAAACACATTGTAACCATTCCGTCTCTTGACAAGCCATCTTGTAACTACTGGATGAGGTATAAACAAGACCTCTAAAGCAAATAAAGTCCCGCTCACGTCGTGAGTAAGATCAGTCAACCGCTTACTTTTAAATTTGCTTAGCAACGGAACTTTCAAACAGAGCAATAGAAACTATTAACTTACTTTATTATTCATTTGTTTACAATCTTGATACTTGAAATGTCATGTGTAGTGTTATGTTCAAAAACTGTATCATTTTATTATTGCATCATTTTACTGCATAATTATTATTTTCTTTGCATTTTAAAGAATGAAGTTAAAATGTCTTTTCAATTTCTATAGTAATAGGGGAAATATCTTAATTAAATATAAATTTCTTGAAAATAACTTTTAATCGAAAATTTAAAAGAATTATTGAAAGTAAATATTCTGATAAGGTTTAACTTCTAATGCAACATTCAATTTAGAAATTGTAAAGTAATAATAAGATATTAAGTCTCATAGGGTACAAAAATTCGGAAAATTAAAGTTAACATTTATGAATAAGGTTAAGGAATTAATTTGAGCGACACAGGCCATATCTGTCAACCAGAGTTGGCAAGTTTCGGGACAGAATGGATTAATCCACGGTTTAAACCGTCCTGTCCAAAACCCTTTTACTCAAATTATGTCACAATTTTATCTGAACAATATTTAAGAGGTAAAATAAACATATAACTAATAACATATTGATAATTAAATATACTACAGAATATTTGTTTTTAAAAATATAATGTTTTATTAATATTGTTTGACTCTTCAATTTAAACAAAGGAAGATTAATCAGTAATCAAGTTCAATTGGTCCTCTCATTCAATAGTACATAACTGTAGTTTGGCCTTGTCGTACAGGTTAAAATATTAGGGACTAAGTGCTTGGTTTGTCATAAACAGGTTTATTTATCTATAGTACTATTCAAGAATACTTTTATTTCATTCATGTTTAATTGTTTTAGCATAGTGGTGATACATCACCAGTGTCAGTAACTGAAACTGATGTTATGCCTTTCAAAACTCTTAATACATTTTTCAGTTATTTTGTATTTTCAATTTAAACTAATATATTTATATTTAAAAACAATTTTTTTCTTTAAATAGATGTCTTTTTTATCATCCTGTGATGCAGAAATTATAAAATTTTTTAAAAAAAAATATTGTGAAAAATAAAAGATTAATTTTTGAACAAATTTAGCATTTTTTTTTAAGAAAAATTATTATTTTTTAATATTGCCATATTTATCCTTATACAAAAATATTATTTATCAGTATTAAAAGCATATTTACATTTAAAGGATTAGGTATTCACTTTTGCTGTTCAATGAATGGAGCTTCAAAAATTATAAGCCTTTTCCTATTATATTATATTATTTTCCTTTAATAAGTTATAGTAAATTGTACAAAAAATATCAAATATTTATTGATACATGTAATTATTATGTGTACAATGGTTAAATGGTTAGAATTTTTACCGTTTACCTAAGTTCAAGGTTTTGGATACTTTAAGACAGTTTTACCCACTTTAGGACAGTTTTACCCAGTAAAACCCACGTGTCTTGTCCAAAACCAGTTTAGGACGTCCAAAACCCCAACCCTGCTGTCAACTGTCCAGGCCAATATACAACTGTCTATAATAACATAAGAGTAATATAAATGTTTAAATAAGAGTAACAAAGTATTTCACCTGCAAAGCTGTCCTTAAGTGTGTTCCTTCTGCTATTGCCAAGTGGTTAAAATTATTTGATAATGTGCTTTGCAGGAAAGTGGCAATAAGAACAATTACAGCCATAACAAAACCATTTTGAATGAATTCCCAAGCAGTAGGATAATATGGCTAAAAAAGAAAAATCAGTTTAAATTATACGAAAATCAATTTAAAAATTTTAAATTATCCTTGTTAAAACATTTAGTGGGAGAAAATACTAAATGAACTAATGAAACACTTGGGTTTAAGAAAACCCTTACGGTCAGATAACCTAAAATAATTTTAAATACACAACATTATTACAAGGTTGCCAACTTTCTACGCTTTTTGGGAAAATTTCATATAATGGTAGTTAAGTTTATGTGTTAACGTAGGATTCTTTGTCTTGAAAATTTGATATAAAGTTATTATCCACACCACTACATGTTAATGATTCAAAAGCTGATATGAAATGCCACTTTGTTCCAAATCTTCCGTGGTAACTCTTTTAAAATGCTATCAAAATTATGAAAGCTTTAGTTTTTCTACCACTTATTATGATATTTTGCAAAAGGTGAAGTAGTGTGCAGCCCTGTTTTTATAATAAGTATTTAGTTTGTTAAGTCTTTATATAAAAAGATGTTTGGTTCCAGTATAATATTATGTGAGTATACATTTGATACCTTCTAACTTTATGCCATAAAAAAAAACAGGTAACTATGACCGTACATATATGTGAAATTTTTAAAAATTAAGATTAAATTAGGCAATTTGTTATTATTATTTTGGTATTGCTACATTTTTACTACTTTATCAGAAAATCTCCTAGTATCACTTTCA
Source organism: Parasteatoda tepidariorum (assembly GCF_982258835.1). Classification (NCBI taxonomy): domain Eukaryota; kingdom Metazoa; phylum Arthropoda; class Arachnida; order Araneae; family Theridiidae; genus Parasteatoda; species Parasteatoda tepidariorum. The sequence continues at coordinate 38,191,317 of NC_141759.1, forward strand.
AATTTCATTAAACAAACTAAATTAAAGTAAATTTAATTGTTTTCATAAATGAATCTGAAATTGTCTAATCATTATTCAGCTTTTCATTTAAGCACAACCTTAAGATCACTTTTACAAGTGATTTTTTTATTATTATTATTATTATAACTGGAGTTGAACAGCCCACTGAATTCTGAGTTTACTACTAGTACTATCACTGCCAAACTCCATAGCCTTGCAATTTTGAAATCAACCCAGAAGACAAGGGAACCCCTAGATCAAGTATTAGGACAAACTAGCTATCAAGGAGGACTTTTTGATAAAACAAACCCACTTTTATGTTACATGGAGAGGAAATTCACAAAAACCCCTACAGTTATCATGAGAACGAAGGGACTCTAACCCACTATCGGTCTATCACTAAAAATAATTCAGGTCAGTACTGTAGTCCGTGCAAGCCGAAAGCAAAGTTCACATGAGCCTGCCCTTGCTGGGATTCATACCTGGGTCACCTCATTAGGAAGAAAATATTCTATTCCCTGAGTTGACAGCAACTATGACTATAACTGGGCACTGAATGTTTTTGTCAAATCACTAAATAAAAGTATTTTCGATAGAAAAGATGTCTCGTAAACAGCCTTGTACAGAATCTAAATCTGATTCACTAAGCAATTCAGTTAACTAGATTACCTAACAAGTCACCATACAGGTTTTTATCTAAGTGAACCAGTTATAAACCTTATTTACAAATATGATAATGAACAAGTTTTCATCTAGGCAAATTAGTTATACACCTGATTCATTAACAAGTCACTAAACAAACCATCCTGTAAGTAAATAAATTATAAATAAAAGAGTATAACATACTTGTTCTAGAGTACCATGAGGTAGAGTGCCAGTGCGAACTGATGCAACATAAGCCAAGATGATATTTATTGATAAAGGGCCAATTAAAATCACTACATCACCAGTCACTTTCATAAGCCCTCCAAAAAATAAAGTTTTCCAGAATGTCAACCAATAACATTTCCAGAGGGATATATCTCTTCCAAGTTTTTCGGCAATTTGCTAAAAAAAAAAAAAGTTTTTAAAAAATCACTAGCATTGTAAAACTGCAAAAAATTTTTGATACTAAATACAGTTATTGTTTTTTGATTACAGCTGTAATTTTTCTCTCATAAATTGTAAAGAAGCTGGTAGAAAAAATAGGTATTGAAAAGAATGATAAGTAATTGTTTTAATGTAATAATAGTTGTTGCAAGAGTAAATAAAAAAAGGTTATAGTAAAAATATGTAAATAATCAAGCATGCAACAAATGTGAATAAATGTAAGATAAATATAATTAATTATATGTAATAATTTGTATCTGCAATGTGGATCATTTTTTCTAAGTTTAAAAATCATAGAACTTTAATGTGGTGATGGAACATTTTATTCCCCAATCTTTTACTTTGAAGTCAGAAAAAAAAAATAATGTTGTAATAACAGATTGGAATGTTAACTCTACGAAAGCATAAAGCATCAATTGATACTATATGGATAACATTCCTTTGTGATTGATATCAAAACTATTCTTATTATTAAAAAGACAATAATTTACATATACAAATAATATACTTATGCATAGTTTGCACCAACTATAGTGATGACCTGAAATATTTTACCACTTTTTCCAGGATATATATAAGGTAATGCAGATTTGAATAGCATATTACCTTTTCCTTAAGATATATTTCATTAAATCTTCTAAATTGGTATTCAGCTTTTTCTTCCTAAATATATAAATAAAAATATTAAATACAAATAAATAAATAAAAGCAGCATAATAATTAAGGGGGGAAATGCTTATTAAAAGGAAACTTATGATAAAATGTAACTTTCAAACATATCTTTAACATTAAGTTATAAAAATATTTATGAAAAAGCATTTTGATTTTAAAGGTCTTAATAATTTATTTTACTGTTAAATGGCTTTAATATCATCAAGTTGCAAAATATCAAGTAAATTCACATATACACAATTTCTAAATTTTAATTATTTTATAAATAATTTAATAATAAAGATATACCAAATGAAAAAATATAAAATTTCAAAACATTATTTGTCATTAGAAATTAAATAAAACACACATAAGATATAAAGCAATATGCTTAATTTGCGTAAAAAGGGATATCTTTAAAATTATATTGAAACAATTGCATCATTTCAGCAAAAATGAATAAAGTATTCATCCATTAAGTAGTAAAAACGAATAAGTATATACACATTGAGAATATATAAATAAGGCTTCGTACATAATTGAAGATCTTAGATAAGATTTTAGGTATCATTTTTGAAAAATTAAAATTCTTCAGGGAAAAATATCATTCTAGTCCTTCTTAACTATAACACTGATTAATTTTGATAAATCTTTCGGCAGACCTCAGAGGAGGAAAGTAATAAATTTCAATTTTTGAGTGTTTACAGAGTGAAAGAAGGTTCCAAGTGCAGCTAACAGTTAACAAGTAATTTTAGAAAGATTTTTTTAAGCAGAAATTATGTGTGTGCTTGCTATGACAGTGACAGTTTAAATAAGTGTTAGGAGTTAATGCATTGTTCTCTTATAAAACTCTTGAATAAAAAATAAAGTGCCAATCATAAACAACAAATGAACTTTTCAAGTTAATTTACTCAAATTCATTTATAACCTAATTCACTCAGCTCTTCAGTTAAAATTTTCATTTTACTCAGTATAAAATATAAACTAATAAAGAAAGGAAAAATTATTTTTTAAAAATCTGAATTTAATAACAAAAAAAAAGTTTTAAAAAAAGCTGAAGATTTTTTTACACCATATTTCCAAGGGATCAAAGTACTTCGTACACTTGAAAAAAATATAAAATTAAAAAAGAAATCCAAAATAAATAGCTATCTGAATAATGCATTTTTTGTTTTATTAGATAAACATTTCTATATTTTTTATCTTATCTAAAAAATTTTACTCTATTTTTTATAAAAACTTTAAAATGAAAAAAAAAATACAAATTCTTTAATATGTATGTCAGAATTTCTTTGAAAAATAAAAAGAGAAAGTAAGATAAAAATAATTTAAAATGTGAATTTACTTCTGGAAGTCCTTCTAAATCTGCAAGCTCTAATGGACGATGATAACCCAATTTCAATAGAGGAACAAGCCATGAAAATGTTGCCTTGGCGAATAAATTGACGTAAGGATGTAAATACTGAATGTTAGAAACATCAAATTTGTATTCTGGCTCTTCATGATAAGGTTTATGACACAAATATTTCTGAAACAAAAGTTAACTGTTAAAAAATTAGACTGCGAATTAATAATTATGATTTTTGCAAATACCGAACAAAAAACTGACAAAGGAAATACAGATTTAAAAAGTCTAATTACATAGCTAAAACATATTATATAACATTCGCTTTAATTATAAGGTACAGAAAAATAGCCAGACTAACAATCTTTAATAGAACTTCATTAAGATTAAATTAACAAAATATAACAAATAATAATAAGAGTAGACTTTTACTAATAAATAAATTTATTTGGTTTCAAAGTGGCTGCCTTTTGCAGCAATGCATAGGTGCAAATACTTCATGAAATTTTCAGCGATAAGTCACAAGTCTTCGACCTATAATCTATCCCATTTCAGTCAAAATGATTGCTTTAGACAGTGCAAACTTTTATGTGGTTTAGTGCAGGCTCAAGACTGTAAAATGGACCATACACTGTAATCCATGGAACATGGAATACATCATTAATTACATGTAATACATCATTAATTACATGTAATCAATAGATTTAGCTTTATATTGAAAAAAGCCCAAAAAATAATATGTTATCTAAGAGATATATTATAAAATATTTTATAATTGTAGAGCTGGGAAAACCAAATGAACACACAAATTAACAAGAAATTGGACTTAGTTTGAATTTTTTTGCTGTCTCTGGTATAGAAAAAGTATTTATTTATTAACCAAAAAGCAGCAACATTTAAAAAGTACCTACATTTTACTCCTACAATCTCTATAAAGATTTTAAACAAAAAATTAAGAATAAGGAATACATCACATTAATGACATTTATAACTATTTATATATACAAAAATTATGAAATTTTATATGCAAAATGAGTTACAAAACTACTAAAGAATAGATTCTGTCCAGACCAAGGCCATGATGGGGTATTAAGGAGGTCATATGTGTGTGCATACATGTTACTAGCAAAGCTTAAAATGACATTCTATACAATGCCTAGGCATTGAATATAATGTCAAACGTTTTTAGGCAAAATACAAGAATTATTATATACTTCCAATAAGCATTGAATATAATAGATATGTATTCTATAGAAAGACAAATGTTATTTTGATAAAGAATGAAAAAAGATCCAGATAAGGCTATTATATAAATACTGTGCATTTCTTAAAAACATAGATGTTATTTTGAAAAAATAATGAGAGTGCCATTAACAACAAAAATAGGTATCTTACAAGAGTCTAGTGCATACTGCGTATGGTTGAATTGATGTTTTCTCTGCCTTGGAGTACTGCAGCGGTTGAAAGGGGCTTTTCAGCAATGAACTTACAAAAAAACACATTAAGTACTGGTCTTAAACAAGAAGCGTTAAACATAATTATGAACATCTACCTAAATGGAAAACCCTTTTCAGATTTCTGTGCAGAAACCTCTGTAAGTCATTGGCTTGATTGTGGAACTGGCAAACGTCGCATTTGATTCATTTAAAAAACGCAGTACCTTCAGATAAATTGACATTCCAGATAACTTGACCTTTGTCATTTAAATTACTTCATAAAAGAAATACTAGGTTATTATTAGTAATCTAGCATTTCCTTTATTACTGTATAATGTAATCTTAGCATTTGTAATCGTAGTAACTACTAATTAATTGTGCAATTTATATAAATGTTTGTAATAAATAAGAGAAAATTATATTTTTATTTATTTAGAAGCTGCGGGTAAGTTTCAAAGGAGGACGGGTACATTGTTGGACAAATGAAGGCTATTTGTTTGAGGCACTCTAGAGATGAGGATGAAGTAGAATCCAATACAGAGTAGAATCTGCATGATTATACTAATAACAATACTGAATTCGACACAGACAGGGTTCCCACTCTATGATGAGATTGAAATTCAAGGACTTTCCAGGATTTTTCAAGGACCTCAACAAAATTTTCAAGGACCTTAATCTAAGACCAATTTTAAAAATTATTCTCTTCTATTTTACTAGAAGCAACAATGCTTGTTGTGGCAATAATTAATTTCAAATATAATACCTAAATGCTTTGCCTATATAGAGAGAAGAGAGTATATGTATTATGGACTAAAATTTATATTTTTTTAAAAACAACCCTACTGGTTTTACATATTAATTCACAAAATCATTTTCAGCACAATCTATAACTAATGGTAATGAGGTGTTAATGGTGAAATCCTTTAATTCTGTGTATTTCCATGTGAAGGCTGCATGAAAGACAGAGCTAAATCTTAGGTATTCCATATTCCATGACTATTCCATAACCCTCTCCTCTATTAAACATCGTTTCTGAAATTATTCATCCATAATTTACACAACCTTCTCTAAATGTTATGCAGCAACAATTCTCTCTGAAAATAAAAATTAGAAGGAACATATCCCATTTTCCCATGTTTAAAAGCATTATTCGTTATGTGTAATCCACAACTGCCAATGAATATGACCTGGTGGGAATATTTCTCTTTTAATTCACACTGAAGCTTCTAATAGAATTTCCAACTGACATAGGGTACATCTATGGATAATTGAAGTATTTTAGAGAGCTTTTAACCATCATCCATGCATTTGTAAAAAGAGGACAAAATATTTTCTGCAGTTCCATGACCCATAAATTGGGAGGTAAGATACTTAGTGCAAACTTTATTATCAATTCCTTACCATAATGTCCATCTGCTTAGATTGTAGAGACTGATTTAACGTCTCATCAAAGAGTACAGTGTAGCAATCAACATTCTTCAGCTCATTTATAAGAATCCCTTTGAAGTATAGTGCCAATCCAAAGGAGCCCAAATAGGCTCACTTTGTGGCACTACAAAAAAATTGTCTCGCTATACAGCTATCAGCAAACATTTTGGAGAACAATTTACTAATCCCTTCAAAGGAGTTACATGAATAATTAGAATTTCAGCATCAAGCACATTCCTTTTGACCAGATAAGAAGACAATGTTACCTCGGCCACTAAAGTTTCTGTTTCACATGGGGCACACAATGTTGAAGGAGTATTTACACCAGATGAATTAGATGTTGATGTCTTTGGAAAAAGAGAACTCAGGGCATGAGACTGCTTTTTTGTTTTACCTTTCTTTCATGTGTGATTTCAGAGTAGATTCTTCCATTTTTGCGATATCGATCTCCTTCATGCATAATCGGCACTTGGCTCTGAACTTCTTTTCGGGCATCGATAAAATCCATTCTTTATAAGCTTGATTATCCATCCATTGGGGATTAAAATAGCACTTCCCAGGCTAACTAGTCTAAACTACATAACACAAATACGAAGCCGTGCCTTTGCGAATACGCTTTACAATAAAGTTTTGAAATGACGCAAACGTAAGGACAAGTGCGGATGGTAAAACGGCAAATTTATTAAAACTACAAGGTACATATTGTTACAAAATTCGTCGATAAGAAAAAAGAAGATCTAAGCATATGCGACGGAAGATGAAGTGGAGTCTCGCCCCGAACGCATTGATTGTCTGCTGTGCTCCACGCGCTTGGCAGACACCAAGACGCTACGCCCGGTTAGAAACGGTGGCGTTAAAAACCACGTGAGAGAGCTCGGGAACAAAACAGAAAGAACGAGAAAGATCCGCGGGTGTTTTATAAAAAGGGCCGTCGGCAGTATTGGACAAATTCAAGGACCTATCAAGTTTTTCAAGGACCTAAGACGTTTTTCAAGCACTTTCAAGGACCTAAATTTAGCAAAAAAAAATTCAAGGACTTTCAAGGACTCTCAAGGACCGTGGGAACCCTGCACAGATGATGTCCTGAAATCTTTAGACTTCGTAGTATATATTAAAAGTTTTCCTAGAGTCATACATTTAGAAATAGTACTCTTGAATAAATTATCTTAACTTTTATACTAAATTCTCTTAGAGAATTTTTATATTAGATTCTTTTCTGAATATAATTTTTTTACATTTGACAGAATATTTCCTTCATATTATCAATGGAACTGTTAAGTATTTTATATTGCAGGCTAGAGGGAGCTTTGCTTATTTATTTTTTTCCATTGATTTACATACTAGTTTTGAATTTGGGTGAAATTCCAAATAAAAAGCATACTCTTCAGCTTATACAAGGATGGGCTTATATTCAGAAATTAATTATAATAAATTTTTTAAAATGCATTTTTACTACAATTTTAAACTCACCTATATGATTTCCAAGCAATGAAATTTTATACCACAAAAGTCTAACAAACCATTTTTTTTTTAAATTACAAATAATCTGTTGTATTCTAAATTGATTTTTTAATTCTACTTCATTACCAATAAATCTTAAAATTTTAATAATTCCATTCATATAACAGTAAAAGAATTTCTATAATGAAGAATGATACAATCAAGTTATAAAAATGACTTTTTGTAATTGCATATTATAGGAAATATATATGAAAAATATTATGATTTTTATAAATATTCTACGAATATTCAAAAAATTATAATAATCTTAACTTAATTAAGTTAAAATGATATAGGTTTGTTGGAAGTGACATAAATTCAAAATAGTTCAGAATAAAAATGAAAAAATTTTCTTATATAAATTTTCCTTATAAAAACAACTTTAAAAGTAATATATATTCATCATAAACCTTTTTATAGAAATTATGAACAAATTATGCACTAATGAATTTCATAAAGGCATGGCGAAACTATCCATTTATTAGATTCATATACATGATAGCTGTATGATTAATTTGGGAAAAAGAGTGTAATATGATAATTAATTTAGGATTAGTGCACAATTCATAAGTAACTTTAATTCAATAATTAGCATAATTCATTATGAATTTTACATTCGTTCAATTGTACCTCATAATATGTTTGAATATCATTTACCTGTACAATTAACAAAGTAGCATCAATAGCAGTTAATACAGAATAAAACACAGTAAAAGCCCATGTGACTTCAATCCTCAAATGAAAGATATTCAGACCCATTCCATAGAGTGTGACAAGTTTGGCAAGCTTCAAGATACCAGCTATGGGCCAGAACAAGAAGAGAATCATCAAGAGTTTAGGACGATTCAAACGTTCTACATAATAATAAAAGAAAATTGCTGAGATAGTTGACAGTAATGATGTGAATGGTGCCATTACAACATGAAATTTCGTGAATTCATTGAATTGATTAACGAGTATCCCTTCACCACATTCTATAAAATTTAAACACAAAAGGAGAAGTGTCAAAATCCATCTTGTGGTATGTTCATGGTATCGGACCAATTCTCCTTGTTTGCTTTGTATTTTTGTGCATTTGTACCTCAAAGTCACTACGACGGTCATAAACACCAGTAAGATGTTTAGTACCATACTGATAGTATCCACATAACATTCTTTACGGGTTGAAAAGTACCGAATTGTCCCGTTAATACTAATCTCAGGATCGGCACAAAACATTTTTAGTTTCTAATTGCATTCCTTTGTTAGAGCAAACTCTTGATGGGGAAACCGGCTCTTCCCACACATTTGAACTCCAGAGTATTAGAGAAGAATGAGAAGGTGACCAGAAGTGCTCTTGGAGAAAAGACGTTCTGTCAGATGGCGTGAAAACATTATTGACATTCACATGGAAATCATAACAGACCGCCTACACTATTTTGATTATAAAACTAAGCCTGTTGCCATTCACAAACACAGCAATTTTTACCTCTAATAATTTCTTTTCATTTTCACGAGGTTCGCATGAGTGGAAATTTAAACTATGAAATCGCGAATATAAGTTTATTTGAACACTTTTTTGCAAAAAAAATTTATGATTGTATCATTATCATATATTTCTCATCATATATAATTGTAAACTACAATTTGAAATATACTTACTCTTAAAATTTATTGAATCGAAATTCCTGGACTGGGGTAGTCGCTGAGCAGTATCACTACCATGAGTTCAGAAATGTGGAAAAAATTTCCTTTTGCTATAGATCTACCTCTAAATTTCTGAAAGTGACCTCACGAAATGCAATGGTATGTCATCGGCTCATCCTCAGGGATGTTTCCCAGACCGTCGCCAATAGCCCATTGTGCAGCTTCAGTGCTACGTAAATAAAGCTCCTACCTATCTCCCAAATAAATTATTTGTAGCTGTCATATACCAAAAAAACTTCTTAATTGTAATGTGTATGCAGTTTCTACGAGTAGAAACTATCTACCTCATAAAAATAAAAGAAGTGTTCATTGCATCATAAAATATTTGATAAATTTTTCACTCTAATAAAAAAAAAATTGACAGCCATTTTTGGAAAAATTTACAGCGTTTGCAAAGTGGATAGACCTATTTTAAAAATGGACACGAGTAAAAAATACTTTTTTTTTATAAAATTACAAATTCCTGGTTACAAATTTTTTCACTAAAGTAAAAAAAAAAAATAATAATAATAAGTGAATAAATAAAAAAAAAATCATTTCTTAAAAGATAAAAAAAATATTTTTAGTGATCATTTATTCTTTTTTTAATAATTTATTTTAATGATGATCAAAATATTTTTTTAGAGAAAAAATTTGAAATGTAAGAAATTTTTTTAAATTTTTTTATTTGTTTTTCGGTACTCTAGTTTTTATGTATATATACTAGCTAAATATCCTTTCTTCGTAAAAAAAAAAAAAAAAAAGTAATGATCAATAAATCAGTGCTAAACACGAAATCATGCTCAAAAATGAAAAGCATGATGTAATTAATAAAACTAAATAAATTTCGAATATTTCTTCACTTATTATTTTTTGCTGCCCACACTGATGGTTTTACGATATTCAATTAGGCAAAACGCGCTTTTTGTGTTTTTCATCCCATCAGATTAGAGATTAACTATATTCAACATCACTTGGCATGATGCTACTGCTCGCGACCAAATTGTGATAATCGAAATTTACCAATATCATACAATTTTCTCCAATACATATGCCTTTCGAATGTCTGTTAGACACTCATTTTCACAGTATCTGTATTAAAACTGCTCTATAATGAGGTCGGTTTAATAATTATTAAAAATATCCCAATAATACTTTGTACCTATATTAGTATATTTGGCACCGACTGCAACATTAGGGATTGTGCGAAATACATTAATCAGTGTTAGCAAAATAAACCCGAATTATTAAAATCAAATAAAATTCTAAGGAGGCTTTGATAAGGACTTTAGAGCATGGCAATTTCTCTATCTGAATTTTAATTTACTGTGTATTCATTAAAATACTAATATACCTTCTTTGTTGCCACAGGAAATTGATTGTTCGAAACTATGGAAAACCTTTGTAGAACTCTAATTGAAACAGTGCCAATTGCCGCAACCAAAATTAGTTAAGCGTTATCTAAGTATAGAGATTTTCTACGGTTTCTTCTCTTCTTCTCATTGGCACGACAGCCCAGGATGGGCCTTGGCCGGCCTTCTCATCAAGCCTATGCCAAGACATTCTTCCCTTAGCCAAGGTTCTCCATTTAATTATCTTTAAAATTTGTAGGTCCTTTGCAAGGCAGTCTAAAAATCTTAGGTTTGGTCGTCCTCTTTTTCTTCTACCTGTTGGCCTGGCACAGAAAACTTTTTTGGTTGTCCTGCTATCCTCCATTCTTATAATGTGGCCTGCCCATTTAATCCTTTCTACGGTTTACCTTAACAAAAATAAGTAAGTTTTGTACTTTTTCAAGTAAATTACTCTTGACTCAAGTAAATTTTTTTAAATTTCTTTTCTTTCTTTTTTTTTAACAGACATTACCAAAATATATATATATATATATATATATATATATATATATATATATATATATATATATATATATATATATATATATATATATATATATATATATATATATATATATATATATATATATATATATATATATATATATATATATATATATATATATATATATATATATATATAAAATGTAAAAAAAAGGTAAGTTTACATAAGCCCGGTGACTTTTCATTGGCAACTTTATCACTTGCGTCGGCGAAATGGAAAAGTACCGTAACGTTTCTCCAGTACCTTTGTTTTTTGATGTATGACTTATTTTTTTTATTTCAATTAATATTAATTTTATTTCAATAATCAATTTTAATTGAGCAATGGTGTCGATAATAATAGAGGGATTTAAGATTCTTCGAAGCGAATAAGTATCTTTTCTCCGTTAACTTTGCTTTATAGGACATAGGTTCATTTTTTTATTTCAATAAATACATATTACTAACTTCTAATATTATTCAGGTAAATAATTGTATGGCTATTTTTTCTGTTACTCCTAAACGATTAAATACCTTCCCGCCATTTTTTTTCCTGTATTACATAGCTTATTTCTTTTATTTCAATGTACATCCATTGCTTAAATTAATTGAGCATCGTTGGAGCCAATGATAGTATGGCCTAAGACTCCTATTCAATCAGAGCTGACCTATCAAGCAATATTGGAGCAAACAAGTTCGCAAGTTTACGTTATGTTAGTATTGTGCTTATGTTAGCTCTTTGCTCCAAAAATAGATGATAAGTCGGCCTGTCTAATTCAGGGGCTCTAGTATGGCCAATTTTTAAGTTTCTCTTAAACGTATTACGAATTAACACCACTTTCCCATTAATTTTGCCTCTCAATAAATAACTCTTTTTTTTCATTTCCATTACGTTGACTTTAAATTATTCATTTAGGTAAAAAACGTTTCAAAAGAATTACTATAAGCAAAATAAACATGTGGTATCAGATAACTTTAGAAATATTAAATGGTGACGTAGCTCACGAATGTGAATAGGTTAATGTTATTCATTTGTATGATATAGAGGAAAAAAAATACTAAACTTTTCTTGGATAAAATAAAGGTATAAGGTAGCAAATATCATTGATGTTTATCTTTAAAACATTTGAAAAATTGAATAATCTTTAGTTAATTTTAAAACAATGGCTAACGCTATACCTATCAAAAAATTCTATTTCGTTTTTCGCTCATCCCAGTCGAACGGTTCGTAATATAATGTTCTGATGTGAAACTGACCTTAACAAACACTCGAACCATGAGTATACCAAATTTCATCGCTTTCGATTGGATGGTTTAGGAGTTTATAAAGGACACACAAAGACATACATACAGACATTCATTTGCATATATATATATATATATATATATATATATATATATATACATATAATTTTAAATATTTTTATTTGACCTCTCTCCTGGCTACACCGGGAGCATATTTTCTTGATTAAGACTATCTTTTAGATTTTGAAGGTAAAGACAGTGAGGGGGGGGGAGGTATGTTTGTTCGAAGAAAGTTCATTTTGGAGTTTTATATCGCAATTTTAAACACCATTTGCCCAAATTAATTATCAAATTTAAGGTTAAACTCCCGATCTCGAATCATAAACATAATATCATAGTGCGTCATAATTCCAATTATTCGATCAATAGTTATCCTCATTGGTAATAACATATGTAGGAAGTAAAGGCGGCTTGTACGCGATGCTGATCATAATGCCGAATTCATGCCGTTATCCGCGAAATTGAGGGACATTAATCTCCACGATGGGTCTTGACCCACAACGGGTTATGGTAAAAATTTATTTACTTTAACTTTGTCATTTATTTATTATTATTATTATTTTGATGAAATTTATTCAGGTGTTCCAATTTTTTCTATGTAATTTTGCGCACTGCACATCACTTGCCTTCTAATAAGCACTCGGTTTTTTTCGTCTTTTAAAGTAATATGTGTAATCATTATGCAAGAGCGTAAACTGCGCCATTATAGAAACAAATTTGATAAACTTTCATTTTTCTATATTGTATCTCTTTTTTTGATCGGATTCTGAAAGGCTTAGAACTCTTTAATACTGGGTATTAAATACTGGAAAATAATTCTTTTACTTTAAACTACTCCTTTAACTAAAAGAGACTAGACTTTGGAAAATAAATTCTGCTGGGCCAAAGCCCTAACACTAATCCCGAAGAATGATAAGTTACTACTGTACAACTTGTTACACCTTAAGTTCATATATTTAACAAAGGTTAGGTATATGAACTCTCGTATTACTCATGTTGAATGGACTGAAGTACACTATTGAAAAATAAATTAATATAGAGTGAAAAAGAGAAAACTGTTTGTTAAAGGTTTTCTTTTTCTGTTTTTCAGATATGGGCATATTTTGTAGTTCTTTTTTTTCCGGGAAATTTTCTAAAACTTATGACAAAAAAAAAAAAAAAAAATTATAGTTAAAACATAGACGGAAGCGGCTGTATGAACTCCTCGTAAACAAATGTTTTCTTTAAAAAATAGTGTGATTGACTTGCATATAAAAATATTGAAGAATTTCTTAACACCTTCATTTTTTTTTTTTTTTTACTTTTTTCATTGAAGTAATCTAAAATGGAAAAATAACGATTATAATTTAAATTTAATAAATAAATTTAATAAATAAATGTAATAAATAAATGTAATAAATAAATTTAATAAATAAATTTAATAAATAAATTTAATAAATAAATTTAATAAATAAATTTAATTAATAAATTTAATTAATAAATTTAAATTTATAAATTAATTATTTCCACCACCAAGTTCTTTTTTAAAGTCCATTTAAAAAAACAATTATAAAATAAAGAAAAATAAGACACAGATTTTTGAGTGAAGGTAAACATTTATTAATGGAAAACAAAATACTCAGATATAAAGAAAGAAAATAAAGAAAATTGTATATGTTCTTGATGTGCAAGAAATTGGTTACGTTAGGAAGAACAGATACTTCAGACTGCTTAAGCATACATGTTCAAGGCATCAAATTCTACTATTCACTTTGTGACTTCAGAAACATGGCCAATGATTTGCTACTTGTGGCTACTAACTTATCCAAATATTTCAATTCATTCACAGTGGCGGATCGAATTGTCAAGCACTGATTATCACCGTTACTTCTTACAAGTATTATACATCTGGAAAAAGAAATGATGGCATGTTAAACAAGGTGTTCTAAAGACGCAGTATGTCGCATATTATTCTACTATAACTAAATGGTTCAAAAGTAAAATTTCAAATTAAAGTTTTGATTTTTTTAAAAAAAAAAAAGTATTTTGCTATATATACAAGCCATGTAGTAATAATCACTGTTTCTAATGTGTACAGTGTGGGAAAAAAACAGATTACTCTGAATAACTATTGATCTAATGATCGGATTTTCACGTTCAAAGACTCAATCTTAATGGCTCGAGGGGGTGAACTCAAATACGCCAATTAATAAGTGTAGACTATATTTTAAATTATGAAATTAGACGCAAAAACGTACTTTCTATGAATAAACATACCTTTTTTCCTACGGATTCGGATTTCTGACCCCCAAAATATAGGAGGTAGCCACAATCTAGAAAATATGTTCCCAATAGTTTGATCAGGAGAGTGCTCCAAAATTTGAATCCCTTAATGTTAATTTTACTTGTTGCGTATTTCGTTATATCTCAAGAACATTTTAATCGAATTGAAAATTCTTTGCATATAATTATAATGTTTGTTCATCCAAAGAAAATTCCATGTAAAAAATAACCTTTATTAAATATTTATTATTTTTGTCATTTTATTTAATAATGGTCGAAAAAAATTTGAATTGTAAGGTATAAAATGTTTTGTATCATTTCAAAAAATATAATTTTACTTGGCAAAATACAAAATTTGAGCTAAATCGGTCGAATAGTTTCAAAGAAATCGAATTTTAAATATCTGATTTTTTTTGAAATTTAATTTCTCCAAAACAATATTTCTGGTTTTGCTGAAACTTTGAATTTTACCATGTAGAATTAAATGTTTTAAAATGATGCAAAAATTTTCATAGCTTACCATTCAAATTTTTCATTAAGTAATGAAAAAAATTATAATAAATATTTACTAAAATTTATTTTTGCATGAAAGATTTTGCATTTTTGGATAAAAGAATTTCATAATTATGTACAAAAAATTTTCAATTCGCTTAAAAAGTTCTTGAGATATAGCGAAATACGCTAAAAGTAAAATTAACATTAAGGAGTCTATACTTTGGAGGGCTATCCTGATGAAATTATTGGGACCATATCTCCCAGATTTCGGCTACCCTCTACATTTTGGGAACAGAAATACGAATCTGTCGAAAAAAGCTACGTTTATTCAGAGAAAGTACGTTTTTGTGCCTGATTCCGTAACTTAAAATATCGTCCGCACTAAATAATTAGCATATTCGCGATCACCCCCTTCGAACCATTAGAATTGAGTCTTAGAACTTGAAGACCCGATCATTAGATCAAAAGTTATTCAGGGTGGACCGTTTTTTCTTTTGAACACTGTACATTTATTTGCCTAACAAATTGATATTCAAGCAAGAAAGAAATGAAAGACGCTTTGGAAGTCCAACGAATCAACATTGGTGACGGTGAGATTAAAAACATCAAAACCTGTTCGATTGCCAGATAAAATTTTATGTTGTTAATAATTGGGTGCTTGCAACTAATTATGTGGCTGTGTTTAATCACGTTGTTATGCATGACGTATTAGCATACAGCTTTAAGGCTTGGGTTTATTATCGCCCTGAATAAATTTTCGAATCGGATTTAATTGGATACATGTAAGCGACGTCAGGTGTGTATGTTGAACCTGATTGGTTCACCCACAAGTGTGACATCGCTTGAAAGCATTCAAATGTATTTTAACTTTTCTCTGTTCCAGCGAGACTAGAAAACTGCTAGAAAATGTTTGAGGGGAAAAATGATCGCTAAAAGGAATGGGTGAGCCATATACTTATAATGGCTTTACCAACTGGTTACTTCCACAGCATCTTGAGTAAATTTTTTGCAATACAATTCGTCGTAAATTAAATTTATCGTTAGGGATAGTTAAGTTTTGAAATTAATAATGGGGATAGTTAAGTTTTGATATTAATATGAATATTCCACACAGATTACTTTACCATCATAATAACAAAGTTAAACAAATACAACATTACATTCCAAATTATTCTAGATTATTATGACTTTTTCATTATTGGCACTTTTGTTAAGCTTAACGAATTATAAGTCTGAAGTTCATAGTTATACAATTTTTTTCAAGGAATTATTGCGTATAATAATTCATATTTTATATTTTTGTGGCATTGAAATCAAAAAATTATCAAAATTAACAAAAACAGGATTACTATAGTCAGGATCTCTGAAATGTTGAAAAAAAAAAAAAACGCTTAAAATGTAGCAGAACTTTCAGATTTCCGGTTCATATCCTCTTTTAATTTTTAAATATTTTTATCAGCTACAAATTTGACAAATTATTTCAATGCCACTAAATGTGCTTAGATCTTTTTAATTTTTTCAAGAACGTAGAAACCATTTAAAAAGGTGTTAATATTTAATGTCTTCATAATATCTTAACAAAATGCAATTTGTGGGTTTAACGTTATGATTATTCATTTTCAAGTAGTTCTTAAGAATTTTTTTTAAAAATTAAAGTAAACGAAACTTTAAACATATTACCGATGCCATTGTCCAGGTAAAAGTTTTGGTAGAGAGCGATCCTAAGAGAAAAGCAATATTATTTACAAAAACATATTTAATAGTATGTAATTGTGATAGAGGAATAAATATTGAAAAGTAATTCGTAAAAGTGTTTAGAAGCCTTACTATGGCATAAAATGTGCAAGTAACTCGATTCTTGGTCTTCTGGCTTTTTAGTTGAATTTTCGTTGCCTTTGGTTGTGGAATATCGCAAGTACGTTCTAAAATACCTATAAAACGTAACAGTAAATGTTTTGTTTTCTTTATTTTTATAACAATCACTCTTTTTTAAAAACAAGATTCGCATTATTTATTTATTCTATTGTATGATCTAAGGACAATGTATGCATTTTAATTTTACGAAAACTGAGTTAAGAGCTAGAATGACCAAATAGGTATGTTTTCTTATTTTAAAATAAATTAGAACTCATCATTTATTCTTCGAAAGTTTTGAATTTATTTTAATATACATATTTTCTAGACTTTCGAAATAAAAATTTGCCCCTTGCTTAACGAATCATGTTACCTTTCTGCCACTTTGGAAAATAAATATTAATTATAATAATAATATGATAATTTGTTAATTATGAAAATATATTAGAATTTAATATAATTTCTTTTCAGAGTTCCAATAAAAATATGTAAGCGCGTTAATTACTAAAAGGAAATCAATGTCTCTTAATGATCATTTCTGAACTGCTCAAATATTCACTGCATTTTAAAAACCTTAAACATTTTTAAAACTTACGAATATCCCTTAAAAAATTTTCCTATTAGAGATAAGTTCAGATAAGTTCAAATTTACTTTTGAGGGTTCAAAATCAAAGGCTATATAAAGAATCACGGAGTTTTGAGCAAGAAATTAATCAATACAAATTTAATTCGTATTGTTGAGCTAAAGTTTTCAGCCATCACTTGATTTTTTATGACTGAAAAGTAGTCCTTTAGATTTTTCTAACAACACCTTAAAACAAAAAACAAAAAAAAAACAAAAAAATGTTTTTTTTTAAAAAAGGAGAGGATATTTTTAGAGTTAAAGAGGGAGCCTGAAAACTACTATTTCTTTATTTCTTATACAGCGTCGCATGAGAAAACTAATTTTTATTTCCCTTATGATATGCATAAATAATTTTTATAAAGTAATTTAAAGTTACATAATAAATTGTCTAAATGCATACACAAACAATTGTAATAATTTTAACTTACAAGTACTATGAAATATTTCTTATATAAATTTCGCAGTGCATTTATTATTTTATTTTTTTGTTGTTACAATTGAGCTGTTGATTCTCTTACTGATACGTGTTTAATAATACACTCAGAAGTAGATCTGAAAACAAAATCGTGATTAACACCTTAAGCGGAAGATAAAACTAATTAATTTCACAATTAATTTTACTAATTAATTAATAACATTTAATTTAAGAGCCAGTTAACCATTTAGGAAACCAATTTTCCATCTACGAAATCACTGTTTCGACAGGATTGAAATTGTTAGATTTTTTAAACTTTTCATGACTAATAAGGTATGTTAATTATAATTATTCTTAGGAAATAAAACTTTTAGCCAATATTAGAATGCAAAAATAGCTGGTAAAAATTAGTTGAAAAAAAAATATTAAAAATGTTTTTTTTCTAATATTAAATTTCCTTTATATATTTAAGCGATAACACTTCTTCATTTATAAAATGCTGCAACTATAGTTACATATACGATTTCGATACAAATAATTACAAATAAGTATAGTTACAAATAAGACTCGGCAACCGCTCAACAACATTCAATTTCGCTTAGAAAGTCAGAAAGAGAATTATTTCCAATTAAACTCAAATATGTTTGGTTGCTACATTATTTCTGTAAATAATTTGAAACCCCAGAAAAAGTGCTAACCTAATCAATTAGAGAAAGCTTTTAATTTTAATGAAGGACTCCCCATAGGTGCAAAGTTTTACACCTTTTGCGAAAGATGATGCTGTAGTATAAAAACATGTTTTTCTGCATTTTATTCCTGATTTCACAATGGTGATTTTAAAAGATTTTGTCTAGCACATGTTATTAATTCAAAAAAATATATGAATAGCAAAACTTATAATCTTGCTTTCTTGTTTTAATAACTCGTAAAATATAACAAATAATTGCAAAAATGTAAGAAAAATAAATAAATGAGTTATTTCACTACCACGAGGAAAAATCTTTTCCGAAAAGTCACGAAATTTCGAACTTTGAAGGAATGACTCACGTATTCAATTTTTTTTCTCAGAATTCTATTTAAAAGTTACAAATGTCTATATTTTTAAGTAAATAAAGGGAGCTCTCTTTGGTCTCAAATTCTAAGAGTTACGTTACAACTATATAAAGATCAGCTACTTCCATTCCATCGCCGAATCTCAAGATCATTGATTCCTGAAAAGATGTTAAAAACTCAAACTAATCTAGTTTGACACTCATGTTTTTTTAATTTTTTAAAAAAATATATGTAGTTTTTTGGGGGACTTATGGACAGTTAGATATTATAATTAGGATAAGGAAAATTTAGAATCTTTCTGTTCCAATAGATTTCGTTTCCTTAAAATTTTGCTTCATTTATTTATTTATCTTACCATTAAATGGGTGCCGCTGCACGACTCTTTAGAAGTATCGAGATGCCTTAGCATGGTATTTATGTTTTTTTTATAGGGCATCGTTATACAAGGTTCGGCTATTAATTTCCAGGACTCGTGGAATAACTCAGAAGAAAATAAAATTAAACACATAGCCATTTAATATTATTCGAAGTAACCCCCATCAGCCATAATGCACGTCTGTGCTCGGCAGTGAAAATTTCGGATCGAAGTTTTAAAGTCCTCTTTTGGAATGCTCTTTAATAGTGACGTTACAGTCTTCTTGATGGCTTCGACATCTTGAAATCTTGTCCCCTTCAGAGAATTTTTCAGCTTAGGAAACAGTCTGCGGGTGCTAGGTCTGGAGAGTATGGTGGATGCTGCATTTCAACGACACCATGCTGGGCTAAGAATCGCCTCACAGGCAACGCAATGTGTGGAAGCGAACCTTTTCAATTTCTTCCGGCGTGCGTAATGACTGCGGCCAACATGTGTGTGGATCATATTCCACGCTTTCGCGCTGTCTCAAAAGCGTTTAAACCATTCAAAAGTTCTGGAGCGACATAATGCTTCCTCGCTGTAAACTTCTTTAAATCATTTGTAGGTTTCTGCAGCTGTCTTGCCCAATTTGAAGCAACATTTAATGTTTATTCTTGCTCCATTTTCACTTCGACAATAGGAATTTAAGAGCTATGTTTTAATGCGCCTTTCTATGAGAACCACTTACTTCAGTATGGTGCCGATTGCACTGCACATGCGCAAGAAAACACTCTTCAATATGCAATCATTAGCGCCATCTTCTGGCTTTTCGTTTTCCTACAGTTACGTCAGTCCTGGAAATTAATAGCCGGACCTTGTACTTGGCTTTCTCTTTTGGAATTATATCGCAAGTTGAAATGGAGTTCAAAATAATTGCAATTTAAAAACCGGAATGTGCTGATCTACCATCTCGCAGCAAAATTGCAATAATGCATTGTCGGAGCCGCCGAGGTAATTTCTTTACCTTTGACTCTGTATGAATTAAAATTTAATATAGATATGATTTCACATTTCAGCAGCACCTTTTAAAAAGAAATATTTTAATATTTGATTGCCATTATTATAAAAAGCGTTCATATCAGAGATAAACTGATGTTCACAATCGCATCTAGTCATTAATTAAAAATCATTTAGAAAAATTCAAGGTATTAAAATCATCAAACAATTTGGGTTATCATATTCATTGTGAAATGCATTGAAAGAGAAATTTATCTGAAAATATTTCCATTTAATAAAAATTGTTTATTTTATTCTAAGTATTCATTTTTTTATTGAACACTCTCTAATACCCTTAATTTATATTGAAATTTCATATCAGTAATAATTACACTGGGGAACAAATTTCTTGTTGTATTTATACAAATACTTGATCTTGCCTAATTCGGGAGTGGGGAATTCAAATCTGAAACTAGTTTTGTTCCTAAAGCAATAAATTTTTAATGAAATTTTTAGTCTATTATTTGTCGAAATGTACAAGTTTAAAAACTTTATAGATAACAGGGGGTCGCGCAAATGTTACAACAAACTTCCAGGGTCGAGCGTGTTTAGGGATGTTCCCCTATTATGAACTATTCAAAAGCGCACGAAGCAAGCAACAGTGACATTTCAGGATATGCATTCCTATGCAATTTCAAACCTGATAATGTGCTCTAACTTCCATAGAAGTCTATCGCAACATTTACGTAGCCCCATGTAACATATAGTATAATATAATATAATATAATATAATATAATATAATATAATATAATATAATATAATATAATATAATATAATATAATATAATATAATATAATATAATATAATATAATATAATATAATATAATATAATATAATATAATATAATATAATATAATATAATATAATATAATATAATATAATATAATATAATATAATATAATATAATATAATATAATATGTGTTATACATAAGATATATTTATAACTCGCGATTTTAACCTGTACATTTCGACAAAAAATAGACTTACAAAACTATCTAAGATCTGTTAAAAAAAATCTCATGCAACAGGAAACAAAAAAAAGTGTTTTCCAGTATTATTATAAAATGATGGTTTATGAATTATCTATTCAAATTAATGGATTCAAAGGTAATAAAATGAAAATAGCTAACAAAATCTTACAAGCTTCCAATTCAAACAAGATAAAATAACCCAAACAATTTAAAAACACGACCGGTTTTTCCACTATTATTGCCAAAATGAATCCATTTGTCTTATATAATATGTTCAAACAGCGACTTTGTGGTCGGGAAATTACGTTAAGTGGGATAAAATCTTGTATTTCCCCCCTTCGATATTTTTTCTCCTTGCATGTCGATTCACATTATTACTCGCTTCAAAAATTTGGTTGCTTTAGCCATCGAAAAAAACGTTTAAAATTGCGCAAATATCATGCTGTTTCATTCATATCGTAGTTCATCAAGGAATGGATAAGTGTTCCCACCTGTTATTAACATTAATAGCAGGTGTTTTATGGAAAGAGCATGTTGTGCCTACTTTTTTGCATGCGTTTCCTATCTCCAACATTTAAACTTTGTACAGCTGATGAATTTTCTCCAAATTATCTTTATGGAAATAGCTTATGATTCAAAGCATTATTTAGCCGCTCGCGTAATAATGGTAGGCAGCGGATTACATGAATATCGAAGTGATGTATGGTAGACAGGCTAAAAATAATCTCATGATATCAGTTTTTTTTAAGGTTAATGTGTATTTAGTTGAGCCGCAACTTTGTATCTAAAAATTACCCATGTAAAGAAGAAAAGATTAATATTATTAAAAACATTTTTTCGGAGGATTAAGTTTTTGTACTATTTGTTAAAATGTTAAGTATTTATATATTAAATATTTAATTGCTAAATAGTTTGAAAGCATTCCCGGCGGGCAATTCTCGCTTGAACTCTTAAATACAGTGCTTTTGCCTTTTGCAGATCTAATTATAATAATAATAAAAACTTAACAAATATTTTATTAAAGCTTTTGGAAATTTGTAGGTTTAGTTTTTCGTTATTTTATTAATGCGTATCCAAATATTGAATTAGGTAAGCTACCACGTCTTCTAGTGTTTGTATAAAATCCCACTTCAGCTAAAAATGAGAATTCCTATTTTCCATCGCGAATGTTTTAAGTATTTGCTTATTTATTGCTGCATATTCATATGCAGGTGGTGTGTTAATTACAAACACGCACTATAAGCCCTTATCAAATTTTTACAGTAGAGAGAGAATGATGAGATTGCGCGTTTAGGAAAACCCTACTGTGAATTATATTGCAACTGGCAAATTTTATATAATTTTTAAGTTTTCTTTAAAGTGGTAGCCAGCATTTTAATTTAATATTTCCCCCGGTTTAATAAATTTAAATCTTTGCTACTTCAGACCTGGCACTTTTAAGATTCCCATAGCGTGGAAAAAATTTTATACAGTGGTGTAAAAGTGGTAGCAAAAGTGAAAAAATTATATTTAGTTTAGACTTTGAACAAAACTATTTTTAATTTAAGAAAAGTGTATGGATGTTGGAACCGTAGGAATGGTTTTACATATGGTTTTGGAATGGTTAAAAATAGTATATAATAAAATGGTAACTAACTTAAAAAAGTATCATTAGCCTTGATATATATATATATATATATATATATATATATATATATATATATATATATATATATATATATATATATATATATATATATATATATATATATATATATATATATATATATATATATATATATATATATATATATATATATATATATATATATATATATATATATATATATATATATTTGCATACTCTTAAGAAGTTCTGCTTTAATTTACTATTATTTGGTATCTTTGCGAAAAGCGTAAACGTTTGCTGCTATGCTATATCAAGAAAAACTTCCCAAGAACGATTACTAAACTTAAAATAAAACATGAAATTATGTGATTGGAAATAAAAAAAATACAACATGCTATTCATACCATTAAAAATAATTTGTTCTCTTAAGGAATGCTATTTGTGATAAGGGCATTTGAATTGCTACATTGCCAATTCTAACAACACAGTTCCTTAACCGAGATTCATTTTTTCTCCCCCCTTTAAATGCTTCTATTTTTATAACCTAATATTATAACCTCCTTATTCTATTCTATTATAACCTATTTATTTCGTTTCATTAATTAATATACCTGAAATAAAATATTGCTTATTCCTATCTCGCGATAAACCATTAGATTTTCTATTGTAATTAAGTTGCTCGTTTTTGCTATTTATTTTGTTACTGGCAGCCTTTGGTGACCTATATGTTACCTTTCAAAATTGTTTACTCTAACATATAAACTTTAATGGTAATCAAGCTGAATGCACAACACAACTGTATTTAAATATTCTAATTCTTCAATCCTTCATCCAAAGTCCAATCTTAACACCATAATTAGTTTTAAATAATATATTAACAGAAACTGTAAACAATATATTAACTTCTTTCACCCTCTAGCTGTGGCCCGTGGCTTAGGCTTTACTCGTGCGGAAGTAACAAGATTTCACTTTTAGTTTTTTTCAAGAAATGTCTCCGATATTTTCAAAGTTCTTTATGCATTGAATTTTAGTAATAATTTAAAATCTGACCGGCAGCCATTAAATCAGACAAACATCCATAAATTTGAGATCGGGACATTTCAGCATAGTAGTCAGCAGAAGTATTAAAGTATTTTTCATCTCCGTCGTGAGATGAAATTAAAAAAAGACTCATCCCAATTTAATTACATACTGTCCTACTTTACTTACGAGCTTTAACTTGAGTATTGTGTAATATATACGTGTCATTGCTGGAAAAAGGCAAGTATCTTACAGTGTATGGAACAATGGGACCGTTTATATTTAAATTTCTACAGCCATTTTAGAAAGGATCAAAGATAAAGCTAAATAATTACTACGTAACTAAATTTTTATTTCCATAAAAATACAAAATTATTCTAAACTAGGAGGCTTCGCCCCCTGCTCGCTGGCGCTCGCCAGCACCCGGAACTGCTTTCACGGTTCATTTCGTATTGCTTCGCAATCCAATGCTCGCTTTGCTCGCTCATTGGATAAGTTCTTAACGTCTAGCTTTTGTACACTTTTTTGAATACTGAAGTTCCGAAAACTTTTCACTGTAGAAAATTCTAAACCTGTACATTTCAATATTAATTTGAAATTGCAAACAGTTCGCATATTTTTCTTAATCACACTATTCTAAATTTCAGTTGTTGAGAAAAGTAACTGTTGTAAGTTTCGCTTTAAAGTCTTTCCCACCAGAGGGCTAAAGCCATGTGTTGTAAAACAATATGAAATAGTAGTCTGTCACTGAACGCCGGATGTAAAGCATCGGCTTTGATGTAATTTTGTATTTTTAATTCTCTGAAAGGCGCAACCCTGTTAATATGGAATTTGTAAAATAAATGTATATATTTTTGATTGTTGATGAAGTCCATCATTTTGTGTTTTCATCAGTGTTCAGAAGCAGAACAACTCTAAGTTTTTTTATTTTATCACAAAAATATAAAATGTATAAAAAACAAAAAAAAAAAAAGAGTAAGAAAATGAGTATAGTCATAGAAAAAGTTAAAATTATAATATAGTATTTGTCAGTTAAAATAAAACTTTTTGTTTAAGTCATTGCTAACAATTCAAATTTCTCCGAGGCAATTCTAAAATATAAATTAAGGTAGTATTGTTAAGTTGAAACACAATATTTTTGGTTTTGATGTCAACAATACAATTCAATTTTTCACAAAAACGATTGTTTCCATTGTTTAATTCAATGTCAACAGTTCAAATTTTTCTGAGGCAACTCTTAACCTCTAAATATTATTTTTTTTATGTACACATTTCTAAATGTCAGTATTCAACCACAAAACAACTTGAAGTCCTCAAATTTAGCATGAAGTTGTAAAATGTAATGAAAGAGGGTCATAGCAATAATGAAAGTAGAAGTAAAGTTAGTACTGTAAAATTAAAACAATAATCAATGAGCCAAGTTCTTCGAGAAGCAGTTGTAGAAGTAGGTTGTTTATTTAAAACTTTTTATAGAATTTCTTTAAAAACACAATTGTTAATTTGGGCATTTGGCGATACAACACTTATAGAATTAAAGGATTTGTTACGTCAAGCACTCAGGTATCATAATTTTGATCTAGTTGCGCTATGTCATTTTGATTTATGTTGCTAAGTTAACTTTCAAAAAATTCTATGGCTGGCAACAGCATTTTTATTTTTTAAGTTGTTTACTTTTATTTCTTTTAGAATTCGTTATTTTTTTAGCGAAATGTTTTTTAATCTAACAGAATTCTTTGCCGACTGTTTTCTCTATAAATGAAGAAAATAAAGTAAATATTTAAGTGTTGTGAAAAGAATCTTATTTAGTTGTACAAAGTACTTCAGCCAAAATTTGGAAGCCACGTAAGAGAATTACATATATTAGATCAGAAACACATCATTAAAAGGCAGACTGCTTTGGTGTTTTCGAAACGTAAGCAAAACAAAGCAAGCGTTGCCACCGGCGGAAAAGAAATATAGCCAAAATTTGGGAGCCACGTAAGAGAATTATATATATTAGATTAGATAAATACTCAAAGTATAAATTGGTGTTTTCAAAACGTAAGCAAAACAAAGCAAGCGTTGCCACCGGCGGAAAAGAAATATAGCCAAAATTTGGGAGCCACGTAAGAGAATTATATATATTAGATTAGATAAATACTCAAAGTATAAATAATTTTTAAAAACTACTTAAATTATATCTAAACAATATATAGAGGAATACCCGATTTTATGGTGTCGCATAAGAGAAACATATATGTATGTAAGTATATGTATGTAAGTTATATATATATATATATATATATATATATATATATATATATATATATATATATATATATATATATATATATATATATATATATATATATATATATATATATATATAGAGAGAGAGAGAGAGAGAGAGAGAGAGAGAGAGAGAGAGAGAATTAATACCGATGTTCAGAGTGATTTAAGACATATAAAGTTACATTCCGGAAATTCCGTTCTAAATATACTCAAGAATAATTAAGATATTAGTGAAATATCAATTAAGTGAGCTACTACTTTTAAAATTTCTACAGTGTATAATATATACTTAAACTATATATTAATCAGTATCTTTGTATTTTTAAAGTGCAGTGGTTAAAATCCTTTTAAAACAAATGCTAAAATATAAATTTTGCAACCACTTAAAATATTCAGTAAAATTCTTCGGGAAAAAGTCGAAGAAAATGTTACACCTGGGCAGGGCATGTATACTTTTCATTAAACTTTAACTTTGACACTTTTCCTTGTAAACTAAAATCGTTACCTCCAATCCTTATGTTTTGGTCCAACCGTAACAACATTTATTGTAATAAAGAAATTACACATTGACTATTAAAAAAGAGATATAAAATTGGGATTAATACAGAACTCGAAGATCTGAATTTTGCTGATGTCATTGAGCCATTCATCTAAAAAC
Source organism: Parasteatoda tepidariorum (assembly GCF_982258835.1). Lineage (NCBI taxonomy): Eukaryota > Metazoa > Arthropoda > Arachnida > Araneae > Theridiidae > Parasteatoda > Parasteatoda tepidariorum. Next base: position 38,218,235 of record NC_141759.1, read on the forward strand.
TCTGTCCTTGAAAATAAAATGCAATTGTTCAAAAAGTATGCTAACAGTGTGAGGTTGCAAGTAAAAAGAAAACATGAACCATGAAAATAAATGCAAAATCTCGAAGAAAAGCAAAAATTGATGAAGACGAAATTTTAATGTAGAAGAGATCACGTATTGAGAGGAATATTAAAAACAGCGCAAGATGATCTTTTAGAATCTTCGAAAAATTCTGACAGTCAACAAACATTCAAAATAGAACAAAAATAAATATTTATTAGACAATGTCTTTTGAAACTTTATTGTATTGTTCTGATGGTTTAATCGTGCTTAGAAAATCAGAATTTCAAAAACTTGAAGTTTTCAAAATAATTGTCTCAGAAAGATTTTCAAATCTTATGGTCCATTATTGAAATTAGAAATGGTAAAATATTGGGAAAAAATGAATCTCACTACAATAGAAAAAAAATCAAACAAGAGAGGGTGAAGTTTTACCGGCCATGTGCTAGAATAATAGCAGAGAAATTGTACAAGATTTTTTACCATGAATGAGTTAACGAACAAAAATGCAATTAAGATTTTAAGAGGACAGGCTTTGAAGAATTAGAGGATGTCAGTTCCCAAGCGAAAGACTGGGAAGTAAGGAGAAGTAAGCAGGAGGCCTTATGCAGAACACAGAAGAGTCTAAGTAATAAGAACTTTACTTCCCAAAATAAGTTCTTTTTAGGTTGGTCAAAATTATTTTAAATGAATTAATTAAAATGAAAATCAAATGTTAAAACATAAGATTATAAAACCCATTTAAAAACAAGATAAGTTCGAAAGTTTGCACACCGAGCATTTTTAAATCTTTTTACAATCGGTTAATGTACCATTAGCAAAGTTTGTAAATCTGACGTCTTAGCCCTCCGCAGTAAATGACAAAGGAATCACAATGTGTATAAGCGAAATTCGTTTAATTCTGCTACCACTTAAAAGCTAAACAAAGTAACTATGATGTCTTTTGCACATACTAACCATTTCAATTGTTTAAATATCATTCGATTGCTTAAATGCACATACCGTTCAAAATCCTTGTACACCAAATTTAAAAATATTGTTTTATCGGAATACGAACTACTTATATCCTGGTCTTATATCTACATAACTGTCAAGTTCTTTTTCTTTGATTACACTAAGGAGCTATTTAAACAAAAAGAGCAGAAGAAAAAAGCATTGCATAAGATTTTTTAAAACATATTAGACACTTTCTGGACAAATCTGGAATTAATAATTTCTCTCGATAAGTTCACTTCTTATGCAATTTAATCATACAGTCCAGATAAGAAGTTTTCGAAAATTCCCTCGAGTGACCACCAAGTGCCCACACTTCACTAATATGTAGAGCGTGGCGTTTGGAAGAAGGCGGTAATACACCTCGGTTTAAAATACGAAATGTTAAGGTCATTTGTTTCTCGTGTTGATTGGAATTTTCAAAGGAACAAGGAGCAGAAAAGTGTGGGAGTATATAGGATGCCTCTTAAGGAGTCATTCTATATTAATTCATAGCTTAAAATAGATATCTTTAATAAATTTTAAGACGTAGAAAATTATTCGATTTCAAACAGCCATAAACATTCAATATTCCAATTAAAAGATAAGTTTCAGAGTTAATGGGCAATAATACTTCGAAATAAATAGTCATTGAGAAAATCCCAAATGCTCCCTGGAGTCATATTTTTGAATTTATTAAGATTTTTAAATTTTCCATTTTGAATGATGTTCAATTACGTAAATAAAAATCTTACAAACTATCACATTTCAAAATCCCCATATTTAAATCGGGCATGCTGGAAATGCATTGGCTTTTCATGATTGTAATGACCTGAATCACTACGGCCATTATACGGCCAACTTCAATACTCTCAAAGGGGAAACCTTTATTTCAATTATTTGCTTCACAATTTTTTATTATAAATATATATTTATTATAAATAAAAACTTTGGCCTTTGGGTTTCCCAATGCCCAGTGGGTCATATTTGAAAATTTTCACTTTCGATGCTTAAACATATTACTTCTCGCGATAAATAAATGATTTTCGGTTAGTGAAATATAGATTTTATCTCACTAAACGAATGGCTGTCTGTATTTATCCAGACTAATTGGCAGGAAATGAACTTACCTGTAAAGTTTACAATTATTTTAGCTTTGGCAGAAATAGTTTTATCGTTAACAAAAATCAAAGCTATTAGTAGTGGTTTTTCTTAGAAAAAGAGACTAAATGTATCTTTTTGGCGGCCATATCATTTAAAAAGCTCTGAGAAATAAATATTTGCTAATATTATGATGTACTCAAATAAGTGTCCTTATTATTTGCTATTATCTATCGGAAACATCAGATCAAGTATTTGTTCGATCAGGTTTTTCCAAAACTAAAACGTTTAATAAGGTTATAAAGCATTTGTCCCCCTTATTTAATTTGTATCTACCCAGATAACCACGATAGTATTACTAACATATAATAGCAATTAAATGCTATTTCTTAATCAAATAGGAATTATTTCTGTTTGTTAAATAATTAAAAAAAGATTTAAAATAAGTTATTATACATTTTCAATAAATTTAAAGTGCAGAACTCGTATTTTTTCTTGTAAAAAGAGTACCATATTTAGTACAATGTAAACAGGAACAATATTTAGTTTTAAAGAAACAGCAAAAGAAAATTTTTTAAGATCGGATTAAAGAACTTTATATTAATATATTATAGTTTCCACTAACGTCTTAATTTCTCAAATTTCGCAAATGCTAAGAACAAAGCAACTGAGTTACCACTTTTTAATCCTTTCCGGCGTAGTGAAGCCAGTTTTACTAACTCAACAAATGTTACGAACAAGAGCTGTAAAACTAATTGTGTTTAGACGATTAGAAACCACTATTCTTTAAACAACCAGAAGCTAAACTGTCTAAGGTTATACTTGCTACTGTCCTGTCTGATTAAAATTTTTAATCGGAATTTGCTGTTCCGAAAAGGGTTAAAAGGAAATGTTCTCAAAGTGGAATGATTTCCTATTTTTTGCGTTAATAACGGAACCGTTATCGTTTAAAAATAATAATATTTGATAATATTATTTTTTTCATAAAATAATACATAGTTGATTGATCAGCTAGTACGTAGACTATTTTACGAACTATATTTTGTCAATTTATTAATGGATGGTATAAGAATGTCTTGAACTACTTTATTAGAACTAATCCAGATCTGTTAAAAATTTAAGTGAAAGCAAAAATAAGTCTGTTACGTCAAACATGCCCAGATATTTCCTTAAACTTTTTGAAATTTTTTTTTCGATTTTTGAAACTTCCACTACCTTTTATCTTTATCCCATTCCATAAAACGGCACTTTAAATTAGAACATTAAACTTTAAATGTAAATAGTCATGTAACTGTTGACATTTAAAATTTCCTGATCTTTATTAACATTTTAATATTAAGAATTTGCATATATTAATTTCAAATCCATAATTTGAGTCAAATCGGAGAATAGAAAAAGCAAATTCAGTGTATCGTGAAAGAAAAAAAAATGGTTGAGATACAACCTTAGAAAATTTCGACTTTTAACAAATTGAAAGCATTATTTTGAGCGGTTTTTTGTTTGGAAAAAAGTAGTAATTCGCTGTTTATAGCTCTAAGAAAATATTTTTTTCAAGGTACTTAAGAGTCACAAAAATTTATAATAATATTAGCTACATAATGTTAACCCATTTGGACTTGGTGCCCTTTCTAAAAATACGGTTTTTTTCCAATAAAGATATTCAATAAGATTTCCAATAAGATTTCAATAAATAAAAGCACTGTTTTAAATGCGCATGAGCAGCCTTCATATAATGAGGAGTCGACTTCAGTGACTTGCAATGACATTTCTGGTCATAAGTTGCTTCGCAATTCCCAATCATTACGATGTACTCTACTTTCTCTCCAAGATAACCATTGTACTGCAATAATTATTATCGATATTAATTCTCTAATGTGCACTATGAATTAAGCTATATTTCATCGACACCGTTATTATTATTATTATTATTATTTTTTTTTTTTTTTTTTTTTTTTTTTTTTTTTTTTTTTTTTTTTTTTTTGTGAAGCAGACACTGTTTTAAATGCGGATATTCTCTAATCGAGGGAAACTAATGATGGATATGATGTGTTTCTGATATTATCGTATTTGTAGAGCTAATGTCTAAAATCACACTCATATAAGTGTTAATAGCACTTTCTCGATAATTTTGATAATTTTGTGTTTGCAATCGTAATCGAGTGTAGAACTACATCGTCATGTTAGTTCAAAATTCAAGCTCAGGGAAGTTTGTAATACATTTTTTTTTCTTTTTTTTTCGCATTGTAGAAGTTTATAATAAATTTTTTCGTAATAACTTGATGCTGAATAAATTTTTGTTATCTTTGCATTTTCCATTATTAATAAAAATTTTAAAATAGGTGCCAAGAAAAAAAAAGAGAAGTAATTCAGCGCTTTTATGATACTTTTAAACTACCGTAATATTAAGTTTACATAGATTGCTATTTTGTGTATTAAAAATTTTTAAAAACAAATATTATTAACAAATTTTAAAACATTTGAGATCATGAAAACATATTTAGCAATGAATTCTGAAGGGAAAAAAAGGTAAGTGCTTCGGTAGATTTCGAGAAAAGCGGCTTGACATCTATTTTCTTTCCCTTGAAAATATTATCAACTTAAAAATAAAATTTTTGAAAACAGTTTTAAAAAATTGATTTTCGAAAAAGATTTCTTTTGCAATATGCAACGCTATTTCTGCTTGATTATGTTTAAAAGAATGACTTATTCCAAAATGATTCGTATAAAAATGTGGATACCCATAAAAAGCATGCATAATCTGAATCACGAAAGTAAGTATACACTTTTTAAAATTTGCACACAAATGTTCTCTAAAACTGATAAAATTATATGGATACAATTTATTTGGATACAATAATCATACATATTTATTTAACAACGTTATCTTGAAAATGCATCATTCGTTCAAAGCATTTCTTCTCTTTATTGAATGTTTCTTTCTTTTTATTATTTTTTTATCTTACGATTTCTTAAGTAAAGGTCAAATCTTTGCAAAGAAGAAAGCATCATCTTCCGATTGTTATGAATTGCACGCAAACAGATTTCGTCTACCAGGAAGAATGGGTTGATAAGTTGACAGTGTGGGAACTTTCGCTTATTTTTGGTGAAATCTGTTCTTGGTAAAAGACAATGAAAGAGCTTGATTTTTTTTCCTTATTCTTTTTAATTAAACAAACAGATTAAAAATTAAAGCTATTCCTTTGCTTTGCACGCAAATAAATAAAAAAAGAGGACAAAAGTTTAAACATTTACTTTCATATATTGTGATTAAGTTTGTTATTCTTGAATGTAAAATTAAAATTATTTATCATAACTCACTATATTTCAGTCATTTTTCAATGTATATATTTATTAATAAGTAAAGACATACCAAACAGCTCGAATATGACCTTTTCACATCCGAATGTTTTTGGACTGGATAAAAATTTATCAACAGTCACAGATATAATCCTCGGAAAGTCCGGTTCCTTATCAACAGCAGTTTTAGGTTTTACCATTGTAGGACTCCATTTTGGACATGGCTTTGGAGGTCCAACGGTAGGTTTAGGTTTCACCATTGCAGGACTCCATTTTGTATTTTCCTGGAGTGAAGGGGAAAAAAACTTACTAAATTATGGTACTGTGTCTAGTACATGAATATAGAAATAATTTCTAAAAAATTATAAGCAAAATATTACTTGCTTAATAAAAAAACATGCTGTTTATATTAAGAACAAATGGGAACTGAAATATATGTCTAAAATGAAGTAAAATGAGTTACAGACATTTGTGATGAGAAATAGTGGTTTTCAATGCGCTAGAGTTATGAAAAGTTCTATCAGGATATCTATCAGGCTAAATGAAAAAACTTGGCCACCCCTTCCTTATGCTATTAAGATAAACTTAAGATTTGAACTTTTCTTTTCTTTAATTTATGAAGAACTTAGTAAGAATTTCATTGTAAAGAAACTTCGGACACAAATTTCTAAATAGCGGGAAAATCTTAAAAAGAAATTGATAAACATGTCTTTTAAGTAAAATTCGAAATAAAACATAAATGCTATTAAAAAGATGTATGAATAACATTAGCAATGCAATATTTCTGAAAGTTCCAGCTACATTTGCTCTCCTTTATTAAATATTCACATGATATACTAAACATCTTTGCTAAAACGCAGATGAGGTACAACACTTAAAAGGATATTATGGAAAAGCAAAGCGTCTTCTAATGTTTTATTCATCATTTTGAAATAGTTGTTGTCCGAAGCGCAATATTACTACCGTTTCAATACGCAATTACGGATTTCAAATGTTTATACATTTGCTATAAATACGGCAAGTCACGAGATCGTGAAGTTGTGCGAAAAGAAATACTCCGCACCTCGCGAAATATCTCGGGGTTGATTGTTTTCTCCGATTACGAAATATAAGTAGCTCCCTTTGCATGTCACGTCAAGTTTACTCAGCAGGCTTTTTAAAGGTAAAAAGGCATTATAATGTCAACAGTAAGCATAGCTATTGGGCACCTAATGAAGTAGGCCAACGTGGCTTTAAGATATACATAGGATACAATGCATATATTTTCCATAAAATTAACTGAAAACCGATCGAAGAATAGTTAAAGAAACAAAACTCGAAAAATAATAAGAAGAATGGCTATCAAAATTTTAAAATGTGTACAAAGATTTTATTCCACATTATTTTTTTTAACTTGATAAATTGAAAAGGATAAATTAGATCTTCTTCCATAAATGAAGAAGATTTATGGTTAAAAAAAGTTTTCCGAATCAAGAAATGGAATCATAATTTTTGCATCAGCATCAGCGAACAAATTCTCAAACGTCAACAACTTAAAAGTTTGAAATTTTGAAGTATTTTACATTTTAATCTGTATAAAATTTATTACACAAGATAATTATAAAATTTCTTAGTCAACTGAAAACTCGTGTAGAGTAGAGCATACCGTTCGAAAGAACAGAATAATATTTATTATAAAAATGTTCTAATGAATCTAGTTAAAATCAATTATCCAGTTCTCGATTTACTGTGGTGGAGACATAATAACGAAATTTTCAAATGGCATCACCTATTTTTATCTTCAAAAAATTATCATCAATTAAAATTTTCTATTATATATATCAACAACTTGTAGCACAAATTATGGCATTGCTTTACAGAAAGATACAAATCACCGTACTTTTTTCCCCCCTTTCCGCTATCGTCAGAATGTACTCAATAGAACTGAGTGGCTAACATGTCGAAAATGTACAGTCCGCAAAAAAAAAAAAAGATATCACCCTGAATAACTTTCGTTCTAATGATCGGATTTTCACGAACTAAAAGTTAGTCTTAATGGTTCCTGGGGGTGACCTCAAATATGCTAATTAATTAGTGATAACTATTAATTAAGTTACGAAATCAGACACAAAAACGTACTTTCTCTGAATAAACATACATTTTTTTTACATATTTGGATTTTTCATCTTCAAAATATAACCGCAATCTGGGAAATGTGGTCCCCATAGTTTGTTCAGGAGAGCGATTCAAAGTTCGGGCCCCTTAATGTTAATTTCGCTTTTTGCGTTTTCAGTCATATTTTAAAAACTAATGAAGCAATTCAAGAAAAAATTGCACCCACTCATAAAACTCATTTACTCAAAGATAATTTCATGAAAAAAATAATTTTTAATAATTATTTATTGTTTTTTATTATTTAATTAAAGTGAGGATGAAAAAAAGTTGAATTATAAGGTATGAATTTTTTTATACCATTTTAATCAACATATTTTTCAATTGAAAAATCTAAAGTTTCAACTGTTTTTATTTATTAGAAGATGAGAAAAATTAAAATTAATTATTTAAGAAAAAAATAATTTGGCGACCATGAAGAAATGATTAAGTGGGGCGATAAATATTAAAATGTGATAAACTTACGAGGAACTCAACTTAGCGCGCGTAGGGAAAATTTCATTCATATTTTTTTCGCTAATAATCGTTTGCAAATCTTTTTATTTTTATTTTTTTAAAACTATAAAATACGATGTTTCTTTTTTAATAGTCTAAAATTCTATTTGTAATTTAGTAAAGAAATTTGAATAAAACAGCTTATTGAATAAAAAACATTTTATTCAACTATATATTAGTAAAAATACGTAGTAAACATATTTAAGCATACCTCACATCATCGCAAATTTCTCAACATCTTATATATCGTCTTAAAGTTAGAAGTAATTTTTTAATCACCTGTCCGGAAGTGTTTCGCAAAACTATTTTACCAACTATTTAATTAAATTTTAACACTTTTAAAAATCTTATTCTTTACCCTACTACGTTTATTATTTCTTCATTAATATACTAATCAATTTTTTAGTACTTTAATTTAGGTTTTCTTTAAAGTGAAGTTCCTTTTTAAATTATAGTCAAGTATTTTTTAAAAGAATTATTGTCTGCTAGCTAAGAATAAAACCTTGTTAAGAAATTAAAAACATTCCACTGTTTACAATTATTTAATGCGAAACAGCTGATTATTTACTAAGCATACTATTTTTTTCGAAAAAGGAATATAAATCATTGATAGTCTTTTTTTTGTTTTGTTTCTTGTGACTTCAACATAGATTATCTAAAATAGTGTTGATGCTTTAGAAGTCACTACAAAGTCTAAAGATATCGAACATAAAAAGCTGTCGAATGCGTAGCCAAAATTTTTAAGCGTCTTAAAATATCTCAGTATTTTAAATGTCGTCCTAACATCTTAGTTGTGAAATTAAATTTTTAATTATCTGACCACGCGTGATTCAATAATTATTTCATTATATCTTTTACTCTTTCTTTATGATTACATGTAGATTTTTTTCCGGATAATATGCTGAACTATTTTGCTTAATTTTTTTTCTTTAGCACGATTCCCAAGATATTATTGTAGTATAATTTGTTATCAGGAGAAATGCCTTATTTTGTTAAGCAGGAAATAATAAAAATTGAAATTTGTAAGAAGATTCCGAAGCCGTGCCAATTTTGGAACCATCTGATCTTTAAAAAAAAAATGCAATAAAAAATACGCAACTTCCGATCTTATTTTGATTTTAAAAAAATAAAGTAAAAAAAACGTGGCAAGAAGGCTAACATATTTTTTTCAGAAATTGTGAAAACCAATTTTTCCTATATTTCGTCAAAAGAGGATAAGAATGATATTGCTCCAAGGGACCTACTCAATAATTTCGCTATTTCCAGAATGAAATCTGCTTGATCGAAACATATTTCCTTGAAAATTAAAACGAGAAAACAATTAATTTTATTATTTATCTAAGCTTATTCCATTTATTTAATGATAGCGGTATCAAGGTTAAGGATATGCGATGGAAGCCCCGTTCACTATTATACTATAAATGCATTAAATCAGATAGCTTGAATATTTTATTTTAAGCAAATTATTTAATAATTTTAAGCAAATAAGGGTGTAAAAATAAACTCGATCAAAGTACTCCGAAAGTATACCCTAAAATATATGTAGAATAAACTTTGGAATCGATATATAAAAAATACCTTTTCAAAGTAGGACGGAAACGCAACCTTTTTTGAAATAGTTGTCCTTGAAACTATTTAATTTCGATTCCTGGTGCTAGGGGACATTCCATTTTCCCATTCAACTTTCGAAATTTAAGGCTTGCAGCAAAAAAAAAAAAAAAAAAAAAAAAAAAAAAATTCAATGATTTTTTTAGAAAGTAGTGAATTATTATTTTTTTCAATCAAAGAACCTGTGCCTATAGCTTATGTAAAACTTATTTTAATATCGAGTGAAATAATTTAATATGTTGAGTAACTAAATAGATAATCCTGAGAAACTGAATCGAAAATATAAAAACTTCACTGATTTAAAAAATAATAGATGATAATAAAAATAGACATGTTTTGAGTGTCCAATAATAAAAGTCACAAGTTATTCAAGCTTGACAAGTTTTGAGAATGGGCGATTATATTTGAACGCTCGAAACATGTCGACTTTTACTTCCCTCTTCATATTTTTTGAGGCCCGGTGAGTTTTTATCATCAATTATACTGTATTACATTTAAGTCTTGATCATTATTTTGATAAGGATTTTACACTCGTTAAAGTAAACATAAGCATTTCTATATTTTAACAGGATTTATGTGGTCTTTAAAAACGTAATAGCATCAATATTGTACGAGTAAAAGTTATATTTAACTTAAAAATTAAAATTTTGAGACCAGATATTTTGAGTTAATGAAATTAAATAATTTATCTTTTAAGTTTTTGTGCCCCCATTTCAGTATCTTAAGGATCTTACGAGCTCTGCTTAAAAAGAGAGTATCAGATATATATAAGAAAACAAAAATAATCATAGTAGCAGTATTTTTGGGTAAATGTAGCTTATCGTAATTAAAGAATATGCTGTGCGACATTTTATGGTGAAATTGCGAGCGTAAGTTTCAGAATGTATCGAAACATGAGGATTGCTAATCATCTTTATCCAAAGAAAACCATGTAACCTAAATATCAAGCAGAATGAAGCGATTTTTTAAACAATGAATCAGACAATATGCAACATATTATTTCAATATCTTATTCTTAAATATAAAATGTTTCAATTTTTTCAAAATGCCACTAAACATTCATAAATTCCTTGAGTTATAGAAAAAAGAAATATCGTAAATTATAGAAAACCTTGTGAATGTGTATTAGAATTACTATATAATCTACATTTTATTTTTCAAGCTCTTTTTGTTTCTTCAAACTTTCTTGCCTAGAAGACTCGATTAAATCTGTAAAAATGATTATCCCTAAAATTTTGTATATAGCTATAATAAGTTATGTCAATTTGATTTTAGAAAGAAATCCTCGAATAAATAAAGCAAAAACAACATATCTAAATAATATCAGATAAAAAGTTCATGTATTTAAATTCTAAAAACTTAAAAAATCATAAATAATTTATAAATCAATTCAAATTTTCTTTTCAAAGGAGATTTTAAAGAAAATTTTTTTGTTGCTTTTTGGACAGAAATCAGCTTAAAAATTGTCTATTGCCTTGAAACTTCGAGATATTTTCTATTAACAATTCGCGATCGCAACGCTCGAGTACGCCGTCTAGCGGGAGCCTGTAAATATCGGACATTAATTTATCACGTTTTCATTTAGTTCCATCAAAGTCATTGACTGAATCAGACGCCATTTTTTAGCAGCAAATAAGAAACAAAATTTCCCTAAGGAAAAGGCCGAAGAACTTGAAAAAAATCTCCAGAATATTAGTAAATCTTTCAGGAACAGAACAAGCCAAACATTTGAAGAAAAATTCCTCTATAATTTTTAATTTCTATTATCAACAAACTTGCAACTGATGACTTCCGATTTCGGATACTGTTACAGATGTGTGTATTAAGGTAAAATGCATTTCTTCTGTCTTCAATTCATTACGAATTAAAGTGAAGTCAACATTGCTTTCGTCATTCCAGTGAATAAATATGAATTCAGAACATACAGAATTGTAATAGTTATAGCATATTCTTCTTCGTTATAGAATAGTATATATTTCTGTATCCATATAATTCGGAAAACAACAATAAAAAATTATCCAAGTTACTTGAAATAGGGCCATTTGTGCTGATTCTTAATTAATTTAAATCGTTTTCTTGGTAAGTTTTTTTTAATTTTGAAAGAATAAGTTCAACTAGAATTCAGCTATTCTGTTTTTAGCTACATATTCAAATTCATATCAATTATAAAATTTTGCTGTGTAGTATGTTATCTAAAAGTAATGAAGGTATAAACTATGTATCTATTATTTGAGAATAAAGTTTTCAAACAAGGAACTTATCATTTTGGAATTCTCCGGGAATCATAAATCAGGTAAGTGCAATGATTTTTACAATAAAAAATTTGCTTGTAAATATTTTTTTTTCATTCGATGATGGTTCTCTACAGAATGGTTTTTTACGTCTGATTAAGAACTATAAGAATAATAAAAAAAGAAACAATATGAAAGTTTTTATTTCAATGTTAATAATTCATAAAATCGTTTTTTTTATCCTAAGAATTCTTTATTTTCCGTTTTTTAGTTTATAATTTTTTGATAAAAATTGTTCTCAAAATACTTTTGAAAAATTAAATGGTATAACATTATGTGTTTATGTATACTTCTTGTATATTCCAATGTTTGAAATAATATGATTCAGAAAAGTATGGAATAAAAATTCGGTACTTACGACGTATTAACGCCACCGCCGCTACAGATTTGGCGGTTTTTAAGTGCCGCCAATCTACACTTAAAATTTTTGCGACAGTTCATAAAATAAAACACTTTATTTAAAATCAAAATAGTTAATTGGATTTCGGTGGAAAATGAGCCGATATAGAGTTTAGCATAGATTCAAAACAATCATATCGCCATATGAACTCTGATGAATAAGATTCCAAATGAAATAACATTTCCAAAACGTACGTTTGCCAAGATAAAGTTTTATGTTGTGGGAATTGGTACATTTTCGTTTTTTCGGTAAAATATTTCCCTCCTGAAAAAATAAAATTGCATCTTGTTTTGTTTTTGGCAAATCCCAAAGACGAATATTCGTAGCACTAAAAATGGCGACAAAAAAAGAATTGTTTTTTTTTTTTGTTTCGTCAGCATTCTTTATTTTACGTTTCTTAGTTTCTAAATAATGATTTTTATTGAAACTTGAAATTTTTTGATAAAAATTGTTGTCAAAAAACGTTGTTTACAAAATTAAATTTCATAAAATTATGAGGCTTATGTATACTTTTTGTTCATTTTAATGTTTGAACTAATATGATTCTTAAAACTATAGAATGTAAAGTTTAAATGGGCCTTTCATGTTATATCATTAAATTTAGTAATACTATTTCTCGGGCATTAGGTTTTAACTCTTATAAGAATATACATATTTTTTTCTGTTAATGTACAAATATTTTTCCGATGTGTTTTGGATATTCCTTCTCTAATAAAAAGAGATACCATTTTGTTTTCGGTTGTACAAGAAAGAAGATCAAGCATTTTTCTTTTTTAAATTTAATAAGCCACATTAAAGAAGGAACGTTGCAATGCTACACGCTACATTAACGACGTCTCCAGAGTAACTGAATGACGGTTCATATGGAAATCGCAGGTAAGCGTCTCATACAACAACGCCCCCTATAGTTCGTTGCGATCGCGAATTAATTAAACCTCTCCCAGCAGTCACAGAACATCATTTCATTTTTTTTTTCATTCAGAGTTCTTTTACTAGGTTGCCTAGCAACCTAGTAAAATTAAGCATTAAGCTTTTGAATTAGTCAATGGGTTATCTTAAAATATTCATTTGTGCTGGCGACTTTTTTTGGCGGTTTTCTGGACTATCGCCAAATATATAAACCTTTATTGCTACCCAATTTACAACCCAATTTTTTCAAAATTTTGTCTACCCCCCCCCCTAATTCAAGTGTCTAGATTCCAAATATGTAAAAAAAAATATATGTTTTATCAGAGAAAGTACGTTTTTGTGTCTGATTTTGAAACTTAATTAATAGTTAGCACTAATTAATTAGCATATTTGAGGTCACCCCCGGGAACCATTAAGATTGACTTTTAGTTTGTGAAAATCCGATCATTAGAACGAAAGTTATTCAGGGTGATATCTTTTTTTTTGCGAACTGTACAGTGCGCAAAATAAAAAACGGACACCCCAAATTACTTTTGATCTAATGATGAAATTTTCCCGTTCTAGGACTCAATCTCAATGTCTCGAAGGGCAGACTTCAAATATGCTACTTAATAAGTGCAGACGATATTTCACGTCTCGAAATCAGACATAAAAACGTACTTTCTCTGAATAAACATACCGTTTCTTCGACGGATTTGGTTTTCTGACCCCCAAAATATAAGAGGTAGCAGCAAGGTTTGGTCAAAGTTAGATATGTTACAATTTGCTTAATTTACGTCATTGTATCGCTGTTTGCCTTTCCCTAATTTATTTTTAAAAAAATTTATATGTAAACATACACTTATACGAGCTATCAGTTTTTTTATTGAATTTTTAAAAATCATGTTTTATTAATTTGTAATAAAATTAATGTTTATCAAAAATAATATGTTTTTTTGTTAGAAAATTAAAATTTTAGTTATTTGAGCCACACCATCAAAACACTTTTTTTTCATATTTTTCTACTTATTTACATACACAAATTTACTCAAAAATAAAGACTTTTGTTGCTAGCTGAAATAAAAGAATGCTCGTTCAAGTACTCAAACATGAGGCTGCTCGTCAAGACGATACCAAATGAATGATGAAAAAAAAATGCACTGTTTATAATGAAAATATTTAAAGATAATTAATGGGAGAAGAAAAAAGACTTCATGTTCATCAGAAAATCATCCTCGACGGTTCATCAATTGCCGCATATCGTTGGGACCAAGGACATGCATTCAATTACGGTATTTCTAAAATTCATTTTACTCGAGACATATTATCTCGCCTTGATGCTTTTGAGTTTTTTTTTCGTACCAAATAACGCCGATTCTCTAATAAATAATTTAAGTTTTGTTCCTCCTCGGTATTGCACTGGAAATTGTATTCTGCTATATATATGACTATATATATATGACTATAGGTATATGACTATGTCTGTTACCACAATTCCGCAGCTGCCCCTGTTTCTCTCATTTTTTTCTCGTCAATGTGCATTTTCTTGCTTCTAACCTGTTTCCGTGTTGTCGTCTTGACGAGGAGCATTGAGTTAAAGCGATTAAAACGTGTCAAACTTTATTTCATTTCAAATATGACCAAAGGCATACTTAATTAGAGGATTGGTTTTATTTATGTACACAGTCAAATTTGTAATGAAAATCTTTAGTTACTCATGTCTGAAGCATAGAGAAATAAAATGTACTAAAAATATATTTTACCTGAATAACATTGGAAATCTTTTCTTTTTCATTTATTTTGTAACCGAATCCGTTGGCTGTTTCTGCGGATAAAATTGTCTGTCTTAACGGAGTTGTATTAATCTGCTCGTTTACAAATTTTGCAGGCTGATTTCTCTTGTAGGCGCTGTAAGGATCATTAACAAAACTCTTTCCCTCACGAATTACATCCGTTGGATATGGAAAATCATTTCTAGAATAGAAGCATAATATGACACAGTTTTGTCTCTATGACACATCTTTACGATATTATTATGAATCTTATGACACATTTTGTCTCACGGATCAACCAACTTTAAATACGTATGTTTTCATTTAAAACTGGAAAGAAAAAAATTTAAGTCATAACACATGGATTGATTATTACAGAAATATTATATTTTCGCATAAAGTTTGTTTTTACATTCTTATTTTAACATTTATTTGTTTAAAAATTTACAATACCCTTGAGTAAATCCCCGATTAAGTAATTGCTATGGGGCATTTTTCAAAATCATTTTCTTGATAAATTTAAAGTTATTTGTGGTAGTTATTTCATTTCATTTGTGGTTGTTATTGTGGTAAAGTTATTTATGGTATTCTACTTATTGTACTCATTGAAAGAAGTCTTATTAAAACCCATATCAACACAAAACAATGAAAACATTTTCATATAGTAGGTAGACATGCTATGGTAAATTAATTTTTTTCACTATTAATTATTCTAAATTATTTGAATGGTAACTACTTTAATGTGCTCGTTATTTTTATGCAAGTAAAAGTTAAAAATTCAACACAGCTACACTTTTTTTAGCTTCATTTAAATGTCATATTCCCAATATCATACTATAGAATTACGACAGTTTTTGAGAGCAACCAAGCTAGTCAAAGGTTGCTAGCCAATCAAAGTGAAGAATTTATTTACGAAATAAAAAATTTTGGAAAAGAAAATGAAATTTTTTAATTTAATGCGATTAAGATACAGTCTATTATCTAAAGAACTCCACCATCCAGACGTTCTCTGCTATTATGGAGACAAGAAGGAGCATATATTGGAAAGTCGGTCTCTCCATACTTCCTTCGCCCACCACTGTCAAAACTTGTAGGAAATGTTAATGCGCCATCCCTATTTGAAACAGTAAAGCCACGTTGCCATGGTCACCAACAGTGCATCAGACTGCTGACAAAGGGAGTTCTTTAGATAGACATTCTATGTCCCCAAGAAAATGAGGCTTACATGTTCGTTTCTACCTCGTGACACGCATTTACTAACAGTGGAAAACACTAGAATTATGTATTACATGAATACTAGAATTTTTCAACCCATGACTTGAAATTTGACCAATGGATAACCAGTGATTGCAAAAATGCGATCATATTTTTTTTTATGTACAGTGGAGCGCCAATTATCCGAACTGCTCGGGACCGAACGGGGTTCTAATAATGAAGATAGTAGGAAAGTTGTTTAAAATCTAGTTTAAATGATTAATATTTATACACTAACTTCCCTTCACATCCTTTCCAGACTTTGGACTGGTAGTATTATCTAAAATAGCTCTGGCGTGTTTAAATTTTTTTTCTCAATTTTTAAATATTTTTTATTTATTTATTTATTTATTTTAAACTTTTTTTTTTCATTTCGAATTTTTTTAAAATCATATTTTAGCTTTATATAAATTTTTTTGTCAATTACTGATTTTACCGCATTTTTCTTTATTTTCTTTCGCACTCCAACCATTGTAGACTGTCAAAATGAAACTCCCATTCTTGGAAGAAAATTTTCAGTTGAAGAGGGCTAAAGGGGTATGTAGGTTTAACTGTATAACAATACATGTATGTATGGTTACTATAAGAAATCTGCTAAAAAAGGTTGCAAATTAAATATGGTATTCAGATGTAGAGGACATTATTTATTCTTCTAAGTTTAGAAAAATTTTCGATAAGTTAATTAGTATTCTGAACTTAAAAACAAAAAAGCGAATTCTGACATAGTTCGGATAATTGGACGTTCGGATAATAAGGGTTCGGATAATCGGTGCTCTACTGTATTTTTGTTTTCATCAATTTAAATATATAAGTTGACTGGAAACGGTTTTCCATAAAGCTTATAATGAAAGTAAATGTGACTCATTTACTGTTTTAAAATTGTAAAATGGTTTATAAACTTAGCCTTAAGATTAAAGCTTTAAATTTGGAATAATAATCAAAATAAAAAATAAATAAAAGTAAACGCCTTTAACATAGGGATATAAAATATTTATTTTTATTTATTTAATTTCATTAAAGTAAAATAATGACATCGTTTCGATATTTTCTTTAGAACGTATTGTTTTCTCATATTTACCAAAAGTGTTTTTTTTTTAAAGTTACTTAAATTTTCAAATAATTAAATTTACTACCTTTATTAAGAAAAACTACTTTTCGTTAAATGAAAATAATAAGCAATGAAACAAAAAAGTCATGAAAATAGCACGTGAATTGTGAATCACCTAAAATTGCTTTCACTACTTACTTTCGTTTTTCTTGCAGAACTTTTCTGGATCCTAAAATGTTTTCATTCGTTTCAAAAAACTCCTCGGCGGCTAAACGAAAACTTAAGAATTAGATTAAAAAAGGCATTATAATTGAATGCTGTATTCTTTGCATATACAATAGCTTAAATTAATTTTAAAAATTCAAGCTCCCAAGGAATTTCTATACATATCTACCAAGTACCTATGTATAGAAATACCTATACCAATATACAGGTGATTCTCAAAATAATGGAATCACTTGTGAATAAAAGGGGTATTTACGAATTCGCTTCATAAGCATTAAAATATAATCTTAGCTACCAGTTTTTTTTAATATAAGAAGTGCATATATTAGGTGGTATGAGAGAGCTTTAGCAGAGGGGCCTCCCTGGCCGAGCGGTATCGCCGGTCCAAACGCTCTGTTAAGCGTGGAGGTAGCGGGTTCGATTCCCGCCGTAACCCTGGACGTATTCTTTGTGATGTCTTTCTCTGAATTGTTCTATCTGTATTTTCTACTTGACAATGACTTATAAGCCTATATTGAGCACACAAGTCAGCAAATGTATGTAATCTCAATAAATCAAAGCTTTAGCAGAGGTGTCTACGTTTTGATTTTTTGTCAGAAGCGTAAAATGTCAGACCTCACAGATTTCAGAGATGCCAACTGCTCCGGACACGCCAAAATAATTAAAAAACGGTAAACAACTACAAAGTAATTTTTGACTATTTTTGGTTGCTTTTTAAAAGGTATAGCATGACGTAAGTATTATAAAGTGGTGAATTATATAAGCCTACGAATTATTTAGAAATAGTGGTGGATAAAAATCTACTAAATTGAATTTATTAAACCAAGAATCACAATTGATAAACTATCACTTTAAAATATTTATTTGCTGTCAGGAGCAAGTTGGCATCTCTGAGATTTTCAGAGAGACCAAATTTTAGGAGCCCGACTAGTTGGAGCAACAGTGGCCGAAACATTCCACCTTTTAGGCGTTTCTAGAAGTACGGTGTCTAAAGTCTTGACAGCATACACACAGCGCGGAAAGACAAGCTCAGCAAAGCAAAATAGTGTACGGAAGGAGAAGCTGAGTGAAAGAGACCGACGAGTATTGAAGCGGATTGTATTGTCTAAAAAGAAAACAACTGCAGCCAAAGTGACCGCAGAGCTCAATCAGCATCTGGATTCTCCAGTGTCAACAATTACAGTTAGGAGATATCTTCATAAAGAGAACATTTACGGCAAAACAGCAATTCCCAAGCCATTTGTCACAGATGCAAATGCCAAACGTAGTGTAGAGTGGTACCACAACCACAAAACCTGGTCGATTGATAAGTGGAAGACTATTATATGGTTAGACGAATCATCTTTCACACTTTTCCCCACAACAGGATGGGTACATGTCTGGAGAACACCTGCACAAGCGTATGATCCTGATTGCCTCCGTCCAACTGTCAAGCATGGAGGTGGATCAGTCATGGTATGGGCAGCCGTGTCGTGGGTTTCTGCTGGTCCAATCGTAACCCTAAAAGGAAGGATCACTGGGGAGAAGTATAGAGAAGTTTTAGCTGACCAGGTCCATCCTATGATGCAAATTTTGTTTCCTGCAGGAGATGGAATTTTCCAGGATGATAATGACCTTATTTATGCAGCCAGAATTGTCCAATCATGGTTTGATGAACATGAGGATGAAGTGGAACATCTACCTTGGCCCGCACAGTCCCCAGACCTCAATATAATCGAACCGTTGTGGTCTATTTTAGAGCTTTCAATCCGGAATCGATATCCTCCACCGGCATCTCTCACGGAACTTTCACAATATCTCCATGAAGAATGGTACAATATTCCTCTAAACCAGGGATGGGCAAACTTTTCTGGTCGTGGGCCAAAAATCTAGAAAAAAAAGTTTGGTGGGCCGAGTAAAAATTTCGAAAATAAAAATTCTAACTTCTGAAATAAAATAAAGTCAATTCATCATTGAACGTATGGCACTGTGCATCAACTTTGCATTTTTTAGTTGCCATTTTGGGAATAAAAATGTTTACAAATAACTCAAAAAGGCAGTAGCCATTTCATACATTTAATAATTTCACCATTATTTACAATGACGTTGCATGTGTGCAGCCTTTTCATACGCAGTAAATTATGTTAGAACTCACTCCGGAAGAAAAATCCGCTCGTTGGAACTTAAAATGCGTAGTAAGCCTCATGTGAAGTACAATTCACCTATATTAGATTCCATATGTCTGCTCCTCGAGAAAGACAAATACTAGTTGGAGCTAATCTACGGCTTTTCTATAAGGAACTTTTGCTTTCAACATTTTATCAATTGAAGCTGTTAATGCTAACTATTTTAATTAATTTATGTTTTGTAGAACAAAAATAGAGAAAGTAAAAAGTTAAAATTCGGTCCGCGGGCCGGATAAAATCTGCCGGCGGGCCACAGTTGGCCCGCGGGCCGTAGTTTGCCCATCCCTGCTCTAAACACTATTCAGAATTTGTATGATTCGATTCCTAGGCGAATCCAAGCTGTTTTACATGCCAAAGGTGGTCCTACGCCATATTAGTAAAGGATTCCTTCAAAATCTAGGGTGTTTCCATTATTTTGATAACCACCCGTATTTACACTTTCTGTATATCGAAATTCCTATTACTGTTATTAGTTGTATAGATACTGTGTATATACAGTACCTATATGCAGATTATAAAAAATAGGTACTCTGCCTAGTGTATTTTTTAAGGGTCCTCAAAACTGATAAGTAGCGTGAAAATAACAATAAAATTAATATTATGACATTTTTGAAATGAAAGTGTGGCTGTTAAGAAAAAAAAAGTATAAAAACTTAAGATAACGACTATCGACAAACACAGTTTATTTATTTATTTATTTAACTGCCAATTTTTTTGAAAATCTATTATTTAACCTACTTTAAACATTATTTACATAAATCAGAATGTTAATTAATGTGAAGTTAATTAAATACACGCCGTATCGGATATCAAATTTGTTAAAATATAATTTTTCATATCTACATCTTTAATCTAGAGAAAAATTATTATTATTTTATGGACTAGATTTATTATAAGTTTATGTATTTTAATGTTATGTTTTGTCTATTCTACGTGACTCCGTGGTTGACTTTGTGTTAAGTAGGAATTAAAGTAAAATTAAAGTAAATCTTTCTTTGTGAAAGAATATAAAATGTGTTACTTAAGAGAATTTATATTTGACGGGCTAGAATACTCGAAATAAAATGAAAAAAAGAAAAAAAACAGTTAATAACATAAGCAAATGTCACGTTTCGACAGCCAATCGGGATCGAGGCACACGTTGACGTCACTTGCAGGTATCTAATTTTTTTAAATTATTTTTTTAAGAAATAAACAAATGCAAATATTATTTAAAGCAGCTTAAAATTTTATTTTTTAGAAATAAATATTTCTTTTTTGAGAAAATTAAATATTAATAACTATGGCATTATTTATTTATTTTGAAGAAATACAGTTCATTTATTCCATTTTTCTACAAATGGTAAGAAAAGTAGTCATGTGAAAACAGTTACTCACAAAATTAGACGTGGTTTAAACAGAAACATCGCATAAGCATGACCCAGTAATATCCTAAAATTTATCTTTTGTGGCAATCTCTTCCAAATAAGCATTCGCTTTATGCGTAATTTAGTTACATAACATATTTACATATATAAATAAAAGAACTTAGAGATGGGTGAAACTTTGTCGAAAATATCCTCCGTATTACGTTTGGCTTCTGAAATTTCAGAGAAAGATATTCAAGATTACACGAAGTTGACTTATCTGAAAAGAAATGATATTCTGAATGCTTATAAGATGTTTAAGAAACTGCCATCTGATGATCGTTTCAGTGACGAAATTTCGTCGATGCTTACTGAGGACGTTAAAAATGCATTATCGGAATTGCGGGTAGGTTTATTTAGCGACCGAATCATGAGAGTATTTTGTGGTCGCAAAAGAAGAATGTCATTTGAAGAATTTCTTTCGATGTTATCCATTTTCAGTGACGCTTGTCCACAACATGTTAAGACTGAATATGCTTTTCGAATTTATGATTTTGATGAAGACAACTACCTATCCGCTGACGATCTTCGTGGGTTGCTTAATAGACAGTCCGGAGATAAATTAAATCATGAGGAAATTAGAGTTATTATAGAGAACATTTTCGAAGAAATGGATGAAAAAAGAACTGGATATATGTCTATATTTGATTTTAAAAAAATGATTAGTCATTGTATCAGATTTTCAAGTAGCTTCCGGTTCCTTTCTGTTAGATAGAAGCTCTCAGTTTTTGTAGTAATATACCTTTGTAATGATTTTCAATAGTTCTAAAGTCCTATAAGGCTTTTTGTGGTGACTATCCACTTCAGAAAACAGTAAGAAAATTGCCAAACGTCACTGCGGTAATTAATGGTGGTAATAGACATACTGATATTGTAGTTAATCATATCTTATATACTGTACTAATATAAATAATATAGAAATATATTTTTTACGGTTCCCCCAAAACGGATAAGCATCTTTTTTGTTCACCTTCAAAATAAAATTATGTTGGAGGTTTAATAATAAAAAGTAATGAGTCGTAAAAAGCTGAAATAGTTAATAATTTTTTATCATCTTCCATAGTCTTTTCGGGAGTTAATTCTTTAGATAGGTAACAGACAAAATTCGGCAAAAATCACCAAGCTATTGTTTTCAACTCATCAACAATGCGTCTCATTTACTGTTTATTTATTTGACCCCTGTTAAACTTTTGTTTCATTTAACTTACGCTTATGCAAATAAAGTGATACCTATTGGAAATTCACAATAGTGAAAAGAGAAACTTGGCAGCAATTTTGGCTTAGAATTTTTGTCCGATTAGCAGCTAACTTATACCCCTTCTATGCTTTGCATAAGTGCAAGATTCAGCTAAAACTACCAAACAATTTACTAAGTCCTTGATCCAAAAAATAAATAAATAAATAAAAAAGACACATAATATTATAGCAAAATGTATTAACAAAAAGATTTGTACCATCATATATTATAAATATTATTTGGTAGTACACCATTCATATAAACTAGGTTTATCGTTTTTTAATAACATAATAATTAAATATTTTCTTAATAATTATGAATCTTATTTATTTAAAGCAGTGTTTCTCAACGATATTTTCAATCCAGTATGAAATCATTTATATTTCACACATTGCCTAGGTATTCTATATAATGCCGGATGCTATTTAGGTTAAAGTATGAAATAAACGTCCTGATGAGGTTATTATGTAAATGATGTGCATGTTACTGTGAATGATCGAAATCGGCGGTTGTTGACTTTCACCGGTGAATGTTGACAATCACATAGTCGCTTTGGTGAATGTCCGAAATATTTATTACATCCGATTTGATATTAATTTATTCGTGGATATAATTACATTTATTCGACATTTTAATACTTACTGACGATAGATTAGAAAAAACATCAGTGTTTGGAGTATCGGGCAAATATATACCGGGCAATGATACTTGACCTTAAAAAAGCACCAGTGTAGGGTATACCGGTCAATGTATACCGAGCAGTGGCACTTAACTAGACCTAGTATATATTTCGGACATTTACCAAAGGTCTAGTCATGCTAGGTCAAGTTAAGTGCCACTGCCCGGTATACTTTTGCCCGGTATATCCTACACTGATGTTTTTTTAAGGCTCAGTGCCACTGCCCGGTATACATTTTTCCAAAACTCCAAACACTGATGTTTCTTCCAATCTATCATCAGTAAGTATTAAAATGTCGAATAAATGTAATTATATCTACGAATAAATTAGTACCAAATCGGATGTAATAAATGTTTCGGACATTCACCAAAGCGACTATGTGATTGTCAACATTCACCGGGGAAAGTCAACAACCACCAATTTCGGTCATTCACAGTAACATGCACATCATTAACATAATAACCTCATCAGGACGTTTATTTCATACTTTGCCTAAATAGCATCCGGCATTATACATAATGCCAAGGGAAAGTATGTAATACTTCTCATATTTTATACTTTGCCTAAAAACGTCAGGCACTATACATAATGCCGGCCTTTCATACTTTGCCGGTAACACATAGATCAGATCAGTAACAAGATTGCCTCTTAATTCGAGTCTCAAGAAAACACACTTAATTATTCTTATTTTTAATTAATAAATAAGTTTGTTTTTAAATATATTGCGCAGTACTGATACAATCCCAATCATAAATGTAAACATGTATTTTATTTTTCAAGCTTGTATTCCCCCTTTTATCTAGCCCCCGAGGAGAGCTGTCGTACAGATTTGAGTCATTTTTATTTAAATTATTAAAAACTATCGTTTATTTCTTTGTTTAAAATATTAAAATCATTATTTACTACAAATTTAGTGATCAGCAATTTATCAAAATATATGAATTTTATAAAATGTTAAGAGTTTAACATAAAATCTCGCATACATAGCGATAAATTACCAAAAAGCAATCAACTTTAATTTCAAAAATGCAGAATGATAAATCTAGTTTGTTAGATTTCTTGTCAAATTGAATTAAAGCCGTTAACACGCGTACTCTAGGATTCTTGTACGTAAGGCCCTGATGGATTACCTGACTCCAGTATTGTTGCTGTCGCCGATCGCATGGGTAAACAGTTGCCATTTTGGTGACTAGTTTGGGCGGTGAAGTGCATTGCGTCCGATCTATTATTTCTATTTTAACTTTTTTCTTTTTAACTTTCTTAAATACTTTTAAATTAATATTGACAGGTTTCTCATTTCTGTGTTCTAATAATTTAAAATTAGGCTTTAAATTATATCGTTTACTTAATGGAGATCGCAATGAAGGACGGCAGAAAGTACGGCTGCATAAAATTTGCAGAGATAAATGCACTGCAAACCAAAACAGCAGATAATGTGAGGTAAGTTTGAAATGAATTTATTTATTAATTTGTTTCAAATTTTACATGATATCATTTATTAATTAAGAAGAGTAAATATGTTTCGCTTTTTCTTAAAATTAGAAGTTTAGTAAATTCAACTGTATTAAATATATTCTCCAGAAAGAAATGAAAATAGACTACAAATATTGTTAACTTAAATAATTATTTCGTTAGAAATCTTTAAAAATAGATTTCAATAGCATTTAAATAATTGAGTTTTTGTAATCAAATTAAAAGTAAATGAGTGCAACATATAAAATATTTTAAAACTGAATTTAAAATTGTTACGTTTTAATAAGGTAATCTAATTCCTATTTAAAATATTATTTTATTTATTTTTTTGTTATTTAAAATATTTCATACATTGTTTTAAAATTTTGTGACAGTGCAAAATAAATTTGATATATTTAATAGTCAGACTTTGACTACGATTTTTTTTTAAAAATATTCATTATTTATTAAACAGACCAGACGTTATCTATTTCACTATTGACCGTAACAAAACTCCCATTTACCAATTATTGACTCTTTCATGTCATGCTTTAATTTTAAAGTATCTAAAAAAGTTAATATTATTTTAATTATATATAACTACACTACTGGCCATTAAAATTGCTACACCAGGAAAGAATGCAAATAACTGAATGATATTTATTGGGCACATACATTATAGTTGAAAGAACAAGTGATTAAATTTTCAGGATATTTGGATGTGTAGATCCTGAGGAATCAGTACTCAAAGCAGCCTCCCCTGGCAGCAATAGCAGCAGTTATTCTCCTGGGCATCGAGTCGAACAGAGAATGGATTGCATGGACGGGTAAGGCATTCCACGCAGCTTCAACATTATGCCACAATTCATCGACCGTAGTGACTGACGAGTGGTGGCGTACCAGTCGTTCGGCAACCATTAACCAGAAGTTTTCAATTGGTGAGAGATCAGTAGAGCTTGCTGGCCAGGACAACAGGCGAACATGATCTGTGTCAGTGCGGGCAACATGCGGTCATGTATTGTTCCGCTGAAACGTAGCGTTACGGAGGCCTCGAAGACAAGGAAGAGCAACTGGCCCTAACACATCAGAAATGTAATAGCTGTTGTTCAAAGTGTCGGCAATGCAAACAAGGGGTAATCGAGACGTGTATCCCATAGCAATACTCCAGGTAAAGGGCCAGTATGACGATGTCGAATGCAAGTTGCCAGTGGGCGTACTCCACGGTGTCGCCAAGCACAGATGCAGTCATCATGATGCTGTATACAGAACCTGGATTCGTCTAAAAAGACGACATCATGCCATTCCTTCTTCCGGGTTCATAGTTGATCACACCATTGGAGGCTCTCCTGCTTGTGATGCAGCGGCAAGGGAAGCCGGAGCCATGGTCGCCGTGCTGACAGTCCATACTGATACAAACATCGTCGAACTGCTCGTGCAGACACTTGTTGTCTTGCAAATGACCCCATTTGTTGACTCAGGGTTCGTGACGTAACTGTACGATCCCTTAAGGCCATGTGGATAACATGCACGTCTTCTCGGTTGTTAGTGATGGGGGCCCAGTAATATGCTGCACGACGTTCCATATGACCGTCATGAACCCATCGATTCCATATTCTACTAACAGTCATGGGAGCTCGACCAACGCGAGCAGCAATACTTCGATATGATAAACTGCAATCCCGGTAGGCCACAATTCGACTTCGATCAAACTCAGACACGGACTGGTAGGCATTTGTCCTTCTTACAAGAGGCATAACAAAAACTTTTTTACCCAAGAACAACGCTCAAATTCAATTTCTGTTAGAGGAACTTCCTGTCAAATCTTTTCTGTTATACATATTGTATATGTCCCAACCACCGCCTGCTTTGCAGGAATGCGCTGATAAACTAATTATTTGCATACCACAACATGCCTTATCCGTCCTGCAAATTTCACGTTCGTGGTGTGTCGCCTTCCTGGTGTAGCAATTTTAATAACCAGTAGTGTATATTTAACTGCATTTCTTCACGATACATTTTAATATAAATTTTTGGAAATGATTTTAGAAAGTTATTTTGTTATAGAAATTGTCTTGAACAATACATGCATTATTATTTACCATACGATATTATAAATACTCAACTAATATATCTCAATCTTAGTGAGTCTATATAAGTTAAATAGCTTTTACTGTTATTTTTGGAATACCGATAAGATGACGATAAGATAATACAATTAAAGAAATGATTATAATATTTTGAAAAAATTTAAAATTCTTCCAAAAATATTAATGTTGCTTAAGGGAATTTGTTGGCTTAATATTAATTTATAATTTAAAAAATTAAACAGCAATTTTAAAATTTTTTTTTGCAACTATGCACACATGCACAATAACATATATGTATATTACATGTTTTCTTATACGGTAAAAACTATATATTCGTACAAGATTTCAATTTGATCGGCGAGCTACAGAAATTTCAGTGTAATTGACGACGAGCGAGACGCTTTGATTATTTCTGCTTTAAGCTTAAAAAAAATGTTTTTTCAATCGTAATCGCAATTTGTATTGTAAATAGTAACTCTATACCATTAAAAATATGTAATTTAATTAACATATATATTTCTTATGGGGCACCATAAAACTCGGTTATTTCTCTATCTATTGGCAACAAATGAATAACAAAATCAATATCTATAGTATTCATTTTGTTGGGTTGTCTTGTGAAATAGTTTAAGTGTGTTAAAAAACTAGTTACACGTTCAAATTTATTTAGATTCGTTAGGTTGTCGTAAGTAATAATTTAAGCAGTGTTGAAAAATTAATTATACGTTAAGTATATATTAAGAATAACTGTGAGAAATAAAAACTTAGTTATGAAGTAATTATTTAGATTTATTTTCGAGCCTTTCTGAAATGACTGAAGACATTTTAAGTAAAGAGCGTGTTTTGGTGCAGCATACAGTCATATCAATTATTAGTGACGGAACTTGCCTTTTTCGAACAATAGTATTGCATGTATATGAAAGAATACTCAAGTTATATCTCGAGAACTGCGTGATAGAATGTGAATGCAATGGAGCACATCACATAGGGATGAGTTTTCTGTTTATCTTATGGAAGGGATAAAAAAATTTTTAATACTTCTTCCAACTATACTGAAATGTCCTGAACTCATACTTACGGGTGTTTAAGTAATTAAATGGTTGCAGGTCGGATTATAAATTTTAGTACTAAAATTCAATACACAAATAACTTTGTCAATATCGTGGACATCTCTTGATTGTTGTTGTAGTTGTAGTTCATTTACGTCGCACTAGTTTTGATTAACAGTAGTTTTGACTACAATTTTGATCCACTGCAGAGGGGATGGCACCCCCGCTTCGGTAGCCCAACGACCTGCAAGCGAAGTCGAGCACTTTACGGTAAAACAGTTTAACGAGGACCCATACAGCACACCCTCGGTCCCAACACAGACTGATCCAAGTGGTCACCCACCCGCACACTGACCGCAACCAGTGATGCTTGACTTCGGTGATCTACTGAGTTGTTGTTGTTGTTGCTAATTTACGTCGCACTAGAGCTGCATAATGGGCTATTGGCGACGGTCTGGGAAACATCCCGGAGGATGATCCGAAGACATGCCATCACAATTTTGATCCTCTGCGGAGGGGATGGCACCCTCGCTTCGGTAGCCCGACGACCTGCGCGTGAAGTCGAGCACTTTACGGTAGCACAGTTTAACGAGGACCAGTACCGCACACCCTCGGTCCCTACGCAGACTGATCCAAGTGGTCACCCACCCGCACACTGACCGTAGCCAGTGATGTTTGACTTCGGTGATCTGCTGGGAACCGTGCCTTAACGATCAGTCCACTGCGGGACGGTGATCTACTGGGAACCGTGTCTTAACGATCAGTCCACTGCGGGACGGACATCTCTTGAAAAAAGTTAAAATTGAAATCAAAGAACCTTTACGAGTACAACAGCCCAACGGTGAAAAAAGTTGGTTAATATATGGTTTAAGACTAATTAAGGTGTTCGGATTGGAGGAATAGTTTAAAAATTAGGATATTTAAATTCAGTTGCGCAGTGCAATCGGCCTGGCTAACATTTATATGTTGCTTAAGATAATTCTGAAAGGTGTCCAAGGTATCCGCAAAAGGGGGCTAGTTATTTAATAAATAAATAAAAAACAGTTTTGTTAATAACTTTGGAATCCTAATGGCTTCCGGCAGCAAAGAAAAACGATTTATGACATTACATTTTTATGTTACATAAAGAGAATAGAAAAGGAGCATTTGTTTGAAACCAGTATTTAAATAAACCAAAATCTTAAAAACGAACCCCATGATTCGTTATCCATCATTTCAAAGCCAGATCCATAACTTTCATCCTCGTTTATACCAAATAGTGCTTGATTGGATATAATGGGAGTTTTCAGTCCATTGGGAATTCCAGAATTCCTCAAAGTTGGCATTGGAGACATGAAACGAGATTGCATACGAGGAATATTCTGGTTTCTAAATGTGAAAGCATTAGAATTTTTAGCCACAGTTGTTGAACCTGTAAAAATTCATTTAGCAAATTTTAAAAAAGTGAAAAATTAAGAAATTCGTTAATCAACTTCAAAATCACAGAATCATTATGACAGAAAATTAAAATTGTAGGTCTCAGAAGCAAGAGAAACTTAACTTAGTTTAGCAAAGTTGTACAACATCGAAAAAGTATATTAGGAAAATAAAATTTTATTATTATTCCAACTAATTAACGCATATAAACATAAATTTGTTTCAAATTATTAAGAAAATTTTGAAGTCTTACATCCCCTGCAATGCATTTCGATGTGTGCACCCCTATTTATTTGACTAGCATTAAGTCAAAAAACAATTTTTCTTCAAATCTCGTGCAGCATGAAGCACATCTCTGGAGTAACAGTTTCTGTTACGACCCTGATAGTAAAATTTAATCAATCTGCTGCATTTATATACAGAAATTCAATTTTTTGTGTGACCCAGGTAGAGTCAGTAAATTTGTTATCGTAAATTAAACTTTATATATGTTATGTATGTACTAATAATTGCATATAAAAGAGGTTGATAAAAATTATAGTTCCAAAATTCATGTAGTTTAAATATATTCTGCTGTTTTTGTTTCTAATGTCACTTGCCACACTAGCAAGCCTGCTTGGTGAAACCGAGCAAATTTAAGGGCAAAGGGTGCGTTTCTTGTTTTTCAGTGGCGCAATCTATGGCCAAGAATTCGTCTTCAGCCACACACGCGTCACACCCGTTTATAGGGCGGACCCATTGATACATCCATTCATTCATACACAGATAGTAATTTTTAACCTAGATCAGAGAATGATCGATCTCCAATCCAGTACCCCTAGAGGTATTGATTTGTTATAGGAACATGGAGGACTTTGCGACTCGACAGATTTAACGTGCATCAGTCACCATTTACTACACGGGGAGTCTTCGGTCGGTGGAGTTCGAATCCATGAACTCTCGGACATGGGCCCATTAATATATTCTATATCAATACAGCACTATTCTAATTTTAAATTTTCATTATTTTTCACAAATGTTATCAAAAGTATTACATTTAGGAATTAAGATTGAATAAATTAGCAGAAAATTAACTGGAATTATAAAAAAAATTACCTTAAATACCTGTAGATTATTTTTAGCTTCAGATTTCAAATAATTTAGTACAGTTTCGAAAATCTTTTAAAAAAAACTTTCTTAACTGATATGAAAAGTAATCTGTAAACACCGTAAAAATTTGTAGCGATCGTAACCGTGCACCATTGTTGCAGCGATGATTGCAGCTTTGAGATGGCATGATATTAGCCATTGTTTTACTGTAATTCTTGTGAGTAATTAAAAAATTTATAATTTCTTACTATCAACACCAGAATTATTTCCTTTTATTTAACTCTTAATTTTAATAAAACCCCGGCATTCTTTCTTCGACTATCAGATATTAATAATGTTAAAAGTTTTGCTCATGCATCGTAACCGTGCACCATTGTTGCAGCGATGATTGCAGCTTTGAGATGGCATGATATTAGCCATTGTTTTACTGTAATTCTTGTGAGTAATTAAAAAATTTATAATTTCTTACTATCAACACCAGAATTATTTCCTTTTATTTAACTCTTAATTTTAATAAAACCCCGGCATTCTTTCTTCGACTATCAGATATTAATAATGTTAAAAGTTTTGCTCATGCATCGTAACCGTGCACCATTGTTGCAGCGATGATTGCAGCTTTGAGATGGCATGATATTAGCCATTGTTTTACTGTAATTCTTGTGAGTAATTAAAAAATTTATAATTTCTTACTATCAACACCAGAATTATTTCCTTTTATTTAACTCTTAATTTTAATAAAACCCCGGCATTCTTTCTTCGACTATCAGATATTAATAATGTTAAAAGTTTTGCTCATGCATCGTAACCGTGCACCATTGTTGCAGCGATGATTGCAGCTTTGAGATGGCATGATATTAGCCATTGTTTTACTGTAATTCTTGTGAGTAATTAAAAAATTTAAAATTTCTTACTATCAACACCAGAATTATTTCCTTTTATTTAACTCTTAATTTTAATAAAACCCCGGCATTCTTTCTTCGACTATCAGATATTAATAATGTTAAAAGTTTTGCTCATGCATTAAATTATAGCATGCGCTTAAACTAATGGAAAAAAAATTAAAGCTATTAAAATTAGAACTGATATTTTAGTTCTTTAATGCATAAAGATTACAAACAGAGATGTTTCTAACCCTAGTATTTTTAAGGTCGTATAATTTTAATATTCTAGTTTTATCATACTTTTATTATGCGTTCTTAATTAATTAGGACAAATATTTTGCTATAAACGAAAGTAAATTACACTCTTCATCCTACAGACTTATGAATAAACAAGTCGGTCATGCACACAGATTGAAAACTGGTAAAGGCGCTTTCACTTGTTGACCTAGAACTCTATAACCAGCAAAGGTGAATTCTAGTCAAGGTAAAATGGGACGTGTCATATTATTAGCAAAGAGTTTAAGTTATGAATTTTTGTGAGAAAAAATGTTTTTACTTTCTGCTAAATACGGGGAAATAAAAATATGAAAAAATGAAAGTTTATGTATGTATTATAAACTCATTAATTGCTTATTCATTTTCGAATATGATGCTTAACCATAAAAATTGTAGAATGTTTATGTATGATCTATAAAATCATTAATTACAGGTTAACTTCCAAATATGATACTCAACCATAAAATTTGTGGAATAAAATATTGTCGGAGGTAAGATTAGTAACATCTGTTTCGTTAGTTTAAAATCATTTGTAAATTGTTATTAATAGAAAATCGAAGCCCTTTAATGATTGTTCAGCTTTTTCTTTTACCAATTTCATTTAAATTAAATTTTTCTTTCAAAAATAAATTGATGTTTTACTTCCATGCTTATATTTTTTCTATTCCCCCTTTCTGTTCAATCTCCAAATTGTATTTTAAAACATTAATTAAAAATATATATTTATAATGGCGTAATGTTATGCATTAAATATGTTTTATAATCATTAACAGAATCAAAAACTTATTCTCGAATTTTAATTAGAAGAGTGGTACCTTTTAATTTCGCATAGAATTATTTAATATCTTGCATATTTTCATATTTTACGCATATCAGAGATGAGACGGGGTCGTTTTACTGAAAAGAGTTTTTATGCTCAGACCCATGATAAAATTTTAGATTCAACTCTGGATTTTTCTTTTCGCTTTCTGTTATACAGTTTAATGATAAAAAGGATTTAATGCCGAATCTCTTCGTTTAGACTAAAATCCACAAAACTTGGCCTCTATTCAACAAACAAGCTCGGATGGATTCGGATAAAAAATTTTCGGGCTCGAGCTGACTTGGAACTCCGAAGTGAAACCGAACTCTTCTCTAACGCATACTATTTTAAAAACCAATATTTTCTATTTATTTTTCTTAAAAAGGTAAATATTTTATGGAAATACATTTTTGCAATGATATGGATTTTTTGACAGAACTTACCTGGGATACATGATAATTTTTGTAAAAAAAAAAAATCTTTATTAAATCAGAAGTACATAAGAAATATGCAGCCATTTACTCATAGACATTTAGTAAGATTTTTAAGAAACCAAATGCACAGTTAATTTAGGACTTCACTTCATTATCATGTATGCATAATAGCCAACTTAGGTTTTTCTTATCGATTTAAAATGGTAGAAAAATATTAATGCTTTAACAATAATATTTCCTTTTTAGTTCAATAAATATAATTATAAAATAAGATAGTTGTTGTTGTAGTTAATTTACGTCTCACTTGAGCTGCATGATGGGCTATTGGCGACAGTCTGGGAAACACCCCTAAGGATAATCCGAAGACATGCCATCACAATTTTGATCCTCTTCAAAGGGGATGGCACCCCGCTTCGGTAGCCCGACGACCTGCAAGCGAAGTCGAGCACTTTACGGTAGAACAGTTTATCGAGTACCCATACTGCACACCCTCGGTCCCTACGCAGACTGATCCAAGTGGTCACCCACCCGCACACTGACCGTAGCCAGTGATGCTTGACTTTGGTGATCTGCTGAGAACCGTGTCTTAACGATCAGTCCACTGCGGGACTAAAATAAAATAGAAGTTTTAAATATTTGCACATCTTCGGAAAGAACAAATATAAAAGTACTAAGTGCCAGCAGAGAAACATGTAGCAGAAGTAGGTAAAAAAAAAAAAAAAAAAAAACAGTGCGTGGAGTCCCTCCGCGCGATCGAAGTGAAACTTCGTAATGTGGAGAAGAACATAGGAAGGGGTAGAAATTGATTTTTAGGTAGGATTGGAAATGATAAATGGTAGGAATTATCCAACAACCAATGGGGGAACTACCACTGATGCAGTTTTTGCAAGAAATATTGCAAAAATAGAACTCAAACATTTCGTATCTTACTTTAGTTGTCATAATCCCATTGTAAATGTTCTCAATAAAGTTATATTTGTTTGTTAAAAAAAAAAAAAATGTTATAGATTTGGATATTTCTCCACTCGAAAATGATAATTAAAAGGTGCGATCAATTGTGAATTGTAAGCATTGTTAATAAAGTTTGTCTTAAAGAAACAATATGATTTCACTAAAAATTAATTTCTACCCCTTCCTATTTTCATTTCCACATTACGAAGTTTCACTTCTTCGGCGCGGAGGGACCCCACGCACTATTTCATACCCCCTCCATGGTAGCGTTAAACGTTTAACGCAACCTTGTTGGAAGTCGCATTAGAAGTTTCACTTCAAAAAAGTATTTATAACCCTATGTCGCTTCGTTCAAAAAACAAACAAAAAAAGAATTTAAAATAGTTAAAGTAACACCACAAGCATTTATTGTTGAAAATTGTAAGCTGTATATTTTATACAATAAAGGTGTAATGCAAGTCAAACGCGAGCTGCAAGTTAATTTTTGTTTTTAAAAGAGAAACTACGTAACAAGAGTGTGAAATCTTCTACCTTCCGTTTCTCCTTGTTATTTCAAACTTTTGTCTTAATCTTTATTTCATTTTTTGATTTCTTAACATGTCTAAAGTCATTTTTAAACGTTTTGGAAAGTCTCCAATACCTAGAAAGATATTCGTAATTTTACAAGATGTTTTACCACTGTTTGCTATGTTGTATTAAAATTTGAAAGCGTTTCCTTTCTAAATGCATGCTTCAATATCGATAAATCAAAAAAGAAAAAAAAAGCACATTTTACAGGGATTGTTATAAAACAACTTCAGACGTTTCATGTCTTATAACTGAAAACTACTAAAACGAAATGCAATAAATTCTAGGAATTTATCCCAAACCGTGGGAAATAAAATTTTGGAAATAAAAAAAATTTCGAACAAAAATGTAAATTAAAAAAAACTTCTTAAAATTAAAAGAAAATTAAATGCATTGCTAACTTTATTTAAATGATTTCGAAAATGATTTTGAATTATTTTGTTTTGAACTAATAAGGAGGCTACAATTGAACTGCAAATATGATCCACGAACTTTTTCTATATAATTCATAAATTAATGATAATATTAATTGCTTCAACTAATTTAAGTAGTTTTATTTTAAAATAAGTATGATACATCCAAATAATCAACATTAAAATAGATTTGGTCTAAACTTCGGTCAAATTTTAAAGTTTTAAAAAATAAAA
This sequence comes from Parasteatoda tepidariorum, assembly GCF_982258835.1. Classification (NCBI taxonomy): domain Eukaryota; kingdom Metazoa; phylum Arthropoda; class Arachnida; order Araneae; family Theridiidae; genus Parasteatoda; species Parasteatoda tepidariorum. The sequence continues at coordinate 38,252,914 of NC_141759.1, forward strand.
AATATACATTGTGTCTCAATTTTATACTTTCTTAGAAAATTTCCCATTTTTAATTTTAAACTTTTGAATATAATTACTATAGCACCTTCAAGCATAAATAATAAATTTTAGTTCAGCTTTTTTATTAATTTTTTTAAAGAAAGTGGTTATTACCAGATGCATTTTTATTGGCTTTAAAACCATTCAAAATTAAACATTTTCCAATTGTGTAAAAATGTAAACACTTTTGTACGGTTTATACATAGTAAAATAAAATGAAATTCTAAAATAATTTTCAATGTAACTAAGTTTTGTTGAAAAGTGATCTAATATTTAACTGTTCTGGTAATCTTGAGCTTTCCTGAAGCTTTTAACTTTCTTCAATTGTCTTTATAAGTACAAAACTCGAAACTACCAAAAAAGAACTGATCTCAACTGTTTCTGCAAAAATCGCTGAAAGCGTGAGAGCAGGCGCGTGATTTCTACCTCTATTACAGCTCTGTGTAGATCACTTAATCGATATTCACTCTCTTATAAAGATCACTTAATCATTAATGTACTTTTTTTATTATCTGAGCTAGCATTAACAGCTAATATAATAATAAAACAAAACAAAGTTTTAAAAATTACGTTTTAAAAGTATTCTAAAAATTATAAAACAATTTTATTTTCATCATACATGTAAGGGATCATTACTTTCGAAAGCCATGGAAGATTGAAATTTATTAAAAGTACTACATTTACAGTTCGGCATGATAAATAATTACTTCGTACTTAAAAAATTTAGTTTTTGTAATTTTTATTTTGTCTCATAATTTTCTGCTCGTAAGTTTGTTAATGTGAGAAAATGGTCAAAATATCTATTAACGATAAAACGGTGATACAGTTTCCTTGCATTATATAGAAAATAATTCTAATTTGTAATAGCTTCTGATAGCGAGCTCCTGTTAAAATTTGAGCACTCTAGTAAGACAGATTTTTATCGAAAATTTGATAGACGATGAATTCTATTTCGTGATAAAAGGGCAATTATATAATGTTGCTTGTAGTGGTCTTAAAACGACTAAAACTTGTTTTATAAATTTATAGTTTTGTAAATTCTAACTAGTCAAAAAGTGGTCGAAACTTAGAATGACGTTGAAATCCTTTTGACAGCATTGGTCAAAAGTCTTGCTAGAAGCTGTCTGAAAACGACTACAATTGTATTGCCATTCAGCACAGAGTCCATCAGTTTTAAATATGATCACTGCAGCCATGAATATTTCAGAATGGGTACTTAATAGTAAGATCTATAATCTATTATTAACAAAACTACATGTAATATTTTAAAAATAAAGTAAAAGTTTATTTTTAAGAAATTAATAAGGACTTAATAGTAAGATCTATGATCTATTATTAGCAAAACTACATGCAATATTTTAGAAAAAAAGTAAAAGTTTATTTTCAAAAAATTAATAATCAAAATGTAACAAACATTTTACTTCACAAAAATCATCGTACACTTAAATGTATTCGGATAAATTCATAATTAAAATTATCGCCTATTGCTTTATCCTTCATTTATTATTAATATTATTTAGTCATTTATTTATTACTCATTGGCAAAATAGGTCTTGGTTTGGATTTGATGGATTCCTCACACTTTTCAACTACAATAATCAAGAGTAATAGTAAAGAGTGCGCATGCGTTGCAATGGCGACCGCTGCTGTTTGATCATTTTTTTAGAATTCTTTTTTTCACTTTTAATTTTGTTACACATTAAATTGGTAAGTATATTTTTGAGATATGGGACCAGGGAGATCCCATAAATGCTTCTTAAGTTGTGAATAAAAGAGAAATTCATCATTTGAACGATTTTTTTTTAATTGTTTTAATTAAGAATCAGACATTCTAACCTACAGTTCGAACTGGATGAATATCACAAATAAAGAGGGTCCAAACTGATTGACACGGTCCCAAAAGTTCGAGTTGAAGAAGGAAATAAAATCGATGCCAAGGCCTAAACTTACAGAGGCTGAAAAAGCCAAAGCCAAAGAACGTAGACGGAAATACCTTAAGCGTTACACACAAAAGGAAAAACGAAAGGATTCCGTTCGCAAACGCAAGCATGAAGCCCGTCCCTCACAAAAGTACCGAAGTGGTTAAGAGAATTGAACCCTACCGAAGAGCGAATGGTGGCTCTCCGCACCCCTTTCATGCAAATACGAGAACTGGGTGTTGATCAACAGTTAGGGATAAAAAGATCCATTTTCAACGTACCCAATGACTTGCACAAGACCGTAGACTGTCATCCACGCAATATAAATGATTCGTTCACTATTCATGTAAAGTTCTAAAGAAAGCATAGCTTTCAAATCATATTTCATGTATGAACTTGTGAATCCGAAACGGGGGTATGATGCAGCTTACAATCTCCTTCAAAAATCATTGTACCCATCCGAAAATGTTAATATTGATTTCGATTGACTGTTCAATGACTATTCATTCATCAAAAGAATTTACACAGAATGTGTCTGCGCTGCATTCAAATATGTCTGCGAAATTGTGTATCGAGCGGTTGAGGATTAACAGTTAAAGGTGTCCAAGATAAAAACACAATAAAGTTGCTTTTCCAAAAAAAATAAATTAGACAGCAACCATTTTGCTAATGGGTAACCTCTGATCTTCTTGCGGCAATCACAATTTATTTTATTTTATTTATTTATTGCAATTTAGTATCAAAATTTTGGTCGTGACATTGAATTTTAACTTTTGCTTGCTAACTCCATAACTTTTATCATTTAAAAATGGCTCGTAGTCGTAATAAAACACTCAATATTTGAAAGTTGATTATTTGCCATCATTAGTGATAAATCAGTAATGAATGATTTTTTAAAAGTGTATGATGACTTTTGAGAGATCGGGTTTGGGTTATTTTTTGATTATTGAATTTTTAAAAATAAACTTTAGCCTTCTTTCTAAAATATTCCACGCAGTTTTGCTAAGAACAGAATATATATCTTATTGAATATCCATTCTGTAATATTCATTTTCAAATGGATAGAACCCTATTTCGTACTGACACTTTCGAGAGCCACTGTGAAAATCCTTTATTTTCGATGTGTAAATTTAACTATTTATCTTTTATGCAAATTATAATTTACAACTGCCAATTCTATTGATGTCTGAACAAAACATTTTTTTAACATTTTAGGACAGACATTTTGTTTTTTAATTTAACAAGCTTTGCATGTTCTTATTACGTTAATTTATCATATTTTTAAATCGGAATATAGATACAATTTAATTATACAAGCTATATTTCAAAGTTATATATCTGCTCTAAAAATCACTTTTGAATAAGTAATTAATTTTTTTTACGGGAAAAAGCGATTTGCCAAAGTTATATCTCTCAAATTCTAAATTCCATAAAATCATTTCGAATTAAAGTATTGCAAACGGTCTTCAAAACTTAGATGAACATCGGTCATAACATTTTTAAATTACTTTACTTAAATATTAAAATTTATGAAAAATAAGTGTTATAAGATTCAAATACCTCTTATTCTCGGCATAGTATTACTGAAACTCATCTTTTAAGTTTATTAAATAGATATTACTTAAAAAATATCTATCATAATATTATTCTGTTTTCATTTAAACTAAAATCATGGAATGTGATATTATAATCCTAACAAAAATAAGTATTGCAGACGATAAAATCTTATAACTTCGTCGTTTATTTTTATTTAATTCAAAATAATTAAAATCGTTTGCTTTTTATTAAAAAAAAATACTAATTCATAAATATGTTTGAGACTTAAAATATTCATTGCAAATTAATTTTTAACATACAATGGGTTTTTACTTTACAATTATTTAAATTTTTTTCAGATCAAAAGATGTAATTTTTTCACTTCGAATTTCACACTGCTAATAATAGAGATCTTACAGCAAACGCTTGTTTCGTTGTTAAACTAATATATCGTATTACATCGCAATATGATATCCTTTACTTCATAGAATAAATTTATTTTGTTTCAATCACCGAATAAAACTTGATATTTCTTTTATAATACAGAATATATTTCAGATCCTAATATAGAAAAAAAGGAGATGAAATAATCAGCAAAATTGCGTGCATGTTATCTTTTTGTTATAATACATCAAACTTTTAAAACGACTACCTAAAAAAAAATGAAATGAAAAATGCGTTTTACTTTAAAAGTATATTTTGCTTCATAGTTGAAACGGAAGTAAAGTTAAAATAAAATAACTTGTTTTAAAGCCCGTAAATGATGCTTTTCTTCTCGTGTTACACTCGAGAGGCTTTCGTGTTTTATTGCTCGAAATGAATTGGTCTTTTTTCCATTTGAAAAATAAGAGCATAACCGAGATATGGAGGTTTTCCATCAATCTCATTTTATCGTCCACTGACGAAGAGCATCGTGTATGCAGTGACTCACCCAGGATATGGTTTTTAAGGTTACCCCCCCCCCACCCCCTAGAGACTGCAAGCCAGATATTTTTCTTATTATTAATTCGATTATCTGAAATTCATCTATACAAAAAAAAATGAATAAAAAAAATAAATGAAAACCTTAAAACTAATCTTTCTTTTTACGTAAATGATCTTCAAACAGAACATATTATTAAAATAGTTCGAAAGGCTTTTTTTTTTCCTTAAGGGGGGAATCAAACTAATTTGTAAATACCAAGGCAGTGAAAGGAGGATGACTTCTTTGATGTAATTGCACAGACAAATAAAATTACCTTTATGGAATCCAATCTTTGAACCACCCTCTTGACCGAACTATTAGTACCATATTTCTCAGGTTGCAGCTACCCATATTTTGAGGGTAAGGAATCCGCCCAAGGAAAAAGGTATATTAATTCAGAGAAAGTACCTTTTTGTGGCTTTAGATAACTTAAAATATCGTAACATAAAAAATCCGATCATTAGATCAAAATTTATTCGGAGTGCTTTTTTTTTTTTTTTTTTTTCCACACTGTTCTTTTTCATAAAGAGATTACATTTCCTGAAAACGATGTTCTGAATCACCAGGTTGAAAGATCTAGGAAATTGGACATGAGGCTAAGGTGAAAAATGAAAGGAGGAAATTTCTTATGAACTTTCACCCAATCTTTATGTTTTGTATTTTAACTATGTAAATTAATAATTAATTTATTAATTGTGTAATGATTTTTTTTATTGATGAATAATAGCTATCAGTTTAAAGACATTTTTTTATTTATTACTATATTATTTTTTTTATGTCCGTAGAACAACCGATCCAATTTAAGGTTTACGACTACCAATGTTCAATTCCATAGTCTTGCAATTTTGAACCCAATCCAGATGACAAGGAGACTCCTGAATCAAGTTTTGGGATAAATTTGCTTAGAGTACATTTTGATGGAAATAACCTGCATTTGCGTTACGTAAAGAGGAAAACCACGAAAACCTCCCACAGTTAGCCTGACGACAAGGGGACTCTTACCCATGATCCGTCTACCACTGAGGCTGGTCAGCCGGAATCCGTATTTCCCATGCCATCGCTGGGAATCAAATCCTGTTCAATACATTGGGAGGAGGACGCTCTCTCCAAGCCACTACGGCGCTTACAATTTACCTCTAAAATCGTCCTTGAATAGCCAACCCAATTTTGGATTTACGACTACTAATTTTCAACTCCGTAGCCTTCTAATTTTGAACTCAATCTAGAAATCAAGGGAACTTCTGGATCAGGTATTGGGAGAAATTTGTCTCCTTGGTGGACTTTTTAACATTTGCGTTGCCCACATTTGCTTTACATGGAGAGGGAAACAACGAAATGGTTCCATGTTTAGCCTGATGGAAAGTGAACTCTAACTTTTGATCCGTCTGTCACTGTGGATATTTTACCTCAGCCTGCACGTCGGTGCAAGCCAGATCGGTGAGATTCCAACCCTGTTCATCTCATTGGAAGGTGATCCCTCTATCTCCTGAGCCACCACCGCTCTTACAATATTATTTAAAATAAGTCAGTATTCACCATTCCTGAAAAATAAAACTATGATTATTAATTTTAAACTCGCTCCCCCTAGAATGATTTTCTGAGCGCTCCCTGTACTGGCACTCGAAACATGTTGACCTTCCTTTCAATATTATTTTTTATTTACTGATTGATTTATATAACCTCTTAAGCTTCTTAAAAATATATCAATCAATTTTTTAAATTCAATTTTCTAAAGTGTTTTTTAAAATCGTGTTCTGTATTACTTAATTATTACCACTTTTTCTTTTATCAGCAGACATTTTTATGAGTTTCAACATTTAAGAAATTGACGTGTTAGGCTGTAGATAAAATTAAAGCATTGAAAACAAAAATTAAAACGATGATTTTTTTTTTTTTGAAAAGTTCAAACAACTATGAGAACCTTTTCTTGCAACTTGTTTTGAAAAAAAAAATGTGTTTTGTAACAACCTCAAGAAAAAGTATTAGGCCAATATTTAATTCTCGTTATAGCTAAGTAGCACAGCGATATCGTTAAATACTTGATTTCTGATTAAAATTGATCGACATTTTGAATTTAGTGCTCTGTGTAGTGATTTAAGGGAGGGCATTCGGAGCACGTGCTCAGGTCTCCCAACTTGTAAAAGGCCGTCATCAGAAGTTATGCATGAAAAAAAATAATTTTATATACTAGGCATTTAGTCAAATATCTTGTTTCTTACATAGTTTTCATCATTTTTACAATAACTTTTACTTTGTCAATTAAACTTTCGGAATTTTTTCTTAATTTAGCTAAATTAAATTTTAAATTTCTATTTCATCATCGTTTTCAATTTCAAAGACCATTCACACCGAATACGGTTCCCGCATATGCGATCGTCCGTCAATGCGATTGTAAACCTGATTGGGTGAAATTTCACACATACCCAAAACAACAACACTTTGGTTTACAGTAGCATTGACTGACGATCCTCAGCTGCCGCAACTACTTTTGGTGTGAATACTTCTTTACTCTGCGAGGGCCCCGTGATCTGTAAATCGGGCCCTGTTCGGTAAAACTTGAATGTTACGTAGAAGCGCCATGCAAGTACTTCTCAAAAAATAAAATCTTTAAATCTTTTTACTTATAGATGGCAACAACTATCAAAACAATGGGTAAATATGATGCGTAATGTTTAGTGCGAATTTGTAAATTCATTTTATTTTCATTTATCGTTATTTATTAATATATCCTAATTTGTGGAAACAATATATTTTAAATTTATGGGTAAGTTTATGGAAAACAATTGTAAATCTTCCTGTTATATTTTGGATTCTTCGTGTTTGCTAATTCTTCCTTATTTCTCCGCGTATTTTTTCTTTGAATTCTCAATCTAGTAAAGAACTTCACTATTAGTAATTATTTAAATACCGTTACCTAAGCTAAAGGTACGCGTAATTAGTATAATATTTTGTTTTTTCTTTTGCTGTGCAATTATTATTTAATCCACAGATTTGACATAGCGTTAAATCACTTCAGAATAAAAATTGTAAACAAGTCTTTCTTAAATTTTATGGTCAGTTTTAATGTCGAATGTTCATGCCAAAGATTGTAATACTGTAACATTAAATTGATATTTTCTAGACATTATTTTGTTTTTATTCAAAATTTCGATACAGATATGTGCACGCATTCTTATGCATACCTATTTATTCATGGAAATACACTGTTTGTTTATAAAAGACTAATGACAAACATCATTACATATTAACACCTAAAGTACTATTTTTTGTGCAGTTAAAAGTTGGATTTATTATAATGAATTTTTATTATACACACCTTATAATTATTATTTTGTGTTAAAAAATTATTGTAGAGATACATGTCTACAGTACGTAACTGGTAGAGAAATTTTAAAAAAATGTGTAAATTTAAACTTAAGTAATCTTATTCTCAACATGCATTTATTTAACTCACAGCTCAACAGGTAAATCCTATTGTAATATCATTATTAATAGAACAAATATTTTTATTTCAATATTTTTTTTCCGTAGGTATTTTGTAATAATTCATTGCAATGGCTGAAAGTGAAGATTGTCAGTTGTCAGCTTTACAAACAGAGTTTAAGAAGCTGAGAGTTGATTTAAATAGGTGAATTTCATATATTTTTTTTATAATCTTGTTGAGTTTCATTAATCATTTATACCAATATTTTTGTTTGAACTTTATACGAATTTTTATTGATATGCATGTAGTATTTGAGTAAGCTATATTTGTACATTTTAACAATGTATGTAAAGTATATGCATAAAAGTGACTAGCTGTAAAGGTTAGAATAACAGATTAACTAACTAGATGATTTTATAAAAAAATATACTTCTTTAAGTAAGGTTGGCGAGTTTTTGACTTATCTTAACACTATTAAAACACCCTTTTGACAATTAACCTACTAAAAACTTTAGAGTGAAAATAATTATTAGATTTTATAATAACATATCAAAAAACATATAAGATTGCTAGTGATTAATCTACTCTGCTCTTTAATTATTTGACATTAACCTCCTTCTTATTTTGACAATTATTGTCAAAAATCTAGAAGTTTGGTGTAAAAAATCATAATCTATTAAGTAATTAGTAAAATTGCAATTTATCCAATCTGATAATATTAATAGCTTTTAAATTTGGATCGCTGATAGCCTTGCATAATTAAACTATTAAAAGGTTTACACATTAAAATTTGTTTAATACGTAAACAAACCTAATAATCTATTATAAACTATTAATACATAATAAGTCTACTTATTAAAATTAACATGTATTGGCAAATTTATGCTAAGAACTATAATAAATATTGATAATAATTAAACACTTGAATTGATTGATTTAAACATTCATATTTCTTTGTAAATTATAATTAGTTTACTTATCAAGGAATATATTATATTTTAATTTATAGATTATGTTAAGGTGCAGTACGCAAAGAAAAACCACCCTGACTAAATTTTGATTTAATGATCATAAAATTAATTTTAAAAAATTATTGATTCAAATAATAAGAAGCCAAGGTCATTGTATCTACTAAAAATTAGTTTTGTATTCAATTTTCTATGCCCATCCTGAAAAAAATGTTTGGTTATTTTGGAATATGACATAAGATACTGTAAATTTTAACAAAAAGACAAAAGCTTATAAATATTGTATAATGTGGCAGGGTGCGTAGCAATTTTGAAAAAGGTGCTTAATTTTCCTTTTTCCAAAATGATATATTTTTTCTTTACCATATTAGTTTTTGCTTCGAGTTACGCAAAAAGCGTGTTTTCCATATTGTTTTATTCAACGTTTTCATAATTTATTCAACCACAATCTCTTTTGGCATACCATCAGTCTGTAGCGTAGGAAAGTGCCAATCTATTTATGAAATACTTGCGATCTTGAATACTGAGCTAGATTCGGTGGGAAGGATACATGCATTCTCATGAGCAACTCTGCTGCATTCTGCAAGAGAGATAATCTTTTTAAATAATTGTTGAATTAATTATTTATAATTTTGACTAATTTTTTTTAAAACTTGAATGATTCACTAAATATTGAATGTATTTAAAATTGTGCTTAATTGCTTTTATAGTGGCTAATATAATCACAAAAAGAATTCTTTGTGAGAAACTAGTTATTTCATCATGATCATGTAACTTAGAAAACTATTTTGCATTTTAAAGTGCTGAAAAATATTTTTTGAGTGCTTAAAAAGTACTTTAAAGGTGCTTATTTTTTACTGAAAAATTTGACTATGCACCGTGTGTGGGTATGTAGTTTATTTCAAAGGTTGACTATTTATTCAAAATTATTTTTTGTAGCCTTGGTCGGATAGAAAAGCATGCAAATAAATGTTGGAAGACACATAGTGGTTCAAGTAGAGAACAAGACACTAGTTCTAGCTGTGCACATCTTGCAAAATCTGATCCCTGTAAATGCCGTAATGTGACCTGTGGGAAGGCAATATCTCGGAAAAAGAAAAAGCACTGTAGCAAACGAAGTCTTTCTGATAAATCATTTACTTCAGAAATTAATGTAAGTCATCAGTCTGGACTGCCTGATTGTGTTCAAAATGTAAATGGTCTTGCCACTAAATGTTGCTCAAATAAAAACTTCTTAGATCATAGACTGTCATTCAGCGGACAATGTGCTGCTCAACATGCTTCCCAAGATCATGCTGATGACATTAATGTAGATGAGCTAGCTGGCTACTTTGATAATTTTGTTTATATACCTAAAAAAATGTCTGAAATGGCGGAGATGATGTATACATAGCATATTGTTGTGTATTTCTCATTAGCATAATGTCTTTTTTTTTATTGTTTGCAATGTATGAATGTTAGATTTATGATAAACTAATGAGCTGCCACTTATATTGAATGTTTATAACATCAGGTTCACTTAGCCAGATTATTTTGGAGATTTCTATCTTTAACATTGAACTTGAATGATTGCATTGCCCTGTTTTCTCTTATTTTATTATATAGTTTTAAATAATCTTGGGATTATTCTGCTCCATCATTTGAAAAAATTTCTTAAATTGTATTAATAATATTTGTAAAAATATACTAATAAATCTCAGATTCAAAATTATTCTACCATTGACATTTTTAAATTACATTTCTTTTTGCATTTGAATAATAAAGCATGTCCATTTTTTTTCTTATAAAATGTATGTTGTTAATAAAGATCAAGTTTTTATATAGTCTATGAGTAAAAGATTCCATTTTTCTTATTATAATGTTAAATAGGCTAATTCACATGAAATTTCATTAGCTCTAAACACATCTTCCTCAGCACAATTTGAACAATTTAACATACTTGGATTTTAGATAAAAATGAAATACATTTCAAAGCTAAAAGTAATGCCATTTTCTTAAGTATGTATATTGGCTTATGTCATTGTGTTTTTTTGTTTGTTTTTTTTTTAATCGAGATTAGTGATACTTACTGAAATTTGTGTAATATTATCCAAAATTTGAACTAGGGTAACACTTCTTACGATTAACTCATATACTAATATTGTATGATTATTAATTCATATATATTTAATGTTCTTATTATGCTGACCGGTCTATGTAAGGGTCAGGGAACTGGCCTTGCATCAAAAAAAGATTTGGGTTCGGATTCTGGGCAACGCATGGATGTTCTTTCATTCTTGGGACTATCTGTCCTTACTGTGGGGGCAACATAGGCCAACCTAATATGGTGCCCCTGAATGAATGGTCAACAAATCTGCCCTTCAGATGCCTATATGACAAAAGGTCATTCTCCAGGTAGGCAGTGAAAAAAATTTTTTTCATATGATTGTTAATGTCTCTAAGGCTGGAATGAGATCAGACTCCCCTCCTTTCTGAATAATGCCTCTGCATACTTGGTCTTGAGACTTAATGGTAGAATCAGTGTGGTGATCAGAGTAAAAAGTTTGGAAATACCATATTAAAATGTAATTATATTAATTTCACAATTAGCTACCAGCAAAAGGTTATTAAATTATCTTTTCGATATGTGAATTGTTCTTTTTAGCCCACTGTGGTACCTGTAGATTAATTTAAGATTTTGAAAAATAAGAATAAACTGTTTATCAGTGATGAGGGTAAATCCAAAATAATTTCTTGATTCTTCCTACAAGCAGGGATGAGATTTTTCCGCTTTTTAGCGGATTTCCGCTTTTTTCACTTTTATCTCTTGAATTTCAGCTTTTTTATCAAAAATTCAGATTTTCTAAAAATTGCACTTCTTTTTAAAAGTATTCCGCTTTTTCAGAAAATTTACCGATTTTCAAAGAGAAACAGAAAATTCAAACTACATAGCTACCAATCCTTTCTCATTTTCACTTATTTTAGCTATTTTCTCCCCTTTTACACGCAGCAGATAAGATTTTCTGAATTTTTTACCCCGCCCTCCAGATAGATCCGATTTTCGTAGTTCAAGCGACGCTGCTTCTGACAAGCCTTTTAGAGGTCCCAAGCCTGGAATCTGCTAATATCTCGATTCTTATTCACACAATTTTAATATCAAACATAGCTTTTCATATTTGCGTGTTGCGATTCTTATTCACGCGATTTGAATATTGTACGTTGCGATTCTGATTTACAAGATTTGAAAATCCGATATTGTGATTCGTATTTACCCCTTATTAAAAACCTATGTAGCGATTCGTATTCATGCTAGTTTAAAATTCAATGTCTTGATTTGCTCATGCGGTTTATAATATCAAACATTGATTTTCGTATTTATATGTGATTTTAAAATAAGGCATTGGGATTCGCATTCTAAAAATTATGCATCATAATTCCTATTTATGCAATCTAAAAATTACGCATCATGATTCGTATTTACGCGTTTTAAAAATTCTATATCCCAGTTTGTATTTTCTCATTTTCAAAATCGTATATCTAGTTTCATATTCATGTGATTTCAAAATCCATAATTGTTATTCATATTCACGCAATTTTAAGATCAACTATCGCGATTCTTGTAAGAAGTAAATTTTTTTAAAAATTAGTTATTATAAAGGTGACTGTTTTTCCAACAACGATTATTAGTATAAGTAAGTCTTACAACATCAGAGAAACTGGAAGGGAATATATATTTAAAACTTACATTCTGTGCTTGCAAAAAAGGAAAAATAGGATTTGTCACAAGATGTTTGAAGATAGACTTACGACTAAATATAGCAAACATAAAAGATATAGCAAACAAAAGCAATAATTTAAAAAGGGATTTAATTAAATTTTTTTTTTTTTTTTTTTTTTTTTTTTGGAAGAAGAGTTTAACTCATCATCAAAATTTTATTTATAATTGCTGTTATTTATGCTATAAAATGCAAAATTCTTATCAAATAAAAAATAATTATCTAAACAGTTGCCGATTGTCATGTAATTTTTCAAACTAAAATAGCAATTTTTGTATGTTAAGGAGTTACTGTATATTTCTACTTCACTGTTATTGATATGTTTCAGAGGGCTCTAGTTAGATTAGACTATAATAGGAACATAATGATTCGGTCCATTATTAAAGTTTTTTTTCCAATATAATTTAAAAAGTAATATTACTAAAATATTTGCTATAAATCACATAACAGTATTTATTAAGAGAAATGAAATATTAATGTATATTCTCAGTAGTTTTAATTGCTAAACCAGGTAGTTTTTCAAGTAATAATTGTCTCTTATGTGAACTGAGCAAAAATATAATTTCCAGCTTTATTTTTTCAATTGGTAATTTTTATTTACACTAAATGTTAAGTATCAATGTAATCATTTATATAATAATAGATTAGTACACAATTGTATGTCAACACATTATTTATTACCTTAAACTGTCTGGAATTTATTATTAAAGGGTTGCGCTTGCGTAAAATTTACTATCGTGGAAATTCAGCTTTTTTGCCTTTTGGCTAATCTCATCCCTGTACAAGTCAACACTCAAAGAAAATCTAGAGGACCTTGATTAAGCATACAATATTGCATTGCCTTCCAAAGTGCAGGAAATGAAGACCAAAACAAATAGACTAGAAGAAAGTGTGAAACAGGTAGGATTACACATTAATTAGAAGACTAAAATTTAATAGCAGTAAAAATGATTACACATATTTATAAATAGAAATAATTGGGCAACACACTAACTACTTTGGAGTGAACATCACAGCAAGAATTGAAAAAGCACAACATGCTTCCAAAAAATTTGGAAACAAATTAAATAGTAAACTCAAGTTACAAATTTTTAAAACTACTTAAATCTGTGTGCTAATATGGCAGCAAATCACGGCGACTCAGAAAGCAAAAAACTATACTTTATTAAAATAATTGCCTCAGACTAATTTTAAAGATATACTGATCTGATAAAATCATAAACAATAAGCTCTATTATGAAACTAAACTCATCACAGTAGAAATGAAAAAACAGTGGTTCAGGATAGGACATGCTAAGAATGTCCCCAAAAGACCAAACTAGAGTAGCTTCGACAGGGTTTGCCAGATTGGAAAAGAGGGTAGCTCAGTTTTGAGAATGCAAAGAAAGCGGAACTTGAAACTTGTGGCTTCATGCGCCACCAGGCGTGAGGAGAAATTGAGTAGTATATGTTAGCACACTGGCGAAATTTGCTTGGTACCTTATGGAATCAGCACACCGAGTGCCACGGCTATAGATGCGGGATTGACAAAAAAATTTATGGTTTATTTAATACAGTTTATTCAGTTATGTTGTTTGAAAAAATAGAAAACATACCATAGGGACAATACAAGCATCATGAAACATCATTAGTGGTCTATAAAAAAAAAAAAAGAAGGGGAATACTTAATTTTTATGCTAAAAATTAAATAAAAAATAATTATTTTCAGCTATTGCATTAAATACCTTGATAAATATTATTTAAGTAAAGATTCGATTAAAGCGTCTGAAAAAAGGGCTTTTGCATTTGACGATAAACAGTTTACAAATAACTATAAAAACCTGCTCATTAAATTAAAATACCAAAAATATGAATGCCATTTGAGTAAAGACCTTAAATGAGAAATACGGATTTATAAATTACGCTAGAAAGCCTGTACGCATGAAATAAAATTCATTTTCTACAGTCGACATATAAACTTTAAAGTTTATGTACTCTTAATTCACTAAAATGTAACTTAGATCATTCATTCACTCATAGTTCAAATGTTCTCTGATAATGTTTTTCCCTAGGCCTTGTTGAAAATTACAAAATTATTGCTTTAAAATTTGAGAAAAGTTTGATTAAAACTGAACAAGATATGAGTAATTAAAGTAGTTATTTTATATTGCACATACAAAGGAAAAATTTTTTAAAAAATTGCTTCATTTTGTAGTGACTCATGTAGTGGCAACGAAAAAAAAAATAGTTCGATGTGAATATCTTGAAAATTTAAAATGTTTCCAGCAGTTTTCGTACTTTTTAAAAGAAAGCTAAAAATGATAAGGGGTTTCCCACAAATTTCATTTTCTTAAAATAATAAAAAAGATTTATTAAAAAATGACATTGGCATTTTTGTGGATCATAAAAGTATCTTTCCATAGCATCATTTCCTTCCTTATGCAATCATATTTCGGTGTATGAACGTTTATTGTAAAGTAATATCATTTGTTATTTAATTTTGTCTTATGATACAAATTAATATTTGTGGAAAGCCCCTTATCTTTTTAAGTTTCTTTTAAGAAGTACAAAAACTATTTAAAAAATAGCTTGAAAGTTTTTAAATTTTTAAGATATTCAAATATGACTTTTTTCATTAGTTGCAAAATACGATTTACTGCGAAATTGCGGAGAAAAAAATTTAATTGCTTATATATTGCACTGATTTCAAATTTTAAAGAAGAAAAAAAATTGTAATTAATTTTATATCACTCCAAAAATTTTGTTTAATTTTATTGAATATTTTTAGTTATAGCAGAAAAAAACATACGACAAAAAAAATTAGTTTTTTATTAAAATAAGTTCATATTTTCATAAATATTTAATCTAGGTTTAAGAAATTCTGTGCAAGCTAAAGCATATAATTACCAAAATAATTGTTAAAAATTACCAATTTATTGCTATATTTTTTGGTGATCAAAACATTATTTTCCGTTTGTAATTTATTGTCTTTCCCTCATTATTTCCCCCATTATTTTGAGCAGCCTCTAAAGTTTTAATTTAATACTTTTTATTTTATTTATTTTTATTTTCACGTCTTCTCGTTCACGCATGGACAGACATTCAAACTTGAATGTTTTGACAAAGGCCATTTGTGTTAAATTTTGAATCGAAACAAGGTTTTTTTTAAAATTTATTTTTACCGATTTTCCACATTTATCAGAAGAGAAAGCATAACAAATACGTTTTTTAATCAATTCATTTTTAATTAATATTAATTTAATTCATCTTTCAAGCTTTGGGATAAGGTTCGATTCTCATGTTCTGGTTCTTGTAAAGCGGAAAGTCCTCGTGTTTTGTGTGGAGCGGAGATAAGGTGATTAAAACCAAAACGATTTGCGATAATATTGTACGTTAATGTGGCAGTACTGTCTAATTAGGAATTTCAAACCACCGTCTACAGCAAGATAGCTCTAGACGATAATCAAATCTTTCTTTTTCTCCCTTGTTATATACGTCGCACTAAAGCAGCACAATGTGCAAAGCAAAATTAAATGGAAGGGAGGAGGCAAGAGGACTGACTTAGGTCATTGGTGCATGGAAGAAAAGACAAGACCTTATGTGCCAGCTGGCGCGAAGAGGATAATTCGGTAGAGCTGCACAATGGGCTATTGGCGATTGTCTGGGAAACATTCCTAAGGTTGATCCGGATCCAGAGACAGCATACAGTCCCGCAGTGAACTGATCGTTAAGACACGGTTCCCAGCAGATCACCAAAGTCAAGCATCACGGGTAGTGGTCAGTGCGCTGGTGGGTGACCACTTGGATCAGTCTGCGTAGTGACCGAGGGAGTGCGGTATTGGTCCTCGTTAAACTGTTCTACAGTATAGTGCTCGACTTCTCTCACAGGTTGTCGTGCTGCCAAAGCGGGGTGCCACCCCCCTGCAGAGGATCAAAATTGTGATGGCGTGTCTTCGGATCATCCTCAGGGATGTTTCCCAGACCGTCGCCAATAGCCTATTGTGAAACTCTAGTGCGACGTAAATGAACAACAACAGCATACAAACGTCACATCCCGTGTTACGGAAGGACATATTTGCACTCCATCCATCCGTAAATCGTAATTTTGACCAGAATCAGAGCTCGACCAATCTCCGATTCAGTACCCCCATGAAGCCATAAATATGACTTCGACGCAGATGTATTTTATTTGCCAAGCATTAACCACCCAAATTCAGAGATATATTTACAGTCACTCGAAAAAATAGCTGAGCACCGTGACCCTTGCAAAATAAAATTGGAAACGCAAAACGACACAATAAATAGTCTCAAGCCTCGATTCTCACTGCTCTTTTGTCGTGACACCATGATTGGAAACGTTCTCACTGCCCTCTCGTGAAGCAGTCCATTGTGTATGTGAAATGGTCCCCAGAGAGCCCTGTCCAATGCATTTTCAAGGGGTCTGCACCCAAACGCCCAATGTTGGCGTTGTGTGTATTTTAAAAAAATGGGACGAGTCCCCAATGAGGGGGACTCGTCCCATTTTTTTAAAAAAAAAATGGCTTTTGACACAGAGTTAGATTTCGTGTCGGCAAAGGGGACATGTCCTGTGTGGACGCGTGCGCAACCAATTGTCCAGACACTGTGCGTGAAACACGTGCTGGCAACGAGTTGGATGAGGCATTTCCAACATTTCCTCCAAACAAATCGGACAAGGCTCAGGTGGGGCGTAATACCAGCTTTCAAAAGGTAACGAGAACAGACAATTTCGAATTTCGCTGGCTAGGCGAATCCGCAAATCGTCTGTCAAGTTGTAGCCTTTCCTAAACCAGTCACACACAATATTCGACAACCATCTCATGCCGAAGCTATCAAAGCTCCGGTAAGCTGGGCTCACCTGACTGACATTATTCTCGAAACGCAACTCTCGATCGAGAAATTGCTTAAAAGCACCCCTCACCTGCCTCACATCGGAATAGCCTTCCGGGTCGAGGAATCGAAGCACTGGATGCGCCTCGTCCCCCAATTCCACGACCTCTGGCTCTCCCATCAACAACACCTCCCGAGGAAAAGCATAGCATGGAAACACCTCATCGGGGGATTTGAGAACGAGATTTCTTACAATAAAAAGATTTGCCATTTTGAATCGACTCTATGTCAAAAAATATAACGGCTCCTCGGCGTGCAAGCCCTTTTTATAGACACACAGAGGGCGCTCCAGTCGTCCTGAAATGTTTTAGAAAATGCCACGTGACCTGAAAAGAATCACACGATGCATTTCCAGAAAGTCATGCGATGAGATTCACCTCACCGGATGCACTTTCAAGAAATCGAGCGACAAAACACATCCGCCAGATGCACTTTTAGAATGTCACAGGATGCGTTTCCAGGAAGTCGAGCGACACATCATATCCGCCAGATGCACTTTTAGAATATCACCGGATGTAATTCCAAGAAGTCGAGCGACAAAACACTTTCACCAGATGCACTTTTAGAATATCACCGGATGTAATTCCAAGAAGTCGAGGGACAAAACACTTTCGCCAGATGCACTTTTAGGATATCACGTGACAGGACATGGGAATTGTGATTGAAAGGTCAATGACCCAAGGACAGGTGGATGTTTGGATGATGCATGGAGAGATTGTCTCGAGACTCGAGGCTCGGGGCTCAGCTGAAAAAAAAATTTTTAAACCGGAAGTGGGCGTGGCCAAATGACAACTCAAAACTTGCATTTCGAAAATTTCAAATTTTGTCTCGACCCAAATTTTGCTGGACCCAAATCTGTGGCCGAGTGAAAAAAAAATTTTCATAAACCGGAAGTGGTGAAAAGATAAGTGTCTCAAGGCAAGGGTTTTCCAAAAAATGTCACGCGATTCCAAAGCCCATTTTCACCAAAAACCCGCATCCCAATACACGTCAAACCTATCCATTGGCATGTGACGCATCCAAAGCAACGCGTCCATTGGTCTACAGTCCAATCCATCCATTGGCATGTGACGCTCGATGGCCATCCCATTCAGTCTCGAGAAAATTTTTGCTGGACCCAAATCTGCGACCGAGTGAAAAAAAAAAAAAAAAAAAAAAAAAAAAAAAAAAAAAAAAAAAAAAATTAACCGGAAGTGGGCGTGGCCAACAACTCAAAACTTGCATTTCGAAAATTTGAAATTTGTCTCGACCCAAATTTTGCTGGACCCAAGTCTGTGGCCTCGAGAAAATTTTTGCTCAACCCAAAATCTCCGGACGAGTGAAAAAAAAATTTTTTCAATTTTGTAGTTATAAAAAATATTCTAATTTTTAATTGAATAAAAAAATTCTTATTTGTAATTAAAAAATGCTCAAACAGCTCTTCTACCCTAGTTAACAGTTTGCACTTTCAAAAAAAACATCGTTTTTCATAATACACACCTTCACCAACCCACAAAGCGTGGGAAATATCGTTTTAAACGATGAAATATAATAGATGAAAAAAATCCAACCCAAAAATCCAACCCTGCTCCAGGATGTCAGACCCAGGTGCCATGGATTTCTGAACCTCCCTCCATGGATGACACTGCACCTGCGCAGTGTCTTCAAAAAAAAAAAAAAAAAAAAAAAAAAAAAAAAAAAAAAAAAAAAAAAAAAAAAAAAAAAAAAAAAAAAAAAAAAAAAAATTTTTTTTTTTTTTTTTTTTTTTTTTTTTTTTTTTTTTTTTTTTTTTTTTTTTTTTTTTTTTTTTTTTTGTGGGTAGTACTAGGGTGATGGCGTTGAACCAGCAGCTACAGTGAAAGACATCCCACCCATGTTCGTGATGTGTACTGTTGACGCGACTTGTCTTCTCAAATTTGCCACTTCTTCAGCCAGAGTGGCAATTTTTCGCAAAAGTGTTTCAATTTCGTCTTGTTTCTGCTTATTTTCCGTCTCCAGCTGGTCAATCCGACGTTTCAATACATTTTTTTCCGATTCGTTTTCTGCATTGATTCGTTTCATCTCCACTCTTTGCTTCTCCCTCATGTACTCCACGACACTCATCTGACGGGCTTGTGGTTGACTCAACGTATAATAAGCATTTGCCATGCGTTGGCGCAAGGAATTTCCCTTTTGAATCTGAAACATCATGGCTTGTGCGTGATTCGAAAATGTAGGTTCACCTCCCGTGGGCTGGACGCGCATTACGTCGTTCTCAAACCAATACGCTCCGTAATCTCCGTCTGGATGAGGTGCCCAATCCCATCGCAATTGAATGCAACAGTTTGGAAGCGTCATAATCTCAGACACTTTCACGCGATACGTTTTGTAATTTGAACCAAACTTTTCACACTTCCAATCCAGTACGAGTTTATCGCGAAGTTTTCCGTTGAGCCATGTCATCACGCCGTGGCGGAAGAGACTGGCCATGTTCATGACGGAATGCTCGTGTAACGGGCGATTGATGTAAAAATGTCCGCGTCGCCCCTCACCCGGCTTCTTGGATCCGGAGCATTGGGATTTTTCGCTCGATACGTAATGAATGGCATTGGCCAAATGCATGGGCGAAACAATTTTTTTATGTCCTTTGCAATAGCGCTCGTTGGCGCGAGATTGTTTAATCGACCTCCAAACCTTCAGGTAGGCAGCTCGATCTTGAACAGCCACAATCATGTGGCGATGCAGTTTATTAGGATTTATGGTATTTCGTATGTCAATCTTGCAACCATCGCACAAGCACCAAAAGGTCGACACCACCAGTTGACCCTCGTCAAACACGGACATTTTTTGTTTGAAACTGGCAAAGGCGTACGATCGAATAAACACGTGGTAAAGTGTCCACGCGTCGGAAAAATACATTCGAAACAGGGCCGCGGCCTCGCGTCCCAAATTGCTTTTGTCGTTAAACGGGTAAAGGGAACCCGTGTTGGTCAATGCTCGAAAGTCGCCGGGGTAGTTGTCGTAAAATCCAACTTCTTGTAAATCTGTGTCGAGGACTCTATGTTTAAGTTTGCGACGTAATAATGAAGGGTCAAAAGATTTACATTCACATAAATCGGGTGTGGAGATTTCGGCAGAATCGGTTGCAGAGGCAGCACTGGTTCCAGCAGTGGCGTTGTCAGTGTGGATGAAGCGTTTTTTTTGTATTTTTCTATTCATCGTTTTGAACGAGTCAAAGCATTTTTTTCTGTGAATGTCGTCTTGAGATGAATTTGAAAATGTATATCTGCAAAAAATGCATTGAGTCTCTTCATTTAAATTGTGTTTGGATTGAGAATGAGTCGTTCGATACTCTTTAAATAACAATTTTTCATCGCAAAATGGGCACGAGATGATTTGCTCATTCCAATATCGGTATGAAAAATACATTTTTCTATCTGGTTTTGCTTTCGGCATCTTGATGAGGCGTTCAAAGTTCAAATACTTCTCAGTGATGGAGCAATGGAATTGGCTAAAGCGTCGTTACTCGATCACAATCTAATGGAAAATTGTCAAGACGCTAGCTTAGATATACTAAGCTTGTAAAAAAAAAAAAAAAAAAAAAAAAAAAAAAAAAAAAAAAAAAAAAAAAAAAAAAAAAAAAAAAAAAATTTTTTTTTTTTTTTTTTTTTTTTTTTTTTTTTTTTTTTTTTTTTTTTGAAGACACTGCGCAGGTGCAGTGTCATCCATGGAGGGAGGTTCAGAAATCCATGGCACCTGGGTCTGACATCCTGGAGCAGGGTTGGATTTTTGGGTTGGATTTTTTTCATCTATTATATTTCATCGTTTAAAACGATATTTCCCACGCTTTGTGGGTTGGTGAAGGTGTGTATTATGAAAAACGATGTTTTTTTTGAAAGTGCAAACTGTTAACTAGGGTAGAAGAGCTGTTTGAGCATTTTTTAATTACAAATAAGAATTTTTTTATTCAATTAAAAATTAGAATATTTTTTATAACTACAAAATTGAAAAAATTTTTTTTTCACTCGTCCGGAGATTTTGGGTTGAGCAAAAATTTTCTCGAGGCCACAGACTTGGGTCCAGCAAAATTTGGGTCGAGACAAATTTCAAATTTTCGAAATGCAAGTTTTGAGTTGTTGGCCACGCCCACTTCCGGTTAATTTTTTTTTTTTTTTTTTTTTTTTTTTTTTTTTTTTTTTTCACTCGGTCGCAGATTTGGGTCCAGCAAAAATTTTCTCGAGACTGAATGGGATGGCCATCGAGCGTCACATGCCAATGGATGGATTGGACTGTAGACCAATGGACGCGTTGCTTTGGATGCGTCACATGCCAATGGATAGGTTTGACGTGTATTGGGATGCGGGTTTTTGGTGAAAATGGGCTTTGGAATCGCGTGACATTTTTTGGAAAACCCTTGCCTTGAGACACTTATCTTTTCACCACTTCCGGTTTATGAAAATTTTTTTTTCACTCGGCCACAGATTTGGGTCCAGCAAAATTTGGGTCGAGACAAAATTTGAAATTTTCGAAATGCAAGTTTTGAGTTGTCATTTGGCCACGCCCACTTCCGGTTTAAAAATTTTTTTTTCAGCTGAGCCCCGAGCCTCGAGTCTCGAGACAATCTCTCCATGCATCATCCAAACATCCACCTGTCCTTGGGTCATTGACCTTTCAATCACAATTCCCATGTCCTGTCACGTGATATCCTAAAAGTGCATCTGGCGAAAGTGTTTTGTCCCTCGACTTCTTGGAATTACATCCGGTGATATTCTAAAAGTGCATCTGGTGAAAGTGTTTTGTCGCTCGACTTCTTGGAATTACATCCGGTGATATTCTAAAAGTGCATCTGGCGGATATGATGTGTCGCTCGACTTCCTGGAAACGCATCCTGTGACATTCTAAAAGTGCATCTGGCGGATGTGTTTTGTCGCTCGATTTCTTGAAAGTGCATCCGGTGAGGTGAATCTCATCGCATGACTTTCTGGAAATGCATCGTGTGATTCTTTTCAGGTCACGTGGCATTTTCTAAAACATTTCAGGACGACTGGAGCGCCCTCTGTGTGTCTATAAAAAGGGCTTGCACGCCGAGGAGCCGTTATATTTTTTGACATAGAGTCGATTCAAAATGGCAAATCTTTTTATTGTAAGAAATCTCGTTCTCAAATCCCCCGATGAGGTGTTTCCATGCTATGCTTTTCCTCGGGAGGTGTTGTTGATGGGAGAGCCAGAGGTCGTGGAATTGGGGGACGAGGCGCATCCAGTGCTTCGATTCCTCGACCCGGAAGGCTATTCCGATGTGAGGCAGGTGAGGGGTGCTTTTAAGCAATTTCTCGATCGAGAGTTGCGTTTCGAGAATAATGTCAGTCAGGTGAGCCCAGCTTACCGGAGCTTTGATAGCTTCGGCATGAGATGGTTGTCGAATATTGTGTGTGACTGGTTTAGGAAAGGCTACAACTTGACAGACGATTTGCGGATTCGCCTAGCCAGCGAAATTCGAAATTGTCTGTTCTCGTTACCTTTTGAAAGCTGGTATTACGCCCCACCTGAGCCTTGTCCGATTTGTTTGGAGGAAATGTTGGAAATGCCTCATCCAACTCGTTGCCAGCACGTGTTTCACGCACAGTGTCTGGACAATTGGTTGCGCACGCGTCCACACAGGACATGTCCCCTTTGCCGACACGAAATCTAACTCTGTGTCAAAAGCCATTTTTTTTTTAAAAAAATGGGACGAGTCCCCCTCATTGGGGACTCGTCCCATTTTTTTAAAATACACACAACGCCAACATTGGGCGTTTGGGTGCAGACCCCTTGAAAATGCATTGGACAGGGCTCTCTGGGGACCATTTCACATACACAATGGACTGCTTCACGAGAGGGCAGTGAGAACGTTTCCAATCATGGTGTCACGACAAAAGAGCAGTGAGAATCGAGGCTTGAGACTATTTATTGTGTCGTTTTGCGTTTCCAATTTTATTTTGCAAGGGTCACGGTGCTCAGCTATTTTTTCGAGTGACTGCGTGTCGAGTAGGCGCAGAGCCGTGGAGAGCCGTCAAACCGAATCTGGGGTCTGGTTTGACGGCTCCCGCCATTGACGCCTTGTTAAAGACCTTTTTTCAGTGGACCCCCTGTGACAGGAGGAGGCAGACACGTTTCCAATGCAACCTTTGGAAGTGGGTCATCGTAGAGTGAATCCCTGGGGGGTTCCTCCAGGTTATTCTAGGCAGACTCATCGATTGTTTGATACCTCACTCGATATATTTCGTTGGAAAGTCTTTGCGTAAAATCCAACTCTGCTCCATGGGGGGTCTCGTGGACCCAGGTGCTACCAAAATATTTTACTCGTCGAGACAAATTGTTTGATACCTCACATGATACCCTACATGATTTACTTTGCGAAAATGTTTTTCCAACTCTGCTCCATGGGGGGTCTCATGGACCCGGGTGCTACCAAAATATTTTACTCGTCGAGACAAATTTTTTGATACCTCACATGATACCCTACATGATATACTTTACAAAAACGTTTTTCCAACTCTGCTCCATGGGGGGTCTGATGGACCCGGGTGCTACCAAAATATTTTACTCGTCGAGACAAATCTATTGATACCCCACACGATATGCTTTGCGAAAATTTTTTCCCAACTCTGCTCCATGGGGGGTCTCATGGACCTCAAAATATTTCTTTCGTCGAGACGAATCTATTGATACCCTACATGATACCCTACATGATATACTTTGCGAAACTGTTTTTTCCAACTCTGCTCCATGGGGGGTCTGATGGACCCGGGTGCTACCAAAATATTTTACTCGTCGAGACGAATCTATTGATACCCCACATGATATGCTTTGCGAAAATTTTTTCCCAACTGTGCTCCAGGGGGGGTCTCATGGCCCTCAAAATATTTTTTTCGTCGAGACAAATTTTTTGATACCTCACATGATACCCTACATGATATACTTTACAAAAACGTTTTTCCAACTCTGCTCCATGGGGGGTCTGATGGACCCGGGTGCTACCAAAATATTTTACTCGTCGAGACGAATCTATAGATACCCCACATGATATGCTTTGCGAAAATTTTTTCCCAAGTCTGCTCCAGGGGGGGTCTCATGGCCCTCAAAATATTTTTCTCGTCGAGACGAATCTATTGATACCCCACATGATACCCTACATGATATACTTTGCGAAACTGTTTTTTCCAACTCTGCTCCATGGGGGGTCTGATGGACCCGGGTGCTACCAAAATATTTTTCTCGTCGAGACGAATCTATTGATACCCCACATGATATGCTTTGTGAAAATTTTTTCCCAACTGTGCTCCATGGGGGGTCTCATGGCCCTCAAAATATTTTTTTCATCGAGACGAATCTATTGATACCCCACATGATATACTTTGAGAAAACTTTTTTCCAAGTCTTATCCATGGGGGGTCTGATGGACCCGGGTGCTACCAAAATATTTTTCTCGTCGAGACGAATCTATTGATACCTCACATGATATACTTTGCTTGAATTTTTCAAATTGTACCATGGGGGGTCCATCCAACCCCGGGGGCTATCAAAATATTTTTCTCATCGAGACGAATCTATTGATACCCCACACGATATACTTTGCTTGAATTTTTCAAATTGTACCGTGGGGGGTCCATCCGACCCCGGGGGCCACCAAAATTTTCAGCTCATCGAGACAAATCTATTGATACCCCACACGATATACTTTGCTTGAATTTTAAATAATGTCCCATGGGGGTCCGATGGACCCGGGAGCATTCAAATTATAGATTGACTATCAATCTCTTATATAATCTAAAGTCGCTTCTGATTGGTTCAAACTTTTCAAAATTGGGTTTAAAAGGAGCTCCTTCAGCTTTGGAAATCAGTCGCAGCCGCGACTCCACCTTGAGAAGATATGCCTGAAAAATTTACAAGTCTGAACTAGATGAACGACTGGCCGACGATTGCCGTCTGCCTTGCCGAAGCTCTCTCTGATATTTGCCGGAACGATCTGCAGCCTTTGCCGTCGACCAGGAGCAATTGAAGACACGTCTTGACTCGAGGAAGAACTTTTGAATAATGATATTGATGACAAAATACTTCTTGAACTTTCAAATCCTGAATGAGGAGTGAAGAGACTGGGTACTCGCTGGCTAGTTAAAGCCCAATCTCAAAAAAAAAAAAAAAAAAAAAAAAAAAAAAAAAAAAAAAAAAAAAAAAAAAAAAAAAAAAAAAAAATTTTTTTTTTTTTTTTTTTTTTTTTTTTTTTTTTTTTTTTTTTTTTTTTTTTTAAGATTGGGCTTTAAAAGCGCTGGTGAGATCTGGGATCCTCACTGTATTGGCAAGCAGTCACCAGCCCTGGAGAGCCTCTACAGTCATTTCGTTACGATGGATGAATCTACAGCTGAATAGGATTGTGCGCAGGGACCGCTGCCGCTGCTACTCTCTATCTTATACCTTTTGCATGTGTGTGCTCCTTTTCAACATTATCTGCGACTAGCCTGGCCAACTGGAAGCGGATAATGTCTTTCTCTTTGCATGTCTCTTTGCTTGCTGCGCAAATTGAGTTTTCGGATGAAACAATCCTATTCAGCTGTGGACGTCTGTCGTAACGAGATTAGCTTTTTTTCAGGTCCGGACCCGATGGAATGTTCCAGCCATGAGATGACAGAAGAAGCGTTGCCTTAAAGAATTCGAGAGAAATTGGAGATAATCGAGAGAAATAGCTGAATTAAAAAAAATCGAGAGAAATTGGAGTAAATCGAGAGAAATAGCTGAATTAAAAAAAATCGAGAGAAATAGCTGAATTAAAAAAAATCGAGAGAAATAGCTGAATTAAAAACTCTAATGTTTCATTAGAGAGGGAGACTCTGCGGTCCAGCGGAGAGAGGGAGGATGGTGACATCACGACGATGTCATCGAGAAGAGCATGTTCCCGTAGGGGCTTCGGCCCAACGAGAAAACCCGTAGTCGCTACGGCGGCTATGATGCACATATTGCAGGTCGGAGTTGCATTAGCAATACCGAGGTAGCGTTCCCGTAGGGGTTTCGGCCCAACGAGAGAACCCGTAGTCGCTACGGCGGCTATGATGCACATATTGCAGGTCGGAGTTGCTTTGGCAATACCGAGGTAGCGTTTCCGTAGTGGCTTCGGCAGCTATGAGGAGAGCTTATTTTTTTCAGGTCCAGACCAGCAG
Source organism: Parasteatoda tepidariorum (assembly GCF_982258835.1). Lineage (NCBI taxonomy): Eukaryota > Metazoa > Arthropoda > Arachnida > Araneae > Theridiidae > Parasteatoda > Parasteatoda tepidariorum. The sequence continues at coordinate 38,279,555 of NC_141759.1, forward strand.
GTAAGTATTTTTTTTTCAGGTGGAGACGACCCGATGGAATGTTCCAGCCATGAGATGACAGAAGAAGCGTTGCCTTAAAGAATTCGAGAGAAATTGGAGATAATCGAGAGAAATAGCTGAATTAAAAAAAATCGAGAGAAATAGCTGAATTAAAAAAAATCGAGAGAAATAGCTGAATTAAAAACTCTAATGTTTCATTAGAGAGGGAGACTCTGCGGTCCAGCGGAGAGAGGGAGGATGGTGACATCACGACGATGTCATCGAGAAGAGCATGTTCCCGTAGGGGCTTCGGCCCAACGAGAAAACCCGTAGTCGCTACGGCGGCTATGATGCACATATTGCAGGTCGGAGTTGCTTTGGCAATACCGAGGTAGCGTTTCCGTAGGGGTTTTGCACCCCCCTATGAGATATTTTTTTGGAGCTTATGTGTTGATCATGACCCTATCCATGGATAGAATGTTTAAGATTTAGATTTAGATTAGATTTAGTTTTAGATTTAGATTTAGTTTTAGATTTAGTTTTAGATTTAGATTTAGATTTAGATTTAGTTTTAGATTTAGTTTTAGTTTTAGATTTAGTTTTAGTTTTAGATTAGTTTTAAATTGGATGATGGTACCTCATCCCCCTCACTAGTGTGGATCTAGTGAATTTTTTTTGCCGTTTGGATGACCTTGAAAATGGACTTTGAAAATTTTGCGTTGTTTAGAATTAGTTTTAGATTTACAATTAGTTTTAAGTTGGATGATGGTACCCCCCATCATCCCCTCACTAGTGTGGATCTAGTGAATTTTTTTTGCCACTTGGATGACCTTGAAAATAGACTTTGAAAAATCTAAACACAACTTTAAAAAATTTTTTTAGCTTAAAAAAAAAAAAAAAAAAAAAAAAAAAAAAAAAAAAAAAAAAAAAAAAAAAAAAAAAAAAAAAAAATATTTTTTTTTTTTTTTTTTTTTTTTTTTTTTTTTTTTTTTTTTTTTTTTTTTTTTTTTTTTTTTTTTTTTTTGAAGCTGCTATTTAAAACCATGCGTAGAGTCTTGAGAATCTCAGTTCATCAGAATTTTTTGGAGCTGTCAAAACTTGCAAATTTCTTGGAGCTGTCACACCTTGCCAATTTCTTGGAACCAGCCTCTTTAAAAGTCGCTTGTGATTGGTTCAAATTTTTGAGCAGCGAGTATAAAAGGCGCTCACACACAGTTGAAAATCACTCGTTGCTGCTCCAGCATCCGGAGATAAAGTCTGAAAAAACTCTTTGCTTGACTTGATCACAACCCAAAGACCTGTGGAAATTGGACGACTGAATAGCATCATGGCCAGCAATCATCCATACATTTCAACTGATGAGGACAATAGTGAATTTACAGCCACAATGGCTCGAGTGCAAGCCAATGCTCGTGACCAAAATGAAGAGGACACTGAAATTATTTCACTATTCTCGCCACCCATGACTCCTACTCCTGTGGATCCACCCGTTTCGACAGAGTCTACGGAGAGGATACACGATTCCAGCCAACATGGCACGTGGCGAAGAATGTCTGAGCGTCCAAGAAATTCAAACTCTGATGCCTCTGGCTGGAAGCGTCCCAGAGATTTCTATACGCCTCGTCATCGTCCGACAAAGTTCTCATGCACACCTCGTAGATTGGATTTTTCTAGACAGTCTGCCTTCCAACGCTATCCTTCGAGAGGGAGGGAGACGCCTCGTGCTCAGCCACCACCCAAATACTACCGTTACCATCACAGAAATGCGTTTGCAGTCCTGTGCTTGCGCTCGGATGGATTTACAATCACCAATGGTTATGTGTGCAAGTCGGGCGACGGATCCATTCCGAAGCAGGAGCTCTTTGATAAACTGTCGAGCCTAAACGCAACGACCCTCGTCTTACCAGACGACACGACACGGAAATTATGGAGCGACATCCTGAGCAGGTGGCCGAAATATCATCCAGCACACGATATAAAGATTGTGACTCTGGATACTTTGCCTGAGCCGCCCATCGGAATGTGCGAGTCTTGTGGTCGAGAAGAGTGTCACCGTTGGATTGCAGTAGTGGGTGGTATTTCACGCTACCTGAATATGTACTTTAAACCAATATATCATTGATGCTGTAAATCATTTTGAATAGAGTAATAAAAAATGTTGTATTGAACAATGTCTCATCCTTTCAAACAATGTAAAAAAAAAAAAAAAAAAAAAAAAAAAAAAAAAAAAAAAAAAAAAATATTTTTTTTTTTTTTTTTTTTTTTTTTTTTTTTTTTTTTTTTTTTTTTTTTTTTTTTTTTTAAAATTAGGGGTTTATAATGTAGGGTTTGTCCACACAATTCACATTATTGATGTACTCTGTCTCAAGTCAAATTCTTTCATAGTCGCATCTGCTTACAATGTTTTTCAAACTGCACGCCAATTCCAGAGTGCCGCCGTTGACGTGTGCCGTGGGAGGAGATGGACATTTGTATTGGTACGTCTCAGATCTTGAAAAGATGTTTTTAGATGAAGTGATTCCTATATTTCACAACTTTATCCAAGACTATCTTGTAACAGGCGATCAAATTTTATTTAAGCCTCTCAATACTTTGACAAAAGAGTGCAAACTCATTACGACTTGTGTATGGATGGAATTTCTAAGAGTTTTTTTTCCACCAATGCATGTATGGTGGTTACGTCTGTTCTTCAAATCCAAGCTCATGGTACGGAATGAATGTCTCTTTATTGCAAGATACGACAATTACTGTGTGGAAATCAAACCTAATGACGATGTTGGAGATGTCACGTACGATCAATTTATTCGAAAATTTGTTCATCTAGTAATGAACTTCAGAGGAAGGACATTTAAAATGCCTGAAAAGTGTCCATCTGAGGCTTTGAAGGGAATTTGTCACATTCATAAAGCAAATGACCCACCTTATTGCGACACTCCATCTTATGCTTTGATTAAAAATTGTCCATTTAACGGCAAGCGCGGAGCAGGATTGTCTTGTCTACCATAACAAAAAATTTCTTGAAGCTCTCAAATTTAGAATAATGCTTTATTGTTAAAAAAAAAAAAAAAAAAAAAAAAAAAAAAAAAAAAAAAAAAAAAAAAAAAAAAAAAAAAATTTTTTTTTTTTTTTTTTTTTTTTTTTTTTTTTTTTTTTTTTTTTTTTTTTTTTTTTTTTTTTTTTTTTGACATTGTAGTTTAAAGCTAGACGTTTAGGCTTATGATCTCAGACTCGTCAGAATTTCTTGAAGCCCTCCAACTTGCAAGTTTAGAATTTCTCGGAGCTCGCAACTTTAGAATTTCTCGGAGCTCTCAACTCTAGAATTTCATGGAGCTCTCAACTCTAGAATTTCATGGAGCTCGCAACTCTAGAATTTCATGGAGCTCCCAACTTTAGAATTTCATGGAGCTCCCAACTTTAGAATTTCATGGAGCTCCCAACTTTAGAATTTCTTGGAGCTCCCAACTTTAGAATTTCTTGGAGCTCACAACGTTAGATAATACTTACTCAAGTTCAAACGTCAATAGCTACGTTAAAAAAAAAAAAAAAAAAAAAAAAAAAAAAAAAAAAAAAAAAAAAAAAAAAAAAAAAAAAAAAAAAAATTTTTTTTTTTTTTTTTTTTTTTTTTTTTTTTTTTTTTTTTTTTTTTTTTTTTTTGTACATTTAAGACAAGCCTCGAGTCTCGCTGCTCTTTACTCATTGGAATTTTTGGAGCCCTCAAAACTTACAAATTTTGTTCAAGACTTACAAATTTGGACACTCTCTCAAAGCCAAGACAATGTGAATATGAGCAACATGCACCTGTACGTTTGAGTATCACGAGATCCAAGACCTAAACAATTCAATCTTGGCATAACTAGAGTCGTAAAAAATGGGACGAGCTCCCAATTAGGGGAGCTCGTCCCATTTTTTACGGGAACTCGTCCCATTTTTTTCAAGTCTAGAATCAAATCCTTAAAATTCCTGTCGGCAAATGGGGCACGTGCTACGCCTCCTATTCCATCGGTAAATACACTGCGCGTGAAAAAAATGTCCACAGTTCAATTTTACACCAGTCACTATACGACTGAGGCATATGGCGCAATCCTTTGGCTCCTGAAAAGGGAGAGGTTGAACATCTTGCCAGTAAATGAAATTCAAAATCTCAAGGCCTACTCGGCACGTCAGTTCTTCACTCAAGATCCATTGCTTTCTCCACCAGAACTTGACGATTTTCTGGAGCCATCGGATACCAAAAAATCGCCACGTCTTCCATCGCCAGTCTCCTGGCACGTGCAAATACCGGGTCGGCAAATCAGAATCAATAAACTTGAAAAACTGTAGGTCCCGTTTGTAAAAATTGGAGTCTATGGCCAAGAGCAAATCGATGTCAGGCTCCTGCCTTTCAACCGGCGCAGACAAATCGTAAATTGGGAAGGGTAGTATCTGCCAAGCGCTCTCACCCCAGAGTGCTGAAAAATGGTCTTCTTCCACCACACGGGACGAATGAGAGAGGATAAATTCGACAACTTCAGAAGGAGTCATTCTGAATATGAACGACTGCTCTGCACGGGCTGAGGCTTTTATACCCGTGAGACAGGATGTGCGCGGGGATTTTGAAAGTAGCAGCAAGGAGCAGTTTTTAGAGCGTCGTCCAAAACATCCTGTGACGCAATCAAAATGTCTAAAATTCTCCTCGCGACCGGATACATGTCTCACAGTACATCCCGTTTGGGCTTGTCCACAGGAAGTGAAAGAGTTGAAGTACTCGTCGATATGACAAAAAAATATCCGGTGGAATAGACGTCACGTCCTGTTGGTGAGGAAAAAACGCATCTCCTAAACATCGTAAAAAAAAAAAAAAAAAAAAAAAAAAAAAAAAAAAAAAAAAAAAAAAAAAAAAAAAAAAATTTTTTTTTTTTTTTTTTTTTTTTTTTTTTTTTTTTTTTTTTTTTTTTTTTTTATAGATATTCTAGTCAAGCATCGAGTGGATGCTTTCAGCTCATCCAAATTCTCTTTGTAGAGAGTCATAGCGTGGATCCTCGGGATGTACAGAGTCCAGCATCAGAGTCCTCACGGGTATATTTACAAAACTTTTTCAGTGGTGTCTCCACTCGTGCTTCAACGTCTTGCTGTAGGCATCGATCGACCTCTGATCTTAACGCAAAAAAACTAGTTCCCTCGTTAAATTGTTGACCAAACAAGATTTTGTCGGCAGACTTTTCCACAGGATAGACATTGGATGCCGCGGTACAAATACGAGCCATGTTTTTCTTGGGAGCCTCAAAACTCAATACTTCGATGGGGGAACGTTCTGGATGTCTGGCTAAACCTTCTCGGGTCAGGGGGAGGGGAACTCCCGTTCGGCATTGGTACTTGACAATGGTCATGACATCTTTGTAATACACGTCGTTGGTAATCAATTGGCGTTTGGCCACGCAAGCCACGTTGAAAAAATAACTCACCAAACCACATTTTTGAAAAACGAGACGAATATCCGAAAACCCTTCCACGCGGTTGAGGCGACGCAGCAAAGGGAGGGGTGTTTTATGATACAAGACTTTATCCTGAACGACAATGTATGGAAAATGTATCAAATATTTGAATGAACCATCTGCAGTTTTGGCTTGATTGAATGGACCATTGCTTTCCAACAAACCAGCTTCGGGAAGACGTTCCATTAAATCTATATGACGCGTAAATAGCGTTGCATATCCTCCACGACGTGGGGCCATTTCAAAAATTTGAACGTGATTGATGTAACAATACAGTTCATAAAGCATCATTTTATCCACGCGGTAGATGGGTTCCACTGAAGAGCAAGATTGTAAATGTTTGCTGTCCAAGGTGCCTTGGGTTTCTGTTTTGGTCACTCGGCACGTGAGTTGAATACCGAAAGCATCACCGGGTGTGGGGAATCGCTTGATGATGGCCTTTACAAATTCAAAACACAGTGTGGGAATAGCATCTTGTCGCTCATTCAACACTCGCAAGTCGGGCAATGATGCTTCCAAATGCTTTTGGAAATGATGAATAACAGCTTCTATGCTATGAGGTTGAATCATGTGCAGCATATGTTGATACAAATTGGGTTCCACACGAGCCACATATTGAAACAAGACATTTGCCTCAGTCATGTTGAGAGAGAGCCTGCAATAAAAAATTAATTTCCAAAAAGTAAACTATATATACTGGGGCGCTCGGCTTAAGTCGACAACGTTAAAAAAAAAAAAAAAAAAAAAAAAAAAAAAAAAAAAAAAAAAAAAAAAAAAAATTTTTTTTTTTTTTTTTTTTTTTTTTTTTTTTTTTTTTTTTTTTTTTTTTTTTTTTTTTTTTTTTTAACGTTGTAGTTTAAAGCCAGGCGTTTAGTCTTTTAATCTCAGACTCGTCAAAATTTCTTAAAGCCCTCCAACTCTCAACTTTGAATTTCTTGGGACTCGCCACTTTAGAATTTAATCAAGGTCTCAACTTTAGAATTTTAACGTTGTACATTTAAGGTGAGCTTTGAGTATCAATCCTCATAGCTTATCAAAATATTTTTGGAGCGAGTCTTGTATCCTCTCAGTTTGATAATTAAGACATTTAATTCTAAACATACTTTGGAAATGAATAGACAAACACAAATTTCCAATTTAACATTTTTTATTAAAGAATATACTGATGACAATCAAAACTACATAGAGTGTCTATCCAGAGTCCAATACATACAGAGTTGAAACCAGTCCGTGACGCAGAAGCACTTTATAAACATTTCATGTTTTCGTCGTACCAAGTCCGGAAAGTTGTCACTTTTACCTTGCTGCATTCGTGAATCATTGAAGGGGAATGCCATCCGCAGGACCTCCAGGCTGTTGGTAAGGGATCGAGCTCACACAGAGTGGCCCAACGGGTACTGGTGATGTAGGGAATGGCTACTTGATTCAAAATGTCCGCCGTGTAGGGACAGCCACTGATGCCAAGGTAGTCGCCAGCTGGATGCCACCTCTTGAATGCCAAGTAGATAGCCAACAGTGTGAACCGGACATTATCTTGGGGTTGGGCAGGTTCGTCGGGTGCAGTGATCAAGGAAAGTCCATGCTGGCATTTTAGCATAAAATCGGCAGATTGGATGTCTGAGACGCTGCGAGGGAGATCCTCCACCTTGAAAGTCACGTGCACAGGTGGCTCTTTCTCGTGAATCGATACAGCAGCGAGCTCACGCACATGAAATCGTTCGTTGAGGACGTATCCATTCAGATGCAAAAATCCACACAGGCTCATGGTTATGGATGTGTTGACTCGAGGCTTGTTTGAAAAAATGAGATGCTCTGGCTCTGGAGGCTGCTCCTTATATACTGCTGGAGCCGGACATCCCGTGGCGCTGGAGTAGGATGACGTATGGAAAAGAAAATGTGAATCGAAACAACAGGTGCTGATGCGTCTGGGTATCACAAGATCCGAGACGCCAACAATCCAACCTTGGTGGGTCTAGAGTCGCAAAAAAATGGGACGAGCTCCCAATAAGGGGAGCTCGTCCCATTTTTTTACTCAGTCCAGAATTGAATCCTTAAAATTTCTGTCGGCAATTGGGACAAGTTTTAATATTCTTTTCCCACTCACCAATACATTTCGAGTGAAACTCGTGTCCACAGTTTAATTTTGCACCGGAAATGATGCGAGATAAACATATGGAGCATTCTGCTGGCTCCGTCAAATATCTATTTTCAACGTTTGCCATGTAGATAAAGTGGAGAATCTCAATAGCTACCCGATGCGTCAGATCCTCAGTCAAGAGCCAATGTCTGTCCCACCAAGTCTTGACGATTTTCCGAAGCCATCGGATGCCAAAGAGTCTCCATGCCTTCCAGTGCATTGGCACGTGTAAATACGTTATCTGAGCCTCATGGTCAATAAAGTTCCAGAATTGTTGGCGCCGTTTAAAAAGGTCCAAATCCATATACTTTAGAAAAAAGAAATCAGGATCGCGCCTTTCAACCGGCGGAGACAATTTGAAAATTTTGGCTGGCAAAATGTGCCATGGGGTGTTATCGATGCGCGACTCCCACTCCTCGTCGGTCACTCGGAACGAATTGGTGAGAATAAAATCGACAAGTTGAGTTTGATTCATTCTGAATAATAATGACTGCTCTCTGCGCGTCGAGTCTTTTATACTCATCAGACAGGATGTGGGCGACCTCCAAAACTTCCTGTGACGCAGTCGAAACGTTTAAAATTCTCCTCGCCACCGGATGCATTTCCCGCAATACATCCTGTTTTTTTAGCATTACCAGGAAGTGAAAGAGTTTAAGCACTCGACGATAAGGGGCAAAAATATCCGGTAGGACGAATGTCACGTCCTGTGTGTGAGGAAAAAGCGAATGCGTCGAAGGAAATGGGCTTCCTGTGAAGACAGATAAAGTATATTTTGAGACTAGAGCATCCTGTCAGACGGGATGTGTGTCAGAGGAAAACGGATGTAGTGGTGGATCAAAGCATCGGGTGAAGAATTTGACAAACCTGTCGAGGTTGTTGTCTGGAGCTCTCACCAACGGGCGAGTGTATCGTCTCAACTCGTCAGAATTTCTGGAAGCCCTCCACTCGCCACTTTAGAATTTCTTGGCTCGACCTCAAACACCAAAACAAACACCTTGGACAATTTTGACTCAAGTTCAAACGTCAATAGCATCGTTGAAAAAAAAAAAAAAAAAAAAAAAAAAAAAAAAAAAAAAAAAAAAAATTTTTTTTTTTTTTTTTTTTTTTTTTTTTTTTTTTTTTTTTTTTTTTTTTTTTAGCCTTGTAGTTTAAAGAGTCGAGTGCAGAGTCTTGATCTCATTATACTCATCTCCTACTCTGGACATTGTTGCTTTTCTAAATCAAGATGTCTACTTCTGCCGTTACAAACGAATTGGAAGCCCATGCAACCCATACAGATTCAAATCTTCATAGTTGGGCAAGTTTCGATGAATTGGAAAAGACTACTAAGCAGTTGATGATTGACTATCATACACGTATAATTAGACACAGAAATGGTGTGGATTACGAGCTTACTAGTGACATGCAGGAATGTTTAAAAAGAAAATTATTTTTGGAATTCAACTTTGATAACACGTACGAGTTTACGCGAGGCATTATAAATGTTGAACAATTGACATTGATTCCTTGCAAGAAAGCTCAACAAGTTATAATCCACGTCCAATTTGCTTTTGAAAGTCAAGAGACTGGATATTTGAATCTTCACCAAATATTGCTGTTTGATGAGTTTCCAATGAGTGACACGGGAAATCTTGAAGTTTTCACAAGATGTGCTTCGAACAAGAATGTTGCAGTTGCTGTGGGTGAAGAAGAATGTGCCGTCGTCACGCAAACCGTGTGGTTCAAGTGTCCTCTGATACCAGGTTGGGAAAAGGAGGTCATAAATTACTTGCAGATTTTGGGAGTGAACGACATACATTTGGTTGGGTCCCACACTAAATTTCTCAAAAGTCTTTTCGATGTTAGGATGAGTTACCATATTGATGATAGAACTGTTTTGAAATACCCATGTCAAAAGTGCGGAGACAAAAAATGCCCTATTCAACTAGCGTATCTGCTGTTTAGAAGAGTTGCTAAAAGGATACCGTGTGACTTACTACACTCGGCCCCTTGCTTGGAAGAAAATGTAACTATGCAACTAGATGGTTGTAGAGTCTAAAACTATAATACATAACATACGAAACGTAAAAAAAAAAAAAAAAAAAAAAAAAAAAAAAAAAAAAAAAAAAAAAAAAAAAATTTTTTTTTTTTTTTTTTTTTTTTTTTTTTTTTTTTTTTTTTTTTTTTTTTTAATATTTATAGTATCCACATGCTCGCCGGTATTCCAACAAATCTTTAGGTATATTACTAAAGCCATTCCATTTATCTTCAGCCAGAGACGCACGATGTTGCATTTCATAAAATTCTTTAAAGGTTAGATCTTTCGATAATCCAAGTTTATTCAGATTGCAATAAATTCTATGACTCTTTTTTAGATTATGTTTCGACGTCCTGTATTCGATTCGTTTAATAGAACCTTTTAATATTTTGTTGCGGCACATTGGACAAGTTTGATGATTGTTTGTCCATAAATCAAGACAGGACGTATGGAACAAGTGATTGCAGGGCGTTTTATAAATAGTAGTAAGCTGCATAAAAGAAAAGACACAAATTGAACAATTATCCTCCATACTTGAGTTGCTAAAAGGATACAGTGTGATTTACAACACTATAATACAATATATACAATACTTATTTTTAAAAAAAAAAAAAAAAAAAAAAAAAAAAAAAAAAAAAAAAAAAAAATTTTTTTTTTTTTTTTTTTTTTTTTTTTTTTTTTTTTTTTTTTTTTTCTAAGGTTGGACTCTACTCATCTAAAATTTCTTAAACGTCTCACTTGTTACAAATTACATCAGCGTTGGTGGTAGCCAATATCTTTTACCTAGTTCTTCATCACCGATATATTTTTTAAACTTTTCCCATGAACGTTGTAAATGTGGCAATAGCTTTCGATAGCCCGTAGACGACCAAACTTTATCACCAGAGAGTGCATCATCAAATTGAAGCATTTGCAAATACATTCGATGTAAATCAGAGTCGTTCATTCTGAGGAGAATATTTGACGTAAATGGCTGTGAATCAGTAATATTATGCATGAACGAATACGGTTTGTCAAGGTGTGGGACCCATTTCAAACATTTTTCTGGACCTACATGCAAACGAACTACGTTTGTTTTGGAATCGTCCCAATCCATATCCAAATGACTAGTAAACACTAAATGTTTGTGTTTATCGGGAATATGTGCTCCAAATTCGGGTTCTGACCAAATATATATATTTTGACCGTTCCTCGTAAACCATCTCGGACCCTCGGAAAAGTCATTCATCGGTACGACAAGTGGCTTTAGATAAAATTCCAAAAGTGAACGATTTCTTCCTAAATTCCCAAAGAGGATGGTGGATTTGTTCGAGTCGAGAGCTTTGATTAAGGTATCGACTACCATGTTTTTAACATGAATCCACTTATCATATTCTTTATTATAACAACAGTAGAGAAATGGCACCCAAGCCAAGTTTTTCCAAATGTTGAAAACAATATGCTCGTATAAAAAATTGAATCTCCAAATGGGAATAAAGGGTGGGAATGGATCGACATCATAGAGCTTCGGATCTTCGCACGACGCCTTATAAAATTCCAGACCGTCGTTCCAATAGTGTGATACCCGAATCGTATTTTGAAAAGGAAGTGCCCTGGAGGTTTCCAGATAGACCACTCGAGGTGACACCGAGACCAGTGGCAGCGGTGAAACCATTTTCTATTCAATACGAACCGATGGGTCCCCAAGAATCGAATAGAACCATAACAGAACGAATCACTTCATATCTTCCGACGCCTCCAGGAACACCTGTTCGAAATCGTGTAGCGCCCACCACACCTCTGACAACCCCTGCTGCATCCACGCTTGCAGAAATTCCTGGAGTAGTCACTCCACCTGCATCACCTATCCGCACCCCAGCAGCGACCGCTTCTAATGTACAGAGCATTGCGTCCACTTCATCTCAAAATGTATCAAACGATCAACTAAACTTTCAGCTACCACGAAACATACAAACGAATTCACCTACACGTCAAGTGAGAAAAATAAAAATTGGCAGACTCACCGAGATACTAGATTAGAGAAAATTGTCAAAGAGCCTTGATGATCTCAGACTTCTTGGAACTCGCAACTTTAGAATTTGTTGAAGGTCTCAACCTTGGACAATATTGACTCAAGTTCAAACGTCAATAGCGTCGTTAAAAAAAAAAAAAAAAAAAAAAAAAAAAAAAAAAAAATTTTTTTTTTTTTTTTTTTTTTTTTTTTTTTTTTTTTTTTTTTTTTTTTTTTTTTTTTTTTTTTTTTTTGACGTTGTAGTTTAAAGCCAGGCGTTTAGTCTTATGATCTCAGACTCGTCAGAATTTCTTGAAGCCCTCCAACTTGCAACTTTAGAATTTCTGGGGCCTCGCAACTTTAGAATTTCTTGGAGCTCGCAACTTTAGAATTTCTTGGAGCTCGCAACTTTAGAATTTCTTGGGACTTGCAACTTTAGAATTTGTTGAAGGTCTCAACCTTGGACAATATTGACTCAAGTTCAAACGTCAATAGCATCGTTTAAAAAAAAAAAAAAAAAAAAAAAAAAAAAAAAAAAAAAAAAAAAAAATTTTTTTTTTTTTTTTTTTTTTTTTTTTTTTTTTTGACTTTGTAGTTTAAAGCCAGGCGTTTAGTCTTATGATCTCAGACTCGTCAGAATTTCTTGAAGCCCTCCAACTTGCAACTTTAGAATTTCTTGGGACTTGCAACTTTGGAATTTCTTGGGACTCGCAACTTTGGAATTTCTTGGGACTCGCAACTTTAGAATTTGTTGGAGGTCTCAACTTTGGAATTTCTTGGGACTCGCAACTTTAGAATTTGTTGGAGGTCTCCACTTTAAAATTTCTTAAAACTCAACTTTAGAATGTGAAAAGCTGTTGGCTCTGTGATGCAAAACCTCATCACGGGTATAATGCGTAATATAAAGTTTATCCCTCGAAATGTTTTTGCAAACCATTTTCGGTAGCCACTATTCTACGCATCGCCCGTACTTCCACGGGATACAGTTGTACTGCCTATTTGTCATTACTCTAGTCATTAGTTTGAGTGCCTACATCATACATGACGTCCAAAATGAATGCACGCAGTCGTTTCATAAAAGAGTCCATGCCCTCCGAGTTAAATATGCCACCTCTCAATGTGCCCGTCATGCATAAACCTATACTGGACAATTTTGATGCCCATGTGAATAATTTCATCTATTTTTTAAAGAATCGTGTCCGGTGTATACTCATTTACGATGGACCCGATGACGTGTATCAACACATTTTGAATCGAACCCTGTATGCGTGTTCTGTCAAGCATGTGCCGACGGGAAAAGTGTTGAAAAATGTCTTTCCAGTGATGCTGGGAACTCGATTGGATCTAGCGATTCGGCATGGCCAGCGCCGCGTATTTGAGGCCAGTGTGGACCCCCCTGCCACCAACCCCCCTTTCCAAGAGATGGACCTGGGACGAGGATTTTTCATCATCAGTGGATTTCTCAAGCATTTACCATACAGTTTTACCAACGATCCCTCTCGAACGCATCAAGTGTACAAAAAATCAATGCGAGTCTTTACCTATGATGCCCTGGATCGAGGCAAGGAATTGAGTTTCTACACGCATGATTCACCTACGGGTCGAAAACGTGGCTCCGTGGTGATTAAAAGCAACAAAGGTACGGAAGACACAGAAAACGTCGAGTCTTTTTTCGATTTTTGTCCCTATCCAACAGATCCAGCCACCTACATGTCGTATTTGTACAGCCACGAAGTGTTTGACATTGATTCGCTCACCAATAAAATTGTATTTAGCCCTGGGCATTTGTTTGTCAAATTGTTTATCAAATGCTTGTACGGTCCATTGCAACCAGACAAAATCTGTTGGTCTCTCGTCAAAGCCAAGGCGGCCAAAGTCACCAAATGCATTGAAACGGGCAAATTGATGCGAGTCATTTCGCAAAAGACCAAGTTTCACAAGGAAGGAGGGACACCGGGCAAGAGCGGCCCGCAGGAATCCTATCGGGAAATTGGTGCCGACGGAGAAGTGTTTGTCGAAAAATCGGCAGAATGCTATCGTGAAGTCAACTCTCAGACGTATCCCCTGAATCCATTTTTTTCAAACATTATCGTTCGTCAAATTTCGAGTAAAGTCAAAGCCAATTCCATGCCGTCTTTTCACAACAGTTATGCTGGATTTTTATGCATTTTGGGTTGTTATGAGACGAAAAACGTGGGACGCACCACCATGATGGTGAGGGATACGGTCGTGTCGACCTGCGTGGATTTGGATCCAGTGTTTCACGTCACGAGCGCACCCTTTTGGAAAGAGTTGAATGTGGAGCCCTTAAAACACTCGCAGTATTGTGTGGTGGTGAACGAGGCGTGCATCCCCGTGACGCAAGCCTGTTTTACCAACCTCAATCTGCTGCACGTGAAACGTACGTTTGGACTGGTGGAATGCTACAAGACGGATTTCTTTATCCACATCCATTACAAAGCAGGAATCATTTTTAAGAAAATTCCGAGCAGCGACATTTGGGTCACGCCTCGCGACATCATGTACTGGATGTCACAATTGTTTGGATACACGACCCTGGAGGAGGTGGTGCGTCGCTTCCAATATCCCTTCATCACCAGTTATTTTGTGGACATGAATCCCTTTTTCATGTACACTGCTTTTCCCAAAGTCATTTTAGCATTCAATTCTTTGAAAAACGCCGTTTTGGCCACAGATTCGAAATGCGCTCATTATTTCATGGATACGTTGACCGTGTATGCCAAACAATTGACGCCGTACCACCAAAACGTGATGGAACCCCTGGAGGATGGGGTGTCGCCTCATTTCGTGTGTCGAGTCCCTCACATGATGGTATCCTACATGAGTTTTCTGGGATGCACGCAAGAAGATTGCATCGTACGTCGAGAGGATGTGAATGCTTTTGATTGTTGTCGATTTTTTACGATTCGTGTGAAATTGGAAACGGATGCAAGGGTCATCTTTCGACCGGTCCAGGGTGATGCCGTCGATTCGACGCTGTTGGGCTCACTGGTGCACGAGGGTCCCCTCCACTTGGAATCTTTTTCCATTCACGTCAAACTGGTGCGAGTGAATGACCGAGTCATCAACGTGCATTTTCATAAAAAACCCTTTCGAGTCATCAAGCATCACTTGACGAGCAACACGTTAAGTGTGTGTGTGGAACAAGAGCATCAAAGTAGTACGGGCGATAAATTGTGCAGTTTCCATGGCCAAAAAGGAGTCATGCGCGTTCAAAAACAATTTCCTTTGCTGGACGAGCGAATCACACCCGATTTACTGGTGAACGTCTATGGTTTCTTTCGAATGACACCCGGTCAAATCAAAGAGGGCATCGTGAGGGGGCAAGGCAGAGACGCTAGGGTGGTGCGAAACAGCGATGGGAAAATGTTACCCCATGCAAAACTGTTTTATGGAAAAACGTTCTATTTTCCGATTGCTTACTGGAGTTCAGAACATTTGTATGCGCCAGTCAAATGCACCCAAGACAAAATTTCAAATCAGTCAGTGAAAGGTCGTTCACGCCTGGGAGGGATGCGCTTAGGCACGATGGAACTCAACAATGGGTTGAGAGCCAACGGAATAGCATCCTGTTTTGAAGAAAAGTTTTTTGAACACGGGGATCGATCAAAAGTAGAAGGTTCGGTATCTATTCCAAAAGTGGTGGAATTGGTGCAGGAAGACGCTCGAATTTTCAAAAGCAATATAGATTACACGACGTGCCCGAGCGTCGTCATTCACAAAAAATGAAATGGTTGACTCGTGAATATTGTTTTTCAAAAAAATGTTAATCTCGATGATGAGCTCGATGAGTCTTGATGATCTCAGACTCGTCAGAAATTCTGGAAGCCCTCCAGCTCGCAACTTTAGAATTTCTTGGAACTCGCAACTTTAGAATTCTTGGAACTCGCAACTTTAGAATTTCTTGGAACTCGCAACTTTAGAATTTGTGGGTCTCAACTTTAGAATTTCTTGAAGCTCTCAACCTTAGACTGTATCAGGTCAAGGTCTCGTCTCTAGCATCGTACGTACAACGTCAAAAAAAAAAAAAAAAAAAAAAAAAAAAAAAAAAAAAAAAAAAAAAAAAAAAAAAAAATTTTTTTTTTTTTTTTTTTTTTTTTTTTTTTTTTTTTTTTTTTTTTTTTTTTTTTTTTTTTTTTTACAGTGTATGTTAAAGCCACGCGACGAGTCTTGAGGATCTCAGCCCATCAGAATTTTTTGGAGCTGTAGGAACTCTAGAATTTTTTTGAACTCGCAACTCTAGAATTTTTTGGAGCTGTCGCAACTCTAGAATTTCATGAAGGTCTTAACATTAGACAATATTGGTTCAAGCTCAAACGTCTGTAACGTTGAGTTTCGATGAACTTTGCTCATCAGAATTTCTTGGAGCCAACATTTTTTTTCGCATATCATTCAAAAAAATTATGATAGAGGATGAATGTTCAATTTGTTGTACTTCTCCATGCGAGTACTCGCTTCACAGGCCATGTCTAGATCTATGGTTGAAATTCCGTCAGACTTGTCCCGTGCGCCGCAAAAAAATATCGAGAGATTTGTTGGAAACAATTGACTACAGGAGACATTTAATATGTCTACGCAAAAACAAATTGAATTTTACAAGGAACAACTGAGCAATGCAAAAACTGAATTCAAAGAATGCGTTTCAAAAATCGAATGCTGCATTGAGAATGTGAAACATTTGCTTCACGAAGACGAGTCCCTATTTCCATCGATGAATGCATTGCGTAAACGGTTCATCTATGACCCATCCGGTTACCTTTTAAATTACAACCTTTTAAATATTGTAGCGCCACTTGTAACTCTCGAACATCAATCCGAGATTAATAAAATCAACATGCAGAAACATCCAGATGAATATGATGAAATTGGTTTTTACCAAGATTGTATACCTCCTAAACGAAAAATATTCAAAGGCATTGTTTCAAATATCCAACTTGATATTGAAAAAATTGTAACATTGAGTGAGGAAGACAACGTCATCAATCGTATGATAAGAGACGATTTTAAACAATTTACAGAATCATATGCTTTGACAGACGAGAGTCTGCGCCGAATTGAAGGAGCCATGGCAGACCTCAAGTATAGGAAGGATCAACGGATTAAAGAAAACAAAACACTGAGAAATTTAGATGATTTCAGTTCATCAGACTTTTCTGAAGCTCTTGTAAACCTATTTGGAGAACCTATGAACACATAGATGAAAAAAAAAAAAAAAAAAAAAAAAAAAAAAAAAAAAAAAAAAAAAAAAAAAAAAAAAAAAAAAAAAAAAAAATATTTTTTTTTTTTTTTTTTTTTTTTTTTTTTTTTTTTTTTTTTTTTTTTTTTTTTTTTTTGAGGTTTGTGTTTAAAAGAGCCGACGAGATTTGCTATTCAAGCAGTGTGCTTGTCTTGTTGAAAACTATTGTCCAACCTCATCATCTGATTTTCAAAACATGGATGCTTCCACTCAACGATTGTTCCGATACAGACTGAAAGAACCGTTCGTTGGAATGGAACCAAAGACTTACAAAAATTTTGCTGTGCAATTTTTTCCAATTTGCAATTTTTATATTGAATCCGGGGATGACGTAAAAGTATCAACTCATGTCGAGATCAAAATACCACCAGGTACATATGGATGGTTGTATTCATTGATTCAGAATGTGAGAGTAGATGATGATGTGATCTCTCCCGGTTCTTGTGGACACCTCAACTTTCGTCTTATCAATAATGGATCCGATCGAGTATATATTAATGAAAAGGAACCCGTGGTTTGGTTGATCTTACAAAAATACATCCCACCAGTGTTGCAGAAAGTTGGAAAGTTGATACGGACGAGATCCTGTACAAAATTGAAATCGAAACTCAGACGACCAAAAAATAGCAGACAACGAAATTAATAAACAGAATTTCTAGAAGTCCTCCAACTCGCAACTTTAAAATTTCTCGGAGCTCGCAACTTTAGAATTTCTTGAAGCCCACCAACTCGCAACTTTAGAATTTCTCGGAACTCACAACTTTAGAATTTCTTGGAACTTACAGCTTTAGAATTTCTTGGGACTAACAACGTTAGATAATACTTACTCAAGTTCAAACGTCAATAGCTTCGTTAAAAAAAAAAAAAAAAAAAAAAAAAAAAAAAAAAAAAAAAAAAAAAAAAAAAAAAAAAAAAAAAAAAAAAAAATTTTTTTTTTTTTTTTTTTTTTTTTTTTTTTTTTTTTTTTTTTTTTTTTTTTTTTTTTTTTTTTTTTGACGTTGTAGTTTAAAGCTAGACGTTTAGTCTTATGATCTCAGACTCATCAGAATTTCTTGAGGCCCCCCAATTTGCAAGTTTAGAATTTCTGGGGCCTCGCAACTTTAGAATTTCTCGGAGCTCGCAACTTTAGAATTTCTCGGAGCTCTCAACTTTAGAATTTCATGGAGCTCGCAACTCTAGAATTTCATGGAGCTCGCAACTTTAGAATTTCTCGGAGCTCGCAACTTTAGAATTTCTTGAAGCCCACCAACTCGCAACGTTAGATAATACTTACTCAAGTTCAAACGTCAATAGCTTCGTTAAAAAAAAAAAAAAAAAAAAAAAAAAAAAAAAAAAAAAAAAAAAAAAAAAAAAAAAAAAAAAAAAATTTTTTTTTTTTTTTTTTTTTTTTTTTTTTTTTTTTTTTTTTTTTTTTTTTTTTTTTTTTTTTTTTTTTGACGTTGTAATTTAAAGCTAGACGTTTAGGCTTATGATCTCAGACTCGTCAGAATTTCTTGAAGCCCTCCAACTTGCAAGTTTAGAATTTCTCGGAGCTCCCAACTTTAGAATTTCATGGAGCTCGCAACTTTAGAATTTCTCGGAGCTCTCAACTCTAGAATTTCATGGAGCTCGCAACTCTAGAATTTCTCGGAGCTCTCAACTCTAGAATTTCATGGAGCTCGCAACTCTAGAATTTCATGGAGCTCCCAACTTTAGAATTTCATGGAGCTCCCAACTTTAGAATTTCATGGAGCTCCCAACTTTAGAATTTCTTGGAGCTCCCAACTTTAGAATTTCTTGGAGCTCACAACGTTAGATAATACTTACTCAAGTTCAAACGTTAATAGCTACGTTAAAAAAAAAAAAAAAAAAAAAAAAAAAAAAAAAAAAAAAAAAAAAAAAAATTTTTTTTTTTTTTTTTTTTTTTTTTTTTTTTTTTTTTTTTTTTTTTTTTGACGTTGTAATTTAAAGCTAGACGTTTAGGCTTATGATCTCAGACTCGTCAGAATTTCTTGAAGCCCTCCAACTTGCAAGTTTAGAATTTCTCGGAGCTCCCAACTTTAGAATTTCATGGAGCTCGCAACTTTAGAATTTCTCGGAGCTCTCAACTCTAGAATTTCATGGAGCTCGCAACTCTAGAATTTCTCGGAGCTCTCAACTCTAGAATTTCATGGAGCTCGCAACTCTAGAATTTCATGGAGCTCCCAACTTTAGAATTTCATGGAGCTCCCAACTTTAGAATTTCATGGAGCTCCCAACTTTAGAATTTCTTGGAGCTCCCAACTTTAGAATTTCTTGGAGCTCACAACGTTAGATAATACTTACTCAAGTTCAAACGTTAATAGCTACGTTAAAAAAAAAAAAAAAAAAAAAAAAAAAAAAAAAAAAAAAAAAAAAAAAAAAAAAAAAAAAAAAAAAAAAAAATTTTTTTTTTTTTTTTTTTTTTTTTTTTTTTTTTTTTTTTTTTTTTTTTTTTTTTTTTTTTTGACGTTGTAATTTAAAGCTAGACGTTTAGGCTTATGATCTCAGACTCGTCAGAATTTCTTGAAGCCCTCCAACTTGCAAGTTTAGAATTTCTCGGAGCTCGCAAGTTTAGAATTTCTCGGAGCTCGCAACTTTAGAATTTCATGGAGCTCGCAACTTTAGAATTTCATGGAGCTCCCAACTTTAGAATTTCATGGAGCTCCCAACTTTAGAATTTCTTGGAGCACCCAACTTTAGAATTTCTTGGAGCTCACAACGTTAGATAATACTTACTCAAGTTCAAACGTCAATAGCTTCGTTAAAAAAAAAAAAAAAAAAAAAAAAAAAAAAAAAAAAAAAAAAAAAAAAAAAAAAAAAAAAAAAAAAAAATTTTTTTTTTTTTTTTTTTTTTTTTTTTTTTTTTTTTTTTTTTTTTGACGTTGTATTTTAAAGTCGGTCGTCGAGTCTTGATAGTTTCAGACTCGTCAAAATTTCTTGAAGCCCTCAACTCGTCGCAACTTTAAAATTTGTTGAACGTCTCATCTTTAAAATTTCTTGAAGGTCTCAACCTGAGACACTATTGGTTCAAGCTCAAACATTGGTTACGTTGTTGAGTAGTTAAAAGTCAAGTTGAACGCTGCTTAGATTCTTTTCATAATGTACTATCGACGATTTGTAAAAGAAATTGCAGAGGGAGCCCACGCACTTCTATCTATTACTACCGAACAATATATACGAATTCTCGACTTTTACGACAGTGATACTTTTATTCTTAAAGGCCAGGCTGCTGTCAACATTTTACGTTTTCACATTCCAGAGGTGGAGCAAATCAAATATGACGAAGACAATGATTTGTACTCTATGAAGGTGTTGGAATGGCCACATCATAAAAAAATGTGTTTGTTTTGTAAAAATCAGAATCCTTGTAAATGGAAATATTTGGATGATAAATACAACGAGCTCTTTGACTATCACATTGACACCTTTTCAATATTTAGTCCAACCGCCGTGCTTGGTGGCGACAAGAGCCACTCGCTTGGGCATGGAAGCGATTAAACGATCAAAGTATTCGTCAGGCAACTCGTGAAACGCTTGCAGAATGTCGTCCCAGAGCTCATCCCGATTTCTGACACCCGTCTTCTTCTTCTCGATGCGCCTGACCAACTCACCCCACACATTTTCCACCGGATTCATGTCGGGTCCCTTGGGAGGCCAATCGTCCATCACTATAATGTTGCGATCCCTCAACCATTGTATAGTCATCCTACTGGTGTGAATGGACGACAAATCTTGCATAAAAATGAAATCATTTTCGCACACGTCATCCTCGATGGAGGGTAGAATCTGCGTCGTGTAATACTGGGCGTTCAACGTCCTTTGCTCCACCCTGAGCAAGCGTCTGAGATGTTTTCCAAAGGCCATCCACACACAAATGGTAAACCGCGGGGTACCCACCATCGCTGGATTGGAAGAATGTACCAGATATTTATCATCGTAACGATCACTTCCGTGCTTGGGTCTGTACACTCGCAAGGCTCCGCGGCTCGTGGATCTAAAAATCTTTTCGTCCGAGAAAACAACCCTCTCCCACAGATCCATAGTCCAATTGATGTGACGCAAAGCATAGACGAATCGCATTTGACGATGGTGAGGGGTCAAAAAGGGTTTTCGGGCTGGAATGCGACATTTTAATCCCTTCTCTTTTAAGCGATTGCGAACCGTATCTGCGCTACACGAGGGCACGATCGCTTTCTGCAAGTCTACGGCCGACAAAAACGGCTCTCTGGTAGAAGTGTCGTACAACGTTTGATCTTGTTGTGGATTTGTGACGCGTGGACGACCTGGCTTGGTGTCGGCTTTTTGACCTCTGCGTTGTATCCAGTAATGCACGGTAGAGGGGGACAATCCCAATTGACGAGCAATTTCTCTCTCTGAAAGATGGTCGTGTTCGTATAAATGCATAATCACATGACGGTACTCCATGCTTGTTTTCCAAACAAAGAGACAAGGAATGAGGGAGCAGCAACGCATGTATTGCCCCAAATGCAAAAAATGCACACCGACCGAAACGATTGCCAGAGTCATTGCAAAAAATGCTCGAGCCATGCTGCGAGGAAAGTGTAGCCTTTGCCAAACCACAAAATCGACATTTGAAAAAACAAGACATGACATTTCTTGAAGAAATTCAATCGTATTTATGTCACGAAAAAGTACAGGTGGATCCGACACCACAGCCGTCCCTCGTGTGCAGCGTCTGCCACAACAGAGTTATTCCAGACGTGTACAAATGGATCAATGACCTCTCCCAAAACTCGTTGCTGGAAGGGTGCCGAATGGCTCAACTCTATGCGGAATGGACAGGTGACGTAAATATACCCGTATCCATTTACATTTCAAAGCTGGAGGGTATCCATGACAAGCGAATTGAAGGTCAATCCCTTCGACGCTTGAAAACGTCGGTCGACATTTTAAAAGCGTTGAATGCTCCTTTTACAAACATGACCACTCCGATGGAAGGACCCACGCCAGAAATGCAAAATTTCATTTCAGATTACATGAGTGTGTTGGCAGCGAACCAACAAGATTTGAAAACAACTGAGCAAACAGCTTTGAACCATTTACTGCAAAACATGCACACTGTGTTAAATTCAAAAGAATTTGAAAATAACCATTTCAAATTTTATTTTGAAAAATTGGTTCCCTACGTCAAAGAATGTCGCACAGATTGGACGCCCCTACCTCCATTCGATACCGACACAAACTTGGCGAATCAACTCTGGAAACAACTGCAGTATTCGCAGCAGATTCGCAAGACGTTTGGAAAATACAGTATTCCTTTCGACATATTTCACGTCTTGGCTGGTTGTTATGCATGTTGCACAGACATTGGTGTAGTGGCCAATTGGGCTCTCGATTTAATCGTAAGAATATGCAATGGAAAATACTTTTGGAAGGAGTTTCAAGAGTGTCCATTTGTAAGCCAATATCGCGCCATCATAACAAAATATTTTTCATTCAGGCGAAACACCCATCGTAATATGGAATTTTACTATTTGGTCAAGAGTATCCAGAGGGGGGACGGTATAGATTGCCTCTCTGAAAATTTTCTAAAATATGGTCAATTGGAGGCATTTTTTAAAGAAAAACTTCAAGCAATACCCGATATGAAAGAAATGGCAAGCAGTCAACTTTTTCCAGCCACCTTGTTTGAATCACCAGCGGATCAAATGGCGTTTACTATTGCCTTGGCACATATCGTGAGCAATTTCGATAAAAATACCTGCCAACCAAGGAAAGGTACGTTTGCGAAAGCTAGAAAATTGTCAACTGTTGTCAAGACTCTGATGAAATCAGCTTCGGATTTTGATTCACAATATCCTCTTCCATGGACCATGGAAACGTTAAAATTGTTTATGATGTCTGATTCGAAAATTGAGCAAAGTTTACAAATGCTAGCAGAGATTGTGTTTACTCCAGACGAGGATGAAATGGAGACGTAAAAAAAAAAAAAAAAAAAAAAAAAAAAAAAAAAAAAAAAAAAAAAAAAAAAAATGTTTTTTTTTTTTTTTTTTTTTTTTTTTTTTTTTTTTTTTTTTTTTTTTTTTTTTTTTTTTTCCAAGTTGTATGTTTAAGCTCAAACTCATCTAGACTATTGACTTGTTTGCCACACTCCAGACTCCTTTTAGAGTATACACACAAAACAAAATTTTTTAACGTTGTTATTTAAATACGCGATCCTCGCTTGATCTACTTGAATAAAGTGAATAGACATGACTCATAAATATTGTTCCGAAGAAGTCTTCTCCGTAAACACCGACTACCTCCGTGAGCAGTTTAACGACTGCCTAATAAGGACTTTTGACCCATGTATATGTGAGCTGGCATCCTTACAAACACTCAAGTACAAGCTGCTCATCAACTTGATGAATGAATGGGGGGTAACTCGTCAGGAGCTAAGTAACTTGTTTGAGACCCATACACCCGTTCATCACAGCATAGCGAAGGGCATTCTTGATCATGTACACTCACGCCAAAGAGATGAGTGGTCATATGTGTTTGCTCAAGACCTTGTGAGAAACGACAAACTCATAAAGGTATTGCAAAGTCTCTGCAAAAACAATTATTCAAATTTTGTAAGTGGATTGCTGGCGATAGATGGTTATGGATTACACAAGGTTTCAAGGAAATCCAAACCTGTTTTTGACATTAAAAAATACCTACACAACTTGAAATATAGTTTTGATGGTTCAAAAAGTATGTATGACCGAGAACCCGATGATGATTTGATACATCAGCACGCAACAGCCATACGAAAAGTTAGTGAAGAGCTAGTCAAGAAAATGAAAGCGATACCTGAAATTGGCAAATTTGTACATCAAGTAATGTACAAGCTCATCAAAGATACTGTTGAAATAGATATTCCAGATACTCGTATCGAGCCATATTTACCAGAAAAGGTTTTAAATAGTTGCGTAAAAGTGTACAAGGCATTAATGTCAAAGGAGCAGCTGGAAGAGTATTTGAAAAAGTATTTGAAGCTTAGCAAACCCGAGCCCAACAGTGAGGATGAAAGCAAAGCCGATGATGAAAGCGAGATTGAGGAAGAATATGAAAATCACGAAGTCGTAGAAATGGAAAATTGAAAAAAAAAAAAAAAAAAAAAAAAAAAAAAAAAAAAAAAAAAAAAAAAAAAAAAAAAAAAAATTTTTTTTTTTTTTTTTTTTTTTTTTTTTTTTTTTTTTTTTTTTTTTTTTTTTTTTTTTTTTATGACTTGTATTTAAATTGAACCTGTTCACAAATTGTCATAGCTTATTCAATCAAGATGTCTGCAAGCAAGTTGTCTGTGAAATTCAGTCCAAACACAACCAGCTATTATCATTATGAAAAGATTGAACCAGAATGTACTCTAGATCATCTGCAAGAAGCTAGGGATCGAAAGCGGGGAGAGGCTCAATCCAAAATGACTCTCTCTCAAATGGATAAGGCTATGAATTTGTTTCAATCGTGTCGTGACAAAGACATAACAATCATTTTTGGAAATTTGGGAAGACATCCATTGATGTTGAATTACTTTTTGGATTTGGCGTTTACAGCTTCAGACACGATTGGTGTACTCACTCCTTGGGACAAAGTGTGCAATTATAACGTCCAAGAACCCGTTCCCGATTTAGATTTCTTGTTTGTAGTGGAACCCTATTTTGGAAAATTTGTTCAAAAGCCTCCAAATGTGAAACATGTGATTATTTTAACGAGTCATCTGATAATGTGGTTTCCAGAAAATTTTTCTCGAGTAGAGCAATTGCATGTGGGGTCTCTATACAGCAATATTTGCATCAAAAACTCCAAGACACTCACGAATCGTGCTTTGGTCACTCCATTACCATATATGGATGGAAGAGTAAATCAAGTACCCGTCAAGAAGGATATTCACTTGGATCTAACAAAATCAAAATGTGCTCACGATGCCTTTCTGAGACTGCTCACGGGACAAGAACTTTTTCGTAATCAAAGTGTTACGGTAGCTATTATACCAAAACACGAGAGATTGATACAACATTACATTAAAAATACCTTGCGACTTGCGGAAAAGTATAAAATCGCCATTAAAGACGATTATTTTAAAATATTTCAAGACTCACAACTCGTGTTGTACATTGAAAAACCACAATAATGGTATGTCTTGTATGTGGAGATGCTTTATGGCCAAGAAGTGAGGTGTGGTTATTGGATTGTGAACACGAATTTCATAAACGTTGTCTGGTACACTACAGATTTTGTCCGTTGTGCAACACTCGATTCAGCAGCCTCGATTCAAGTTGCTTAAGGTATTTTCCCAGACCAATAATACGTCGACCCCGCTGTGACTCTGGTTATGAGTCTAGTTAGGATAAAGACCACCGCGCTGGATTTGACAAAGACGATGATAGGAATCAAAATCTTTTGAAAATGAAGATGCATTGGATTTACTTATCAATTCCTGTACGCCATCCAGCTTTAAAAAAATACCAGATATCCAATCGAGAGAATACATATGGTCCCGACTCACCAACTGCTGTACAGCTTCATGGGGGATGCCATGTCCCAAGCACCAAGCTATAGAATTTGCAAAGTAATAAAGTGTATTGTCATTGTCTCTCACTACAATCAACTCATATATACGTTCATTTTGTGATGACGGGACGTACGCGTGCACCCAACTATGTTTAGTCATGTTCTTGATTTAAAAAAAAAAAAAAAAAAAAAAAAAAAAAAAAAAAAAAAAAAAAAAAAAAAAAAAAAAAAAATTTTTTTTTTTTTTTTTTTTTTTTTTTTTTTTTTTTTAACGTTACTTATTTAAGCTTGGCGTCGAATCTTGATCCATCAGAATTTCTGAGGCTCTCACAACTTGTGAATATTGTTTTTACTGTTGCCTACTGTATATTATTTATAGACTATGATCAACCATAAGCCTATTGACCTGTGTGCCGAATTTGCTTGGATACAGTATGGCCATGGCAAAAGATTACCTCTTGAAATATCCATTGCAAAGACATTTGATCCCGATCAAGTGTATATTCTCCAAATGATTTTGCCAAATAATTTTATGGTTTCGATGACAGATTTAATACGTAACAAGGGATATTCAAGATGCAAGGAGCGATTTCATCATCAATGCACAAATGTAGCAGATGAAGTCAAACCGATAATTTATAAAATGCATGTTTGGAATTGGAGATTAGTTTTGAATCATGTCTTAATAGATGTATTGTTTGCAAACAAACAGAACGTGGGAGTCAGGTCAGAGAGGCAAAAAATGTTTTTCAAGAAAGTGTGTGGTTTACCAAACGTAACACGCATTAAAAGTAAACCAGAACGGATTTTCACTTGCCGTCATAAACACAATAAGCTATATGACTTTCCATGCACGTCAACAGAAGCTCGTACAATGGCAGTTCAACAATTTTGGGATCAAGAAATAATGAAGCTGAAGAATTATTTCAAACAAAATAGATTTGTGTTTGCACGTCCCATGACTATTGTTCCAGAAAACCATGTATGGATGCAACAGAGACAACAATACCATTATTAAAAAAAAAAAAAAAAAAAAAAAAAAAAAAAAAAAAAAAAAAAAAAAAAAAAAAAAAAAAAAAAAAAAAAAAATTTTTTTTTTTTTTTTTTTTTTTTTTTTTTTTTTTTTTTTAAATCTGTATTTAAGCAGTTGAGCTCTAATTTTCCCAAATCTTGTAGACATGGCCTTTGTTCATGTACCATACCATTCGCTGCAGGAATTGATGGAAAAATTTCAATGTTTGAATTTGATACGAGACGCTGCACTTCCTGGTGCCGTAAATCGAAAACCAAATTTTGTAATGGTGGACCCTAAATATTATTATGGCACCTATGGAGGACTCATTTATGACAGTGTATTGGAAAAGATATCATTTAAAAATCAAATGTTGTTATCAAACTATGCTTTCAAGGATTCCATAGGATATGGTTTATCCATTATATGGTGGAATATTTTAAATCCCGAAGTATTAGGAAGTGTCGATGCTCTAGTGGCTCCCGACGGACGAAAAGCAGTTACACCACACATTTATGATCAGATGCAGATTAACAAGATACGAACAGCCAAACCTCCAAAGAGCAGTTATTATGGGAATAGAGCCTGGCGCATAAATGATACATCTTCATTAAATTCCGATTCTGAATAATTTGCATTTTCATTGGTTCGATAGCGATCGAGTTTGCTCTCCGTTACTTTGTTGTGTATGTTGTACCACAGTTTACGTTGTTCAGTCTTCTCGTCCATCAATTGCGGTTTCAATTCTTGGACGATATGCTTCAAATGCGCCATACATATTCCACACCGCAACATTCGATACATGGATTCTGCAATCTGCTCACGCCACATGTTTTTGGCCAATAGGACGTCTTCTGAATCATTGGGTCTACCGTCCATAGCTTCTGCCATCCAGTGCAACAATCGCCAAAATGACGATCCAAACTGACCAATGGTGAGAAAATTGAGTTTTGGAAAGAGTTGTTCAGCAGGCGTTATGGGTGCTGGGATGTGACACTGATTATTTAAAAACTCTCGCAGGGCCGATGCTTTGCCCTCCAGTAAATCCATAATCAACGTTTCAAATTTGTTGAGCAGTAAATCTGAATTCCATTTAACATTGTACAACAAGGTTAAAACTATAAAAATGTTTTCTTTTAAAATATTTTTCCAAGCCATGATGGCCATTTGGGACTCGGGCTTGGTAAACGTACGAATGTACATTTCTTCTTTCACAATCATTACCAAGCGCAATAAATACGTCGAGACGACCTGATGCAATCGTTCTTGGGGAGTGGCTTTACGAAATTTAAAAGTAAATTCCGAAACGTCCCAAGGAACCACAAAAGATTCCTCTTCCGTAACCAGTCGCATCGTCCGATGTAAAAATGGATCAGTTTCCTGCAAGGCGACTTGGTTCAGTTTGGTTTTATTAATGTGACCCCGGTAAGCATTTTTTAAACACAGAAACGTGTCATGCTTCATACTGATAATCTTCTTTCTTATCACGATTCAAATCATTGAAGCCAGGTAACGAGAAGATATAAAGAAAGATTAGTATGTGTTCTGTTATCATTTGCGAGAATTGCAGTACAGGAATAGCTACTTGGGTCTGTGACACTCCCAATACTTGCTACGTGACGATACATCGTCAAGGAACATGTCGCAGGTGCACAAGACGATGGGGTTGAGGATTACAGATTAAGCACAACATAAAAAAATTTAGACACTCAACACGATATACTTTGAACGATTGAACAAGATAGTCCATACGAAAAAAAAAAAAAAAAAAAAAAAAAAAAAAAAAAAAAAAAAAAATTTTTTTTTTTTTTTTTTTTTTTTTTTTTTTTTTTTTTTTTTTTTTTTTAAATCTTCTTTATATTCTGTGATGACTCGCTGGTACCATCATTACAACCTGCTGAACAACTGTGAATATTCTCTTGCTCTTGAATCCATGGAGGGAACCAATTTTTTCAATTTGGATAATGATGCATTTCCAATGTTTGAAACATTTGATATGAATACGCCTCTGATTGTTGATGCATATAAATGTAAATGCAATAAAGTTGTCAGATTCTTTGGATATTTCGCCGATGGGTCTTACGAAAAAAGTTTGGCTCGATACACATTGTCTGCTGTCGCTTTACCTATCCTCTCACCATTAGCGTTTGCGTGTGAAGTATCTGAAATTCTGTTCAACAGAGCTTTCAATACATCTTCAAAGATATATTCTTGGTCAACTGCAAAGTGTTTCCTACCGATGATTTGCCTGTTGCTTGGAGTTCATCGTCCAATTTGTCTTTTGAAAAACTTTTTGCCGACGTGCTTTTGGTGTGGTAAATTGAAAATGAATATCAGTGAAATCATTTCAGATCAAGTGGAAGTTGTCCAGAAAAGTGACGACCAACCTCTCGATAAGGACACGATAGAATGTGACGATCGAAATATGGAGCACGTCGAAATTTTCAAGGAAAGTAACGACCAATCTATTGATCAAGATCCCTTAGAAGCTTGTGATCGACATGTGGATCAAATTGAAATCTCACAGGAAAGCAGCAATCAACAAATTGATCGAGAACCCGTAGAAACTGGTGATCGACACACGGATCAAGTTGAAAGCTCGCAGGAAAGCAGCAATCAACAAATTGATCGAGAACCCGTAGAAACTGATGATCGACACAAGGATCAAGTTGAAAGCTCGCAGGAAAGCAGCAATCAACAAATTGATCAAGATCCAGTAGAAACTGATGATAGACACACGGATCAAGTTGAAACCTCGCAGGAAAGCGATGAAAAGCAAATTGATCCAAATGAACTCTTCCTGAACCAGATTAAATTGTCTTTGAATCGAAAATTATTTGTAGATGTTTTAATGCGCGAAATTAAAAATTTGCAAGCAGACATTTGGTTGGGAAAGACACCTGCACAAATTACAGAACGTTGGAAAGTAACCTTGGAAAAAATCAAACCAAACTTTGAATCAAAAGAATTTAATTTTAAGAAAACGTACAAGTTTTAACATGTTGCAAATTTTTTCAACAATCATAAAAAAAAAAAAAAAAAAAAAAAAAAAAAAAAAAAAAAAAAAAAAAAAAAAAAAAAAAAAAAAAAAATTTTTTTTTTTTTTTTTTTTTTTTTTTTTTTTTTTTTTTTTTTTTTTTTTTTTTTTTTTTTACTGATGGATGTTTATAAGGTTTGTCAAGACCACACAGATTTACTAGATCAACGACAGCAGAGGATTGTCAGCTGCAAAAGAACCAAAGTAATTTAACAATGATGGCCCTAAAGCACACGCCTTGTGAATCGGATGAGAAGCCTCCTGCTGCTTCGTGGAAGTTGTTGGCATGTTCTTATATACCAGACTCTGACAAGTCATGGACATCTCGGATTGTAGACCGATTCCTTTACAGGTTTGAATTTTCCGATGAGAAATTGTACCAAGACCTAAAAGATATAGCTGATGAGTACATCAAGACAGAATACACAGCATTTGAGTTGATGCCATTGATAACCGACATACCATTGAACACCGACATGTGTGAATGGAGCGATTCAGAAATCAATTTCCAAATACTTATGATAGCGATATCAATGCTTAAGCGAGACCAACCAATACAAATTACTCATATATTTGTATTTCTGCGCATTGTTCGTTTGACATTAGTAAATCGATACTGTTGCGATGTAGGGCCCTTTGATTGCGCTCGAAAGTTTTCAGACAGGTGTGAGCGATTCATTTCATACATGTATGATGATTGTATTGAAAAGCGAGGTGGATGGAAGCGTATCCTCGACAACATACAAAACATGTTATTAAGAAATAAATTGGATTCTTTAAACGTGAAAGACGCCAGTGAATCACCCGACGAGACAAACACTACACAGACTACAAGTTAAACTTTCAAAAAAAAAAAAAAAAAAAAAAAAAAAAAAAAAAAAAAAAAAAAAAAAAAAAAAAAAAAAAAAAAAAATTTTTTTTTTTTTTTTTTTTTTTTTTTTTTTTTTTTTTTTTTTTTTTTTTTTTTTTTTTTATAATTCGTTATAATCTCTGCGACCAACTCAATTCATACCAATGCCGTTTATGACTGCAAGTATTTGTGTGCATTCACCTCAGCTGGTCTGGAACAAGTATTTGCTATCTCATTACCTGGCAAGTTTTTTTAAGCTGCACCATCCAAACATTTATCAATTTAAAATTTTTCCTGTGAGATATTGGGAATATCAAGGTTCTTTTATAAAGTGCAACGTTTTCATTTTGTACAATTATGGATTTGTACGTGCAAGAATTTCCCAGCACCTTTTTAAAAAACTCAAACGACGAAGGACTCGTTACATTGAAAACCGACAGCGTGCCCCCGCACTGCGCTCGCATTGAAAAAGGTTTGCGCTGCGCCTGCTCTTCAAAGGATGGAATCGTTGTCAGTGAGCAAAGCATCACAATCAACAATGACGCCCATTTATTGTGCGCATTTCCTTGTTACGCCTTACCAAACCGTTGCACTCTTGAAGAGCAAAAGACGATTGTGGCATGGTTGACTCGAGAGAAATTTTACAATTTTGGTCATCATTGCAAACGAATCGGGAATCAGAAAAGAAAATTTGAAAGATTTTTAATGCCCAATACTGTATTTTTGAAAAAATTAAACATTTCTTGTGAAAAGTGTTCAACATTTACATTAAGAGGTGAACCCGTGTTTTTCTTGAGTAAAAACGTTTTATCGGCTCAAAACAAGGGTCCCACGTTGGAAAGCGTTTTATGTCTAGATGCATCGACCCAGTAAATATGAATTACAGCATGCTGTTTTGTACGCAACGGAACACACTCGCGTGTACATGATGAAAAAATACCGAAAACGATATCCTCATTTGTTTCAACACGCTGAAATACATACTCGTCCCGCAACGCGTCAAGATTATTATATACCCGACTCATTGGCTCAGAAATGCATTGTGGTGGAAAATACTGCATTTACCGAAAAGGGTTGTTCGATATTGAGTTGTTTTCCATACAAATCCAATGGAATACCCTGTGAAAAAACGGATCCCGTCCAATGGATACCCATCGGAAGCAATCATCTCACCTTGGCGTGCCAGCCTAGTTGTTGGCGATCCCCCTCGACCGTCGATTCCGAATGGATCGACGGCCAATGTATGGTGGTCAATCCTTTGAAAAAACTGCTCGCCACATTTCCCGAAAAGGCATTTGGATTAGAATCCAAACATACTTTACACGAAGGGTTGGATTGGAAAAAGGGAAACATGTACTTGAATAAAGATTATTGTGCCGCCTATGGTTTGGAATTTGATGGAAACGACTGCTATTCGCCGACTGGACAAACCATTTTGGAATTTCTCTTGGGTAAAACAGTGTATCGAACCATTAAAACATCAGCCATTACACCTCCTAAAAAGACATTACCCACCATTCCAAAAGACGTTGAATTTCCAAATGTGCCGGACGTGACAGATATTACAGAGGCATCGGCTGACGGATCAGAGATTGCCAAAGACATTGCCAAAGAAGTGGCATTTGATTTTGGATTAGACATTACCGTCTATGCCGTGGAAAAGATTTTGCGCAAAAAAGCGCCAAAACTCATTGCAAAAGCGGCTAGTAGCATTCCCATCAAGTCTGCCCTCACGCAAGTGGTATTGAACCAAACGGTATCTCTGTCTGTCCGAACATTGGCCACGTTAGGAAAAGTGTTGAGTGGTATAAGCAATGCTTTCGCCATATTCAGCATTTTTTCTCTCGTATTGGATGTCATCGACCCTTATAATTATGATTCGGTATTGACGGCAGACATGCTAACCAAGATCAACAAGCGGTTGGATTTTTTGTATTTCAAGAAGGAAAATGAAGCGATGCGCCTCATTACGCCTGAAGTGGTGTGGGATACAATATTGGCAGAGGAAGATGAATCGGATCGTTATGAATTTATGTCTGAAAAAATTTTAGAATATTTGACGGCTCTGCGTAAAAACACTATAAAATCTGCGCCGAAAAGAAAATTGTACAATTTTCAAACTCTAAAGGAAAAACAATATTTAAACTGGAGCTTACATGGTGCTTTTGCATTCATGTTGATTGTTTTTACATTGCTATGGATTGAATGGATACACGTATGGGCAGTGTGTTTATTTTTTGCATTGTTTTACTTTACATGAAAAGCTTTCAACATTATTAAAAAAAAAAAAAAAAAAAAAAAAAAAAAAAAAAAAAAAAAAAAAAAAAAAAAAAAAAAAAAAAAAAAAATTTTTTTTTTTTTTTTTTTTTTTTTTTTTTTTTTTTTTTTTTTTTTTTTTTTTTTGTGAGGATTTAATTAAGACAGCGACGCTCGACAACTCTGCTCACAAGAAAATTCATTGGAAAACACGCAACTTGCAAATGGTATCAACTGTATGGTAGCCAGCCACGTACAGTGGGTCGCTTCTTTATCGTAATGAGCGTTTTACGTGGTTTGGTATCTCTTTTTGTGGGATGCGTTCTCGAACAATGGCTCAACAAATAACGACACGATTTATTTGGAAGACGTTTCTGCTTAAAATTTCCATCCTCATTCTTAAAAGTTATTCTATGTGGCTTGTAATCGTACACCAATTCCGAATGGTCTTTTCCCCATTTCAAAAAACGTGAACCCACTGGACCCGTTGCAGACCGATCACTCGCAGCCGAACTCACAGATTGACTTCTGGCACGACTCCCGCATGGAGAAGGAGAGCGTGAAGATGCTCTGGAAGAGCTTGGAGATGACGATCCACAGGAAGAAGCCGCATACGGCATAACACTCCAATGTGTTGCGTTTGCCGTCTTTTTCTTGTTTTTTGATCCTTTCGGACGTCCTCGCTTCCCCGGTATCTTGGGAGGTTTTTTCTTGCCCGAGCCTTTTGGACGTCCCCGCTTCCCATGTTTCTTGGGAGGTTTCTTCTTGCCCGAACCTTTTGGGCGGCCACGCTTACCCTTGGGACTGCACGTACTCAATGGAGGTGTAGGTGGGGCTAGCGCTACGATAGGACTCATGAATTCGCTCAAAGAGACATCGCTGTCACACGAATCGGTTTCATGTATTTTTACCATGTTTTCTTTTTACTTATTTTAATCGATAAATGCTGCCTACCCAGTATTCTAGATTGTGCTTGCTCGCAGCTTTGCAAACATCCTCGGGTTTTGAAAGGGCCAAATATTCCACACCCATAAATGAAGCGGTAGGCACGTTAAACTCCTTGTCAATACTACCCGATTTATAGAATGGTAACAGACCCAAGATATTTCGCAATTCGGTAACGTTTCCATTCTCAATTGTTTTGCAATAGAGCAAATCCAAACAATTTTGCCAAACCTGCTCGAACGCCATCATGCCTCTGCTCTGAGGAAAAGCAATGCACCACCTTTGAACAAGTGATTTATTTTGCAGCATGTAATCAAATGCATCCCAAAAAGCCAAATACATGGTGAGAGGTTGAGTGTATCGAGTCAAATCAATCAAAACGTACGATTCCGACGCTAATGTCTGTTGTGTCTTTCCTTGAATGGTTAAGGAATTGACAGCGTTGGGCTGAACCCGTTGAATGTCTTGCGTTTGGATGGATTTGTCTTGCAGCTTTAGCAATTCTTGGGTGTGTCTAATCAACAGTGGAGGAGACTCACCATGAAAGAAAGACACAAGAGTCCAAACCGTTTCGAGATTTCTTGAACAGTTGAAATGACTTGTAAACACTACCAAACGAGACGCTTTGGGTGGTTTCTCCAGTATTTGATCGGGTAAAGGCTCCAAGACGACCATTAAATCACAAAAGGTATCTAAACCTTGATTGGGAGTAATCACGCGAATACGGCCGTCTGGAGAGGATGGGCAATCGTAATAGGCAGACTGTATAGCTACATTGAGCTGAGGGTCTAAACTCAGAGCGTTAAACACTTTTTGGGGGTATCGACCCAAATTTCCAAACACAACCACGTGGTCATGTCTTAAAATAAATCGAAATAAATCTTCAATCGTATCCATCATTCCTTTCTTTATAATGATTGCTTTAAACAAGTATTTTTAATTTCATTGAAAAACAAGTCGCTCAAACCATGCTGGAAGTAAATACAAAATCATTGGTTGTAACTAAACACAGGTTGTTTTGTTCAGAGGATATAGTACTTGAACCTTTTCAATCCAAATATGTAATCATAAAAGAAAATCTGACTTTTTTGCCAGGTTTTGAACATGTGATAGCGCAGCCAAGTACACACCTAAGATTGCGCGTAAGAACCAGTGTGTTAGCTAAACTTTTTAAAGAATCAGATTATCACTATAGGCTTTTAGTGGTTTTGGTTAATTATTCAAATAAGGAAGAAAAATTTTCAAAAGGAGATTTTCTAGCTACACTGAATTTTGTACCAATGTTTGGAGATCGCAATCAAGAACACGGGTCTTTTGAGATTCCACCCGAACGAGCAGTAAGCCTTAGATTTGGTAATTTCCTACAAGGATAATAGACATAACGATTAATTGATTTAAAAAAAAAAAAAAAAAAAAAAAAAAAAAAAAAAAAAAAAAAAAAAAAAAAAAATTTTTTTTTTTTTTTTTTTTTTTTTTTTTTTTTTTTTTTTTTTTTTTTTTTTTTTTTTTTTTTTATAACTTGGTTGAAGCTTCACACTCTATTCATTTTCTTCTCGGAGCGGTGAATGTTAATCACAAGTTTCGTCTGCCTGGAGCCATCTGCCAGATTCCACCACATAGTGCAAGTGCTACAATATACATTGCAGTCTGTAGGTACACAAATAGTTTTTGGTCACTCACAAATACTGAAGCAGTTTTTGTTTCTTCATTGTACGTCGAGTACGTTAGATATCCAAAGCACACCAGTCCTACAAAGGTTACAATAACCAACACCAACAGCAATATTGTTCTGAGGTCCATACTTTATTATCCCATTACGAGTATCAAGCCCAGCAAAACCATACACGCCAAATTTCCAACTGCTGGGTAATAGAAACCAGACTGATTCAAATTCCAAAATTCTTGGGCGTCTACACCTTTCTCTTTCATGACTTTAGTTTGATCTATGGTATATTTCTTGGCGTTGGATATTTGGTACATGACATATACTTGAACCACAACCGTTATAAGCAACAGTCCCAACACCGTCACCAAGATTATATTTCGGAGGCCAAATTTCATCTTGTTTTACAAAAAAACAAACAAGATATGGCTGTACATGGTCTCGTTCATACCGTAGGTGTGCTGCTCGGTCAACGATACGCACCTCTTGAACTATCATTTGTGGATGTAACTGGATACGAGAAGCATTTTCACATCAATTGTCCAATGTCTTATGCCTATTTGAAATCCATGTATCCTCACAACTATCCAGATGCCATCGTGACCACTGATCAAGCCACCCCCTATTCAGAAGTGCTTCATTTTTTACAAGAGCGTTATCATTTTTTGGAAAAAATGATACCTGGAGTCGTATTTGGTTGCAAGGGACTGACGTATCAAATGAACGTCTTGCGAGATGCCGAGATACCCAGAATTTTGAATATAGATACCTTGGGTGTACCTTCTTTGACAAAATTATCCGCCCAATACGCTGTAAATATACTCTGTCCTTTCCACAAGCACATTAGTAAGTGTTCTCTCGTGGCTCTCGTATTAATCCTGCGGTATATGTTGGAGCAAAATCTTGTTTTGCTTCTCGGCCAAGAGGAGCTTTTCGGACAAGTGAAAAGTGTCGATGACGGAACTCGTGTCGAGGGGAACGTTGGAACACGATTGCCACAAGTCATCCAGTCGAGCATAGGAGAGTAAACGTTGAAACACATCAATGACCCGTGGCGGTGGTGAGAGCAATGTCACTTCTGAAATGGAGTCGTGCACCACAGAAACGTTTTGTAAAAATTCAAACGCTTTGGAATGGTTCGAGTCCAAACAGGATGGATAATTTCCATCTAAAAATTGATTCAATGCTCTCAACACCAATTGTTGAATGGATTGGGAGAGTGCGTGGTCGGGTCGCAATTTCATAAAGCTTTCCAACGTGTTTTCCGATTGCCAATGCACGGCATTCACATATTCGTGGGACGGAACGATAAACGTGGAAAATGGATTCAAACGCTCGCCACGAGTTTCGCAAGTGAGTTGATACAACCGTTCGTTGCGTTTCAAGTCCAGATCCCGGGCTGCGGGCAAGGGTTGCAACTCTTGTGGAAGTCTGTTGCGAGATAAGTACTGTTGAACCAAATTTCCCCAAAATTCAGCAGATTCAAAGTGAAAGGGTCCCGAAGAACCTTCAAGAATGGCTTTGAGATTCAAATTGTCGTCTTTTACAGTATTTTGGCGAGGGCGAGACAAGAGACACATCAAATGATTGAAAAACGAGGTGACGGCCCTAGTACGAAATACTGGCAAAGCATCCGGATTCTTTTCGAGTGAATCCAGTAACAGATCTAAATCACCTTGTATTTGATAACGATAGTTTGTGAGCCCACCCCTGTGAAGCATGTCTTCCCAATAAATTCCATCCTCTTCCAATAGAAAGATTAATTCGGCGAGTTCACAGGGTGGAGGGATTTCTTTTCCATGGTTGCACCCAAACAAGAGTTGTTTAAACCAATTTATCAACGAGGAATGTGACATCTTGATTCCAACGATGCAAATTCCAATGAAATGGATGAGCGCGAGCCGTGTAATATTCAAGAAAATTGCGCGCCATTAAGCAATGGAATGTATACATGGCGAAAAATAACATAATATATAGAATCAACATGATTTCAGATTCTTGGTTCACCAAACTGTGATTTCAAAAAAAAAAAAAAAAAAAAAAAAAAAAAAAAAAAAAAAAAAAAAAAAAAAAAAAAAAAAAAAAAAAAAAAAAAAAAATTTTTTTTTTTTTTTTTTTTTTTTTTTTTTTTTTTTTTTTTTTTTTTTTTTTTTTACGTTGTAGTTAAAGGCTGAGCGTTGAGTCTTACCGGGTTCACAACTCCAATCACATATACATTGAAACATGGCTCATTTAGATTTGGAATTTTTCTTGTTGACTGAATCAGCTGTAATGCCAACAACGTCTGACGAATCGTCCCCCGGAGTTGATTTGTATTCTCCAGTGGATGTCGATATTGAGCCAGGTGAACAAGAAATTATTGATACTGGTGTAATTTTTGCCATACTCGATTCGAAAATTGGATTATTGAAGGATAAGCGATCTGTGGTGACCAAACGAAAATTAAAAGTGGATAGTGGCGTTATTGATACTGCATACAGAGGAAGCGTTAAAATTGCATTGCGAAATGTCGGGGATGAATCGGCGCATATCAAAACTGGCGAGCCCATTGCGCAAATGATTTTACTCTTTTGTCAAAGACCAATCTTACAAAGAGTAAAAAGGATTTCCACCGAAACAGAACGAGGTATGAATGGATTCGGCTATTATTATGAGAAATCGGGCAAACAACCTTATATGGAAGATTTTGCTTCCCATTTCGAAGGATATTATCAAAATTTGCATAATGGAGTAGATTATATAGCCTAGACAAGATTCAATGATATCAGCTCATTAAAATTGTTCTGGAGTCCTAAATGAAGAATCTAGATACCCCCCTCATCCTCTTTTAAAAAAAAAAAAAAAAAAAAAAAAAAAAAAAAAAAAAAAAAAAAAAAAAAAAAAAAAAAAAAAAAAAAAAAATTTTTTTTTTTTTTTTTTTTTTTTTTTTTTTTTTTTTTTTTTTTTTTTTTTTTTAAACCCTGTCTTTAAAAGCAGCGGTTGAGTTTTTCCAAATCATAAGCTCCTACAACTTTTCCAAATCACACATATTAGAACATGGCTCATTTAAATTTAGATTTCCTCTTGCTGAATGAATCAGCAGTATTGCCAACAACGTCTGATGAATTGTCACCCGGT
Source organism: Parasteatoda tepidariorum (assembly GCF_982258835.1). Classification (NCBI taxonomy): domain Eukaryota; kingdom Metazoa; phylum Arthropoda; class Arachnida; order Araneae; family Theridiidae; genus Parasteatoda; species Parasteatoda tepidariorum. The sequence goes on from NC_141759.1 coordinate 38,317,779, forward strand.
GTTGATTTGTATTCTCCAATGGATGTCGATATTGAGCCAGGTCAGCAAGTAATTATTGATACTTTTGTGGTTTTTTCTCTACCCAAATTCAAAATTGGATTGTTGAAGGATAAGTCATCTGTGGTGACCAAACGAAAATTAAAAGTGGATGCTGGTGTTATTGATACTGGATACAGAGGAAGCGTTAAAGTTGTTTTGCGAAATGTTGGTAATGAATCGGCGCATATCAAAACTGGCGAACCCATTGCGCAAATGATTTTATTGTGTAGCGAAAGGCCAAACCTACGAAGAGTGATGATGATATCTACCAAAGGATTTAAAACGGATTCAAATGAATATGTTTCTCATTACGAAAAATGTAACGAGCAAGAATACCAAGAATCGCTAAACGATGTGGATGAATATGGAGATTAAGATTAGCTAGGACATTGTAAACATTATACTACAACACTTGCTCTCGCTCTAAGTTAGAACATTGTAAAAAAAAAAAAAAAAAAAAAAAAAAAAAAAAAAAAAAAAAAAAAAAAAAAAAAAAAAAAAAAAAATTTTTTTTTTTTTTTTTTTTTTTTTTTTTTTTCAATAAAAAGGTAAACATTAAGCGTTGATGATCTCAGACTCGTCAGAAATTTTTGAGGCCTTCAACTCGCAACTTTAGAATTTCTTATTGACATTTTTATAGACAACATGGATGAGGAATCAAGCTCTTTAGATTGCACGACCAACTCAGGTTGGTCAGCAGACTCGGCAACAAGATCTTTTGGTAGCATGAATAGCAGGTCAGGTCGCAGGAACAGGACATTCAGCTGTGACTGGGGATACGACACTTCAGATTGCGGTACGGACTGGGGATACGACTCTTCAGATTGCGGTACGGACTGTGGAGGGAAGGACTGTGGATGCTGTGGTGGTGAAACAGACTATGGAGAAAGCTTTTCAGATGGCAGTATAGACTCGAAAACATCTTCAGATGGCAGTATAGACTCGAAAACATCTTCAGATGGCAATATAGACTCGAAAACAAAATCTTCAGATGGCAATATAGACTCGAAAACAAAATCTTCAGATGGCAATATAGACTCGAAAACAAAATCTTCAGATGGCAATATAGACTCGAAAACAAAATCTTTTAATTGCATGTCAAACTTGGAAGTGTTACCAAGGAGGAGTAAACGGCTGCAGCAGAAACGCTGTGAAGAGTTTGCAAAAGCAAAATTGTGCTAAAGTCAAACGTCGAGTCTTGATCATCTCAGACTCGTCAGAAATTTTTGGAGCTGTCGCAACTATAGAATTTGTTGAAGGTCCCAACTTTAGAATTTGTTGAAGGTCCCAACTTTAGAATTTGTTAAAGGTCCCAACTTTAGAATATCTTCAAGGTCCATTTTCTTGAAGGTCCCAACTTTAGAATTTCTTGAAGCCCGACTCGCAACTTTAGAATTTCTTGGAACTCGTAATCTTATACAATGTTGGCTCAAGCTCAAACGTCAGTAACCTCGTAAAAAAAAAAAAAAAAAAAAAAAAAAAAAAAAAAAAAAAAAAAAAAAAAAAAAAAAAAAAAAAAAAAAAAAAAAAAATTTTTTTTTTTTTTTTTTTTTTTTTTTTTTTTTTTTTTTTTTTTTTTTTTTTTTTTTTTTTTTTTTTTTTTTATAGATTGCCTTTTAAAAGCGAGCCTCTCGCCAACACACGTTTTTGTATGATGGGCATCAACAACTTTTGTGCGTTAATCAACAAGCTGCACGAACCTGATCAAGAGCCACCCACTCAACCAAAGTATTTCGATTCCATTTTATATGATGTTCAATCCCTATTACATGTGGCCATCTCGTTGGCCTTGGAGACTGATGAAGAGAAATTATTTAAAGAAATGTGTCGTTTAGCGTGGCACAAATTGGTCACGCATTTAAATGAATTTCTGTATTATGGTTCTACAGACAAAATTACGTTGATACTTTCGTTTGATGGAGATGGCGTACCCATGAAATGGCCCACTCAACGTGCACGGAGAACCAGAAAGGATAACCATTCAATCGCTAGCGGAAAAGCCAAATACCGAGCCGCCTTGTTTGGAACCAACAAAATCTCTCTACAAATTCAGGATTTCTTCAAAGAGCGGTTGAAACACTTTGAGTTTTTCAAAGCGCGTGAGCTTCACGTCGTCCTCAGTGGATGCAACGTTCCCGGCGAGGGAGAGCATAAATTGTTTCACATGGCCGAAGCGCTACACTGCAAAAATCCAATCGTTGCGAGCGAAGACCAAGATGTATTTGTCATTGCTTTAATGCGTTTGAATCGCTACGAAACGATTCAAATTTATCGGTATGGTAAATACTACCCCTTCACACAACTCGTCCATGAATGGTTACCCTACTCTCCAAAACAGCTGGAAACGTGCTCTTTTTTGTTTGGAAATGATTTTATCCCCGCTCTGGTGGGCATTACTCCCATCAACGCACCTTATATAACGCAGGCTTTGATTTCCGACGAGGATCAAGATCCACCCTTTGCAATAGCTAGTTTTATTATAAAAATGAAAAAATATTTACGTTATCAGGAGGTGACGCACGGAGATTCAGATTTGATTGATTCGTTTTGGGTGACCTTTTTCTGGTTAAAGGATTATTACACAAAACACACATTTCCTCAAAAGTACATTCAAAATACAATTTTTGACAATTTTGATCGCAATCGTCTGTTGACGGCACTATCGACACCCCGATACTCTCTAGAGTCTTTTGAGCGAGCGCAAACACTCTACCAAAACACCGTCACAGTTCCAGCCTGCTACAAAGAAGCGGAGCGGGCCGTATTTACAAACGAGGTGGATTTCTTGCAAGGTCTATGGACCCAACCCAACCACAGATCGTGCATTTCCTTGCGGTTGAAAAAGTCCTCTACGAACGTGTAGGTGGATTCGACAGCACCAAGCGATAAGGGGTCCGTTTCGCGACAGTCGAGAATACATTGACCAGAATCCAACCCAATACCAATCCGAGAATCCAAAGCCATTGCTTCTTAAGAAACATGGGTCGAAAAGAACCAAATATACCGTCAGCAGCCTCCTTGTATTGCAAACGACGATCCAATTGAATTAAATCCATCACTGGCTCTGGAGCCATCACTACGTGAGAATTGTCATCAAAGACAATCATGCTCTGCTTCCAATCCACATTTTGCAACCATTTCGCTTCGAAACGTTCGGCATGGGGATACTGTTTATAAACGGGCAAGGATTGAACGTGGGACAGCAACTGTGCTGTGAAAATGACATTTTTTGGAAAGGTTAAAATCATTCGAGAGTGATAAAAGGTGTCATTGTAGGGTATCCAAGGTGTTTGATGTAAAATTGCGTTTAGACTCGACATATTCTTTGTTTTTTTAAATGAAACAATCAAGAAATGAATGAGGAAGATTATTCAGACTCGGACAAAAATTCAAACCCTAGTGGAGAGTTGCTAAACGATTGGGCCGATCCTTTTGTCAACAGTTTGCGTCAAATGGATGTGGACAGTGATACTGAATTGATTGTTCCAATTTGTCCCCAGGATGCCCCTGTTTCAAGTCCATATTCATCGGAGGTATTGTCTCCGATATTTGAAGAAATTGAATCAAATAAAGACGATATGGATGATCAAGCCTACATGGCTATTGGTGAGAAAATAACAGGTGAGGTGAAGAATGTAGCAGAGGGTATACAAATTACAACGCAAGATGGTCAAGTTAAAATCAACCATGACGGAAAAATGTTCCTATTTGGCCAGGACAGCCTTTGGCATACGAGTAATGAAGTTTGGGAAGCTTTTCGTCTAGCCAGGAAACGAACCTTAGCAGGCACTGAAAATGAAAATAATCAACTTCCAAATAAACGAATCCAAATTATTAAAAATGATACGATGAAAGGAGTAGAAGTACAATTTCCCGACTCTAAAGCTGCAATTTATTTGCGTTATCGACACTGGTTGTCTGTGGTACGGCGTTATGGAAATTATATAGAATTGGCTAATGGTAAAAAGGTTTTATTGGCAAACAGAGCGACGGGCGATTTGGAAAATAACAAATTCATCGAAAGTTTGCCTTATGATGATGTGACTAAACGGCGGTTGTCTGCGTTAACGTTTGAACTAATGACTGGAAAAGAACATCCAGACATGGGGGAAATTGGCTATTTCTCAGAGCCGACTAGTCCTGGCACCTCTAAACCCACTACCAGTAACGATAAGCCTAACGAAGAAGAAATGGATACGTAAAGAAGAAATGGATACGTAAAAAAAAAAAAAAAAAAAAAAAAAAAAAAAAAAAAAAAAAAAAAAAAAAAAAAAAAAAAAATTTTTTTTTTTTTTTTTTTTTTTTTTTTTACTCTGATGCCTTTAAAAGAAAAACCTTGTTCATGCCAAATCATTCATGTCATTGAGATTCCTTGTTCAACAGTAAAAGCACTGGATTTTTGCAAAAACGGTCAGACTGTCCCGATACTGTTTTGACAGTGTCTGGGTGAATTTGTATCGTATTTAAATCACCGTTACGAGGCATCAGCAACGATCCTTCTTCTCCCACCGAGTAGTAAAACGCAGCCGTGCCTGGTCTAGAAACGCACCATTCCAAACTTGCCTGCGGACCTTGTCGTTGGTAGTTGAGTTTTAGAGAGTTTTTCAATCAGAGAGTTTAGAGAGTTTTCAAAATGGATCTTTTGAATCATCTTTAATCAAGATGGAATATTCTTACATTGTTAAACATACACTCGCAGTTCCTGCACTCGCCAAAGCCATTCAGGATCTCGAAACAGACAGCGGAGCGTTAAACCTCATAACACCTGATTGGGAAAATAAGCTAAATGAAAATGAGGCGTATAAACTTCATAAAGAAAACGGCGTTTTATTTTCCAAGGGTCATACCAGCAGTAATGAAAAGACATTTACTCGCAACATTATCAAACCATGTATGATGCATAAGGTTATTCTCGTGGGATGTTTTACATATGATAAAACAAAAGAATCGGAAGGACACACGTCTTTTGTGGCTCGCGACTGTTACCCATTACAAGTCATTGGAGATGCCATGAGAGAAAATCCAACTCAAAAATTACATGATGGTGCTCGATTATTTATGGATTACTGCGATCCAGCATTGTGTCACACGTGTTATGAAGCGCATTTGTCGAGAAACGTACCGTTAGACTTTGAACGAAATTGGTGTGTGACTAAATTGAGAGTTTTTAATGGTAAAGATTTAAAACACGCCTTCAAAAAACCTCTGGAAGCGAGTTTAACAAAGATGGGATCTTTTTTAGCCATTTGTCAAATTACTATTAGGAGCAGAACAACTTTTGGAGATGATAAATACAAAATTGGTGGGACAATCCAAAACATGATTGTATTTCAAGAATCTGCAATAAAACCATGCCCCAATATGGTGTTTTTGGATCCAATCACACCAGCTATTGAATTTCCATCAGAGGATGCACACATGGAAGAAGAAATACAAAACATTACGTAAAAAAAAAAAAAAAAAAAAAAAAAAAAAAAAAAAAAAAAAAAAAAAAAAAAAAAAAAAATTTTTTTTTTTTTTTTTTTTTTTTTTTTTTTTTTTTTTTTTTTTTTTTTTTTTTTTTTTTTTACGCTGATGCCTTTAAAAGAAAAATCTTGTTCATGCCAAATCATTCATGTCTTTGCGATTCCTTGTTCAACAGTAACAGCACTGGATTTTTGCAAAAACGGTCAGACTGTCCCGATACTGTTTTGACAGTGTCTGGGTGAATTTGTATCGTATTTAAATCACCGTTACGAGGCATCAGCAACGATCCTTCTTCTCCCACCGAGTAGTAAAACGCAGCCGTGCCTGGTCTAGAAACGCACCATTCCAAACTTGCCTGCGGACCTTGTCGTTGGTAGCGCGACCACAAAATACATTTTAACCATTTGTCTGGAGGGATCACCTTTTCCACACCGAGTGTCACCACTGATTTGATTGGAACCGACGGAACGCGTACAGCATCTTTGGCCACGTACAAAGCATACAAGTCCATCAAGTACGAAACTGCAACTCTTTCACAAGCTAGCATTAAATATTCTTCTCGTGTTTCAGAATCCATCAAGACGAGTGTCGCGCATTTCAAATTGCAATCGGGGCATCCATGACTGACCAATGGAACCACCCCGCTTATGGAGTCGGGTATCACAAACATGTTGAAACGCTCACTGAAAGCCAACAAGAGTTTCCTTTGTTGGTGGATGAATGGCTTAAAAAACCTAAAAATTTGAAAGTCATTGTGGCGGGTGGACCGGGCACTGGGAAATCCTATACCGTCATGACTTGTTTGGATTTTATCAAAATTCCTCAATTACGCATGGCTCCTACGGCAAGAGTGGCGAGTCGAATGAATGGAAGCACGATTCATTCCGCCATGAGATTAAATTGGGGCAAAGGATCCGTCTTGAACAACTTGGAGAAGGAATTGGTTGAGGAAGCTGATACAGAAGAGTGTTTAAAGAAAAGCGCTTGCCTCCTCGAGGAATTCAACTGTCCATTCGAGCCGAAAATTGTGGTGATTGATGAAGTGGGTATGGTTGCATTTTGGTTGGTGGAATGGATATTTGAGTACTTTTTTAAGCGCCCGGATCCCGTGTTGTGCATCATGATGGGTGACCCCAATCAACTGCGACCCGTAAGGTCTATACACAACATGTTTACGGCGGGTGTCAAATCTGAAACCAAACGCATCGATTTAATGCAAAGCAAGCGTTTTGAAAAAGAGTATGAGGAAATTATTGAAAATTTGAGGTCATTTGTAGACAAAGAGGATGAGACTGGACTCTTTACATTTCTAGTGACTCATTATCCAGTGGTGGAAAATATCGACACGACACTATTGGCGAAATGCACACGAGCTCTGGCCTACTTGAAATCCTCCGTAGAAACGTACAACAATTTTTATTTGACGCAGTTGGTAAAAGGTCCACGACTGCGCTTGTGGCGAAAATCTAAAACCCATTCGGGTAACGCATATGTGGACGTAAAGTCAGGATGTCATGTTTTCCTTCTCCAAAATGGAGTTTCCACAGTTTCAAATGGTACGTCTCTGATATTTGAGCGCTTCAATGAAGAAAAGGATTGCATCGAATGTAAAAATGTCGCAGACAACAGCACAGTAATAATTCAAAGAAACTCCAAAGGAGATTTTCCAATTATGGTTGGGTATGCGGGTACTATACACAAGTTTCAAGGGGATACAATGGACGATGCCGCAATAGCCATCAACTTTAACGGAAGTCGTGATTTGAATTTGGTATATACGGCATTGAGCAGAGTCAGGAGCATGAATCAAATTGTCGCAGTAGAAATTTAAAAAGTGTTGAGACACAGTCTATCAAGAACGTATCTCAGACTCGTCAGAATTTCTTGAAGCCCTCCAACTCGCAACTTTAGAATTTCTTGGAACTCGCAACTTTAGATAATACTGGCTCAAGCTCAAACGTCTACAACCTCGTCAAAAAAAAAAAAAAAAAAAAAAAAAAAAAAAAAAAAAAAAAAAAAAAAAAAAAAAAAAAAAAAAAAAAAAAATTTTTTTTTTTTTTTTTTTTTTTTTTTTTTTTTTTTTTTTTTTTTTTTTTTTTTTTTTTTTTTTTTTTTAACGTTGTATGTGAAAGTCAAACGTCAAGCATTGTTGATCTCATACTCGTCAGAATTTCTTGAAGCCCTCCAGCTCGCAAGGCCCTCCAGCTTTTAGAATTTCCTGGAGCTCGCAACTTTAGAATTTCTTGGAGCCCTCCAACTTGCAACTGTGGAATTTCTCGAAGCCCTCCAACTTGCAACTGAAGAATTTCTTGAAGCCCTCCAATTCTTAACTTTAGAATTTGTTGAAGGTCCCAACTTTAAAATTTATTGAAGCTCTCAACCTTATACAATATTGACTCAAGCTCAAACGTCTACAACCTCGTAAAAAAAAAAAAAAAAAAAAAAAAAAAAAAAAAAAAAATTTTTTTTTTTTTTTTTTTTTTTTTTTTTTTTTTTTTTTTTTTTTTTTTTTTTTTTTTTTTTTTTTTTTTTTTTTTAACGTTGTATGTGAAAGTCAAACGTCAAGCATTGTTGATCTCATACTCGTCAGAATTTCTTGAAGCCCTCCAGCTCGCAAGGCCCTCCAGCTTTTAGAATTTCCTGGAGCTCGCAACTTTAGAATTTCTTGGAGCCCTCCAACTTGCAACTGTAGAATTTCTTGAAGCCCTCCAACTCTTAACTTTAGAATTTGTTGAAGGTCCCAACTTTAAAATTTATTGAAGCTCTCAACCTTATACAATATTGACTCAAGCTCAAACGTCTACAACCTTGTCAAAAAAAAAAAAAAAAAAAAAAAAAAAAAAAAAAAAAAAAAAAAAAAAAAAAAAAAAAAAAAAAAAAATTTTTTTTTTTTTTTTTTTTTTTTTTTTTTTTTTTTTTTTTTTTTTTTTTTTTTTTTTTACGTTGTATGTTAAAGTCAGACGTTGAGCTCGTAGCTTTGGAATTTCTTGGAGCTCGCAACTTTAGATGTTGTTGCATCGGGTCGATACTCTCAGCTCATCAAAATTTTCCAAAGCTCTCACAGCTTGTAAAATTTTAAATTCTCTCCAGTGACCATGCCAATTTAAACTTGACGCCGCTACATACCCATCTAAAACTTTTCAACGTTGTTTCAGTTTTAAATTGTAAAAATCATCTACGGCCTCTGCCACTGATCCAGCCAACTCGCAAATGTTTTATTTTAAAATATCTACTTCAAAATTCGCCTCTTCTCTTTCGAGTTCAGTCTCGGCAACTTCCGTTTTGCTTTCTGATGGCTTTGTTGAGATGGAAAGTAATAATGTTACGACGTAATCACTTATGGCTTTCATCTGCTGAGTCACCTGAGCCCGGATGGGATGATTTATTTTCAAGGTATCCTTTTCCTTTTCCAACATTTGTTTAATTGTATGCACTACACACCGCAATTCCAATTCAATTGCATCTTCATCCTGTTTCACACTGGCTTGATAGGCTTGGAATGCTCTCTTCAAATGTTCATCGTGAACCACTGGTTGTAACATGGGCGTGAGCACTTTTTCGTGAATGTAACGACACATGACCCCCGCAATCATATCCACCATTGAGTTTGTAGCTTTAACCTGTTTCACGCTTAAAAGGGATTGGATGATTGTATTTGCTGCCGTATACATGTACATGAAATCGTTTTCTGAACCAGTTTTGCGAACCGCTTCGATGACGGATTTTCCCATCGGGAGTTGATTCATCAATTTTTCCATATACGTTGTGAAATATTGCTTTTGGGCATTCATCAGTTGTTGACTAATATCGTCTCTTTCCGTCAAACCTGCTTCAAGATCAAGCAATACGTCCGAGGGTTTAATCTGTTTGGTGGGGGGTTCTTCGTCTTCTGATGACGCATCCTCTTCGTGCGCACGCTTCATCTTTGTTTAAAAGAATGGCTCGTTTTCTCGATCAGACTTTGTCTTTTCATACGCCTCGTGACCCGCTGTTACGGCTCGTCGGGTTACTTTGCGATTTTTCAACGCCTCCACCAAAGGATCGTCCCATTTCGGCACATTGTCGGTGACTTGCGAGTATGTTTCCAATTTGTAATCTGGAGCCAGTTCCAGTGTCCAATCACCCCCCTCGTGCTTCAAAAGCAATCCATTGGAACGAGGCGATTCGGGCCATCCGGGAAGGGTTACGTGATGGGGATTGGAAACGATGGTTCCTCGGTATTTTTCAGGTACTCCGAGATCGTTTTTGCCGATATAACAGGCAGGAAATGCGTACATTAATTGATTTTTCCATACGAGGGGCGTCGACCCGGGTTGCCAGTGACGCGTGATCCACCGACACCACTCCATACGATTAGGTTGAAGGGACGATTCCATTTTTAATTTTCCAAACCAAGAGGATGACACGCGATAATTGTAAATTTTCGCTTTAAACGATTCCTTTTCCAAAAAAAACACTTGCATGTAATCGAAAGGAAATTCTTGTCCAATTTGCAAGGATCCATCGCGCACCTGGTCTCGGAGGGGAGCAATCACCTTTTTGGGATCCACGTTACTGTAGTGTAAAAACGTTACGGGATTATGATCCAACAAGTAAAAATAGGCATAGAGTTGCACGTCCATAGGTTCCTCCGGGGGGTTTTTAAACGCACTGACGCACGCATTGTAACCCTTGCCATAGGTGTAGTCGTCCAATTCCTCTATCCTGACTCCAAATTGACCGAGTGTGGGATCACACACACACCCAAAACCAGATTTGTAGCGAGCTTTTTTCAACGGTTTTCCTGTAATGGCGTCAAACGTGCAAGGTCTCTTGAAGCATTTTTTCTCATAGTGCCGACGTATGTAATTTTTGTCGAGCCCATCCGACTCGTTCAACTGGTGCCCGTTCAGCTCGTCGGGTTCACACGGATAATATTTCATGCGATCCACGACTGACATTTTTTGGCATTCGAAATTCTTCGTGGGTACAAAACCCTCTGCACAAATGCATTTTTGCAATTGTATACTGAAATATCCGTTGGGCCGACACGCCACATCGACGGTGCAGTTGCCTCCGAAATGGGTTTGGGTGACGAGATTTGGATTTAAACATATGCAGGCCGCAAACGACTTGCCACGATGCGAAACGAGCGTCCACGTGCCAGTTTCAGGATAACAGTCTTCGCCTCTCAACAGTTGAGGAACGCATAAGTTATTCACGCAAATGTCGTGTTTTTTACAGTCTGATGTGTGTGTGCATGTGTCGGGGGAAGAGGTTTCGGCGTGTTTTGGGAGGAGAGGCCACTTTGAAAAGGGAGTACGAGGCGTTTGCGAGGCGTAATAAATGACAATTACAGCATACAAAAATATTAGAATCCAAAAACGCATTGCTTTGTTAATAAATGTAAACCTTTTCATACGCTTTATCGCTGTAAAACAACCCAATGTTTGAATGGGCGGCATCCTGTAGGCGCAACCAAGTCAAGAGTTTACATTTGGTTTGTAAATTTCGCACAGACTTTAAATACTGATCCACACTATACATTTTTGTTTCATTGGGTTCTCTCCACAATACCTTGAATCATCTTCTCCACCACCACCATCAGTTCTTTATCGCAAGAATTGACAGTCTCGTAGGGTTTAACGTAAATACGCAAATCATAACCGTCGTCCATGTTGATGGTGACATTATCGTCCACCCCCATCAAGAGTATGTTTTGACTGTACCTTTTTCGATACATGTCGCGCACGTGCTCCGATGCCTTGAGATAATTGTAAAATTTTTTAGAATATTCGCACTCTGTTCGTCCAAAGAGTGTGTGGGCGCATTCGGCCACGTCCGGCAAATACGCATTCACCATGTCTTTCACGTAGGCGTCTTTGCCATGACTCCACAAGATAATGTCTGCTTGGATCAATTTTAAAAACTGCAATAACGTTTTCAATTTGGGGCGAGGGTGGAATTTTCGGGCACTGTGAAACCCCAGGGTCAAATCCATATCCAGTACGCAAACGTACTTTGGACTCATGTCGCTTTTTTCTCTGTAAACAAAGAACATGAGCTCAAAATGCACGATCCGAGCAGAAGATCGTATTCAAAGTATAATTCGGCACCTCACAAATTCAAATTTCACGGCGGCAGATTGCCCCATTCATCCTAGAAAACCTTGCATGTTGCTGTTGAATAATTTCAACGCGGAGCGATTTCACTGCCTGTACGCGAATCGATCCACCGTTTGGAAATCGTACACGATAGATCAATCTTGCGATATACCCGAACACTTTGACGAAATGATGAAAATGAAAGAATGGTTGGGGAGTCAATACGTGTTGCCGTTTTCAGGTCATCTTCGAGAATCATCCGGTTACACGATCGGCATGTTTCGACAAGCTATTGATTTGTATCCACCCAGTAAATTGCAGCGTGTTTCGTTCAAAGAGTGTGCCTACGCAACCATTGTATTGTTTTGTGCCGCCTGCCATCAATTGGGGGGCGCGGTACCAGATTTAAAACATTTTTTGTTTTTATACACGGAAAAGCATCCTGTTTTGTGTGATATGGGAAGTTATAACGTGGAGAATCGTATTCGGTTAAAAGGAAACGCACCTCACTTTAATGAGAAAAAATGGAGACGATTTATGGAAAAGAAAACCATACGAGATGTCATTCGATATCTCAAACTGGAATTTATGACCATGTTTAATCAAAAGAAAAAGAAGGGTCAACGATGCATTTTGAACGAGACTGAAGAGGTATTTGACACGGAAACGCATATGCTCTTGTGTCAAAGTAATCAAAAGAGCCTAATTCAAGTATTGCGAGACTTTGCACATTTGATGCCAGACGTTTACTTGAGAGAAAATATCATTTTGGAATGGGTCAAAAAACTTGGCTACAACGCAACGTAAAAAAAAGCCCTCAACTCGTAACTTTGGAATTTCTTGGCTCAAGTTCAAACGTCAGAAGCATCGTCAAAAAAAAAAAAAAAAAAAAAAAAAAAAAAAAAAAAAAAAAAAAAAAAAAAAAAAAAAAAAAAAAATTTTTTTTTTTTTTTTTTTTTTTTTTTTTTTTTTTTTTTTTTTTTTTTTTACGTTGTAGTTTAAAGCCAGACGTTTAGTCTTATGATCTCAGACTCGTCAGAATTTCTTGAAGCCCTCCAACTTGCAACTTTAGAATTTCTGGGGCCTCGCAACTTTAGAATTTTTCGGAGCTCACAACTTTAGAATTTTTCGGAGCTCACAACTTTAGAATTTTTCGGAGCTCGCAACTCTAGAATTTCTCGGAGCTCGCAACTCTAGAATTTCTTGGAGCTCGCGACTTTAGATAATACTGGCTCAAGTTCAAACGTTAGTAGCATCGTTAAAAAAAAAAAAAAAAAAAAAAAAAAAAAAAAAAAAAAAAAAAAAAAAAAATTTTTTTTTTTTTTTTTTTTTTTTTTTTTTTTTTTTTTTTTTTTTTTTTTTTTTTTTTTTTTTTTTTTTTTTTTTTTTTGACGTTGTAGTTTAAAGCCAGACGTTTAGTCTTATGATCTCAGACTCGTCAGAATTTCTTGAAGCCCTCCAACTTGCAACTTTAGAATTTCTGGGGCCTCGCAACTTTAGAATTTCTCGGAGCTCACAACTTTAGAATTTCTCGGAGCTCGCAACTCTAGAATTTCTCGGAGCTCGCAACTCTAGAATTTCTCGGAGCTCGCAACTCTAGAAGAATTTCTTGGAGCTCGCGACTTTAGATAATACTGGCTCAAGTTCAAACGTTAGTAGCATCGTTTAAAAAAAAAAAAAAAAAAAAAAAAAAAAAAAAAAAAAAAATTTTTTTTTTTTTTTTTTTTTTTTTTTTTTTTTTTTTTTTTTTTACATTGTAGTTTAAAGTCAGGTTTTAATCTTTGCTCGTCCAGCTCAAAACTTTTCCGGAGCAATGTGTTTGCACAGTTAATAAAGCCAACCATGGCAGAAGATTACAAGACGCTTGTACTGCATTTACTCTCCAAAAGGCAATATCCCATACTGAAGGATATCGTTGTCATGGATATCCATTACAAATTGCTGCCAGAAAATGCAGATTTTGACGTAGTACATGCATATGATAAACGATCGCATGACGCCATGTACACGTTGTCACAACATGCGGATCCATTTCGCTTTTCCTATCTCGTCGGTAACGAAAACATGTTTTATGTGCATGAGACGGATCATTTCGACACCACGTCCTTACCGCTACACTGTCAACGAGTCAAATTGAATCGCTATTATGTGGACGTGATCCAAAATCAAACGAGTGAAACCTTTGAAGAAGAGCTATACCATTTTATAACACTTTTAAATTTTGACATTCCAACCCTCTCTCCTTTGTTGGGTTTGGACACTATCACTTGCACTCGGATGTTACCTAAATTTATCAAGCTTTGGGTTTTCAAATACGATGCGCAAAATTTTCAAAAATGTCCAGTTTCCAAAGGACTCGAAACTTGTTTTGGTCCTCCCGAAACTACAGGTGTGATTCCCGTTCGTGTGCTGAGGGGTAAATTGTCCCCCTGCACCTCCCACGCAAAAATTTTATCGTTAAATAATGATTTTCCAACAAAGCTCAAACATCCGTATTTAATGCATTACAGCCCTCTGCACAAGACACTCTTTCCGTTGGTTTACAATCCTCTCGAAAACCCATTATTGGTATTTTAAACTAAACATGTAACGATCTCTCTCGCTACCATCCGGAGGGAATTTTTTGTATCTTCGTTTTGCATCGTAATGACGACACACCTTGTAAACGCCCGCGCAAACACTTTCTTTCGGCAGATTGACATTGGAGTTGTCACTCTCGTCGTTGGATGCATCGATGGAAAAGACAGACTCGTCATCAGACACCTCGGACATGACTGGAGATCCAACAAAAGCTTTCATTTTCAAATGTTTTCGATTACCCGGTTGGGGTCTGTAATACTTGCGAACATAGCTTGTGGCATCCGGATACGCCTTTTCCCACGCCTCCTCTGGAACCACCGTCGCTTTTTGGTCCACATAGTTTTTGTAGGCCGAAAAACTTCTAAAGAAGGGTTTCAATTTTGAAAGAGGTACCAAGCCATTTTTCCCCAGATGTTCAATGTGTGACAATGAAAAAACTTTTTTCATATCGTCCTTGTAATCTGCAAAATAGTCGAGCATTGACTCGTACGCGTAGAACGCTGGAATTTTGCGAGGAGGAAAGGGGGGAGGTTTTACATATTTACGAGGCTTTGCTTTCTTGGTAATCTTGTTTCCTTTTGCACGTGGCATCCTTTATTTGTAAACAATCTCCCCGTAATGAAAAAGGTTAAAAAAGGGAGACTTTTGTATTTTGTCGTGATTATCGTAATGCGCATGATGATAATTTTGAAAAGTTTCCCAGTGCGCTAAAAAGTGACACGTGTAGATAAACAGCATTTGCCACGTGGTGTTGTGTCTAAAGTATTCTGCTGGATTATGGCAAGTCTCATCCAACAAAGTAAAGTTTATGGTGCCTCGTGCCTCGTCGACCATGTTATTGTTTCGACACACATTATCACAATAACTGTTTAGCGTCGCATTAAATTCATAAAGATTGAAAACCACATGAAAACCTTTTCTCTCATCAGGCGTTTTACGTTTATTAGTTTCGGCGTACGACGTGAAAATTTCCTTTGGGCCATTGGGTTCGAAAAGATAATAAAATGTCAAATTATAATTTTCCAAGTTCTTGATGGGACGCCCAAATATGACATTGAGCATGGGAATCCACTCGGCCAACACCATATGAATTTGATGAAATTCTGTAGCAGAGTACTTATCCGCAATGTCCCGACATATGGTCCAAGCATCTTGCCACGTGCCGACGTGATTCGATGAGGTGCGACGACAACTTTGGGAATCGTGGTGATCAATCGATCGTTGCATCTTGATTTTTTTAAAAAAAAGACAACTATGTGGGCCGCCTGGCTCCTTTTTTTAATCATCTGGATGTGTTTCTGGTGGATACCAGAGGATTTTAAAACAAAATCAAAAATTCAAGTACGTGAACCCATTTTCCAGCAAAATTGTACAGACAAACGCATGTTTTGCGTAGACGATTGTAGTTTCCTGTGCGTGGAAAAATCTACCCGATGCGTGGGGGGCGTGTGTGTAACAGATGGTCGAACACCCATTGAATGCAATGAAGAAAAAGGCGGTCGATTGATGTTGACAAATGACGACGTGGCGCGATGGATTTGCCTCTGTACCGATGAAACTTTTTGGTCGGGACCTGCATGTGATACACTCAATCCCGATGTGTGCGAACAAGGAGCATTTTTATACAATGGACGAGAGAGTTTTTTGTGTCTCTGCCCCAATCCATACAAAAGGTTCACCGTCAACGGAAAACCACATTGTTTAGAAAAGTTTATGAGTAATTTCTTTACAGAGCCAGAAGTAACAGAGATGGGACCTCACATGGTATAGTTTGAAATGCCTCGTCGTGGATCTTTAGGTACACTCTAGCGTGGGTACTTGGACTCAACTCGCAACTTTAGAATTTCTTGAGGCTCTCAACCTTTGACAATATTAGCTCAAGTTAAAAAAAAAAAAAAAAAAAAAAAAAAAAAAAAAAAAAAAAAAAAAAAAAAAAAAAAAAAAAAAAAAAAAAAAAAATTTTTTTTTTTTTTTTTTTTTTTTTTTTTTTTTTTTTTTTTTTTTTTTTTTTTTTTTTTTTTTTTTTTTTTTTACAATGTGAGCCGTTTTAAATTTTCGTTGCAAATCCAATTTAAAAGCTTCGTGACAAAACCCTTCGAAAAGCATTCACACACAATGAAATGATCTCGCTTACAATCATACAACAAATTTTTAAAATCATCGGGTGGGTTCACAAAGATAACGCTCATGTAATCATCATCGTTAGTCTCCACGCTCAAAAATCCATCACTACCCACACATTGCTTCAGATTCACTTTGAGAATACCGGTCGTCTTGCAATTTAAAATCACGCTCTTTTCATTCATTTCCTTGAAACTGATTAAAGGACCAATGGCATTACATTTTTCACATTGTCCATTGCCGACAAAGATCGTTTTGAAAACATTATCCAAAACTTCACTCATAGCAATTTTAACAACCAACGTTGCAAAACTACCCACAATTTCAGCTAAATCGGCTTCGGCCAGGTCTACAATCCAATCATGTTCCTTTTTTTCACCATGCTTCAACAGGAAGCTTTCAAATGCTTCATGGAGAGGAAGATTGTCGCAAACCATGTGAAATCTTCCATATTCTGTGTTACAATATACGTTTCCATACGTCCCGATCTTGACGTTGTAATTCAAGTAGGGTAGCCCCCAATATGCACCTAGCAATGTAATTTTCATGTTTTAAAAAAGCGCCTTTATTATGTAACGTTTTTTCATGGGACAAGCCAAATGGCGATGTTTGGACAAACGGTTTAAATTGACGGCGCTTATATATTTTTTTCTGCTCAAGTATTTTTTCGACTCTCGTCCATATGGTAATTCCATATTCGAAGACCGTCAGCTTGAAACTGGGTATAGCAGAAAACTGCAAAAATATATAAGCACTTCTCAGAACGAAAAAGTACTTGAGCAGGCAAATGTTTGATTTATCATAGGAAAATTTGGAAATTTGGAAAATGGGGAAAACGCAAAACATTTCCATTTTCGAGTCTGTAAATGTTATGTTTTGCTATTGAAAGATGAAAAAACTGATTAAAAAACTATACAACTTATACAAAATTAATGTAAAAATCACATTTAAAAGCTATTAAAATAGGATTTTAAGTTTAAAAGTTTGATTATAAATTTTAACTTTTAAACGATTCATGGTACCAAAAGGATTGGTACCTTGAATCGTTTAAAAGTCGCAGCTAGAAGGGGGGTACTTTTAAACTCAAAATTCGAAATCGGCATGTTTTTACAGTCTCAATTACATAATTTTTCTACCATTTTTCAATAATACATACTTAAAACAACAATTTTCAAGAAAATAAAATTGTAAAACATTAAAAAAGAATTCAAAAAAATTGTCAAATATTAAAAAAAGAATTCTTAAAAAAATAAATAATTCAGTCTTTTGAATAATAGGGTTAATATTCCACAGTATTAAATAATGCTAAAGTTTTAATTATAGCATAAGTTTTTTCAATTACCAATCAATTACATTTTTCAAAAAAAAAAAAAAAAAAAAAAAAAAAAAAAAAAAAAATTTTTTTTTTTTTTTTTTTTTTTTTTTTTTTTTTTTTTTTTTTTTCAATTACTGTTGTATGGGTCATAAAACAGTGATGTCCACTCTTCAATCTTTTCATAATTTTCTCCGCCACAATCCCACACAATCTCAGAGCGTGAAAAGGATCTAGTCCGTATGAAATTGTCAATTCTTCGCAGCAATATCTTACCAAATGGGTTTAAAGTAATATTGGTCCGTTTTAAAACCAATTTGACCACTGGTTCTTTTTCATCAATATGAATTCGTTCGCGTTCTTTATTTAATAAACGAAAAGTAAGGTTACAATATGAACCAGAAGGAATTATTTGATATACTTTCACCCCCGGAATTAACGAATATAACCAACCTCTGGCATCTCGTGGTATTTTGATCTCGATATCAGTAGACACTATTTCCTTGCTCTTTTCCCCAAGGGTGTAATTACCATTAGGAAAAATCTGTACGACATTTTCAAAAACTTTTGGCTCCGTCCCAAAGAATGGTTCTTTCACTTTGTATAGTATTATGCGTCGATCTTTTTCCATCATAATAAGATTAGGTGGAAATGTTGAAACGTCCAATACCGTTGTATGCAGCAAGGTTATATTTTCCAAGTCGTGGGAGCTCCAAAAAATTCTGATGAGCTGAGTTGCACAAGACCTGGCACTCGGTTTTAACCTACAACGTACCTGGTACTCGGTTTAACCTACAAAAAAAAAAAAAAAAAAAAAAAAAAAAAAAAAAAAAAAAAAAAATTTTTTTTTTTTTTTTTTTTTTTTTTTTTTTTTTTTTTTTTTTTTTTTTTTTTTTTTTTTTTTTTTTTTTTTTTTTAATACAAGCAAGTATCAAAGCTTACAAATTGTTCTAAATGTATTATAACGATTGTAAACATTTTACGCTTGAAACAGACGGGGTGGAGGTTGTTGAAAATGTATTAACGGTTCAAGAGGTAACGCAACTCCAAGAGAAAATGTGGATTTGGTTACAAAATAAAACAAAATACTTGGATAAACCCATTGTCAAAAACGATATATCGACTTACAAATCTCTATTTGATCTCTATCCAAAACACGGTATGTTGTTTCAGCACTGGGACTTTGGACACAATCCTTTATCCTGGTACGTTCGTCAAAACCAAAATGTCTTTAATCAATTTAGTCGTATTTGGTGTACAAACCAATTGCTCACAAGCTTTGATGGAATCAGTATTTCCTTACCTTGTGAATATACGATGCGTGGTTGGACGCAGTACAAGGAATGGTTTCACACTGATCAAAACTTTCAACGAAATAATTTTGAATGTGTTCAAGGACTCGTGAATCTTTTTCCAGTTTACGAAGGTGACGCCACCTTGAGAATTCTCAGAAAAAGTCATTTATTGCACAAGGAATTTCAAAAAACGTTTAAAATTACACATTCATCAGATTTTTGTCGGTTGACACAAGATGAAAAACAATTTTACTTGGATCGTCTAGACAGTCCATCGGATATCTGCGTAAAGGCTCCCGCTGGCTCCCTCGTGTTGTGGGATAGTCGAACCATTCACCAAGGTATGGAACCACAACGTAATCGTAAACTACCAAACATCAGATGTGCTCTGTACATTTGTATGACACCTGCAAGACTGGCAAGTCAAACTCAAATTCAGAAAAGGATCAAATATTTCGAAGAACGACGAACCTGTAATCATTGGCCTCACAAGACGAAGGTTTTTAGCAAGCATCCTAGAACGTATGGTAATCCCCTTCCAAAAGTTGAAAATGATGACGACTTGGAAATTACAAATTTAATGAAACAGCTTGTTGGTTATGTTTAAGAGCATAAAAAAAAAAAAAAAAAAAAAAAAAAAAAAAAAAAAAAAAAAAAAAAAAAAAAAATTTTTTTTTTTTTTTTTTTTTTTTTTTTTTTTTTTTTTTTTTTTTTTTTTTTTTTTTTTTTTTTTTTTTTTAAATCTAAAAAAAATTTGATAACGTGTTGCTCTTAAAAATCCTCTTCCAAAGAAAACTCGTGACTCTTTGAGAGCACTCCACACTTTTGATACTCTCCCACCCGCTTTTCAAAAAAATTGGTCTTTCCCTCCAAACTGATATTTTCCATAAAATCAAATGGATTTTCCTTTTTGTAAAACTTGTCACATCCCAAGTCCACCATCAAACGATCTGCTACAAACTCAATGTATTGATTCATCAATATGCAATTCATCCCAATGAGGCTGACTGGTAGAGCTTCTGTTAAAAACTTTTGCTCGATGGACACTGCATCTGTTATGATTTGCAAAATTTCCTCTTGTGTGGGTTTCTCTTGCAAATACTTGTTGAACAAGAGGCACGCAAAATCACAGTGCAATCCCTCGTCTCGACTGATGAGCTCGTTGCTAAAGGATAAACCAGGTAAAAGACCACGCTTTTTTATCCAAAAGATGGCTGCAAAGGACCCGGAGAAAAAAATTCCCTCCACGGCCGCAAATGCTACCAGACGATGGGCAAAGGAGGGATGCCGTATCCAGTTTAATGCCCAATCGGCTTTTGCTTTCACGCAGGGCATTTTTTCAATGGCGTGAAATAATGTATTTTTTTCTTTGGGATCCCGAACGAGTGTCTCAATCAATTCGCTGTACATTTCTGAATGAATATTTTCCATGGCAATTTGAAATCCGTAAAAACATCTGGCTTCCGTGATTTGTACTTCTGTCGCAAAGCGCTCCACCAAATTTTCCACGACGATACCATCGCTTGCCGCAAAAAAGGCCAACACATGTGAGAGGAAATGACGCTCATCAGGTTTTAAATTATCCCAATCTGCTAAATCTTTGGATAAATCCACCTCTCCTACTGTCCAAAAAGAGGCTTGAGCTTTTTTGTACATGTCCCAAATGTCTGGGTATTCTATCGGGAATGTCACGAAGCGATCCGGATTGGGTTCCAGTAGCGGTTCTACATACAAGAAAGGTTTGCGGGACTTTGGGACTAGTTTTAAAAGATTAGAAACAAAATCTTTGTGTTTTCTAATGACTTCCGTTGCCACTGAAATGTTGAATTCGTTAAAATTTTCAGTATCCCAAAAATCCACGTCTCGATATTGATAGAAATTTGGATCCAAATCCTTCAGCACATCCAACTTTTTGCGCTCAGCCTCTTGAAAAAAATTGTTGTAGGTTTCGAGTGTATCGTATCGCTCCAATTCAAACTTGCGCCCTCTTTTTCTCATTCTTTTGTATCCCGCTTCAACAGCTTTCGGTGATCCAGCAATGGATGAACCATAATCCAAAATGAGTACGTGATCTACACCCAAATGCTTCAAGCGCTTCCTGTAATATCTTTCCAAAGGTCTCCAATCCAATAGACCGTCTGAAAATTGAATACAAGATAGCAAGGGACACCTGGAAGTGATGATGGTCCAGTTGGATGCGCAGGTTTTTTGCAGGGTGGATACCTTTGCTTGCAGTCGAGCAGCAAAATTTTCCAAGACCAAGTAGTTGCGTAACGTGTCATTGTTTGAGTCGTGAAAGAAATCTGGGTCAGTCTCTATCATGTCGACACAATCATCTATGTAACCATCAACCGTTGGATAAGAAAAAATTTTCATAACGGTAGTTTTGCCGATACCTACAAAGGAGGCTTGAATCTCTACAAGTATTTTGACCATGTCCGTCAGCAGTAATAATTTGATTCAAGCAAGAAACCACATTTTAAATAATCAAAAAAAAAAAAAAAAAAAAAAAAAAAAAAAAAAAAAAAAAAAAAAAAAAAAAAAAATTTTTTTTTTTTTTTTTTTTTTTTTTTTTTTTTTTTTTTTTTTTTTAATTGAAGAAATAACTGTACTAAAATTTTTCTTGTCTTCTTGGAGCATTTGTTTCGTTGATTATTCTTGTTTTCCATTATTACCATATCTAAGGCTTATTGCGTGTTCGGATGGAATTTCAAAATAACAGCTATCGTTATTGCGATCTCCACTCATCTGTATAAACTCCAGTTCAGCTAATAAGTCACCTTTGGATATTTCTACCTTCTCCTTATCTGAATAATTAACTAAAACCACTAAAAGCCGACTATGACTGTCTAAAGGCCGAACATACTTGCTTGATTCATTAAAAATGTCAGCTAACACACGTACTGTTTGATCCAACCATAGTTCTGGACTTGGACGAGGTATCACAAAACTAAATCTTGGTAAGAATTCCACGTTTTCTTTTATGATTACGTATTTTGATTGTAAAGGTTCAAGTACTATATCCTCTGAGCAAAACAGCTTGTGTTCGATTGCAACACGTGATTCTGTTACTAGATTCATCATGACATTTGAGCTATGATTCTTGATGATATTTGAAAGTGTGAAGCTTCAAGCAAGTCGCAGCAACTTAAGTAGTCACAAAAAAAAAAAAAAAAAAAAAAAAAAAAAAAAAAAAAAAAAAAAAAAAAAAAAAATTTTTTTTTTTTTTTTTTTTTTTTTTTTTTTTTTTTTTTTTTTTTTTTTTTTTTTTTTTTTTTCATACATTGTTGCTACTCAATAATTTCATCAATTGCTCTCGTCCAACTTGTTGCCAATTTTCCTCACAAGACGCATAGACTTGACCCAACTCATTTAAAATTTCTGTCGTTACTTTTCTAACGTCGGTAAAATATTCCGCATTTCTATGTAAAAATGTTTCGGCCCACACTTTGACTCGATGTGTTTGCATCGCAATTTCATCGTTGAGCATGAGGCTCTGCAATTCCCGAGTGTACAGTTGCAACAATGCCAAAAAAACGACGCAGCCTGAATCCGTTCCACCCAAACTACTTAGTTCGGGTTTGTTATCCAACCATTTATACATTTCGCGTACAGATCGAGCGTGCGAACGATAGTCGCGACGCATGCTATTTGGATGTATCATTGCCAACAAGTAAGTTTTCAAATCTTTTGATTCAAGTCCGTCAAACCCGTCTACTGCCAATAAACGATACATGTCACGGTTGCCCACGTCATGACTTGTTGTATTTTGACTTAACCACTGTTTGAACAATACGCACCAATCCGCTTCATCAGAGGGCAAGAGCTTTAAATTTTTTCTCTTTACGCCTTTTGAGAGTATCGACACCAATTCTTCGCGAACCAGTCCATCGTGAAAATCTTCCAAATCATTGTCAAGATGTAACCATTTAGCGACTTGCTTCAACACATCCCATCGATGTTTTCGAATCGTTTGCCGTCCCAGGAAACAGTGACGCGCCACTTCTTGGTGCAACAACCTCTTCAAAACGTTATGAGAGGAGCCAGTCTCGAAAAGTTTCTGGTGAAACTGTTTTAAATGGTTTGTGCTCTGGCCAAATTTTGTTGATAATCCAGGTTGGCGCAACAACCGTTTGTGTGTCATAGGTTTTTTGAAAGAGCTTTTGAACGATTCTGGATGAGACATCTTGGGCAATGCGTCCGAAATGATTCAATTCTCTTTGAACAAAAATATCTGCGTATTCCACTCGAACACAAAGTCTGGTAAATTGTTTAATAAACCACACCAATGGTTTGTTTCGTAAAGACAAATGGCGTTGCAAGTCTTGTTCAACGTTAAAGTTTTTGGTTGTCTTCATCAAAATGACGTATTTGCAAGCATCGGGAGACACGTCAGCTCTTGTATTTACTAGTTTTGCATTATGCCATTGATCAAATGATGTTTCCATGAAAAAAGACAATGATGCAGCGTAGTGGTAGAAGGTTTACTGTAGATCAAATCAATGACATTCGAAAAAGAGTAAAAACCTTGAGACACGTTGATGAAATGGCTCTATTGGTGTATTTATTGCTCGAAACTAAACTAAAAATGAACGATTTGCTGACGTGGTTCAACACGGATAAAACTAAACGTATGGAATTTTTGAAAATGCATCCAGAGTGTATGGCCGACTATGCTCGTGCACCCAGACTCTTTCCTAAAACACACCAAGGGTACTTGAAGCAATGGAGTAGAAAATGTCTCGAGTGGTACGGTGTTCAAAGGGCAACGTTTGAAATGTTGAAACGTTCAATATCGTTCTATACTGCAAGCTGATGAGGATGAGTTGTCAGAGCTTTAGAAAATTTTCATGCGTTTAAAGTATCAAGACTCACCGCCTGCCTTTAACAGACAACTTAGGAAAAAAAAAAAAAAAAAAAAAAAAAAAAAAAAAAAAAAAAAAAAAAAAAAAAAAAAAAATTCTGAATTAGGAAAAAAAAAAAAAAAAAAAAAAAAAAAAAAAAAAAAAAAAAAAATAAAAAAAAAAATTTTTTTTTTTTTTTTTTTTTTTTTTTTTTTTTTTTTTTTTTTTTTTTTTTTTTTTTTTTACAAGGTTATTGACGTTTAAGCTTCAGCCAATATTTTATAAGGTTGAGAGCTTCAAGAAATTCTAAAGTTGAGACCTTCAATAAATTTTAAAGTTGGGAGTTTTAAGAAATTCTAAAGTTGCGAGAAAAAGTTGCAAATTCTAAATTTGTGTGAAAAGATGACAACATGGATTTATAAACATTTTTTTATTTTTTTCACAAGCGTAATACAAAATTATTTTCATAATAATAATAATAATATATATTAAATGCGAGCATACTACAAAAATAAACACTCACATTCGATGTGGGATCGGTTCCATTCCCAAATGCAAAAATTTTGAAATGCCTTTCGTCACGGCAATCCACCTGTGACATTCTGCCCTCGAGCAATATACACACCTGCTCGAGTCTATGGTGGCATCTGGTTTCAATACCACCGCTTTTAGTTCCCTGGCTGGATGATAGGGGGGTAGCCTCGCCAATACTTCACCCCATTTTGATTTGGTGATGGCGTCCGTGTGGATCAAAAAACGGACCCGCATGTCGTAGAGTTTCTCCAACAGATGCTGAGGGTGCATGGGTCCATCCATGACGTCATATACGTAACCGTTGGTCAGGGTGTGTCCGTCTTTTCGAATGCACAGCACGGCAAAGGTCTGTGAATGCCGCCCTGTATAATGAGTCTTTCGCCTACGTTCGTAGCCGTCTCGACGATAGTTATGACTCGTCTCCTCGAAGGCTGGCGGGGGAGAGTGAGAACGCACGTCGTTGATGGTGCTGGGCTTGGCAGGTGGGGCAGACGTTTTGACAGTCTTCGAGGCCTTAGAGTCCACTGGTGTCTGGCTCGAGGTGCTGGACTTGGCAGGTGGGGCAGACGTTTTGACAGTCCTCGGGTCCACGGGTGTCTGGCTCGAAGTGCTGGACTTGGCAGGTGGGGCAGACGTTTTGACAGTCCTCGAGGCTTTAGAGTCCACGGGTGTCTGGCTCGAGGTGTTAGAGTCTACGGGTGGAACAGAGATGAGACAGGTGGGAAGCCTGGACCTGGAGATGGGTGATTTCACTCTTTTGGGTGGATTGGAGAGGCGAGGTGGAGAGGTGGAGATTCGCTTCAATCGGGATCTATATTCAGAGGCCGAGACCAAGGGTATTCTGGCAGGATGAGCACAAGAGGGGGCCACTTGGACGATGGAGCGTGGAGTGGGTTTCAGTGTGTTGGCAGGTGGTGAGGCCACAGGCATGGGTGGCGACATGGGTTCAAAGAGCTGAGGCTCAGGTGAGGGAGGCAACGGAGAAATCAGCTTCACCTGGCCAATATCCATAGAAGTGGGTGTCGGAGGTGATGGAGGAGGCACCGACTGGAAATTCAATTCGGTCAAATCGTCTTCGTCAGAGGAGGAAGACGACGAGGAAGACGACGAGTCAAAGTCCGAAGAGTCAGCCATGGATAGAAGAGCAGAGAGAACTGGCAAAGGCAAAGCACTGGCTCTGAATGATCCGAAGGCTCAGAAGGCTCTACCTTATATACTGCTCAGGCAAAAAAAAAAAAAAAAAAAAAAAAAAAAAAAAAAAAAAAAAAAAAAAAAAAAAAAAAAAAAAAAAAAAAAATTTTTTTTTTTTTTTTTTTTTTTTTTTTTTTTTTTTTTTTTTTTTTTTTTTTTAAACGTTGGATATTTAAGTCGAGCATCGAGTCGATACTCTAAATTTTTTTTGCTCGACTTAAATATCCAACGTTTAAATTTTTTTTTTTTTTTTTTTTTTTTTTTTTTTTTTTTTTTTTTTTTTTTTTTTTTTTTTTCCTACGTTGTTGTGTAACACGTAGCTCGTCTAAAGTGTTGAGAGGTTTTTTAATTTTTTCATCATTCAACTTTGCAAGTTGTGAGAGCTTCAAAAAAATCAGATTCTAAACATTTTGTTACATTACTCCAAACGAAATAAAGCAAAGATGAATCTTCCGAGGTACAGCACGTTGTATAGCAATTTTCATGGTTATACGGAAGCCAAAAATGAAGGAGATTTGATTGTGTTAAATTTTGCAGATGCGAAATTTGATCCTTGGTCCGTGTTGCATTTGTATCGATACGATACCATCTGTAGAAATACAACAAAACCTTTTGCTCAAGCACTCAAAGTGTTTTTCAATACAGAAGATCCCATCACTGTCGTGTGCCAAAATAATACTTGGAGCGCTCTCTTGGGTAATTCCAAGACCATTATGCCAATGCCTGAGGAATCTGCTACATTTCAAATGTATGCCACCCCTTACTTTGTAAGCGATCCCGCTCTTGTCGCCGAATACATGCGAGGAATATCTCATCAAGCGTCAGATATTATATTTTCTTACAAAAACTGCGTTGTCTATTTGGATAAGGAGGATTTACCGTATCCCGGTGGAAACTATTTTGGAAATTGCAGACCGTGTACAAATGCCATGTATCGCATTTGCATTTTGAGTAAGGAACCATCCCAACACGTATTGTCAGTTGCTGAAGAATGGCGCAGCAAACAGAATCTGGGTATTGAAACTCGATTGTATTTGACCAAAGATAAAATTACAGATGCAAAATTGATTCCCTTTCAAGTTGTTGAAAGACCTTATTTACCAGAAGAGAGGGCTGTCGGAACCGGGGCGATACAAAAACGCTTGTCCATAAACAGGCCCCACCTTATCATACAAGACATTTTAAATTCGTATCACCGTAATCATGTCGTCACTCTCCAAGGAAAACCTTCAGATGACGTTTTGCAGCGATTGGGCGTTATTGTGGAATGGCCATTTCGCATTACGTATGAAGGAACGCGAGCCCATTCACAGGAACCCAACGAATTTGTGGCGTTATCTGTAAATGGTCAATTGCCTAAACGTATTTTGTACGTCCGATATCCATATGACGTGTATACAGAATTTCATGAAGTTCCCACCACCGCGTGGACACCCATTTATTATGTCCCGACATTTTTAAAATTACCACCCAATACAGAAAAAGTGAGCGTAGACTCGACGGTGCTGGGATACGCGTACAATGGAGGATTTTTCTGTTTTAGCTTCCCGATTTTGGAGGGACGCCCTGCGTTAGAATCGCAACGAGGCATTCAATACATTTTTCAAACTGCGACACTCACGGATGAATTTCAAGTGATGGAATCGTTTCGATTTGATCACGCACACGCAGTCAACAAAGGTATTCAAAAGGGTGTAGCGTATCCATCGTGGTGCCTCACAAAATCCGACACTGTACTTCCTTCCAAAGTTCAAATGCCAAAGTTGGTGATGGAGTGGTTGAATTTGTTTCGGCACAGCAAAAGCAATTTTGTCGATGTCAAAATGGTTCCAATGGCGTTAACATTAGTTCAGCACAAAGTTTGCTTTCAAACAAAAATTACAACCCCTCATAAAAAGGAGGGTTACGTGTACATGTTGAGTGATGACGACATTGAGCTGCAGATGGGTCAAAACGAGACAAATTACATCAACAGTAATCGTGTATCTAGAGGAGATGAAAAGACTTTGGAGGAACAGAGTACATGTGTGATAAGTTGATTTTCAAGTCGAGCGAGTTTCAAGAAATTCTAAAGTTGAGGTCTTGACGAAATTCTAAAGTTGTGAGTTTAGAGAAATTCTAAAGTTGCGATTTGAGGGCTTGAAGAAATTGTGACGATTCTGAGATTATCAAGACTCAACGCGTGGCTTTAACAAACAACGTTAAAAAAAAAAAAAAAAAAAAAAAAAAAAAAAAAAAAAAAAAAAAAAAAAAAAAAAAAAAAAAAAAAAAAAAAAAAAATTTTTTTTTTTTTTTTTTTTTTTTTTTTTTTTTTTTTTTTTTTTTTTTTTTTTTTTTTTACAATGTTAATTTCTTATTTTTCAACAGACGATGAGGTGCAACAATTAGATGGGTATGATTCCTGGTTCCTTTCAGCAAAAAATCCACAGCCACCCAATTCAAATGAGGGTTGATTAGCAAAACCAAAAAGTATAACAATTCCAATCGAGTCACTTCATAGAGCATTGTATTTTCTCTCGCCCAGGTTTTGGCCAAGTCTTCAATGATTGTGACAATTTCATCCCTTCGTGAACATTGAATGGCCATTTCCCCATTAAATCGAATGTCTAATTTGACAAAAAGAGGTTGATTAATTAAAAAATACAAGTATCCGCAATCATTTTTGTTTTTCAAAAGATGTTCGATATACGTCTTGGCCATTTGCTGTACCGTAGGACATTTGACCAGCTCTAGTGTTATTCTTTTGGTAAATGGTTGCATTGTTTTACATGTTGGGATTTCTTTCTCAATGTCCATCCTGTGTCGTTTGCGCATGAGCTGAATCAATTGATCGTTTGGTAAATCCAATTGTCTCAGCTGTGGAATCATATCGCTCTTGTCTTTTTATAAATTTTCCACGCTATCCACAACACTATAAGCGCTGTCGTGATTCCCGCTGCCCAATAGAGTAACGGTACCAAATAAGCCACCCAATTCCAAGCCCCCAACGTTAAACCTTGAGCATAATGGGCCAACGCTTCTCCAATCGTGGGTCGACGGCATTCCATTTCTTGACCAGGCAAACAATTATAAAATTGACAATCGCATAATTTACAGCACGACTTTTCCTTGTCTTCGTCGAAATTTAAACAAGGATCACCTTGCACGGTTTGCGAGCAGAATGAAAGCTCATCCACTGGATCCGGTTGACAACAACTGAGGTCTTTCACTTTACACACAGAGTTTTCGGATTTTAAAAAACAACCCGAATTGGATTGAATGTAATCGTTGATGGCCGACACGCCAACACCCACCACAGTGGCAGCAGTGACCGCCACCAAACCTTTTTTGGTAAACACTTTGGAAATGACGCGACGCAGTGAATCATTCTTACTCACAAAAGATCGTAAGTGCTTTACATTTTTTACCGTCCCCCTAAACCCTTTGAAGCTTTTTCCTATTTTGGGGCGCTTAAACACCCATTTTTTCCAAGCGGCCATTGCTTGATTTTCAAAGTAAACAAAGTAAGGAAATGGAATCAACTGCTTGCCTTTTGAGTGGAGGAAATACCTTTTGCACTGGACGTAAGAACAGTCACTTGAACAACCTCTTGTGTGCCAAACATTTGAAAGAATATTACGGACTCGAAATATATGCGCATTGCATAGAAAAGCCTACTTCTTATAATTTTACGGGTTGGGTTTTGAAGCCATGCGATGGAATCATTTTTAAACGAAACGAAGTCATTATCCCCGTGCAAAGTTTCATCGATAAAACGTATCGAAATAAAAATGATGCAAATACGCCAGCGCTGACTAATAAGGAAAAAACGTATTCCATGAATCACGTATTGGACAAATTTATGCGAAGAGCAACTGACAAGACTCAAGTCGTTAAAGGTGATCGGAAAACATTCGAAATGCTTCGAAATTTATCCGAAGTATCTAAAAACGTAAACCTTAACCCTAACACAGCTTGTGAACTGGATCCAGTCAACATTGGTTATATCCGATCGAAAATGACAGTATCGGAAACGTTTATTGAAAATCATGCCAACAAGGAGCATATGAATGGAATTGTATTAACCACGGATAAACGAATGAGTCTCATGGAAGCACAAGATTTGTCTCTATGCCTTAAATACTTTCTCAGTAGATTTGAAACCTCCCAACACATTGTACAGGATTTAAATTCAAAAACGTTGGAGGTGGACAATACAAGCTACAGTTGTGCGTATATTGAAGGTATTGGTGTTGTGGCCAGCAATGATGTTGAGTGTAGTGCCCCGCTCGTCATTTTCGGATCTTCCAGAGGAGTTCACGAAGTTGGGGCAGCATCCGACTTGGGATTTTATGCGGAAAATGTTATCGTGTATCCCAAAGAAGTTGTAAACCAAAAAGTCTCGAAAAATATGATTAATCAACAAAATGCATTGCGTAGAACAATAATTGCTGGACGTGCCTATTAAATACATACTCGAAAAAAAAAAAAAAAAAAAGAAAAAAAAAAAAAAAAAAAAAAAAAAAAAAAAAAAAAAAAAATTTTTTTTTTTTTTTTTTTTTTTTTTTTTTTTTTTTTTTTTTTTTTTTTTTTTATATTGATATGTACGTTTAGCAATAGGCAGTTTTTTTAGTTGAAATCAATAACTTCTTCTTCCACGACAACGCACTCAGGTTTCTCCATTTTCATCATTTTGCACGAGTACACATCAATTATCCCGTCGTCATCATCGTTGTCCAAAGCTCTTTTCTGAGAAGCATCTTGTGGTACGTCAGGCTTAGGTTCCCAAAAAACGTCTCCCAAAAATACTTTCGATTCTTTTAAATTAGATTCTGGAAAGGCAATCATTTTCAACACGTTGCCACCAAGACGAACACATTTATCCTGGCTTTCCTTTAACGTATAAAAATATCGGATATTAAATTCCAATTTGAGAATAGCGATAAATGTTCCCTCAAACATTTGCGATATTTGAGTATCAAATCGATTCAGAACCCTACGCCCATCATAGATGGCTGTTTTCACGATACAACTATGAAAGTTGTTTAATTTTAAATGTGCGCCTTTACTAATCATTTCTTCTCTGGCATCATTGCAGTACTTGCAAAACATGCTGCATGCACCAAAATTTAATTTGCTCGTGTCTGAAAACTTTACATTTTCCACATCGCTGTTCATCGCTGCACTCAATACGTTCAAAATGGGACACTCTTTTAAATTAATGGCGAAATACTTGCTGTCACTGCGTTTTGAATCCTTGTCGTACGAACGATAGACAGAGCATTGTCCAACTAGAATCACTTTAACGGATTCGTTGTTCAAGTTTTGAACGCGAAATTGTTGGTTGTATGAAACTTTTGCAGGACCATAAAGAGATCTGGCATCGGTTTGTAATCTCTGGTAAAATGAGTCGTTTTCCAATACTTGCTTCCAGTCTTGTGTTGTGAGATTTAAGGCATCGCCTTCGGCAGCCAACTCCTTAATCTGCTCGGACAAGGTTTCATTTTTCAAAACTCGAGCGATGAGAGAACTGTAATCTTCCATGTCTTGATTTGGTTGGTTTTAGTTGTGAGTGAAAATTGTTTCGAGGCAACCGAGCTTTTAAACACGACATCGTAAAAAAAAAAAAAAAAAAAAAAAAAAAAAAAAAAAAAAAAAAAAAAAAAAAAAAAAAAAAAAAATTTTTTTTTTTTTTTTTTTTTTTTTTTTTTTTTTTTTTTTTTTTTTTTTTTTACACTGTTGTAAACGTTTGAGCTTGAGTCAATATTGCATGAGGTTGAGAGTTTCAATAATTTTTTTTAAAGTTGGGGCCTTCAACAAATTCTAAAGTGAGGGCTTCAAGAAATTCTACAGCTGCAAGTTGGAGGGCTCCAAGAAATTCTAAAGTTGCGAGCTCCAAGAAATTCTAAAAGCTGGAGGGCCTTGCGAGCTGGAGGGCTTCAAGAAATTCTGACGAGTCTGAGATCAACAATACTTGACGTTTGACTTTTACATACAACGAAAAAAAAAAAAAAAAAAAAAAAAAAAAAAAAAAAAAAAAAAAAAAAAAAAAAAAAAAAAAAAAATTTTTTTTTTTTTTTTTTTTTTTTTTTTTTTTTTTTTTTTTTTTTTTTTTTTTTTTTTTTTTTTTTTTTTTTAACTAGGGCATTGACGTTTGAGCTTGAGCCAATATTGAATAAGGTTGAGAGCTTCAAGAAATTCTAAAGTTGGGAGTTCCAAGAAATTCTAAAGTTGCGAGTTGGAGGGCTTCAAGAAATTCTGACGAGTCCGAGATACGTTCTTGATAGACTGTGGCTCAACACTTTTTTAATTTCTACTGCGACGTTTGACTTTCACATACAACGTAAAAAAAAAAAAAAAAAAAAAAAAAAAAAAAAAAAAAAAAAAAAAAAAAAATTTTTTTTTTTTTTTTTTTTTTTTTTTTTTTTTTTTTTTTTTTTTTTTTTTTTTTTTTTTTTTTTTACAATATTTGTATGTTTGAGCTCTCGAGCCAATATTGTCTAAGGTTGACAGCTCCCGGAAATTCTAAAGTTGAGACCTTCGACAAATTCTAAAGTTGAGACCTTCGACAAATTCTAAAGTTGAGACCTTTGACAAATTCTAAAGTAGGTCAGGTAACGGGTCTCGATAATCTCAACTCGTGAGAATTTATTTTTCATTTAAACAAACTCAATTTTTTTCTTCCAGGTCTTGATTTTTCCACGGGAGGAATTATCTTTTCAATCGTTGATCCTCCCCATTTTCTTTTATTCAATATACTATGTATTTGATCTTGTGTGTTTCCCGTCATACGATCAGTCCTCTCACGCAAGACACGACCATCCGATATAGAAACCTCGTAAATGTGGCCGTTTATCAATGCATCTTCTTCCAATGATTTGAACCGATGCTGAGGAATGTAAAAGTATCCATCGTTGTACATGACATCCAAAGAATGGTTTTCTTTTACTTTAAAAACATTATCGCTTTCCGTATCATGGATAATATAGCCGTCTGTATTGAAATCTGGTTCGGGTAACTGAAATGCTGAAAAATAATATTTTTGCGCGCGATACCCTTTAGGCAAAGAGATACTTGGCAAATACTCCAAAAAAATGTTTCTCTTGCACCAAGGGGCTACCAAATGTCCACGGACTTGATACACATCCAGCAAAATAATTGTGTGACCCAAGTTTTCTGCAGAGAATACAATTCCGTCATCAATTGTGATGCCCTTGCGGAGTTTTTGCAATCCACCTTCCCATTTTTCTACAATGCGATCCGAATAGCTATATACCATTCCAAACGTACCATCCCATTTATGAGCCACCAAATGGGTATCAGAGTAGATGAGATCAGGAATGCACGTCACTGGTTTTCGGGACATGTGTTCATCTAATGTGTAGGTCGGGTGTGGAAAACCGCGTAAATAATTATAGATTTTTTGATATTTTGTTAAACATGATAACAACTGCTCTCCGGGAATGGATTCAAGGGATTTTTTAAACACACCATACTCCCATTCAAATACTAACCGAAACATTCCATCGATTGCTTGAAACGTGTAAATTTGGGCACAATCATCCAATTTTAAAACACGTCGCTTTTCGATCCGAAACGGACATTGAAAATTGCCCACTGCATCCAGAAATGTCTTGTGATTCTCCATATTCCATTCTTCATATGGGATTTCCTTAGAATGTATCCATCTGAACCATAAACGATCGTGATAAACCATTTTTGTATTTAAAATTGTTTTGATTTCAAGAGCTCTGTCACGAAACCGAAAATGGGGTTTTATATAATAGACTGGGCGAGTCACGACAGAGCCAAGCCATTCAGACGCAATGTGATTTAAAATATAGTCGAGACTAGAACTGTTTTGAACGACCAATCGAAATTCGTATTCATGCATTGTATAATGCGTGGAATTGTTCTGAAAGATACAGCAGCCAATTCAATCGGTGCTGAATAACAAAATATATGCTTCCCAAGTACAAAATCAGAATGAATACTCCCCAATAAATATTTTTCCAAACGATATGAAGGATTGCTGGTATGGATACTGCTGGAACCGCAACGAGAACCAATACAATCTGGGCCAGTTGTTTTTCACTAGAACCAAATGATTCCTTTACACGATCTGCATCATCCGCGGCCAATATGTTTTCAATTCTCTGTGTTAGAGTAGTACTGGACATTTCTTGTTTCGTCTTTACCTTTTAACAAGGTTTAAAAAAAAAAAAAAAAAAAAAAAAAAAAAAAAAAAAAAAAAAAAAAAAAAAAAAAAAAAAAAAAAAAAATATTTTTTTTTTTTTTTTTTTTTTTTTTTTTTTTTTTTTTTTTTTTTTTTTTTTTTTATCTGATTGTTGTCTGTTGCCTCACAACACCAAATGGCGGTGGTTGCGTGCTGCGATTCATAAACATACGTATGCTCAGACCAAGACCTACAATCAATAATCCCATTATAATGAGTAGGGTCACCACCAACCAATTGTTTGTTGAAACTGGTGTTGTTGGTTTCACAGGAGGACCTCTTATGACGGGAGGGTTGTTTTGAGCTGGAGGGTTGTTTTGAGCTGGAGGGTTGTTTTGAGCAGGAGGGTTGTTTTGAGCAGGAGGGTTGTTTTGAACTGGAGGGTTGTTTTGAGCTGGAGGATTGTTTTGAGCTGGAAGTTGTGCATTTTTAATAAAAGGTATTGTATTATATTTTTTCTTGGGTACCCTTGGACTACTAGTATGTTGGACCTTTGTTAAATAATCGACATATCCTTTGTGTTTGCGATATAATCTCCCAATGATATTAACTTCATTCACTTGGGGATTGATACCTGTATTTATATAGGGTTTGTTGTCGAAAGATGGGACGATCACGTACCCATCGTTCGTTTTGGGATATCCCAATGGAAAAAGTGTTTGGATAGTAGGACCCGGTGTCGAGAAATCCTTAGTATATTCGTTATTGTATTCATCTACAGGATATCCGATAGCGTCTCCAAATACTCGAGCATACGTTTGGTTTAAAATGACTTCCTTTCTGTCCAAAGACAACTCATCTGTTTTGATCCGGGGGTAAATTTCCTTGCCGTCGGACCGTTTCGCGTATCGGTCAATGTCTTTACCATTCATACGTGTGACATCACTCTCTGTAGTTGGATCTGTAATGTAAAACTCGTTCCCGTCTTTGTCTTTTGGAAATATAACTTTTCCATGTTTGGTGAGGGCATAAATGTAGTTGCCATTTTTCAATCTTGCAAACGACATAATGGTTGGGTAAAACTCATCTCCGTTCGCCTTTCGGGCGTACACCTCGTCACCTCTTTTGTTTGTTGCTATGTTGTCCATGTAATATTCATCGCCGTTGCTGTTTTTTGGATAAACGGGTTTACCGTTGTGACACAAAGGGTAAATTATAAGACGATTTATATCCATAATCCATTCATTGTCGACCACAAATTGACACCCTTTTCTATATTTTGGATAAAATGGAGCTCCTGTGCTCATTGTGGCGTATTCGGGACGTTTATTATCCCTAAAGACATACTGATCACCATTACGAAGTTTTGGATAAAATTCATTTCCCAAGCGATCGCGAGCATATTTAAACGATCCGGTACTCGTTTTGAGGAGTATTTCAGGCGTCGGGTAATATTCGTCATTGGAGGCAGTTTTCGCGTAATACGCTTCACCTCCGCGCTTGGCAAACACAGAATTCTCACTTGTCTCATCAATATCATCACTAGTGGGATAAAGCTCACGTCCATCCAGGCTTTTTGTATAGCTTTCGTTGCCAAATGCATCCACGATAAAATATCTAATGTCGTTTTCGTGATCTTCGGACATGTCGGAATCCCCCATTTGAACGTCAGGCTGTGTGTACATTGTACTTGATTTATCAGATTAATGCAGAGTCGCACCTGTAGGCTTCAAACCTTTATAATACCTTGGATACATGGCTACACCTTTTTCATCGACTGCATAATAACCGTTCAAATTGTCTTTAGCGGGTACTTCTTTCCAAACACGAAAAATGTAATACTCGCTTCCGTTGGCTTTTTTAGGATAAATCTCCTTTCCAGACAAATTGCGCGCATAGTAGTACTCATCGTTATTTTTAGGCGCTACTTCGAGATTATGAGAATCTTTGGCATAGATTGGATTTCCCAAGGCATCACGCGCATAGTGTTCCACACCACCGATTTCAAGGTAAGTTTCATCGCCATTTTCATCTTTAGGATACAAGGGTTGTTTGGATGTCAAGTCGAATGGATACACGATTAAATCGTCTTTGGTAAACAAATATTGCGGAATTCCATCTACGTTTTTTGGAATGTATTCAACTGTACGCAATATTCCATCGACTATAGATTGATAGGAGGGATAACAGTTAAATTTTTCATTTAAAATTAAAAATGGGAGATGAAAGGGATTAGGGAAATAAATGCCTTCTGTATCGATAGTCGCGTAACGCACAACCATCGGTATGATGGTTGATTCAAAATGTTCATCTGGTTCATGCGCCGTGTCCATCGGGGGCAGT
The DNA here is from genome assembly GCF_982258835.1 of Parasteatoda tepidariorum. Lineage (NCBI taxonomy): Eukaryota > Metazoa > Arthropoda > Arachnida > Araneae > Theridiidae > Parasteatoda > Parasteatoda tepidariorum. The sequence continues at coordinate 38,353,742 of NC_141759.1, forward strand.
GCAGGTGTATCTTTTGATGGATTCAAAGAATTTTCAATTTTGTTTGTGGGGACAGGTGTTTCTTCGAAAGGAGTTGCAGTGTCATCGGCTGGTGGTTCGAATGAAGAATTTGCAGTATCACTGGCTGGTGGTTCGACGGAAGGATTTGCAGTGTCCTCGGCTGGTGGTTCTTTAGAAGAATTTACAGTATCACTGGCTGGTGGTTCAACGGAAGGATTTGCAGTGTCATCGACTGGTGGTTCTTTAGAAGAATTTGCAGTATCACTGGCTGGTGGTTCGACGGAAGGATTTGCAGTGTCATCGACTGGTGGATTTTCGGAAGGATTTGCAGTGTCATCGGCAGGTGGTTCTTTAGAAGAATTTGTAGTATCACTGGCTGGTGGTTCAACGGAAGGATTTGCTGGTGGATTTTCGGAAGGATTTGCAGTGTTATCGGCAGGTGGTTCTTTAGAAGAATTTGTAGTATCACTGGCTGGTGGTTCAACGGAAGGATTTGCTGGTGGATTTTCGGAAGGATTTGCAGTGTCATCGGCAGGTGGTTCTTTAGAAGAATTTGCAGTATCACTGGCTGGTAAATCTTCAAAAGAATTTGCTGGTGGATTTTCGGAAGAATTTGTGGAGTCATTTGCCGGTAGTTCTTTGGAAGAGTTTTCAGTTTCATCCATTGGTTCTTCCTCAGAAGTATTTGGCGCGTCATTTGCTAATGGTTCTCCCGAAGAATTTGCAGTTTCATTTATTGGTGGTTCTTCAGAAGGGTTTCCAGCGTCAGGTTCTTCGGAAGGGTTTCCAGCGTCATTAGCTGATGGTTCTTCAGAAGGGTTTTCAGTGTCGTCCATTGGATCTTCTCCATTTGAACGACGCTTTTTTGGAGCAGGAATCGCAAAAGTGGAATAATCATCGCTTTTTACTTCGAGTTCATCAGGTTCTATCATGAGTGGTCTACGGCGATGTTTCGCATTGTCAAAAGCTATATCGGGATTCATCACCGGAATGATTGAATTTGGAACGTCATGCCATACTTTACCTCCGACCATACCTAATTCGGAATCATTGGGGACAGCCTCAAGTCTCTCCAATCTAGCCTTTCGACGTCGCTTTAGAATGGGTTGACTTTGATCACGTCCAATATTCATACCTTTATTTATGTTTAAGAAAGATGATTGTGATACTGTTATGTGTGATTATGGTTTTTGTTGGCTGGAATCATCGGTTTTATAGAGCCTATATAAACCTTTCATGGTATACATTATACAAAAACGTTATGCCTAAAGAGTGGCGATTGTATATGATTCAAGAAAAACCTCTGGGATGGATCGTTTAATCATCGGCACGTTGATGGCTACAGCTGCTTATACGACAGGCGTTATTACGTTATGCATGCTAATAACAAGAAAGTGGTATTTATTGCTATTTTTTATCATAAATATATTAATATTTATTTTTTTCTTCTTCAGCTACATCAAAAAGTGGTTGTTTTTGGAATGGTTTAGTGATGTATTTGATCTGTGTTATTGGTTTTGCAAAGCGAGACAATGGTGGCAGACTCCTTAACTCTCATGAGCTTAAGAAATTTTTTTTCGTAGACTGAATTAAGAAAATTTTGATGAGCTGAGATGATCTAAGACTCGACGCTAGTAAGTAGTGAGGGCTCCATAAATTTCGATGAGCTGAGATTATCGAGACTCAACGGCTGACTGAAATTATTCATGATACAACATTTGTAAGTTGTAAGGGCTTTGGAAAGTTTTGCTGAGCCTAGATATTGAAGACTCCACTGTCGCAAGTTGTGAAGGTTCCAAACAAGGCTATGGACGTTTGAGCTTGAGCCAATATTGTATAAGATTGAGAGCTTCAAGAAATTCTAAAGTTGCGAGTTGGAGGGCTTCAAGAAATTCTGACGAGACTGAGATCATCAAGACTCAACGTCTGACTTTAACCTACGACGTTAAAAAAAAAAAAAAAAAAAAAAAAAAAAAAAAAAAAAAAAAAAAAAAAAAAAAAAAAAAAAAAAAAAAAATTTTTTTTTTTTTTTTTTTTTTTTTTTTTTTTTTTTTTTTTTTTTTTTTTTTTTTTTTTTTTTTACGAAGCTTCTGACGTTTGAACTTGGACCAGTATTATCTAAAGTTGTGAGCTCCAAGAAATTCTAAAGTTGTGAGCTCCGAGAGATTCTAAAGTTGCGAGGCCCCTGAAATTCTAAAGTTGCGAGGCCCCAGAAATTCTAAAGTTGCGAGGCCCCAGAAATTCTAAAGTTGCAAGTTGGAGGGCTTCAAGAAATTCTGACGATACTGAGATCATCAAGACTCAACGTCTGACTTTAACATGCAACGTAAAAAAAAAAAAAAAAAAAAAAAAAAAAAAAAAAAAAAAAAAAAAAAAAAAAAAAAAAAAAAATTTTTTTTTTTTTTTTTTTTTTTTTTTTTTTTTTTTTTTTTTTTTTTTTAACGAAGCTATTGACGTTTGAACTTGGACCAGTATTATCTAAAGTTGTGAGCTCCAAGAAATTCTAAAGTTGTGAGCTCCGAGAAATTCTAAAGTTGTGAGCTCCGAGAAATTCTAAAGTTGTGAGCTCCGAGAAATTCTAAAGTTGTGAGCTCCGAGAAATTCTAAAGTTGTGAGCTCCGAGAAATTCTAAAGTTGTGAGCTCCGAGAAATTCTAAAGTTGTGAGCTCCGAGAAATTCTAAAGTTGTGAGGCCCCAGAAATTCTAAAGTTGTGAGCTCCGAGAAATTCTAAAGTTGCGAGGCCCCAGAAATTCTAAAGTTGCGAGTTGGAGGGCTTCAAGAAATTCTGATAAGACTGAGATCATCAAGACTCAACGTCTGACTTTAACCAACAACGTCAAAAAAAAAAAAAAAAAAAAAAAAAAAAAAAAAAAAAAAAAAAAAAAAAAAAAAAAAAAAAATTTTTTTTTTTTTTTTTTTTTTTTTTTTTTTTTTTTTTTTTTTTTTTTTTTTTTAACGAAGCTATTGACGTTTGAACTTGGACCAGTATTATCTAAAGTTGCGAGGCCCCTGAAATTCTAAAGTTGCGAGGCCCCAGAAATTCTAAAGTTGCGAGGCCCCAGAAATTCTAAAGTTGCGAGGCCCCAGAAATTCTAAAGTTGTAAGTTGGAGGGCTTCAAGAAATTCTAACGAGACTGAGATCATCAAGACTCAACGTCTGACTTTAACATGCAACGTCAAAAAAAAAAAAAAAAAAAAAAAAAAAAAAAAAAAAAAAAAAAAAAAAAAAAAATTGTTTTTTTTTTTTTTTTTTTTTTTTTTTTTTTTTTTTTTTTTTTTTTTTTTTTTTTTTACTTTGTCGTTTGAACTTCCATCAATTCATTACTGGCTGTTTCGACAAATCCATGTTCCATTGCTACACGGTCAATATACTCAACCGTTTTCTTGAAATTTTGTTCGAGTAAAGTTTCAAGATTTGGATAAACGTCATCGCCACGCTTAATCAATTGCATTATGTCAGTTTCATCATCAATTATAGTCTTTAAATCATATCGGACGTAGTAAAGCAAAAGTTGAAAAATTGCACTTGCTCTTGATTTAACATCTATTTCGCTTAAACGTTTCAATTTTTCTCGTATTTCGAGCAATAAATCCTGTGGAATTGAGGGAATGCGTTTCCATTTAAAGTGTGAATACAATGAAAACACGTTTTGATAAAATATTATAAACAATTGGGTCAATTGAGCCACGGTAATTTTGCTATTTTCAACAGCATCATATTTCTTTTGCAATCGTTCAAATTCCATTCTCCAATTTTCATTTTTTATTTCCTCATCTGCTTCCATGCGCTTGCGTTTTCCTTTTACCTCTGGCTTTAAATTTGAAAAGTTTTCATTTAAGTGAGTAATTTCTTTTCGTAAGTTTTTAACTTCCAACGTCAAGTTTGAATGTTCGCGTCGCAAATTAACATTATCCTTCTCTACTATTTTAATGTGTTCTTGTAGTTTGCTGGCACCAGGATACTGTACACTCGTATAAATTTTTAATTGTTCGTGGTTAAGTTCCTTTTCACTTTGTAGAGCTCTTATTTCCATGTTCTTTTTGTCGATGTTTTCGTTTAGCATATCGATATCCCGACGCAATTTTGAAACAGATTCGGAAACTGATCTCTCGTTTATTTTTTGCGTCAGTGTTTTTTCCGCGTCACGTAATTTTTGCAATTCCTCAAACATTGCTTTTTGCGCACTAGTGTTTTTCTCATTCGTTTCTTGGAGAGTAACGTTTTCTTGAGTCAATTTTTCGAGAGCGGTTTTACAATTGTCAAATTCAATGTCTTTTGCCTTTAAATACTTTTTGTCGTTTTCCCTTTCTTGGGTCAAATTTTTTATATCCTCATTCATTGTTTTGAGATTGTCATTACATTTTTTAATTTCATCGTTTTTCTTTTTTATTTGCCCCTTTAGCTTTTCGTTTTCTTGGGCCCAGTTTTGTGTTTTGTCATTTTTTGTTTTGAGATCGAAATTACATTTCTCAATTTCCTTGGTTTTCGCTTCTATTTGCTCTTGCAACTCTTTCAGTTTTTGGAGATGAGTATCGGTCAAATTCTGCAGTTGATCGCTTCCTTCTTTCTCGAGTTTTTCCTTTTCTCGTTTTAAAGTCTCATCGAATTGTGATTGCAATGATGCTACTGCTTGTGTCAACCCTTCCTTTTCTACAGTCAAAATATTTACAGTTTCAGTCAAACCCTGTATTTTCCGACCTTGTGCTTCAATGGTTGCCCAATGTTCAACAATTTTTTCTTGTTTAATTTCATTTTCCTCTTTTAATGCAGAGAGAGATTCAACTATGGAATCTTCACACACTTGCATTTTTTCCGTTTCCAATTCTTGCGATAGTTTGATGTTGTCTGCTTTCAAATTGCTTACAGTGGTATTCAATTGACTGATATTGTTTCTCAGCGACGCAATGTTATTATTAAGTTGTTCAATTTCATTACTACAGTCGTCATATTGTGTTTTCAATTCCTTTTCCTTGGCGTTTTTAGCGTTTTCGAGTTCAGTAATTTTATCCTTGTACGACTTTACTTTTTCTTCTATAGACTGTTTCAATGTATAGAGTTTAGACACCCATTCAGATATATTACTAGAAAATTGCGTGTCATAGACATTTTCCAAAGCATCTTTCAATACTTTTACATTAGACCTGTACAGAGTAAATTGTTTATTCTGAGTGTTAAATTGTTTTTTCTCTTCCAACATTTTGGTTTGGATTTTGGCCCCCCATTCACTCATAGGGTTAGAAAAATCCTCGCTATGGACATGTTCCAAGACACCTCTCAATGTTTCTAAATGGGTTGTATAGTACTTTAATTCATTTTCAATCGATTCGTGTTGATTTTTTATTTCAAACATTTTGTTTTGGATATGATCACCCCATTGATTCAAGGTGTCAGGAAATGTGTCACCATAGACATTTTTCAAAACACCTTTCAATATTGCTAAATTGTCAATATAGAGATTTAATTCGTTATTCACTGATTGGCATCGATTGTTTAAATTTGTAACTTTTTCTCTGATTGGCGACTCCCATTGGTTCAGATCCTCAGGGAGTGTCTCGTGTAAAACGTCTTCCAAAACATTTTTCAACGTTTGTATGTCTTCATTCTGTTCTGGTACACTTTCGATGGCCAATTGGGCGGTACTCGGTAAGGCCTGTTGCACCGACGATTCATTTTCAATAAACATGGAATTCGAATTGGGCTGAGCTTCTGGTGGTTCCTCAATCTGGGGTCTTTCAATCCATTGCAGTTGCAGGGTCTCCAAATGCGCCTGTAGATCCATGAAACGTGATTGAATATAATTTTGTAAATGGTCAGTTTGGTTCAGTGTGCCCATGCGTTCATGGATAGACGAAAGCGTCGCTTGTACGTCTTGCCGCAACGCACTATTGGTCGTTACTAAATTCATATTTTCATCCACCAAAGGTTTAAAAAGTAACATTAAATCTAGTCTAGGTTCGGTCTCCTCACTCGTTATCATGGGTATTTCGACTAGAAGCCGTTGCGCCATACTGTTTCTAACCCGGTGATATTGACCCATCATATCCGTTTGGAATTTTTTGTATCGTTCAATCAGCTCAATCAGTTGCTCTTGCCAATTCTCTCCGTATCCAATCTCTGCAAAATGCATTTTTAAATACTGAGTAATTTTGGAATCCTTATCGATGCGAGCCAGTTGAGTATTGCTTTCCGTGAGATGCTGTTGCAACTCGTCGATGCGATTGGACAAATGGACGACCGGTAAATTATTACCCAATCCCGTAGATACTTTTTGCAACAATTCTCTCGCCAGTCCCATAATATTTTGCTGGCTGCGACTAATTTCAGTTTCCAATTCAGCGTAGGCTACATCTGCTGTGACATAAGTTTTCAATTTTGTTTTGAGCGATTCGAAATGAGCCTCTACTTTAAACATGCCCAACATTTCAGTCATTTCTTCGTGTGTAATGATACGATTCATCAGTCCTTCGAGTTTTTGATACAGCGCGTCGCCAATGAGTTGCACGTTGAAAGTGGGCAACCTTGACATTAAATTGTCAAATTTTTCATCTTTATCCTTTTCAAGTTTCGACAGCAAGAGATTCATTTTTTCCTCGTGTTCTTTGGATGTCGAAAACTCTTTCGACCATTCCTCTTTAAAATTGAACAACATCTCCTTGAGAGCAGTCTTCCATTCGCTCCTGTGGATATCCGTCAAACGCTCAGGCTCCATATTTTCTCGTAATTTTTTATTCTCCTCTCCAACACCGGCAATTTGATTCCGTAGACGCGAATTTTCCATTTCAAGGTCTTTCAGTTTGGCTGTCATAGACTCGACCTCTTCTTTCATTTGATTCTCTAGCTCTGCATTTCTCTTTTCATAGCATTTCAGTTGGGCTTTCATAGACTTGACCTCGTCTTGTAATGACTCGAGTTGATTTTCAATATTCAGCTTCTCCCCTTCCAATGCGTCGACTCTGTCTTTGAAATGATTCTTGGATGCTTTCAAATTTTTTATAGTTTCGTCCCAGTTTGACGTTTCGACAGACACCTGGCATACGCGTGGCTCCTCGGATGTGTCCACGTGACACATCTGAAGCAAAAAATCCAAAAAACTCTTGCTGTGTCGATACAGTTCGGGATGGCGTTCCACCAAAGGTTGACTCATGACGAATGCCTCGGAAATGTCACGGGACACATTCCTTTTCAACGTTTGCACGTGCTGCAAATGCACCAAGTCGTTCGGATTCCTTTGGGATTGTAAAATCGCCGCCACTAATGATTTAAAGACCATCTTGTTTCAACGGATCCATTTAAAAGTTGATACACTTGCAACAAATCGTTTTTAATGTGTCTATGCGGTTCTGTTTTTTGAATCGACAACCAATCCAATAAGGCCATCAAGATCCTTTTGTAACGTTCCAAATTGCTCTCGTAAAACTGACATCCAAACGTCCGCCAAGTAACGATATCTTTAAAGAGTGGAAACCAGTTGCGGCACAGGGTTAATTTGGAAGTGGGTACAAAACAGCAAGCCTTATTATTCGCGTCCAAGTACCATTCTTTGGTGTAGCTAATAATCATCAAAGATACGTATTCTACTTTACCGTTTATCAATCGAAAGGCAATTCCCACGGGGTGCTCATTGCCGAAAGTGATTTGACACGTGTAAAAGTCTGGTGGCGGGAGATGCGGAAGAGGTACAAAGTGTTCCGTGCGTTCTGCAATTTGAAACAATCTTTTTCCAAAGAGTGCGCAGGGATCGCGACCATGATGTCTTACCGTGTCCCTTTGAACCATCGCGAAAGCCAGGGCATACCACGTACTTATAACGTTGATATCTCTTGTATTGCGTTTAAAATGCCTCATCAGTGCCGCTGTATTTATGTCAAACATACATTTGGATGTGTGTAAAACGCAACACTCTAAGAATGTCTTTAATGCTTCAAAGGCCTTTGTCTTTCTCGCACGCTTCCAAATTTTTTTAAACGGATTCCTTGTGGTCACAATGTACAGGGTTTCTCTGTCAAACACTGAAAATATTACGGATGTTCGTGGGAAAAACGACAAGAGAATGCTGTGCTCTGTAGGTGTAGCGTTTGAGTTTGCAGGCATGACAAACATCAGAGGGGTTCCAACATATCGTACTTGGAGTGGACGATTGCTTGCCTCGACCAACATGCAAGTACTGCGAGGAATGTCTATAGGATTGCAGTCCCCTCCAAAGTGTTTCAAGACAATAACTGGATTCGTGAAGCGCACGGCGAGAAAAGTAAAACTTTTGTGTTGATTGCCACTCACGCACAAAACGTCAGACAGCACTTCATGACTGATATCATATTGAGCCAATTCTGGGCCAGCAGGCAACACTATAATGGCATTTGGAGGATTGGAGGCCTCTGATGATTCAGTGGATGCGTTTTGTCTCTCGTTGGAAGAGGCGACGGGTGGTTGGGTGTCCATCGAATCGAGTGGCAATTCTCGAGACACTGGTTCGGATTGTAAATTTTCTACATCGGGAGAGATGATGCGTGGTAACTCGTCGTGGGCTGGATCAGACTCTACCGCTTCAGCGTTTAAAACAGATAAATTCTCGTGCGTTGGATCAGGTGATTCGACAGACTCTGCTTCCACGGATAACTCGTCATGCGATGAATCAGACTGTACCGCTTCAGCGTTTAAAACAGGTAAATCTTCATGCGTTGGATCAGGTGGCTCCGCTTCCATATCTAGAGGAGGTAAATCCTCATACAAGGGATCAGGTGATTCGGCTCGCCCAGCTTCCATATCTAGAGGTGGTAAATCTTCATACACTGCATCATATGATTCGACTCGTTCCGCTTCCACCAAAAAATCTTCATTCTCAAAAATAATCTCTTCATCAATGAACACAACGCCTTGCCCACGGGGAAAAGACATTGCTTTTTTTAAATATATATGCTTCAAAGCAGAATTTCTACGTTGAATGCTCATCGAGGTTTAGGATTTGAAAGGATCCACTCGCCATGTGCTCTGAAAGTTATAAAGACAATTTGAAAAAAAAAAAAAAAAAAAAAAAAAAAAAAAAAAAAAAAAAAAAAAAAAAAAAAAAAAAAAAAAAAAAAAAAAAAAATTTTTTTTTTTTTTTTTTTTTTTTTTTTTTTTTTTTTTTTTTTTTTTTTTTTTCGTTGTTAGCTTTCGATGAAAGCTTCCATGCTGACATACAACGGATTCTTCAAATGTGCATTTCGCCATTGGTTTTTCAAGTTCTGCTTTGCATGCCAAGTTTTTGCTTCAGCTTTTGCAATGTTTAGACACCACCAAACGTTTATCCCCTCTTTTCCCAAACGTATAGCTTGGTAAAGGCGATATAGCAACATATACACGTGAAATACAATCAATGTCGGGAAAATGCCATACACGATCCAAAACACTTTTCTGTACACGCTATTCAAAGGCAGCAAACATCTAAATTTTCCTGTAGTGATTCCTCCTCCAGAATAATAATCATAGTTGCATGAAGCCATTTCGGGAAATAATAAGGATATGGTATTCCAATGCCAATCAGACTGCGACCAAGCGTAGTTGAAAAAAATATTCAAAATTATCGGAATCAAAACATTTTGCGCGAGGTAAACACATTCTAATCCAAACACTTTCCAAAACAAGCGGTTTCCTTGAGATGCCTGAATAATTTTAAAAACTCTCACGGAATCATCTGTGGTTTTGATTTCGTGTGTAATTTCTGTCATAAATTTAGACATTTGATTCGACCAAATACGAAAGGGATAATGAAACATAAACGCCAGCAATAAAAGTACCACCGATACCCATTGATAGTAATTGTGATATAAAATTCCACTTGAAGACTCTGTAAAAGTACTATTAATGAAGCATTTGGTGTCCAACAATTCTTGGTGGACACGATGCCCATCTACTTGACAGATGATGTTGCTACCGAAAAATTGTCTGGTCATGGCAAGTCCAAAGCAAAACAAGAAAACATTTCGTACATGTATTTGTTGCACGTCAATCAATACGCTAAAGCTCTTTTGTGGAACCTGGGAGCGTTTCCATTTCAGCAGTTGCGTAACGTTAAACATGATTGCTTGTTTTGAATGTGTAATAAAGTAAAAAATATGAATCTACAGATGCTAATGATTGGCGTACTCTTGGTAGTAGTGTTTATAGGATTTTTGTCCTTTGCGTATTCAGCGTATGGAATGTATTACAGTACTGCAACTGCAACCACGGGAGCGGCTTTGATCAGTTCGCATCAAATGCACTATATCATACAACTGATTACATATCTCGTATCGTTTGGTGTGGGTGCAACAATGTTTTATACTAGAAAGCGCTGATGAGTAAAGAGAGACCTTGATGCTGTAGCTGGATGGTCCATCAACAACTGACTAGTTTGACAAACGTAAAACTTTTATAAGCATTTGAAAAAAAAAAAAAAAAAAAAAAAAAAAAAAAAAAAAAAAAAAAATTTTTTTTTTTTTTTTTTTTTTTTTTTTTTTTTTTTTTTTTTTTTTTTTTTTTTTTTTTTTTTTTTTTTTTTTTTTGTCTTAGACTCGAGTCTTAAATCTCGATGCATTTATGATGGCTCTTCATGAATTTTGTCTGAACACGTATCGCAGAACCTTATTGAGCGAAAGGGTCTATTGCAACCGTTGTTACACAAATACAACTCCAAGACTTTTTGACATCGTATACAATAAATTTCAGAACACATGTTTTATTTTTTTTCGGCGTTCGTCTTGACTTTAAGAGATTTTTGTAAGAGGATGTCGAGGATATCTTCAATTCAGAAATGATGATTGTGAGATAAAGCTTATTTAAAATTCTAATGATGCTAGTTCGAAGTAATTCTAAAGTCGAGGGCTTCAAGAAATTCTGACGAGACTGAGATCATCAAGACTCAGCGCTTAACTTTAGAACACATTGTAAAAAAAAAAAAAAAAAAAAAAAAAAAAAAAAAAAAAAAAAAAAAAAAAAAAAAAAAAAAAAAAAAAAAATTTTTTTTTTTTTTTTTTTTTTTTTTTTTTTTTTTTTTTTTTTTTTTAATTTGTGTTATCAAATTTGTCGTCGTCATCTCTAACATTGTAATCATACTGTCTCATATAATCAGTAGCCAGACTAATAGCATCAAGCTTTGGTCCGCAATATCTCACACTATCCATAGGTAGTAATGCATTCAAATACATAAATGTGCCCATATCCAGAGTCGCTATTTTTGCTTGCCATCCATGAACTTTTTCTGCGGGTTCATTCAAATGCTCGTGGTAAAATTCCGTTTTCAAATATAGTTTCATCTGTGTAATAGGTATCTCGAAATGCTTGGGTGGTAAATTGTGCCAGTCCTTAAAGGGTGATTGAGGTAATGCCCAATTTTTCAAAACTTCGTTAAACGTGAAAGACGTTAGAGAATCCTTTTTTGCGACCACAGCGTAATCGTGGTTTTCCTCATAGGTGGCAGCAAAGTACAAAGAATACGGTACACACTCTCCATTGTAATGCATCCATTGAATCTTTGCAACGTAATCAATATTTGTAGGCCACCTAATAGTCGGTAGTTCCATCTTTTAACAAGTAGTGATGAGAGAATGTCCAACAAGTAGTGATGAGAGAATTTCCAACAAGTAGTAGTGATGAGAGAATAGCATATGAATCCTGGGTTGATCGCGCAAGCTTTTAAACAGTGCTTAAAAAAAAAAAAAAAAAAAAAAAAAAAAAAAAAAAAAAAAAAAAAAAAAAAAAAAAATTTTTTTTTTTTTTTTTTTTTTTTTTTTTTTTTTTTTTTTTTTTTTTTTTTTAGCAAGATCCTATCCGTCTTTGTGATCGAGTAGCAAACTCTTCATAGTCAGAATAGCTGACTCTGTAGGTATGGTAACGCTTCTTCTTAAACGTATTATTCCATCGTCAACCATATATGTCCTTGTTGTCAAATATCCAATTCTTTGGTACTTTTGCAACACAACAGTCTCATTTCCCTCTGTAGATAATTGCAATTCAATTTGTCCTTCGTATCCAAGGGGAAAGAATTCATTGTGTACTTTAACACCTTTTAATTGGTTGCAGAATTTAGCTGCTTCATTTGGTCGCAGTTTAATTATTCTTTCTATTTTTACAGTTTCAATTTTTCCAGGGTTTAAAATGATTTCTCTATTTGGCAAATGCAATGGACCAAGGGGAAAGAATTCATTGTGTACTTTAACACCTTTTAATTGGTTGCAGAATTTAGCTGCTTCATTTGGTCGCAGTTTAATTATTCTTTCTATTTTTACAGTTTCAATTTTTCCAGGGTTTAAAATGATTTCTCTATTTGGCAAATGCAATGGATCTTCATCGAACCACAATAAAAACTCTGTTTCTTCTTCGGGAATTTGATTTTCTACCTCAGCTTGGCCGTTTAACTCTTGTTCAGTCGTGTGATTTTGCACTTTATCCTTTTCCTCGTTGAGCAAGTGTAATATACGTTCCGACATCTTCCAAGTAGTGATGAGAGAATGTCCAACAAGTAGTGATGAGAGAATAGCATATGGATCCCGGGTTGATCGCGCAAGCTTTTAAACAGAGCTTACAAAAAAAAAAAAAAAAAAAAAAAAAAAAAAAAAAAAAAAAAAAAAAAAAAAAAAAAAAAAAAAAAAGTAGTGATGAGAGAATAGCATATGGATCCCGGGTTGATCGCGCAAGCTTTTAAACAGAGCTTACAAAAAAAAAAAAAAAAAAAAAAAAAAAAAAAAAAAAAAAAAAAAAAAAAAAAAAAAAAAAAAATTTTTTTTTTTTTTTTTTTTTTTTTTTTTTTTTTTTTTTTTTTTTTTTTTTTTTTTTTACAATTTCAATGTTTTGCTTAATAGATGTTGGAAGCTTTCGCTACTCATGACATCTGTAAAATGTAACGCGTTCAATACATCCATTTCAATAACAGTTTTGCCATCCATCAAGCGTCCCTTGTAATCTACATACAACCCTTGTAAATTGAAAACCATCTTTGAATAACTGTAGCCGGGTTCCCAAATTTTACACGTTTTACTGAGCGCATCGTTTGAAGTTTTGGCATGTGCCAATGCTTGCACTGCGTCCAATCCATCCCAAAACGAACTTTTAACGTACATGTCTTCCTGATAACCAATGCACCCAAACATTTGATACAAGTGTTCATAACTGCCTTTGGCACCCGATTTAACCATAGACACCAGACATCCATTGGTTTCTTCAGCTTTTTGCTTAAACGTTTCAAAGGATCCCCTTCCAAACTCGCTCAACATGTCCATTTCTTTCAGCGTCAAACCGAAACATATTTCGTTTTGCAACACCTCCAAATAAAATAATCTCAGACGGTCAATGTATTCAAACGTTTTCTGGGATCCATAATGGTCGTACAACACTTTAAACGTAGTATGTAAATTTTTCGCCTTGAAAGGTAAAAAATCAATCTCCTCATACTTTAAGAAATAGACCACCAGCATGTCCTGGTTGGGCGTCAGCTTTGGGCCCTGCATGACAAAACAACCCAAAGAATATTCGGAATTTAAAATGGTGGCGGCTTCGGCTTGCGACAAACCATTGGGTATCACGTACAAGTTGCATTCATCCCCATCGAAATCACCATTAATAGCTTGCAAAATAGTTAATGGAATTCCAAAACAATCATATTCCCATCCAGGAGACGAAACGTACAACCCTACAAAATTACCGGGTTGTAGGGAGGGCATACGATTCAAAATGATCCATTTCTTATGCAAGTTGAATGATTTTACAATGTGGATAGGTAATCGGATTTCGTTGGGCCGTAACGTGGCGTCCGGAACAATCATGCCCCGCATGGACAAGGTGCATCGCTTGCCGAATCCATGATATCTCATGATGGTGTATTTGCCACCCGATCTGCGTGCTATGCTCCCGTAATTCAATGGCGTTTCCAAGATATCCATCAACATTTTGTCTACTTTTACCTTGGGTTGAACCACTTTGGTGCGTTGCGTCATGGGTTTACCTTGTACAAATTTCATGACTTTTTCATACGTGAGTGTGGATTTGACTTGCCAATAAATGGGATCGGGAAGAATTAAAAAATCTTGATTCGATACTATACGAAACTTGTCCAACGTGCGTTTCAACACGGGTAAAGCAAACGTATACCCAGGCGTGGGGACTGCAATCGATTGGACGGGGTAGGACCGAATACTACCATCATAATAAAACTGCTTACAACATACTGTCCACGACACCTTTGTAAATTTTAATGTATCTTTGCAAACTAAACATTTGGTTTCGTTGGTGTGACTCTTGCGCCATGCTTTTAAAATTTCAATTACATCCTCAGGATGGTATTGAATAGGGCAATCTTGTAAAGACAAGAGAGATATCTTGTAATTATCAATCGCCATGGAACGTTATCGACGACGAAGAAATGGTTCCGAGTATTATTCCAAAGATAAGAAGGGTTTTTTAAAGAGATTAGGTGGTGAGGTGTATGCCCGTGACAAGTACGGAAACCAAATATATCCAGACCGTCAAGATTATATATTTGCTCGTGACAAGCGGTTTGAAGAGTTTTACGCTAGTGACGTTGATGGAAACGAGTATTATCCTCTTCGAAACAAGAAAAGCTGTTTAATACAACAAGCACAAAGTGTCAAAATTGCAAAAATGTATGACGGCACACAGCGTTATCCGGTGGACAAACACGGTAACGAGTATTACTTATTGCATGAAGGGAAACCGTTTTTATTGCGAAAAAGCGATGGTACGCCGTATTTGGCAAAAAATCATAAAGGTATTTCAATGATTCCTTGGAATTTTTTGCTAGAGTACGTAAAAGATGATACTCCGTATCTCTATTGCAAAGACTCTACAGGTAACGGCGTGTATGTACGTGGTTCAGAGTTGCCAGCAGGTCTCGAAATGTTGTGTGATTGCATATGCCGGTTGACGTTATCTCAACCCTCCTTAATCCCTTGTTGCCTGCGATGTGTTGTTTAATATTTGCGTTGTCTTGGCATCGAGAGATTATCCAAATTCTTCATCATTTAAATTTTGCAAGTTGCGACAGCTCCAAAAAATTCTGATGAGGTGAGAACATTGAGACTCGCCTTAAAAGCACAAAGTCAAAAAAAAAAAAAAAAAAAAAAAAAAAAAAAAAAAAAAAAAAAAAAAAAAAAAAAAAAAAAAAAAAAAAAAAAAAAAAATTTTTTTTTTTTTTTTTTTTTTTTTTTTTTTTTTTTTTTTTTTTTTTTTTTTTTTTAACGATACTTTAGACGTTTGAGCTTAACTCTCTATTGTCAACTGTGATCCCTTTTAATTTTGAATCCTTCTAAATGTAATACTAAGTCGAGGTTTGCTCACATGCTTTTCTTCTGGAATAGAATGAAACCAATATTGATTCGTTGGAGGGTACATGATTAAAATACTTCCATTCTCCAACACGATTGATTCATCTTTAAAATAACGTCTTTGTAAAACAAACGTGCGTTCTGCTCCAAACGAAAAAGCGATAATCGGGCCCACCAATTCTTTTTCGTCATCTTGATGTTTTCCAATTTTGTCGTAACCGTTTCGATAATAATTAATCAAAGCAAAATTAAACTCAAAAGAACACATCTCGTTTGCCAATTGTTTTAATTTAAGCAACATCGGAGTCCATGGTAAACCTTTAAAAGTGGTACCGGAAAATGTATAAGCTATGTCATCTCCATAAGCTGCTAGCTTTCTGGGAATTTTATACAAATTATTCCCAAGTTTTATTTTCGGAGATTTAAGATACGTAATTTCCTTTGTCAGTACTCTCCAAATATCGCTCGATTCATCTTCACTATAGTGTTTTAAATATTCAATATTTAAATAGTTTCTTTTAATATTCATAATCTTACAAATGCTTAGTTTTAAAATTTTATGATTTGTGTCAGAGTACCGGGTTAGCAACAAATTAAAAAAAAAGTTGAGAGCTTCAAGAAATTCTCACAAGGTCTGAGATGATCAATACTCGACGTTTGACTTTAACCGGCAACGTTAAAAAAAAAAAAAAAAAAAAAAAAAAAAAAAAAAAAAAAAAAAAAAAAAAAAAAAAAAAAAAAATTTTTTTTTTTTTTTTTTTTTTTTTTTTTTTTTTTTTTTTTAGAATTGTTGTCTTGTGCCCTTGAGCAGTTTTCTAAATGCTGTCGAGTCTCAATAATTTTTGTGCTCATCGGGATGTTTTGAAACTCTCACCCCTTACAAATGGATTTTAGGATTCTATTGTCCTACGCAAGTTTCTAATGATGATGTGATCATAATACACAATTGCAGATTCCACTTTTCGTTTTTTGTTTGTCAAATCTTCAAACGTTGCGCTTCTTTTGCTTTTGTTTTCTTCTTGCAAGATACTGTTTTCAAATGTCAAGGGCTCATCCTCTTGATCCAATATACTATTGTGACGTACCGATCCCAATTGTAAATCAGATTTACGGTATTCGCTAAATTCCTCCTCAAACTTTACAATTAAATCTGCCTCTGGAGTTGTGTTATTTTTGGTATTTTTCAGAAATTGACGCACAGCTGATCGAAGATCCGTCATGGTGGTAATGTGATCATCGCTCATTTGCACATCCATATGCGTTTTAAACTGATTGTAAACATCCGTATTAAACAAATACATTTGAGTATATTCCACTACACTGGGTGGCTCGTCTCGATAATGCAGCAACCCATCTTTAATACTCATGTGTTTTTTCAAGTGATACAAGAGTATTAAAAAACATCCCACAAATGATCTTTCGACGGCATATTCATCTTTTCCATATCGATTCAGCTGCACTTGTTCCGAAGTTGTTTTCGGTGGCTTGTTGACAAATCGCGACAAAAAGGGAATGGCTGTGACGCGATCTTGAAATGCTTCAGTGGCTTGACAGTCTGGTACGTTGTTGGTCGACGTAAACAGCTTGGCAGTGGGTATGCCTCCTTGACTGGCCTCATACATGTTTCGAAAGGTTACGCAAGAATTTCCCGTAATTTGTTTGACACGATTTTCGTTCAATTTACCTTCCAGTTCTTCGGATGTCACGATGCGACAGTTGAAAATGGTCGAAGCCAAGTCGGGAGTCGCGTTACCCGCGGCATTGCTGGGTTTCAAATTGTCCGATTGGATACAATGGTAATAGCCTCCAAACACGCGACCCAGAATCTCAAAGAGTTTGCTCTTTCCGTTGGATGTTTTGCCTTTGCACACGAAAAATTTTCTCTCATAATTGGTGGCAATGAAAATGCTCGCCAACACATCGCACAAGTACATGAGCAAATCGTGTTCAAATGCAGTGTACTTACACAAATGAACGTAAAAATGCATCATGGATTTGGCATAGGGATCGTAAGCAATGTGCGACATTTCTTCTTGAATCATTTCGTGTAACGTGTCAAACAAATCGTCCGTCCGATCCGTAAACAACGCTTTTAAATATTTTAAAAAGAAAAATTTGTCAGTCATCAATTCGTACAATTTTTCCAAATCGGGAGAGTTGTGATACAATTTGATCATTTCTTGCCTGGAAACGTCAATGCCGAGACGCTTATCGGATAAAAACAACTCGGGTACCGTAGCTCCAATGTGTCCAGTCAAGATGTCTAGTAAACCGTCCTGCAAACGGATAAACCACTTGTGACGATCCATTTGAATGTATTTCTGTTCCAGATTCGAATCACTTGTAATGGTGGACGTCACTGCCCTGAGGTTAAATTTCTGAATCGTTTCATCGTCGGGTCCACCCAATTTGCCACACCTCTTGTACTCTTGCAACCACGAAACGATGGATTGCCACAAATTGCTCAGGTGCGATTCCTTTTCACTTTCGCTCGAAATTTCTTTCCACGATTCAATCAAATAATTCCAAATGTACGTCGATGGTTTTCGCAACGAATTGAGCATGCGCAACACCTTGATGGGAAAGTGACTCTCTTGGATGCGTCGATACAGCTCCACCATTTGCTGTGGCGTCGTCACACTCAGAATGGCCCGCTGTGAATCGGTCACAATTTGCTTGAGCTTGTCCTTGTTGCGGACGTAGCGATTGCACAAATTGTTGCCACAAAAATAGATGGTTTCTTCTGTGAAATCCTTCATGGTAACGTTGGTGTGTTCCACATCCACCAGTTCCATGCGATCCAAGAGCGGAAAAAAATCCTTGTCCAAGGTTCCTTTTAAATGCGCCACCATCACCACAGAGGAAGTGTTTAAGCATTTGCACAATGCATAAAACATGGGTAAAAAGTAAATGCCGTCGTTAAACTCCATGATGGTCTTGATGGGATTGGAATCTCTTACAAACCTGTCGTTATTTTCTCGCAATCCTTGATTCATTTTATGAAAAATGGGATTGACATTGGTAGAGTTGGGTGTCAAACGTGCTCCGCGCTCGTACCAACTCTTTAAGGCGGCGTTATTGGTTTCGAAATTGCTTAATAAAAATGTATTGAAATGTAAATAATGATGGCTTTTCAAAAAATGAGTGCCGTCAAACAATAGTTTTTTCCCTTTGAAAATGTATCCCATGGCCGAAGAACTCTTGTATGAAAATGAACAAATGGCTTGAAAATCACTCGATTCATTTGGAATGCATCCAATCAGGGTCGGGTAGGACAATTTATACAAGGCAGGGAAGGGTGTTGCGACGGGCATCATAAAATTCAAAATGTGTTGTCGAATCTGTTGCCTTTCGACAAACAGAAATTTGCGAAAATACGACTCTAGATTGTATTTGACGCGTTTAAATGATTTTTTAATTTTTTCCAGTTGAACATCCAACGGCTTACTGAAATCAATCATGTATTCATTTTTCTCGTCCACGTAATGTATTTGAAGCGCCATGTAGGGTTGTGTGTCGGGTTTGGCTGATCCCGCAAGTGTCATGTTTTGCAAAATATCGAGCGTATAGGTTCCCCTGTTTACAATGGAATATCGTAAGATGGGTTTCAAAGATTCACACAACAGTATGTAATCGTCGTGCGATATGAGAAATTCAGGTAAATGAACGTGAACACCATGCCCGTCGGATCGAGCAGCAATAATATATGTAAAATGGTTAACGTGTGTCAAAAATGTCATTTTGAGGGTGGAATGAATCTCAGGAAGAATGATATCGAACAAGGATTCAGTCGTTTGGCCATCCGCATGGAAATCCAAATCCAAAACCACAGAATGACATTCGGCCGATGCCAAATCCAACGTGCAAGCTATAAATGTATTTTGTAAGCACCAATGATGAGCAAAATGGAGATAATCTTGCTTTTTTACATAGGAAATACCACCTGTAATGTTATAGAGGAGGTATACATCGGAGACGGGAGCTTCTTCCACAGTATTGACTCGATGTAGATATATAGACATTGCTCTCGGCTGACGTCTTTATTACACCATCGCAACGCATCAAAGAGATTTTTTTTCAGGCAATCGAGATAAAAATCCATTTAAAAAAAAAAAAAAAAAAAAAAAAAAAAAAAAAAAAAAAAAAAAAAAAAATTTTTTTTTTTTTTTTTTTTTTTTTTTTTTTTTTTTTTTTTTTTTTTTTTTTTTTTTACACTATCTCTGACGCAATTTTAAGAGCACTGATAAACGCCACAGCTCAACTTCACGTATGACTTTTAAAATAAAAATATGAAGCCGCTCATTCACAATATCCAGGCGTTGAACATGAGCGTCGATTTGAATTTGTTTAGTTGACCTCGTACATTTAATTTGTTCCACCAAACGTTTAGATATTTCGTTGTAACATATGGGACAAGTCTGATGCTTATTCATCCATAGATTGAGACATGGCACGTGGAACACGTGGTTGCAGGGAGTTTTATAAATTGTCGTAAGTTTAATAAAAGAAACGAAACAAATTGGTCATATCCTCTTCATCTGACGATTCCGAGTCCTCTTCATCTAACGATTCCGAGTGCTCTTCATCCGACGATTCCGAGTATTCTTCATCTGATGATTCCGGGTGATAATCTCGATTATCATGATATTTATCACAGGCAACGTCAAGAAGTAATTCTGGTGTTACGTTCTGTATAAATGAATCTATACAAGTGATTGAAGTTGGATAAACAACAAGTTCTTTATCTTCATCTAAGCACACTACAATCTTTCGTGTCTTTCGATATCTTCGAACTTTTAGATAAAATTCAACTACGTTCACGTCACCGAAATATATTTCTCTAACCTTTGGCAAATGCCCCTTATCGATATCCATACTTCTATAACCTCCTTGTATGTTTTCCAAAATAGCTTTAAAATGTCTGTTTACAAGCAAATCACTGATTTCAAAGACCGAACCATCAAATCCTTTAGTCATTAAAATTCGAAAATTCAGACGTTGGTTTCCCTTACGTCTATGACAAAAAACATAACTCTTGTAAAATTTGAACTGCTTTTTTACAACGTAGCTCATGTTTGGATTAATAAAATCTATTCCTCGGAACTTTTTTAAAATTTTGTTTTCCAAAATGGCAACCATTAAAATGTTGATGGGTCTCAGTTGAGGTTTCGTTTTTCTTTGAACAAATTTATATTTCAAATCATATTCAAACCACTTTGGTAGTTTTAAGTCATTTAAGTGATCATAATTTTCAATAGAATCCGAAACTGCGGCCATAGACATTTGGAAAAGGCTTGGACAAGTGTTAATATCATTGGAATCGCAATTTCGTAGCTCAGTCGGTTCAATCATTTTCGCCAAATATCTTGCTTTGCATTGAATATGTATTTTTCTAGGATATATTTTATATTTTACAGATGAAATCAGAGGATCCATAGCCTTTGGATATTTTCGAAAGTTGATGGAATTTAAACATTTTATTTTGATGGAATCGTGATTACCAAAGATTTTTTGAAAGAGTTTGAGTTGATTTTTTCCATCTACAAAAATAATGGCGTTGTTTGGAATAAGTTCTAAACTGGATTGTCTGTCTGTTTCATTATCAAGTACTTTCAAATAGATCATTTCTTTCGTCAAAATGTTGAATAATGCATATTTCAATCGCTTCTTAAATGTATTGTACGCTATATATCCAGAAAAAATCATGACTATAGGTAAATAGTTTGCGCTCAGTCCTATGCAGCTGATGATGATGTGATGAATTCAGATATCACCAGCAATTTTTATATTCTCGAAAAAAAAAAAAAAAAAAAAAAAAAAAAAAAAAAAAAAAAAATTTTTTTTTTTTTTTTTTTTTTTTTTTTTTTTTTTTTTTTTTTTTTTTTTTTTTTTTTTTTTTTTTTTTTTACGGAGAAATTTGATTATGTTGTTTTTCCAAGTCAATGGCAAGAAGTAATTCTGGCGTTAGGTCCTGTATAAAGTAATCTATACAACGGAGTAAAGTTGGATATACGACAAGTGTACCATCTTTTCTTAAACACACTATAATCTTTCGTTTGTTGCGACATTTTCGAATGTTTAGATAAAATTCAACAATGTACACATCACCAAAAGTTTCGTTCACTTTTTTCAAATGCACAGTATCTACGTGAATATTTTCATAATGTCCTTGTATGCTTTTCAAAATAGATCCAAAGTGTCTGTTTTCAATCAAACAATCTCCATAGACGGCGTAAAAAATTCCTTCAGTCACTAAAATTCGAAATTTCAGTTGCTGGTTTCCAATACGTCTCTGAAAAACATACCTCTTGTAAAATTTCAGCGGCTTTTTCATGTCTTTCAAAGCTCTGCTCATATTCGGATTAATGAAATCTATTCCTTGAAACTTTTTCAAAATTTTGCTTTCCAAAATGGCGGCCATTAAAAAGTTGATGGGTCTCAGTTGAGGTTTCGCTTTTCTTTGAACGAATTTATATTTTAATTCGTATTCAAACCACTTTGGTAGTTTTAAGTCGTTTAAGTAATCATAACTATCAATGGAATCAGAAACTGCAGCCATAGACAGTTGGAAAAGACTTGGACAAGTGTTAATGTCACTGGAATTGCAATTTCGTAGCTCAGTCGGTTCAATCATTCTCGCCAAATATCTTGCATTGCGTTGAAAGTATTCTTTCGAATAATATATTTTATCCCTAAATAAAAATGGAATCAGTGGATCCTTAGCATTGGGATATTCTTGAACGTTGATGGAATCTAAACATTTTATTTTGATGGAATTGCGTGAACCAAAGAGTTTCTGAAAGCATGTGAGTTGATTTATTCCACCCACAAAAATAATGGCATTGTTTGGAATGCATTCTAAATTGGATTGTCTTCCTGTGTCATTAGGTACTTTCAAATAGATCATTTCTTTCGTCAAAATGTTGAATAATGCACATTTAAATCGCTCCTCAAATGTACAGCATGCTATATATCCAGTAAAAATCATAACTACAGGTAAATGTTTTGCGCTCAGTCCTGTTTAGCCGATGACTCTTTGCCTAGATCTCACTGACTTTTTAAATAGATCAAAATTAATTTTTTTTTTTTTTTTTTTTTTTTTTTTTTTTTTTTTTTTTTTTTTTTTTTTTTTTTTTTTTTTTAACTCTTCTACTTAACGCTTGGCACTGGATGCAAATTTAAAATCTTGTACGTGCTGCAATTGTTTAATGCTGACGCCATCTCTGCGATACCGTCCAAGAGATTGTTCTCTCTTTCATTGTTGAGTAGCACTTCCTTCAAAATGTCATCTGTGTATTCAGAATCTTCAAACACCAGTTGGTGAAAGCTTTGACTTGCCCGTTTTTTCGATATAAATCCAAACAAGTCAAACTTTTCAACTTTTTTGCGTCTACCATTTTGCACAACTTTTGGAGTTAGATACTTGCGTTTTGAAGCATCGTATATATTTTGCGAACAAGCCGATTCGAAATTTTCTGATTGTAGATCCTCTGGAGAACAAAAATCCCCTTGCACCTGTTGAGCATACCACAGGCTGTGAAAAATTTTGTAATTCCCATCGAGTACAGCTGGATATAATCTTTTAAACTCTGCTGCCGCCAGCTCACTTTCAGCCGGTTGAATATTGGCATACTCCAGTTTCTCGTTGAAAATCTTTTGAAAGACGGCGTTTTTAGTTAAAAGATCCTTTGCAATTTTTTCTACATCAGGAGTTTCCATCGTCTTGTTTAAATCATGGAATTTTACGCAAGCGTCATCAGAAACCTCGCTACCAAACCAATACGCAGCATCGGTTTCAATTCAAATACAGTATGCGTGGAATATGAGGATGGTCAAATACTTTCCGAAAAATTTGATTTGGCATGTAGAATGTTCTTAATCACGTTGCAAAATGTTCACTATCGACGAAAAGAGGCCAGTCCTGATTGCATTTCCATACCTTTAGGATATTTTCAGCTGTTTGGATGGAAAGAGGGTGATGTCGTTGGGTTTTATAGAGATGATTTAGAATTGGCTATCGTATTTTCATAGACGCTACAATATCATCCATTTTCTCGCATGTATACCGATATTTCAAGTATTTAAACATGGTGATTGACACGAGTGCCAAAAAAATAATCAATGTGAGCACAATGAAATGCAAACGAAATGTAGTTTCATGAGTCTGCAATGTCAAAACACCAATAGAGTATAGTAAACCACTTGCTAGAGATAAAATTCCAAAAGGTTCCAAAATGGAGACACTCAACATTGTATTCGCTCCTTTGCTGCAAGCAAATTCAAATACACTTGATTCCAAAATGTTTCGTGGAAAGTCAAAGAGTTTTGTAAATTTCTATGAAAAGATTCATCCGCTGACAGCATATGAGCTAAACTGGAAATTGTTTCTTCCCGGCGACTCAATGAATGATTGACGAGAAAAAAGTAGAGTCTTTCCCACAAGTGATTCCAAGTGGGGAAGAGGTTATTCTTTTGAATAAGGAAAGCTTGAAATGAATTGGGATCCAAAGTGTTTTGTAGAAATGTTTCCAGCCCAGCAAATGTCGTTTGCAAAATTTCTTCAGACGTGTATGAAGGATCCATGTATAACCTTTATTTCAATCCAATAGTTTTAGCATCGACACTCAAAGCAGAGCTTAAATATACAACTTCAAAAAAAAAAAAAAAAAAAAAAAAAAAAAAAAAAAAAAAAAAAAAAAAAAAAAAAAAAAAAAAATTTTTTTTTTTTTTTTTTTTTTTTTTTTTTTTTTTTTTTGCGCGAAAAAAAAAAGAAAAAAAAAAAAAAAAAAAAAAAAAAAAAAAAAAAAAAAAAAAATTTTTTTTTTTTTTTTTTTTTTTTTTTTTTTTTTTTTTTTTTTTTTTTTTTTTTTTAATCGTTATGTTTACGCTTTTACTTTTATACTAAAGCCGCAATTCTTACAAACGCGATATAAACTCGGCGGTTCATCTATAGCGCGATCTTGACGTAAGGTATTGTTGAAATCTGGTTGTTTGCAACAATCACGCCGCTGTTTTCTTTTCAACCACTTACTAGATGTTTCATCAGAGAATAACAATTCCATTTTAAATGGCGAATGGAATGACTTGCTTCAATAGGTTGTTTCTCTAGTATAGTGTTGAGACCTTCAACAAATTCAAAAGTTGCTAATTCCAAGAAATTCTACAATCGCTAATTCCAAGAAATTCTTACAGTTGCGAGTTCCAAGAAATTCTACAGTTGCGAGTTCCAAAAAATTCTTACAGTTGCGAGTTCCAAAAAATTCTACAGTTGCGAGTTCCAAAAATTCTACAGTTGCGAGTTCCAAAAAATTCTACAGTTGCGAGTTGAGGGCTTCAAGAAATTCTGACGAGTCTGAGACCATCAAGACTCAACGTCTGACTTTAACCAGCAACGTCAAAAAAAAAAAAAAAAAAAAAAAAAAAAAAAAAAAAAAAAAAAAAAAAAAAAAAAAAAAATTTTTTTTTTTTTTTTTTTTTTTTTTTTTTTTTTTTTTTTTTTTTTTTTAACGAAGCTATTGACGTTTGAACTTGGACCAGTATTATCTAAAGTTGCGGGGCCCTAGAAATTCTAAAGTTGCGAGGCCCCAGAAATTCTAAAGTTGCGAGTTGGAGGGCTTCAAGAAATTCTGATAAGACTGAGATCATCAAGACTCAACGTCTGACTTTAACCAGCAACGTAAAAAAAAAAAAAAAAAAAAAAAAAAAAAAAAAAAAAAAAAAAAAAAAAAATTTTTTTTTTTTTTTTTTTTTTTTTTTTTTTTTTTTTTTTTTTTTTTTTTTTTTTTTTTTTTTTTTTTTTTTTTTTTTTTTTTAACGAAGCTATTGACGTTTGAACTTGGACCAGTATTATCTAAAGTTGTGAGCTCCAAGAAATTCTAAAGTTGTGAGCTCCGGAGAAATTTTAAAGTTGTGAGCTCCGAGAAATTCTAAAGTTGCGAGGGCCCCAGAAATTCTAAAGTGCGAGGCCCCTAAAATTCTAAAGTTGCGAGGCCCCAGAAATTCTAAAGTTGCGAGTTGGAGGGCTTCAAGAAATTCTGATAAGACTGAGATCATCAAGACTCAACGTCTGACTTTAACCTGCAACGTCAAAAAAAAAAAAAAAAAAAAAAAAAAAAAAAAAAAAAAAAAAAAAAAAAAAAAAAAAAAAAAAAAAAAAAAAATTTTTTTTTTTTTTTTTTTTTTTTTTTTTTTTTTTTTTTTTTTTTTTTAACGAAGCTATTGACGTTTGAACTTGGACCAGTATTATCTAAAGTTGTGAGCTCCAAGAAATTCTAAAGTTGTGAGCTCCGAGAAATTTTAAAGTTGTGAGCTCCGAGAAATTCTAAAGTTGCGAGGCTCCAGAAATTCTAAAGTTGCGAGGCCCTAGAAATTCTAAAGTTGCGAGGCCCCAGAAATTCTAAAGTTGCGAGTTGGAGGGCTTCAAGAAATTCTGATAAGACTGAGATCATCAAGACTCAACGTCTGACTTTAACCTGCAACGTCAAAAAAAAAAAAAAAAAAAAAAAAAAAAAAAAAAAAAAAAAAAAAAAAAAAAAATTTTTTTTTTTTTTTTTTTTTTTTTTTTTTTTTTTTTTTTTTTTTTTTTTTTTTTTTTTTTTTTTAACGAAGCTATTCACGTTTGAACTTGTACCAGTATTATCTAAAGTTGTGAGCTCCAAGAAATTCCTAAAGTTGTGAGCTCCGAGAAATTTTAAAGTTGTGAGCTCCGAGAAATTCTAAAGTTGCGAGGCCCCAGAAATTCTAAAGTTGCGAGGCCCTAGAAATTCTAAAGTTGCGAGGCCCCAGAAATTCTAAAGTTGCGAGTTGGAGGGCTTCAAGAAATTCTGATAAGACTGAGATCATCAAGACTCAACGTCTGACTTTAACCTGCAACGTCAAAAAAAAAAAAAAAAAAAAAAAAAAAAAAAAAAAAAAAAAAAAAAAAAAAAAAAAAAATTTTTTTTTTTTTTTTTTTTTTTTTTTTTTTTTTTTTTTTTTTTTTTTTTTTTTTACTATGCTGGTATCATTTCTTTTACTCGTTGCATTCCCTGGGAGAATAAATTCTCCACCCAGACTCCGACCGATTTCAAGTGTTCATCATTGTGTGACGTCATGTACATCATGTAAGCAGTCAAACCGATTGTCAACAATATCAATAGTAAAAATATCCATCTCCCCGTTAGAATAGCGACAGAAAGCAATATACAGTTACATAAACTGTCGTATAAAACAATACACCGTGTATAATGGATCGGTCACCCATCCTTGTTTCTCATTCCATTTCAAAGTCAATCGCCTTATAATTCAACGTGTAGGTTGGAAAACCCAAAGATCTCGTTGTAAAGTCTCCTCTCTTCATTAAAAATCCACCCCCAAATCTAGACAACTCGACCTTGCAAGTCTTCCGTCAACACCACGTCAGGTGGATAAGTGAGTTGGTATTGGTATTCTATAACGACTTTATTTCGAAACGTTTGCAAATTAAAACCCTGGGGGTATTTTTTGTCATCAATCTCGTATCCTTCTTCTGGAATGCGGACGTCTAAACCGTCAATCTTGACAATTGGTGTGGGATCTCCCCACACTATTCTTTTGACCTGGTTTTTTGTAAAATAGGCCGTAGAGTAGCTTGGCATGGTAAATTTCATGCTCGGCGCCATACAAGCAAATTTTTTCCCTTGTATCAGTTCAATGCCCGTCGTGCTGGAGGATGGGCAAAACAAAAAGGGTTCGTTTTCATCGCACGTCATGTAAATGGTAGAGTCCCAGACGAAATTTCCAGACCGGAGTCGATTCCCGGGCTCGCATGGATCGTCGTACGTCTTCTCCACGGGCCTCTGGGACCAATACAAACGTTTTTCGAGCGATTCCTTTTTAATCAACCTTTCATTTTCCATCAGGCACTGCGAACCGTCTTCGAGCGATAGTTTAAACGAGGGTATGAGGGAAAGAAACGGATATTTTGCGCACTCTGGATGACTGCACACGTTAAACGCTTCCAAATATGTCTCAGACGCCTCGCAAGTTTTGGTGGGGAGCTTGTAGTTCCACGGCTTTATCCAATTACTGATGCTCAACGAATCAAAGGAAAAGAAATCGAGTCCTTCGAACGAAAAGACATTTTCTCGGCGTGGCTGACACAATTTGGTATCGAAATAATGGTTCGCGGGGCATTTTTCAACTGTTTCCGTCTGACAATCATAATACGCGTCGGGTTGTCCACCCATGGGTACTTTTTGAACAGTGTTGTCACAAGCCGATTCTCGCTTAAAACGTTTGTTTATCCGTTGCCCTGGATCCAAGTGAACTCGTTTTCGCGTCTCTTTGAACTCGTAACCTGTGACGCGATCCATTTGAGATGAGTACTTCCAGTTGGGTACGTGTTTTAAAAAGTGATAGGCTGGCACCACAATTTCTGGATCGGTAGAGTGGACGTTTTTACCAAAGGAAGGGACGGAGCATTTCTTGCCATCAAACACGAGTGGTAAATGAGTCAAATCATCCCCTTCGGATAAATAGGGGTCCCAATTTGGAGAACACATGTTAACGCGTTCCACTTTACCACCCATGCACACTCTATATCCTGGCGAAAATGTGAAAGGTCCATTTTGCTGATCGGGGAGAGGGATGAGCGTTCCATCTGGTATATTGAAACAGGCATCCGACTCGCATACGGCTGTGTCGAAATATCGAAACCCCTCTGGACACGTGTCGTACGTCATTTGATTGTCTCGACAGACGAGTAGCGTTTTGGAATTTAAAATTTTGGGTTCCTTGTGAAACTGGCAATAGACGGACGCATCAGACGTGTTGACACATTTGTCGTGCATGAAAATTTCATCGGAAGGGCATTTTTTAGCCGCTCTCGTTCCCTTTTCGCATTCATAATACAAATTTAACTCATAAGGAT
Source organism: Parasteatoda tepidariorum (assembly GCF_982258835.1). Classification (NCBI taxonomy): domain Eukaryota; kingdom Metazoa; phylum Arthropoda; class Arachnida; order Araneae; family Theridiidae; genus Parasteatoda; species Parasteatoda tepidariorum. Next base: position 38,381,929 of record NC_141759.1, read on the forward strand.
TGGCAAAACGTTTTCCATCCTTTTCACCCGAGCAAGGTTGGATGGGTTCACATTGTTGGTTGGTAAACAGGTGACCAGGAGGGCACATGTGCAGTTTATCGATTTGGGAACCTTGGCACGTAAAGTAAAAAACTCGTTTGTCTCGTAACGTGGTAGTGGCATTGGATTCAAATTGCACATTATTTTCGAGAGTTTTATCCCTTTTTAAGTACTCGTACAAGGGTTTTCCAGTAGCCAACACGCGAAAACCGTTGGGTTGACCGTGGCAAACATCTCCCAAAGTAATGGTTTCGTCTTGAATTTTGAATTCATTGGGCAAATCTACTTTCCAATCGACAGTAGAGTGGGTCGAGTATTGAAATGTGGATCCATTCAACTCGAGTTGTTGAGTAAACGTTGGTTTGGAAGGGACGTATGGAGTCGAGGGTTTAGAAACGGATAAGGAGTCAGATTGCGCCATGTAATAGAAATACAGTAAAAAAATGACTAGCGCTAATGCTGTCACCCACATTGTAAACTTGCTTTTGTTGTATCATGTGGGGGAAACGCAATGAAAATGATCCCGCCACCAAATCTCGTTTCCCCGTGTTTCCAAGTCTAAAAGGTCTGAATATCGTGTAAGAGACAAAGAGGGGGTTCGGGATATTTTACACGAGTGTTTGGCTTCCTCGTTCTAATTTTATCCATTTCCAAAATCATTTCAAACCAATAGTGTCCAGAAAAGAGTTTGTGAACAAAGCTTGTGGAATGTGACGAGGGTGGGAGGCGAGAGCCTAGGACACGAGCAAACGCGCTTTCACGTATCTCAACGGGTGGTGTTTTCTTTTCCGTCAAAACTGTGGAAACGAGTGTGGTCATCCAATCATAAAAATCAAACGCTTCAAACATTTCATTTTCAGTCGAATCATCGGGCGGGAATTCAGTCGGCAAGTCGGCCAACAATTCTTTGGTAAGGTCATCCATAGATTTCAGAGTGTTTGAGAGCTGCAAGAAATTCTAAAGTTGAGGCCTTCAACAAATTCTAAAATAGGCGAGTTCCAAGATTCAAGAGATTCTAAAGTCGAGGGCTTTAAGAAATTCTGACGAGTCTGAGATCATCGAGACTCAACGCTTGCTCTTAACCTACAACGTTAAAAAAAAAAAAAAAAAAAAAAAAAAAAAAAAAAAAAAAAAAAAAAAAAAAAAAAAAAAAAAAAAAAAAAAAATTTTTTTTTTTTTTTTTTTTTTTTTTTTTTTTTTTTTTTTTTTTTTTTTTTTTTTTTTTTTTACAATGTCGTTGAAGTTTGAGAGTGTGTCAATATTGTCTAAGGTTGAGAGCTTCAAGAAATTCTTAAGTTGAGGCCTGAAAGAATATGTTCTAATGTATAATTAATTAAATGCCGATTTGATTATACTCCTTTTAAGAAAATAAATGGCTATTTACACCACCACGAATGAGAATGAGGCATTCGAGATACACCAGCACTATCATAGTCACTCTCACAATCACTTGAATCGGATATATCTCGATAGTCTTTAATTTAATTATATCATCAAGTATTTCAATACTCTCCTTTATATTACTTTTTTCCAATTCATTCAATAAAATCGCATCTCCAACGGGAAATTGAGCATAATCTTCTACAAGAAACTGCATGGCTGATCTTCGTTGAAGTACGTAGCAGTCCAACCTCGTTCGGTACAAGTTGGAAATTGTTTCAATGTAGGTCTTGATTGGCTGGAGGCAATAGACCATCCATTCTGCAATTTCTTTTTTCTCCTTAACTGTTAAATTTTTGCACTTTATACCAATTTCAAAAATTATGTCAAGAACCAATTCTACTTTAGCTTCGCTTGAAGGGAACTTTGTAATGTTATTATATTCTTTAATCAGGTGATTTAAGGGATCCAATAAATGTGAAAAAATTTTAAAATGCGAGACTTTGCAATTTTCAGATTTCAAGTATTTATATAATTCTCTCCATTGTTCTAATGTACGGAAATTTGCAGAGTTGAAAATACTTTGTTGGGTTTTAAAGTTATTTTCTAGATCAGGTATGCCTTTTAAAAGATTATTCAAATCACTAAAGAGCTTGTTATAATAAGCGTCTTTATGAACACTTTCCAAACTTTTCACCAAGTCCTTTTGGGTTACCATATTGGATGCGTTTCTTGATTGATTGAAAAAACAGGAACCTAACAACCTAGCTTAAATTTTTTCATCGTAATTAATGTTTGAGCTTGAACCAATGTTGTCTAAGGTTGGGACCTTCAACAAATTCTAAAGTTGTGAGTTCCAAGAAATTCTAAAGTTGCGAGTTCCAAGAAATTCTAAAGTTGCGAGTCGAGGGCTTTAAGAAATTTTGACGAGTCTGAGATCATCGAGACTCAACGCTTGCTCTTAACCTACAATGTTAAAAAAAAAAAAAAAAAAAAAAAAAAAAAAAAAAAAAAAAAAAAAAAAAAAAAAAAAAAATTTTTTTTTTTTTTTTTTTTTTTTTTTTTTTTTTTTTTTTTTTTTAAACTTGTTTCTAGTTATTCTTTTTCTCGTTCGCTGTCATCTCTCGCCGGTTCAACTTCATCACATGGAGTGGATGATTTTGAAATTCCTTCGAGTAGAGCCAATGCTACTTCGATAGCTTCAAGAGTTTTGTTCAACTCAGTGTATGACTCTTTATATTTTTTCAGATGATTCTGCAAAATATTAAAACGAACATCAGTCCGATCTAACATATTTATAATCTGTGTAATATCATCCATAATGCTTACTGCATCATTACTGAGGTGTCTTCGGTCACGATACATACTTTCACGGTACACATTAATCTGACATTCTAAGTGGTCTTCAATCAATTCACTCATCTTGTTTAATCAAAACTAACAAGAGCTCAAGACAAGTCACTTCAAGGCATGACTAGATACAGATTTAAAAAAAAAAAAAAAAAAAAAAAAAAAAAAAAAAAAAAAAAAAAAAAAAAAAAAAAAAAAAAAAAAAATTTTTTTTTTTTTTTTTTTTTTTTTTTTTTTTTTTTTTTTTTTTTTTTTTTTTTTTTTCAATAATGTGTGCATAGAGAAAAACTTATTTTTCTTTGTCAATTGGCAATTGGTTATTTATAATTGGGTGATTAAATACATGCATTTCCGTGTTGACCATGGAATTGTGAAACTCCATGGTTAATGAGTGAACGACATCAATTTCTCTTTTCAAAACGATATATTGTATTTCATCTTTGTTAAATTTTTCAAGCAAGTTTGACAAAAAATATTTGAGATATCTCATGCTTGTCTCGGCCCTATCTCTGGCCCGACATGCTTTTTCCTTTTCGATATTAATGAGGCATTGTCTATGTGAATTCATCTTTATTTATCTTTTTTGCTCGATTCTGAATTTGCGTGTTTAACAGTGGCCTTTGTCGAATCCATTGGATATTTTTTCTTCTTCTTGGGAGCAGTGGATTCAGATTTCTCACATTTTCGTTTTTCCTTGGGAGTGGCAGATGCTTCCAGTGCTCGTTTTTTCTTGGGTGTGGCAGAACGTTTGGATTCACATTTGCTTTTCTTTGAAAGTGTGGCAGATTGTTTCTTCTCCAGAATTTTATTTTTGATGGGTAATGTGTTTTTAGATGGGTGGCTGGTAGTGGGTCCATCATCCCACTCGTCCGGCTGCAATTTTCGTGTGATACGCACTTTTTTATTAACCACATGATTGTTGACACTGAATGTGTATTTTATTCCCTTTTCCACCAGCATGACGATATTTTGTTTTCGAGCGTGCCAATACAACAATTCGGCATGCATCAATTGTTTCCATTTCAATGTATTCATGACCATGTCACATTCTTCTATAGGCGTCTTTGATCTTTTCCAAAAGGCCATGTTTAACAAAATGCAAAATGTCTTTTTGGTGTTGATAAACATTTGCGCATAATCCACCCATTTACATTCTCGCGCGTCCATGATAAACGATCGGCAATGTTTTTCGCTCACATCTGCTCGAGAATACGTGTATTCAATGTAATCGTTTGCCTTTTCTGGGTACCTTTCCAACATGCGGTAAGCGGCGCAATTTTGGGATTTGTACTCGCTCACGTGTTTTGTTTTCTTGATGATGGAGTATTTCGTCGGATCTCTGCATTTGTAACAAGCCTTTTGAATCAATTCGACCCACAGTAACCATCCACGACTTTCCAAGGAAAGACCCTCCTCCAACCAAGCGTTGGATACGGCATTTTCTGGCACATCTTGTATGGCCATAGGAGTTGAACGGGTCGAGTAGATGAAATTCCACACATTTTCCAACACCAAGGCTGTCATGAATTCAACGAGTTCATTCACCCGTTTCTGAAAACATTTGGCCACCACTTGTCCCTGCACCGATTCGTAAATGTAGCGCTTTCTGGATAAGACGAGCAAGCGTTTAATGCGTTTCTCATATTTGAGCTCCACGTGAGGCAAGTTTAAAAAAGCATTGATGCTTTCGCAATGGTCGTGTGGCCATTTTTCCACCATCAAGCTATCGGTGTCGGCATAACACACGCGATATCCCAAACGCTTGCAGTAGTGATACGACCCCAGCAATTGATAGCGTGCGAGTGTGACGATAATCATGGCAATGGGCAAGTACGACAGACACGACTGTTTGTTGCCCATGATGCCGTAAAGGGAATTTATCAAAATTTTGATGCACAGTTGGACATTGTGATGATAAATATCCTTGGTCTCCTTGTATTGGCGCTGGTGTGATTTGCGTAAATTGATAAAATGCTTCACGATACAAGGCAGGAAACCCTTGGTGTGGGGGTTGATGACCATGACGAACGATTCCGACTCGTAAGATGGATATCGAAAATGCTCGACGTTTACATTTTTTTCAAAATCCTCGTCTCCATGAATCTTGTACGGAATGGCCAACATGGTTTGGGTGTTGGGGGAGGCCAACCATTCTTCTCTCGTCAAAATGGTGCAGGTGCTGTAACAGAGATTGCAATTGAGAAGGGCGCTCGGGTACATGCTCACAAAATCCATTTCGGCCACGTCCTCGTAAGCCGTTTGAGGAATGCAATAATTTAACGCTCCCTGATAGGTTTTGGCGTTGGTTACCATCAACGCATTGTATTTTTTGGGATCGATGGGACTCTTCATAAACTTGCTGTTGAAAAAATAGCCCAATCGTGAGCCATACGTTTTGAACAGTTCCAACAAAAAGCTTGAATTACCCATGTACAACGCACGCCCGGCATCCCAAGCCGTGAAATTGGCTCGTTCCACTAGAAACGACAAGACCATTTCTTTGGTAAAGAGCTTGTACACTAGAAAGGAATCCTTTAAACAATAACGCACATAGTCTTTGAACGTTCCAAATTGATGCTGGAGCAAACGACGCGGTTGTAAAATCTTGAAACACTCCTCCGCCTGATTGGAGAGAACGAGGGAAGGAGTCACATTGGGATGGGTATACCAAGACCAAAGACCCGTTGAATGGATGGGTACTTTGGTTTCACCGAGCTTTGCTCGCGCCACATCATCCAATTTCAATCCTGGTAAATCGTATTTTGAAAAGACGAGAAAATACTGATACAAATCCAACACCAACTTGTTTTGAAACGTGGCTACGGTGGTCGTGCCCACGAGTTGGGAAGTGTACAGTTTCAAGATTTTGTACATTTTTAGCCACAGCAAGCGTGCAAACACACACGGAATGTCAAATCCAGTAATGTTGTAACCCGTTAAAACGTGACAGTCTTGAATAAACACGTGAAAATCGTTCAGCATGTGTCGTTCGGAGGTGTAGGCGATTGTGTCTTCCATGGAAAGGCCCTCCATCTCACAAGGCAAACGATACAATAGCCATTTGCGCACACCGTCCCGCTTATTCCATTTGTACAAGCTAATCATGACAATTTCGTCCGATGGGTCCATTCCGTTTGGAATATGATCGGTCCCGTCCATCGGCACCGTTTCCAAATCAAACGCTCCAATGGTCCAATCGGGAGACTGTGTTTGTTCCGGATGCATCTGAAACGATTCCAATAACCACTCAGACTGATGAGACACGGTGTACCATTTGTAAAAAAATCCGGTAGAATTGTATTTGAAGCAAAGATCAATGTACAGCCGAACCAACCAATCATCTTTTTCGTAATAACTCAATTTGTACTTGGACAAGAGCCTTCCCACATCAGCCACCGAAACATTTTTGACAAACACCTTGTAAAAGGGTTTGGTGGGAGAATCCAGTTTTCCAGAATGCAATCGCGATTCAAAATAGGGTAAAATCTTGCGAGTAGATCCCAAACTAACATGTCGGACGGGACAATTTGGAAAATTTTCTCGAATGGATTCCACCACCTTGTCAATGTGGTTTGTACAAACACCTATCCATTCCTCATATTTTCGAGTGACTTGGTTAATTTGTCCAGACTCATCCAAAAACGTGGTTTTGACTTGAATAATGTGAGGTTCATAGCTTTTCTTGTTAAAGACGGGAACCACCTTCTCCCAGCGGATCGAGTACAGCATTCTTTGACGTGAGCAAGCCTCGAGCCTCTAGCATTTAAAAGGATATTACAAAAAAAAAAAAAAAAAAAAAAAAAAAAAAAAAAAAAAAAAAAAAAAAAAAAAAAAAAAAAAAAAAATTTTTTTTTTTTTTTTTTTTTTTTTTTTTTTTTTTTTTTTTAAGCAAAGCTATTGACGTTTGAACTTGAGTAAGTGAGCTCCGAGAAATTCTAGAGTTGCGAGCTCCATGAAATTCTAGAGTTGCGAGCTTCATGAAATTCTAAAGTTGTGAGTTCCAAGAAATTCTAAAGTTGTGAGTTCCAAGAAATTCTAAAGTTGCGAGCTCCGAGAAATTCTAAAGTTGCGAGGCCCCAGAAATTCTAAACTTGCAAGTTGGAGGGCTTCAAGAAATTCTGACGAGTCTGAGATCATAAGACTAAACGTATAGCTTTAGACTACAACGTCAAAAAAAAAAAAAAAAAAAAAAAAAAAAAAAAAAAAAAAAAAAAAAAAAAAAAAAAAAAAAAAAAAAATTTTTTTTTTTTTTTTTTTTTTTTTTTTTTTTTTTTTTTTTTTTTTTTTTTTTTTTTTTTTTTTAAGCAAAGCTATTGACGTTTGAACTTGAGTAAGTGAGCTCCGAGAAATTCTAAAGTTGCGAGCTCCATGAAATTCTAGAGTTGCGAGCTTCATGAAATTCTAGAGTTGCGAGCTTCATGAAATTCTAGAGTTGCGAGCTCCAAGAAATTCTAAAGTTGTGAGTTCCAAGAAATTCTAAAGTTGTGAGTTCCAAGAAATTCTAAAGTTGTGAGTTCCAAGAAATTCTAAAGTTGCGAGCTCCGAGAAATTCTAAAGTTGCGAGGCCCCAGAAATTCTAAACTTGCAAGTTGGAGGGCTTCAAGAAATTCTGACGAGTCTGAGATCATAAGACTAAACGTATAGCTTTAGACTACAAAGTCAAAAAAAAAAAAAAAAAAAAAAAAAAAAAAAAAAAAAAAAAAAAAAAAAAAAAAAAAAAAAAAATTTTTTTTTTTTTTTTTTTTTTTTTTTTTTTTTTTTTTTTTTTTTTTTTTTTTTTTTTTTTTTTTTTCAAAGGTATGGTGATTGCAAACTTTTTCGGCAAATTGGACAAAAATTATTTATCAGCATCCAATTGTATAAACAAGCCTTATGGAAAATGTGATTGCATCCAGTCTTATTTGCAACGTCATGTGGTTTATAGGTAGCCAAACAAATTGAACAATCAGTTTTCAAATTTTCGACCGCCATGTCTTTCTTCTCAAGTGAAGAATTGTATTTCCACATATTCGAATCCCAATCTTTAGAAATTGTTCCAAAGCTTTTAAAAAAATCAAACCAGTAGCTTTGGGTGTAACTCTGATAGTTACATGTGCACCTGTTACTTTTCCTAGTTTTACATTTTAATACTCTTTTCATTGCTTGAAACATGTTTGCTGCGGATAATGGCATTGGATGTGATACGGATTACCACAAGAGAAGACCCAATGGAATGAGTGTGGTAGATGATGCCGAGGTAAATATCACGAGATCCAATTCAACCAAGTCAATTTGTCAGAGGACCATCCGTAATCCAAATCGTCAGACACAGATTTTCTTCATTAAAATTATCAAGCAAAAAGAGCAAGTTGTCAGAGCTTCAAAAAATTCCAATGCGATGAGATTATATAGTTTTAGTGTTTGGCTTAATACTACATTGTAAAAAAAAAAAAAAAAAAAAAAAAAAAAAAAAAAAAAAAAAAAAAAAAAAAAAAAAAAAAAAAAAAAAAAAAAAAAAAATTTTTTTTTTTTTTTTTTTTTTTTTTTTTTTTTTTTTTTTTTTTTTTTTTTTTTCTAAACGTGTTTTGTTTTTAATCTCCTTCGGCAAAATGGACAAGAGTTTTTTATCAACATCCATTTTTGTAAGCAAGTCTTATGAAAGATGTGTTTGCATCCAGTTTCATTTACAACCTCATATGGTTTAATGGTATCTAAGCAAATTGAACAATCCTTTTTCAAATTTTCGACCAACGTGTTTTTAATCTCAATTAAAGAATTACATTTCCAAATAATCGAAACCAAACCTTTAGAAATTGTTCTCAAGTTTTCAAAAAAAATATTCCAGTAGCTTCGCGTGTAACTCCGATACTCACATCTGTTCTTGTAGCTTTCCGTTACTTTATACATTATTACAGCTTTAATTGCTAGAAAAATGCTCGCCGTGGGTGATGGCATCGGATGTGATGTAAATTGCCTAGCGGGAAAGAGTCTGGTAGGCAGAGGTAAGATCACGAGGTCCAAGTCGTTTTCGTCTCCAGAAGGAGAACGTTCGTAATCTAATTCAACCGAGTCGTCTTCGTCGGAGGAGGAAGACCAACTGTTATCGAAATCGTCTTCATTCATCCAATCGTCTTCATCGTCGGAGTAAGACCATCTGTTATCGAAATTGTCTTCATTCATCCAATCGTCTTCATCATCAGTCGATATCATTCTTCATCAAGTTGTCAGAGCTTCAAAAAATTCCAATGCGATGAGATTATTTATATGCGATGAGATTATTTATATTATTGCTTCATACTTTTTTTTTTTTTTTTTTTTTTTTTTTTTTTTTTTTTTTAACAAGAATTTATTGACACAATTTTGCAAGTCTTATGAAAAATGTGTTTAATTTGTTTTCAAATTTTTGACCAACATGTCCTTCATCTCGAGTGAAGAATTGTATTCCCACATATTCGAATCCCAATTTTTAGAAATTGTTTCAAAATTTTCTGAAAAATCATGCCAGTAGCGTTGGGTGTATGCTTCTAGTAAGTACGACCGAACAAATGAAGGCATCCAATTTAAAATCCTCCTGTTTACCAAGTCCTTATCAATTATTCTTTGTACTTCGATGGAATCTAGACTCAAGTCCCGTATCATTTCAAAAGCACTAATTTTTTGTCCATGAAAGCGTTCATTCCGGAGATGAATCAATCTATTATTTGAAGAATTGGCCGGTTTGCAGTGCGGACATGTCTTATACATAACATTCCACAAATCATAACATCTTTGGTGAACCGTATGTCGACAACACTTCCAAGTGCTCACGTTATAATCCAGCAGACATATTCGGTCACTGCAAATGAAGCATTCTCCAGGTAGAATGGTGTATAGCATATTAACAGAATTATGCTTTATGTATTATTGAGTTGTATCGAGCTTGTGACAAGCTATACACTAAAAAATTTTGCAAGTTGCGATTCCGATGAGGTGAGAACATTGAGACTCGACGCTCGCTTTAAAGGGACAACGGAAAAAAAAAAAAAAAAAAAAAAAAAAAAAAAAAAAAAAAAAAAAAAAAAAAAAAAAAAAAATTTTTTTTTTTTTTTTTTTTTTTTTTTTTTTTTTTTTTTTTTTTTTTTTTTTACACTGAGCATTGAGTCTTGTTGTAGTTTAACCAATCCATATGAGCAGCATATTGGTGATTCATGTTGCAGTTTGTTACATAATCAATTGTGAGCCAGTTGGCATGTCGATTGACCAACAACGCATAAAATATCAGCAGATACAAGCACGTGGCATCAAAGTGATCCGTTTCCTTTGGATAAAATTCCTTGGCAATCTCTTCAATTTCGGGCAATGCATTCTTCTCTATTAATGAAAAATCATTGTATTTAATATACACTGCATGGGAGCACCGATCGCGATCATCAATAATATTGTATAGAAAACCATAGTCCACCAGTCCCGTTTGTATATTTTTTACGTGAGCAATGGCTTCTGGTTTAAACTCTCGTACCAACTCTCTCGGTACTGTGTAAAAGTCTTTTAAAACGTGGCTTTTGATTTTGAATTTGCTGATGCGATACTCGTTTCTCACGGCAACGGAATCTACGAGGCGATCCAAACGCAAGTTTTGCGCTTTCAACATTTTTAAATCGTAATACTCGCTAGGCTGGGTACGCTTACAAGACATGTTCTTTAATTATCCTTGTCTATTGAATGGCCATTGACACAAAATCTAGAGGAGAATTTCCAGATTTCACAGGTACGCGAAAACTCAACGCCTCTTCATCAAATGGACAAAAAATGGGTTTCTTTTTCCAACTAAAGTTTGTCATGCAATTGACGCGTCCGGTGAAAACGTTTTGCTCCACCCGCGAGCGTTCCACCACACAACGAGATGTTTCATCTTTTTCGTGTAAATAAGGTCCGCACTCGCATTTGTTACCGATAAACTTCATCATGGGTAAAGGATTTGGAATGTCTTGAATGCAATAATCAACTGAACACGTAAAAGGTAAAGTGTTTACCATCGCGTGCCCACGGGCGTCGGGAGAATCACATTTGCATCGGAAACGTAACGTTTTTCCATCAGACAAAGTTTCGTATGCATTTTCAATATTTTCCGCTGGTTTGTTTGTTAAATGGTCCCACAGCACATTTTTACTGTTGTCTCGAGCATCATCACTGTAACACGGATTTTGAAAAATGGATTTGTTTCTCGGAATACAGGTCCAGCCAGATGACGAGAATACGTGATGCGATGTTGTTTGATTGCAGTCACCCACTCCTTTGGGTAAGCAATACGTTCCCGGTACCAGTTTCTGATCCATTAAATATATGGATTCCCCCTCCATCACCTGAAAGGAGACGTACTCTCCATTTCCGCAGATTTGATGACAGTCACAGGCTTCGTCCGTGGGACATTTGAAACCGTATAAAGGACAGGCGAACGCGTTGACGGTGGATATCCACGGACCTTGCAATAAATGGGCCACAGGAGACTCGTTCAAAAATGGTTTGTAAAACAAATTGATGATGGTCACGATCAAAATCAAGAACAAGATGTATTTTCTCTTTACCATTCTTTGTCTATTGTTATTATTGTTCCATTTAGATCCGATTCCGGGTCGACCGCATCACAATCATTATGCCCTCGTGTATTCGTGGAACGAATTCAGGGTCGTACGCATATTCCCACAAAACTGGTACGTGTTGATCGACAAAAATGGTGTGTTTTCGTACGAGCCTACGGAATCATTGGAAACGTATATCCCGGCTATTCGTTTGGATAATCATCGAAAATATGACATTTTTCACTATCGTTATTTACTAGATTGGATGAAGGAAGCACCCGTTGTCATATCGTATCCATTGGAAAAGAAAAACTTGGTCGACATTTTAAATTACATTACGTCGACCGCTTAGCCATTTGGGCACACACCAACTTGAACGCGCCAAAGGAACTGGAACCATAAATTTTCAAATTTGAACATTTCTCTTGGAGCGTGGAAATGATTTTGTCTGTATAACTCATCTTTAGAAATCCAATTCGCTCAATTCCAGTCATTTCCAAATACATGATGAGCGCATCCAAACCATCTCGACTGCATACCGTCCCATGTTTTTTACAAATCCGAAAAGGATACATGGGGAAGACACTGACGCCTTTCAAGGAGCCTTTCATGGTATTGGGGAAAGGCACAATGAGCACACCGACTGCTTTGGAAACCAAACGATTCAATATTGGAATTTTGGGATCGAATGAAACAAAATCCTTTTCTTGAGAATACATTTCGAGTAGATTCAACCAACGATCAATGAATGCCGCCAACCTGTCAGATTCAATGTATCGCAATGTGCTATAATAGTGATCAGCGACAATTTCCTTGGCTCGCAGCAAGTCAAACATTTTTAAATGGAAATGTTTCGTTAGCTTGATCGTTCAGCTTAAATACAGCACTGCAAAAAAAAAAAAAAAAAAAAAAAAAAAAAAAAAAAAAAAAAAAAAAAAAAAAAAAAAAAAAAAAAAAAAAAAAATTTTTCAGTGTTGAACATTCACATAGAGATTCAAACAACACTGTAAAAAAAAAAAAAAAAAAAAAAAAAAAAAAAAAAAAAAAAAAAAAAATTTTTTTTTTTTTTTTTTTTTTTTTTTTTTTTTTTTTTTTTTTTTTTTTTTTTTTTTTTTTTTTTTTTTTTTTTTTTTTTTTTTACAGTGTTGTTTGAATCTCTATTGAATCAAACGCTTTACGATTATTTTTCTCACGATCCACTTGCAATTCATTCAGAATATTTTGCATGTCCAGACTTTTCAAACACAACAATTGTTTTAAATCTGATTTAATGTCTTGTTGTTTCATCAACTGTTTAAATGCCTTATTCATGGACACCACTTGACCATGATATATGAGGCGATCATCAGTCCAAGATTTTATTTGTTTATCAGCTGCATAGGATGATGTAAATGAATTAAAATAGGAATGTCTCTTCAAATGCTTCACATTTTCTATCAAGAAATAATGTTGCTCATACACAACGCCATTCAATCCTCTAAATGTTAAATGTACCATTGGAAGATTTTCAATTTCAGATTTTGGAATATCAAAATGAAATCCAGTTTCTTCTTCAAACTCTCGATAGGCGGCTCTAAATAAACTGATAGTGTTTATCTTTTCGTGTCTTTTGACTGAATATGGGAGTTGACCATGAGGAAAATCATACACGTCCTCAAATATCTCGTCATTTTTATAGCGTTGATAATCTATAACATCATGTTGCGGCAAATTTACAAGAATTTTCTTTTCAAACCATTCGTGTACAATTTTTTGATTACTCTCGTACGGTATCTTCTTTTTATGTAGGTAATGATAAAAATCCTGTACACAGTATGGAACTTTTCGGCGCAAAAGAACAATTTTGTCGGTTGATGTCTTTACGACAAGTCCATAAGACGTGGTTAATTTGCTTTTCATATTGATACTTGAGAATATAGGAATGGCTGGTTTTGCTCTTGCTTTCAAACAAGTGTTGAACATTCACTCGCGGCGAACTTTTAAACCAGCCTTAAAAAAAAAAAAAAAAAAAAAAAAAAAAAAAAAAAAAAAAAAAAAAAAAAAAAAAAATTTTTTTTTTTTTTTTTTTTTTTTTTTTTTTTTTTTTTTAAATTATTATTATTTATCCTCTTCTGTTGTTACTTCATTTTCTTCGACACGCTTAACTTTAATTTTTTTGCGGTGGCCTTTTTCTCCACCATCGCCAGGTCGCTTGTTGCTACAATCTCCTCTCTCACCTTCTGTTACATCCTCTTCTTCGACACGCTTAACTTTAATTTTTTTGCGGTGGCCTTTTTCTCCACCATCGCCAGGTCGCTTGTTGCTGCAATCTCCTCTCTCACCTTCTGTTACATCCTCTTCTTCGACATGCTTAACTTTAATTTTTTTGCGGTGACCTTTTTCTCCACCATCGCCAGGTTGCTTGTTGCTGCAATCTCCTCTTTCACCTTCTCCATTTTTCTTTTTCCATTTTTCATGTGAATCCAACCGCCAGCTTGCGACATCTACGAGATCTTTTCCAATTTGTTCCAAGTAAAAGTTTGAATAAATACTTCCTTTTCCTTGGAATACACCCTCCAAAATCTCTTTCATATGTTTGGGATTCGCAATACCATCAAAATCTCGATACAATTGCCGAACTGCTCTTATATGCTTCCCTTTAATGTCGTCCGGTCCAAATTTAAAGGCATCCACATATGATTTTAAATCATCTCCCAAGAATCCGTCGACGGCAAAAAATATCCACAACTGCCTCTTGTCCTTGACGAAGCGATTGAAACAGGTTGCTATCCTTGACAAATCCGTTAATCTAACATAATCTCTTCCCAGCACTCGTTCAACGCAATGCTGGTCTTCAGCATTCTGAGTCTTTTTCCTCTGCTTCCAAAGATCTTGCAACATTTTATGCAATTCAGCATCCATCAAACATTGCCCCTGTTTGATGGATTCTTGTATTGCAGTCCATGACAATTTGAAATTTTCTTCTGCCAATCTTTTTAAAATACGAATCACCAGAGTCTCATGTGTTAAATGTGGGTTGTTTTGAGCAAGAGTCAATTCCTTATAAAATAACCATGTAGAAGTTGCATACTGCTGCTCATTAGTAAAACTTTCTGGTTCGGAAATTGCAACAGTGTTTTGAATATCATCCATGGTCGAGCAAGGTCCGGCTGGAGAAGTAGAACAATCCTTGGATGTGTAGAACTTGATTTTGATGTTTGTAAAGACTCGAACTTATATAGCTTTAAAAAAAAAAAAAAAAAAAAAAAAAAAAAAAAAAAAAAAAAAAAAAAAAAAAATTTTTTTTTTTTTTTTTTTTTTTTTTTTTTTTTTTTTTTTTTTTTTTTTTTTTTTTTTTTTTTTTTTTTTTTTTTTTGTAATTAAAAATAATATTGTCTAAAGTTAAACAAGATTTCTCAAGACTCAAACTTTAATTAAAATTGTATAATCAATAATCGCCCAAAGTAAAAAAATTACCTGGGACGTAATTCAATTTTTTGCATCTCGGAATTAGATTTCACGACCTCAACTGTCAAATACAACACATTTCAATGTTGTATTTTTTTTTTTTTTTTTTTTTTTTTTTTTTTTTTTTTTTTTTTTTTTTTTTTTTTTTTTTTAAATCACACAACACTATTTTAAAAACAAAACACATTTATTGATTCAAGTTTACATTCAATTATTCTTTACATTTAACATTTAACAACCAGTTACATTACGCACGCTCAAGTTTAACGGCTCGATAAACTTGATTGCTGGCCGATTGCTGTAGGATCCAGTCTTTCGGCTTGTTGTCAAATCCAGAGGCACGTCTGGATCGTCTTCCTGGCACGTCTCTGACGTCGGATGTATCGCAGGCACTAGATTGTCCAGCGTGGGCATGTCTCGTGTCGTGGGCCATTCATACACCTCGCAAGTTTCTTGTAATTCCCTTATGACGCTGTTGTAGTCGTTTTTTTCGTTTTTTTCCTCTAAGTTGAGCATCATTTGCTCAAAGAGTGTGTCCTCCATGTCTGGTTGGAAGAAATCTTCCAACAGAGTCACTTCCTCTGTTTGACTCGCCCCCAGGGAGGGAGGCGACTCGAAAAGGACTGGCTCAGATGGACCAGGCATCATGAATTCTGGCGCTGGTGGATCAGGCATCGTGAATTTTGGCTCAGATGGTCCAGGCATCAGGAATTCTGGCGCTGGTGGATCAGGCATCGTAGGCTCTGGCACTGGTGGATCAGGCATCGTGAATTCTGGCGCAGGTGGACCAGGCATCGTGAATTCTGGCGCAGGTGGACCAGGCATCGTGAATTCTGGCGCAGGTGGCCAACTGATGGGCTCTATGAATGCTAAGGGTTCCATTGGCTCGGGATGAAACACCGGAGGCGGTGGCGGCGGATTTATTCGAGTCTTTTCAGCTGGCGGACCCAATCGAGATCTCTTTGCTGGAGGTGCCTCCTCCGGCATGGGCACGGGTGTGGGAGGCGGCAATTTGTAAGGCTGGGGCTCAAATTCCCGGTGGTCTCGGTAATCATATCCCTCCGGCACCGGGCAGTCTCTCTGGACAATGTCCAAGGTGAAGATTGTTTTCTGTACCGTCATCACCACATACTCGACATTTTCTGGAATACTATAGCGTTTCCATGGCTGAAACACAAAGAGGTCATATTTAAACTGGTCCGTTGGCTTTAAGCTCTTTCGCACCGTCCAAGGCTTTTGGACCCGACTAGAGAGCACGTACAGTTGGAGGGGTGCGTCTGAGGTCTGGTAGACGTGCTTCGTTCCACTCTGCACGGTCCTAAATCCAAACGTAAATCCAAATTTTACAATAAACATATTGTCCATTCTGAATCCCAGCCGTTGGTCTGAATTTTTCAAGTTGTTTCTGTTTGGGTTTTTGATCAGCTTACGGACTACCTTGTCCCATTGCGGCTTATTCGGCGAACAGTGCCGCGCCTCCGACACACACCGCAGGAAATTTTGAATTGCTTTTTTTTTCTCTATCCACTTTAATTCAAGTATCGAGTAAAACATTCTATAATTCTCTTGCTCCTGAAATGCTATGAATGCGGTGACTCGTCCCATCTTGGCAGCATGTTCAAAAGCATCCAAGTTATCCTCCAGGCTAAGAGAACGGAGTGAAGAGCTCAGGGTATTCGGAAACACATCCATGGTTTGACACGAGTTGAAAGGCTTTTCGATCTCTTGAGTCGAAAGTGAAGTTTCTCTCGCGGTGCCTCTGCTTTTATAGCCGAAAAGCAGGATGTGCATCCGTTTAGTGGGCGAGTCTATTTAACAGATGACGTCAGGGGGTGTTTTGCTTCCAAAAGGTTTTTCGCACACGGGAATCAAGCTTGGCGCAATCTATCTTGAATTGTTTTGGGTAGAAATTTCTTGGTAAGAGTTGTGCAATGACTCAACAAGCTTGATCCTATAGATGATTTCGAACCATTGAAATGTCTCATAGATTTTGAAACTGTTTAACAAGCTGGGTTAGATTTGGCATTTGACTCAGTAGATGATTTCTTGAAGAACTGACTTTATCATGGTTGATAGGCAACGTTATATACATTCATACGAAAAAAAAAAAAAAAAAAAAAAAAAAAAAAAAAAAAAAAAAAAAAAAAAAAAAAAAAAAAAAAAAAAAATTCTTTTTTTTTTTTTTTTTTTTTTTTTTTTTTTTTTTTTTTTTTTTTTTTTTTTTACACTATTGAACAACGGCTCAAATTTCGTTTCAATTTCAACAGTCGTTTACTTTTTCGAATCGATCCGTTTCGAGTTTTTCTTCTTCCAATTCGTGCCAAAGCGGGTGGTTTTGCTTTGGGTGTCTCCTGTTTCTCCAGAAGCTCCAAAAGATTTTCTACAAATTTCGCGTCTCCGAATTCACTTGGCACGTCGCAATCATCTACACTAAAAATTTCCGGTTCATCAGGATTGGGTAGAAGCACAACGTTTGAAAAGTATTTTTTTAAAAACATAAAGGTATCCTCGTGTATAACCCCGATGGTTTTAGATGGTAAATCCCAAGAATGCAAAATTTTAGCGATCCATGAATCTGTTTCAGATATTTTTCTAGCGGCCAGCTGGGTCAGAAACGAGTGTATTTGACCCAAATTAACTTGAACATATTCCACATTCTCGTAATATCTTGGAGCAAACGATTCATCAGAATCATATAGGTAAACCAAACCCATAGTCTTGACGGATTGAGGAGATGGAATCATGACAAATGTTTCTTTGGGATTGAGTTTGTTGCTAAAGGTAATTTCCCAAGGAATCTTTGTTGGTAAAAAATCTCCGTCATTATAGTATTCCCATTGGGTTGCAAATACAACGTTAATGTAGTAGTCTGTGTTAAAGTTGGCCATGGTCACAAATCTTGAACAATTCAAAATCAAGATTGGACACTTGCTTTATACTAGCTTTAAAAAAAAAAAAAAAAAAAAAAAAAAAAAAAAAAAAAAAAAAAAAAAAAAAAAAAAAAAAAAAAAAAAAAAAAAAAAAAAATTTTTTTTTTTTTTTTTTTTTTTTTTTTTTTTTTTTTTTTTTTTTTTTTTTTTACGTAGCTTAAGAACACATGTTATATTTAACTATGGTTGGTTGCTTTCAACAAATTTTTTTAGAGTTTCGAAAATGTCAGTGTCTACATTCTGTTTTCCAACATTGACGCTTTGAAGTGCTTGCTCAACAAATTGCTTTTGTTGTTTCAATGTATTGTATTCCTTGTACAACTGTTGGAGCTGCTTAAAAAAGTTTTCCTCCACCGGGTCCTTGTCAACAGTTTGAGACATTTCGTCTGTCGTTTGAGTTGTTTCATCGATGGTAAGAATCACTTTAGGTGTTTGAGCCTCTCGTGACATTTCATCCGCCGCCGTCGCTAGAGTCCTTTCCTCAGCAGCAGTTGCTAGACTCCTTTCCTCACCAACAGTTGGGTTTGCTCGAATCACGTCTCGAGAATTTTCAGGCCTCACAAGTTGTGAGCCATCATTCAAATCATCTTTCCAAACTTGATTCTCAGATTCCATGCCACTATTGGAAGGTATATTCATCTCTCCAGAGTCGTCCATTATCATTCTATTATCACGTGCACTCTCTATAAACTGTTCTAACCAACTTTCAAATGTTACGCCGGTGGGATGAGGTTTCAGCACATGACAATCACTGTACAATTTACCAAATTTCACGTGTTCGTAGGTCACATTAAATTTTTCAATCTTTAAGATGTATAAAAAATAGTCATACATTGTTGAACTTTTCGATTTTATAATCTCCAATGCCGTTGAAGTATTGATTAGTCTACATCTACTACTAACAGAATGTTGGGCTAATCCTTCTGATAAAATGTCTGCACCCATCACAGATCTGGTGATGACGTAACTAGACCTTTGCAAATCGTAGGGTTTGCTCATTTGACACAGAAAACCAACATCTACCACTCGCCAATAAAGAATTCCATCCTTTCCCACAACACATGACATGGGAGGTGAAGAGTGATCCTTATACAATCTTATCCACATGGTTGCAGAGCTTTCAATCAGGGACGAATTCATCTTTCTATACAGGCAGATCTGAATTGATCTTTCTATACAGGCACACCTCAACTTAAATAATAGAATCAAAAAAAAAAAAAAAAAAAAAAAAAAAAAAAAAAAAAAAAAAAAAAATTTTTTTTTTTTTTTTTTTTTTTTTTTTTTTTTTTTTTTTTTACGCTATTGGTTTTAGGAGCTAATTAATTTTATGCATCAGGCTCTTTTGTCAAGAGTCCTACAACTCTCAAAATTTCAACGTTTAACATTTTCAATCTCTCGTTCATCTGTAAAAGTCCTTGCTCCAAATGATTCTTTTGAAATTCCAGGTTTGTGTTGGTTGAAAGCAACAGACGAAGTCGGTTAAACAATGCTTTATCCACCTCGACAACCGATTTATCACTTGAACCAGCATCATTTTCAGACTCGGGTTTGTTTGGAAAAGATTGATCCACCCTTTGAGGTATTTCAGGTGCATGGGATACCGTTTCATACGCAGCCACTCGAGGCATTTCGTTCTCAGTCTGAGGCATTTCATACACTTCCAACGGAGGTATTTCATCAGCAGTGTGAGGTACGTCATTGGTATTGGATGTCATTTCATCAGCAAACGGTGAAATTGCTAACGCCGAATCTTGCGTATCCTCTGGCTCCGTAATGATCGAGTCTTCATTCAAAACTTGATTGGCGACATTCGCAGTACTAGTCGAAGGAACATTAATATCTTTAAGGATGATTTTTTCCCGTTGCACATGTTGAATAAACGATTCGATCCATTCGTAGAATGCAGCACCCTCAGGACTGGGATACATTGCAATACAACTCTTGAAAAATTTACAACCCTTTGTGATTTGTAGCGTTGTTTTAAATTTGGCTTCCTGTATCGCGAACAAAAACTTGTCAAGCATCTCTCGCTTCCACCATTTCAAAATGATAATCACAGTGTCTGTATTAACCAACTTGCATCTCTTTAGAATAGAATGGTATAAAGATACCTCGGGTAAAACGTCTTCACCCTTAACAATATTACGTACAATGCATCGGATTTTGTGCAATCTATAGGGTCTATTCATTTTACATAGTACACCCACTTCGACCAGACGCCAATAGATACATCCATCCTTTCCCACAACTCCAGATAGAGAAAGAGAATCGCTGGAATCCAAATGCAACTTGAACCACATTGTTGAAGGCTTAACAGGACTCGTGGATCAGAATCAAATCGTTACAAGTTTAATGTGATGTGAGGACCTACCGACTTGCATTTATAAGACCATCGTTAAAAAAAAAAAAAAAAAAAAAAAAAAAAAAAAAAAAAAAAAAAAAAAAAAAAAAAAAAAAAAAAATTTTTTTTTTTTTTTTTTTTTTTTTTTTTTTTTTTTTTTTTTTTTTTTTTTTTTTTTTTTTTACAATGTAATTTAGAATTTCAGAGAGTTTTTAAATCAGAGAGTTTAGAGAGTTTTCAAATCAGAGAGTCTAGAGAGTTTTCAAATCAGAGAGTTTTCAAATTTTTTCATCCTGCAACATTTGCAACTTCTCATTCTTGAGGGCCTCCATGGCTCCTTCAATTCGGTGCAGACTCTCGTTTGCCAACGCGTATGATTCTGTAAACCGTTTAAAATCGTCTTTTATCTCGCGATGGAGGACGTTGCTCTCCTCACTCAATGTTAGCACTTTCTCAATATCAAGTTGGAGTTTTAAAACGACGTCTCTGAAGATTTTTCGCTTTGGAGGTATGCAATCTCGATAAAAGTCGATTTTGTCACGTTCGTCTGGACGTTGGCTTTGTATGTTTATTCCATCACTCCTGTATTTACTTGTTAGATTTCCGAGTAGTGTTACAATATCAAGAAGGTTGTAAAGCGCCCAACCGGACGATTCATAGAACTGTTCGCCTAGTCCACAAATCGATCGAAATAGGGATTCGTCTTCCTGAAGCAATGGTTTCACACTCTCCAGGCAGTGTTCAATTTTTGAAAAGCATCGTCTGAATTCAAATTTCGCATTATACAGCTCAGTGTCGTAAAAATCAATTTGACATTGCGTAGGCATATTAAATGTTTTTCTGTGGTAGTAAGTTGTTTCACACAAATCTCTCGATATTTTTTTGCGGCACACGGGGCAAGTCTGACGTACACGGACCTTCAACCATAGATCGAGACATGGCCTGTGGAACAAGTGTTTGCAGGGAGTTTCATAAATTGGTTTCAGCAATTTAAAAGAAGTACAACAGATTGGACATTCATCCTCATCCACATTCATCCTCATCTCCATTCTTAAAGACAATGCAGAAAAAAGAAATGTTTGCTCCAAGAAATCGAGATGAGTTAAGATCGTAAAGCCTCGATACTGGCTCTTTAATACTAAAAAAAAAAAAAAAAAAAAAAAAAAAAAAAAAAAAAAAAAAAAAAAAAAAAAAAAAAAAAAAAAAATTTTTTTTTTTTTTTTTTTTTTTTTTTTTTTTTTTTTACATTATTCAAAGGATGAGACATTGTTCAATAAAACTTTTTTTATTAATCTATTCAAAATGATTTACAGCATCAATGATATATTGGTTTAAAGTACATATTCAGGCAAAGTATCCAGAGTCACAGTCTTTATATCGTGGGCTGGATGATATTTCGGCCACATGCTCAGGATGTCGCTCCATAATTTCTGTGTCGTGTCGTCTGGTAACACGAGGGTCGTTGCATTCATGTTTGACAGTTTATCAAAGAGCACTTGGTTCGCAATGGATCCCTCGCCAGACTTGCAAACATAACCATTGGTGATTGTAAATCCATCAGAGCGCAAGCAGCAGATGGATCGCGTAGACAATTGTGGGGTCATTTGTTCAAGCTTGGCACGACCCGTGTTGTAAAAAAATGGGGAAACAGTCTCTAGATCGAGAGCGTTTCCCCATTTTTTTACCCATCCCTTTTTTGGAAAAAGAGATGGAAAAACCGTGCGTGTTCAAAAAAAACGCTTTACATCACGTCACAGTCGTGGGCCAACCAATTTCTGAGAGCACACAGTTTGACGTTGCCACAATTGTTTCTCATGGATCTCGAATGAAATCCACACGACTTTTCAGCATCGAATGGGAGGAGGTCGAATCGTGGGCAACCCCAGGTCCCCAGATTGACGGCGGGTATGTCCAGCTCTTGTAGAAGTTTAGCAGTCGCATCACAACCTTTAAACGCTAGGCGGTTGCCCCCTGGATAGGCTTTCAGGAGCTGTAGGTAGATATTTTGCAGGATGGTTCGGACTTTAGATTGTGGCTGCACAGATTCGTGAGGTCGACTCATCAAGCAAAGTCCATGTACGTTGGCGTAGAGAAATTCAGCCGACAACAGATCGAGGTGGCTTTGCGGTGCAGAGTCGATGGAGAAGCCGACACGGATCGGTGGTTCCTCAATCCTCACCGAGAGAGCAGAGAGTTCTCGCACGTAAAACTGTTGGTTGATCATGTAGCCGTGGAGATGAACAAATCCACAAATGTGAGATTGCTGGGTCATGATGGCTAGAGTTGAAGCGAGAAGAATATGGTTTGGCTCTGGAGAGCTGCTTCTTATATATACTGTTCAAAGGGGATATGACGCATCACATCCTGTGATTAGGATATCCGGTCCTTCCATAAAGTGTGTAGACCCCGTCGAGTTTTAAGACAGTTTGGGTGTGGCATGACCATTCTTTCAGTGAGCTTTCAAATCAAACGTGAGTCATCCAGAGCGAGTGGATGAGACCCTCCGTGGAAAATAATAGTTTTTGAAAATTGGATCATGTAAGCAGTTGTTTGAGAAGATGACGACACAGAAGGATGAGACATTGTTCAATACAACTTTTTTTATTCATCTATTCAAAATGATTTACAGCATCAATGATATATTGGTTTAAAGTACATATTCAGGTAGCGTGAAATACCACCCACTACTGCAATCCAACGGTGACACTCTTCTCGACCACAAGACTCGCATCGTCCGATGGGCGGCTCAGGCAAAGTATCCAGAGTCACAATCTTTATATCGTGTGCTGGATGATATTTCGGCCACCTGCTCAGGATGTCGCTCCATAATTTCCGTGTCGTGTCGTCTGGTAAGACGAGGGTCGTTGCGTTTAGGCTCGACAGTTTATCAAAGAGCTCCTGCTTCGGAATGGATCCGTCGCCCGACTTGCACACATAACCATTGGTGATTGTAAATCCATCCGAGCGCAAGCACAGGACTGCAAACGCATTTCTGTGATGGTAACGGTAGTATTTGGGTGGTGGCTGAGCACGAGGCGTCTCCCTCCCTCTCGAAGGATAGCGTTGGAAGGCAGACTGTCTAGAAAAATCCAATCTACGAGGTGTGCATGAGAACTTTGTCGGACGATGACGAGGCGTATAGAAATCTCTGGGACGCTTCCAGCCAGAGGCATCAGAGTTTGAATTTCTTGGACGCTCAGACATTCTTCGCCACGTGCCATGTTGGCTGGAATCGTGTATCCTCTCCGTAGACTCTGTCGAAACGGGTGGATCCACAGGAGTAGGAGTCATGGGTGGCGAGAATAGTGAAATAATTTCAGTGTCCTCTTCATTTTGGTCACGAGCATTGGCTTGCACTCGAGCCATTGTGGCTGTAAATTCACTATTGTCCTCATCAGTTGAAATGTATGGATGATTGCTGGCCATGATGCTATTCAGTCGTCCAATTTCCACAGGTCTTTGGGTTGTGATCAAGTCAAGCAAAGAGTTTTTTCAGACTTTATCTCCGGATGCTGGAGCAGCAACGAGTGATTTTCAACTGTGTGTGAGCGCCTTTTATACTCGCTGCTCAAAAATTTGAACCAATCACAAGCGACTTTTAAAGAGGCTGGTTCCAAGAAATTGGCAAGGTGTGACAGCTCCAAGAAATTTGCAAGTTTTGACAGCTCCAAAAAATTCTGATGAACTGAGATTCTCAAGACTCTACGCATGGTTTTAAATAGCAGCTTCAAAAAAAAAAAAAAAAAAAAAAAAAAAAAAAAAAAAAAAAAAAAAAAAAAATTTTTTTTTTTTTTTTTTTTTTTTTTTTTTTTTTTTTTTTTTGAAGTTAAAAAAATTTTTTAAAGTTGTGTTTAGATTTTTCAAAGTCTATTTTCAAGGTCATCCAAGTGGCAAAAAAAATTCACTAGATCCACACTAGTGAGGGGATGATGGGGGGTACCATCATCCAACTTAAAACTAATTGTAAATCTAAAACTAATTCTAAACAACGCAAAATTTTCAAAGTCCATTTTCAAGGTCATCCAAACGGCAAAAAAAATTCACTAGATCCACACTAGTGAGGGGGATGAGGTACCATCATCCAACTTAAAACTAATCTAAAACTAAAACTAAATCTAAATCTAAATCTAAATCTAAATCTAAATCTAAAACTAAATCTAAATCTAAAACTAAATCTAAACCTAAAACTAAATCTAAAACTAAATCTAAAACTAAATCTAATCTAAATCTTAAACATTCTATCCATGGATAGGGTCATGATCAACACATAAGCTCCAAAAAAATATCTCATAGGGGGGTGCAAAACCCCTACGGAAACGCTACCTCGGTATTGCCAAAGCAACTCCGACCTGCAATATGTGCATCATAGCCGCCGTAGCGACTACGGGTTTTCTCGTTGGGCCGAAGCCCCTACGGGAACATGCTCTTCTCGATGACATCGTCGTGATGTCACCATCCTCCCTCTCTCCGCTGGACCGCAGAGTCTCCCTCTCTAATGAAACATTAGAGTTTTTAATTCAGCTATTTCTCTCGATTTTTTTTAATTCAGCTATTTCTCTCGATTTTTTTTAATTCAGCTATTTCTCTCGATTATCTCCAATTTCTCTCGATTTTTTTTAATTCAGCTATTTCTCTCGATTATCTCCAATTTCTCTCGAATTCTTTAAGGCAACGCTTCTTCTGTCATCTCATGGCTGGAACATTCCATCGGGTCGTCTCCACCTGAAAAAAAAATACTTACCTGCTGGTCTGGACCTGAAAAAAATAAGCTCTCCTCATAGCTGCCGAAGCCACTACGGAAACGCTACCTCGGTATTGCCAAAGCAACTCCGACCTGCAATATGTGCATCATAGCCGCCGTAGCGACTACGGGTTCTCTCGTTGGGCCGAAACCCCTACGGAAACGCTACCTCGGTATTGCTAATGCAACTCCGACCTGCAATATGTGCATCATAGCCGCCGTAGCGACTACGGGTTTTCTCGTTGGGCCGAAGCCCCTACGGGAACATGCTCTTCTCGATGACATCGTCGTGATGTCACCATCCTCCCTCTCTCCGCTGGACCGCAGAGTCTCCCTCTCTAATGAAACATTAGAGTTTTTAATTCAGCTATTTCTCTCGATTTTTTTTAATTCAGCTATTTCTCTCGATTTTTTTTAATTCAGCTATTTCTCTCGATTTTTTTTAATTCAGCTATTTCTCTCGATTTACTCCAATTTCTCTCGATTTTTTTTAATTCAGCTATTTCTCTCGATTATCTCCAATTTCTCTCGAATTCTTTAAGGCAACGCTTCTTCTGTCATCTCATGGCTGGAACATTCCATCGGGTCCGGACCTGGAAAAAAGCTAATCTCGTTACGACAGACGTCCACAGCTGAATAGGATTGTTTCATCCGAAAACTCAATTTGCGCAGCAAGCAAAGAGACATGCAAAGAGAAAGACATTATCCGCTTCCAGTTGGCCAGGCTAGTCGCAGATAATGTTGAAAAGGAGCACACACATGCAAAAGGTATAAGATAGAGAGTAGCAGCGGCAGCGGTCCCTGCGCACAATCCTATTCAGCTATAGATTCATCCATCGTAACGAAATGACTGTAGAGGCTCTCCAGGGCTGGTGACTGCTTGCCAATACAGTGAGGATCCCAGATCTCACCAGCGCTTTTAAAGCCCAATCTCAAAAAAAAAAAAAAAAAAAAAAAAAAAAAAAAAAAAAAAAAAAAAATAAAAATTTTTTTTTTTTTTTTTTTTTTTTTTTTTTTTTTTTTTTTTTTTTTTGAGATTGGGCTTTAACTAGCCAGCGAGTACCCAGTCTCTTCACTCCTCATTCAGGATTTGAAAGTTCAAGAAGTATTTTGTCATCAATATCATTATTCAAAAGTTCTTCCTCGAGTCAAGACGTGTCTTCAAATGCTCCTGGTCGACGGCAAAGGCTGCAGATCGTTCCGGCAAATATCAGAGAGAGCTTCGGCAAGGCAGACGGCAATCGTCGGCCAGTCGTTCATCTAGTTCAGACTTGTAAATTTTTCAGGCATATCTTCTCAAGGTGGAGTCGCGGCTGCGACTGATTTCCAAAGCTGAAGGAGCTCCTTTTAAACCCAATTTTGAAAAGTTTGAACCAATCAGAAGCGACTTTAGATTATATAAGAGATTGATAGTCAATCTATAATTTGAATGCTCCCGGGTCCATCGGACCCCCATGGGACATTATTTAAAATTCAAGCAAAGTATATCGTGTGGGGTATCAATAGATTTGTCTCGATGAGCTGAAAATTTTGCTGGCCCCCGGGGTCGGATGGACCCCCCATGGTACAATTTGAAAAATTCAAGCAAAGTATATCGTGTGGGGTATCAATAGATTCGTCTCGATGAGAAAAATATTTTGGTAGCCCCCGGGGTTGGATGGACCCCCCATGGTACAATTTGAAAAATTCAAGCAAAGTATATCATGTGAGGTATCAATAGATTCGTCTCGACGAGAAAAATATTTTGGTAGCACCCGGGTCCATCAGACCCCCCATGGATAAGACTTGGAAAAAAGTTTTCTCAAAGTATATCATGTGGGGTATCAATAGATTCGTCTCGATGAAAAAAATATTTTGAGGGCCATGAGACCCCCCATGGAGCACAGTTGGGAAAAAATTTTCTCAAAGCATATCATGTGGGGTATCAATAGATTCGTCTCGACGAGAAAAATATTTTGGTAGCACCCGGGTCCATCAGACCCCCCATGGAGCAGAGTTGGAAAAAACAGTTTCGCAAAGTATATCATGTAGGGTATCATGTGGGGTATCAATAGATTCGTCTCGACGAGAAAAATATTTTGAGGGCCATGAGACCCCCCCTGGAGCAGAGTTGGGAAAAAATTTTCACAAAGCATATCATGTGGGGTATCTATAGATTCGTCTCGACGAGTAAAAAATTTTGGTAGCACCCGGGTCCATCAGACCCCCCATGGATCAGAGTTGGAAAAAATTTTCGAAAAGTATATCATGTGGGATATCAATAGATTCGTCTCGACGAAAAAAATATTTTGAGGGCCATGAGACCCCCCATGGAGCACAGTTGGGAAAAAATTTTCGCAAAGCATATCATGTGGGGTATCAATAGATTCGTCTCGACGAGTAAAATATTTTGGTAGCACCCGGGTCCATCAGACCCCCCATGGAGCAGAGTTGGAAAAAACAGTTTCGCAAAGTATATCATGTAGGGTATCATGTGGGGTATCAATAGATTCGTCTCGACGAAAGAAATATTTTGAGGGCCATGAGACCCCCCATGGAGCAGAGTTGGGAAAAAATTTTCGCAAAGCATATCGTGTGGGGTATCAATAGATTTGTCTCGACGAGTAAAATATTTTGGTAGCACCCGGGTCCATGAGACCCCCCATGGAGCAGAGTTGGAAAAACGTTTTTGTAAAGTATATCATGTAGGGTATCATGTGAGGTATCAAAAAATTTGTCTCGACGAGAAAAATATTTTGGTAGCACCCGGGTCCACGAGACCCCCCATGGAGCAGAGTTGGAAAAACATTTTCGCAAAGTAAATCATGTAGGGTATCATGTGAGGTATCAAACAATTTGTCTCGACGAGTAAAATATTTTGGTAGCACCTGGGTCCACGAGACCCCCATGGAGCAGAGTTGGATTTTACGCAAATACTTTCCAACGAAATATATCGAGTGAGGTATCAAAAAATCGATGAGTCTGCCTAGAATAACCTGGAGGAACCCCCCAGGGATTCACTCTATGATAACCCACTTCCAAAGGTTGCATTGGAAACGTGTCTGCCTCCTCCTGTCACAGGGGGTCCACTGAAAAAAGGTCTTTAACAAGGCGTCAATGGCGGGAGCCGTCAAACCAGACCCCAGATTCGGTTTGACGGCTCTCCACGGCTATACGCCTACTCGACACGCAGTCACTCGAAAAAATAGCTGAGCACCGTGACCCTTGCAAAATAAAATTGGAAACGCAAAACGACACAATAAATAGTCTCAAGCCTCGATTCTCACTGCTCTTTTGTCGTGACACCATGTTTGGAAACGTTCTCACTGCCCTCTCGTGAAGCAGTCCATTGTGTATGTGAAATGGTCCCCAGAGAGCCCTGTCCAATGCATTTTCAAGGGGTCTGCACCCAAACGCCCAATGTTGGCGTTGTGTGTATTTTAAAAAAATGGGACGAGTCCCCAATGAGGGGGACTCGTCCCATTTTTTTAAAAAAAAAATGGCTTTTGACACAGAGTTAGATTTCGTGTCGGCAAAGGGGACATGTCCTGTGTGGACGCGTGCGCAACCAATTGTCCAGACACTGTGCGTGAAACACGTGCTGGCAACGAGTTGGATGAGGCATTTCCAACATTTCCTCCAAACAAATCGGACAAGGCTCAGGTGGGGCGTAATACCAGCTTTCAAAAGGTAACGAGAACAGACAATTTCGAATTTCGCTGGCTAGGCGAATCCGCAAATCGTCTGTCAAGTTGTAGCCTTTCCTAAACCAGTCACACACAATATTCGACAACCATCTCATGCCGAAGCTATCAAAGCTCCGGTAAGCTGGGCTCACCTGACTGACATTATTCTCGAAACGCAACTCTCGATCGAGAAATTGCTTAAAAGCACCCCTCACCTGCCTCACATCGGAATAGCCTTCCGGGTCGAGGAATCGAAGCACTGGATGCGCCTCGTCCCCCAATTCCACGACCTCTGGCTCTCCCATCAACAACACCTCCCGAGGAAAAGCATAGCATGGAAACACCTCATCGGGGGATTTGAGAACGAGATTTCTTACAATAAAAAGATTTGCCATTTTGAATCGACTCTATGTCAAAAAATATAACGGCTCCTCGGCGTGCAAGCCCTTTTTATAGACACACAGAGGGCGCTCCAGTCGTCCTGAAATGTTTTAGAAAATGCCACGTGACCTGAAAAGAATCACACGATGCATTTCCAGAAAGTCATGCGATGAGATTCACCTCACCGGATGCACTTTCAAGAAATCGAGCGACAAAACACATCCGCCAGATGCACTTTTAGAATGTCACAGGATGCGTTTCCAGGAAGTCGAGCGACACATCATATCCGCCAGATGCACTTTTAGAATATCACCGGATGTAATTCCAAGAAGTCGAGCGACAAAACACTTTCACCAGATGCACTTTTAGAATATCACCGGATGTAATTCCAAGAAGTCGAGGGACAAAACACTTTCGCCAGATGCACTTTTAGGATATCACGTGACAGGACATGGGAATTGTGATTGAAAGGTCAATGACCCAAGGACAGGTGGATGTTTGGATGATGCATGGAGAGATTGTCTCGAGACTCGAGGCTCGGGGCTCAGCTGAAAAAAAAATTTTTAAACCGGAAGTGGGCGTGGCCAAATGACAACTCAAAACTTGCATTTCGAAAATTTCAAATTTTGTCTCGACCCAAATTTTGCTGGACCCAAATCTGTGGCCGAGTGAAAAAAAAATTTTCATAAACCGGAAGTGGTGAAAAGATAAGTGTCTCAAGGCAAGGGTTTTCCAAAAAATGTCACGCGATTCCAAAGCCCATTTTCACCAAAAACCCGCATCCCAATACACGTCAAACCTATCCATTGGCATGTGACGCATCCAAAGCAACGCGTCCATTGGTCTACAGTCCAATCCATCCATTGGCATGTGACGCTCGATGGCCATCCCATTCAGTCTCGAGAAAATTTTTGCTGGACCCAAATCTGCGACCGAGTGAAAAAAAAAAAAAAAAAAAAAAAAAAAAAAAAAAAAAAAAAAAAAATTAACCGGAAGTGGGCGTGGCCAACAACTCAAAACTTGCATTTCGAAAATTTGAAATTTGTCTCGACCCAAATTTTGCTGGACCCAAGTCTGTGGCCTCGAGAAAATTTTTGCTCAACCCAAAATCTCCGGACGAGTGAAAAAAAAATTTTTTCAATTTTGTAGTTATAAAAAATATTCTAATTTTTAATTGAATAAAAAAATTCTTATTTGTAATTAAAAAATGCTCAAACAGCTCTTCTACCCTAGTTAACAGTTTGCACTTTCAAAAAAAACATCGTTTTTCATAATACACACCTTCACCAACCCACAAAGCGTGGGAAATATCGTTTTAAACGATGAAATATAATAGATGAAAAAAATCCAACCCAAAAATCCAACCCTGCTCCAGGATGTCAGACCCAGGTGCCATGGATTTCTGAACCTCCCTCCATGGATGACACTGCACCTGCGCAGTGTCTTCAAAAAAAAAAAAAAAAAAAAAAAAAAAAAAAAAAAAAAAAAAAAAAAAAAAAAAAAAAAAAAAAAAAAAAAAAATTTTTTTTTTTTTTTTTTTTTTTTTTTTTTTTTTTTTTTTTTTTTTTTTTTTTTTTTTTTTTTTTTTTTTTTTGTGGGTAGTACTAGGGTGATGGCGTTGAACCAGCAGCTACAGTGAAAGACATCCCACCCATGTTCGTGATGTGTACTGTTGACGCGACTTGTCTTCTCAAATTTGCCACTTCTTCAGCCAGAGTGGCAATTTTTCGCAAAAGTGTTTCAATTTCGTCTTGTTTCTGCTTATTTTCCGTCTCCAGCTGGTCAATCCGACGTTTCAATACATTTTTTTCCGATTCGTTTTCTGCATTGATTCGTTTCATCTCCACTCTTTGCTTCTCCCTCATGTACTCCACGACACTCATCTGACGGGCTTGTGGTTGACTCAACGTATAATAAGCATTTGCCATGCGTTGGCGCAAGGAATTTCCCTTTTGAATCTGAAACATCATGGCTTGTGCGTGATTCGAAAATGTAGGTTCACCTCCCGTGGGCTGGACGCGCATTACGTCGTTCTCAAACCAATACGCTCCGTAATCTCCGTCTGGATGAGGTGCCCAATCCCATCGCAATTGAATGCAACAGTTTGGAAGCGTCATAATCTCAGACACTTTCACGCGATACGTTTTGTAATTTGAACCAAACTTTTCACACTTCCAATCCAGTACGAGTTTATCGCGAAGTTTTCCGTTGAGCCATGTCATCACGCCGTGGCGGAAGAGACTGGCCATGTTCATGACGGAATGCTCGTGTAACGGGCGATTGATGTAAAAATGTCCGCGTCGCCCCTCACCCGGCTTCTTGGATCCGGAGCATTGGGATTTTTCGCTCGATACGTAATGAATGGCATTGGCCAAATGCATGGGCGAAACAATTTTTTTATGTCCTTTGCAATAGCGCTCGTTGGCGCGAGATTGTTTAATCGACCTCCAAACCTTCAGGTAGGCAGCTCGATCTTGAACAGCCACAATCATGTGGCGATGCAGTTTATTAGGATTTATGGTATTTCGTATGTCAATCTTGCAACCATCGCACAAGCACCAAAAGGTCGACACCACCAGTTGACCCTCGTCAAACACGGACATTTTTTGTTTGAAACTGGCAAAGGCGTACGATCGAATAAACACGTGGTAAAGTGTCCACGCGTCGGAAAAATACATTCGAAACAGGGCCGCGGCCTCGCGTCCCAAATTGCTTTTGTCGTTAAACGGGTAAAGGGAACCCGTGTTGGTCAATGCTCGAAAGTCGCCGGGGTAGTTGTCGTAAAATCCAACTTCTTGTAAATCTGTGTCGAGGACTCTATGTTTAAGTTTGCGACGTAATAATGAAGGGTCAAAAGATTTACATTCACATAAATCGGGTGTGGAGATTTCGGCAGAATCGGTTGCAGAGGCAGCACTGGTTCCAGCAGTGGCGTTGTCAGTGTGGATGAAGCGTTTTTTTTGTATTTTTCTATTCATCGTTTTGAACGAGTCAAAGCATTTTTTTCTGTGAATGTCGTCTTGAGATGAATTTGAAAATGTATATCTGCAAAAAATGCATTGAGTCTCTTCATTTAAATTGTGTTTGGATTGAGAATGAGTCGTTCGATACTCTTTAAATAACAATTTTTCATCGCAAAATGGGCACGAGATGATTTGCTCATTCCAATATCGGTATGAAAAATACATTTTTCTATCTGGTTTTGCTTTCGGCATCTTGATGAGGCGTTCAAAGTTCAAATACTTCTCAGTGATGGAGCAATGGAATTGGCTAAAGCGTCGTTACTCGATCACAATCTAATGGAAAATTGTCAAGACGCTAGCTTAGATATACTAAGCTTGTAAAAAAAAAAAAAAAAAAAAAAAAAAAAAAAAAAAAAAAAAAAAAAAAAAAAAAAAAAAAAAAAAAATTTTTTTTTTTTTTTTTTTTTTTTTTTTTTTTTTTTTTTTTTTTTTTTTTTTTTTTTTTTTTTTTTTTTTTTTGAAGACACTGCGCAGGTGCAGTGTCATCCATGGAGGGAGGTTCAGAAATCCATGGCACCTGGGTCTGACATCCTGGAGCAGGGTTGGATTTTTGGGTTGGATTTTTTTCATCTATTATATTTCATCGTTTAAAACGATATTTCCCACGCTTTGTGGGTTGGTGAAGGTGTGTATTATGAAAAACGATGTTTTTTTTGAAAGTGCAAACTGTTAACTAGGGTAGAAGAGCTGTTTGAGCATTTTTTAATTACAAATAAGAATTTTTTTATTCAATTAAAAATTAGAATATTTTTTATAACTACAAAATTGAAAAAATTTTTTTTTCACTCGTCCGGAGATTTTGGGTTGAGCAAAAATTTTCTCGAGGCCACAGACTTGGGTCCAGCAAAATTTGGGTCGAGACAAATTTCAAATTTTCGAAATGCAAGTTTTGAGTTGTTGGCCACGCCCACTTCCGGTTAATTTTTTTTTTTTTTTTTTTTTTTTTTTTTTTTTTTTTTTTTTTCACTCGGTCGCAGATTTGGGTCCAGCAAAAATTTTCTCGAGACTGAATGGGATGGCCATCGAGCGTCACATGCCAATGGATGGATTGGACTGTAGACCAATGGACGCGTTGCTTTGGATGCGTCACATGCCAATGGATAGGTTTGACGTGTATTGGGATGCGGGTTTTTGGTGAAAATGGGCTTTGGAATCGCGTGACATTTTTTGGAAAACCCTTGCCTTGAGACACTTATCTTTTCACCACTTCCGGTTTATGAAAATTTTTTTTTCACTCGGCCACAGATTTGGGTCCAGCAAAATTTGGGTCGAGACAAAATTTGAAATTTTCGAAATGCAAGTTTTGAGTTGTCATTTGGCCACGCCCACTTCCGGTTTAAAAATTTTTTTTTCAGCTGAGCCCCGAGCCTCGAGTCTCGAGACAATCTCTCCATGCATCATCCAAACATCCACCTGTCCTTGGGTCATTGACCTTTCAATCACAATTCCCATGTCCTGTCACGTGATATCCTAAAAGTGCATCTGGCGAAAGTGTTTTGTCCCTCGACTTCTTGGAATTACATCCGGTGATATTCTAAAAGTGCATCTGGTGAAAGTGTTTTGTCGCTCGACTTCTTGGAATTACATCCGGTGATATTCTAAAAGTGCATCTGGCGGATATGATGTGTCGCTCGACTTCCTGGAAACGCATCCTGTGACATTCTAAAAGTGCATCTGGCGGATGTGTTTTGTCGCTCGATTTCTTGAAAGTGCATCCGGTGAGGTGAATCTCATCGCATGACTTTCTGGAAATGCATCGTGTGATTCTTTTCAGGTCACGTGGCATTTTCTAAAACATTTCAGGACGACTGGAGCGCCCTCTGTGTGTCTATAAAAAGGGCTTGCACGCCGAGGAGCCGTTATATTTTTTGACATAGAGTCGATTCAAAATGGCAAATCTTTTTATTGTAAGAAATCTCGTTCTCAAATCCCCCGATGAGGTGTTTCCATGCTATGCTTTTCCTCGGGAGGTGTTGTTGATGGGAGAGCCAGAGGTCGTGGAATTGGGGGACGAGGCGCATCCAGTGCTTCGATTCCTCGACCCGGAAGGCTATTCCGATGTGAGGCAGGTGAGGGGTGCTTTTAAGCAATTTCTCGATCGAGAGTTGCGTTTCGAGAATAATGTCAGTCAGGTGAGCCCAGCTTACCGGAGCTTTGATAGCTTCGGCATGAGATGGTTGTCGAATATTGTGTGTGACTGGTTTAGGAAAGGCTACAACTTGACAGACGATTTGCGGATTCGCCTAGCCAGCGAAATTCGAAATTGTCTGTTCTCGTTACCTTTTGAAAGCTGGTATTACGCCCCACCTGAGCCTTGTCCGATTTGTTTGGAGGAAATGTTGGAAATGCCTCATCCAACTCGTTGCCAGCACGTGTTTCACGCACAGTGTCTGGACAATTGGTTGCGCACGCGTCCACACAGGACATGTCCCCTTTGCCGACACGAAATCTAACTCTGTGTCAAAAGCCATTTTTTTTTTAAAAAAATGGGACGAGTCCCCCTCATTGGGGACTCGTCCCATTTTTTTAAAATACACACAACGCCAACATTGGGCGTTTGGGTGCAGACCCCTTGAAAATGCATTGGACAGGGCTCTCTGGGGACCATTTCACATACACAATGGACTGCTTCACGAGAGGGCAGTGAGAACGTTTCCAATCATGGTGTCACGACAAAAGAGCAGTGAGAATCGAGGCTTGAGACTATTTATTGTGTCGTTTTGCGTTTCCAATTTTATTTTGCAAGGGTCACGGTGCTCAGCTATTTTTTCGAGTGACTGTAGTTCACAATTTCATTCAGTGCCAGTTAACTATATTTAGAAGAATAACTTCTACTTTTATTTTTAAGTCTCAATATAAATAAACAAGAGTCCGAAACAAATATGACGGAGGATAAATTAGAAGTCACATGCTTTTTAATAAATAACTAATTGATATTTCTGATCCATAATAAACATTTTAAAAATGCACGAAGCTTATGAAGTCATACCTATTGTACAAAAATTACCTCCTGGTCTCTCAATTGAATCAATATCAGCTTATGGTATTATTTTTCATTTTTTCTTGTGTTAGTCAATGATTTTCGATTTATTTCATTTCGCATCTCATTAATAGCTGTAAAACATATATTTTAGATAATCAAACTCGTCAATTTTTTAAATATGCCATTTTATAATGTTTTCCGATTTTATATTAAATGAAATCGGAAAAAAATATAATTTTTTCAGTGTAGCTGTTAGCTTGGCTAATTTTTATATTATCTTGCTGGAAATTTAAAAGAATAATTTTTAAACTTGGTTAAAATATATAATTGTTTTTAGTATGAGGAAAAACATCCCAAGCGTTTGATAATTTCTCAAATAATGTCACTGATCTTCCTTCTTTTAATAGTGGCTCAATGGCTTCTTACCGTTTTAGGTTGTGTAATTTGATTGGAAGAGTAGGTAATAAAATTCTACTCATCAACATTTGTTTTAAAATTGCTTGATTGAAACTTCTACAAGATTTATTTATAGCACAGTTTTACACATTTGATCGAAAGCTTTACATAAGAAAGTAAAATGCATGTCTTTTACCATTGTGTTCACCGTTTTGTATACCTTGATAATAACCAATATCACTTGATAATAATTAAGTTATTATTGTTTTATAATTATACTTATTGGATAATTATACTCATAGAGGATAAGGCTTCATAATTTCGTGACCAATGTCATGAAGGTGGCAATGTGATCAGTATTATGCAATGTCCATTTTTACTTCCTAAACAAGCTGGTACCCCTCAATCAGAAGCTTTGTGGGCTTCAAGCTGCCACTAGCGATCAAACTTTAATTCTTCACATTGACAGTCTAGTACAAGGGTGGCCAACCTGCAGCTCGAGAGCCACATGCGGCTCTTTTAACGATTATTTGAGGTTCTCGATAAATGTACCCGAGTTCCCTTTTCATTTTTGTGCTATTATATTTCAATATTTTTCTGAACCCATTTGAAATTAACATAATTCAAGATGATTTTTCGATTTCTAATATAATTATGACCCAAAAAGCATCTGAAGAATTAGAATTAATAGAGATGCAAGACGATCAAGCTCTACAATTAAAATATAAGTCGAGGTTGATGACTGAATTTTGGAAATTTGTACCAGAATCGAAGTATCCTGAATTAAAAAAGGCTGCTTGTCTAATTATTTCAATGTTCGGAACAACGTACTTATGTGAATCATTTTATTCCACTTAAAAATTCGTGAAATCCAAACACAGATCAGTATTAACTAACCAGCATCTCAAAGAATTACTGAGAAGTGCTGTCACCAATTATTCAGCAAATTTTAAAGAATTGTCAAGAGAAGTAAAATAAATGTGTCTAATTTTTAATATTTAAATTTGATGCACATATTTTGTACTTTTATTTATATGTTTTCAATAAATATAATTTCTATAAAAAGAAATTTAATACCTTTATTGCATACCTTTTAAATATGTATTTAATTGCGGCTCGCAAAAAATTTCAAATTTTGAAAAATGGCTCGGCCATCAAAGAGCTTGGCCACCCCTGGTCTAGTATCTTAACCACTGAGCCATCGCTGCTTTTTCTGATATTTCGATATTCATAATTGCTTAAGTAAAGTTATGTCATATTTTATTTTATCAAGGACTATTTTCAGGGGAAAATGATTTGTTTTCAGATTAAAATTTTGAATTTAGTTTAAATATTGAAATTTATTTTAGATGATTATCTTCTTGTTGGAACTAAGTCTGGGACACTACTATATTACCAGTTGGTGCCAGCTCCAAAAGCTGCTTCAAAACCTGGTAATTTTTTCATGAATTTTTTATTATAAATTAAATTGCAATTTTCTTTGTGATTAAGATGATAGCTTCAAAAATCTAAATTCAAACAAATTTTAATACTTTACATACTTTTTTTTTTCTTTGTACTATATTCATATTGTTATGTAGAAATTCATATCATGTAATTTTTTTAATCATTTATCAATTGATATGTATCATATCAGGTCTGCTG
The DNA here is from genome assembly GCF_982258835.1 of Parasteatoda tepidariorum. Lineage (NCBI taxonomy): Eukaryota > Metazoa > Arthropoda > Arachnida > Araneae > Theridiidae > Parasteatoda > Parasteatoda tepidariorum. The sequence continues at coordinate 38,418,786 of NC_141759.1, forward strand.
CTCATATTATTAAAAATGTTTGCTTTTCATTTAGTATTTCGTATTCATTTTCAAAATTTCAAATTAATATAATTCCTTAACTTTATTTGTCTTGAAAAACTGGCTGTTAGTTGTGTTATCCAAGAGACTATCATCAGTTTGTAACTGTATTGGTAGAAAAATTGATTTTTGAGTGATATATTTTCAGTAAAACTGTTAAACTTATTTATTGCAAGCCCTTATATAACAAGATTCAATAAATGATGGAAAAAGTTTTAAAAAATAATTGTTTTAATGTTAAAAAATACTTATAAAACTCTTTAGTTGTAAGTAAAACTTGGATTTAATAGAAAAATTTTTCTAAAAAAGTGGACCAATCCTTGAATTAACGAATAAATTGTATATGGTCAGTGTAATGCTTAACTGAAGATGTTGCAATGGGAAACATTGAATAAACTCTATCTTCTGCTGCTCACGTCTCTCAGGGTTTTTAAAAAGATTTGATTTACGTTTTTTAAAAGCCGTTAAAGGTGCTTTTTTTATTCGGGGTTTGTAAAAAGTGCTTAATTTTTTATCTTTTAAAAGGAGATTTTTTTCTTTGCCGTATTAATTGTCATTCTAAATTACAAAAAATGCATGATTTTCACCACTTTCTCGTAAAAAGTGCTTAATTTTTTATCTTTTAAAAGGAGATTTTTTTCTTTGCCGTATCGATTGTCGTTCTAAATTGCAAAAAGTGCATGATTTTCACCACTTTCTTTGCAATATTTATCAGAAATTAGTTATTTTATCATGATTGTGCAAAGTTTTTGATTTAGAATTAAGAACTTTAAACGATAAAATTTTTTTATTTTTTATTACTGCACAGATCCTAATGGTGATTTTTTTTGGAAAGTGATTAAAAATATTTTTTGATTGCTTTAAAAGTACTTAAAAGGTGCTTATTTTTGTTGAAAATTCTGGCTATGCATCCTGTCTCCGCATGAATGTTCTGGACCATATCCTGGATATTTATATCTGACCATATGCTGGATATGGTCTTTATTTTAAATATTTTTTTCATTTAAAAAAAACACAAATATTTGATGATAGGAAAGCATAAAAACAACAACACAACAGTTTTACAAACAGTTAGATTATAGCATAAAATATTTTGACGTTTGTGAAAAGTTTAGCTAAGTTCAAACATGTTTTTGTTCTTAGTTGTGTATTATTGTTTTAATTTTTGATAATTTTCCCAAATTCAGTTTAGCAAGTTTCTATGATTTAACTACCTAGCTAATAAGTTTGGTTTAACAAATTTTATAACTAATTGTTATGAGTTCGAAGGTATATATAACGACACTACTATTTTATTAGTCTTGATTTCTTTTTACTTATTATTTTAGGGTCCATTCACTATGATGTAAAGTTATTGCGGTCCAACAAGTCATTTTCAAAGAAAGCGATTGTGCAGGTTAAATTTGTTTCTTTTTATCTGTTCAAATTATAGGATAAGAAGATATTTTTAATATAATTTAATTTTACCTATTTTGTAATGCACAGTTTTTAGTTGAGTGTGTTTTAAATCTTGATTTTACAAACTATTTGAAAAAATTTGCATAAAAATATATTATTTTTAAATATAGTGTGCAACCAATCTTTATTGAACTCTTAAACATAGTTTTTTTTTAAATTTTATTTTATTAAGTTTTAATATTACCTACTTAAAAAAGCTCTCAGTTCCTATCATTTTTAAATTTAAACCTTACATTTTTTTTAATCTAAAAAATTTCATTTACTTAATGGTTTAAATGATATTTAAATAGCATGCTGTGTGTAGGGTTTAGGATTCGACTGCACTCGATTATTTATCTAATCAACTTTAATAAAGGAACACTTTATATGTCCGGTATATAAAGAAAAAGAGTAAAATAAAACTTAAATAATAAGGTAACATAAAGTTAAATTACTAAAAGTGCAAATTCCTCAGCTTTCCTTTCTATTGTATTATATTGCAATTTATGCATTCTGTCCATTTGTTTTCTTCAGATAATTCCATTTAATATTTAATCTGATGTTATAATTTGTATTTTGCACAAGTTAAAAATTTTTAAATTTACAAAAAAAAAAAAAAAAAAAAAAAAAAAACTGAAAGTTATAACAACAAAGCAAAATCTTTCCATTTCAGTTTTCACTAATATGAAAACTAATAGTATTAGTTTTTATACTTAACCATATATTTATTTTATTTTAGTATATAAACTTAACTTTTTAAGTATAATTAAAACGCTTCACCTGCATTACAATTTCTAGACTACCAGCATAGATTTTTGACAATTTTTGAAGATTTCAACTGTTTTTCATAGTTTTAACCAGTGTTTGTCATAATACAACTGTGTTACAATACAACTGATACAACAAATAATACAACCATGTGCCGTAGCTTAGAAATATATAGTTAAAATTTTTTAGTAAAACTATCTAATGAATAAACACAGTTCTCAATAATCTTAGAGAACCTCCAATTTTCATGTTTTTTTATTTTATCAAAGATTAGGGAATACTGCACTGAAAATATCCCTTGCAGAATAATTTTGTACTACTGTTGATAAAGTCTTACTTTTCTACTCTTCAGTAGTTGTTTCATCCACACTTGCAGATTCCGCACAATATGCCAAATTGTTCCTGTTTTTAAACCTGTCAAGCCAGCCCTTTGATGCAGTAAAACCTTCCAAATTCCGATAGGATGCGATTTCCAAGGCCTATTCTTTTAAAATTTTATCTGTTAATTGGTATATTTGCAGAACGTGCTTGCTGAAACCATTCCAGCAAAATCTTCTCTAGTTCTACGTAAGGGGTAGATTTCACTTTTTCCCCTAAAGTCTGTTACTTGCTGATTAGGAATTGTTTTGGAAGAAGATGGTGCAAATCCTAAAGACGAGGCCAATTCATTTTTGGTGCCAACAAATAGTTTCAATAATGCGTGCTTTTTCAGCCAAGGAAAAGCATTTTTGTTTTTCAGCTATTTTACAGTACGATTTCTCAATAAATGAGACGTAAAAGAAAGGGTAATTTTAACTACACCATCTTTAAGTTCTCAATGCTGTCTAATTGACTTTCTTCCATTGTACGATTGATAAGCTGACATTGATGTGAAAGGAAAATAGAATTTGTTTCACTGGTCAACAGACTCAGAACAAGGGGTCGTGGATTAATAGATGCCCCTAAATACGTGATGATGCACTGGACACTTGAAAGATAAACACCACTTTAACAAAAGCGACGTGATCTTCTTTGCTTGTCTGCATTAAAGGGGAGAAGAAGTTCTTTTATTACCCTCAACAAGAGAAAAATAAGGAAAATATGGAATGTATCATAGTTGGGTGGTAAAAAGATAACTAAGCACGTCAGTATTTTTGGGCAGTAGTTTAGGAAAGCGCTCTTAATACCGTACTTATTTTACCTTATTGATAGAGGAACTAAAATGGGATTAGTCTGAAAGGAAACCGGGAAGTTTTTATTCACGGGAAGGGGGGAGGTATTTAAATCAAGAGTTCTGTAAATAATTTTAATATCTGTTTTAGTTATTTATTATAAAAATTTAATTCCATTCAAATGTGGTTAAATTTATTGAGTTAAATCAAATATGAATTGTATAAAACATTAAAAAAAAAAAAAAAAAGCTTCAAATTGCATCTTAGATGTGCAGAATTAGAAATAGCATTTTATTGTAAAAACTTGTATTTAACAAAAATATAGTCCTGAAGCATGTTGAAAAATTTTTGAATAATATATAAAAATTAAGGATTTTTTTTTAAATTCAAAAATATAGCCTCAATTATGTTGAACAAAGAAAAATATGAGAATTTTTTTTTTTAAAATTTAGAAATAAGGTCTCAAATTATATTTTTTTCTGAAATTTTGTATGAACCTTGTAAAATCTTTTGCATGTACTTAAATTATAAATAATTTTTTGCATATTTTTCTTATATTATAATATGTATCCTATATCTTTTTAGTTGCAAGTTGTACCTGAATTTCAAATGCTAATATGCCTTGCAGGTATGTTAAGAATTGAGATCTTTGTTTAATGCATTAGATTTGTATTTAATTACTCACTTTTAGATGAGAGAACAGGTAAACTGTTTTGATGCAATACACTTTCATATTTATACTTCACATATTTGCATTCAATTTTTAAGTAACTTTCAACCTTGTCAAAATATTACACACAGGAATAATAATACCGTTTGTGATATTAGTTGGAATACAAATACAAAGAAAACTGAAAAAAAAAAATTAAGTAATTCAAAAATTTCTTTAAAATTTTTTTTTGGTTAAATTTTAGAATGTATCGGAGAATTTATAAATGATTTAAAAAAACAAACAACTAAACACTACTTGATCAATAATTTCAGCATATAATGGATAATTTTATCCTACTGAAATAATTGCTACACACTAAGTTAATACACTTATGCTCATTCATTTTCAATAATTAGCATAATTTGTAAAATAATATAATATAATTATAATTAATAATAACTATTATTAGCAATTTTTGTTTATCAATTTTCGACATGTACTTCATCTTAAGCTTTAAACACTGTTTATATCTTCCTAAATTACTCTTTAGGTATGTTGAAATTATAAATCTTACAAATGAGATTATTTATTATAGAGATACTATTTCATCTTGTTAAACAAATATTTAACATCACATGATAAACTATAAAAATTTAGATAAAAATCTTCAGAAATAAATAACACAAGTTTGAAAATTGGGTCAAAAACTGAAGATGAAGCAACACACTAGTAGAAAAACAATCACAAATGATCATAATTTTTCTGATTGCTCTGTAAAGTATAAAAGCAACAGTAAATTGAGAGACAACATCAGTTTGCCTCGAGTAAACGCCAGTAATCCATTCAGATGCACCATGGATGTCTTCCCTGAGCATTAGTCTTCCAAAATTACTCTGTTGAACCTACCAGACAACTTGGATTCCTTTAAACATATCGCCAATAACGGGGAGACCCCAGCCTTTGTGACCTTTAAGGAGCCAGAGTATCATCGAGTTGCTTACAATTTTTTGCCAATTGACTGGACCAGAAATCTCCAAAACAATGAGAAACTTTTTGCCTTGTATCTCAGATTCCAGAGTGTTTGACCCAAAACCCATGACTACGGAAAAGTATTGTCGAAAACTAGACCGCCAGCCTGAAAGACATCTGAAATATTCAGACTAGCTTCCAGTATCAAAATTTGTATATGGTGCACCATGGGTTTACGTTTGAGCAACAGATTGTGGATGCTGGCACAAAACATGTGATTCAGACTGCAGATGGCATGATGCAGCTGTTTGTCTATTCTGACAGGTCAGATGGACTTTGCCCATCCAACATTCCACGAAGCTTCCATCTGTGTGATGACTTTCTGTACTAAACGAGCCACTTTTGCTCCAGCACGTGTTGGAAAAGCGACAACCCCAGCCCAGTGAACAAGATTTCTTGCCAGAGATCCTAGAGGACCCGATTGCGTTTTTGAACAGTTTGAATCCAAATGTTCTTGAATTTTTGAACGACCCACAATGTTTGGAGGAGATTATCAACAGTTAGCAAGATTATGAAAATGTCTCCTCGACTTAACAGTCTGTATATAATCCATAATGAAATTATATGTTTTTTGCTGTAATTTTGCAAATTTTGTAATTAAATGTGAAGAATAAATAAATTGTAATAGTAAACTTGTTGTGCTTATTTTTTGCCTTCAACAACAATTTCAGTCAAATTGGCTTTGGCCAAGTTCAAAATCCAATCATTTTACATTTTTTCAGCATGCATCAATCAAAAGCTTTCAAACACTTCATTGAGTGAAATATTGTCACAAATCGTGCAAAATTGTCTACGTCAGAGTGCATTTTATCAGTCCAAATTTTGATAGTGTAATCCAGGTAGGGTATGTGCCCCGCAGTGTGATTTTCATGGATCTATACTCACTTCTATGAAACAGCGTTTTTGCCATTCAATTAAAATGGGATGAGCAAAATTGCATTTTTGGCACAACAGTTTCACATGATGGTGCTTATATATATTTTCTCTACGCAGATATTTTTTTGGCTCTCGTCTGTAGGGCAAGTCCAATACAAAAGCCATAAGCTTGAAAACTGGTGTTGTAGAAAATGGCAAAAATATCTAAGCAATTTTCACAAACAAAAAAAAATAGTGGAGCAGAAAAAAATCTAATTTTAACAATAAAATTAGAAAAATTGAATTTTTTTTTCCACCATGGGATTAACATGGGGCGGTGTTTCAAAAAAGTCAAAAATTGAAAAAACGTGCAAAATCTAAATTTTCTTCTGTGGCTCCAGATGGTATGTTGGTATTAATTGGATAACACAGTACCAAGCATGCAAGCGTTCGAATTTGACTCTTAGATCATTGTTTAAATATACAATTTACAGCATATTTTAATATAATTTTGGTTTATGAAAAATTAAAATTCAATGCAATAAAGCCTTTATGTTAGGGTGATTTTATGTTTGATTAATATTATTTTATATGATCAAATATCGTCACATCCACATCCTCGTATGCTCATATTTTATTTTAGTCAAGATCATAATAGATGATATGGTTTGTAAATTTTGTCTCATTATTTGGTAATCTTACAATTATTTAACAAAATGTTTGATACATCTGAATAAACTTTTTTCCCTTAGAGAATCTTGAATGCAATAGATGATATACGAATTTATTGAATTTTAATCTATCACATGCTTAAATCTTGCAATTAATTGTTACTTTATTTGTTATTCTCTATATATTGTGCAGTAAAATTAATTTTGATTTGAAGAATGATTTTAATTCATTTCTAGCATAGAATATTATTTGACATTGGGTGTTATTTGATTAAAATTAATGATTCTGCACTGATTTGATAATCTAAATTTAATACATCATCAGGACTGCCAAAAGTTGTTATTCATTTAAAAAAAAAAAGAGCATTTTTGCAGTAGCGAACTTGGGCTTTTATTGTTGTCTAACTAGTGTGAAATAAAAATTTAAATGGTATTTTTCTATTGTTTCTTAAGTAAAATACTTAATATATATCCATCATTAAATCTATGTAATGCATTGACCATTTTCTAAGATATTCTCAAATTGTCTAAAGGGTTTTCCTTATTTATATTTTTAGAAGGTACTGTTGCTGCTTTTGATCTAAGTCAGTGTAGTTTAACGCCCATTGCAGTTTTGCAGAAAACGAAAGGAGCACATTTCTTCACAATTAGTGTAAATGTATGTATCTTTTTTATTATTAGTTGTATGTTATATACTATCTGCTAAGCTATCACTGTAATTTTCTACTCATAATGTGCATATTACCTGTTAAAAATCATGAAAATCTTCAGTGTGAGTAATCCAGGGTGCGTGGCATTTTTAAAAAGTGCTTAAAGGAGCTTATTTTCGATTTTTGTTTTTTAAAAGCCCTTAAAGGTGCTTTTTTTCATTGGGTGTTTTTAAAAAAGTGCTTAATTTTCCCTTTTCCAAAATGAGATTTCTTTACCATGTCGATTTTCGCCTCTTATGCAAAATCGAGATTTTCTCATTGTTCTATTCAACTTTTGCACAATTCATTCAACCACAATTTATTTTGATGTACTCTCGGTCCCTATCGTATGAAAGCGCCAATCATATTACATGTTTGATGAAATACTTGCGAGTTCGCTTGTGCGTCTTCGGAGCTGAGTTCGGTGAGATTATTTCACTCTCATGTTCAATTCTTTTGCCTTAATTTCAGGCTTCAAATATATATAATATTTTTTAAGTGCTTGAAAAGTACTTAAAAGGTGCTTATTTTTTGTTGAAAGATTTGGCTATGCACCCTGGTAATCTGTTGAAATTATTTTCTGGGCATCAGACATTGTGAGTTTTCTATTAACTTTCATTCACCATAAAAGAATGTAAGGAACCATTCACAATACTTGTGAAAAGCTTGCATCTGAAAATTCAGAAATGCAAACTAGAACCTTATTAGTGAAATATATTGTTTCTGTGTGAATGCTCCTTTAATATAACTGCATGTTTGCTAGCCCATTTCCTTGCCAATACCCGTTGGCTATTATGTGATGTTGATTCTGCCAGTGGGTACAACGGTGCAGATTATACTTTCAAATTTTCCCACTAGAGTTAAGGATTTCACCTATAAATTATAAGCCACTGTGAATAATATACAGAGAATTATGTTACTTTTTTTATAAGTATGATGTTAAAGTTTTTATACAGCAATTATAAAAATATTGTATTATTTTAGATAACAAAGTTTTGCTTCATAAAAATTATGGCTTTAGAAATCCATTATAATGTTTGCAATTGTAATATTGTAAATAATTAATAACTTGCCTGTTTTTACTTATAAAAGAATAATAAATGTTGCAATAATATGATGAAAAACTGGATTTGTTTTTTAGAAACATAAAAATCTTGATGGAGAAGTATACCCCTCACTAACTCTATGCGTGGCTGTAAAGAAAAAGCTTCAAGTAACTATACATTTTTTCTATAATTTTTTACGCTAATTCATAAACTTTTAATTTAAAATAGTTTTCAAGGTTTCTAAATTTAATTTGTGAAATGTTTCACCCAGCTGTTCCTATCCAACCCTCTCACTCTTGTTTCTTATCTGTTTTCTCTTCATGCTTGTTACTCTTCTGTTCTTGAAGCATTTTTCTTATTGGTACGTGTTTGTGTAATTTTATGTTTTGACAGTATGCTTTTTTATAGAAACAAAACTATAGTTACTGTTTTTATTTGTGCTTTATTCATGTTGTTTTGCTTCCTTTATGCAAGGTTTATCCAGTAAGTAATGTCAATAAATCAATTAAAAAACTATTATCCATGCGACTCTAGAGATGCGACTACAGATGCAGTAATAACTCTCCTGCAGTAATGTATTGTGAGATTTTCTGGCTTTGTATTTATTATAGTCAGCCTATTACTGTGTGTCCTTTAGAAGCTTGGTGCAAACCTCATCTAATTTTATTTTTTTATTTTATATTCTAACCGTCGTTGAATAGCTGACCCAATTTCGAGTTTACGACTACTAATGTTCAATTCCGTAGCCTTGTAATTTTGAACCAATCCAGAAGACAAGGAAACTGCTAGGTCAGTACCCCCAGAGGTATGTTTTTGTTATGGGAACATGGAGGACTTTGTGATTCGACAGCAGTCACTATTTACTAAACGGGGAGTCTTAGGCCGGCGGGGATCGGACCCACAACCTCTAGGACATAGGCCCAGTGCCCTACCAAGCAAGCTGTCCCAGCCAGTCTTATCTTATTTTATTTTATTTTATAACCGTCGTTGAACAGCCGATTCAATTTTATGGGTTTACGACTACTAATGTTCAACTCCGTAGTTTTGAACTAAATCCAGAAGACAAGGGAACTCCTGGATTATTAAGAGAAATTTGCCTTCATGGAGGACTTTTGATGGAGCTAACCCGCATTTGCGTTGCATGGAGAGGAAGACCATGAGACCACGCCTATTCCTGTTTGCCGTGTGTTTGGGAATAACCTCTTTACTAATACCAAATACTATCAATCTGAGTAGGCTGAGGCTGCAGCCTGTATTGGCTTCACAATAAAAACACTGACATTGTTTTTCTGATAAATCCTGTTATATTATTTGAAAGAAATTGCTAAAAAAGTGTTATTGAATATTTAAATATGATAATTTCTTTTTGTTTTTGTGTGTTTTGCTATTAGGGTATGTTTTTCTTTTGTTATCAATTGTGTGTACTTTGGTTTTTTCTTAAAAAAAGCCTGTGAGATCTTAAGTGTCTTAAATTTTTAATGCATATTAATTAATTTTATGTATATTAATAAATTTTTTATTTCTTTAGAATATATTGAATTTTGAATTGTTCTGCACTACATGTTTTAAAATAATTTCCCTTTTATTTCAGTTGTTTTATTGGAAGCCAAAAATATTAAAGTTCTTAGAGTTCAGTGTAAGTAGATCTTTATTATGTTTTTGCATTTTTATATTTTATTAATTTTTTTAGTAAATTTACACAAGAACAGAAGAATCAACTTTTTTAGTAAAAACTCTAATTCAAATTGAGAGATGGGTTATTGATTTCAAATCATCAATAAAGTTTTAAACTTAATTAACTCTTTTTTTTTCAACTTTCGGTTTTAAGCAATATTAGTTAAAAACAACTTAAAATTAAAATATGTTGTAGTTGTTTTACATCTATATTAGTAATACATAATATTTTTCAAGAGAAACTTTGGCTTGTTGCTCTCTAAAAAATAATGAAATAAATATATATATATGAAATATAAAATAATAATAATTTATCATCAAATTTTGTTAGTATTAGATCACAGTTGTTTTTACTTACTGTTCATTTTATGAAATTTAATTATTAAAGAGATAAGTTTATATATTTTATATATTACTTAAGATATATAATTTCATGTTTAATATATTACGTTTATATATATATATATATATATATATATATATATATATATATATATATATATATATATATATATATATATATATATATATATATATATATATATATATATATATATGTTTTATTTCATGTTCATGTTGTTTCATAATTACCTCATAACTTATGTTTATTACATTCTTAACTCTACATTTCTTTATTTTCATTATTGCAACACTCTTTATTGAATTTTGTTAATGGAATTTCTTATCTAAAATTATCAGCATAATTTTTGTCTTGTTTATTACTTATCCTATAAAATAAATTGATAAAAGTTTATTATTATTTAAGGATGATTTATTACTAAGAGATATCCCTCGTACCATTGTGTGGTGTGGAGAATCTTTGTGTGTAGGATATAAATCGGAATACTCACTTATGAAGGTAATTTATTTCAATTAGTCATAATTTTCATACATTCCTGTAATTAATCATAATTTGCATAATTCTTTATTTTAATTGAGATTAATAATTTTTTCATTTAAGTCAACCTGCTTAAATTGATTATAGTCATTGTATCAGTGTGGATGAGGATTGATTCTCCGTCAGTAGCCGCCAATATTCGTATAGTGGAAAATAACTTCATGATTGTTCATTTAGGCCATTAATGAATGAATTAAACAATTAACTCTCCAGGAAACAATGTACAAATCGTTGAATGTAAATTAATTTTATTAAGCATAAATGGTGACAGAAAATGGCGACAGAGAATGGCGACAGAGAATGGTGACAGAGAATGGCCTTCATCCAAAAAAAATCCCTTAAAAGGATAAAAACCAGTATACTCTCTTATTGAGAGATCATACAGCCAGAATATCATTTCTGACGGTTAGAAATTGAGACTGGGGAGCCTCCCAAGGGCTTTCCCAGTCTCCACAAATTTGAAATTAAGAAAGTGAATATAATTATTCTTAACGGACCTTGAAAGCATGGCTAGAATATCCAAAATTGGCGAATTATCAAAATATAACATAGCCAAAACAAAGCCAACCAGCATATCAGTATTGGGTTTAAAAGAACACCTTGACTATCACGAGTCGCCAACAAATTTATGAGAATTATTACAACCATGCAACCGAAACATTTAGCAGTTGGAAATTTAGAATAAAGAGTTATAAATAGATTTTTGTTTTCGATTAGAGGTGACAGTGAATTCATAAGTCTGCATTAGTAATGAAATAAAAAGTATCCGTTACATTAATGTAGAAGAGAAGAAATAAATATTTTATGTTCTTGTTTGTTTTAAAAGATTAAGTCTTTGATTTATTTTAAATATAATTCTATTAATAAAAAAGGCTTAAGTAAGGAAAGATATTTTAAAAAGGATAGAAAATAAATATGTAATGCCAATTATGGCATCACAAACAGTTTTCAGTTGTTCACAAACAGTTATTTATTACTAAAAACTGTTATCAATGATAATGAATTATATTATTTCTATTATAATGATAATTTACAAGTTTAAGTACTAGTACAAGTTACTAGTAGTTTTTAAATACTATTTACAATCAAGAATTATAAATGGTGTTTATTTATTTTTCTTAGATTGAATTTTAATACAAGTTATTAATGATGCAAATAAAATTTATTTTCATATTGTTCATTAATATTAAAAAATAAAATTTATAATACTTTTTTTTAAAAATTTATAGCTACAAAATTGCTGAAAAAGAAATTTTTTTCCACTGAAATGAATTTTAAATTACATTAAAAAAGTGCAAGGTTGCTTATTATTTAATAGTGCTTACAGTTAAATAGCTCACAATAATAAAATTATAAAAACAAATGGTAGTTTCTCAAACCATTTGATCAACAACTAAAGTCGAAAACTCACAATTCATATGAACCTAATAAAACTTATATTTAAAGGGCGTACATATTGTATAATGTAATGTATATCTTTTTGTTGTATAATGTACTTATTATATATAATTATATATATGTTTTTAGATCTAAGCAATATGTATTTATACATATTGTTTAATGTTAAAATTATTAATCTCCATTTATTTAAAAACATTTTTAAAAAAAGAGCATAATGTTACACAGTTATTTTAACTTGCATGTAAATTGATGTCATAAATATAAAAAGAGTTTAATATCATACAACTGTTTTAATTTACATATAAGTTAATAAATTATTAAGTGACAATTTTTAATAGTAAAATGTTCTCTGTTTTTTTATTTTTTATTTTTAACTTACATAGGCTTGTGAGGTGTTGATTGACAATTTTTAGAAAAATGAATGTTATGGAATAATTTTAACTTACATATGATATAAACTGAAGTTAAGTAGCATTTTTTAAAGTAGCATAATGGTATAGAGCTATGCTAACTCTGTAAGTTTTCTAACATATTCCAACTTAAATATGATATAAGTTGATGGCATGTTAAGTAACAGTTTTTTTTTTAAATGAAGGTAAAATTTTATTTACCAATTTTAACTAACATGTATTATAAGTAGTATTTCAAAAGCATTCAGAAACACATAATGTGGTTGATTGGAGGAATAGTGTCTCATATTTCAATAAGGTTTTTTACCAATTCAAAAAAGAATTTTGTAAATTTTTCTGATGTTGCCCTGCATTTTAGAATTGATTCTTTAAAACTTTCTAAAATATCGCATAAAATATTTTTCCGTATTTCATTTATTTTTGCTCGGATTTCAGATCAGTGGGGAGACTAAGGATCTCTTTCCAACTGGCGGAAATCAACTTGAACCACTTGTATCTCTTCTCCCCGATGAAAAATTAGCTGTCGGTAGTGATGAGCAAACAATATTAATTGACTCAGATGGAAATCCTACTATGAAGTATTCCATCAAATGGTCTGAAGTACCCTTAGCTTTAGGTAACAGTGTTTAATTATTTTAGGGACAATTTCAAGGTTATTTGTGTCGTTTGTGGTAATGCAAAATTGCATGTGTATACTACTAATGATTGTAAACATCACATATTTATTTTTTTAAAAACATTTTCCAGTTTTTTAAAACTTTTTTGAATTGAAAAATGTATATCTATTGAAATGTAATCAGCTGTTGGTAGTGATGAGCTAACAATATCAATTGACTCAGACGGAAATCCTACTATGAAGTATTCTATCAAATGGTCTGAAATACCCTTAGCTTTGGGTAACAGTGTTTAATTTTTTTAGGGACAATTTCATGCTATTTATGTCGTTTGTGGTAATGCAAAATTGCATGTATATACTAGTAATGATGTAAACATCATATATTCATTTTTTTAAAAACACTTTCTAGTTTTTTAAAACTTTTTTGAATTGAAAAATGTATAAATATTGATTGTTTAAACTCTTATGAAATGGTGTAAAATTAGTTGCAGAAAAAAAAATAATGCCATCAATGCCCTGCCAAGTTAAAGTTGGCAGTATTGACTATTCTCTACAGCAATGAGACTTGTGATACTATATTCAGTCACATAACCAAAAACTAGACCTAGTTCTGTTTTTCTTCGTTAAAATAAACATTGGAGGATATTTTGACTAGGAAAGCAAAACAGAAAAAGTTTCAGAAAATTTATCAAAGGTTTTTAAAAAAATGCAAAATTAATCACTCAGTCTGTTTTAAAATAATAACAATAAACTTATTTTTCATTTTGCTAATTAGTAAAAATTTATAAATAAATTTAATTTTAAGAATGTGTTTATTTTTTTAAAATTTCATCTATATTGTTGTTTTGCTTTACCGTGATTACAAAAATTCACAAGCTTTTTGAATTTCTGAGGCTGGTAGATTTATCTAATATAATTAAATTGCAGGAATTTTGTGTAGTGTGTTTTGTGTAAGTGTTGTAAAAAATTAGAACTAGCTGAAGACGCAAAATGTTGCACGCATACGTCAATAACACTACTTGCTTAAACTTGTCTCTAAAATAGCTCTCAATTTTTAAATTGTATTAAATTTTTCATTCCTTAAAACTATTGTAAAAATAATTTCAAAAATTTGTTAATTAAACTGTGCAAGAGCCTATAAAAAGTTTAAAAAAAATCAACTCATTATGAAAAGTGTAGAACATTGCTAAAAGTATCTGATGTGAAGAATAAATTAAGAGGAATGAGCAAAGATGTGTGAGGCTTACAGACTGTAAACAGTTTTTGTCAGTTCTAAAATAACCTTAAAAAAATAAGTTTTACAAAATGGGAAAAAAATTAAAATATAAAGATTAAAATTGTTATAATAGTAATTTAAATTCAAAATGAATGTCTTGATAACTTTTATCTCTTGAATAAAATACGTGTTTGTAGATTTTCATATTATTAAAGTTTTTTTTTTATCTTATAGTTTATGATGAGCCTTATTTAATAGCTGTGCTGCCATCTGCTGTTGAGGTTCGACCCATTGAGCCTCGCATTCACGTTCAAAGTATTGATTTACCAAAGGCTAAAATGATCGTCACTAGCAAGCAGTAATTCTTCTTTTTTAAAATTATATGTGATTGTATTTTAGTATGTTAATTTATAATTTAAGAACTCTTTTAAATTATTAATTTCACTTTATTCAAATAATAATATTTAAATTATTAACGTCTTTTAATTTTTTGAAATTTGTATTTAAATTTTTCGCAGAATGTTTTAATGCTAATAATTAAATCAAATTTATTAATTGAATTCTATACTGATTAATAACAATTGTAGTGCAAGTACTATAATTTTCTGAACACAATTGTTTCTTACGAATTACAGGGGATGGGTGTTTGCTGCCTCTAACTCTGATGTGTGGCTTTTACATGCCGTGAACTTTCCTGAACAAATTACACAACTCTTGTCTCAAAAACAGTTTGATTTGGCTCTCCGCATGGCTGTGAGTGTTAATAATACATTATGAGCGTACAAGTTAAGTAAAAATAAAAAGATGTCAGGGGTCTGTTTAGAAGAAATTTGGGTCCGTTAACGGACCCTTCACAAAATGTCTTTTCACAAAGATGTTTAAATTGAAATAAGGAATTATAGATATTTTTTAAAGTTAAGTTTGTTTTACTTAAATTTTTTTTTAATCTACAAGGTTTATGGCAGTGAATTAGAAAATACTGGATAATATAAAAAAGGTTGTAAAAAAAGGTTATAAAAAAGGCTCATTGTTTCAAAAGTTTTGAGGTTTTCCTCAAATTATGGCACTGGTTGTGATTTATTTTCTCTGGAAATAAAAAATAACATAATTAACAGTAAATTTTCAACATTTATGCACAGATCATGTGAATAAAAATATTTCCTTATTGTTTCAAAGCCTTTTCTACAAATAATGTCACCGGTTGTAATTTATTTTCTCTGTGTTCATCAGTATAACTTTGCACTTCTTCAGCTTTTGCCACTATATCTTGAACAGACAAAACCACGAACTTCAACATTTTCATCAACTGATGCATAAATTTCAAATGTTCTGTTTGAAGAGTTTTCCTCTAACTTAAGCGAATTCTCACTTTCTTTGTCATCATTATCATCAGAAGTTACTCTTTTTCTTCTCAAAACAAAATAATTTCTTATTTTTTTAAAAATTTCTGTAGAATTTCTGATTGATAGATTTGAGAATATGTTAGTTTCAGAAGTGATCTAAATGGGGTATTATTAACCTTATAAGAATATAATTTTTGGTGGGACCATTGAACAAGACAATACATATGGGAATGAGGGATCGATTTTATTCTTTCATAAGATTTTCTATGAAACATTCGCAGTGTATCCTAAAAAGTTTTTATTTATTTTGTATATATTTAGGAGATGACGCCTGACTCTGAGATTGAAAAGAAACAGATTGTTCAGCGAATCAATAACTTAAATGCATTTTATCTATTCTGCAAACAAAATTTCAAAGATGCTATGGAGCAATTCATCAAGTTGGAAACAGGTTCACTAAATTTCATTTTTACTTTAATTTAGGACTTTGATTTAAAGTTAATTTTTAATAATATTTAATTTATTTATGTGAATTGTTGATGTTATTTGTTAATGATGAATTAAGAGAGAAACAAAACTGCAAATTTAATTAACATTGTTAAAAGTTAAAAGGATGAAGATGAAGGAGGAATGATTTCCTTTTTGGACTTATTTAACTGAATTAGGTGATTTATTAATTTTATTTGTTAATGATGAATTATAGTTCAAACAAGCTACAAATTTATTTAATAATGTTAAAAATTAATGATTTCATTTACTGAAATATTTAACTGAATTTATGTGAGTTAAAAGTTATAATTTTTATAAATATTTAATTGAATTATGTGAATTATTAATTTCATTTGTTAATAATTAATAACAAACAAAGCAAACTATAAGTATATTTAATGCTGAAAGAAATGATTTAATGTTAAAAGAAATGATTTCATTTTCAAAATTATTTAACTGAGTTATGTGTTTTATAAATTTTATTTGTTATGATGAATTGCTAGCAAAATCAACTGCAAATTTATTCAATGATGTAACAAGTAATCATTTCATTTTTGGAACAAGAATCTCTTATGCAGATGGTTTACCTTTTTTTTATGGAAATACATATATATATATATTTTAACATTTTGTATTGAAATTTTAAGCTATCGATTGTAGTTGGTAAAGGTATAAATAAATGTAAGGTTATAAATTTACAGTAGTCTTCACCTAATGTGATTATGCTATCAAATGCTTATCGTTATCAAATCCTTTGGTCCCGATTTTCTCTATTTGCATGCTAAAATTATCGCTTTCTGTGGTGATTACATAATTTAATGTTATCTGTATTCTTATTTAGTTTTTTGAAAATCATCTGAACTGTCAACAAAAAAAAATATTCCCTGTGTATTCAGAAGAAAGCTGTTCTTTCCTTTCCCTGCATTTTTATTTGAATATTCACTTAGCTTCCACATTAACAGAATCAGAAATTTGTCAGATTGTCATCTGAAAAAAGATGATGGAACTGATGGGTCAGATAAAAGTGTTGACATGTCAAGTACAATGCCACTGTTATTTAAAATAAGATGGATGATGGCACTGATGGGTCAGATGGAAAAGATGAAAGTGTTGAGAGATGCAGTACAATAACACTGTTATGGGAAAAAAGATGGTTGATATAACTGACTAGTCAGAAAAGAATGTTGAAATGTGGAGTACAATATCACTGTTATGAGAAAAAGGTAGATGATGGAACTAACAAGTCAGATGAAAGCAATGGAAGTGCTGAAATGTTGAGGACAATACCACTGTTTTAAGAAAAAAGATAGATGATGGAACTGATGGGAGAGATGAAAGCAATGAAATTGTTGAATGAATTGATACCGCTCTCTGACTTTAAGTGATGGTTATGATTATGAACAATTTATAAATGAGCTTCTTAAGTAAAATTGTATACAATCAACGATTGATGGTTTTTTTTAAAAATTGTGTATAGGTTTTAGAATTTTTATTAAATTTTATTTTCAAATTCAGTATGTGTGGCTTAAAGTGATAAATTTATCTAATTTTGAGTTATTTTTATTGTTATTACTAGGTTGATGTTATCAGTATTAACAAAGTGTTCAAAGTGTATTAAAAATTTGTGGAAAAATTGATTAATGTTTTGAATAGATGTGTGGTAGCTAGTGAATGATTGTAAAGTAGTAATTTTTAAAAAAAATTTATATTAACTAGATCCCTCGCATGTGATTGGGTTATTTCCGAATTTACTGCCTGAAGAATTTCGTAGTAGCTTGGAATATCCTGATAGATTGCCTAATTTGCAAGGAACTGAGTTAGAAGATGGACTGGTTGCATTGACTAATTATCTTGTTGAAGTAATTCTGTCATATTTTTTTAAATGTCCTTTTGGTTATTTTAATTTTATGTTTAAAGTGCAAAAATTTTGTATGCTTTCTGTAATACCTGCTATTTAATGTGTTGTAAAGCTATTTTTAAATAAAGTAAAGAGTGATTTTATTTAGTATGGAATAGTTTACTTTTATAGCTCATACTATTTATTATAAATAAATTTTATATAAGAAAACCTAATTTCTTTGGTCTGAATGCCCTTTTGTTCAGATTTTGACATATAGAACAATAACTAAGTTACATTTCATCTTGTCACACAAATTCATTATTTTACCATTCAAATTTTTTTTATCTGCTAGGCAGTTGAAAAAACAAAATGCTTTTTATCTACTATGCAAGCAAATTCTGAACTAAATATAAAAGTATAGTAAAATGTCTATATGACATAATTCTATAAACTACTATTTTCCCGAAATTGGATTAACTTAACAATCTCTAAATCAAACCAAAATCAATAAATGAGTTGGATTTTTTTTTGTAATTCACTTGGGCATTTTAATTATTTCCATAAATATTATTTACTTTAGTGTATATTTTTGTGTTTGAAAATATATTTGTATTTAAAGTATAAGTATTGAACTGTTTCATGTTTCAAAGATTTTGTGCCATGCTTAGCAGTAAAGCTTATTGATACTCGGAATGATTTGTATAACACAAAATTCTACATAAAGCAAAGCGTTGTAATGATCTTTTGATCTATATATCATTAGGATATACCTTTTTCAAACAGGACTAAAATTTTATAATTGGATTTGATCTTGAGTTTTGTGAAAAAAATGATACATCTTTTATAGAAGAAAGAGAATACTACTTTTATGAAAATTAACTATTCTCATAAAAATTAAAAGAGTAATAATATTAGTCTTCATTTACTGATCATTGATCGTCATGTTTTTGATATTACACATAATAACTATTAATAATGCCTGGCGTTTTTCTTTTCTCTTTAGATTCGAAGTAGACTTCTCTCAGATAGTAATAGTTCTGTGCCATCTATGACTGCAATAATGGAACCAGGGAAAACGAAGTTTCGTTCTAAAAAACAGCTCTTACAAATCATTGACACGACTTTACTCAAATGTTACTTACAGGTAAAGTTATGTAATTTGTTTTGTTCTAAACTACAATTTCTTTTTAGTTTGGTTTTTTATTAAGGAGTTAGTCTATTTTTTTTAAACAAAAAAGAGCATATTTAGGTAATTTTTTTTGCAAGCCATTGGAATAAATCAAAATTCTAAAAATTGTTATTAATATTCTTTAAAAATGAAATTTTTCTTGTAAACCACAAGTGAAGTTTTTCAATGAATCCTTTCTTTTTGAAGGGTATATTGATGGATAACAGCACCTTCGGTCAAGATAAAAAATTAAATTGTTTTTTTATTTTAAATGAAAATTGATATAGAAGTACTAAATAATAATATTGCTATGGAAGTACTAAATAATACTAAATTTCCAAAAAAGGAATATTTTGAAAAAAAAAAAAAAAAAAAAAACTTTTTGGAAGTCCTGTAAAATTCTTTAAAAAACTAAGAATAAAAAGAAGTAATCCTACTTCAATTAAAATGAAAAACAATTGTTTTTAAATGCAACTAGTTACAGAAGTACTTAGAAATGCCAAACTGTACAGAAGTACTAAATTTTGCAAAAAATTGTGCATTTTTTAAAATAAGTAAATAAATAAAAATTTCTGAAAAAAAACCTTCAGAAAATTGTTCAATGCAAACAATAATAATATTGAAAAACTGTGCTTTATTTTCTTCTTGAGCTTTGAAATTCAGATTTGTTTTTAGATTCTATTTTTGACCAGTATTCTATTTTGAATAACTTGTTATTAAAATAAGAAATATCTAAATTAATTTTGTGTCATTGATTTTTAATCATTTGATGATTCAGACTGTAAGATTATAAATTTTTTAAATTTTACTACTATTTCTGCCAATGTGGAGATTTATTTATTAAAACGATTTGTTCAATGAGGTTTCTATGAAAAAAATACTTTCCTTTATTTAATATCTGCTTGTCTGGGTATCTGTTTTTTTTAAAGCTTTGAAAGTTAAAAAAAAAGAAGAAAAAAAAACTATCTTTGAGGTGGATAAAAAGACCAGTATTTTAGTCAGATAAAAAAAAGATGTATTAAGTTTAGTTACACGAAAACAGAACTTTTAACTTGTTCATAAACATATGTCTATATTAGACTGGCATGTGATTGAGGTTTATGTAATGTATGCATGTTGCATGTATGTAAAGTTTGCTGTGCATATATATTTTTAATGTGCACTAACGTCTTATTTTAGACTAACGATGGATTAGTAGCCTCCTTATTGAGGATGAAGGAAAACTACTGTCACATTGATGAGTCTGAACGCGCTCTGAAATTGCATCAGAAATATCGGGAATTATTGATACTCTATAATAAGAAAGGAATGCACAGAAAAGGTATATATTAAGTTTTTTGTGACTTAATGATGGTTGATTGATTTTAAAAATGTAATTTTTTCATATTTTGCTTTCATTTTTATTTAGTTTGTTATTTCTTAAGCCTATTTTAAAGTTTTTATATATTTATTTGTTTAATCTTTTAGTTCATTAGATTCTTAATCTTTTTGACCGACCTTTCGGCTGAACTTTTCAGGTGAGAGATAGTTATTTTTGGATGATCCAAATAAATCCATTGAGCTTGATTATTAAAACAGAAACAAACAAGGTGTTAAGATTTCGTATCAGTATTTAATGTTATGAAAAAGCATGTATTCATCTATGCAACACATGAAAATATATAAGCTGTTTTCAGATCTCTGATCTTGCTAACCTTTCTTTCCTGTTGCTGTTGACTAGTATTGATTAGTATTGTCCACTCTTTACTTTAATGTTAGTAATCAAGAAAAAAAGTTTCACATTTCTTACAGGTTTTGAATAAATTCTTTTATACTCAATTTTAAAACATTCCTTAATAAGTTAAATTTTAAATTTAGACGAGTCCTGAATTTAAATTTATAAATAGTGAATTTTAATTTTATGTGTATAAAAAGTTATAAAGTGCAAGTAAGACTTTTAATTAGGAGTTTGTAATAAATTTATGCAAAATGCTGTTTTCAAAGTAATTGTTTGAACTGATAATAGTATGTCTGGGTATGTAATTTAATGCAAAAGGCTCTGACTGGAGCATTACGAATGGAACTGTCCAGTCATAGCAGATGCTCGAAAAATTTAGTACCTTTTTTGAAAATGGGAACCCTTTTTGTTCATTTTCTCAAAGAGCTTAATTGTTTAAATGCTATACATCTGTAAATATATAACATAAATATCCTGCTCCATTAAATGATTTTCTATGTTTAATAGATTTTCGTTTGGGATTATCAAAAATTTTTATTTAATGACGAAAACCATAAATTCTATGTTAAGATATTTTTGAAAGGATTTTTCATTATTTATTAAAAAGAAAATATATATTTTGCTAATGCACTCCTGATTATCTTTCTCAATATGGAAAAATTATCTATGGTCCTGTTCTGTGACATACTTTTTTATAATAACGTAAACAAAACGACGTAAGTCTTGAAATCTCAAAAATAATTGCAACAGCCAGCTTCATTAGTTGAAGATCATTATTGAAATCCTATTTAATAAAAAGGACAAAGATCTTTCTGTACAAAGTATTGATCAAATCAATCTTGACTTATGCCTCAGAGACATGAACCTTTACAAAAAAGACCTTGGAAATCTTTGAAAGGAAGGTCAGGGCCAACTGTATTGAGGGTTTTTAATACCCTCTTTCTCTCTCCTTTTTATAAGGGAACAAAAAGCACAAAAAACAGATGAAAAGACCGTGTGAATGAGAACTTTGTTATCTTGAAAGGGAAGAACTAGAGATCAATTTCTAAGAGAAGCAGATTGGGGAAAGTTTCTATGGAAGATCCATGTTGTGACAATGCTGATGATTTATTGGTTATTCTAGTTGCATTTTCCTCATAGTTATAATTCATAAATCAAATAACTCATTTACAAGTTAAACATTTTATTGGTACTGTGAAATCTGTCAAGTTGACCACCAGTCAAGTTAACCTCTATTATCAAGAACCAAATTTATTCTACATAATAAAAGAGAAATCTTTCCACTTGTTAATCTTGTTTGTGAGCCACTGAATTAAGTCTGATTTATTTAGGAGTGTTATTCTACACTCTTCATAAGTTGATCAAAATGTGAATCATAAGTTGATCTGAATTTTATTCTAAAATCTTCTTAAGTTCATGAAGAAAAAAAACCTTTTTAGAAAATTTTCTAAGCTATTGTGTTATGCATTAGAATTTCACTGAATAGGTAAAACAGTATTAAAAGCTATTCTGAACTCTATTGTGAGTTAATCATATGAGAGAATTATTTTTAACAAATATGTTTTTAAGTTAACATTAAACAAAATAAATTTTTAAATGTTGAATCAATGTTAAATTTTCTAATTGCATATATGTTATAGCACATTAGCATTTTAAGAAATTATTTTTAATAAATGTTCTTTAACTCACTGACGGTTCTGCATTTAAAAAGTTGTATTTTAATGTGCAGTCTTCTCCGCTTAGTAAAACTGGCTTTTCAATGTTAATAGATAGGGGAATAGTGTATAGGAGAGAAACATTCTCCCAATTTTCTAAACCGCCAGTTTGTTAATAAAATATGAATTTTTTTTAAAAAGTTAATTAATTTATTAAATTCAAATAACAAATTATAATTTATTCTGCTACTTGATCTCATGGGGTGTTTGATGCATAAAATTTTAAAGTAATTTTAAAAAATTTAATTATGTTTATCTTTATTAGGAACATATTAGAAATGAAAGAAGAAACACAATGACTCAATCTTTCTCTCTCTTATAAGTTGACCAACTGTCTAAGTAGACCCCTAAAGCAATTAACCGTGTTTACACCAGTTCCACTGTACTGCAACAAAAAATCACTAAAATATGTGGCGATTTGAACTAATAAAATAACTTTTTTTCCCTACTCCAACTCAAATTATTGATTGTGATATTTTGAAATCTTGATACTTTAATTTCTATATATAATACTTATAAATCTTATTCATTTTCAGCTCTTGAATTGTTAATGAGGCATGCCAAAAAACCTGATTCCTCTTTAAGAGGCCATGAAAAAACTATTCAGTACCTCCAAGATTTAGGTAATTTCTTATAATCAAAAGTGGATAGTTGCAGTAATGGTTTTAATAATTTTTTTAAAAATTAAGTTAGTTTGAATAATCTCTTTTAGAAGTTGCAGCATTCTTTGTAGAATTTTAATGTCTGGTTGTGTTTTTTTTATTATTGTCGTTTTTCAAATTAGATCAAATTAATTTTAATCTAATTAGAGCTTTAACTGAATTTCATTAATTTTTGTTTTCTGTCTCCATGTTGATTGATTGTCAGCCAATGGAATTCAGGTTTCCATGTGGTTCAGTATAGAGAGATGTACTTTATGTTTCACTTTATATTTGCTGTGTTCTTAAATGTTTATTATCATGTTTAATAATTTTTTTTTAAACTTTCTCCAACTTTTCCTAAAACCATTATTATTTTACACAATGAATGTAAAAAGCATTAAATGTTTTTCTCAAAAGTGTTAAAATTGGTAATTCTAGTATCAGTGACATTTTTTTTCCTACATAAAAATCATTAGATTTGAATAAGATTCATTCATCAGAAATCATTAGATTTGAATACCTTAAGATCAAGCTGATTCTCCAAATGGCTATAAAATTTTACATTGTTATACCAAACTACTAAGGTACAGAAATCTTTTTAATTGTTGTTTTAAATTCAAATGCAATTTCTGCTTCTGATTTCATGAAGAATTGCTCCAAACACTCAATCATGTTACTAAGCTCAAAAAGTTTGGGTTTTTCAACATTGATGAGGAAAGGCTCATATATTTTCTGTGCTATCAGTCTTTATTCTATCAGTAGTTAATGCTTGGACAGTTAAGGCAGGTAATGAAATCAGTTATTGTTCAGTTATATGAGTTAATTATTAGAAATTAATAAGGCATGTTAAAAGTTAATAATTTATTAAAAGTTTAATTGTTAAGATTTTTAACTGTGACCGCTTTTTAAAAACATGTGGCCAATTGTGAGAATGAAAAAATTAACATGGTGCATAGCGTTTTTAAAAAGTGCTTAAAGGTGCTTATTTTCAATTTTCGTTTTCTAAAAGCTCTTAAAGGTGCTCTTTTAATTGGGTGTTTTTAAAAATTGCTTAATTTTCTCTTTTCGAAAATGATTTTTTTCTTTACCATGTTTATTTTCGATGCGTATTATGCAAAAGCGTGGTTTTCACATCGTTCTATTAAACGTTTTCACAATTCATTCAACCACAATCTATTTCAGCGTACCGTCAGCTCATAGCGTATGAAAGAGCCAATCATTTTACAGGTTTGATGAAATACTTGCGAATCCGCATGTGCGTATAGTGAGCTGGGTTTTGTGAGATTATTGCACTCTCACGTGCAACTCTGCTGCATTTTGCCAGATATTGTCAGTTTCAAGCTTCACTTTCTACCCTCTGAAGTCAAACCGAAAAGTCCCTTGATCATTTTATAATGGCTAATATAATTAAGAAAAGAGTTCTTTGTCAAAAACTAGTTATTTTATCTTGATCATGTTAAGTCTTTGAAAATTATTTTGCATTTTGTTAACGTATATAGTGCTTTAAAATATTTTTTGTGTGCTTAAAAAGTACTTGAAAGGTGCTTATTTTTTTTGAAAGATTCGGCTATGCACCTTGATTAATGTAAGATCTTGAAGCATTTCTTAAAATATGGTAAGCATTACAAGGTTTATTTCTAAAATGAAGAAAAATGTAAAGAAACAACAGTTAAATAAAGTAATTTTCAGAATGTTTTGAAAATCATCATAATAATTCCATATTTATGAAAAAAAAAAAATACACATGGGATGCATTTTTGACAGAAAAAGTGGTTATCATGTGGTGACTGGCAGATAATTTTTTAATTGCTGTTTATTATATTTAGTTGGAGAGTGGCAATCGTAAATTCCCCCTTTAACAGAGTAGATTAAAAATTGTTCTATTACACCAAACACCCAATCGCATTACAAAGTCATATCATATTTGATACTCTGAACATTAATTATGAGAAGCTCATATAATGTATCTGCATTAGTAAAGAATACTTTACCAGTTATTAAAAAATTATTACATATTATTATTCGTTTTGTTAACTTGTTTCTTTATATTATTGTAGGGGCTGAGCATTTGGAGCTGATATTTGAGTTTGCTAAATGGGTTTTAAAAGAACATCCGGAAGATGGCTTAAAAGTATGTGAAAGCAAAGCATTTTCGTCCATTTTCATAATTTATTATTATAATATTGCGTGTTACTATCTATCAAGTTAATTTCACAAAACTACATTTTTGTTTAAATCTCTAGTCAAAGTCACTAAAAAATTGCTATTGTGGATTATATTCACCAAATGTTACTTAGTCAAATATAAAATTATGAAAGTTTTTTGAAATCGGATTAAATTTTAGTTTTCACATTCAGAAAAATAAAATTTTGAATATTAAGTAACTATTGAAAAATGTAGATGAAGATTTAAGTCTCAGGAAATGTATTTAAAAACCTTAATATAATCTGCATAATAACTTAACTGAAAGATCGGGTTAAGAAGTGAAAACATTCAGATTTGTTGATTCTTGGAAATAACATGACAATTTTAATTTTAAAAGAACATATATATAATCTCTAGGAAACCTAAATGTCACATTTCATATATAATTTTTTCACTTTTACTTAAAATTTTCATCTCATTTTTGCACTTAATAGTTTAAATATGTTTTATATTTATGCTGTTAAAAAAGAATTTTTTAAATTTTTTTTTTATCTTTTAAACATTTTTCCATTTTACTAAATTTTTTTATTAGTAAATATATTTTTTGTAAAACTTTTTATCATCTTGACTCTATCAACTCTGAAAAAAAAATTTTTTTTTTATACATTTATTGGTCACATTTTTAAGTTGATATGACACTTTTCTGAAAATTCCTATTTAAAATAGACTTATTAACTCATGCTTTTGAATAAATCTAATGTTTTCTTGAATTTATTTTTAATCAAATTACATAATATTTATAGGGTATTTTAATCTTTTTTTTGCAGTGTATTAATTCTAAGATTCTTTATTGAGTAAATATAATGATATCACCAACAATTTTCATATCCCAGCTGTGTTACAGAATTTTATATTTTAAATATGCTAACTTATTTAGGATTTTGATTAAGGCTTTCAAATGTGATATCAATTGAGAAATTAGCACATATTATCAAAGTGCAAAGAAAAAAGTTAAAATTTTGCATTCAGAAGTGCATTGAAAAATTAGCATAAATTATCATAGTGCGTAGAAAGTTAAAATTTGTTTTTTTTTTCCTTTAAAAAAAATTGTAATTAACACCATACTAATTATAAAACATTTGGTAGAAAGTCTGCACTTTAGTACTTTAAAGTCTTTAGTAAAGTAATCGGAAAATATTCACGAGAGCACTTCTGGGTGTTGGTGAACAAAAATGTTAAATTATATAACATATATATACACAAATAATAAAATAATACAAAAAGGAAAACAATAAATGGGAAAAAACCAATAGTCTTCCTCAAGACACATCTATTAGTATTATTTAATGCCATATTTCTGAATAAAGAATAATTATCCTAAGATAAAAATTATAAATATATATCTATATATATATATGTACAGTCGAACCTCGTTAACTCGAACCTCCATTTCACGAATTTTTCGATATCTCGAAGAAAAAAAAATTCACTTCAAATTTTCTATACACTCAATGTTAAAAAAAAACTTGATTTCACGAATTTTTTTTTTCTAATGCCTCGATAACTTGAATTTTTTTTCTTCATAAATAGTATAGATTTTTCTTCTGAAAATAAAAGCTATTGAAAAAAAAAATAAAAAAATTTAAGAATAGAAAGCCAATTCTC
Source organism: Parasteatoda tepidariorum (assembly GCF_982258835.1). Classification (NCBI taxonomy): domain Eukaryota; kingdom Metazoa; phylum Arthropoda; class Arachnida; order Araneae; family Theridiidae; genus Parasteatoda; species Parasteatoda tepidariorum. The sequence goes on from NC_141759.1 coordinate 38,446,061, forward strand.
ATTATGATAAATTTTTTTTAAAAAAAAATGGACATGAAGACTTCAGTGGCATGGAATGATGTGTCTTTCTTTATGATAATGAATGGCTTCAAGAAGGCTGGATTCATTAAAGATCACGAAAGTAGTCAAACAATCAATATCGTTAATTCTGCTGAAAACTACACCGAAAATGATTGGGACAGATTGACATGACTCGAGAAACTTGATGACATGGAATTTCATGACTTTGTAAACGTAGATGATTCAGTAACAGTATGTGGTCAGTGGGATGACAATGATTTCATCGCTCAAATGAAAGCTTCTTGTGAACTATCAGAAGAAGAGGATGAGGAAATCGAAGATTTACCACCCAATGTTACTAACAAACAAGCACTTTCTGCAGTGTACACTGTAAGGAGATTTATTGAGAGGCAGCCAAATATGTCAGAGGAGACATTTAAAGCTATAGTCCACTTAGAAAGTGTTACAGACAAACTTCCTTACAGATCTCTAAAGCAAGCAACAATTGAATCTTTTTTTAAATGAAAGTGTAAAAAGTGTTATTAGAATAAATATGGAATAGTAAATAAGGTATGTAAAGAGCATTTTACTTTATTCTACCATCAATAACATGCGATTTTCGATAATTCGAATTTTCGGTATCTCGAATTTTTTCTCCTCTCCCTTCAAGTTCGAGATATCGAGGTTTGACTGTATATATTTGCAACTTGTTATACAAAGTGTGGCAGTGCACTGGTTGATTTAGCATCAGTTTTTGTTTCGGTTTAGTCAGAGTTGAGAGAATGGTGTTACCACTATCACGTTAAAATTTTTGAAGCTCTTTCAGTTACAATGAAGCTATAGATATTCTGAAGCTGTGATGGCATTTTATAAAAATTCAGGAAAAATTTCAATGAATTTCCGGAAATGCTGCAATATATAAGTAATGGGCTGTATTAACAGAATTGTTGCTGAATGTTTATGGAGTCTGCATCTAAAAGATGTTATTTTTGAAAAATAATGACTTTTTTTTCAGTTTAGAAATTAACTGCTTTTATGTTTTTTCTGTATTGCAGCCAATCTCTCTTAATAAAATTGTTAAAATCTCCAAACTCAGTGCCACATCTTGTAAATTTACCAAGCAAAATATACTAGTTTTGTCTTTTTTTAAAAATGAAATAATGTATTTAAATTAATATGCATTTTTTTATTTTCAGATATTTGCAGAAGAAATGACTGAAACTGAACACCTTCCACGCTCATTAGTTTTACAGTATTTATGTGAAACAGAACCAGATTTAGTGATTCCTTACTTAGTAATTTTTTTTTATTGATAATTATACTTTTAGTTTAGTACAAGTATTTTAATATATATTTTTGTGAAGCTAAGTTAAATTTTTTTCTAATAGCAGTTTTTTGTGTCATTTGCTTTGCAGTTTCTCAATCATTACTTAAAACAATTGTCTGGCCTAAAATGATGGCTTTGATTTCTATTATTTAAAAAAAAAATCAGTAATAAAAATATTAGACAAATAATATTAAGCCAACAGCTAAGAAAAAAAAAAGACTATTTGTTATTAAGCAGGGTTCATAGCATTTTTAAAAAGTGCTTAAAGGTGCTTATTTTCGATTTTTAAAAGCCCTTAAAGGTGCTTTTTTTATTGGGTGTTTTTAAAAAGTGTTTGATTTTCCCTTTTTCAAAATGAGATTTTTCCTTTACTATGTTGATTTTTGCTTCGAATTATGCAAAAAGACACAGTTCACATTGTTCTATTATTCAACGTTTTCACAATTAATTCAACCCTAATCTATTTTGGCGTATTGTCAGTCTACCGTATTAAAACGCCATTCGTTTTACATGATTCAAAATTTCATGATTTTTGACAATTGTCAAAAACAATGCCAAAAGATTTTTTTTTACATGACAATTAAAACAAGATAAAATCATCAATTCTCAAAAACTTTCCAACCCTGCCTAATTATGATATTTCTTAAAGTGGTTAAAAATATTTTTGAGTGCTTATTTTTTGTTGAATAATTTGGCTACACACCCTGCTTAAGGTCTCCAAATAAATATAAATAATTATTCTTATATTATAAAAATGGTTTTTATGTGATTATTTAATCTCTTAATTTTTAAATTAAATAAAACTAATAGAGTTTAATTTACGTCTTGCTTACTTAGTACTTTCACTTTATTTTCTGTAGGAATTTATTATATGCAAATGGGATGAAGAAAATAATCTTTTCCACAACACTTTGGTGAATAAATATTGTGAAAAAATTCTAGTGCTACTTAATGATTATCGAAATGCCCTTCCTGAAGGTAAACTTTTTATTTAGCTTTAAGCTGTTATTTAAATTTTGTATTAAATTGGTACAATTTAAAAATGATATGAATAAACATTGATTAAAAATGATATAAATATACAATACAATGATTCAAAATACAATTTAAGAATGATATCAATATGAACTAAATTTCATAAACCCAAATACTACTGCTGAAAATAATCTTCCTTCGCTGTACATACTTAGAATTCTACAGTTTTCAGTTTTCTTCTGTTTTTATCACCAGTCAGTGATCTAGATTTCTGGGAATCATATCCTATGTTAGAATAATTCTAATAATTCAGTTAATGAGTTTTCTTATATCCTATTCTTTTTCAAATGTTTGAAAATCTATATTGTTTTAAATTCACAATTTGCTATTAATGAAGTTCTCACCCTACCACCTCATACCGGTCTTTTATTTCTTTTGTTTAATTATCTTGTTCAATGCTTATCCTTTTAAACTTAGTATGCCTGCCATACGGCATTATTTGTGTTTCTTTTCGCGCTATTTAGCATAGCTTTACTCAATTTTCTTACATTAAAACTGGATTCTCATTAAATACAACCTTTATAAGTGTATTGTACTGTATTTTCAGATTGTTGTGCAAATTAAATTGTAAAAAATCTGACCTATTACTTTGAGTTTTATGTTCACTCAACATAGTTAATATGGGAGGTTCACATTTTACTGTATCTCTTATTTTATTGATTAGTACATTTAACCATATTGTACCATTTTAATGAAACATGCATGCATTTCTTTTTTTTTAGGTCATTCTCCTGCTCCTGCTGGCCAAGAACCAGGAGAACTGGGAGTTTTAAGAAAAAAACTTCTGTTATTCTTAGAAGGATCTGAACATTGTACTGTTGAACGGTTTGCTACTTATATGATGAACAAAGGTTAGGACTTGTTTTTTTTAACTTGAAAAATGTGTTTCATAAAATTACTACAGTAAAACCTCTCTTCAACAATATTTTGGGTCTAAATAAATATATTGTTATAGAGCAGGGGTTTCCAATTTACATGAGGCCGGGGGCCACAATTAAAAACACAAATAAAATGGCGGGTAGCAACTTTATCAAAATTTTACGTTGGACACTTTTATGTTTAAAGGAACATTAAATATTACTGTCAGATTTTTACCAAGTTGTACAAAGCAAAAGTATTGAATTACAAATTAAAATACGAAGTAGATTTTTAAAAATATTTTATTGAATATTAAAAAATTCGGGCTACAATAACTTTAATGTGCACCTATGTATTAAACAATTAATGTGCAACAGATATCTAAATGTTAGGATATAAAACTTTAAAAAGGTTGGTATTAAAACTTGCATAGTAGCACACAAAATGTTCAATGAGAAAATTGAGGTTAGTCTGCTGCAACCACCAGAGAATGGATATTTACATTTTAAATTTAAAATTTACAAATGTGTGTGTAAAGATTTTCGTCCAAAATGAGTGGTTTCAAAAAGTTAAATCGGAGAATTTCTTTGAGAAAATTTCTGATATACACATACTAAATTATATTCACAAAATACAAAAAAATAATATAAAGAGCAACATACACGATTATTTTTGTATTTGAATAAACATTTTCTTGGATGCAAAACCTGAGAAAAAATTTTTTTTGCACTGTTGGTTTGTTGGTGTAAAGAAATTTGGTTAAAACTAATTTTTAACATTATTTACAGTTATATAACAAGTTATTAGATAAATATTAACGATAAAAAAAATTATATGTTGTATAAAGAGTCACAAAATTCTTAGAAATTGTGTCATTATATACATCATTGTTTTTCTAATTGAAATTAAAAAGTAGTCAAAATGACTTCCTAGGGCAGGGATGGCGAACCAATGGCACGCGTGCCATTTATGGCACGCGACACAATATTTTGGGCACTCCACCGATCACAATTGTTGTTACACTATGAATTGTTATTACACAAATGTTATTACACTATGAAGCTTATGTAACAATTAAATTAAAATTCACAAAAACAAACAAAATAATAAACAATTATTAATAAAAAAATTACAAATTAATACTAAAAAAGCAATTAATAACCGTAAAAAACAAGCTAACAGTAAATAACTGGCAAAAAAAATCAACAGTCCTGCTTAAACTATAAATTCATCATCTTACAACCTATTATAAGTTATTGGTCATCTAATCTGCAACAACAGAAGTCACACTGATATTACTTTAAGTGGAATTACGTGTATAACTGAGACATTGCAAAATGTTTTTTTTTTTCAATGTAAATAAAGAGTTTTGAGTTGATAGTATTTAGTATTATTATTTTCCGAATAATCACAAAGTCAAAATTATTTGACGGCACGTCTATGACCTCATTAAGCAATTTTTTAGAAAAAATGGCACGTTGGTGTATAAAGGTTCGCCACCCCTGTCCTAGGGCAATCTAGTGTTACAGAAATTTTAAAAGCTAGGAAATATGTAATGCCTATTATGGCACAGTGACATCTTGGATGGAACTTTTGGTGATGGTCAGCAGTGAGTCTTGTCGTGTCAGAAAAGATGAAAAAAATGGCAAAAGATGATAAATTAAAGATTTTTTTTACATTATTTAGAAACCAATAATAAATGGAGAAAATAAGGTTGAAATTTGGAAAAAAAATCGTGGGGTTTATTGCTTTAGAGAATTTCGTAATATCGAGAGGAGCATAACATTAACTCATAATGTCATGTTTGTCGGGACCACGAAACATTATCGTAATAAAGGAAATTATTGTATTGGATGTAGTAGTAGTGAGAGTTCACTGTTTGTGTGTGCAAAATGTAATTATTTCAAAACTTTAATTAGATGTATAATTACCGTGTAAAAAAATGCCTCAATATAGCAGATATACGGTATGTTTTTAAACTTTCTATTAATTTTTCAAATCCTCAGTCATTTTTATGATATCTTATACAATGCACTTTAAATTTTTTTACTAATATATTTTCTTTACTATATTATTATTCACAAAATTTCATCTCACATACAGTTCAGGGTTCCCACGGTCCTTAAAAACTGCTTAATTTTTTATTTTGGAAAATAAGGGCCCTTAAAAGTACTTAATTTTGGTACAAGTCCTTAATTTTTTAGCATCACTAAAGGATAAGCAGAATGTTACATAAAAATCTAAATCTACTGAACTAAAAGATCCTTAGATTTTAATAATCATTTTATTCAGTTAACATTGCAACTTAATATACTGTTTTTTAATTTTTGTTCAGTTTTTGGTTGCTTTAAAATGAGTTAATTTTTTTCACCAGAATGTTTAGTAGCATTATGTAAAGTTAATTCTTAATAGAATGTTTGGCTGGAAATAATTTTGTTTAAGTTCATCATAAAAGTAATAACATGTTTGCTGGTCTAGTAGTGAAATATAAAAACTTCCTGTAATAATTTTTTCAATGTTTTTGCCAATTTTCTTTATTTACTTTTTTTTTTAACATACATGAAAACTTAATTTTACAATTCAATTTCAATGAAGTCATTAAAAATGGAATACATATTAGTTTAATTTGTTAACTTTTACAATCTAAATGACGTTAACTTTTAACAATCTGAAATTTTTTTCTCCTGCAAAAATTACCTGGTACTTCTTTGCCGAGTCCTGTTAATTAATACAATTGTTTATTATTATTTTTTTTTATTTATTGATGTTTTTAGAAAGGTAAATAATTGGCACTGTCACTGGTGGCATAAGTCCTTAATTTTTCAAAAAAGTGCTTAATTTTTTAAAAAAAAAGTCCTTTAAAGTGCTTCATTTTTGCTTTGTTAAAAGAGTGGGAACCCTGCAGTTTCATTTTAAAGTTCTAAAACAACTAGTCTAAGAATAGCATTGGTGCATGTTAAATTGGTGCCTTTTTATTAAGCTAGTTTTATCATGTTTATATTCTACTGTGACTTTAGTAATATAATTATAATAAAATATTGTTTAATTTTGAAGGACTATATGATGAAGGTGCTGTAATTTTGGGTAAATTGGGAAGACATGATGATGCCTTAACTATTTACATACACATTTTGCAAAACTACTCTAAAGCTGAAAGGTAAGATTTGCATATTCTTTTTTTATTTCTCCCCTACTACCTTTACAAGCTGGCAATTCGACGTAAAGAATCCCTTTTTGCACTTGATTTACAGCATTGTGTCTCTGGTTTGAAGGGGGGCTGATTATCATTTCATGATGATTCGAGTCAAATTTCAGTGGAATCAGACTGTTGTTTTGCCTTATATTTAGGGCTTTACAGTATTAAAAGTTAATGTAATCCACTAATCATTTATACAATAGAAGATTTTTGTAATGCAAAGCTTGAATTTCAAGACTTTATGTTATTTTGAATTTTGTGTTATATTGATCATTTCACATATCATTTGCCTTACTTAATGAACATAACAATAGATACCTGGAACAGATCAATATTTAAATGTTTTAAAATAATTTTTAGATGTAAATGACTTTGAAACACAGAAACATGAACTTCAAGATTTCTTATTGTCATGAATAATCATTGTAAAAAAAACTACAAAGAGCAATGAAGTTAACAACAAAAGAAATTATCATTATCGATTTGCTTTAGAGATTGTAACCTCTTATTAAATAAGTTTTCTTGCTTGTGAATAGTTAATGGTTCTTTGATAGTTAATGGTTTCAGAAATTTGTTTAATATTTTAATTGTTTACATCCACAAAATTAATGTGGTTTATAAAAAATTGTAGTTTATAGAATTGCGTTATATATAGATCTACAGTACTTCCAAAAATACAATAATATTTCTTATGCAATAGAAATAATATTCTCTTGTTCTTTGAAGAATCTTTGCGCTGGTTCGAATTAATAATATGTTTAAACTCATTTCTTAAAGTTCACACACAACTTTTGGACTGTCGCTTCCCTTTATTTTTTGCATTATCACAAAAATGCTAACTCAGACATCTCGAGATCCGAGAGATAGACAACAACTTCATAACAACAAAGAAAGAAGCACACATTCAAAAACAAAACAATTGGCGAGAGACGCATGCGGCGTGAAGCCTCACAATTGGCGAGATATTCACAACATCGCCACAAGCATACATTCTTTTTTATGGTTGTAAAATAATTAAAAAACAGCATAATGTTATAAATAAGTTCAAAAATCATGTTAACAATTCTGATTAACTTTAATAAAATATTTCAAATATGTATGCACACTATCCAATCATAGCAAGGCATCTATTCAATGATCTATCGTTTAATGACCATCTTCGGGACGTCAATTCTTATGCCAGTTAAATGTCATAGACAGTGCTTTAACTAGTACTCCTAACTTCCACATTACATTAATAAGAGGGCTTTTCAGCCATTAGAGATTTAATGTGACCTTATTGTGTATACATGATAGCTGTTTTGCCAGCTTCTAGGATCAAACTCACAGTCTCCAATTCGACATTCATACGCGTCACTTAAACAGTAGCTATCCTCATGGCAAATCACTATCCTATGCAAATATTGTGCAAAGCACTATCATAAGCAATATATTGTGCAAAGCACTATCATATGCAAATATTGTGCAAATCACTATCCTATGCAAATATTGTGCAAAGCACTATCATAAGCAATATATTGTGCAAAGCACTATCATATGCAAATATTGTGCAAAGCACTATCATAAGCAATATATTGTTGCAAAGCACTATCATAAAGACAAGCTTTGTATTATGCTGATATTGAATCTTTTTTATTACATACTTTTCTAAATTTTGATTTGCCGACAACTTGTGTAGGCTTACCAGAGTTAGTGGAAAATTAAAAAAACTGGTAATACCTTTCTAAAAATCATTGCTTTTGCCTTTTGATTTTTTAAAAAAATAATTTCTGTGAAGAAATTTTTATTTTGAGAATTTTAAATTGAAAAGGTAAAGTGATAAGTTTTTGGATAAGACTTTAGAAACTTTACTTTAAATTTTTTTTAGTTTGATTAACCTAAGTCTTTTTACTAGTCGTTTATAGCCAAAGCAGTCAGCATATTTTTGCTAAATTTGTAATCTTAGAGTTTATGTACAGCTAAATTTTCTTAAGATTATTATCAGGTTGATAATTAAAGTGTTGGAAAGCTTTTTACATTAAGAAATTTTTATAAATTATAACTCATTTTTAATTAAAAAAATTTTTAAGAACAAAAATAAATTCTATTAACTTAAAAAGGTTATTCAATGCTTCCTTAAATACATATATTACATGAATTAATATTTTTTTAATTGATTTTTATTTCATTAGATATTGTGAAAAACACTATCATAAAGACAAGCCTGGAAATCAAGATGTAAGTATATATTATTTGTGTTGCTGAATAGTTTGATTACCTTGAGTTTTAAAAGGAAAATCTTTACATAATTATCAAGGGATTTTTTTCTTTCAAAAAAAGTATTTCTTATAACTCTTAACATATTTATTATCAACAATATTGTAACATGGTATATTGATATATTTACTGCTTACTGGGCTTAGCTATTGACTTGAAATTTTAACTAAAAATTTTGCATCTATAATTTTTTAATATCTGTCTCAAAGAAGTTTTAGGTAATTGAAGAGCAAATTGCATTTTTATAAACTAGCAATTAAAATCAGTTTTAAAAAATATTTGTTTACTGCTCAAATATTTCCCTCCTTTTATACAATATTAATACAAGTATCCACCTAAACAATGCAGCGATGGAAATTTTTTTCAAATATTAAAAAAATTAGTTAAGAATCTTTCATTTTTACAAATTTGTGGCTTTTTTTAATTTGCATTATTTCATAATTGCCGAGAGGTTTTTGGCTAAAGATAGATGCTAACAGTCACAAAAAGCTGTTACAATCTCATAAAATTTAGAAAAATAGCATATTATTTGCTGAAAGGGTTATTTCATAGTACAGCAAAGCTTTTGAAGAAGATCTTTGATTCATCCCACTTGCAGTTTAAACTTCTTCAAAATAAACATTTTTTAAAAAATGATTGTCAAATCTGTTTACACTTCTTGAAAAATTGCATTAATTTTGAACCAAAATATTAATTCTGCTGCAACGGTAGGTTTCTCTCCAAGCTTGTAACCATTACTGAATTATTTATATTGTTTTAACTATTGCTAGGATCAATAGCTGACAGTTTATTTATGGTCAAACATAATGTACTATTTTTTTAAAAGTTTTTTTCTCTGCATTTTTAGGTCTACCTAGTCCTGTTAAAATTGTATTTGCCATCAGCTGAAAACCAAAAAATTAATATTCCTGCTGTTGGATATGTGCCTATACCAGAACCAAATATTGAAAGGGCTATATCAATATTAAAACAGTATTCAAATAAGATTGATTCATTCAAGGTAATATGACACCATCCCAAAATTATAAAAATTTAATAACTGAATAAAAAAAAAATAGAATAAAAAAAGTTTTATGTTCATGTATAATCTTTATTGTTTTCTCATCTGTTTATTTATTGTAAACTTTTATTGATGAAAAAAATTTCTTCAGTGAAATTAATATTGACAATTGCCAAATATTAAAAATAAATTTAGACAATATGTTCAGTGATTCTGCTAGACTTTAGGAACTTCCTAAACACCCAAGACTTCAAAATTTCTAGGTACTTTTTTACTAATAATGGGCCCATTATTTAAAATATAAATTTTCTATTTCTATTCATTTATTAATATGCACATTCAGAATTAATTTATCTATTAATAGGCAAAACAAGAAAAAGAGTTATATTTCAACTATCAACACTTTTAATTATGACTGATCAAACATCTGCACCAATGAAAAGCAATGATGTAATTTAGTACTTAGAATTATCCCAATTTCTCCACTTATTAATCAGGAAGAAAAGAATTTTTGTATATATATACTTAAAGTTAAGTTATAATTTGGCCTACAAAAATCTGTTGGCATACTATTTTTTTGTGCTAGAGAATTTCACTAAGAATTTACATTTATTCCCTCTACAATTTTTAATATATTTGGCATGCTATATAACACGTAAGCCAAACCACTGACGTTTTAAAATTTTATACCCTTTTAAACTATTTATGATAGTTCTAATTTAAAAGCTATTCTATAAAACAATAAAATCTTCTTGCTTATTTAAATTAAATAAAAAATAAATAAGGAAATTGCATAAAAAAGAAAAGGCAGAGAATAAATTCCAATTTACCTTCAAAATCATTCTATGGATATGAAGTATGTTACAATTATACCTTGGGTAAAAAGAGCTGTTATTCATTTTAGAAAATATGGTGCTGACAGGAAAATTTACGTTTTTACTTTAATTAAAAATTCATACTAAATCAAGTAATTAATATTATTTCACTGTTTGAGTTTTATAAGAGATAATAATTATCTCTATACTTAACCTAAATTTCATGCTTATTTCTATAATAGATTCTCCTATAATCAAATTGTTAAAAAGTAGATATAGCTAATTATATTGGTAAAATTTAATTGTGCCTAGAAAACTTGTGAAGTTTTGTGTTGTAAAGAAAGGGTGTAAACTTTATGATGGAAAATAAAAATTATAGAATGTTTAGTGTGAATGCAATGGGTTTCAATGTACAAAAATATATATATAAAAAAATGGGTTAACAAAAATTGTGCTTTGACATGCAAAACAGGTTGTTAAAACCTGGCAAGCTTCTTCAAAAGTGGAAAATAGTCTTTAAAAAAGAAGTATCAAAGAGTTTAAAATTACAATCATGTTTGAATGAAAGTATTAATTTTCAAGCTATTTATACTGTTAAGTATGGGTATAATCAAACACTACTAGATTAAGTGCTCAAACTCATGAATTATGCGTGGTCCTTATATTCATAATATTTAACAAATCTGAGATAATTGAATTTTGATTTCGATTGTTTGTAAATAAAATCATTAAGAGATGAATTAAAGTTTTTTGGATGACATATCTGAATTTATTTCAAAACTTAACATAAGAATTTTGCATTTAAAATATTAAAATTATATTATCTTCTTCAACAACTAATAAGTACTACTGAAAATTTTAAAAGTAATGCAATAATTAATAAAAAGTAATAAGCAAAAAAAAAAAAAAAAAAAACAGTAAAGTACACTAAAACTTAATGCAATTGGTGGGCGGTCCCACAGGCAAAAATATTACTCCTAAAATTCTCAATTATTTCGTAAATTTAATGAATAAAAGGGAGATGAAAATTTTGAGGTAATGAAGCTTTGGGATTCTTGACTGCTCTGGGGACCCACATGAAAATACGTAGTTAGTGAATGATTCCCAAGTCAAGTTCAAAGATTATGGTACAGATCTATAAATAGAATATCGCGAGAAGGCCATTAGCTTGCAATAATGGAGAAATAAAATTTTTTTTTATTGTCATTAGGGGAAAAAATTAACAATGTTTAGTGAGTCCTTGTAATCAGCGAAAATTCAAGAGATTTTTCGACAAGGCGGATAATGAAGCCTGAAATTGAGTATCTCTTGTAAAATTCAGCAGTTGCACATGAGAGGGCTAAAATACTTCCCTCTAAATACAGCTCAGTATATGCACAGGCGGACCCGCAAGTATTTAATCTAATATGTAAACCGAACGGTGTTTTCATTAGCTACGGACTGACGGTACGCCGAAATAGATTGGGGTTGAATTAATTGTGAAAACATTGAATGGAACAATGTCTGTTTTTGCATAATTCGTGTCCAAAATCAACATTTAAGAAGCGTAAAGAAAAAATCTCATTTTGGAAAAGGGAAAATTAAGCACTTTTTAAAAACACCCAATGAAAAAAAGCACCTTAATGGGCTTTTAAAAAACGAACATCCAAAATAAACACCTTTAAGCACTTTTTAAAAACGCTATGCACCCAGTGTATAGATTTTTAAAATTCTGTACAAAACTTAAAAAAATGAAAATATTAGGAAAATTGCTTATTTTTCTCTTTTAAGAGGTTAGATGTGAAAAACTGTATTGATTTTTAATTAGTTTCATCAATCTCTTCCAGTTTTCTTTCTATTTTACCCAGTTTCTTCTGAGTTTTTTTTCCAGCATCCTGGAAGAAATAGGTTTCATCCGGACAAAATGTCAACTTTGCTGTAAATGTGACAATTATTTAAATTATTACTATACCACACAGAAACATCTTTTATTCAATGAATATATTTTAAATATAATTTATCACCCATAAAATTTTTTCTTAAAAAAAAAGATATATGTTTACTTAGAAAAATAATTTATTTTAGGAAATTACAGTTAAATTCTGCTTCATTACTTGTTATTTTGTTTATTTGAAAAGCACATAAATATATTCAGTAGATTGTAAATCATTGCTTTATTTTAGGCTTTAAGTTTGTTACCATCAGTCATATCTGTAAGTGATGTCAAAACCTTTTTGGAATGTGTTCTTCACAGTATTCAAAGTCAAAAATATGATGTGCAGCTCACAAAATCTCTTCTATATGCTGAGCATTTACAAGTAATTATAATTTTTAACAAAAAAGAATTAAAAACAGAATATAATTTACCATTTCCTTTTTTTATTTTGTTTTCAGGTTAAAGCTAAAAGTATCCATTTTCATTCATACAAATTAACAGTTACTGATTTAGACATGTGCCGAGTTTGTCAAAAAAGAATTGGTAAAAGGTAAGTTCAAATTCAGTTCTATCAATTTAAACTTAATGTATTGAAATTTTTTTTAAAAATATTTTCACAATAAGTTTTTAAAGATAAAGATTAATATGCATCACTTAAATAAATTTTTGAAAAATTAGTTATATGGATGCACAATTCAAAATTTGTGTGTCGTAATATAGTATTAACATCATAGTACTATAGTATATAAGACTATCAAATATACGTGGAAATCCGAAGTAATAATTACCAAAAAAGTGAAAGATAAACCTAACATATTTAAAATGAAATCAGTGCAGATTGAGTGTGTTAAATCAGATTTACTCAATTGTTAAGTATTAAAAGATTTATTCAAGTGCTTGATTTAAAATTTTTGTATTATAATAATATACTCATAAAAACTGAAAAATCAAGTACATTTTCAATGTTCGATTGCAACTGTTCTTGATTACTGTTATATTTACTTTGTTACAAATCAGCCTATTTCCTCTTTGCTTTTAGATGATGTAAAACTTTTTATCAAAAATTAACCCCATCATGTCATGTTATTAAAACAAAATTGTAAAATAAATAAATAAAACACTTTTATAGCAAAAGATTTTACAAATGTTTCAGTTGATGTTACATTTATTTCATTAGGTGATTTCTTACATTATGTTCACTGGCAGCTGTGGGCCATGCATCAGGTGGTAGGCTGCATGTGGCTTGCAAACCACAAGTCATGCACCACTGAACTACCATTACTTTCATTAATTGATTTGGGGTTGCACCATTTTTTAGAAAATGAACTAAAATATTCTCTTGCCAAAGAAGCGCCTGCAGCCAAGTTAGCAGATAGTGAGGAATCTCTGGTGGCGATGCTTTATTCTATAACTAGGATTACTCCAGATTATTTAAAATTAGGCATATTCCGCTCATAATACGGTATCAATTAAATTTCTTAGTTTTCATCAACTTTCTTAAATATAAAATTTTAAGCACTTGGAGGATATGTTTATAAAAACAAACCCCATCACATTTGTAAATAAGAAAATTAAAAGTAAATTTTTTGAAAACAAAATTTACATTTGTACATAAAAATAATCGGTATTTTTTAAAAAAAATTTTTTTTTCTTAAATCTAATTAAAATATAGCATCGTGAAAATTTTACCTTTTCAAAAAAACATATTTGTTAGTAGAAAAAAAATATTTTTGCAAAATTTTATAACATGCAACCAATTATAAACTTAAAATTAATGTAAAAATTTATATATTTTGAATTTAAGATAAAAAATAAATATTATGCTGTAGTAATTAAAAACTTTTTCTTCTTGTTTCAGTGCCTTTGCTCATTTTCCAACTGGTGTTACAGTCCATTATTCTTGTAAAGATCAATATTCTGCTGAAAATTAAACCTTCATCCAATTTTATCACAAATAGCCTGCTTTTTATGTACATAATTTGTATAGAGATTGATAATGATAAAAATATTTTTTTCCTTTTTTGTTTTGTTGTAAACATTCCAGATGTCTTGAAATTGTAATAAAATATTTTGAATTTTTAACAATGATTCTTATTAGAATAACTTTATTTTATCTTATAACTTGACATTCTCCTAAAAACAAAGTACTTTACTTTCTCATTTTTACAAATTGATATTGTCTTTATAGCACCTTTGGAATTTTTTTTTTTTAAAGAGAATTATATTATCTTGAAATTATAAATACAAATACATTCACAGAAATTCGTACAGATTCAAGAATTGAATAAAAATTTTGTTAATACATTAAAAACAACATTTTACATAAAATGTGAAAGAGTTGGCAGGTATGAATTATGTATAATAAATGAACACATATTTGTCAACTGAAATTAACAATTTCTTTTATTTAAAACCTATTTACATATACTTCCAATGACTAAAACATTAACATTTAAATTGATTAATCTACCTTTTAATTTTTTAAGTATACTGTTGAAGTCCTAAAGATTGCTTTTTCTTAGCATCATCTCTTAATTCTTTAGCCTTTTCTTTGTACTGGGTAGATAGGGTTTCATCTTTTGCAACTCCATCGCCTCTTTTATACATTTGGCTTACATTCATACAAGCATATATGTTTCCACCATCACATGCATCTTTAGCTAATTGGGAAGCTTTAACTTTGTCCTGAGGTACTCCTTCAGCCCCTTTAATGTACAGACCACTCGCAAGGAAACAAGCTGTTGCAACTTTCGCTGTGCAAGCTTTTTCCAAATACGTCAAAGCAGTCACATAATCAGTTTTTATAAAAGGTTCACCAGTTTGCGGATCTTTCTCAGGACTAGACAGCATTACACCAGTATTTAAACAACCATTACTATATCCTAAGTCACATGATTTTTTGTAATAATCATAGGAAACGTGGTTGTTGGCTTCACAACCTAGAAATTTTAAATTAATAACTATTTGGTGTTAAATAAGCATATTTTATTTTTAACTGGAAAGAATAGTTATTTTTTTAAGGATAATTTCAGACTTCAGCTCCATTTAAAAAGTTAATGGACTTGAGTTGAGGATGAGGTAATATGAAGACCATGTTTGAATAGTGGGCCAACTCCACTAATTAAAAAATGGAGTTAGTCTAACTTTCATGTTCATTTAAGTCACTTCTAATTTATTTTTAAACTAGTGCACTTTTAACTTATTTCTGTTGCCAAACAAAGGGCACTCCCAAGACAGGAAAAACAAATAATTTATAAGAGTTTTAAGATTAAATATCTTGGAGGGGATGGGAGTATAATTCACTATTTAATTAAGGCCTTCCAGTATCATATACTGATAGCACAAAACATCAATAACAACTTAAAATTTTAATAGACAGCAATAATAACCAATTTCTCAATATTAGTACGTAGTTCTAAAATGGTTTAAAATAAAAACAAACAATCTTAATTGTGACTGAACGATTACTTTATTAATATCATGTATTTAATTATTTAATATTTGAAAAAAAAAAGTTTATTTTAAATTACTAATTCTATTATAATTGCATGTTACTTAACACATTGTTGACTAGCCGGGAGCTAACTCGTCTTTTTTATTCCCAAGCGTTGTTGACCGATGGCGAGTTACTCGTCATTGGACTCTCATAATATTTTTCAATTTAAGAAACCAAGGACAATATAGAATATTGCAAAAGCTTTGTGCATTATTTAGAATGTTTTACTTTACTTCCATATTCAACTATAAAATAATAGTTGGTTTTGTGAGCTACTTAATATAACTACAGTCCCTAGTTTCATAAATTGAATATTGAATACGTACACTAATTTTAGTAGAACTATTATCAGTAGTTGTTATTGTAAGCTTTATCGATAAAAATTAAAAATATACCTTTTCCAAGATAACTAAAAGTTGCAAATTTGTAACAACTTTTCTTATGTTGACGCTCATCACAGTTTGATTTAAAGATTTTGGCAGCACCTTCAAAGTCTTTCTTTACAGCTTCTTGATAGTCGCCCAATAAGTGGCATGCTTGAAAAAAGGAAATAAAGAGTCTTAAATACATTTGAAAGGTAAACACAGTTTAATCTTGTAAACACGAATTTGAAGAAACAAAACATAACATTTGTTCTTATACATTATAATTTCAGAAGCTTTTCATCATGCAATACTTAAAAATATTTTAATATTAACTATACACAACAATTCCTTTTGATTGTATACTAAGTGATACACATTATTTTCCACCTATAAAAGCGTTTTAATTTTTTACATTACATTAAACCATTTAAAATTTTCTACTTTCATAAAAAATGCAATTAATTATTTTAGAATTTATTAATTGAACGAAACAAAATGTATCAATCTCAAAACGTGTGCAGCCTTTTATGTTTGCACCCATTTTTGAATTGCAGATACAAATTAAAAAGTAATTAGCTTAAAAACAGTTAATGTTTCCATTTTAAAAATTGGTTGTGACTATTTATAAAATAACCAGTAGTTCCTCCATGTTTCTTATTTGCACAGGTATAGGTTAAATAAAAAAGTTAAAATAATACGTTTTTGAGAATTTTAACAGAATAATCCGATGAGCTTTTAATTTTTCAGTGAAGATAGAGAGATCTCTAAACATGTGGACTACTAAATAACTGTAATCCATAACAAGGATTATGTATTCCAGTTGTTTGATTGAGATATATTATTTAACTAGGAAAATAGTCATGAAAGTTAGTTGAAATTTCTGGGAAGAAAAAAAAAACAGATGAAAGAACCAAAATATTCATTCTTATTTATTAGCAGACATTGGATTATAGGTTGAAACTTTCTAGCAGGGCTTCAAACTTTTCATGAACATTAAGGATAATGCTCATGACTGCATCTTGATGACACATTTAATTCTGAAAATTTGTCTTGTAGCCTAAGACAATGGTTTCCAGTGTCCCTTCTGTTAAGGAACCCTAAATGATCAACTTTATTTCAGTGGAACTCTGACTTAATAAATAAAGTTCATTAGCAATGAACCTAAACACATTAACTAATAAGATTACTAAATATTTTGAAAATACTTAATATGAATATTTAATAATTTCAACACATTCAAATTCCCAAGCTTAGAGAGGCATTTAGTTTAGCTCTAAATTTGTTTTTAGTACTTAAGAAAGTTAAAAATAATATTAAATAAATAGTAAGCTGAATTATGGTTTCGTTAAAATAAAAAAATAAAGAAACAAACTTATAAACATTTAAAATGGTCCATGAAGAAACATTTATCGTTGAATTGATTTTTTTTTTTTTAAATTCAAAGGCTGCATCGGAAATATTAATGAAATTGTTTTATAAATGCAAGCTCTTTTCATAATTTCATTAGAAAAATTCACACAAAACTATATATTGTTTTTTGTTACTTCTTTATCTCAGTGGTACTTCATTAAAATTATTAAAATACATAAATGAACTGTAATATTAAATAAATAATGAATAATTGATAGATCTAAAAGTAATTACAGATTTCAAAACTTATTGCTGGTTAAAAAATTTTTAGTTCTCGAAACTTCTATAACTGTACCTTGAGGTTCCATAGAACATTTATTGGGAACCACATGCCTTTCTCCCAAAACGTTTTAAAAAAAACGGTCTGCCATGCTTGCCTTATGATCCCAATAAGTGCACCCTCTTGGCCCTTTTTGTAAAAATAAGCCGCCATCCCTTAAAAACACTGATTTAATCATTAAATGTTTACAAATCTGTCTTTTTTTAAGGGGAGGTTATTAATAAATTGTTTAAGTGATTTTAAATTTCAAAATTATTTTTTAAATAAAAACCATTTTTTTTAAATGTTAATTTTCTCATAACTCATAATTTCCAGCTTAAATTACAGAAAGAAGTTTTTTTTGAAAAAATTTTATGCATGCCTTTAATTATTTTTATGAACTACAAATGTTTCTCTTATTTTGATAATGAGAGAGAATTACTTTTAAACATAAACATAAAATAATATTAGAAGGTAATTTAAAAATTGTTGAGGATGAAATTCAGTTTTAACATTTTGATATATGTTTACAGATTTAAGTGAGTGCCCTTTCAAAACTCAGAGTGCCTTTTTCTGAGAGAATGTGTCCTGCCCTTTTTCATTTCTAGGGAGAATCCTCTGAATATCAAATATAAATGCATAAAATAAAATTTATATATTTTTTTACAAAAATTTTCAAATTATAAAACAAAGAGTCACTATTATTATTGAAAAAAGAAAAACTTAAATATGACTGGCGAGATTTAGTTAAAACTTGGTTATTTTATTTAAACATTTGAATTTGTTTTCAGCACTAACTTTTTTATTGTTAATTTTTCTGATAATGTAGTAATGCAGGTATTCTGAGCACACATCAATTGTCAAGGTACACATTACTATTTGAGTGATAAAAGGCTGATAACAGCTCAATAAATAAATTTCTAATTAAGTACAAACTGAAAATTAACTGGCCCAAGTTACATATGTTCATGTGATATCAAAAATTTGAGAAAATGATCTCATCTAAATTTAAAAAAAGATTCATTCATAATGGGACATGATGCTTTCCACGATAGATTGTTTAACATTCCAGAAGAATATTTTAAACAGTATTCTAGGTATGGCATACGCTGTCTAATAAAATGGAAACTGTTTGGACATGCTATTCTTTTGGTCTGAAATGCTCATTATTGTATAATCATTATTGAATGACACAAACATTTTACATATGATTGGTTGGGAAATAATAATCTATAGCAAAGAAAAAACAGTCAGTTTTGTTTTAAAGAAATAAATCTTAACAATAACCTCAAAATTTTTTGTTCCTTTTGATTTGCTAGGTGCAAGCAATAAACAAACTCCACCAACTTATATTCTTCTTTTTTTTTCTCAATATTTTTATTTTATTTATTTTTCTGAACACTGAACAAAATGGACATTTAGAAAAAATTAAAATAAAAAAGTAAAAAAAAAGTAAATTCGATTGCAAACTTGAAAAGTACCAAATAGTAAAATTCGAATGAACTAATTGAATAAATAATAATTTTTTTAAATTTCTAAATACGTTTCAATTCGTTAACCATGAAAATAATTATGAGTCTACAAATCAATATGAAAAATAATCTGGGAGAAAGAAAAGAAAAATGGCATCCCTTTTAAGAAAAGATATTCAATTTTTCCAGAAAATATGATTTATTACATTCATTCAAAGTTATTTTAGTTAATAAACATTATGAAGACATGTTCACTAACTTGGCAACTGAAACCATTGATCATAACTGACTTAATTCTTCATAATATCTATGTTAATGTTCAAAACATCAACATTGCATAATACTTTTACATTCAAATTAAAATTTTTGCTAATATAATCAATTTGAATAAATGTATTAAAAAATTGAGAAATAAAATTTAAATGTGAAGAAAAATCGTATGTAAATTAAAAAAAAAGTATCTCTTACTACCTTTAAAACTTGGATTATTAGAATTACATAAAAGCTACTTACAAGAGAACAGATTATTTAAAGTCGAAACATTTAAAAGTTGTTTCTTAGAAACTAAGTACAAAAATAAATCTTGTATGCAACATAAATAATAGCAGGCAGCAATTATATTATTGTCATCATAATTACGAAGCAAGATGTTATATATATATATATATATATATATATATTTAAAAGAAATATGATTACTTACAATTAGGCATGTATTTAAAAGTATCGTTTTGTAGAATATAGTCACATTAGTTTTTTAAAAATGTTCTGAATAATTTATATTATATAACGTAGATTGAGTAATATATCTCCACTCACCTTCAGGGTCTTTCTCTTTGAAACAAGAGAATTTATATTCTATACCAAGTTTGTCAATATATTCCTTTAATTCTTCTTCAGTTTCAAGCTTGAACGTCATTTTGGTTAATTTAAGTGAACTGACTTTCACCTCAAACCGACCATAACAAAGCTTATAAACATTACACAACAAAAACAGTTACAGTTATGTAAAAAAAAGTACTCAACTTTATTTGGTAGTAGGATTTGTCGATCACTAAAGCTCCTCAAAACGTCTTTAAATTTGTTCTTCATTCTAAAAGTAGATGGCACTACTTACATTAGTAAATTTTAACGATAAGAAAGCGGTAAATAATGTTTTTTTTTGTTCCGTATTTTTATTAAAATTGACAAAAATTCAGACAATGCAAATTTTTTCAAGACGTAAAAATTGTTTTATGCTTTTGAATTAAATTATACACCTCAATATAATTGCTGATAAAATCATAAAACTTAGCGTTAAAAAAAAAAAAAAAAAAAAAAAATCCTATCTAACTTTGAATAATTTAACTTTTATTCCATATTGACCTCAAATTTAGTAATTAGGTTGTACATAAGATAAAGTTAGAAAATTGAACGCAAAATATATTTTCTCTGAAAAAAATATCTTACATTTATACAAATTTTGATTTCTGATCGTCATAATATGGGGAGGGGAAAGTATCCGCAATTTGTAAAATAGGGTTCTAATAATAATATGCATCGATCAGGGATAAATGTATACATATATCAAGAGAGTTGTCAAAAAATTGTGCCCCAATTTTAATTTAATTTTTTGCGTGTATCGCCATCTGCTAAGTGAATCACAAAATTTTAACACAATTAAAAATTTTATTTGTGCAAAGATAGTTTCATGTGAAAGAAAATGTAGAATAATTATTCATAATTTTATTTAATAATAGTTGAAAATTTTTTGAATTGTCAGCTATGCAAATTTTTATAACATAATGTAATTTTAAATGAGAAAACACAAAATTTAAGCGAAATTGGTTGAATAGTTTTTGAGTAATATAAATAGCTATAAATAAGATTTATTTCGAAATTTTCTTTCCTCAAGAACTATTCGACCGACTGATTTCATCGTTCAAATTTGTGTATATATTCAATTTACAGTTCAAAGATTTCCCGATCTGTTGAGAAAAACTGCATATTTATCCAGAGAAAGAACGTTTGTGTGTCTGGCTTCATAACTTAAATTATCAGAACTAATTGTTCGGCACATTTGAGGTCTAACCAAATTAAGATTGGTTCTTGGTTAGTGAAAATTGGATCATTCGGAAAAAAAAAATTAATCCGGGTGATATCTTTATTATTTTTTTTCGTGCACCATATTTATAAGAAAAAAAAAGCTTGATTTTAATTTTATAACTTGAATGAAATTTTGTTATTTATTTATATAATTCATACATTAATATCATATTATTACTTATTTTCACACTTTCTAACCAAAAAATATCCTTAAAGTACTCATGTACCCGTATATCATTAGTCAGTTATTATATAGCTGTGCCCTAAAAAAAAAAAAAAAAAAATAGTGCGTGGAGTCCCTCCGCGCGGAAGAAGTTAAACTTCGCAACCTGCGACGTTAATTGTAGAAGAACCAGCAGTCGTAGAAGGATCACTAGTTCTATTCAACGACTCTTTTTCCTGCTCCGCTCGCTTCCGTGCTCTGTAATCACTGTAATATTGTGCATTTTTCCCTCGTGGACCTCTTGAACCAGTGGAAGTGCTTGTGGTTGCCTCATCATCTTGCCCCGGAAACTGTATTTGTATTAATAATGTATGTAAATGCGTCATAATGTAATTTCAGAAGAGAAAACCTAACAATCAATTGATATCCACAAGAGACGTACCTTGACATAACCTTAAATCCGTCGCATTGTCCGTGGGATTGTTTTCACTCATTTTTTACAATTGTTATCCACTAAATTTGAAAATAAAAAATACTACCCAATTAAATTATGTGTGTATCAAAACAAACTAAAAAAATATTTATAGAAAAACAATACTTTTATGACTTTTATTATTTTTATGCTAGTGAGAACCAAAACAATATGGAAATGAATAAGGGAAAACTGGATCCTACCACCTGATTTCCCGGGCAATAAAAATGTAGTTTTAAACGTTTAACGCAACCTTGATGGAAGTCTCATAAGAAGTATAACTTTAAGAAAAAAATACGTGGTTTTTATGATTAAATACGTGATTGCTAAATCAGAAAAATTGAAAAGTAGACCAAAAACCAAAATTAAAAATAATAGAAAATAATAGACCAAAATAATAGACCAAAAATAAAAGTAAACAATTGGAAGAAAGTGGTTCCTCACAGGATCAACGCAAACTTATATTCTGCTTCTCTCTTCATTTATAAAGTCTCAAGTCTGTCAGGATGTATGTTTGCCGATAACTCGAGCCGATTTGGAATTTTTAAATGGGTTTTGTTAACAATCACCTCTTTCGGAGTTATGTGATTCAGGCACAGTATCGAAGATACGAAATTTTTTTGATGAAAATCATTGTGATAGATAAAAACATGGAAACAGCATTTTTACAAAATACTGAGTTAATAAAAGCAGGCGCAGACGGAATTACTAGGAAAAATTAAATATCTTTAAAGCTTGTAGAACTCATAGTTTAAATGCAGATGTAATGCGTGCAAACATGGATGCTAAAATAAGTTATCGAAAACAGAAAAAAAATTTTCTGAAATTTAACTGTCAGTAACAATATTAAAAATAAATATGTTTATTTTTATTCGTTCAAACAGCATTTAAATTTTGAGGCTTTTAACCCTTTCAATACGGCGAAAAGTCAGCAGGGGTGAAAGCGAAACGGAAAAGAGGAAAGGCTGGTAGTAAAACCATTTCAGTTATAGCTAGTTTTTGGGAGGAGTTTACTGATTCTTTTTTTAAATTTTTCAACAATATCTTGGAAAAGAAGCAGTTTTATATATATGCCAGAATTATAAAAGAAATCTTGATAGTTACAGATATTTCATTTTTTGCGAAAAAAATGCTGGAATGAAATGTTTTATGTACCAGGTTTTTCTCTTTTCCGTCTTGCTATATAAGGGCTTTCACCCATGGACTGGGACAGCACATGTCCCGTCCGGTGCGAAAGGGTTAAATTTGTTAAATTCTAATACTAAAATATTGTAATATTAAAAATAAAAGTTAATTGTTCGCATCTTTTTTGATTACGAATTTTAAATTATCAAACTTTTTATTATTATCCTTTAAATAAAAAAGTATCATTAACTTAAAATAAAAAGTAAAAGAACAGTACTTATTGGTCATTGGTTCCATGAAGCTAAGTTCGATAACAAATAGAACAACGCCAGGTTCTAATCTACATAATTCACCGGGTACCGATAATACGCATAAGTGCATCGTATTTGACAATATCTTGAATGTTATACAAAGCGATAGTTATTGAATGCAATATTATTGTAAATGTTGCTAAATTTTAGTCTGGTAACAGAAATATGAACACTAATGTAGAAATTAGACCTGATGAAGAAATTAGACTGACTGAGAAATTAGATTAATTTTGAAATTAGATTAATTGGAAAATTAGAAATTAAACAACTTGATTCTTCGGTCTTTTATTTCCATTTAGCTGAATTATTTTTTTAGAGTTTATTTTTTGCTTTAAAATGCCTTGTTTACTATTTAACACTAAACATACCAACACTTTTCAATACAATACAACACAACATACAAGAACGGGTCTTTTGACCCGTTATGGCATGATTAGTGTTAAGATATGCATATTCTTTTAATTTAAAGAAATTTATAACAGTTAAAGTTTGTTTCGTTTTCGTGAAATAACCCTTATAAATGACTAATTATAGTAACTAAGTGAAAAGTTTGATTTTGATTAAGTTGCTAATTTGATTTTCTATCCATCAAAGGAGTCATTGAGATACCAGTCATTGAGATTATCATTGAGATTAGGAGGAGTCATTGAGATTATCATTGAGATTAGGAGGAGTCATTGAGATTATCATTGGGATTAGGAGGAGTCATTGAGATTATCATATTTTTTAATGTCAGCATATGTTGTATTAGACATTTTAATAGCCAATTCATTCCCCTCGGTACCTTACGAACATGTAAGAGACAAAAAATTAAATTCATCCTCATCTGAGTTTATTATACTTACATATTTTATTTTATATCCGTCGTTGAAAAGAAGATCCAATTTTTGGGTTTACTACCCTACTAATGTTCAACTCCGTAGCCTTGTAATTTTTTAGCCAATCCAGAGGAAAAGGAAACTCCTGGATCAGTACCCCCAGAGGTATGATTTGTTATGGGAACATGGAGGACTTTGTGACAGATTTTACGTGCATCAGTCACCATTTACTACACGGGGAGTCTTCGGCCGTCGGTGATCGAACCCACGATCTCTTGGACATGGGCCCAGTGCCCTACCAACCAGGCTATCCCTGCCTATACTTACATATTGTCGTGATTTTTGATTGTGCGATTTTAAATCTCGAAATATTTGAATTTCCACTTATTTAAAAAGGGGCCGTAGCCTGCTAATCTTTCAATAAAAAGTTGTTTACTACAACTTTGAAAAAGCCTATTCAAAGTTCAAAAAAGATTTCATGGTTTTAAAAAAATTAAAATTTAAATTGAAACTAAACTACCAGAATTATTTTTTTAATATTAAAATAAATCCCTAATTTCTAAAACTTTTAATTTCATAACCACCATTAATTACGTTTTAACATTATCACCAAAAACTCTGTCTATGAAAAAATGATAAGTTGTTTTTGCGAGAGAAGCAATTGAAATTGTTTCTTTATTTTAAAAGAATTACCACGGACAACTGCTTAAATTTGCAATTTTTTTTGAACCATAGAAAAAGCGAAGAAAGGAAACATGATTTTCTTATAGCTTCCACAAATATATTTCGAAATACTTCCACGTAACCTCATGTAGCTAACAAATTATCCCCGTAACCAGCTAGTAGGATATGCTCCAAATCGTTGAAATGTTCTTACATAAAGAATCGAAAAAGTTTAATTGGAAATATTCATTCTTTTTAATAAACGATTCGATGCTATTTCAAATTTTTTGACTAACTTCTATTTGAAATGAAAAACTCTATTTCGAAATATTTTTCGCTATAACTTATTCGTTGAATTAGAAAATACTGATAAAATATGGAATCAAAAATTGATAATCTGATTGGCGCAATTTGGTAACGACAATTTATATCAACAAAGTAAGATTTTTTTAAAATGTATCTCTCTGTTTAGAGGAAAGTAGTGCAAAACTAAAACAACGTTATGTGTTAGATATTGAACTCGATATTTTTCTTGCACAATCATAGTCAGCACACTATTCTAGGCAATCCTAAGACATAAGTAATCGTTATGTAATCCACAACTATAAAATAAGAGCGTTCTGTGAGTAGTAATAAATGTCTTATAAGTATTTCGTTAATCTGCATTTGTAATATTTGGACTTCGCAGCGCAGGGAATTATCCGACTACGGTTGGTTTTTTCTTCTTCTCAAAATACAATTGAACCCGTTACAGGAACTGTCTAAGGACCCAGTAATAAGTTCACTATAAGAAGTAGTTCACTATGTCCAACTTATTTTAAAAATTATTTTTTAACATATGACAATAGGATTGTTGGAAATAGTGATAACGATAGTATGTAATTTGTTTATAAATAATTAACTGATTAAATATATAATAAATCAAATATTCAGGAGAAAAATTAATCAATTAATTTTTGTCTTCTATTGAAGAAATTATTACTTTTCGATTGACTACAATTCAATTATAGTAGAGTTTATCAATTTTTGTATCAACTATCAGTATATTTTAGTCCTTATTTTCACAAGGAATTTTTTCTTCTTCTTCAAATCTTTAATTGCAATTTAACTTTGGAGGTGAGAACGAAATTAGCGTAAATTATAAACGAAATATAAATTCTTATGCTGTCCAGTATAAACCTGCTTGCTTCGTGTTGTATACTAAGTACCTGTCCGTGGAGCGGTCACTCCACTTCTCCATGGGTGGTAAGACTCGTGGGCGATTAGAATATTGGCAATATACAATCAATCAAACTGGTCAGTGTAAGAGAAGGGCACATGAGGTAACAGACTGTGAATTAGAATTTGAAATCTTATTGCAATCTAGAGAATCCAGTATAAGGGTATAAAATAATTTGAATTAAATGGGAGTTCAGAAGAGATCACTAAAAAAATTCCTTGACTGAGTGCGTACTATATCCCAGGTTCATTACAGCGGGGTTCATCTGAAATTTTAAAGTATAACTCGTTGCATTAAAAAACGTGTGGGTTATACCAACACCTCCTAGAAGTAGGAAGGCCTCAGCACGGATCAATTTAGTAGTCCGATGTGACGAAGTTAACTGCGCAGTAGATGAAAAATAAGAAAGATATATGTCATTACGTTTGGGGTACTAAGCTGCGCAGTGGTTGAAAATACGAAATATGTCATTACATTTGGACTACTAAAGGATATTTATGGTTACCCGTGCTGAGGTCTGCTCTTATCTAGGAGGTGTTGGTTATATACGATATACGTGGATACTGATGAACAATTTAAAGTCCAAAATGGCGATGAAGGGTAAGATTTGAGAAGCGGTTCGGATAATCCTTCCCAGAGCTTCATGTGCGTATGTCTTGTGTACAGGCTCAATCTTCTGGCTCGGAATAGAATGAAGCGAAAGACAGACGTTGTAAATGTGGTTTTTGAGTATGAACTTTATTACCCATGGTTTATTCTAATTTCTGCATCGAATTCTTTAAGTTCAGCTTAATTGTGAGTAAATCTGTTGTATTTTCAGTGTTATTTGCGCCTTTTGTCCAATTTGTACTTAAGTAACATTGTTTCTCTGCTGTTTGGAAAGCACACATTTTTATCTTAATTAATCTTTTTATCCATTCGTCATTTCCCCTCTACTCTTTAGACATCTTTCCCCATCTAATGGGCAAAAATTACCTTTATGAAAAGGGAATATTTTAGACTATTACTAAGAGGAAATGAAATTATTTTGATTTCAAAAGCTAAAAAAAGTATTTCATTAAACTTCAGGTTTTTAAGTACTGAATTTAGTGAAAATATGTATTCGAAGCTTAAATTTGTTATCTTTCCCAACCTTTTCCCTCTTACTTTCCGCGTAACACATAATGTTCTTGAAATAAAGGGGCTACTAAATAGTAAAGTGTGAGTGGACATTTAACATTTGACCATATAGAATGTGTCTGCTCCAATTCTAGTGCAAACGTAATTGATTAATATATTTAAAGGGCTTGAAAAAAACAGATAAATCACACATCTTTCAAAAGTGATATTTTTTCCACAAAATTGCTCTATGATATTGTTACCAGATAAACACATTAAAAGTTTTCGGAATTCCAACTAGATAACACCACAATATACAAAATCATCTGGCTGCCTACTTTGAAATCATGACGTTTGTAGCAAAAATCACGCTCATGAACAATTAGAAAATGTGGCATATCAATATACTGTCCTAAGTTCCTTAAATCTAAAATTCACAAACCATTTAAAGAATTATCAGTGTATAGTGTATTTTCAACACATATATAAAATAGAATATAGCAAGTTCAAAAACTATTTATTTTAAAATCATTACTAGTCTAAAACTTTTTCATCAAACTTTAGGCATTTCAGAAGAAGTTTAAATTCACAACATTACATAATTCTTCTGGGAGAGAGAACAATATCTCTTATTCTAGTTATCATATAACAGCTTATGATAAACAATCAAA
Organism: Parasteatoda tepidariorum; assembly: GCF_982258835.1. NCBI lineage: Eukaryota > Metazoa > Arthropoda > Arachnida > Araneae > Theridiidae > Parasteatoda > Parasteatoda tepidariorum. Next base: position 38,474,090 of record NC_141759.1, read on the forward strand.
TACTATATCAAATCCTTATTAATATGAATATATATATATATATATATACAATATATATATATATATATATATATATATATATATATATATATATATATATATATATATATATATATATATATATATATATATATATATATATATATATATATATATATATTGTATATATATATATTGTATATATATATATTGTATATATATATTTATATACATATAAATTAATTTTTTTTCATTTAACTTGGTTGTAATAAAAAGGGCTGCATATTTTTGTCTTTGGTTTTAAAAAGAAACGATTTAACTCCTTCATTCAAGAAAAGAAAATGATGGTTCACAATTCTTTATGGTTCGCTTTCATATTGTAGAAGCAAAATGTAATTAATTTACACTATAGACGAGGAATTCAGCGCAATTTATTCGGATTTGTGATCGCGAAATTAAATTTTAAAATTCGGTTGTAACACACGCAATGAAGGTTTGCTTAATATTCTAATTACTATATTATTTATTCCTTTCAAATAAGATTAGCCCCTCTCTTTCAATATCAGTTTTTCTAGTTTTTTCCCTACCAACTTTATTAATTTTTCCTTTTCTGTTTCACTCTCAGAAAATCGCATTTTTTCTAATTTTTATTTTAGTCGCAGTATTACTTTATTTACGTCGCACAGTGGTTCAAACTTGGAAAAAAAAACTAGCGAAAACTAAAAAAATTAAATCTCTCTTAAGTACTAATCATTAACGTTTTCCCTAGGAATTGTGAAAACTGACCAGCTACGCAGCTGACACCATGCGACATCTTTGAGTGTCCAGCAATGAGTGCTAATCTAAGAGAAATAGGAGTCTTGCCGTCATTGATAGACCTTTATGACGATAATATCAAGCAAATCGCAGAAGCAGTAATCAAGACGCATGGAAACATTTGATTCGGCTATGTCATAGACACGACAAAAAAAAAAAAAAAAAAAAAAAAAAAACGTTTTCTAGTGAACAACAGTATGAAGAATGATATAAAATAATTCATTATGACGATATTCTAATTATTATTATTGTATTATGTACTTTTGTTGATTTCAAAATTTTAATGATTAGTTCTTTTGAGTAATTTAAATTTTTGAGTTTCGACCTCTGTGCGTCGTCTAGAGCTGCACAATGTGCTATTGGTTACTGTCTGTAAAACATCCCTGAGGATAATCTAAAGACTTGTCATCACAATTTTGATCTCATGCGGAGGGATGGCTCCCCTTCTTCGTAAGCCCGATGACCTGCACGAGAAGTCGAGCACTTTACGGTAGAATAGTTTAACATGCGCCCATACCGTGCACCCTCGGTTCCTTCGCAGACTGATGAAAGTGGTGACCCACCCGCACAATTAGCGCATCAATGAACTATGTCTTGTTTTCCATCTTTATTTTTTATATTTCGTAGGAAACTTCACGATTTTTGTTTCAAATACCTTTTGTTTTCCTCATTTAAGTTTGGCGAGTAATGAGAATGGGTGCCTGTCTTTGAGTCCTCAAAACGTGCTTACTTACATTACCATCTTCATATTTTTTAAAGCCAATTGAATTTTTACCATCAAGTATATCTTTTCCTTTCAGCTTCTCGAGATTATTTACTTGATTAAGTTTTTCGTTTATAGATTATTTATTTGATTAAGTCTTTCATTTAATAACTATTTACTTGATTAAGTCTTTCATTTATAGACTATTTACTTGATTAAGTTTTTCAATTATAGACTATTTACTTGATTAAGTTTTTCATTTATAGACTATTTACTCAATTAAGTCTTTCATTTATAGACTATTTACTTGATTAAGTTTTTCATTTATAGACTATTTACTTGATTAAGTCTTTCATTTATAGACTATGTACTTGATTAAGTCTTTCATTTATAGACTATTTACTTGATTAAGTCTTTCATTTATAGACTATTTATTTAATTAAGTTTTTCCTTTATAGACAAACTCGAATGCCATAGAGTTATCCAATTTAGTGATGTAATTATAAAAGAGTACCATTTCAAAACCACATTCAACTATCGATATTTAACTCTCTTTTTCATCAATCAAATATATTTAAGCTAGTTACATTATATTATAACTAAAATTGCAGATAGGTTTAAAAAAAAGTCATAATTAATACTGATAATACTGAATAAATACTGTTAGTTTCGATTATTACATCAAAAGTTATTCAGGGAGGTCAGTTGTTTTTAGTACTGTACAATAGTTAAGAGATTATATCTTAAAAAAGTCAATGAAATGGCACACCGGACTTTTTAAAATAGTAAATTGTAATTTAACTGGCATGCTAATCAAAAAAGGTTCGCCAAAAGGGGAACTTTGGCGTGAAGTATAATCAAATATTCACCCCCTCTTTCCATCTCTTGACGATGAAATGGAATGCAATGGGATTCCTCAGCTCTTTTTATCTTTTTAAAATTGTGGAAATGTAAAGTAAGTGGTCTTGTTACAGAAGTGTTGGTAATCTTTTTGATATTGTTGATCACTTTTTCTTTGTTTGTAAAGCATTACCTTTCAAGAAATGTATTATCATATCTCAGAAACACAATATAGTATCATCTGCAAGAATTATTTTAATTTTATTTTATTTTATAACCGTCCTTGAACAGCAGACCCGAGTTTTTGAGTTTACGACTACTAATGTTCAACGTCGTAGCCTTGTAATGTTGAACCCAATCAAGAAGACAAGTGAACTCCTGGAGCAAGTATTGGGAGAAATTTACCTTCGTGGAGGGCTTTTTAATGGAGCTGATCTGCATTTGTGTTACATGGAGAGGAAGACCACGAGAACCTCCCACGGTTAGCCTGACGGCAAGGGTACTCTAACACATGATCCGTCTACCACTGAGGATATTTCACGTCAGCACTGTGGTCGGTGCAAGGTGGATGCGGAATTCGTATCGACTGGGATTCGAACCCGGTTCGCCTCATTGGAAGGCGAACGCTCTATCACTTGAGCTCGCGGCTCTTCATTGCAAGCATTATCATTGCTAGAGTATCTTACTTAATATACCTTATATATTATTATTAGAGTTTTTAAATTCTGCTTAGGTGTTTCCACGGACCGCACATCGACAAGTGGTCCGTGAGCCGCAGTTTGTTCACCGCTATACACCTACTAAATAAGACTACTACTTAAGTCTTACGAACGAACCTAAAAAAAGAGGAAAAAAAGAGCTCGTTACTCAATTATTCCATTTTTTAAATTTATCTTGGAAAAAAGTATACTTGTGTTCGCTATAATAAATAACACATTATAATATTATAAAAACATCTATAATTCGATTTGAAATTAAGTGAAGGCAATATTAAAATTAAAGCGATATCTAAAATAAAAATAAAAAATCAAATTAGTCTAAAAATAAATAATCTATCATTTTTCTCATACAGATTTATACATTTTATAGCATTATATAATGTTATGCATTCACAACAGTTGCCCTTAATGGATTGAGAGTATATTTTCATGTCAAAGAATTCTTTCTCGAAACTATCTCTAGTTTTTAGATAAAAATTTATTTCGAATAATTTTAAACAAAAAAAGTCTAAAAATTTGTAATTATACTTTGAAAATGTGCATAGAATAAGAATTTGAATAAAGATTTATTAGTAAGTTTCAATGTTACTTGTATAAAATATTTTTAAGGGGCTAATATTTTCCCCCACTGATGAGCATGTGTAGTTAAATTAATTTTTAAAAAAACTATTTGTAAAAGAATTTTTCACTATAAATTAAAAATATAGTAATAATAATAATTAATAATAATAAATAAGTATTCTTATTTCATTAATATATCTCTTTAAACGTTATTAATATTAAATACTAAATCAGAAATCAATTGGAATAAATTTCTTGATTTCTCTTCTCACAGAGAAAAGTTTCCATTTAGTATCTTTAATTTTCTCTTCTTGTTCGAATTGCAGGGAAAAATATTAAAAAGATGTATTAAAAAAAGTTTGAGTGAAACAATTTAATGAAAAAAAAGTTTTCCTTGTTTAGCACTTTACATATTATGTAAAATTGTCCGTGCTAAAAGTTTCAATCGTTTGCAGTGCTGAAATGTGAACAACATTTAAAAAACAATTAAATTAATTTGAATAAATTTCTTGACTTTTCTTTTCACACGAACAATTCTCATTTAGCATAACTACCATTTTCCTATTCTCTTTTGAGTTTTATCATTAGGGGAGGAAATTAAATAATTATAATAAAAAAAGTTTTAAATGAGGGCAAACGATAAATGAAAAATAAGCTCCCGCTAGTTAGTACTTAACATTTTGTGTAAAATCGTCTGCTGTGCTAGAAGTTAAGCCTCTTCAACACCAGGCAATATCTTAAGTGTCTTAATTTTCCTTGATTACCGAAATGCGTAATTGTTTAAACATTTCTAATTTGGGAGACTAGATGGGTAGAGGTGGCGGCGGGAAGAGAGAAACCACACTTTTAATTCTATCCATTGCTCTTGCAAGCATGAATAATAATATCTGAAGGAGAAAAAAAAATTACTGCCTCTTGTTTTCCAAATGGGTATCTTGATATATTGAATATTTTATCACCCATAAATTTATTGAGATGGAAACACATTAGCGGTAGTTCTTACAATATGTCGCAGCAGTTCGTGCATGGCGAATATAAAGCTGTAAAACTCTCATTACAAGAATAAAATGTGAAAAAAAGTTCCAAGCTGTGTGAAAAAATGTGTAGAAGAGAGAAGTGAAGGGAATAGGGTAAGTGGAGGGGAAAAAAACACGGGGTAAGCAAAGCATGACTAGATATTGCGGTAGCAGATTTTATCTAGCCATGAATATTCATGTTCGAATTTTATCGTTTGGGTATTTGCATCTCATCTGCATTGCAAAAGATAGTTTCCCATGATTGCTCATTTTGTTCTTAGCTCTTTAGAAAGAAAAGGGGGAGATTTTGATGACTGGAAAGTAGTCGACAAGTTCTACTTTAAGAGTGTTATTACCTAACTCATAGTAAACTAATTTTGTTTAGAATCCTATTTTGATATTCAGAGTTTTCAGTGTGGAAGTTCGTAAAACAAATAAATTACTTAGGTGTGTTCAAAAACTAATTATAATTGAAAATAAGATCGCAAAACTTTTCACTTATGGATAAATTTAGTTAGATAAAATTCTAGACTGTAAGTTGCGTAGGAACACCTTTAATATTGTTGTTTCAAATAAGCAATTACCTGCTTGTTCTTAATAATATAATTTGAATTTTAAAACTTTAATGATATAAATAGTTATTGTAATAATTTGATTAAAATTCGTAGTATAAGCCTGATAAGAAAACTTATTTTGTTTAGAATTCTATTTTGTTATTCATAATTTTGTTTGGAATTTTTTTAAACTAACTAATTACTTAGGCGTGTTCAAAAACTAAATATAATTAAAAAGATGATCGCAAAACTTTCTCTAGTGGATAACATTTGTTAAATGAAATATTGTTGCAGAGAAACCTCTTTAATATTGGAATTTCAAGAAATTTCCTAGCTATTCTTCATAATGTAATCTGAATTCCAAAAATTTCATGGTATTAATAAATGTTATAATAATTTGATTAAAAATTATTATAATATAAATAAAAATTATTATAATCGTGTTTGATTTCGTCGCATAAAATATTGTCTGCCCTAATTAATTAGAAATTTGAAGTCACCCCTTTGAACCATTAAAAACGAGTCATAGAACGTGAAGATCCGGCCATTATAGATGGAAAGTTATTGAGGGTGGTCCGCTTATTTTTTGCGCCTTTTATTTTCCGTTATTTTCCAGATTATTTTTTTGCGCACTGTACAGGAAAACAGAAATAACTCGGTGGAGCCAATGGACTGTCGAGACCCCCGACATATTCCATATAAATTGTCTCAAAAATAACTGTCCTGTCACTTCCTACCCCTAGACACTATGTGTGAGAAAATTCAATAATAGCTGTAAAACTTAGTACATTTTCCTTTAAGTTTGACTAAAATGGTTTTGAAAATTGATCCGACCAGTTAAATAGCTTCCTGGGATGTCCTGAATTCCAAGAAACACAGTGACAACCTCTCAATTTCCTAAATTTTTTCCTTCCTATTTAAAAAGGCTTTAATTACCTTGACTTATGCTATAACGGACAAGTGAGTAAAGCTTTAAATAGGAAGCACAGAAGAAAGAACTAAAAAATAATTTAGGGTTTAGATTTTTTTCCATTTTAACAAAATTCGACTAAATTCGATAACATCTATTAACTTTAAAGTTTTTCTTCTCTTAAAAAATACATTATGGGACATCAGATCGTTATTATACTCTTGCCAATAGAATTAAGTAAAGTTAGCTGCTGCTGCTGATGCAATTTGTTTTGGAAGAGTTTAAACTTATCAATTTTTTGTTTGTTTCTAAATTAGCTTTGATAAAGCTGTGTAGGTTTTGTAATATATTCAAATTTATCTCTGCTTAATATTAAAATATTAAACAGAAATAAATATAATAGTCGAAATAGTAAGCATGCTTTTGTTTTATAATTCATTATAACGAAGTTGAAGAATCATTTTGTGCAGATATATTTTTTCGTTCTTTTTGGTTTTCTTTCCACTTTTAAGGGGTATGCTAATTTGTCTCAAACGTTTTATAGGGGGACTGCGGTTGGTACATTCAAAATTTTTTTAACTCTGTATTTGATACAGATTATGCCGCAATATTACATTTCATAGAAGTATTCGTTTGCCTTTGCGTAGATTTCATAGAAGATTTCGTATGCGTAGATTCCATAGAAGATTTTGTTTGTGTAGAAGTATTTTTCCTTTTTTTTATTTCTTCCATTTTTAGGTCGGGGGAGATGATTTTTAATTTATTACCCATTTCTAAGGGTCTCTTGGTTTAGAATATTTTGCTGGTGGAGCCCCGGTTTATATAACCAAAAGTTAGTTATCTCAGAATTTAGTACACATTATGCTGCAATATTAAGTATGTTTTTGTTTCATATATCATCATTGCAAAGTTGAAGTATCATTTTGGGCTGAAGTATTTTTTCCATCTTCCATTTTAATGGGTTTAGGACCCCTTGTTTTCCAACATTTCGTGAGTGGGGTCTCGTTTTGTGTAACCGAAAGCTTAATAACTCAGAATTCAGTGCATATTATATATATCCGTCGTTGAACAGCCGACCCAATTTTGGGTTTATGACTACTAATGTTCAACTCCGTATCCTTGTAATTTTGAACCAATCCAGAAGCCAGGGAAACTCCTGGAGCCGTACCCCCAGAGGTTTTGATTTGTTATGAGAACATGAAGGACTTTGCGACTCGACAAATTTAACGTGCATCAGTTACCATTTACTCCACGGGGAGTCTTCGGCCGTCGAGGATCGAACCTACGAACTCTCGGGCATGAGCCCAGTGCCCTACTAACCAGGCTATCCCGGCCCTTTAGTGCACATTATGTCGCAATATTAAGCATGCTCTTGTATCATAATTCATCATTAACAAGTTGAAGTATCATTTTGGGTAAGAGTATGTGGGGGGGGGTCTATGTTCAAGAGCTCCTTAGTTTCAAACTTTTTTCAGGTAGGGTCCTGGTTTGCACGATCAAAACGTTTTGTCCACAAAATTGAATGTACATTATACAGCGATATTACATATGTTTATGTTTCATAAGTCATCATTACGAAGTTGAAGAATAATTTTAAGTCGAATAATTTTCCTTCTTTTCCTTTCTCCCATATTTAGAGGGCGGAACTATTTATACAAGCCCCATGGATTTAAATATTTTGCTGGTGGAGCTAAAATTTGTACAATCGAAAATCTGTTAATTCCTAATTTTATGCATATTATGCCACAATTGAATGTATGTTTCTTCTGTTTCACAATTCATCATTGTGAAGATTAAGTATCATTTGCGTAGAAGTATTTTTCCTCCCCCCCGTTTTTAAAGGATTTTTAAGGGGATCTTGGTCTCAAAATTTTGCGGATGGGGCCCCGATTCGTATACTTGAAAGTACTTTATGCGCATGCTTTGGGTTGAAGATGCAGTTCTTTATAGTTATTTAAATTGTGGCGCACATATTAAGCTTCAGACTTAATCATGATATAAAATTTTAAGCAAATATTTTGTTCATAATGCCAAGGATAAAGCAAAAAGCGACAAAATATGTTTTAGAAGTATATTACTTTTTTTTAAAATGCTTTTTTTTTCTTCGAGAGGGCATGAGGTCTGAGGGTCCCACCTTTGTCTGGGGCCCGGGGGGAGATCGCATTTTCAGGTCTATGACCAGTCCAATCCAGCATGTAATGATATATCATGAAATATCGATATTTTTCCCTAAGGAAACTGAAAGATAATTCTAAAAATCTTGTGATCAAACTAACAAACTGAAATCTTCATTAGTAATAACTTATCAACATTTAAAACACACATTTAACAACATTTAACACATTAACACATACAACACTTAACACATTAGCACATACAAAATTTAACATTACAACATTTAACGCATTTAACACTAGAAAGACTGAAACTTAGTAGATACCTATATTGCCCAAAAGCAGTCAATTGACTGCTTTTGGGCAACTGACTTGACTGTAAAAGAATAAATAATATGTAAAGAAATTTGTTTAAAATTAATTTTTAATATTTTTTATATTATTTACAGTTATGCAACAAGTTATTAGTAAATATTAACAATTAAAAATTATATGTAGTACAAAATTCTAAGAAATTGTGTCATTATATACATCATTGTTTTTCCAATTGAAATTAAAAGCAGTGAAAATGACCTCCTTAGGTAATCTTGTGTTAAAATAGATCTTAATCCGTTTTAGTCCGCTTTTTCTAGATTTCTTAGTCACAATACAATCTTTCTTATACATAAAATATATTAAAGAACAAAAAGGACACAACTGCCATCTTACCTTATCTAAATTAGAAGAATAATTATGATGAGGATACTTTCAAAATCGAAATATACTTCAAATTACAACTTTAATCTGGTGTTAATTTAATATTGTCTATGCATACCACCAAATAATGTCCAACATAAATTAGAAGGAGTAGGCTGAAGTCAAACAGCGAATTAAAATGAAGGAATACATTTCAAATTTAGAGAAACACAGTTCAACAAAATGCATATCGACAAAATTCGATATTATTCCATGTACTCAACAAACGATTTTCGGATTCTAAGCAAATCTCTTGTTCGTCTGCAATAAATATGTGTTTAAAACTAACATTCAGTATTTTGGTTACCGAATGCTTTGTTCTACAAGCACCGTTTCTCTCGATTTGCATAAGGTCGAATTATTATCCACCGAAGGTAAATCGCGCTAATTATCAATTCAGACTCGACATAAATTTCGAAAGTAAGTTATTCTTGAATTGGTGTCAGTTTTGCACAATTACATAAATTTCAATGCGAAAAATTGAAATCATGATACAAAACCATTTCACTTTGAAATTAAAGTTTTATAGTTAGCCCTATTTTAATGAGAGGCATTATGAGTATTTCAATGAAAAATAATTTTTAATTTTATAGGAGATTAAGGATTTGTTATTTTATTTTATTTTATAATCGTCGTTGAGCAGCTGACCCAATTTTGGGTTTGCGACTACTAATGTTCAACTCCATAGCCTTATAGTTTTTAACCCAGTACAGAAGACAGGGGAATACTTGGATCAATTATTGGGAGAAATTTTGCCTTCGCGGAGGACTTTTTGATGGAGATAACTCGAATTTGCGTTGCACGGAGAGGAAGACCAAGAGAACCTCTCACGGTTAGCCTGACGGCAAGGGGACTCTAACCCATGATCCGTCTACCACTGAGGATATTTCACGTCAGTACTGTGGTCGGTGTAAGCAGGGTGCGGAATTCGTACCGACCAGCAATCGCTGGGATTCGAAACCGAGTCACTTCATTGGAAGGCGAATGCTCTATTCCCTGAGCCACCATGACTCTTGGAATTGATATTATTATTTTCTTTATAACCATTGTTAAAAAGCCGTCCCAATTTTATGGGTTTACGACTACTAATGTTTAACTCCGTGGCCTTGTAATTTTGAACCCAATCCAGAAGACAAGGGAACTCCTAGATCGAGTGTTGGGAGAAATTTGCCTTCGTGGATGACTTTTTGATGGAACTAGTCCAAATTTGCGTTACATGGAGAGGAAGACCACGCTAACCTCCCACGGTTAGCCTCACAGCAAGGGGACTCTAATCCATGATACGTCTACAACTGAGGATATTTCACGTCAGCACTGTGGCCGGTACAAGCCGGATGCGTAATTTTTTCGACTGGGATTCGAACCCGGTTCGCCTCATTAGAAGGCGAACGCTCTATCCCTTGAGCCATCGATGCTCTGGATTTGATATTTACGGAGATTGACATAAAACAAAGAAACGTTTTATTTTCTCATAATTTGGGTAAAAATCACAACAAAAGTTCTAAAATTAAACTTCGCCGACTCAGGCTGGGTCGAAAAAAAAGGAATTTTTGAATTTCGGAATACTTCAGTGCGGAAAAGTCATCTATTTTAATAAAAGTAAGAACGTCATAATTTTTTCTTTTTTTTAAAAATCAATTTAACATCTTTCGTTCTCTCCTCATACTTAACATGAATGAAAACTTACGCAAATTACGCCTTTTCAATTTTTTTAAAGTTTGGTACAACTTCTGAAATAAACAGACTTTAGTTTGTTATGCTTCTTTGATAGTTTTTAATAAACTAAATGAATTATATTTTGATCAATTATTTAATTTTTTATTTTCGTTTTAGAAAATAAACAGAAGTTCACTAATTTTTCATAATTTTCCCTGAGTATCTTTCTTTCATTATAATAGACCAGAACAACCTAGAACTTACCACGTGAATATGGCTGCACATTGAGTTCCTCTTATACTCTACCTAATTAACCACTAAACCTAATTTTTTGGAGGGGGTACTAACATTATATTTATAGCTGCGTACGAATATTTCCAGTGAAGTTGGATTTATTGGTTTACTGCATTTTTAAAATTCTTTTTTTTAAATATCTACTACAGATCTGAAGTCTTTTTTTTTTTTTTTGGAGAATTGAGGCATAACTGATTGGGACTTTAATGTTGATCAGAATGCATCCAACTCTAGTTTCATGTTCACATGTTTTATTCGAATCCTCTGTTCCAAGTTTGGTTACTCTACCGTAAGCTAAGAGTGATTGAAAGATTTTGATATCTCTCTAATGCATAGTGTCAAAACTAATGCATGCCTGCCAACTTTTACGCATTTGGCGTAAAATTTTATTTCTGTATTTAAAGTGATAGTAAAATGTATGCTTTCTATATATACCATGCATTTATAAACTTAATTTATAATCATTTTTGACCAACACTATTTTTAAAAATGTTAAGCATATATATTAATATGTATTACTGTCGTGGTACTCCGTTTAAGCCTACCACTGGGGAAAAAACTTCCTCGAAAGAATTAAAAGTTGGCAGGTATGGTAATGTTTGATTTATTATCATCTTCTCCTAAACTGGACAGCTTTGGAGAAAGATATACCACACAAGTATTCCAATTAATGATTTCAAATTCGAAGGTTGAAAGTTTATCTTCTATTGCATGAAATTTCTAACAGTCTTAAAAACACTTATATTATCAATCGAGTTCAACAATTGACATTCTTCAGTAGATGACTTCACAGATAACTAAAAGTTGGCATTAAGATAAAATCGGGGGATCTTTGTTTGCTTCATGGTTGGAGTAGGCATGTTTTTCTAAATTTAGATTTTTTTTTATTACAGATAAAAGTTTTTAATGTTGTCAGGCTGGGAAAAAGCAAATACAAGATACGAGTTAATGTAAAATAATGTAATGTATTGTCGAGAGTTATGGGTGCAAAGGTAGAATATCCATAAAAAAACAGCAACGATCTGTTCCTGTATTTCCAGCAACGTTCATTTTCTGCTGTTTTCCTCTTAGAATTTTTGGGCTCTGGAAACTAGAAAGGAACTTCTGAATTCCTCTGTAAAATATTCAATGAAGAAACTGTAAGAACCAAATTATTTCAGCGAAAAATCATTCGGAAATATTAATTATTCTAAGATGAACGGCGTTCTGACAAAACTAAAGTATTTTATTTTATTTTATAGCCGTAAACAGCTGACCCAATGTTTTGGAATAACGTTTCCAAAAAAAATAAATAAATAAATAAATAAAATAAAGTAAATTAATAAATAAAATAATGTAAATAAATAAATAAAAAGCATTCGAAAACTCACTGCTTAATTTTTTCAATTATTTTAAAAAATATTTTTATTGGAGCATCAGTGCTACGAATATTTGTTCTGAAAATATTTGAACTGGAAAGGTAAAGCTGTGAGTTTTCGAATAACTTTTTAGAAACTTTAATAGCAGCTTTCCTAGTTTTGTCGAGACGCTGGTTAGTTTAAGTTATCGTAATTAAAAACAACCACTGACTTAGTTACAATTAACTTAAACTACCAGATTTCCTTTGTAAAAACTCTTCAGACAAAAGAATAAATATGTAAACCTATTTCTCTCTTGTTATAAATTATTGGGTGTCCCTAAAATTACCGATGACTTGGAAAAAAAGCTGAAGGACAAAGAAATATATGATTTTTTATGTCTGCTTAAGAAACCAAGGAAGAGATATATTTTTCTAGTTTTGAAGAGATATATATTTCAAGCTTTAGAAATTAATTACTAAGATCGGCCTTTAGATGCCACTGCTGACTGCAAAAAACTATAAATATTGTGTTTTCTGCTGCTTGTTAGTCAATTCTAAATGGAATATTTGTGTCACATTGTTTTTGCAAATTGTGGTTGTTTTAAAAACATTGGTTAAGTTCCTTGACACGGAGCTTTTGAAACCCGTTCTTATTTTCTTCAACTTTTGGGAAGTTAATCGTTTAACGGTTGATTTTTTCAATTAATTCATTCCATAATTTTCATATGACTTCATCATTATTCCTTTAATAATAATTCTTTTATCAATATTTTGAATATTTCTGTCAGAAAATTAAACTGCAATAAAAAAAGGTTAAAATGTTAAAGAATAATAGAATTCGTGATCGCAGCGCTTGAACACGCCCTCCAGCGGGTTGTATATTTTCAGGCTTTTATTTATTATGTTTTCATTTAGTTCTATCAGAAACATTGGCAAAGTAGGGCGCCATTTTTTTAGCAGCAAATGATAAGATAAATTTCCCTTAGGAAAAGACAGAAGAAGTTAAAAAAAAAAAACGACCCAGAATATTGGTAAATCTTTCTGAATCAGAACGCGCCCAACATTTCAAGAACAATTTTTCAGTAATTTTTATCTTTCTATTATTAACAAACTTGTAGCCGATAACTTCGATTTCGCGATCGCATAATGTTACAGATGTGTGTATTACGGTTAAATATTTTTTTTGCTTCAGTTCAATACAAATTAAAGTGAAGTCAACATTGCTTACTTGAATAAAAGTGATTTCAGAACCAGCAGAACTGTAATAGTTATAGAATATTCTCCTTCTTTATATAATAGTATATATTTCGGAATCTATATAATTCGGAAAACAACAATAAAGAATCATCCGAATTGCTTGAAACATTATCATTTGTGTTGATTATTAATATTTTTTTTATTATCATTTTCTTGGTAAGCATTTTTTAATTTTGAATGAATAATTTCAACTAGAATTCAGCTATTCTGTTTTTGTTTTTAAGTTACATATTGAAATTCTTATCGAGGTCTTACAATTATAGAATTTTGTTGTGTGGTCATCTAAAAGTGATGAAGGGATAATCTATGTATATATTATTTGAAAATAAAATTTTCAAACAAAGAATATTTCATTTGGAATTCTCCGGAGTTATAAAGCAAGTAAGTGTTATGATTTTTATAATAAAAAACTCACGCGTAAATTTTTTTTTTCTAATTTGATGATAGTTCTCTACAGAATGGTTTTCTACGTCTGATTAAAAACTTTAAGACTAGAAAAAACAAACAATATGAAAGTTTTTTTATTTCAGTATGAGGAACTTTTAGAATCGTTATTTTTATCGCAAGCATTCCTTATTTTCCGTTTTTTAGTTTATAAATAATGATTTTTTTATGGAAACTAATATAAATTACTGTCAAGAAAAATTTTGCAAAATTAAATGGTATAACATTATGTGCTTCTGTATACTTTTTGCATGATTTTAATGTTTGAAGTAATATGATACAAAAAAGTATAGAATGTAAAATTTAAATAGACCTTTCACACTAGATCATTAAATTTAGTAGAACGATTTCTCAGGCACTAGGTTAGCTACAAGATTTTTACTAATTACTGGCAACTACAAGATTTTTTACAAATATTTTCCAATGTGTTTTGGATGTTCTTTCTTTAAGAAAAAGAGATATTCCGTTTTGCTTTCACTTGTATACGAAAGAATATCATATATTTTTCTTTTTAAAACTTAATAAGCCATAGTAAAGAAGGAACATAACCATGCTACACTGAAAAAATCTCCAGTGCAACTGATAATCCTGTTGTTCTGCTAGCAGGAATTCGTCTCAAATAACAACGCCCCCTATAGGTCGCTGCGTTCGCGAATACAATTCGTAATTTTTTCAAACTTAGAGATCATTCCGACTGAATTTGGTTTGATCGTTCTATTTTAAATGTGCCAATCAAATTCTCAATTTCTCAATGTATAATAATATAAATTTTTATTTTGATAAAAAGTGAGAAAAAAAATATCATAGGTGTAGCATTGGAAAACATTCTGTATCAAAATGAAAAATTTATTTTGAAAACATTTTATTCACTATAAAATCGTTTGCTTATAACAAAAAGTGAAGGAAGGAATATCTCCACTCGTCTCTAAAGATTAAAACCGATTAAACATCTGTTTTCGAATAGCACCTTAAGGTTGATAGAGCTCCAAAAGTTCTTTTTCCTCGAAACTGACCCATTCTTTCGTAGTTTTTCTTCATTATGAGTATTAGTTGTTGAAAATCTTTGTAACTAATTCAATAAAAGATGTTTCCTTAAGCAGAACAAGATTTTCAAGGCCTAAGGTCATTTTTTTGTATTCCATTTTTCTTATAACTCGTATGCCATTTAGACGTATTCGCAAATGCTTAACGCAGCATTGGCAGCTTAGTATAATCACCAGTATTCTAAAAAGAAAAGAAAAAAAAATCAAACCGGAAGTCTTGCAGTCCTCCTTTGACGTCTTAGTTGTCGAGATTAGTGCAAATCAATGCATTCGAATCCAGCAGAGGAGCTTATAAATACCTTTTATTGCTCTGCAATCAGCTAGTTATATGGAGTATGTTGTAAATTATATTTTTATTATGTAAATTATATTTTTATGAACTTATTCTTAAAAATAAATTGAAAGCGAAGGATCATACTTTTCCAGTTCTTATAGCAAATCGTGGCACAAAGAGGTGTGTTAGGAGGTGAAGAAAAGTACTGTTGTGATAACTTAAATATTGAATTGAAATAAAAGGAAATAAAAAGTTTGACAAGGAAATAATTTTTAAAATTGATACTTTAAAATTATACAGAAGAACTTTTGAATTAATTTGGAATTTAAAATTTTTGAAATTGATACTTTAAATTAATCTAAAAAAAAACTTTTTAATTGTAGCGATTCAGTTATAAAAGCCACTTTTACAAAACTTCGCCTAACCTGCATAGGTTAGAGGTTATAAATCTAAATTTGGCATGTTTCTTTAAAAAAATTGTGATTTCGGATTAAAAAAAAAAAGCAACAGTTTTTTTGATATAAGGCCATGGAACTTTATAAGACCAATATTTGTTCAAATGTTTAATCCTAAAGTTAATAACTGTGCTTTTCTTGCATTGATTATCTTTAGAAATATTAATATTATCATTATTATTTTACTTTATTATTTATATTTTTCTTGCTTTAGTACTTTTACAATGTCTGACGTTTTTTTCTAATTTCCGTAAGTGAGAAATATAATTTTTATCGAATAATTGTCTGTGCTTACTTATATTTTAGATTCAAATCTTAGAATCAAATCTAAATGCAATTACACTATAATATGATCACAATCCCCTAAAAGTTTTTTTTCTTTATTTTTTTGTGGGTACTTAATTAGTTTTAGTTATTGTACTTGGTTTGTTATGGGTTAGTTTTAGCAAAGTTTATATGGTAAGCAATTAAAAATTTTAATATAAAAATTTTCTCAAAGCCATTTTAGTTATAAAAATTTTCTCAATTGCTTAGAACTAACTATGATGGAGTCAATAATTCCATATTTATTTTCGTGTCACGTTTATTTTAATTAAGAAATTATATTGGTAATTTCTAAAAAATACCGTAAGACAATCACATTTGTCTCACATTTTCGCTCACTTTTTAAATTTTCAAAACTCTTACTTTCCGGAAACTAGAGTTACTACATCTAAGTTTTATTTGTTGAATTACGACATACGGGAAATAGAGTTCCTGTATGTAAACGTAATTTGTCTACTTATAAGGGTAATGGAGTTTCTTTATATAAATGTAAATCATTGAATTATGACACACGGGTAATAGTCTAAGGGTAGTAAAAAAATTACTGAGAATAATTTTTCCATTACAGATGGCAGTGATAGAGAAATTTACTGAAAAGTAGTGGATCAAAATCTTCAAAATAAACGAGAATTGTTCTATAGACTCTTCAAACTATAGATATGCATTCTTTTTTCATAGCTCTTAAAATTAACCTCAATTATTCAAGGTATCTATAATATGCAAATATAACTATTATAGCTATATTTAGCACTTTTTTTTAAGTCATTCGTGCTATTCTAAAAGTTATATATTTTCAGAAAAAACATCAGTAAAATTAATATGAAGTTATTTTGAATACAGAATTCGGCAAGAAAACTAAAAAGTAATTTACATTTTTATTTTTAAAATATTGAATTATTTAATCAATTATTTAAGTCGCTTTGGTGCTGTAACGTGTTCTTTGGCTGTTTCTTTTAAATACGAAGGAAAACGTAACTAAATACAATATGATTTTGAAACAGAGTTAAATAGCTATATCTGTAAGAAACCTAGCAAAAATGTCGAAATTGATCCGCTATTATTTCCTACTGTAACTCTAGCTGCTTGTCGTCACTTCTTCAAAACATAGGGACTCTACCATCACCTCCTACATAGAAAAGCCTCCACACGGTCTTTTATAAGTAGTCCACGCAGACTATTTAAAAAGTGAACCAGTTGTGCGCATGAACCCAAAACCTTTTATTAAAAGTAATTGAGAGAAATTCATCATATATATTTGAAAATTGAATCTGTAGTGGTTGACAAGTGAATAAAGCAAACCAATAATATTCATAAATAAAACAAATTTTCAGTCATATATTTGCTACCACTTTCTTATTTTAACTAGATTTTGTATTAAGTGACTTGTTCGGAAAGTGGATGTCCTTCACAGTGGTCTGATCGGACTACCTATGAAAAACCGTGTGGAGGCTTTCAGTTATAGGAGGCGTTGACTCTACTGGAAACAAACAAGACAAAGTCAGAGACATTAAAGCAACAAAAAAATATCATATTTTCTTAATTTTTTTATTAATATTTTCATCTTTGTTACACAAACAAGTGCGTGGCATCTCAAGTGTAAGACCCACGTAGAGGTCTAATGCTCTAAAACAGGACACCATTTGATTGAATGGCATGTTTTTCAGAAGAAATTTAATTACAAGAATAGTCCAACCAGATGAAGTGATGAAGAAAACAGTTCTTTTTGTTGTTGTTGTTGTTTGAGCTGATATGTGACTACCATAGTAGACTTTCTCTACTACTAAAATCGCTATACAGAAAAAAGATCCAACTTTTTCCATCGTGTAGAGTGTGTGGTAAATGAAAAAGTGCCATTAAAGTGTTTTCCACACGTAAAAATATAAATTTTATTTACGTATTTGAGGTATATGAGTATCGAAAAAAGTGTTTGCACCCGATCAATGTGTGGTATTGATTTAATTCCCTGATAAATTTATCTGAGGGTTATTTAATCTTATAGCCTCCAACTTTTGCACTATTTATTGAAGATATTGAAATATGGCATTGAATTAAAATTTTCAAAGTTTATTATCACTTAGAACGGGTCTAATATTACTAAGCATATTCATATTTTATTCCTCAACTGGGAAAACTAAAAAAAATGGTTTGAATTTCTTTATAAAAGATAAAGGGTTGATTAGGTAAGTAAAAAATGCGGTGACAAATGTGTTATTATGTTTATTATGATGACCCAGACCATAGCAGCACTATAGTTTTTATTTTACATTTAAATCATAGACTTAAGATCTAGGCATAAGTTTTAAAGTTATTAAAATATTTTGTCAGTCACGAGTATAATTGAGAAATTCAGATAGGTAACAACAGATTAATTAAATTATTCAAATTCCTCAAACTGTGTCTACTGTTTTTTAATTTCATCCAGACCATAGCAGCACTATAGTTCTTATTTTGCCTTTAAATCATAGACTTAAGATCTAGACATATGTTTTAGTCATATTAAAATATTCTGTCAGTTGCGAGCATAATAAATTCTATTTTGCAGAATAAATACGATCCCTATATAGTTCATTATCTTTATAGTACTACCACTTCTTAAATTTTTCTAGATAGTTAGAAACCTGACTCCTATTCTTTCTTGTCATCTAAAATAAGCAAATCTTTGATTACGTAGTTATTTCTTAGGCAGATCGTTTTTCAATGTGAAATTTTTCTCCAAATGTAAAAGTAATTTACATTAAATTTTTTCCTCATCCAGGAAAATTTGAATGAAAATATTATTTCGTAAATTATATAAAAATTTTAATTATTTATATATTGCAGTGATTAAAAATGAAATGCATTAAACTGAGAAAAAAACTACCGTGGAAAAAAGTTTTTATAGAATCTGCGAAAATCTTATCAGTTGGAGAGTTTGCAAACGCATACATTCAGATATGCATGGTGATTTTTAAAATAAATGCAAAAATTCAACTGAGAAAATGCAATAAATTTCTACTTCTAAAAATTAATACAGTTTTAAATTTTTATTTCAAAATAATTCATGTAAAAAAATCATGATTTTGGAAAGTGAGTTTTATTTTGGGGGTGGGGGCAGAGATGTAATAAAAACATAATTTCTGACATGCATTCCATGCCGTAATTAAGGATATAATAGAAGCAGTAAAATTATTAAAAAAGGTGCTTTAGTTTGGAAGTGAATATTTTTAAATACATTTTATTTGAAAAATTAATTTAATTTTAGTAATTTTAAAGTAACACAAATTAGAATGTTAATAAAAATTTTTTTTCCTAAATTCCTTTTTCATGAATAGATTTTTAAAAAATATTGCTTTGTTTAAAATAAAATCTGTAAATTTAGCGCATTTTATACACAACTGAGTAATTTAAGAATTTAAATTCTTGTCAAATTTGAAGTGAAAAATAATTTGATTACAATATTACTAAATGCATAAAAATTTATGCGAAATTGTACATTAATAAATGAAAAATTAATTGCCAGCTTTAGGAGTAGTTTAATGAATAAAATTCCAGAAATTAAAATTTTTATTTTTTTTCATACTATTTAATCCGTTAAACTAAACATACTCGTTTTAGATATGTGCATATTTCTAAACCCTTTTTGAAATCAAAGTGAACTGAAGTGAAAAGAAGATGGCGAAATTTTGGCGACAAAGGGAACATTTTGCGTCCCCGTCTGTTTCACGCCAAATAAACACGATGTACATAATTTGTCCATTATACCTTTCGTAAGGTCGTTTCAGAAAAAGGGCTTAAAAAGGTTTTAAAGTTATAGCCATAGCTCAGTGTTTCTTAAAATGTCCCCCGTTTCTTGAACATCAAGCTGATATTTTTTTTTTCTTTTTGAAAGAAGGGGGAGAAAGTCATTCTTCAAGAAACATTTGGGATGCACGAAGTGGCAACAGAGCTCTCAGGTCAATCTCATGGAAATTTATCATTCAGTGATCTAAAGATACACTTTTTGATATCCTTCGTTTTTTTCCCGCCATGTTTTGTATTAAAATAATATTTGCTGCTCCAAATTTTTTGGCGTATCTTTCCAGAGACTGAATGGCATATTGAACATGATTTTGGAAATAAATTTATAGTATATAAAAAGAGTAATTTTATCAAAATATGCAGCTATTTTTTTTTGAACCTTTAAGCGTACATCTTTGACCCACTCCGGATTATTGTTGTAATATTTTGTAATGTCATAAAAAGTATCTTTATGAAAAAAGTGGTCAAACACTTATGCTTATGCAAATTTGATATTTTTAGGAGTTAGATATATCTTGAGTCTTGAAATATTACAGTTTGGATCAAAATTTAGATATTTATATCATTAATATATGCATGTTTATCTAAGTTAAATTTCAAGAAGGAAATAGTAGAGTTACTAGGTTTTATTTTTTTAAGAAAGTTCATGGGGACTTTGGTCTTTAATTTGTTAAAATTCATCTAAAAGCTAATAGCACTTTTTCCTTCGTAGTGCAATTGAAAGCTTTTTTAAAACTTAAAGGGTAGCTTTTAATCGGAAAAATACCATTCAAGCTCAGATGCTCTACGGCTTTTTTTCATTAATGCAATTTTTTTCCCACATCACTACAAAAAGTTTTATTTTTTTTTACATTGTATTGTAAATTAAAAGAAATTAGGACAAAACTGAATTTTTTTCTGTAGCAATTATCTCAGTAAGATTACAATAATATATATTTGAATAATAAATTGGTTTCTTAAGTAAAATTTAAAAAAATGTTTTTAGTAAGTAAAATATAGCTAAAGGAAGAAAAAAATTGCTCTTTTCAAATATGCATTTATTATAATAGTATAATTAATGTAGAAAGGATTAAAATTTAGGAATCGTCTGTTTGCATAACATAAAAATGATTGTAAACAGTAGATGTTTACTCACTCAATTTGAATTATTAAGCTATAAATTATTTCTGTATCATGTAGTACTTTTAGAAGCTTTACAACTTTTGAAAAGTTACCCGATTCTTAGTTACCTGCCATGAAAATTAAATGACCTATTATGTATTAATTAGATCTTATCAATTTTTTCAAACCAATCAAATCCAGTCTATTCTACTTGTTTGAAAGTAAAATCTTTTACACAATGCTTACAAAAGTAAAAGGCGTGTATACTTTTTCTCGCCAATTTTCGAGAACTTTTCAAAAAGCCAACAATCTTGTACACGCACAACGATGCAGAAGAGCTTTTCACGAGAGACAGTATGAGAGAGGGAGGTGGTGTGCAGGGGCGCAGCCAGCGGCAGGGGCTTGGCGATGACAGTTCCTAGTTTTAAGAACATCGGATGTTATTCAATTTTTCCCCTCTGCCCTAGCAAGAGACGCTGTGCGTGGGCCTCTAAAAGCTGTTGTCCGGATAATGCAGGAATATACCGGAGAAATAAGATAGAGTTTCGGGGACCTCCAAGTACCCCCCTAGTACTCCCTACCCTTCAAAACGTGGAGGGTAGTGGAAGAGTTGGGGGTTCTCAGTGCGTGCAGGTGGGGGCTTAATTAACTCTGCTTCATGCTCAGGGCTAATTTCGGAGACTTTGTGCATAATTAACGAGCCCCAGTTTGAAATGCTTGAATGCTCTTTGGATAGGGATGCAGTACCCAGTGATAAATATGGCGAAAACTGCAATTAACTGGCAACTTTCCCCCACACTTCCAATTTTCGCCCCTGCAACCTTGTGCTGCGCCCTTGCTTTCTAACCCCAATCTTTTCTTCTATAGAGAAAGGATCGTTTACGGATTTTATTTACTCATTTGGTAAACAGTCTCAGGATGTGCCTGTTGCTGAAGTACGCTTTTTCTTTTTTCGAGTAACGATGCGTCATAACAGTTATTTTTAAAGGATCACGTTACAGGCATAGCGCTGTGTAATCGTTCCAAAACAAACCGTTAACATTTAACCGTTCCAAAATCACTCATGATACTCTTGTTTTAAATTTTGCAGCAGAAAAGTTTCTCACTCTAATTTTTTCCCCTTTTTTTTGAAGGAGCATGTTCTGAACTGCATTTGTGATTGTTCCAAAATAAACAGTTATCATATAACTGTTCTAAAATAATTCATGATACTCGGGTTTTAAATTTTGAAACAGAAAATGACTTCAATCTTAAATTTTTTTAAAGGAACATATTTCTAACATAAGGTATGTAATTGTTCCAAAATGAGCAGTTAACAAATAACTGTTCCGAATTCACTCTTGATACTCGGGTTTTAAATTTTTTAACAGAGGCTTTCCACATTCGAATTTATTTTAAAGCAACACGTTCTAAAAGAAGAATTTTTAATTGTTCCAAAATAAGCTTCTAACAAATAACTATCACAAAATCATTCTTGATGCTCTAATTTTAAATTTTGTAACGGGAAATTTTCTTACAATATTTTTTTAAAAAAGAAACATGTTACTGGTAAAACAGTGTGTAATTATTCAAAAAGTAAACCGTAAATAAATAACAGCACCAAAATAACTCCTGATACTCGAGTTTTAAATTTCATAACTTCCTTTCTCTAAATTTACTTAATAATTATACTTTAAAAATCATTAAGAAAATCATTATAAAAAAGTGGGAACACTTTAGAATAAAGGCAAAAAGTTTTTCGCATAAATGTCAAGAAATTCTTTCATAGGTAATATATTATTATAATAACAGTTCTATTAATGTAATCGGTACAATCAATAACGACGCTATTATTGTTATACATTATCGTTATTTGTTATCGTTATATATCGACGATATTATAACGAAGCTATATAAGAACGTTCACCATTATCATAAGTGCTACTACTGATTGTTCCTTTTCCTTAATCTAGGAGAAACATAGATATTTAAATAAATGCTCAGTAGAACCACAGTATTTTAATTTGGAAAATTTTTCAAAAATGTTCGATATTAATTATTTAAAACTTTAATTTATTATTTAATAAATAATGTAGCATAGATATTTAAATAAAAAAACAAAACGCACGTAAAAGCATATCTATTTACTTTTAAATCATAACTGAATTACTTTGCTTAGTTTTATGTAACTAAAGTTAATAAGAAATTCCTCTTCAACCTCTTTATATGTTTAATATGTACTTTGATTTTCATTAGATTGATTTTTTTTTACATGAATTTTTATTGTTTCTGTTATACCTGATCTGTACTTTCATTAATTTGATATTAATAATAAGTAATTAAATGCAATGATCAACAAACGTTTATAGTATAAAATAATTATGAACTTATAGAGATTAATTGCTGGTCTTTCAATTAGTATGGTTAATCTTTAGATAAGTTGTTTCGCATTTCACTGCATAGCATTAAATTTAATCATTAATTGATTTTCTTATTGATTTTCTTCATAATGTTATTGTATTGAACTAAATGATTGGAAAGCATGAATATTGTGGAATATTCACAATCATTAAATTTTCTAGGAGAAAAAATATCATAAAATTTTCTAGGAGAAAAAATGTAATGATAGCCAAATTTGAATTCCAGGAATATTGTAGGGGATTCATATTTAAGACATTTTCTCATTTAAATATAGTAATTTACAAGTACGGTCAAATTCCAAATTCCCTTTTGTTGATTTTCTTTGTACGAGATTCATATTTTCTACGCTTTCTCATTTGAATATAATATATATTATTATAGTAGAATTTCAAATTAATTGTTTTATTCTCTGCATATGGTAAAGGATTTTATTTTATTGAATTTCTATATTGAAAACATTATTACTAAGGTTAAATTCCAAATAAATTAGAAGCTGCTTTTCTACATAGACTCTCAAATATTAAATTATCATGTGAATATAACAAATATTATTATGCTCGGATATCAATACAGAATTTTTAGTTTTCTCTTTTACATTGTTAAGTATTCCTACTTATTGCTTTATGGTAAGAATAAGAATTCAATGCTATTATTGTTGAAGCATAAGTGAATTGTTTCATAACTTACCATGTGGTGTAAAATATTTTTATTTATTGCATTTTCTCATTGTAAATCATTCACAAAAATGAAACGAGAAAAAAAAATAAATGAGTAAAATTAAATAAAAAAAATTACCTGAATTTTTAAAAATTATCATTTATAAATGTCATTATTTTTACTCTTAAAATTTTAGCATATTATTGGAAAAAACGTTTGATTATGGTACCTAATTCTTTTAATAAAATGAGTTTATAATTTGACTTTTTTAAAATTTTGTTTTAACCGTAATAAAAACAGTGACAAAAGCCCTTGTGCGAAATGCTATGGATATTTCCTAGTATATTAACATTTGAGTTTCACGAAAATTTTAAAATTATTCAAGATAATGGACAAATTTTAAAATACAAATAGTTTAAACAAAATATTTATACGTTTAAAAAACACTTGGAAATAATTAACATTTTTATTTTGTTATGAAAATTTTTAAAAGAGTTTTAATTTCTTACGCTATAGCCTGGAGATTTAATTTGTAATATAACACGACTTTTCACAGTTTTATAGAAGTTGAAAAACAATTTTCGTTAAAATTAATTAAATAAACCAATTACATTACGGACAATTAGTATGTTTCCTCATACAAATTTAGTTTCTTTAACACAAACAAAAAAATATTCTTCAGCAGCATAACTCAATAAACACATTTTTTTAAAATTACCATTTAATAAAATAAACATAATATAATACTATTGTTGATAAGTTTGTTTATATTTGTAATTTTACAAATATGATGAGTAAAGAAAATTTTTAATTCATATAGAATAGGCATTTAGAAGTATTTTTCGATAAAAAATAAATTTTAGTTATATTTAATTTAATGAAGTAAATTGTTAAATGTAATGTAAATAATTCACTATTTAATTTAGAATTGTAAATATTTTTTGAGTTATTAAATTTTAGAATAAATCTTAATGTTTCTATATTGTGTCATCATAATTAATGAAGTATAATATTAATATTGATACTTCATAAATTATGATGACACAATATTGAAGCATTAAGATTTATTCTAAAATTTTTAATTCTGACAATTTCATAAGGTTGTTTTATGGAAGAATTCAGAGAAAAAAAATTTAATAACCAAAACATTACAAGTTATCTAGTATATTAATTATAAACAAAATAACACCCTCTGTTTTTCAGGATAACACATGGAATTAATTAACTTGAGCTGGGAATTAATTCATTTGTATGATTAAAATTTATCGAGATATGCCACTGTTACAGAGATAAATGTATTGTACTATCATCATCTGCAATATATCATATATGCTGCAATTTTAAATTCAAAATAATTGTACATATTTTTAAACATATTGTACTTTTAAATGCAATGTTCGTATAGATTGTACAAAAAGATGAGTGCAAATATAATAGATGACTTTTAGCAAAATTATAAATATAAACATTTTAAACATATTGAATAAACAATAAAAATACAATAAAAAGTACAAATGTACAGTAAAACGTTAGAATATTGAGGAATTCGATTAATGTACACGTGTCACATGCTTACAATATTTTGAAAAAAAATATATATTTCGACTGGTGTTTGGAGAGGAATTACAATAAACTGGGTTTAATCAGGTCCTTACATTTATAATTACTGATTTAAATACTCATAAAAATAATTTTTCCATGGAATCAGTGTAAAATTGTAGGGCTTGTGGCAATATTGTGATAAGCCCCACCTTTTACAGAAGTAACATTTTTTTTTTTTTTTTTTACGTTAAACTATTTAGTATTATTTTGTGATAGGTAAGTAACAAGCTGTTGGAATTTCCACTAGATGGCAGCACAATATGTTGCCTACATGGCGTTTCATAGAAAATGTTCTCTTGTACAATTTGAAAACGTGACTTATTATTATATTGCTCCAAGCTCTTCAATTATACAGTGCTTGAAATTTTGGAGTATGTTAAACAATAATACATTTCAAATTTTACAATTCAAACCTTAATGTGCCATCAATATGAATTTTATTATTGTGCAAATTAATCCATCTTAAGTATGATTACACTATACTAGGATTCATCTGAAAAAGAGTATGGTTCAATTTGACATTAATTGAGATTAAAGCAACTTTAAACTATAATGGGCCATTAATCATCCTTTAATGGGCCATTTATTTCTAGTTAGGGTACATTAAAATACTTTTCGAAATTTAAATGAAAAAATTGATTTAGATTAGTTGATAAAATTAATTTGAATTTTAACAACAATTTTTTGTGGTAAGTATGTTTACTACCACTCAACAGGTGTTACAACAAAGTAAGAAATTTAATTACTTTCATTTCTTTTCATTTGTACAAGAAATTTTATAATTACTCTTAACTTGAAAAAGGAATGATGTAACTTATTTTACAATTCCTATAAAACAGTCATATTGTCAATAATGTTATACAATATTACTTCATCAGAGCTGAAATTAATAGCAAATGGCATGGTGGTAAATATAATTACCACGGCCTCAGAAAGGGTTAAGATACAAGTTGCATCATTTTTTTTAAAAATGTATTCTTAAACAACCTTAAAATATTGATCCTATTAATTTATTATAAAAAAATCCACAAATAAAATTATACTTAGAGTTTGCTGGGAAATGGAGATACATTTTGAAAGTTGCGTGAACTTTTCTCTCTTTTAATTATGAAAGTGCAAAATATCAACAATTTAAAAGTGATATCATCAGTGTGTAAAGCAAGGTGATATATTTTACCATCATCATGCTTTAAGAAGAAACATAACATAACATAAACTTTCAAAAAATCAGGCATAGCTCTATTCATAGAAGTCTGTAGATACAGTAAAACACAGCAACAGCACAATCTACAGTAGAGAGTCTCATTTCTTATTAAACAAATCTACACAAAACTATACAAGATTTTATAAATAATACTGTACAATCACTCTTTCTTTTGACTTCAAAAGAAGTGCAGAGAAAGAGAATATATTTATTTATTTATATATATATATATATTTATATATTTATATTTTTTTGGGGATTGCAATTTGAGCTCACTAGGCCTTTCATAACTTTACTTGATGAATTAAAATCCCATCAAGATGTTCAGGAATGAAAGTTTTGTAACTGTCATTTTTTGGTGCGTTGTTTTTAAAGAGACGCTTTTAAATAATAATAATAAATTATACAAAAATGGACGTTTAAAATAGTCTATAAATCAGCTATAGTAATTTTTTTTGTATATGACTAGTTTCAATGTAAATAAGTAGTTTGGAAAAAGGTGAAGGAAATATTTGCAAAAGCAATTTAAATAAGGAATGTAAGTAAAGCCTATAAAATTGGAAATAAAAGGAAACTAACATTATATATTGTTTCATATGTTGTGATATAATTGACCAGATTAATCGGAAAGACAAAATTATTCAATTTGATGATCCAAATATATGCATAAATGTATACCAAGATAATTAAATAATTTACTTAATTGATATAAGAAACAATTTTAGGGAATAAAATGCATTTTGCTCATGAAATATTAATTTCTTAAAGAAGAATTATTTTTCATTCTCATAATATTATTTAGATGGAAAAGTTGATAACTGACTAATTTCCACATAAAAACTTTAAATTTGGATTTCAAAGACTTTTCAATTCAAAAAAATTACTTCTTTATTTAATTATTTTTTGTTTAAAAATGCTTAATTTTGCTTTATTCAAACCAAAGGAGGTATGATACTCATGCAAGATAATAGAGAGTGTAAGAGAAAATTGATAAAATGAAAGACATGATGCACTGAATAAATTACATAATATTAGGGTGAAACAAGAAAAAAGAGTAAAAAATTTATAATAAAAGAACAATAAAATGAGCAATTTTTAGAAAACTTTAACACAATATGGAATGTCATTAATATTTACACTCATAAAAATGATATAAATAAATTATCACAGAATTTTAAACGAGCGTCTCATACTTTTCAAGTCAGCAGTAAACAACATAATTTCAGTAAAAGCATTTATTGTTCTTTAAGTCAAAGATTCCATGTTAGGCTTAGAAAAGGTCCCATCGTAATTTGAGCAGAATGTTCGCCAAGTTAGGGCTTAGCTCGTTCTATTTCTATCAAACCGCTTTTCTAAAGCGTCGGTAATTCTAGTATATTCTACGCCTATATATTGCAGTTTATATGCGTATAATACTGTCCATCAACTCTTTCTCATTGGTCACTTGATGCACATATTTCCTGATGTGAATTTCATAGAATTCAAATTAGCCACATTTTTTTTATATAACAATGGATTTTGTTGTAATTTTTATTAAAAAAAATATGAAAGCAGCTGAAAAAAAATGTAACGAATTCAGTATTTAATGATTTTTAAAATGAATGTTAGATAGAAATGGATGGAAATTTAATTTCACGACTAATTTAAATTTTAGAAACAAAACTTTTCCTTGGCATTAAGGCTTGAGTCTAAAGTAGAGATATAAAATTAAATATAAAGTTTGAGTCTAATTAATTATTTTTATTATATGGGGAACTGAATGATATTTAGTTGATATACCTTTAAAAAAATGTAGCTAAAAATGTCATCTCAACTTGCACAGTTAAAGGTGCATTCAAACTTGCAAGTCCTTACGTGTTAAAGATTGCTATTCAGGCAGTACTGTACCAATGTAATGGAGAAGGTCTAGGCTAGAACCTCACCATCCCGACATGGTAGATGAAGGATTAGAAGGCCATCT
Source organism: Parasteatoda tepidariorum (assembly GCF_982258835.1). NCBI lineage: Eukaryota > Metazoa > Arthropoda > Arachnida > Araneae > Theridiidae > Parasteatoda > Parasteatoda tepidariorum. The sequence goes on from NC_141759.1 coordinate 38,502,824, forward strand.
TTCGCAGCTGGGCAACCATTGTAGCTATGTGGTAGTAGTAGGACTGAGATGAAGTAGGTGATGATGATGACCGTTGAGGTGATGGGCGAGGGAGGACGACTTGGCTTTGTCCTCAGTGTCCTGCCACTTGTCTTGAGAGCGGCGTCGAGCGTTCATGAAAAAGTTGCCCACGGTGCTCAGTTCGAGTCCCAATTGCTGCGAAATGGTGATTTGCATTTCCTTTGAAGGACGCTTCGTCTCTTTAAAAATGGCCTGTAAGGTGCGCCGCTGGAGATCTGTAAAGACCAAGCGCGGCTTCTTGGGAGTGTTGGGGTTCTTTTGCTGTTGTTGGTGTTGTTCTTCTTTCCGTTTGCAAGCTGAAAGTAAAAAGAAGAAACACATCAGAACCATTTTAATTCCCAATACAAAACAATAGTTACTACTTATATTGTAAATATTTTGCTCAATAATTTAAGAGTTGAGTGGAGAAAAATTTTAAGTGACATTTTAGAGAGTTTGTGTAAATCAGCTTTAACCAATTGGGGACGGGTGATTCATAAAAGCATTCGTACAAAATCAGAATCAGGATGTAATTAAATAAAAAACGGTAACTTAAATGTAGTCGTTGCTAATTTGATGGACTTACTTTGCTTTTACTTTAATTATTGTTAGTTTAATCATATATATAATCAATGTTAGTTCAAAGTATAACTAAATTTGAACAAAGTAATGGTGAATTAATTAAATCAAACAATTATAACTGAGCCCACAAATAAACTGCTAGAGAATTACTTTGATTATCAGTTTTATCTTTTTACCCTGGTTGATACGGTTTTATGCTGGCACGTATTTGTGACAGTCGGCTCGAAAGGGTTTTAAAACATATGATTTGATAATAGGAAATTAAAAATAAAGGTTATGTATCGTCTTTATTTCTTGATCGCAAGCTTTCGTTTGATGAAATCTGTAATTTTCTGCAAAAAGAGGAGCTTTTTAATACCGTGTTCGCATCAACGCAGTTGGTTGTGACTAAGCGTGGAGTCAGACTAAAATATCTCACCTGAGTCACTCGGGGGAATCCCGCAGCGCGATAAGCGTACTTAAGAAAAATCTATTTCTTAATGCAAACGAAGTATAACACTACTTGTTTGCTGTACGCCATTAAATGCAATTGAAAACTACTTCCACTTCAGAAACACTCTGAGCCTTTTTTTACTGAGATCTTTAAGGTTTAAAGACTTGGTAAAATAAATTACAAAAAAAAGGCGAAGAAATAAGACTAAAATAGTTACTCCTCTATAAATTTAAATTTTTTTTCTCAGAAATATCAATTAAAACCTATTTTTTCTACGCTTTTCTATCATTAAAAAAATATAAATAATCTAGATCTCAAACCTGAGTTCTCAAACTCATTTTACGATTTACAGTTGAAACACATGGCATGAAATAAGTATTTTTATTTTAATGAATTATACGTCTGTATAAGTTATATAAATATGATAAATCGTTTCGTTTAAGGAGCCAATGATGTCCGATTCTGTTTAATTAACCTTTCCGCTAAGCATCTAGAGACAACAAAGGTATTTAAATAAAGCATGTAAGATCGCTAACTAATCCTTAAACAGAACCGAAACAAACAGCTCGAAAGCAACCAATCCCTTCAACCACAAAAATTAATTACTTTCCTGAATATTTTCCACCAACTTTTGGGCACGAAATGGAGATAATTTTTTAATACTCCATCTTCCCCAAACACCGCGTTACCAAAGAAGCCATCCAAAGCTATCACTCAAAACCACGACGTTGAGAGCTGACTTAGAAAATCCCGGAAATTCATATCAAGTCATACATAAACCGGATTGGGGAGAAATAAGTTTCTTATTAAACTAAGAAGCCGCCGGGATGGATAGATGCATAGTGGCTTGACTCCCCCACACTTTGCCTGGAAATTCTGATGATTGATAGCGCAGAATAGTCAGCTGGCACAAACGCCACAGCCAATTAATTGAGCGACAGCTGGTTCGAGCCCTTTTTTTTCTTTTTCTTTCGCCACCCCCCCTACTTCAGATAGATTTCTCCTTTTTAGAAATTCATAGCCTTCCATCTTCCAAGGGTGGTTTGGAAAAATGTCGTCTTCATCTTTGTGGTTGTATCCCTTGTGGATGATAACCCTTTCCCGCAGATTAAGTCGCTTTTATGGTTGGTGACACCTTCATATGAGTGTTATCTCCCGTTGGAGCAGGCTTTGTTCGAGAAGAATGCTTCATTAGTAGTTGAGGGGAAAAAATTGACTTTTGTGGAAGGACTTAAAGCTACAGTGGTGTTCATTGCAGTGAGGTTAGATGGTTTGAAAATTATAATAAAGAGAATTGAATGATTTAATAATTCAATAAACGTTTTAATTCGTAAGTACAATTCTTATGGTGTTGCTTTACCGCAACAGTTCAGCGAAATACACCTAGTGGTTAAATGAATATATTCATATTACTTTAATAAAAGCTTTCATTGGCGAACAGCGCAGAGTTAGAAAGTGCAGGGTGGCTTGGGAATACGGGAAATTTGAAGTTACATTAGTTGCACAAATAAAAACTGGAAAAAACCGTTTTTATAGATAAAAATGTGCGTATAATACAATAAGCTATTCGTGTTTTCATAACAGAAAATCAGAAACTGTCTCTTCTAATGATATCGGAAAGTTATACGACACGTCAGCGTTCACATTTGTGGAAACTTTGGAATGCTTGGTGCAGCACATCTTTCGATTTTTCCAAAAAGTAAAGAGATAGCCTGTGATACTTTATTATGGAAACATAAATGGCATACTGTATATCTTTGACAATACTTTGTGGCATTTTGCAATGTAAACATATATGGCATACTGTAGACTTAGATTATCGTCATTAGTTTGTCACATTTTGTTATGAAATCATTAGAAGCATACTGTACACATACACATTCGACAATAAAATAATACTTTCTTGTTTTTAATGTACAAATTACGTTTCTTATGAATTTCTATTGTCCTATACAAATTTTCTGTGCCCATTTTTACACCTTCTCCTCTATTGACTGTAAAAAATTACGGTGAAAAGTACCTACACTCATGATGTTGGTACTTTATATAATAAAATTCATTTTTAGCGTAAAATATCATGGAACAAAAAAAACCTGACATACTAGAATTTTTATAGTAATAACTACTGTAAAATCACTGAATTACTGTAATAAAATAAATCCTACTGTAAAAATTACGGTAAAATGGATGCTGCACCCGGGGTATCAGTATTTTTTAGCGTATTTCGGTCCGGAATTTTTATAGCGTAGTTTTGTAAGTTTGAAATATTTCTCGTAGTACGGCTATACTCTACAACATCTTTTGTATAAAATGGTTACGGCAAATAATCTTATCAAATATATATATAGAACTGCAATGCATATCAAGAGCAATAAAATACTTTGACTGCTAACAAACTTTTTACTTTAAGATTTCATCAGTTCTGGTTCATGTTTAATAACATTTAAAAAAAAAATGACTGTTTAATTTGAGCATATAAATAAATCACACCAATATATAAATATGAGTACAATGTATACAATTAGTTTGTAATCTATATTTTTCGTCAACCGAGAAAATTTTATGACGTTTATCCTTTATTTTATTGCCATTTTTTAAAATTTTTTTCCGAAGACACACACACTGCTTAAAGTATGACAGATTAAAAGATAGAAATACTTAGATAGAAAAGAGGAGCTGGTATGCTAACCTATAGTAATAGAAAGATTGGGGTTGTAACCTATAGTAATAGAAAGATTGGGGTTGTAATCAATAGTAATAGAAGCATAGGAGTTGTACCCTATAGTAATAGAAAGATTGGGGTTGTAACCTATAGTAATCGAAAGATTTGAGTTGTAACCTATAGTAATAGGAAGATTGGGGTTGTAACCTATAGTAATAGAAAGATTGGGGTTGTAACCTATTATCAAATTGATTCAAAGCTGTAATATTTCTTTTCTTTTCTTGTTTAAGTAGGTTATAGCAAGAAATGTAAAATTTTGACTTTCCCCGACTTTGGCCAAAGCCCTTGGCAGTTTTTTCTAAATACTCCGCTGTAATAAATTAATTTTTATAAAATATAATTTAAGAGACGCGATAAACAAAGAGAATTTCAAACTAGAAAGTACTTGAGATTTTTAAAGTATTATATTAATCAAGTTTGTTTAAAACTTTTCATATCTTTTCATTTAAAAATAGAGAGATAAAAAAGAAATTTATTTTGGTAAAAAATTGATTAAACCTTTAAAACCTTACTTCAGAAAATATCAGGAACTCCTCTCGCCGGATTAGCATGAACTTTCAAAAGTGAATACAAAACAGAGCAACAAACACCTCATAATTGTTCAACTTTGGGTTACCCTCATATTAAACGTTCTTTTCTTTAAGTGTTGCCACTCCCGAATTTATAATTATCGCTTGCTCGAAAAGATAGGAAGAAAAGAAGAAAGAGAATTGAATTAAAAAAAAAGAAAAACGAAAGTTCGAGAAAGAATAATTTAGTGAGAAACGAAGATTCAATTGAGAAAAGGGTTCCATGCATAATCAGCCAGTAATGAAAGCCATTAATTTAGAAACTTAATCGTTTATAACGGCCTAGGGTCTCTACTCTTCGCTATAGAGGAGATTTTGACACCTGCCTCTGCCTTCTCATTCTTTTAAGTCGAAGTTTTATTTTTTTCTTCTCCTTTTATTCTTTCTCTTCTCTAGCATAATCTTTATTCTTTTATGAGAATGCTGAAAGGCCTTTTGACGAATATGAATGGGTATCTTTTGTTTGAAGAATGATTTTGTATTTCTGAAATTTTATTGTAATTAAAAGACGAAGGCATTGTTTTTCTCTAATTAATAATTATTTATTACTTTTTAAGTCTGTTTGAAGATTAGCTTATACTAAACAATTATAAATTATCCCACGGTAACTTCGTTTGTGTTAGATTCGTCTAATTTAAATTGATAAGACTTGAGTTATTGCAAAACTATCTATGTTAAATCTAGCTCAAAGATAGAGTTAATAAATTATACATGCTCATAAACTGAGACTTATTTTGTAAAGCTCTAATGGCGAAGCTTGGAATTCAAATCGTATAATTCATTTATTTATGGTTAAAACAATTTTCTGTGCAAGTGCTTTTGATCAAAATAAATAACTACGCTAATTGGATACTTGCAACTCAAGAAGAAGAAGATCACTGATACACAGACACCTGATCAATGATCACAGTGCCAGGTGGTTGTTTCAAATAATATGGTATGTTAATATTCTAGATATTGCTGATAAGGTCGATCTAAGCTTCTACGCATAAGTTAGAATGTTAATTAGCGTGAAATTAATTAAATACAACACCGTATCACATATTGAATTTGTTAAAATAAAACTTCTTTGTCTACGCTTTATATTTTACCTAGTTTATAATTTTTTTAGGAATTTTATTATAACTGTGACTATTTTGTATATCTGGCAACTTCGTTGCATAATTAGTTTGCTTATGCTCTACGCAGCTTCGCGCCTATCTTTATTTTATACAGGAAATAAACCAAATCTGTGGTTGTAAAGGAATATAGAATGAGTCACTCAAGAGAATTCATATTTGATGAGCTAGGTTTACTAGAAATAGAATAAAAATAACAATTGCTGACATAAACAAATGCCTCGTTTCAACAGCCAATCAGGATCGATGAATATGTTGATGTCACTTTCAGGTACCATATTAAATCTGATCCAAAAATTGATTAAGCGTGATAATAAACCAAGCTTAATAGCTGAAACTTAAACATGCCAGCTTTATATACAAGATGCTTATATACAAGCATCTGATTTCTGCGAACTCCTTCGTCTCAAGTTGCAACTACCCAGTTGGAATTTAAAATAAGTAACACAAAGCATGACCAAAACTAGTCAATCTATTTCCTTGATAACATTACATTCATAAATTTGGAAAATGAAATTACCCAGGCATATTCTTTTCCCTACTCCCTGTAGAGACAATAACACCTGCTTATGAGTTTTATTCTTTTATGAAACTGCTGAAAAGCCTCTTAATGAATATGAACTTTTAAGTTTTTATTACTTTTCCTTTATTATTTCTTTATCCTAATATGTCCTTCCTTTTTTATGAAAATATTGAAAGATTTTTCAACGAATAAAATCGTTCTTGCTTAAATTTTGCTTTTTTCCCTTTCCTTATTTTCAATTTCTATTATGAAATTATTTATTCAGAGAAATCATAGACTTTATTCCTTTTTATTAAAAAGAATGTTATGAAAATATTTATTTTCATAAAATTCTTCTTCCATGAAAATATTGGATTGGATTTTCATGAGCTAAGCCTAAGTCTTTTCTTTTAAGTCGAAGTTTCATCATTGCAGTTTTCTACTACACATTTTTCTACTCTAATCTGACTTTTATTCTTTTATGAGAATACTGAAAAGTCTTCTAATGAAAATGATTTTGTTAATTTTTATTATATTTTTTCTATTTTTTTAATCTACCATAGTACTTTCTTTATTCTTATATGAGAATATTTGTGAATAATGAATGAATATGGTCTTTTAAAGCTAAGTTTCATTACTTTCTTTTATTATTTTTCTACCATAGTTTGGCCTTAATTCTTTTTTGAGAGTACTAAAACGGCATTTGATGAATATGATTTTCCAAGTTTCATTGTATTTTATTTCCTTTTTTTTTCTTCAACTATTTTTTTACTCTAGTATTCTTTTAAGAGAATAACTGAAGGTGTTTTTCTAAATGTCATCTTCGAAGCTTTATTTATGTTTTTCGTTCACTATTATTCTTTTATTCTAATATTTAAAGGACTTTTGATGAATTTGATTTTTTGCATCTATGTTTTATTATTTTTGTCTTCTACTACATTTTCTTTTACTGTAGAATAATTTTTAATTTCGTATGAAAAAACGAAAAGATTTTTTAGTGAATATTAAAGAATTTTTTTTAGGTAGATTCCTTTCATTTTTGAAATTTTTTTTATTTAAATTTTCATTTTATTGCGTTTGTATATTTACTAGATGTCAATTGTAACTTGCATATTTACTAGATGTCAATTGCAACTTGTATATTTACTAGATGTCAATTGCAACTTGTATATTTACTAGATGTCAATTGCAACTTGTATATTTACCAGATGTCAATTGCAACTTGCATATTTACTAGATGTCAATTGCAACTTGTATATTTACTAGATGTCAATTGCAACTTGTATATTTACTAGATGTCAATTGCAACTTGTATATTTACTAGATGTCAATTGCAACTAGTATATTTACTAGATGTCAATTGCAAAAATGCCTTCTGAAATGATTTAAAGTGATTATTAGCTTTTTTATAATATAATTACAAGCCACATTGACACAACTTTTAAAATAAAAAATATGGTGGAAAACTTCCCTCGAAGTTGAAAGGAGTTTAGCCCGAAGATCTAGAGAATGAAGAGGAAAGATTTTTTAATTTCTATAAAATTGTAAATTTTAATACAGTTTAAGGTATTTTTTTATAATAATATTAAGTTCCAATCAAAAATAGCGTTAAAATATTTTAACAATATAAATTTAAGATACAATGCATTTAAAATAATTAAATACAACAATAAAACTTTGCATAAGTTGCTTTGTTATGTTTAAAATGTATTCAATTAAAACCTGAAGAATTATTTGCACTGAAAAAAAAAAAGACTTTTTTGCTTATATTATTAAAAAATTAAAAAGGAAAAAAATTCATGAATAGTGTTAGGATTAAAAGATTACTATAAAAAATGTTCCATACCGTGTGATAAATGTAAAATTAAAAGGAAGAAGATTTATATGGGGTGAGAAAAACTGTTAATCCTTCACTCGAAAAGAAAGAAGAAGTGTTTAACTCAACTTTTTTTTTAAATGTAAAACTTTAACTGATGGTTTTTTTTATGAAATGGTATTAAAAGTTCCGGATTTTTTCACAGTATTTGAAAAACATTAAGTTTCCTCAAAAAATTATTCCTTAAAAAATAACTTTAGTGTTTTTTAGCGATTCATTTAGATTGAAAATTTTTATAGTGGCATATTTAGTTAACTTTAAAAAGATCTTAAAATATGTATTTGCAAACTGCGGCATTTAGCTTATTTTTCCCCCATTATAAGTCACAAAGTAATTTAAAAAAAAGAACAATGGAATTAATAAGAAAAGAATTAATAAAAATAATATTATAAAGATTGATAATTCAAAATTGTTTTTAATTATTATCTTAATGACACTCCAACATTAATAATTTTTATAACTTATAGCAAGTCATTTTTTTATATAATCATTTTCAAAATATAAAACGTTAAGTTCTAAAATGTTTTCTTCAACTAAGCTCATTCAAAGATTTAAAATTTTGAGATTTCATAATCGTGTCAGATGAGCTGCATAATGTTTGTAAGAAGATGAGCATTGAAATATCATTAACGAAATTTAGCCGCTTGAGTGAATATTGTTGAAACGAAAATAGTTCATCAGCCAGACACTTTTAGGCTTATTGCAGTGAGCTTACAAAGCTTAAGGCTAACTAAACACACTCCTTACTGCTAAATTATCATTTTATACATCAGGTTGTTTTACAAGAAGCTCAGAGTAATAGAGGGCTAATTGTAAATAGGCATATTTAAAGGTAGGTACTTCATTTACTAAAACTGAACAAATACAGGCTGATTGTTTAATTTTTCACAGACATATATATAGCCTAAAAGGTATTATGGCTGATTATAATAAGTCTAATAGATTCCGGAATATTAATAAATACTTAAGTTTCTTCAATTTATTGGCGGAATGCAAAGGGCTGTATTTTTCAATTAGTCAGAAATTTTTATTTTTAATAAAATAAATAATTAATATTTATCTTTTAAAATACAATCTTTAAAATTTTAAATTTATAATTATCTACCCTATTTTACATTTCTATTACTTCTTCTTTTACACTAAAATGATTCCTTTAACAAAGTTGAGTTAAAAAAAAAATAGCTTATCACAGAATATTCTAAGATGTTCTTCTAAAGATAGCATTCATCTTTGATGGCTGGACTTTTACAATGTAGAAGAAAAGTTCCTACAAACGACTTGCTTTGACGAAAATAAAAGAGGCCAAGGAACATAAATTAATTTGACTGTAAAGGAAATACACACACACAAAAAAGAACAAACGAACAAAAGAACTTTGATCAGAACTTCCGAACACGAAAAAAAAATCTTTTTATGCCTAATATAAATTCTCCGGCTTTTGCAAAGGACCTGAGCAACCCTTTCACAAAAGGTGGAAAACTCTAAATTGATTTGGAACAAGTCTTCCAAATTTATTTAGTTTATTCCAACGCGCGATCTCTTCTGGCAAAAGCAAGAGACGCAGAAGTTGGAATAAAGTTTTAGTGGAAGTACCTCACAGAATTCCACCAACGAACTCTTTTGGCTTGTACGCTGCACACTGACACAAAGCCCTTCTCTTGGTTCTGCTTTTGAAGTACGGCAACCGTGGATGTCCTTAAAAAACAAGTTCTCGAATGGAAATCGAAGACGGTGGCATCGGAAGTCGATTCTGGAACAATGGTGGCAGAAACTGTGGGAAACCCTTGGGAGGCCTCTTCCACTTGTCCGGATGTTTTAATCCAGAATTTGCATCAGCCCACGGGATGGGTCTTTCCTTCTCCTAGTTGACCCATAACTAAAACCATGGGGAATGAAAAGTCCTTTTTCGAATCCTCCTCCCCCTCTTTGTTCGGGAATGAAGGAACTTTAGTCGTTCGAATTTGGGAACGTAAGATGTTCCACGAAGTTCGGAAAATGTTCTGAATGTCTTTTTATTCTTTTGATAACAACTTATCATAGTCTTTTCGGGGAGTTCTGGGATTGTTAACTGATATAATTTGGTTCGATTCTTACACTTCTCTATTGAGTTTATCCATAGTTTGTAGCGTGATATGAACTGCAAATTTCACGAAGAGTGGTTTTCGTATATTGAAATAATATTGCGTGCGCTGCTTTGTTAAGTTACTTTTATTCTTTTGATAACAACTTGGCATAGCCTTTTCAGGGAATTCTGGGATTAGTAACTGATATTATTTATTTCGATTCTTCTTTGAGTTTATTCAAAGTTTTTAGGGTGATATATACTACAAATTTCTAGTTCATGAAATGAATAATGAATTTTGTATGTTCATATTTAAAAATTTTTTTTTATAACAACTTATAATCTTATCGCAAAATTTTGGGATTACTAACTGGTATAATTTGGTTAGAGTTTTACTCATGTCCTATTAGTTTATCCATACTTTGTAACGTGATATGAACAACAAATTTCAAGTTTATTCCGCTAATAGCGATTTTTGCAAATTTAAATAATATTATTTAAGTTATTTTTATGTTACTTTTATGCTTTTAATAATAATAAATATACCTGAAATTATTATTAAAAGCATAAGGTAACATAAAAATAACTAGTTCTTCTCTTTTCAGGGAATTCTGAAATTGTTAACTAATATGATTTGGTGTGATTTTTACATTTTTTCTTTGAATTTATGCATAGTTTGTAGCGAGATGTGATATGGACTACTATGGAGAGAGAAATTAAAATAACAAAGGGATTAAATTCATTCAAGAAAGAAAATTGTTTTAAAATTTTTAAAACAAGACATTTTAATTCGTTGATTACTTCAGAATAATTATCATTTTGGAAGTGATAATTATTAGAATAACCAGGGGATTAAGTTCATTTAAGAAGGAAATTTTTAAAATTTTTTTAATACAAAACACTTTAATCCGTTGATTACTTCAGAATAATTATCATTTTGAATGTGATAATTATTAGAATAATCAAGGGATTAAGTTCATTTTGGAAAGAAATTGTTTTAAAATTTTTAAAACAAAGCGTTTCAATCAGCTGTTACTTCAGGATAATTATCACTTTGGAAATTAAGTAGACTATTCTAAAGATATAAATTAAAAATCACATTGCACAAAAATTTGTCACTTTCATTGGAAAAATCTATTTCTTCTTATCCTTTTATTCAATTTATACCTGGATTTGAGTAGATTTTTTTTCGATTTTCAACAACTTTCAAAACGATTTGATTTGAAATTTAGTGAAATATATTAATAATTTGAATAAAGTAGGAAAATTCAAAAGTTTATTAAAAAATTCTATGATATTTTTTAAATTTACTCCTGAATATAAACTTATTTTTTTTTGTCCATTTTCTCAACAAAATATTTTAAATCCATCTACTAATTTCAGAACAATTATTATTCCAAAAACAAGGCAAAATGCTCTAAAGATACAAATTAAAAATCATACTTCAGCGAAGTTTGACACTTTCCTTTTTAAAAAAAAATCTATTTTTTTTCTCCAGTTTTAACCTGAATTTGAATTTATTTTTTCGTGTTTCTCAGTCAAGCAAAGAAAATTAAAAAATAAATATTTTTAAAAACAAGGATAGAAAACAGAAAGAACAGGAAACTTTTCTTTCTATCTTGGGTAGGGGGAGGGTGCGTGGTGGAAAGGGTGAATAAGAGAGAAAAGAAGAGACTGGGAAGAGGGCAGGTGCCCCTGACGACATTGCGTGATGTGGGGGCCATAGCATCAGGGGTCACAGGCCCTCTCATCACCCGACTAATCAAGAAAAGGAGAAAGCTACACCCCCACTAACGCCCCTCTGACACCCTTGCAAGCCTTACGTAATTTTTTTCCCCTTTTTCGTCTGATGTAGAAAAATATCTAGAAGTGTTTTAGTTAATGATTCTTGCTATGTTACTCTGTCACTGAGTTTCTTTTAAAAAGAAATCTCCTTTTTTTTGTGAGAATGTATTGTTTCGGAGATTTTTCCTTTCTTTGGAGTTATTTTCCGGCTAAACCCAGTTCATATTTTAGTTTAAATTAAAAATATTTATTTTTGTTTCATTTTTAAATTAGTTTTTCCCCTGTTATACGAAATTTCAAACAAAATAGTAGCTTGGTTGATATGCCAGGTAGCGCTAATGGATCGTATTTGATTTAAGGTAGTATATAAGATAGTAACGTTGATGGCCCAAACTGAGATGAAACGAATATATCGAACTAAAAAAATCTATTTGTAATATTTTAAATAGATATTTATGTACAGGGTTTTCGTTAACGCCCACCCTTAATGTATAGTGGTTGACTCTTCAGAAAATGTGATATTCTTGAGTGCAAAACGTAATTTAGGAAGTACTTTGTTTTGAAACTTGGTTGAATTAAGAAAATTTATCTACTTCTACTTCAGCTGCTCGACAGCTCTATGTGGTCCCTGGTCTTCTCAAGAAGTTTTCTTCAAACATTTGGTGATTACTCTCTAGTTCTTAACCCTAAGAATGTTTAGGTCATTCTCAACACTGTTAATCCATCTTAATGAGGGTCTATCCAATAACTCCTAGAAGAGAGAAGGCCTCAGCACGGGTTACCGCAAATAAGAAATTCGATCCATTTGTAGTCCAAACGTAAAGACATCTTTCGTATCTTCCTGCACTGCGCAATTTATGTTCGTTACGTCGGACTACTAAATTGATCCGTGCTGAGGCCTTCTCTCTTCTAGGAGGTGTTGGTCTACTCCGAGGTCCTTTTCCTATGGGGTTAGCCAAAATAAATTTCTTACATAGATCTTGCTAGATGATCAGCCGATTTAATTTGCTGGATTTTAATGAGTTTTACACTATTAGGTTCTTTTAAAAATCCTGTAAAGCTCTAAATTATTTCTTCTTATCCAGTAACCGTTTACATGAACCCCACTAAGTATAATTTTTTCTTTCTTTTAGTCTGTGTATCAGGCATAAATTTCTGATGCATATGTCAGGATAGATTTTATAATACTATTAAAAGGAAACAGTTTTGTTTTCTGTTTAAGAAAGACGGATTTTAGAAATTTCTTTAGACCATAAAAACATCTATTTGCAATGCAGTTCTTTTGTGTATTTCAAGGATTAAAGTATGGTTGTTTATTTCTACTCCGCTATAAGTAAAACTGCTATTCTTTTTGAATTTATAAGTTTCAATTTCTATAGTGGGTAATTTGTGGATCGGACTTTAGATGAGGCAAGTATTTTGTTTTACTTTCGTTTACTGACAAATGAATTCTTCTTGCAAATTGTTCTAAGGTCGAAAATGCCAGTTAAACAGCTTGAAAGGTTCGAGCCACTAAGCGAATGTCATCCGCATAGGCTAGAATATGAAGAAACTTGTTAAAAGTAGTTCCCCTAGTATTGATCCCTCAAATTCTAATTAATTTTTCGAAAAATTAATCTCCTTTGTACTGAATATTACGAAACATACTGAATATTGCGAATATTACGTAACTCACTTAATAAGTAGGCATTTTATGGAATAATCGGTTTTTATTGTTAATTATAACTGGAAAATCAAACACATTTAAAATATATTTTAGAAGGGACAGCATAGTGACGAAATCTTGTAAAATAGTATTTTGCCTAAACCTATTTTGACTTAATAACTTCATTGATTTTTTAAAAAAAATTAGCGTTTAGGAAGTCCTTATAATAATAATGGGGAGGGCATTAGTGACGACAGCATTGTAACCTGATTTGGATACAAAAATATTATGATGTCAAAATGTCGAATTCAGTTATCATGCATTTAGAATGATGAGCAGCCAATTCTAGCTTTTAGCTGATTATGTCCCAATATTATTTTATCATGTAACCTGCGTTGAACCATCACCTCCTACATCAGAAAGCCTCCACACGGTTTCTTATAGGTAGTCTGCGCAGACTATTTAAAAAGTGAACCTGTAGTGCGCATGAACCCAAATTTTATTGTAAAAAGTAACTGAGAGAAATTTACCATATATATTTGAGAATTGAATCTGTAGTGGTAGACAAGTAAATAAAACAAACCAATCATATTCATAAATAAAAAAAATTTTAGACATATATTTGCTACCACTTTCTTATTTTTACTAGATTTTCCATTAAATGGCTCTTTCGTAAACTAGTTTTCCTTCATAGTGGTCTGATCGGACTACCTACAAAAAACCGTGTGGAGGCTTTCAATTGTAGGAGGCGTTGGTTGAACAGCCATTTTGTTCATGTGGTTACGACTACCAAATTTCACCTTCCAGCCTTCTAATTTTGAACCCAAAACAGAAGACAAGGAAAGTTCTAGGCCATGCTTTGGAACAAGCTAGCCTTCGTGGAGGACTTTTTAATGAACCTAACCCACATTTGCGTTACTAGGAGTGGAAAACCACGAAAAACGCCTACAGTTAGCCCGAGGTAAAGGGGATCCCAACCCATGATCCGTCTACCACTGAAAATATTTTACCCCAGCACTAAGATCGGTGCAAGACGGGAGTAGAATTCGAGCCAACCAGCCACCGCTGATTTTCGAGTCTGCGTCACCTCATTGGGAAGCGAACACTTCTATCCCCTGAGCCATCGTGGTTCACTTGGTCATAATTATAAAAAAAATCAAATTAACTAAGCAAAGAAAATGAAATGTTGAAGCACATAATTTGCTACAAATTTAAATATTTGAGAAAAAACTTTCCCCAAAAGCAGGAAAACGCGGCAACTATGAAAGAACAAAAGATTTTGCTATATTACATAATTATTAAGGTTGTCCTAAACTGAACATTGCGACAAATATATCTCAACTTTTCTCGTGTATTTTGGCAACAGAATTAATTCTATTCAAATGGCGTATGCATCTTTACCCCTTGTCATTAAAGGAATGTTGTTAAGGTGGGGAACAAACTCTTTTCAATTCACCCTTTCCTTCTTTATGTCATTGTAACCCAAAGAACTGGGGAACTGTTTCGATTAGGGTGTGTTTAAGACTTGTTCCATGTCCACAATCTACTATACCAAAAGGCCCCTTTGGGGCACATAGAACAAGGGTTTCCCGATCTTCAGAAATTCGATTGAAGCGGTGAGTCAACCTTCAACCAAGGAAGATTGTTTCTATCTGCATCTGTGGTAAACATACTCCAGTACAAAGTGCCTTGGTTCACTGACTAAATTAGATTCAAATCATTCAGAGTAATTAACAAACAAAGTAATGCATTATTGCATGTATATTGCATGTCAGTCTATTCCGATTGAAATATTTGGCAAGACGTATGATAATTTTGTCAATAATTTTATTAATCAAATATTGGTTATTTTGAAAAAAATTAATTTACACTTTTCTCAATTAGCATCATCCTCTCCTGACGAACTTTATAATTGATTTGAATACTTAGTGGAAAAGCAGAACGCTATCAAACATACACTACAATGTATTCCCTTCGAATTTCTGTAATTAAATTTTCAAAACAGCAGCTATTTTTGGTGACAGAGGTCCAGAATGTTTCGATAATCTGATTTCATTTTTACCAAAAAAAAAAAAAAAAAAAAAGGTATAAACCTAAATTTTTTATGATTCGTAAGATTCTCTTTTCCAAGTGAATATTTATTCAAATAATATTCATTAATTTAAAAAAAGGGAATATGGTACCCTTTTTTAGAACAAAATCACCGCCTTTTTACATTTCGTTTCCTTTTGCGTTTTTGTTCCAAATTTATTTACCCTAATTCATTAATGCTCGATTACAAATAATGTTATGGAGGGAAAAACGTTTTAGAAAAAAAAGATGCACTACCAGATGTTTTAACTAAGAGAATATTTTTAACTTCGTGCACCCCCCTCACATTTTCTTGTAAAAAAGTATTACATCATGCCAGCTCTAAAAGTAAATATTCATTTCCTTAAAAATGCAATTTCGTTAAAAATGTATTGATTTTGCAAAATGTTAATAGCAAAAAATTTCTGTAACTACTTTTAATATTTTGATAAATGATGCATCTTTATGAAAAGTAGATAAAAGAAAGTAGGTTATCCACTTCTCTGAATAGTTTTAATTATGGTTTTAGAAAATTAATTTGATATTAAAGAATGTTTGTGAAAATGAATTGATTTTTTATATTATACATAAAAACAGTTTAATGCAATTTCTTTTTAAATATTATTTTTATAAAAGGAAATGTGCCTTTTAAAATTTCAAAAATAAACTATTTTTGATGATACATACAAAAAATTAAGTGAAGTTCCAATTGGCTAGAACTTTTCTATTTCTCTAGCATAAAATTCTTTAGCACACCCTATTCCTTCAACATCCCTGACCATTCGGACTCTCAGCTGTTGCATGGTGGTCAACTCACTATAATTTTTGTGCAAAGGAAAAAAAAAGTCCTCCCGAGAATAAAAATGTTAATAGTCCCACCAGGTGCCGATGTGTTGGATTGTAACTCAGAAGCATTCGAATGTTCTACTTTTTTTTCTATCTGAAATGGGAAGAAACGCTGCGCCTCAAAACTGTTCCACAAGGATGGTTTGCGAATGCTAGTGTCCGAATTTTTTCTTTCTTCTAGTATATCTTAGCATAGAGGAAAAGTTTAGTGTTTTTCTTTTCTGAAGGGTGTGCATTTTAGTTTTTGCGGGGAGACATATTACAGGATTCATTTGCTTGGGTTTTGTTTATGGATTTAAAGATGCTGACAAAAAGATTTAATTTTTCTTTGTCAAAATTCTAAGATAATCTATTCCAGGATACTTTTTATATTTTTGCAATCAGTCGTTTATATGTTCAATTTTTGTTTATTTTACAAACAAATAATTTTGAGATATTTAAAATTCGAAAAAAAAATCTTATTATTTCAACCAAGAACTAAATACTGGAATTAGATCAAGCATAAGGAATTTCATGCTTGAAAGATATTAAGGTACGACTTTTTTGTTGTTGTTAATCTTAGATGTGAGAGCTGCGACTATGAAAAAATTGGAAGTATATCCATGTTCAGATTAAGTAGATATTTTATAATTTTAACAACCAATAAAATAAACAAAAAGAAATGGAGCTGCTAAATTATTTTGCATCGCGATCAACTTTTTTTAGTGGTAGCATAACCTGTGTTTTTAGTGTCTGATTCTGGTTCAGTAAATTTGAATTAAAATTATTTTGTCAGCAACTACTTTTAAATATTAAAAAGTTAATATTATACAATTATTATAAAAGTTAGTAATATTACCGGAGACATACACGCTTCTATTACACAAGGATGCGAAAGATGCCTTTATTAAAAAAGTGGTAGGACATTTACCCTTGAATTTACATATTAGATGTAATGTACCGCTTAGTTCTGTCATATTGTTTCGTTACAAGCTTGAAACGTGTTTCGAGCCATATTGAATAAAAGTACCTTTGGCAGTACTGTTAGAGGAGTCGTAGACAAAATTTTCTAGTAGACCTAATATTAACTGCTATTTTGTCTTATGGTATGCCTTTTAAATTGAGTTTTAATTTATTAGATACTAGTATCTTGCTTACGTTAATACGTTACGTTAATTACGTATTAATAATGGAATATTTGAGTTACCAGTCTATTTAAAACAAACATAATTTAACGCAGAAATTTTTTATTTAGAATTTCAGTCAAACAGCACTTTAGCAATCTTAGACCGAAACTTTTAACTAAACAAATGCACTTGACCTCCATGTTGTTCAAAAAATAGTGGTTTCTGAAAAACGGTGGATGAAGACGTTTCGAAGTCAATAGTTTTCAATCTTTAGTGGTTTGTAATATTTTTTGAATAAGTGTTTACCTGACTGGCATCATTGCGCCGGAAAGGGTTAGCAATGATACCTTGCGAATGATACTTTTATTCCACAGAACAAAGCTCCAGGTATTTGCAAGGGGTATTTCGTATTGATTTAATGGTATATACCTCACTTCGCTTATCAAAAGGACCTGTGTATACCAGAGCCAAACATGGTCTTTGCCCATTGATCATGTCCATAATAGTCCGGGAGATAATGGATACGAGCAATGTCCATAACTTTCCATTTTTTTTTATCACTGACATAATTTTTTTACCAATGTCTATATCATTCTTATCAAATTAGATAAAAGTTTCACGTGGAAGTGGTTGAATTTCGTTGTTTATTTTTAAGCTGGGTAATGGTATATATGTTGGAATGGTGGAAATAGACAACTACCTTAGTGTACGGCAACGAAGCGGCATTAACATTATGTTATACACTAGAATATAAAATATAATATTTTATTATAATAAATAAAAAAGTGTAGAATGTCAACTGAAAATATATATTTAATTTTCCTTGTTGTAAAAGCAATTCGAAATTAAACTCGTCGACTGTTATCGTTTAGAAAAAATTTAAACACCCGTTTAATGTTGAAAGAAAAATTTTCATGCGTTAAAAACCATTCTTTCTCAACCACCGTTACGAACGCAATCGATGGTTGTAAGAAGGGTTTATATTCTATTCACCAAACAACCTTTTTCATATCATGAATTCGTTTTCAAACTTTTATTCCATCGAGGGGCAAAAAAGATGAGGTACAAAATGGGGGGGGGAAAGGTTTCAACCCCCACCCCATTTCAATCAATTAAGGTTGTTTTTTTGATGCTATTTTGTTGTTGTTTAAAGGTGATGAAGAAAGAAGTGGAGAAGAAAGATTGCGAGAACTAATCTAAGGAAAAGACTTGATTTCGGGAAGCCTAAACGATTCTGTTCTTCAACAACAACTTCAATCAATTCCTTGTCCTTCATTCCCCCCACAAAACCACTTTTGAAGAAAATTTCCTTTTTCCCCCACGTTTACGACGGATATATAAATACGTTTTTTAATGTTTGGTGCTTGCACCTGATTACAACCAAAGGTGGCGAAGAGGTAAAGGGGGTTTGCTGGAAGAAAATAAAAGAACATCGTAATTCGAATTTTCCACAAGCTCACTGCTGCTTTTCCACACTTGCTTTGTTCGTAATCATGACGGTTTGTAGCAGGGGCCCTTTTCGAATATTAATGTTGCTCGAACAGTCACCCCTTCCCGACCCTCCCATCTTTTCGCTTTTCTTGAGAAAAGAGTAAATTGAAAGTGTGTGTATGCACTGTGATAAAGCACTGGTTTTGAGAAGCTGTGAGGGTAATTAACTCTCTTTTCCAGCGTTCAACGAGAGAAAATTTTCAGAAGAGGTTGGCGAAAATTGAAGTTGGCGCATCAATTATAGAATGTTGCTCTGTATGCACCTACTCGATGAGTGCCATCAATATTGTTCGAAACAGGATTTTTGTTTAAGGATTTTTTAAAAGAGTTTTTTTTTTCTCTCCCCACTTTGACTTTACTAGATTTTTTTTTCAATTATTAACATCCGCAATTTTTTCTTCAATTTCATACAAGCTTGTTAAATTGGTAACATTCGCTTATTTCTTGCATCTTAATAAAATATTTTAAAATCTGTATAGAGTGTTGAAAGAATAATAGGAAAAATAACTAACGGTTGAAATAGGAAACAAATATATTAGTAATGAATTCTGTTAAGAAATGTTCTATGCATTGATACCATCAATATTGTTCGACGAAGATTTTCTGACATAAGTTTCTTTTAGTAGGGTTTTATTTAACCTAGAATTCGGTTTTTGAAAAAAAAAAAAAACTCTTTTTTTAGTTTTATACATATTTTTTAATTGTTAAATTGTAACTTGGCTCAATCTTTTTATTTACATTAGTATATTCCTATAAGTTTGTTAATTGTTTTCATGCGGGAATCTCGTTTAGATAAGTGCTAGTACTATTGAGTTTACCATTTTTTCCCTGTTATTGACATTTACAATTGTTTTTTCTTCGATCTCATAGTTCGTTTAATTGGTTTGTTGAAATGGCAATATTGGCTTGTTTCGTGTTTCTAAATAAAATTTTTAAAATTTGTATTGAGCGTGGTGCTAATTTAAAAAGCTAATGCTTGAAATAAGAAATTAATTTGTTACGACAGTATTATAAGAGAACAATAATAATAAGAAATTATTGTTTTACAATAAATTCTGAGTATTAAGAGTATTTAGAAAGAAATGAGTTATATTAAAAATCTCGCTATTTATTTTATCACACGAAACAATAATTAACACGTGATTCACGAGAAGAAAATTAACGGACAGATTAAAAAAAAATAATGGAAAAGATTCCAAAAGTTATGTGAGAGTTAAATTGGAAAATGCTGTTATTCAGTTGGAGGAGTTAAATAAGTTATTGACAATAATTTTTATTTTTGGGATTATTGAATGCATTTTTTTTTGACTGTCATGCATTCTAAAAAAAAATATTTTAATTGTTTGATGCTGGTTACATAATTTTGTCTTGATATTTTTTTTTTCGATTTTTCTCAATAGAATTTTATAAATAGGAAAGATATGACTGAAATCGTCCTATGCCTGAAGAATAGATTGAATGGTGGATGAAAGTGAGATTTTTGAAAAAATTGAGATCTACCAGGAGAAAGCTCCTATTATAGTCTTATTTAACTACACGACATTTATTTATTTCGTTAAGTCTTTTAATTCAGAATATCTCTGTAAATGAAGGATACAAGTGACAGTTTGTGAATTATTTTAGAAAGAAAGAATGATTCGAATCCATATGGCAATAAACAGATGATGGATAAACAAGATCTGAGAAAATCAGTCTGTTGGCAGCAAAATAGAATTCTAAAAATGCGAATGTCATGAACTAAACAAATTAAACATGGACTAATGGATTTCGCCAATTGGCAGCCTGCGTGCAAGCAATAAATGAAAGGCATAGTGTACAATTTCTTCTGTAAATGCATGAACCTAAAGGCTCAATTACTTTAATTCATTAAAATGTCATCTCAATCTTTCATACACTCAAATCTTAATGTATTTTTTTTTTTTTAGTTTTTGTAGTTGTATTAATCACGGATACACCAATTGACACATCAAAAGACAAAATATGCAGTGACTTTGACATGAATTTTTATTTTGAATATACACTGTTCTGTTTTATCTGGGTAACAGCAACCTTCTTAAATGCAAGTGTTTCCAATTACTAGAAATATGTACAATAAACACATGAAAAAATTTTCATGTTGTTTCAGCTGTATGTTTCTCTATTTTAATTATCAGGTGATGCTCTACAACTTTATTGTTCTTACGCGACTGAAACCTTTTTACACTTGCTTACGTTCGTGTATCAATTGGTTAAAATAGACTATATAAATTCTATGATATATTATATAAATATAGAATATTTATTATATCAGGCATTATATTAGTATATCATAATAATTAGATCAAATCATTAAACGCACTGTAGTTTTTTTTAACAATTACATGATTTGCACGAGTTTATATGCAATACTTTTATATTTAAACATGCATGTAATGGGTTTTTTATTCAGGATATTTACTTCCTATTTATATTTATTTCACACGTATTATATTGCAATGTTAACCAATTGATACACGGATGAAAACGAGTGCAAGCCGGTTTAAAAACAATAAATCTGTATAGTATCACTCGATAATTAAGATTTTACATAGAATCTTACAGTGCGTCTAATAATTTGGCCAGGTATTTGGCCTTCATATAAAACGGAATAGCCCTGCTAACATCACACATATTTGGGCACTCGATAGAAAATGCTAAAGATTTACTAGGTGCACCAAGATCTGTGCAAAGCAAAACTAAATGAATAAGAAGAGGACTTGTTCAGGAAATGGGTTCCTGGAAAAAGAGACTTGAGGCTTTATGTGCCACCTGGCGTGAAGAGGTTTAGATAGATATGATTGGATTTAAACTAAAATCTTAGTCAAAACTTGCAAAAAGATATATTTTCTGTTTATTTTACCCTGTACAAAAATGTAAGTAAATTTTGAAATGAAATAACTTTATTTTCATCATCATCGCCATTAACCATTATTAATCAACTACCTGATAGAGATTTTTTTTTTAGTATTTGATATACACATTTGACAGTAGGATATTTACTAAATAATCATTAAGAAATTAAAGTCGAATTGAAAGTACAATGATCAAAAAATAAATTTGATTTTCAGTGCTAATTGAGAAATGTAAAATCATATTCCTACATTATCCGAAGTTTTGATTATTCGGAGCAGTTTTGCTGGCAATCCCTACGGATGACTGATGTTCAACTGTAACAGATACCTTAAAACAACTTAAATATATAACTTTTTGTTGAGCATTCATCATCATCGCCTTTAACCATTATTAATCAACTACCGCAGTGTTTCCCAAAGTGTGGTACGCGTACCCCCAGGGGTACGGGAACGGTTTAGCGGGGGTACGCACTCTTATGCGAAATATCTTGCAACAATCGAAAATTTCAAAAGAATTTTATTTAAAAACAAAGCTAGCCATGCAAATTTACGATTGCGTATTTTCTTATTGGCTATTTTTGCAGAGTTAACAGTTGGTAATGTCAACAGCCTTTTGTGATTTTTAATTTTTGTGTAATTTTTTTATAGTAGAAGTTTGTAATAAATTCTACTTATTTTGATTATTTTTATAAGGAAAAAGTTATGAAATATGTTTTGCCTTTTCCAACTTCATATTTATGTGAAGTCGCTTTTTCAGCATTCGTGGACATTAATTCGAAAAAAAGAAATAGCTTATTGGTCGTGGAATCGCATCTCAGACTGACCACAAGAGAACTGAATTATGATGAACTGTTATCACAGCAAGAACAATATCATCCTTTTCACTGATGCAAATAAACTAGTTAACAAAACTCTATACCAAAAAATAAAAATAAACATATTTTTAAAAAAATACATTAATTTTTTTATTAGTGGTACACAGCGTTACGAAAAATTTAAAAGGGGTACACAAAAGTCATAAGTTTGGGAAACACTGAACTACCGGATGAAGATCTTTTTTTTTAGCATTTGCTATACACACTTGACAGTAGGATATTTACTAAATAATCATTAAGAAATTGAAGTCGAATTGAAAGTACAATGATTAAAAAATAAATTTGATTTTCAGTGTTAATTGAAAAATATAAAATTGTATTCCAACATTATCCGAAGTTTTTGATTATCCGGAGTAGTTTTGCTGACAATCCCTATGGATGACTGATGTTCAATTGTAACGGATACCTTAAAATAACTTAAATATATCACTTTTTGTTGAGCGTTGTGACAAAGTGCTGTAAATTTTTGAAATAATAAGTTAAGTTTGAAATTTAACAAATAAATCTACCACATAAACATTCATATCGTTTTGTCAACTTTCATTTTACGAATGATTTTCCCGGTGATTTCGTTCGTGAATGTTCATAAAAAAGTGCCTAGATAGCGCAAACGAATATGAAAGCAAACACATTAAAAACCAAAAAAACCATTCCCACTTGCTCGTGTGAATTTCGACTTAACTGGCTAATTGCAATGAGCTGGGACATATCCATGCTCGTCTCTATGACTCATATCCCCGACGGGGGGAAGGATTACCACCCCCCAAAATGGGACTGATACATGGTTAACGTACTCCCATACCAACAAAAGGGAATTAGCGTTTAGAAACAGCATATAATTAATCATATTTAGAAATGGACCATATTTACTTGCTGTATTTTCTGATGTCTGGCCCGACGATAAGACTGACAATGGAACGCACGTGGGTATGGTGGGGGTATGGGGGAATCGAGATAACACCCTCTAACATTTAATTACGTTTTTTCCCCCCATGTTGGCTGATCCTGTTTTTTTTTCCCTCCTAGCTTTATCATCCGGTTGTTCCCGAAATCCCGAAAAGGTTGCACAGATTTACCAGTCATTACGGTATTTTAGGCCGGGAATGATAATCAGCCGGCAATTAAATACGAAGGGATTTTTAATGTAATTTTTTCCCCTTTCTACCTTACTTTTTCCCTTTTTTTTTACCTCACCTATTTTCTAAGCTGTGTTTTTCGAACTTGTTTTTTTATCATTTATATATGTATCCCTCTCTTTAGTCAATTTCGCATCATCGAAAGATAGGCACCTACAGGGTAGGGGGAGAGTGTTTTTTACTGGAGAGTCGGTTTATCTGCATCTATGGGGATAAATGGTAGGGGGAAACATTTCCCTCCCCCTCTTTTCTTTTTATTCCAAAAAGTAAAATTCTCATTTGGCGTTGAATTGGGAGGAAAAAAATGGCGAAAATGTTATTTTTTTTTTAGTTTCGTTGCAAGGAAGCACAAAAAAAAGTTATGATGCACGCTTTAGATGTTGTTTAGAAAGAAAATGGCGTCAAAAATCGATCTCCAATAAAACATTTACAAATCGGACATGGCTGCACGGTACGAACTAACAACAAATCGCTTAATTATGGGGTAACCTTGTTGTATCATCGTAGCCAGTGACAAATAAAAAAAAATTAAAAAAAAAGAAAAAAAAAAAAAAAAAAGAAACAACGTCTTTTCGTCTAACGTGCGAGTTCGAGGTATTTCGATTTCTGTCTTTTTTGATGCTGTGCCTAATCGTTGAACAGAATAGAATTTTTTCGAAATAAAAAAGGGGTTTTATTTGACAAAGAAGGAAATATTTTTGTTTCGAAACTTTCAATTTGTCACGTCAGGAGTAGTAAAATATGGCTGATTTTATTTCCGCAGATTTGATTTGCAATTCGTTTGCAAATGATTTTTTAAATGATATGGTTTATGCGGTATTATTGTGGCGCATTTATAGATATTACGAGCAAATTTTTGTCAACGTATAGTTTCAAGCGAATTTTATAACGTGCGCTTTATTAATTTATAAACATTAAAGGATAGATTTTATGGGAGAATTTAATATCATAATGGTCGATTGTTATGATTATTATAAACTTTAAGAAGGATATATTTGATCCTAAATTAGTTTTTTTTTAAAAACTATATTTTATTTTATCTAATTTAAAATAGAATTGATACTTTGGTTTTCGTGTTAAAAAGAAAAGAAAGAGAGATAGAAATGAATAGTATTTTCATGCTTAGAAATTTAACATATAACACAATTAAATACATAAAGATATTAATTTGCTATTTTTATGAATAAAAATGATAAAATTAAAAAAAAGAAGCAAATTCAAAAGAGTATTGTAAATTAGCAATATTCAAAAATTGAGGTCAAAATTTCCGAAAATAGATTTTTGAACATGATGTTTTGATTTTTTTAATTTTAAAGGCATATATTTTTCAAAAATATTATACCATTTTTTAATATTTCTTTTTTAGGGTATTCGTTAGGGAAATAATGCTAAGTTTTCAGTATTTACAATTTTTATTAATATTAAATTACCTTGTGGTACCAATTATTAATTGACTTGTTCAAACTTGATTTAAAATAATATACAGGGGTTGGACTAAATAACCGTAACGCCTCTATACGAACTCTACGTAAAAAACTGTTGACACAACTTTATAACCGGGTTTGAACAACCGACCCAATTTCGGGTTTACGTCTACTAATCTTCAACTCCGTTGCCTTGAAATTTTGCACCCAATTCAGAAGACAAGAGAACTCCTGGATTAAGTATTGGGAGAATGCTTTATTCTCTGAGCCACCACGGCTTTAACCCCTTGGGGACGAGTGATTCAGAAAAGCATTCGTACAAAATCAGAATCAGGATGTAATTAAATAAAAAACGGTAGCTTAAATGTTGTCGTTTCTGATTTGACAGACTTACTTCGCTTTTACTTTAATTATTGTTAGTTTAATCATATATATAATCAATGTTAATTCAAAGTATAACTAAATAGTTTTATTTTGAACAAATTAATGGTGAATTAAATAAATCAAACAATTATAACTCCTCCCACAAATAAACTGCTAAAGAATTACTTTGATTACCAGTTTTATCTTTTTACCCTGGTTGATACGGTTTTATGCTGGCACGTATTTGTGACAGTCGGCGCGAAAGGGTTAAAGGCCAAATTTGAAAGGTTTTTTTTTAATTATTTTTTTTTATTTCCAATAAGCTGTACAATCGGTCTTGCCGATAAGCAGACCTAGTGCGTTCTCCAGAGGTGGTATCCACTCTTTCAGGACCACCACAATGGGTGAGATACCGTTGGTCATGTTAATTTGGACGTCTAGTTTCTGCCACACTAGATGGCAGCACCGAGACTCTATTTTGATGCTAAAGTGCACTAGGAATTTAATTTCGCCGGAAATGCCAAGAGCCAATAAGGCACTCCAGGGATCTTCTACATGCTGCATAATCATACGACATGGCTGCTGAGGATTTTGTGCATCCTGAAAATCCGGTGTCTGGGCCGGGGATCGAACCCGCAAACTTGGGCTCAGAAGGCCGACGACAAACCAACTGCGCCACCCAGCCACTTAATTTGAAAGGTCATGATGCTTGATGATTTTAGAAATGGTGCTCTTTTTACAAATGCGAAATTTGCATCGACCCTGTTTTATAAGACTAGGACGTAAACATGTTGTTCAGCATTTTAAAGAATAAAATTAGGTTTGATTATGTTTAAATAGGATTAAGTAAAACTGAGTAATGGAAAGTTAATGCTATGATTATGTAGTCCTCAATATCAAATCTTGGGAAGCAAATAATTTTAAACCTAAATTTTGTTTCTTCTTATTCGAAACTTTAACTTCAAAGTATAAATGAGTTTATTTCTGCTGGTTTAAAAATTTTTTTTCACTTTCTAGGATTTAAACATATTATGCAATTCCATGCAGAAAAATTAGGACTGGTTAGGAAAATTTCGGCTTGAAATATTATTGCTTAAACTGAGTCCGACAGAAGTTTACCTTCTATTCAAAACTTCGGATTGTAAATTAGTTTTATCCGATTTGAATTCTGAGGTATTCTAACTTTCTTAACCTCAATTGGATACCAGCTAGTGACGTCATGCGTGGGCAAATCGTGACATTTGCTTATGACACAAACTTTTTGCGTCACTTGCAGGTATTTTTTAAATTTGATCCGAAAATTGATTCAGCGTGACATTATACAGTAGCTTAGCCAGTGGGGGAGGGGCAAGAGCAAGAGGGGGCATCTGTCCCGGATGCAGCATTTGAGAGGTGCATATAAATAAAAAATGCATATTCATTAAAAAAATAAGATAAAATATTATTTTTAAACTAAATTATTACTAAAATTTTTTGAAAATGCCATAGTAAAATGTTTTTCTCTTTTAAACAACCCCAGTTTCACTTGCTTATTGTAGGTACCCTAACTACTTCAAATTTTTACTCGATTTACCTAAACATTGAATAGAATATCTATTAATATTATGATTTGTTTTGCACATTTCTTAAATAATTTTTAATGAATTAGTTACATTAAATAAGGAATCTCAAGAAACTGCAGCAGCCTGATTGAAAATTTCATACGCTCCAAAAATATACAAATATGAAATTACAGTCGACATGCTTCAAGGGCTTCAAAAATAGGCGCTCATTTTTATTTCCTTACATTCACGCCTGTCAAGTCTTGAAAATGGGCGCTTATTCTTGAAGCGCTTGAAACATGCCGACTGTTGTTTCATATTTGTATATTTTTGAAACGAATGAAGCTATCAATTAGATAAACTAGCGATATGTTGAATGAAAAATGACTTTAAAAAAAGCTCGTATCTTTCAACAAAAACAATAAGCGCAATAAAAGTCATTATAATAATAATAGTGTAAATGTAATAGAAACTGCATTCTTAGCATATACTGTTAAATTTTAAGCCTAATTGACTAATATCAAATCGTTTTGACCAAATAAACCAAAGCAAAATTTATGAAGTTATTGTGTCTAAAAAATGCTTATGTGAAGTTCTAAAATCTCATTCAATGCAAAATTTATAAAAACAATGCTAGGTGTGGTTTATTTAGTTTTCACATAATCTAACATTTAAAACAAGCCCACTTTTAAGTTCATGCACCATATGGTATGGAATGCAAAAACTAAGTTTTTCCCGTGGTGCTTTATTAGCTACGTTACGTGGTAGCTGCGCCTTTGGGTAATAAACCAATCTTAATAGCTGTTTCGGTAACACGCCATGCACAGCCCCGTGATTAGACACAAACATGTGACTTTAGTGGTATTTTTCTCGAATTGCAACTACCAATTTTTTTAAAAAAAGTATATTTTATTGGACTTCAGACTCTTATTGGAACTTCATATTGTGCGATTTTCTTAGTGTGAAATTTGGAATGATTATAAGGAATATTCTTGAAATATAGTTGCCAAAAATGAAGCGAATGGAGTAAAAGCTAATGCAAGACTATTTATAACCTTAACATCAAATCTTGAGGAAGCAAACGATTTTAAACCTGACTTTCGTACATTCTATTCAAAACTTCAACTTCAGACGATAAATTAGTTTCTTCCGGTTGGCAACAGCCGTAGCGACACTATTTAATTCTCTTCTTCCACCTTAAGGCCGCGATTTACGGACAATCCCAGAGTCCTAATGTTGGGGATTTGTCGAGACGCAGGAAGGAAAGGCGTGGGAGGATGGAACACCTGTTCGAAGGAAAGAGGCTTTCCCCGAGTTAATTATTTAATGGGGAAAAGAGAAAAGAAAAGAGACGAAAAGCGTTTTCCCACCGCTGCTGCTGCTGATGTAGAAAATGAATAATGGCGCTCTCTCGGAGACCATTCATCAAACAACAGAATCTTCTTTTTCAACTTAAAGAATGAAACAAAAAAAAACTGACTGTGGTCATTTCTCCATGGATGTTTTTAACACATCAACGATATTAAAAACTATAACTGATTGATCAGTTTTGAATTTTATGCATTAATCAATTAAATATGGTAATATTTATTTTCTCATGTTGTTAATACTTAATATATTAATCAGTGACATTTTACCTAGGGATGTTTTATACTCATTAGAATTTTGTGATTACAAGCGATATATTATACTCAAGATATTTTCAAGTTGTTTTTAGGAACTTTTGTATTGCTCGATAATTTTTTTTCTCAAATAATTTCACTTAGAAAAATTTTCTGTGCTTTTATAAATATAATTTTTAATCGTGATGATGAGTCTTGATATGCTTTTTATTTCTAGCGTTTATTAACTTTTTCAAGCAAAATTGACGGTAAATATCTCGTTTCACGATTAACTTGATCTTGACTGAAATCGAGTTTTTTCCCATTGTATCCTTCATTTAGCATTCAAAAGGCAGTGGTGTAACTATTAAAGTAAACATTAAATTATAAAAATTGCGTTCAAGCGTTGAAATTTTCATGCATATTATAATTGTAGCATATAAAACAATATAAATGCGCACCTTTATTGATTCATACAATCAATTTAAATTGGATTAAATAATTGAAAAACCTAATGTAAGGGAATAAGAGCCAGATTAGGAAAAAGAATTACAGCATTTGCCTCCCAATGAGTAGCTGCTTTCAATCACGGCAATAGCTCTTTTGCTACTTCACTATCGCGTTATAAATTTTATTGAAAATTATAAAAGCTGTCAGCTCTGTATAAGTTACTCTCTCTGGAACATCAAATTTTAATTTTATTTCATTTTATAACCGTCGTTGAACAGCCGACCTAATTTTTGAGTTTACAACTACTATTGTTCAGCTCCGTGGCCTTGCAATGCTGAACCCAATTCAGAAGACAACGGAACTTCTGGATCAAGTATTGGGAAAAGATTGCCAGCATGGATGTCTTTTTTCATGAAACTAACCCGCATTTGTGTGACATGGAGAGGAAATCCACAAAAACCTCCCATAGTCAGCCGGATGGTAAGGGGACTCTAACCGAGGATCCGTCTACCACTGAGGATAATTTAAGCCAGCACTGTGGTCGGTAAGAGCCAAGTGTGGAATTGGAATCGACCAGCCATCGCTGGGATTCGAACCCAGTTCACCTCATTTTAAGGCTAACACTCTATCCCATGAGCCACCACGGCTTTAAAAAATTTAAATTGAAAATTTCAGTCAGGCAGGACATAAGCAAGTGCGAACTTAGGCTCAGGGTGTTCTCCTCTCAGTGAGGTGACTCGGATTCCAATTCCAGCAATGGCTGTTCGATACGAATTCAGCAACCGGCTCGCTTCGACCACAGTATTCACGTAAAATACCTTCAGTGGTAGATTTAATAATGGATTCAAGTTGATTGGCCATCAGTCTAACCACGGAGAGTTTTCGTGGTTTCTCTCCATGTAACGCTAATGCACGTCAGTTCTATCAAAAAAGTCCTCCACGAGGGCAAATTTCTTCCACTACTTAATCCAGGAACTCCCTTGTCTTCTGAATTGGGTTCAAAATTATAAGGATACAAAGTTGAACTATGGTAGTCGTGAACTCAAAATTGGGTCGGCTGTTCAACAACGGTTACAAAATATAAAACAAAAACTATATTCTAAGTGAAACGACATTCTTTAGATATTTGTTGTTTAAGGAATTGTGGTTGCTAAAATTTTAAAAGCAATTAGTTCCATACTTATAGTGGTTTGCAACATTTGTTGAATTAGTATTGCCAGATTGGCTACACTGCACCTGAAATGGTTAAGTTCTCAACTCAGCTATCAGTGTTAGGTAAGGAGTACTAGGATTACTTTTAAAGTTCTTGCTCATGTAACAAGTTCTTTACGATCCAAACCCATTACAACCACTTGGCAACAAAACTTGCCAGTTCTTTTTACCAAGAACATTAAATCTGGTAGCCCAATTATTTCGTTTTAACTTGTTTTCGATCTTGGATAATCAAAACATGCCTGTTAATCGTGACTATTACCCAATAATAAACGAATTCTAATTTTAATCTGAAACCATGTAGTTATAATTTTTCAAATTCTAAAATAGTAGCTAAGATAAGAAAATTTTCACCTTAACTTAATATTAATGTATTATTTCTCCTTTTATAATAATGATTCGTATGGTTCTTAAAAGAAAATTAAGAAATAGGTGGAAATACTTTAAAAGGGAATGGCATATTTTTCCCTAAAAAGAACTTTTCTTGAAAAAAAAAACTTTCGAAGCTATGTTTATTTGATGTTATTAAAATATAGAGCTGAAACGAACATAATAAAATATCTCATCTGCTTAATTCTGGTACCACTTTTAGGTTGTTTAAAGACTGTATGAAAGTTGTTGTTATTGATCAATCATTACCTTATTATAGATGCCAACTGCTCCTAAATATGTTATATAGTGGTAGAAACTAAAAGATTAATTCTTGCAAATTTTGTTCAATTTCACTAACTCTTTAAAAGCTTCACCTTAACCCTTCAATGGGTCATTTATTTTTAGTAAAGGTAAATCAAAGTATTTTTGGAATTGAAATTTTTTTAAGAATAGTAATTGATATAAGAAAAAAAAAACTCATTTAGTTTATAAAAATGCCATTTTTTTGGTGGTAAATATATTTTACACGACCTATTGGGACCTTATTGGCTTTTTTTTTCTTGATTTATAAAATAAATTTTATAAATGCCACAAACTTCAAAAGGAATTATGTATTTTATAACTCTTATACGTTTTTTAAAACTAACAAATAGTTACCAATTTTATTCAAACGCACTTCAAGAAAGCTGAAGTCATTAACAAATGGAAACCTAAATTAAAAGTGGTAAAAAAGTGGTGGTAAGTATACTTCCCACGGCCTTCGAAAGAGTTAAAATAGCTGAACTTGAGTATTATTTAATCTATACAGTTGAATTATCTGAATTTAATGCCTGAAGAAGTCAACATTACAAAACCTGAAAATTACAGACATAAACCATAAATTTAGTTACCACAAGAAAAAAAAGTTTCCACAAAGGGGAGTAAGTAGGCATCTCTGAGTTTTAAGAAAATCGGCTTTAATGAGTTAAGGAAGATTCCATTATTTTAAATGAGTTTAACAGAACTCACTAAATTATTTCTAATATTTATCGAAAGTTGGTATTTGTGGGCAATGCCGGACAGCAATTTTATGCCAGTACATTGACTTGAGTCTTTTTGGGAAGATATGCAAGCAGCACGGCACGCTGGGCGGTATATTCTATTAGTCGTGTCCGAAAGTAACGCCTAGAAATCGAGTTCTTTTCATTAAAAGCTAGTGCAACGTATCACGGTTGTGAGTAAAGGGAAAAAAAGAAAACAAACAAAAGGGCGATGTAGGGACAAAGAAAAAAAGAAGAGAAAAACGTTTGAAATTCGCTGTCGCTATCGTGAAAAGGTGGAAAAAAGCCTTTTCAAACAACTGTTAGGCAGGAAAAACAACATAGAGAATCTCTATGGCAACAAAAGATATCACAAAATTGCCAGTGGACGTCTTCTGGCTATGAAACACAACACTAAAAACCTATTTGGCTCTGTTTTCAAAGTAGTCGCTTGTGGTCCTATGTGTCTTTAGCTTGTTCCCTGATTGAAGGATTACGATTTGTAGCCAACTGAAAGAACTCTTTTCTTAATAGACAAAGAGCAATAAAGCTGTTCTTTTGTAAAACGGTATGGGCGATAAAAGTCAGGTTAATCAATAGACACGTATATTATCAATTTACCGAAGAAATTTCTAATTTGATTTCTGATTTCACGTTATAAACAACAGTGACTTACTTTTTCATTACTTGTTTTAGGGTTAAGTCAAGTTAAGCCTAAATACAGAAATTGAATTTCTTATTAAAATTTAACTGTTTTAAGTATAGTAGTGAATAATTAATATCTTTAACTATTCGCTTAAATTGTTTGTGCGTAAGGGCGGGGAGACAAAAACAAATCGCAAACCTTTTATTCTTTCTAAATAATAATAATATTTTATGTTATTATTCCATTTCCATCGAATGTAATTTTTTATCTCATTTTCTTCCAACGAAAATTTGTTCATGGAATTAATTTATTTGCAATGTTATGAGCAGTGATTCCATGAAAAAAAAATCAGTTCTAAATTTGTATTAAAACCAATCTAAAAGTTTATATTGTTAGTTATTATACATGTTTGAAAATCAACAATGGATTCTATATAAAGGTTAAAAAATTGAATTGAGAAGCTTGGGCAAGTATAGTGATAAGCTATATTTTTTGTTGATAAAAGACGGCATCCAACTAATTCTTGGCTTTACTTAAGATAGGTACTTTACGAACTTATATAATTTCTGTTTTACATGGAGCAAACTGAATAGAAACATCTTATTGCTTAGATGGAAATTGGGTTGTTTTTTTGCCAAAATGATTTCGACAACAATGCGATGATATAGCTTATATGTTGCTTAAAGCTTTTCAGTTGGTACAATCTAAAAGTTCACACACACAGTGGTTGGACAAAATTATAAAAACGATACTATACAAACTCAATGTAAACAATCTTTCTTTTAGCCTCAATTGTTTTGAGCGATTTTTCATAGCAGAAATGAAATCACATGGCACGATTTGAACCTCTGCTTTTAGAAATGAAACCTTTTTTAACCATGCAAAATCAACATCGAACAAATGCAGCGAGAGAAATTAAAAGCGTTTCCCATTTATAATGCTATCATAATAATTTTATAAGTATTAAATATCGCAATCCTATAAAATGATTTCAAAATTTATGGAATTAAAGCTAGAAATAAATTGTTAACTTCCCCTCATCATTTTGGTCAATCCAAATTTTGCGTGGGTAAAAATGACACCATTTCTGTAAGCTTCAAGCATGATCTTTCAAATTATGTTACTATTTTTCCGTGCTGAATCTTCCAAAACATTTGTTGCTTAAATAAAGTTTGTTTACGCAGAGTTAGTGTAGAAATGTTGAAATGCTTCCGTAATTTTGTACAATCCTTGTATGTATACCTTAATCCTTCTGGATAATGCAATATTTATATCAACAATAAATTTTTCAAACTTCAAAAAACTGTCTATTTAAACAGGTATGCCTACTACTATGTTTTTAGCAAAATATTTTTTTGTAGGGTCATGGATAATTAGATTGAATTTTGAATACTTTTGCCAATGTTAAAAAAAAAATCACTACCAAACAATTAAAACAAACTGGCATGTTATTCCAATATTTTAATTATTTAAACGTAGAGGTGGGCAATATAATTTGAAATGAAATTTATTTTAAATGAAATTTATTAACCAAAAAATCAACATAATTTTTTCTACCACTGCAAAAACTTTTTCCACAAAGTGGAGCAAATTGGCATCTCTGGGTATATTAGGTCAGATAAAGTAAATATGCAACTTGAAGAAAAAAAATTTCTTCCAAAAATGGGAAAATACGATGTATTAAATTAGTTTATAATCTTACAACAAGGTCTAATCTTTAAAATAAATTACTCTCCAAGCACAGTACTCGAGTACACTAGAGATCCAACTATATACCATTACTTGACGAAGTGCGTCACCACTTAAGTCAGCCTCTCGACACACACTCACCAGCTTTTAACTCACTTTAAGAAGCGAAATAAGTAGGCAATTCACCTAGTTAACCCTCCCATTTACACACACTTCACGCCAAGAAATAAGGTAAGGGCGAAAAAGGTGAGGAACCGTGATATAAATTCTGTTTAGGTAGAATGGATGGATGCGTGTAAATAAGGCTGGTTACGCGTGAGGGCGACAGGCCACCCTCTCTTGAAGTTAAAGAGGAGCATTTCCTTCAGATTTATATAAGGTAGAAAAGGAAGCATGGCAAGGGTAGGGTTGCAAATCACTTTTTGATTGCTCTTCGTCTGAATATGCAAAATGAATCTTAAATCCCTCCCACCATTTTTCACCAGGATTCAACTTTTTCCTCCCCAACTTTTAAGAGGCTTTTAATAATGCGGAAGCCACAAGGTATAAGTCAAATCGAGTCTTTGGCTTTTAATTTTTCGATGCTATACGAGAGCTTTTGGTTATTAAGAAATGCAACTTGATTTATTTTAGAGCAATTTTTTTGAAGGTTTGAATAGTGGTTTTATTTGGATATAAATTAAATAAATTATTAAATTTACCCAATGAAATTTATTCATTCGATGTTTGAGGATTTCAGTAGTGTCTACCTATAGATTTATCATCACCTATAGACTATCATAGATTATATCATTTGGGAACAGGGAAAATGCAAGATATAGTCGAAAGAGCAATATAAGGAGTTTTATTGTTCCCAAACAAAAACAATAGGATTTCCGAAGTTTAAGATAAAATTTTTCCTTGTGATAGCAAACGTTTTAATCGATTAGAATTTAACGAATTTCGCACACCACAAACCTAAATAATTTTAAATAATTGAAACTAATATATATAAATGATCAGGTAGCTAAATGGTCATATTTTTATTTCTAATTTAATTTAAAAAAAATTCCATTTGTCTTAAAAACTTCAGCATTAGTTTATTATTGCCAAAACAATTGTTTCAGAATCCCTCAAATCTTAGAGGTTATGATTGTTTATTTAAATAGGTACATTTTATAGTGTTTTATAGATGGTGATAATAGTAAATTTTTAATAAAGGCTTTAAATTTCGATATATTTTAATTGAATAGCAGACAACTTTTCTGTATCATCTGAAAATTTATTTATTTTTTGATTTGTAATAAAATAAATTTAAATTATAAAGGGAAGTACGAACAAGAATGACAATTCTTCTTAAATGAAAACAATTGAAAAAAAAAATAAAAAACGCCCTAAAGTGTTCAACTAATCCTAAAATGTTCAGCTCATTCTAAAGGATGTACTTTACACTAACTATGCCTATGGAATGATATACCTCTTTTAAACAATTCTATGTTCCGAAACTATAAATATTTCTTTTTCAAGTTTCATAATTCATTTAAAAATGACTTTTAATTTTTATTATTTTTCAAATTTTTTTTTTTCATTTGAGAATTTTTATTCTTTAAAATGTAAATTTATTTAATATTTTTTCAGACTATTGTAGCTTAAATTTTTAGTCAGCAGATGAAGAAACCAATTGCAGAATTATCGTCTGCATTTAATTTATCGCCTGCATTTTTATTCATAAAGGGAACGGAAAAGAAGGATAATTTTATTTTACTGAAGAGAAAAACTTAACGCGGAAAATTTTTTGAAATTCAATTGAAAAGATCCAAAACAGAAAGGGTATAAAAAGAAATAAGAAAATATCACTATCTATTTGTAATTCCCCGATGGTGTTTCGACATTTTAACCAGTTAAAAGTATGCGAAGGGAAAGGTAGATTTTAACTTAGAATTGTAAAGGAAAAGGAATTATTGATTTACTCCCCTTTTCATTTCGCCCCCTCCCCCTGAAAAATACGAAATTGAAAAATTTTGCTGTCTTTGCTCAGCCGGTCGCGAATGACTATTAATAAGGCAGCAAAGACGGCAAGACGAAAATTTTCCCCAAATTCTAAAACTTGCCACTGTGAAGAAGTTGTGTTGCCATTTATAAATATGCAAATCTGGAAGAAAACCCGCTAATTCGTGACGATACGGTTGCGGGGGAGGAAGAGAATCCGAAAATTATATATGATTTCGTACAGCATCGGCAGTATCTGCCTTTCTTACTTCATTAGCATACCTTCTTAGGGAAAAGTTGACAAAGTTGGGCACCGTTTTAATGGGACTGAGAATTCTTTTACAGTAGCCGAATTCCATTCGAACTGTAAATGGTTTAAAATGGACCCCAGAGAAAGCTGGGGGGAGAGGGACAAAAATTTCTTTTTTTTTTCCTTTTTTTTTTTAAACTCGACCACTACATATCTACGTGGTGAAATCGGAAATATGTTAATGCAGGATGGGTTGTGAAAAAAAAAATGGCGTCTCTCACACCGCGCCATTTTTTTCCCTTTCAGTGAGAGAAAAAGTACATCTCATTTCTGCTAATGAGTCTAAATTTATCAAAGGGAAAATATTTTTAAAGCGGAAACGAGTTTCGACACAAAAATCGAAAATTACTTAAGCGGACGTGGCATCACCAAAGCGTTGAGAGAAAAATTCAGGTTTTGTTTCGATTTCTTTTGTGGAAATGTATATTTATCTTGTGTGGATGGAACTAAAGGAGGTGCCTATTTTCGTTTGATGTTTCCACGCCTTCTACTTTCAACCATTTTTTTCCTAAGTAAAAAAGTTTTAAATCAGTTTCCTTAATTGATGCATAAGTTTAGAAATTACTTTTTTTGGAAAAAATATTCTTTGAAGCGAAATATCTTCCTTATTAGTCGGGATATTTTCATCTTTTGACTAGTTTTCTTTTTTTTAAAACTCAGTCTGTATCACTGTTGCGAGAATGCAACAATTTGTTTAGATTTAAAAAGTACCTTAATTAAAAAATTAGTCGAACACTTATGCATAAAATAATACGATATTTTTTAATATTGGTTTGAAAATCTTCAAACAGCAAATAGCGAAAGTACGAGATATTTTTTCCAGTAGAAGTGAACTGAAGTAAAATTTTTTAAAACGGGCAGAATTCTTAAAAGAAAACTTTTAACAGAACTTGTGATTATGAATTTTTGATCTATATTATCTTTTTGTATGTGTTTTGTTTGTTTTTATATTATTGATAAAAATTATTTAAAATCTAATTTTTATGATATTTAAACATTACCTTTAATGCCACTAGGAAAAATATTTCCTGAAACTACTAAAATTCCGTAGTTGTAGGAGAGTATGCCAATTTAATAACCAAATATTGCCGTTTAATAATTTGAAATGATAACGCAGGGGTTCAAATACCACCGAGTTCCTGAATGTATCGTTGTCCTCTTCAAATTTGTGCTATTTGTTTTTTTAACTTGACAAGGGCTCTTAACTGTTTTTGCGATAAGCACACAAGTTTGCATATGCATGTACAACAGTAAATAAATAAATAAAACATAGATATTCCTATAATTTATATATTGTGGCAAACTTAAACGCCCAGTTGCAAGAAAAATTTCGAGCATAAACTAATTTAACTTGTAGCTTTTATATATTTCAAAATATGTACATAGAAACGTTGGCTTGTGACGGATTAAACAAGTTTTAATTATAAATTTTTTTTTTGACGAATTAAAGGCCAAATTCCGTAAGAACTTTTTTTTTCAAAAGATACTTCAGTTCTGGAATTTTATCGTGTTGGAACAAAATATTAAATCACCTTAGTACTCTAAATAGCGATTTTCTGAATTTATCTGAAAGTATATACTTGAGATACTTAAAAACTCAAGTAGCCAACTATTTTCTAGATTATAAAATACATGAATTTGTCAAAATATAGATGCCCTACCACTTTTTTTAAGGTACTTTTTATATTATCACGAATTTTGCATTTTTGCAACAATAGTACGAAATGAATAAGACAATTAATTTAGTATTTAAAGTTACTTACATCATGAATATCTTTCAATAATGATTGTTCATAATCAGTGTTTTTTTTCTCTTCAATATAATAGCGCCATTTTTGCGTGTACTGCTGTAACTTATTAAGACAAATTTAATTAGAATACGTGGGTAAATAGTATCGAATAATTTGCTCCGAGTTAAAGGTGTACAGCGCTGTTATGAGTAAATTTTCAATAATTAAAACTAATTAATTTGACATTTTATTTTGAAGTCATATCAGCAAGCTTCCTTACTTTCTTTAATAGAAATTGATGTTATAAATAAACAAATTTACTTTTTACTTATCGAAATCAATTTATCTAGCTATTGAATAGTGATAAAAGATTATAAATGAACTTTTTATTCAAAAATAATAATAAGTATTTTTCAAATTTTCCATTTTAGCATAGCATAGAATTAATCCCGAGTTATCAAATGCTAAATTTTTCATTTAGCAATTGAAGTCTAGCATAGTTTTCAAATTACAAGTCTTCTTATAGTCGGCTATTTTTTTATTGTTTGTACTAAAAACTAAGATCTTAAGGTCTTTTTACACATAATAAATGAAGTCTTTATTGTTTTATTAGAATGAAACGAAAACGTTTGTATCGTATTTTCTTGTTTATAACCATTTTTACAAAAATATTCCTTGGAGATGCAGTTTCACGCAATGGTTTTTAGTCTAAAGATTTGTATTTAAAAGTTTATACTGGATGAAAGTAAATGCTTGTAATTCTATCAAAATCGATAAGTTATTATTTTCATAAACAGGAAAGGAACGGCAGGAAAGGATTTTGAAGCGTTTTAAAAATTTAGGGCCTGTTGCAGGAACGAAATTCGTACTTGAAAATTCAATGAAGAATAACAGCTATAAAAAATAATATGAAAGTGCTTTGTAAGAATATATTATTGTCTTTAGATGAATATAATTACAAGGATTTAACCTCTAATACGATCAGATCATTTTGGACTTAGTCCTAGCGATTTCTTCTAAAGAAAATTTCATTTTGTAAAAAAAAAAGAAAAAAATTAAACTGCTACTTATCATGGCATTATTTTATTTTTTATATTTTATTCCGTCGTTGAATAGCCGACCCAATTTTGGGTTTATGACTACTAATGCTCAAGTCCGTAGCCTTGTAATTTTGAGGTCTGGGTTGGGTTTCAAATTTCAAGGCTTCGAAGTAGAACATTGATATTCGAAAACTCAAAGAATAATAAAATAAATGCTTAAATTTCTGTTATTTTGTCAGTACAAGAATTTAAGCATACTTTATTGGATTTTATCTAACTTACTATTAGCTGTGAGTAAGTTTTATATTTTAAGCTACTAAATTTTAAATATTACATTTATTGGGTTGGAAAGTCAGTACTCGGCTTTAAATTTTTTAAAAGTTTAAAGTACGAGAAAATTCAACTTTAATTACAAATTCCGTTGTCGTTTGACGCAAATTTTTGGGTAAAAGTTGGTTTAATCACTTTGCATCTAACTCAACTGGACGACCCCATTAAAGTGTATCTTTGAGGACAAGATTTCCATTTTTAAACTTGGAATACCACGCTGTCGTGATTCTTTTAGCTGTGGAATTCACTCCACAGACAACACAAATGTCATGATCAGCTTTTAAGGCCTTTAATCTGAAAATTAACATAAAATATTTTGAACAAAAAAGCATTGATTTTAGTAGAACATTCTCGTTTAAATGACTTAAACCATCCTGTCGAGGATATTTAAAGAAGCTTGGGATGTTGAATTTAGAAAAAAGAAAAGATGGAAAATTGGTTTCCAACCCAATAAATAATGTAACATATGTCAGTCGAGAAAATCATATTGAAATTCATAATAGCGCAGAAATAAAGCGAGCGCTTCTGACCACTGACTGACGATTTCGATTCGAACGTCCTCGATAGTTGGTTTACTCAGATACTTTTCTTACCGCCATTATTCCAACTTCTATATCTCATTACTAAAGAATGCTAATTAAAGCATTCTTTTGGAAATAACAAATTTCAATTGAATCAAGTATTTGCAAAATTTTCTCCATAAATGCAAGAATAAGATGAATAATAATATTAAGTTTAATGCTACTTTTAGAGTTGCGTTACTATTTTACTTTTAATAGTCCTGTTTAATTGAAATGGAAAAATAAGTTGTTACAATTAATTACCTAACCACCTTTAATTATATATACAATAATAAGATGAATAATAATAAAGTCAACTCAAATTATGTAGTTTGTTCAATTTTATAGTAATGTTTGTTTAGAATAAAAAAAGAAAGAAATATAGTTAAATGCTTTGTTTACTGCATAAAGCAAACTTCATTTTTCTAGCACGACTTGATTTGTATTTTTAATGATGATATTTTTATGCGCATATTTAACAACTAAACTCAATTACACGTATTTGATAAAAGCACTACCTTTCAATTAAACCCGGCCAAGTGTAAGCATTATTCTTTCAAAACAAACTCCATTGAAAGTAAGCCATTCCAAAAACGAAAAGTTAGCTTTCCGCTCACTTTCTCCATTTTTTTCCTTCCGCATCTAGTATCATAGTATTAAATTTTTTCCACGCTTTACAACTTTTATTTTCTACGCCCGCAGCCATCGACACCTTTTTAACTAAAAAGAACAACCTCCAAAAATCACTTCTAGCCATAATCTTCCGCATCCACGGATTTCCGTTCGAAAATTTAACTCTCCAGAATGTCCCTATGGGAGAAATCCCTCTCTGTAACCGCGACCCCTTTTCATACTAACCCCCTCGTTATTTCCCTCCCCTCACACGGCATTTCTGACGTCTTGAGCAGAGATAATTCAATCAGAAGGCATCAGTTTGAACGATGAAATCATAGTCTGATCTCCGTAGAGAATGGCCCGTCTAATTATTAATTTGATTTGGTCTCTTTCTATAAGTGGGGGTGTATGGGGGGTATCCGGACATTTGCTGTTTGCTCGTTGCAGACCGCGCGTGAAGCGTTTAACTTCATTACAGGCTTTGCCTTTCCTTCACCCCCACCATTCCTTTTACCCAACCCTTTTATGTTCGAATATCTTCGCGTTCGAATAATTACGTCTGGAGAGCGGACGGTCTGCCTGTCCGCTTTCTGTCAACAGTAACCGTAACTGGAACAGCTGTCTCCACGTTGTAAAGTGAGAATGTTGGTATATAGATGTATACAAGTTCGATTCTGTGTACTAGTACAACAATGGTTAACGAAACTGTAATGGTAATGAATGGTAACGAAATGGTAACCACAAACAAAAATGTTCTTTAAAAACGCTTCGCGTGTTGCTCATTTAGCTCAACTTAATGTTGGCTTAACTTTAACCGATTAACGCTTAGATCAGCTTTAACTATAACCTTGAACCATAATATTGGTACCTTAAACCTTAACAAGGTTTTCTGCAACCTTAACAAGATTTTAAACTGAACCATATTTCTGTTTTAG
This sequence comes from Parasteatoda tepidariorum, assembly GCF_982258835.1. NCBI lineage: Eukaryota > Metazoa > Arthropoda > Arachnida > Araneae > Theridiidae > Parasteatoda > Parasteatoda tepidariorum. The sequence goes on from NC_141759.1 coordinate 38,544,356, forward strand.
TTAAATAATAGTATCGTGTAATCAATTTTAGGATTCACCATAATATTCCTCATCATTGGGTCGCAGCGATTTTGTTGTGGCTATTGGCTATGGCTGTTTTGTTGTGTGCTGTTTCGAATGATTCTTGGACAAACTAATATCACCAGACATTGACCTTGTGAATTAAGTCTGGAAGGAGCACCTTTAGTTTAACAAGAGAGCACCACTAGGGTGAAAGTGCGGCTTAGCTCAGAACGCCCGGACAGATGACTGCTCGAGAGGCCACTTCTACAATTTAGACATACATTTGAAGGAGAAGAAAATTTCTTCCAGATCACTCGTTCCGCTCAGCGACCGACTACTATATTATACGAGTATATCACGTGTATTCCGTTGCTTTTTGTGATGGTTCTCCAAAAGTGTAGTGAGAATAGTTAATATCGAACGCTTCAGAGGCATCATAGAAACTCGCTTGTTAGTGAAGATTAGAATCAAAAGTGACGAAATTTAGCGTTTAACGAGATTTTATCAATGGGAGTCTTAAATTGCAACTAAAAATCACTGATCTTAATGGCTAACTATATTGGTGTTTCCTCTGCATGTTTTTTAATAATGCAGGCATATTTCCGTTGCATTATAATGAATAATGAATGTATACTCAAGATGTGTGTCCAAAGTCCTGAGAGCTAAAGGGTCAAGTTGCTGTACTTTCTGGAAATTTTTTTCTTCCAATTTTTGATTGGTTCTAAAACGTAAATTACAGCTGGCAAATGACGCGTTCACTGCCAGGTGACGTGACATCTCCTCTTTTTAAATTTTGCAAGATAATTTTGAGCACTCCCTCAGGCAAAGGAAAAGTATCTTACAGTGTTAGTTCCCGAATATGTTGCAACCCTACTGTAACTGAATTAGATGGTGAACTTAAAGATGATGAAACCAAAATCAATTTAAAGCACATGAGGAGTTTGTGGGAAGTGAGAATGTCATTGACGAGTAAGAATGTCATTTGTTGGAAGTGACATTGTCTGTAGTGTGAGCATGGACGGTGTATGGAAAAATTTCATTTGTAAAAGTCTTGTATGAAATTATGAGATTAAGAAAATCAATGTGCAAAACGTACTAGAATCGATGTCTTATTCTATTTTGTTATTAATTTTTTGAATCTTGTGCGAAATTTGAACTAAATACGTTTACAGACATAGCCCAATTCATTTATTTTCATGTAAATATGAATTAGTTACATGTAATTATATTTTTATTTTCAACCTTCGATATTTCGTGACAAATAAACGATTTGCTTAAAACTTTACCCACAGCATATGCTCATAAATTAAAAAATAAATAAATAAAATAACTGGAAATTTGCAAATTTCGAGAAGAGGGCGTTGGAAAAATTTATGTTAGTCACTTGTTGCTTTTTTCCATGTCAGTTTAGCGCAGACGTCATGCAAAACAACCATTTGATATTAAAATACAGAAAGAAAAAGGAAAACGATTCTTTTAACAGATGGTCAGTTTTCCCACGCAGGTGACGTTGCCTGTGTCAAAAGATAGTGTCCTGCGGTGCCAGGCTCTGACCACTAAGTCCTTCCATGTACGGTCCACGGAGCAGAAATTGTCACTTGTCCTTGTATTTTACGTGACGTTTGAGTTTGTTGGTTTTACCAAAGTCACCTGTTTGTTTAGAGTTCCCTCCCCCCATCCACTGCTTGTCAATTTAAATACAAACGACTTTCGCATTTCTGTTTTTATATTTGGCAACAGAATAAGTGGGAAACTTGCATGTTTTGGAAATATTTGTTTTCGTAATTTTCTCTTTGTTTGTTTATGACATTCTTTTTAATTAATTTGGTTTTGTTTTGCCGTTTCCGTTAAAGAATGGTAATTAGAGATGATGTTCGTCTCATAATCAAAGAATATTATTTGATATTGGGTGGTATGAATATTTATGTTAAATGATGTTTGCAAGAAAAGAAAACTTGCCTGATTATGTTTTAGATTATTTATTTATTTATTAGAATATATATATATATATATATATATATATATATATATATATATATATTTATATATATTGAACACTGAAGAGCCAAAAAAACTGGTATACCTGCCTAATATCGTGTAGGACCCCCGCGAGCACTCAGAAGTGCCTCAATACGACGTGGCATGGATTCGATCAATGTGTGAAGTAGTGCTGGAGATAATTGACACCATAAATCCTGCAGGGCTGTCCATAAACCAATGGGAGTAAGAGGGGATGGAGATATCTTCTGAACATCACGTTGAAAGGCATTCCAAATCTGTTCAATAGGGTTCATGGCTGGGGATTTTGGCGGCCAGCGGAAGTGTCTAAATTCAGAAGAGTGCTCTTGGATCCACTCCCAGACATGAACATTCATGGTGTCAATTATCTCCAGCACTACTTCACAAATTGTTCGAATCCATGCCACGTCGTGTTGCGGCACTTCTGAGTGCTCGCGGGGGGCCCTGCACGATATTAGGCAGGTATACCAGTTTTTTTGGCTCTTCAGTATATATATATATATATATATATATATATATATATATATATATATATATATATATATATATATATATATATATATATATATATATATATACATATATATATATATATATATATATATATATATATATATATATATATATATATATATATATATATATATATATATATATACATATATATATATATATATATATATATATATATATATATATATATATATATATATATATATATATATATATATATATATATATATATATATATATATATATATATATATATATATATATATATATATATATATAACCCTTTAGGTACAGAGTTAAAAAAGTAAAATACTGCAAGAAATTTTTTTTGAAACAGTGACGCAATCCTTTTGTAAATTTGTTTTAATTATCCATTCATATTGTTTGTTATTTCAAAATAAATCTAACATTTATAGTGATAAAATCTAAATCTTTTTTTTTCTAACTTTACGATGCAACAAGATCAAGCTATATGTCGCAGTTATATTTCGAAGAGAAATCAGAAAAGTGCGTTGCAATTCTTAATTTTATTTAAATTAATTTTTTTATAGACTTTTTGCAAGCGTTTTGACCAGAACGATTTTAAGGAAAATAAAAGTATGAAATTGAATTACTTTTGACTTCTTTCTTTCGTTTTGTTTATTTAGAATACGAAATTGATCCACTTTAAATAAACAATTAAGGAAATTAGAAAAACTGAAAAATCAAAACACACCGGGATAAGAGTTTAAACACTGTACAATGAATATTTCAAGGGAGTAAATTAAAATATTTTTTTATCGTGATAATTTCAGAATTTTTTGAAAATTTGAAGCATGACGACTTTTTTTTCCTTCCATATAAATCGCAGGAATGTTATCGAAATCTTGAGTAAATATCGATTAAATTTAAAACACCTCTCAGAAATTCTCTTCTTTTTTTATTTTTTAGGAAACAACCCTGCACTATTCCTTTCGAAAAAATGAAGATTCCCTAGGAAAAGTAAGAGTCGTTATTCGAGAAAGAAATGTTCGAAGAACTGCTCAATTTGCAGAAGATATAATGGGAATCTCCAGTGATAGCTGTAATCACGACCTATGCCGATTAGAAGCAGATGACGATTTCTCCCAGCCGAAATTACACCGACGAATATCTAAAAGAACTCTATTTATTATTATTATTTTACACTTTTATTTTTTTTTAGAGAAAGTGTCCCAAACTTTTTATTTGATTGTATCCTCCCAATTTTCTCCATCAAAATAGTAGGACAAGAAAAAAAGTACCGATTCGAAGTGATCTGATTGCTTTAAGATTTTCTTTTTTTTTTTTTTTTCTTTTTCATTGTTAGCATATTTGCTACATCTAACTGTATTGTACGCCAAACTATTTGCTCAAATCTGCATAAATAGATAATTGAAAATCATTTATCATGTCTATTCGTGATTTTTTTTGTTAAGGTTTCGATGTGAATACGCGGATATAAATCGAAAAACGTGATAAAAAATAACATTTGTCTTTTTTTACACATTTGTCTTGTTTTACACGTTTATTATTTTTTTAAGCATTTTGTCTTTTACAAAGATTGTTTAATATTGACAAAACAATATAAATAATTTTGTGATTACTTTAATAATATACAACTAGAATAGATATGCTGTTATTTTAGTTTATTTAGTAAACATGAATTTAATGAATACTGTGGTTTTTCTTTAATTGGCAATTAGTTTTATCGGTATATGTATCATCTGAAATTTGAACTATAATTCAGACTTAAGTATTTTTCAGTCAAATTTTTATTATCTTAAAAATCATTTAAAATAGTAAAACTCATTATAATTTGCAATCATTAAAATAGTAATCAATTGAATCATTTTAAATAGTATATAAACGTGAATAAGAGCCATTAAAATATTAATTCTTGTTTTAAATATTTATGATTCAATATAAAAAGACGTTACTTTTTAAAAATTAGTTTTAGTTTTTATAATATTTTAAATTGACATTAACATTCAATGGTAAAATAAATCATGAGAGTAAATTGCTTCTGTTTATTTTTCTTTCTTTTTTAAATTTCTACTTGAGACATATTTTGAGTTATTTTTCGAAACATATACTGGACATCTTCAGCAGTAAATATATCAGAGTACAAGTTTTTTAAGTCAAATATTGATATAACTTTAAGTCAAATGCAGAAAAAAAAAATGATAATCATAATAAACATTTTATATCTAATCTAAAACAATTTCAATCTAAAATAAATTGAGAAAATGGCCAATTTTTCATTAACCAGGTCTTTATTATGCATTTTTTCAGAGTAAAAAGTCACAAAACTGTTTTAAAAACCTGAAATCAATTTATACGAGAATGAAATGTGTTCAAAGCGTGATAAAATTTCTTAGGAAATAATTTGCTTGATCATTATATATTGTGATATCCAATTAGTTCCTTGCAACCTCGAAAGGTAGTGAAGTGATTATATCCAACAATGTGATTTAAATGAGATTTAATTGGATACCTGTAAGCAACGTCACACTTGTGTGTCGAACCTGATTCGCTTCCGAATCGTCAAATGCGATGATTTACCTACGATGACGACACTTACAGGTATCCAGTTAGAAAAATCAGATTTTCAGATGGCCTTATTATAAAATGAAGGAAAATGAAAAGAAAGTGTCATAATCTGATAATGAACACTCTTGACTGAATCATAAACTGATAAAGATTTTACTAGTGAATTTGTTTTTTTGATGTTATGCTCCTACACGATACCATAAAGTAAAATTTGTATTTTAAAAGTATTACACTACCCCTCATACAAATATTTGTTCATCGTTAAGTAAAATCATGATTGAGTTGTCTTGAATAAGATGTAAATTTACTGCAAAATCAATAAGATGACAAAGCAAACCATATTCTTGCACAATGTAAACCATAATATCGTATATTAATCTTTAAAAAGTACGATAGTGTAGTTGAACAAAGTACTAAAGTTTGCAAAAAATTTTAACAATATTATTGTTTTAATATGCACTAAAATTTCGAGCAGGGTAGAAAAATCTTTTAAATAATATTTTAACTTTTTTATTGCGTATATATATATATATATATATATATATATATAGGGGAGAGTCGGGTAGCTCCGCCCAGCGGGTACCCCCGCCCAACGTCATTTTCATATGTATAGAATATTTTCTCAAGTCAATGTGCCATCGGACATTAATTGTTATATTAAAAAGAGATTATTTTCAAAGTTTCAAGTATTTATGCAGCTGTTAACATGGTAAATAATAGTTTTGAAAATATGTTGAATACAGTATTCATGAAGTTAAGAAAAATTGGTTGAATGTTTCGTTTAAACTTCATTTTAATACTTATAAAATAATTTTTTCTATACATACAACATTAAAGTATGTAGTCTTAGGTTTAATTTGCACGAAGAAAGAAGTTTATTTTTGAAAAATTGTTCGAATAATTACAAATTTACAAAAAAATTGAATTTCGGGTAGCCCCGCTCACATGAATGTCAGGTATCACCGCCCAATTTTATTTCGTTGATAAATGTACGGTTGCAAAGATTATTATTTTATTGCTTCAAATTTGAATGTTATATGCATTTTTAACAACAAATATTGTTGTTATTAAATGATTGTTATTAAATGATAGAATTCACTAAAAGTACATAAATATGTAATAAATAAAATAATTTTTTGATAAAAATGATAAATGAGGTTTATCTATTGTCAATACATTGGTCACTATCATTTACTCCTGAAAAAACAGCCAAAAAACATAATTTTTGTAACTGGGCGGGGCTACTCGACGCATTTTGAAAAGAGCTGAAAAACAAGTTTTTTTAAATTTCTATTTTTTTAAGTTAAACTATTCTTTTTTTGGTTTATTCTCTTTGCATTATTTAATTATATGGTCAAACAATAGAAACATACAAAAATATTGATTATTACTCAATATTATACAGAAATATAAGCAATACTCCTTAAGTGAGCGGGGTTACCCGACTCTCCCCTATATATATATACATACATATATATATATATATATATATATATATATATATATATATATATATATATATATATATATATATATATATATATATATATATATATATATATATATATATATATATATATATATATATATATATATATATATATATATATATATATATATTTGATTGGTCAGTTATGTTTAATTTGTAAAGGAAACTACGAAGTTAAGTTTACCTACAAAGGGCCATTCACAGTGCACTTAAATTAAGAAGTTTGACAATATGACGCAATTCGGTGCCATATTAAGGTTCCAAAATATTTAGCCAAATTATGGTTGAACACGTTCTATAATTTCTATAAATGTAAAAAGATTTTAACTTGATATTAAACAAAATTTTTTAATAAAGCAAAATTAAGTCCACACGCAAAGTGCCATTCATAATTATGTTTTCCAAACATAATTCCATTTTTAATGCACGTTTTCACCAAAACCCATGATCATAATTCTAATCTATCCTCCAAATCTGAAAAGCTGTTCCCAAACCCATTATTCCAAAATAATTATCAGACCAAGTGAAGGAAGAAAACGTCTGCCGCCTGTTTATACTTCTCACCCTGCATTCGCTTCATAGAACTAAAATCCCCATCGGTATGATTCTCGCGCAGAAGACGAAACGCGTTTTGCCAAAAGTCTAACACACCCAAAAGCATTCGCCTTTTCTCCGAGGCCTCTGCTCTAGCTTATGACGTGACGGCGGAAAACAGAGAATGTTATTGGATAATTAATTTCGGTGTTGATTTTAATTTATCCCCGACTGAGGTAAAAGAGAATGTTGAGGATAAGGGGGTGGGTGAGTAACTAAATAGGGCTCCACACTTTTCCCAGAGAACAGGCACACATAAATTAGAGAGAAGTGAAAGCAACCTCGGGATTTATTGATGGTCAATTTTCAGCCTTGATTCGGCTTTGAAAGGGGGAATGGACGGTGGAATGGGGAATATTCGCGGATGAAAGCGCGTTATGTACATTGAAGGGGCAATGAAAGCGTTATTAAGGTTTCTCTTCTAAGCTATGCAAATAGACGGACCGCAGCCGCCGCAAGAGGGCGCTTAAGAGACGTAGAGGCCGTAGAACGGTAAAAGAGGTTTCGAACGGTCAGAATAACATTGAGAGGGGGGATGGTTTTGAAATTTATTTAACTGAGTTAATGAGTGAAAGTGCTAATTGGGAGGTTTGGTGTTTGAGGGATATCGTTTTGTAATTGCTTTGGCAAAACCCTACTTGTTAAATTAAAGTTTTTAGCCTTTTACTTTCGATTTCGTTCGAGGTGTTTACTGTGAAGCTCATTATGAGTAAGGTTTATGCTTTTCGTGCGAATGTTTACGAGTATGATTTTGTTATATAATGAGTTTAATAATGAAGTAGTAACATATAAGCTAGCACACGCTAATTGAACGAGAAGAGTTAAATAAGGTAGACAAATGATTTATAAGATGAATCTTAACATTTAGCCATACGCGGGGGTAGTAATTGAAACAGTTTGTACTGATTTAATTAATTTTCTTCCTTTAAACTTATATGTAATTAACACATTCAATCGAAAATTTCCAAAGCAATACAGTCATGCTTATATTTAAATTATGCAAATATTTATTGGTTTTAACGTGTACTCAAAATGTTAATGTGTGTTGTTTGAGTTAATTGAAAATGCGTTTAAATTATTATTTCGGACCGTTTCCTTACATTTTCTGTTTTAATGTATAAATGCACCATTTTTGATGTGTTCACTTGGTATGTGTAATTAGAAGCAACATTATTGCATTCAATTTGCAGAACTATGTTTAAATGCAGTTAGAAATAAACTAATAAGGAGATGCTTTAGAGTTTCAACGAATGGCTTCGAATCAGTGACGAGCATACTGCAAGAAGTAAATGAGTAAGTTGAAAGTTGACAGGTGGCGTGGCGAGAATATTTTCTACAAAAAAACTCGTAATTCGAAAAAGAATTTTTGAAATAGTTATAATCGAAACAGTATACAAAAATCTACCCACTCCTCGTTTCAACAAAAAATTTTCAATGGTAATAACTTTTAATAAACTTATTTTTATATAATAACTTTATTTTAATAACTTTTTATAAACTTACTTTACTTTAATAACTTTTTATAAACTTACTTTACTTTAATAAACTTACTTTACATTAATAAACTTACTTTTCACTAATAAACTTACTTTACATTAATAAACTTACTTTACATTAATAAACTTACTTTACATTAATAAACTTACTTAATAAACTTTTCAAAATAACTTTTAAAACAAATTTCTGAAAGCTTTAATTGTGAATTTTTTTTCTAATTTTGATTCGCTCTGCAGCATGGAGATAGCTGGTTTGAATCTCGCATTAACCCTAGATGTATCTTCATTTTATTTTTCCCCAAACTTGTACTTCCTGTTCTTTAACTGGCTTATTAACTTACATTGTAATGAGCACACAAGCTGGCATTTGCCCTTCTAACAATAAATGAATAAATTTAATTTTCATTTGCGTATGCATCATGCACTAAAACATGGTAATATGAATTGAAACTTATTATTTTTTCCTAAATGTGAATTGTGAAAAGTGATTAAAAGTTGCTACATTACTATTAGTTAACATACAGTTAACATACTTACTATTTGCCTGTATACTGGTATAATATAATTGTTGTTAAAAAAGTTTAATAGTAAGATATACTTGTGCTTTTTCAACAATTTTTCACCTCGTTTGCAGCTATTATTGTAATTTTTTTTCCAACTGACTTATATTTTGCCGGCAAATATGCTTGTGCTGTGTTGGCCACTTTATTTGTGTACAATAAACAAGCCATGTATGGATTTACATTCTTGATTGTTACTATAAACTTCTTTTTTAATTTAATTCATTTAATTAATCAGGGTAGAATAGATATCAGGATTAAAGATGTCATAGTTTTCACCTATATGCTTTTTTTTTTAAATCTTAGGGCCTGGTTTGACGGTTTCACATAAAATCTGCGCAAAAAAAAACCAAATTAAACTTTAAGAGTCCTACTTAAATAATCAACAAAAAATATTTAAATTAATCTTATTTTACAATTCTATACACAAGTTTTTTTTTTCGTTTGGTGCTCTCTAAAATGTAGGGTCTTTTTTTCTGTTTCATCGTTATTATAAAATAAAAGACAAAATTTTCGAATTTTCAATGTTAAATAATTAAAAATAAATAAATAAGTGAATATATAAATAAAATTTTCAAATTTATTATCATTATTATTACTTTCAATAAGACTGCACTTGGCCATGGCAAACGGTTCAAAGTAGGGCCATGGCAAATGGCTCACTTGTACTTACGACAACTCTGAAAATATTCATAATGTACAGCTTTTGATAGTTGCCTTTTAAATGTTTGATTTTATTAGGGGGGAGACAAAATAGCTAAGTGTTAGTGAAATAAAATATAGAAAAAATTATACTAGAATAAAAAAAAAATGGTAAAATGATCGAACTTCTATGGTAACGATATTTCTGGTAACAAAAAATAATTCTAGCAATAAAACCAAAATATTCCGTTTTTAAGCCATTCATTAGGTAGTTTTCCGTTTGTATAGTAATGGTTTAACGGAATGTATAGTTCTTATTATCACTCATTCTGTAAAAGTATAAAATTAAAAATAAATTTAACTGAATAAATGGTTCATATTTCATGTTAATGGTCATGTTAAAAGTATCCAATTTAAAGACATTTACTAGTAAACAGCATGATAATTAAACCAAATTTTATTTTTAACTATACCAAAAGTCAATATCAAAGCGTTCCGGTAAAAATTGCCGCTCATTTTGAAGTTCCCATAAAGCCAGAAATACTGTTAATTTTACCATATTCTGGTAGTTTTTACTATATTTTTTTTTTCTGAGTATAGATATTTTTTGGTTTAATGAAAATTTGAAAGTTAATTAAGGAATTATTTTTTAAAAACTGTGACCTACTTTAAAAAAGAATATTTTATTAAAATAATCAATAGTGAAACATTATTTTGGAAACCAGATTATTTTGAATCTATCGTAAGTTATATTACTTTATTAATTTAAATATTTTTGATTGAAAAATAAAAGAGGGGAATCTCTATGCATTTAAATTCGAGATTAAATTTCAATTTTCTTTCTTTTTTGCTTTTAAAAATAATAACTGTTTCATTTAAGCTTTTTATTAACTGAAAAGCTTTCTATTAAAAATAAACTATCCATAAAATATTTTGGATTTCGAATCTACTAGATTATTAATTTATATATTTTAACTTGAAAAAGGAAAGTAGAATTTCTATACAATTAAATTAGGAAGCAAATTGTAAAAATTTTATTGCTTTTAAAAATCGTAACTGTTTTATTTAAGTATTATATTAAAAAATAAACAATCCGTAATAAATTTTTTAAATTTTATTTCATGAAAATATCTCATATAAACACATGAATATTTTAGAGTAAATATTCACTGCTTTATTTCCTTCTCTTCCAAAAAATTAATAAATATCTAGAGGTTGACGAAAAACTTTTTTGATTAACAATACTTCACACTATACTCTTTCTAGTTAAAAGTGTCTTAGCAATAGCTAAAAAATGCTTCTTATTAGCAATACCGAATTAAAATCGTATCGTACAAAGCTTTCACTGAAACAAAGCAAACGATACGTTCGCAAAGCATTCGGTATACAACTCAACTCTTCTATAATTAAAAGCCCTCTGGGAGAAGGAATGGGACACCTAGTTTTTCACTCGCAGATTCACGAGGTTTATTTCCGACCAACATAAGCGCGTCGGGCACGTTTTCATTTAATTAAAAGTCCAGATTTTTAAGCGAAACCCCTTCCCCTCTTCCCTTAGGCTTCCCGTCTCGCGGTCTCTACAAGAATTGTTGCCACCGAAATGGTACAAATCCCAGTGCGCGGCCGCAAAACAAGACGAGAGGGCGCGAGTTTATTAATGAGGAATTACTAATTAGGTGGAGGAATTATCAGACGAACATAGCCTCCTGTCAGAAGGATTCGAGTCGTCTGCCGAGAATTTTTCCCACAGGGGGGAGGGGGCTTTCTACTTTGAAATAATGTAAGTACCCCCTTATTCTCCTTTTCCTGCCACGTGATGCTAGATTCAAATAATATGCGATTTTGATTCTATTTCTGTACCCGAAAAAGCAGTGAAAATGGAGTAAGTCGTGAGTAAGTAGTTTTATTTTGACAGACATTAGAAAGAAGTTGTTGACAGCTTACGGCATACAAATTTTGATTAAACCACTATGAACTTGATTAGTTTTTGTTTATTAAAATAAATAAAAAAAAAGAACTCACAAGTTATTAACTGAAAATGAGAAAATAAATTTCTATATCAGTGGTTCCCAAAATGTTTTGTCAATGAAGCCAAAATTATCGAGATTTTTTTTAGCGAAACCTGATATTTATAAATAAAGTTCATTAGCAGCTGTTGATATGTTCCAGGTATGTGATTATAAGGAGATTATATCCCATCTCTCAGCCAGACCATTACGTAACGTGATAAAATAACATCTCTGTGGTAAGATCTTTTTAAAAGTGAGCAAGTGATTTGAACAAATCCTTTAGCTGTTTTAGTGAAAAGATTAAATAAACAAGATAACAAATCTGAGGAGATTTGTTATTTTAACATCTTGAGTGAATTAAAAATCGTGAATCAGTCATGTCTTTGTTTTTATTATCTTTATGCGACAAATGTACTAACCAAAGACAAAACTTCGTTTAATTTTAAAAATAATTAACGTGAGGAATTAAATAGTTTTTTTAAATCCTCTCTTGAAATTAAATTTCTCGTCAGACAGTTAAAGCCACTGGTATGAGGGAAAATCAGCATTTATTTTTGGTACATGTATGATCTAGAAATGTATAGATATAAGTTGAAAAAACCTTTAAAAGAATGATAAGCATGTCCTAAAAAGTAATTTAAGTTTTACACAAATTTTTGCGCAAGTTTATCTAAAATAATTTTTTACATTTTCTGATCAAATGTAGAACCGAGGATTAAATTGATTTATGATATAGAGTAGGAGAATTAAAAATTCTGGCACTTTTGTTCAAAACTGAATTAGTTCCTTTGACGCGAACAACTTCAAGGATCTTTTGATTAGAGTTACATAAGTTAAAGACATAAAAATGCAAGTTCAAAATATAGAGAAAACATGGAAAAAAATACAATAAAAAAAGGGAGAAAAAGAAAAATAATAATAAAAATACAAATAGCAAGAAACCGGAAATAAAAATTCCGAAAATGGAAGAAAAAAAATTAATGAAAAAAACAGGAAAATAAAAGATATAACTATTCATCAGCTCACACGATTTAATCTGCAAAAAGGAGTGCTATTGAATCGTGTTTTTTTTCGTTCTCTTTTTATATTTATATCTATTTATTATGCTATCTATCTATCTATCTATCTATCTATCTATATATATATATATATATATATATATATATATATATATATATATATATATATATATATATATATATATATATATATATATATATATATATATATATATATATATATATATATATATATATATATATATATATATATATATATATACATAATTTTTCACGTAATATAATATAGTTCGTTTATATTATTTATTTCTTCAAACAATTTCCTTTACATTGACATTTTGGAGCTAAATTTTTGAATTTGTGCTTGATAATAATCCATCAATAATAAATTATAAAAATTTGTACTTACTATTTTTAAAATTAGTTGTTAAAAGTTAGATGAGTTAATAAAGTTTGTGATTTCAATGAAGAAAACTTTTATAAAATATCATGTATTTTTCAGCGGTCAAACGATCGCTCACGGTAGATAATGACAGAATAGATATGATTATCGAGAAAAACGAAATAAGAAGAGAGATAGACTTTACATTTCTTCACAATGAATTTAAAATTATTGTTGATAGAAAATACTGTATTTAAGTAAAGACGAACAATAAGTATAATTCACGAGAATCATCTGAATCAGATTGAAATAATGAGTTAAAGGATAGTATTCTCACAGAGGAATGCTCTGTGATGTTTTGAATTTATTTTTTAACCAGCCTTTAACAGCTGATCTAATTTTGAAGCTTAGAACTATCAATGCAGATTTCTGTAGCCTTGTAATTTTGAACCCAATCCAGAAGACAAGGAAACTCTTGAATCAAGTAGGGGGACAAATTTACCTTCGTGGAGGATTAACCTGCATTTGCGTTACATAGAGGGAAAAACAACGGAAACCTTCCATTGTTAGCCCAATCGCAAGAAAATTCTACCCATGATTCGTCTACTACTGAGGATGTTTTACGTTAGCATTGTGGTCGGTGCGAGTCATGAGCAGAATTCTTATCAACCAGCCACAGCTGGAATTTGATCCTGGGTTACCTCATGGGTAGGCAGACGCTCTATTCTTTGAGCCACCATTGCTCACTTTGCGATATTAGGGGGAATATAGATAAGTTGTTGATTAACAAACAAGGAACAAAATCAAAGGAATTTTTTCTATCAATCAAAGAAATTTGATTGAAAAATTTTCAATGAACAATGAATTCATTGATTAAGTATTCATCTAAACATCATCGAGATATTCGCTGTCTGAGATGGAATATGGTGCATCTCAAATCTCAAAGGAAACATTTCAAAATGGTAGATTTGTATTTAAGGCTGAATCTATTGCTGATCAACTGGTTATGAGAATCTAATCTACAACTCTATTTCTTTTTATTATGAGTATGGTAGACTCAAGTATTCAACATTGCCTTTTGTGGTTCAATAATTTTCAATATTCGGTAATGATGACTCGACAAAAATTGTTTACTCATATCAAGAACAATATCCAAGTGTTTGACTTCACACCTCGTTATAATCAAAACGTTTATAGAAAAATGACGTAGAACAGCTATACAACAACATATTATTTCTAAAACTCTGTAAAGTCAATTGAAAATGCAACTATGTTTCACACATTTCTTTTAAAAGCTGTTTAGTAACAAAGTGTTCAATATTCAGAGTTTTTTTCCGTCTTTTTTTGGTTGAAAAAATTCCAAACAATTTGTTTAGGAATTTTATTAATTCTAGAAGAGTCAGTTTGTTACTATGTTCTTCTTGCATGTTAACTATTGCAATAAAAATAACTGATAAATTGTAAACAGCTGCATTTAAATATATTTGAACATTTAGTTTAAGAAAAATTTACCGTTTGCTTTTAGCATAGCCAATCAATTCTCTTCAGTGTTCCGAGACAACCTATGACCTTAAATAGGGCACTTAACTCTTCAAAGTATATCTTACAAATTGAATTTTCTCAGAACCAATCGACGCATGCGTGGTTACCATTCTATTTAAGTCCACCTAACCATATCCTTAAGAGAGCTGTAAGGAGAAATTTTATTTCCCCGCAACATCTCCCCGAAATCCCCAAAACTTGCAAAAGGAACTCCATTTGGCTTGGGTTGGCGGCAAGAAAACAGCCCATGCGTCTCAGGAAAATGTTGGAAGAAGACATTCAATATATGCGCGAATAGACATTAAAGTTTACAACAAGGACACTGAGAAGGCAGGAGGGTAAAAGAGAATGGGAAAAATTTCTGTATGGGGGTAGGAAAGTCTACAAAGAAAACGGGCAAAAGGAAGAAGAGAACGCCCTTTAATGGTCTGGGCCCTAATCACGCTGGAGGATTTCGATCCGGCATTACAATATTCGATTTCGTCACGCCAAGCTATCAAGTGAGTTGCCTGGAACGGCCCGGATTACCCTGTTACAAGGGGACAGGGGAATCAAAGCCCTCCCTTCCCTCTGAACGTCAGTTTCAACGTGACAAATTCTTCTATTTGCAGGTTCGTGGTAATTAGTGGTCTGCTGTTCGAGTCCTGAGGGACCTATCCCCCGAACAGACAGTACACTTTCCTCCGCTGTACCCGGGCAGATTGAATTCCAAACAGTTTGTGGAGGAATTCATCCGTTAAAAAGGGCGTCCAGGATCTGGAAGTTCAGTTGGATGTTACTGATGGAAATACCAATACGTAGATGTTTGCTACTTCTTTTAGAGCCATTGCTATTTTCTCAGTGTGTGTGTGTATTTAAAAGGAATTGCTATTTGCTTTAATTGCTATTTTAACGATAAGTGCTTTTCCAAAGAACGGTCGGAAAGTTTCAAGTTCAACAACAAACAACTCTTATAAGTCCCGTATTTTTACCAATCAATACATGATTATTGGTAATTGGTGAGCATTCGGTGTGTGGAGGTGGGTTCTGATTAATTTTTGGGGGAGTTAATTTACTTGTTGATTTTGATGCGCAAGAACTATCTTAGATCTCGACAATCAATCACTAACATCAGCTCAAGCGAAGCTTTTAAATAACAAAACTTGACTGATTGCTGTTTTACAAACATGGTAGAATAATTTGTTCAATATTTGTAGTTGGATTGTAATAATAATATTAGTTAGTACACTTACTACTGTGTATTTTTACATTTGCAAAACAGGATTCATATCACAGTTTTTAAATCAGTTAAAAGAGCTAGATTAAATTCATAAAATGATTAATAACAACAAAGAAAGAACAAAGAGAGTTCATTATAATAAAAGGGCCACTTTATTCTTTAATGCTATATGAGAGCAAATGTATTATTTTGTTAAAAATAAATGCGAATAAAAAAATGCGAAAAAACAATATTAAAGCTTGTAGTTTATTAATTTCAAAAGTACTTTCTTACACATGTAATATTTTCAGAATAGACATATTATTTGTAAATATGTTTTAATTAAATATTCTTTGATTAGATTCTACGATGCGATTGCAGTATAGAATACAGTGAAAGATTATTTAAATATAACATAGCTCAGTTAGTTATTTGTTTTTTATTTAATTAATACAGGATAACGTATGTGAGCCCCGAAAATTACAGAACCTCACAATAACAATTACCATAGATTGTACTATGTAAAATTATACAATGGATAACATACATTTGCCCTTAAGCATTTCAGCAATTTGTGGTAAAAACAAATCACAATAATAAATATAATGCACACGAAGCAGTTTTAACTTCATAACTCACAGGACAACAAACAACGCCTTGAGTACTAAATGAAGGCCTAATACAAGAAGACAAAGAGAGTTTCTATTTTTTAATCAAAGCAGTAGCGTTATATATATATGTATATATATATATATATATATATATATATATATATATATATATATATATATATATATATATATATATATATATATATATATATATATATATATATATATATATATATATATATATATATATATATATATATATATATATATATATATATATATATATATATTATATATATATATATACAGTCAAACCCCGCTATAGTGAAACTTCAAGGGACCGAAATTTTGGTTCATTATAACCGGGAGTTCACTATATCCGTTACGCAGGCAATTTAACTAATGGTTCCCCAAATCCTCCCTTTTATTACACATTGTTCCAATAAATGACTGAAAAATAATATGTAGTAGCAAAAAATGTGTTATTTTTTTAATAGTCTGCGTCTTGCGTGCAAAAAAAAATTTGTTATTTTTAGCTGATGAGCAATCCTCAACAACAAATATGGAAACACTTCCTGATTCTCAGATAATTTTTCCTGAATTTCTGTTATTCCGCTTTTTAAGCCTTCGAAATCATCGACATTTGTCCAAATACTGGAAGATTGCGGCTTCTTCAAATGGTGAACCACTTCAGTAATACTTCTTCAACATCCTTGTGATCTGCTTTTCTAAACTTTTTTCTGCCATCGAAATTTTTTTCATGAGCATAATTAATTGTCCATTTTCCATATGTTACAAACTGCAGATTTGGATAGTTTATATTTCCTGTAAATATCAACTTGATTGCATCCATTGTCAATTTTTCTGATTATGCCCATTTTATCATCAATGGAGAACGTTTTACGTTTACTGGTCGTCATAGTTAAATTTGAGACACTTGTTTGCAGACTTTTTGACTAAAACTTAACTGAACTAAGAGCAAAAAGGAGTTGAAATGAGGGCCTTATCAACACATATTAGTGTCCAACCCTTTGACCAATAACGAATAATTACTCTCTGACAGAAAATACATATTGATCCCACTGACACCTTACAGGTGTATCTGCCTGGTTTGGAAACATCTGCTTGGTTTGTTTAGGGATGGGAAAGTGAGATAAAAGAAGCAAACAAGAAAAAATGCTTATCACTACATTCCATGCTATAGATGGTTTTAAAAATCTGTATATGTATTTATTTTGAAGTAGAAATTTCAAAATTATTACAAAAAAAATCAATCGAAGACAGAAAAGAGTTCATTATATCCAACTTCCTCACTTTTTTGGTTCACTATATCCACAAAAATAACATTATACGTGTATAGCAAGGCACGGGTCCGAGCATTTCGTTCACTATATCCGGGAGTTCACTATAAACCGTGTTCACTATAGTGGGGCTTGACTGTATATATATATATATATATATATATATATATATATATATATATATATATATATATATATATATATATATATATATATATATATATATACATAGTTGAACAAAGTACTAGAGTTTGCAAAAAATTTTAACAATATTATTGTTTTAATATGCACTAAAATTTCGGGCAGGGTAGAAAAATCTTTTAAATAATATTTTAACTTTTTTATTGCGTATGTGTATATATATATATATATATATATATATATATATATATATATTGGGTTTAAGAAAATTTATATATTTGAAACAGTTATTATTCCCACAAAGAAACTGTTTTAATAAATAAACATTTTGACATATATTATATTTATGAAAATTAGTATACTAGGTTCAAGAATATCTATATACAGTCGGATCTTCATTTAGCAAATTCATAGGACTGAAATATTATTCTCTAAATTGAGGATAATTCCTAATATCGGAATCAAAATAAAAAAAAATACATTAACCAATCTTATGGAATATCCGAACATCTCTAATAAGCAAATTTATAAAATAAATAGAAATCTTACACTTTGTATTCTAGAACTTAAAATACAGCGAATGATTACGCGGTGATTAATTTGAAATTTTAAATCATTTCGTGAGTAAGGTATGCTTATTTCCTTGATTTATTATTTTAAAAAGTTCTTTTTCAACATCATGAAGGGAAGAAAATACTTCTTCATTTCAATCTTGAAGCTTTAGGTAAGTTTTCACTGCTTCCAAACCATGCAAAGCATCAGAGAAAGTAAGTTTTCACTGGAGATTCATT
The DNA here is from genome assembly GCF_982258835.1 of Parasteatoda tepidariorum. Classification (NCBI taxonomy): domain Eukaryota; kingdom Metazoa; phylum Arthropoda; class Arachnida; order Araneae; family Theridiidae; genus Parasteatoda; species Parasteatoda tepidariorum. The sequence continues at coordinate 38,563,216 of NC_141759.1, forward strand.
ATCATCTACTTCTCCGTCAATGTTTCTATTCAGTGTTTCCTATAAATTTATTTCCTTACCTTCATAAAATTAGTTAAAGTGCGAAATTCGGTTAATAGGGGTTCGTTAAAACAGGGATTCTACTGTATTTGAAACAATTATTGTTTTCTCTAAGTTACGAAGTAGATGAAAGCTATAAGCTGCATTAAAATAATCTGCCGTAACTTTCTCCATTGAGTAAAGAAGTATAAATCTCATATACTAAGAAAAATTAATTCTTAGCCTCTCGGCAATCGTCGCGCCTTGTTGGCCAGCTGAAGGTCCATTATGAGGAAAAGGCAAAAAGGGTTTCTTCTAACAGAAGTAGTAGTCAAGAACAAGAGAAAAAGAACGAAAGGAAAAAAAAAATCTGTCGCTTTGGCGTCCTATTTTCCTTCTTTTCTTGGCTTCTTTTTTTTTCAATCTAGCTTTTTTTTTCTCTCTCTATCTCAGCAGTGGTATGGGTAGAGTTGCACCTAATGGTAAATCCGATAGCGGCGAACAGGGGACCCATAGGACAACAGGTGGTTCTTGGTGTGTTTTCATCAAAAAAGATTAATCTAAAGAGATTAATGTTTGTGGCGATTTGTGTGCAAAGAGAGGAGTTTGAAGTGAACTGAAATCAGCAAGTGTGACTTCACATTAGAGAAAAATAAATTGCCCAAGAAAGTTGCTTATTGTTTTTAAGTATTTTTTTCTTGCAATAAAACTTAAATTAGTTTTTAAATAACAGTAGTCTGTTTCAAAAATAGTTATCGGATAAATTATGCATTTCTATTTATCATCAGTAGTTCCTATTTATATTTAAAAAAATCTTTATAACTTTTATTTTGCCATTGTATATAAATGAATATAAATTAAAAGTATATAAATCACAAGTTTCTTAATAAAAAATATGAAATAAATTTTTTGTTTGTCCTGTTTATCTAATTAGTTATTGGAAGTTATGCTTTGACTTGAGATGCAAAATTAATTTTTCACTTTATGTATCTGCCTATAAAATATTTTAATTTGGAACAAGTAGCATCGCAGGTGTAATTAAAAACACTTTACTTAAAACTGAATCCACCCCTTTTGGAACAGCGTCAAGTCTGAGGGAACATTGCCATCAAAGCTTTCCCTCTAAATTTTTTAAAATTTTTTTCACGTTGATTTAGTCAACCATTTCATTTCGCAAGGATCAAATATGAAATTAAGCATAAATAAATACTTTGCTTAAAAGATTCATCGAATTATCTTCCAATTAAATTATCATGTTAAAGTGATCTGGGAGATCATAGTATTATGTTAAATGTAGTATCATATTTCCGAGTAAAGTGTCATGTTATTCAAATAGCAAATAGTCGCCGTATTCAAATCTCTTTATTTCGTATGGGTAAGTAAAAAGATTTTTAGAAGATATTTTTCATCTAATCTATTAGTTAGCAACGCTTATTTAGCATATGCTATGTAAAAATAAATATTATAGCTTAATTTGTATATTTTGTCAGCAAACTACCTAATGGTTAAATTTATAAATTTGTAACACTCACTTAAACTGTTCGCGTCACAACGTTCACACTCTTGGCGCTTTAACCTGCTGCCAAAATAATTATTTTTTTAGGGATATTGGCATCAAATGCCCTTAAAACCTTCCACTCCAAAAACAGAAAAAACACCGTCACTTAGTAGTACTACTACTTTCATCCACCGATATCTCTGAAATTTTAAGATTTGGCAAAATAAATCCATTTTGCACAGTTAAATTAGATAAAATATTTTCCTTTTCTGGAAAATCTAGCTATTTTTTTCAAAAATTGCACATAGGACTTTTATCTACGAAGCACTCCATTTTACATGACCCTCTCATTAAAGATTGCAACGCAACCCGTTAAAATACCATCATTGGATGAAAAGTTAACTAGCATAGTTCAATTTTTGCATTTTAGTAAATTCTGTCACAGATAACAAGTACACATAAATAAATATTATATTTACATATCAACAAATATATTAAATAGAAAATAGAATAGGATTGAAAAGAATCGAACCGTTTAATTCATTATCTCAACAGTTTTCCGATTTCGACAAATAGTGCCGTATATGGACTTTATAAAGTCAAAGATTATCTTTGGAAAGATTAATGTCAGAATAGTTTCCAAATATGCTTTAAAATTGCAGTTTGATCCTTCTAATAATATGCATTTTTCGTTCCCTGAAAGGAATTGAATGTTTCAGAGAAGTTGACCAAAGGCGGTTTCGAATTTTCGACTTTATAAGTATTCAAATTTTAAATTAGCCAAACAGAGATGGAATTAATTTTGTATTATGATAAATAGAGCCTAAAGCAATAGACAGTACTCATTTATAAATGGGTTTGTTTATATTAAAGTAATAAAAATAGGATTTTTAAATAAAAATTATTTAAATAACTGATATTTGGTGCTTATATTGAAGAGAATTACGGAAATAATCTACTTAAAGTGTTAAATTATATCTTGCATGCGTTTATTAAAGTTGTAATTAATCATTTTATACAATATTTTTCAAATAAAAACACTAAATGTTTTATATTTTTATATAAAACATCAGGCTTTTACTTTTTTCTTATATATTAAGTATTTTTAAATCAAAAAAATGCATCCTATTTAAATATAACTTTTGTATTTTACAATGAAATCGTTATTTCTAATTTGAGTCAATTTGTTATGATTTTTTTTATTATAAATTATTTGTAAAAGAAGAGATAAAGTTTCGTCTTTTGAATTATGTCTTATTTTTGACCTTTTAAAAATATCAGATATTTTTTATAAAAATGAAAAGAAGATGAAAGCGAATTAAACATTGGTTAGTGGGTGACCACTTGGATCAGTCTGCGTAGAGACCGAGGGCGTGCGGTATTGGTCCTCATTTAACTTTTCTACAGCAAAGTGCTCGACTTTGCGTGCAGGTCGTCAGGTTACCGATGAGGGGGTGCCATTCCCCCTGCCGAGGATCAAAATTGTGATGGCATGTCAGATAATACAGATCTGGGAAACATCCTCAGGGATGTTTCCCAGACCGTCGCCAATAGCCCATTGTACAGCTCTAGTGCGACGTAAATGAACTACAACTACAACTATAGACAGTGCTTTTTATTTATCAATATGAATTCATGTTTCACGAAGTAAGAAAAAAAGGTTCATGAATATGAAAATGTTTTACTTTGCTCGGTAATAATAGATAAAATTGATTTAAAGATATGAAGATTTTATTTTTAAAATTATTTCACTTACCATAGTTTTATTGTATGGTATTATATAATTAATACAATATGATTTTTTATTATTTGCAAATTTGTAATTATATTGCATTACTTTTGGGAAATCGAAGTATCATAAGAAAACATCTCAGCTGTCAAACGCAGCTATTATGTTCAAACAATTTTGGTCGACATATCTGAGTATCTAATAATTAATGCAAGGTTTAAATTTTTTTCTTAGATGATATTAACAAAATAGCTGATGTATATTTATCATTTTTAAGGGGAAATATTCAAATCTTTCCAAAAACTCTAGGAAAAATTATGTTTTTGAGCTATAATTACAAAAGAGAGTTACTAAATTTGAGTCATCTAAATTAAGAGTACATACAGTTTCTATTGAAGGCATTTAACAACAAAATAACTTAATAACGTAGTTGAAAGGAGTAACTCAAATAAATTTTTGCATGAACCTACAAATTAAACTAAATGCATTATATTAATTGAAATGAGCATTATTGAAACTGATGAGATATTATTAAATTTTATAATCTAATTAGATGAATTTCTTCTTTAAAATGAGGTTGTTTCACTATTAGTTTATACATAATTGATTAAAGTGAATGTTTTGTAACAAATAGACTCGTTTCTTTCAAAATTAAATCATTAAATTTTAATTCCTTATTAGTTACCTACGTACCTGTTACCTGTAATTCAAAATTATTTTTTTAACAAAAGAAGACGCTGTAGTTAAGAAAAATCAAGAAACTAAATTTACACATTTAAGGGGAATTAAATGTTTGTAAATAATTAAACAATAAATAATTAAACAATAATTAAACAATTTAATCACTACCTTTCATATACATATATTATTATTATCATTATTATTATAATTATTATTATTATAATTATTATTATTATTATTATTATTATTATTATTATTATTATTATTATTATTATTATTATTATTATTATTATTATTATTATTATTATTATTATTATTATTATTATAATTATAATAATAATAATTATAATTATTATTATTACAATTATTATTATTACAATTATTATTTTTATAATTATTATTATTATTAAAATAATTATTATTATTAAAAATATTGATGTTTGTCAAAAAGAAAATCAATATACGCATTGGGGGGCTCAAATAAATATTTGTATAAAAAAAAAGCAAAAATGCTATCAAAATTTAAGGAACTCCATTGAGGAAGGCGGAACTAAAATTATATAAATTTGTTTACTTGCGGGAGATAACTGAGAAAGATTGAAAAAGGCTTATCAGAAAAGCTGTTAAATTTCAACAGCTGATCAGACTTGTTTTAATCTTTTTAATTTTGCTTTTCTTCTTAGTGATTAGTCAAATTTCCATAGTCTTTTTAATTTCTTAACTTAAATATTACTTTCTATCCCCCATTGAGAGAAAGTATCACCAAAACTTCCAAAATATGGAAAAAATTACCATGTTTCTGGCTGAATTTGAACACCAAAATGAACGGAAACTCTTCCCGAAGTTGTTTTGGTTCAGAATTCGGGGAAGTTAACAAGGAAATACAGTTTCATATTATTTGATAAAATTTACCTATATAACCTAAATAAAACTATCTATATAAATTATTACCTATATAAAATTATCAAAAGCATAAAGTTTAAAATTGTCAATTTTTTTGCTATGTTTAATGATTTACTTTATATTTACAAACTGGATAAAAATAAAATAAATTTAAAATAGATTAATTTAACTATAATTGGGAGTAGTACGGAGTTTAATTTTTCTAATTAATTTATTATAATTTACTATAATTATCAAAAATAGGCATATTTAAAAAAATCAAGGTGGCTTAATTTAGAGGATTGCCCCCATTAAATAATTATTCAAAATATTACATGATCATTTTAAGCTTCCCAAAATATGACTTTGTTTTTTACATTGCAAAAAATTAACTCTTATTAATAAGAAATAATGTGCAACAAGGTGTTAAAGTGATGTAGTTATTTAAATTTATAATTAATACCAAAAAAAGAAGTTTTCTTTAAGAAAATCAAACCATTAAACTGTAATGAGGTACATACAGCAGTTAAAATTGGAAAAATCAAGTTGGTCTATTTTATGGGTATATTTCAAATTAAGTAATTCTTTGATTTATTTAATGAATTTTAAAATAATATTTTGATAATGGCGTGATAGATGTTTGGATCCAAACATATTTAGTTCTAATTAATTTTCAACTATGCGGTGAAAGAAAAATTAAAAGTCAAGTTTTGGCAAAAGAAAAGTATTAGGTGAAATTTGTATAAAAAGTTAACTTTCAGGTTAATAAAGTTTTAAAGTTGTGATAAGGAAAACATAAAAGATAAAATTGTAAAATTATTTTGTCCATTTTATAGGAATATTTTGAATTGAGTGTATTTTTGGCGTATTTAAGATATTTTAAAATTAAATTATTGTAATGATAAGGAGAAATTTTTGGATTCGTTTTACCTAATATCTTAATGAAGCATAAAAGAAAAGTTTCCTCTAAATATAATGTAAAACAATAAACATAACTGATAAAACGCAAAAATTTTTCTGGTCTAAAATGAAATTCAGTTTTTTTATAATGAAGTTAGCTTAATGTAACGTAGTTAATCATATTATATAGGAAAATCTTGTTGTTCCATTTTATGATAGTGTTTCAAATTAAGTAATTCTTTGACAGATTTAATGATTTTCATAAATATATTAAAATAATTACTCATGATAATCTTTAATTAAGATAGTTTACTTTATATAACAGAGTTTAAGATATTAAATTGGAAAATTTAGGTGTTTCATTTTATAGGAGTGTTCCAAATTATGTAACTTTTCGGAGATTTTAAAGATTTTAAAACTATATTATGATAATGATATGATGAATGTTTGGATGCAAGCAAATAGGGATTAAAGAGGGAATTAAGCAAGCATAAAAGAGAAGAAAAGAAGGAAAGAAAGAAAGAAAGAAATTTAGAGAAGATGACTCACTGTCGGAAGAGCCCTCTGCGCTGGTGATTTCGGCCTGGCCCTGCTCTCTGGTTTTCATTGCGCATCTGATACTCTGCAATGAGACAAGAGAGCAAGTCTCAGTGCCATTATTAATTGCATAAATTATCAATACACAATGATTAAAAAGAAAGCACAATTCTAAATTAAATTAAATGAAGAGAGAAAAATTTACAACTTCAAAGCAACAAAGGAAGTTCAAAAAGATTTCTAGCACATTTAAAATTAAGGAAACACTTCCAATGTTATGAGAATAAATTTTGCATGAAACAAATACTATCAGAATTTTTGCATAAAACAAATACTATCAGAATTGTACTTCAGTGAATATAGCATACATAGATTGAAAAACTTCTTGAAAAATTATAGGATGGATAAAATAATAAGTGCACATGAATGAAATTGCGTGCTGCTCAGTTTAAATTATAAAAAAAAAATTGGATCATCATATCTATTATTATAAAATTGTTTTCAACGATGTGTTAGATAGATAAAAAATTAAATTAATTTCGTTTATTTTTACGAGAATCATAACTCAACAGAATTTTTTTAAGCAGGTTGGAAGTGTGGTGTAAAGTTTAAACTGGAAATTAATGAAGTTTTGCTTTCGTAAATTAATCAAGCGCTAAAGATGCTGATTTTAAGTTCTTGATATACACTTTGATTACATTTGTAGAAAAAAAAAATTTATATCGTCTTAATTAGAAATAAAACTAATCTGTGTCAATTATATAAATTCATAAATTTCTTGTTAGGTTAATTTTTTTTTGTTGGAAATTCAATAGTTTTGTAATGAATGAATAAATGTTTAAAATAATTGTGATTCTTTTTTATTTATGTTTATTGCTTGTTTAAAAGAAACCTAATTTTTTGCGATTAAAATCTGTCTAAAAATCACGAATTATTTATTATGTAATCCTTGACAAGTACACAAAAGATGTACAGAAAGAAATGCCCCAGAATTTTGTAAAGTAATAAAATATTATTTTCTAAAAGATTGGAAAGTTAAGTTTTGAAGCAATAAAAAATGTTTCTGCATTCATGTAAACAAATATTAAGTGAGAGAAAAAATATTATTCAAATGTTTTTTTAAATATATATTTTTTTACTTTCAACTGCAGCAATATAAAAGTATTGAATGGAATTATGGTTAAGTTTGAGATTTTTTTAGAAATAGTAACATGATTTCATGCAATAGTAACGCGATGGTAATATTCGAAATAGTATCATGATTTAGTTAAATTCCTATAGTAACTTCTTTTAAACTTTGGTTTCATTTAAGCTCTCCTTTTAATTTAAGTTTTCGTAAGTTAAGATTACAACTAACTATATAAACAATAAACACTATCAGCTCAATGTATAACTTATTTTCGATTATAATGAATAAAAAATATTAATCTTTCCAGGCGTGATCCGTTTTCTAATTAATTTGAGTTTAGTTAAGGTCGTGAATGTAGACAAATAACCTACCTCTATCAATAGATCTTAGTTTCGGTTAGTTTCCTCCAAGTGAAAGTTCAGCACCTAACCTGTTCAACATGGTGTTTAAGAAAGTGTGTGCACATAAAATTTTAAAAGTAAAGAAATCATCAAAATATCGAATGGTTGGATTGAAAAAAATCCACATTTTCAAAAAAATGATTTGTTTATTTACACGTTGCAATCGTCAAAGGATTAATTGCTAAAAATTTCTAGGAAAAATGGTTAAACAACAATTTATTTAATTGTTATTTCACCATATTCAAATAAAACAGTCAAACAACCGCAAATAAAATGGTAATCAAACTGTTAGTTACGAGAAAAACAGTTTGATAAGTTATTTTCACCTAAAACGGTTAAACAACTAGAATTTTATCGCACCAACCTACGTAGTAAATCCATTGAGTTCTTAGCAACTGCGCACATATTATAGCTGAAAAGGATAATCTGTCTGTTTTCTGACCGATAGAACTGGTGATCGAATCCCAGTCTTGACAATATAGTATTTCCTCCATTCCCTTCAACACATGACGAGTTTTCAGTGTCATGCATTCTTCAATGCCCATTAAAAGCCCAAATGCCTTTCACGAAAAGCCGAACTCCTAGGTCCAGTTACGAATCTTTTATACGGTTCTGAAACCATGCTAGTTGTAAATGGTTAAAAATCGGTATAGTTTTGTATTTATGGTTTTATAATCCTAATAGTTGTAAACGGTTTCAGAACCGTAAAAAGTAAAAAATGTTCTTGACTGTTAACTTCACGATAAATCGGATAGAAAGATTGCAGTGATTATTTTACCATAATTTTCGAATGAAAATTTTAACAGTGTTCTGTAGAGGAAAATAAAGCAATAAGATCTAGTTTTTCAAATTACATCTTAGTTTTGCGTTTGATTAATCTGATGTAATTTCAAAACTATTTGGAATTTTAAAATAAAAAGCATCAGCGTAGCATTTTCCTGAATAATTTGAATCGGTTATTGTTGGTGAAATAACAATATTTAATTTAAAAAATATGGTACCGGAATATCTTTTAATTTTTAATCATGTATGAAATAATAATTTTTTAAACTATTCGTAATAAAACAATTTCAATTACCTTCGTTTTAAACTATAAAATAACAAATTTTTCAGCGAAATATCTTTTTAAATTGCGAGTTTGCTAAATTTGCATCGTAAATGAATAATATAATAGTGTATAGTAATATTAACTGTTTGAAAGCTGATGCGGAAAAAAACTGCAGTGTGTTTTGCAGTGTATTAAAGGAAATTTAGTTACAACAGTAAATTCTAACAAAAATGTTTAATAGCATATCTTTATGAAGGAAAAAAATCTAATAAAGTAATCTATTTGATGGTTCAAAAATATTTCTTGAATTAAAAGCCTTTTTAGACATAACGTTGTGAACAAGACAAAATGTTTTACGAATATCAAATTGTTATCATGAAATATAGTTGTGCTTATCGACAATATTGATTAGCAAGGTTTCTGAGTCATTTAATTTAGTCTTTAATCACTGACATTAAAATACATAAATTTCTATTCTTTCTCTTCTACAAAAATGTTTGACAAGACAGATTATAAACATCAATACTGTTTTATAATCATTAGTGCAACATTAAAAACATCATTACGACCTTATAAGCATGAGCGCAACTGAATTAGCGAGAATGAATTTCGAGAAAAAAAAAATTTTTAAATTAGGAAAATTTACAATGCTTAGCAAAGAGTTTCTAAACTAATTTATTAAAAATTTCAAAATAAAATAAATAAATTTTCATTCAATTTTTAAAGCAATCAAAATTTTTAAGCATTTAAAGAAAATAGGGATTTCTGTAGTTTATGCAAACAAAATTTTGAATCTGATAATTTTACAACCTACTTATTTTTTTAAGGATGTGAAATACATTTTTGAAGAATATCTTGGAAGAAATAGCCGGTCACTATCTGTTGTCTCACTGAGACGTCAGTTCCGGTCTCATAGTCTAGTGGTGAGATATCGACGTCTTTATCGACGTCTGTTGTCCAGTGAGGTGACAGTGCGAGCCGGCGAATGTCACCCACTTGTCACTGAATCCCCCCTTCAACAAGTAGACACAGTGCTGCCCTTTGGACAGACCCTTAAACATTTCTGATCTTTGCCTTCTATTTTTTTCAGTTTCTTACGATTTCGTAATTCATTCTTACTTTCCGATTCGAACCTTTTCGGAATTCAGTTTTTTTACATGTTCCTGACTTAAAGCTATGATCACACGATTTATGAGTTTAAAAAAAACTTTAGAAGCTCCTCTGACGTGAGTGCTTATAAATTAATAAAAAAAGACGAAAGTAATAAATAGGATGCTAAAAAACGTTTATGCTAAAAAACTTTTACGCTAGAAATGTGAAGCAACAATTAGGAGTTGCGACAAATTTATGCTCACGCGATAAATGCGATGCAACAATTACTAGCTATGTTAAAAAGTATATACATTATAAATGTAATACAATAAATATGATTAACGTTAAATTTACGTTTACGTAATAAATAAGATGCAACAGAGTTACAACAATTATGAGTTGTAACAATTGTGTTCATATAATATTTTAAAAAGGGAATACGTTGAACTATTTGATTCAAACCATTTGTATTAATTTGTACTATTTGATTCAAACTTACTAAGGTGTTAAATTGGATTACAGTAACATGCAAATTTATCGTTTCAAAGCTGTTGTACAGAAATTTAAATTTAATACAATTTAATACCAGCTTAAATTTAATACCATATTAATCCTCCATAACTTCTACTAGAAAACTTTACTATAAAAAATGTACAGGGTGTAAAATGTTTGTGAAAGGTCAGATATCTCGTGAAAAATTCATGAAATTGAAAAAGTAAAACTAAACGCATCCAATAGCTTTTTTAAAAGATATTAAATCCTATAAAACTCAATCTTACCCCTCCCCAATCGATGGGGTAAGGAAGGGGACAAATTTAAAATCCTAAATATGAATCTCTATTTTTTTAAATTGCAGATTCGGATTTTCCCGAAAAAGTTCTATTTGACCTATAGGTTTACGCATTTCGCTTTACAAATGGCGTTGTAACAGAGATAGTTAATGGTGAAAAATTTCAAATCTCGAGTTTCATCGGATTAGGCATATAAAAATAGATATTTACCAAAGTTTTCAATTTCTTTAAAAATTTATTTAGAAAAAAAAACACAGAAACACTTTTTCCCCTATCTGATGGGTCTCCAGATATCCCCAATTTAAACAGTTTGTATCCTAGTTCAATTTTCTTGGTTATATAGGAGCACATTTCATAAGCTTATATGTCAGACAGATTTACTTTTTTCTGGAGAATTTGAATCTGCAATAAAAAATAGAGGTTCATATTTAAGATTTCAAAGCTGTCCTCTATCCGGTCCCAAGGGAATGGGGAGGAAGATCGTAATAGGTATCATTGAAGAGCTTTTAAAAAATATTGACAATGTCTATTTTCACTTTTTCAATTCGATGTATATTTCTCGTGATATTGAATTGTTTCCAAACAATTATCACAAACTATTTTTACCTGCCTATTGTTTTTTTTATCTTTATTAAGTCTCTCCCAATTAGAGAAAAATTCTATGAAAAAAATATCAGTATCATTAATTTAAAAATGTGATGAATAATTTATTTTTTCAATGAAATTCTATAGGAATTTTCCCCGGAAATTTGCTCGAGACATGTGCTCATGACAAAGAGATCTGCGTATTCTAAGGTTGAAGTAAATGGTAAACAATTTTTGGTCAGTGTTTATTGGTGTTATTTCCCAAATGAGAGAAAAAAGTGAACAAAAACCAATATCCTAAGCTTTGGGAAGGTTTTTCATCCTTTCCAGACGAAATATATTTAATAAATAATTGTTCAAATAAAAATTCAGAATAAAAATTGCAGGGAATGGTAATATTCATGAAAATATTTTCAATGATGTAAACAAATACATAAAAGTACACAATGTTACAATAAGAGAAGGAGGTGAAAAAAATCTTGTTATTTAAAAACAAAAAAGCAAAAACAAAAATACCTAGAACAAACTACTCTAAATATAATCAACATTTACAAAGAGCTTTGAAGGTTTATTTTTGAATTAAAAATATATGTGTTAAAATTGGATGAACATTAAAATGTGATAGGTTTTTAAAATAAGCACTTGATTGACACTTAGTATAATTCAAATCTTTAAATGTTTAAGGTTTTTCTCTTCATTAAAACCTACTTTTTTTAGGAAAAAATATGCTGCTCTTTTTGCATATTTTTTGCGAACATTTTTTCAATTTCCTTCAAACATTTACATTTCTCCACTATATGTTATATGTTTAACAATTAAATTTGAATTTCATGAAAATTAACACAGTAGTTGTTTCGTAAGAGTGTCCAGGTTTCACGACAAAAAAGTTATACATAAAGAATATATCCTGATACAAAAATGACACGAAATAAATCCTGTTTGATATTTCAAAAAACTGGTTCTTAACATCTTATTAAAGTTGCAGCCAATTTACATGATGTTAAATTTCAATTTTTATAAAAAGGCAGTAGATGTAGCTAAATGTTCTGTTACATTTGAATGACTTTTTTATTTTTATTCCATTAAGCTGTCAACTTCTTCTTTATTATGACTGAGAGTAAGTTTACTAGTTTTAAGCACTAATATGAATCCACTGACTGTTTAAGTTTTCTTTCTGTCACTGAATAAATGTTTGTTTATCAGTTTTAAGCATTGATGCGAAACCTGAATCCACTAACTATTTAAGTTTTTTTAATGAATTGACAGTTAAGTTGTTTAATGAATTGACTATTAATGAATTGACAGTTTCAAGCATTGATATGAATCCACCAACTATCTAAATTTTTCTGTCCATGAATGAAAGTATGTTTATTAGTTTTAAGCATTAATGTATCAATCATCTCTCTAAATTTTTTTCTATCCATGAATAAGAATATGCTTATTAGTTTTAAGCATTTATATGACTCCATCAGCTTTCTAAATTCTTTCTGTTCAACAATAGAGTAAATATTCAAATTCTATTCCTCAAGAAAACACCCCATTACCATAGTGTCTCGTAGCATACAGTGATTCACCTATAACATATTGGGAGGAAGGGGGACATTAAACGCCACCAACGTGACCTTATTTCTAAGAATAAAACCACACACCTCCCTCCCCTAATGGCGTCATGGACAGGTGCTTTCTAAGAAAATAACAGTAAACAACATGTTCGAAGGGAATCCCAACTGGACTCTTGCTCCTAACGACCGCTGGTCGCAGGGAGCAAAAGAGGATTCAATTTAGCCCTAAGCACCCCTTGTAGAGGGTGGAAACCACCAAACGACTAGCAGGGTGTAGAGAACGAGATATTTACTTATAGTGTCATTTGTAGTGAGGGAAACAAAATAGAATCTTTGGAAGAAAATGGCGAGAAATGTTTTTTTTTTCCTTCCCTTTTCCATAAACGTCAGCTTTCTTTAGTAATTGCTTATACTACTTGCATAAAATTCTATCTTAAGCAATTTTTATGTTGCTTTGTTCAATTACGACCAAAATTACTATTATTTTTTAAACTTAGTTTTTTTTAATGTAATGTTACAAATATAATTTGATTTTTCAAGTTGCTTTACCCAATAAGACAAAGATTTAATTTTATAAATGAGTTAGCTCTATTTAATGTATGTCACTGAAGTAATTTATTTTTTCATGTTGCCTTACCCAATAAGACAAAAATTTATTTTTATAAATGAGTCAGCTCTATTTAATGTATGTCACTGTAGTAATTTATTTTTTCATGTTTCTATACCCAATAAGACAGAAACTATTTTATAAATCAGTGAGCCTTATTTAATGTCACATAATTAATTAAAATTTTATGTTCGATCATTTAATGCGACCGAAGCTATTGAAGTTATACTTCTTATGCGACTTCCAACAAGGTTGCGTTAAACGTTTAACGCTACATTTTTATTGGCCGGGAAATCACGTGGTAGGATCCAGTTTTCCCTCATTCATTTCCATATTGTTTTGGTTCTCACTAGCATAAAAATAATAAAAATCATAAAAGTATTGTTTTTCTATAAATATTTTTTTAGTTTGTTTTGATACACATATAATTTAATTGGGTAGTATTTTTTATTTTCAAATTTAGTGGATAACAATTGTAAAAAGTGAGTGAAAACAATCCCACGGACAATGCGACGGATTTAAGGTTATGTCAAGGTACGTCTCTTGTGAATATCAATTGATTGTTAGGTTTTCTCTTCTGAAATTACATTATGACGCATTCACATAAATTATTAATGCAAATACATTTTCCAGGGCGAGACGATGAGGCAACCACAAGCACTTTTACTGGTTCAAGAAGTCTAAGAGGGAAAAATGCACAATATTCACGTGATTACAGAGCACGGAAGCGAGCGGAGCAGGAAAAAGAGTCGTTGAATGGAACTAGTGATCCTTCTACGACTGCTGATTCTTCTACAATTAACGTCGCAGGTTGCGAAGTTTAACTTCTTCCGCGCGGAGGGACTCCACGCACTATTTTTTTTTCATAAACGAGTTAGCTTAGTTCAATGTCACAGATTCAATGACTATAAATTTTTCATGTTGCTTTACTCGATTAGACAAAAATTATTTGTTTATAAATGAGTTTACTTAATGTAAATCCTAAAAAGTTATTCAAATTTATGAGTTGCTTCATCTAATCATTCAATATGACCATAATCATCTCTAATAAATTTAGTTTCATCCAATGTGACTTAAGTCATTAAATATTTTGTGTTGCTTTACTCAATAGGATTTAAATTGTTTTTATAAATAATTGAGCTTTATTTAATGCCACTATAATAGTGATGAGGTTTTTTTTTTAAATTTAAATATCTACTGTAGTTTTTTTAAATTTTCAAAGCAAAGTGTTTGAGTTTTGAAACTTGTAATAATTCAAATGAACTTTAAATAAGTTTTTAAAATAATCTTGTTTTGTCATTATAAAATTTTTTTTTTCATTTTACAGGGTTACATTTATAAGCTTGCAATGATATTTCAATAATTTCTTTGAAATTTTAAAATTTTTTCATTGTGCTTCATACATCTGTCAAATTTAAATTTCATAAAGTTAGTAATTTTTTAATAATAATGTCCAACTTTCTATTGGAATAAAAATTTAGTGACTCCTGTTGACATATTGTTTATTAAACTAAATTATTGTTATAAATTATATGCTAATTATTTGCAAAATATCAAAAATTTAATTAATAAGTTTTGTATACCTGTTTGAAAATTTGTTATTAACCTTAAAACGAGAAAACTTTGACAACTGATCTGTGGTTGTGAATCAATATTTTTATTGCCTTTAAAGAGTTATATACTTTCATGGTAAATAGAAGTAATAATAAATTCATGTTCCAAAATGTTTTGAAAATATATGTTCAACATAATTTATAATCAAATAATGTTTGCATAATTTAAATTTCACTCGAATTAAAATTTCCTGTTATACCAAGAATTTAGCGAACAACATAGTTAATACTAATAACGGCGTATAAATAAAATTAAATCATTTTGAAATATATATTGGGTCGGACATTTCGACCAAATATTTATTCTTGAAAACTTTAATGTATAATAAAAAATGGTATTTTGTAATGATAAAAAAATCAATACTAAATAAAAAGTTGGAAAATGAAATTGAGTATAAAACCAATTAATAAAATAAAAAATATGAAAGTTTCAAGATAAATCAGAGATAATTTGTTTAAGATAGACTCAGCTACAACTTTCATCCATCTTGCAAATCATCAATGGTGCCATATAGTCAATCATCAATAATATCATCTATCTCATTATCAATAGTATCCTCTCGCAAATCATCAAGAATATTATATAGTTAATCATCAATAACGTTATCTAGCTAGTCATCAAAAATATAATCTAGCTAATCATCAATAATATCATCTAGTCTATGTAGCGCGCTTTCGTTTTATCCGTTAACTGTATCATACCCTATTTAAAAGTTTCACCGCACTTGAAGTTTTGTTGCAGTAAATACACTTTTACAGAGCTTTTATTCCGTTTTCAGAAGATATTCGTTCGCGCTTAGATACAGAACATAGTTATTATCATTTTTATTAATAATAAATTTAACATTTCCTTACCTTTTTAATAATTTCCTAATAATTAGAAATTTTTTTTATTATTTTCTTAAAATTTCGGAATATTTTTAAAAATATCCTTAGCATCATTTTTAAAAATAATTATTGTAGTCATTAATTTTGCTTGTCTATATTATAATTTTCAAAAAATTTTGAAAATAATAATAAAACTATAAATTCTTATCATATTTTCTTTAATAATAAGTGATGAAAAAAATCGTTTTCCTCGATATTATCTGCTCCTTGCTACGGAATTCGTAAAGTGTGGATCTCCTCTGAAGTTTAGTAAAGTTACATTCATTAAAATTATAATAAATTTTTTAGATTTAAATTTTAATGTTAAAATCGAATTTTATCCAAAATTTATAGTTTAAAACTTTCTTATTATAAAAATGCATGTTGAATGAATATTATTTATTCGAAAATATGTAACATTAAGCTATTTTTATTATTAATAATTTTCATGTAATTTATATTATGAATAATTTTCATACCTTTTCTTAATATAATCTAAATTTTAAATGAAGATATAATCATGCAGTTTTTATGTTAAGATGCGTGATATAAATATTTTTACATTTATCCCATGAGAGTTTTTCTTAAAAAATTTATTAAATGCCTGGATTAATAATTAATAAAGACTTTAAGCTAATTTAAGATTATTTAATGTTAAATAGAAACACACGTTCCTCAATTGTTTCAAGTTATTTATACAAATAAAATTAATTATTCATGAAAAAAGATTTGACTAAAAATGATTTATTTTATTTATTAATTTCAAGATCACCACTTTATTACTTTTTCAAACACAATTTTTTTAAATTTACCATTATTACTTGTTAATTATTAATTCATTTTCTAAAATTTTAAACTTCGATGGTTTTATTTTGACTTAATAATTTCCCTCACGAATAAGATAAATTTTATGCTTAACAAGATTAATTTCTTTTAGTTTCCCTTTTAATCTAATAAGCAAAATATTTCTTTCTGCAAGTTTGACGTACTAGTGACCAACGGTCATCAAAGGCTAGGGGTAGGGTAGAATGGTGGCAGGTGTTCAGAAGGGTGATTTCCGGCTAAGGACCCGATACTTCTGAAAATAATCTTTCCTGTCGTTCTCTGTTACCAGATGGCGCTCGCCTGCAGATCAATTAAACTCAGATCAGAGAAAATGAACTCAATGTATGCTTATTAACGAAAGACTAAAGGCGCTAAAGACTCTACGAAGATATTAAAACCAACTTTAGGAACATCACGTTTGCGTTGCTTAATAAATATAATTTTAGTTTGTTTATTAAGTATAAAGATTACATCATCTGGTTATTGGTGATATTGAAATTATTTAAAAAAAATATTTCATGTATATTTAAAAAAAATATTAGCTTTTTAAAACTCAACTAATATAAATTGACATTTTTACACTTAAATAAATATATATTTTTACTTAGAACTTGGAAATTTTGTACTTGGAATTTTTTTTCTGCATTAATTTCTAAATATATATATGAAGAACTATAAGCAATATCATGGTCAGATAAGTTTATAATATGTTCAGGAGAGTTTTTTTAGGAGTATGTTTAGTGAAAAAACACCATAACTTCCATGTAGACAATGAGTTGCTTCAGTGTACTAGCATATTGTGCTACTACACTGAATATAGTGTACTAGTAAGTGCTTGACAAGAAATCAGAATTTCATTTCCACGTTATCGGGTAGAAATGAAATTCTGATTACTTGTACTGTAAATTCTGTACTGTAAATTCTGATTACACTGACTGAAACAGTCAGATGTAGAAAGGTGAAATACCATAGAGATCTAAATTATGTCACTCAATTATCAGACCTATTCATTTGAATATTTTGAGGAAATAAAACTCAAAGCAATGTTTTTTAAAAAAAATACTGAAATAAATAAATAAGCACTTCTTTGCAATTTTTTTTTCTTAGTAAAAACAACTTACAAAAGTAATTTCCCTTTTTATAACTTTTTTATGTCTCACTATTTGTATAGCCTCTAGAAAGAATTTGTTTAATTAACAAACATATATAGTAACATAAATAACATATATAACATATAGTAACATAAATATTACATTTGTTTATTCTTTCTACGGTTACGTCAGCCAGTGGTAAAAATTCAGGTTAATTTATGGTTCAAAGTTAGAATGAATATCAGGATACATTTTTTTAGAAGAAATAGACTACAAAATCTTGACCTGTTACAACATACTTACTAAAACAAAATATCAAAGTATTTAAAGTATTCCAATTACATTTTGGAGAAAAATACGATTAAATGTTCAAACTTCAGATTTTTATCCAAAATAAAAGTTTCTATCCAAAAGCGCATGAATTTTGTTTCGATTTCAATTAGAACACTAGTTTAGATAAGTATTATTCTGTATATTATACGGATATTTTTCTAATTATTTCCTTTGTTTTTAAATATTCAATTCTGGATGGTTTATATACTTAAAATTTTTGCATAAATATTATCTCCATTTATGTCTAAGTAAAAGACTAACGTTGCAAACATTTATTTTATTCTTAACAAATAATTTTTTTAAATGTGTGTTTTCGCCATATTTTTTCAAACTCGCTGCGATATTAGAAGCAAAAAACTAGTTAAAAATTAATGCTATGTTTAATACCTATTCCATTTTCTGAATTCCTTTTTTTTAATAAATTTTATAGTACAAGCAAAATTAAATAATAATAGCTCAAAACATAATTAAGAGTTTTAAATAAGGGTCTTTTCTCAATCAACTTTGATCGCGTATCACCCTCTCATACGAAAACTCTTTGAGATATTAATACATTCATGTCACGTTTTATTACGCAACATATACGCAATAAATCAAATTCATTAAACATTAAGCTAAAATTTCAGAACTAAACTTTCTTCAAAGGGGTACCTTAATTTCTTTGCAAGGCAGGAAGAAGTATACGTTTCCCTAACCTCATTCATTTTTAAATATTGCTTGAAAGCTATTTTCCCACGCTTGATTTGTATGCCCATACTAATAAATTCAGAAAATTAAAAAAGAAAAAATCAATGAAGGGTTTTGTTTACATAAATATGGGTAACAGTAAAGCTTAACATAGGGTTAAGAAAAGAGGGGAACGTTGGAAACCCAATTCCTCTTGTGCAGTATGCGTTTGTTCATTATATCATTTCTCATCAAATTTATCTGTAGTTATAAACTCAGAATTTATAAATTTTGTATTTCATTTCTTTTTCTTTTTGTATTCCAATTTTTGTATTTCAACTTTCATTCTTTGTCTACTTTTGTATTTCAATTCTTTAAATTATTTTGTATTTCAATTCTTCAAATTATTTTGTATTTCAATTCTTCAAATTCTTTTGTATTTCAGTTCTTCAAATTCTTTTGCATTGCAATTCTTTAAATTCCTTTGTATTTCAATTCTTCAAATTCTTTTGTATTTCAATTCGTTAAATTATTTTGTGTCTCAATTCTTCAAATTCTTTTGTATTTCAGTTCTTTAAATTCTTTTGTATTTCAATTCTTTCAGTCTTTCAATTCTTTACAAGCTCATTCTTTACAGTCGGTACAATTTTAAAAATTCCACCTACCTTTTCAGGAAAAAAGGTAGTTTTAAAAATTAACTTATCTTCTAATCAATAGTGAAAAGTAGACCCGATTTCGAGTTTACGACTACCAACGTTCAACCTTATAGGCTTGTATTTTTGAACCCAATCCAGAAGATAAGGGAGCTCCTGGATCAATCAATGGAATGGAATATCCTTCATGGAGGACTTTTTTTGGTAGAACTAACCCACATTTGAGTTACATGTAGAGGAATCCATGAAAGCATCCCACAGTCAGCCCGACGGTGAGTAGATTCTAACACCTACGATCCATCTACCGAAGATTAATCGGTAATAAGCTAGGTAACAGGTAATAAGCTAAATAATTTTTTTATAAGACAATTTCAATCTAAAATTATTTAACATAAAATTAGCAGAAAAAATAGCCCTGTAAAGGGTTAATACGTGATCCATACATAAATTAAAAATCTCTAAACTAAATATTTCAAAATTTTTCTCCGAAAGGAAGACTTAAGCAAATGAACATTCCAATCTCCTCATAGGTTTCAATTGTTGTATCTCTTGCAAAGGTAATATCCTAAGAAAAATCTCCCAAAACAAACTCAAAAGATTTCGCTTTTCTCTCACTTCAACCCCTTTTCAACCCCTTCCACAGACCATTAGTAACAAAACCTCTTTTCAACAATAAGAATTATTCCCTTTCTCAAAGACACACGGCAGATTAAATTCGAGAAAAACTAAAAAAACTAAAAAAAAATCTCTATATATAACTCCAGCTTACCTTTCGTGCAAAGAAGTAGAAAGGGAGGGTGGCGGAGAAAAGCCCCGGATTGATCGCCAAGCCAAAAGGAAAGCTTAACGAGCGAAATTAATTAACAGCCAAGAGTTCCTCGAGGCAGACCTATTAAGAGATTCCGGGCAATTATTGGGCGAGCCATAAAAATTCATTCGCCGACCCCTCGACCCCCATACCCCTCTTAAGAACGCTTAGCGTTAATAAACTTTACTCTTTTGCTTTACGACACCTTTTGTGTTCTATTTTCTTCCCTCCCTCATCACACCCCGCATTTGAATAATTAATGTTGTTTTAGCCTTGTTTTTCTTTACGGAGTTTACCAATGTTTTCGTCTTTTTTTTTTATTTCCACTTCTTCGTTCACCTTTATGCTTGAGAGGAAGTGGGTTTTATGGGACATATTGTTCTCACATGAGAGCTAGAAGCGTATGGTGTTAAGAAGTTGTTTTGTTACGTAAATGGTGTCTCTGATCTTGGAGACGTTAAAAAATGCAAAAAAAAAGTGGCTAATTGGGGGAATTATTGAATAAGTTCTTCTTAGAATTCATGGGTTTATTTAGGCATGTTTTGGTGCTTAGCATTCTCTCATGGTACAGATTTAGATTATGAAATAAGAAATGAATATATGCCCAAAATATATGATAGTCTTAAAAAGTTTATAGAGCCCTCCATAATAAAAGAATGCTTTCTATTTTATTTTGATATAATTTTGGTTTTACATTTTGAAGGAATATCCTAATAGTTTTGACTATGTTTTTTTTCTATTTCAATTTAAATCTATGTTTTTGGAGAAATGGATTTTGTAGAACATGTTATCCTCATAAGAGATCCAGAAGCGTAGAGTTCATGAAAGGTTTTCAAAAGTTATTTTGTTACTTAAATGTTGTCTTTGTCCTTGCAAACGTTAAAAGAAGTTTCCGAATTGTGGAAGATTTTAAGAATTTTCTTCTGAGTATTAGTTGGCTCATTTAGACATATTTTGAAGTGAATTGTTGTTTTATAATATGAGTTTAAATTAAATTAAGAAATTGAGAATCGATTAAATGCCCGAAATTGAAACTCTAATTAGTGAGGCTAATTAATATTCCACCAAAAAAAGAACATTTCATATAGTTTAGTTTCCTTGTTTTTTCTATTGCTTTTTTAAAAATTTCTTTTGGGTACCATTGCTTCAATTCCTTTACTCTATTAAAACTTTTCTTTTCGGGAAAACAGTTTTAAGTAAAATGTTTGCAGATTCAGAGAATTATAAGGTGTTAAACGTGTTTATGAACTTAGAAAGAACATAAAAGTTACGAATTAAGTAAGATATAGCACAAAAGACATTTTTGGAGAAAGACATGACATTTAAAGATAAAATAATGGCAATTTGTGTTATATAAACAGTAAATTTTGAATTCCAATCCCCTATTCAATTATAATTTGTATGACCTACATATGAAGTATTTCAAGTGCAATTCGTATTACTAACGTAAAAAGTAATTCTATTGCAAATCTTGTTTTTTCATTCATAATTTTTTTTAAATGCTCTTGTTTCATTCAGTATTATGTTATCTATCATTTTTGTGACGAGTTGAATAATTAATTTCAGAATGCTAAGTTGAAACATAAGCTATTTTTCTTTTATTATGAAATTTCTGATGTAGTTAAGTGTTTTTAAGATATATTTGATCTTTGCATTGTAGTATTAAACTTTAGCACGTCTACCAATTAAGAAACAATTTGTACATAATAAGTAGAGGACTCATATTCTCGTTGCAAAAATGACTTCAAAACCCTTACGAAACTGATACTTAACCACTACAAAAACATTTAAAAAGTGAGCAAGAATATTTTAACATTTTATATTTTAACAGATAAATTAAGTCTGTTTTATTTAATTCCATACATTTTTAAAGTTAACGAAGCACTAGATTTTTTTTAAAATCTATTATTATCGTATCAGAATTTTTTTAATAACTACCTCCAAAGCATATTGATTTTATAAGTAACAATATTTTTCTAATTTATCAAAATATACAATACAGACAAAGGATGTAAAGAAATAATTTTTAACATTATTCGAAAACATATACCAAAAAATTATTAAAAAAAACTAAATACTGTAAGATAGCATTTTTATGAAATTTAATTTTAATCTACAATTGCAATTATAGAAAGATTTTTAATAACTGTGAAAAATAATAATGCTCTGCGTTTTTATGAACAAAGTAAATTCGCATTCTATGATTTTGAAGGAAATTCTGAGTTGCATATTTTTAAATTAACAAAATTTATAATATTATTTAAAAATATTCTAAACATTATTATTTCACATATTTTGTATTACACTTATACTCTTAGTAAATCATACTTAAAACTGTACATTCTTTAAACAAAATTAACTAAAATCATGGGTTAGTTTTTAAATTATTATCAAGTTTGAATCCTAAGACCGTAAATTAATCTTCAATAAAAAGCTGGAGCATTTCTTGCTAATTGATATATGAAATTTTCTCCAGGTTTCTGAGTTTCTTAATGCTTTAAAGATATCGTTGATCATGTTTAATGAGTTACAATTGCAATATCTAGACACAATACATAAATAAATAAATAAATAAATAAATAAATAAATAAATAAATAAATAAATAAATAAATAAATAAATAAATAAATAAATAAATAAATAAATAAAATTGTGTGAGATATAGTTTTTATAGTTCACTATTTCCTGGACTCTTATTTTTCAATAATTCTGTTGTAAATCATAATATTTCACAAATATTCTCCTGTTTCTAGTTTAAAAAAGAGATTGAAACAAAGCAAACCTAGATTATCTAGAATTTACGAAACAGATCACATTAGTAATAAAACTTGAAAAGCAGATCACTTTTTTATTAATAAATGTGGTGTAACAATTTAATTTATTAAAAAAATGCAAAACATACCTAATTTAACGAAAGTAAAGCCTTAATAAATTCTAAAGCAAGCTCTTTCTTTTTAATTTTATCATAATTACCGTGATAATGAATTTAACAAACGAAAAAAGAGAAAAAGTTATTGTAAAATATATCTCTAACAAAAACAACTTTATTTAATTAAATGATAAGTTAATTGCATTAATTACTATTATTTTTTCTCTGAATAATTCATAAAAAAAAAGACTTTTATCAAAAGTTTTACACATGATAATTTAAATTTTTTCTCTAATTTGTCCAATATGTGATTCAACCAGATCAACTGATATTTTAAACTTTTTTTTTCTTCGAACTTTTCGAATGAAATTTTCGCGATTGGTTCCTGCTTCCCTTTAGACACCCCCTTAACCGATTCTTTGTCTTTGACACGAACATAACAAAGCGAAAGACAGGGTGAGGGGGATGACAAAAGTTTCTTTTTAGATCAGAATCATTTGTTCCAATAAAGGACCTTTTTCTTGCGTTCGCCTATGATTAATGACCGCGTTTCATGATTACGCACTAAGTACCGTAGTAGGAAGTTTAAAATGTATGAAAAACCTTTATGTGAGTTACAAAAATTATTCATTTTTTTACATTAACTACGGGGTTAGAAGGCTGAACTCCATTCTTTTGTTCATCTTTTGTTCGATGTCCTTCTTAATTTTTTAACCCCGGACGTATCGCCATTTCTTTTTTTTCCCCCAACTATTTTTTATCGCTTGCATTTTTCTGCGTTGCCACTCTGTATGAAATTACCTCTTTGTTTCACGGCTTGCAACCTCGTGCTAGAAATTAGCCTCACTTCGTATTCCCGGAATATTTTTTCCTAATCTTTCTCCCGTTTTTTTTTCTCTCCAAGTTTTTCTTTCTCATTTTTCCCGCAGATGAGTACATTTTTTTTCTTCCATGAATGTCAGACGATTCCAGCGTTTTGAATATTCACGAAGTCATTAGTAATTAACTCTCGGTTCGTATGTTATTAATATGATCATTATAGGGAGATTCGCAATTATATTGTCTTTTTCTCTCTGGGAGTAGAATAATTATGAGATCGGGAGCGTTTTAACCGCTGTGATTATCACTTACTTCGTTATTAATTTTAACGAAATGAAAACTAATAATTCTGTTTAAAGCTTTCTAGGAAAATTTATATCTTTTTTTTTCTGCAAAAGATTTTTTTTTACTTACTTGAAAAGATGTGCTGTTTGCTGGAGTGCAGTCACTTGTTATGGATGATTTTTTTTCTCTACAGACACATGTTTTTGTTTCCTTTTTAAAATAACTTGTTTTGAAATTATACTTACGCAGATGACTTTATTTTTATAGTTATTTTTTGAAAACAACTTTAGAATATTTTAAAGGAAACTAGTTATTTGTTACAAATAAAAGGAAGATTAAAGACTGATTTCAGGGTGAATGTTTATTTAAATAACTCAAGAGACATGCAATTAAAAATATCTGAATTTTTGTTTAAATATTTTTGTTTTAAAGTATACTATATTCTTTTCTTTAGGTGAATTAATTTGAAAAAAAATTTTTAGAATTTAATTTTTTAAATATTTAATCGAATTTAATTTTTCATAATTAAAATATTTTTAGGAGCTTTAGAAATTTTTTCAATAAATGAGCGGGAAATAATTGTATTTTACTGGAAAAAAATTCCTAAATAAATACATTTACGGAGCTTTCGTATCAATATAAATAAATATTTCAACACTTTAATATGCATCCGGGACTTTAAAATTCAGCTCCTTAGAAACTAAAAGTAAAATTTACGTATTGGAAAAGATGAATGTGGAATTTTACCTCCTTTTTCATTGCACAAAAATCTGTTTCGATAATAAATAAATTATTTTATAAAAATATCATAGAGTGTTTACGAATTTAAAAAAAAAAAAAAGAGGACTAATTTTATTAAATTAATATCTTCAAAATCATAAATATAAAAATTATATTATAAATGTATAGTTTAAGGACACGCTCAATTAATTGTTACTTCAAAATATCATTGCAATATAAATAAATTTAAATTGAACAAAAAAATCTAAAATGGAACTTACATTTTTAAGCTTTAAAATTTATTGGGTGGGTCTCTTTGATTTGAATTTTCAGTTTTTTTTGTTGATATTTAACAATGATAAAGTAAAACAATTTGAAACATATATTTATTTAGTTGCCAACATTTTTGTAGGAAGTTACAACTTTTTAAGCATCTGGCATTTATTTGCACTGATTCTAAATTTAAATTAAACGATATGAAATAATTTACTACTCTCAAAACAGTAAAGTTTGAGTAAATAAAAACAATGAAAAGTAGGAATTTTTTTAATGAATTTCAAATTAGTAAAACCTTTTCAGCAAAAATAGCTTAAATTAATTTTGCTGAGAACATCTGAAGATAAGTTTATTGCATACGTGAAGTATAAGAGATAATACGTTATAAAGAAAGGATAACTGCCACTTGTTTTAGACACATTTTAATTTCTTTTAAAATATTAAAAAAATAAAAATAACTTGCAATTATAGCTTTTTGGGAAGAATCTAGTTTTACAAAGCAGCTTCTCAACTGCTCTTCATCCTTATATTTTCCAACAAAGTTAATTGAAAATAACATTTCGTATTGGTATTTTTATTAGCATTTCTTTCATGAAAAATCATCCGCAAGAAGTCAAAATTCTTCAAGAAAATTTTATTTGAACAATTCAAGAAGAATGGTAGCTTAGAGAGCTAAAAGCTAGATGAACTGTTCATAGCAAAAGACAAGCACTTGGCATTCAAATTTGAAGTAGCTCATTGGACAGATGTATCTTTTGAAAAGACTAAAAGAGTGTCTAAACGCCAATTGGCCCATCAACGGTTAGAACGTGAAGACAAGTTTTATTACGTAGAACTTTTACGTTCTGCTGTGATAGAATTTGAAGCAGATTTCAAAGGCCCATTGTGGCAAGAGGAAGAGGCCCCGCATTTTAAAAGAGCCTCTTTCAAATTGAAAAGGTCTTCTCTTTTGCAAAACTAAAGGTCCCCCTCGAGTGGTTTTCGAACGGTGCTTCAAGCCACTCGAATATGCTATTCCACGTTCGAACGCCTCTCCACGCGTAATATCGTCTGCTGTTTCCTTTAGCGGCTCGCGTCAAAGAGAGAGAATTTTCTGGAAAACTTCTAATCGTTTGCCGCCCATTTAAAACGATTCTTTTTATTTCTTTTTAACGGTTTCAAAAATGATGATTTTCGGAGAAAAGTTCCACCACACATCCCCCCTCGTGCCTCCTAAACTTTTACTTCGGCGAAGGGTTGAAGTTCTTTTCCTGTTTGAGCGGTGTCTAATTTTCGAGTTTCTAACGAAGCAATGGGAATAAAGTTGAAATTCAGAAGTGAAGTATATTTTTCGGTGTCTCAATTGAAGTGAAGTGAAGAGATTTTGTGTCAGGCCGACGGGAATGAATTTTTATTAATTGGAGTTAATTCCGAAACTAGTGTAAAGTTCAAAACTTTTAAAGTGCAAACCTTTCAATGTGCTCTTTTCTTTCGAAATAATTTTATAACTCTGAATCAATTTTTAAAGATTGCTACAAACGGTAACAGCTTTTAATTCTTTGAAATTGAAATCTTTCCAGCGGCTAGAAATGAAATATTGTATCTCAAATAAAGGAACTGCTCAAATGATGAATGTAATGCTTCTTCTGTATTATAAGTTGTTTGCAAAAGTAAAATTAATATATTTGAGAGTCTCATCATTTTGTCAAATAAACTTTTGAAATGTACTTTTCAATTAGTTTTTTTTTGTTCACCTATACATATCGTCACAGCTTTTGACTTTACTAAAATGAATGCGCATGATGGCTTGAAGTAATATTTCAAAGCATTTTATACCGAAACAGGACAAAATTAAGCTTTGAATATCCAAACAACTAAGGAATAACGTTTGCTAGTAATTTTAGGCTATATACGAATTTTGAGAAGTGTGTGTTAAATTATTATTTAGCTTTAGAAATGCTTAGCCGAAGAAAATCTTTCACAGTAACCAATGGCACTTATTTATGGTGAAAGTCCCTTTCACAAGATTACGGAATAATGCAACTGCGAGAAACTGATGATGATAAAAACTCATGTTACAGTATAATGCGACCAATAGAATATATTGATGCTAAAAGCTTGTGGCGCAATGCAACGGAACAATGAAACCGATGGAATAAATTGATGATAAAAGCTCGAGTCACAATGCAACCGATAGAATCAATTGATGATTAAAGCTGGTGTCACAAAAAAAAATGAAACAATGCAACTGATAGAATTTATTGATGGTAAAACCTAATATCAGAATGCTATGGAACAATGCAATCGATAAGATCTATTGATGGAAAAAGCTCGGGTCACATTGTAATGAAATAATGCGACCAATGGAATATATTAGTGATGAAAGTTTGTTATTCAGAATAATGCAACTAATAGTAACTAACCCAATGCTACAGAATAATGCAAATAGTAACTAATCCGATGATACAGAATAATGTAATTAATACAATCTATTGATAGAAATGGCTCACACCACAGTACAACAGAACAATGCAACCGATAGAATCTACGGATGGTAAAGCCTTGAGT
This sequence comes from Parasteatoda tepidariorum, assembly GCF_982258835.1. Taxonomy (NCBI): domain Eukaryota; kingdom Metazoa; phylum Arthropoda; class Arachnida; order Araneae; family Theridiidae; genus Parasteatoda; species Parasteatoda tepidariorum. The sequence goes on from NC_141759.1 coordinate 38,591,047, forward strand.
CACTATACAACGAAGCAATGATAATTAATTATTAATGCATTATGTTAATAATTAATGTAATCGACACAAATATATTTACGCAAATAAGGTAAAAGTGAAATGAAAAAAGTATACAGAAAAAATCAGAGAGTTGGTTGTCTTTGCTTTCAATTGTTTCCCAAACGCGCATGAATCACATAAGTCTACTTTACTTGCTTTACTTACTTTTTTCCACATATTTTCACTAACATTCTATGGGTATCCCTTCTATTTTTCTCCAGTTTACTGTAAATATCAATGCTTAGGTATTGTTTCCTTTTTAGGTGTAACAAGCTTTCGCCGTCGAAGCGTCTTCTTATTGTTGTACAAAACGGTGTTACGGTTTTGATAAATTTTTGATACTTTACAGCTATTCTGCATATGTTACTCAATCCATGTGAAGACGCGGTTCTAATTTGCGCTGTCTTTTCGGTAAATGCTTAGATTTTAAACGTTTATATCTCATATAATATCTTTCAAAGTTTGTATGTTAGTACAAAAGATATCTTTGTTTGAAAATATTTCTCACCCCGTATATGTAATTTTAAAAAAAAAAAAAATATTAAAGAGCATTCAAAATTATTGGAAGACATTTATTTAAATATTATTAGAGAGACGAATCTATGCCTCAACTGCAAATTCAGATTTAAAAAGTAAAATGTAACATAAATTTGTATTATTTTAAATCAGAAGGAAAACTTAATTTTTGCTCAATCTTGAAATAAGCATTTAGGCTAATTTAAAATTTACAAAATTTTGCTTGTGTGGAGTAAAAAAAGTTTGCTGGCTACTTAAATGCTTTTTGTCCGAAATTTCGTATCTCATGCTTAATTAACATGTTTAAATTCACGAAAAATAATTGCTTAAAATGAACATAAACTTAATGAAAAAATAGCTAACACAATTGCCTTATAATATTTATACAAAATTATGAATTAAAAAGCATATTTTGAAAGAAAACAGTATCCCGTTTAAATTCCAGCAAAAATATTTTCTTTAAATGCACGTATATTTGATAATAATATCTAACAAAATTGCATTATAATGCGTATACAAAGTTATAAATTTAAAAAAAGTTTTTTTTAAAGAAAATGGTATCCTCAAATACAATAACACCGTTTAGATTCAAATATTTGATTCGTTACTACTTCTGTGAATGAAAATTTTTCTTGATACTTTTTAAATTCGAAGAGTAATCGCAGTTTTCTTTCATTCTTATTTTCGAACATTTCTTGATGCATTTGCAAAGGCGATTAGTGAAGGAGGTGATTGTTTGTATAAAATCTCTTCTTCCCAGAATCGAACGTTTTTTGATAGATGGATGAATCGTCACACAAGAAAAGCGCTCGAGAAGGACAGAACGCAGTTTTCCAAATTGTTCGAAAAGGAGGTGGGGGTGGAATAAAAACTGAAGGGAGGTGAAGAGGGTAGAGTACATAATAAATTGAAAGGGTTTCTAAGCCTGTCCGATTGAACGGGGGTTGACAAGCGCCTCGGTAAACGACGTATAAGGAAAACATTATTTACCAAACCCAATCGTTTGTTCCGTAAAGACAAAAAAGGAAGGTAAAAACAAAAGCAGACGAAACAATTTCTTTTCCTTCTGTTCGATATTAGAAGCACAAAAAAATTTCCATAATCCATAATAATTCTCCAAACTTTGCGGACGAAATTTATATCGAGAGAGTATTTTTGCATGCGATTTGGTGGCCGTTATTATTGCGTCCCACCCCACCCCTTTTCCTCGACCCCACCGTAGAACCGATCAAACATAGAGTGGTGTTTCTCTTTTTCCCGTTTGCTCATTACTTCGAAAACTCAGGGATAAAAGGAGGCTAGGGGGTTAAAAGGGGTGTATTTCTGGAATAAAAAAAAAGGGGAATAGGCTGCTTGTACCCCTCAACACAGCCGTTCCATTTCCCCCAACAATAATATCTTGCGGGACCCCCGGCCATGTTATTTTCATCGGGGGTGGGGGTTGAGGTAGGTGGAGAAGTTTCGTCGAAATGAATTCTTAGCAAACTTATTTTGTAGAAGTTTTCTTCCCCAAATATATTCCCTCACATGTTTTGAAAGTGTATGGCAGGTTTAAAAAAATAAGTTTAAAAAAAAAAGGAATTTTTTAAGTGAATATCAACGTTGATATAGAAATATTAATTTTAAGTCTCGTTTATAACCGCATTCCGTATTTCGTTTTATTGCGTAAGTCGTGGCAAAAGAAATCATAGATTGTTTGTACAATGCACAGTACTAAGAACACTAAAATTTTTATGCTGAGTACTAAAATGAAAAATGTAATACTCTTAAAAAAAACCACTTTTATAATCTCAGAATTAAAATAATTAGAAATTTGTCGTTTAATACAGTTAACGAATTTGAGGTATGTATAATTAAAGAGTATAAACTGTGTGGCCTTTTTTGTAAAATTTATGATATTTGTGAGGGTACACGCTCGATATGCTATTTATACAAATTTTTGTGGTTTTTATGAGCTCATATCATCTGTGGTATAAATAATCCAGGAGTGAGAACTGTGTTTTCTTAGATGGCAGTAAAAATTTGATATATTGGTATTTGTACAGTGTGCAAAAAATAAACGGACCACCCTGAATAACTTGTGATTTAATGATCGGATCTTCACGTTCAAGAACCCAATCTTAATGTTTTGAGTGGGTGACCTCAAATATGCTAATTAATTAGAGCAAACGATATTTTAAATTGTGAAATCAGACACAAAAACGTACTTTTCTGAATAAACGTATCATTTTAGAATGATTCGGATTTCAGATCACCACATTGCAGGAGGAAGTCGCAACCTGGGAAAAATGGTCCCAATAATTTGGTCAGGAGCTGTCACAAGCTGGGACCTCTTAATTTTAATTTTATATTTTGCGTATTTTGCTATATTTTGGGAACTTAGAAAGTGAATTGAGAAATGTTTCTTATATATTTATAAAATTTGTTTATCTAAACATAATTGCATGCAAAATATACATTCTAGGTAAATATTTATTATTTTTTATTATTTTATTTATTAATAGTCGAAAAATGCTTGACTTTTGAGGGATAGCAATTTTTGTTTTATATTAAAGAATGTAATTTTAAATGGCGAAATAGAGAATTTAAGATTCGATTTTGAAATCTTGATTTCTACGGAACTACTCGTATTAGTCCAATTTCACTGAAATTTTGCATTTTGCCAAGCAAGATTTCCTTCTTCAAAATTAGCTAAAAAATTTTTATATCTCTCAATTCAAATTTTTCAAAATTCAAAATGTCTGCTTTTACTCTTTATAAAGATTATCCATTAAATAAATTTTCTTTCAATAATTTTCTGAAGTCTCCAAATACATTCTAACTTTTATAAGTGATACTTGTATAGCCGAAAAAAAAACGTTATCAATATTGCATTCGATTAGAGTTGCTCTATTTACATTATTTATCACTGCAAATACTCTTACTGTCAAATAAGGTGGGGAAGCTATAATTATAATGGATTCATGATGGTACGTTATATTTTGTGACGATACATGATTCGTTTATTTACTTTTGACATAAATTTTTGATGTCATTTATTAGATTTTAACTAATTTTTTAGGTTAGTTTATTATTTTTAATATTGTTTATAATGAGAATAATCATCATAAATTTAAGATTTTCATAACCATATTATAAAAGGACAGGAATCAAGTTGAATATTATTATTTAGATTCTAAATATTCATCTTAATATCCAATATTAATTACAAAAAATATGACACATATTAGTTTTAAACGAAGTCAAAATAAATAATTTAGACGTGATATCAGAAAAAAATCACTTTTACAAGTTTAACATGAAAGTTTTGTAGAAACACAATAATTATGAGATATTTAATATAAATTAAAATAAGCACAATCTATTAAAATGATTGAGTTTTAGGAGTTTAGTTGATAATACAATCATAATTGGAAACGAAAAAGGGTCCATCAGTCGGACTTCTATTTAACGAGCTTCCATTTTGCGAATTTTTTCGAAGAACCGAGGACATTTTGGAAATTTCTTCGTAAAATAACTTCCAAATAGCGAAGTAAATTTTCTATTTAACGAAAATTTTTTTTGAGATCCGCAATCCTTATTTCCCAAAATATTTCAGAACATTTCAAACTTGTAAACGCATTTTATTGGGGAAATAACCTTGAATTGATTTTCGAACCCCTTTAACTTTTAGAGAAAGCAGTAAAATCCCCTTTCATTTTTGTTTGCATATCAAGCAAAAAACTCAGACAAAATTAATGGATTCTATTTAGTAGCAATTAAAGTTAAATAAAGCATGCGGTAATGTATGTTTTAAATTACTTTTATGATAAATGCAGCTTTTTTTAGTTGAAAATGTATGTAGGATGATTGTGTAACACTGGATAATATTTTGCTGTGTTCTTGCTTTCCATGCAGATTTCTTTAATGGTTAAGATTTATAAAATAAATAGTAGATGCTAGTTTGCAAGATAAAAGTGTATCAATTGCTGTTTTAATTATATCTAGTGTTTATGAATTTAAAATCTGTTTTGTGTAGTTTACGTATTTTAAAAGGTAATTTTCCATTTAATGAATTTTCCATATAATGAACTTATTATCAAGTTTTATCGACTTCGTTAAATAGAGGTTCGACTGTATTTCACGCAGAATAAAATCGTCGGTAAAATTTCTGACTAGTTAAGAAGCTTTTTTAAATTAAAGTTTCGAAGTCCAGAAAAATACCAAGAAAATACCAATGATTTTAAGACATTATTCCCATATTATCGTCAATCCGAATTTCGTCCACGTTCCAACTGGTTAGAGAGCCCAAAAATGAATTAAAGCTATGTTCTGAATGACAATACAGCGAGCTAGATTGCAATAAAAACATTGCCGTTAGATCAGCAATTTTAAAATTGAAAAAATAAAAAAGTGCACACACCATCCATCTTGGAGCTCTGTCGTCAAGAAATAAAGAAAAAGAAGAGCTGATATACCAGTATATAATAATTTCCGTACCAACAGACTCCGTTTGAGAGAGGGGGTACCATTCATTACAAAATTGACGGCCAGTTTGTTATGTGAAGACGGGAAACTGCAAACGGAAACACAAGCTTTAAAACAAATCATTGCTTGTTAAATATAAAATCGGCAGCAGTTTTCTTTCCCCTCTTTTTCCCTACACTGTTCCCCCCTCATAAGTCGTGTGGGGGGAGGAGGTGTAGTCGCTTTTAAAACAAAAGAGCTACGATGACAAATACGTCGCTATTGCAATTTTTCTATCTCTTGGAAAAATGGTGGAAAGTGGGGCGGCGACTCACCGGAGAAAACGTGCGCCCCGGATACTGTCAGGGGCGCATGTTACATGTCATACACGGCCCGCGGGTCATCCATCAGCTACATGTCGCCCAGAAGTCAGTTCTGTGACTACACTCCCCCCCTTTACTATCCATCTTAGTTCCTTTTCGTTTTTGAAAATACACCTCTGTCTTATCCACCCCCACTCGATTTTGAAAGAGGAGGGGGACTATAAAAACTAAAACTGAAAAAATTCTTTGAATGAAGTCGTCCTTGTTTGATACATCGAGTTTGGAAACATGATGCAATAGAAGTCGTAACTTTTTTTTAAGCGGGGTTTCATGGTTTTTCTTTTTAGAACCCATAAACGAACAGGCAATAAAAGCAACAGTCTTTTTTTTTCTTCTTGAATCTTATATTAACTGAATTTAAAAAGTTGAAGCATTTAGTTCATTTTTTAAAAAAAGCAAAACATAATAATTTTATTTAAAAAAACGAAACATACATACTAATATTTATGAAAATTGTAATACAATGAATTAACTGTGGAAAATTAATGGAATTTATTCCACATATTACTCATAGGGGTACAAATAAACATGCGTAAAAGTGGTACATGTGCAATCGTTTTGTCTTTTCAATCATTAACATTCCTTAGATCACTTTACATTTCTTTAAGTTCGGTTTATTTTGTATAATTCTCTCTTGGAATTGAAATTTTCACAAACTCTAGTGGATATTGCATTAAAAACATATAGTTTCTCGTATTTTAAACGTAATAAATGTTTTTTAATGCATACTTTCACATAAAGAAGACGTCTTATTATGACATTTAGAACGTGTATAAGTTAAACATATGTGACATTGAAAACGAAATAAACTAATTCAATAATCGAACAGATAACGAAAGAAGATCAAGGTTTCAATGAAAACCACAAAATTAAAAAGACTAATTAGGAAAGGATCAGAGGTAGTCTTGGTTCTTATGGGATGTTTTTTTAATCTTTTATTATGGTAAACGCATTGTCAGCCGAATCTAGCTAAGATAAAGAAGAAAATTCTATTCCATTCGAGAATGCATGCCTTAAAACTAGGTAATTTTTTAAAAATATTTAAAAAAAAAATAATTAATAACTTTTTACACTACAAATAGGCTTAAAATATGATGTTTAAAAATTATTGCACTTTTCCATCAAAAACATTTGACTTTATTGAGTTAATTAAAACTAGTGAGGTAACAGTTAAATGTATAAATTAGATCTACAGTAGATGATTAAGTACATCTATAGTAGATCTGTAGTAGTAGATCTATAGTAGTATATCTTAGTACATCTATAGTAGATGATTAAGTACATCTATAGTAGATCTGTAGTAGTAGATCTATAGTAGTATATCTTAGTACATCTATAGTAGATGATTAAGACTAATTGACAGTACTAATTGCACAATTATACTAGTCAATATTATAATGATCTGTAATATTGATTGGCGCAGTGATTAAAAGACACTGAGTTGTCATTATTTAAAATCGGGGTTCGATTCCCGGTGGCGATATCTATGGCTTTTCATCTTTAGATTGATAGGTACCTGGTCTCTTGTTAATGTTATTATTTTTATTTTTTTTAGAATTTTACACGTTTACATGTTAAATATTCAGCGTAATATTGTACAGATATTCAGTATAATGAAAATGGTGTTTAAAGGCACAAATAAAGTAATTTGTAATGACAGATTATAAGTATTATCCTCAGATGCTGTGCCTTAGAAGGAAAAGAAACACAGGATAAAAATATGAGCAATTGATGCGTGTTTAATGCTGCATGACTGCAGCTAAATTTATATCTAGGTTTCGAAAAGTGACAATACTTTGCAAGGTGAGACTTTTTACATTATTAATCTGGTAGAAAAATGTGCAGTTAGTGCTTTTTTCTTGAAAAATGAGCTCTAGATAATAAAACAGTGAATCACTAAGTTGTAGAGAAACAGAATTGATTCCTAGCAAATAATCATTTTGTAAATATTAATGCTAGGAAGAAAATGCCTAAAACTTCTCATTTTTGCACCTGTTTCTTAACCATGTGACGAAACGAAATGATAAGATGTAGCGAAGCAATAGATATCACAATAAATCTTTAATTTGGATATCGCAAGGAACCTTCATTTTTGAGCATCGGAAATAAAAATATTGCTTGATTTATACATTTTTCTTATGATCATTTCATAACGTTACTTTATTAAAAGTCACGAACAAACAAACACATATTTTTAATGTTTTGTGTTTTAACTATAAAGCATTTTTAAATTTATCAGTGATGCTCTTTGTCGGGCTCTCCGGTGGCGCAGTCGGTTAAAGCATCACTTGCACAGCTGGTTGGAGTACTAAGGTAATGAGTTCAATCCTGGCAGTCGACAAAACAACCGGCATGCATACGCAGCAAGGTGCACGTTAAATCCGCCGTGGCTAAAAGTCCTCTCGTTGGTTGTGGTGTTGAATATTGGAGTGAGGGGTGCCAGCTGTCCACGTCGCTTGACCAAGGTGAAAATTACGTGGCATTTCTAAAATGGCTGTTAAAATATGGAACCTTGAAAATAGGGTTAAGTGTTTGGACATGGATGGGTGATGATGATGATGCTCTATGTCTCTGTATTTCACTTTACCTCTTATCTCTATACCACCTCCGAGAAAGTAGTTTTTCACTATGTAGCACTATGATAAGCGTCATTTTGTAGAGTATAGACATTTTATTACACACAGACGTCAGTTTTTTTACTGTAGCTACAGCCGTTTGAAGGTGAAGACCCAAAAACTAAGTTAGCCTTTTTCAAAAATTGCATTCTCTTTACCATAAAGTCTGAATAGTTTGAGGTTCAGTACAAAATTAATAAGCAATTGTTTATTCCTATGGAATATTCACACTACTTCCCCCGAAATGAGTGTGAGAAATTTTCGCTTTGTCGAAATCCGCATTTCGGCAATGAAAGAAAAGTGTCAAGCCGTCCTCGGTGTCTGTTCCGATAGTAGCTGAAGAGACACATAAATAATGCAGGGCGATGGTAATTAAAGTGTTGAGGCTTTATTCATTTCTCATGATAGAAAATAACCCAGAATAGTCTCCATATCTGACAGAAACGTGGGACCAATGCAGGTGGGATTCGCGTATCTACTCTGTGGGGATTCGACAACCCTGCTGGGGATGTATTCACTAAGTTTTCTTCTTCTGCCTTTCATCTCTTTTGCTTTTGGAAGTAAATATTAATTTGTGCACTATGCTATATTACGTCGTAGAAAAATTTTCCATATATTTTTAATAAATTGAAATGAAAAACTCCTCTTGGAAGATCCAGTTTTTGTTAATTCTATTGCTTCATTTGCTTTATGTTAACTTCGAAGCAATTTTAATCTTTTATATAATGTTTTTCCATTTACCAAATTATAATAAAATGGCTATCTACGGTGTAAAAAATTCCGGATCATATTACGGTGAAAAGTATCGGCAAATAAAGTGACGGTATTTTTTACTGTAAAATCCACTTTTTCTGTAAAATTTTATGAGACAAAGAATCGGATATACCATGATTTTCACATTGGTATTTACTACAAAATCACTAAATCTCTGTAATCATATAAATATTACTGAAAAAATTACGGTATAAAATTTTACTGTAAAAGTGAGTTCATGGTAAAATGAATTTTACGGACCATGCTCGCAGAATGACGGTAAATTTTTGCTATAAATTGATTCTGATTTTTTTTTGCATTTTAATATATTATTTTTTTACACTGTATATTCCACTGTAATGTAAATTTGAAAACATTTCTTTCAGTAGTCGCAGAATAATAGCATAATTAAATTTATTTCACTACAAATAATGTTTGCGCGATGCTATATTCCATCGTAAAAAAAACAAAAACAGTCATATATTTTTAAGGAACTGAAATGAAAAATTGCTAATAGTAATAAAAAATAATAAAAGTTAAAAAAATAATTTTGTTAATTGTAATGCTTCATTTTTCTTATATCAACTATATAATAATTTCAATCCTTGATCAAAGTTTTTTAATTTAGAAAATTTAAGTTCACTTATTAATTAACTGATAACCATGCTAGTTGTAAATGATAAAAAAACCCCGTATAGTTTTGCATTCATGGTTTTTATACTCGTACTAGATGTAAACAGTTTCAAAACCGAAACGGTAAAAAATGCTCTTTACCGTGAACTAATGTTAATTGGATATTCAGGCTGTTGCCGGTTATTTAACCATAAGTTAAGAATGAAAATTCGAACACTAATATTTCATTGAGAAACAGGCATCTTCAAAAAATTAACTAAATAGCAATAAATTTGAATGATATTTCTGTTCAAAGTACCAATATCATGGTTGAACGCAGAGCAAGTTTTTATTTCACTTTATGGTTCTAAAATTTAATGTACCACAGTCTTATGAAAGAAAATATGTTTAGTTTTTAAGGAACTGAAATGAAAAATTCCTAATAGTAATAAAAAAAAATAAAAGTAAAAGAAAAAAATTATTTTGTTAATTGTAATGCTTCATTTGTCTTATATCAACTATATAATCATTTCAATCTTTGATCAAAGCTTTTTAATTTAGCAAATTTCAGTTTACTTATTAATTAACTGATAACCATGCTAGTTGTAAATGGTAAAAAAAAAACATATAGTTTTGTATTCATGGTTTTATAATCGTACTAGTTGTAACGGTTTCAAAACCGAAACGGTAAAAGAGGCTCTTTACCGTAACATACGGTTAATTGAATATTCAGGCTGTTGCCGGTTATTTAACAATAAGTTGAGAATAAAAATTTGAATATTACATCATTGACAAACAAGCATCTTCAAAAAATTGATTAAATAGCTGTAAATTTGAATGATATTTTTGTTTAAAGTACTAATATCATGGTTGAACGTAGAGCAAGTTTTTATTTTATTTTATAGTTCTAAAATTTAGGTACCACAGTCTTATTAAAGAAAATATGTCTAGAAACCGCAAAACCTTATGTAATATAACATGGGTAGGTAATTTATAGCTTATTATATTATTTAAAAATTCCATTCTAAACCTCTGCCTTCCATTAAGCACCCCTGTTCATCCCTTTGAATTTCTAACATTCTGTAGAATAAAAGAGTTACCAAAAGGGTAACACAAGAAGGATAAGGCTGCTCAACAATGGCCTCACCCTCATAACAAGATAACACGTGTCATCTTCTGACTTAAAGACGAATAATAACAGTGTCAATGAAGGATTGAAGAAAAGCACCCCCTTCTCTCAAAGATTGAACAATAAAAATAGAAGAATAAAAATAAAGGGGCAGAGATATTACTGCAAAGGGTTGTGTGTGGGAGGGGGCATTGTCATCTAAAAACTACAAAGCCTTAGTATTACTCAATCTTGCCAGAAAACTCTTGACTCTCCTCACCATCCCCCTGCACCTTATCAACTGCCCTTTGACAAAGAGTTATGACTACTTCTTTGTATGCACAAGCAGTGGATTTTTATTGACTAAAATTGTTCCATCCTTCTCTGCCTCCCTCCTTCTTCATTTTCAACCGTTTTGCAGATCGTCTGCTTGTGTGTGTGAAAATTAAGATGATGGCAATTTTTTTTCTTCCTAAAAGATTTTTTTTCTATTTTTAGATGCGCTTTATTCTTCTTTTTGTAACAAGCAGCTAATGGAATTGTAAAACAATGTCTATTTTATTATGTTCGTTTTTTTTCTTCTTCATTTGACAGGAATGTTTGCATTTTGTTCTTGATGTTATTATTATAAAGGAAAATGAGAAGTGTTTGAATATATTACTGAGTATTTCGTTTTGCAGCTGCAGTTTTTTCTTCTACTTTTCTTTTATTTCGTTTTGAAGTGTCTGTTTATCCATACGTGTTGGTTTCAAATGTTTAGATTTTTACTGTTAATGTTATTTTTAAAGTCTTTTGGGCTAGTGTATTTTATAAAAAAATTTTAAAAAAGTATTTGGATAATATGCCTTATACTTATAAGCTTATGAATAAGTCGTTAAGTAAGAAAACTTTTTCTTAAGTTTGTGGGTGACTTAATCAAGAAAAAAAAATCTAAAAATCTACCTGTTTTTTACATGAAAACGTACATTTAATTACTTACGTATTTAGTCATTGTATTGTTTAATCAGCCTGTTGTATAACTTAGATTTTGTTCAATCAATATGTCACATATATAAAATTTTTGTTTAATCAACTTGACACCTAATTTTAGTTTTATTTAATCAACTTGACACCTAATTTTAGTTTTATTTAATCAACTTGACACCTAATTCAACTTTTTGCTTCTTCAGCTTGTCCCATAATTTGGTGCTTTGGTTTTATCAATATTCACATAATTTTATTTTTTTGTATATCTGCTTGCCACACAATTTGGTTTTTCGTTCAATCAGCATGTCACATAATTTGGTTTTTTGTTTAATTAGCATGTCACATAGTTTGCTTTTTATATTCAATCAGCATGTCATGGGATTTATATGATTTTCGATTATATGATTTATGATTTTTGTTCAGTCAACATGCCACATAATTAAATTTCTTGTTTAATCACCTTGTCACCTAATTTTACTCCTTATTTAATCAGATTGTCACGCAATTTAATTTTTTGTTTGTTAAGCTTGTCATATAATCATCTTTTTTTTCTTCTTTTTTATTGATTATTATTTTTTTAAATTACATCAATATACCTCATAATGAGCTTGCCACACAATTTGGTTATATGTTCAATAAGCATGTCATATATTTTGATTTTTTATTTAATCAGCTTATCAGATAATTTGATTATTATTTTCTTAAATTACATCAATATACCTCATGATGAGCTTGCCACACAATTTGATTATATGTTTAATAAGCATGTCATATATTTTGGTTTCTTATTTAATCAGCTTATCAGATAATTTGATTATTTGTTTTATCAATATGCCACAAGATGGGTTATTGGTTTCATAAGCTTTACAGGCAACTTTATTAGTTTAATTGGCATGTCACATAATTTTTGATTTAATTATCATGTGACATAATTTTTTTATTTAATTGGCATGTCACATAGTTTAGTTTTTTTAAAATTTAATCAGCATACCCCATAATTCTTATATTTAATTCGTAAATATTTTCGCCTTTTGTTTTGCCAGCTTTGATTCAACTTTTGATTAATCAGCAATTCAACTTCTGTTTTAACTTCCTTATGAAAATAATTATCACAAGAATGAACACGTTGAAAAATAAAAGCTTCAATTTCGGTTTATGGATCGAAATTTGTTAAATCACGATGCTCATCCTTCAGCCTATCTGCTCTCTCAACTCCACTCAAACCATCATCCGATACTCTTATTCCTCTCGATACCGATATCGAACGAAAGGCTCTTTTGGAACAAACAGACCACTGGAGGGGTGGACCTCTACTCTCCTGCAAAACGTATATCCTTTTCGAATTCGAAGCCCACACATCCACCTCGAAAAGGGTAATGAATGCCGAGGAATGGTCGATGGTCGAATTTGACTAATAGCGGTTGGCAACGGCGTGAAAAGACCGATAAGAGAGCGGGGAAGATTTTTATACAAATCTCGTTTGCTGCACCCCCTCTATGGACCTTTTGTTGTGAAAAGCGTCGGTTCTGAGAACAATGGAATTTCCATTTTGTACGGGATTTCTCTTGCTTCACCAGGCTTTAGATATTTTCTCCTCTTATGGGCAATCTCGATTTTTTGCTTCTCCTCTATATATTATTTTTTCCTTCTCTCGTTTGGATACGTTTCAATTTTAGGGATATTTTAAATGGTAATTACATGAATTGACACCCTATTTAAAGGGAAACATCCATCAAATCTTGTTTTTTCCCTTCCACACAAGGTTATCAAGGGGAAAAAAAGTTTGACGATTCGCATCAAAGTGGTATTTTATGTTGTCAAAGTTTCAATTCCTCACGAGATGTTTTGAATCATTGGCGTTTTTTTTTAAAGCAAAAAATGTATCGAAGTTTTATGCACTTTTTATGTTTCTAAAAGTAAAATCATAAAAGGTAATCATGAAACAACACAATATCTCTATTTGTAGTTGTAAACATATCTAATTTCAAGTATTTCAAATATAATTTATTTTCATAATTAATATTATTTAAAGAAAACATCTCATAACTATGAAATTTAAAACATGTAGAAGTGTGACATTGCGTACGAAATAGACTAATGTAATAAATCGAATCGATAACGGATGTGAAAAACAAGGTTTCAACGCAATTTGTAGCTTTTATTTTCAAAGTAAGGAGGGCGCAAAGAATTTTCTCATTAATAGATTGAGAATTTTGGACGAGCAGGGGAAGCTTTTAGCTAAACTTTTAATGAAATTGTGCTATTATTTTCCTACGATGAGGTCTATTATTTTTCCTAATACGAAGGAAATATTATACAAAAGGGCAATTTTTATGCAGGAGATGCCACCTTCGTACTGATGCCCGACTTGTTTCAGTTATGTATTGATAAATATCTCTACAAATGTATTTCTTAAAAGAATAACTGAACTATTTTAGTCTGTTGCTTTTGAATTTACAGTCTAAGGAGCTGCTTTCGGATAATCTGTTCAATCACTTTGCGTTAATAATTACGAATTTGTTTTAATAATAGCATTTACTCTGCGTTAATAATTACAAATTTTCTTTAATAATAACATTCACTTTGCTTTAATAATTACAAATTTGCTTTAATAATAACATTCACTTTGCATTAATAATTACAAATTTGCTTTAACAACATTCACTTTGCTTTAATAACAACATTCACTTTGCTTTAATAACAACATTCACTTTGCTTTAATAATTACAAATTTCCGTTAATAATAACATTCACTTTGCATTAATAATTACGAACATAAAAAAAGAGACAAAAATTAAGAAGTAAGTTTTTTTTATATACCGAATTTTGCTTCACGAAACTTGCGCCAATAAAAAAAAACGTATAATGTTAATCAAATACTGAAGATATTACGGTATTTCACCTGCTATAACCCTATATTAGAAAGAGGGTCAGAGTATGTAATGCTTATATCCTTGCCTGTCTTGTAACTTGGTGTTGTGAACAGTTTCAATAATAAATTCTAAAAACTATGAACGCATGATAGATGATTACAATTAAAAGAATTGCATGATCTTATAATAACAGATCTTTTACAAAAAAAAAAGAAAAAAAAAAGGCGGACAGTGCTATTCTTAAGGAAGTGTTTTTTGAGAGTACAGTAAAAAAAGAGATACAATTTAATGTAACATTAGGTATTAGTATTGAATAGTATCTTATAGAGAGCCTTTCGACTAAAAGATCCTTGTTTATCTTATAACTCGGAGAGAGGCAAACAGCTGCAATAATGTATTCTTAAAACTTGTCGTATGAAAGAAGTCGTTTGCATTCTTTGACAAAAATAGATAAGAGTTGTAAGCTAACATTCTTACTGATCAAGTTGTCTTTAGAAATATGCTTTCATCATACAAACGAGAAGCATATTTAATTTAAAATAGTATTTAGTTTTTGCAATGGATATAATATTTCAAGTATGATTTCAATTCATAAAATTCTTTCAAGAATGATTCAAAGAAGGAAATATCAAATTTTTTTCAAGAATTTAGAATTTAAAGAGGCAACAAGAAAAAAAAATCGTCTGCCGAATCGATGCACTACAGATCAAAGAACAGGAAATCGGCACTATGAAGAAGCCCATACCGAATTCTGGAAGAGAATAAGTCAGGAAAAAAAAATTGTAGACTTCATAGAAAGACGAGGTCAAAATGAAATCTATCTTCATATGGAGATGGTAAGAAATGAATCGTGAGGTTTTTACGGTTACAGTGAGATGGGAGGGGTGGTGCAGAATTCGAAAAAGAGGAGCCGAGGAGACCAATGCATGAGATTTCATGCTTTAAAGAGCAGAAAGGGTTTTATTCAAACAAACTTTTTGCGGCTGCCGATGCAACAGAGTGAAGGTAGGAGGGGAAGAGACAGAGATTCCCGGTGTTAAAAGGGGAGACGGTAGTTGCTTCAGAAAAAGACGCCACTGTGCCAGCACGCCACTGAAATATGACTGATTGATTCCAGCCGCTCCCATCGCTTCAGTGATCTCCCCTTCGGTAGACCAGGCTTGTGCCAAGCGATTCTGGAAGCTTTTCTAGAAACGAATGTTCGAAATAGAACGGCACTGCTTTTTTGCCAAAGATGTCGTCTGCTGGCGTCAGTGTTGGCGAAAAAAATAAAATTTTGATTGTTGCTGGAACGAATGCAAGAATAAAAAAAAATGACTTCAACATGTTCTTTTGCAGAAGATTTATCTTTGTACTCAAAGTTTTAATGTTGCTTCTCTGAAATTTATATTTTATGAAATATTGTTGCTCGTGAAAAGCAACTTATATCATGAAAAATGAAAATTCTTTTGAGTACTAACAAAGGTTTCAATTTATTCAGTTTTGTAATGCTTATGTTAATGCTTATGTTAACTAGTTTTAACCCAACTTAAAAATAAAATTACGATTAAGAATAACTTCCACGACGGATGAAATTTGTTCAAGAATGAATGTATATGGGCCGAAAAAATCTATAAAGTAACATTTAAGAATAACTACCACGAAGCACAAAATAAAATATGTTCAATGAAAAATGGAATATGTTCCTGGAATGATCTTATAACATTTAAGAATAATAATTGCGAATAATGAAATGTGTTCCATGAAGTTTGGTACATGTTCCAATAAAAAACAAAGAATGGAATGTGTTCGAAGAAGAATAAAGCATGCTCCTAGAAAATAACTTACAAAATAATATTCAAGAAGAAGTAGTAGAAAGAATGGAATGTTCGTGAAGAATGGAATATATTTTGAGAAAACGTCTTATAACATGCAAGAATACTTAGTGTAAAGATTGAAATGTGCTAGTGAAAAAATCATACAATAACTACTACACAGTAAAAACTTCAGCGACAAATTATGGTATAGGTACTTTAAGTGCATCATCCGTAAAATATTTTTATCCTTAAAATTCACTTTTGTCGCAAAATAGTGTACCGTAATTTTTACAGTAATATTAACTTAATTAAAGTGATTCAGTTGTTTTACTATAGGAACTGTTAATTTTTTCAGTAATATTTATTTAATTAGAGTGATTTTGCGGTAATTATTACTGTAAAAATTACGGTATTAATATCCTTTTTTGTTCCGTAACTTGTTCGGGTCAAAACGGATTTTGCGGTAAAAGTACCGGCATCCTGAATGCCGGAACTTTTTACCGCAATTTGGTCCGGAATTTTTCACAGTGTAATATGAGGAATAGAAAGAGTTTGATTATGTGAAATGATTATGTTCTAAAAAGAAATTTATAGACGAACATTTTAGAACAACTGGTGTGAGGAATGAAATTGTACCAAGAAACTTCTTGTAAAATAACATTTAAGAATATGTAAGAAGAATGTAATGATTATATTCCAAGAAAAATATCTGATTTAAAATGTATGAAAGTGAAAAAAAAGTTTTTTCTTTATCAATTCCGAAGAAAATGGACTCAAAGCACAATAATTATTATCACACAATATTTTGAAAGAGAAAACCTTTTCTATGATAATTACAGGATAATTAAAGTTTTAAATTATCTGGAAATGAATTTTAAAATTGCTTTGGCCAGTACAACTGAGAAACTGTAAACCACGTTTAACATATATTTATCACAATTCTTTCATTTTTTTAGCAAGGTTGTAGTGGTTTAAAATAATTTTCGTTTACGCGTACCACTTTACTGCTTGAAAAGTCTTGAGACTCTTTAATACTTATTCATCATCATCAATCAAATATTTTAAAAAAGAAAACTTAAAAACTATGAAAAACAGTTAAGTTTTTTTATATTTAAAAAAAGGCACATCCAAAACAGACGAGCTAGTTTTAGGATTTGACAAAAAAAAAGTTAAAGTAGAAAATACTTACGTAATAATAATGAATGTATTTAGAGAGGTATACGAGATATTACACCAAAAACGGGTTTTCATAAAGTCAATATTCACCCTTTTTAACCTTAAAGCAAGTGTTGGAAATTGAAAAGAATTTAACCCTACTACTAAACGCTTTTTTTATTTTTAACCCCACCATTCCATTGTGATTCGAGAACCCATTGGAGTTTGAATTAACTCAAAATAGATGAAGAAGAAACGAATCTTCTTGGATCATTCATCTTTTACTACCACTTCTTTTAAATAAGAAAAAAAGAACTAAAATAATCTAGAAAGAAAAAAAAAGGCAACAACACGGTCTTTTAAGTGAGCTTGTTTTTTTCAGTGGGGCTGAAGAAGGGGGTAGCATTTATGTTGCTCTTTTCACGCCGGGGCTTAAAATGCTTGCGCCCTTCATCAAAAGGAAAAGATTTGAAGATGCCTTGTTGAGGTGGTGGAAAATTGGTTACACTTCTTTTTCTTCTTTAGAATGATAAAGATGATGATGAAGAGAAAGAAGTGAGAAAAGAACTCAATTATTCCACAAGAGGCTTTTTTTCCTCTTTTTTTTCTTCTTTCTTCTAATGTACTTCAAAGTTGAGATTTCACTCGTTTTCTAACAGCCGAAAAGTAGAGGAACTACTAATGCTACCACTTTTTATTTTTTACTTGAAATTCTTTTTATAAAATACACTTCAGTAAATACCTCTTCGGAGGTTTCGTACAAAGTGATTGTTATTTGAGTGAATCAGCCGTGATTTTCGATGAAAGGAGGTTTTGGAGATGTGTGCTTTTCATCTTTACAAAACGTGGAGATTTTCTTTTGATTCATTTTAAGTGGTGTTTTATTAAGCTTATAAATCACATGATTATCCACTTTAATATAATGAGTAATAAAAACGCATTAAGTTATTTGTTTCATTATGTATTTAAGTATGGTTTAATAAAAGCAATTGCAATGGCAAAACAATAAATGGTTTTTTAGTTAAATTCTTGATTCAAAAATATAATATGTCTCAAAGTCATAACCAGTATTAAACAATTTAAAATAAAGAGTTTTGTTTTATATGTAATCCTGTATTTTGGCATAAAAATAGTCTAGTTGCAAAACACTAAAAAATACATAAGAAACTATTTCAAATGTTAACAATAATTTATTACTTATTATTATTTTTAATTTGTTATTGTTTTTTAAAAATAAATCTAGAGAGTTTATAAATCGTAAAAAGATGTCTGTTTTCGAGAGTAATCTTCTTTAAATGTATTTTATTTATTTAATTTTGAAGTATGCATTTGAAAATTAAAGAGTCTTTTATTTAAATTTTCGAATCAAAAATTGAATGAATTTTAAACTAAACTTACTGAAAAGATTTAGATATGGAATATCAAGGTAATTTTAAAACAATAAAAATTTTCTAAAAAAATACTAGATATATTTAAAATACTATTCAGTTTACAAAATGCCTCATTTAAGCTAATTCATAAGAGGGATTTTATTATAGATTTTTAGTGCCATATATTTATTGAGTTTGCCCTAAAGAACTTGGCAAGAACAACTTTATTTAGATGACATTATTATAATTAATATTGATTAATTTTGTTATAAAAATATTTATTTATTAATTTTTGTTTTATTCAACGTTTTATTTTAAATATCATGAATAATATTGAACGTGCAATTATTTTAAGAATAAAATCATATGATGGAATTTTTTAACAGGTTATTATTTAAATTCAAAGAGTTTCTTAACAAATAATTATATTTTTTTACGTATAGCCTGTCTCATTTAAAAAAATCATTTACAAATAAGCGAAATCATTAAATAATTATATAAATATTGAAGTGAACTTTAAAATAATAACTTATATAAACAAATAACTAAAACTCGTTAAATTAGAAAATAATAATTCTTAAAAATCAAAAACAATTGTTCATGAAAAGAATGAAAACTCATAAAAATAAAGAGTAACAACTCCTAAAGAAATAAAATAATCTGTATTTTGAAGGTAAAATTCAATTCGATAGTGGAAAATAGCCTATTATAAGGTCTGTTAAATTTGAAAAACAATGAATAATTTTAAAATAACTCATGCTGTTTTAAGTTTAGATTTTTAATTATAAAAGCTAAATTATAAATAATTATGGTAAACAAATAATCATTTAAGTATTAAAATAAATTTTAAAATAATAACAGCTGAAATACTTCGTGACATTTTAATAATACCCCCCCCCCCCTAAATTTGAGTTATTAAACTTACTAATAAGCCGTGAGCTCGATAAAACAAAATAACCTGTCACTCAATTTGATAAGGTATAATAATAATTAACTTTCTTACAAAATAACTCAAGCCAATAACGTTAAAAGAACAAATATTAAAAAAAAAAGACAGTTTCGTATAATGCAATGTATAATTATTATTCAGTAAAGTTATTTAACTGAAAAACTTCAAGAGGTAAACACCATTTAAAAACCTACTGTGGGAGAAAATAAATTTTTTCTCAATCACTCTTCAATAAGAAGGCCATGCAATATGACAACAAAGTTAAAAATCATTGAATACCACTTAATATGATCGCTCCAGCTCAGATGTTAACAGGTTAAAAATGGGATCTGTCACTACGACTGTAAGTAAGGTGTAAAAAGTAAATATTCGAAATTCGATTTCCGCTACAAATAAACCATAAGCAAGCAGTTCAAGTCCTCTGCTACTCCATTCAATGAAACGGTTATTACCATCCTATTTTAATACTACGATTCATTGACAAAATCAATCAGGGGGAAAACATGGCAGATGCCCCTTCGATTTCCGTTAACATAAGCCAATAACCTGCCAGAAACGCAAATACGTGACAGCGTTTGTATTGCCAGATATGCGTATTAGTTATTGGAAGTCGTCTGCGAGATTTTTTTTTAATGTATGAGAATTCGTAAGCGTGTTCAAAATGAATTGGAAATGAATTTCAAGACATAAACAAATCTTTTGTTACATTTTGTAAATTTGTAGTTGATTATCTCTGTTTTAATAATTTTGATTGCTGAACAAATAGTCATACTGTTTAAGTTATGTTAGTTTCTTGTATTTTATTTCTGATAATGGTATCAGCGAAAAGTTTGGAACATTTAGTGGTTGTCTTATCTTAATGATATCTGTATGGTCACGTTAGAATTTAATTTGCTGCTATGATTGGTTGATTTTTGAATATTAGTAACAATGAGTTTGAAAAGCGGAACAGTTTATATTCAGAATGAAGACATAATTTAAAATAAAAGGAAACGTATATGATTTAAGTTCAAAAAAAATATTTTGAAAAATGTTTGCAATTAGATTTAATGAAATACCTAAAAAGAAAATTTAAAAGTTTATTGGTGGATTTAAAAAAAGTCACAAAAAACCCAAAAGGGAATATAGACTCGATTTCCTCTTCGATACCAGTTAATATAAGCCAATAACCTACCAGAAATGCAAATACGTAACTGTATTTATATTGCCAGATATGCCTATTAGTTGTTAAAAGTCATCTGCAAGATTTTCTTTAAATGTATGAGAATTAGTTAGTTTGTTTGTTATGTTAGTTTCTTGTATTTTATTTCTGATAATGATATCAGTATAAAGTTAAGAACAGTTAGAGATTATCTCATCTGTATGGTCACATTAGAGTTTTATTTGTTATTGTAAATGATTGATTTTTAAATCTTAATAACATTGAGTATGAAAAACGTAATAATTTACAGATAGCATGAAGAAAGATATATATATATATATATATATATATATATATATATATATATATATATATATATATATATATATATATATATATATATATATATATATTTTAATGTATGAGAATTCTAAGACATAAATAATTCTTTTCTTACATTTTGTAAATTTGTAGTTGATTATTTGTGTTTTAATAACTTTGATTGCACAACAACTAACCTTACTGTTTAAGATATATTAGTTCATTTTATTTTGTTTCTGCTATTAATACCAGTGGAAAGTTTAAAACATTTAGTAACTTTCTTACGTGAAAATGTAGAAAGTAATGTTGATGGAAAAATGTAAAAAAGAAAAAGTTTATAGATATATTTAAAAAATTAATATGAAGGTTTAAAGTCAAATTGAAAAAAAAATATTGTAAAAATGTGTATTTAGATTTTCAAAAAAATTATTTTGAAAAGTGTTTGTAATACGATTTAATTAAAAACTTAAAAAGAAAATTCAAATGCTTATAGTTAGATTTTCTGAAAAGGATTATAGATTCGATTCGCCCTTTGATATTCGTTAGAATAAGCAAATAACCTGTAAAAATTTAAATACGTGACTGCGTTTGTATTGCCAGATATGCAAATTAATTATTGGAATTCGTCTGCGAGATTTTTTTTAATGTATGAAAATTCATAAATATGTTCGAAATGAATCGGGAATGAATTTAAAGGCATAAACATGTATACAAACTTCTTGTTATAATTTGTAAATTTGTAGTTGATTATTGGTGTTTTTCCCTATAATTTTGACGGCAGAATAAATAACCAAAGCTTATAATTAGATTTATAAGAATATTTAAAAAATGTTTGTAGCTAGATTTAATTGAAAAACAAAATGTAAACCTATAGTTTATAGTTGGATTTGAAAAAAATTTACAAAAAAATCCAAAAAGTGCTGTTATAGTTTGATTTAATAAATTTTTTAAAGAAATATTAAGGTTTAAAGACAGATTGTGTAAAAAGAAATTTTAAAATGTTCAAGCATTTAAAATCAAAATATTTTTCTATAATAAATTAAAGAAAAAAAGTAAACAGGAAATGTAAAATTTTATAATTAGAAAATAAAAAAATAATAATAAACTTTATAGCTATATTGAATAAAAATTTGAAAAAATGTAGTATTAATCTTTTTTTTACACAGTATTAATTTATTATAAAAACAAATAAGAAAGTCGTAACGATAGTTACATTTTTACTTATTAATAAGCAATTTTAATATTTTTTCAAAAAAGAATTTTTTTTACTAGGTAATATATTTTTAACAGCTTTATTTAAATAACGTATTCAATTTTTAAAGTTTCTTCCACATACACTTAGAAAAGACATATGGTCAAAACTACAAGAATATGATAGAAATAATTTAAGCTGTATGGAAACACTAAAAAACTTGATAATTTTTACAGAAGCTGCTTAGGTCATAATTTTGGTATGATGTGATGAAATTTGATAAATGTGGTAAAATTTAGTAATTTTATCATGATACTTTAGAGCATGGCAGAAAAACTATTTATTCGGTTAAATTTGCTTTCCAGTCTTTCATTTTTTATAGATGTGTGGTAATAAAAACTATAGTTTCGGAGATCAGAATTTCTAGTAAACCGTTACGATATGAACGGTAAAATTACCAAATGAATAGTTTAACTAAAGTATAGTTTCGCTTTGTTAACCAGAATTATTGTTTTTTTTTTCCACTAGAAATGTTATTACCTTACAGTGCGATAATTTTGCCATAACTCTTTTCTCTGTGCAGATGTATAGATATCTATTTCTTTCATATTGATGTAACAGTTTTGCATTAATAAAAATAATTCTGAGCTAATGTTATTAAATATTCTTCAATTTTTATTTATTATTATCCCGCACCTAAAAGTCATGTTGTTTCTACTTTTAAAAAATAATATGTATCCGGAGAATTATTGAAGCGAAGATACAATTAACAATTATGTTTATGTTAATATTTTGCCTTCATCAATTAACAATTATGCTTATGTTAATGTTTTGCCTTCATCAATTAACAATTATGTTTGTGTTAATGTTTTGCCTTCATCAACAAACTATTGTGATACGTAAAATGACAGATAACATTTATGGTAAATTGTTTTTTTTTTATGAAATAAATATATTTAGATAAAAAAATGTACATACCGGAGTATTCACAAGCTTGGTTCCAAAACCGGTGGACAGCTTTGGAAAAAATATCGACATGATGTAAGTTTGATTCTTTTTTTCCTACCAAATCATGCTTACAACATTAAAACTCACATCTTTAAGAATAGGATTGGATTGGGACATGCAAACTACTAAATAAGAATCAACCACTTTAACTAATTTGGGATGTAACAAAAAATGTTGCATTGAGACAAACAGAAAAAATATTGATACAAGTAAGAAATTCAATGAATAATCCCAGGAAACTGAAATGGAATGATAATTGATAATAGGTAAACTTCATTTGCTTCAAAAACATTTTATTTTATTTTTTATTTCCAATGCCCACCTGTGTTTAAATTTTGTCAATACCGGATTCGAAGGGCAGATTTGTTGGCCACTCCTTCATGGACACCATATTAGGTGATAAAACGTTCTTCCCACAGTTAGGACAGATAGTACAGAGAATGAAACAACATCCATGTCTTGCCCGGGATTCAAACCCAGAACCTTCTTGATACAAGGCCTGTTCACTGACCCCTACGCAGTCCGATTGGCTGAAACATTTTACAGGGCATATTTGTTGACCACTCTTTTAGGGGCATCATATTAGGTGATAAAACGTTCTTCCCACAGTTAGGACAAATAGTACAGAGAATGAAACAACATCCATGTCTTGCCCGGGATTCAAACCCAGAACCTTCTTGATACAAGGCCTGTTCACTGACCCCTACACAGTCCAATTGGCTGAAACATTTTACAGGGCATATTTGTTGACCACTCTTTTAGGGGCATCATATTAAGTGATAAAACGTTCTTCCCACAGTTAGGACAGATAGTACAGAGAATGAAACAACATCCATGTCTTGCCCGGGATTCAAACCCAGAACCTTCTTGATACAATGCCTGTTCACTGACCCCTACGCAGTCCGATTGGCTGAAACATTTTACAGGGCATATTTGTTGGCCACTCTTTTAGGGGCACCATACTAGGTAGGACAATGTTACTCCCACAGTAAGGACAGATAGTACAGAGAATGAAGGAATATCCATGCCCTGCCCGGGATTCGAACCCAGAACCTTCTTGATACAATGCCAGTTCCCTGACCCCTACACAGTTCCGTCGGCAGGGTAAATTTGTTGGCCACTCTTTCAGAGGCACCATATTAGGTGGGCTAACGCTTCCCCAACTTCAAAAAAAAAATAAGAATTGAGAAAACGTTGACTTATTCTGAGTGCTCTAAAATAGACACCCATTCTTTGAATTTGCCAGACATGAATGAGAAAAGCAAAAAAGATTTGAAACAGAAAACTTCAAATTGCTACTGGAAAATATACAAAGAAGAAAAACAAAGCAAGAAACACCACAGTAACCAAATGATTAAATTTCTAAGAGACCGGATCGCGCAATTAGTCGAAAATGACATCGTTACATGTGAGAAGAGAAATTGTGTGCCTTGGCGTTTTTCATGACTTTGGTAGCAGATTTCGCTTTCTAATTT
Source organism: Parasteatoda tepidariorum (assembly GCF_982258835.1). Taxonomy (NCBI): domain Eukaryota; kingdom Metazoa; phylum Arthropoda; class Arachnida; order Araneae; family Theridiidae; genus Parasteatoda; species Parasteatoda tepidariorum. The sequence goes on from NC_141759.1 coordinate 38,615,765, forward strand.
TCTAATGTGCTCTGGACTTATTTAGTTTACGTAATATCAGTATTAAATTTAATTTCTATGACTTTGATTCGAATAGAGAATGAATTGCAAATAGTGCTTTTATTATTTTTGTATAATTCTAATTACTTTAGAAAATATTTGTTTAATTTTATGCCTTATTTATTACAAACATTTGCAACATAAATAGAATAAAATACTGTCTGCAGTCGCAGTAATTGTACTAATTATATATCATGGCTTTTGAAAACTAAAGACCAGTAGTACAATTACTATTTCTCTTATCCTTTTATCTTAAATTCGGTTACCTGCATAACTGTTTTCCATTGAACAGCCTTTTTTTTCCCACTTAATTTGAAATACTAGACTAATAAACGCATTTGAAAATGTATGCAGTTATATATCTTGAGATTGTAATAAAATTAAGAATGAATTTATTAAATAGATATAAAAAAACTTAAAATTTAACTTGTTGAATGGGAAAATGAAATCTGTCACCGAAGTCAAGCAAATGTTAGTCACATACATCATCTCCAAACGCGCATCAAGTGGTGTATTTTTGACCAATAGCGTGATCCGACCGAATTCGTCAAAAAAGAATGGCGGAATTACAACAAAAAAAAAGAAAAGAATAACGATAGTTAATAAACATAAACAAGCATACATCTGGTAATAAAATATTAAAAAAAACATTATATTTTTATAAAAATTCCAATATATTACGAGACATGCTATTCTATACACTTTACAAGAGTCTAGAGCAGCATTTTTCGAGCATCTCTAGAGTTGAAATTTCAGTTGGAGTTATGATTAAATTTTTTAGTGGACTTTTATTAGTTATTCTTTTAACATAATTCCAATTAATTAAAAAATAATTATAATTAATTAATTCCAATTAATTAATTCTAATTAATTAATTATATAAAATTATTCCCGTGATTAAAAATTGATTTTAAATGAGGTTTAAAAATCTCAGAAATCTTTTTCGATGACCCTATTAATCATTTAATATTTCAAATGTAACAACGAAAAATCAACGAATTTATTCTTAAGTAAAACTAAAATGTGGTACACCCGAACTTAACTAACTTTTTTAATTTACAAACATATGTACATTAATTTACCACTTTTTAAAAATATTATCCATTGTATCATTTAAGTTCAATATGCATTTTTATATCCATGCCTTTTGCCCTGTGAGAAAATTCTAGGAAAAAAAAGGTCAAATAACAATTTATTTAATTGTTAATTTACCATAATCAAACAAAACAGTAAAATAACTTTAAAATAAAATGGTATTCAAGCTGTTATAAGTGACAAAAACCGTTTATTATCTGCTTTCATCTAATACGATTAAACAACCAAAATTTTATCACACTAATTAGACCCTTTTAATGAAGCCACTATTCTTCCAGATAGCTGCATATTATAGCTAAGAGAGCTAATCTGTCAATCTCTTGACCGACAGAACGGGGGTTCTAGTCTCAGTTAAACTCTCTGCAATGTACAATTAAATTTATATTTTTATTGTTTTTAGGCCATGCTAGTTGTATATGGTTAAAAAACCGTGTAGTTTTGCATTCACTATTTTTTAACCATGCTAGTTGCAAAGAGTTTCAAAACCATAAAGAAAAAATGTTCTTTTCCGTAAACTTTACTGTTAATTGGATGAGCAGACTGCTGCCGTTTATTTTACCGCAATTTTTGAATGAAAATTCTAACAGTGTGTACATACTTTTTTATAAATTAAATTATTACTCATTATCTTCTTAGAAGAGACGTGATTTATCTAATTCATTTCGTGTTCTATGTGGAGCACGCCTGCCAAGATCATCACAGGCAGGCTCGATAGGAATCAGATTCGGGGAGTACGCTGGCCATTACTTATGGACAAAATCTTCACTTCCGAGTATGTCCGATTCTTGTGTAGTCGCACATTGTCATTTATAAACAGAAATTCTGGACCTACCACACCCCTAAGAAGACGACATGATTCAGAATAATCTCTCTGTAATACCACAGGTATGTAGCGCGAAATCGCTCAAAGATGGGAAGTGGTATTCTTCCATTGTGCATTAAGCCCTTCCACACTAGCACGCCTGGGCCACACCGATTACGTTTATCAACATACTGTTATGCATAACGTGCCCCCTCTTTCTCCACACTGACTGATGGTCAGAATAACTTGATACAGTATTTTCTTGGTCATTTGACGCCATAAGGGTACTAGTACAAAGTATAAAGATGCTCAAGCCAGAAGCTGAATTATATCACTTGTGAGGAATAAATCAATCAACTGCGGTAATTTTGTGGTTTTCAATGGAAGCCAGCTGTTTGCGTTATTCCTATTGGGTGATTCTTATTCAAATTACAAGAGAAACGTATTCCTTATTAGTTGCTACTTGTAACTGATTGATCATTGATGGATTTCCAATGGACAGGTAACAGAAGTGATACCAACTTAGAAATTTCTATTGTACGACCAGTGATTGCCATCTCACGTAATCTGCTATTTTTTCGAATTTAATTAGATCACCTTGTTAATGATTGCTTTCTTGGTCATTTTACGTTATAAGGGTACTAGTATAAGGTATAAAGATGTCCAAGCCAGAAGCTGAGTTATATCACTTGTGACGAATAAGTCAATCAACTGCGGTAATTTTGTGGTTTTCAATGGAAGCCAGTTGTTTGCGTTATTCCTATTGGGCGATTCTTGTTCAAATTACAAGAGAAACGTATTCCTTATTAGTTGCTCCTTGTAACTGATTGATCATTGATGGATTTCCAATGGACAGGTAACAGAAGTGATACCAACTTAGAAATTTCTATTGTACGACCAGTGATTGCCATCTCACGTAATCTGCAGCTTTTTCAAATTTAATTTGATCACCTTGTTAATGATTGCTTTCTTGGTCATTTGACGTCATAAGGGTACTAGTATTAGGTATAAAGATGCCCAAGCTAGAAGCAGAATTATATCACTTGAGAGGAATAAATAAATTATTTGTAGTAATTTTGTGGATTTTAATGGCAACCAGTTGTTTGCGTTATTTCTAATGGTCGTTGTTTGCGTTATTTCCAAAACATATTCCAATTAGTTGCAACTTGCAATCATTGATGGTTCTCTGGTGGACAAGTTAGAGAAATGACGCCAGCTTAGACGTTTCTATTGTACGTCCAGTGATTGCCAAATCTCGTAATTTGCTCCTTTTTCAAATTTTATTAGATCATCTTGTTAGTGGTCGCTACCTTCGCCATTTGACGTTGCCAGTATAAGATATTGTAAGTCCAGCGATTGCTAAATTTTAGAGCAATAAGGCGAGCCCTTTGCAGTTTTAAAAACTTAATTTTCTCTGTGAAATCAAAGATATTTGTTTAATCGCTTTCTCGTAACAACAATATAACATCTTTTTATAACTCTTTGGGTTGTTCTAAGTAAAGTATGCTTACTCATTAAAAAGTAACGAAGTAAAGTTTAGGATATTAATAAAGTCGTGAGTTATGATAATTGGTAGTTGTGATGAAGTAATAATCGTAGTGTATATCACGGCATAAACTTACTAATTATTATGATTAAGTTGGATGAGTCAGAAAAACATCAAATATTCACCTGAAATCTTATTTCGTTACTTCTATTTATAAGTTTTTATCATAGAAAAAAGCTTCCAGCATTTACAAATGCTTCCAAATGCGCAAATCATGTTTCTTGCAAACCATCCCAGTTGTGGCTTCAAATAGCCCCAAATTTTGACTTAAAATATGTCTTCTTGATGCATATTTTTAGTCAAAATTTGGTTTGCTTGCTTACCTTTTCTATGTCACATTTCTTCGAAGATGAAAAAAAAAGTTTATCAGTTATCATTTTGAATTCAGGTTTTTAATTGATTTATGTTTAAAATATTAGTTTTGTTGATTTATATTGAAATCTAGCCAGAACAATACCACTTTTTTTCTTTCTCAAGAGCAGGCGATATTTTTGAGAGCAATTTTAAAATATTCTGTAAGCCGGATCAAACGGAGGGGTGGGTCACGTCCATCCTGTGGTCAGCCGTTGCCCATATATACTTTAAAGCAGGACTCGAAAAACCGCCCGTACTCGGCGGTCAAAAATTGCCCGCGAACAACGAATTTCTCGAATCAGACGTCCGCGTGAATGGCCATTTTCCCGTTAATGTTCGTGATACATTTTCAATTTTTGTTATCTTACAGGAATCTAGAGCCTCTTTTCTAAAATTACCCTCTAATCTGGAAATCCCGCTAATTCCTTCATCAGACCAAAAGCGCATGCTCACGTAATCGGTAAACAAAAGAATAGTTGCTCTGTGCATGTGCATTTGGACTTCCAACGAAGGAATTAACAACTCCTCTGATCACGCACCGCCCAGTGGTTGAAAGGGGTTGAACTACTAATTCATTGTGCAATTTATATAAATGTTTGTAATAAATAAGAGAAATTATATTTTTATTTATTTAGAAGCTACGGGTTAGTTTCATAGGAAGACGGGTACATTGTTGGACAAGCCGTCCTCGAGGACGGGTAAAATTTCTGAGTTTTTTCAAGCCCTTCTTTATAGCTTTGTATAAATTTCCGATCGTGAATCTATTTTGAGTTTCTAGTGTTTCTGTTATTAGTAAATGGTTATCATAATATTCTCTAACCCTATACATTAAAGTACTCAATGTTTATGACTTATTTTATTTGCAAGTACACTTTTTCCCTGGAAGGGCATATTTTAAGCACAATAAACAAACAAGTGCCGCCATCATCTTTTTCCAGTAAATGTCTCAAAACTCATTCCGCTTGAGTGAGAAAGGGTTAAAACTCCAAAAACGTGCTATTTGCTTTAAAAGGGGGGTCTCTGAATAACTATAGCAGATGGGAGGGAGCGAGAGGGTGAAATCTCTCTTCTTACAGAAAAATAGAGAATCCTTTTAATTAAAAAACCATTTGCCTAAGATAGGGGGTCAAGGGAAGCAGAAGGTAATTGTACCACGAATGCAGCAGTCGGCAATCAGCCTCGTCGAGCATTCATCATCACAGACCTATAATTCAGTCGACGCTTACTGACACGCTTCTTACGAAATTGTAGATGACTGAGTGTATTTCCAACTACACCCCCCACCACCCACATTTTTCTACCCAGCTTCTCCCCCACCCCATTGCTTAATGACCACCCTACTATGTTTGCATTGGCAGTCCAGCAATGAGAAACTTTTCTTCTTTTAAGTGAGTACCTTCACCCTCGGATCGGAGGAGGATGGAAAAAAAGAGGCTGAAGAGCAAAAAAAAAGGGATGCTGAGGATGAGAGCCTGTGTACTCATGGATGGGAAAAAAGGGAAAAAATGCGTAAAGAAATAGGAGATGTCTAGTGATGAAGGGAAAAAAAAAATTTTTTTTTATCCTGTTAGTGTGTATTTGCACGGCTATTCTGAAAGCAGTGAGAGTGAGAAGTTGGGGGGTACATTAGATTTACTTGGTTACAGTGATAATTTATTCAGACGGATGCTCTTCTAGAGCAAGGATTATAATCTTATTTTAAATGTTGTTTGCGTTTTAAGTTTTTATGAGCACTCTGAGTGTTTGAATTATTGATTATTATAGAAGACTTTAGAAAAACTATTTACTATTTTATAATAAATTAATGCATATTGGTTTGTAAAAAAAATAGTAAATTATTTTGAGAAAATAAATGGCAGATTAAATTAGGAACCAACATGAGCTGGCACAGTCAGTAACAGTACACCAGTTCTTAAAAAATTATTAATACAAAATACTTTATAACTTTATAAAATATATGGAAAACTTAGATATGGAAAACTTAGTATGGAAACTTAGATATGGAAACCTTAGATATATTTATACTTATATACTTATATATCATAACTTTATACTTGGATATGGAAAAGACTAAGAATGCATATACTATATAAAAAACTTTAATACACTATTTGATATTTTATAATGAATGAATGTACTAGCTTATTAAAAAGTAGTAAATTATTCTGAGACCAAAAATGGCAGATGTAATAAGGTACCAGCATAATTGGGGAAAGTCAGTAACAGTACTTCAGTTTTTGGTATTGGTTAGCTTGTTTTTTTTCTATTATTTGCCCATTTTAACTATATCCTAGTTGAGACAGTTTGTTTATTATAACTGTTGCAGTATAATTGACACTGTTTACAGTGTTACTGTAAAAACAAATCTAATAGTCTGTGGCATAGTTTCAAAATTTACTTATTCCTTTTCAATAGCTAATTGGCAGAAGAGATATGCTATTAGAGATGAGACATATGTTGCACCACCGATAAACGTGCGCATGTTCCGGATTAACTAAGCATGCGCAGTTGGGACGAATAAGCTCAGAGTAAGCTCAGTTACTTCAAACCCTATATAGATGTGTTAAAAACGTTATTACTAAATGTTACTAATATCTACATATTAGCTCGAATTCCAAGGATCTAATAAGCTTTCTAAATTACTGTATTAAGGGTGTGTTTACCTGGATGACTTTTACAAAAATCAAGTTCAATTCGCCATTTCTTTCACCACAGTCATCACTAACCTAATTGTTTGTTACATTACTTGTATTAAAAAATTAAAATGCTGTAACAAAATTGAACAGAATTATATTAGTTTGCTGTATTAATTGAAATTATTTGAACTACTTTAGTATTTTTTTAAACTCAAAGTAACTATAAGTAAATCAAAATGAAACTAAGTTCTATAAATCTAGTTTAAAATTTTCAGGTGAGTCGGTAGGACATATATCAATAATGCTAAAATTGACTTTTTTTGATGCACCTTTTCCATGAAACTACTTATGCTATCGCTTTGAAGTTTATTGGGGATATTTGAGGTTATATCAGTTGTATGCTTTGATAATGTTTTCACGTTAGCAGGAATACTTTTTCAATTTCTGAGTAATTTCTAACAGTGTAGAAAAAAGACCATACATATAATCATGTTAAAATTTGTAGTTGTTTCGTATCCTTTTTAAAAAAAAATTAAATAAATAAAAATAATGAAGAACTTTTTATGACAGACAACAGTTTAGACTACGACATTGAATTTCTTATCAATAATCATATCAATAATCATATCAATAATATATCATAAAATATCCCATAATGATGCTTAATAGAAAGTATTTGTAACAATGACAAAGTTGCCCTAAGATTAGTTAGAGGTTTAGTTTTTTAGTTAAATAAAATTGTGAGTTATTTCTATCAATAAAATCAATTTTTAAAATATTCAGCGTTTGATGCCAATAAGCATCCTTTTAAATAATGTGCACATTGTGGAAGCTATTATAAATAATTATAAATAATTATAAAAAAGCATTCAAATTCTAAAGATCCTACGAATACTGTATTTAGTGAGAGTCAGATTAAATTTGATCAAAATTCACAAATATTACAATCCGCATGTCTCTCTCTCTCTCTCTCTCTTTATATATATATATATATATATATATATATATATATATATATATATATATATATATATATATATATATATATATATATATATATATATATATATATATATATATATATATATACATTTGTATATATGTGTGTGTGTGTGTTCAAAATCTAGAGAAAACGAGGAAAAAATTACAGAATATTGAAAATCTATGAAGAAAAATTATTAAAATAAAATAAAATAGCATTTAAAAAATATAAATAAAAATCCGGGGGAAAATATAATCTCTTCATCAGCTCACACAATTATATCCGCAAAAAGGAGTGCTTTCTAATATTGTATCTATATAGCCAAATCAAAATATATCAATGCAATAGTGTTAGTTCCACGCTTTCTCTATATTTTGAACTATCAATATATATATTTATATATATATGGAAATTTGATAATAATATTTCTTATAATATGCAAACCATTCTGCTTCCAGAACTACAGTTTATTCGAAAATATGGCTTCTATAAATTAATATAATTCTTTTATTTCTCATCTTTTTACGCGTTTTGTTGTAAAAAAGTTTAAAATTAACTTGAATATAATAATCAAAAAATTTAAAGGCACTTTTATGACAAAATACCAAGAGTGCTCCCTAAATATTTCTTTTCTTTTTAAAAAAGAAAAATATTTATCTTTTATTACAAACATAAGGTGTTGGGAGTATAAACAGCTAAACTCTACAACTCGCTTCATCTAATATATATTTCATAAACATATAAAACTCTAACCTCGATTTTATAGTGGACTCAGAAATAATTTATTAAAAAAAAAAGGCGAAAGGCAAAAAAAAATTTTTCCCTCCGAAATTCTTCGAAGAACCTCTTTTTCAAAGTTGTTGTTCTCTTTTATTTTTATTTTAAGTTTTTACTTTTGTTAGAGACTTGACCCTCATGGGCCAGCAAATAGAAGCACATAACGACCCTTTCCTCTTACATTCAGAATCGATGACTTCGTATAAGCAAAATATCGATTTTCAATGAAATACAAAAAGGAAGTGTAAGAACATGCCCGGGTCTTAAAAGCAGCCATGGGTCTCAACTATAGCAAACAAGTAACCCGGCCAGATGTGTGCAGAAGCAGGGTAAGGGGGTTGTAAGGAAACTGTTTGACCCAGCAATTGCCGATTCCTTTGCTCAATTTAACTTTTGAAAATGCGAAATGAAACGGCGATAATATGATTCGAATTTTTTCTTTTGTTTGGTTGTAGTGCAACGCGAAAGTTTTATCCCTTCAATCTTCGTATTTCTGAGAAGGAAATAATTATTTGAAGCTGCCTGTAGAGGCATGATTTTGTCTTCGATTATCTGTTTTTGATATTGGCTCAAATGGTGTTAAATATAGCAGGATATAGTTTATGAAGCAATAAACTGTATAACGTTAATGCAGTAAATGAGATAAACAAATTAATTTGGAGGAGATTATTTTTTTTGAAAAATCATGTACAGATAGCAAAATAAATGACGAGGAAAAGTTTTGAGCAAATAGTCTGATTTTAATTCTGTAAAGTTTTGTGGTAATATCTCGAAGAATTCTCTTATGTGTTATAGTTAACTTTAACAGTACCGGTTTATGTTTATTTTGACACAAAAACTCACTGTTTTTCTGAATTAACGCACCTATTTTTTGTAATTCGATTAAGTAGGCAAACATAATCTCTGAAATAAATTTTCATGAAATTATGACAACTGAGAGATCTGCACAAGCAATTTAATACTTCATATAAACTATCAAGTAGTCAAATTTTGGCGTTGGTAAAAATAGTTCTACGTTATGAAATGATAGAGAATAGCATTACACGAAGAAAAAATTCTGCTGGTATTATTACCTACTGTATAGTGATAAGATCTCTGGGGAAAAAATCCTAATTCTGGTAATAAAAAATAAAATATGCGGTATTTAAACCATTTATTTGGTAATTTTTCCGCTCATACAGAAATGGTTTACTGGAAATTCTGGTTTTCAAAATTATAATTATAGCCCCACATTTAGAAAAAAAGCAAAACTGAAAAGTAAATTTAACGGAATCCATGCTATGCTCTTAAGTTTTCCTGATGAAATCACCAAATTTACAACACCAATTTTTTTCACATACTATGAAACTACATTTTATTGCTATTTTTACCAAAATCACTACTGAATCGTTTATATATATATATATATATATATATATATATATATATATATATATATATATATATATATATATATATATATATATATATATATATGTATGTATATATATATATGTATGTATATATATATATATATATATATATATATATATATATATATATATATATATATATATATATATATATATATATATATATATATATATATATATATATATATATATATATATATATATATATATATATATATATATATATATATATATATTATTATTATTATTATTATTATTATTGTTAAAAAAGAAGTCAAATTGGATGCGACGAAAAGTTAACTGAAAAATCAATCTCTTTTGACATATCCCTCTTCAGTTCATAGTGACCGGAAGGTTACTTCGAAAAGTTTTCAATATTTTCTAATCATCCTGCCACTTTTTAGGCTTATTACAGTTATCCGACATAGCCTTAGGCTGACTAAAAAATCTATAATTCCTCGCTCAATATGCCTGATTTATTTTACTCAGTAGACCAGAGTAATGAAGACTTATTGAAAATAACCTTATTGAAGAATTGCAAGAAGCTTAAGACAATTCAGTCCGATTGAGTAATTTTCGGAATATTTCTTAATATGTCTTCAGAAATATAGTTTTGCATTCATCGTAAAAATACCAGGTTTATAATATGGAAGACGATTCAAATTATCCTGGCTCACGTAAGAATGACGGTAACGTTTGCATAGAATTGAGTTTTTAATTAACCTTCGACATATACACATTAAATATCTAAAACAAGTATATAAACTTGAAAAATTTCATTAAAATCTAAGGAATCACTATTGAGAAAAGAGGGACTGAACGTAGCAAAGCTTGCTTGTTTACCGGAGGAAATAGAGAGATGTTGAAAGGAGATCACTTCCCTTCTTTAACTAGGTATTAAACTTATTTTGATGTTTCTCAATGCACTTTCTCACTACTAAATCAAAAATTTCAACAACGTTTTCGTTTTCTTATATATAATTTGTGACTCCTAATGTCTTTATTCTTTTGATTTCCTTTTTATAAGGATTAAAGAAATGTATTAAGGATGGTCATTAATAAACACCTTTGTTTCTTTATTTATATAGTCTTTACTGTTTTATTTTATTTAATGCTTTTTTATTCAAAACGCATGCTCAAAGCTGATGAAAGACTTATCAAAAAAGCATTTTTTATAAACAACATTTCTAAAAAAATATTTTATTAGTTTTTTTATTAATATATTTGCGATAATATATTTGTAGTAGCACAGAAGTTATCAAATTAAATTACATGTTTAAGTTGCCGCACACGCATTTAATTTAACATAATGGTATTCATAACTTAAAAGCAAACTTGAAATATTGCCACTCCTCAAAAGTTTATATCTGTTATTTTATTGTTTGCAATTTTTTTTTCATATTTTACAAACAAATTTATTCTAAAGCACTTAACTGATAATAAATGATGCAAAATTTCGCATTTTCTTTACTTAAATACTTCATTAAAGTAAAAAGCATTGATCTATTCTACAAAATAAAAAAGTTTTCCCCAAAAGATAATTTATTAAAAAATGTCAGCTCTCGTATTATATGGGTAAATAGTTTCAACTATGGCTTCGCACAGATATCGATAATCAATCACTAATGCATGGATATCACACATGCAACTACAGGAGACACATACACATGAAAGGTTCAGTAGCTCCAACAAAAACACATTTATAAGTTTGGTTAAACAGATATAAGCAAATTTAATTATTAATAATGGAATTCTAAAATTCAGTTCGTAAAATACAAAACAAATAAGAAATCAATTGTACAAAATCACATGACAGTTGCATGCAGAAAAAAAAGAACGGAAACAGGTAAACAATGGAAAAGAAAAATCACTACATAACATAAATTATGGAATAAGGACAGGATGGAATAAAAGAATAAAAAATTCTACTCACGAAAGCCTGGGACTGGAGGGTGGACGCGCTCTGAAAACAACAGGAATAGGGTGTCAAAAAAGGGTCTTTTTCTCAAGTCAAACACATTACAACTAATTGAATTACTAAATCAGTATTTCTCAAAAGAAGTATTAAATTGTTACTACCTTTTTATTTATCAATATATGATGCACCACTTTATTTAATAAATTTTTTGTTTGTTTTAAAATATAATTTGATGATAGTATACATTTTACACACAATGAAACATTTAAGGGGAATTGTTTATTTAGTTTAAAAACAATTTTAAAATTTTTAAAAATAGTCGTTGTTAAAGGAATACTTAGCAAAAATCATTGAATAATTTTATTTGTTTGTTTCAAAATAGTTAATTTATTTGATTGTATTTTATATTTTAGACGTAATAAAATATTTAAGGTGATTTGTGTATTTAATTTTATTCAAAAAAATGAAACTTTTAAAAATAAAATGAATGATTAAGAACAATAATTGATTTATTTTATGATGTTTCTGTTTTTTTAAGAATATATCATTTATTTGATTTTAGTTTACATTTAATAGCATTTAAGGGGACTTTTTTTTAGTTTAAAACAATTCAAAATTTTTTTTATTGAATGAATGCTTAACAATAATACTTCACTCATTTATTTTCTTGTTTCCGTCAAAAGAATTTATTTTTAATGCAGTTTAAATTTTATACGTAATAAGTATTTAGGAGGAGTTGCTTATTTATTCAAAAAAAATTCTAAAGCTTAAAAATACTTTTTATTAAATGGATGCTTAACAATAATATTTAGCATATTTTATTTTCGGATTGCTTCGAAATAATTCATTTATTTGATTGCAGTTAATATTTTACACTAATTAAACATTTAGAGGGAATCGACTATTTAGTTTAAAACAATGAAACTTATAAAAATATTTTTTATTGAATGATTGTTTACTTGACTTATTTAATAAAGCTTTTGTTTGTTTCAAAATAAATCCTTTATTTGACTGTAATTTATATTTTGCATGTAATAAATCCTTAAGGGGGAGTTGTTAATTCAGTTTAGAAAAAACTCAAATTTTTAAAACGAGTTTATATTAATTAAGTACTTAATAATGCTCTGTTAAGTAATTTTAGTTTTAATTTACTTTTTGTAGAAATTTTACTTAACCAAAAATGTTCCCGAAAATTCTAAACGTATTAAACTAAATTATTAATGTTAAGAAACTGATAGAATGCACAGTTAAAAATAAGATTTCAGTTAGATCTAATGTATAAATAAATTTTGGGTATGGCTAAGGATAAATTTTCTAAAATATATAGATTTACAAAATTACGTAACACGCTAAATATATATTTAGAATTCCTGTCAAAAATCAAAATATTCTACAAATTGAAGGTAGCAAATTAGCCAAGGATAAATATGAAACATTATTGAAGAAGGTGAGACTGAAAAAGTCAAAACCTAATAGATTGCCATAGAAAATGTGTAGAAGTGTAAAGGCTATTTAACAACTCCGAGTTTTCCCAGGCAATCAAGCCGGTTTTGAGTTTTTATAAAATCATTCTCACTTGGGATTCAGCAGATTTTGATAGCATTTTGATTTATAGTATTTTGATAAAAGATATACAAAAATCTTTGCGATATATAAAATGTTTCGAGATAAATTTGTGAAAGATAAATTTTAAATATTCAACTATTGAGAAAAATCACATTGGTTGCTTAAGCCTTTAGCTTGATAGAATGAAAAACGGAAGAAGATAATAAGAATTTTGTCAAAATATATTTTGAGTAAAGTAAATTTTTAATTTTTTGAATTGTTTATTTTCGTTTGTTTTTAATTTGTGTAGGTTTAATGACACTATATGAGTGTGCATTAAATTTTCTCGGAGTGTTTTATACAACTTTTTGATTAAGAGTTATATTAAATATTTTCGATAACTTTTGAGAAATACCGAACTATTCTACATTCTAAGAAATATACAAAATAATAACTACTTGCAATCATTATACAAAATTAAATATAAACTCTAAATTTCTATGAAAACATAAGCATAAGTAGATGCAATATAAGAACATAATAAATGCAACATTGTAAAACATGTCAAACATAACACAATATGCAATAATATTAAGAAAAGTGAAAATTCAATTATAATATTAAATCATACTTAGGGTTATAACATAATAAGTCAGTAAATATTATTAGATTTTGATGGAACAAAGTGGCTTATTCTTCTAAATGTGATTAAAATATATTCAAAAATCTATCCCCTTCATAAAAAGAAAAGGAAAATTTTAAAAAAATTGAATATTACGTCGCTTTTAAACCAAATTTTTATTGCAAATAATATAATATAAAATGTAGGAAATTGATAATATTAAATAACTAATTTATTTCTTTTTTACAATTTTGTTTTCTGTTTATGTAGGTGATGCTTTTTTTTAGTCATCATATTTGTATGTTATTAATCAAAACACCTTTTCTTAGTTTTTAATAAATTTATTTTATTCGAGTACTCATTTTAAATTTAAAATTTGGTATTTTCTATTCACCGAAGAAAAGATCTTTTCATTTTAATTAATTGTATTTTTACTTAAATAGTTTAAAACTATTTTAGTTTTGAAAAATACTCATCAACAACTAAAAATTCTGTATTTTTAATTCATGATAGGAAAAGTTCTTTTTAATTCTGCATATTTTCACATTGATAGTTAAATTTCTTTTTTAGTTTTAAAAAATGCTCAGTAACAACTTGAAATTCTGTATTTTCAATTCAGGATAAGAGAATATCTTTTTAATTCGTCATATTTTCACGTTGATAGTTAAAACACTTTTTTAGTTTTGAAAAATACTCAATAACAATTTGAAATTATACATTTTCAATTCATGATAGGATATGATATTTTTAATTCGTCTTGATTTCACGTTGATAGAAAAAACACTTTTTTAGCTTTAAACACTTTTTTAGTTTTAGTTACTCATTAGCAATTTGAAATTCTGTATTTTCAATTCATGATAGCAGATCTTTTTAACTCGTCATATTTTTACGTTGATATCTAAAACTTTTTTTTTTTAAGTTTCGCAAGCGTTCATTTTATTCGAGTACTAAAAAACAATTCGAAGTTTGTATTTTCTATTCAATGCAGAAGGCGTTTAGTTGTTTTTGCCAATCTTATACGTTAGCAGTTAAATACTTCTTTAGTTTTAAATAAAGTAATATCATTCGATCACTGATTAACGATTTAAAAAATTTTATTTTCTATTTACTGTAGGAATCATTTTGTTACAGTCGTCAAACATATTACAAACCGTCAAAATCCTTTTTAAATTTTGCATAAATTGCTTTTCAGGATGGCAACAGTCTGGAAAAATTTAATAACTAGTAGGAAAAAAAATAGAAGAAAATATTTTATCTAATTCCCAAGTATCAAAAATGCTTTGTATTATGATGTACAGAATAATTTTTAAAACTCTGAACAGATGCATGAAGCATTATCACCTCTTTTAAATTTTTTTCCAAATGGTAGCAATCTTGATTTTATTCTAGCATTAACAATTTGAAACTTATATCGTCTAATGATTCTAAGCGGCTTTTCTGTCTTTTTATTTCATTTCATTTTATACAGACAATCCAGTTCCGAGTTTACAGCGATGCCAACTTGCTCCGGACAGTAAATATATATTTTAAAGTGGTACTTTATCAATTGTGATTCTTGGTTTAATAAATTCAATTTTGTAGATTTTTATCCACCACTATTTCTAAATAATTCGTAGGCTTATATAATTCGCCACTTTATAGTGCTTATATCATGCTATGCCTTTTAAAAAGCAAGCAAAAATAGTCAAGTATTTGCAAAATTTACTTTGTAGTTATTTACAGTTTTTTTTAATTATTTTGGCGTGTCCGGAGCGGTTTGCATCTCTGAGTTTACGACTATCACTGTTAAATCTCGTATCTTTGTAATTTTGAACCCAACACAGGAGACGAGGAAGCTCCTGGATCAAGCTCGGCGCCTACGCGAAGGACTTTTTCTTTAAACTAATCCGAATCTGCGTTATACGGAGAGAAAAACTACGAAACCCTCCAACGGTTAACGCAATGGCAAGGGAATTCTAATCCGTAATCCACAGAGAAGGATTTGAGTTAGCATCGTGGTCGGTTCGAACCGGGAGCAGACTTCGTAGCAATCTTCGTATCAACCAGCCACAGATGGGATTCGAAGCTGATTCACCTCATAGGGAGGTAAATTCTCTATCTTAAAGGCTCAGTTTTATTTCATTCGACAAATTTACACATTGATAGTCAAAGAATTTTTTTAATTTCCACTGTTTGTATAAATTACCAAACTATACGATCTTAAAGTAATATTAAAGATCGAATTATCATATCGTATGATGCAGGAACTAATAACCACACTCGCTTACTTTTTGAACCTTTCGTTAATTTATATTTCAGCTGTCATATTCCTCCAGTAAGTAGAAAAACCACAAACTATATATTTATACATTTTTTTTTCGAAATTTGAAATATAGCTTTCAGTTTGGCCATAAAACTGCCCATGACCCCCCGAAAACGAAAGAAAAGAAATCGAAAGAAGAAGAAAAACGGTAGAGAAAAAGGCAGAAAGCCGAAAGGAGCGTTATAAATCACTCAAACCCCGTCATACTTCGTGCTGTGATTGCCGGCCGGCGCATGCAATCGATCTCTGATTGAATTTCTTCTCCGAGATTGATTAACCTACAGAAATATATATAGATTCAGCTCTACGTTCTCTTTTTATTTCTGGAATCGGAGCTGCATATATGGGTTCTCTGTATACGGCAAAAATAATTATGCATTTCCGAATGTTGCTTGTTGCGGACGCAGCAGCATTAAGGCCATGTTTGCCATCAAGGTATTATACATCAAGTTCCGGAGTGGAAAAAAAAGGAAGGAAAGTCAGGAAGTAGCTTCTTTGGGAGCTTTTCAGGTAAGGAGTCGTGGGCTGGTTTTGTGGGAATGGTAAATGATGGATGGTGCTTCTTCTTGGAGTGATTAACATTACTGAAAGCTTAATGGAGTTACTTGTTACTCGAGTTTCGACGAGATTGAAATGTGCTGTTTCGATGTCCATTTACTCGTAAAAATGTAGGTCAGTCTATCGTTTAGTGGTCTTTAACCCCTTTTACATTTCTCATGCCAGTTTTTCGAAATATTATATTGGAGAGTAAGGGAAATTTCTGTTAGTTTATTGAAGGATGTTTACATGAATGTGACGGAATATATCAACAATCAAGGTCAAATGTATTTTTGATGCATCAATGGTAAATGATGTCATGATAAAATTTTTTCTTTAAGCTTGATTAACCCATGTACATATAGATAGATTCTGATTTAAGTGCTCCTTTTCTGAAAACGAAACTGTTTTTATGGGTTCTCCGTAAACGACAAAAATAATTATGCATTTTTGAATGTTGCTAGTTGTAAACACTAAAGCAATAAGTTCATTTTAAGCCATAAAATTATTACTCTACCAATTTCAGAGCGAAAAAAAAGAAAGGCAGGAAGTAGCTTCTTTTAGGAGCTTTTCAGAAGTGGTTGGGGTTTTATGAAAATGGAATGGTGCTTTTGCTGGTGCTTTTGTACAAAACTGAACACTAGCCTAAATATTACACATCAAGCTGTTCCAACATACTAGATAGAAAGTGAGAAAATAATGAGTTCGAATCTTACTGAATCCCGGGATGCATCTATTTATTTATTTATTGTTACACATACATATGGAAACTTTTGTGCTCCTTACAAACTCTTTTCAAGTCGAAGAACAGATATCACAAGAAAGAGAGGAATATCACAAAGATATATCCATGGTTATGATGGTATTTGAACCTACCACCTCCACACTACAATACCTGCTTCTTTGCAATGTTCATCCATAACTCGTGCTATTTTTTATTCAACTTGACAATGACTTATAATAAATCGTACTTTGTAATGTGCACACAAGCCTGAATATGTATGGGTAACAATAAATAAATAAATAAATACTTAAAATAGTATTTTATTTTAATTATTCATTTCACAGGTGCCCTGGCCAAACCGTCTTGCCTTTCTACCATAAGTTATTTAAAATATCGTAACTCTGGATGTTTAATAAATAAATTAATTTGGTTTAGTTACATGTGCTTAATTCAAACAATGCCTTGCCTCTTTCTAAATTGGAGAGCAAATTGCACATAAGTAAGAAAGACAGCGTAAAGATATTGAACCCGCTAATTTAACGCTTTAGAGTGTTTGTAGAAAGAACAATACCACTTAACAAACGAGAATCAAATTTGGTAGGATTGCTTTACTTGCAATAAATTTTAGGGTGATATTGCTGTTCCACTAACCGATCTGAAGCGTAGATGGAGTACGATCGAATCCCGCTGTAACATGGGATGTGTATTTTTGTTATCTTTCTCTATTCTGTCCTATCTGTTTCTCAAATTGAAAATCGTTTTCAAGCTTTGCTTTGTATTTACAAAGAAACCTACTTATGTACATAAATAAATAAATAAATTCCTCTATCTCCGAAAAAAATGATAAAACAGATACCATGGTTTGATATATTTTAGTTTGGTATCTTTAAAAAGCTTTGATTTAACATTTAAAGCAATCATTCATGTCCCTTTCCCTTTGTTATAATTAATAAAAATATATTTGGAAAAGACACAATTAACTGCCACCTAAGTCCTATTAACCATTTAAATAAACCAACATTTTTAATAAATCAGAGAAATGCAAATATATTATTACTATTTCATTAGAAAAAGACATAAATTACCAAATAAATGGTAAAAGGAATATTAGTTCTTCAGAACACTATTTGGTAATTTTATTGTAATATTTTAAAGCATATTATAATAAGAATTTATTTGGTCAAAGTTGCTTTTCAGGTTTGTATATTTAGGAAATTGGAGGTTATAAGAACTGTAATTTTGAAAACCAGAATTTTCGGTGAAACGTTATTATAACGAACGAAAAAATGACCAAGCGAATGGTTTGATCTAAAGATTGGATCTTCAAATTCTAGGACTCATTCTTAATGGCTCGAGAGGATGACCTGAAATATGCTAATTAATTTGGACAGACGATATTTTAAGTTACGAAGTCAGACACAAAAATGTACTTTCTCTGAATAAACATACCTTTTTTTTCGACAGAATCAGATTTCAGACCCCAAAATATATGTGATATCCACAATCTGTGAAATATGGTCCCAGTAGTTTTGTAAGGAAAGCGCTCGGAAGTTTGGACCCCTTAATGTTAATTTTTCTTTTTGAGTACTTCGCTATATCTCAAGAATTGTTTAAGCGAATTGGAAAAAAAATTGCTCGCAGTTAAAAAAATTGTTTATCCAAAGATAACTTCATACAAAGAATAATTTTTAGTGAATATTTATTATTTTTTTATTATTTACTTAAAATGGTCAAAAAAAGTGCGAATTGCAAGGCATACAATTTTTGCATCATTTTAAGGAATATAATTTTGCAAGGCAAAGTATAAAATTTGAACAAATCAGTTGAACAGCTCCTAAAAAATTAAATTTCAAAACGTCAGATACTTAAAATTCGATTTCTGATATCAAACCTCCCCACAAGCAGTAGTTTTTTTGCAATTTAATAATGCGATCTATAAATCTGTTTCACTGCAAGTGTTCCTTAAAAGCAGTGAAATTTGTATCACTATTATCTGAAAAAGTGAGTTATCATAATTAATTCGTATTTTCCTCCATCAATTTTGTATTATCAATCTATAAATCTGTTTCACTGCAATTCCTTAAAAGCAGTGAATTTTGTATCACTATTACCTGAAAAAGTGACTTGGTATTTTCCTCCATCACTTTTTTAAAACTATCAATCTATAAATCTGTTTCCAATCTGTACCAATCCATAAATCTGTTCCTTAAAAGCAGTGAAATGCGTATCACTATTACCTGAAAAAGTGACTTCTCGTATTTAATTCGTATTTTTCTCTATCAATTTCTTTATTATCAATCTGCAAATCTGTTTCACTGCAAGTGTTCCTTCAAAGCAGTGAAATTTGTATCACTATTACCTGAAAAAGTGACTTCTCGTAATTAATTCGTATTTTCCTCCATCAAATTCTTTATTATCAATCTGTAAATCTGTTTCACTGCAAGTGTTCCTTCAAAGCAGTGAAATTTGTATCACTATTACCTGAAAAAGTGACTTCTCGTAATTAATTCGTATTTTACTCCATCAATTTCTTTATTATCAATCTGTAAATCTGTTTCACTGCAAGTGTTCCTTCAAAGCAGTGAAATTTGTATCACCATTACATGAAAAAATGATTTCGCTTAAGAAATGTCTGTTTTCAATCATTAGTTTCATTTTTATTTATTATTTATTTTGATTAGTACTGTTCGCCTTTAGTCGAATAAAATTTATATTATTTTTTAGAACAATATTTATGCTTATTTTGAAAAAGTGGCTTATGTGTGTTTATTCAATTTTTTTTATTCCTTTATTTTTGATTTAAGACTATGAACACTTTAAGTGTACCAAAACTATATAATTTAGAAAGCTAAAATCGATGAAATGAAAAAGGTTACTTTTAGGTTGAGGAAAATAATATTTTTTAGTTAAATGGTCAATAAAAAGAAACTATTTTTCTAATCACAGAATCAATACGCAGTAGCTATTAAGAAAAAAGTGTTTTTTTCAGAAAATTTGGGAATTGCATAGTAATTGAAAAAATAAACTGCTGTTTGTAGAAAATGCAACACCATGAAAGAATCATCAGAATCAAATGAAATTTAATGCAGAAACGACTTGTACTGATACAAATAAATGATGAAATTTTCAAAACAAAACAAACAAATTAAGCGTCCGAAATCAGTATTTGGTGCAGCCACCACGCGCTGCAATAAGTGCTGCTATACGACGTGGCATGGAGTCAAACAGATGTTGAATATCTGCTTGAGGAAGAGAATTCCATGTCGCTTGTATGCGCAACCAAAGTTCGTCTTTGGAAACTGCAGGACGCGGATCACGAGTGAGACGCCGACCAACCATATCCCACACGTGCTCAATAGGCGACATATCCGGCGAATAAGCAGGCCAAGGAAGAAGTTGCATGCGTTGTGCTGAACAGAAGTCTCTAACAGTCCGCGCAACATGTGGGCGTGCATTATCCTGCTGAAAGATAGCTCCAGGGATGCCTTGAAGGAAAGGAACGACTTCGGGCTGTAGCACTTCACGGACGTATCTGTTGCTATTGAGATTACCCTCAATTCGTATCAAATTGGATCGTCCATGATACGAAATCGCACCCCAGACCATAACTCCGGGTGTTCGACCACTATGTCGTTCAATAATACACTCAGGAAGGCAGCGTTGACCGGCATAACGTCTAACACGAACACGGCCATCATGGGTCCACAAATTGAAGCGTGATTCATCTGAAAAGACAACTTGGTGCCAATCAGCTCGCCAGTCTCTGTGCTCAAGAGCCCACTGCCGACGCAGCCGTCGATGATCCGCCGTGAGGGGAATCCTGTATAATGGCACCCTTGCACGCAATCCACGGCGCAGCAGACGACGACGAATTGACGAAGCCGACAATTGTACACCTGTAGCAGTAGACCAATGTGCTGCCAGCTGCCTGGAGGAAGCTGTGCGATCATTCACCGCCATGCGGAGCAGGTGTCGATCATCGCGCTCTGACGTCACCTTCTGTCGTCCAGTGCCTGTTTTTCGAGTTGTTCGGTGCTCGTCGGTCCACTGCTTCCAAACTCGCATCACTGTGGAACTGTTCCGCTGCATACGAGCTGCTATTGCGCTATAGGAAAATCCTCCTTCTCGAAGGCCGATTATCCTCCCTCGTTCAAACTCCGTAAGTTGCTTGAATTTCTTATTCTTCCGTCGTGGAGGCATACTCAGGTCTCACTAAACGTTTGCCACTAACAAATAATCATAGACTATTTTCAACGTCCCGCTACAGCACTTTATTTATACGCTTTCAGCATCAATTCAGAGGGCGCTGCGCGCGCCACGCACGCGCGATGGCTCTGAAACTTTATTAATTTGCATAATATCCTATAATTGACATTTGCTGCGAATTTCATTTGATTCTGATGATTCCTTCATGGTGTTGCATTTTCTACAAACAGCAGTTTATGTAGGATGTTTCATAACCATTACCCTTAATGTATATTTTTGGGAACCTTTTCAAAAAGGCAATTAAGCAAATACACATTTAATGAGATAAATGAGATTAAAACCGTAAAAAACTATTTAGAATTTAGTTGAAACTAAGTAAAGGTTTGATGCCTTGGAACATCGCAATTTAAAAAGAGAATGCATACTAATTGAATTTTCTTTTTTTCTTTCACATTTAAGCTGAAGTAAGCTGATTTCACAATTAAATCCTAAACCCATTTCATTTCTATTAAAATACTCGATATATTGGTTATTAACAAAGTTTTCAGTTAAATAAACGTAAGATTTTATCAACATAAATTTTAATTGAATTTAATATTAAAGTTTCACATTAAAAATTACAAAACAGAAATTATACATTTAATACCGAGTTTTACAAAACTTGCTATATATTTTAATATCCCTAAAAATTATAATTTCAAAAGAGATTAAATACTCATTGAAGTTATGTCTAGTTTTAAAAATAAAGAAATTAATATAATTCATAGATTTCCGCTTTTTTTTTTTTACTTCAAATTTCTTAAACTTTAGTGGACTGATTTCGTAATTAATTCCTGAACCCCATTTCATTTCTATTAAGATAGCCATTTCTTGGTTTGGATTAAAAACAAGACTTTGAAGAAAAAAATTCTCCGGTGAAATTAACTCGCGTCCACTTGCGATTATATACATAGTAAAGAAGAAAAATAAGAAAAAATTTCGAAAAAAAAAAGTTTGTTCTGTGCTTTTAGTCGACCTTACTGTTCTAAAAGTAAGAGATCTGCAGGCCAGCTGTTGGCCTGGACCTTTAATAAAACTTCAAGTGATGGATTTCAATTTGATGGGGAGAGTTGTAAAAAGCAGGAACACCCACTACTCACTTCACATTTTCCACTAAGGGGGGTGAGTGGGGAGAATCAAGGGGGTGGAAATGAAGTAAGAAAGTTCTAGGCTACAAAAAGGGGGGGAGGGAATTATGTAACTTAAAACTCTCTTTCCGAGGAAAAAGGGAATACTTCATCTGATTTCCTGGAGTACTCGCATTAAACGGGAGAGTCATTTCAAACAAATTAGCGGTGGAAATTGGGGGTGGTTTGTAAAAAATAAGGTGGGTTTATTTTTTTGTTCTTAAAAAAAAGAATAATTTTTTAATGCATTTTATTTATTTTTTCGTAATTTTTTGGAAGTTATATTTTATACTGAAAAGGAAAATGAAAAAAATTGGAATGTTCTACTCAGTTTAATAGTTTCTGTCTTGCACTTTGTACAATATAGTTACTCGACGAACACGAGTGGTGTTAGTAGAGATATAAAGTATGTGACTTCCTCACTGCTATTATATCCGCACCAATTTAAATTTTTAAATGAAATAAACTATTCATACAAGTCCTAGTTGTCAATTTTCTTGTAAACTTAAAATGGAAAGTTTTCTCAGTTCATTTTATTTAGAAAGTGGGTTTAAGAAATCAACTAGAAATTTTAGAAAATTCTTCTGAAATAAAAAATTTTTGCACTGAAACAAAATTCTGAAACAATTTCCAGCTGCCTGAGTGCAGCTTCCACAAAATCCATTTTACCGTAAATATCCATTTTTAATGTGAACTTTTATACCGTAATTTTTTTCAGTAATGTTTAATTACATTGATTAAGTGATTTTACATTAAACATTACTGTAAAAATTACAATATATAAGTTTTTTCGTTCTGTAAAATGTTGCGGTAAAAATTGAAGTCACCAGGAGTGTAACTTTTTACCGCAATATGATCCTGAGTTTTGTAAGGTGTAATTTACTGTAGTAATTATAAAATTTATCATTCGACATGCTTTGGGCAATTTAAATGAATAGCCACGCATACGCTGAGGCTATATTTTCTTATCAAATTGTTCCTTTGTGTTGTTTTCAGTTAAACACTTTACAAGTTATTGAAATTTCCTCTATATAACAGCATAATACAGTGAAAAACCTTATTGAATAACGTAAATTGTAATAGATATCATAATTCGTATATTATAAAAAAGAGCAAAAATAATGCCAACTAAACAGTTTGTTAAATGTGTATTAATTGAGAGCTTTATTACGTTGATTTATATATCGCACAAAATTATCCCTTTTTTCAATTATTAGCATTTTATTTTCAACATTGGTATTTTTTGCCCTAAAATATAAATTCTAACTAATTAGAAAATGTGGCTCATATTGCCTAGAGCACTACAATAATCAGGGAATCTTGCAGTAATAAATTCCCTTTCTCCTCAAATCGTTAAAGTCTTAATCATATTCAGAAATATCAACCAAAATGAATGCATGTTTTTGAATGAACTAAAACAAAGCTCATTTCCAACTTTTCACCTAGTTCCATGAAATAAACTACATTTTCCACTAGTAGTCATTCATTTAAAAGGTGCATTTCCAATTTTCTCTTTCGCTTGCTGAAACAATAAAAAAACAACGGAGAAACATAAACAAAGAAAACATAAAGCCAATGAGTAAATTTTAAGCTGTTTGAGAGAACAGGGGGGGGGGGTGACTATTTATCTCAATTACCTCCCACCCCTTCACTGTTTATTGGCAAACTGTCCGTACGCTCGTCCTCCCCAAAATGCCGGGCGTTTTGTTGGGGGTCCCATCACCATGGAGACCACTGCCCACCTAAACAGGTGCTTTTTCCCAGTCAGGTGTTCTTGTCAATCCACTTAATATAAAAACTCCTTTTTCAAAAACCGGCGTTGTCGTAGTCATGACGATAGTAGAAAAGAGTGGGGGGAGGGTGTTTCAGCACGACAGTCACGATATTTTGCAAAGTCAAGCAAAGGACTGACCTAGGTTGCAAAATGGAGGGGGTCGTAGTACTGCTCACATATTAATAGCATCGTTTAGTAGCTTGCGTAAGTTGCTCCCTATTGCAAAGGGGGAAGGAGAGGAAGGACATTTTGTCTTTTGGTTTCCCCCCAAGACCCCCTTCAGGCTTCTGATGATGACTTGAACCAAATTAGCCAGGCAAACAATAGGGAACTGTCCACCTGTTCGGCGATTTGGGGAGAACGCGCGAGAAGTTCGCGGTGCGGCCAAACTTGTCTTTAGTTTTGTTTGTTCGTTGCTGTTGCAACCTACTGTTTTTTCCCC
Source organism: Parasteatoda tepidariorum (assembly GCF_982258835.1). Classification (NCBI taxonomy): domain Eukaryota; kingdom Metazoa; phylum Arthropoda; class Arachnida; order Araneae; family Theridiidae; genus Parasteatoda; species Parasteatoda tepidariorum. Next base: position 38,640,644 of record NC_141759.1, read on the forward strand.
CACCAGTTCATTTTCTTGCGTTTTTGGAGTTTGCTATGTGGTGTGTCATTATAATTTTTTGTTTTTCATTTCGTGGTAAACCCCCTCCACAACATAATGTAGGTAAGGAGGGGAGGGTGGCTCCGTTTGCATAAAAAGTGAAACATGCGAGGCAGTTCTTTAATTTGAAATTCTGAATGACTTACTGCACGGCAAAATCCAGTTTGGATCATGAGTGTCCCTCGTTTTCTTGCAACTTATTAAAACTTGTTGTTCGTATTGGTTTGGGGCATAATAATAACAAGCTAAAAAGAAAAATAGCTTAGTGAAATACGCAGCAGTATTTGCTTCACTCCATAGCACAGTGGGCCAGCATCCAAGGCTTCGTGGCCAAAATTAGTATTTCGATAAAATTTGTTTCAAAATTTGGGGGTTTCTATGTGCAGGTAAATTTAATTCATAGTTAAAATTTTGAAATACGCTAAAAATTCCAAACAAGAAAAAAAATGGCGGCTGAAATATGGCGAGCAAAAAAAAAAATAAAAAAATAATATAGTACTTTTAAATAATTAAATATAGCAATGAAAATATAATAATTTTCGTAATATTACAATAAAAATGAAAAGCAAATTATATTTCCTAAGTAATATTACAAAATAACGCGAATTAATTACAAAATAAAGCGAAAACATGAAAAAAAAACATAATTTTCTTTTTTCGGTATATTTAGTCCACCTTTGCAATATGGGCAAAATGGGGCAGGTTTTTCCGAAAGAAGAAACATCAAAGAAGACAACAAAAAAAAGTTTAGCTAATTACCTCGTGGAACTTTTCGGAGATAAGTTTCGAAAGTGATTCAAGCATTGTAAAATGTCAAATGATTAGATATAAACTGTAAGTTTGTCAAGAGTATTAACTAATTCAACAAATCGAAAAATTTTACTATAATTTTAGAGTAATTACTCTGATAAAAATGCAACAGTAAGGTGAAATTCCTATATATATTTCTGAAATATAAATTTAAAAGTTACATTTAAAAAAAATTTTTAACACATTTTTCACTACATTGTACTCTCGTTGGTCCAAAAAGTAAATTATAATGCATGGAATGATTATGAATACTTAATTTGGGCTATATTTAAACTGCCTACACATATTTTAGTTGAAAATTTAATTTTGACTTTTGGCCAAAGATCATGGTCTTCTGGCCCACTGTGCATAGTTCGGAAATTTTTGTTTTGAGGTGATTATTTCAAATTTATTAACCATAATTTTATTGATAATTTTAATAAAATAACTATGGTTTTTACCTACAACCTTTTTTAAGGTAATAAAAAATCTTAAATTCAACCAATTGATGTAAAAAACATTTTAATGCTTCTGTGAGATCAGTTATTAAAAATATTAAAATCGATAGTGTCAAATATATTGCTAAAAATATATTTGATAATGATGTTCGACAAAATCCCATCAGCACTAAGCTATTTTTAATATATAGATACAAATTAATAGATCAAAATCAAATCAAATTAATTCGTTATCAAAGTTGTTCATAAAATTAATACTACGCAATAGTATTTTTTTCACCAATTTTAATAAAATGTTTTTTTAAGTATTTTAAATTTCTTACAATTAATTTTAAATGTCTTTTTTATTCTTTGAACAATATTCTTTTTTAATTATTTTAAAAAGATTACAATAAACTACTGACAATAATCTGTTTTAAATATTTTAGTTAGATTTTATCAAAGTCGAGCATTGTTATTTTTTAACAATTTTAATAAATTTGTCTTCAAAAATCAACGTTATTATAAAATTAATCCTATATTGGAAATTAACTTTAATTATTAAATAACAATCTGATAGTATCGTCAATATTTTGCTTTTTTTTTACTTGCTAACAATATTCCGTTTAATTTTTTAATTACATTTTTTTCATAGATTCTCAATATTTTCTTTTTGACATTTCGCTTTTACTTTACTAGTTAAACAATATTCTTTTGCAATAATTTCAAGTAAATGTTTCTCAAAGTTCCTTAATATATTCATTGAAATATATTTCTTGAGTAGATTTAATTCTACAATTTAATGAAAAAGTTTTCAAAAATACTTAAAATTTCCCTTTTATTTTACTTGTTCTATATTATTTTTTAAAAATAGCTCAATATATTGTTTTTCAAAACTCTTAATATTTCCCTTATACTTTACTTTTCAAACACTATTCTTTCTTAAAAAAATTCAGTAGGTACATTGGTTCTAAAAGATTCTCAATATAAGATCGATATTTCCTTTTGTTTTCAAAATTTAATAAAATTATTTTAATTTTTTTTATTTATTTGGCTTTGTGCAAAACTACACAGTGAAAAATTGCAATAAAATGTACCGGCACTCAGGGTTCAGATACTATTTACCGTCTATACTAAACTCATGTTTGTGAAAATTGAAACACCATGAAGGACTTACGCGAGTGAGCTGAAATTTTCATGAAATGCAAAGTAGAGCATAATATGCAAATGATTTGAATTTCAGACCCGTAGCCCATGCGTATGCTGAGCAGCGCCCTCTGAACGGCGGATGGATCCGAATAAATAGACGGCTGTAGCGTGGCGTGTATGGTTATCGGTGGTTATCTGCTAGTGGTAAACGTTAGCTCAGACGTTACTTATGCCTCTTCGACGAAAGAGAGCGAGATTTCAACAACTTACGGAGTTTGAAAAGGGGAGAATCATCGGCCTTCGTGAAGCTGGATTGTCTCATCGTGCCATCGTACAGTAGCCGCTCGTGTGCAGCGTAACAGCAGCACAGTGGTGCGTGTTTGGAAACAGTGGACGGACGAGTGTCAGACAACTTGGAAATCCGGGAGTGGACCCCGAAATGTCACGTCAGCTCGCGATGATAGTCACCTGGTCCGCATGGCGCTGAGAGACCGTACGGCTCCCTCTAGATAACTCGGCAGCACAGTGGTTCATAGCTACAGGTGTTTTATTGTGTGCTTCATCAATTCGTAGACGTCAACTGCAGCGTGGACATCGCGTAAGGACTCCTTTATACAGGATCACCCTCACGCTAAACCATAGCCGCCTGCGGCTACAATGGGCAAATCAGCATAAGGACTGGCGTGCTGATTCGCAGCATATCGTGTTTTCTGACGAATCTCGCTTTAATTTGTGGTACCATAATGGCCGCATTCGTGTCAGACGCTATGCCTGTGAACGCCACCTTCCGCAGTGCATTATCGAACGCCACAGTGGACAAACACCCGGAGTTATGGTCTGGGGTGCCATAGCATATTTTGGACGATCTCAATTGCTACGAATTGTGGGTAATCTGAACAACAACCGGTACATCAGTGAAGTTTTACAGCCCCAAGCTGTTCCCTTCCTTCAAGCCTTGCCAGGCGCTGTATTTCAACAAGAGAATGCCCGCCCTCATATTTCTAGGACTGTTCAATCCTTCCTTGCATTGCGGCAGATATAGCTTCTTCCTTGGCCTGCGTATTCCCCAGATACGTCACCGATTGAACATGTGTGTCATTTCGTTGGTCGGTGCCTCGCTCGTGATCCTCGTCCTGTTGCTTCTACAAACGAACTTTGGGTACGCATACAAACTATATGGAATGTTCTTCCTCAGACAGACATTCAAAATTTACTTGACTCCATACCACGTCGTGTAGCAGCTCTTATTGCGGTGAGTGGTGGCTACACAAAATACTGATTTCGATCTCTTGTTATTGTTTGTTTGCTTTGAAAGTTTAATCATTTACTTGTACTACTACCACTCAACCGTGTAGTAAATTTCATTCAATTATGACGATTCCTTCATGGTGTTGCAATTTTCACAAACAGGAGTTTATATCTAATATATCTAATACTATATTATACTATATCTAATTTGATCTAAAATTTTTTACATTGTACCTTTTCTACTAATGACCTACAAAATCGATTCACAATAGACTGATTTACACATTTTCAATTAATATTTTGTTAATAACAGTTAACATGATTGCTTGTAGTACTGTAAATGCGTGATTTGAATTAAAGCCTCACATATGTGCATAGGCAAAGATAAGTATCGTAAAAAGAGACTCTTTTCTAAAAAAAAGGGGGCTTTTTCTTTGTTTTGCTCAATTTTGGTCTCGTTGTTCAAATACCTAAAGACATTATGGTTTGTAAGAAATAAAAAAACTTTAATTTTTGGTTTATTTTATTTGTTATGTAATGTCATTTTTCTAGCAATTTTAAAATGATTGTATTTAAGAATTCTCAATATTTCACACTATTTTTTACTTGTTAATTAAAATCTTCAACATTTTTAAATAAAATTGTCTTCAAAGATTCCTGATATTTCACTTTTTCTTTATGTATTATAAGATCGTCTTCAAAGATTTTCAATTTTATTTTATGTTTTATAAGATCATATTCAAAGATTCTTTATGCTTCACTTTTGTTTCATGCGTTAAGTATAAGACTATCTTCAAAGATTCATAATAATTTGCTTTTATTTTATGTTTTATGATATTCTCATCAGAGATTTTTAATATTTTTCTCGATATTTCACATTACTTTATTTGCTGAAACATACTCTTTTTTTAATTTCATTAAATGCTTTTCAAAAACTTTTAATATTTTACTCGATATTTCACTTTAATTTATTCGTTGAACTATGTTCTTTTTCAAATTTATTAGATGTTTTACAAAGATTTTTAATTTTACCTCTATATTTCACTGTACTTTGCTCGTTCAACCATGTTCTTTTTCAATTTTATTAAATGCTTTTCAAAGATTTTTAATATTTAATTAAAAAAAATTTACTTTACTTTATTCATTGAACAATGCTTTTTTTAATTTTATTAAAGGCTTTGCGAAGATTTAAAATTTTTAACTCGATATTTCATTTTATTTTATTCTTTAAAAAATATTATTTTTCACTTTTATTGAATGCTTTTCGAGAATTTTTAATATTTAACTCGATATTTCACTTTAATTTTTTCTTTAAACAATATTCTTTTTCAATTTTATTAAATGCTTTTGAAGAACCTAAAATAATCAATTCGATATTTCACTTTATTTAATTCATTGAATAATATTCTTTTTTAATTTTAGGAAATGCTTTTCAAAGATTTTTAATAATGGTTCTTTTATTTAACTCGAAATTTCACTTCACTTTAACTCATTGAATAATGTCTTTTTAAGGCAAATTTAGTAAAATAGTCTTAAAAGACTCTTAATTTTCACTTGCTAAGAAATATTTTTTTAAATAAAAAATTTAACATCCCAACATTTAACGTCATAAAATTCACAATGTTTTATATAGTCACTATATTTTACACCATTTGCGATTTGCTGTAAACTCCTCCACACATTTGCATTTAAAATATCATAAATAGCAAGTTCATATGAATACCTATAGCACTATGTATACATACTCTGAAATAAAGCCTCACGAATATGCATGGGGAAAGCTAAATATCGAAACTAAACTAAAAAAAGAGGGGTTCTTTTCGAAAGGAAAAAGAAAGTCACTTCTTGTCCCGCCCAATTGTGGTCTGGTGGTCCAGATGTCCCACAATTACCCAAAACCATTACGGTATATAAGGAATACCCAAACTTCAATTCGTTCTTCATTTGAATACGATGCACTCCTTATTTTTCTTAAGGGAACTTACTCCGGTAGAAGCTTAGCCTTTCAATCTCCAGATTTAAGCAATAATGGTTCTTTTATTCAAAAGTTCAACTTGGAGGAAAGAGACCTTAATGGGAGAGGCCTAATGCAGCTGCAAGGCTTTGCTGGAAATATAAAATAGAGGCAATAACGGTTTGTCTTTGTGTTTTCTGGATAGAATAAATCTTTAAGTGTTCTTTATATCTATGGAAAATGGTTTTCAGGTTGTAGTTTAATTTCTGCCTCACTTTTTTCTTTTGTTTCTTTATTTTCTCTTGGTACGTAATCTTCGGAATTGTGACGTTAGAATACAGAGATTTGAATTTTTTTGTTTTGTTGATACTATAGAAATTGTGGCTCGTCTAGAAAGAAGAAATGTTATTGCTGGGTGTATTATTCATATTTTAAAAGAAGCGTTTTCTCATGTACTTTGTATTTGTCAGAAAACTTGATAGAAATATGACCTAAATAAAATTGTTTTTAAGTATGTAGAAAAATCCGAAATAAAAAATAGTTTTTAAATGTGAAGCAATAAAATTTAGATTGAAATAGTTTTATCATATTAGGAATTGCATTATTTAATAATTATTTTTCTTATTCTCATAAACGTATTATGAACAAATTAATCTCGTGAATTAGGAGCCTATGAGCTTTTATTTAAAAAATTATTTGAATGAATTGTAACAAACTGAAATTCTCGGCTTTTAATTTAATTTAATTTAATTTAATTTAATTTAATTTAATTTAATTTAATTTAATTTAATTTAATTTAATTTAATTTAATTTAATTTAATTTAATTTAATTTAATTTAATTTAATTTAATTTAATTTAATTTAATTTAATTTAATTTAATTTAATTTAATTTAATTTAATTTAATTTAATTTAATTTAATTTAATTTAATTTAATTTAATTTAATTTAATTTAATTTAATTTAATTTAATTTAATTTAATTTAATTCTAAATAATATGCATTATATAAGACTAACTTTTGCTATTTGATAATTTTCTGCAAGAAAGCTGTTTATTTATTTTGTTAATTTACTGTTTTGGAAGATAGTTTCTAATAATGTGTTGAGTTAATAAATGGTCTCAAGCTTATCCCTTTTAAAGTGGGAAGAGAGAATATTCTCTTGAAGATATATATATATTTATAACTGATTTAAAAATAACCTAAAATAATAATTAAATTCTTAGATAAGGTATAATGTATATTATAAAGTTTTGATCTAATGACTTATCAAATACATTTAGAGAAATATTTAATAATTATACTTTTGTATTCAGTAATAAATGTAATTTTTGAAAATAAAAAAAAAATTGTTAAAAATGTGATTAATAAAATAAGCTATTTATACATTAACAAAAGTTCTAACTCAAAAACAATTTGACCTCCTTAAAATTAAACAAACTGCCTCGCATTCAAAATATTTTTTTTAATCTTCCGGGAAAGGAACATTAATTTATTAATGTTTAATTTCTTTAACGTTTAAGATGGATATAACGGATAATAATGTATAAAAAAATTTTCAATCAGGATTTTCATGCATTTAGTACACATTTCTTCTCCAACGAAGGATGACAAATAGTTTTCACTGCTGAACTACTACCACAGTAGAGAAACTTTTTCTATAGCTTTTCTTATAGCTTCTTCTATAGATACCTGACTTTGATATGTTTTAACTATATTTCTGAGTTTTACTTGTTTCCGTGTGGTTTACTGTAATATTTGTATGCAATATGTAATAATTTTTTTAGTCAAAATGTACTTTTTGAAACCGTTTTCTACAGTTTTATATGTCATATAAAGTTTCTGGTACAGAAATTTTTTTTTTAACCATAGCCATGATAATAATATGAAATGTATTAAAATTTTATAATAACGCACTTTAAATACTCTATAAAAAACATGTTTTTCATTATATGTTTTCGTTACGAAGCTAATGGAAGTAAATTTCAAAGTAGTATAATACAATTTTATTATAAAACATCTCTATCATACTAGTTGTTAAAATTTCAAACTTTGGAAAAATATTGCTTTTTGGAAAACTATTGCATCATTTTATAATACAATTTCTATCTCTTTTATTCACCAAAAAATATTACTTTTTTCTTTTAAGTGTAATAAATTATTTAGATATCATTCATTTTTAGGAAAAAATATAATTCATATCTTATAAAAATCCTTATTTTAAGTTCATAAAAGTATAATTCATTATGTGTTTTTTTTTGGATTTGTGTCTTTTGTATTAGGCCACAGACTTTAAATGAAAAAACTTTAAAATTGCATTAGTCAGATGTGACTAATTCAGAAATAAAATAGTGGGAATTTAGTACAAAAAAAGCATAAAAGTAACCAAACCTAAAAGCCTTAAAAATTAAGTAGTTTTTAAGTCAAATTAAAAAATTAATTTGACTCGAATCTATATTATTTCTGTAGGTTGTATTAATTTTTTTATATTATTTAAATTCTTGAAAGCTAATATGTAAGAAAAAATAAATAGATTTGCAATTAATACTTTAGACTAGTTTGAAACGGAAAGTAACTAAAATATTAGTGATTTGTAATATCTTACAATTTGTTTAATTTTGTTACATCTTGTTTCATTGTTTATTTATTACTGGTTATTATATTATTATTATTATCCTGAATTGTTTCTTTTTAATACAAATTGGGTACTCTAATAACTGAGTTTTATTATGATTTCTTACATTTAGTTTTTTAATGAAATAAATTATTAAGTTTTCCTTCCCAGATCACAGTGAAAGGTTGATTTTAATGTCAGCAGCAACCTTTATAACAAAACTCAAACAAGGTTTATAAGTGATTAGCAAATAAACCATGAAAGCTTGAAGCAATGTTAAATTAAACTAGGCTTGTTTAAGTGCAATGACGTTTGCATTAAGTTTAAATAAACAACGTTTTTAAATCGAGATTGAATCTACCTTGAAAACCAAAGCTATAAAACCTTCTGAAATCATGGCAAAGGTGACAGTTTCATTATTTTGTTTCATGAAAAAATAAGGTATCTGTCTCATCATGAAATGGCAAGAAAGAATAATTAAAATGTACGGTTTATCTCAGATTTTATTGTATCATCATTGTATCAGGTTTTTTTGCATAGCGTTAATATATATATATATATATATATATATATATATATATATATATATATATATATATATATATATATATATATATATATATATATATATATATATATATATATATATATATATATATATATATATATATATATATATATATATATATATATATATATTTTATATTTTAGAATTGATGTTTTGGCCTGATTAGGTAAGTCTCACCATTAAAAAAATGCTGAGTTTCTGAATTTTAACTCATAGAAGAAAAAAGAAGTTCAAAAACAAGGTTTGCAATTAGAAATTATATATTTTTGTAAAGGTTTATGCGTGTCTTTATTCAATTGCTTAACAAAGAATATTGGCATAGTAACATCTCTGCCTTGTATGGAATAATGATTAAGCATTAAACCTTATAGTGTCAATTAAATAAAATAGCAAATATAACATTTGCTGCAAGGTTGCTTGCTATCCGGAATTTTTTGAAATTATTATCATCTTATTATCAATTAAACCTTCTTCATTATGAAATTTATTATGATTTTTTAACATTGTAAAAAGAACAAAACACTAAACAATGAATGCTCACAATGAGTCATTTTTTAAACCCTTATTCAGTACATAACAATGACTATGGTTAAATTATTTTTATTACTTTATTACTTAGACAATGTAAAGAAAAAAAGGAAATTGGTTGATTAGAATTTCCAACTAAAAGTATAAGTTTCAAACTACATCAAGATTTAAAATAACATACAGAGAAAACCATTTAAAGTTTTAAATTTTTCCAAGAAATGAGACCATTAAATAAACTTCCCCATTTACCGCCTGTTCACCCACCTGTTACTACATCACAGAATATTTCCATCTAAGTTAACTTCTCAGCAAAAGAGCTCAATCTCAAACGATAGATCTTCACCCAAAGTATGGTCTCGGCTCATCTCCAAGTCAATGACCCACTCCCCCCAACAACAACCCCTCGTTTTCCATCCCACTAGAAAGCAACTCGTTCGCATATTTTGCCCTCAGAAAGATGGATACAGTGTTTATCTAGGAAACCTCATATACTCAAGTTAGTAGGAAAAAAAAATTTTCTCCAGTTTTTTTTCTTTTTTTTTTTATGTAATAATATCGAGAGTTCAATTTTTTTGAAGATGAAATAGGTGAGTTGTATCACTTGTTCCAGGGTTTGTATCAGGTTTTAGAATTTTTGCTCCAACGTTTGGGGAATTCCTATTTTTTTTTTATCTAGTTTTGATTTCATATCATAACTTATTTTTTTTTTAGATGATAAAGCTTACTAGTGAGACTTTAATTTTTAATTCTGGAATTATCAGACTAAATGTAAAAAAACAATTTTGATACGAATTCACACTTTTTGCCGTGATAAAATTTAATTTTAAAGACTCTTGACTGAAATATAGATTAAATAAAAATACTTATTGTTAGGTTCTGATACCAGAAATTTCTTATCTGCTACCTTTTAAAATTATATAGATATAAATTAACGATAAAAATAAACTTGAAGTACTCTTAAATCTCTCAAAAATCAATTATAACAAATTGAAACTTTAAACTGATTTTCCTGAAATGTAAATTGAAAAACACATACATTATTTTTAATAATTTTTTGCTTTAATACTTCAAAAATTTTGCTACAAAATGTATTTTCGAATCAATGAAAGCTTTATTACATCAGTGTTTGGGCTGTTAAGGGCATTTTTGAATCAATGAATGCGTTATTGAATCAGTTTTTTTACTGGAGAGTGTATTTCTGAATCAATAATTGTATTATTGAATCAATTGTTTTTGCTGGAGAGTGTATATTTGAAACATTAAATGTGTTATTTAATCAGTTTTTTTTTTACTGAAGATTATTTTTTAACAACAAGTGTGTTATAGAATCAGTTGTTTTTTCTAGAGAGTGTATTTTTGAGCAAATAAATGTGTTTTCAAATCAGTTTTATTTTACTGGAGAGTGTATTTTTTAAAAAATAAAATCAGTATTTAGGCAGTAATGTGTATTTATTTGTAGGAGACAAAATTATAGATTGTTTTTCAGCGATTTCTTGCTCAATAAAATGTTTCATTGACTTTTTAATGGTGTTTTTTGAGGCTCTTTTATTTAATTAAAAAAAAAACAATGTTTAAATTTTCTTTACCCCGAAGCAAAGCTATAGTTCTAAACTATTTGTAAACTTACATATTTGTTAACAAACTTATAAAAAATTTGAATGAATTTAAAAGCAGACAAATATTTTAAACATTTAATTTTTTTTTTCAAGTTGAAAACAGTTATTCATATGAATATAAAAATTTCACAATTATAATCCTTTTACAAAGCATGATGTGAGGCTATGTGAAAGGCTTATAATATTATTTATTATAATTTCTTTAAGTTTAAAATTTGTAATATTAGAATGAGCTTTATTCATTCAAATTAACAAAGTAATCCAAATGGATTGATATTCTTTATTCATCTAAAAGCTTTGAGCAAATAAAAATTTAAGAATTAAATTTACGCTTAATTATCTTCCAATCTCTCATTTTATAAATTTTAACCTTAAAAATAATATTTTGGCTAAAAAGAGTTTTAAAGTTTGGTCTCATATCAAATATACAGCCCTTTACAAATTTCACTGCCTAAAATTCCATAAAAAATTTTATCATAAGAAATTAAATGCTGTATATATTTTGTTATGTAATATAATTATGAAACCTCAAACATTACACACATATGTTTGCTTAACAACTCATTAAAACATGTAGAACATTTATGTACTTGTTATTTATTCACACTCAAAATACCTTGATGAAAAGTATTTTCTAATTAAATGAAAAATATCCATCTATCTTAAAAAAGTTAACATAGTACTTAATTAGCGATAAACTGAATAAAAAAAATTGATGCAATTTTTTTTGTATTTAAATTTTGATACTCTCTCTCTCTATGAATATTTAACATAAGGTCAATATTCAAAATTAGAAAAAAAAATTACTTTTGACACAATGTTTTATTGTATATAAATTTTGATACCCATTCTGTTAGCATATTATATATAATTAGTGTTTGAAGTATAAAAAAAAAAGAATAAAAAATAACTTTTAAAACAAATTTTTTTAGTGTACATAAATTTTGATAAACTGAGTAATAGTACCATTAATAAAGTGACTCTTGTAGTAAAGCATACAATCTTAAATCTATAACCGGGAAGTGATATTGGCAGAAATATTTTCCCTTTTTTTTCTAGAGTTTGCTTAAATGTCTTTTTATCACGACTAAAAAAATAATATTCATAAAAAATAAAGCCACTAATTAATCTCAACACTTAATGTGTGCGTAAGTGATATAATTAATGGGATTAACACACCACAGAAGTTTACCCAACTTTTTTATGTACAACGGCTTTTCCTTTTGAGCCCGGAGTCCGATACTTTTTCCTATAATCAGAACAGTATCGACACCACATTGTAATTAATCCCAGCCTAAACTGCGATTAATCGCTATCAGAGCTGAGGTTATCGTTTGCAAACAATTGCTGTCATTGTGAAGAATCTATCAGTTGAGCCTCACACTGCTGAGGTATCGATGCGAAGGTTGTGAGGGATATAGAGAGCTAAAAGCGAGTTGCCTTCCCCCAACTGAAAGGTTTCCGATAACCTCTAACATCTTTGTTAAAATGAAAGATTTTTGGTCAATGGAAATCAATCGAAAAGTAGGTAAGAATGACACTGGGTAAAGCATTGGAGGGTAAAGTGGTGAAAATATGACTTTATGCAAATTTTGAAGTAAATGGCGAAGTTATAAAAATAGCTATTATTAAAAGTTCGCTTTCTTTTCTTCAAAGTTATTCTTACATAAACATTTTATTGTTCTATAAGCCCTTTAATATTTTGATTTTTGTTCAATCAGATTTTATTTAATGTAATAATTTTATTTATATTGCTTTCCAAGAAATGTAAATATTCCACCATCAAAAATAATTATTTAAATTATTAAATGGAAAAGTTGAAAAAAAAATTATTTCAAATTTTTTATATTTTTAACATAAATTTAAGCAAACGTTTTAAATTACATGTACAATTTTCACATTTACATTACAACTCAATATTATTAAAAGATGTAATAATTTCATTTAAATTGTAATCAAAGAATTTATATAAAACATATAGAATAATTTTTTAAATTAATAGTTTAAATCTTGTACGGAGTGAATTAGTTGCAGATTTAAAATAAAGGTTGCACATTTTTAATGTTAAGCATATACCACATTTTGAGCAATGTAACAAACTCGTAAATAGTTTTAGGCTTACATTGCTTTTCAAAATAATTCAGACATCGCATTTTGAAATATTTTTCAAAATAACGAATAAACTGCGTGGTGTGAATGAAATGCTTAGTAAAATAATTATCACTAAAAATTAAATTTTTCTGAAAGATAGATGCATACAAGGTATTTTCGTTTGCCATTTTATTGTTATTATTTGTTCGCACATATTTTTATACATATTATTATTATTTGTTCATATTTGTTTGCTTGCAATTAGTTTCGAATTTTTTTTTCGTTTTGTAATCTGGAATTAGTAACTTACAGCAATTTTACTTAAGTAGCTAATAGAAGCAATTAAGAAATGCTATCTTAAACATAATTTTCTTCTATTTATTTAAATTCAAAATTATGAGCTTGGTAAGAATTTAAATCCATTTATGTTTAAATGTATAACAATAAATTACAATTTACATTAATGTTAAGTAAACTCGATATAAGAGGGGGAAAAAAGCATTATTTTCAGACTCCCAGAACAAGAACTAATTATTATTTTTTAAACAATGCTACGTAATTATCACACCTGTAAGCAGCCTTTTAAATACATTACTTATTAACTCCTTCATAGGATCAAAATAAAACAAAATCATAAAACGCAATCTCGTTGCCAATCTGCAGTAAAAAAAGTATTACAATATTGCCAGTGCATACTTTTTTAATGTCCATAACTGGTACCGGAAGCGACTGCAGCTGTCCCGTTAGGAATAAAAAGGGAACTTTGTTTCGTGATGTAATTGATCTCATTCTGTACACTCACCTGCCTCCCCCCTCATCACACCCACGCATATCTCTTGTATGGGTTCCTTTTCCCCTGCCACTTCTATGGTCATCACGCCCTGCCGGCTGTAGTAATTGAGCCAAGTGTTAACATTGCGCAGCCCATATCTGTCTGACACTAGCACGCGCAGAACGACATAAGGCCTTAAAATGAAATGTCAAATACCGGTCTCAAACGTGATTAGGGTGACTAAACGCATCTGTTTATTTTTTTTATAACTTTGCATCTGCCGTTGTGGCAACATACCTGTAGAGTTAAAAATTATTAAGGAATGAGATTCAATTTTTCAAATAATTTATGCACTGATTACTTCTTTATTTTTTAAATAGTTAAACTGTTTTAAATTGAATAACTGTTCCAATTATTGTTATTTTGCTTATTTAGCTTCACACCTATCGTTTTGACAATATACCTGTCGAGTCGAAAATTATTAAGAATGAAAATCGAGTTTTCATTAAAATTACAAGAGGATTCATTTTTTATTTTTTTAAATATAAATTAAGTAAAATGTTTTAAATTAAATAATTTTTTTAAAATTAATATTGACTTTTTTAAATTATTGGTTCGGCAATATACCTATAGAATCCTAAATTTTTAAAGATTGAGATTTTATTTTTAAATGCATTTCCGGATGTGTTTTTTTTTAATAATTCATTTGTAAGATTTTTTTGGGAAAATACCAGTAATTTTTAAAACTATTAAATATTGAGATTTTATTTTTAAATATAGTTTTGGATGTGCTTTTCTTTTTTTATTTAATTTGTAAGATTTTGTCCGTTTTGGGATATACTAGTAATTTTTTAAAATCTTAAATATTGAGATTTTATTTTTAAATATAGTTATTAACTTAATCGTTCTCTACTGTTAAAATTTGTAACAGTAAAAATGTGTAATCACTTTTTTCAGTAATACAACTCTGCATATTTTTAAATGTAGTATAACAGATAATTAAGTGCAGAATGTACACGGAATAAACCGAGAAAAAATATTATAATTACTTTTGAAGTTAATAGACTAATTATTCATGAAACAATTCAACGGATTACTCACGCAAATGAATAGATTTATGAATTTTATTGTTTAATGATTTTTAATACAACTAAAATGCAACAAATTAATTCATAGGAATTTAATTCCTTTAATAATTTGTTTTATGCTATAATTTATTTTCATTATTTTCAGAAATAATTTATTAAAAAATTAACAATAACATTAAATAAAACTCCATAATTTGTTCGATGTTTTTCTTCTATATGATTTATTCATTAAATTTTATCAAAGAGCTCAGAAATTATGAATAAATTTGATGCTATCTTTGTCTTTTTTTTGTTTATTTTAATAACCAATCATATATAATTAATTTGAAATATTTAAATTTTTTTTCACTTGTTTCAGTAACTTAACTCCGCATGTATTTAACTGTAGAATGACATATAATAAGTTCAGAATGCATGCGAAACAAACCGAGAAAAATATTAAAATTACTTTTGAAGTTAATCTACTAATTATTTTTGAAACAATTCATCGGATTCTTTACGCAAATAGGCAGATTTATGAATTTTATTGTTTAATAACTTTTTATACAACTAAAATAAAACAAATTAATTCATTGGAATTTAATTCCTTTAAAACCAAAACTATTTTCTTCAGCAGTTTCAAACAGTATTTCAAGATTGATATTTTTTTAGAGGCAAAAACTATTTTCAAAATAGATAAAATTTAAATGCTTGGATTTGATTGTTTATTATTTTTCTATGCCAACAATTAATTTCATTGATTTAAGTTCTTCTTTCAGTATATAAATATTTTTAAAGAGAGCCTGAAATATTTTAATAAAAAGAAACACCCTTAAAATGCTTCATCCCAATCTGTTCTTTATTTCTTTTGTTCTATAATTTATTTTCATTATTTTTCAAAAATAATTTAGTAAAAATTAACGATAGCATAAAATAAAATTCCATAATTTCATCGATGTTTTTCTTCTATGTAATTTATTCATAAACTTTTATCAAAGAGCTTAGAAACGATAAATAAATTGGATGCTACCTTTGTCATTTTTTAAATATATTTTAATGACTTATATATAATTAATTTAAAATATTTTAATACTTTTTTTGGAAAAGTTTTGATTGATGAAGTGTTTTTATCTTTTAATCATTAAAATTTTTTTTAGAATTTCCTTTTATTTTAACTTAGACATAATGAGGCTAATTATACTGATTAGAGAGGCGAAAATTGAGACACTGGTAACAATGTTTTGCATTTATACAAATACTTGATTTTGCATGATTCGGGTGTAGGGACTTCAAATCAGAAATTAGCTTTGCTCCTAAAGCGTCAGATGTTTTAAAATGACTTTTTTAATCCATTTTTTTACCAAAATGTACAAATTTAAAATGTTATATATGGTAATATGACATGTTACAGATGGTCACGTAAATGTTGAGGCAAAGTTATAGGGGAGTTAGGGTATATAATCAAGATTAAAATTGCATTGGAACCCATGCACGGAAATGTCATAATAAACAGCTAGAGGCGCTTATCCTATCATGACCTGTTCAGAAGAACACGGAGGTATGGTTCACAATAGAGAAGCGTCTTCAGTGGAGCACGATGACAATTTTGTCTACTCGTTCCCATTCAATTTCAACCCTGATGATGTACCTCACCTCCCCTATAAGTTTTTTCGAAACATATTTTGGGACCCCATGTTAAATATAACGTTTTTGAACCTGTGCACTTCAACAAAAATAAACTTAAAATGTCAATTATAAGGATAACTGTATCTCGGAAACGAGAACCAGATTGTTGATTTCAAATTAGAGATACGAAAGTATTGAGATATGCTAAAAAATCTCATGCAACAGGAAAAAACTATGTTCTCTAGTTTTATTACTGTTGGAGAAATTTGAAAGAAAAATATTTATGACTTGCAAATCATTAACTAAAGGCTGAAATCCATTTAATTTTTTCATTATTTAAAATGATAAAATGTGACTTAAAAATAGAACTGGATGCAAACGCTTAAGTGAAGTTTGGGGCTGTTATGGATCAGTAACTTTTTTGCAAGTGTCTCACCGGAAGCAGATGGAAATTTATGTAATTTATTATCCGCACCGTTTAATAGCAAAATTACTGCGTATGAACATGAATTTTAGGTAAAATGTAGATAGCTACCCCGCAATTTTCAAAATTACTAAATAAATCTAATTGCGTTTTTTTGTGTGTATATATATATATATATATATATATATATATATATATATATATATATATATATATATATATATATATATATATATATATATATATATATATATATATATATATATATATATATATATATATATATATATATATATATATATATATATATATATATATATATATTTATTTATGCGTTTTCTTACATTTCACTATTTTGTATAACATACCTTGTCAACTGAGTAAAATATGATAGTTTAATAATTTTAATTAAGTTTTGAAATATTGTTTAGCTTTAGAAATCAAAAGTACATGCGCAGTCATTTCCTTATAAAGAGGCATTTATATATTTCTAGTAGGTATTATATATTATTACATTGGAAAAACTAGGCTAATTTTAAAAAAATATGCATTTTAATTCCACGATACTTTTTATATTTATTTAAGATATTATTCTCTGAAAATTCTATACTGAATGCATGAACTTTCTTGAAAATTTTTTTTTAAATATGTAGATTTCATGTGGAGTTAAAGTTTTTGAAGAGATTCCATATATTACGTAATCTATAAGAGCAGAATCAGTGAAACGAAAAAATATTTGATTCATTATTTCCGTGGACAAACCTTTACCTAAACTGAATTCTAAAATAATAGTTAAAGCTTAACTAATAAACAAAGTGCAAGTTTAAGACAAACTTTACCAAAACCAAACACGTGGCATTCTGTAACAACAGAGCATCAGATACGCACAAACTAACTGCATCAGGAAGCACTTTGTTCTCCTAATTGCCTCAATTTAGACGAAATCAGCTTCCGACCCTCCACCCACTTTTCAATCACTTCTCTACACCAGGACAAGTTCTAAATTCTTCCAGCTGAACCAGGAAAAAGGAAAAAAGATCCTCTTCGAACGTTTTCTTCTCCGAAACACCCTCCATAAGTGAATTATTCTTCAGTGTGTTCCTCAGTCGAGAACATCGCTTCTAATTGTCTTCCCTCTTCTTGAGAGTTTCTCTATAAAATACAAGACTCTCCTGTCATGTTTGGAAATAATCCCAGAAAGTACACCTTCTAGCAAAAATTTTTGCTGCAATCCGATGTGAATCGACAAGTGATTTAACTCTCAGAGTTGTCGACATGGCGACTCGTTTTTGTGATCCAAGTTTTGCAACTATAAATAATGATGGCAGTTGTTGGTTCTTGATATAAGATCGACGTTGTACTTTGGGCTTGTTTTTGGAGAAGAACTTTCGTTGTTTATCTGCCTTTTAATGAGGGCAAAAGATGTTCGCAATGAATGCAGATTTGTTTTTAGATTTGTTTCCTTCCATAAATTAATTTCTCGTTGTTTTATAAACCAATTGTTTTTGCTATTCATCTCAAAAAATTCTACAGTGAAATTAATTTTAAATTTCAATCAGAAATTTTTTTTAACGACTCTCGATAAAGTTAGTTAATGTTTTAAAAATTCCTGATATAAAAAATAAAATTTTATTTAGCGAACAAAACTATATATTATTTAATGAATTTCCGAATATTTCATCTAAAGGTTATTAGAACTGCATCAATTCTGGAATAATTTTATTGTCTGGAAACATAGATAGTCTTTAAAGAACTATAAAAATAAGACTATATTTTATTCTGTCTTGTATTTTATAATTCCTTAAGATGCAAAACTGTCTTCTCATGTAGGGAAGAAACATCACTAAGTACAGTTTTTAACAGCAACTTTTGCTGCAATCCTATTTCAAATGACAACTGACTCTCAGAGTTATTAACATAGTGACTCGTTTTTGTGATCTGAGTTTTGCTTCTATAAATAATGACGGAAGTTGTTGATTCCTGATATGTGATTGACGTTGTACTTGGCTTATTGAGAACTTTCGCTGTTATCTGTCTTTTAATAAGGGCAAAAGGACAAAGCAGATTTCTTTTTATTGTTTATTTTCTCAAATTAATTTCTCGTTGTTTTATAAACTAATTGTTTGTTTACAAGAATTTCTTTAGAGAAACTAGTTTTAAATTTCAATAAGAAACTTCTTATCAACTTTCGTTGAAGTTAGCTACACTTGGAACGATTCCTATTACAAAAATTTAAGCTTTATTTAACAAACTAAACCATTCATGAATATTTCATGAAATTGTTATTAGAACTGCATTAATGCTGAAATATTATTATGGTGTGAGAATATAGGATTTTACTGTAAAAAGTTTATATTAAGGTATGGGCTTTACGGTAAAAAGTATCAAAATTCAGAGTGCGTTTACTGGTACTTCTTACGGTAGAATCTATTTTACCGGAACATGCTATGGAACAATGAATCTGATATACCGTACTTTTATAGTAATACTAACGATAACTATTCCAATTAAACTGAAACCTTCCAATTAAATAAATAATTCTGTAAAAATTACTGTAAAATATTTTACGTAAAAGCTGATTTTCCGATAAAATAGATTTTAAGGACGATGCATCCAAAGTGCCGGTACTTTGTACCATAATTATTTTACAGTGTACTATCAAGTATAGTTCTCAGGGAAAATTTTTGCTGGAATTTGTTTTGATTCGAGAAGTGATTGAATTCACTTTTTAGAACGTTTTTGAGATGGAAGAGAAAAATATGTTTGGAACAACAAGTGTAAAAAATAGCACATCAGTTAAGGAATACTCTTATCTAAAGTTTTCGATGTAAATTTTTAGTCGTATATGATATTTATTTATTACATTCATGCTGATTTTTCTATCATAGAAATTAAAACCGAACAATGGAACTTATTTATTTAAAATTTAATAACCAAGATTTCTTAAATTTATTTAAAAAGTAAAGTAAAAAAGCACAAAGAAGAAAATCCTTCACACACAATTGTATCATTTCATTCCAATATATTATTATAACCCTCAGAAATTCCTAATTTATTTCAAATATCTTTTTTCGGAAAGGCATAATTTTTATGCAACTCTGGATCTTTTCTTTTGTACGAGCACAAGAAAAACGAGTTCTGAGCCAGCAAAAAAACACCCTAATGGTCATGAAAATAAGACTTTCTATGGGGGGGGGGCACAGAAGTGACAGTAATAAGGGGGTCATTTCATCTGCTGAAACAAGGGGAAAAGTTATTTCTTTTATATATTTCATTTCTTCTTTATTTTTATTCGTTGCCCCTCTGCCCCTAAATTCATTTCTACTTCTCCGTAAAAGCAGGGAGAGGGGGGATTTCCGAGAGAAAAGCGCTGGCCGAAGTGTGATTAGTGGTCAGCGAGAGGCTCTCGTTAATTGCTGGTTATGGGTCGTTAAGAGGAAGAACGGAGGGTCCTCTAATTGCGAAACGTAGCCACTGGCCGAAATCTGAGGTGGTACTTTCGGGATTGAGTAATTTGTTCGAATGCTGTTAACTGTGACCGAATGCTATAGAAAATGAGGAAAAAAAAGATTTATGTTATTATGAGAACGTTTGACCAGCGTTGGTGTAGCTAACGAGTGCGTATTTTTAATAATAACATCTGCTGTTTCTTGCAAAGTTGGAAAATTTGGGGGAATCTAACGAAAATGAAGAGATATTTTTGTATGAGGTCAATTTATTTTCTGCTAACTTTTTATGAAGTTCTATTTCTAGATACCTGTTAAGATAGGATGTGCAATAAATGGGAATAGCTGATATTACAAGAAAATACTTTTGCATGCTGAGAAACAAAAATTATCAAAACTACCAGAATATGGTTAAATTTGCAATGTTTCTGGCTCTATGGGATCTCAGAAAAGATCGATAAATTTTACCGAATTTGAACTGGTGGTGATTTTGGTTGAATTAACCATGAAATATAATGTTATAGTATGTGATGAAATTTAGTAAATGTGTATAAGAAAGAGCTTGGCAATTTTTTCATGATATCTTAGAACATGTACTGTTAAAAATTTATTTGGAAAAATGGTTAAATAGCAATTTATTTAATAGTTAGTCAGAGAGCTGAACTCACTTCAGAAAGGTCCCGTGCTTGAATGAAGAGTTATCAGTTAAATTTCTTTCCTACGGTTTTGAAACCCTGCTAGTTGTAAACGGTTAAAAACACGTTTAGTTTTGCATGTATGGTTTTTTAACCATATTAGTTGTAAATGGTTTCAAGGTACAAAAATTGTTCTTTACCGTAAACTTTACGGTTAATTGGATGGACAGACTACTACCAGTTAATTTGCCATAATTTTAGAATGAAAATTCTATCAGTGTTACATAAAATCCATTCATTCGGTTAAATTTATATTTCAGTTTTGTATTTTTTAGAAATTTTCGGTTGTAAGAACTGTAATTTAAAGAACCAGAGTTTCCAGTAAACCGTTACCATACGTTTAGAAAATATACCAAATAAATTATTTATAAATTCTACATATTTTGTTTTTATCACCAGAATTATGGTTTCTATTTTACCAGAAGCTTCATTACCGCACAGTACGATAATTTTACCAGCGTTTTTTTTTATACGTGTATACCTGTTCAAATTTCATATATCTGGTTAGCTGTAAAATTTCATGTATCTGGTTAATATCCTTAGTCCCTCATTCAAAAGTTTTATCTTTTAGATACCTTTTAATGCAGGTAATGCAATAACCTACCTTAAATAATCGTTATTTCAAAAATCCCCTTTGAGCTGTTTTAAAATTATACACTGTTGATGAAGAGTTAAGATCAAATTTCGAAATTTGGTACATTTAAAAAGAAAAAATTTCTTTAATAAAATACATTTTAAAATTTTTTACTAATTTTAATTTTTAGAAAAACTTCGTTTATTTTCACTTAAACAGCACTTATTCATTGCCATCAGTAGTAAACAGAGCAAAAGGTGTTTTATTAGGCAGGATTCTGTTATTTTAGGAACATTATAATTTAATCTGGTGTTACGATTGCTGCAATAATCTTCCTAAATTGCTCCTTTAAAACTATTCTTACATATTTACCAAAATTTACCAAAAATTTGTATACATTTTTAAAAATTGCAAAATTGATTCTAACTGTTAATTAGTCAAAATTAATCATTTTTGGAAAATTTCATCTAACATGCATAAAAAGAAGGGCTTTACAATGTTTTTCTAAACAATTTTTTTTAAGTAAAAGTAGTAATTTCTAAGAAAAGTAATACTTTCTGGTAAAAGTAATATTTTCTAGTAACAGAAGAAATAAAAGAAGAATAAAACCTTGACTGAGAAATAGAATTTTCGTTATTCTCAAATTAATACAGCAACGATATAAAAGTTTTGTTCCAGACTGTTCCGGTATTGTAATAGCTTCCAAATTCCATTAAATAACATTATTCCTGCTCCAAATTCCATTAAAAGACTGAGCATGTTTTTAATGACGCTTATATTGCATCTCTAGTCACGAGATGGTTAAATAATTTTGGTTTTAGATTCTTCTTTAATGGTTAATGCAATTCTTAAATAATGGTTAAATAATGCAAAAGTTGAATAATGGCTAAATTATGTAAGAGTTAAATAATGGTTAAATTATGTAAGAGTTAAATAATGGTTAAATGATGTGCGAGTAAAATACTAGTTATTATGAAAGAGAAAGTAATCCTGATTACGCAAGAGAAAATATAAATAAACCAATCCATAGAAGTTAAATCTTCAGAGCTATAAACGAAGAAAACTAAATGTTAAAAATGAAAAAAAAAATCATCACGCATATCTTACTTCAATCGTAAAATATTTCTCAACATTATTCCATTTTTATATACTTTCAAAACTGTGTTAAATAAGAAAAATTATAATTGATTGTTTTACGAACAAATATTTAGTAGCATTTTCTAAAAATATTTTTTTAATGCAATTCATTAAAGATTTTTAAATATCCCATGAAATTTTTATCAAATATTTTTTATTGTCAAAACGTTTTGTTAATAATTAAATTAAGCAGTATTTTAATTAACTTACAAACCAATTAATTTTTCGAATAAATCTTGTTATAAGTCTCAAATTTAATAGAAAATTATGCACTTGGGAGCACAGTTTCATAGAATATTTAGTTTAAAGCTATACTTTTGATGATTCAGTTATTTTATTTAATTGACGGAAACATTATATTTCTCTACTTTTTTAAAATTAATATATGTAATCTTATATTACGGAACCTACATACAAGGATGTAAATTACCCCCCCCCCCCTTGTGTTTTACTCTTTCTGTATTCTCCTGCACACATATGTTTCAGTCTCCAGACATGATTGATGATAGATGATGAAAAGGTATATGATATAAAAAATTTTATTATTGTTGATATTATATCAACAATAATAAAAAATTTTATATCATATACCTTTTCATCATCTATCATCAATCATGTATGTTTTCAAATAATACATATCAATTCTAGACCAAATATCCGTAAAATGAGATTACTCGAGTAAAGTTAGCTGATATAATTATAATAAAAATATTCGAATCGCCCTTCAGAAATATTCTCCAAACGATAGTTGACTCGTTTGCTTGAAGATTCTTATTACTCTGTGTAAGTCTGTTGTCCTCATTTTCAGACGAGAATAGAGAGCTAGAAGCAGGAATAATAGCAAATTTGTCTTCTCGTCGTTGGAGTGCAGAACAGGGGTGGGGTATGGGGTGGAGCTCTTCCAATCATGAAGGACCCTTGGCCCTAAGGCCTTCATGAAAAGCACTCCTGGGTGAACCCCTTGAACACGTCTCGTCCCTGAGGCACAAACAACCCTGTCCGCTAGAGTAAATTAGACAGAAACACAGCCCCTGTTCGACAAATCATTTCATTTGTTTTATTTAATAAGGGAAAAAATGAAATGATATGACCGAAAAAAAAGGTTAAACGTTTTTTATTTGGTCTGTAAAATTAAGAATGAGACATATAATAGCATAAGCTCAAGGCTATGTTCTTAAATTGATGCACAAAAAAAATTAAATTCCTCGGAATTAGTTGATTTCAAGTGAACAAAAAACTCCCTCACTGTCCCCCCTTTTTATCTTTCTGATTTTTTAATAAAAGTTTATAGAATCATAAATGGTTGCTAAAAGAATAATCATAAGCAACTCTTGTAAATTAAAAACAATAAAGAGTGAATATTTTTTTTTCTTTCTAGTTTTTAATTAGTTATTGAAGTAGTTTCGTGAATTATTTTCTCAAATAAATGTCTGGGGACAAGGAGTTATAAATTAAAGTTTGCTCTTTTTTTATATAGTGGAAGAAATACAGATAAAAAAAAAACATTTAGTTGAAAAAAAATAATCTAGAAAGTACTTTGTTGAAAAAAAGTTGTAAATAGTTTTCGCAAAAAAAAATGGTTTTAATTTGTTGGAATATACTTGGGAAGCAATTGAAACTCGACAATTAACTAATGCAAAACTTACCTTTTTTTAAGTATACTCTTAAGATAATATTTTACTTATTCACTACGAAGAGAATATGCAACAATTTCTAATTATTTATTTAGTCTGAAATGTCTTACACTTTTCATGATTTTTTTTTGCTAACAGTTATGAAATTTGTATTATATTTTAAGAACAAAATAAAATATTTTCATTGAATATCATTCTCAATGCTTAAAAGTTTAATTCCAATGAAGTAACATAATATTACTGATTCAATGTATGTAAGATATAATAGTTATTTATTGAGTTATTTGTGTAAAAGTAAACTCAATTCTTGATTTTAGCAATATATATATATATATATATATATATATATATATATATATATATATATATATATATATATATATATATATATATATATATATATATATATATATATATATATATATATATATATATATATATATATATATATATATATATATATATATATATATATATATATATATATATATATATATATATATATATATATATATATATATATATATATATATATATATATATATATGATGATAATTTTGCTACTTTTTCTTTTCGGTTCCTTTATCTATATATTTTCCATGAGTTATTATTTAACATTAAGTTATTATTTAAAAATATTGAGAAAACAATCAAGTAATAATTTTAAAGGATTGAAAACATAAATTGAGAATTAAAATTTAACATATTAACATTGGATTCTCAATTCAGTCAGACCTGGTTTTCTTGCTCAACAAGCCAAGTTTTCTTATTTTATTTAAAGTGATAAAATGCTGGGTAGGGAAAAGCTTTAAAAAATTTACTTCTGAAAAGTTGACTGAT
Source organism: Parasteatoda tepidariorum (assembly GCF_982258835.1). Taxonomy (NCBI): domain Eukaryota; kingdom Metazoa; phylum Arthropoda; class Arachnida; order Araneae; family Theridiidae; genus Parasteatoda; species Parasteatoda tepidariorum. Next base: position 38,665,890 of record NC_141759.1, read on the forward strand.
CAATATACTCAATTTTATTATGAACAGACTTTTATTTCCAACTTGTTACTGAGGAAATAGTGAAAGTAAAGGTTTAAAAATATTATATTATAGTGTTCACTTTAAGAAGCTACAACAATTTTTCCAATATATAGATTGAATTATATTTATATGGTGTCTATCTTAAATAAAAGAAATTGTTAAAAACAAGTTTTAACTTGAATATTTGCATAGCAACTACAAACTACTAATAAAAACTCCATTCAGAATGACGAACAAAGTATATTATTGATAATTTTAATTTGAATCAGCAGAACCTTGCTATTTATACTTTGTTGCATAAGTAATTTAAGAAGAGAAGCCTAAGGACTAATATATTTGTTCAAGAAATTTGATTTTATTTCTTGTTGTTGCAACGATTTATAGCCAGGTAAATTTAATCAATTTACCAATTATTATTTTAATTTTAATTCTCGGCATAATAATTCTCTTTTTTGACTTTCATTTCATTTCTTTTTTGTTCCTTCAAAAAACATCATTCTTTTCAATCTTTTCTTTTAACGGAATACATTTCCATTAACATTTCAAAGATGATCCCTTATGGAAGAAAGAAAAAAAAAAGAAAAAAAGAAAAACGAAAAGAATTGTTCTTAAAGAAAAAGAATCTTTTGAACTTCTCTTTCAACAAAGTAAGTAATCTGAGTAATTAAGAATTGACCGTAGTGGAATTAACCTCACTCTCCACTTCTAAACCAAACAGTATTATTATTGAAAACTAGATATACCGAAGGAAAAATAACAAAAGCATTCGACAAAGGAAATGAAGTGAACTGATGAAAAAAAAAAGGCGAGAGTAGGGTGAATGTCGTGCAAAAACACTCGCAGGCTTTATTGCCCCCTCCCTACCATAAGAGAGGCCCATAACATATTGGACCCCAAAAAATCCAACATCTTTTTCCCACATAAATAGAGGATCCTATTAGTCCCTTGCCCGAGGGTTGTGCAAGAATCAATTAGATCAATACGTTAAATATGCTACATTTTGAAGACTGCCTCTTATCTATAGTGAAACGTACCGCAATTTTCTTTTCCATTTTCGCTTTTTTTTAAGCCCCCACGACCCTAAGATAATTAACAGAAAAAATGGTTGAAAAGAATATATGAAGGGGACACAGTGTCAACCTCTGTTCTTCCTTTCTTTTTTTTGTTTTACTTTTTTCTTTCTTTTCTTTCCACTTTCCTTTTTTCATAATTTTTTCATATCCTCGCAAATTCACTTAAAATATTTTTTTTCTTCACCACTTCTTAGATTGGGAAGAGGCAAAAAAAAATTGTTTCCATAACAGTTGCGCATTTGTAAGTTGTTGTTTCTTACAATTGCACTCAGCGATCCCCTCCTACCCCCACTTTACATCTACTCATTCTTAATTTCTTCCACAGTGGAAAGTAAATAAGAGAAAAAGACTTTAACTCCGGCTCTTTGAGGGTATTAAAAAACTTTAAATGAAAAAAAAAGAAGATGGTTTCGCCGCAACCCTCTAACAATAACTCCCGACCCTCTCTTTTTTTTTCTTTTCTACTTATGAGAGCTCTTGAGCTTTACCGCCATAAAAAGATGAAAATTACCTTAGTGCACTTTTTTTAAATACATCATACTAAGGTATCGACCTGAAAGCTTGTATAATTTTTACCAGCTCTAAAAGACTTGTTTTGCCTTATCAAAAAAGACCCGAGCCGACGGGTGCTTTTTACCTCATATTTTTTATTATCTTTCAACTCTTCCACAAAAGACGGAAAAAAAAGTCGTGTTTGCTTTAAATTTTGTCGCCATTAACAGGATTTTAATTCGTCAAGACAAAGTTTTTAAGTAAGCCCCATATTTTTTCTGTTGAGCTTAGAATAATAATATTGTTTTTTTTTTTAATATTAAAAAAAGGGGGCACTGATTGAATTAAAACACGCGGAAAAATATAACGAGAAATGGTGAGATGGTCTTTATACCTGAGAGTCATTAAAAGTTTTTGCTTTAATAGAATAAACGGGAATCTAATAGTTAATGAGAGTGTAATGATCATTAATGTCTGTTATTACGTGTGCTTTTGCGAAATTACCCCGTTTTGGACAAGATCGAGCTCGTAATGTGAGTACGTAATTAATTAGGAGACTAATCGTGGTTTGTGTTATTAAAGTAGCTTAATTAGTGCTAAAAGTGATGAATTTAACTTTTATGAGTTTTTTTATTTAAGAAAGTAATAATTGTTTTAGCTTTTAACCTTTTCCTCAATATTTAATGTGATTTATGATAAAGAATAAGTGTAATTTTTAACTAAATCTTATTGATGATAAAATAATATTCTTTTTAGATTGAAATATTTAAAGAAAGATATCGGATCACATTGAAGAGAATTTAAAGAGCTTACTGGAAAACGACACGCAAAATAAAAATAATAAATTAAAATTGCTTTTTATTTGCAATTATTTAATGAATTATAACAACACATATAAAGTAAACAGTTTCTTAGTGATGTTGTGCTGATGATTAAGATTCCTAGTAATGATTAGGATTATGTTCAAAGCTTGCACAAACTAATATAATGAGAGTGCGTAATGTTATTTAATTTTTTATTAGTTTTTTTTATTTACGAAAATAATATTTGTTTTCAGCTTTGAACCTTTTCCCAAATAGTTGATGTATTTTTTAATATAGAGTAAGTTTATTTTTTAACTCAGTTTTATTGGTGATACAGCATTATTCTATTTAAATTAAAATTTTTAGAGAAGTATATTGACCTATTGAGAAAAGAACTAAAGATCTTACTGGAAAAACAACACGTGAAATGAATATTTAAAAAAAAATTTATTTGCAGCTTTAAGAATGGGTATAAGTTAATAGTAATTATTGAACATTAATTAATTCGACCAGGCGTAAAATTATAACAACATATATTGATGTAAACAGTTTCCTAGTGTTGTGAGGCTGATGAATAATGATGATTATGATTACGTTAAAAACTTACACTAACTACACTAGTCAGAATATCTCAAATCAATTCCCCTTAGACTGAAAAGAAGTATAGAAATATTCATTTTATTCAAATATTACTACCTAAATAGCAAATTTATAGATAAATAAAATAAAAATCTTAACGTATTTATTTAAAAGCATGATTAGCATCTAGTATCAAAAGTAACTAAAAATTTACGATGCATTTTGAATACTAACTATTGTATAAATGCTTGATTTATTAAAAAAATTACCACTTAATAGTCTGATTTTTATTGATAAATATTCAAATAAAGTTTGCGAATATGCATATTGATTTAAAAAATATAATCATTCTTATCAGTAATGAAATATTTCGTTCTCGCAGTAAATAATTTTTAATGCGTTCTTCATTTTTCCTTTTTTTATATAGCTTGAAATAAATAATATTCAAAACATGAAAAATTGATATGCAAATTTTATACTTCTTTCTAATAAACTGAATTTTGAAAACCGAAAAGCAAGAACATTTACTCCCAGAGAAAATTGCCGTATTAAGAAACCTAGAAGTTAAAATTATTATTGATAGTTATGTTACACATAATTTAGTTTTAAATAAAAAGTCCTAAGATACTGAAGTAGACAGACATACTTGATAATGTAAAAACATCATTTGCTTCATAAATTTTAAAAGTGAAATGGTCGACTTGTTTCGAATGCTTAAAAGTAAGTTTCCCTCAAGACTTTGTATTTGAAAGATTTGCCAGGCGAAAATGAGAAAAACAAACCGGATTTGAATCAGAAAGCGCAACGACAGAAAATGGGAAAATTAACAAAGGTGAAAAATAAAACAAGGAAAAACCATGGTAACAACGATATCAAAATTATTTGATGTTTTTCCACACCTTGTTGAGAGGTGATGGAAAATTTAGGTCCGTTATGTTATTCATATGCATGAAGCAAGATTCCATAGCTTCAAGATGAACTGATGTGATGAGATAGTTTTGGTATTAACGAAATTAAAATTTTGATCATGGATTCAACAATGTACAGCAAGTACGATCTTATGTTAATGATCTAAGTTATTGATGACGGATGTATCTAGGTCTCTTTAATATAAATTTTAAAGCGTGTGTGCTTTGCCCGACGTAACCAATTTTTCCTTGTTTAAAGCTCGTCTGGTTAGCCTGATGTAGCCAAGGTAGCTTGCGGTATCATCAAAGGGAATTATTATCAATCTTTACAACTTTTGGACCATATAGAATGCTAAAATATGAACTAGTAAACTAAACTAAGAACTAAAATATGAATGCTAATGCATGAAAATATAATTCAAATTACAATTGTTTTTTAAATATTTGCTTACAAGACAACTTTCCGATATCGAACAAATATCAAACACGAAACTAAAAATAATTAAATTTAAAAAAAGTTTCGACTGGACAAAAAATGAAAAAATAATCCTTTTTTTTGCAGTTGTCACATCTTAAAGGAAAACTATAGGATGCATTAACACGTTCACGCCGGGTGTTGCGCCTGAAAGCTGGACGGAAAAGAGAAAATACTGGTAGAAGAACTATTTCAATGTTAGATAATATTCGGGAAGAGTTAATCTATTCTCAACAATAACAATTCACTGTAAGGAAATTTATCACGGCGAAGAAGCAATTCAATATAAAAATTGCATCCGTTAAAAACAATTGGTAGTTATGGATTTTTATTATTTCCGGAAAAAAACTAAAAAATTAAATTTATTTGTTACCAGTTTTTACTCCGGTGGGCTGCCCGATGAGACAATCTAGCGTGGCCCACCGGTGGGTCACCCCGGCGTAAACGTGTTAAATAAGCAAAAAACTTGCATTACCACAAAAAATTCACACTTTGCGTTTGCTGATGCATACTATCTTTTCGGTTTTAGGTGTGACAAGAATAGATTGTCTCATTTTCCACTTGAAAAACTGAGTTTCTAAAATTTCCATTTTTGTGATTCTTATTCTAATTATCAATTAATTTTCGAAACTAATCAAAATACTTTGCCCCTTATGAGTTACTTTGATTCCCATGTTTGTAAGCCTAGTTTTTTCTTATGCTTTGAAAAAAAAATGAAAAATACCCTGCGACTTGCATGATGTTTTTCCCCCCATATCCCACGGCTTCAATAACTGACCAACATGTTTTTTCAACCATATTTCAAGAAGACCTTCAAAAAACTACTCCCAAAAACTTCCCCACCAAACTAGTCTGGTGACAGCAAAAATGCACATGACTACTTTTAGAGAAAACAAAAACCAAAAAATAAAAGGAAAGCTTTTTCCACTCTCCCAAAAAGTTATTTTGGAAAATAGGCAGCCGGTAGCGGACAAACTATGCAGAGATAGAGAAAGACCCAACTCCACCGCCGAACTCCCTCCAAAAGGTGTGAGAACTTCACCATACGCCACACTTCTCTGTATCCAAACTCTACCAACCCACTTGTCAAATAGCGACTGTCTCACTTTCTACGAATCCCATTTTCTTCTGCTTCAACCAGAAATTAGCCCCGCCCCCATATGCCTTTACCCCCCACACCTCACAGTAGCAGCCCCAAATTCCTCTTTTTTTTTACCATCCTTATTTTTTCCCTTTTTTTCCTGAGGTACTTCTGAGTGAGAATAACAGCTTCCGCCTAATAACGGAGTTGTTCTTCACTTCCTTCTTCCTTTGCAAAACGTTCCATTCTTTCGTTCTGCGATTCACACCCCTTCAGGTTTTTTTTTTTTTTTACCTCCCTCGCCTCATGTTTCGAAAAGATCTTCACGCGAATTTTGGTTTTCCTTCACATCTTCACCTTCCATCAACTATTTTTTTTACTTCTTTCCATTTTTTCCCCAGCTATTTTTACCTCCCATTGAGCAACGTTCCTTTTTGTGGTGTTCGTATCATGTAAATATGTTCCATGCACGATTACAGATTTTTGCGTCACGGCAACGAAATGAAACAGGTTTGTTCATTTTGTTATCCTAGTCGCTGGAGAGGTTAGGGTTAGGATTTTGTGAAGGAAATGAAGAAACGGTACACAATTCCTTCAATTGCGTTAGATTTCAGACATTTTAAAGTCAAATTCATACCCCGCGTTTCTTAGCTTAGATTCTACTCTTTTTCTACCTCCCATTGAGCGGCATTCCGTTTTTTGATGTTGATATCATGTTAATGTGCTTATTGCCAGATTGCGGATTTTTCTCATCACTGCAGCGAAATGAAACAAGTTTGTTCATTTTGCTTTCCAGGTAAAACAGGAGATTAGGTAAAGGTTTTTTTGAGGGACATGAAGAAACAGCCCAGTTCTTCGCGCTCTGGTAATTTCAGATTTTTCCAACAAAATTTCATATACCACGTTCCATTGCTTAGGTTCTTCTCTATCTCTACCTTCCATTGAGCAATCTTCCTTTTCCCGATGTTGATGCCATGTTAATGTGTTCATTGCATGATTACGCAGTGTATGTCAGATCAGCGGAATGAAACAGGTTTGTTCAGTTTGTTATCCTGATGGAAAAATTAGGTTAGGGTAGTGGCGGCTTAGGGGTTAGAGCGTTTTCCTTTTAATGATTTGAACCGGGTTCGAAACCCAAGGATGACTGGTCGATATGAAGTCCGTTTTCAGCTCGAACTGATCTCAGTGCTGACGTAAAATATCCTCAGTGGTAGGCGGATCATGGGTTAGAATCCCATTTGCCGTCAGGCTTACCGGGAGAGTTTTTCATGGTTTTCCTCTCCATGCAACAAAAGTACGGGTTAGTTTAATCAAGAAGTCCTCCACGAAGGCAGATCTCTCCCAATACTTGATCTAGGAGTTCCCTTGTCTTCCGGTATTGTGTTCGAAATTCCAAGGATACGGAGTTGAACATTAGTAGTCGTAAACCCAAAAATTAGGCTAGCTGTTCAATGACGGTTATAAAATATAAAATAGCTTCAGATATTTTAGAGACAAATTCAAAATGTGATTGCTGTTTTTTCGCTTTCTTTCAGAAAGCAAAAGAGTCAAAAATTAAAACTAATTACGCACGGTGTTCCACAATCACCACCCTAAATATACATCAGTTTTATATACTGCATATATTCCCATATATGATAACAGAGTTTTGTATCACTGTAACGAAATGAAACAGATTATTTTATGACTTTATCATGGTCACAAGGAAGGCTAAATTAGGAAAATATATGACAATTTTTAAAAAAAGTTTTTTTAATTTGTTCAATTAAAGTAATATCCATTAATAATTCGGCTTAACTTATTAGATTCGAATGAATAAAAAAAAATTCCGAAAAAACAAAGCTGTTCTTGGAACTAAAACTTATGCTTTACCAATTCAACTTATTAAATATTCCAAAATAATATTCCAGAAACTAAAAACTAAGCCTAAAAATAGTTAATTAAAATGTATTTTTTTGCTTACTTTCTTTGGTTAAGTTTATTTTGAAAGTCCGTTTCGAATCTTAGTAGAATTATTGATGGTCTAGTGTAACTTTTGAGGTTCGATAAAAAAAAATCAGAAGAAATGAAACTGTTCTTAAAACTAAAATTTATGCTTTTTTTTAACTTAACTCAGTCAAAACAATATTCTTGAAACTATGTGCCAAACTTGAAAGTAGGTAATCAAAAATTCTTAATTTTACTTGTTTCTTTGGGGAAGTTTGTCTTAAAACCTCACCTCGAGTCTTTGTAGAATTATTGATGGTTCGTTTTAATTTATTAGTTTATTAAAAAAAAATTCGAAGAAGTATAACTGTTTTTAGAACTGTAAGCAGATGAGAATGTTTTATTATCTTAGAACTTTTTCTCGTATATGAAAATGACCCTTATTATTGCGAAAGTTGCACAGGATGTTTCAGGGGAAAACAGAAATAGTTTATCTACAGGAATTACATTATCTGCAAGAGGCACATTCAAACTTGCCTGCAGTTTTATTCCAGTATTCCAGTAACTAATACTTAATGAAGTTTTTAATTTCTTTTACCTTTTCCAAGCAGCTGGCAAGTAAAATTTTAATTTTTAGCTAAAAAATAATTTTTACCTCATTTAAATCTAATAACAAAGACAGGAAATAGTCATTCAAAAGTTTAATTTACTCAGTTCTTTTAATGATGTTCCTCTTTCCGAATCTTAGTAGAAATATTGATGGTTCGGTCTAACTTATTAGGTTATAAATAAAAAAAATCTGAAAAAGCAAAACTGTTCTTAGAACTACAACTGAGAATGTGTTATCAACTTAAAACTTTTCCTCTTAACACGAAAAGGACCCTTATTATTACGAAAGAAGCACAGGATGTTTCAGGTGGAAACAGAAACAGATTATCTGCAGAGACTGCTACCGGGATTACGTTATCTGCAGGAGGCACATTCAAAGTTGCCCACAGTTCTTAAGTCCTTATTTCTGTAAAGAGTCGGGCATTAGGCATATCAGTATTGGAAAATTTTCTTCAAGCTTAAAAGCGAGGGGGAAAAAGAACAATTTTTAGAGAAGGAACATTTTGCACCCCTTCCAACGAATTCTGCACCATTATAGATCGTTGCCATTTTTGTTATTCTTTTTTTTCTTCCCTCTCTTGTTCTTTTTCATTTCTCGTCTGCATTCTTCAATGTTTGTGCAAGTTAATTGGTTGTTTCGGAGTGAAGGTGCTTATAGCTTTCTGGGGGGAGAAGGAAAAAGGCAGACGATTACTTTGACGGGATGGAATTAGGAAAGGATGATCGCTGTAGAACGATAAGGAGTTGTGTTGACTTTTCTGCAGCTAATCAGTTATCGAACGCAAAAATCGTTTTCACGCGTTTCGCGTAATTGATTACCGAAATTATTTTTCGTTTTTGGTGGCGATGATAAGGCCTGTTCTTGAAAGCAGAAAAAAAAATTGAGACTCTGTTCTCGCTTTTTAGATAACACCTGTGAAAATGGCTTTTGGTGTAAATTATGAAAGATTGGGTCCCATGCTAAGATACTTCTGAAAACGAGATTATAGCTCACTGGATTTTAAAGCAATGAAGAGTAATGGCAAAACTTGCCACCTCATTTGAAAATTTTTCTTTGATTTCTACCGATAAATAAAATCGTATTTGTTTTAAGGAAAGTGTTTTTTTCCCTCCAATATCAGTGCAGTTTTTAAATGAGTATTCAGGATTAAGGTAATAACAACTTGTAAAGTGTTTGTTGATATTGAGGTTTTCCAATATTAACGTTATTAAAGTTGTTGCTGAGAATAATTCATTTTTGTATTTATTGTCTGATTCAATAATCACACTTGAAATTTTGAGTCAATTTTTTACTTGGAATTAATTATTTAGTTATTACTTTACTTTCCGTGTATGATAAAGTCATATTAATGAACTATTTAATCAGAATTAAATTTTAGTACCAGTATTTCATAAATTTTATTTGTCATTAGCTACATTGCTACTACTGAGAAAATTTTGAAGTAATTAGAGGATTTTTAATTGAATTCGTTCTAATTTAATGCACTTTTCTAAATTTTTTATTACAATATGTTACGTTTATGTTAGCTAATGAACCATCTTCTTTACCACTAGCATCAATATTTTGCTATCAATCTTTGGTCATAAAACCTAATTTTTTTTCTTCAATTTTTAATTTATATATTTTCATTAAAAATACTATCATCATTTTGATTTATTAAATTTCTATTTGCGGTTTGTTCCTACTAATTAGTTATTAGAATTTTTGTATTTGGGTTTTGTCCTTCTAATGTTAAATATTAACATTAGCAGGATAAAATCTAAATAAATTACTTGGTATTAACTATTTAGTAATAACTAAATAATTAATGCCAAGTAAAAATGCTGTTAATCAATGTTGAACTTAGTATAACGAAACTTTGTTGTTCAATTATGATATTTCTTTTCTCAGTATTTAATACCCTGAATTTAAATTTCATTCATTTTGTGGAAATACTGTATTTTTATAGGTAATATGAGCAGCAAATTTTATAACTTTTCAAGAAAAATTAATTGGAAGAAAGTAAAGATATTTAGCCCATTTTTAGACCTATATTTTCCGAATTCATTCTGAAGATTTTCTAAAAAAAATTTTTTATAATATAAATTTTGTAACTGGTTAAAAAACTAGAGACAGTTAAGAAGTCTAACAAGTTATAAAAAGACTTTCAGATTTTTTTGAAAAAAGTTGTCGTCAAATTTTTTAAAATTATATTTCGAATGTAACGTTCCTCGAGCTATTAAATTAAAATTTAAACAAACAGATACAGTTTATAATGCAAAATAGTACACATTTTCTGAGTTGGTTTTTATGGAACGTTTCAACTATTTAAAAAAAATCTGACCATGTAACTAACTTTTATTCTTTGTTTTGTCCCTGAATCCAACACAAAAAAGTTTAACTTAAGTCTCCTGTTTTTCCAGTTCGCGACTCTCAGAAGTGACCGGTACTTATTCCCTCCAAATGGTCACGGAAAAGTCGAGCAGTGACAAATAGGTTTCTGTAAGGCTCTGTAACAACCAAGAGATGGACTTCAGTAAAAAAAAAAAGGGGGAAACTGGAGAAAGTGGTGAAGAGCTAAGATTTGGTCTGTAATGCCGCAACGGTGTATCACGCATTTGTTCGGATGAGAAGGTTTGATTAATGGACAGAGAAAGCTACTTGATTTAGAAGCTTGTCCGTTCGTTAAGTTCTTTTGAAATGAATGGTTCCTGTGATTGAGTTTTTTTTTTTTTTTTAAATCTTTTGAACTTTTTCGATAATGCTCTCAAAGTATTGGCTGCGTTTGCCTTCTCCAGTTTTTATAACGGTTAAATTTTATCAAAACTAGCTTAAAATAATCAATAACATAGTATTGGTTAATCATGATAGAACTAATTTGAAAAATTATGAAACACAATTTATGAGATTGCAGACAGTTTTATTTTCACAACTAAGCAAGCTGTACCTTTCCAGTTTTTCTAGGTACTTATTAAATCAATAGTCAATTTTTATTCCATAAAGTTTAATGAGGACCGATACCACACACCGTCGGTACCTTCACAAGCTGATCAAAGTGATTACCCACCCGTTCACAAACTGCAGCAGGTGATGCTTGACTTCGTATTCTCCTGAAAACTGTGTCTTACGATAAGTCTTACTGCGTGTCTTTATAAGTGTCTTACTGCGGATCTTTAATAACAAGCTTAGAAAACTGCAAAACTATTCTGTATTATAGCACAGCTACATAATTTTTTTTAAAAAAGTATTTCGTAATGTCCTCCATTCAAATGATAATAAAAATAAACAGTCTAATTTTAACAGGTCGGGTATATTTTGATAATATTTATTTAAAAAATATTTATTTATGGCTACAGTTAACAAAAGATGTTTGATTTTTATATTATTTTTTTTCAACATTTCGCTTTTCTTAAAAATTTATTTTACATATTTTAATACTTTTAGACTTAAGGGTGATCTTCTTACAGGAAATGAATGATTCTATTGCCCCTATGTTAACCTATAGAGCATTTTCTTAGCAAATACTTTCCGATGAGGGAGCCCTTTCCGGAAATAAATGGCGCAACCTGCTGGCAGTTTTAAGTGTGTTTCTGATAAATTTGAATATTATTATTGAGTTAATAATTAACTTTTATTTTAATATATTTTATGCAAGTTAGTTTATTTAGATTTAAACGAAAACTTCTCTTGCTAGTCTTTTCTCACTTTTTTATTTTCTTACTTTGCTATTTTTCTATTTTCTTACTTTGCTATTTTTCTATTTTCTTACTTTGCTATTCTTACCCTACTATCCTTACTTTACTATAGTAACTTTACTATCCTTACTATTATGACCTTGTCATAAAGCAATATCTTCAACCACAAATCTTCCAAACACACGTCACCCAAAAATTTTAAATTCCTAAAAAAAAATTCTACTGAAATATGTCCCCGAGTGACAATTCATAACGATCTAAAAGAGATAGATAGATAGGTAAATAGATACATAGACAGATAGATGGATGGAGGGAGAGAATAAGTAACAGTTTCAGAAAACGAAAAGCGCCATCTGCTGGCAGTTTTCAAGCGTGTTTAAAATGATATCGAACCTTATTATTGAATTAATAATAAACAGTAATTTAATATATTTTATACATATTTGTACTTTTCGATTTAAACGAGTGCTTTTCTCTATTTTACTGAATAGTATGACCTTGATATAAAGCAATATTTTCAAAAACAAACACATCTAGACGCAGAAATGGCATAAAATTTTTAAGTTCCCAAAAGAATCTCTTCTAAAATATGTCCCCGAGTGACAATTCATTACGATCTAAAACACAGAGAGAGAAGAAAAAAATAAGAGGTAACACTTTCAGAAAATGAAAAGCGCCGTCTGCTGGCAGTTTTTGTAAGCGTGTCGCTAATGAGTGTGAACGAAAACTGGAACTATTATTAAATTAATTGCAAGGAGCGGTGGATAATGTTAGTCGATTAATTAACGCCGACCAAATAGAAAGTCTGGCCTTTCCCGAAGTCATTAATTAAAGTATTTTTCTCTCTCTTCAACAAAATATTTTCAACCGTCTTCGATTCTTCTTTGTTTATTATGTTCTTTTTTATATATGTAGTTTTCAATCTATTCCTTTTACTTTTGTAATCAGGAGGATATTTCTTTACTCAATTTTTTTTAATTCTTTTTAAGAATTTTAATCAAATTCTATTGTTTTGCGCTTCGATTTTTAACAGCATAGATAAAATGCATAATTGCATTCCTTTATGTTTAATTGAAATAAATATTTGAATTTAATATCTTTATGCATATAAGTTTTGAAACTGATTTGAATCATTTGAGAATAATAAATTGTTTTCAAATGGCACTGAGATTTGTATGCTATTTTAAATATTTTAATATGCTGCGAAGGAGCATTGCTGAAGAATGAGGTTTCAGGATAGATTATGGTCACAAATATGATTCTCCAGTGTAGCATAAAAACAAGCATGGTGTTCTAAATATTTTGATAAGGTACAATGATGTATCATGTTTATGATTATCATTTACACTGGAACATCATTCATCATGATTCATCAGTGTAGCTTTGAAATTCGTCTACAATTTTAAATATTTCAATATGCTCTATTAAAACATCCTCTTTGAGATCATTATTTATACGGGGGCATCATTCCTTATGGTACTTCAATCTATAATGATCTCATCTCAAATAATTTTTTATATTTATCTTTAGCATTGTTTTCTTCTTCTTTTTTTTTTTGCTATCGCCATCACAAAGTTTTATTATATGCTGCAATGGAGCATTGCTGAAGTCTCATGAGGAATGAGGTTTTAGAGTAGATTATGGTCTAAAATATGATGCTCCAGTGTAGCATCAAAAAAAAGCATAGTGTTCTAAATATTTTGATATGGTACATATCATCTTTATGATTATCGTTTTCACTGGCGTATCATTCATCATGATTCATCAGTGTAGCTTCAAAACTCGTCTACAATTTTAAATATTTTAATATACTCTATTAAAACATCCTCTTTAAAATCATTATTTATACGGGGCATCATTCTATAATGATCTCAAATCATTTTTTATATTTATCTTTAGCATTGGTTTCTTTTTTTTCCTTTTTTTTTGCTATCATCATCACAAAGTTTTATTAATTTTAAATTCAGTAAGATTTTTAAAACATTATATTATTTTTTAACATAAATCAAGACTAAAAAAAAAAAAACTCTAAGTACTTAAATTACTTAAATTTAACTATACATTCACTTCCTCGTTTGCAAATTTTTTCAATGTTGAATAAACGAAAAAATTTAAAAGAAACATATAAGAAATAGCAATGAGTGTGTTATAACAGAAAACTCAATTACTATTCAAAAAGAGAAAATCCAAAAAAAAAATAAAATTCAAATGATTAAGGTTTTTCTGAAGATTCTTTTGCAACTCTTCAATAGTTTGGTTCTTAAATAAAATAAACTGAAGAGTTAAAATTGATTCAGATTCAATTTACCGCAATGTTCAAATTCAAATGTTCTACTATTTACTATTCTTTGGGTTAAAAGAGAATTCTGACTGCAAATTGTAGAAGTTTCTTGTTTTACGTGGAAAATATCATTAAATAAAACATTTCACACTGATATCAAAATTTAATGGAATCTAAAAAATACATTAGGATCACATTTTATCTCTTTCCATTTACTTAAGAATGAATCTTTTATAAATCTTTGAAACGAAAAGTAATGAAAAATAGCAATCATTTAGGAAAGGCGGTCCATCGGAAGAAAATTCAGAAGTTTACTTCACTCCTCTTCTGAATGGCAACAGTGTTGATAGCCAATCAAAACATTTTACACATCCTCACGAAACAACATCGTTAAAAAAAGAGCTTCAACTCTATTTTTCGGCACTTATGAAACAAATCGAGGTACAAGAAACACTTATATATTTTGTTAGTAATATGGAAAAATATGCATCTAAACAAATATAAAATAAATTAAGCTATACATATTTATTAATTGTATGATTATGCATATTGATTTACTAATTTTTATTATTTTAAAATAATATGATAGAAAATACAACTAACATAATAACATACCCTCCAACAATTGAGGTGTTAATGAATCATATTTTACAATAGTTTTGAGCAAAAGCAGAATTTTATCAGAAATTTAAGGCATTACCATTGATCTGACTATTTCTAAAGCTGTTTAAATTATTATTATATACAGGTAGGAAATCTTTTATTTCTTATTTATTAAGATATTAACACATTACCTTCGTCCCAACTGGGGAAAATTATTTTCTGGAACTACGAAAAACTCGTAGCAATCGGAAGGTACGCAAGTATGCTCTGCCCCTAAATGCGATCAATACATGAAAATCACCTATCTAAGGTAATGCATGTTTATTTTTAAGCGGATATTTTTTTTCCGTTTCGTACTTAATTAATTCATTTCATTCAGATTTTGATCATACTTAATTATTTCATTTGATTTCAAATCCAGAAATAGATGGGTTTTTTCATCAGTATATTAAGATAGACAGATCTATCTTGTTTCTGCAAAATGCATTCGAATAATAAAACATTTTTGCTACCACTCTTTGCATTTTCAACAACCAACGAAAAATCCTCTCTTTAAAGTAATGCTATACCCAAGTAGATTAAATATTAAATAAATTAAAATAAAATAAATATTGCCGTTGAATATCTTCTAGTTTTTGCTTCTCTTTTCGTATCTGACTGTATTTGTAATAATTATTGTGTTCTAAGTTTGAATTTTTTTTAATCATGCTTCATAAGATTTTATCCATTCTATAATAATATGCAGTTCACATAAAATACTCTTAAATTCATAATGAAAGCATTTAGCTCAAGAGATTTTTCCCTCCACTTTTCAACACAAACATAAGTCAATATAAATTTTGTATTATTACAGCGAAATATTAACATATTGTTGGCCGGTGACGATTAAAAACAAGATATCCTAAATAATTTAAGAATTGTTTTAGCGTAATTAATTTGTGCCTAGGACATAATACGTCATTAAAAATGTGTGATTCCTTTTTCAAACCAATAAAGAGTTTAACAAAAATGTTTCATTATTAATAATTATTTTGCAATACGAAGATAGTTCAATCCATCCTTCACTGTTAGAATAAATAATGTATTTATATTTCAGATCTGAAGCTGAAACATAGTGCCTTTCAAAAGCACTTCAAAAGTACTTAGCACATTTTTCTGCAAAATACTTCTTTGCATCATTATAAAATTTGCATTTGGGCATTTATTAGAAGAAAAAATTCATACATAAATTTTAAATTATCATAGAAAGCATGATAAGAAGATTTAGAATTCTTATACGTGTTGAATTTGAGTAGCAAAAGGAATGATATCCAATCAAAATATTTTACATGTTCCAACTAAACAACACCATACCTAAAAAACACTTTCTCACAAGCTACATTTAAAAAAAAAAAAAAGTATTTAAAAATATTAAAAAAATGAAACCGATTTAATTAAAAAAAGGGGAACCATTACTCTCGTTTGCTGGCATTCCTCAGTAGAGCGGCAATTAATGCTTCCGATTGGTTGACACGTGTCAGACGATCTCTCAGTAGTATCGTCTTCGAAAATATCGCTACGCTGTCTTCTTCCTGTCAGAATCATGACAGGATGCGGAAACAACAAAATTATAAACGTCCACTTGCTCCTGGGATTCCCCGGATATGAGGTGGGGGCGTGGAGGGGGAGAAGCATTAGGACAAGCTTGTGACACGCTCTTGCCCAACCTTCTGACCCCTTGGAGTGAGATGCGGAAAATGGCCATCTCTCCCCCTTCTTCATCCTCATCTCTTTCTCTTTCTCGCGGAGAATAGTAGGGAAGATCTCCAAAACTATAACAACCCAAGAATAGCATCACGTACCGTGAAAGGATATTCGGATGTGAAGATGGAAGTAATTTCAACCATTTTTAAGAAATAGAAAATTTAGAAGTGAAAATTTAATTTATTTATCATGAAAATTTATTTTTTAGAAAATTTACAATAGTAAATATGTTATAGGAAAGTCTTATAAAATTTAAATATTAGAATTAAAAAAAATACGCTGGTACAATTTTGGCAGTATCATAGCATATTTCAGTATATCGAAACAGTTTTTGATTTTACATGTCACAATTTTATTTATTTATTTAATGCAAAAAAATTTAATTTCTTAATTGTCACAGGATTTATATGCATATGCATGCTGCTGATGATACAATTACAATTTTGCTGATGATACAATTACAATTACTGATACTAGTACAATTTTGGCAGTATCATAACATACTTCAGTATTTCGAAACAGTTTTTGATTTTATACGTCATAATTTTATTTATTTATTTATTTAATGCAAAAAATTAAATTTTTTAATTATCACTGGAGATATATATGCATATCTCTCTCTGCTGATGATTTTTATTTATTGTATTCATTTTTTCACATAAATGTAGTTTGTGTACTCTATTCAGAAAGAGGATTATGAATCTTTATCAAGAAAGAGAATTAAAAACAGACAGTACAACGATCCATCAACGTTAGATTCAACTGCGTTACCTCCAAAAGCCGAAGACATAACTGGCAATTCAATTATTTAATTCTTTGCATTTGTTAAAAATAAGAAAAGGATTCTTATTAGCCAAATATTTCAACAAATTTAAAATCAATATTTAGTTCAGAAATTCAGAAACTTCTCCGAATTTTTTAACTAAAATTGACAGCTGAATTAAAACAATATCCAATGATTGAAAACAAATATCTTCTACAACTTTTTTCATAAAAGTGCTTTTTCCATTTTTGCGAAACGTTGATCCTGCCGTTCTAATGCTAATTTGGAAAACGATGGGTTTGCCTAAAATATCCATTCAGTTTGATTACAAAGATGCCATTTTTCACATCAATGAATTAAAATTTTCATATGTCCTGTAGTAAAAATATTTATAGAGAATTATTGCCGTCCACTAATGGTCCTCGATGACACTTAGAAACTTTTAAAAATGGATAAAAAGTAGGTCAGGTTCTGAATTATTTAAATGAATCTAAACACTTAATTACTATTGTAAAAGTTTGTATTTACATTAATTAAAAATTTTAATAGCCCAGATAAGGAATCAGATCATAAAAGGCATGAAGAAAAAATTAGCCTCTTCCAGATAAGGCACGGCCAAATAATGTAAATTATCAAGAGTAAATGAAACGTTATATTATGCATTTCATTTATTTTAAGGTGGTATCAATATCTGATATTTTTACGTGGTTTTTTTTATAGTAGAATACACATTTCAATTATTCTTATTTGGTATTTCTATCTGGTACTTAAAAAAAATTCTTAAAGCAACTCGGAATTCTACCGAAGTAACCCAACCTAAAGTTTGTTAATCCAACCTAAAGTTTGGGTTAAGAAATTAAATAAATACGTATTTTTGAATTTAATTAGTTAATGAAGCAGCTAATGAATCTAATTGAAATTCAGGTTTTCATTAGCAGTGGAAAATCTTAATTTCCAATAACGGTTTTAATGAAGATTCTAACATAACATCTCTTTATAAGTTTTATTCGGTGTTTATTCCGTTACTTTAAAGTAGTTCAGAGTCTAAAACAATAACCTAACCTAAAGAATGGGTTGAAAAATTAAAATATATTTATTTTTTAATGTAATTTAAGGTTTACGTGCAGATTTAAATATTACATTCCATTATAATTTTTACTGTTACTTGACATTTTTGAACTGGAAAACATAAGCTTGTTTTATATTTATGCTTTTAAAAAAATTAAAATTTGAGTTTTTGATTTAAAAAAATAATAGATTTAGGACCATTTTAGAATACTTGAATATTTTTCAATTAGATAAAAAAAATGGTACTAATAAGACTATAGTGTTAACCTTATGTCAATGTGAAATTTTGAACGGTTATCCTCCTTAAGCTTTCCCGCACGGTAAGTGACGATGCAGGAAAACGTTTTTAAAGAATTTTTTTCTCGCGTGAGCTAGAGCAAAGAACATTCGTCCTCGTGTAGCGTTGTATGTCTATTTCAATAATTTAAAGGAAATAAATAAAAAAAAAATAAGAAATAATTTTTGAAACTTTTATGTTTCATGTAATGCAAAAAACTAGAATAGAATTGAATTTCCAATATTCCTTTAAAATCCCGTTCAATTTCCTAAAGAACTAGCAAAAAATTCTTTTTTTTATATAAAAATAAGTGGCAAAATATATTTTTTTTAGAAGTACAAACATTTTTATAAATAATAAATTTACTGTTAAAATTAAAATGTTAAATGAATGGTTTTTCGTAGAAGTGTGTAAACGTTCTTGTTTTTTTACGATTACCTTTTGAGAGGCTGATATCTTAATCGAGATTTCCTCGAATTCTCTTCAGCGACAAATAAATCGTAACTTCAACAACAGTGGCTCTTAAAAGACAGTTGCGGGCAATTTTTTGATCGGTTTTTCGATCAATCAACTTGGCTTTAATTGATTGACCTTTTTGATGCTGAGAGTGAAACTCGCCAATGGCTGAATTGATCCAAAAAGTATTATTTTTTCACTTTAAATTTAATAAATATGTAATTTTTTTAAGTAAGGATTTATTTTAAAAGTATGGCTTCTGAATTAATTAAACGCGAAAACGTCATGTTCAAATTTTGCAATTTAACCGGTAGAACAATTTAGCATAATATGAAAAATAATTTTCAAGGAATATATTTTTATCAGCAATAGTAGTAATTCTAACTAATTAAATAGCAGTTTCTCCATTTTATTTTAGCAATTACAATATTTATACTTTTCATGTATTCGTAAGTACGAAGTTTTTGAATATTGAATCTGGCTCCCGAGTAAGTTTTTCTTTTACCCTAAAAACTGGCTTAAAAAATGAAGGCCAAAGTGCGATATTCTTTTCCATCTGCAATATTCGATCGAATTGAAAATTTTAAATTAATGTCCAAACATGCAAAAAATTTGAAAGCAGAATTTGATAGAAAAAAAAACAATAAATCTAAGCAGATTATATTAAATATGTCAGATATATTATTGCCACAAAGCAATCATTAAATGTTATTATTAAAAACATAATTGGTAAGTTAATAAGATATTTGTATTAACGATACGCTGAATCTCTTGTTAACTTAAGTGTAAAAGATATATTATTCTAATTTCTGTATGTTCGTAAATTGTTATCAACGCCATTTATACACATGGATTTGATACAGTCGATGCATGAAACGCACCAAACTAGTTTTTATTTTTAAAAATGTGAACTTTTTGTTAAAATGGAACAAAAAAATAATTATTTATCAAACAATGCTATATATTATTTTATTTTTATTGGTTAGAAAAAAAGCTTAAAAGCAATTAACTATCGGAAATATTAATAAACGTTTGCTTAAAAATAAATAACTCATTGAAACTACGATCTTCCAATCCTTTATTTCATTGAGGTGACAGAAGATATAATTCACAGTTTTGCATATTTCTTGTTAATGGTAGTCGGCAACTTTTCCATACTACTGCAAAAAGATATTAGATTTACTCTAACTTTTTGTGTCCCCCCTATAGTACATATGTACATCAGTATAGAGAAGAAATGGAATTGCAATCTGAAAATATCACCTGCAGACTTGTGGACCGCCCCTTCACATATCATACTCAAGAACAATTCTCACACGCTCTTACAGAAAGTGGGTGACCATGTCAAAAGACGTGATGACAGACCCTTTATGACGCTGAATTCCGATCCCTCCCCTCCCCCAACATGAAGCAATTTCTCGTAAAACTCGCCAAATATTTTCTTAATTGTGATTCATTCCACGCCGAAATAGTCGTAGGAATAAGAGGCTGACAGAGGCAGTTTAGTAAGAGAGAAATTAAACTGAATATGTTGTTCTCAAGAAGGGGATAACGGGAACTTTAAAACGATTAAATTACTATACATTTTGATCGCTATTCCTCATTTAAATCGCTTGATATAGTTTTATTTTTTACCATTATTTGCGTAAATTATTTTTCGTATTAGTTATAATAAAAATTATTTTTTAATTCATAAAAAATTCGTATGTACAGTAAATACCATTTTGGAAAACATATATTTAATATGATTTTAACATAGTGTATTTTGACGTATTATTAAATTATCAGTTAAAATATAATATTTTAATTTTGTTTAAAAAAAAGCTTCAGTAAGGGGAAATACCAGTCAAACATTTTTCAAAATGTAAATTTTTTTTACATACTATGGTAGGTTATTTTGTAAAAATAAACTATATTGTATATTTTTCACAAAATTTTATCTTTTGGTAGAGTTGCAGTTAACAAGGCAACGATGTTTAACATGCAGCATAAATGAATCTTCAAAACTCAGTCGCTTTTTTTCGTATGTAATTTTGTTTTGCCTGCAGCCAATTCAAACAATTTCACAAATAAATATCAAATAATAATTATATTATTTCCTCCCAACATACAATATGCATTTGTTTCTTCACTTTTAAAGTAGTTTTCTGCATTTCAATTATATTGCTTCATCTGAATTGAACGTGGTAAATCCAAAACGGTACAATCGAAATATTCTGTATGTAATTTTGCTTTCTATGTAGTCAATTCCACCAATTTCACAAAAAATTATAAAATAATAATTATATATTTCATCCCAACACACAATATGCATCTGACTTTCAGCTCTGAAATGGTGTTTACCATTGCAATTAATGTTATTTCAAACCTAAGCTCTTAAATGTTCAATTATTCATGAAAAGTCTTTCAAGTAATTTTGTTTTGTAGACAATTTTCCTAATTTCCTTAATAAGTATGTTACATTAAATATAAATTTTATCACAGCATGCAATATACATCAGGCATTTCTGATCTAAAATAGTTTTCAATATTTCATTATTTTCTGGTCTAAAATAGTTTTTAATTGCTTCATTTGAATAGTATGCCGTACATCTTAAACGAATGTATCAAAAAGTTTTGTATGCTATCAATTCTCTCAATTTCTCAAAATAGTAATTTACCACTCTTACCCCAGCATACAATATGCATCGGCTTTTTCAGCTTTAAAACAGTTTTCAACGTCTCAATTAACATTACTTCATCTGAATAGTATGTCTTACATTTTTAAATGATATTCTTGCCGGATAGAAACGGCAAGACTCTCGAATGTTCGACGATCCATGAAAAGTTCTTTTCGATAAAAACCAGGCATTTTCTATTCTTGGAAGAAATCGGAATCCATAACGAATGTTGGAAAGTGTATCTGTGAGAGAAGAAAGAGAGAAAACGTCTTAGAGTTTTCTTCCAAGAGAGGCAAAGGCAGCTGCGGCTTAGAGAACGAGCCAAACCCCAGGGAACAACGGTTGCGGATCCTGAAAGCCGTATTTGTTCACAGGTTCCAACTTGATTAGAACCGGATGCTTTGTTGAGTCTCTGCCCCACATAACGCAATTACAGCCAGCTAGGGTTTGTTGTGTAATTCGGTTAGTGGGTTATGTCTTCTTCTTCTTTTTGGAAAAGCAGTACCAGGATGAGAAGAGGGGGAAGGAAAGGAAGGCATGCCCAATTGCCTTCCGATCTGCCTTCTGAAGGCCGAGATTTCAGCAGCCTTCTAACTCAATCACGCGCTTTTCTTCTACACAACAACGAGAAAAAAATACATCGCTTGCCATTTTTACCCCCTCCCCTTAATCAAAAGGGAAACGAAACCCTTCGATGATATGGGGGGGGATAGAGAGAACTGGGGGATGGTCGTGAAAAACAAAGCGTCGATTTAAAATGCCTGGTGAACAGTGTCTGTCGAAATGTGGGGTTATGTGTATCTTATCTGAGAGGGTATCATGTTGAAATATTCCTTTTTTATTTCCAAAAAAAGACTCTAACAACAAAAGAGAATACTGGAATAAAAGCGAGGTAAAGAGATAATGAAATAAACTGCGTAAGGACAGTAGTTTTTTTTTTTCATACGGAGATAATTTGAAGAACATATTATTTTGATAGAGCAAATGTTCAAGAACATTGTTTTTTCCTGTATAAATAGTATACGAATATTATAAAATTACTATCTTGAATAGTTTTTGTTTTTATGATTTTTAATCATGCATGCAGATTTGTATATCAATTAAACTTTACTCTGCTCCAGTGTTCAATTCTCTACGTCATTGTAAATTTTGACAAAAAGTACTTAAATACTTTATATAACATTTTCTCTGATAAATATTTTCTGTCATATGCAATTACCATTTTTGTCTTTGTATATTCCATTAATATGATTTATTTTTTCATTATATTAATATTAGTAATTTTATTTCCTGTTTCATACAGACATAGAGTGGTTTAGGCACAAGGTTGTCATTGTGAAAGGCCGGGTTCTATTCTTGCTGGTGGTTTGAAGACCACCTAGCTTCAGAACAGTTTGTCTGGGAAATAAAAGTAGCGGGTACAAGTTCGTTCGAAAATAGTGAGCAATGTACAGCCAACGTACAATGCTGACATTACAACCATGATGCTGTTCATTTTGAAAATTGTGGAACCTTAACCTTCATGACCCTTTGCCTTACAACGAGCTGGTACAAGAGTATTTTCGTTTTACACTACAATATATATATATATGTATATATATATATATATATATATATATATACATATATATATATATATATATATATATATATATATATATATATATATATATATATATATATATATATATATATATATATATATATATATATATATATATATATATATATATATATATATATATATATATATATATATATATATATATATATATATATATATATATATATATATATATATATATATATATATATATATATATATATATATATATATATATATATATATATATATATATATATATATATATATATAATTTATTACCGTTATAAAAATAATGAAATGATTTTATAATGATACAGAACAAAAATTTTTGCAGAACTAGACAAATCTGTGTTATTATACTTCCACCGTCTAATGTAATTTTATTACTTTTTTATCCTTCTACCAACCAACTTATATTAAAATACTAAAACAAAATTTAATTTAAAAAAATTTGTCTAAAGATATACACTAGTTAATCAGAAAGAATGAGCTCTTGCTAAGAACAAAATTATTTATTGAAATTCAATCAGTATATTTCGTACAAAATTAGTTTTTTTTTTACTGCAATAATAAAAAAAAAACTAAAATGAAGCATTTAGTCATATTTTGTGCTTGAATCCATAATAAAATAAAGTTGCGTCCTATATGAATGAACCAAACAGCTAATATTCCCTTATAACAAGCAACAAAAATAAACTCAGTTTACGAACGAATCTGCAACCAAACCATTAAGGTCCCGTATGTCCCCTAACACCAAAAGTGTTCCATTTGGTCAAGGAACAATTAATTATTGTTAATTACCTAATTACGAGAGGTTGGCATGATCCTGGACCAAAGCGATTGCCCACTTACCAGAGGATTCAGAGAACTGGACATTAGTCCAGCATCCCCCTCTCCTGCACTTTTACTCCCTCGACGAAGGGGGGAAAGGGTGACGGTTGATTGGATTGTTCCCCCCTTCTTCAACCCTTATCACAAAGGGACCTCTCCAGCCTCCTTTTGTTTGCTTCAGCCCTCTTATGTCAGAAGGTGGAGTGGTCCTGTTTTTAATGACAAACGCAATTTTATCTTCCACTGAGGAGGAAGATGATAATATATTTAGACAAGCATTCAAAGAAGACGCATGAGAACTGATACAATTTATAGAGATCATATAGTATTTAAACAGTGTCGAATATTAAATATATTTATGATAGTCTGGAAGACAAGAGCATTTCTAGTTTCCAGGAATTTTTTATGGTTCTAGAAAAAAAATAACGACAAAATTTCTTCACTTTCCTGTTTAACACAGACGTGTTAGATTTTATACAATTTATAAAGGTTCTATAATATTCGAACAGTGTCTAAAATTGTTAGATTTATTAAATATATATATATGAAATTCTGGTTTGAGCGCCGTGTTTAGAGGTATTTAAAATCCTTGGAGAAAAATTGCTGGCAAAATTTCTCCCTTTCAATATATATATATATATATATTGAGACAATAACAAATCAAGCTTTTTGGGATTTTTATGATTCTTCAGTAAAAATACGTTTTAATCAGTTTTGAGAAAACATTTAGCCATAACATGATAAACATAAACATGATGATCACATAATACTCGTGATCATCAACAAACTAAGTTTCATTTATATTAAAAAAATATCTTAAATGAAGTTCTATCCTTGGTAGCTAATAAAAACACATTAAGAAAACCTTTTATTAACTCATATTTAAGATTTCAAAGTCACTTGATATTAGAGCAGTGTTTGAAAAATAAAATTAAAAAAATTAATTTTACTAAAAAAATATATTTGTTATTTATCATTATATAACTTATTATAAATCCCTTCTAATATTTGCCTTTTTTGTTCAAGAAGTCGTGTTGTATTTTTTTAAAGCAACAATATGGAGAAAAAGTGAAACATATCCCAAAAGAAGTTTATTTATTTATCGATAAATATATTATTAATATCTGTAGTTATATTACTATGTCATTGAGATAAAGGTTACACTAAAAAGCGATGCGTTACCCTTTATTGAAAAAGATTAAGTTATAGAATATATAATTTGCAACACAAAAACAAAAAATTTGGACTTTTTTTAAAACTTGTTCGCGGAGAATATTTGTCCATAGCGGTAATACTTTTAATTGACACTAATGCAAAAACTACTAGTATTTGTTTATTTTCACAAAAAAAAAAGAAAAAAAGTAAGAAATATTACAAAAGCTAGAAAAAAATAAATTATTTTTTCTTAATTTATTCTGCTAGTGCAATCCAAATATTACGTGAATGATGTATTTTTAATGATTTTGGTTAATAAATTATTTATAACTTTTGTAAATATACGAACTCAAAACAACCGAGAGTTGCCTGACACTCATTATGGAGAAAACTTTTTTTTTAATAAATTGTGAACTTGTTATTACTATCAACTATTTCGTGCCATGTGAACTGTACATTTACTTCTCTGCCTACTTAGTGAGATTGCAAAGAAACCGCATTAAATGAACTGTATGGAGCCATTTTCTCTATCCCTTCACTGTCAATTTGTTTCTCCGCGAAGATACCCAGATTGCTGGAAAACTTATTGTGCAACAGTGCCAATATCCAACTGTGCTAATTGTAACGATTAATGACGAAGCTTGGGCTTTAAATTTTGCCGTTTTCTTTACCTTTTTCACACATATTTTAATTCTATATTATTCTGCTCAACATCGACTTCTTTTTCTTCACAATTTGACAACTTGATACGAGTTAAAGTCACTTGTCGTGATAATTTGATAGCAAGTTTATTGTGCTTTTTAAAAAAAACTATCATTGAATTTATATTTGATATCAGCATCTATAATAAACAAGTTATTTATTTTAAATTAAGGAGTTCTATACTGGCTATCAAGTTTAAAAAAATGTGGACTATTCTCGTGGAGTTTGCAAAAATAAGGAAAATATTCGAACACAACGATATGCAAATGAAAGGCAACTAATTTAAATCTAAGCTATAGTTATTAAAAATTTATCTAAGAATATTTGGCACAAATGAAACTATCTATGTAATATTCGAAATTTCAAAGTAATAAACAAAGTGTAAATTTATTAATTAAAGTCATTATTTATCCTTTTTTGAATAATACATACTTATAATCGTTCTCTTAAAAAATTTAATTTTACTTAATACATATTAAGGTATAATATTAATCATGTAAATTTTACCTTAATTGAATTTCTTGAAATTACCATTCACCTTAAATACAACAGCGGTAATAAAATTATAGGTAAAAATGATTTAATTGTCAACCTTTAATAAAAACTTTAAACAAATAATATTGTTTCATGTTATTTTCAATAGTAGAGATTATTTTGAAACTAAATTTTTACACAATCCAATGGAAGCACATTATTTAAGTCCTAGCTACATACAAATATATTACTTAAACATAGATTTTAATTATATCTGTGGCAAAGTTATAACTAACATAAATAAAGTGCAAAATCTAAAATATTTTAACTTCTGTTAAATATTAATTTTACATGCATATATTTCTTAGAACAATTTTTTGAATTTATTATTTTTTTAAAAAAAATTCTTACTTTCTATGCAATCTTCATAATAGGATTTTGATTCAGGAGGTGCCTTACCTAAAATAAAATGAAATAAATACAGTTATAAAATAAATGCATTTCCAAAATATATACTTTTAGATTAATCATATATAACTCAAAATAATTATTAAATAAATATCTGAAGCAAATCTAATTTTTCTTTCAAATTATTCAAAGAACTAATAAAATTCAGTAATATAAAGTTTTAAAATATACTTAACCTCTTCTCTCCCACTGTATATATATATATATATATATATATATATATATATATATATATATATATATATATATATATATATATATATATATATATATATATATATATATATATATATATATATATATATATATATATATATATATATATATATATATATATATGGGTCATTCTCACAAAAACAGTCATTTTCATGTCCCCAGTATATTTTATGTTTGTTTTACAGCTTACGAAAAAAAAATTCAGTTAAAGTGTCCTTCAGAATGCAAGCTAACAAAAGAATAAAAATAAAATTATAAATTTTTATTTTTTATTTATTTTAGGTAATTAAAATATACCAATATGTCATTCCCTCACTTGTCCCCACTGCTGATTTAAAAAAGAAAAAAATTGTTTCTGAAATAAAAAATTTTTTTTTTACAAATTCGTGTTTTTCATTTCAGAATACTGAAATATAGAATTCAGAAAATCAATTTTAAATTTAATTTCTGATAAAAATATTAACACAGCACTATTTTAAACTTTGTCCCCAGTGTTTCGCGTCATTCCCTCACAACAATGTTCTTATCACCTGCGATCTTCTTAGAATAAAAATATTTTAATAAAAACTTCAGAAGTTATCAACTGGCATCATAGAACAAAATTGCAGTATGTTTCCATCTTCAACTTAAAGAAGCTTTGCTGTGGAATAAATTTGAATGAATCAAACCAGGTAAAATTTTTTACATTTGTCATTCCCTCATGTCATTTTTTAGAGTAAAGTAAAATACAACTTCATCGAGAAAAAGGATAATTATATGTTGCTTTCTTGTATGAATATAATTGTATGTGATTGACTTCAGAAATTAATTAGGCCTAACTGTTATTTTTAAATTTTATTGAATTCGTCATTCCCTCACTTGTGTATAAAGTGAGGGAATGATTCAAGATGAGTATATTATTAAATTTTTTTCTGTTCAATCGTGCCAGCCAATTTTATTTCCCAAACCTGTAAAAACTATTAAATATATAAGACTAAATTATAATAAATATGAGATATACTTAGTATGTTATCATTTTCAAGCTTTAGGTAGATGTAACTTAGATAAAAACATGTATTAAAATAAAATATCATTCCCTCACTATTAGTGTCATTCCCTCACTTTTTAAATAGTGAAAATAATTAATTTACTTATTAATTAATTTGAAAAATAAATTAAAAAATTATTAAATTGATTAATTAATTATTAATTATTATAAATTAATTATTTAAAAAATTAATTAATTTAAATATTAAGTATAATTTATAGGATATATACTTTCTTTATAATGCCATCACATATTTCTATTAATATAAAAAGTTTCAGAGCTTTTTATTCACTTTACTTTTTTGGGATTTTATGAACTGAAAAATGACAGTTTTCGTGAGAATGACCCATATATATATATATATATATATATATTTTATGGCGAGTGATTATTACCATGGTACATTAGGTGTTATAAAAATGTAAGGAATTTACCAATTTTTTTTTATTAATGAAATAAATTTGGTTAATGCTACAAAATTAAAGAAAGAACTATGATTCTTACTTTTAACGCGGTTTTTGAAACAGTCATTTGGTCAGTGGTAAATAGTTTACCATTGAACTTCTAAAATTGATGGTTGGTAAGACTACTAACCTCGACCTTAGAATCATGTAAAATATGTAATATTGATTATGCATGTTGTTAAATTTTACAATATTAAAATCTAGTTTTAAAGAGGAGTCTAAATTATAAGAGTTTTGTATTATTCACAATATGAATGATAATATGTAATGCATACTGGAAAATTTGTAATCACCTCCTTAATGTTAAAATTAAGCAAACTGAAATTTGTACGTTATTATTTATTAAATTATTCACCGCAATTGCTTAAAAATTCATAAATAGCTAAATATTTGTTATGTAAAGGTGTCAATATACATTCAATTACGTTATTTAAATTAACTTTTTAATTTTTTAAAAATTTCCAATTTAATTTTTTATTTACTTTTAATTAAAATTCGCAAACGAAAAATAGTATAAAGAATTTTCCTGCAATTTTAGAGTTAACATTTCTAAAAATTACTTTCAAGTACTTCACTTTAAAGCTCAATTATTATGTAACTCAAATGTGGAAAATAGAAAAATCCGTGTTCTATTCGCTATATATGCTTCATCTAAAGTAACAGATAAACGTTTAAAAAAGCGAGCTCAGTGAAAAACAGGATAGAAAATTCACTCAAACTTAAAACTTCTAAAGCGTAGTGGTATATATATAGACTCCAATCAATGCCTGAGTAAAAGAAGTGGTATATCTAGGTGGGAGGACTTTCAGACCCAGGCGACCAAGTGTGAAATTGTGCCCAAGCACCTGGGGACCTGATGGAACACCCTGGACCCGAGATAAGGTCCCCCCACTTAATGGTAAAAGCCAGTATTCTTCTTTATTATTAACTTCAACTTCTACAGCATTTTTTTCCTTTAAAAACTCGGTTACGAGAAGAAAAACCCCTCATGGGGCACTAACTTTCTTTAGTAAATAATTTTAGCCTACAAGAAAGCGGGAGTTTCCTTAGTTGATACTTTTTATCCCCATTTTTACTCAAAACTCATTTTGCAGATATTTATCTCCAAAAGCCGAAGTATTTGTGAGAGTATTAAGCTGAGGGAGTTTTTATTATTTTTATTATTCACGTTCGTTTTATTTATCGCGAGAATGTTATTTAAAGAGTTTTCTGCATCAGAGGATATGTGAGTTTTTTTTTTCTTCTGAGGACAGCGACATTTTATTTCGCTTAAATGGTCTTGTTCTTTAACGAGTGGAAAAAAGGTGTTTTTCTTGAGTTGTCGGAAATTTTGTCCCTAATTTATAATCGACTTAGAGAGAAAAGTATAGTTAGTGATGTGTGAAATATGGCAGATGATTTATAGTAGGCAAAAGAAACTATGCATTTATATTCTCTAGGAATTCAGAATGTCGTCTTAAGAAATGCTCCAATGAATTAAAATATCCTTTTAATTAGGCATATCAAACCGAAAAGATCGTGACTAATAAATTATTTTACATAAAGTTTATTATTCTAATGATTTCAACCCATTATTTACAAATTCTTACCATTTGAAACTTATTTAAATCATATTTATTTTTCTTATTTTCCTATAAACAATTTTTTTAAATAACATCATCAATAAAAATTGATGCAATAAAATTTAAAGAGATATACTCTAGGTTTTTTTATTCTCAACTTTAAAAGGTTAACTAATCTTAGATAAAATATTAAAATGATTCAATATTTTACAATGATATATCCAAATAACTTAAACTTTATGTGAATAAGATTAGTTCTCAAATTTTTTATTTATTACATAAGGCAAGTAATAAATATTACGGCTTGCATATGACATGCAACTCATATTACTACACGTATATTGATTTTTTTTAACATATATTACTACACATATTTGAGGTGTAATATGCTTCATTGTATGCCTGTAACTTACATACATCACTACTTGCAGAAAATGTTTAAATGTGCTTGTAAGATTTTCAAATATATGGAATGTAATAAATATGATAGATAAATTACATGTATATTGATTTATAGCATACACTACAGCAGTTATATGTGATATAGTATGCATTACTACATGCGCTTACATTACCGGTGTGGAGCTGGGAGTCGTAAGTTTGTGTCTGGCAGTCAACTTTCTGTCAGCTGTATGTGCATATTACAACTGTCATGATTGAAAGTCTTCTCGTTAGTTATAGTGTGGAAGTTAGGACAGAGGGGTACTAGTTAAGGCGCTGTACACGACGCCTGATCAAGGTCAAAATTACGAAGTATTTCTACAATGAACGTGAAAAAATAGAGCCGGGAAAAGTAGGGTTAGGCGCTTGACCATGTTTGGATGGTGTGCATTACTACATGATTATGACACGTAACATCACTACTTGTTGTATATGCGAATATATAAATAGTTATATGAAGATATTTCTAGAGGTATATGACTTGTAACATATGTTAAAACATGCAAAAAAAATTTACAGCATGTAATTACACTCATCAAACACATGTTTGATAGAAAGTTGCACGGGGTTTTAATTAAGAGATTAATGTAACTACTTTAAGGAATGCTAACAAATTTTTTTAAGATTATTTGAAGATATTTGACGTTTTTCAAAAGTGCACTAAAATATTTGACAAAAGAAAATAAATCACTGTGCTCTGGCTTCAGGAGTTTAAAAGGATAATCCTACTTAAGCAAAAGAAGTTTTCTTAACTTTAATCCCAATAGAATTAATGGCACTTAGTTCTTCGTAAAAAGAAAACTGAGAGTAAGAGATGGAGTTAGTGAAGGGTTGACATCGGAGTCGGGGGGTGTACGTGAGGGGAAGCGACGAACCGTGCGACATCTAAGACTCAGTTGTCGCTGTCTATCAATTTGACGTTGCACTTTTAACTTCCGACTCTCTCTCTCTCTTCTTCGAATCTTTTTATTTCACCCTACCCCCTATCTCCGAATTCTGGAAATGAGATGAAAGGGGGTGTTTTTGAGGGGGGTTGAAAAGGTCGTCGTTTCAATTTTTGTCTTTAGAATTATTTTCAGTGCTGAAATTGAAACTAATAAGACATGAGTGTTGTGTCACTGAATCGTAACCCACACGTTTTTATGTGTCTAGGGGAGGAATGTTTTCCAGGAAGTTTTTCTCTGGATTTTTTCCGGGATTCGCCATGACATAATGTGGAGATTCAGGCGTTTTAAGAGGAAGTAAAATCTTAAAGAGTTTAAAGCTTCATTAAAACAGGGATATTTATAAAAGGATAATTTGCCATTTTTATACACTCGATTTTAAATAGATCTTTCTCTTCGCTATAAATTTTTAATGTTAAATTAATAATTTACCAAATCATTAAATTAATGATTCATAAATAATTAATAATTTAACAAACTAAATTTTTTTATTTTTATTTTTTTAGAAAAAGTCACGTTTAAATAAAATTTAAAATATTCAATCTAACTAGTTCTCAAATAATTCTGAGATAATTTCTCTTTTGCTTTGTAATGTTGCATGCTGAACGGAAACCATTAACAGCATTGAGTTGTACCAATTATTTAAGTATTGAAAAAGATCAAAACTTTTATATCTGGAGTCCATTAACGCGCATTTTAAGATAATCAAGGTAATGAAGAGGCAGAATCTTGTAACAAGAAGAACGGCATGAAAAAATATTCTGGAGAAGGCCAAGGCCCAAAGCGGGCTGCCGTGCCAATGATGATAATGATGAAGCTTGCATGAGCACATTTTTTATGAAAATCTACCAAGTATAAACCTAATTTTAATTTTTTAATGGTAATATTAAAATATTTACGTAAAAGTTCAACATCACATTTTACAAAACTTCTAATTAATTATAATTATTATGAGTTTCATATTTTAATGATGTTTGTAAAATTTTCTTATCAATAATTGTTCTGTTTTAATAGATAAAGTTTCTGGCAACATCTGAAAGTATCGAGTACAGATTTGAGTGTTCGTGTTGTTGAGATGAGGCTCCTTACATTCAAAATGTTATTCAAATGTTCGTGATGTTTTAATTAATATAAACTGTTCTATTTAAGTAAATTAAACTTTTTAAATCGAGAATTTAAATTTTTTATTAAAGTGGAGGCTTTAAAATTTTAAATTTAAGCATAGATTTAAAGCTTTTCTACTAAAGTAGAGAATTTAAACTATAAATTTTAAGTAGACACTTAGACACTACTCCTTAATAATTAGGAACCCTTAACTAATCCATTCAAGTGGAGACTTGTGGCTAAATTATTTAAGTAAAAACTTTAAAGTGTTACATTTCATTACATTTTTTAAGTTATCCTTTCAAAGTAGAGGTCTTATATTTTTGCTTCAGATAAAGGTTTTGAAATATTCCATTTAAGTGAAGACTTTCAACTACTCCATTTAGGTAGACTTTAAACTATCTATTTAAGTAGATACTTTAACCTATTAATCCTCATTAAATACTTTAAACTTATCCATTTCAGTAGATAATTAAAACTGTTCCTTTAAGGCTAGGTTTTAAACGACTACTTCAAATTTGAATATATACTATGTATTGATATATTATATGTTGAACAAATATTTGTTTTGTTTGAATATCGTTGTTGACACTTAAATTCTTTATTCTATAAAATAGCATTGGTGTTAAAAAATATATCATAATTCAAAACAAATAAAAAATAGTTCTTTAAACATATAAAAAAATACCAATTTATTTTTAAAAAGAATACAAATTATATGTCGAATTTATTTGCTAATATGTCAACGAGTAAAAAAATAATATTTTTCAATTAATTATAGCCCTTTTTTTAATACTTATTCTAAAAAAAATAAATTGTGTAATCAAATTCAAAGTAGAGCAAAAAAAAAAAAATAATAAATAGCTCACCCGGACTGCTATTATAAAATTTCCGATTACTAATAAAAAAATTCAAAATCTTATAAAAACTTTGCGTGCATAGGATGTGTCATGGCAAGTTTTCAAACCATCATCAGATCTAGCACTTTAATGAATTATTGCACCGAAGATAAGAGTTCACAAATCGACTTCATATGCGTGCCCGTTTAGAATTTAAAACAAGCCATTTTTTTTAAAATTCGTCGCCAACCTTCCCAACTCAAAAGTAAATTAACAAAGACTAATTTTGCGGGTCACGCGGGAACATAAAAAAAAACGAGCTATGGGGGGAAAAGATTTATTACATTGATAACTTTGGCGTTCGCTGCTGAAAGAATTTAATTAACGAATCGCCAAGAAAGCGTTTAATTATGCAGCATTTCAAATACTACAATTACTTCTGTCTCAGTGACCATGGCGATGATTTTTCGCGCTGGTTGAGTTTTTTTCGTTACTTCTGGTAATTAAAACTCATTAAGAGGAGGAGGTTCCTGGCATTACAATTACTTTGGTTCATTTTGTCGCGTACGTAAACAAGTGTTGGCGAAAGTGTTTACTTGAATTAAGCAGAACACTGAATGCCTGTAATTGTGGGGAGTTTAAGCGTAAAAAAAATAAGCCAATTCAAAGATGAAAAATTGCTATTTAATGAGTTTAAAGTTTATTTTTCTTTTCAGATCGTTAATTTATATTTTGTCGGTATTGTTTCAAAATTCACGGTGTGCAGAATTTTCTTAATTAATGGGAAAATTATTTTGGGGAAAATTATTCATGAATAATAAAAAAGTTTCTTTTCACGAAATTAGGAAAAGGTGATAGTAAAAAATTTAAACAACATTAATTTATTTCATAAACATGTAGAAGCGTTCCATGAAAATTTTCACATTTTATTTGCAAAGCAAAATGTCGCATCTGATTTTAATTTCAATTTAGTTTTTTTGCATTATTTTTTCTGCCCAAAATTAGAGTAATTTAATGAATTATTTTTAAAAGAATTCAAGTAATTATTTTCTAAACTTTATAGTTTAAAGAGTTTATGGTTGAATTTCTATTATTACCTGTAGATTTCTATCGTGATTTCAACTACGTTTTTCAAAAACTTTATTTAAATATACCACACTCTTCTATAAATGTGAATGAAGCAATTATATTTTAACATAATTTAATTTAGAATAAAATTAACGATTTTAACATGGCTCACTTTGGAATAAAATTAACAATTTTAACATGGATCATTTTAGAATGAAATACAATTCAAAAGTTTAAAAAAAAAATTTAAAGTTGAAAGATATTGTATTTTAGAATTATAGTCCGATGTAAAACAAACAATTACAGAATAATACTAGTGGGTTGAATGACAACACTCATCTGATAAAAGTGGAGTTACACTAAAGATATATGAAGATAATCAAGAATTTAATCTATAGAAAAAATGTAGTAAGATAATTTTTAAATCAAAATTTGTTGATTTATTTCCAATTTATTATTATATTTATAAGTTGAAAATTTTTGTTGCGTTTCTCTTATAATACTTCGTTTACAGTAAAAGACAGAATATTTTGTTCAAGAGCGAAATGGTATCAATGTACAACGAATACAACTTAAGATACAGTGAAAACAAATGAATAACTTCCTTTTTTATACCGCAAATGCTGAAAAACAAGTTATTGCAGAATTAATGTACTACAATCTAGTTAGAAAATATTTCCTTGTTCATAGAGATTATGATAAAGAATTCATAAGTATTCCTTCGGTATAATTCCCAGTTTATGCAGCTTTTTTTCATACGCAAAAAAAGTTATTTTAAAATATATTTTCTACATATTCTTACATTCCATTTGATTATTATTTTCTTAGAAAAATGCATTTTAAATACATCTTTTCAATTATTCTTAAAAGATACACTCCATAGAGAGCAGATTATGTGATACACTTTTTCAAATAATTCCACAAACTTCATGGATATCTTGGTAATGTACTTGAGTAAATATTAGATAATATACTCGAATGTAGTGGCAGTTTTCAAAATACATGGACGTCTTGGTGATATACTATAGTACATACTTGGTAATATACTAAGAGTGGAATGATAATTTACAAAATACATGGATGTCTTTTTAACACAATATAGTAAATACTTGGTAATATGTTAGAGTGGAGTGATAATCTACAAAATAATGGATGTCTTGGTAACATAAAATAAATACTAGATGATATATTAGAGTTGAGTTATAATCTACAAAATACATGAATATCTTGGTGACATTATACTAGAGTAAATACTTGGTAATATATTAGACTGGAGTGATAATCTACAAAATAATGTATGTCTTGGTAACATAAAGTAAATACTAGGTAATATATTAGAGAGGAATATAAATCTACAAAATATATGAAGGTTTTGGTAATATCCGAGTGTAAATATTATGTAGTACGCTAGACTAGAGTGGTACTATACAAAATACATGGATATTTTGTTACAGTCTAGGTAATATAGTTGATTGGAGTTGGTATTTAAAAAAAATTCATGGATGTTTTGCTAATACACTAGTGCAAGAAACTAAGCGAATTTGTGGTCGATTATCTCTAGAACTACTGGACCAATTTTATTGAAATTTGATATGTACATACATTGATACAATACAAAACAAGTAACTATTCAACAATTGTAATACATGCATGTAATCGTGCGTAACACTTGTTGGAGTCGGAAGGTATGAAACAGCAGTTGCCGAATAAACAAAAAAAATGGGTTAATAGGGGGTTTGGTCCTCTCTTATAGATATACAGGCATTGCAGCGTGATTTCATACTTGAAGTAAGACAGTTTGTCCTTTCCTGGGGCAATTGGCTTGAATTTTCCTGTGGCAATTTCATACCTTCCGACTCCAACAAGTGTTACGCACGATGACATGCATGTATTACAATTGTTGAATAGTTATTTGTTTTGTATTGTATCAATGTATGTACATATCAAATTTCAATAAAATCGAACCAGTACTTCTGGAGATAATCAACCAAGTCTGCAATTTCCCTTAATTTCTTACACCAGTGTATATTATTGCAAATGCATGCAGTCAGGTTCCCAGAAACATTTAATAAGCAAAATGAATCTGTTTTAGGAAGAACTTGCATCTGTTGGTAATTTCTGCTCCATCCAAGATGAAAGGGAACCCACTACTCTCAGCGTTTGATCCATCATTTCTCATCACTTAAAATACTTCCCATTCACTTTCTCATTTGGGATGTCCAACTTTCCCAGAATCAAACTCGCATCTTTTCTTATTCTCCAAAAGAAGAAGAGGAAGGGGGGGAAGCAATCTCATCTGGATCCCAACCGAGTAGTCGGTGATTCACAAAAGTACCGACTATACACCCGCGTCACCTGACGTTGCAGAAAGTGGACCGAATGGACGGACATTTGTCACCGGACAATTGGATGGACAGTCTCTCACTCAGCAGTGGAGAGATTTATATTCCCTCTTTTCCCGCTATTTTTTTATTCTTGGCAGGACAAGTTTCTGTCCCCCACTTTTTTCCCCAACATTTTTTTTTATATATATTTTCCTTGATAGTAGTTTCAATGAAGATCGTGGGGGAGGATCGTCCCGGACACAAAGGGGGAATTGTTGCCTGGAATGGGAAGTGTCGAAGAACTTGATTTGATTGAGAAGGAGTTTTTTTCCTCAACGTTATTCGCTCCCTGAAAATTTAACTGTCGGAAGGTATTCATTACGGTACAATATCATAGCCGGTACTTGTGAGTCAAATAATGAAAAAAAAAAGTTCTAATCAGTCAGTTCTTTGAGACTGTCATTAACTGTTTATGGACATAACACATCAAAGATATTTAATATTAAATTTGATTATCATTGAACCAATTACGTCATTTAATAAATGAGACTCGCCATGTCTTTATTTCGTATAAATAAAAAGTGGTGGACAAACTGTTTTGATGTCAGTCTATTTCAGAAAGAGCCAATATATTAATAACTACCATAGCTTAAAAATGACAAATTTGGTAACTAATTAGCTAAAAAAGTTTTTAGCATTCTTAAAAAACTGTTTCCTCTTAATTCGGAATTTGAATAGAAAGGACTCCAATGGGTAAGACAAATTTAATTTTTTCTGTAAATATTTTATTGTAAAAAGTACAGGTACCTTGAGTGCCGGTATTTTTTACCGTAATAATTTAATCTATTTTTTTTACAGCGTATGGGATTATCAGGATTTAAAAATTTATCATTTAAGAAACTTTGTTTCGTAAGGCGTCCTTCTTATCATGGTTCATAGTATTAAGACGGTTCAATCGCTTTAAACGACTATCCTTTACTCTTATTCTAATCTTAGATAAAATATTGAAATATAGACAAACTGTTTCTAAAACTAACTAAACTAACTTTCTAAAACTAACCTACGAACTAAAGAGTTAAAAAAATTTTAAAGTTTATTCTAAAGAGTGAATGGATGGGTTGTTTGAAGTCTGTAATAAACTACGAGTATATATAAACGAACTTTCGAAACTAAATACTTGATATTTTCATTCTTAAATTGAAAAGATAGAGGCATTAAACATTTAGGGAATATCCTTTAAACTTGTGCCATATTATAAATTTTTATTGCAGAATATAACATCATATCAATATGCATTATTTTCCTTCTTTTTTTTAGCTATAAAACAAAGCTCATTTTGCTTTACAAAAAATTATTGGGGAACGCAATGTTTGCCCTAAATTAATAATACTTATAATTGCTTTTATTAGTTCATAGTGTTGGTTTAACGTAACATTTTTAATATGAAAAATGCATTTTCTCTGTAATGAATTACAGCATGTTCAGAAATTACATAATTATTATTAATGAATTTTTCCCAGTTATATAAAAGTGTTTTGCATAATTATATTAAAATTATTTTGTTTTTGTTAACAATTTGTTACTGTTATAATTAACTCTACATTTTCAGAAAAAATGTTTCAATGTTAAACCATAAAATCGTGAAAATTTACTGCAACCTTAATAAGATGTTAAATTGAACCATGATTCCGGTCAAAAACGACCATATTACGGAGTAATCAAGGCCAGAAAGGATTATTTTGCAGGATATTATTAATCGATTTTCACAGTATTGAAATTGAATCTAATTTGAACTATAATTTGACTAGAAATTTCTAATTCTGCATGCTTTACTTCTATAGATTAATAGGCTATCTTCATTCAAAAATTACAATACCTTTTCAAGAGTTGAATGCTGTTAACAAACGATGACCAATCAATTATAATTGGCCCCATTCATTAATCAAATTGATTAAACCACACCACAACAACACATTTACTGAGATTTTCACACAGCAAGCGACAAGCACGGAGCCAAGAGCACACAAACCACCAACACCTCAAGACACCACCATAACAACACATCGACACCCAATCTTAAACCGTGCAAAACCAAAGGGGAGCATTTTTATTTGACAAACAAATCAATGACTGAAAAAGAGAGACCGAAATATTTACCACGTGGTTTCTAAAAATACGTGCACGAGCCGCATACGCATCGGTTTGTTCAACCTTGAGTCTGCTGCAACACATATTGGTTCTATCGGTATTCAATAGCCCAGTATCGGTAACCAATACGGACATTGGATAAAAAGGGGACTTTTTTTCCCCTCTCCCCCACTGTTAACTCTCTTTTCCGGTCTATATAAATACAGCATCATGTGGTTGTTAAAGTACGATTTAGCTCAGGCATTGTTTACAGTAAGAAAAGAGTCCCTTGATCGCATTAAGGATCTCAAAGACATCGAAATCGAGTTTTTATGACTATTTTCATTCTTAGTCAAGAGCTTTTTTTATTGTTTATTGTCTGCGATGAAGGGATATGTCATTATTACATTATTATGCTCTGATAGTTAGTTGCCGATTTATCGTAACATACCAATTTTTTTTCCTTCTCAGTTTTCTTCACCAGTGATGGAATACACAGAAACGTGTATTTGAATAGTTAAGTGGAAGAATGTGCAAGTTACATTATTTGAAAATATTGATATTTATCAGGGACAAATCTTATTTTGCTAATTTCAGCGAAGGAGGGTTCTAACAGATAATCTTTGTTTTCGAAGTGAAAGAAGGCGCTAAATGCATTTGGTAACAGGACGACCCTAGATACTTTTTTGGTAGCAAATTAAAATGTCAACATTGCATCCATAACTCTCAGTAGCAATCTAAATCATGCAATCATAATGAGAATTGTCGAGAATTTTGACGGACTTAGGATAAAAACCATTACCAGCCAATATTTCCTCTAAATAAGACTTTTATAGATCTTCCAATTCACAAGATATTTTATAGCCATTATTTAGCCCATACAATAAGTTTGATTCTATATACGTATATACCACTACGTAACCAAAATAGGGTCTAAATTAAAACTTCAACTTTATCTAGATCCATTTAAGACAAAATATCGACATCCTAATTCTGGTTTCTTGTTTTTTTTACCTTCTTGTAAGATCTCTGTTGAGCAAATTCTGGGACCTACTAGGTCCCATATAAAATAGTTACTAAAAGTGTTACAAATCGTCGATTCGAAGCTCGCAGATAATAAATAAAGGACAAGACGCAACACTCATTTTCTATTGTATACGTATAAACTTTACAGCTAATTTACTCAAATTCTCTAAAATGTAAGTTAGAATCTTTATTAAATTAGCTCCTAATTCTCTTTAACAATCTTCAATCACGTTCAACAGTTAAAGTTTCACATTAATATTTATGGGAACAGATTATTGCTGAAAACGAAATTACTGCTTAAGTATTTGGCTAGATAAAGTTCTCATTTGAACACCATGTTAACTCTACTTTAAAAAAAAATATTTTTGATTACAAATTTTGCTAAAACTTTCATATCAGTACGTAATTAAATTTTTCGTGAACACCGAAGTATTTACACAGTATAATTTAGAAAACTATTGAGTTACACTTTCTTAATTACATTATTAAGTAATTTAATTAGAATTTTAAAACATACTGAATAATTATACCGTTTATACTTACAGCAATTTTAATATGATGCCATATTATCATGTAAACTAACTCTTCCTGAATTTAGTTATATTACAAAGAGACTCAATTGAGCAAAAATGAGATTCACCATAACACCGTATTGAGGTTTCAGCAAGTTTGCACAATACTCAGCGTATTATGGGCTCAGCGTATTATCAATTTTTCTCAAAGCTTACACTTTGAAATCTGCACGAAGTGTTCTGTTGCCTAGACCTCCCCTGATCACATCTTATCTTGTCTGGGACTTACCAGGCAGGAACTGGTTCAAGCTCCCCTGTTGGTGCTAGACTTTCTCAGAGTGAACGAGCTCATGGACCTGATATAGCTCTGCTGGTCATGGGGATGAGAACAACAACAACAACAATCTCAAAGCTTGTCGGATTTGTTACTTTGTCTTATCACTGCACATGATTTCAACAATTGAGCATTGAAATGCTTTAGATATAAATTAACTTACTTTTAATTCGTTATGAAACACAAGCTTGACTTATTTTCAATTCGTTATGAATTATCTTGTAGTCCAAACGGCTAATTCAATATATTTTACAGAACGAAAAATTATCGTATGAAAATAAATGACGACTCATTTAAATACAATTTCCGAAACAAATTTCTCGTACTTGTTATTTTTCTAGAAATGTCATTACACTTCGTTGAAAATATTAAACGCAAATTTTCTTTTTAGAACCTTTTCTGCCAGCGAATTGCATCTGTTTTCCATTCTGAATTTCCCTAAGTGAAAACCTTCGAATCTCGATTAGCGCACCCTCTGCAGAAGCAACGACAGAAATATTTTTTAAGTGTTCCTTGTATTTATCCCGCGATTTTCCTGTGACACCTTTCCAGAAGCGGTGTCACATTTTTTTTCTTCCTGTTTTTCTCCTTTCATACCCAAAAGATGTCACCGCAAAGATGTTCGGAAAGGGAGAGGGTATGCCCCTTTTTGGGAGCTAGTGCGAAAAATATGATGCCAATGTTACTTTAAAAGAACATTAGGGAAAACGGTAAGGCCTGATAATCACCGCACATTTGAAACGCATTTCGTTTTGTATTCAAATGCATGCATCCAGCGAGACCCTCTTCATCCCAACCCTTCCCTACCCTTTTGTCTTATTTTTTCCTTATATTTTTTTCTTTCTAGAATCTATTACATGCTGAATTCCACAAAAGTCTTTAAGAGTTGCAAAAAAATAAATATCCCCATAAAATGATTTGCTGTGTATTTTTGAATTTGTAATGGATAGGATAGTTTTATTAACAATACGTTATAATTTTTTCTATATAAATATGTCCCCATAATTGTGGTTAAAAATAAATGAAATTTTGAAACGTGTCTAAACTGAAATTTCAAGTTTGCAGCTGCTTTAAGAAAGTCCTAATTTGAGCCAAAATTATTGTATTTCTTGAACTTGATTACGCGGTACTGTAAAAAACTCAGGATCAAATTACGGTATAAAGTTCGAGCGCTTTGAGTGTGCATCAT
The DNA here is from genome assembly GCF_982258835.1 of Parasteatoda tepidariorum. NCBI lineage: Eukaryota > Metazoa > Arthropoda > Arachnida > Araneae > Theridiidae > Parasteatoda > Parasteatoda tepidariorum. The sequence continues at coordinate 38,707,796 of NC_141759.1, forward strand.
TCGTAAAATCCATTTTACCGTACGATATTATTCCGTAATTTTTACATTAATATTTATTTAATTAGAATGAGTCAGTAATTTTACTGTAACTATTACTGTAAAAATTACGGTATATCAGATTTTTGCTATGCCATATGTTAAAATTGGATTATCACATGTTGAAAATGTCTCGGTAAAAATGAATTTTAACGTAAAAAGTACCAGCTTTCTGAAAAATCCAGTGTGGTCTAACGTGAAAGAAATGTGGTTCATTTAAACGCAAATAAAGTTGCAGCTAATTTGAACAGTATAATGGTTTTAAATATCGGTACTATGGTTCAGCATAGGATCAATTTTTTTACAGAGTGAAAATCTCTAGGTATTGAATATCGCTATTTAAGTATTTTATTATCCAATAATATGAAATTTTTCTAATTTGAATAATTTAATCTTTTTAAATCTAAGTGTAACAGTCATTTATTTTTTAAAATTTATTTTAAATAAGTAATGAGAAATAGTTTGTCTATGGTAAAAATACAGAATCGATTTAAATACCATAACCAAGAAAACTGATGTGCCGTAAAACCCAAATTCACTGAAAAACAATTATGAAATTTTATTTTTCCTTCATATTGTTTTGGCTAAAATTGTGTGGATCACACTTTGACCATTTAGAAGCCAAACCTGCCCCCGCATTCATAATTTAAACTCAAAACAAAATTTAAATTAAGGAAAAAATTGACATTTAATTATTTTTCGTAAAAGAAATATATATTCTTTTAAAATTAAATTAAGAAGCAGAAGTTCAATTACTTTTAAAAACAACAGGATGTAAAAAAAAACTGCTTTCAAAGTTAACCAATTTTCTGGTGATTTTTTTTTAATGTTTTATTTGCGTTTTTATGTTGCGTTTTCTTTTTTTAAAAAAGCTTTCGAGCTGAAATTAGGGATAGACAATTTATTAACTTAGGATCAGACCTTCGAATGGTAAACGTACAGCAACCAACCACTCACTCAAAAGTTTTGGAAAAAAAAGAAAATTTTATAATTATTTTTTGTAACTGATTTTAGTGAACTTTGAAAAAAGTCTAGTCACATTATTTTTTTGAATAATATTTTCTTCCAACAAAGCATGTTCAAATCAATTTAAGTCAAGGATGTTTGTTTGTTAGTTTCTTAAAAAAAAAACTCATGATGTAAGTAATTTGTATACGATGATAATAATAAAACTACTTTTCTACGGAAAGAAATTGAAAACTTTTAAATTTTTTTTTAAAACATAGACTAAATTTAAAACATTTTTCACTTCAACATATATTATAAAAGTACTCAATAAACATATGAAATTCTTAACATTTTGACTTTTGATAAGGAATATTTTTTAATATCAATTGCTATAAAAATTGCCGTCATTGCTAGCCCCGAAAGTAGTTATCCGTTTTCTTGCAGCCCTTCTTCTAGAAAATTTTTCATTTTTAAATTAAATCACTAAAAATGTGGGAGATACAGATAACAATACCAAAAAAAATGCAAGAAGTATATAAAATAATAAAAAGGTGGAATGTTAAATAGAAAAACACTCAGTTTGATTATTTCATAAATAGGCTTCTTCTAAATGCATACTTTCTGTTTTCTTTTACGATTACTTTTTTTCTCTTTTATTCAGTTTAAAAGAAATTTCAAAAACAAAGAGGTATAAAATTATAGAGTATATTCTCAGAATTTAACAGTGTTTCACAACTCCAAAAATTCTGAGTAGCCAGAATGTTTTTTTCTAAAGCCCCATTTTCCAAGCTGAGCAAAATTGTTAGCTCACGACCTACATTTTCTTATATAGAAATGGAAACAAAAACAAAACAAATGATCCAATGGAAAAAGAAAAAAAGTTAGGAAAAAAAAAACAGGATTTACACAACAGTCCCCTCTTTTTTCTTCTTACATCTTCCTTTCTTCGAAATTTTTTTTCGCAAGATCTGGTGTCATCTTTTCCCATTAGTGGGGCCTAGCTGGCCGCAGGTGGCCGTAACCACCCCGGTGAGGTGCCGGGGCTTGGCCGCCCTAATCCCACCCCAGCCTCAGAAAATTCTTTTTCTTTCAGTTGACCCAGGAGACGGGGTGTTGACCCTCCAATCCCTTGTCACCTCATTACACAAGGGAGGAAGAGAAAGAAAGTGTTTGCGCCCCTTTCTATTTCGCCCTAGCGCTAATCATTACCTCTCATTTGGTAGGGTTGCTCCTGCACTGAAATAATCATGACTATAACTCTACAATTCATGGGAAATATTTTCTTCTGAATATATATCTGTCAATCCAAAATACCTAACTACAGATTTTTTATGTATGTTTTTGTATTGAAATAGCCATGACTATAACTCTAAAATTCACAGGAAATATTTTTACTAAATATAAATCTTTCAACCCAAAATATCTAACTACAGATTCGTTATGTGCAAGAACATAGGCAATTTTCATGCTAAACAGCTAACAGATCTTTATGTTTAACAATCTCTATTTTAAAAAAAAAAAAAAAAAACAATTTATTTAAAGTTTTTTGTCTTAAAAATTTAGATATAAAGTTTGTTAATTGATTTATTCAGCTAATTATTGGAAATTTTTCGATTAAATGAATTCTAAATCTAAAAAATATATTTTATTTAATTTAGTTTTAAAAATACTTTCTGAAATTAGTTTCTAAAATTAATAGTGCTTAATTTACAGCAAATATTAGGAATATTACAAACACTTTTTTAACTCGTATCAAGTGTTTAGTTATCACAATCCAATTAATGAAATACTTTTCATAATAGAAATAAATTTTATCCTACGAAAATAATTAGAAATAAGAAGAAAAAACAATAAGAAATAGGGAAAAAACAATAAGAAATAGGAAAAAACAACATGAAATAAGAAAAAAACAATAAGAAATAAGAAAAATGCAATAAGAAATACGAAAAAACAATAAGAAATAAGAAAAAAACAATAAGAAATAAGAAAAAACAATATGAAATAAGAAAAAAACAATACGAAAAAAACAATATGAAATAAGAAAAAACAATAAGAAAAATAAGAATAAATAAAGTAAGATATCTCAAAGGAAACAAATCTTGTAATAAAGAATCTCTTTTATTCTAGATTGGACAAAATTGCGATTTGGAGAGCACTAAAATTGTTCGGTGTGGAGAACACAGTAAATATTGCTTTTAGTATTTGTAGAAATGTTTACTCTTGGTTTCTTATGAAATCGTGCAAACTGAGGTTGAAGTGGTTTGCAATATCTTTTTATGCTCTGAATCGAATTTCGTTTTCATAGACTCAATAATAACAAAATTTTAAGTTTAAAAATTTAACTCTATATAGCTGTATTAACATTATTTTGTAACATGTATCGAAATTAGGTTTGAAAATGTGGGTTGTTTAGTAATTTGCCGTTTTAATACGTTATTTTTTAATTAAAAAAAACAAACAAATTGAAGGTCAAAAATTTATATCAAAGAAAAAAATAAAAAAAAATTTTAAAATTTGGCAGTTCATTTACGCACGGAGAAAAAATACTAGTAAAATTACCGTACTGTGTGGTAATGACATTTCTGGCAAAAAAAAGAAGCCATAATTCTGGTCAATGGAACCAAAATATACGAAATTTAAACTATTAGTTTGGTAATTTTTTCAGTTAACCGGAAATTCCGGTTTTTTAAAATTATAGTTTTTTTAACCACACATTTACACAGTAAATCATGGATGCTAAAATATCACGATACCGTTTCCTGGTATATGTTCTGAGCGAATTTTTCGTCAACGGGAAGTAATAAAACAAATTTCGTCATTCAATTTTTTACCAAATATAAATTGATTAATTAAAAGAAACTCGTAGTGTTTTGATCTTAGTGTTTAGAGTTTTTTTCTCTCTTTTTATTAGTAATTATTTGGAGTATATGATAAAGTCGGTCATTTTTGTGCTCTTTCAGAATTTCACATATTTATCCCAGATACATCGACTTGATTTCAAACACATTATATAGTAGGCATCCATAATTAGTTCCTCATTCCAAACATGTCGAAAAAAAATTACAACCACAACGTCTACTTAAGAAAAAAACCCACAAGAATAAGAAACGAAGCAAAATGTCACTCCCATCAAATTTATTTAATTTTAAAACATATTCCATTCGTTTTTATGAAATCATATCTGCTCACTATCTAAAAAAAAAAAAATACCTTTTTTATTACCCAAGGTAAAGTAGGACTTTTTCGCTCGACTTATCGAACATATTCTTCTACTGTAACAATCAGAGTCATTTAAAGTGAACGCAAAGATTTCATTTTTCCCCTACTGGTGAAAAGATTCTAATCCTGACAGTCATTTGCTACGGGGACCCGAAGGTTCTTCTGAATTTTTCCGACGGTACTTCTCGGTACAGCGAGCGCGTGTTTTCCTTTTATTAGTTTTGCCGGGGCACACTCGAACTTGCCCCTTTCTCCTATCCGGGTAGCCTAAAGGAATGAGAAACCTGCATAGAACAGAAGCCTTGTTAACCACAAGTTTGCTACCACCGAACTGAAGAGGGATGCTGCATGGCCTGAAATGAAGGTTTTGGTTCTGTTGCCCTGAAGGCCCAATTACAGAAGCCGGCTTCCACAACCTCTCCTCTAGTTAACAATGGCAGTTTCGATAGAGGTCCTGGTCCTCCCTCCACCCCTGTCCTCCATCCATCACTCTATTATGCTACTTCGAGTCTTTTTCATTTTTAGGCATGCCTTATTTCATTGCACCAACCTCTTCCACCCCCCCCCGCGATCCCGTTCTCCTGATTTCAGGATAGAGGAAGAATGGGAGAAGTCGAGATTTTGCATGATTTTTCTCCTAGATTTGGTTGGGGGTTTCTGGCTGATTGTTTCGGTCTCGGTATTTTAAAATTTTTGCCAGTGGCGTAATGGGTTTTAAATGAGATATTGTTTTAAAAGATGTATGATTAATTAATGTTCATTAAAAGATTTTGATTCTGAAATCACATGGGGGCATATTTGATCCAACAGAAGACCAATTATTTTATTCAATGCATTAAAAACCCCTCAATATATAACAATGTAACGAAAATGGTTAACTATCTGTTTAAAGAAATCTCGTTCTTAAGCACATAGCACACAAAATGTTTGGTACTACTTACGCACATGCGTTACCAATATCACCTACCCCATACTTATTCCGCACACGGGGAACGAGGTTTTTGTACTTTATCTTATAACAGTGCTTTATATTTAAAGTTCATTAGTTTAATTTTCTTTTTAAATAGCTATATCAGAATGAGTACAACCGGGAAAAATTTGAAAAATGAAGAAAAAAAACCTGAAAAATGAATCTTGAGGACATTGGAAATTCAAAAGAGTTTAGTTTAAATTTTGTTTTAGTGATTAAATCAGTCAATTTATCAGTTTATCTATATTTCCTTCAATTTACAATTTTGAAAAATAAGAATTAATATTAAAAATTTGTTTCTTTAATCGTATTCTACCGCTTTTTAAATTTTTCTCGGCTGTGATCACCTTGCACATGGCATAGATTTTCTCCTATATATTAAGGTTTTAGGTTTTTATTGGTTGCCATTAATCAAGGATCTAACTATTATACTGTCGTAGATAAATTATGAAGCAACATTTTCATTACTCTTCCTCTGAGTGTCCAATAAATTATTAATAAATTTCCCTGCTGCAGTTCGTAGTTAAAAAAGTAAAATATTCTAAGACGTAGAAAAATTAAAACAAGATTATTTTCGTAATATGATACAACAAAGATTAAGGTTTGATTTTAAATTAAACATGCTGATGCCCGCAGCTTTGCCCGCGTAGAAGTAGTTTGATTTTAATTTTAACTATTTTCAAGAGATATCCAAGATATTGTCTAAGTCCTCTTTTTATTGAAGTATAGTAATAATTCAAAATCTGTACTGCACCAATTAAATCAAGCAGAGCACAATAAGTATGAGTTTGGGACATTACAGCATAGTCGACAGCTGAAATGTTGAAATTATTTCTATCTCTGTTATGAGATAAGATAGAAAACCATTTATGTTTAAAATTTCAAAAGCCATTTTAGAAAAGATAGAAAATAAATCTAAATTATTACTTCGTAACTAAGTTTTTATTTCTATAAAAATACTAAATTATTATAAATAAATGCATACCGTGTAACTAATTATTTAACACTATTTCAATCATTACATAAGTTAGCGCTTAAAAAATTACTTTGATAATGATTTTGGTAAACTTAAAAATAAAATATTGTTTTATTATGTGTGATAAAATTTAGTAAATGAAGTAAAATGTAATAATTTTATCATGATACCTTAGAGCTGGGTATAAAACCAATTATTAACCAGTATTCGGTTAAATTTACTTTGCAGTTTTGTATTTTTCGCAAAATGTGTGGCAATCCGAACTATAATTTTGAAAACCAGAATTTCTGTTAAGCCGTTATTATATAAACGGAAAAACTACCAAATGAATGGTTTAAATGCCATATACTTTGTTTTTTATTACCTGATTTCTGTTTTAATGATTAAAACATTTGTATAATAATTTCGCAATTAACTTAATAGAATCTATTATATTCATAGCTAGACATTTTTTGTCATTATCTACTTATATTTTTCCGTAAAGAAGAATCTAATAATCATTCCTGACCAGTTTTAAAGCTAGTCAATCCTATTAATAAAATTATGATCATTGTATACTTTCGAAATTTTTTTAAAGATTATATTTAGATAATCTCTATTAATGTTAGAACGTGTACATAAGTATGTCATCGATGATTTGGTGTTTGTGTAAATCATATATCCAGTATAATAAAAGAAAGTTGAAAACTTTAATTTTAGTTAATAAAAATGTAGGCAGCATTTATATCTAATATAAACAATACAATGCAATTAAAATAATTGATTTTGAGTAAAATATTTTACCATGGAAAATTTTATAAACTATATAATTAAAACATAAAAAAGAAATATTTTCCGTATATATATATATATATATATATATATATATATATATATATATATATATATATATATATATATATATATATATATATATATATAATTAGCTAATTAGCTTCACAAAAGAAACTGTATGTTTCAATTCATTTTGAATAGTACCTAAAAACAACAGGCACAAAAGTACTTCCGCTGTACTGAAACAAAATAAAAACAGACTTTCTGGCTATACTACTACAAATAAGAGCATTTGAGTTTTTTTTTCTAATTTTAACTAAGCACACAAGAAAAATTTTCTCAATATCTTTTTTAACTATAATTTAAAAAATTAAAAATAAAATAATGCAACTTAACCCCTTTCAATAATTTTATTTATTTACAATGATAACTGAAATGTAATTAATGGCAATGACTCGTTAAGTAACTTTTTTGCTTGCTGTAAAAGAGAAATAAAATCAATTCATCTAATGATACATTCCTGTAAAAATCATTAAAAATTGTTTTGATAAAATAAATTAGTTTTTTTCTTGAATTATTTTTTAACAAGTGCAACGAATTTATTAATAGCTTAAAATTTTTATTAAAAACTTATTAGTTATTGAAACTAAATTTCCATTTATAAAAAAATTATTATTAAATAATATAAATTTCTGAATTAATAATACTTTAGCATTTTAGGAAAACATCCTAGTCCCCTGAAGCAGTAAATTAAAATATTTCTTTTTCTTCTTATCTTGGCTCAAATACCAAAATTTTTAAAACGCAGGCGGTACATTCATTTAGGAATACTTATACGATCTTAGCTTTGAAAACTATCTCTCGGAGTAAAAAAGAAGTATGGTCAAAACGACCATAATATAATTAAAGTTACCGTGAAGTAACTACTCTATGTACTCTACGTAGTAAAGTACTCTATGTGAACACCAAAAAGCTCGGTAATTTTTACCGAAGTGCTATGGTAATGATTTGGGTAAATTTAACAATAAAGTACGGTTGTATAGTATGCAATAAAATTTAGTAAATAAGGAAAAATTTAATAATTTTATTATGATTAATAATTTTATCCCGGTATGAAAACCATTTCAAATTATTTATATTGCAAAAATATTTTCTTTTATTCGAAAAACTTAATTGCAAAAAGTTTGCTCTAGAAGAGTTATCCAATTGTAATTCTAATTAAATTTTTTTTTTCAAAAAGTAAAATTAAGGCAAATGTTTTTCCTAATATCGAAAGTTTATAATTTCCATTTAAAAATTTTATGTGCAAAACCTTAGCAGTTGGCGGCGAAAAAAATCGAAGCAATATCTTTTTACCGCAATTACAATTTTTTTCTTCAACTATAAATAGTGCATTTCTTTAGGAGTTTTATTTGCGAATAGTTTGCAATCGAAAAAAAAAAAGCTATAAGCACAGTTAATTTTTTATAACAAATGTGAATTTTTCTCCTAAAGTATATAATATATATTTTCCATTCAGGTATCCTAATTGAGAAATTGTAACCACAATTAAACATAATTTTTTATTTATCAAAACTTCAAATTTTTGCTTTTATCATGAAATTTATACGGAATGTTTTTTTACAATCCAACTAATGTTTGTTAAATTTAGAATTGGAAGTTTCTAATATCATATTGTAATAGACTTTACTAATTAAATATTATTAAAACATCCAATGAATCCATGAAAAACGACGTAAAGCACTCTTATTGAAAAAGGTTAAAATATCTGGTTTTATAAAATTAAAGCAAGCAGAAGTCAGTCTAATAGATAACTGGAACATTGTGATAAAACAACAAAATTTAGAATTGGATGTTTCTAATATCATATTTTAATAGACTTTACTAATTATATATTATTTAAATATTCCATGAATCTATGAAAATGACGTGAAGCACTCTTATTGAAAAAAAGGTTACAATATCAGGTTTTATAAAATTAAAGCAAACAGAAATCAGTCTAATAGATAACTGGAAGATTGTGATAAAACAACAGAATTTAGAATTGGATGTTTCTAATATCATATTTTAATAGACTTTACTAATTAAATATTATAAAAATATCCAATGAATCTATGAAAATGACGTGAAGCACTCTTATTGAAAAAAAGGTTAAAATATCAGGTTTTATAAAATTAAAGCAAACAGACGTCAGTCTAACAGACAACTGGAACATTGTGATAAAACAACAGAATTTAGAATTGGATGTTTCTAATATCATATTTTAACAGACTTAACAAATTATATATTGTTAAAATATCCAATGAATCTATGAAAAATGACGTAAAGCACTCTTATTGAAAAACGGGTTATAATATCAGGTTTTATGAAATTAAAGCAAACAGGCGTCAGTCTAATAGATAACTGGAACATTGTGATAAAACAACAGAATTTAGAATTGGATGTTTCTAATATCATATTTTAACAGACTTAACAAATTATATATTGTTAAAATATCCAATGAATCTATGAAAATGACGTAAAGCACTCTAATTGAAAAAAAGGTTAAAATATCAGACTTTATAAAATTAAAGCAAACAGATGTCAGTTTAATAGATAACTGGATCATTGTGATAAAACAAAATATCTATCATTATTCTAAAGTTTAAAACTGGTTCCAAACTTAGTCCAGTCTTCTTCATAAAACTCAACATCATTCCCTACCCTACGGTGTGTACGTGGGAAATTCGACTTCAGTTCCAAATATCTGACGTCAGCACCAACCTCCCTCCCTTAACTAAAGTGCCTTGTTTCGGCTTTCCCCAATTTTTCCAATGTTTCTTTTTTTATTATTGTTATTCTCTATTTTTCTTTTCATTATTTGGCAGTCGTGGTACCCCCTCCCCTTCCTTTACTCTGCCCGCGCGCACGCAAACTTCCAGTCATCGCTCTGGAGTTGGAACCATGTTTAATGAAAAAGTAAAATAAAAGCGAAAAAGAGAACGAAATCGCCAGATTTAGTGTTGTCCTGGAAAAGTAATGTTCCTGAAAAACAGGATAAAAATATATTCTTCCACCTCAGGGACTATTATCCTGATTTTGTCAATAGAGACAGTTAATATAAAATATTATTTTTTTTAACGCGTAATTCGGAAAGGTTTTTGGAATAAAAAGGATATAGCCTTTATAAACTGAAAAATATTTCACTATATATATATATATTGATTGTTGTAATATTGTTTTAAAATGTTCGGTATTACTACATTGATATGAGAAAACTTATCTAGTGAATTCAATTATTAATTCATTATAGATTTCCATTTTGAGGTAAAAAAAATATAAGCTAGTCACGAAATTAGGCAGGAAGTTATAAAATACGAAACTTATTAAATAGACTTACGCATAATTAAAATTATAAACTTATTAACGAGACTTATACTTATTTAAAATTATAAACTTATTTAAAATTATAAACTTATTTAAAATTATAAAAATAAGTATTTCCATGTTTGTTAAATTTAAAAAATATAGAGTAAATAGATTATATTACAGTAAGGTATGGATAAATAATATTGTTTGAGATTATAATAAAGACTAATATTTGGAATGACTTTAATATTCTATTATAATTAATAATAAAAAACTTCCACATCAAATTCTTTGATGCATTTGAAAAAACAATAAATGGAGAAATAGGATTGATAATAGTAAGATATCGGTGAACAATAAAGTAGTTTGAAAGTGTAATGCGATGTATAAAGCAAAAAATTAATAATTGGCAAAATGGAATAACTGAATAAGACAAACCGAATTATAAAGAAAATAAGTAAGACTATTTAAAAATATAATTGTATATCTAAGAAAATTTAAATATAAAGTAATTAATAGATATAAAATAGGATTCATCATGAGTTTTGGGTGTAATATTCTGCAATTTTAAAAACATATCTGATTCTTTATTCAATTTGCACGTCGTATAATAGAATTCAATAACAGACGTGTTCAACTTTATATTGTTGCATCTTTAGTTAAAAATTGATTTGAAATGCTGTTTTTCTTAGCGCAAAGAGATATATTATTATTTAATGTTTTTGTAACAAAACGTATTTATCTTAGTTATGCTTAACTAGTAAAAAAAATATATAAAAAAAATTAAAAATTAATTTTTTATTTTTTTAATTTTATTTTTGCACTTTTTTTTTCCTAATAGAAAATTTAAATGTGTATTTAGTGTTGTTTTACACAAGAAATAGGCAATACAATATAAACAAAATGGTCGAAATTTAAAAAAATATTGTCATTAAAATTTCCTGCAATTTGAGGAACCAATAGGAACAGTACAATAATACAAATTAATCATTCTTGAACTTTATTGCATGATATTTTAACTTATTAAACTTGAACGGACAAAATAATCCTTATTAAAATTGCATTAAATTTGCACAGCATTGTTGTTCGAAGTACCGATGCTGTGGTTCCAAGTTGAACAAAATTTCTTAAGGGAAGTCGGTAAGGCACATATCAATAATGCTGAAACTGTCTTTTTTTCGATGTACCTTTTCTCAGCATTTAAACAAAACCAGTTCCTAAATGACTTCAGTTTTTTTCGCGCAATTGTTACATACGTATATTTACACTGTGATAACTGTTAATACATATCTTTGACAAAAAAATTTAAAAAAATTATGTACTGAGAACTTTTAATTTTTTAAAAAGTTTCGTGAAACTCAAATATTTCTATTAACGCTAAAACATTATCACAGCATACAACTGATATAATCTCAAATATTCCCAAAATATTTCAAAGCAATATCAGATGTAGTTTCTTATAAAAGGTACATCGAAAAGGTCAGTTTCAGCATTACTGATATATGCCCTACCGACTTAAAGAAATAAAAATCTATGTTTTTAAAAATATTAAATCTCAGCTATTTGCCTAATTTATGGTGCAAAATGTGTCTGTGTTTGCAACGCAAATTATAAAAATATTATCTAATTTACGTTGCAAAAAAAAAAAGATATCTAAAAGCAATTTTCAGTTTTCCAGTTAGAAGTCAGAAGTCAATTATGAATGACGAGCAGTGGCACAAATAAAAAAGTACTCAAATGATATTTAAATCTTTTAAGCCTTCAACACTAGGTGAAAGGAAGTAATAAATATATGAAAGGGAAAAATAAAAGCCAGTTTGTTTGCTGAAATCCTTAAGAAACCGAATACGATCGAAATAAAAGACTAAAACCTGTAAAAAAAACGTGGAAAATAAATAATAAAAAAAAAACATCTTTTTTTCAGAATTTTATTTTCCTCTGAATGATATATTTGTTGTTAACAGCGTAATAGTGCGAAACACAATTCTCAACCCCCTTTCATCTTATTATGTAAATTCCTGAAGGAGGAAAACTCCAGGAAAACGGGAAAAACAGAGAAAGATAAGGAAAAAAAAGGAAAAGACGAAGGTATAATTGAGTAGTAAGAGAGGAAGTTGTGTTGTGTTGTTAGTGACATTTAAAACAGGAACCTCCTCATTAGAATAACAAGTCGAAGGCAGGTACTTGCCAAGATGGAACTCCACTTCCTTAAGAAATAACCTTCTGTCGAGAGTGCTAAATTGTTTTAGAGGTTGAAGCGAGGGGGTGAGGGACACTCCGAGAAGATTCGGGGGAAAGTTTTTCGAAATTTTATTCTGATAGTTTCGCTTTTGCCTCTTATATGATGAGTTTCTTTGAAAGGCAATTAAAAATTATTAAATTATTATTAACGGATTTTTATAAAATAAAATTGAATAATGTTCGCTTAATTATTGTATTTTGTTGTTCAATTTTAATTTGTAATTTCATTCTTCTTAAAGATTAAAGGAATTTTCAGGAGTAATTAGTGCTTGAATAGGTTTTTGCAATGTATTTTGCTTAAATTATATAACACCAAGCAATAAAACTTGATTATAACTGATTTGGTTATCCCTATTAGACTCGTTAGTACAAAAAAGAATTTTCGCATTTTAATTTGGTTTCTAAACTTGAAATTCTTTTGGTATACACAATGTACTGCTAATACTATGTCCCAAACGTGGGAATTTAAATTCAATTCAGCAGCCTATATTGTTGATGTTTTTTTGAGAATTTTATCTAATGCATGAGATTTATGAAAACTATCTTTGCAGCGAATTATTTTTTTAAATAAAAAAAATTTATTGGGTAAAGAATATTTTTTATGAAAAATGTCTGTCATAATATTGTTTTTGCAGACTTGCCTCCGATGATAATGCTTCCTAAGAATCATTTTAAACAAAAAATACTTCCAGACAATCGATTTAACTATAACATTTTCAGAGAATTGTCTTCATGATGCTGTTTTTGCTGATTTTAATCCGACAATAATGTTTCCTGAGAATCATCTCAAACAGCAATGCTTCCAGGCAATCATCTTTAACTGGAATATTTCTAGAGAATTGTCTTCATGATGCTGTTTTTGCAGATTTTAAACAGATAGTAATGTTTTCTTAGAATCATTTCAAGCAAGAATATTTTGAGAGAACTGTTTGGTACCGGAATATTATCAGATTATTGAAAATCATTTTAACAAAAATATTTTCTAAAAATTATCTCAAAGAGCATTTCTGAAAGAATTGTCTCTATAAATAATATTTACAGAAAATAGCATCTAAAAAGAATGCTTACAAAAAAGTTATCGCTAATAAATATATTTTAAGAATAATATCTCTGAAAAGAATATTTTTAGAAAATTATGCTTAAAAAATATATTTAAAAATTAATCTCAACCAAGAGTATATTTTTAAAAAATTTCCTTCAGTGAGGATAATTAAAGAAAATTGTTTCCAATAAAAATATTTATAAACTGATATTCAGACTATTTTCAAAAAGCTGTCTTTTGTACGAATATTTCTAGAAAATTGTTTATAATAAAAATATTTACAAAAGTTAGTTACTTTCAGAATGCAATATTTAGTAAGAGCATTTCAAGAAAATTATTTCTAATGTAAATATTTCCAAAAACTGTTCATAATACTTCCAGAAAGCTGGCTTTAGTAAGAATGTTTCCAGAATCTTGTTTCAAATTAGAGTATTTCTGGAAAATTGTCCCGAACTAGAGCATTTTTTAACAACTTTATAGAATAATAATATTTTCAGAAAATTGATTTGTGAGGTAAAACACAATTACAAGTGTATCAGAAGTTGTGTATTCTGCAGTTTTTGTTATAAGAAAAGTAAGATCAACTAAGTCAAAACCATATCCCCTTACATTATAAGATAAAAATAATTTTAGCCATAAGAAGCAGTTGGTCAAACTCAGCTTGGAGGGATTTCAAAACTTTGAGCTTCTTCTTTTTATGCATATTTTTGCAGTGATTGTATCAGTGTTTAAATAGAGCAAACTCGTATCTCCTATACTATATTTTTTCTTTATTATTCTCTCCTATTTTCATAAAAATTGACGATATGTCGAAATCTAGATCCTTTCCATTAAATATTATTTTATTATTTTTCTACCACGATAAATATCTTGCATGCAGAGGGTAAATATTGGTTGCTATGTCATTATTTCATTTAAACATACAGGCAAGAATTTTGGGAGAAATAGCATATTTTAAACTATAAATAATTTCAACAATAGTTTTCTTTTCTTAAAAAGTAAGTCCAGAAATTTTACCACTTTTTAAGAAAAAAAATTCTGATTCGTTAAAGTTTTCAACAATAGAAATTCATTTTTTTGATTAGCGAAACTTTTCGTATCCACTTTAAATTAAGTCTTTTATAGTAACAGAGTGATAACAAATTAATTAATCGAAATAAAAATTGTAAAAATATTAGTAATATTATTATTATTAATATTATTATTATTATTATTATTGTTACTGTAAATATTATTATTATTAATATTATTATTATTATTATTGCAAATATTATTATTATTAATATTATTATTATTATTATTATTGTTACTGTAAATATTATTATTATTAATATTATTATTATTATTATTGCAAATATTATTATTATTAATATTATTATTATTATTATTGTTACTGTAAATATTATTATTATTAATATTATTATTATTATTATTGCAAATATTATTATTATTAATATTATTATTATTATTATTGCAAATATTATTATTATTAATATTATTATTATTGTAAATATTATTATTATTGCAATTAATTCTGAAAACGTCGGTTAATTTTATCTAGTAAATGTAGTGGTTAATTTCTCATTTTAGCTAGAACTTCAGTTTCGAAAAAATACGAATCAATCAATAAAACGTTGAACCCAATTGACATAATTTTTCCTCGTGAATATCTTGCGTCCTTACTTCGTTATAAATAAATTAAACAAATTAAATCTTTTATAGTAAGAAAGTGATGTGAAATAGTTAATTGAAACAAGGTTGGTAAAAAAATTATTATTATTGTAATGAATTTTAAAAACGTCGGTTAATTTTATCTAGTATTAAATGTAGTGGTTAATTTCTCATTTTAGCTAGAACTTCAATTTTGAAAAAAAAAGAATCAATCAACAAAACGTCGAACCCAATTGACATATTTTTTCCTCATGAATATCTTACGTCATTAATTCGTTAGAAATTAATTAAACAAGCAAGAAAATTTTGTAATAACTTTTTTCTTAAGAACCATAAAAACATGGAAAATGTAACACAGTCCCTCAATAAACTCTGCAAATATGCTTCACTACTTATGAAAAATTTAGAAACACTTTCAATTTATTTATATGCAAATTAACATCATAATCAAAAATCAAATTTAAAATAAAGAACATACGAGATTTAGTCAACGATCAAATCTTCAACAGCTAAATGAGTTTAAAACTCTTTTGAAATCAGAGAGGCAAGAAACAGTCTGACTAAAACGAAACACATTAGGTAATTGTCAATTTAATCAACTCCTTTGGAGACAAAAGTCCTGGTGTCAGTCTCCCTAGAGCTATTATCTCTGCAGCAAGGTAAAGACTAATGACCGTTAACAAAGAGATTTATTTTCATTAGTACTCCTGCAAATACTTCACAAGGAGAGTTTTTTCAACTCCTCCTTAACTCGCTTCTTTTTTTACACTACTACTTCACCTATTCTCAATTTCTTCACCCTTTTTCTTCCCTACAAGCGTAAAAAAAAAGAGAGACTTCATCTTCGTTTCTTCCACTGTTACTATTGCTGTTCCTTTTTTATCGTCTGCTTTTTTTATTATTCTCTCTTCACTTCACTTCCTGAAATGATTCCACGAGTTTAATTTTCTCCAAAGGTGCGAAAAAGTAGGGGGAATAACGGAATACATCTTCATTAAACTTTCCAGCCGTGTCAAGAGATAATTTGCATCAATTAAATTTCCTAAATCTTTTATATCTTCCTGCGTACTTCTCCACTCAACTCTGTTCGGTGTATCGAAACAGCTGTGCAATAAAATAGCCCGTGAATTATTCAATGAAATGCGTGGGTGCTTTCTCCTTGTATGTTCTTTTACCGTCCGCTGCTCAAATTAAATTACTAAATGAGATTACGAGACAAATTGGACGTTAAGAAATCTTAAAGCTGCTCTTTGCTTTCTTAATATCGAGTTTTTATTTTTAAATTAATCATCTGTTACTTCACACAATATTATATTTAGAATGATTTTTCTAAAATGATTTTTAAAGTTATTATTATTCAAATTAAAAAGAGTAAATTAAATTTTATACTGATCATTCGTTAATTCAAGTGATACAATGTTTAGAAAAATGTTCTAAAATGAAAATTTTTAACAATTATTCAAATTAAACTTAGTAATTATAAAGTTATCATTATTCAATAAAATACTTGGTTTTCCCCCCTTGTGTATCCTTTTACTTTTTGTTTTCTCATTGTGTTTTTACTTTTATATTTGGGATTAATCATTTGTCATTTTAAATAATTTGATATTTAGGATAATTTTTAAAACAAGTTTCAGAGTTATTATTATTATTCAAATTAAAATTCGTAAATTAAATTTTAAATTGATCATTTGCTAACTTAGGTGACATAATGTTTGGATTAACTTTCTAAAATGTTACAATTACTAAAAGAGAAATTAGTAATAAAATTTATTGTTATTCATTGAAATGCGTGATTACTTTTGCTTTGCATGTTCTTTCACCATCTGCTGTGTAAACTAAATTAGAAATTGAAATCAGGAGACGAATTTACGTTAAGAAATAATAATGCAGCTCTTTTCTTTCTTAATATTGAATGGTTATATTTTCAAATTTTAATTTAATAATTTTTTACTTTAAGCCATATTATATTTAGAATAATGTTTTGAAACGAGTTATTAAATTATAATTTTTCAAATTAAAATTAGCAATTACAGTTACCATTTTTTAATTAACTCCTCGAATTCTTTCATCTAATGCGTTCCTTTACTTTTCGCTTTCTTGTTATAAAGTTATTTATTTTTAAACTTTAAATTGATCAATTGTCACTTTAAGCGATTTAATATTTTGTTCAATTTCCGAAAACGAGTTTTAGCGTTATTTTTACTCCAATTAAAATTGGAAATTAAAGTTATTATAATTTAATGAAATGCATGATTGCTTTCTCCCTGCTTATGCTTTTAACGTCCTCTGATCAAATTAAATTAGTAAAGTAGATCACGAGATTGCATTGAGAAATCATTTTTATTTTCAGATTTTGAAATAATCGTAATCATTTGTCACCTCAGACGATAACATTAAAATATTTTTTGAAAAAGATTTTTGCAGTTATAATCTTTTGGCTCACAGTTTTTTCACAAATTTTTTATTTTACGAATTGTTTTTTTTTTTAAATTTATGTCATAACAATACATAAATTACGTTTTTTTTCTCCATTTTTATTGAGTTTTTATTTTCAAATTTTTAAATAGTCTTATACATTTGTCACTTCAGACGATAATATATTTAGAATAATTTCTAAAAACGTGTTTATTTGAAATCAGTTTTGCGTCTTTGTTTTCTCATCAACTAAACTTAATTTCCTTTATTAGGAAAATTACATGAGAGGAAATTGGGTACACAATTGGGTACAATTGGGTACTTGCGCTTCAAGAAGAAGAAGAAGATCATGGCCATGTTTAAGATCAGTTAAGAAATATAACAACTATTGTTCTAGATACTTCACATTTTCAAGTAATTTAAAATTAATAGCTCATTTCTTAAAACTTAAAATAGTTGTTTCGTGTTTTTAACAAACAATAGAAATTATACTGTTTTTTCCGATACTGTCTGATAAATCAGAAGAAAAACTAAAATATAAAAATATAGCATTTGCATGCATTTATATTTCCATCTAACATTTTGAGTGTATTCTTTTGTCAGTTCACTGAGAAAAAGCTTTTAAGGTCAGTTAACTAGTGTCATCGCTATTGTTCTAACACTTGTGTCACAGCTTTTGTTCTAAATACTTATATCAAAGCTATTGTTCTATATACTTGTGTCACAGCTTTAGTTCTAAATACTTATTACAAACCTATTGTCCTAGATACTTGTGCCACAGCTTTTGTTCTAAATATTTATATCAAAGCTATAGCTCTAAATACTTGTATCACAGATTTAGTTCTAAATACTTATGCTGTACACAGCTTTTATTTTTTAGATACTTCAAACTTCAAAAAAAAAAAAAATAACAACTCTTTTTCTTCTTTTAAATCTTACATAGTTAATCCTTATTTTCAACAGAACTAATGGAACAGAAAAATGTTTTCAGATGAATGTTGATGAAACAAAGAAAAACCGAATCATTTAAAGTCGAACTTTCAAAGTATCAAGAAACAAAACGCTTACTCGGAATCAAACGTAAAAAGTCTTCCTTACAAGAAATTATAATAGCAAAACAGACAAAAAAAGAAGTTTTTTTCCTAACCTCGGGACTCAGCTTGAAAACTTACTAAGCTTCAGAAAATAATGAAAAAGTTGCTCACAGAGTAAGGACTTGATACCCACACCACCCTAACTCAGTATTGCAAAAGAGTAAGCAAGAACCCAAAAAAGGAACAGAGTGAGTCCCCCAGAAAATGATAATGAGCTGTAGCATCATCGCCCTAAACAGTTACCCCCGCCAAACCGCAGTAACATGGTTTGTATTTAAATCAGTTCCCAGTTTGGCAGGAAAATCGCGACACAAACCTTCCTGCTCTTCTATAATTCCATGGAAATTTTCGAAAAGGGGGTTTAAAAACCCCGGGTGCCATTCTTTTTTTCATATTCTTTTTCAGTTCCATGCATACCCCACCCCGCTCGACGTGCCTTTGGCGCTTTCTTCATCTTACTAATTGAGCTTTTCTTCGGGTTTACTTTCAGAAAAGTTCTCATAATATAAAAATAGCAGCCGTCATGTTAGTTCTTGCCCGAACATTTTTTGCATCGTTCCCCAAGCGCCGAAGCTTTGCGAATAGTAATTCTCCCACTTTTTTACTTTTTTTTTTCTTCTTCTCCTGGATGGTATCAGAGTCCTGTTTTGTTCTTTTATCTTCAGCTTTTCTTCTTACACACTGCATGATTCTTTTTCTCAGATAGGGGGGGAGGGAAGTGGTGCCACCCCTTTTTTATTTGCGGCAAAAGTTTTTCTCGGTGTCTTCTTGTTTGCAGCGTCTACAAAAGATAATTTTTTTCTTCTTTCACTTCTTTTGCTTCTTTCTAAAGTTTAGATTTCCAGACAAAAGCTTGTTGTCAACCTTTTGGACCTCCGAGTTTAACTGCGACCACGCAATTTTTTTTTTCTTTTTAATTCATTGTCTCCTCGCTTCTCACCCCCAAAATAATTCCGTTGTCAGTTTACAGAAGGCATCGGAACGGAAATATCGGAAGTTTTCATAAACTTCCCAGTAACCGCACTTTATTTAGCGTTTTCTTTTCCTTTTTTCTGTTGCTTTTTTTCCAAAACGGATACGTTTAACGCCTCAGCTGCCGAACAAACCGTAATGATGTAACGGAGCTCCGGTGTGAAAACCGATATATCGGCAGACAAATAAATGAGCATATTTCTTTTTGATGAAGGAATCGTACTAAATAGAGGCATGCATTCAAAATTAGAATGATTTTATTTATGGAAAGTTCCCTTTTATTAATTTTATTTTATTTCTTTTTGCTTATTCAGAAAGTTACATTTTCTGTTATCTCAGGAAAGTTTTAGCTGTTTCAATATGCGCATAATTAATCTTATTCTATACCAATAGTAAAAATACTATTTAAATTATAATACTTACAGTGGCAATAGCTCTGCATAATAAAAATTGATAGTTTCATAATAAAAATTAGCTATTTCAATATGCGTATAATTAATCTTATTCTATACCAGCCGTAAAAATACTATTTAAATTATAATACTTACAGGGGCAATAGCGCTGCATAATAAAAATTGGTGGTTTCATAATAAAAATTAGCTGTTATAAAATAATAAAAATTAGATGTTTCAATATACGCATAAGTAATCTTATTCTATATCAATAGTAAAAATACTATTTAAATTATAATACTTACAGTGGCAATAGCACTGCATAATAAAAATTGGCAAAAAAATAAAAATGGGAAGTGGTTGTAGAATTATATAATTTTTCATGATATTTTAGGAAAAACGCAATATTATGACTATCAGAACAATTTCGGAAATATATATATATATATATATATATATATATATATATACATTATTGATTGATTAAATGGTCATTTTTTACCAACCTTCAGTGCAATATAAGTAAAAGAAAAGGTTCACGTTCGACTGGCATGTTACCAAATGTTTTTAATTGCATTCGAAGGAGAATTCCTCCCAAGTTGTTTCCAAAAATCCGAAATCAAATCAATTTGATACCCAAACCAAATCATTTCGATCACTCGATCTTGAAACGAACTCCCAACGGAGACCCGATTTACTGAAGTCGAACAACAAGCCTTCGAAGTAACAAAGGAAAACCTCTGTAGTCAGTTCGAAAGTTCTCGAAAGAAGAACGTCACATTTTTAGAACGTTAACTACCTTAAAGCTAGTGTAAGGGGTGTGGGGGAAAGAATAAAATCAGTTTAGCGAGAAATTTCCTGATTATTGATCCAGAAGGCAGGATAAATAGGGGGAAGGTTTGGTAGGGAGTGTCGACCCCGAGTGTCTTGCTGACGTTCTAGATGGAACGAATTTGGGAAACATTCCCTGACACTGATGAGACAGGCGTTATAGTTATCCGAGTGTAGTGACACTCCCGGAACGTTTGGAACGTTTTAAGTGTTCTAATCCGAAGGTTTTCCCCTTCTTGTCAACTCATTGAGGTGTCGCGAGGGACAGCTTTTTCAGAGAATAACTTCCGAAATTCATTGTCGAATTATTTTGTTCCATCGCATTCTAAATTTATAAGAATAAATGTTTAAAGGAAAAGTTCTCCATTTATTTTGCTATAAGCAACCTTAATAATGCCACATATAAGAATGGATACAGCTTTTTATCAGTGATAACAATCAAATGAAGGGAACTTCAATTATAGTCTAATAAGAGGATAATCGTATTCTCTAAAATAGAAAATATTAATACCAAATGTTCTTTGTCTTTAAAAGTAACTTGACGATATGACGAAAGACATCAGTATTTTTTAAACATGACGATAGCGATATTTTAAAAGGTTTCATCACAATATATCGTGATATCATTTCTTACCAGAAATAAAGAATAGACTATTAACGATGATGATAACATTTTAATACAATAATGTGGAAATTATTATTGATAACGATAAATATCATGTGCGATAAAATTGAGAATATGATTGATGATAACAAATATTGGATACGATAACGTTATTTTCGTTAACAAAATTATTTGGATAATATTGAGAGTAATAGACATAATGATAATTATTTGCTGCAATATAATGGATTTAATTCGAATAATGGAAAATAAGCATTTTATGAATAAATTTATATAAATAAATTTACATAAATAATGCCATATTAATTTTTTAAAGCATCGTAATATATCGTAAAATATAAATTTTTTGTAAATGTTATAAAACGTTATTGAAATTCTGATATCGCTGAGCATTAACAAAACCTGTTTAAGTTTTTCAAAGAATAAAGAAACACGTATACAACATTTGAATTTGACTTTACTGTATAGAGTACAGAGTGTATAGTGTGTAATAGGTGATAGTATGAAAAGAGTAATTAATGAGTAAATTAATGTTTTTACATAAATACAATAGATAATGTTTTACAATACAATTATATATATATATATATATATATATATATATATATATATATATATATATATATATATATATATATATATATATATATATATATATATATATATATATATATATATATATATATATATATATATATATATATATATATATATATATATATATACATATATATATATACATATATATATATATATATATATATATATATATATATGTATATATATATATGTATATATACATATCTATATATATATATATATATATATATATATATATATATATATATATATATATATGTATATATATATATATGTATATATATATATATATATATACATATATATATATACATATATATATATACATATATATATATATATATATATATATATATATATATATATATATATATATATATATATATATATATATATATATATATATATATATATATATATATATATATATATATATATATATATATATATATATATATATATATATATATATATATATACATATATACATATATATTTCAAATTACGTCTTATTTCTATTACGATACTAATTTTTAAGTATAAAAGAAAAGACTAAAAAACACAATCATATGATTAAAAAATTGTCTTTAGAATTAACTAGAAATTCAAAATGTCTCTGATGATTTTTGATTTAACCAAATTATATCTTTATGAAATGAATATCGGATTATGTATTAAAAATAAAATATTGAAAATTTTAAAAGTATTTTTTTTCGTAAGATAATTAGTAGTTTTTTATCTCTTTCCTTTCAAATGATACTGAAGGGCGAGATTTGTTTAAAAATTAAACACAAACTTACTTTCAGAACTATGTTTCACTTATTTAAGAAAGAGGAAAAAAAATGTCATTAGATTAGTTGTTTAATTCTTTTTCTCTTAAAGTACTACTTAAGGAAGGACTTAATAATGAAGTAAAACATAATAGAAATGGTTTTGTTAAAATTTCTAGCACTCTAAAAATTAATTATTATCATCGTGTATTTTAAATCTTTTTCTTTTAAAAGCTACTTAAGTCGAAATTTGTTTTAAAAATAAAACATAGTGCAAATACAATTCTTAGACTATTTTTTATGACATAATACAAATGTTATTTTTATAATTATGTTTTAGTTTTTATAAAAAGAAATCAAACACATAATACAAATATGATTTCCTCAATGGTTATTTATGAAGATAAGTAAATAATATTTTTATTACAATACTGATCCTCAAGTAATATTTAAAAGAAGAAGAAAAATAATGACTATCGTTCTGATGACACAAATATTTTATTTTTCAAAACGAAATGTCAGTTTTCTATTAAATCATTTAAAAAATGAAAGATTAAAGTTAAAGACAATTTTCTGTAATCTCAACCGTAAGTCTAAATCTAATAGTTTGGTTGACATTGAAGAAAAGAAACGAAATACATGTGAAGAAATTCACTGTAGAAGATTGTGAAAGTAAGGTAAAAATCCCGGATTCTTTCTTGTATGATGATATAGATTCATTGGGAACCGATATTTCCAATTGATCGTTGGGACAAAACGTCCCTCTACTTTGAGCTTGACCAGTGATATCTTCTTCAGAATGAGTGACCTAGACACCAAATCGCCAATTTTTGGACATTTTACACAATAAATGCAGTTTAGTTTGAAATGGTTTGAACAATTCATTTCTCACTTATCAATTTTTTAACTGGTTAGAGTCGTTGCATGAGGGGCAGTTATTTTTTCATGTCCTCTTCAATTTTCATTGTTTTTTTTTTATTTCTTTAGTTTATTTCAATGATGGTTCGTAAAAAAGAGGTTTTTTTACGTATTACTTACTAAATTTTTTTTTAAAAAGCAGAAAGACATTAGAAAAGTACTTTGAGTCACTTTAGTTGAAATAGTTTGTAACGGTTATTACGGAACAATTTGTATGGAACAGATAAAACATTTTTATAAATATGTACTTAAAAACATTATTTTTATTAAAAAATATTTTAACATGCAAAATATAAATTGTTATAAAGTTTTTTCTTTATTTCAAATTGTTAATATAGAGTATAGAAATATATAATTTCATAACATCTAAAATCGGACATAATTTTAAAAAATTTAACTTTCTAGCGACCAATTCATTGGACAACATTTGGTACTTTTATTATCTTCAAATAACTTAACAAAGCAATTGTCTTTATAAAAATGTAATTGGGTTTACTTCATAGGTAGAAAGCTTCAATTACAATAAAAAATTATACGAAAAGTGAACAATTCGTATCAAGTTACCTTCCGAGCAATTTTTATGTTAAAAAAAATATTTTGCTATTTGAGTCTAGCGGATTTTCTTTTCGGACCATACTCTGTAAAAAATAGACTGTTGAAATATTCTACAATGCTCAAAATAAAATAAAAATTAAATTCATAAAATAATTGAAAATAACTTTAAGTTTAATTGATTGAATTTAGATTTTTAAAAAAAAATCACTGCATTTATGAGTTTAATTTCTTCTAAGTCTCATAATTTTAAATAAAAATTTTAATTTTTTGCTATTATTTAAA
Source organism: Parasteatoda tepidariorum (assembly GCF_982258835.1). NCBI lineage: Eukaryota > Metazoa > Arthropoda > Arachnida > Araneae > Theridiidae > Parasteatoda > Parasteatoda tepidariorum. Next base: position 38,732,478 of record NC_141759.1, read on the forward strand.
TCTTGGGGTTCGGGAGGTTAAAAGTAAAGGTGCTTACTAAGCATATAAACTTTTATTATTTTCATAATCAGTACAAAACGAAATTCATTTCCAATTTTTTTCACACTAATAACAGAACCGATTTTCTATGAGAAACATATTTGAAACTACACTATATTTTCTATTCACCACATAAAATATAAAAACGGTACTAGTTTACAAATCTTAGTATTTTCTAAAAGCATTTCAAAATATACATTCTATGCTTTTTTTTTTCCTTTTTTTTCCCCAATGCATCACGCAGCCTGAATTTCCGCTTTCATTTGTTGAGGCCGATCTACTTATAACGTTTTTTGAACCTTTAAGTACGAGGATTTATTTACCTCTAAGGAAGAGATATTTTTTGCTGAATTCCTTTTGTATCCAATCCATAAAGAATTCCCGGCTTATTTTAAGATTTAAGATATACCTTTTAATGGGGAAATAGCCTTTATGTAAAGTAAAATATATATCTATGTTTTTAAGTACTATTTATCTTGCATTTATTTCGATACCGACGTCTTTAATAATAAAAGGAAGAGTTTTTTTTCTCCCTGGATCTGTCTTTTATAATTGCAGAATCGTTTCTGCAATATAGCTGAAATTCGAAAGACGGCATCAAAAGGCGATTTTAGTCTCCATTTTGAAAATCGTACAAAAAATTTTATTAGTCCATTTTGGAGGGTTTTTTGAATTACAAAATTTATACATAGGCTTAGCATTAGAAATTATTACAAATTAAGCTGCTTTAATTTTTATGCTTTTAAGTTTTCATGTTTATTAGTTTTTTCTTTTCATTTGGATGCTTGCAAATGACGTCATCGCAGATAAATCGTGGCATCTGTCAATTTAGAAGCCAATCAGGTTCGCTTGCCAATTAAATTTGATTTAAATCATGTCAATAGGCATAATCACTTCTGGCATTGTCCAATTATTTAAACGATATTATCAATGATGTTTTTAACTTACAGCTCTGCTTTGGTTACATGAAGTTATAAGGAGTTTGCAGCACATTCCTTAAAAAAAAAATTTCACGATAAATCAGGTAATCTCAAGGACCAATGTGGACGACATGTGAGGTTTACGTTTGTTTTTTTTTCGTTTTGTTGTTTGGTTTACGTTTGTACTGTATAGTTACGCTTTTGAAACTTCCTACTAAGTAATTTCAAGTCAATGTCAATGTAAAGTTCAAGTCAAGTCAAATAAACAAAAATTAAATTTTGTGCTCAAGAACAAAATTGATTAAAAAAATTTTTGATTGTAGTACATTTTGACTATCATGAATTAGCTACAAGCAATAACATCATACTGAATGATACTGAGTAATAGTTAATTTTGATTAATTGAACATCTAAAAGTGACTTTTGCTTTGTTAAATGACTTAAAGTCGCCGGGAAAAACAGTAAATAATAATAAAATAAAAATTCAATTATTTACGCTTTATTTAGTGTATCCGTTTCAGCTTTATGTATTATTTCGTGACCTTAATTAATATCAGCAGATTGTTAATTTACTTTTTTTTAACCTATATAAAATTATATTTAGCTCGTATTTCTAAAAAACGAAAGTTAACTTCCTAAAGCAAAGTTAACCAAAGCAAAAAGAAATTATTTTCAATACATAGACTTAAAAAGAATTTTGTTCGTATTCATATCATACATTGTTATTACTTTTATGAACGATATCCCAAAAATATGTTTTTATAAAACTCTTAAGGGGAGTTGGTAGGGCATATACCAATAATGCTGAAACTGACCTTTTTCGATGTACCTTTTCTCAGCATCGAAACAATGCATTACTTCAGTTTTTTTCACTGAATACTTATATGTACTACATACTGTGATAACTTTTAATACATATATTTGGAAGAATTTTTTTTTAAAAAGTTATGAACTGGGAACTTTTAATTTTTTAAAAAGTTTCATCAAAAATCATTCGTCATGAAGCATTTCTTTTAACGCTAAAACATTATCAGAATATACAGCTGATATAATTTGGGATCATTATAACTTAATTGATTTCGGGAATAATCTCAAATATCCCCAAAAATTTTCAAAAAGCGACGCAAGTATTTTCTAAAGTAAAACGAAAAAGGTTAGTCTCAGCATTATTGATATATGTCCTACCGATTCCTCTTAAAAAAGTAAATTACGAAGTATTTTAAAATATTATTAGTGTAAGTACTTTGCAAAATCGGTATTAAAGTTAAATAAGCAGTTTGAGGTTCGTTGATCCGAGTCAAAAGTGAATACAATTTAAAAAAATATTCTTTTGCGCATTTCTTGTTGATAGAACATTTTTGTAGAATATTTAGTCATTTAAATAAAGAGTGAGTAATGTTATGCAAATTTTGTTATTTAAGTAACTTTTAATCCAAAAAATTACAAAACTTAATTTTAAAAATGAATGAAAGAGCTGAACCATTAAAAAAAACTTATATTATTTTAAACCTTAAAAAACTTAACAATAACTAAGCTTAAATGCAAAAAAATATCAAAAACCAACTATCTTCGATAATTTAATTATTTTTTATTGAATACAAACAATTAAAAACATGCCCTTGAATGCTTCATTAAGAAAGCCACACACACACACACACAAAATATTTTTTTATACTTTAAATCAATAAAAGCATTACATTTTAAGCTAAAATACATAAAAATTGCCAAGGATAAATGTTTTCTGATAATTTAATTATTTCTTTTTATTAATTACTTGCATTAGAATAAATGTAAAAGAATACAGCTAAAAATTAAAAAGATAACGTATATGTTTCACTTAAGGATCTCCTTCAGGTAACTAATAAATATTTTTGATTTATTCAGTAACTAATAAATATTTTTGAATAATTTTTATTCCTTTTGCAGAAAAAAGATTGTACTTCTTCCGCGTTAATCTACCTAAAACTATATTTCCAGAATTTCCTTATTCATTCAGTAGCTAATAAATATTTTTAAATTATTTTATTTTATTTTCTTTATTGAAGTATATTTTACTGAACTTATTCACCAAGTTTTATATTTTAATTTGGTAACTACTTTGAAACCTTTTTAAAAACTTTTTTTTGCAAATTTTAAATTTTAAAAATGCTTACAAATTTAAAATTTGAAATTCAGTAAGCAGGTTCAATGGAATATATTTCAATGAATAAAATAAAACAAAAATTATTCAAAACTATTATCAAATTACTAAATCATGACAAACAATTCTCCATAGAGAGGAAGTAAAATTACAACCACTAAAGGGTTCGTAAGATTTGAACAGAGTACTCTAATCCTTCAAAACTCGAGGAAAAAACATACCCAAAATACTGATACTCCTGAGGAATGAAAACATTTAAACTGATTACAGTCTGAAACCGAAACCAATCAGCAAAGACACCCAACTGATGCTGCAGATTTTGCACTCCAATAAATCCATAGAGGTTCCCTCATTTGCGCCGCTGTCCGCCGCCACAAGCAAGAAACGACGAAAGATACCGAAACTATAACCAAACAAGACGAATAAAAGTAAACTAATAAATAAATAAATAAAACGAATTGCTCCCGAAGGGGAACAAATCTCTTCGTGCCGTCATTTCCTGCTTTACTGGAAAAGAAACCAAAGGTAAATACGGAAGAAAAGAAAATGAATCTGGCAACACGCGAATGGCACTAAGAAAGAAGCGGGGATTTCCACAATAAACAGTTTCTGAAATCGAAATCAACAAAGATCAAGTTTCAAGGCATACCGGGGCAATGAGAACAAGCCAGGTGTGGGCCACTGCTGGCCCCCTCTTAGATCTCATCAGACCGCAAATTGACTGGCCACCCTAGGAACAAAAAGGGACCCCCTCTTTCCATTAACGCGGCCCCCTTCCTTCCTGGATGACCACCCACAACCCTCCTCCCTCACAGCAACCGCCACTTCTTTGAAATTTACTTCCCAGAGCAGTGGAAACAGCACTGATTTTATATAACGCTTTTCTAGTTCAGCCAGAAAAGTATCTTAAAAGAAAAACTATTTTATTTTTATGTTGGCAACAGCGATGTCGGAGCAATGAGTTCATCCATGACGGAAAGAAAAGGTGATGAAACTGGTCCATTTCAGATTTTTTCTCTTTCTTTGATTGGGAATGTTGGCAACTGAAGTTTGAAAGACTGCAATTTAAAAAGAAAAATTCGTATCCCCGAGTATAAATATAAGTCTGGAAAATCATCGGAGGAAAAATAGCGTAATAAAAATTTAATATAGAGTGTCCGTAATTAAAGTTGGCGCTTGTAAAAGCCATCTGGATCAAAAATAATAATTAATGAATAAAAACCATTTAGTTGCCTATTATAGCTTTGAAGAGAATATTCACAAATGAAAATAAGTAAGATACAAAATGTAACAATCTTTTGTTTACAAATTATGCCCAGTATGATGTCCACTATTGTCCGCTACCCTCTGAAAATATAAAATGATTCATCAATCGTTGAGACTACGGTTTGATCAAGATTTCTACGCACAAGATGTGCTATCATCCTCATCAGCATTGGCACGACAGCCCTTTGGGAGCCTGGGCCTTCCTCGGAAGCTTTTTCCCATTCTGTCCTCTCCCAGCAATTGATTTCCAGTTCTTTACTTTTAGGATGGCAAAATCCTCATCCACACAGTCTTTCCATCTCTTTTTGGGCCTTCCTCTTGGCCTTTAATTGGAGGGGGTTGCATTAAAGAAAGACATGCCATATTATCTTAAATTTAGGAGACAGATATTATAGTATAATCCCACTACCATAAGTAGAAAAATTCAAGTCAGCCGATGGAAGAAACCAAGATCATATTGATGTATGTTTTTTATAAATTTATTATAAGCTACTTGGTGGAAATTTTTTGAAAAGTTTATCGTAATAGATAAAATTTCCAGTTTTTTACTATGCCACTACCTAATTTTGTTGCGTTTTTTATGTAGACTGCTTTGACTATGGACTGTTCTGAGATCTTTGTGGAATTAAAAATCTTTTTCCTGGATTACAAATAATTGGTAATTTTTTTCAGGGGAAAGTTTTTCATGGATAAGGTAATTAATCTTCTGAATGCTTGATTCGTTTTTCTTGAATTAAAAGCTATCTTTACCTCTACTAGAAACGAGAATGTGAATAAAAACAAAACTGTTGTGCAATTTTAACCAGAATCCTAACAGTTGGAAGAATTAAAACAAGACTGATAAAAGCTGTAACGAATTCTAAATTTGAAAGTGAATCTAATTGAATTTTTTTTTATTTTATTCGTCTAAGCCCCCTCGATGTCAGAGATCTTTAAATCAGAATAAATGACATGATTGACTTCTGAAATGGTAATTTATTTCGTCCTGATTTACATACACTGCAACTAGTCAAAAAAGACTGGTGAATATCACTTTCTACGTCAAATTTTAAACGTTTTTATGACGTCATTATCTTGTCAAGAGGTTACTGTATACCTTACTATTTCAATTTTTGGAATTTAAATTGGATTTGATTTAACAATTGCTTTGAATAAAACCACAATTACCAAATCATAAATTTAGTATTCCAATCAACTAACAAAAGTATAGTTTGAATTATCTTGCACCCCAAAGGAGGAAAAATATTCACATCCATGCATTTAGCCTATCACGGTTTTGTTTTCTAAAGAACAGATCTCGGCCTGCTTGCGTGTAACCTGAATGAAACTTACTTCAGCATTTACAAGGAGCAATGAAATTCCTAAATAAAACTAATTAAACTAATAAAATTCATTGCTATTATACTATTTTTTTATCTCATTTGGTTATAATATTCTCATTCTAATTATCAAAGTTACTAATAAAACAATGGTTGTTCATTTATATCAAAATAATATAAATTTAACTATGTAATTCTCCACTACAACAACGAATATTGATATACTCGTCATTGTGTCCCAGGTTCTCAAGTCCGAAACTCTGCCTTGCCTGTCTTGTGTTGCAATCAGCAGTAAATATTTTTATTTCTATCAAATTAAGTATCAAAAATAAATTTGTTCCATATTCAAAATTCATCGAACAAATCTTTTGCAGTGGATTTTAGTCATGTGTCAAAATAAGATAATATTACTGACATTCTGGTTTAGATAGCTAGTTAAGAGATAACTAAGTTGATTTGTGAGTAAGCATTAATTTATTGATATTCCTCATTGCACCGACTAGTCCATGGTCTATCAAGCCTACCTTGAACTATAATCATCAGTAATGTTTCTAGCCATTTATCCATACATAAGTTTATTTAATATTCAAAATTAATTGAAAGAATTTTTTGCTGTGGCTTTTTGACATACGTCCAGTATGATAATGTTACCAACATTGTATCAGTATGGATCAGTATGTAGCAGATAAACGTAGTTATTTATTAAATGCTTAGAAAGCAGTTTATAATAGATTTAACCTCTTAAATCGATACATTTCTTCAGATCCATCGTCCTCCTAAGAAAACCTGTACCAATATGCAAAGAACATCTTAATCAAGGAAGAATGTGACCCCTTTGATTGCAGTTAAGCAAATCTTCTCGCTAAAATCAAATTTAACCTTTTTTTTAAAAAAAATTCTTTCTGAATAAAAGTAAATTTGGACATTTTTGAGCGTAAGGAACGATAATATTGTCCGAAATTGACGGAACTTATTATGGTGCTAAGTTAAGCCATATTATCGTATTACTTAAACTTTATTTCACGATACTAAGGTTGATGTTGAACTGATACATAACCTTTTAGATTTGCATCAAATTTGCACCGAAATACGATGTACGGTACTGATATTACTGTTCAACTTAAGGATGAATAACGGTTCAAATTAAGAATGGATGATTGTTTTAATATTTTTCTCATCGAGAAAGCGAGAAAACATGTCTAGAATTCAAGTTTTTCTGGAAATGTCTTCTGCTATTTCTGCTCTCTGCTTTTAACACCTGATCTTTCCAAATGGTTCTTTTTTTCTTTTTAATAATATCTTACTGAACACAAAGATTCAGAGTTCTGAGACAGAGGAGCTGAGCAAACACAGCCTCGTGAGTCATTGTCTCTTCCTGACCCCTGAGTAACCCTCAAATCTAACCCCCCTCTACTTTACTGAAGGGGGTGGTACAGATGACGCACGCGCCGTACAGCCCTGATAAGACCCACGTTCGTCCTTTTTCAGCTCTACAACATATTGCACCCTCTACTTTAGAGCCAAGTTGAGTTTCTGATCATATATTTATGTCTGTCAACATGGCAACGGAAAAAGAGAGCTCGATCCGAGTGAAGAGCGGGGTGATGATATTATTAATCCGTTTAGAACACCTTTTTTTTTCTTCCTCTCCCCTAAATTCGTAATGATTTGCAAATTTTTCGAATTGAATTTCATTTAAAAATATTCGAATATTTTGGGAATATGTATTGAAATAAAAATTACTATTAATCACAGTTAATATAAACCCTGCCCAAGTTTCCTAAATTCTTTGAAGAAAATTCCCGAATTAGGCAAAAAAAGAATAAAAAATTATACCAACAACTACATTTTTGGATTCAGAAGTATGTTTTTCCGTCAAAAAAGGACAGCAAGTAAATTGAAGATTGAAAAATCGTTCATATCGTAAGTCTGAATTTTTAAATAATGTAATATGTCTTCAATAAAAACTTTTTATCTAGTCCAAAAATTTAAAAAAGAAATAGTTTGCTATTTATAACCAACATTAAAAACTCTTCAATAAAAAATTTGTCTTCTAGTTCACGAAATTAAAAAAAATTTCAATAAAGATTTCCTATCTAGTCCAAAAACTCAAAAAAAAAATTCAAAAATTTCATTTGTCTTCTGTACCAAACATTAAAAACTTTTCCATAAATAAATTTGATATCTAGTCCAAGAATGAAATTGAGAGAAGATCATTTCCGGTCTGTTTTCTATAACCATGCACTGTAAAAATAAAATAAAAAGGTTTCTCAAAATTAAGCAAAAATGTGTTATAATAGCTCCAAAACAAATTATAGTCAAATTTGAAAATCGCATGTAATCAAAATTGAAGGAGCGTATATTCATTTTTGATCAAAATGCGTACATGCATTTCGGTCAAATGTCTTAAATGTGATGTGGAGAGATTGTTGGTTGCCGGATGGAATCCACAACATAAATGGGTAAAACTGATTTAAATAAATAAATATGTAAAATTAATGTAAGAATTAAGTAAAAAATATCGAACGTTTCTTCATAAATAAAAATGATAAAGCATAAAAGATTTATAAAAAGACAAATAAATAAAATTATCATTGTCTAGAGATATGAGATGAAAAGTGTAAGAATGTCATGTTTCAAGAATAATTTGATAATGTCTGAATAAAAAGTTTATGTATGTCTTTAAAAATATCAATTAATAAGTGTTACTAATACATACAAATTTATGTTGTTTTTCATGAAGAAAATAGAATTTTTCGTTTGTTTTTGCAGAGAGTATTTTATATATTTAGGTATAAAACTAAAATAAAAAAAAGGTATTTATTGTTCCTTCTATTTTTTTCTTCGATTTAAATATAATTCGAAATCATTCATTACACCATTAGCTTTCATACTGAAATTTCATCATTTTTAATGAATCTGAAAATTGTTTAGCATCGATTTAAAGCATCTTAAAATTAATTTTTACATATTTAGTTATAAAACTAAAATTAAAAAAAGGTATTTATTGTTACTTCTATTTTTTTTTTCGATTTATATATAATTCGAAATCATTCCTTACACCATTAGCTTTCATACTGAAATTTCATCATTTTTAATGAATCTGAAAATTGTTTAGCATCGATTTAAAGCATCTTGAAATTAATTTTAAAATCATTTATAATTCCTCTTCTCCAATTGTATTCAAATCAGTCTAAGGCAAAAATTAAATAAAGGCTGCCAAATATTTCAAACAAATAGTCGTTAAAATCACAGGTGGAGGTTAATTTCTAGTAATTGGCTTTTAAAACTCTCTTAACCTGGTCGCAGCCGAAGCTCCTCTGGCAAATTAACAAGGCCATTCTGTTTCCCTGATGAATCGATGCCCAATCAATTAAACGGATGTCGTCCTGCGATATTTTCTTAACAGAAAATGTTTGTCGCCAACCGATAATGCACATGTTTCGGAAAGATCGTACAATCGTCCTTCTTCCAAGTTTAAAAGAGTGATCAGGGACAGCAAACGATCTTTCCTAATGTTCACTTTCGCGCGCTAATTATCGCCTTCGTTTTCATTTTTGGGGCTTGAAAATAGCATTAGTTATTGCCTTTAATTGCAGAAATTTTCACCTACGGGGTTCTAGCTGCGACAATTACGCATCGATTCTTTTCTGCTATCTTTTGTCGGAAAAGCGAGAACCCTATTGTTGGGCCTTATCGTCTGCTATTGGAAGGAACTGGAACAAAAGAGGAATTTCACTCCGCCAAACGATAAGACGTTCCCTTGGTCTGTTGGCAATTAAGAACCGTAGAGTCTGCATTTGGTTGGGATAACAAAAAGAGGAAAGACGCTGCTAATTTACGAAAGGAACCATCTCTCCCTAATGTCTTTGTCTAGTAATATGCTTTTGATTTCGAAGAAATAGCTTGGGAACAACCACACGACTTTTAGGCGAAAAGAACAAAAAAAAAACAGTAATTTGTGATCTAAATCAAAGGTCAAGAAACATATTTTTTCAATATTTTATTTTAATTTAGATTTCCATTAGGTTATAAAGCTAGCGAGCACCTATTAATTTATGAGCAAGAATAGAAATCTTCAGTTTGTAATCTAAATCTAAATCCAAAATATTAATAAATAAAATTCAAAAAGCTGCTGCAACTGTGTCATAAAACTTTGGGTCAAATATGGATTTACAAGCAATAACAAAAAATTTACGGTTTGTAACTGAAACCTGTTTGGTCTCTTTAGAATGATTACTGACTCATACATCTATTAATTTATTTTACGAGCGCCTATTAATTTGTGGGCAAAAATCTTTAGTTTATAACCTAAATCAGAGGCCTAAAAAACTTTATAAATAAAATTCATTAAACAGCTGCACTGTGTCATAAAGTTTTAGGTCAAATACGGATTTATAGGCAAGAACAAAAAAATTTACTGTTTGTAATCCAAACCTGCTTGGTCGCTTAAGAACAATCACCGACTTGTAGGCGGAGAGAACAAAAAAAAAAGAAGGGAAAATGAACTGTGGTTTGTGATCTAAACCAAAGCCTTGAAATAACTTGTTTTTAAGTAATTTAATTTAATATAAATTTTATAAATAAAATTCAAAAGGCAGCTTCACTGGGCATAAAACGTTTGATAAGATACGGATGGCAAAAAGGCTACTGCAGGAATCCTAAACCTGTTTCATAGCTTAGGAACAGCTACCACCGACTTATAGACAAAAAGAACGCAAAACTGTAGTTTGTATTTGTAAATAACTTTTTTTAAGCCAATAAAATTCCATAAGAAGAATCATTCTAAATAAAATTAAAATAGTTTAATCTTTTGGCGTTTCCTATCTTCTTCAAATTGGTGACTGAGTTTAAAACTTTGAGCTGAACAATTGATTTGAAAATGGTTATTTTTAGGTCATTTTGTGAAATTAAGACGATTTTGTTGAAAATTTACTGAGACAACAGGAATGTTAGTGACAACAATGTTAAACATTGTTTAACTTTTCTTTATTATATCAACAATTATAATCGTCATTTTTTATCATTAATTTTTAACAATATTTTTTATGATTTTTAGTAACTTTATTTTTTAATTATTACTTTTCTGGTAAACAGGTTTCTTTTTGCTCTATAAATATATAAACAAACAAAGCTTCTGCGCCTTTACTTTAGCTTGATAAATTTGCTTTCAAAAGAATTATACATTATACAATAGATAAAATATCATGGAAACATTTAGCGGAGATAGAAATTTTATAAAAGTCGATAAATAAAAAACAGCAATATTCCTGTTTTGTAATGTTTACAGATTTTTTTTTTAATTAAACTTTATGCAAATCAGTTTTGAAAATACCACGACATCATAAAGCAATAAAAAGAAAAACAAATAAGTATTCCAAATAATCAATTCTTGGTGATAAAATACAAATTATTCAAATTCTTAATTTAATAACCTTCAAAATATGCAAAAACTCGTAAAAGTGGAAATTCATTTTCAAAACCCCCTGAAATTGAAGAAAGCGATAATAAAAAAATTAAAGAAAGCTTCCCCTTGCATCTTTAATTTAAAACTCCTTTCACTTCACTTGAAATTTAACACCTGCAAAAACATGAGAAAACGCAGACGATGAATAGAAAAGAGAATTTTGAGATTTCGCCAAGCGCGTAGTCTTCGCTCAATTAAACTGAGTTATTAAAAACAATTCTGCGAATAAAGAAACAGTCTCCTTTACCCATTTTATCATTAGGAGGGTAAAAGAAGAAGGGATGGGGCAGCGTTTAAGCTCCCCCCCCTTATACCCTCCTCCCTCTGTAATGATGCGGTGTATAATTTGATTACATTTGCATGTAAATGCCGAACCCTTGTGGTTTTAATAGGAAGGTCTTTTCTATTAGGACTTATTTTAACAATGGAATACAAAATATTTTCTTAAAACTGTAAGATTTTTATGGTTCACGGTTGGAAGCAGTAAAGGTATGTAGAATTCGAAAACGTATTATTCTTCGCTTTGGATTTGTTCCTATATTTTTCAGAATTGTAAATGATTTTGATTATACAAGAAAAATGAAGCATAAAAATTATTCATACGAGTTAAATTGAAAATGAGAACACTTAAAAATGCAGAATAAATGCATGGTTAAACTTTGTGGAATATATTATACAAGGAAAAATGAAATTATAAGACTTCTACTTTTATTTACAATTTAATATATCAAATGATAAATAAAAGAGGAATCTTTTTTCATCGTTTAACTAGTGCTTGTTCTAAAAGTGAGTTAATTGAAAATGATAATACTTAAAATGGTTTATGATTTAAATCTGTTAAAGTATATAGGATTCGAATACTTATACGTATATATATTTTTTTGCCTTTGATTTGTTCCTATATTTTTCGGAAATGTAGTGATTTTGATTATTCAAAAAAGGAAGTATAAAAATTATTCACAGAAGTTAAATTAAAAATGAGAGTACTTAAAAATGCACAGTATATGTACGGCCAAACTTCATGGAATACATAATACAATGAAAAAACAAAATTATTATTTGACTTTTTTTTATTTACCATTTGATATAGCAAACGGTAAATAAAAGACAAATCTTGCGCCATTGTTTATCTAAAAATAGTTCTAAATGCCAGTTAATTGAAAATGTGATACTCTCCATTTTTTCGAAACTGGTGAATGGTAATTATTTTCATATATGGGACGAGAGGTATATAGGAGGAATACAGAGAAAAAGAAATCAGTTACAATTTTTTGAAAGAAAGTAGCACTTTTTGGTACTTTACATGTCTGCAAAATTGCATGCGTAATGTTGTGAATTCACTGGTACCCAACTTAAATGTAAACTATGGAATCTTTACAATACAAAACAGGATGAAGTTCCACCCTCTAAAGGTTCTATATCAGGAACAGAATTTATTATTTCGATATTTTTGTTCAGAACAGCAATTATCCATCTTACTAGGATGGTAGTAGCCCAGGAATGAAAGTGAGACGGGAAAGAGAAAAAACTGGTTGTAAAACCACATCGGTCATAACTGGTTTACGGGTTATTCTTTTTTCAAAGAAGCTGTTTTATATGTATGCTATAGTTATATAAAAAAAATCTTGGTAGTTACAGAGATTTTCTTTTTTTCTATTAAATGCTAGAAAGAAATATCTATCGTAAATTTTTTGCTCTTTTCCGTCTTGATGTAAACAGTCTTTCAGCCCTGTTGCAGGAGCCAAGCTAACGAAGCTACAAGCGGGATAACAGCATTTATTTAAACTTTGAAATTAGCACAGACTAGTGGTCAGTTCGTTTTCCTTACAAAGACAAGCTAAGCCATGCTAACGAAGCTACAAGAAGGATTACAGCATTTGTCTAAACTTTGAAACTAGCGCAGACTAGTGGTCAGTTCTTTTTCCTTACGAAGACAGGCACCTTCTCAGATCTGCAAAGCAATTTTCAATGTTAAGTTACAGAGAACAGCGGAGAAAATCCAATTCAAACTTAGCTTTGCTGATAAGCAAAAGGGCGCAGAGTAGGGTCAAAAATGGTTGATAGTTTGAATCAGCTATTATTTATTATGTAGAATTCTCTTTGGATTTGTTCCTATGCTTTTTTGGAATTGGAAGTAATTTTTATAAAATAAATAGAATGAAGCATAAAATTCTCATATTAACCCTTTCTAAGGCCGTGGTAAGTATACTTACCACCACTTTTAAAAGTTCATGGTAAACTTTTTTACCACTTTTAATTTAGGTTTCCATTTGAACTTCAGCTTTCTTGAAGTGCTTTTGAATGAGTTTGACAACCATTTGTTAGTATAAGAAAGCGAATAAAAGTTATTAAATGCATAACTCCTTTTGAAGTTTGCAGCATTTAAAAAATTTATTTTATAAATAACGAAAAATAAAAGTGAATAAGTTCCTAATAGGTCGTAGTAAATATACTTACCACCAAAAAAATGGCATTGAAATTTAGATTAATTTTTTATGAGATAAATGAGTTCTTTTTTCTTATATTAATTTCAATTCCAAAAATAATTTCATTTACCTTTGCTAGAAATAAATGGCCCATTCAAGGGTTAAAAGTTCTCAGTTCATAATTTTTTTTAAAAAATTTTCACCAAAGATATATATTTACAGTTATTGCGCAGTATAAATTATGTAATTATGTAAATATTCTGTGAAAAAAAACTGAAGCAATGTCTTTTTTAAGTGTTGAGAAAAGGAACATTGAGAAAGGAAAGTTTTAGCAGTATTGGTATACACCCTACTATCTCCCCTTAAGTAGCTGTACGGTCAAGCTTAATTAAATCTATTGTACAAAGATTATATAAAATTAAAAACTTATCTATTATTTGAGATAGTGAATGCTTTATAAATAGGTAATCATCCGCTTTGAAACTGCTTTGAAGATCGGCTAAAGACAATATGATTTACATTAATTAAATTGTCTAAGGAATTGTATATGCGAATAAATATACACATAAAGTTAGAGTACTTAGAAAGGTAAAACTACTATTTGTCCTACACTAATGCTGGTAATATTACTGTTTTTTATGACAACAAAATTTCTGTTTAAAAAAAACAATATAATTCTGATAATAGAAACCGAAATATTCTGTATTTAAATCTTTCATTTGGCAATTTTCTTATTCATTTGGTAACGGTTTACTGGAAATTCTGATTATCAAAATTATAGTTCGTATTACCACACATTAAATGAAAGGCGCAAAACTGAAGAATAAATTTTATCGAATAAATGATTCTTATACCATGCTCTAAGGTACTATTATCATAAAATTAATAACTTGTACCATAGATACAAAATTTTCTCATAAAATACAAAATTATATTGTATTGTTAATTTTAACGAAATCATTACCAAAACACTTAAGTAAAAATTACTAAGCCTTTTGGTGTTCTCATAGAGCCAGAAGCGGCAAATTTTACCATATAATATGTTTATATAATTAAATATTACTGAGAAAATTAGTGACAAAATGCAATATTAAGGAAATCTTTTTCTAGCTTAAGCTGTCTAAGAAAATATTGTACTTTAAATGTTCCAGATTTGAATTTATATAAATATTGTTTTTATTTGGCTATACTTGAAATTTTCTTGCTCATTAATTTCTACATAGCCATAATTGACATCCATATGTTTCATAAGCAATGCCTGAAAATTATTTACCAAATTTTATGATTTGCGGAATTTGTGAAAAAAAAATATTTAAAAAAAAAGTTTGGCTCAGAATAACATTTTGAAAATATGAAACACCTGTAACAATCGAACAATAAAAAAGTTAAATTCAAGTAATGTTATAGAAAAAGCAATGATTATTCCAGAAATAATTTTTAAATATTTTTTCTTTATAATAATATTAACTATGTGACATTAAAACAAATAGTGTTTTTAATGAAAATTCAGAATAAGCATACAACTCACTATGAATGACTTTTTAAATACCAAACTGAGTCATAAACTAACAAACAATTCGACATACAACTAAATTAAAACTAAAAATAAATTATAAAATAATTTAAGTTATGTGAGACATATTTTATGTACAATTTTATTGATTTATTACAATCTAAATAATTAATGAACTCATTCGAAAAATATTTCTTTTCTTGTATTACATTCAGCAAACAATGAATGTGAACGAGAAATGAATGTGGATTTCTCAGAACACAAATTTTTTTTGTTGCCTTTTCGATTTAAATCGTTTAAAAATCTTAAAAACAAAAATACTGAGTTATGAAACTTTTGCTTTAGCTTCTTCCTAGTTTTTTACACCACTTCCTACTTTTTTACACCAGTCCTTTGACAAGAATGTTATTTCCATAAACTAATTTAAAAGTTATTGCGTCTTTTTGAAGACATAACTATCATCAAAACAAATGGATATTTTTTTTATTTGCATTAAGAAAACTTCGATTATTTAACTAAAATAATTCAGTTCATCATAGTAGTATTATTTTAATGCCACTTTATAAAATGGAAAAGTGAGTTTAAATTAAGAGACAAAAAAAACTTTTCTCATTTTGAACAATTAAGGTTCTTCTAGCGAGCCATGAAATTAATCGCTTTTAAGAATCATTTATTTTTACTTAGATCTACTAAGAGGGTGGGAAGGGTGATGAAAAAAAAAAAAGGTAACACATTTGTTATCGTAATTACCCTTATGTTGCACAAACTTTTGTCGCCAATTAATGAAAGTTTAACACTTCTTTCACGCCATAAAAAGCTAAGTCAACATCAAAGGACAATTTAGAAAAGAAAACACCAGTCTTCGTTCTATTTAGAAATAAGACACTTTAAAAAAAAGGAGTTTGAAAAAAGAAAAAAAAAATTTTAAGCGAAAAACATGGACAGACATGCGGCGAACTTTACTTCATATAATCGTCATAAGCGCCAAGGCAGATAAAAGGCCCTTTCAAAAGACTATAAAAAGAAATCAACAAGGCCAAGAAAGAGTTTATAAAAAGGCCCCATCTTATAAAAAAGTTGTTGGCGGAAAATTTCTTTCAGCAGCTGGCAGGGGGTTTTCAGTGGCGCTTATATATATAAAAAAAAGGCATCCCATAAATTGGCTAATAGCTTTTCTAAAAAGAATAGGGGGTTGTACAATTGCGAGCTTCATAACGCGAATGAAATCTCTTGTATTTCTACCGCAGGTGTCTATGCGTCCTTGTAAAACAGGGTAACAGGGCGACCACTTACAACAAATTACTCGGGCTGATTTTGTCGTTTTCACGAACGAGTTTTTTTTAAACCCAGTTTTCCAAACCATCCTTTTCTATGAGATTTTTTATACTTTTTGGCCGTCGGCCGTTGTTGTTGTTGACACAAACGCCTCCAGTTTTAAAACTTTCCCTTTGATTAATTGATGTGACTGTTTCACAAAAAGCTCAAAAGCGGGCGTGGCTCAATAACTAATCTAATTGTTGGATGGAAAACAAAATCTGAAATTTTACCAGGGAGGTCCTCATCTTCAATCTACTACTTTTTTATCTATAAAAAGTCATTTGTAAATATTTTTTGAATGGTATGGGAGGGCCAATCGAAAGAAGAGATTCTTTTTACAACATAGTGTGTATTTTTATATAGTTTTTTTTTTTTTTTTTTTTTTCGTTTATGTTGGATGGCTTAACTTTGTCCTTTCTTCGTTTTTTATCCTTTTCAATAAAGGCACTTTTTGTTTTTTGTGGAGTTGATTTTTTTAAGGAAAGAAAAGTTTCGCAACCGCCTTTTATTCTTTGGAGGAAGTCTATCTCCTCTTGTATGGGGGATAGTTTATTGCTAGATAAAGACTATAAAAGCGTTTAGCTGTCAAATACAAGTGTGTTTTGGGCTTATTCTCCCCAAAAAAATATCACATCGATGATTGTACTTATTCCAACGCCTTGAAACATATTTCATCATTTTTTTGTTAAATGTTCTTATTAATCTTTTTTTTTCACTTTCAAACCACCATTAAAACTCGTTTGAAAAAAAATAGCGTGTTTAAAATTTTCTTTTGCGTATTTTTTCTGATATAAGCTTTAAATTTTACACTGGTAAAATCAAGATTAACAGTATTAATTGACATGTATGACACTAAGGAACTTCTGTTTTTCTGTTGCATGATATTTTATAACAGTTGTTTAATAGATTTTTAACAAATCTTAGATAGATGCAAAACATATCTGATTTTAAATCTGCAATCAATTTCTCACTGCAAGCTACGCTTTTATGTAATTTAATATTATAGTCTGAACCAGAATTTGTTTTTTTAAAAAATTCACTCAGAGATGCAGTAACTCGTGCCTCCCAATGAGGTGAGCCAGATTCGAATCCCAGTGGTGGCAGGTTGATACAAATTTTGTTCCCGCCTTGCACTGACCACAGTACTGGTGTAAAATATGCTCTGTGGTAGACGGATTATAGGAGATATTCCCCTTGTCGTCGAGTCAACCGTTGGAGGTTTTCATGGTTTTTTTCTTCGTGTACCGCAAATGCGGGTCAGTTCCACAAAGAAGTCCTCAACGAAGGCTTGTTTGTCTCACTGTCTGATCCAGAACTCACCTTGTCTTCCGAGTTGGGATCAAAATACCAGGCTATGGAGTTAAACAGTGGTAGTTGTAAACTTCAGAATTGTGTCGATTGTTCAACGCCGGTTATAAAATAAAATTCCCTCGAGTGACTACTAAGTGTTCTCACTTCTCTGAGGCGTAGGGAGTACTAGGAAGAATGCGTTAAGGTCATATGCAATACACATACAATAGAATGCAATAAATATGCAGTAAATATACAATAGAATTCCAAATCTGCATAACAAAAGATGGCTCGAATGAGGGTTGCCCAACCATGTTCATTTTATAAACATAAAAAAATTAGTTTGTAAAAAGAAAATAAGGTGAAATGATGTTCGTTTCTCTCTTTTCTGTACTGATAACATATATAAATATAAAAGTAATATTCTTAGGAGATGAAAAAGTAAGGTTGCAGTTTTATTTCTACAGTTTTCTTAAAAAAGTAATAACTACCGAACCTTTAAACTAAATCTAAAGTGTGCGATGTTACTCTCAAATAACTGCTTAAAATATATTTCAAATTTATTAAGCTTTTGTTTTCTACTTAGCCTCTTGCCAATTAGAAACACGCGTTAAAAAGTTTAGCATACTGATTCGTAAAGTTAATATTTTGATAAATAGTGTTAGGTGCAGTCGATGGTGTTGAGGGCAAAAAAAAAAGTCCGTGGCTCACACGGGCTGTTATATCAATAAAAAAATAAGAATTCATGTTTATTAAGAAACACTTAACAGCAAAAACAATCATGCCTTTTAAACGAAAATAGAATGACACGAGAAAAATATAGTGGTTGACAAACAGAAAAAGTTAGGTTAAATAATGTCATAGTCAATCAGTGGCATGCATCGAGGGTTTGGCCAAGGTGCAGTCTTTTGTAGGCCAAGGCCTACAAAAGACTGTTGAGTCAATAAAAAAAAGAAGAATTAATGTTTATTAAAAAAAACACTTAACAGAAAAATTTAACTATGTCTTTTAACTAAAGTAAGATGGAAAAAAAAATATATGTTTGTTGTGAAACAGGAAAAGACATCAACGTTAAAAGTCACACTTTCCGATTCCAAAACATTCAGAAAAACTTCCTGCCAGATTCTCACATCGGGTGCTCGCTCTCCATTTGAAAAAAAAAAGCACTGAATCTCAGCTTTTAGAATCTGAAAGAAGTACCGGAATTTATGAAATTCAAGCTCGCCCTTTCATTCTAATGAGCTCGGGCGCGACACCTGTCCCGGTGTAAAGAGAAACCCCCTCGGGGGTTACCCCTCTCTTCAACTCTTTCTGCCTCCCACATCCACTTTAAGCCCCTGGTCCTTCCTAAATGCGAATGTATAATTCATTTTTCTTCAATTCTTTTGAAAGGGGCGCCCCATTGCAATTCCTTGGCCCCACTTTGGCGAAGTTGGCTTCACTATCCCCCGGCCTTCCGAATAGTTCTTTTGAATTTTTCCAGCTCTTTTCTTGGTTTTCGTTCAACCCTGCTCGCTGCCGGGGCTTTATATGTATAAAAGCTTTATCAGTATTATGCTTCCATAACCCCTTCTATTTTCTATGTTCAGTATAGACCCCTCTTCTGCCGCCCCCATTTCCTCTTGGTTTTCTTTCTTGATGGTCTTAGTGGACCGAAGTGTATATTGGAATTTCCAGCTATAAACCTCATCGCTTAACTGAAAAGTCTTCTGAGAAAGTTTCGCGAAACCTTTGTATATTTACCGTGAGGTTCGCTTTTACGCAGAATTTTTAGAAAGATTCGATTTTTGAAGTCGAAAAAGGAAACCTAAAAGTTCTTAAGCTTTCAGAGAATTTGAAAGTCATTTTGTTGTTTCAGTTACCATCCCATTAACCGGAGTTTCTTTTTCCTCAGATGAATATTAGAATTATTCTTATTTTGTGAATGTAAAATATTTAGACGCATTTAAAAATCTCTTTAGGGTTTTCACCGTAAGTCAAAAAAGAATTTTCCAGTAAGAAAATGAACAATTTAAGTATTTAACAATTCGAAGAATTGCTCAAGAAAAAGGTGTCTTTAGATATTTTTAAGCATTTTGAGCCTTAATATGAGTCAAATTTGCTGCAACCTTATTATAGGGCTATGCTTAATCCTATAGCACTAATTTCACTTTATTTCATTTTGTGTTATAACCGGAGTTGAACAACCAACCCAATTATGAGTTTATGACTATCAATGTTCAACTTTATGGCCTTGTAATTTAGAACTCTACCCAGAAGACCATGAACAACCTGGATTACTCATTTGGACAAATTAGCCTTCGAAGAGAACTTTTTGAGGAACTAACATTTACTTGCTTCACATGGAGAGGAAAACCACGGAAACCTCTTACTGTTAACCAGATGGCAAAGGGACTCTAACCAGTGATCAATCTACCACCAAAGATATTTTACGTCACCACTGTGGATGATATGAGCAGGGAGAAGAATTCGTATCAACTACCCATCGCTAAGATTCGAACCTAATTCACCTCAATGAGATGTGAACCAGGAGGGTGACTCTCTATCCCCTGAGCCACCGCGACTTTATAATGTTTATTAAACTTGATTACACTTTAAGCCAGTCACATGCGGCACATAAGTAAGGTGCGTAGTACTGGCTCAGTTTTGCCAGATTTACTTTTGGCTTACTATTGATTAGTTTTTATAGCCTACGCTTGTCGTTGCAATCCTTCCCCTCCTAGTACCGTTACTGTTCTACTATAGCGAACGGCACTAAGTCCTGCTTGCTACACCATAAATTAAATGTTATTTTAATGCCCATTATAACGTTTGATAATCTAAATTCTAACATAGCTGGCGAAATTCAGTTCCATTTTCAATTTTCATTCTGCAGCAAAGTTGACAAGAGAAAATTTAATTGCTAGCAAGAATGTCAAAGAAATTTAAAGTACTGTTTATTTTCATGTTAAAAAGCATTGAATTTGATAAAATTTTAATTTCCTTTGAATGAAGGTCTCCTAAGTTCTTCTCTAACTAGTTGTGGGAGTGACCAGTGGGCATAAAATTGGTTAAATATAATTCACTTAATATTAATAATAATAAAAATAAATTTTAAGATATCATTTGTTAAAATTAGTAACGTATTTTAAGCTGAAATTAAATGTTTGCGATATAACGTTGTCATGTTATTTCATTCATTTTTGTTTGAATGACATTGATTGATATGTCGAGTGTCGACAATATTAAGGTAACCAAATGAAATATTAAACCTCCAGATTGGTCGGGATAAATTTAAATTAAACTGCCTCAAAAATTAGTTTTTTTTTTTTTAGTTTTAAATGTAAAAAAGAAATTAGTTTTTTATTCAGAATTTGTTTTATTAATAACCTCAATCAAATAAAAAAAATACCAGACTAATATTGTCAGGACTTTTAAGAATTGAATTTTGCTTGCAAAAGCACACAAAATTATAAAATAATCAACCATGCAATGCCGAAATCAAAAACGTCGCGCGCTAATTTTATTTTATTTTAATTCATTTTTAGAACAGAACAAAACTGGCTTTTGTTTGAAGAGGTTTAAAATTGGTTGTAGATGTATTTTTTAAATGCAGCTTAATGAATGAAGGGTTTTTTTTTCTCTTCTCTATTTTTCAATTGCACTAAATCAACATTTTAATTAAATCATTAATGATTTTGCCAGTTTACACCCAGACCACTCAGTTATTCCATGAAAAATATATCTCTCCAAGCCTTTTGTTTTATAAATAATAAAATACCAGCCAATATATTCACACGCATTTTGTTATGAATGTTTAGAAAAGCATCGAAGCGTTTCATAAACCGAAAGCTCACACTATAAAAAAATGATACACTTTAGAAGTTGACAAATTATGCTTCCAACCATCTGCCCCCGGTCAGTAAGTTTCCGTGGACAACTGCTTTTTTTCATTCAGCAAAGAGACAATTTTGCAATTCAGTCAAAACGGAAGTCAAATGTTACACATGAATGATTCCAACTGTCACATTATATTTACGTAGACATTTGCACTCTCTTCTACTCTGATTAGCTTACGAGTACCTTGTAACGAAAATTATTATGTTTAAATTTGTTTATAGTGTATAGTTTTTATTATTATTTATAAATTTATTTATGATATATCTCTTTGTATTATACATATTTATTAAGATTTGCGTACTGCAAAAAATTCTGGTTAAAATTACCGTACTCTATAATTATAATATTTCTACTTTCTTGTACAAAAAATTGAGTAATTCTGGAAATAAAATCCAAAATATATGGTATTTAAACCATAATTCCGGTTAAAATTACCGTACTCTACGATTATAATATTTCTAAATTCTTGTACAAAAAATAGCGTAATTCTAGTAATAAAAACCAAAATATATGGTATTTAAACCATTAATTTGGTAATTTTTTTGTTCATATGGTAACGGTAAATTCTGGTTTTAAAAATTATTATTCTTGTTACCACACATTCGGTAAAAAAAGCAAAACTGAGAAGTAAATTCAACCAAATAAATGGTTTTTATGACAAGTTCTAAGGTATCGTGTTAAGGTTACCAAATTTTTTCA
Source organism: Parasteatoda tepidariorum (assembly GCF_982258835.1). NCBI lineage: Eukaryota > Metazoa > Arthropoda > Arachnida > Araneae > Theridiidae > Parasteatoda > Parasteatoda tepidariorum. The sequence continues at coordinate 38,754,753 of NC_141759.1, forward strand.
CTTAATATTAAAACAATATTTTATCGTCATTTTTACCAAAATCATTACCAAAGCACTTCGGTAACAATTACTAAGCTATTTGGCGTTTTCATTGAGCCTAAAACACGGTAAATTTTACCACATTCTAGTAATTTTGACCATACTTGTTTTTCAGTGCATATTTATATTTATTAAGATTTCTAAATTTATTAATATTTATATTAAGATATATAAGTTAGGTTTTTCATACATTCAATTATTAAAAATTATTCAAATTAAACACTTTCGCAAAATTTTTCATGTTTCAATCATTTCACGAAAGTTTTTAACAATTTTATCGCGATTCAATTAAACAAAAAAATTATTATCTACATGATAATTGAAGTCCCCGCTCTTTATCAGAAAAATAGAGTAAACGATGAACCATAATATTGCTTACATGAACTATAATGCAGCGTAAAAATACAATCTTAATAAAGTGATAAATTGAACCGTGTTTCTAGTTACAGTGAACCATTCCACAACGTAATCAAGTTTTCGAAGATAATACGGTTTCCTTTATGTTATGTATTAAATTTGTAGCAATTTTAGATATCGTGGTTCAATACTCTATAAAAATTTCTGATATTGTATTGATTTCTAACATTATATTTAAAAAATTTCTGAGAGTTACGAACTGTTTAGGGTCATTTATTGAGTCAATTGCAAGGATCTGATTCCAAACGGTCCGACCGCACTGTGTAGGGGTCAGTTAACTGGCCTTGCATCAGAAAGGTTCTAGGTTCGAATCCCGGGCAAGGCATGGATGTCGTTTTCATTCTCTGTACTATGTGTCTTCACTGTGGGAGCAACATTAGCCCACCTAATACGGTGCCCCTGAAAGTGTGGCTTAAAAATTTACCATGTAAATGGCTAAATTTGCGAAATGTTAACACAGATGGGCATTGGAAATAAAAAAAAATTCCTGACGAAGCATTTATTTGCATATTTAGTTAGCAAAATAACTTTTCTCGGGAAATTATCCGAAAAAAAATAGTTTTGATAATACAAGAAATAAAATTCCAATTTCTATACAGAAATGAATAATTTAATTTAAAGAGAAAAATATAACTCTATAATAAAAAAAATTTACATCTATTTTATCTTGGATAAGTAAAAGGTGAACCATAAAAAGTTCAATGTTAACTTTTTGCAATTAAATTGTACAAACAAGTATTGATTTAGTAACGCATTTTTTTTTTAAATATTAAGTCATATTTTAAGCGAGATAGTTTTGAAAAATATATATATATATTTTTTTTTAATTTGGATAATTTTCTAAATGTACGTTGAGAAAACATGGGTTAGTCGATTCAGCTCTGCTTCTAAGAGTTTTTTGCCTTTATATTTATAAAGGTTATAAAGGTGCTTTGTGATACAGAGTGAAATTGAAATTATAATTGAGCTTTTGCGAGAAAAAAGGTTTATTTCTAACGATATATCCCATAATTTATTTAATTTATATTTTGCTATGCAAGAGTAAAAAATAACCTTTGTTTAAAATAATTCTACCGAATTCCCGGAATTTCTTTGAGTCTCTGTTATAAAAAAAATGTCAAACAAATCAATTTTTTGACTCAAAAATCATATTTTAAACTAAGAACAGTAGCATTTAATATGTTAAATAATTACAAAGCTTTTAGACTGTCGAATTATCAAAAGCAATTTTTACCCATATCGCATCAATCAGCATAAAGGCAGTCATAAATTAGTTGTCATACGAAAACAGCGCTCTAAATAATTCCGGATTAAATTCGGGTAAAAAGTACTCTCACCCTCAGTGACGGTAATTTTTATCGCAAAATTTATTTTTACAGTAAAATTTATTTTTATCGTAAAATTGACTTTTACCGTAAAATTTTACGGAATAAAATCTTGAACAGTAATTTGTTCAGTAATATCCACTGTAAAATCACTATAATTAAATAAATTTTAACGTAAAAATTACGGTATCGAATTTTATGGTAAAGGAATTTTTCCGTAATATGGATTTTACGAATGCTGTATTCAAGGTGCCAATACTTTTTACCGGAATTTAATCCAGAATTCTTCACAACGCATAGTGGAAATTATAATTTACTAAAAGAAAAGAAAATTGTAAACGAAACAAAAAAATCTATTAAAAATTGTTTTTAGAAATATTGACTCCCAAATAGCAGTTCAGAATGATATTTAATTTTTAGTTCAATTACTAACAGAAAAATAATTAAATAAATTTTGCTGCAAAAATTACGGTATAAAATTTTACGGAAAATATGAACTTTCCGGTAAAATGGATTTCACGGTAAGTGCCCTTACTTTTTACAGTTATTTAATTTGGAGTTTTTAATAGTGCACTGCGGAAATTATAATTTAATAAAGAAAAATTTGGACTTATAAATGAAACAAAAAATTGCTTTCTGAAATATTGACTCTTAATTAGAAGTTCATAATTATATTTAATTTTTAATTCAATTGATGGCAGAAAAGTACAACTTTAAATAGAAACGAAAAAAAACTATCTAAAAATAACTTTCAGTAATAATGACTCAATCTAATTAGTTCAGAATAATTTTAAATTTTCACTTCTGAGAGTTTCTCAGAATTAATTTATTAACTTTCATTAAATACCTTTATCTTTTTTTAAAAAAATGCAGTGCTTTATCAAATTATCCAAGTTTTAATCAAAATCCATAAGTCAAAAAACTCTCAGAATATTGCAACAGATTAATCCAAATTCAAAGCAGAATAGTGAAATGAAAGATGTTCCGCAATAACTCCTCTTAATGTATATTTTTGGAATTCGTCTCAAAAATTAAGTCTAAAAAGTACACACATTGAAAGTTTAGTTTTTGATTAAATCAGGAAGTATAACTAACCATTAATCGTATCCCTTGCATTTCCTCAGCATTGAAACTGGTTTTGATTTTTTCAATACCACCTTCCTCCGTAAAAATATACTAGACTTTGATTGAATTTTTGTTTTTTAATATCATATATATTTTTTTCCAATGCCCACCTGGATAATGGCCTAGGTCATACAGGCACCTGAAGGACAGATTTGTTGGCCACTCTTTCAGGGGCACCATATTAGGTGGGCCAACGTTGCTCCCACAGTAAGGACAGATAGTACAGAGAAGAAAATAACATCCATGCCTTGCCCGGGATTCGAACCCAGAACCTTTTTGATGCAAGGGCAGTTCCCTAACCCCTAAACCGGCCGGTCGGCATATCATATATATTAAATTGTGATTTTACGTGTGTTCATTTCTTCCACATGGGTCTTAAAATTATTATCGGTAAACTAATTATGATCTTTACGAAACATCAACTTGTGTATTATTTGCTCTCTGAAATTATTAACAGTTTGTTTATATATATCAATGTTTGATAAATTCATTTAATATTTGATAAAATATATTTCCCGAGTTCCTTAGAGCGTCTGTTTTTTTAAAAATAAACAATGAAGAAAATAATTTTCAATTGATTACTCTTTTCTCGAAACAATAGCCAGAAGAAATAAAATAACCTAAAAAAAAGTTTAAACTTTTTTGTTTCTATCATCTCTCGAATAAATAGTGAACAGAAACTGGTAGAACCAGATCGATGCTAATAGACCTCCAAGCTGAAACAACCACACCAGAAGCATCGATCCAATATTTATAGGATATCCTTGCTAATAGAGATTGATGAATTTATGGCTCGAAAAAGTGAATGATTTTTCTTGTTACTGTGACAAATAGTTAAATAAAGTTTAATGACGAGTCAATTGATTTCATTGCTCAATAATACAGAATAGAACTATAGAGGAATATGCTTTTAAATCAAATAAGATTTGATTGAAATTACGTAAAGGTATTCACAGAAATATCCAAGTTTCATGGTAAAATGCCATTATTCAAAACATTTATGATACTTTAATGTTATAAGTAAGTTTTATACTCGAATACAATTTTGATTGAAAATAAAATTATGCTTTAATTATAAAAACTATGAGAAACAGCCCACTGTTAGAAATTTTGGACTGCGTTTAAACACATTATTGGACAAATTTGATGCAACTTTAGTATGACTCCAAGTTTAACAATATTATAGCACACATTACACCATTTTACTTGTTCGATACTGTCCTTTACTGTACTTATGACTCTACTTTAAAACTGACCTTTTTCGATGTACCTTGTCCAAGAAACTACTTATGATTTAACTTTGAAATTTTTTGGGGGATATTTGAGATTATGTCAGTTGTATGCAGTGATAAGGTTTTAGCGTTTACAGGAATGTTTTTTTAGTTATAAAATATTTTTGATGATATCTTTTAAAAAATTAAAAGTTCTCAGTTCATAATTTTTTTTAAAAATTCTTCCAAAGATATGTAATAACAGTTATCACTGTGTAAACATATGTATGTACATATTGTGTAAAAAAGCTTAAGCAATATGTTGTGTAGATGCTGAGATAAGGTAAATCGAGAGTTATTGGTATATGTCCTACCGACTTCACTCAACCTCATACTAAAAGTTGCAGAATATTTCTACAATACTATGATTCAATGTTAAAACATTTTTAAAATACTAATTATTTAATTTTTAAATCTCCCTAAACTTTTGTAATTCAAGTTCGATTAAATCTGTTTCAAAATAAAGTCAATGTATCTTATCTTATCACAGCAGATATTTTACTTAAGGAAATTTGGAGTAATAATGTTCTCCTTACCTACACATCATTACGATTTCAACCCAAACTCTGAAGACAAGGGAACTCCTAACTGATGTTTCAAGTAAAATAGTTTTTATAGAGTAAAAATAGCGTGTGTTTATATTACATAAAAAAAGAAAAACTAAAAAAAAAAATTTTGAGTTAGAAAATAACATGTTTTTTTCCAAACATATTAGGTTGTTTCTTAATTTCTTAGCAAAAAAGAGCATTATTCTTAATTTTTTTTAATTTTCTTTAAAATTCATATCATTAATGTGCTCAAAACTCTTGTTTTTTCAAAAATGGCAATCTTAAGATGCGTTTTGAGATTCTAAATTTTAGTACTGCAATAGATTGTGAGTTATGTAAAAATATAGAATATAATTTTAATATATTTCTTATACGAAACAAACATGCATGCGTAATTTATACTTAAACGTTATGCAAAATAGCACTAAAGATTTATTCGAAAATTCGCCGTTTGCAAGTTAGTATCATATTACGATCTTCAAATTAACTCTTTTAGTTCAGGTATAAGAAAGTATAATACAAGAGAAAGAGTATTTTAATATGGGATATGATCATTCAGTTATTAACTATAAGATTTTGTTATTATATTCCGCAATGAGCAAATTGCATACTAGATTTTTGTTTTGTTCAAAGGTTCGTTTTTTTTAGTTTCGTCCGTTTAAACAACGTGTTTTTTTTCCAAACGTTCTGCTAGGTTTCGATTCGATAAATTCTTTAAATAATTACCATACAAACGGAAAATTACCAAATCAATAGCTTAACTATCATATATTTTGGTTTTATCAATTGTTTTACCCAAAAATTTTCTTAACATACAATTACGGTAACTTAACCAGAATCTTTTTCCCAGTGAAGAAAAGTAAAACCAGTGAAGATTTTTACACGAATTAATAGTCCATAGATTAACATTCACTGTATGCATTATGAATTACTGAGAAATTCGCAATGCTTTATTAAAAGTACCGTGTTTTTATATCAAAATTATTTCTTGAATGATTATTGGTGACTCTACAGTTTCAGTAAAAGATAATGCATTTATTTAGAGTAAGTCTCATTTCATTAAAAGTTGAAAAGAGGAATGGTGAATTGTCATTTTTAAAAATTGTTTAACAACAATCTTAAATTTTACTAGCTTTTTTTAAATGTACTGTTAGTTTTTGATAATACTTTTTTTAGTTTATGTTATTGGTTTAGAACATTTCAATCCCCCAAAAAATTAGCGTAATTTTCTTAATGATTTACGTTTGAAATGCAGTTTTAATTTTCTAATTCATCATTGGTTTATGTAGCTGATGATTATGAATCATTATTTTGCACATTATAGCAAATTCATATTGGTGCATTTGTATTTTAGCTTTTTTTTTTTTAGAATTTTATAGTAATGAATATTTTTATATTGTTTATTTTATTTCATTTCATTGAATTATTCATTGTAATTTTTGTATCATAATTATAGAAGGAATTCGCTACAACAAATACATAATAATAATTACATAAAACACAATTTTCAACGGGATTCATGGGGACTCTGTAGTTTCAGTAAAAGTTAATTCTTTTATTTGGAGTAAGTTTCATTTCATTGGAGGTTGAAAAGAGGAATGGTGAATCGTCATTTTTAAAAATTGTTTTACAACAATCTTAAATTTTACTAGCTTTTTTTAATATACTGTTAACTTTTGATAATACTTTTTTTAGTTTATGTTATTGGTTTAGAACATTTCAATCTCACCAAAATTTTAGAATAATTTTCTTAAGGATTTACGTCTGAAATGCATTTTTAATTTTCTAATTGATCATTGGTTTATGTAGTTGATGATTATGAATCATTATTTTGCACGTTATAACAAATTCATATTGGTACATTCGTATTGAAGAATTTATTTAGAATTTTAACTTATTTTTTTTAGAATTTTATAGTTATGAATATTTTTAAATTGTTTTTTTAATTTCATTTCATAGAATTATTCATAGTAATTTTTGTATCATAATTAAGGAAGGAATTTGCTACAGCAAATATATAATAATAATTACATAAAACACAATTTTCAACGACTAAAATACCGAAAATACAAAAGATAAATTTAAAACATATCTAAATAAAAAAAAGACTTCCATAGAACGACAAACTCGTTGTTTAAACTTTTTCTCAAAAAAAAAATCTCCCTATTTTTTTCTACCTCATTTCTCCCCCTACTCTCAAACCCTTAGCGGATTCGGAAAAACGGGAAACGAGGGGATCTGCAAAACGAAAAGTTCTTTTTTTTATTCGAAAAGGGGGAAGGAATTAAATATCCCATTTCTAGGATTGACCAGGGTGGAAACGACAGTTAAAAAGCAACCGACCATCTCGCACAAAGAAGAAAGCGACTTCTACCGACCTCAGTTTCTTCTTAGCCGCGTGGATCCAGTGGTCGAACGGTTGCGGGAGAATCGTTTTCCCCCGGTGACTCGGGCGGCGAAAAAACGTTCCGGCCGACCCCCTGGGAGTTTTCTTTGCATAGTGCTCTGTTTTATGGAGGTTCATCTCTAGAGTCAGGATGGGAAGCAACATTCGAAAGAAGGAAAAAAGTTTTTTCGTTCCAAAGATCTGTAGTTTTAAGTAATTTTGAAGCTTTTAAAAAACAGTTTAAACGAAGTCGAATATCAAGGGACTATTTTTTCTCTTTTTTTTTTTTTGACCAACTGATTTGCCTATTTTGGTTGAAAGTTCTCTCAGCACAAAGAGTACAGAAAATGGAGTAATTAGGACGAATATTTCACCAAGCATTACAAAACTTAATTAAAAGTGTTAAAACAGCTAATAAATAAACTATTTATATTTTTTTTGACCAACTGATTTGCCTATTTTGATTGAAAGTTCTCTCAGCAAAAAGAGTACAGGAAATGAAACAATTAGGACGAATATTTCACCAAGCATAACAAAACTTAATTAAAAGTGTTAAAACAGCTAACAAATAAACTATTAATATTTTTTTAAATGTTAATATAATAATATATTCAAGAAATACCCGTTGCATTAAAGCATTTTAAGGAATTCATGTTATTATTTACCAATAAGTAAAAAATGCAATGCATTTTTAAATTACGTTTCTTTTTATTGGTTTTTGTATCAATTAATTCATAGTTTTGTTCTTTTGCTTACTTTTCATTCTATAGTTTAAGATTTCTGGACTTCTCTTGCAGATAAATTTAATTATTTCATTTATTATTCAAGCCTAACTTTTATTAATTGCTGTATTTTATTGGATTTCTTCAATTGCTTCGTTCTTCTAATTGCTGCATAATCTTCCTTTATAAGTCTAATTAGTATTTTTCTACATTTTTAATTGCACAATAAATATTTAAACTTAAGTTTAATCTATCCAAGTAATATTACCACACATAAAAAGAATTTATGTGTGTTTTTATAAACCATTATAACCCGTTATTTTCTTTTTATAGTAAAAATTTTCGATTTATAACTTTTCATAAATTTTTTCCTTTATACGCTTTTTTATATGCATTCTAACTCAACTTACATGTACTAAAATTCCTTATCTTGATATCATTAGTTTTGCTTGCTCATATTTTTACATTTTCAACAAAGTGTCCCATATTTGCAATAAAGAAAAATTATTAATTTCTAATAAAAAATAAGATAAGGAGTGAAGCTCGAATTAAAAGAAAAATTTAACCTTGATCGTTTCCGAAATTTTTTTTTTAAAACTTGAATTTTTAAAAAATGGAAAAAATTGCATGCATTAATGTATTATAAAAAAATAATATTTTTACAATATTTTAAAATATTGCTATAAAATGAGTACAAAAGAATTTCGCTTACGTCAAACTCATAAGAAATATTAAAAAGAAATATACGAATTGATAATAATTATAATAATAGATAAAATTTACGACTTGCGTTGCATACATATTCATGATTATATTATTAAATACATTCGTATATTTATCCTTTGTTTCACAGTACAAAGGATTAAGGATCATTATTGGATTTAATAATAATCCAAAGGATTATCTCGTCCTAAGGATTATCATTGAATTTAATTTAGAGATTCTAACGATATCGTCATAACTTGCAAATATTTATTTTATCAGAAATTTTAGATTTTTTTTAAATAGAAAATTCAATACTTCGCATTCAATAAACTTCAATGAAAATTTATTTTTCAAATAATTTTTAATATAAATTTTAATTGTTACCTGTTTAATAGTTTTAAGAGACTATTTTTAATTATTCTAAAATTTCATTTCACCGAAGTCTATTATACATTGTCTTGAACGTTCAATTAACAAAAATTTTTAATAAATCACCTTAAACTTAATTCAAATATGTGTGGAGAGGTTTGTTGATTTTTTTTTTAAATTTTAAAAGCATAATACTTAATTTAAAATAATTCTTTCACCTTTAAAATGTAAAAAAAAATTTAACATTTTTGTGAACTATATAAAGTATTTGCTTTTCATAAGAAAAAAAATAAAATAGGTACAAATTATTATTTAAAAGAACTAATTAGCTCTAATTCATGTAAAATACTAAATCGTACAAAATTTTAATGAAAAAGTCTGTCATTAGAAAATATTTTTTAGTTTTTTATATTATTTTAACGTCGACATAAACATAAACAATTTTATAAAAATAATTGAAATAACTGTTTATAATGAAACGCTAATAAGATTATGCGTAATTACCAAAAGCTTATTTATAATTCAAAGTGCTTATATGATTTATCTTATTGTTAAAAAAAACGCAATTAGTAAAATATCAACTATTTAATCACTATATGTTTAACACACAAGTTTAGCCTTCACGATAAGTTAAAACTACATATTTCATTAACTTATTTTGAGTTATTGTTGAATATTAAGCAATTAATACTCAAAATATATTAAATAACTCATTTTTACTTTAAATAAATTATTTTATTTCTTGATGACTACCAAAAAATATGGAAAAATCATCTTTGAAGTGTATCATATTAAATAAAAGAAAAAAATCACTTAAAATGTCTCAAGAATCTTAGTTGAATCTGTAGTTTAAAAAATTATGCATGGTAGCTTGAGTTCTTAAAATAAAACCCATTTACGCAACTCTAGAGAATCATAAATTAGAAACTCTAGAAATATAAGTAAATTCTACGAAAATAAATGTCAATTTCAGAATTGAAATTTTAACCAATTTTTTTAAAAAAAATTCAAGTAATAACTTACAAATATTTTGCAATGTTTTATTTAAAAAAATATAAGAATATACACAAAATATAATTCTTGTTTTTGTTTTTATTTCAGTAAAATTGCCTATTTATCAATTTGAATTTCATATTTACCTTGCTGCGAAAAAATTTTAATGCTACAGCGTGTATCCTATCGTATGTATTTTGATAATACATCTTTTCTTTATTAAAGCCTCGGTTTAAAGTTTAAAACCGATTCACATAATTCTAAATAAATCATAAATTTAAAAATAATTAACAGTCAAAGTAAAAATCAATACAGATTAATTTTAGGAATTCAATTTCTACCACTTCATCACAAAAACACAAAATAAAACTTAGATATATAAATGTTCTTTAACATTTCATTTCAAAAAATATTACGATATTCTCAAAATTCTTATAATTTTTTCCCCTGTAGGCTATTTATTTTCATTTTATCTTAACCCGATTGCAAGGAACATTAAATACTACTGAGCGCAGTAAATATTACATATCTTCCGAATTAAAACGCTTTTTTTTCTTTTTTATTATAGTTGAGGAGTATATTTTTCGAAAAAGAAATTCTTTCAACAACCCCATTCGCGTAGAACGATATTCTCAAAGCAATACCCCCTCAACCAAATCGCGAAGTATTCCCGGGTTTTCTGTAAAACCTGATTTCCCGCAATAAGACTTACTCTGCAGAGAAACAACCCAACAGGGGAGAGTCCTTTTCCGACAATCTAAGCAGACTCTCGCCTTTTCCTTCAACTAAAGCGAAGCATTTGAGGATCGTTTGATTAGAGTGCCCTCGTCGGGGAGGGCAGGATAAAGGGGGCCAAGTGGATGGGGGGTTTCTAAGGGATTTTCCCCAGTTCCTTCCTCGTAATCCTGCTTAACTGGGGCACCTGCTGCCTTAGAAGGGATGGGGGTATCAGAAGCAGAGACTGATTCATACGTCACGCTGTCTGACAACTGGAGGACCCCTTTCCATCAACCCCCTGGCCGCCCCCTCATATACATTACCCTTTGCTGCCGCTGTGGTGTGGTGGTTTTATTATCCGTTAATTACATTAAGTGGATAGGATTATTCGTGGGTTGGACCTTTTGATGGGACAATGTCTTGATTCTTTGTGGATTTAAGATAAGCTTCCTGATGAGGAAATAATCAGGAATGAATACTTTTCGTACCTTTAAATGGATTCTTTTTGTTGAACAAAATTCTTCAGTATTTATAGTTTTAGTATCTTTTTTCTGGTTAACGTAGAATAAGCTGAGTCATATTAACGTTTTTAAAGATTTATTAGTTTTATATTATGAAGTTGACATTTATTATTTTCAAACTTGTGTGAAATTAAAATTAAAATCTTGTTTCTTTGTAGATTTAAGATTAGCTTCCTGATGAGGAAATAATCAGGAATGAATACTTTTCGCACCTATAAATGGATTCATTTTATTGAACAAAATTCTTCAGTATTAATAGTTTTAGCATCTTTTTTCTGGTTAACGTAGAATAAGGAGTCATATTAACGTTTTTAAAAATGTATTAGTTTTAAATGAAGTTGTCATTTATTATTTTCAATCTTGTGTGAAATTAAAATCTGTTGTACAAAATTATTTACCAATTATAGTTTTGGTATTTCTTTCTGAGTTGCATAGAATTAATGGAGCTATATTTACATTTCTAAACATTTATCAATTTTGTCTTAAGTTGAAATTTATTATTTTCAATCGAGAGCAAAATTTAAATTTGTTGCGCAAAGCTATTTCGTATTTATAATTTCGACCTCCCTTTTTGAATAACTTTGTACAGCAGAACCTAAATAGATTTTACATTTTTAAATGTTTATTAGTTTTGTTTAAAGTTGTCTATTATTATTTTCAATCTAGTATAAAATTTAAATTTTTCGCTTAAAATTATTTAATATTTTTAGTTTCAGTGTCTCATTCTGACTTACGTAGAAATGGCTGATGCCTACTTATGTTTTTAAATATTATCAATTTTATTAATGATTATCTTTTATTATTTTCAATCTTGTGTAAAATTTAAATATTTAAGTTTACATTTTAATAATTATTCTTTAATGAAAAAAATTTCTCAGGATCTTGTTATCATGGGAAACATTTGATTAGTTTGAACTTCAAAAGGTCTTTTTTTCAGTTGTTATTTATTTATTTTAATTTTTTTGTATACAATTATCGATTATTTTTAGTCTTGATGTCTTTTCCTGAAATTGATGCATCTTACTTGGAAACTTTGAATTGATGGAGCTTGCGTTTTTTTTTTAATTCATCAGTTTTACTAGAATTTATTATCCATATAATTTCAATTTTGTAACAAAATGAATCATAAGAAAAGTTCAAAGTAGGTTTTCTGATGTGAAGAACATTTTACCGGGTCAAACCTGAGTAAGTGTATTTTTCTTATAAAATCAGTTAATTTCTTTACGGCGATATTAAGTTACCAGTTAATTTAATTTATCAGTTTAACTAACGGCTTTTAAATTTAGTTTTGGAATTAGTTTTACTTGAAAAATCGTTTCCCAGATTAGATCAGATTGAATTAATTTAGTGGTAAAAAAGAGTTTTTTTTCAACTACAGATATTTTTTTTAATGAAATAATAAAATAAATAAAATGTTTAAAGAATGTTCAAAAATAAAACAAATTCATTGAATTTTGAATTTAAAAACAATTTTTATGAATAATATAACACATCCTGCCACTTGTCTTACATGGTAATTTTGGAGCGTTTCTGTTGTATTATGTAATATTATAAGACAATTCAGTTCCTAAAAAAATACTTTTAAAATGACAAATTAAAATTTTTGTTAAGAGTTCAGCAAAATACCAAAAGAATATAATTCAAAAATGCTATACATGAGATACTGATAAACGTTTTTCTTATGAATTTTTGAAACAAAGTTTCTTTCTTTAAAAATCCATTGAAACTTTTATTCAGAAAATAGACCAGGTCTTATGCATAAGTATTAGTCATGTTCTAGTTACAGTAATAACTAATTAATATTTTAACAGAAAAATGATTTTAAAATATATCAAATTGGCTCAGAATGTAATTTTTACGAAGTTAACTTCAATTACATAGTGCGAATTAAATCTAATCAGTGTTACTTTTTCGAAAGAACATTTTATTTTTTATCACAAGGCTACGAATTGGAGAAAATAATATTGTTATTTTTAAGCATTTCTTTAAGTTTAGAAAACTGAAAATCCCTTTACACTTCAGTAGTATGTCACAAGAAAATTTTGAAACAAAAATATTGCTACTTAAATATTGTATTGCAGAAAACATGAAAAGAGCGCAAGAATATGAGATTTTCTCCATCCGTACCTTTAATCCGTACTCTTAATTTAAATATATATGTATATGTATTACGTTTAATTTAATGACACCAAAAAATTTTTAATTTTAGAAATTAACATAATTTTTAACATAAGTTTTTGATAATTATGCAACTTAATATCAAAAGGCATTTAATTTCGTTTTTGAAGTTCATAATCATTTAAAAAAATATTAGTTTTAATCAAAAAATATTAGCTAGTTAGGATTTTAAATTTTCGACACGTATGGAGCTTATATATCTGGAATATTTAGCAATTTTATTTCCAAATTTCACTTCTTTTTGTATCATAGATTTTTTTACTGATACTTAATGACATTTTTCTTAAAATTTGTTCGATATCTATTTACATGAATTTCAATTAGAAAACCGTTATGTTAAATGTTACACAAAATTTAATATGTCCTCCTAAAACAAGTATTTGCTTATATTTGATAAGGGTACTTTAAAGAATTGTGTGTTAAAAGGAAAATATGAAATTAAACGATTAATTTTAATATCGTACTAAATTGAGCCACATCTCTCTCATTTTAAGCTTCATTACTACATGGAACATTACTAATACTATGGTTCAAATTAAATGGAAACATTGTTTTATTTAACACCTTATTAAATTCGCACAATATTATTGTTCAAAGTACCAATATCATGGTTAAACGTTCGACTGATTTTCTCTAGATAATATCAAACATGGTTCTGACTTAACAACATACAGAATAAGGACAAGAATATCGATACAGTACTAAAATGCATACCTGCCAGTCGGAGAGCAGACATTCTCTGAAATTCTGGTTCTTCTAGCCACTTGTACATTCTGCGGAATGTCTCCCTTCCTGACTTGAGCTTGCTCCAAGGTTTTGGGTTCCTTAGGAGATCTGACAGTGTTCCCTGCGATCTGCACAGAACTCTTTGCGCGAAGATCGCCTGTGGTATGCTGTACCGCTTCAGTTCAGCGCTGATCCTCTGTGCCAGTTCCTTGGTGTTGATCTCCTCCACTTCTTCAGCAGAATTCACTTTCTGCTGCTGGTGCATGGACAGTTTACCACCACCACCATGGTGACTAACCGTGCTTACCATCGACACCATGGAACCATTCATAGAGTTCGGCACCGACGCCTGAATCGGGGCGCTTGGCTGTGTAAGGGGTATGCCCCCCGGTGTGGTTGGGGTTGGAGTCGGGGCAGCTCCTGTTAAACTATTAACTGTTGGAACTGGGGTGGGGGACGTTAAGGTTGTCGCGGCAGGCTTTACGTCCCTGATGGATGCAGGAGACTGGAGATGGTGACCTGACGTTTGATGACCCATATGAGTGCCGTTCATAGTCAGTCCATTAAGAGAGGACATCATGGACGATGGACTGACTGTCGGACTTTGAGGACTGACCAGGCCTCTCGTCAGATCCCTGTGAGCGTATGAATCATAGCCGTTTGGAGACATATTTTTTTCTGGAGAGTGAAGACCATTTTGTGAATAAGGTGACGATATTCCGCCTTGTTGCTGACCAAGTCCATTAGCGGCGGTCATCATCGCTGACATAGACGGGTGAGGATTCATGTTCATGCCAGCCATGCTCCCAAGTTTCTCATATTGATGATAACTATTAGCCATGTGCCCTGCCATGCCGAGATTGTTTTGCATGAGAGTAAAGCCACCACCGACATTACCCGCATGGTGATGTCCGTAATGATGCGTGAACTTGTCGGACATCGTCGATATGGGTGGCAGAGGCTGTAAAGGCGTCAAAGTCGCATAGCTGTTAGCCTGGACAGCGGTCGCAAAACCCGGCGGAGACATACGACCATTTAAAGTCTGATAGGTAGGCTCGGCAAGCGCCCGAAAATCGGACGCGTCTAGCATATTCATTCAGATGATTAAAATTGCACTTCAAACACCGATAAAAGAGTTGTCGATGGAACGTTGCGTCGGAACCTTTCTTACGCGCTGTTTCAGCTTCGAACTGATGTTTGGAAACCACGAGGTGTTCGCGCCCACTGATTGTCTGGGCCCTTCCTACCAAACACCTGATTTGTCCACTGCTCACTCGTGTGTTTCGCACCGTTTTGATGGCGATGGCACGCGGACACACCTCCGTGCTTCGGCCATTGAGTAATACTTTGCTATCATTCGCTGGGCGGAGCTCCGCCCTTCACGGACCACCCTTCGCGCTTGCGCTCCCAGGTAAGTCTCCTTTCTCCCTGCGTGCTCCCCCTAACAGAGGGCGCTGCATTTTATAGATGATGAAAGATAAGTTTCGGTTTCGGTATTCCCCTTTCCACTTCGGACGAATAGAAAGCCAGGTGGCTCTTAGATCAGCGTGGCACCACATTTAAATTTGGTAAAAGAAACTATTCGGGAAAATGATCAGATTAAATAGAATACTTATCTCACTTTTCATTAATTTTGGAGATTTTAAAATATTTTCATGACGTTTGTGAATGTTTTATAAATGTGAATGTTATGTCTATTAATTAAAAGTCAAACTACTAATGAAGTTACTATATGTGTTTCAATCAAAAATCGCATACTTCAATTTTTACAACAAAAAAAAAGTTTAGATTCTAAATAGTTAGATTTTTTTATTATAGCTGTATTAAAAGTTTTTTATGAATTCTCATTAACTCTTTATGCCTAATGCAGTGCCGCAATGTGGCTTTTAGATTACCGAACTTCTCGATAAATCATTCAAGTCAAGCTCCTCCAAAAAATAATAATTCAAAAGTAAAAAGCCATTATTTTAAAAAAGTTAAATTTGCTCTTTTAAAAAATTTCCTCAGAATTGAATTGCCTCTTTCTTTTTTTTTAATTGCAACGAAGACAAAAATTCAAAGGCTTGCAAAAACTGCAAACTTCGTTAATTGGAATATATAGTTTACTTTTCATAAAATACTTTGTGCTAAATATTTATGCGTAGAAAAATTCACAAAAAAACTTATTTAATTCTTTTAAAATAACGAAATTATTTTTACATTAATTTATTAAAATAAAAATCCGTTGCCCTAGCTACCACTATGAAAAATATTGTTTGAAAATGCGGAAAATTCATAACAGTTAAGTTTCTAGGTTTGAAAATGAGACGGGAAAGAAAACAATGTCTAACCATTTTATTTGTAGCTATTTTTGGGGAGGGAAAAAATTCACTTTTCATTACTGTTTACTTTTCATCAGGAAAGAATAAGAATCTATGTTAAAACATCTTGGCAGTCAAGAATATTTTATTCGATTCAGAAAAAAGCTAGAAGCAAAAGTCTTTCTAACCACTTTGGCATCTCTTTTTGTCTTGATATATACACTTTCAGCCTTGGGAGTCTCTGTTTGTTACATTGATACCACGCAAAACTGGAAAAAGTTAGGAAAGTTGTAAAAGTTTGAGTTAGTAAAAGCAAAAATTCGTAAAAAGAGATTAAAATTAACTACTTTTTCTCGCATATTTCGTTCAGTTTACTTATAAAACGGAATGTATGGAATATTTTCGTTTTAAATATGCATATTTTACAAAGTACAGTACGCAAAAAAAAAAAATTTTAAAAATTAGCCACTCTGAATAACTTTTGATAAAATCATTGGATTTTCACTTTCTAGGACTCAATCTCAATGGATGTTGAATCCGAGAAATTGTATTTTAAGAAGACGTATAATTAAATTTATATTCTTCATAAACTATTATAAACTAACCGATTTTACACAAGTTTTGTACTTTACAATAGCATTTTTTAAAATAATGTCGAAAATTGCATACCTTACAATTCAAACTTTTTATCTACTATTATTAAATAAAATAATAAAGAAATAGCAAAGATTTAATAAAATAAAAAAAATAAATTGCATGGAATTCTCTTTGGATAAACGAATTTTATAATTCTATGCAAAAGTTTTTCAATTCTCCTGAAATCTATAAAATAAACAAGCAAAGAAAACACAAAAGCGGCGTGAAACAAATGGTGCGAAAATATGGCGAAATACGCAAAAAAAAAAATTAACATTGAGGGGTCCAAATTTTGGATCGCTGTCTTTACCAAACTATTAAGACCATATTTCCCAAATTGTTGCATTTACAGCCGCGATGGCTCTGGGGAAAGAGCATTCACCTTCCAATGAGGCGAACCGGGTTCGAATCCCAGTTGATACGAATTCCGCATCTAGCTTGCACCAACCACTGTGCTGATGTGAAATATCCTCAGTGGTATACCTGTGGGAGGTTCTCGTGATCTTCCTCTCCGTGTAACGCAAATGTGTGTCAGTTTCATCGAAAAGTCCTCTACGAAGGCAAATTTCTCCCAATACTTGATTCTGGAGTTCAACAGATATACAAGATTTGTTCTCTAGTTGTAGGAAATTAAAGTGATATGTTTGTTATTACTACACTTACACCTCAGTAAAAAAGAAATTATAGTTTTTATATATAAGAGAGTGATTTTTCTGCCAACAGGATTGTTTAATCTTAAATTACATTTAAAAAAATAATTTAAATTTTTAAAAAACACATTTTAAAAAAACTTTTTTTAAATATTTGCATAGGTATTCAGTATTTATGGGTGATAATAAAAAATGAAATTAATTATACCTTTTAACTAGTACATTTTAATTGCATGCTTAAATTTATTAGCTTAACATCTTAATTAAATGCTTAGCGCCGGCATCCGGGGCCCACGCTAAGCCATCACCTCCTACATTAAAAAGCCTCCACGCGGTCTTTCATAAGTAGTCTGCGCAGACTGTTTACAAAGTGAACCAGTTGTGCGCATGAACCCAAATTTTATTTTAAAAGGACTTGAGAGAAATTAATCATATATATTTGAGAATTGAATCTGCAGTGGTTGACAAGTGAATAAGGCAAACCAATAATATTCAGAAATAAAGCAAATTTTTAGTCATATATTTTCTACCACTTTCTTATTTTAACTAGATTTTGTATTAAGTGACTCGTTCGGAAAGTGGATATCCTTCACAGTGGTCTGATCGGACTACCTATAAAAAACCGTGTGGAGGCTTTCAATTATAGGAAGCGTTGGCTAAGCGTTTGCCACCTTGCAAAACGCCATAAAGTCGTAAATTTGGCGAATAAAATTGAGTTTTGACAAAGGTGTAGGCGAATGGTTTTTTCTACTTTAAAGAAAAAAATATATTTAATGCGATCCTCAAAACTACGTCAAAATGTTTCTAAGCAAATCAGCTGATTTTTTTTATTCAATTACCGTGATTCGATTTTCGGTAGATGCGCCGCATAATCAGTTAGAATTGGGTCCAAATAATATAAGCCTCACCTAAAGTACCGTAAAATAGTTTTCTATGAGGAAAAAATTAAACATAAAAAATTAATAAGATCTGCAGTTGGCGAATACTTTCGAAAATTGGCGAATACTTTTCATATTTTGCTATTATACTGGCTAATAATTTGAAGGCCCTGATAATCTATATATTGATTATATTTTTAAAAACATTGGATTTAATGACTAATATGAATGCTAAACAGCCTTAAAAAATTAAGATGATACCACGTAAACAAGCAAATGCTAGTTTTGATTCAGATAAAAAAACCTTCATGAGTGCCTTCCCAGACACAAAATGTCATTCATAGTAGAAATTAGTTCTTCATTCAAAAAAGTAATTGCGATATTGTTAAATAAAATAAGATTTTGCTCTTTTTTTTTTGTTAATAATATTAGCATATGTATTCAGTAGTAATGATGAACGATAAAAAAAAAATTCGATTATAATTAATCGAATATATTAGTTATAATAAAAATTATAATCATTTAAAATTTTGATCCTATTTATACATTGATTAATTGTTGAATACTAGTACCGTTCCTTTATAATATGCATGTTTACTATTTATTTAAAATCATTCTATTTAATTACTGTTACGAACAAAGATAAACAATGATAAAAACGGAAAATATTACCTTCTCAAATCAGGGGTTAAAGAGAGACAGAAAAGAGGAAAAGCTGTTAGTAAAGCATTTCAGTCATAGACAGCTTGTAGAAGGAGTAAATCTAGTTCTTTCTCTAAATTGTTCAACATTTAATTTTTACGGTTTATTATAATTACATACATCTGCAGGATTGCGTGCCCAATTTAGGCTTATAAATCTTTATCAAATAGAAGGACAGCACAAACACAAAGATACATTCACATACCTGCCAAGTCTTCCGGATTTTACTCAAGATTTTAATTTCATATTTAAAGTGGTAGTAATTATGTACTATTTTTTCTTTTATAATCTTAATTTTTAAATGATATTGATCACCACTATTCTTACAAAAATTAAGCACATACATTAATATGCGTTACTATCATGGTTGTCAACTTAAGTTTTCTCAAATACAACGTATTTGTTTGCTTAAAATTAAAGTTTTAATTCCATTTTAATACCACTGGGAAAAATGATAATAGAAGGGATAAAAAGTTGGCAGGTATACATCCAGGGTAACAACGGGATTCGAACCCGCTACCTATACGCTTTGCCCAGTATTTGGCTGGCAATTCCGCTTATCCAGCAAGGCCCCTTAATTTTAACGGGATAGAAGCACTTTTATATATTTGCTATAATTAGAAGAAAAAAATCTTGTTAGGGTAGTTAGAGAAAAAAAAATTTCTACAAAAAATGCCAGAGTGAAATGTTTATATATATATATATATATATATATATATATATATATATAAACATTTCATTTCACAATTGAAATTTTTATATATGAAATTTTATATATACATATGAAACACATAGGAAATTTATATATATATATATATATATATATATATAAAAATTTCATCAGCCCACACGATTATATCCGCAAAACAGAGTGGGCTGATATAATAGTGTATGCTGATGAAAAGATTATATCTTTTTTTTCCGTTTTTTTCAATAAAATTTCATGTTTTTTTTTTTTTAAACTGTTGTTTGTTATTTTTTTACTTATTTCCCCCCCCCTTTTTTTTTTCATATGTCTATAATTTTTCTTTGTTTTATCATGATTTTGAAATTATCTAATGCGTTCTGTTTACTGGCAGCTTAAGCGCAATAAATGAAATTTATTGTTTTTCTTAACTTTCTTCGCGTTTTCTTGTATTTATATATATATGGGTCATTCTCACAAAAACAGTCATTTTCATGTCCCCAGTATATTTTATGTTTGTTTTACAACTTACGAAAAAAAAAATTTCAGGGAAAGTGTCCTTCAGAATGCAAGCTAACAAAAGAATATAAATAAAATTATCAATTTTTATTTTTTATTTATTTTAGGTAATTTAAATATACCAATATGTCATTCCCTCACTTGTCCCCACTGCTGATTTGAAAAAAGAAAAAAATTGTTTCTGAAATAAAAAATTTTTTTTAAAAAATTCGTGTTTTTTTATTTCAGAATACTGAAATATAGAATTCAGAAAATCAATTTCAAATTTAATTTCTGATAAAAGTATTAACACAGCACTATTTTAAGCTTTGTCCCTAGTGTTTCGCATCATTCCCTCACAACTATGTTCTTATCACCTGCAATCTTCTTAGAATAAAAATATTTTAATAAAAACTTTAGCAGTTAACAACTGGCATCATAGAACAAAATTGCAGTATGTTTCCATCTTCAACTTAAAGAAGCTTTGCTGTGGAATAAATTTGAATCAATCAAACCAGGTAAAATTTTTTACATTCGTCATTCCCTCATGTCATTTTTTAGAGTAAAATAAAATACAACTTCATCGAGAAAGTGGATAATTATATGTTGCTTTCTTGTATGAATATAATTGTATGTGATTGACTTCAGAAATTAATTAGGCCTAACAGTTATTTTTAAATTTTATTGAATTTGTCATTCCCTCACTAGTGTATAAAGTGAGGGAATGATTCAAGATGAGTATATTATAAAAATTTTTTTTGTTCAATCGTGCCAGCCAATTTTATTTCCCAAACCTATAAAAACTATTAAATATATAAGACTAAATTATAATAAATATTATATTAAATTAATATTTATTATAATTTAGTCTTATATATTTAATAGAATATTAAATTATATTAAATTATAATAAATAAATATTAGATATACTTAGTATGTTATCATTTTCAAACTTTAGGTAGATGTAACTTAGATAAAAACATGTATTAAAATAAAATATCATTCCCTCACTATTAGTGTCATTCCCTCACTTTTTAAGTAGTGTGAGGGGGAGGAACCCTCTCATATTAAGTTGAAGACAACTATGACAACAATAAACTTAAACATTTATTTAACAACTGAACATAACAAGCTAAAAACAGAAACATAAAAATTAAGTAAGACTGTGTGGGATAGAGACTGAGTAAAGTTCGAAGCTCCTTAAATACTGAGGCAGTTCCAAGGTTGCCGATCGTGTGTTTGTAATCCCGTTGATTCTTTTGGCGCCTACGCACCATGCCTGGCGCCACATCACTCCCCACCGGAGTTTCATAGTCGTCAGATTCTGAAACGAACTCTTCTACCATACCGAGTAACGTACTTCTTTGGGTCCGGTACCTTTTCTGGCAAAGGAGACTCGGTAGTTGTAGTTGAAGAAAGGTCAGACTGGCAAGGAGAATCATCGTGGAATAAAGTATGGGGCTCGTCCACTGGCAAATACGCTGGTTTCAACCTGTCAATAGAAATCCACTTTTTCTTCGTAGAGATCTGCAAAAGATAGATTTTAGATTTTTTCTTAAGAACTGAATATGGACCATCATACGGAGGTTGTAATGGTCTCCGTACGGCGTCATGTCGCACGAACACATGCGTACAAGTCTGAAGATCTTTTGGTACATAAACGACTCGTTTGTCATGCCAAACAGAAGCTACAGGCTTGACCTCACTAAATGCCTTACGCAACTGGGAAATCAATTCAGACTGCGAGATGTCATTTCCCGAGTTAGTAAAGAACTCTCCGGGAACTCTCAATGTTTGCCCATAGACTAACTCAGCAGAAGAGAAGTTCCAATCCTTCCGAACAGCAGTCCTCAAACCCAGGAGAACTAGTGGCAAATTATCAAGCCAAGAATCTGTAGTATAGCACATAAGGGCTGCTTTTAATGTTCTATGAACACGCTCAATCATCCCATTGGCCTTAGGATTGTATGCAGTCGTACGAATAATTTCAACACCCAGAATTTGTGCTAATTTCTTGAAAGTGAAGGAATCCAGTTGTCTTCCCTGATCATTTGAAATTCTAACAGGAGCACCAAACCGTGAAACCCAATTAAAAATCACTGCTCGTGCTACTGTATTTGCCGTGATATCTTGTAGAGGTACCACCTCAACCCATCGTGTAAACCGATCAATTAAAGTTAAGCAGTACTTATATCCTCGACACACCGGTAATGGGCCAATCAGGTCCAAATGCACGTGCTGGAACCTAGCATTAGGCACAGGAATTCTACCCAATGGTGATATAACGTGTCGATGTATTTTAGCCTTTTGGCAACTTAAACAAGTGCGACACCACTGAACAATGTCTTTTCGAATTGAAGGCCAAACACATGTACTACATAACTGTCTTAAAGTAGATCGGGCACTGATGTGTGCAAGGTTATGTACAGAATCGAAAATCATTTTTCGAAATTTCATGGGTACATACAAACGAGCACTAGGTTGGGAAACATCAAAATACAAATTTACATCAGAATTAGGCAAAACAATTAATTTAAATTTAAGATTAGTAACATCTGGATTTTTTAAATATACCTGCAATTCCTCATCAGTCAACTGCTCAGCTGCAATTTGCACATACTCAATTTTGTCAGGAAAAGCAATTTCTTCTACCCTTGACAAAGCGTCTGCCACTAAGTTTTCCGCGCCTGCTAAATATCGTAAGTCACAAGTAAACTGTGATATAAATTCTAATTGTCGTAAACGTCTAGGAGAGCACTTTTCAAAACTTTGGGCAAAGGCGTGTGTCAAAGGTTTGTGATCAGTTATAACATGAAATACCCTTCCTTCCAACATATAACGAAAATGAATTATTGACAAATAAATCGCCAAAAGTTCTTTGTCATAAACAGAATATTTAACTTGGGCATTATTTAACTTTTTGGAGAAAAAGGATAAAGGTATATAACCAGATTCAGTTTTTTCATGTAAGGCGCCTGCTACTGCAATGTCACTAGCGTCCGTAAACAGCACTAACTGGCAATCAGGTGCCGGGTGAGATAGCTGAGTAATGTTTACAATACTTTCTTTGCATTTTTCGAAAGAATTTTCTAACTCTGCAGTCCAGTTAATAGTTTTACTATCGCCTTTTTTCCTACCCCCAAGTAAAGCGTTTAACGGGGCATGCAATTCTGCCGCTTTGGGAATAAATCTCCTATAGAAATTTAAACACCCAAGAAACCTGCGTAAATCTTTTAGAGTTTTGGGTTTAGAATAGTTAACAATTGCATCTACTTTATGTGGTAAGGGTTTGACACCATGCTCATTTACTAAATGTCCAAGGAAGGGTACTTCAAAAGATCCAAAAATACACTTAGAAGCATTAATTGTTAAACCATACTGTTTTAAACGTTCAAATATTAAACGTAAGTGATACAAATGTTCAGTCTCGTTAGCACTTGCCACGAGAATATCATCAATATAAGCAAATACAAAATCTAAACCATATAAAACTTCGTTAATAAAACGTTGGAAGGTTTGAGGTGCATTACACAAACCGTAAGGCAGATACAAAAATTCAAATAACCCAAAAGGTGTTATAACTGCAGTTTTCTCAATGTCTTGTTCTGCTACGGGAATTTGATTATATGCTTTAACAAAATCTATAATACTAAATATTTTCTTGCCAAACAGATTTTGAGAAAAATCCTGCAAATTTGGTAAAGGATATTTATCAGGCCGAGTACAGGCGTTTAAAGCTCTGTAATCGCCGGTAGGTCGCCAATCAGAGTTACTTTTTGGGACCATGTGTAGGGCGCTGGCCCAAGGACTTTTGGATGGCCTACAAATACCATGTTGCAGCATGAAATCAAATTCAGATTTGGCAGCTTGAAGTTTAACAGAATTCAATCTGCGAACTTTTGAAGCGACCGGAGGACCAATCGTGTTAATATAATGCACTGTATCGTGCTTAATTTTAAGATAATTAGGTCTAACTCTAGTAATTTCAGAAAATTCCTGAATTAAATCGTGATATTTAGTATTGCCAAATATTGTTTTAACACTTTGGATTGAGGAAGGAAAGATTTTACCTTGATGAGCCAAAGACGTTTTCGTATCAATTAATTTCTTATTTTTAAGATCGATTAACAACTCAAAATGTCGTAAGAAATCCGCGCCTAAAATTGGTTTTGAAACATTCGCAATTATAAATGCAAAATCAAATTTTCGATGTAAACCAAAATCTAGCGACATAAGTTTAACACCAAATGTTTTAATAGCAGTGCCGTTAGCAGCATGCAACACATAATTTGATGTTGGCCTGCAACCTTTAAATGTTATAGGCAATAAACTTACATCAGATCCGCTATCGACCAAGAACATTAACTTAGTTTTGCGATCAGAAACAAAAAGTCGGTGGCTAAATTTTAAATTCTCACTACTATTAACCACCGGACTAATAGTAGAGCCCATCAGTTTAAATTAAAATTGCAAGGCTCAATACATTTGTGTGCTTTTTTAGCATACTTCCTATGATACCAACACATTTCCGTTTCGGCAGTTTGACTCTCTGCTTCACCTTTAGAAATGTGAGAAAAACTTTTCGAAACATTAGATTTGGAACGCAAACGACTACGATATCTACGCATAGATTTAATTTCGTTCTTCAACTCTGCCAAATCCGTAGACATTTGAGCTATTTTTTCCATAAGTGAATCTCTACTTACAACTTCATTACAACTTGAAGTTGCAGAAAAACTAGTTACTTCAGAAACCTTATCTGCCAAAGTTGACAAAGTGTCTAAACCTTCCGTACTAACACTTAAAATAGACTGAATAGATGAGGGTAAATGAGACAGCCAAATAGATTTAATAACCTCATTTGAAAAATTAGATCCTGCTAATTCTCGCATATGTCGCAACAAGGCAGACGGCTTAGAATCCCCCAATGCAAGGTCCTGAAGTAAAGTTTGAATTCTTTTACTCTCGGACAAGGAAAATTCTGCAATAAGTCTATCCTTAACGGCAGTGTAAGGCTTTTCCAAATTTGGGTTTCTGACCAAGTCCGCAATTACTTGCATAATATTCTGATCAAGAACAGAGATTAAACAGCAATACATAGTAGATTCAGAAGTAATCCCTGATAATTTAAAATTAGCCTCAATCTGCGTAAAATATAGACTTGGATTATCAATCCAAAATCCAGGTAAGCGAAG
This sequence comes from Parasteatoda tepidariorum, assembly GCF_982258835.1. NCBI lineage: Eukaryota > Metazoa > Arthropoda > Arachnida > Araneae > Theridiidae > Parasteatoda > Parasteatoda tepidariorum. The sequence goes on from NC_141759.1 coordinate 38,780,339, forward strand.
GCCAATTTTATGAATTTCAGTTTCAGTTCCCGTTTTATCTTTATCAGTCATTGTAGCACAAAACTAAGCAACTAGTTAAAGATTCACTCATGAAAATTTTCAAACTAAACTAGTTGTATATATATACATTAGAACAATTCAATAACTAGAGAATATATGGAAATATTCACAATAAAAATAAGTATTTACATAACTAAGAATGATTCAGAACTACAAATATTATACTAAGAAATATATACAACAGCATTTAAAGTTCGTATATTCAAATTCAATAACTACTATTTAAAGTCTCTTACAATACATTAAGTTTAAATTTTAAGTAGTGCAAAGCAAAGCAGTTGACCAAATAAGAGAGGAAATTGTACATTACCAAATTCAAGCAGCTATTCCAAATTGTAAAACAACGGATAATAGCGTATCCAAAAACATAATAAACACAAGGGTCACCAATTGAGGGGGAGGTACCCTCTCATATTAAGTTGAAGACAACTATGACAACAATAAACTTAAACATTTATTTAACAACTGAACATAACAAGCTAAAAACAGAAACATAAAAATTAAGTAAGACTGTGTGGGATAGAGACTGAGTAAAGTTCGAAGCTCCTTAAATACTGAGGCAGTTCCAAGGTTGCCGATCGTGTGTTTGTAATCCCGTTGATTCTTTTGGCGCCTACGCACCATGCCTGGCGCCACAGTGAAATTAATTAATTTATTTACTAATTAATTTAAAAAATAAATTAATTTATTAAATTAGTTTATTAAATTAATTAATTTATTTATTAAATTAATTAATTAATTATTAATTATTATAAATTAATTCATTATAAATTAATTATTTAAAAAATTAATTAATTTAAATATTAAGTATAATTTATAGGATATATACTTTCTTTATAATGCCATTACATATTTCTATTAATATAAAAAGTTTCAGAGCTTTTTATTCACTTTACTTTTTTGGGATTTTATGAACTGAAAAATGACAGTTTTCGTGAGAATGACCCATATATATATATGCTTTCAGCCCTAATTCAAATATAGGAAAACTTGCTCTACTTTATAAAAATATTTTCTAGTGGTAAAGAAATATAAATTACTTTTAGTTAAGTAGTTTTCGCAGAGATGCCAACTTGCTCCGGACAGCAAATAAATGTTTCTGAGTGGTAGCTTTTTAATGTTTGATTCTTGGTTTAAAAATTCAATTTATAAGGTTTTTACACACCACTACTTTTAAATACTTCGAGGGCTTATGTGATATGCCACTTTGTTGAGCGTTTTAAAAAAAATTTTAAAATTTACCAAAAATCTTCAAAGTTTAGAGTGTAGTTGTTTACCGCTTTTTAAAATAATTTGTCCCGTCCGAAGCAGTTGGCATCACTGGTTTTCGCTTCAAGTAATGTTTTCACCAATACAGATCAAATATTCGAAGTATGTTATGAGTTGCAACTTATTGGATTTATCTCGTGTTTACTGTTATGAAGTGTGGACGTAATTGTCCTTATTCTGCAAGGTATACTATTTAATTGCCTACCAATTTTTAAATACTTTGAAGAAAGCGGAGCAGTTGGTGATCCTGCAAATATCCCCCTGTTTCGTTTTTTAAACTCTCATGAGTGTCCTTCCAGACTTAGTATGTCATTCATTCTGTGTTAAGACACCTAAGAAGATTCTTCAGAATCGGAACTGTTACATCTTCAAATGGGATACATTTCAGTCATGCTAAGATTTTCAGGGCCGGAATACCCATTAGGGCAGACTAGGCCATGGCCTGGAACCCCAAATGATTAGAGGCTCCCCTTAAAATGGAATTTTTAAAAATAAATTTAAAAAAATTAAGAAAAATAATGATTTTTCAAATTTTTTCAAAATGTCATGATTATTTTTTAGTTCCAATTTAATAAAATAAAGTAAAATTTAATTTATTATTATTCATTTTTATTTTGAATATGCTTTCTTAAATGAAAAGATATATAAATACTTTTATATTTGAATATAAAAAATATATACGAGAAAAAATATATTCTTCTATATGTTATTCAAGCCTGATTTCATTGATAATAAAAGTTTTATCCATAGAAATCATGAAAGGGTAAATTAAATTACTACATTTTATAAAATAGACTCATAAATAAATGAAATTAGAGACTGAAAGTGGATAAAAGTAACGTTAAACTGCTAATATATTTTATTGGATGATTTAGCTGTTAAATATATATTAAAAAAAATCAAACTTCCAAGATGACAGCTCTGATAGACTTTGTACCATAGATAGACACCGTTTTTTATCTATAGCTGCCGATTAAAAGCATATAAGGACTAATGTGGGCACCATGTATACAAAAAACGCATATAAACACTTTTATACGAAAATATAGATCTACAGTGCATGCACTATACAAGCACATTTTTTTATATAAAATATAGAATTATACAAATTTTTACAAACATCATTTATGGTTCAGACGCATTTTATCATTAAAAATGTTTATAAAATTAGTTTATAAAAATTATGAGTTAGATTGTTCAAAATGTTGTCAATTAAAATTCATGATTCTTCTTCTGTAAAAAGATGTAAGACAGGAATATGATATTTTGTTTTTCAAGTTTAAAAGACAAAGAAATCAATAGTTTTTCAACGCTTTTTTTAGGTATAATTTCAATTTTTCAAAAACATTAGTTTGTGATTCAATCATATTTTGCGTCATTCAAAGATGTCTTTTAACATTAACAGCAAATCTTCAACTCACTTCAATTTGATGAAATATTCTGCGGGAAAAAAATCGTCTGCTCGAATTGATTTACAAGAAAGAAAAAAATTTGAGCTGCGAAAAGAAAATACCACTTTTAACTTCATTGAAGGCTATGCCGATGAAATGGAAATGTTTTACAATCCACGTAATCTATATGACAAAATATTTCGAATTTTATGTAAGATGGAAGGTTACATGCATATCATTGAGAGGTGATCGTCTGACAGAAATGTCAGTAACCGAAAAAGAAAAGGCTTCCACACTTTCATGCAAATGGCATTCAGCTTGCAGCTCTCCATACCTTTCATCGAAAGTAAGATGGGGAGAACTTTTTAAGGTGAAAAAAGGAATAAAATGCATTGAAGGAAGAAAAAAAGGGGTGTTGGGGAAAGAGTTGGGGGTGGATAATGGGCAAAATATGTCAGTGAAGGTGCAGCCATGCACGGGCAGAAATCTGCATAGAAACTTTTGAACGAAAAAGCGTGCCACCGTTGCCATTTTTTTAAATAGGGTGTTGAAATAGTGCCGCTGACTCCCACTTCTTTCAGGAAGAAGTTTTGAGGGAAATTCTGAATTTAAATGTAGTACTATTTCAGTGGCGTGTTAGAAAAAGAGAAGTAAAGTGTTGCAACCAATTTATTTTTCTGCGCCAAAGTTCTTTTTCTGAGCTAAATAAGAACAAATTTAACTTTTTTTTATTTCATAGAATAAATCTTATGTATATAAAAGTAAGTTTTGTGTTTAAGTAATTAAATTAAAAGGTAATTTTCATTAAATATAAATCATTAAAAAAAAATTCTAAAATCCAGTGATTCTCAAACTAATGATTCTAAGTTTCTTTCAAGGAGTCCAAATCACGTAGATTTAATCACGCAAGCATTTAAGCCTATTTATGTCACATTTTAACGTATTTCGCTGTATTTTTAAGCTTTTAAATCTGATCGCAAAATCTGTGCACACAGTTATAAAACGTTACCAAACAATTTGTCAAAATTATAGTTTTTTAGCATAAAATAATTGATAATTGTTTGAATTCTAAAGTTTAAAAAATTTTACATCTTTTTAATCTAAGTAATAAAATTGATTAGTTTTAAAACTAACTTTTTGACTTTTAGACATTAAATAAAAGACTGGACACACTTGCTCTCACAATGCTTGAAAATCAAAATGTTTGAAAAAAATAGAATGAAAAAAAAATGGTAATCACCGCAAGGCGATCTCAGGTTACCCAGTGGCAAAATGGTGGCTGTCTAATTTTTTTTTTTAAAAAAGCAACTTTATTGTGTTTTCATCTTGGACATCTTTAACTGTTAATCCTGAACTGCTCGGTACACAATTTCTCAGACATATTTGAATGCAGCTCAGACACATTCTGTATAAATTCTTTTGATGACTGAATAGACATTGAACAGCCAATCGAGGTCAATATTAACATTTTCGGATTGATAAAATGGTGTTTGATGGAGATTGTAAGCTACATCATACACCCGTTTCGGAAGTTCATACATCAAATATGATTTAAAAGCTAGGCCTTTTTTTCAATTTTACATGAATAGTGAATGAATCATTTATATTGCGTGGAAGACAGTCTACAGTCTTGTGCGAGTTATTGGGTACGTTGACAATGGATCCTTTTATCCGTAACTGGTGATCATCAACATCCAGTTCTTTTATTTGCATGAAAGGGGTTCAGAGAGTCACCATTTTCTCTTCGGTCAATTCTCTCAACCACTTTGGTACTTTTGTGATGCTTGCGTTTGCGAACGGAATCCTTTCGTTTTTCCGTTGATTGTAATGCTTAAGGCAGTGTTTCCCAAAGTGTGGTACGCGTACCCCCAGGGGTATGGGAACAGTCTACCGGGGGTACGCATTCTAATGCGAAATATCTTGCAACAAACGAAAATTTCACAAAATTTTATTTAAAAACAAAGCTAGTCATGAAAATTTACGATTACGTATTTTTTTATTGGCTATTTTTGGCAGAGTTAACAGTTGATAATTAGGGGTATCAACAGCCAGTTGTGATTTGTAACTTTTGGACAATTTTTTACAGTAAAAAATACATTCATTTTGTATTAGTGGTACACAGCGTTACGAAAAATTTAGAAAGGATACACAAAAGTCATAAGTTTGGGAAACACTGGCTTAAGGTATTCCCGTCTAGGTTCTTTGGCTTTTTCAGCCTCGGTAAATTTAGGCCTTGGCATCGTTTTTTTTTTTTTTTTTCTTGCTTCAACTCTTAACTATTGGGATCGTGTCAATTAGTTTCGGAACTCTTTATTTGTGATATTCACCTGAATTAGTATTGAAAACGATCCAGTTTGAACTGTAGGTTAGAATTTCTGATTCTTAATTAAAACAATAAAAACAGAAATATCGGTCAAATGATGAAATTCTCTTTTATTCACAACCTCAATAAGTATTTATGGGATCTCTCTGGTCCCATATCTCAAAAATAAATTCATCAACTTAATGCATAACAAAAATAAAAGTGAAAAAAAAAAGAATTCTAAAAAAATTATCAAACAGCAGCGGTCGCCATAGCAACGCATGCGCACTGTTTATTATCACTCTTGATTATTGCAGCTGAAAAGTGCGGACGCTATGAAATCCAAACCAAGACCAATGGGTAAAAATAAAAATACCAACCAATTTAACGCAAGTTCTAAACTACTTTACAATTTCGAATTTTTAGCAAAATAAGCAATACGGAATAAAATCCAAAACGAGAATAAAATATAGAATTTCGGAAAAAGATAGGTAGATAGTAAAAGTAAGCTAACTATACAATTTTCGTTTTAAATTTTTTATTTCATATCTCGAATACACCGATGTTATATTATATATCTCGAATATTATTCATTAGAGATAAATATTCCGAAGTATTATCTTAATTGATTAAAGTGCACCTGTCGATGAGAAATTCATTTAACATCTTCTTCATTATTCATCAGAATAGCATAATCAATGAATTTTTAATTCAGCGATTTATCTTAAAATCTCATTCCAAAACGGTTGCCAGTTTCGGAATGATAAATTTAAAGAACGTCTTCTTTAATCTTAAATTCCCATTTATCGATTATTTCAAAATTTAACCAAATGATTTTATTGGTTAAGAAAAATTTCACGTCAAACAACAACTGCAGACGATTTCTGCCCAGCCAGTAATTAGTTAAGAACTAAAATTTTAATTTTCGAACTACAGAAAATCGCTCTACGCCTTAGAACATACTTTATTTAAAGTTCGTCACTAATTCTCAATATTCACACGATAATCTTTTTAGTTCAGTCATTTTGAAAAATCCAATATTTTAACAGAAAAAAAAATGTAAGAAAAAATTCTAAATCTCATTCTTGACGGTAACTGACCAATCACATAGAGAAAAAAAAACAATCTAAAGCCATTTTCTGAACAATGAATCATTTATCACTAGTGAAAAGCCGCTATCATCAACTCGAGCCCATCGATTTCAAAAAGTTACCGATTGGATATTTAAAAATTCCAAAACCCTACCGGCGGTGCTGAAAATGAATCCCCATCCCAACCCTCCTTACATTTTTAGAATCATTAAAGGTTGCATCTTTTACCGTTTCATTAGCCCTGTTATCGTTGGGAAAGACGGGCCAAGGATTCATTAATAAAATCCCTTTAAAACATCGACTGTAGAGAAAAGTTAAGGCTTTTACATTTTCCCATTTCTCCCAATTAATCTCAAACCCCGATTCTGGCGGGCTAGCAAACGATGTGACAAAAGCAGAACCTGGCAACGAAGACAAATAAAAAGGAAGAGAGGCCTTCTGCGGAATTATTTTCTTCTGTCCCCCCACTAGTTATTATTATAAAACTTTTATTATAACTGGGATTTGGGCCTTCGGATTTCAGCAATTAACTCATTACGAAGGTTTTATCCAGGGAATTCCTTTTTCCTGAATATAATTAGTCCCCAGGAAAAGATAACCGGAAAAAGGCATCTACCTGGGTTCTTCTTAATTATACGAAACCGCAGTTTGTCAAGGCGTTCTGCCAATAACAGAGCTTTCTCTAGCTAAGTGGTGCATGCTTTTTGCTAATTGACGATTGTGCTCAGGACGACCCCTTACAGGGTGGGGGGTTACGACAAAAAGCAAGGATCCACCTTATGCCCGGTGTATTTCTACAGCATAATTAACTTTCTGGATTCTCTTTTGGTGATTTTGCTCTTTGCGTTTTCTTCGAATAGAGCCCCTTTCCTACAAGGGAGGGGGTAATTAATGAGTGCTCCCCCTCTCCTGAAAAAGAATTCCGAGATAATAGGGGAATGTGATGAGATATCATGTGTAAGCGAAGACGAGAGAAATATTATTTATTTTAATAATTATGCTTGGGAAATGCTCTTCGCAATGAATTCGGTTTTGATAATGTAATTGCAAAAAGCAGATTATTAAAATTGGTGGGGGAGATATCGTGAAGGTTTTTTGGAGGAAAAAAATGCAATCACGAGTCATTAAAACTCCTCACAAAATGACTTCATTGAAAGTAAATCGGATTTTTTTTTAATTCCTAAAAGTAATCTTTAATGCTTCCTTTCGGCTCATCATTAAATTTTTACGATGCATTTTGGGACAATGCATGATTCAAAGAATAAAAAATAAAGTAACGGAATAAATTAATTATAAATAAAATTATTTATTATATTTAATAAATTAAAAACATTGTAGATGATCTATATTTTATTTATTATACTTTGACATTAGTGAGAACTATTTGCATTCGTACCAATTTTTTTCGTTCCTATGGAAGAATGTTCGTAAATATAAAAAATGAATGTAAATTTTATTATTTACCAGTTTATTTTTGATTTAATAAGTTTATTTTATATTATAACCATCGTTGAACGACGGAAAAATTTTGATTTTGAGCTCATCAAAGACAACATAAAATATAGCCCGGCAACCGCCTTTTTCCTATCCGACGGAGTTTTGTCCCGTAAATTTTGTAAATAGCTGTAAATACTTGTAAATAATTTTGCGCATTTATTATGTATTTCCCCTTTTCCCTGGGGCTATGTGGCTACTGTGCACCTGTGAAGCTCGGGGTAATACCTCGAAGGGAGGCGAGGCAGTCTGCCACAAAACCTCTTCTCTCTCTCTCAAACTTGTTTGTTCAATCTCACTACTTCATTTTAATTTTCTCTCAGTAAAAGATACTGAACCCTAACTTTCACCTCTCAGTTGCGCTTCGGCGATTTATTATTTATTTCCACTCAGATGAATTAGTTGGAGCCCCTAGCGGGGCTGATGCTAAGATAACCAACACATATGAGTATGAGTTGAACGACGGACCCAATTTTGAGTTTACGATAAGCAATATTCAACTCCGTAGCTTAGTAATTTTGAATCCAATCCAGAAAACAAGGAAACTTCTGATTCAGGTATTGGGAGAAATTTGCCATTTTGATTGAACTAACCAGCAGTTGCGTAGCATGGAGAGAAAAACCACGAAAACCTCCCATGATTAGCCTTACGGCAAGGGGGTACTAACCCATGATCCGCCTACCACCGAGGATATTTTTTTCGTTAGCGCTGTGGTCAATCAACGCCTCCTATAACTTGAAAGCCTGCACACGGATTTTTGTAGGTAGTTCGATCAGCCCACTGTGAAATATATATCCGATTACCAGGCAAGTTATTTAATATAAAATCTAATTAAAATAAGAAAGTGGTAAAAAATAAATGATTAAAATTTTGTTTTATTTCTGAATATTATTGGTTTGCCTCATTCACTTGTCAACCACTAAAGCTTCAATTCTCAAATATCTATGATTAATTACTTTCAATTACTTTTATAAAAGGTTTTGGGTTCATGTGGGCAAACCGGTTCGCTTTTTAAATGGTCTGCGCGGACTACTTATAAAAGACCGTGTGGAGGCTTTCTGATGTAGGAGGTGATGGTCAATGCGTGCCAGGTGAGTAATTCGAATCGACCAGCCGTCGCTTAGATTCGAACCCGTTTCACATCACTGGGAGCGCTCTATTCCCTGAGACACCACAGCCCTCTTAATAAGTTTAATCAAAATTATTTTATCTTTCACTCTATGTTAATGGTTTATACAAATGTATAAATCGCTTTCTAATGAGGTAAACCGGGTTCGAATCCCGATGATGACTGGGCGGGATGAATTTCGTCAGAATTATTCAATCATCCACCATGAGTTACATAATAAAATTCATAGATAAAGCGAAAACATTCTTTGCGATTGCCTTCAAGAATAAACTGAAAGAAATATACTATAAAAAGTTTCGAATTTTAATATTTTTCAATAGATTTGTGCTTCTTTTTATTAGTCACCACTTTTTTATTTTAAGGCACCTGTGGTTATAGAAATGCATAAACGCAGAAAAAAAATCCAAGCTGGGATATCATAAGTGATTATAAATATTAAAAGTGGCAGAAACGCAATACATTTTTATTTGTTTACTATCTCTATAATTAGTCAATCGTAATTTCATTAGGACTTAAGGTTCAATTTATTACAATCATCTTTGAAGCAAGAACATTTATGTATTTACCTTCAATTGTAAGCTGAAAAAAAATATGCTATAAAATGTTGCTAATCCCGTTTTTCAAAACTTTTGAATTCTATTAGTCTCACCTTTTTCCGAATTTTTGGTCTCCTGCGGCAACACTGCATTAACTAAAAAAAATTAATTAAGGTATTCAGTAGAACTACCACTAATATTGTATAACTATAATTTATTTATGCATAGTTCTAACGCTATTGCACACGCCAAATGCATACCGCAAATGCATACCGCACACGCCAAATGCATACCTGCCAACTCTTCCGGCTTTTCCGGAAGATTTTATTTTTATATTTAAAGTGGTAGTAAATATATGTTCCGGTCAGGTGGTCAGCCGAACGCGGAAACCCCAGTGTTAGTTCCCAAGCATGCTTGGTACTCATTTTATCGACCCACTGAAGGGATGAAAGGCTTGGGCTCCCGCACCCCAGAGCCCAAGGTCAAGAAAACTGAGATGGGCGCAGTCGGCCTTGGCCCTCTTAATGGGCTGTCGCGCCACTGAGTTAGAGTTAGTTAGTAAATATATACTATTTTTTCTTTTATAAACTTAATTTTCAAATGATTTTGATCCCCACTATTCTTACAAAAATTAAGCACATATATTAATATGTGTTACTATCATGGTTGTCAACTTTAAGTTTCTCAAATGCAACGTATTTGTTTGCTTATTATTGAAGTTTTAATTCCATTTTAATACCACTGGGAAAAATGATAATGGAAAGGTTTAAAAGTTGGCAGGTATGCAAATGGTAAGTAACTGCCAAGTAAATTTTGCAAATACTTGACCATTTCTGCTTCTTTTTTAAAATATTCAGCATGACATAATCATTCGAAAGTGGTGAATTATATAAGCCTATGAATTATTTAGAAATAGCGGTGGATAAAAATCTACTAAATTGAATTTATTAAACCAAGAATCACAATTGATAAACTACCACTTTAAAATACATATTTGCTGTCCAGAACTAGTTGGCGTCTCTGAATTACTAGCGTTACCATAGCTGCCTTTGGGCACTATCACGGATGGAGAAATAAAGTGGTTAAAAATTTTTAAAAAAAATCACTGAAGGTGACAAATGCGAAGAGTATAACTCGTCAGCCATCTCAGGGCAAATCTCTACATGTTTTTCTTTTGAAACATTTGCAAGTTTAAAATCTGTTTGGCGCCTTGGCGGTTGTAGTTGACGCAACAGATCACGATACGAAAATATCCTCATTTTTTTTTATTGCCAGCTTCTTTTTCCGCTTCTACGTAAGAACAAAAATAAATACAAGCTCTTGTATAACGAAAAAATTTTTAAATTATGTCTACCTTTAATTTCTGCTCCCCTAAATGCACGCCTCCTTTTACAGTATTACAAAAGGTTGATGCATAAAAGAAAGTGGTAAAATATTTATCCTTTAACTTAATGATGTTTTATTTTAAAGAGAAACACCATATATGACGCAAAAGAACATGTGCATATACATTTAAACTTGCAACGCAAGTATCCTATAGAACTAAGCAGTACATCAAATACATACATTTAAAGGTCTTATGCGTTACCATTTTTTTCATTAAAAAAGTGCCTTTTACATCCTTGTATAATGGTGTGTGTTATATCGCGGAGAGAATTTTAGGGTAGATCTAATATTTACAATTTTAAATGAATTTATCAGCATTTTTCTTCGAAAAATGGAAGTTAGTAGCTATTGAATTATGTGATTATTGTGAAATAATATTGATAAGAATAACACCAAAGGACAACTTTTTTTTCTATAGCATGATATTCTTTAACGGATCTTAGATATTTCGGCTGATTTGGAACTGCAATCAATTTATATCTCCAAGCTGCAGTTTTAATGAAACTGAAAGATGTAGTCTTAACCGTGACTTTTTTAAATTTCCCTCGAGAGACCACAACGTGTCCCCACTTTTCAACTGCGTAGGGTGTGGTGGAAAGAAATCGATAAAATATTTCAGTTTATGATGTAATACATTACGGTCATAAGTTTATTGCATTAAGTGTTGTTTTCAAAGTAGCAGAAAAGTGTATATGTATGTATATAAACGCATCCGTTCTTCATAAACTTGTGCATTCAGAAAAAAATAAAATAACAATATTGTTTAAAATAAAAAGTTTGTAGTTTTTCCAAACAAAGCTCATTTAATATTTGAATCCCCCCCCCACACACACCCGAAATTGGTAAGATCAAGTACTTGCGATAAAAAATTTGTTCTTAACTGTAATTTTTCGAATTCCGTTAACTAATTATTTTGATTTTTTCTTTTATTTTATTCATTTTTAAACATATATTTAAATAAATGAATAAATTTTATTATTTTTTCTTCCAAAATTGATCAGAAAATATAATAACGCAAATATTTTTTAAGTAAGTAACAGGTCCGTGCTACATGGCTAATAGAGGCATATAACAAACATTTGGTAAATTTGGCATTTTAAAAATTTGCGTTTAAACTTATATTTTTCGAACATATTTCCAATGAATGCGTTTCGGCAAAATGGAGCAATGTACCTTGGATTTAAACTTTAAAGTTTTTTTATAGCATTGGCAGCCTTCTCCCGGGATTATTCACAATAATAAGGTGCCGCGTTTAACATTACAACCAGTCCTGAAACTGATTTACAGGCAAATTTGAACAGCAAACTTACATTTTTCGTCATTAATAATTTCTATAAATGTAATTTTCTAAAAAAAGTGTCATAGTCTATGGGGACAAAAATTTTACGCAGTCAAAATACAAGTTACCAATATAAATACGTAATCTAAGGCATATAGCTTTCAATCTCTAAAAAATTAAAAAAATCGGGAAGAAATTTTTTTTTCATTATATCAATTTTTTTAAATTAAAATCTCTGTTTCTGAATCAGATGGCATTTGCATGATTAGAGAAAAATAGATCTAAAATCAGGTATGTGCAGTGAATACAATAAATAAATAAATGTTTTGATTTTGTGACTAGATTTTCTTGTACTGGGGCTCAATCTCAATGGTTTATGGGCCTAACATTAAGTATTGGAGCTGTGGTGGCTCAGGGAATAGAGTTTCGCCTTCCAATTAGGTGAACCGGATTCGAATCCCAGCGATGACTTGTAGATACGAATTCCGGCCCCGCCTCTCACCGACAACAGTGCTGACGCAAAATATCCTCGGTGGTAGACGGCTATCGAATTTTATGAAATTTTAAAAATACGCGTCTTGTGATAAACAATTTTATTAGTTCCATTTATTTTATGACAATAAAATTGTTGTGTGCAATTTACCATTAGATCTGACTCAACAAATTGTTTGGTGCAGCATAGCCTCCTTTGGATTTTGTCCCATAAAACTTCTACATTCAATCAATCGTGGTAGACAGATTATAGGTTAAAATCCACTTGCCGTCTGGCTAACAGTGGGAGGTTTTCGTGGTTCAAATATCTAAAATTTCGATTTTTATTCTATTTCACCGAATTCATTCAATTTCTGCACTTCGTAATTTTAAATTACATACATCAAAATTATGTGAAAAATTGTATATCTTACAATTGAAAATATTTTTAAATTTTTTTAAATGTAGGTAAAATAATTAAGTTCTTTTAGTAAGTTCTTTCTAACTTTAATAATTATTTTACTACCACTTACTAAAATTATTCCTAACGACCGCATAAGTTGGCAGCTACAGTTATGACGCATGTACGTTTCTCAGAAGCATGATTTATACCTTTAAGAATTTTCCAAAAACTCAATTTTACTATTTATTCATTATGAGCAATTTGCATTTTATCTAGTTACATATTTACAATAGGTTTTAAAGAAATATTTTAGAAAAATTAATTTATATAATGTTTTCCTGTGAAATCAGTGCATTAGTTCTTCTTGCTTATTTATTTTAAAATGACAGAAAATCAGAATACAAAATGTTAAACTTAATTGTCAATATCAATCGAACAAATAAATCTCCGCATCACACTTTACTGAGGTTGAGCACAAAACAAACAGCCTCACATTTACCATCAATTCGATTTTCGGTGTCGTCGATTTTTCGTCTTGTTACTTTACATTCATTTGTTCGAGTTAGTGAAGAAAAAAAAAAAGATATAACTCAACAAAGAAAAAAGAGAGTAAAGAAAGAAGAAGAGAAGTCAATGGTATCGAATCGCTTCTCTTCAAAAAAAACCCAAAGAGGGCGCTAGCTTCGAATCCCATTTGTCGTCTGCTTATTTGAAGAAAAAGTCATTTAAGAATTCCACTATCTTGATTCACCATTCTCGAATTTTTACTCACAGTTATCGGTAAATAATATATTCCGGTTCCAAAATACACCAGAATTTTTTTTTTATCTTTCATAAAAATAAATATTATGCACACAAAAATATCGATAAGTGTCTTCCTGTTCTTGCATGGCTCAGAAGATTCAAAATCGACTTGTAAAATTTATAGTCGTGTTTGGTAATGTCACCTGACTTCAACAGTTTTTTTTTTGAACAAGAATTTAAAGGTGCTGGAAATGATATTGAATCTTGGAATATAAGTCATGCCTTATATATTTTTTTTTCTTTAATTTTATTTAAATCCTTTTGTCATTTTATCTAATATATGTCATGCTCCTCATCTTTAAAAATGAGTATCTTAAAAAATTTCGTGATAGTTAATTTGCCACACAGAGAATAGATATAAATCACAAAACAGATATCTACCTAAGATATTCTGACTCTGTGCATGGTTAGCAATTTTATTTTTATCAAGCAAGAAATATAAGGTAAAAATGTATGTAGAAACACTTTATAGATGAATAAATTGCTTTAACGATATTCAAATTTCGCAACAAATTTAATCTAAAGCTGCATATCGGCAGTTTCCCAGTTATGGTTGTTGAATGCAGACGATATTCTTTAGAATAGTAATTTCCCAAGAAACTCCTTAATGTTATGCGAAATATGTCTTAAGTCCAATTGAAAGTTTTGTTGCAGGTCATCAAGTGGTCCGCCAAAATAATTTATAAGGAAAAAATTGTATAATGAGATCTGTTTTTTTTTAAACAAATTTATCCTAAAATGTCTCAAAGCCCAAATCACGAAAGTCCTCCAGTTCAAAATACATGGCAAAGAGGCCTGTGCCAGCAATCTATTGAAAAGCCAGTTCAAATCAATTTATCATGTTTTAATGTTCTGACAAAAGTTTCATATAATTAAATTTTTTTGAAACAAAAACTTTTTCACCAGTTCATCTGGAAATCGAGAGGATTCAAACTCCTTCATACACTTTTAAGAAAGGCTTGGTCCACTTTTTTATTTAATGTCAAGTATGTAAAAATTTACAGAAGGGAATAATTTTTTACATTTGAACGGATTTCAGATATCTTCGTTTCGTTTGTTTCAAATTTGCTATCAGTACAGTTTTCATGCAATGCTTACAAAGAATTTTCAAAATTCACTCTCGTGAATACGGAGTGCCCCCACTTCTCTGTTACGTAAGGAGTTGTAGGCAGAAGGCAATAATAAATTTAAGTTTAAGATGTGATACATTAAGGTCATATATATTTTTGTCTTAAAGTGTTTTTATCAAGAGAGTAGCGTACACACGTTACATAAACATACGCCCTTATAAACTCGTGCATTTTGTCAAAAAGAGAAACTAAACTAAAAATAAATACGTAGAATTTGGAAAAATACGTAGTTTTCCGAACAAAATCAATTTCAATTCTGAAATCTTACACTCAAACTAAGTAAAACCGAGATATTGTATTATTGAAGCAAAATGTTTTTCCCTAGTGTTATTTACTGTTAAACCATAAAACAACTGTTATAAGTATTTAGATAATTTCATAATTTACATACTCCCGTTGCTAATATAAATTTTGTATCAGGGTGTACCTTACTCAACTTTTCATCTCTTGTCTGCAATAATTTTAACTGTTCATTACTACGCATGTTTTCCCGGTCGGTCATCACATTTAAGTCATTGTTAACAATTTTTAAGTTTCCCTACATAGATTTGGCAGTTCAATTGTGCCTTTTATAGTTAGACTGCACTTTTTCAAGGATGGACGGCAAAGTAAAACGGAATTATCGCTTTTCTTTGAAATCGTTAAGCATTCATACAGATGTCAAGCATAAGATTTAATTGACCAATTCCACCCACAACAAATAAGATGCATCTTTCATGGATGGTTAGCAAGAATCTTGTTCTGACGCACAAAATGATGATGCGGTTTCGGTCAGCTTTCCATTTAAACAATTCGTATAAATTGTCTTCATTTGCGCGAAAAAAATAATATGAGCATGCATCTGTCCAGTATTTGATAAACGATTTCATTTTTCTTTTCATGTTCTAGAATACTGGATATCTGAAGGATATATATATAAAACCTCCGTTAAGCGGACATTCATGGGACCAAAAAATTTGTCCGTTTATAAGAGTTGTCCGTTTACGGGAAGGGTACCCTAATAACGAAATTTAACACCGTAAATTGTTTTTAGAATATTCTCAAAAATGTAGAAACAATTAAATAATATCTACAAGGATACTGTAAATATCTACAAGAATATTTATTTAAACAATAAGAAAGATAAAAAAGAATATATAAAGAAGTTTGATATAAATACATAATTCTGGATGTAGCTACAGATAAATAAATATAATTTTCCTATTAGCATAGATACTCAAGTTAGACATATGATACCAAATAGGAGCGTACTGTCCTCAGTCCGTTTCAATTATTAGGTTCACATCCCCTTACACCTACTTATCATTTGATAGGGAACATGGTTAATACCTTCTTGGAAAATAAACCTCCCATGATTCACAGAAAAAAAAGTAATGCATACCTGTAAGTCATGAGGACCTATGAAGATGATTATTCACAATTGATCAATCAAGTGTATGAATAAATGTTTCATTTATGAAAACACCTCAAAGATTATACTTCTGTTGTCTTTTTTTTACCCCAGTTGTGTTAAATACAGTCTTCAAATTGATAAGAAAATTAAAGAAATTTTCAATGGGGAAGAAGCATTGAGAAAAGTCATTTCAACTTGAGGGGTCTCATAACCTGTGTGGTCCAGATGAAAAGATCAAAAGATGCCGATGTCAGAATTATTTCAGGAGTGCAGTACCATTTTCTCTTCTCCTTTCTTTACAAAGATAAGGCAAGGTGACAGGAGAAAGATTGATTTTTCGGTGGTGAAATAGCTTAAAAATATTTTTAGTTATGGATAAGGCAAAAAGTTTTATTTACATGCTTTAAAAATGGTGAAAAGTTGAATTTTTTCAGCTTGCAATTTATTTAAAAAAAGTAGTGTCCGGTTTGTAGAGATTAAAAACAACGTTTCAGGACCAAAATGACTGTCCGCGTCCGGTTACGGGAGTGTCCGCTTTGCGGAGAATGTACGTAATGGTTTATTCATAGAAGATTCCCGGGGAATTAAAAATATGTCCGTATTGAGAGGCGTCCGTTTTGCAGGAGTGTCCATAACAGTAGGTTTCACTATATATATATACATATATATATATATATATATATATATATATATATATATATATATATATATATATATATATATATATATATATATATATATATATATATATATATATATATATATATATATATATATATATATATATATATATATATATATATATATATATATATATATATATATGTATATATATATGTACAGGGTGTTCCAAAATTATCTTTACATCACCTGGCTTGAAATTCATTACAGACGGGAAGTACTTAGGGCCACCAATGGTGCGCATGTTGAAGTGAACTAAACAAAACTTTATTAGTTGCAGTAATACATGCAAAAGACAGAATATAAATATCTTGTTTATTTTCGAAGTTATGAATTTTTGTAGTTGTAAAGAGAATTTTGGAACACCCTGTATATATATGGGTCATTCTCACAAAAACAGTCATTTTCATGTCCCCAGTATATTTTATGTTTGTTTTACAGCTTACGAGAAAAAAAAAATTCAGGGAAAGTGTCCTTTAGAATGCAAGCTAACAAAACAATACAAATTAAATTATCAATTTTTATTTTTTATTTATTTTAGGTAATTAAAATATACCAATATGTCATTCCCTCACTTGTCCCGACTGCTGATTTAAAAAAAGAAAAAAATTGTTTCTGAAATAAATAAAAAATTTTTACAAATTCGTGTTTTTTATTTCAGAACACTGAAATATGGAATTCAGAAAATCAATTTTAAGTTTAATTTCTGATAAAAATATTAACAGAGCACTATTTTAAACTTTGTCCCCAGTGTTTCGCGTCATTGCCTCACTACAATGTTCTTATCACCTACAATCTTCTTAGAATAAAAATATTTTAATAAAAACTTCAGAAGTTAACAACTGGCATCATAGAACAAAATTGCAGTATGTTTCCATCTTCAACTTAAGGAAGCTTTGCTGTGGAATAAATTTGAATGAATCAAACCAGGTAAAATGTTTTACATTTGTCATTCCCTCATGTCATTTTTTAGAGTAAAATAAAATACAACTTCATCGAGAAAGTGGATAATTATATGTTGCTTTCTTGTATGAATATAATTGTATGTGATTAACTTCAGAAATTAATTAGGCCTAACTGTTATTTTTAAATTTTATTGAATTCGTCATTCCCTCACTAGTGTATAAAGTGAGGGAATGACGCTGAAGTGAGGGAATGATTCAAGATGAGTATATAATCAAATTTTTGTTTGTTCAATCGTGACAGCCAATTTTATTTCCCAAACCTGTAAAAACTATTAAATATATAAGACTAAATTATAATAAATATTAGATATACTTAGTATGTTATCATTTTCAAACTTTAGGTAGATGTAACTTAGATAAAAACATGCATTAAAATAAAATATCATTCCCTCACTATTAGTGTCATTCCCTCACTTTTTAAATAGTGAAAATAATTAATTTACTTACTTATTAATTTGAAAAATAAATTAAAAAATTAATAAATTAATTTATTAAATTAATTAATTTATTTATTAAATTAATTAATTAATTATTAATTATTATAAATTAATTAATTATAAAATTAATTAATTTAAATATTAAGTATAATTTATAGGATGTATACTTTCTTTATAATGCCATTACATATTTCTATTAATATAAAAAGTTTCAGAGCTTTTTATTCACTTTACTTTTTTGGGATTTTGTGAACTGAAAAATGACAGTTTTCGTGAGAATAACCCATCTATAAACACAAATAATAAAATGATATAAAATAGAAATCTATTAACGGGAAAAACCAAAAATCTTTCTCAAGACACATCTTTTGGTTTGATTTAATGCGATATTTCTGAATAAAGAACAATTATCCTAAGATAAAAATTTAAAAATCATTCTTTATGTATATATATATATATATATATATATATATATATATATATATATATATATATATATATATATATATATATATATATATATATATATATATATATATATATATATATATATATATATATATTTAAGAACAGGATGTGGCTTTTAAAAGTGTGAGAAAGTAATTCAAATAGAATAATTAATTAGGAAGAAGTTTTATAGCAGAGAAACTAACACAAAAAGATTAATTGAAGCTTTTTATGTTACATCCCCCCTCGTCAAAAATGCTTAGTTACAAACCAAAAATTTTGAAATTATCTATTTGCAAAATCTTCCCTATGGTAGAAGTACAAATAATATAACCAAATTTGTAATGGTAACAATATATAAAAGTAATATAAATTATAAAACATTTACATATGTTCTCATTGTAAAAAATTTAACACAATCAAAAATTTGTAGTAGCATCATCAGCAAATTTAAAATTTTCATTTTCAACAGTTTTTTTGACTTAACAGTTTTTTCAGTTTCAAAAGTCTTTTGTTTAAAAATCACAACACAGCTTTTTCACTATAAGAAGTATTCTTCATAAAAAAACTATTTAAGTTAACTCTTCAATCATGATGACAAAAATTTTTAAACATTTGTTAGAAATGTGTAATTTAAAATGTAAAACACAAAATGCAAAATACAGTTTTACAGGAAAAATTTCAATCTGAAATTAGATTTTAGTTTTGTTTACCTTGTTTGAAAACAAAAATGACACAGTGGTTGTTAATCTGAAGTCCAAGATTTCAGTATTGTCTTCATTTCACTTTATTTATTATTTACCTTTAATATTTATCACTTTAATAGCAAAATATCCACACACAAAAATTTTTTTTTTTTTCTCTATGTCCAAAATTTGCTTTCTATAACATTTTTTCTTTTCCTCTCTTATTTTTCTTTCTACTTTCTTTTCTTTCTACTTTCTTTATTTTTATTTATTTGTACTTTTTTTTTTCTTTCTTGGTATTTTTTTTGCAATTATTAACCAGAATTTCAGGAAAAATGTGTAGGGACAAATTGCTTTTTTAATCAGAAAAGGTGATCAGTCTTCTCAGATTTTACATTACAACCCGTTTAACACAATTTATCGCTAATTGAAATCCAAAACAAGTTTTCAAATTTAATATGGTATTAAGGTACATCAGTTTTTAATTTTTGACTGATCTAGCTATTTTCCTTATTTTTAATCTGAAGTGCAAGTTTGGTTTATTTGCAAATTACCTTTTTTTTTTTTCATTTATATCTTTTTTTCTTTCTTTTTGGACATAATTTTTTTTTTCATTTTTTTTTTCAAAAATTTTAGTTCGGACATTTTTTAAAGTAATTTTTGTGTAGAGATTTTAATTGGTAATTTAATTTGTCACAATTGTTAGGGAATTCAAATATTTTCATTTCTATTTCTTACGTGTTTTTGAAGTGAATTTGGTTACTAATACTTTTCAATTTTTGTTTGATCATTTTCCTATCTTTATGTTGTTTGTCTATGGAAATGTCTGAGCTAGAACTGAGCTATGAACTAATTACCAACGTTGGACTCAAGCATTAGTGTCTGGTTGTACTTCAATTTAAATTCTAACAACAAGTATTTTATTCATTTTTCCAAACTATTTGTATTAGTTTCAACATTTCTTGATTTAATTTTTGCAACACCGTAATTGCATTCACATATCTAAATTAAATTTCAATAATTGCTGCAGTTGCATTACGAAGAGAAAAAAAATTTAAATGGCATTTTCATTTAAACCCTAATCACTGTAAAACAAAAATATAATTTCTACTACTCAAAAAATCATAGAAGCTGTAACACATAAAACAATATGAAAATAATTTCTCGAAACACTTTTCAATCAAATAAATCAATTAACTGAAAATAAAAATTTAAAGAAATAAAAATTTCAACAGTAAATACTATCAATATATAAAAAGTAGTTTCACTTTGAAACATCAAATATGGGAAAAAATTAAAATCATAATCATTTAAGAAATTGATTTATGAGAAATGTAAAAAACTTTAACTCAAAGGATACCTGAAAAAGTTCGAATTAGTCCGAGATATTTTGAAAACCACAACAGAGATTGGAATGCGTTGAAATTCCGTAAACACAATTCCAAAACCAAAAACGTGAGCTGCTAGGGAAAAAATTTGTTTCTTCGTTAAGATGAATCGTAAATTAACACCAATAGTGACGGAGAAATTGAAGCTTATTTTTCTTTTGAATGTCGAATATTTAAGTAGACCATCGTGGGTGTGAGAACAATTATTCATCGACGATAAGATCCAGCTCAGCACTTAAGAGTGGCAAAATCAACGCTTTCTCAAAGGGATAGTTTCAATAAAACATTTTAATTAACAGGAATTCGATGCAGTTTTTCTTTTTAGTCCAAGGAAGGAATTAAAGCTCAGCTTTCTAGTAGTCTCAGGAACGTAGACAAAATATGCAGCATAGACATCATGAGTTGTAGAAGAATTTGACTGCTTATTTATCAGCTGTTCATTTGAATAAATGATTTGAAGTTGTTCCATATTTTTGAAGTACCCTCTTCCGAAGTTGATTTATTTATTTTCAAATGAGATATTAAATATCTTTAATGTACCGTACGAACTGTACCCCTTCCCGACCGTTCAATCCTGGCGACTTATAACGTCGTTGCCGAGTGGAAGGATTAAAACAGGTCATAGGTCGGGAAGGAGGGTACAAAATTTATTTATTAATTATTAGACAACAGCAGTCATGAGAGTGAGTAAAAGTGCACATGAAAAGTTGCGCTCCTTGGTTATATGTTAGGGAAAATCTTGCAAAGTAAAATCCGTAAAATGTCTTAATTTAGGGAAAGAGGGAAATCTTAGTAGTTGCTATTGGTTTATGAAATAGATCGAACGTTTCCCACACAAGAGCAAAGGGAAAAATGTCCTGCTCTTAATCAAATGCATACTTGAGCCAAAAATAGATTTAAGAACAGGATGTGGCTTTTAAAAGTGTGAGAAAGTAATTCAAATAGAATAATTAATTAGGAAGAAGTTTTATAGCAGAGAAACTAACACAAAAAGATTAATTGAAGCTTTTTATGTTACATATATATATATATATATATATATATATATATATATATATATATATATATATATATATATATATATATATATATATATATATATATATATATATATATATATATATATATATATATATATATATATATATATATATATATATATATATATATATATATATATATCATTTTCTGTTCTTAATTAAATCTGACGCATAGAGGTGACAATCATAGCATATATATTCATTCTTTAAGTTTCGAAATGTTGTTGCCATCATGAAACGAAATAAAATTCGAAAACAAATGAGAGCGATTAAATTCCGGTCTCCGTCGTTTCATCCATCATCATCTGGATCACGCGGTAGTCCATCCACCAATCAGAGACCGCCGATAAGTTCATCGAGTGGCTCGATTAATAGAATATGGCGAGTAACTCTTAATAGAAGTGGAGAGGGCTTTTATTGGAAAATGGCAGGTAAACTTGTGGTTATACCAAACTAAAACGAGGCAGTCAATACATCATGACAACCCAACATTTCCGCCCTGGCCTTCTGTTCATGTAGGACTTGAGAGAAACCTGGCTGAGACATTTGTAATGTTCCATCGGTTTGGCGGGGGCTTGAAATTAAACGCCAAAAGACAGAACTATATGAAGTGATTTACTACATTATTTACCAACCAACTACCCATCGATTTGTACCTTTAAACATGTTGCGTGTGATACCTGCTCGAGAAAACTATGTTGTAAAACTGCATTGGGAAATGAGAAACTTTGTAGCGAATATAAATTATGATTAAACTATATAGTTTATAAACCGTGTTATAAGATAAGTAGATGAAATAAATAGCAAAATGAAGCAGTATGATTTTTTTTTTCCTTTTAATAATGAAGCGCGATCCTTGAAATTTTTAATTGAACATTTAACTTACCATGAACAGTTTATATCAAAACAATGATAGTTTAGATTTTATAATTCACATAAAAATTTGCAAAGCTGAAACCAAACGAAACTTTCCTCTTTTTTTCGACTAACATAAACACTGTAAGCAATAATAAGACACGTAATTCACAATAATAAGAAAAACTATATATTTTTCTCGTATGAAATTAATTTTATGCGAAACAAATATTTTTCTTACAATATTATGTTACTCATTGATTATTTACAGTTCAAATCCTCATCTTAAACGATATGCTTACTAATTTCAACATTTAAGATTAAAGTAAAACTAAGTTTTAAAAGGTAAGGCAGTAGTTAAAGTTAGATTGGGATATCCAGGTTGGCAGGACGTTGGACTCACGTCCATGAGAACGGGAGTTCGAATCTAGCCTGTCGAAGACTCTCCGTCGAGTAAATTGTGACTGGTGAGCGTTAAATCTGTCAGGTCGCAAAGTCCTCCATTTTCCCAAAACAAATTATACCTCTGGGGGTGCTGAATTGGAGATCGATAGTTCTCTGGTTCGGGTCAAATTTACGATTCGTGGATGAATGGATGGATGGATGAATGGGTCCGCCTTATAAACAGGTGTGACGTATGATGTGGCAAGGTCGAATTCTCGGCCATAGATGGCGCCACTGGAAAAAAAAGAACAATCGAAACTCCTCTAACTTAATAGCCGACAACAACAACAGCAATAGTTAAAGTAAGCAGTTTTTTTTTTCATTTTTTGTCACTAACGCATAACGCATAAAGTAACGCATCATTTAACGAGTGACTGCAGCATCTTAATAAATGATAACCATTTAATGAATAAAAATAACAAAATAATTTACGTTACCCCATCATCCATTATATTTGAAAAAAAGATCATATAAGAGAACTAAATAACACCACCAATAATACCACTAATAGTTCACCAATAAGAGAACTAAATTTTATCCCTTAAACTATTAACATAGCATAGCAGTCAAAATATTGCAATTCATTCTAAAATTGTAGAAGTATATCAGAAATCCACATAAGCTTCTTAATCCATTTGTGCCTATAGGCATACACTATAGTGTTCTCATACACACTAAAGTGTTCTCACGCAATTTATGGTTTTAAATAACCATGTATATTTTGCGCACCGTTATAGAAGTCATAGCGTAAGTGAGACTTTTTGTAAGATGTATATATAGGATATAGATGAGAGTTTTAAGTAAGATATATATTTTGAACACGAATAATTTAAGGGGTACAACACAGCAAACTTGAAGAAGAAAAAACGATTCAAATTAAACGATTAACATGAAGAAGAAAAAACGATTTAAACCGATGAGAAAACGATTCTTCCATCCTTATTTTGAAATAGTTAATCTGCACATCTTTGACAAAGCAATAAAGTAATTTCCTTAAATCATTTTAATACCTTATTTAAATACGAAAATCTTTCAAAAGAGAAAACTTTCCGACCAAAATCATTCTACTGCAGTGACTATTACTTTGCCTGACCTTAGCGACTTTCAACTGACTACCAATTTTCATTTGTTTTTTAAACATCAATTAACCAACCATATATCCAGAAATGTCAACTGCTCCGGATTCGGCAAAGTATTTTTTTAAAAAGAGTAAAAAACTACAAACTAAAATTTATAGACTCTCGGTTAACTTCGTCAACTACTTATAAGACCTAACTGTAATCAGGGTAACATACCTGCCAACTTTTAATCCCTTCCTTTATCATTTTCCCAGTGGTATTAAAATGGAATTCAAACTTTAATTTTAAGCAAACAAATACGTTGTATATGAGCAAACATAAGTTGACAACCATGATAGTAACGCATATTAATATATGTGCTTAATTTTTGTAAGAATAGTGGTGATCAAGATCATTTAAAAATTAAGTTTATAAAAGAAAAAATAGCATATATTAACTACCACTTTAAATATGAAAACAAAATCTTCCGGAAAATCCGGAAGAGTTGGCAGGTATGGGGTAACAACGGCCGACTATAAATGCCAAAAGTGCTGACTAATGAAATTCAAAGTTATATTTAATGAAATAAGCAACTATTTTGGGTTATTATTGAGAATGAACGTTTCTTTTTTAAATATGAATACTTTGAAATATAAATCATAGTGGTAGCTACGGTTGTATAATCAAAGATATAATGAAAAAATGAATTGAGTTGCTACCACTTTTTACATTTATGTGGCATCCCTGTATATTGTTTATTGGAGTAGCATACATTTGCAGGTTTGTGTGCTCAATTTAAGCTTATAAATCTTTGTCAAGTCGAAGGACAGATTGCACAATACAGAGAAGGACATCACAAAGAATACATCAGGGTTACGGCGGGATTCGAACCCGCTACATTCACGCTTAATATCTTCCCCCTGAGTAATTAAATGGTGTGTCGCATAAGTCTTGGAAATATTTAGAAGTAATGGAGAGTAATAGCCCTATAAATCTAATTTTTCTTAACCAAGAATCACACAGTAAAAGAATACCACTTGAAAATATTTATCCTCTGCCTGGAGCAAGTTAGCATCTCTATATATTCAGTAATCTTGGATAAATCTGATATTTTACTGCACAACAGCCATCAAGAGAGTATTGATTTAAGTTAGATAGTTTCTGTTCGGGGTTGTCTTTTAACATTAACAAACTTCATTGAATAACATTATGTATGATAACAACATGACCCCAAAATTATGTTTCAAAAGCAATTTGGAACCAGGTATCTGCTCGTTCAAGAAGAAATTCTTTCGTTTAGTTTTGTGGCAGAATTACAAATATAAAATTATGTTAAGATTTCAGTTATAGGAAACTATGCTTTTTCTAATGTCCGTAGAAGTCAGCAATGAAAGAATTTATTACGTCACCATAAGCAAGTTTTGGACGTCTCATCGCCACGACAGCAATCCCCTCAACAGCTTGAGAATACCAATGAATTCAACACAAGGCCCCGAGTCAAGCGGGAGCTTACCTCTATAGTACAGTCAGTAAGGTAAGTAAATTGTATACTAAAGTAAAAACTTAATTTAGGAAAATGTAGGACATTGTTATTCGCTTTGCTTTGTATCACAGGTAGGATTTAGTAATCGATTAATTTCGTGGTGTTTATTATGTCATACGACTAAAAAAGTACACAGCAGTCGGTCAATTTTATATATATTATTATGTATACAAATATTGAAATAGCCGTAAAAATTGGCAAAAATAGTTAAGTAAGAATTTTAATTCCTAGTAAACCATTATTCAACAAATTGAATGTTGCTACTTATGAAATAGTAGTAATTTTTTCCCTATTTATGTTACAACCGTTTTCTTCCAAAATAAATAAGTTCGAAAAAAAAAACTCAATCGAGAAATAGTATTTTTTTGGGTTGTTACAATTATTGACCCTAAGCAATTAATATCCGAATAGGTGTAACTCAATAATTTCAATTTGGAAATTTATCACGACACTTTGTATTAACAATATCAATATTTATGCTTTTATCTTTGATATGTTTTAAAAGTAACGTAATAGCTGGCCCATGATGTTAGGTTAAAACATATCAATTTTTCTTATATGATTTATGTAAGTCCAGGTTCCAATTAGGAACTCCTCTATCTTCCAAAATTCGCCATTTTCAAATCAAATGGTGAAGTGCTTACATTATATTCTCAATGTTTCTACGCTACAAATATGCATATCTAAAATGTTCCACAAAGATTTTAACTTCTTCAATCATTCATCAAATATCATGTTTAGAAAATAGATTGTGATTAAATATTAATAGAAATTGAAAAATAGAGACAAGATAAATATAAGAGATCAGAATAAAGCAAAGAAAGGAATCAAGAGTAAAGATTTTAGAAAATTCCTAAATCTCGTTTTTTTTAAATCGGTGAAAACGAATTTTCAAAAACTAATTAACTAGCCAAATTGAAATTTCACACACTTCCTTCATTTTATGTTGACTATAATTGAAGTGAATAATTTATTTATTCCTGATCAAAACTTGTTATTTAAGACAATGCATATTCAACTTTCACATTTTTCTAGTTTAAAACCCTACCAAAGATTCAAAGTTAAAAGAGACTAGATAAAAAAAGAGTTAGTAGTTGATTACATCGAAAATAGTTGGTATTTCTTTTTTTATATAAAGCTACAGTGAGGTTTTTACCTCAAGAAATCTCTGATAACTTCTCCTCAACAATTACATTTTCAAAATTCATGTATGGAAACAAATAATTTAATAAGATATAGTTGTTTTGAATGGTTGAGTTTTGAATAAAGCAAGTGTTTTATTAAATAGAGAAACTATTCTATTTCATTTAGAGAACTTGTATAGCACTTCAAAAAAGATTGTCATGACATGAGTCATTGTTGAAAACACAGAATCAGAGACGAAGAGAGTTTGACCCTTTAGTGGGCATTTATTTCTAGTAAAGGTAAATTAAAGTATATTTGTAATTGAAATTGATATAAGAATAGTAATTGATATAAGAAAAAAAACTCATTTAGCTTATGAAAAATTAATCTAAATTTTAATGCCATTTTGTTTTGGTTGTAAGTATATTTACCACGACCTATTAGGAACTTATTGACTTTTATTTTTCGTTATTTATAAAATAAATTTTATAAATGCTAAAAATTTCAAAAGGAATTATGTATTTTATAACTTTTATACCTTTTTTTTAAAACTAGCAAATGGTTACCAATTTTATTCAAACGCACTTCAAGAAAGCTAAAGTTATTAACAAATGGAAACCTAAATTAAAAGTGGTAAAAAAGTTCACCTTAAAAATTGATGGTAAGTATACTTACCACGACTTTAGAAAGGGTCAAATATACCTTAGTAGCAAAGCAACATTAGTAGTAGGCAAATATATAAGCATACCTGCCAACTCTCCCGGATTTTGCCGGAGATTTTATTTTCATATTTAAAGTGGTAGTAAATATATACTATTTTTTTTTATAAATTTAATTTTTAAATGATTTTGATCACCACTATTCTTACAAAAATTAAGCTTATATATTAATATGCGTTACTATCATGGTTGTCAACTTAATTTTTTTCAAATACAACGTATTTGTTTGCTTAAAATTGAAGTTTTAATTCCATTTTAATACCACTGGGAAAAATGATAATGGAAGGGATTAAAAGTTGGCAGGTCTGTATAAGTAACAAATAATCACATATCGTCATCTTACATGTGACACACATTAAGTCAAGTTTTTCTAGTTATTTGTTTTTTCTGGTCTAAAATGCCTGTCAAGCTCTCGAAATCATATTTTAGTTTAATACAAAATTTTCGTTTTGTATATATCCATACCATTGAAAAAACTTATCTTAATCTATTTGAAAATTGCCATCTAACGTGCATTAAAAGTCAACGTTGTAATTTTTCAGTTTTGAACACAATGGGCGAATAGAGAAAGAATAACAAAAAACGTTTGAAAAGTTAATCTTACGTTGATTAATTAGTGACTCTTTGTTAAAGAACAATGTTACGTATTAAAAAATTTATGTCACGTATTAGAAAATTATCTTGAGGTACAGGAAAGCAACGTGAAAATTTTTGAGCTAAATGCATCTTAAAGAAATGTATAATATGCAAAGCTTCCGAATAAAATCGAGTATATCGAGTCCAGCCATATTGAACGTTTTTTTTATTCTTTTAAATGCAAGTATCATAAAATTTTGCTCTTTTTTTCCAATTTTATTCGAAAGAGATTTTTTTTTAATTTATCCAAATTCGAACAATGAAAATTCGTTGATTGAAGATATTTACGGAAGGCATTATTAGTAGAATATTTATCCTGATGTTGATGTTTATCACTTAAAGAATCAAATATGATAAAAAATAAAAATCCTTAATTTTTTACAAATATGGAACTTTATCAAAATAAAAAAAATAGCGCGTGGATTCACTCCGCGTGGAAGAAGTTAAACTTCGTAACCTGCGACGTTAATTGGGTATAATATAGCCTACGTCACAGGTTCCTACTAAATTTAACCCATGAACGGCATTTTCTGCGAGCCTAACTTCAAGCCACAAATAAACAAACGAAGTGTTCGATCGTTTAAATAGCTGCTCGCCAGATTTTATTGCATTATAAAGAAAAGTTATTGAAACTAAATACAACTAAATAAACAACAACAACTAAAACAAATAACAACAACTACTAATAACAATGACTAAATAAACAACAACTAAATTCCATTCGTTTAGCATTGCGTCATATGTTATTCCTACTAAATCGAAGTAGTTGTGTTTTTTTCATATTATACCCAATTGTAGAAGAATCAGCAGTAGTAGAAGGATCACTAGATCTATTCAACGACACTTTTTCCTGCTCCGCTCGCTTCCGTGCTCTGTAATAACGGTAATATTGTGCATTTTTCCCTCGTGGACCTCTTGAACCAGTGGAAGTGCTTGTGGTTGCCTCATCGTCTCGCCCTGGAAAATGTATTTGTATTAATAATGTATGTGAATGCGTCATAATGTAATTTCAAAAGAGAAAACCTAACAATCAATTGATATTCTCAAGAGACGTACCTTGACATAACCTTGAATCCGTCGCATTGTCCGTGGGATTGTTTTCACTCATTTTCTACAATTGCTATCCACTAAATTTGAAAATAAAAAATACTATCCTATTAAATTATATGTGTATCAAATCAAACTAAAAAAATATTTATAGAAAAACAATACTTTTACGACTTCTATTATTTTTATGCTAGTGAGAACAAAAACAATATGGAAATGAATGAGGGAAAACTAGATCCTACCACGTGATTTCCCGGCCAATAAAAATGTAGCGTTAAACGTTTAACGCAACCTTGTTGGAAGTCGCATAAGAAGTATAACTTCAAAATTTATCTTCATTTGTAATATAAGTAAGTATATTAATTAACTAAAATAATAAATTTTGAAAATGCCCTTGTTAGGTGTGGCTGCAAGGGCAAGCCCTTCAGCACTCCTTCGCCCATCAAAAAAAATCAAAAATGCAAGCGACAAGTGCATGTTAGCATAGTTTTCATCAAAAAAGATTAAGGAATCCATTTTGGTTATTAATTTATTTAATTTATTGCCAAGACTTTTTCTTAGCCTTAGGCATTAAAATGTGTAGATGGAAAAGAATATGTGAGAAATAATAACAAATTTTAATAAAATCAGAACACTTAGCAACTATATAACGGTTTTCGAATTCCATGGAAATGTGTAAGGCAGATGTAGGGAGAATCCTTAAGTATATATTTTATTCCATGCTCAATTCGCGGTTATAAAAATATTAATATTGTGGTATAAAAAGAATATAGATTATAATAATGATTTTTATTAACAGAGGAAATGATGTAAGATAATGTATATAAGATAATAACTTAGCTTTTTAAAGTTAGACATTAAGTTACGCATATTTTTGCATAACACGAATGAAGTGTAAAATTTTCCTTTTTTAAACTGTTTACATTGCTTGAAAGCATTTTTTTTCTCGCAGGACACACACTCTTAGCTCTCTATTGTTATATCAACCTTCATTGAGTTATTGATAATATCAACCTTCATTTATCCTTTACCTTTTACCTTTTGGTAAATGAAGGTTGATATAGTCGATAATTATATTCCCACAATATGGTATTTATGATATAAGATTTTATTAATATAGTATCACTTATATATCGATATAGTATCAATATATCGATATCACTGTATCAATACCGATATAGTATCAATTTTGAAGCTCCACACAAGCATAAATTGCCACTAAAACGCTAATAATAAATTAATAATTTAAAACATCTCAAATTTCGAGCCATTTTTATGCACATCTTATCGCATTTCGGAAAGTGCGAGCGAAATTTCGAAATAAAATTAATAATTTTCGATAAATCATTCAGCTGCAAATGAGCAGCTCTAGTGATTGTTAAATAGTTTATGATTGAATTAGTGGCTCTTTGAGGATAACACATAGTTGCTAAATTTTTGTTAGTAAACAATGTGCGTACTATTACCAAAATTTATAGAATTTCCTGAAATTTAAAATTTATATTAAAGACTATTTTAGCACTACTGATTCTATGAAATTTCTCTTCTTAATCAGTTTCGCTGATGATAGTACATGATTATGGAATAAAAACGGCGATTTATATCTGAATCTGCTAGGTATGAAAAATATAAACTTCTAATTCGCAGTTCATAAAATTGCATAAAAATTGACACTCTTATAAAATATCTTAAGAACAAAGATAAAAAAGGAAGTTGCTCTTTTAAAAAAACTTTCTTGACAGAATGTCATAAATGACAATAATAAATAGGTTAAAGTATTCACGAATCTTTTCATGGAATTTAAAAGCTTGCTTCGAACTCTTTAGAAAGCTTTCTTATTGGACAAGATTTAATGAGAGGCAGCATTCTTTCCTAGTTTCCCATCTACGAAGAAGATTTACTAAATGAACAAAAATACACCAACAAACAAGCCGTAAGTGTTGCCATCTCTTCCGGGAAAGATCTTCACTCGAGAAAAATGGCTTGCCTTGTAGCGCGTGCATAAGGTCGTTTCGTGATCGTCCCTTTCAAATGAGATGAATTAAACGACACTCACGATTAATAGACCTGTCTTACCTAATCGCAGACAGCGACGGTCATTGTATCGGAGAAAGACCGCCAAAACTTGAGGATGCACGCACTCTTGGCAAACATTCATTTTAATTTATAAATGCATTTTGTGAACTAGGATTCATTGGCTTCCGTTAGTGAAGGTGGGTTGTTAATAACGCACAAGAAGATGCCTTACGTGTTAAAGGACCATTAGTCCAAAACACTGTCAACACCTTTGTAATGAAGCTTCCCTTTTGCTGGTTATGACCGAAGGACTGGACCGGTGAGGAGGTGGGTCCTATCCAACCCTTCCTAATTGAAAACCGTTTTCAATTATGGGATGCAGCAGCATCACTCCCACGTGCAGGCGAGCATCACTCTTAAACATCACCACCCACAATTTCAATTCGCATACACGCATACATGGGGTCTCGTTTTATTAACAACTTTTCTTCTTTCTCCCCCTTTTAAAATCCCGTTTCGACGCGCGAAAGTCTTTTCCCGGGTGATGAAGGGGAAAGTATTTTTCTCGAACATAAATTTTCACTCTTTTCTGTCTCGAAAAATTAAAAAAAAAAAATGTATATAAATATTCCAAAATGAACGAACATCGTACAAAAGGGTTAGTGGCGATAGAAAATTTCGCTAAACAATGATGGAGGGAGAAAAAAAACTGGCGAAGGAGAGAGAGGATCTATCATGATCACCTCGTTCAATAATTCTTCAGGATTTCTATTTAAATCTCTTCCACTTGTTTAATAAACTGTTTATGAAAGAAACTGCGTTTTTTTTCCTCTAAGAAAAGACTGCGCTGTTAACTTATGTCAAATAATAAATAATAAACTAATAAACAGCAATTTTAAAAAGTACTTGACCATGTTTGTTATAGTTGTTTGCAAAATGGTAATTTAACTAATATAAAAAAAAATCTACATTAAAATAAAAACACAGTTATCCTATCAACTAAAAAACAATTCTTGATTCAAATTAAGTAACAGAAAAACCCATTAAATTAAAAGGTAACGATACTATTTTTAATCAAAATAAGTATTTCGCTTTGTTTGCCAATATTAAAGTTTCTCGTCACCGAAAATTTTCAAAAAAAAATCAATTAAACTGGCTCTCCCAACCATTAATTTTCTTATTCCCTTACAATAAAAATGAAAACAAGTCTTATTCCAAAATAAATAACGGAAATAGGCAGATTAAATGAAGGAGTAAATAAATTCCAATTAAGTGAAATTACTATTCCCTCATGGAATTCATTTGACATATTCACAAAATTTCTCAATTTATTAACAACGGGGAAATATGCTCTCTGAGTCATCCATTTATCTTATTCTATGCAAAACAATTATTTTAGCACAGAATATTTACATTAATTTAAATAACAAAGATACCTCCTATTATTTGAAATGAATGTTCAGTCTTGAAATTTATTCATAATATTTTAAGATTTTCAAGGGTTGCTACTTTCCAGAAAAACCTTAAAAACCGGGCAGAAAAAAAAGAGGGAACAAAATGTTATAACCAATCACTGACAACCAGAAATATTTGCTAATTAAACATCTTTTTCAACTAACTGAATTCTTAAAATTGATGTGATATTAAAGCCTATGAAATTTACAATTACATCATAAAACTTTTATCACCTCTTCTTAAATTTTCCAGACTATGGCCCCCTCTTTTCCCAAATGATAAACCAAATAAGCTTTCCTAACAACTCGTTTATCTTATTCTATCGAAAACAGTTTTTACTATTTAACGTAGAATATTCACATTCAATTAAGTAACAAAGGCACTCTTATTATTTAAAATAACAATTCAGTCATGAAATAAATGTATCATAGGATGGCATTCTAGATGTAAGAATGCTTTTCTTTAATTAAAGCGATATTGTAAAAGGAAAAAAGCTTTCTTATTCCTTCGCTCAATTTTGTTGATCCAAATTTTGTGTTGGTAAAAAGGACACAATTTTTTTATAGCTTCAAGCATGAACTTTCAAATTGAGAAAACAGTTTTACCACATAAAATCTTCCAAAACATTTGCTGTTAAAGGAAAAGTTGTTTATATACAGTTAGTATAGAAGTGTTTCCATTATTTTAATAAATTTCCATATATTACTAAACAAACTAACTAATAAAATAACTAAACAAAAATAAAAATAAAAAGACGCGCATGAAAAGAAACACAAGAAAGTTAACAAAATGCAAACATCAAATTTAAAATTTGAAAGGCAGCAAGCAGGAGTGTTTTTTTTTCACAATTTAATATTTTTAGTTTTAAAATCTCAACATTTTAACAATGAAGAAACATATACATAAAAACTATAGAGGGTGTACAGAATTACTATGGGTTAATATCTTCTACATTTGGTAGAGACCAAATAAAAATATAAATTTAAAAATTTCTTTAACATTTTATAAACTATTCAAATTTTGAATTTCACCGGGGAGTAAAATAAAGCCTTTTGGCGATAAATACTGAAAAATGTCACGAAAATTATTCTTTTTAGGCTTAAATATAAAATATATTGGTTAGACAGGGATGGGCAAACCTTTTTGGTCGAGGGCAAAAAATCGAAGAACAAAATTTGGTGGGCTAAGTAAAAATATCTATAATAGAAAAAAGATATACAAGTTTTAATTTAAATATTTAATGAGATGAATGAAATTGCGATTTCATTTTTAAAAGCTCCTTATATTAAGGTTTCAAGTGAGATTTTAAGGTACAAGCATATTTTAAGGTACAAGGCTAAACGTTTGTCTGTTTTTTCTACTTCTGAAATGATATTTCTAAGGTTCATAGTTGAAAACACTTGTTCACATATTTAAGATGAAGCAAACAAAGCACTGATTTTCTGGGCATGAAATATTAAATTTGAGAAACTAGCGTTTGGTAATGATTTGTAAAACTCAAACTTTGGCATATTTAGAAGCAGCTCCTTCAGATGGTGCCAATGTAAGGCTATTCTAAAAAGAACTTTTGCTTTCAAAATTTTACCTGTTGAAATTGTCTGTACCAGCTATTTCCATCAATTTATGTTTTGTAGAACAAAAATAGAGAAAGTAAAAAGGTCATCAGAACAGAAAAAGAAAAAACAAAAATAACTTTAAACAAAGTAGACAAGAAAATGGATACATACTGTTTCTATTCGTCATGGATCGGCAAGTTAAAATTCTATCCGCGGGCCGAATAAAACCATCCAGCAGGCCATAGTTGGCCCTCGGGCCGTAGTTTGCCCATCCCTGGGTTAGAACTTCTCATAGTTGACGTATCTTTTTTGTTACAATCTTTTGGGGTTTTTTTTAAAAAATATTTAGACTCAATTTATAAAATAATAAATTATATATTGGTGAAATGCTAGGTAACTGATAGTGATTTTCTTTAATTCGTTCGTTTAAGTAAGAATTTAATATATTTATCTTGAGTTGATTTATGCTAGTTACATAATCCCTACCCCAAACTGATAAACCATAACAAATGTAGATGCGTACCCATGCATAATATAACGTTTAAAAAAATTTTTACTTACTTTAAATTTTAAATTATAGAATATGCTCAAGATAAATATTAATTTTCTTATTATGTAATTTACGCTCATATTCCATTTTAAGTTTGAATCAATATACAGGGCTGCCAACTTTCGACGCCTTTTGGGAAAATTTCTTCTAGTGGTAGCCAAGCTTATGTTTTGATGTATGATTCTTTGTTTGTTTTAAATTTGATTTAAAGTTATTAACCCCACCATTACATGTAAATGATTTAAACACCACTTAGTGAACACCAGTTCTAGCTCTCACGTGATGAGGCTTTTAAAATGTCTGCAAAATTAACAATAGTTATAAAAACATTAGTTTTTAATTGTATACCACTCTATAAAATATTTCGCAAAAAGCCCTGAATCATCACCTCCTACATCAAAAAGCATCCACACGGTCTTTTATAAGTAGTCCGCGCAGACTATTTAAAAAGTGAACCAGTTGTGCGTATGAACCCACATAAATCCTCTTATAAAAGTAATTGAGAGAAATTTATCATATAAATTTGAGAATTGAATCAGTAGTGGTTGACAAGTGAATAAGGCAAACCAATAATATAACAAATTTTTAGTCATATATTTGCTACCACTTTCTTATTTTTAACTAGATTTCGTATCTAATGACTCATTCGGAAAGTGGACTACATACACAGTGGTCTGATCGGATTACCTGTAAAAAACCGTGTGGAGGCTTTCAGTTATAGGAGGCATTGGTTTAGCTCGCTGGAATTAACTCGAGGGCACAAGTTAAGGGGTTAATAATATTTCGTGATTAACTGAATCAAAAGTCTTTTCGTTATCAAAACACATTGCTACAGTAAAATTATTTTTGTCCGTGCTGTTGTAAAAAAAATTTGTAAACTCTTTAGATATTTAAGTCCTTCAGAAATCCGTGTTTATTTTTAAATATGAGGTTTATGTGATTAATTTAAGAAAAAAATTTCTCGAATATATTAGTTTTTCAAAGATCTTAGATGTATAACTGAAATTGGTCTATTTTTAGACAAGTAATTTCTGTCAAATTTGTTTTTTAAATCGGAGTAGGGGTTGGTGTTTTTTAAAATATCTAGAAATATGTAATCCTTCAGTAAGTTATTGAATAAACGAGTTAGAGGATCAACGTAATCTTTTGCAGGAATTTCTATTATTTTTGCATATAATTTATCTTATTCGTAACTTTTTTTTTTTTAATTTTTTAGTTTTTTATTACATTTATTGTCTTATTAGAATTAATTTCAAAGCAGAAAAATAAATTATTTTGGTTATGCATTAACCCTTTGATGCAGAAATTTTACTAAACATATTTTTTAAGCTTTTTTCATTAGTTTGTATTACTTTAGGTTATAATAATGGAAACAATGTTTTATTTAGCATTTTAATAATGTATGACTGTGAAATACAGCAGGAAACACCGGTATTTATTCAGTGTTAAGGGAAAAATCTTCAAAAAAATAAATGTGAGAAAAACAGTTATTTATCATTGAAATTTCTTTAATTTACAAAATAAATTATTGATAAATTTTTTAGAACGAATAAAAAAATTTAAAACTACTTTTTTTAGATTTTGTAATTTTGTGCAAACATAATTCCGATAATCAACAAGTATTTTTGGTAACTATTAAACTGTTTTCTTTTAATTTAAAAATACCAAAAATATATTTTTGTTTATAATTAGCATCAGAAAAAAATATATAAAGGGGACACTATAGTGTCACAGCTGCATCAAAGGGTTAAGTACTTTATGTAGTTCATAGTGGCTTAAGAAAGTTAAAAGAAGTAAATAAAGTATTAAACATATTTACTAATTACATCAGTTTTTGGCAAAAACGTTCGGTAGTTATTTTTTAACTAGCCGCCTAAGGCGGCCAACTGTCCGCCTCGCTAAAGGTTTTCACAAATAAAGTTTTTTAAAATATAGCAGGAAATCTGAAGATTAGTGGACAATTGGGTAAAATATAAAAAAAACACAACTACTTCCACTTAGTAGGAATAACATTTACCATGACACAATGCTAAATTCTATGCCATTATCCACATAAATGCCACAATCCACATAAATCAATTATTAATCAAAAATCGAATATCAATTACTTTTCTTCATAATGCAATAAAATCTGGCGAGCAGCTATTTAAACGATCAAACACTTCGTTTGTTTATTTGTGGCTTGAAGTTAGGCTCGCAGAAAATGCCGTTCATGGGTTAAATTTAGTAGGAACAACACAACCTGTGACGTAGCTTATATTATACCCAATTAAAGTGTTCCTGTCCTGCAATTTTGTCTTCATATCCAGTTCTGCTGCAGACAAAAGTTAAACTTTTCTCCACTTTGATAAATGTAAACTAATGCGAACCTTTACAATTGGGTATAATATGAAAAAAGCACAACTACTTCCACTTACTAGGAATAACATTTACCTTTTAGTTTAATTAATAAACTGAGTTTTAAATATGTTTACTAAATTCATAAACTTCGGTAAAACAACAATATAAATTATTTCCAAAGGAACTAGACTAATACAATTCCAACCTGGCGAGTAGCGACTTATAAACAAGACACTTCGTTCGATGCTTTTACTTGTTGCTAGAAATCAGGTTCGCAGAAAATGCTGTTTACTAGTTAAATTTAGTAGGAATAACACGATCTGTGACGTAGCCTATAGTATACCCAATTGAATTATTGATTCCTTCGTATATTATTGGTTTAAGTTGTCGAAAATTAATATTTCAATTGTAAGGTTCGCATTAGCATACATTTATAAGAGTGGAGCAAAGTATATGCATATTTTAATAGTTTTTTGAATATGAATGTTCTTTGAAGACGAAAAAGCATAGATTTTCTTACAAAATGACTGATAACTAAAATACTAATCCAAATTTTTGAAAAAGAAAAAGAAATACTTCTTCATTATGTCAAAACACAATTATGTGCCGAGTTTCGTGCCTGGGCGAGGCTTTTGGGGCGATATATTGTGATTACAGACAGACAGACAAACAGACACACAGCCGCGTTTATTATTATGTATAGATTACGTTCCACCTTTGTTTGCTGTTTGAACTCTTCTTAAAACGATTTTGATAATTGGGTATACTATAGCCTACGTCACAGGTTGTGTTATTCCTACTAAATTTAACCCATGAACGGCATTTTCTGCGAGCCTAACTTCAAGCCACAAATAAACAAACGAAGTGTTTGATCGTTTAAATAGCTGCTCGCCAGATTTTATTGCATTATAAAGAAAAGTAATTGATATTCGATTTTTGATTAATAATTGATTTATGTGGATAGTGGCATTTATGTGGATAGGGGCATAGAATTTAGCATAGCGTCATGGTAAATGTGATTCCTAAGTGGAAGTAGTTGTGTTTTTTTTATATTATACCCAATTATCATTTTTAGCTTGCGTGATTTTAGATTTAAAAATTTTAACAGTAGTTTTGTATATATGATACAGTAAACATTATCACATGGCAAAGATGCCAACTTGCTCCGGACAGCAAATACATATTTTAAAGTGGTAGTTTATCAATTATGATTCTTGGTTTAATAAATTCAACTTAGTAGAATTTTATCCACCACTATTTCTAAACAATTCGAAGGCACTTATATAATTCACCACTGTATAGTACTTTTGTCATGCTATACCTTTTAAAAAGCAAGCAAAAGTAGTAAAATATTTTCAAAATTTACTGTGTAGTTATTTACCGTTCCTTAAATTAATTTGGCGTGTCCGGAGCAGTTGGCATCTCTGACATGGTATCAATTATACTTTCTTCTATGGAGATTTTTCTTGGATTAAATCATATTTAAAATTCTTGATGGCCTACCAACTGCTACGCCTTTTGTAAAATATTTTATTGAGTGGGAGACATTTCAAAACCAAAGCTTTCAGAAAGTTCGGTAATTTTACCAATATTTTAAAAGCCTAGCTACGAAAGAGCTGGAGTAAAGCGACGTAGCATAAGAACTATTAAATCGTTTCTATGTAATGGCGCGGAAAATAAGCTTAAAAGAATTAAAAATACTACATTAAAACATTGACTTAATTACCAATAGAATAAATGTTAACAACATTCCTCGAAAGTTGGCATCCCTGCATGTTTATTCAGAAAAAGTACACTTTTGTGTATTATCGTCTGCACTTATTAGTTAGCATTCATACTTAAGACTCTTCCGAATTTTCCGAAAGATTTTATTCTATGCTTAATAAGGAAGAAAAATTTTTATTATCGCATTTTATATACTTCGTTAAATAAATGTGGTTTAACACGTTCACTCCGGGGTGACCCACCGGTGGGTCACGCTAGATTGTCTCATCTTGGCAGCGCACCGGAATAAAAACTGGTAACAATAAATTTCATTATTTAGTTTTTTTCCGGAAATAATAAAAATCCATTACTACCAATTGTTTTTAACGGATGCAATTTTTATATTGAATTGCTTCGTCGTGTTAAATTCCCTTTCAGTGAATTGTTATTGTTGAGAATAGATTAACTTCTACCGAATATTATCTAATATTGTAATAGTTCTTCTACCAGTATTTTCTATTTTCCCGTACCAGTATTTTCACTTTTCCCGGCGTGAACGTGTTAAAATAATTTGGGATACCGTTACATAAAAATAATTTAAGCACATATGTGGTAGACCTATTGGCTCTTTAAGAGTGTGTTTATTTGTCATTTAAATTATAGCGGACCACCAGCTTACAATCCCAATTGCATACCTGCCAACT
The DNA here is from genome assembly GCF_982258835.1 of Parasteatoda tepidariorum. Taxonomy (NCBI): domain Eukaryota; kingdom Metazoa; phylum Arthropoda; class Arachnida; order Araneae; family Theridiidae; genus Parasteatoda; species Parasteatoda tepidariorum. Next base: position 38,819,873 of record NC_141759.1, read on the forward strand.
TTTAATCCCTTCCATTATTATTTTTCCTAGTGGTATTGAAGGGAAATTAAAACTTCAATTTTAAGCAAACAAATACGTTGTATTTGAGAAAACTTAAGTTGACAACCAGGATAGTAACACATATTGATATATGTGCTTAATTTTTGTAAGAATAGTGGTGATCAATATCATTTAAAAATTAAGATTATAAAAGAAAAAATAGTATATAATTACTACCACTTTAAATATAAAAATAAAATCTTACGGAAAATCCGGAAGAGTTGGCAGGTATGCAATTGAATTGGCACTGCTAAGAATTTTTTCTTCAGTGTAAAAGTCTTACTTAAAGTCAAGCCCTTGAATCACAGTGCTGCCAGCTTTCTACATTTTATGAGAAAATTTCTTGTATTGGTTGTAAATTTATGTTATAATATTTGATTCTTTGTTTACTAAATTCGATATGAAGCTATTTTCCTTACCACTACATGAGAGTGATTCAAAAGTTCATGTAGAAAACCAATTTCTACCAGTACTCTGGCTTCCTTTTACTTCAATTGCAATCCAATTACCAGAAAGAACCACCCCAAAGATCAAAATTCAAGACGAATGGGAAAAAGGCCGCTAACGGCCCCAGGCGCCCAGATAAATGTTGATGATGATGACCAGTACTCTGGCGGTGAAGTTTTAAAAATATTACAGGGTTACCACGGTCTGGAAAAGCTTTTAAAGTAGTAGCAAACGAAAGATATACTTAGATGTTTTAAGCAATAAGTACATATTTAACTTAAAGGAAATGTACAAGTATAGGACAAAATAATAGGAACACTTGTACGTAGTACCGCTATGCACAGGTGTTCCTGTTATTTTGTCCTATACCTGTATATAGATGAAAAATTAATTAGGGAATAATTTCGTAATTCATAGATAAATTTGAACATTTTTGGGCAGTCTTGAAAAATCTTAACTACCATTCATTTTATTCTTCCGGGTCGTGGGAATCCTGTTTTAGCAAAATCAACCAAATTCTGAAAACTTTAGTTTTTGATTTTCTACTGCTCGATAAAATATTTTGCATAAACAGCAGTATCTTGCTCCTCTGAAACCATTGAGTCCGAGTGCTTTAAAATCCAATCTCAGTAGATCAAAAGTTAATCAGGGTATTTCGTTTTTCATTTCGCTCACAGTAAATAAAACAGTCACCAAACACTTATTCATTTATTTTGTAATAATATAATTTTATTATAATATAATTTAATTTCAATAACTTTCTAATTTGTTTTGTCAGGTAGTTGACACAAAAGTACCCATAAATGACCTGGAGTAAAGGCTCTGTAGTTTCGATTACTCTTTTTGTTTAATGTTTTATAGTGCCCCCTTGCTATTTCATACTAACCTACATGATTATAGGTTAGTGATTATAGATTATAGTAAATATGTAGGTTATTAATTTTTACACTATATGTTTAAATTATTCATTCAAGCTCACGGCTGGTTTACAACTTTTAACGTTTTTTTGAAAATGTCTTCTAAAGGTAGCTAAGTTTGTTTTAATGTATGATTCTTTGTTTTTTAAATTTGATTTAAAGTTATTTTCCAGACCACTGTTTACAAATGATTCAAAAGTTCGTATGAAACACCACTTCACTGCAGCACCAGCAATGACAATTTGCTCTGCTTTGTAAAATAATGATTTTAGTGGTAACGAAATTTAAGCTAGCTTTAGTTTAATATCTTTCAATATCAGTCATTTTTCCACCACTACACATCAAATGTTCGAAGCAATATATAAAATGCAACTTTAGAACAGTTATGTCATAGTTAGTCTTTTAAAAAGTTGGCAAGATTATCCTTATTCTACAAGTTTTACTATTTAATTCGCTACCAATTTATTCACATTTTTGCAGAAAGCGAAACAGTTGACATCCCTGCTGCTCTCCCGTGGAGAGGCTTTTAAAATCTGTACATAATTACTAAAAATTTTGAGAATTTTGTCTACCACTCTATAAAATAGTTTGTAAAAAGTGTACTTGTTGGCAGTCCTGCAAATCTCCCAACTGCTGAAAGGAAAATCAAAAATTAATACTTTCTTGGTCTCAAGTTAATTGCAACATTTAGGTCGACATTTTTGTCCCAAGTTAGTACATTTCAAATAGGTGGAGTCATAAATAACGTTCGATGCAGTTTAATAGATCGACATCAGTAAAATTATTCAACTAATGAAATCACGATTCAATAGCTAAAAGATAGTTTTATGCGATTACAGGAGGAAGATTCCTTATGAAATGGGGCGTGGCTTAAGAACGCAAAAACTCTTGATTTTTCTAAACTAATTTAATGCTGATTTAACCCTTTCGCGCCGACTGTCACAAATACGTGACAGCAAAAAACCGTATCAATCAGGGTAAGAAGATAAAACTGGTAATCAAAGTATTTCTTTAGCAGTTTATTTGTGGGCGGAGTTATAATTTTTTGATTTATTTAATTCACCATTACTTTGCTCAAAATAAAACTATTTAGTTATACTTTGAATTAACATTGATTATATATATGATTAAAATAACAATAATTAAAATAAAAGCAAAGTAAGTCTGTCAAATTAGTAACGACTACATTTAAGTTACCGTTTTTTATTTAATTGCAACTTGATTCTGATTTTGTACGAATGATTTTCTGAATCACCCGTCCCCAAGGGGTTAAGGGTGCTTGGTGAGTAAATATTGTATAGGACCCTAAAATTTCTGAAAAATGTCAAAACAAAATTGTCAAGTAATATTTTAGCATATTTAATATTTTATATAAATATTTTATCATTTTTATGGCTGAGTCCCTCGAATCATTAAAATTGCCCCTTAGTACAGGGAAATTCGAGTAGTAGATCTAAAGTTATTTAGTTGTTTGCTTTTTTATTTTACGCATTACACGTCTATAGCCATAATAAGTTTAAGTCTTATTTATTGATAGTTTGGTTAAAATTAAATTATCAAAAGCTAAAAAAGTAATGTGTAATTTTTTAGTTGCAAATTAACAGTTTCATTATAAATCGATAAATGTATTATTAAATCATTTCTATGGTTTGATTTTAACTAGAGCTACAAAAACGGGATACTGGCAATGGTCTGGGATTCCTCTTTAACAATAATTTGAAGATAATACTGGTGCATGCAAAAACGACACTATTACAATTTAGATCAGAGGCCGGGGCAGAAATTTTATCGATATCAAGTAGGAGAAGAGCTAAAACTGGAAAGAAAAATCATTTAAATATAACCTGTTTTCATTAAAAGTAAAATGTACGTGGTGAAATCTTTCAGGGGTAAATATGACTTTCTAAAAACGTGAGCATGATTTTTCTAACTGTACCAACAGTTTTTTCATGTAAAATCTGCCAAATCATTTGCTACTAAAAGAATGATTTACATAGAGTTAGTATGGAGGTGGTATGGTCCACGACGCAAAGGGTTGTGCCCTGGATTTTAAGGGGTACAGATCCGATCAAACTGCTGCCCCACAGGTCATTAGCTGACATTTGTAAGGGATGACCTTCGAGTTTGGGAGCAAGGTCTTCCCAACATCTACCAAGGGCTTAATCAATCCTGCTTCTCCCAATCATATCCTTGCTTGTGTGAGAACTTATAACTTAACACGTTCACGCCGGGTGTTGCGCCTGAAAGCGGGACGGAAAAGAGAAAATACTGGTAGAAGAACTATTTCAATATTAGATAATATTCGGGAGGTAATTAATCTATTCTCAACAATAACAATTCACTGTAAGGAAATTCATCACGGCGAAGAAGCAATTCAATATAAAAACTGCATCCGTTAAAAACAATTGGTAGTTATGGATTTTCATTATTCCCGGAAAAAAACTAAAAAATGAAATTTATTTGTTACCAGTTTTTTTTCCGGTACGCCGCCCGATGAGACAATCTAGCGTGACCCACCAGTGGGTCAACCCGGCGTGAACGAGTTAAAGACTTATCTATGGAACCGCATTTGGTGCTTGATTTCGCCAGTGTTCTCGGACTCATGAATTTTATCTAGCTAGTGCTGGATCACGAAGGATTGACAGCAACAACAGAAGTGTTTCCGTAATTTTGCCCATCCACTCTATGTATACACAATCGTGTGCACAGTAATCAGTGATTTATTGGTTATTGCAATTACATAAATTTTCAGGCTTGTGTGTTCAGAATAGGCTTATAAATCTTTGTCGAGTAGAAGAGGACAGATAGTACAATAGGAGAGACAGTACCAAGTAGCATCAGTGATTTTTAATTATAAACAGAAAGAGCCTATTTTATTCTTCCCGAAAAGCAATAATAAGTTGAATGATTTTGCTACCAATTTTTTTCTTGTTACCGTCTCACTTTCAACCCCTTGCCGGTTTATTGTGGTAGTTATCACCCGATCACACACCTCAACTACAACACCTTAAGTAAACGCTTTCCAACTCTGAAACCGGGACATAGCGTTAGAGGGGATTCTAAACCACTAAGATATGTCTGGGAAAATTCAATCTGATTAGACGCACAGTCTTTAGGTATCACTGGGAATCAAACCCCTAGCCTAACCCAAGGTGGATTAAAACTGATTCTGTGGACCGACTGTGGGATATCGTTTACCAAAACGATACCACGTATTATTTACTTAATTAGGCCTTAAAATTCGCAGGTCCCATTGAAGAAAGACTCGCATACTTTTAGCAACAAATCGGCGAATAGCCTTAGAAAGCCTTTCTCTTGGCAGCAAATTAATTTGCCATCCGTTTGGGAGCCTTTTTTAAAGTGTTTATGTAAGTGTCATATTTCTGAATTTTGCCAATTGGAATCTCGTATCAGTCAATTCCTTCTGATTTTTTATTTTTTAATGGGCTATTTATAATTATGCTTTCCTATTTTATTTTTGGATGAATATGTTAATGAATTAAACATAGATATTGATATAAAATAATCGTGTAATGGTGTGTTTAAGCCGTGGCTAAATCTATAAATATTTCAGCCTACAAATATAAATTAGCTGTCTGTTCCCTTCCATTTAGGGAAACAACTGGTAAAAGTAAACGAAGGCAGCTTGGATGTAAGAAGTTATCTGGAGCCTATAGCCGCTCAGATTTTTGTCCAATTGGTGATTAATTGCCGTTTTATTTGTAATATTTTTTTTATTCTAACTCATCACTGGCTTTCTTAAGGAGATTGCATCCTAGTTATAAAAAAAGGTTACAACTGATTCCACGATTCTGATATTAATATCAGATCAAGTGTCACACTTTAAGAAAGCATACTTTTTTTCTCCACAAATCAGTTACATCTCGATCAGAAACACAACCCCAGCCGGAAACGAAATCGGTTCATTTTCTGCATACACAACAGTGCATCGAAACGTTAAATTAATCGGTAGCCGACACATACCCCCACCCCCCCTATCCCGACCACCCTTTTTGGCTCTTTTCCCTTAAAACTCAGCCAACAATAGCCGCCTCGTGGTGCCTTATCGGAACTAATTTTTCAAAATAAATCACCGATCGCTGGTTTTCGCAGGAGCAAGATAGCTACTTCTTTCGGAGTGCAGATAGGAACTAATTACACTGCCATTGTTTCTGTCTCTTTCCCCCCACCCCCACCAACGTCACTGGGGGTGGGGGAAGCGGGTGAGCATTAACTCGTTTTATCCAGCAGAGGGGAGGGGGGATAGTCCATAATGAGCAGCAACTCACCTCCATGATGAATGCCTACAGCCCAACAAACGCATCTCTCTCTTGCTCGGGATGCTTTTACTGATGCACCAATAGAGCGAGAAGCAAGCCAGTGGGGAAGAAGAGATAGGAACACTGAATAGAACGAACAAATAATAATGTTCCAAAAAAAAAAGAAAGAAATTCGCGTTGATTCTCATCCCTTCGGCTAACCAGCTTGCCTAGCACCCACGAAAACAAATAAGGTAATTGATAAAAACTTTCAACTTAGTTCATCAGGGATAAGATGAGGAAGCGGGGAGGTGTGGGAATCCATTGGAAATTACGTATGTCATCGCAAAAACCCTGATAATGAAAGTTCCCCGGATCGAACAAACCCCTTCCCCTTTCTTTACTGGATTTTTTTCCCCTGTTGTTCTTATCCACCTCCATACCCGAGAGAACAGTTTCTGGAATAAACCCCCTTTTTTTCACCCACCCACTAAAATCTGGCAACGTCTTCTGATTCCATCCCCTTCTTCTTTTTCATGGTCTTCTTATCCATGGATATTGACTCGCTTGCAAATACCATGATGGATCGTCATGAAGATCTTGGCTTTGTAGCTGTAACCGTCGTTTGACTCTTCCGTGCGCCTTCTCTAAGGGGGTGGCTGCCCCCGAACTTTTCATTTCCACCCCCTCGTTTTTACTTTTTCAATGTTTTTGTTATACCTCGATTTTGTGGAACAGGAAAAAAAATAGAAGACGAAATTTTATTTGTTTTTATCCGTAGAAGAGGCCCTTTTCTCGTTCGTGGCTCGTTAACCTGTTGGCCCGCGCCTCGTGCCGGCGATGAAATTAATAAATGAAATCTAACAGAAAAAAAAATTAATAAATAAAAAGATATTTTTCCTTCATTTAAAATTGCCTGGCTCCCAAAATAATTTAGAGATTCCAATGGATGCTGGTAGGGGAACGTCAACTTTTGGCATCATTTTTTCCACATCAGCGATGGGAAATTTTTTAATCGAATTTGTCTTCGTTCCTTGGCGCCATTAGTTGGGGTAAAATGAAGGAAAAAAATGTTCCCATCCCTTCATTTTAAGTGTTTGCCTTTTTGTGTTTAGTGAAAATTGGAGTGCCTTGATGGAAAATCAACATAGTTGGACAATATTATGACAGAAAACACATTTTGACTTAGATGAGATACATTTTCTATTTTCTGCTGAGCGTCAATGAAATTTTTTAATCTTTTTTTTTTTTTTTCATTGTAGTTATTACTCATAATGGAATTTTTCCAACTTATGCCATCATAAAATAGAATGTGCAGTTGTTGTTTTTTTTCTCAACTCGATTGAAAGATAGACTGTAGAAACTTTTTTTTGTTTTGCAGTTTTAATAGTGAATTAAAACTAATACATAACACCTTTATTTTAACTTATTACAGCTAAGTATTTTAACAGCTTCCCTTACTAATTTTTTTGAAGAAAAAAAATGCAAAAAATCAATATAATTTTTAATTTTTTTAATAAATAAAAGGAGCTAAAACAAAACATAATACACAAGTTTTTAGTTGAAATTTTAATTTTTTTATAAGTACAAAACATTTAATTTACCATTAGTTTACTATCCCTAGTTATCTCGGACAAATGAAAAAAGTTGATAGTTTTTAAGACAAGGGACAACGAAGAGTTGTACTTTCCAAATGCCAGTAAAAGGATATGCCATTTTTTTTAGCTATTTTTTATGTAAATTCGGCAACCATTGTATATACAATTGCACAAAACACGTGTGCAGTCCCACAATGCAACAGCAAAACTCCCAAACAAAATTTGGCAAACTTCCAATAATAGCAGATATTTTTTTTTTAATTTATTTATTTATTTATTATTTTTTTATTTTTTTTTTTTTTTGCTTCTGGCCGAGTGAAAACGTGGTAAAGCAAAACGTACTGATAAATATTTCATTGAAATTTTCAAGTTATAAATTTGAGGGAAAAAAACCTTTAAATCGCTGATTATCACAACTTTTTCATTCTTTTACTTTAGTTGAGCAGGCATTTTGACAACGATAATATTTTTCATCTCTACGGTGATTTAAGAATTATTTACAATCTCTCTATACTTAACACTAGATTTGCCTAAGTAAGTCATTTTGACTGCTTTTTAATTTCAATTAGAAAAACTAACGCTCGTACACTATCAGAGCTGACCTATCAAGCAATATTGGAGCAAACAAGTTCGCAAGTTAACGTTATTTTAGTATTCGTTATGTTATTACTGAGATGCCATCTGCTGCGGACACGCTAAATTAATTTAAAAAATGGTAAATAACTGCAAAGTCAATTTTGCAATTAGTAGACAATATTTGCTTGCTTTTAAGAATGTAAAGCATGTAATAAGTACTATAAAGTGGCGAATTGTATAAGCCTACGCATTGTTTAGAAATAGTGGTGGATTAAAATCTACTAAATCGAACTTATGGAACCAAGAATTACAATCAATAAACTACCACTTGAAAATATTCATTCGCTGTGCTTATGTTAGCTCTTTGCTCCAACAATAAATGATAAGTCGGCCTGTCTAATTCAGGGGCTCTAAGAAAAACAATGATGACACATTTTCTTAGAATTTTGTGACTTTTTGTACAACATGTAATTTTTTTTATTGTTAATATTTACTAATAACTTGTTATATAACTGAAAATAATATAAAAAATATTAAAAATTCATTTTAAACAAATTTCTTTATACATTAGTTACTCTTTCACAATGCAGCCATTTTGACTGCTTTTGGACAATATAGGTATTTTAGTCTTTCTAGTGTTAAGTATTATAAATAAAATGATATATTAGTTAATTATAAGGACAGATTTTACAAATTTATATATTAATTATGACTTTTTCCAGCTTTCTATACACTATGCTAACCAAAATCCTAGAACTCTTTCGGTTTTGGACATTTCTTGAAATTATTAAAGCTAACCAGTAGAACAGGAGTTTCCTAAAGTATATTCCCGTCGTGTCAGACAAGGAGAATCATGATATCTTCAATACTTCAAGTTCTATAATAGATATGTTACAATTCGGAAAAAAAAAATTTTCAGGGTAAAATTTATAGAGTTTTGCATGCATGGAAGTATCACATTCTAAAGCAAAAAGCAATGAGGGTTCTCGTTCCTTTTGATATTCTCCTTATCCTTAAGTATTCTTCTTATCCACCCCTTTAGTATTATCCTTATTTGATGAGAAGCTGTGTTAAACGCGGTTGTTGTTCTCAAGAAAATCATTCAAAAGTAAATATCGAATAAGAAATCGCTGTACCGAGCTGCATTTTAATATTCAAAAATTTTACTTCTTAAACAGTAAGCTTATCCAACGACAATTTCAAGTATGAATAGCGGGTAATTTGTCTTTAATATTTTCTCTAACATTATTAATACTTATATTAAATATTAATATTAATACCTTCTTTTTAATTACTATTAAAGTACTTAGCCCCGTGGTGGCTCAGGGGATAGAATGTTCGCCTTCCAATGAGATGAACCAGGTTCGAATCCCACCGATGGATGGTCGATACGAATTTCGCACCCGTCTCGCAACAACCACAGTGCCGACGCAAAATATCCACAGTGCTAGACAGATCATGGGTAAGATTCCCCTTGTCACCAAGCTAACCGTGAAGGTTTTCATGTTTTTCCTCTTTATGTAACGCAAATGTGGGTTAGTTCCATCGAAAAGTCCTCTACAAGGGCACATTTCGCCTGATACTCGATCCAGAAGTTGCCTTCCTCTGGATAGGGTTTTAAATTACAAGGCTAAGGAGCTAAACAATAAAAGTCGTTAACCCGAAAAATTGGGTAGGCTGTTCAATAACGGTTATAAAATAAAATTAAAGTACTTGAGAGGGTTTTAAGTATGATTAGATTAGCTATATCTAATCTGTCATAAATATATTTTTTTGTTTGATCTATAGCGGAGATGGCAAATAAATGGCTATTACGCACCACAATGTGACTCGTGACAGGTATTTCGTTGGCACGCGAGCAGTATATATATATATATATACAGAGCGTTTGGTGGATTGATGAGACCACTCGCAGAGATGCCAACTGCTTCGGATTCGAGACATTTAACAGAACGGTAAAGAGCTACAAACTAAAATTTGCAGATTATTGATTAATTTTGACAACTTTTTAAACGCCTCAAAACGGATAACTGTAACTAAGTGGCATGTCAGATAAGTCTTAGACTTATTTAGAAACAACTGTGAGTAACCAACTTTATAAATATAATTTACTAAACCAAGAACGTATTAAAAGAATACCACTTGAAAATATTTATCTGCTGGCCGGAGTAAGTTGGTATCTCTGCTCTCGATTAGGTAAACCTCTTAAATTACGGAATTATTCTGGTTTTTATAAATGCTTAAATTTATGACATATGGTTTAAGTAGCATAAATTACGCTAAATTATATTTATTAAATCTGAAATAAAAATTTTGATCGTAAAGTACTAAATTAACAGAAGGTCTCTAAATTTGTATTTCTCTACCGTTTTTTGAAATATTTTGTCAAATCTGGAACAGTTGGCATCTCTGCATATTGCTACAAAACCATAATTTTACGTTAATATGAGAATCAAGAGAATACTCCTTTTTTTTCCATTTGCATTCCCACCACCTTGTCGAACTACTACATAAATCAAGATCACAATGAATGGGTAAAGGGTCATAAGCAGCCTCAGTCACCCAGATATATTAGTACAGTAAAGTTTAGCTCAGTTGGAAGCACTTATGAGCAATTTTGATGATGAATTTATTTTCGATCAAAGGCGGTAGAGCCCTGTTCGTGTATTTCATTTGGTTAAAAATAATCCATGCTTTTAGCGTTATAACATAATAATTATCGAAAGTATGACTGTAGTGTTTAAAAAGAAATTTTTAAAGAGATTTTCTTACAAGACTTTTAAAAAAATATTAAAATATCTACGTGAACTAACATTCATAGTTTTAACTATTTCTGTTTTTATTTCATAGGATAAAATGTAATAAATTTAGATACTTCATTTAAAATATTGTTGATATATGAATATTTAATTTAGTAATGCAGACTATAAAAGAAATATATTCTTATTCAAGCACCCTTATCATGATTATCTTAAGAGTTATAAATAATTTTTTTAAAAAGAATAAGAACTTCATACTTTAAAGTTTTAATTGCGAACTATGTAATACATTTTATTTATTATCGACTTTTTAGTACGGTAAACAATAAAAAGAGCAAGTCAATTTCTTTTTAATTCCTTTCAAAGAGATTCTTTAATGAGGTTTTTTTTTGGAAAATTATTTTTGAGAGTATTAGCTGATATTTATAGGATGAAGAAAATACATTTTTTACAAAAATTTATTGCGAAATTCTCGAACAGTTTAAGAATGATTTAAAAACAACTCAAAATTTAAAATTAATTTTTTTTTTTAATTTAAAAAAAAAAGTTTTTTTTTAATGTTGGCCTCAAATACTAAGTAAAGGTTTAATTTGATACAAAAACTGCAAATATAAAAAAATATATGTGCGAGAGCTGTTTCTGAGGAGCTAGATTTAAGGAGCAATTAAAACTCAGCTTAAGATTTCGTAACTTTCAACAGGTGCAAAACCTTCTTTCATAAATTCTTCAAGATCTCTTTCCGTGGCAAATTAATTTGATTATTTTCGCTGAGAATACTTTATGCATGGGAACTTTCAGTTAATTAAATAAACATAATGGAAATAAATTTTTTATAAACGTATTATTACATTTCCTGAAGAATCGTCAATTATTTATTATAAAATGTATAAGAGTTTTACATTGCTTATGTTTTAAATTTGTTATGCTATTTATTAGTTTATTCCATTATTCCTAAAACTCATCATACTGTTGATAGATAAATATATCTTACTATTGCATTTTCTCGCATCTATTTCATGATTTTGTTAGCCAATCTTTTCTCTTAATTTCTTCTTTAATTCATGAATAAAACTACTCCAAGACAAAGGACTACCAAATACCTTGAACAACCAAATGACCGTGGCTATCCTTTTAACGTTTTATTCTATGTGAAAATAAATTTCACTTTTAAAAATTAATATGCTGTTTGTTAGTATGTTCTACTACCAGTGAAAACTGGGGGAAACTATATACTACTATCCTTGAAACCTATTATACTTTGGGTAACTATACTCTTCTATCTTTGCTAACTTTCATGTTATGGATGAGTATATCCTACTGCCTTAAATATTTATTATGTTATTGAAAGCTATTTTATTATCCTTGAAACTATTTATACTATGAGAAAGTATATCCTACCATCCTTGAAACTCTATGAGTAAGTATATCCATTTCTACTATCCTCTAAAATTATTATGCTGTGGGGAAGTATGTTTTACTATCCGTGAAACCTGTGAAAAATTACATCCTACTATCCTTGAAACCTATTATACTTTGTGTAAATATACTCTTCTATCTTTACAAACTTTAACGTTGTGGATGAGTATATCCTACTATCATCAATATTTATAATGCTATTGATAACTATTTTATTATCCTTGAAACAATTTATTCTATGAGAAGGTGTATCCTACCATCCTTGAAACTCTATGAGTAAGCATATCCATTTCTACTATCCTCTAAAATTATTATGCCGTGGGGAGTATGTTTTACTATCCGTGAAACCTGTGAAAAATTACATCCTACTATCCTTGAAACCTATTATACTTTGGGTAAATATGCTCTTCTATCTTTACAAACTTTAACGTTGTGGATGAGTATATCCTGCTACCATCAATATTTATAATGTTATTGATAACTATTTTATTATCCTTGAAACAATTTATTCTATGAGAAGGTGTATCCTACCATCCTTGAAACTCTATGAGTAAGCATATCCATTTCTACTATCATCTAAAATTATTATGCTGTGGGGAGTATATTTTACTATCCGTGAAACCTATGAAAAATTACATCCTACTATCCTTGAAACCTATTATACTTTGGGTAACTATACTCTTCTATCTTTACAAACTTTAACGTTGTGGATGAGTATATCCTACTATCTTCAATATTTATAATGTTATTGATAACTATTTTATTATCATTAAAGCTATATTATGCTATGAGAAAGTGTATCCTACCATCATTGAAACTCAATATACTATGAGTAAGTATATCCATTTCTATTATCCTTGAAAATTATTATGTTGTAGGGGAGCATGTTTTACTACCCGTGAAACCTGTGAAAAATTATATCCTACTATCCTTGAAACTTATTATACTTTGGGTAACTATAATCTTCTATATATACAAGCTTAAATGTTGTGGATGAGTATATCCTAATATCTTCAATATTTATAATGCTATTGATAACTATTTTATTATCATTAAAGCTATATTATGCTATGAGAAAGTGTATCCTACTATCCTTGAAACTTCTTATACTATGAGTAAGTATATCTATTTCTAATATTCTTGAAAATTACTACTATGCTCAGTCTTAAAATGTTCTACTACTGCGTGAAACCTATTAAAAATTATATCCTACTATCCTTAAAACCTATTATTCTCTAGGTAACTATATTCTTCTGTCTAAAAAAAAACACTATAATGTTGTTGATAAATACATCCTACTATCCTTGATGTTTATAATGTTTTTGGTAACTATTTCATTATTCTTAAAACTTATTATGCTTTGAGTAATTAAATCCTATCCTTTAAAATAATTATACTATCCTTTAAAATAACTACGCTGTGGATGAGTACGTCCTACTACCCGTGAAGCCTGCAAGAAATCATATCTTACTATCCTTGAAGCCTGTTATTCTTTTGGAAACTATATACGTCTGTCTTTAAAAAATGTAATATTGTTGATAAATATATCCTATATAGCTTAATATTTATAATACTATTGGTAACTATTCTATTATCCTTACAACTGTTTATGCCAAGAGGAAGTGTCCTACCGCCTTTAAAACTTATTATAGTAAGAGTAAGTATATAGATTCCTAACTCATTAAATTCATTATTCTATGAGTAAGTAAATTTATTTCTGCTATCCATGAAATTCATTACTCCATATATGAGTAAGTATATTTATTCTACTATCCATGAATTAGAATACGCTGCACAGCATATTCTAATAACCTTGAAATTTAATATGTTTTGGGACCGTGAGTTTGGCTGATCAACAGGACCACTAGGCCAGGGAAGCCCAATTTTAACTTGATTTTGTCGCGCAGTTAGTTCATCTATTTCTCTAATTAAACCAGTAAGATAAATTTATCCTAACATTTTGTAACTTAATGATGTGCAGTTAAAAAACAATGTAAGGGCCTCATGGAAAAATTGCATTTACATTGTTTTTCATTTTAGCGAAATAATAGTCTCCCATTAAAATTCGAAGAGCCGGGTTAGCCTGGTTGGCAGGCCGATGGACACTTCGTATCCAGCCGGCCGAAGACTCTCTGTGTCGTAAATGGCGACTGATGCATGATGGTAAATCTGTCGAATCATAAAGTTCTCCATGTCCCCATAACAAATTATACCTCTGGGATACGGAATTGGAGATGGATCATTCTCTGGTTCAGGTCAAAATTACGATCTGTAGATGAAGTGGATGAAATGGGTCCGCCCTATAAACGGGTGTGACGTATGGGTGGGGCAGCAGTCGAATTATTGACCATAGATGGCACCACTGGAAAACAAGAAAATCGCACCTCTTTCCTTAACCTTTTCGGGACGAGCGAGTCATAAATATATTCGTATGGAATCAGAAACAGGATGTAAAAAAGTAAAAAGCGGTAGCTTAAGTTTGGGCATGGCTAATTTGGCAGCCTTATTTTTGTTTTCACTTCAAATCTAAAACATCCAATCTATGATTGTTGAAAGTGTAACTATATAATTTTTAATTTGAACTAAGTCTTGGTGAATTAAATAAAGCAAACTATTTTTAACCCGCCCACAAATAAACTGCTAAAAAATAGTTTGGCTATCAGTTTCGTATTTTTTTACCCTGATTGTCTCCATCCTGAGAATGCATATATGACTCACCCGTCTCGAAGAATCATACATTAAAAGAATACCGCTTGAAAATATTTATCCACTGTCCAGATCAAGTTGGTGTCCCTGGACTCGACTAGGTAAGCCTCCTTAACACGTTGACCGCCGCGTCAACCTCCGGTGGCTGACACTGAAACTACATTTAGGCCACGTCAACCACCGGTGGCTGACACTGAAACTACATTTAGGCCGCGTCAACCACCGGTGGCTGACACTGAAATTACATTTAGGCCGCGTCAACCACCGGTGGCTGACACTGAAATTACATTTAGGCTACGTCAACCATTGGTGGCTGACACTGAAACTACATTTAGGCCGCGTCAACCACCGGTGGCTGACACTGAAACTACATTTAGGCCGCGTCAACCACCGGTGGCTGACACTGAAATTACATTTAGGCAGCGTCAACCACCGGTGGCTGACACTGAAACTACATTTAGGCCGCGTCAACCTCCTGTGGCTGACACTGAAACTACATTTAGGCCGCGTCAACCACCGGTGGCTGACACTGAAACTACATTTAGGCCGCGTCAACCACCGCTTGCTGATACTGACCTTTCACAAAGACAGCGAAAAACAGCTGGCTGACAGCGTCTAACATGATATAGAACTATAAAATTTACACTCTTTTATGGAATTGCAGAAAATTTATTCAAAATTTACTTATTGTAATTCTTCATTTAATAAATTCAATTTAGTAGATTTTTATCCACCACTATTCTTAAACAATTCGTAAGTATATATAATTCTCCACCTTTTACAGATAAGTCATGCTAAAGCCTCTTATAAACTAGCAAAATCTGTCTACAGTTGCAAGTTTAGTTTGTAGTTATTTACCGTGTGGCTGGCCAGACGAGCAAGTCATGTAAAATTAGCGTAGCATTCAACGTGTTAAGAAAAAAATCTGCTGCCGATGAGTGATTTCCACAATACAAGAACTCATTTCTTTAAACAAAAAATTTTAGAGACAAAGAATAAAAAGTTTATAAAAACGCGTGAATTGCTTGCTTATACAGCCATAGTTTTCTCTGAGGGGGGAAAAAAAGAGTCCGGAAACTAAGTTACCACCCCTAATGATCCATATTCAGTTCAAGATAGAGTGTCCAAATCCCGTTCACTTGGGCGAGGGGTTTTCCAACCAGTAATTGATAGGCTTTATACGCTTCAACTTCTTTCCATGATAGCATATAAAACGGCCAGAAGAAAAAATGTAACTTCGAAGTCGAAGATGCGAAGGGGGAAAAAAATCCCTCCCAAATCCGAGAGCGCACGAGGAAGCTGATATATTTCAAATTAAAGTTAAACTATCCGCACTCATAGAGGGAAAAATACAGGTTACGTATACAGTTCAAAAATTGAAAGGCTGGGGGGTGAGAAAAAGGGGATCAGCAGGGAAAAAAAGTGCATCATCACAAAAACTGCCGACATCTTCTTGCGGGGATGGGATTCAGTGAGCTGTAAGCTAAACAGGGGTAAGAAGAGAGAAGGAAAAAGGGCCTTAGTGTGAAAAATTTTTGTTTTATTTTATTTTTCGCGCTTTCTCCCTTTTTCGAACCTTTTTTTTTTCGGGAAATTTTAGGGTGGGTAGATTTAAAGGGGGTGTGTGTGTTTCATCATTCATGCACTGTGAACAATAGAAGACAGAACTCATGCTTGGGATGATTCCACTGGGACATTTGCTTAAGACGTGTGCATATCATCCCAAGCATCCTTTTCAGATTGTGGAAAAGAGAGAGAAAGATCTTGCACCCTCTGCAATCTTGAATGTTAAACGGTGAAGGTGGAGGGTTGGGGGAAAGCCTTGATTGTCTTTTCCCTGGTGGGACCGTTTTTTCCCCTTTAATGTCGTTTTTTTCTGCTTGCCAATTCGTTTCATTTTGATGCTCCTGTTTTGCTTTATCCGATGGATCATTGGTACCAATATGGAGGGATCAGGAAGAATTTTATTCGACGAATTGTAAAGACGATTGAAGGAATATTAGCGTGATTTTTTATGAGTTAGATTCAGAACCTATTTGTTAAAGTTAATTTATGTATTTATATTTAAAAAAAATTCTGTATAAAGTTTTTTTTTTTTTTTTTTTTTTTTTTTGCAAAATGATTTTTAAAATTAACTTTGACGAAGATAGGACATCCTTTTTGTATATTTTTTTACTGAGGCTCTAATTACGAGCAAAAATGTATTTTAGTATTTTTTTAATTATTAAAAATAGTCTGATAGTTGCTCGAAAAGTCTGTTAGATTATCGAAATTATATTTGCACTAAAATATCGAAATCAATAAATGTAGTTCGAAAAAAAAATTTCATTCATATTCAAAAATTTACAAACAATTAGGTTTGTAAATTAAAAAATAGAAAAAAATCAGTGCTGGATAATTGTTTTTCTTAGATCTAAATATAGTGCAAATTTGAAAAAATTACTGTTTGTAAAGTGAGACGTATTTGGGAGATTTTACTTTTAACGCAGAAAAAGGCCACGGTACTTCATTCTGTGTTTCATAAAAATAAATTATACAAATACTAAATATAATATTTTTCACTTATTTTGATCTAAATTAGTACAAAACAATGATAAAGTATGAAAAATATGTTTAATAAAAATTCTGCATAGAAGGGTTAAGTCTGTAACGTCTATTAATTAAAGAATTAAAATAACAATAAAAACATCAGGAATTAAATAATATCTTATTTTATTTCATATATTTTAAAATGAGATACCTGCAAATGACGTACTGTGGTTATCTCGATCCTGACTGGTTGTTAAAATGCAGCATTTGTTTATGTTACCAACTGTTTTTTCTATTTCATTTCGAGTAAGCCAAGTCCGTCAAATACCTTTTCTCTTACGTGACGCACTCTATATTCTTTCCCAAAGATTTCAATTCTCTCACTATTCTTTTCTTTCTTAACGCAAAGACTGTAGTCATGTAGAACAAAACTTATTATGCATCGAAATCGCCAGGTACACAAAACAGAAATATTTCACGGTTACAGTACATAAACAAATAATAAATCTAAGTTCAGTGAGAGACTTAGACGAGGAAGAATTATATTTTAACAAATTCGATGTGCGATACGGCGTTGTATTTCACTTTATTTAACATTCTAACTTATGTGGAGAAACTTATCTCGACTTTAACACGCCATCTTGTTTATAAACGATTATTTACCTATCTGGCGTTGAGGTCATAGGTTAGGTGTCTGCATATCAGTGGTCTTCTTCTTTTCGAGTTGCAAGTGCCCAATTTTTAACCATATTCTTAATCATAAAACAGTTAACCACTGTGGTGTTATCATAACACTTTCCATTTTTTTTTCTTTTTTTGTTAAACAGGTCGCTGTTTCCTCTATCTACAATAAAAGGAAAACGGTTAATTTATACTGTAAATTTCAATAGTTGAAACTCAATGATTTATAATTTAGTGTCTCCGTCTTGTTTTTGTTTACGTCTGTTCGAATATATTTATAACAAGAACTTCATTGTGATTTATAGTTTTTAGCTGTATTTTTTTTTTTTTGTTGCTTTGTTCAATAATATGTATTTAATTAAGACTGGATCACGGAAATTTCTGTTATACTTTCGAATTTTTTTTTTCATTTCGTGCATGTGCGTGGAAACATAAAATTTTCTGATTAATTCCAAATCTTTTATCTTAAGTTTTAACTCTATTATTAGTAAAAAGTATTTTTGTCATATTTTTATTCACTTTGTTTGATGATAAATTCTATTTGTTAACAGAGAAAAATCAATTTTCACTCTATATGAAAGTATTTATACAGTAATAATAAGCTATTCTACTATTCCGTTAATATTCCTTTATTATTTCTAAAGGACTAATAGTACGTGTTTTCCTTATAAATATGTATTTTATTCAACATATAAATAAATTTAGGAAATAAAAATGGAGATTAATTAATTAATAAAATTAAATCGTATTTACTGTACATAATGTTCTTTTGTTTTCTTAAATACACGCCAACTTGTAAAAAAAACATACAATAATTTTACAGAATTAATATTAAAAAATTAGCTAGGTGATTAAGGAAACTTTTAGAAATTGAACTAAAAAATCATATATAATGATTTTTTTTTTTTAAAAATAAGATAGGTAATTATGGTTATGGATCATTGATATAAGACATATAATCATGTATTATTATAAAAATAGCAAATATATTCATCATCATAGTTGGCCAGACAGCCCAATGTGAGCCAATGCCTTCCTCTGAAGATTTCCCCATGACGACTTCCGATTTATCTTTGATCTCCAATTCTTTTCATTAATTGCGAGAAAATTAGACTCCACTGATTGTGAGTCAGCCCATCTCAACCGAGGCCTTCCCCGCTTTCTTCTTCCAGTGGGTTTAAGAAGCAGTATCTTTTTTATTGTGCTGTCGTCACTCATTCGAATCACGTGGGTGATCCAATTCATTCTATTTATTTTTATGTATTCAATAATATCAGGTTGTTTATAAATCTTGTAAAGTTCGAAGTTAAATCTCCTTCTCCAGTTATTGTTTTCATTTACACCACCAAGTATACCCCGCAAAATCTTAGCAAATATATTAATCTCAGAATATATAATACTCTTTTGAATTTTTAAAATTAAAATTCTAACCAATCAGGAAGTTAAAGATTATGAAAGTGTAATAGTCTTCGAGGTACATCGTTGCATGAATGTATTGCTCTCTTCTCTAAATGACTGTTTACTATACGTGCTCTGTTTTTCGTCTTTGAAAATGCAGTGATGATATTCTAGTATATGCTTGATACCTTTTTCTGTTATGTCACATAAGATTTTATTGGTAATTTTTATGCTTTCTAAAATTACTAGACTAATATTTAGATCAGACTTAGGAAAAGGAATTACAAAAATATTAAATCCACTGAAAAAGTATATTACAAACAAGATGATATTTTAAGTTTGTTTTATAAAGAAAAAGAGGAATAGGTTTTAAATAAAAATTCTAGCTTCTAACTATATTCTCTATCTAGTTCATGTTTATATTGCGAGAATAAATTTGAATCCTTTATCATTTCTTCTTTAAGAGTTTTGTCAAAAAATATCGAAACCAACTAATTGAGGATTCAAATACCGGAAATGGTTCAAAAAATTTTACTTTGAATGTTGATGTTTTAAATGTTTAGTGAAATGTTACGTTCTTCATCTAGTTTTTACCAATTAATTAAAACTTTCGATGACTAAAGGTCTTGATATGAAGCTAATAAATTATTTCTAGCATTAAACTCATTCTTTTTATAGATGATTAAAAAGAAAGAGCAGATACTTCAAAAGGCGATTCAGGAAATTCATTTCTGAAAATAAAATTTCCGTGCGTAGAGGGTGGTTGCCATTCATCCAGTATGACGTATGGCACCTGAAAAATATTTTTTTTTACTTCTGAAGGAATTTTTTTTTTTTGGTAAAATATTTCTGTAAATATCAAGTGCAATTACAAGAATTTTCCTTATCTTTTCTTCAAAGATTTTTTCTTTTTTGATTTTGTGACTGCTCACAAGCAGTTGCATAGCAACATCTTCGATGTCATTTTATTAGGGCAGATTGTCATCTCATCATCGTAATCTCAGTTCTTTTTATTGATTTTTGTCGATTTCAGACAGCGTTACTTGAAATCTTATAAAATTTCAAATTCAAAGCTTATTGGTGATTCAATTTTTAAACCAAAAATTGATCACGAAACTAAAATGCAATGAGAAAATGCACGGTATAAAAATGGGGGTTTTTTTTCAAACAATTACTCTAAAAACTGAAATCCTTTTTCCAACTTTCAGCACTGAAGATTTAATGTTCAGCTAGAATTTACCTTACTTCCAATTCCTCGCCTGTTTCCAATTTCGTTCTTCAGAAACGTCCGTTTTGTTTTTTGTACTACTCCAAGCAAACATTAAGGCTGGACTGATAATCTTGTTTTCTTTTTCATTCTTTTTTTTCTGTCAATGCCCACCTGAGTTGACATTTCGTCAACTCAGGTGTATTAGGGCAGATTTGTAAGCCACTCTTTCAGGGGCACTATATTATGTGGGTCTACGTTGCTCTCGCAGTAAGAACAGATAGTACAGAAAAGGAAAGAACATCAATGCCTTATCCGGGCGTCGAATCCAGAACCTTTTTGATGCAAAGTCAGTTCTTTGACTCCTATACAGTCTGGTCGACGAAAATCTTCCTGTTTCCTTTCAGGAATGAATCTTCGGCAGATTTGGGACTTCTTATTCCCATTGAAGGTATTCCCACCCTTATAAAGATTTTAAAATTCAGAGATTTAGTTCTTTCATTCACTCTTCTTATGTATCTTTGTGTTTTCATTCTCCCTAAAAATCATCAACATATTTTTTCGATTGTCAGCCTTTCAACATCCCTTTGTTTCCAATTTTATTTGTCTCTTTCTGTCGAATTAATAGGGAAAAGCTTGTCCCTTAAATAACTAATTCCTCACAATAATTTGAGGGATCGTATACATAATCAAGCTCATTTCTGTGACTTTAAATTAAACTTGAAGTTGAAGCAAGCCAAACTATAATAAAATTATTAAGTTATATATATGCATGCTTTATTTTTTATTTAACTTGAAATGAGAAAATTATACCTTTTTTTCTAAGTAGAAAAACTTTTATCTATTTTAAAAGAGTTTTTGTTTGTTTTTGTTGTGTTTTTGTTTTTTTTGTCTAGAACCTTGCTTCGTACGAGCATTGTAGTAATCCTGTTTAAATAATAGAATAAAATTATGAAGTAACTGAATTTATTGGAATATACTATTTAGAACTATCACCTGGGATTACATTATTTGCTTACAGAAGTTTAAATTTTTCTCGTTGAAATTAGACGAATGCAAGCATAGATAATAACTAAAATAAATATTTTATTCATTTATTATATTGTATTTTAAACTTATTAGTACGGATATCTCTAAACAATCAACGTTAAAGTTTAAAATTTCATGTTTCACGCTTTTGGCTGATCATTTCATAATGAGTTCTGAGTTTTACTTTTTTTGACCTTATGCTCCAAGTTATTATATGGAATGAAGATATACTCCAATTATGTAGATTGTAGACAACGATAAAACAAGATGTCACCTACAATATTATAACTCTTTGTCAAAATAACACCTATTGAAGTTATTGTTGGTTGTGCTTATTTTCAAGTGGAAACAAAGCGCTAAGATTACTTTTTCAAAATAAAAGATTATTTATTAATGAGACATAATAATTTCCTTCATATTATCGATTACAACTCACTCTTTTCATCATATTAAATCCATCTGCTTGAGTTTATAATACATTTAAAAATCAGTTTAATCTGAATTTATTTGCTTCTTTTTCATGAATACGTGAAGTTTTTTAACGACACGGCAAAGAAATCATCATTATTTATGCTTCTTAAGCTATTTTAAGATAATTTATAAAATGTACATTTCGCCTCAATAAGAAAATGGACTAACCTAAATAACTTTTGATCTAATGATCGGATCTTCATGTTCTAGGACTCAATTTTAATAGCTCGAGGGGGGTGACCTCAAATAAGCTGATTAATAAGTGCAGACAATATTTTAAGTTACGGATTTATGCACAAAAACATACCTGAATAAGCATGTTACTGTGAATAAACATGCCTTTCTTCGACGGATTCGGATTTCTAAACCTTAAGATACAGGGGTACCCGCAACCTGGGAAAAATGATCCTAATAGTTTGTTCAGGAGAGCACTGAAAAGTTTTGACCCCTTAATTTTACATTTTGCGTATTTTGCTATATCTTGAAAACTCTTTAAGCGAATTGAAAAATTTTTATACGCAATTATAAAATTCGTTTTATCTAAAGATAATTCCACACGAAAAGAAACTTTTAGTAAATTTTTGTTATTATTTATTATTTTATTTAATAATGATCGAAAATTTTTAAAGTTGTAAGGTATACAACTTGTGCATT
Source organism: Parasteatoda tepidariorum (assembly GCF_982258835.1). Taxonomy (NCBI): domain Eukaryota; kingdom Metazoa; phylum Arthropoda; class Arachnida; order Araneae; family Theridiidae; genus Parasteatoda; species Parasteatoda tepidariorum. The sequence goes on from NC_141759.1 coordinate 38,842,559, forward strand.
ATTTTAAAGAATTTAATTTTACATAGAAAAATACAAAGTTTGAGCGAAATCGGTTGAATAGTTTCTGAGAAATTGATTTTCAAATAAGTCAGAAATTTAAAAATTTCACAGGAGCTATTCGACCCATTTTGCTCAAATTTCATATTTTGCAATATAAATTAATATTCTTTAAAATAATGCGAAAAATTGTATGCTTTACAATCCAAAATGTTTTCATTTTTTAATTAAAATAACAAAAATACTAAATATTACGTGAAGACCTGATCATTAGATCTAAAGTTATTCAGGGTTGTCCGGCGTTTATTTATTTATTTTTGGTACAAAGTGCACTCGATAATCAGGACTTGGTGTCCAAACCCCTTAAAAAATTGAGTTTGCTGGGAGGATTATGAAAAGCCCCTTGTATTTTTTGGTTTATTAATTTTACAGACTCGTTACAATTATAAAAAAATGGAACTAAAAGATGGAACCCGATTTGTGTTTTTGAAACCAACGATTTCAATTTTATTGGAAAAAATGTGCAGTTTTGGGGGATAAAATTCACGTTTTTTTTTATATTTTGATGGTCGCGAGCTGGATCTAAATATTATTTTTTTGTAGAGAATAAGCTCTCAGAATATTAGTATTATACCAAATAGGCAAGGGGTGTCAAGAAAGATTCAATGGGAAAAAATTACCCCACGTTAATAAATAGCACCCTATTACTTAACCATGGCATAATGGGTTTCAAAAATAGTAAAATATACTTACACATTACATTAATTAAGGATTAATTACGCATTATAATAAGGTTTGAGGATAAATTACACATTATATAATACGAAAGGGTTTATAGGATAGTAGGATAAACTTACCCATAGCATAATAGGTTTTAAGGATCGTGCTCACGCATTACTTAGTAAGTTTAAGAGATAAGTTACACATTACGTAATAAATTTAAAGCATACATAGGATAGTAGGATATGCTTACGCATTACGTAGTAAGTTTAAGGGATAAGTTACACATTACATAATAAATTTAAAGCATACATAGGATAGTAGGATATACTTACTCATTGCAAATTAGTTTCAAGGAGACTAAGATATACTTAAGAAAAATAAATGTCGAGAATTTAATATTTTTATTTTAGAACCGTCGTTCGTCGACCCAAATTTGGGTTTACGAATACTAATGTTTAACTCCGTACCCTTGTAATTTTGAATCCAATCCAGAAGACAAGGGAACTCCTGGATCAAATATTGGGAGAAATTTGCCTTTGCGGAGGACTTTTTAATGGAACTAACTCGCCTTTGCATTACGTGGAGGGGAAAACCTCCCACGGTTAGCCTGACAGCAAGGAGATTCTAACCCATGATCCGTCTACCAGTGAGTATATTTCATGTCAGCATGAGCCGGGTTCAGAATTCTTATCGACCAGCCATAGCTAGGATTCGAACCTGGTTCAAATCTCATTGGAAGGCGAACGCTCTATGCCCTGAGCCATATCGACTCAATGTCAAGAATTGTAGATTATACTTAAACGTAACACAATAAGTTAAAACCTCTATTAATATAATCCTCTTATACATTTTATATCAAATAAAACAATGGCTCTTAAATGCAATAATACGATGTTCCTGTAGACCGATGTTCCTGTAAAACCAATGGCATAAAATATTTTCATTAAAAATATTAAAATCACGTTGCAATGAGGGATATATTTTGAAGAATTTATGAAAGAAGGTATTGCACCTGTTGAAAGTTACGAAATCTTAATATAAGTTTTAATTGCTCCTTAAATATAATTCCTCAGAAATCGATCTCAATGTATGGTTGTTTTTTTCGTATTTGCAGTTTTTGTATCAAGTTAAACCTTTATTTGTATTTAGATGCCAACATTAAAAGATAAGCTTTCTTAAATAAATAAAATTTACTTTTAAAATCGGAGTTGTCTGTGTGTCTGTCTCTCTTATAGCTCCAGAAACGCTTGAACCTAAAATCCTGAAATTTAGACTGTGGATGAAAGGGGCAATTTCAGCCCCCCAATCCTAAAAAATTGTTCAAAAATTTCAATTAGATAGTTCTTGAGAGACGTTTTAAAAATTAAATTTTCTCATTGGCTTAGAATTCGTTATTGATAAAAATTAAACTGTAGACAAGTCTGTTTTTTTCCACCAAATATCTTAAAGATAACATCAGTGATGTTTATTAGCTTATGAATCTCATTAATAAAGAAAAGGAATATTTTTTTATTCGTTATGTCAGACAAATTCAATGATCCATGTGAACGTGGTGGTATATAAGTTGACTAAGTCAGCAAATTACTATTTCTAAAGTTATATGAAACCATGTGTTTAATTAGTTTATAATTATACTTTTAAAACGTTCTTATGTAAAACTAGATAATTTAAAGCTGTTGGTATTTGAAATTTTTTTGAAAAAAGTTGTATAGTAAAAAGCAAAATCAATGAACAAATGGTACTAATTCATTAAAAAGTAGAGCAAAAAAACGCCTTCCTTATTATTGGTGCCAACGAAGCTTAGTAAAATTAATACTAATATGGATACAATTACTGTTATTGGTATCTATAAAAACTGAGCCGATACTGTATAGTTTTAATATAGATACGGTAAAAAGAGATATTTCATTCGAAAGATTAGTGAAGGAGAAAATTGCTAACTTGTGGAAAATTTTCCTATCATGAGTTGACATCAAACAACAGCATCTAATCAAATTTATTGTGTTCTATCTTCCCTTCATCTATCTGATCTTTCATAAATTTTGGTTTCATTTCTGTGTAGTGGTGTAAAAAATAATTTTAACTTAATACTAATTTGACTAAAATTGACTTTCCTATTGGACCCACTAGGGAGCATACTATTGTCTGAAATGCCATGAGTGTTTGAGTTGTCCAACTCTTTAGACTTCGTAAGCGCCATCCAAATCTGTTTTTTTTTTTTTTTTTTTTAAGAGAAAATAAATTTTGCTTCATCGTAACAGACAGACAATAGCTCATGTTCTTTTCTGCGTTTTTAAAGGAAAATAACTTCCATTACTGAAATTATTTATACTTAATGAAAATTAAAATTAAAAATTGAACAGCAGTTACTGTATTTTGCAACTAAACAATTCATTTTTAAATAATTGTTCCTTGATTATAATTTAGCGAACTTCTATTTTAATTTTTAAAAAAAACTCCAAGATAATTCAATTAAGATAACAGGATGTAAAAAAACTGTAAAAAATAACTTATTAGTAGGAATCACTAAACAAATTTTATTTCTGCTAAAAATTGTGCAATAAGAAGGCAGTTGCTATTTTTTATCCCAACAAAAATGATCCTAATTAATCAAGCAATGAATCGTCGAAAGAGATTTAACGAGACACTGAAAATGACATTTCGAGAAAATATTTCTTAAATCTTTTCAATTTGTTTCTTCCACAAATAATAAATCTAGATCACAAACAAAGAACCCGCGCTCAGCGACAGAACTATCGATCTTTTGCCATGAATATCACAACATGATGCCACAAAAAGAACAAAAAATACTAAAAAGCAAACGATTTTTTTTTTCCCAAGCAAGTTTCTAATCGGTAAAGCATCGCAACAAACAAGCATTGTCATCGACTGGTTGAAATGAAGAGAAAAGGAGAAAAAAGAAAACCAGACGCGAAATATTCTAACAGGAAAAAATGAGCTAAAATATGGGCATACATCAAAGATGCCATTTTTTTCCTACATCTTTCTCAAGCTTCTTATGACCGGTCACCGTGGTAATCGCCAAGCTTCTTATCTTTGCGCCAAATGAAGCGGAGGTGTTCCTAATCTTCAACGACTGAAACAATGTATAAGAATGTCCTGAATGCAAGGATGGTGGGAAAGGAGGTGTTATCTTTTAGGAACTGGAATATTCACGCACAATTTAGTCACAAAGTGTGTCCCCCCGACTGCCCAAAGACAAAAGGAGGCCTCATCGATTTTACTCAACAGCGCCAACAAACAATTATTAAAAGCGCTTCCCACAATCGAATTTTATCTTTGGTAGGCTCTGATTTTTGCTGTACCCTTTCGTAAACACACGCAGGGCAAGAAAATTTACCATCCTTTTCCACAAATTATCGTTGGAAAAGGAGTATTAGCCGAAGAATGCCGGGGATATAAATTAAAAGCTATTAGCCAGGATTTTCGCTTCAATGCTCCCACTGCCTCTGCCCTTAGTTCATTAACTGCTGTATAAATGACTGCAGAATGATTGCTCGCTCTAGCATGTTCCGTGCTATGTTATTCAATCCCCACTTTGAACAAAAATGCGGTGCTGGCATCTTTTAGTACCGGATTTCGAAAATTCCATTTACGGCAGCCAATCGTTTTGGTATTTTGCACCACGATATATTACGAACGACAAAAGTTTCTAAATACTTTCTGGGACCAGTGACGAAACATCAGCCGTAGACTTTTTATCGTCGTCTCCGGAACAAAACAGGAAGGAACTGAGGATGATGTTTGGCTATATTTTGCTCTTTTGTCTGTTAAAAATTCCTTCGTTTGCTTTCTTTCTAAAGAAACTATTTAGAATCTGGATGATGAGTGTAAACAACCAATTGTAAATCTTCGAACACAAAAGCGTTTGATAAGTTGCAGGATTATCTTTTTGACCATTAACGGCATTAATTTTGTTCATTTCTGAGCTTTCATTTACAGGAAAATTCCTCATTTTATAGAAATGGAACAGGAATAATATAGCGAGCTTTGCACCCTTTAACGAATTTTAAAGAAATATTATATAAATTAAATTGGATTTTTTAAATATTAAGCTGTAAAACTAGTTTTTATTTATCAAAATTTTCTTACAATGTTGATGATTTTTCCTAATAAATTTAAATTACTGTAAAAACAAAAGATACTTTACTACTATTTTTTTTCTCGAAGGCTCTTTTATATTATTGTAATATTCATAGTCAAGCATTAATGCAATGTCACCAGAAAAATTTAAAAACTGGTAGGAAAAGATCGAAAAAACAAAATGTTTTAACGGTTTGTTCGACCAAATGATCGATCAAATCAAAAATAATTGAAAATAAATATCTGTGTTACAATAAATGATCAGCTGAATTACTAAAATTGATGTGAAATTGAAACATTTGAAATTTACCAAATTTGAATTATAGAGTAAAACCTCATTAAACATTTTAAAATCTCATAAAAAAAAATTTCATCAGTTTTATAATATTTTCTGACTGTGACCACCCTATATTGAGTAACCCAGAGCTGCTGTTAGTTCGATAGTGCGAGCTTTTTAGAACAACTGTGGAGGTTAAAAGATAGCAATCAAGTAAGCAATAGTTTCAAAATTTCTCCAACAATCAAAAATTATTATGATATATTTTTCAGCTATTTTGATGTATTTTTAAATTAATTAAATGTCTAAGTCGTTAAAATATTTTAATCCAAATGTTAGAGTAAAAAAAAATATTTTATACGTTTGGGTAAAACTCCAGCTATAGTGGCCACGACGGGGAAAAATTGAAAAAGTGGACACAAATATTTTATGCCGCTGTTAGAAATATTTAAAGCTTTAATTTCACTTTAGCTTTAGGAATTAAAGAGGTCAATTTGAACCGGGTTCGAATCCCAACGATGGCTAGTCGATACGAATTGCGCACCCAACTCGCACAGTCCACAGTGCTGTTGTTAAATATCCATAGTGGTAGACGGATCATAGGTTAGAGTCCCCTTTGCAGTCAGGCAAACCGAATGAGGTTTTCGCGGTTGTCTTCCCGATGTACCGTAAATGTGGATTAGTTCCCTTAAAAAATTCTCCACGATTGCAAATTTCTCCCAATACTTGTTTCAATAGTGCCCTTGTCATCTGGATTGGTTTCAAAATTACAAGGCTAAGGATTTGAGCATTGGTAGTCGTAAACTCAAAAATTGGGTCTCCTGTTCAGCGACAGTTATAAAATAAAATAAAATGTCTTTTGGTTGATAGGCATTTGCAAAACCAATTTGTTTTTGAAAATTGAAATTGGCAGAATCGATTGGTTAACTTTTTATTACCTAAATTTCCTTGCAAAAATATAATACTTACCAAAATGTTTAAGTTGATTATTTTTAAGATCTATGTACAGTCAGAAAAAAAACTGGATCATACTTTTAACTTTTGAACAGGTGGTCTGATTTTCATTCCGCAAAGAAATCTTCTTAAGTATTTATAACGGTTAAAAATATAACAGTAGCGGAATACGCTTATTTTTACCATGTTATTCATGCCATTAAAAAAAATGAACTGAAAACGCACCTTATTTTCGAGTAAAGTACACTTTTTCTGAAGAATCCTAATTTTTTTTATTAAATTTGGATTTCTTACTTTCAAAATAAGACGATAAGTAGACGAAATTTCGAAAAACTAGCTTTTATAGTATAATCACTATAACGGTTCAATGTTTTGTTACTCTAACGTAATTGTAATATGTCACGTTTTTCTTCATATCTTTTGAATGATTGATTAAACAATAACTAATTCAGTCAGATAAAGTTACAAGCCTTCTGCGCAAAGACAAGTACGCAATATGATAAGAAATTTAAATTAATTTCATGGAATAAAAAAATTTAGATATTCAAAATGTTCTGACTTTCTTAAGTCTAAATCTAGATTTCTATGCCATTTGATTAATTAAAAAAGTGATTAAAAGTTAATTTAAAAAATTATTTATTGAGTGGTATTGAAATAGCACACTATATTGAGATTTCATTTCCGCATTGCAGTGCTTTATACTAGACGTAATACAAGTTAGCCAATTAATGAAAGAGTTAATCCTTTCATAAATACTTTTTCTGCAAAATTAAGTGAAGTCCTGATTTTCGAGAATTTTTAATAAAAACTAGTAGAAAGTTATCTATTCCAGATGTAGATTCCTTCCTATTAGAGGAATTTGTATGCCTAGATGTAGATTGCTTCCTATTAGAGGAATTTGTGTGCCTATATGTAGATTGCTTCCTATTAGAGTAATTTGTGTGCCTAAGTGTAGATTGCTTCCTATTAGAGGAATTTGTGTGCCTAGATGTAGACTGCTTCCTATTAGAGGAATTTGTGTGCCTAAGTGTAGATTGCTTCCTATTAGAGGAATTTGTGTGCCTAGATGTAGACTGCTTCCTATTAGAGGAATTTGTGTGCCTAGATGTAGACTGCTTCCTATTAGAGGAATTTGTGTGCCTAGATGTAGATTGCTTCCTATTAGAAGAATTTGTGTGCCTAGATGTAGACTGCTTCCTATTAGAGGAATTTGTGTGCCTAGATGTAGATTGCTTCATATTTGAGGAATTTGTGAGCCTAGATGTAGATTGCTTCCTATTAGAGGAATTTGTGTGCCTAGATGTAGATTCCTTCCTATTAGAGGAATTTGTGTGCCTAGATGTGTGGTTCAGTTTAGATGAATTTAGGGTGGTTGTGTGCTGCAGTTTCAAAATATCTCTCCAAACGTCTTCGTTACAAATCTAGTCACAGATTAATTAAAATACTTTTTATTCCTGCAATAGTGCTAACTGCTTTTAAATTCTTCAAGACTCCGTTTCCTGAATATTAGTTTAGCTAACATTGATGAAAGGCAGAACAATTGCAGCTTCTTAGTTTAAAATTCTTATAAACTCGTAATCAGCTTTTTTTAATAAAATGCTGATAAAATATTGAGGAATAATGCCAACTAGCTCTCCTTTTATAGAAATTTTTTTCCAGTATTAAAAACAATCTTTTTCAATTCTTTGATAAATATAATTTGGAAAGATTATGACCACCAGAAAATATAAATTAATCAAACATCTATATGGAAATATGCTAAATTTATCGTGATTTTTATAAGTAGTGGCAAAAGTAAATGAACTTCTACTGTATTGATGAAATTTAATTATATAATTTCCGCAGAAACTTTTATTCCATTAAAGGGCAAGAATTCGAAACTATGAAAAAATACAATTGCATTAAGTAAAATATTCTATTGCTTGTAGTCCCACAGAGGACAGGTCGTAAAGACATTTTTCTAAATAAATCACCGAAATTAAGCATCACTAGCTGTGTTCAGTGAGCGGGGAGGAATGATCACTTTCTTTGATCATTCTGCGAAGGGATCGAGGGTGTGTCGGCCTTCTTTAAGCTGTTTCACCATAAAGTACTTGACTTCGCGTACAGGTCTTTGAGCTATCAAAGTGGGGGAGCCATCACCTGTGCAGAAAATAAAAATTTTGATAGCATGTCTTTTGATTATTGTTGTTTCCCTAACTGTCGCCAACAGTCCATTGTGCAACTCTAGTGGAGCGTAAATAAAAAACTATTTCCACAACTCTATTTTTTGTAAATAAGTTTAATAATTTAAGGGTAAAAGAAATGACTGTTACTGCTTTATAAGGAAGAAAACTCATGGGAAGCCCAAGGTGTACTCATGATAGTGTAATTCTAACCCTCACTTAGTCATCGGAAATTTGTCCCTTATAAGAGTATTAATGTAGATTACGAATAAGTATGTTTATATTTTTTTTCTTTTAAAAATTATCAATAAAAAGATTAGCAAACAAATGTTAATTTTTCTTAAAATATTACTAAGCATCAGATTCAAAATTTAGATTCCACTTCTTGTCGTATTTCACAAAGTCGTTTCATCTTTCATTTAAGCTTGATATAAAATAACATAAAGTATTATATTTTTATGCTTTTGGACATAGCTTTTCAAACTAAATTAAATAAAAATGTGCATATCGCACATAAAATTAAAAAATAATTGTTCAGTTTAAAACGATATTATATGAACCTCAGCGTATCAACGATCATATTTTGTAATATTAATGACCCAAATTTAAAATTGACACAACTCACGAGAGATATGGGATGTTTAAACTTTCGTTAGCAGAAATTTATAAAATAACCGTAATAATAATAATAATAATAATAAACGAAATGATTATAAATATAGGAAAGGTGTGCCATAAAAAAACACAAATTAATAAACAATTTGGGGAAAATCTTCACTAAAAAATAAAAGAATTTAGTATCTAAAATAATTTTTTACTCAAATTTTGCAATATAAAAATAATAAAAATAAATTTTTATTGTATTTCATACATAAATGCAAGAATTTCAATACTGATAACAGGTGAAAAATCCTCCCTTTTAAATAAAGGTTATATGTTTACATATAAACAAAGAAAACATTTAAAAACGCGTTTATTTAAAAAGAAAGAATATTCGCATAATTTTGCATCCACAATAAAAATTCCGCTTGTCTTGGAAGAAAAACTGGGCAATAAGAAGTGGAACGAAATATATAAATAACACTATATGCAATAAATTTCCATTGAAGCTCGAATTTTCACATTGCAATGATGCGCTGCGCTGCGGAACTATTTGGAAGAGTAATCATCTTAAAGCTTTCAAGAATTTCATTAATACCCATGGCACCATGTTCGGAGGCAAAAAATGCGGAGATTAATATAATAATTTTTTTCTGTAGTTTAAATACCAGCAATTTTGATTTCATTTTATTGGATTGCAATATTTATATTAGAGTGATTTTATAGTTATAGTGGTATAGAAAAAGGGAAAAAACTTTCAACTTTTTGCGCTCATTTTCGTCCATGTAAATTTTGCAAGAGTCAAAAAGACCCCTCTTCTAAAATTTTTGATTTTCAAAATTATAACAACGGTTTTGCCACAAAAAATCTTCTGAAACGGCTGAAATAAATTTTTTTTCTCCATAGAATTAGTATAGAAGAGTTTTCATATTTTAGCCCAAACCCTCTATATTAATGGGCATATTAATCAATATTTGTGTGAGGTACCACCTAATTTTCAAACATTTATAATTCATTGATTTTAGATCCAAATTAAAAGCTTGTAATTTCTTATCTATCGTGTTGGTAAATCACATTTTGTTTCCACATGATAAAAGCTAAAGTAATTGTGCAAATAGTTTGTTTTTTTTTTTCATCAATTTAATCAATATAATTTTACGAGAGCAACTGTGTTAAGTGTAAGATTCCCAAGCAGTTACGAAAGATTAATTTAAATGCAACTATGGAAAAATGAACTTTCAGCAATTGCTAAAGCAGCACGATGTTTAAAGTTCCAGGACTGTTTCTTGTATAGACTTTTTTTCTTATTTTCTTTTGTTATTAATTATTTTTAAATTCTCTTTTTCTTTCTTTAAAATAATTTAGCTGAAATTTAGTAGCAGTGAAAAGAAAAGAAAAAAGAAGAATGTGGTGGACTGATCCGAAGATTTATTCTTTCCTTATTGTAAATTGAAAAAATTTTAATTAGTTAAACATCGATTAATTAAACGTCGTTAAACTTTGATTTATTAAACGTCGTTATAAGATCAGTTGCATAACCTTGCCTTATTCTAATAAGAATGAACTGTATGATTTTTAATAAAATGCAAGAATGCAACAAATATTCGTCACTAAATTTTCCTGCTACTACTACCAAAATATAATGTGCTATCATATAAATTATCCGTCTTTCATATATGTTAATGTTTAATGAACTTTTTATCCAGTGGGACATAAATGTATAATTTTATTGATAGATGGCGACACTGAATAATAATGTGTAGAAAAAAAAAACCCAATAAGTAAGCTAAAAGTTCAAACTCTTACTTGCGTAAGGTAAGGAAAATAGTTTGGTTGATTTGTTTACTATTTTCCATCAATCAATCAATTTTTTCACACGTTCGTGTTAAATGTGAGTTGTTATTAAAATTGAATCCTTAATTTTTTTTAAAAATAATGATTGTTCTAAAGTTACTTGTTTCTTTATTTGTCAATAATTATTTTGATAAAAATTCCTGATCTTTTTCTTGTGTACTACTATAAATATTAAGTTAAAGTAATTGAATCGATTCTTAATTACTACTTAGTTTTTATAATTCATTTGTTTATCCCGTTTTTTATCATGCATTTTAAAATTATTCTAAGCAATTAAAAGCGGCTATTAATACATTCTATTGAAGTGATAATTAACAAATGAAGACATTAATAGGGAAATTAGTTTTGTAGTTGTTTATAATGAGTAAACGATCGGCTGAAGAAGAAAATGTGTGTTCATTTTTCTTATCTCGGAAAAAGAAGCCTTGCCGAATGAAAACTCAAGATGGGATGTCGTTTTGTCCTCATCATTCACATTTAGATACTGAACAAGTAAGTGTATAATATTATTTTACAATTTATTTCATGCTTAAGTTCAGTTACCTTTGCATCTTATATCTGACACACATTCATCTCAGTTGTTCTATTTCTTTTTATGACAGGGTTGGGTTTTTGACATGATAGAGATAAAAACCGTCAAAAACCTACTTCTTTTCTTGTACTGCTGCGAACAATAAATTTTTATTTTATTATTTTAACTAAAATTAGTTTTATATTTATATAAATATTTTTATATTCAATAATAGGTATACTTTTTAAAAATATACAAAATGTTTCCTGAGCTGAATAATTTGTAACCCTATTCCTCCCTTCAATAAAAAAAAGACATCTAATCACAATTTTTAGAGTGTAAAGCCCAAAATGTTTTTATATTTAAAATTAATAATGCAATATGTTTAAGATAATAAAGCTTATAAATGTATAAAACATTTTATAAATTTCATATTTATTTTACTTATAGGAAATTCTGATAATCATATTGGAAAAATGACGACGTGATTTTTTATAAGAATATGAGGAATATTTTTATCGATTTTTATATTAAAATTTAAATTAATTGAATATTTAGTAAGAAAATAATATCAGTAAAAAATCTAGGTTTTTTATTTGACAATAAAAGCTAATGAAATCCGTCATGTGTCACAAACTTGTCAGCTTTGTTTAATAGCTTTTGAGAATTAATTTTTATTAGTAATTTTTCATTCATTAATTTAAAAAGTGGTTTAATTTTACTTCATTATTTTGAGAAAAATAATTTCTCTAACTTAGTTTAGTTTCAATAACACAGTTAAAACATACCTCTTAACTGTTATTTTGTACCATACCTTTCAAAATATCATATTACTGTTAATAAAATAAAAACCATTACTCTTAACTCATGGTTGAGTATAGCAATAGCCTCTGACTTCCAACTACAAAAGATAGTTCCACATTGGTACATGATTATGCTATTTGCATTTGCCAAAGTGTTTGGCCCAGTTTTATACTTACCATAAATTATAAATAAAATTATTTCTAATATGATGAATGTGGTTGCAAGTTCTTTACGTTTGGTATGCATTTGCTTTATGAACTAAAAATATTAATTCAAATTTTCATTAATGTAAACAAGTTCTGTGTTTGTAATTTCCGCAGTGATTTCTTCATATACTTTGAAAATTATGGGTCCTTAGAACCCAGACCAGGACTTTCATAATTCTGGATCCTTTTTACTAAAAGCAGGTCCATATTTAAAGTATAAATTCTCAATCTCTTTATCCATCTATTAATATTCACATTCATACTACTGATTGACAAAACAATGAATTTCAAATCAAGAAAGAGTTATATTTGAACTATCAATTAGGGCTGATCATACACCTGAATTCAGTAAACAAATGCTATAATTTGAAACTCACATAATAATTCTAATTTTCTCCTTCAGCTGTTAATAGCAAAGGAAAAACAATTTTTTTAAAAATAAATATTTAGAGCTTGATTGCAATTTTGTCTACATAACTCTGCAGAGACTATTTATTTTCATTTTAGATTTATGCATCTTAAGCGACTGTTTTTTATTTTTCGTATCCCCTCAACAATTTTTGCGTAATTAACGCCTTATAGTGTGTAACTAGAATCATTGTTACTATCACATCAAATAGAAGAGTTTGCATATCTATGCCAAAAATATGTCATGTTTGTCACAAAAGGCATTAGAAATAGCTTCATTAATAAATAATAAAAATTCAGCCAAAATATTTTATTTCACTCAATTGATCTGAGTTTGACTGTATTTTCTTAATGCAACATTAATAAATCTTTCCATCTTTTTATTTTATTTACAGGACCCTGTTAAAGGCATCAGAATTCCATGCCCGTTTGATCCTTCTCAGTAAGTTTGATGTTTTATTAGTATTAACTTAAGTGTATTACAGTAATTGCAAACAATAAAAATAATTTATTGTAATTTTTTAAATAAATTGCTCCTATGATTGTTGTAAATTGCTTAGAACTTTTTTTGCTTATAGAAAATATTATTAAAATTAATTGTTTTGTGAAAACATTTTAAAAATAAATATATTTTCTCTCTCTTTTTTTTTTAATAGCATATTAATATTTTATTGCTATTAAATAATGACATCTATATAAATTGCTTATGTGTAACATATATTGTCACCAAACCAATGAAATTTCTTTCCACATTGGCATCAGTGAACTGAGCAGTAAGCAGTTGTCTAAATTAAAAGACTAATATATTCATATTGTCGCCAAATTATATTTGTTACATATATATGCTTATGTTTGCTTTGTTACATATACATGCTTATTAAATAATGGCATTATATAAATCGCTAATATGTATGTATATTTCCACCAAACCAATGACATTTCTTTTTTGCGTTGAAAAAAGAGAACTGAGTAAGCAGTTATCTATATACTAAGACTAATGTATGCATATTGTCACTAAGCCGGTAATGTTTCCTCTTTTTTCTGTTTTCAAAAAAATTTAAATATCAAACAAGTATAGGCAGTCATAATCATGAAATAAAATATTATATTAAAATTTAACCATTGACTATATCCATTTAGATCGGGCAAGGAAATGCTAAAACAAATTGAGCTAGTTTGGCAGAAATTAAAGGTTAAAAAAGGACAGTTCATGCTTGTCACTTTATAAAGGTAAAATGAAAAAATGATGATGCTTAATAGTTAATGCAGGAAAAAGATGTGTTTTCATCAATGATAATAGTCATGGAAATACCAATCTAAACTTGGTTACATGTTGTTTTTTCATTTTCTCATTTTTAGCAGTGATAAAGTTATTATTATTTTTAGTTATAGTTAAAGAGAAAAATTACGAAGTTTCCCTCCTGGCCAATAGTCAATTATAGCATTTTTAATAGTCGCTTCTTCTTAAAATGGGTGACCAAAAGATGGAAACTTTAAACTTTGAAGCATATCTCAAGATTTGGTAAACATTTGAAGGTTCATTTCTAAAATGAAGAAAAATTTTAAAAAATGAGCGTAAAATAAAGAAATTTTCAAAATATTATAAAATATTCATAATAATTCATGATTTGTTTTTAAAAAAAATAATGATATGCCACATGTGATGTGCATTTTCAATTAAAAAAGTGTCGATTGGTTGGGAACTGGCAGACAATTTTTTTATATTTAGTCATCTTGTGGCCAGTGGAAACCCTTAATTTTGCCCTATAGGTATGGATAATTTTTACAAATTGTTTATAAAATGCTTTTGTAATATGTTTAAACCTAAGTTATATTTTTATTCTTTTAGAAGTCAATAATTAAATTTATTTTATTTTCAGTTTTTGTTATGAATCCAAGCTTCAAAAACACTTAAAAAAGTGTAATGCAAGAGAAAAAGAGAAGCCTGTTGGTATTATTATTCATTTTAAAAAAAATATTTATTTAGTCTATTTGTTGTTTTTACAGCTTATGACTTTTTCTGTTACTATTTATAATGTAAGAGCATAATTATTTTTAACTTAGCTCAAATGACTCAAAATTTTAAATGTGTCTTTTTACCAATTATATAAGATTTGTCTTTTTTTAGTTGCACTGTCAAAACTAATGTAGGAGTTCATGAACAATTTCTTGTTACGAAGTTTATTTATTTATTTTTTTACAGGAAACTTATTAATTTCAGCAGTGGTTGTATTATGGGGGTATCCTGGAATTCCGGGTTTTTCATATTATTCTTCCAAGAGAGAAAATTAAGAGCAGGGCATCCGATTTTTCTGGGAACATCGGGGAATTCTGTGTTTCTTTAAGACCGCTGGTTCTCGAACTTTCGCAAATCTAAAACTTATAATCCGACGAAATTTTCAAGGAATTCCTCAATCTAAAATCCAAATTTTGAAACTTTCGTTAATTCGCGCTAAAGAGACAAATGAAAATTTTGTTTGGCGGATTTTCACCATTTTGAATATTTAAAACTGCGCCGGAATCCCATAATATCGCGATTCATATTCACATGAATTGAATATCAAACATTGATTTTCGTATTTACCTCATTTAAAAGTTACACGATGCAATTCGTATTCACGTGGTTTAAAAATCGTACAATGCAATTCATATTGACGCAATTTTAAAATAATATATTTACGCGATTTTAAAATAATATATTTACGCGATTTTAAAATCCAACATCGCAATTCTTGTAAGTACAAAGTTTAGTTACTATAAAGGTGTCATAATCTTCATTGGTAGGTAGTTTAATTATAAATCTTATTAAAAAAAATTTGTTAAATACTAAACATGTATACTATATGAAATTATATTGATTTTTTACTCATAAAATTTTCTGGGTTTTTCACTGTGTCACAACCACATACCCTCCAACTTATGAGGATTTTGAAAATAATTCTTTCTAGTGGTAGCGAACCAAAGTAGAAATTTTTAAAGCAAATGGTTCTCTCATAAAACTTTTATCAGAACTTAAGAATCTAGCCATATGGCCTGCACTTTTATAAGTAATAGTGGAAAAGTTACGCTAAAAATAATTTTTTTTAAATAATAAGACATTAATTTTGCTACCGTCTGAAAAGAAGATTTCTGAAACTACGGAAATTCCGTAGCAGTTGGAGGGTATGCAACCACCCCTGTAATTTTATGATTTTCTATTTCAGGAGTATTATGTGGAAAATATAAATTTAGATCTTGAAAGCTCTAAAAAATCAAAGGTAAATTAATATTACTTGTTATATTACTTGTATATATTACATTACTTATAATTTTTTTTTTTTTTGTTAAAAGTCTTTTGTTTTCATCCTATATATATAATAACACAATAAAGACAAAAAAGAGAGGGGTTAATGAAGAAAAATAAGTGCTATTAACTGCTTCAAGTATATAGAAATCACAAAATGAGTTATGTTTACTCCATATTTTTAACTTATATATAGGTACAGCGGAACTCCAATTTTACCTTTTCCATCAAACTAGGGCTTAAAAACGCATGAAGCAGGATAACGCAAAATTGTAGCAAAGAAAGTATAAAATACTAGGAGGCTCCGCCCCCTGCTCGCTAGCGCTCGCCAACCCCCGAGAATTGCTACGCTTTCCTATGTGGTTCACGCCATGAACCATAGCTCGCTGCGCTCGCTCGCCAATGAACACAATGTTCTAGCACAAAGACATAGTATATTATCATCAAAGACATAGTATTGTACTTATGTAGAAGAATTCTATCAATGTTCTTATTGGCTTTTAAAAAAGTATATTAGCAATTTAGATTGTACATGGTGAAAAAATCAGAACATTAGCTAAATGAGAAACATATTAGCAAAATAAATTATCAAATATTGCAGTTACTCACCTAAATTCAACTAAATGTGTATAATAAATTAGTTAATGCTAGAAATTCTGAAAGTTTAAGAAAAAAATTTTATTATTTAAAAATATAAACTTTAAACCCTAACTTTTCCTTGTGCGATAATAACCCTCAAAAAGTCTTTCATTTTCAAGAACACAAAAATTTGTAGGTGATCAGCATTATTGAAATCAATTTCCATATTAATTAACATTTGTGATAAAGTACATATCATTTTAGAACAAAATAAGGATGTTTTACATACAATAAATTAAAATGCATGGCTGTTAGCATTACCCGAGAAATATCACATGGAGGTCGCCATGCTGCATTTCTAATTGGGGAGTTTTGATTTTGGCAATTCCCCTTGCCTACTGCCAATAGAAGTTTCAATTAAATTTTTCCCAAGAAACATTTTTTTCTGCAAAGCTCTAAGAAATTAACACTAAGCATTTAGAATTTCTTTTAAGGTATCCGACTACCTTAAAAAAGAGGATTTTCACAAAAAATCACTTTTTTATTTTATTGCTTTATAATAATGCCCAATTTTTCTAGTTTTAAAAACTGTTTCGTTTTTGAATGCACGTCAAGCAGAACTTTAGTTATAGCTATTTTAGTAACAGATGACAGCTGTCCAACTTACCGGAAATTACAAAAATGAAGCCGATAGTAGGTAATAGTTTGTGTCTATTTGTGTGTTTATTTTTCTTAGATATTTAATTTTTAAAAGCTCTTAAACTCACGGCTAATAATCTGAATTATATTTTAATTAGATTTTACGTTTCGTGGTTACTGTTTGTGGGTAACATGAAAAGTTAGCATATTGTCTGATAGTTTGTTTACATTTGAAGCGTACTTTCTATATCTTGATTTTGATTTGTTTTGAAGAAATTTATTGATTTCTTTCAAAAAAATTTGTTATTTATTTTGATGAATTTATTGAAATGGGTAAAGGACGTACTTCTCGATCTAAGAAACGTAAATATTACGGTAATCAACATGCCACCAAAAGCGATGATTTGAGTAAAGTTGATTATACCATTTATTCAAAATTGTGTAAAGCAGATGAATCTATTACTTCAAGCTCTTCAAAATTATCGATTTCTATGGATGTCAATAAAGAACTGATGCCTTTGGATAAAAACAATCTGTGTGGCAATCGAATAACTGATATTGAGATCCTAATGGTGATATTAGCTTCATTATGTTGTCCGGTTTGCTATGATAACAAATTGCATTTAGAAGAAAATTCTAGATTTGAGCTATTATAAATATTATAAAAAATATTTTTTACTTCTAATTATTAATAAAAACTATATTTAGACATATATATTAAAGTGTGAAAATACAGTAAGATGGTTGTTTAATAAAAAATTGTTCCTGTGTTAAATGCTTTATAAGTAGTAGACTTTTGATGTTATTCACTAAATACTTTAAAATATCGCTAAATAATACGTTAAAATATCGCTACGCTAAATAAAACTAAGAAAATGTGTGAAGGAATGTGCCCCATATAAAATATAATAACTTCCTACTGACAAACATTCATAGTTTTTAGAAAAAATGTAATTATAAACTTTAATTGTGTTTTTCTCAAAATGACAATTTTGCTGTTTTTTGTCTACGGAAAACAAGATAACTCAACTAATTATAATAAATTTGTCTTCAAACTTTCAGAGATTGTTTCTTGTATTGGTGGTTATGTAACAGACCTCCAGAATTCAGATAACTGTATTATTTTTTGTTTTATGAGATATTTTGCAGTAGATAATGTGAAGAAAATGTGAAAAAAAATTGAAAAATATGCTTAACACTCCATAACTTTTTTTAATTTCATGCTATCATTTAAGTTGAGGTTCATAACACTTCAGAGGGTTATACGAAACGGCTCAAAAAGTTTGATAGCTGTATGTACAATAGTTTTTTGTGTAGAGTGTTTTCCGTTAATGAGTTATTTTCATTAAAATTATCTAAAAAATACTCTTTAAACAAAAAATTTCCTGTATATTAAAATTTTCTCTATTAAATATGTTTATTTAAATTAATATACAATATAAATTGCAATAATGTTGTGAAAAATATTTATTTTTCAAAAATTTTGTCCCGAAGGTAGTCGGATACCTTAAAACACAATTATAGATTTGGCATCTTGGAGCAATAACTGAAAGGCTGTCAAATGACTTAACTCTTGACAGGCCAACATAAAATTCTCCATGACTAAAAACTTGTGTAGTCAATACTAAACTGATTTTCTCAAAAGTCTGACCTTGTGACTTATTTATAGTCATGGAGAAGGCCAGCCTAATTAATTCCTAATTGAGTTTAAATTAAATATTATCATGTTTTTAGGGCATGAATCTGAATTGAACATCCTGATAATGCTCACTCTAGTTATTGTTTCCGTTTTTAATAGCGCTATATGTTGAGCCACCTCATGTGACATTTGCCATGTGACATTTTTAGCAGCAATGATTGGTCGACTTTCTAACGTTGCCATTCGGGGAGTTGTAATGAGGCTTTTTTTTGGTGTCGTGTAAGAGAAATATATATATAAATTTTTCAAAAAATTTACACTTACAAGATGAACTACTAAAAAAAATGTGTACATTTTATTTTTAGATTCTATTTCAACAAAATCCTTCTTAACACTTACTATTATTTACAAATTTGCTTTATGGTTTACATTTGCAAATGTTACCTAGTACTTACGTTTTTAACCTCTTGATCAGTTGTGAGTATATCTTTCGATGTTTTTTACTTGTTTTCATCACTGCCATCGAAAGTAGGCCTTAAATCTGGTATTGAAAAGTAATGAAATGTGTGTTACAGTCAATAGACATGTCATCAACTTCTTCAGTTTTTCAGACATGCTATTTTATTCTGAAGGGCCAGTTGTATAATGAGAAGCAATTAACCCCAAGAAGCTTTAGTAGACCCATTTACAATGCATTTTAGTCGACATTGTCCAACGCTATAAAAATCCAATTCAGAGCATCCAGAACATTTATTTGTGATTTCCTAACCAGTGTAATATTCTTTAAATGATTGGATAATTGCTAAAATAATTCCTCTTGCAAATTTTACACTCTCATACTTTCAACAACTGTACTTTACATAAAAAATGGACAAGGTAAAACTGGAGTTCGACTGTATATATATTAATGGGGTAAAGTTGAAAAATTTTTATAAACTAATTACAACTATAGTAAAAAGTTTTATAGCAATAATAATGTATATTATTTTAGTGATTCATGAAAACGATAAAGTTACTTATCCAAATAAAAAAATATATAATTGTTAAAAACTAAGTATGCCAACATTTAATATCTTAAATTCTTTTTTAAAAAAAGTGTTATTTTCAACTTAAAATGAAAACTAGTGGATTTTTTCACTCCACTTCTTTGTTGTTTGCAACTGAATTGTTTTATTTAAATTTATTTACAGCTGAGTCTCAATGATGTGTCTGATGAAGAACTACTTGAATTAATCAAAAGAGTAGAGACTTTATATGAAAGTGAGATTTGTTTTTATAAAAATGTTTTTCTAAATATATTAAAACCTGATTACCACAATATTTTGGAGATAAGATAAAGATATTGTTATAAGGGAACATACTATATTGAGGGGTGGTATATTTTTCATGAAAAGAGTTTACATTTAATTGTCTTTATTAACGATTAAATTATACAAAAATGTATATTTTCAAGAAAAATATGTTAATGATTCTAAAAAATTACGACAATTTGAAAATTCAGTTAAAAAATCAAAAAATTTATGTTAGGGGGAAAACTTTTATTAGAATTTCAGCTTCTCAATTGATACTTATCCTATGTCTTGCACTTTTTTACACATAAATAAAATGCAAGTATTTCATACATAGAATAGTAATGCATGTAGAGAAAAGGAGCTGTCTTATTTCTCCATCTCTTCTTGTGCCGAACATTAAAATCCCTTGTCACATGATTCCTCTCATTTGGCAGAAACAAGAAGGCATCGTGTGGCTGTTGACATTCGTTCTCTTCTCTGGTAGATTTGTGCTTTTAATAGAGAGAAGGAAAGTTAAGAGTGATGTAGAGTGTTGAGAGTGCTTTAAGATTGTTGAGATTTATGAACAGTAGAATATTGAATCATTTTTTTAACAAAACCTTGCTTGATTAAAAGTTATTTTAGAATTCAAATTTTTAAGTAGTTTTGTATAAACTGTACAAGATCGTTCACATTTTTTCAAAGATAAGAAAATTTGAATTTTTGAATTTTTTTAAAAACAGTATGTATCTTTTTGACCCCAATTACTAGAGCTACAGTTATTTGTATAACAATTCTGTTTAATGATTTATTTTTATTTACCAATATTGAAATATGGTATAAATTTTAATCCAACATAGATTTTGCAATACTACAGCATCTTGTAATGTCATATATATCTTTCCAGGTATTTGAAATTTTTGGAAAACATTTACAAGAAGTAATTTTTGATGTGTCAATGAGTTAAAAATAAAAATTTAAAATGAAAAGAATATTGCATCACCTTCAAATAATATTTTTTCCTCTTTCAAACTTTTCCATTATATTTAACCTTTACACTTGTAATAATAAGTTTAATCAGCTTTAATACTAGTGCAAGTATTTTTATTCATGTAGGTATTAATGTAAATAAAAAAGATTGGATGATTTCATCAAAAAACTAATAATTCGTTTCTTTTGCCCTATTTATCGAATAATTTTGTAATTACTATTTATAACCCCTCTTCTCTCTGAACAAAGAAACTTTATGAACTAAACTACTAAAAAGCAAACTATTGAAATAAAATATGTTAATAAATTTACTCTTTGAAAAACATTAGAGGGAGAAAAAAAATGTAAAAGAACAAAGCAGGGAATAAAAAAATGACTTAATGACAAACAAACGACGAAACAAACAACTTAATGTTTAAGTTGTTTTCTTACTTTTTTTATATTCTCTTATTAGATAATTTTAAAAGTATAAAATTGGATTTTGTGATGAATTAATTAGAACAATTATGATTAATATAATGTTTTCATGACAGGAAGTATGTTCTAAAATTTTATTTATGAAGTAAATAAAGCTATTGTTATTCTAGAAAGTAATAAAGTAACTTACCTATGAAATGTGTAAGGTTCTCCTTTAACCCACCGACGGTTCTGCACGTAAAAAATCATATTTTTACCTGCTGTTTTCTCCTCATAGCAAAACCGGTTTTTTCTATGTTATTAGATAGGGAAATAATGTATTGGGGAGAAACATTCTCCCATTTTTTGAACCATGAGTGGGTTTTAAAAAAAAATTTCTTTACAACCAAATACAGTACAGGAAACAACTATCTTTTAAGTTTTTTTGTTGTTAAAATTTGTATGGGGATTCCCCCCCCCCATTAAAATAACAATAAATGAGAGGTAGAAAATTTCTCCCTCAAATTGTCCTCCTGTCACATGGTTTTCTTCTTAGAAAGAAAATTAATTCTACAACACTGAATCTACCTACTTTATGGTTTCGTGGACCCTAATATCTTTGAGTCCCAAAGATTTTCCTATGATTATTTTGTATGCAAAGTTACTAACTTTTAGTCATTTGAAAATTAATTATATTTTTTTCAAATTGTAAAGCATATAAAATAAACTTTGGCTTCCCGAACTTCGAACGTGAATGTATGTACAATATTTTAATTTTTGCAATTTTTTTGTAAAACTTAATGTAGGTTTGGATATCGTTACTTCAGAAACTACCTCTATGCACCCAACTCTGGAGCGAGAAATGGAAGTGACTGATGATGGGCTAAATACATTTAAGCATTTAAAGCAACAAGGTTCTCTTTTAGAGGTCATGGAGAAACAAAATTTCCTCAAAAATAGTTCGTGTTTTGTGGAATTTGGAGCTGGAAAAGGTATTTTTATTTGAAATAATATATTTTTTTATAATATATAATTCTTGTCTTTAAATTTGCTTTGAAAAATTAATATTCTAATTTTATTATTTGTTTTTACAAGAACTCACTCCCTGGTACTACTTATTCACCATGAATCGTGACCACCTTAACTATCGGTGGTGTACATAACAGCCGCGAGAGTGCATGCTCTCAAAAGTCTTTTATTTCTCAGATATTTTATAATTCACTTCATAAATAATTATAACCCTCAACTGAACTTTGACTACATTTATTGCACGATAGTGAGTTATTTTCACGTATTAAAGATAAATTTAATTTTAATCTAGTAAGTGTATACAATGCTACAATTCAGTACCTTTTCTAAATTCTTTCTTTTCATCGCAATTACGATTTTTATTAGATTGAATTAATATGAAATTAATAAATATAAATATCTCTTCACCATAAAACTTTTACCGCATATTATAATTTGAATTTTTTATTTATTTATTTTTTTGTTGTGGTTCTAAGATAGAGTGCACTTTTAAATCTTGGTGGGTGGTGGACACCTAAGTCTATGTATGCATTCTGCCTCTTGCTTTAAATTTTCCAATTTTCAAGTACTTAAGGTTTCTCTCAACCTCTTCAGACTTTCACTTCATTGACCTTGCCTTTTTTCGTTCACCATTAAAGATCTTGTTTGTACTTTTGTAACTTACCATTCTCTCTATGTATCAAAGTCAGCGGATTTTTTTTTGAGATTATACTGTTTTTTGTATACTTTTTTTTAAGCGGCTTTTATTTTTATAGACTACATAAAGAATAATGAATATCTTTTATTTTATGCTTTGCATTAATATAAATCTTTTCTAGTTCTTAAATTTTTTTTTCTGCTCTACAATTAATTAAATGTTAATTATTTTAATTTCTAGGTCAATTAATGTATTGGATCATCAAATGCGCCTCTGATGCAGAAAATACTGCTTTTATATTAGTGGACAGATCTGCTCAAAGGCATAAGGTTGAATGTTTAAATATTTACTATTACTATATAATGCTACAAGAGCTTTATTTTAAAAAAAAATTTCTAACAGTCATAATCAGTGTAAATTTTTTACTTTGAAGCAATTCTGGTTGATACATTAAATATATGGGCTAGGATGTTGATGGTAATTTGTATTTTAATTTTTTGCTTTTACATTGTTTTAAACTCTAACGGGTTTCATATTTCTTTGACCTTTTTTTATTTTTCGTTCCTAAAATTTTTTATGAATTATGAATAATATTTTTCATTTTAAGAGAATTTTGATAGTGAATTAATTTTTTCTTTATAAATTTCTTTATTTATAAATTAATTTATTCTTTATAGCCTCTAATAATGAGTATTGATGTTGAATAAAGTTTTTCTTGATATGAGTATTTGATTTTGCACAATAGGTCTTTCAATTTTAAGATATCAAAAATATTTTATAATGCAATGCAATTTTGATGTTCTTGACGACTGTATTACTAAAAATTAA
This sequence comes from Parasteatoda tepidariorum, assembly GCF_982258835.1. Taxonomy (NCBI): domain Eukaryota; kingdom Metazoa; phylum Arthropoda; class Arachnida; order Araneae; family Theridiidae; genus Parasteatoda; species Parasteatoda tepidariorum. The sequence continues at coordinate 38,866,453 of NC_141759.1, forward strand.
TGAATTCTTAATTATCTTTATTGGGTAATTATGGGCATTTTATTTTATAAGTTGCATTTATTTTAATTACTGCCTTATTATTTATTTAACTTTTGAAAACAATTTGGGATTTCTAATTATTGTAAAACTTTTATTTTTACCATTTTGAATTTATTTTTCATTTTAAGGACATTTTTGATGTTTTAAGTATTTTTTTGCATTTATGAGATTTTATTTATCTGGCATTTTATAAAAATTTTTTAGGTCATCAACATTCTAGCTTTATTATTAGACTTAGATAAACATTAGAAGGATATAGACATATTATATAGATTAGATAGAGACAGTTATTGTTGATGAATTAGTGTTAATATGTACTTGTTTGACATCTGATTAAAATATTGCTAATAAATATAGTCTCAATAGCCTGGAATAGAATTGCCTCTTTTTAAAATGCTATTTTCTAATGAAATTTATCATATTACCTTGAGTTTAAATAATTAATAAATATTGGTGCGTCTTTCTTAGTGAAATTGAAATTAATTTAAGTATTTGAACATTAAACAGTTATTATACAATTAATTTAAACCCTTATGTGTTGTTTAGCTCTTCATACTCAAAACATTTAACAATTTAAAAATAAAAAAATTACTTATTTCATTTTGCACTGTGAAAACTAGAGTAAAAGAATTTATCTGTACAAGGAATAAGGATTAACACTTTCAGAGCTTTAGTTAAAGAAAGTTGTAATTCTTTAATGATGTATTTACTTAGTTGTTCTCTATAAATGTTAATTCGCTTTTAATTTTCATTTATTAATGACTTTAAATTCAAACCATTTTTATTTTAACAGGGTTCAAATCAAAGATATTTGTTCTAAATCAACACTCGTTTTGATTTGATATTTAATGTCAATTTTTTTTCTAGAATTACATTTAAAAAATTATTTTCTTTCTTTTTTATGAAATGATATATTTATTCAATATTTGTTTCTTTTTACAGAGTGATAATAAGTTTAAAGGAACAGAAATCTTGTTACAAAGAATAAGGATTGACATACAACATTTACATCTTGGTAATGTTTTATTTCTTATAGTGGCTTCCTTTTTCATATACATTTGCATACATAAAAATGCTTCTAAAGCTTTAATGATTCAAAACTCTTTAAAATACTATTATGCTTCTTATTAATTATATATTTATTTTTTAAAATAGACAAAAATTGGACAAATCAAGTGCATTTATTTAATGTTTTTAATTTTTTAAAGGCAATAAACAAATAAAGTTGGAGTTTTATCTATAATGAAGAATCCTTTGAATAATAACTTTTATCTTATATAAGGTATTAAGTAAAGGCTAGAATCAGCTATGTGGCATGAAATGTAAATATGAAAATAAATAATAATAATGTAAATATGATAATAAATAATAATGTAAATGTGATATGATGAAGGATAAGAAATAAAATTCTGCTATAAACTAAAGCTAATGCAAAAGGGAAAAAAACACTAGTTAGGCTCAATGTTTTGATATACATGATTTATAAAAACAATCTTTATGTTAACACAAAAATTGTCCAAAAACAAAATTTTAAAATCTCAAAAAACTTTTGTAACTTATCTTTGAAGACCCAAGCCTGGGTTAGGAACCACTACCATACATCATTGTACCCCTAATCTAAAACTGTTTAGAAAATTTTTACAATGGAAAACATGTTATAACTAACAAAAGCTAGAAATTTTCCAGCTGTAGGAAAATGAAAAATCTGCAAACACGTTGACATTTTACAATCATATTTTTCTGTACTTTTTGCTTTGGTATTAATGATGCCTGGTTAACCTTGGGTATTAACAAGCCTGTTGAACTGAATATTAGTATTATACATAATATATAAAACACATTAGCTGTCTTGAAATTTAATTTAATTGTTCAAATGTTTTGTATTCTAATAATATTTACCTCTAAAATTTAACCTTTTAGCCACTGTTAAAAAAGAATATAAATAAGATTTAAAATCACTAAAGCATTATTTACACATATTACTTTTCAATCTTCTCATTAATAAACCTCAATTTTAGATAAAATATTATTATTTTTATAGGTAAAATTCCAACTCTAAAAGATAAGTTAAACAGAGTAGTTGGAGTGTCAAAACATCTTTGTGGAGCTGCAACAGGTATACAAACCTTAACTCTATTTAATTATTTCCCTCTAATAATGTACAAAATAAATATTATAATTATCAAATTAATTGTTATTAAAGTGCTATTTTTGGAACTGTTCTGAAAATAACATGTTACTCATGAAAGATGAAAAAAGAACATCACTTTAGTAAGGGAACAGTGAAAATATCTGATTTAAACTGTTTCAGAAAGTATTAATACATTAACATATTAATTATTCATTTTATATTGCTGGTTTTGCTCTCAATTTTGTACCAGTTCTCAGTTAAAAAAGCATAACATCAAAGACAACAATAAGCAAAATAATAAGTGATATTAACTCAATTTTTGTTATTAATGTAATAATCTGTTATTTAAAAAATAAAATTTTACAACAAATTTATCAAACAAATATTTCTACAAATTTTTTTCATAGAAATAGAAAAATTATTAGATTTAAGTAAATTAATGAAATAGTGGGTCATACCAAAAAAATTTAATTTAATTGCTTTAAAGCAAATATTTTTTTCTTCCAAATTTTCTAGAACTTTGGATAAGAGTCTAGGGGATCATTTCTCTTTCAATAAGGAATGGTTTATTCATAAAGAATTCAAGATGTTTCAAATTTAATGTGCAGTAATATCAAAAGAAATGTTTTAAATAATTTCATTAAAGCTTTTACTATATTACATGATTTATTTTCAATGTAAGCATTTTATTTTGAAAGCACAAAAAATTTTCATACTTTTAAAGTGATGAAACTAAATTTTTGCTTTATTCGAATGAATAGTCCAGTGTGGATGTTCTAAGAGTTGTAAAAATAACATTGCGTGTATAAAATTGCAAACTGAATTCAGGTATTATTTGTTGTTCTGGAAGCATCATGTTAACGAGCTTACGCTATATATATATAATTTTTCTTCCATCAACCATTTTATAAAAACATTTTATTAAGTTAATTATAAAAATTACCAAAAGACAACCAATCTGATAATTTTTTATCTTAATGAAAAATTTAATTTCTTACTTTAGAAATTGACTATTTCAAAATAACTAATCCAATTTTTTATGACATTAAAATTGATAATCTCATATATATTTTTTAATTTTTTTATAGATTTAGCTATCAAATGTATGGCTAATACATTAGAGCAAGACAGTGATGGTGCAAAAGTAAAACTAAAGTAAGTTTTAAATTAATTTGCGGCCATTAAAAACACTAACACAGACTTTCATTGAGGAATTATTTTGGATTTTATCGAAGTTATATGTATTAAATTACCTAAAAACTGATTGCAGACTTGAAAATAGCATTTCAAAAGTATTTAAGATGCGTTAAAAACTCTCATGCAACACAAGAAAAAAAACTAGTTCCTCAATGTAATTAGAGCATATATATTAATAAACATTTTTCAGTTGAAAACTTCTAAAAATTTTAAATATCTTTTAGTTATTCAAATATTTTAATTTAAAAGGTAAAATTACATAGTTTTCAATTTAAAAAAAATTAACAAAAATTAATGAATAATTTTTATTTATATATATATATATTTTTTAAATTAACACTTTTTTGAATTAAAATCGTAAATAGAAGTAAAACTAAAACTTTGTACCTACCAGTTACAAAGCAGGCATATTAAGCAAATTCCATGCATTAACATATCTACCAATTTTTATTCTTTTCGAGGATGATTTTTCCAAGTGATAGTGAAGTTAAAAAAGTAAATAGAAGTAAAACTAAAACTTTGTACCTACCAGTTACAAAGCAGGCATATTAAGCAAATTCCATGCATTAACATATCTACCAATTTTTATTCTTTTCGAGGATGATTTTTCCAAGTAATAGTAATGTGAAAACCAAATCAGGATTACAGGCACAAAGATTTTTACTTTATGTTAGAGATTAAGCACACCATAGAATATGTGTTAATATGTAAACTTAATTCATTTTTATGAAGTGCTGGTCAAAATTAAACTAAATTTATAAAGCCAATTATTAAATCGAGGAACATAAATTGTGCTCGATATAAATAAATAAAAAATAAAAAATCAAATATAAAAATAAAATCTTACAAAAAATCAGAACGAGTTGGCAGCTATACATTAACATTTAATAGATAGATTTTAAATATGGTATTGAATGATTTAAATCTTTAGGGGGCAATTACTTGCCTTAAGAGCTGCAATGGCGTAAATTTTATTTTTGTTTCCCATCTGTTTTTGACTGTGCTTTGTAATTTAAACTTGGTTTTAAAAGATATTTTGGCAAAATCATACCTTGTTAAGCAAATATTCTTGAGCTTTTTCACGAGGAAATGTTCTTATAGAATTAATATCAGAGAATGTAAAATTGAAAATATGATTGTATTTTTTTCTAGATTCATCACAAACAACTAGGAGTCTAGGACTATTTTATCTACTTTAACATTATATTTTCCTCTTCATAAAATACTTTAAATAATAGATTCCTATTTTCTTAACTATTTTGATATTTAAATGTTGTAGTGAAATTATTATTCAACTTACCTTAGTTTTAGTTGGTAACCTTTTATGTTTTAGAGCTTTTGGCCTTTTGATGGCCTTATGCTGCCACCACCGTTGCTCTTGGGACAGTTATATTGGAAAACAATATTTTGAAAATTTTAAGCTCTCAGAAAGAGAATTTCAGTTACTTTGCTGCATGGCTAGTTGGGCCACTTGTGGATTAAGGAAAACTGGTAAATATTTTTATTTTTATGTTAGAGAAATATTTAAGTTTTACTGTGCAATTCATTTTATGTAAACAAAGATAGCTCAAAGGAAAATAAGTACTGTATATTTCTGTATCAAAGCACATCCATGTATAAACTGAGAACATGCTTTTTATTTGAAAGTGTACACAAAATTCGAGACCTATGTGCAAGACATTAATTAGACAGGCCATCTTTGAGGGTATTTTGCAATTTTACTTTTGGACTACTAGCAATTTAAGTTTATTTGTTTCATTTTGTTCAGAATCAAAACCCATTGAAAGTCCCAAGTTAAATCCTTATCTTCCTACTCTCCTTTTTTCCCCTCTCTTCCTTTCTCAAGCCTTTCAGTTTAAATTGAAGTTATCAGCAGTTCAACTTTGCAAAAAGCCAAAGTAAATCAGACGCTAATAGCGAATCTAGCATTTTTAACTTCATTTTTCTTTTGTTCTATGACGAAAAATGTGAGACAATAGAATATCTTATTAAAAATAATCTTCATTTCCTATTGTTAATTTGATGTATTACCTTTCATTAATTATTTTTAGTCATTTTATTTTATTAATATTAAATTTTGAAAAGAAAAGAGTTCTTAAAGAGTTTCAATAGAAAAATTTAATTTCATAAATTTGCTTAAACGAATTCTATTACTTTTATATTTACCCAGAAGAACTGAGAAAATATTACTTTTTCTTATGAAAGCAAAGTAGATTTTTTATTAGTATACTCTGCCGGGTTTTTTTTTTCTTTCCGTTTTTTAAATCAAAACATTAAGGTAGTGAAACGGGACTATACTAGCAGTAAGTTCATAGCTTATTTTTGTTACTGTTATGCATACTTATTGCTGTCAAACTATTGATAAGACCCAGTTTATTGTAAGAAATAAATAAAGACTAAGCAAAGTTTGTTTTGATATGTGGCTTAGGAGTCTTTTTTTTGTAACTTTAGAAAAAGCTGTAATCATTGCATAGAAATCTGTCGTAACAATAATTATGCACAAATGTATAATTTTTTATATCATTTAATACAGTCAAACCTCATTAACCAAACATTGGTTTAGTGAAATTCTTTTTATATCTAGACAAAACATTATTTCCTTCAAATTTACTATGCACTCAATGTTAAAAACAAAAACATTTTTTTTTTTTTTGAAAAATGATTTTGTTAACAGAATACAATAGAAAAGTTTTTTGAGAAATTGCAACATTATTTTCATTTATTGAAGTGAAGAAGAAGCAAATTATTAAGGATTTATAAGTTATATGCTAAAATCAGACCAAAAATGTCAAAGGACAAGTTTTAAATTTCTGTCCACTAAGAAAGTGTCAGTAATGAAATATGTTTTTCAACCAACTAACAATTAAATAGCTTTTTAAATATTTTCCTTGAGTTTATTTTAATAATTGAAAATAAGAAAGTAGGTTTTTTACTATTATCTTTTTTTCTTCCTTTGCTCTAGAGCACCACTCAGAAACTACAGCTAAAGAAAATGTAGAAATTCCAGAAGACAATGTTTTAAACAGGTAACAAATATTTATTAAAGATTAAATATGTAATGCATTGATTAAATATTTCATCTTATGCACAGATTGAATATGTGTATCTTATTAAATAATTAAAACAAAAGTTTCTATTACTAGGAAACATTTTGTTGATTTTAAAATTTCAACCAAATTTTATTTTAAAATTGATTTTTTTTTTTAATTTTTCTCTATGATATATTGTGTTTTACAAAAGATTTTTATCAAGAAACATTATTTAAAAATATTTTAAGTGTATCTTAAATTGTATAAATTACATGTATTTTCAAATATATACAAACTGAATGTTGCATAAAATTATTATATTACAACAAAATTAGTACACTTCTGCTTTTATTATACTTATAATATAAACTTGTTATTTTTATAAATATTTGTTATTTATTTTTAAGTGTTGCACAAATTTCAATTGAAATGAACATTTAGTAATACAGGATTCATAATGAAAATCAAAAAAAAAAGTCTAGAAAAAACTTTTTTTAGCCCAAAACCGGAATTTGACACCCTATCAAATTGATTTCACACTTCTGTTTTCATTTGCTTGTTTTTCCAGATGTGGAATCTCATCTCTCATTAAAAATCATCTGCTTTTATAAATAAAAGCAAAAGATATTTTAAACTTAAACATACAATTATCTATTACTAGAAGCAGAGGATTATTTTATGGAGCAAATTGCAGCTTTCTCCTTTTACAAGGGATACATTTGTGATTCTTGAGGGTTTTTTTTTTATTATAATTATTACTATAAATTTCCTACTCAATATTAGTTCTTATTCATGAGTTTTAAGATAAAGATTTTTTTAAATTCAATTGATCTCATTATATTCTGCTTCTTACATTGATTAAATACGATTTAACTTCAATTATATATAGATTGTTATTATTTTTTTAAACAACTTCGTACTGCTATGTTTTTTTGTTTGTTTTTTTAAAGGACTTGTCTAGTAAATTCCTTTAATCTTATTTTCCCTTTCAGTCACATTTTTAGTTCTGACAATTTATTATTTCTAATCAGAGTTGAAATCATTTAAATCATCTGTTTTTTTTTTTAAATAAAAATACTTTATTAATGCTTTCTTAGAGATGCAATTTCATTTTTTAATTTTTGCTTACATTTCTATTAAACATAAATTTGTTCACTTTTTTAAAAAAAATTCTGGAACTTTATGTAAATTTACCTGGACAAAATCAGGTTAAAAATTTCTTCTTTTTGAGTATATGAAACTTGTAATATATTTTATTTAGTTTGAAAAATATTTTATTCTTATATTATTATTAAAATATTCTACTTTAAAAATTAAAAATAATATTTTACTCTATTATTACTAAAAGTTTCAATCCATGCAGGCCCACAAAAATATCCTATGAATCCTACTACTTACAAAATCCTACAATCATGTTGTTTCTAGCTTTTTTTCTTTTATCAGCCTTTTTATCTCAAAATAAAGGAAGACCCTTCTGAAAAAAATATATCTAAATTCTTGTGGTATAAATTCTTTTAATATAATATTTATTTCACATTATTGTTCATGTGAATGCAATAAAAAGAATTAATTACTTAATTTTTTCTTATTTTATTCTTTCCTTTAAAAGCTATATTTTCTGTGGGATAAGTCTTTTTTATTTATTTATTGCTATTTAAGCAAGAAAGCTGAATTTTATAGGTCTTAAAATCATACAATATTTTTTTAAACATTGCAACACATTAATGTAAATTTAATTACTTTTACCATCTACAAACACATTGATTTACACAGAACAAGTATTGCACAAAGAAAAATTATATGTCTAAAACTGGTTATTAATATCTATGTTATATATAATTTTTTTAGTTGCATAGGTTTTTTAAATATGTGTTGACATTCATTACATATCATAATTATTCATTTAGGTATAAAAAATTAAATTTAAGTCACGAAGAAAGGGAAGTTATTGGAATGAAGTGTAAAAGACTTATTGATGCAGGCAGAGTTCTATACTTGCAGAAAGAAGGTTATGAAGTAGAACTGATCACCTATACTGATAAATCAGTATCATTGGAAAATGTAGCTCTTCTAGCAACCCATAAAGAAAGTTGATAAATGTGTTGACTCCTTTTTTTGTTGTTGTTCAAAATACATTTACTGTAACATACCCTCCAACTGCTACGAAATTTCCGTAGTTTCAGAAATCTTTTCTGACGGTAGCAAAATTAATGTCTTAATATTTAAAAAAAATTAATTTTAGTGTAACTTGTCCACTATTACTTATAAAAGTGCAGGCCATATGGCTAGATTCTTAAGTTCTGATAAAAGTTTTATGAGAGATCCATTTGCTTTAAAAATTTCTACTTTGGTTCGCTACCACTAGAAGAAAAAAAATTTCAAAATCCTCATAAGTTGGAGGGTATGCAGTAACTAAACTGTGATTTGTTAAAAGTGTAATGTTTTATTTTTTTGAAAATATTTTTATTAGATTAATTTATATTTTATAATCCTCCTAAAGGCTAATAAAAAAATAAGAAGTTATTTAAATCCATGGATATATTTATCTGCCTTTTGCCGGATTTTTATATTTTTGTAAGTAAAATTTCTACTGTTTAGTCACCTTTATTTTATTTCATGTCTTTTCGCATTCTGATATTTTTAATACAATATAACATACCTGTCAACTCTTCCGGATTTTACAGAAGATTTTATTTTCATATTAAAAAAGTGGTAGCAATACTCAGATTATTCCAATTAATTTTTTGAATTGTAATGATAATTATAAATGAGTTTGACCACCACTGCATATAAATAATTACAATAAATATATGAAAGCATAACAATCTTGGCGCAAGCGAATTTCAACGGGATCAAAATATAAATATATTTTTGAGTCAGATTGTTTTTTGTTTATCGTTTTACAACCACTCTGAAAATCCATTCTTGGAAAGAGTGAAAGTTGGCAGGTATGATATAATTTACAGAGTTCGATTCGTGCTGATTCTGTAATTGCATATCGTTAGATATTTTTTTCAGTACTTATTCATTATTTTTAGTGCTCTTCACATGGTTTTTTGAATTTCCACATTTCTAATATAACGTTGAAATAATTTCCGAATTTAAGATTTGACTTATCGATTCATAACAATTCCATCATAATTTCATGTTGTCAGGTGTTAAATGTTTTGGCAGTAATTTTTGGGGCTTAATTTTTTTGGTACCTTTCGTGTGATTTTTCAAATTTTAAAGACAATATTATTATGACACTTGAATTTAGAATTTGAGTGATAACTTTCGGACGCATTCGACTTGAGTTCATTTAATCTTAATTTCATGTTGTTGGGTGACAATTTTTTCGTCAGTTATTTATCACTTTTTTATGGCTTTCACATGGCTTCTTTTCAAATTTTAATACTCTTAATACAATATTATTATGATGTACATTTGAACTTAAATTATCACTTTTTAACACATTTGATTTGTAACAATTACAGTGTTATTTAACAACGTTAGATCATAGTTTTTTTGGTTGTTATTAGACTATATAAATTTCGAATTTGAGTTATCACTTTTGGGTGTGATTGATTTCGATGACTGTCATAAATACATGCATTTTTCTGGCTATTTCCACTTTATATTTTTTATACCATGTTATTACGACAAGCATGCATTTCAAATCTAAGGAGTCACTTTTTGACACACGCGCTCATACGCTCAATTTGCATCGATTCTTTGTAAATCCACCTCGTTTTTGTATCATTTTTCATTAACTGTTTGCCATTTCACAACCTTAATTCAATGCGAATATTTTTATTTTAGTAAAGCAATCACTTTTTTACATGTTCAATTAGCTACGATTCCTTAATTTTCTATTGCTTTTTTGGCAGTTATTACAGTAATGTATCATTTTTTTTTAAAAAAAAGTCATTTTGGCATTATTCTTAATACATTGTTATTAAGACACGCAACATTTTCAAAGTTCGAGAATTGTGCTCAATTTTTAAATTAATTAATAAAATTCGCGAATGTAAAACTGTGAGAATACAGTCGGATCCCGTTTTAGCGAATTCCATGGGACCGAAGCTATTTCTACGCAATAATGAAAATTCGTTATACCGATATTACGAATTTTCACCATTAACAAATATTATTTCGTTACATTGGGATTACTATTCGTATGAAAAATCAATTTACAATTTTGATATTATATTTTTAATCTAGATTTGGGAAAATATCAATGTAATATTAAAAGAGCGCACAAAACTAATGTAAACAATGAATTTATTAACACTTACTAATTAGGCAGATACATAATCAGTAATTTTTTTCTGAACAAATTATTTAGAACCAGTAGAAATTAAAAAAATTTCCAAATTATGCACATGTTCAAACAAAGAATCTGAAAAGTTTTTTTGTGCCGATAAATATCTCTTTACAGCTTCCAAATTGGCCAATTGTTTTCTTCTGGACATTCTTCATCATCTCTGCTGTCCGAAAGTGATTTTTTTTTGTTTTCTTGAATCATACGTACAATATCATTGTCTGTCAATGCTTTGCATGTTCTAGCATCATCATCTGCAGTCAGAAAATCGTCAAGACTGACTTCGTTTGGCACTAATGTTTCTTTTGTCACATGTTCCCATAAAAGCTGCAAATCGATGATAACATCATTAATTTCATCGACTGTTTCATTGTCAATTGCCGAAATTAAATTTGCTTCCTTCCATCCATTACTGATGACTTTTTGGCTAATGTCTTTCCATGCTCCAGCAATCATATCTATTGCTTGCTTTACATCTGGTTTCGTAATTGCTTCTTTGTTTCCGATTTGCACAAGCATACGCCTCAGAAGTTGTGTTGGATACTTTCCCTTTACCACTTTAATTATACACTGGTCAAGAGGTTTTAAAATTGACGTACAATTAGGAGGAATGTATTCGATGTGAATACATTCCAATTTTGGTGGCTCATTGTGGGGTGAACAATTATCAATAAGAAGCAGAATTTTTCTTTTCTTACGTTTCATATCTTCATCAAACTTAACCAACCACTCATTAAATATTCCAGTCGTCATCCACGCTTTGCGGCTAGATCTATAATCACAAGGTAGTGAATTTACATTTTTTAGACACCTAGGTTTGGCAGATTTGCCGATAACCGTAACTTTTCTCTTTTCAGTGCCTGACATATTGCAGCAAAACAAAGCAGTTAAACGCAGTTTAGAATTTTTGCCTCCAAAGCATTTATCCTTTTTAAACGCCAAGGTTTTGTTTGGTAACAACTGGAAAAAAATTCCCGCTTCGTCTGTGTTAAAAATATCAGAAGGATCATAAGACCTAATTGCATCTGATATTTTTTCTGATTTCCAGTCATTCACAGCTTTTAAATCAACAGAGTTAGCTTCACCACAAATTTGCTTTGCAACAATACCATAACGTTCCCTGAATCGATTCAACCAACCAACACTTGCTTGAAAATTTTCGTTTCCAAAAGTTCTTGCAAATTCTAAAGCCTTTTCACGAATGAGGGGCCCAGAAATTGGAATGTTTCGGGAGCGAATATCCTGGAACCATGTAAAAACAGCTGCATCTACATCTTGAAAATTTGAAAGTCGTATCTTTTTTCTATGTGATCTGATCAATGCTGATTGCACTTGCTGTTTCAACTTCGTTCGATTTTTTAAAAAAGTAGATAGAGTAGATGGGGATAGTCCATACTTTGTCGCAACGTCAGCTTTTTTTATCCCATGATCAACTTCTGAAATAATTTTCAGTGTTTCCTTAATGAAAAATTGTTTACGCTTTTAACCACTCATTATGCTTAAGAAAGAAAACAAAATGCTTGCAAACGTTGAAAGCAGACAAACTGATTTAACTAACCTTCTCCTATTGAAGTTGCACACCACTCTGGTAATTTTCTGAAACTTGTTTACACCCCTTTTGCACCTTGAGTTCTTAGAACAGCTCTCCCCCCCCCCTATTTAGTCTGTTGTAATTCAAGGAAGGAATTGTTCTGCTAAGGGTGGTCACTTCTAATCTATCATTCTTGACAAGCCCTTTCTATTGAATAGAATTCCCTCTTTTAAAAGCATGTGTATTTTGACTTCTTAAACATGAATGAATCAATGCAAGTGTCAACTCAGGGTGGTCTCTTTCCAGTGATTCTTCTTTTTTTGACAGGTTTTTCACATTTGAAACTTATTAGTATTTTAAGGGTGATAAAACATTTCATTTCTGAGAACATTTTTGAAGAAATGTGTCTTGTTCATCAAAGAAAATAAGACCTGGTGTTCATTTTCGCCTTCGCTAAATCGGATAATTGATTTCATAATATCGGTATTTTTTATACATTGTTCACATGGAAATACATTTGGGGATTCGGAAAATATTCGTTACTTTGAAATTTTCGCTATTTCGCAAAAACGGGATTCGACTGTATTTTAATTTAAACAATCTCTCTTTAAAAATAAAAAAAATTTAATGATAAAATTAAGAACTTTGTTATTTTGGGTTTCTTAAACTCTATGAAAATATTTATAAAATACAATGCACATTTTTATAATGGGTGCCTTTTTCAGTTTCAAGCACCCTACTTTTTTTAAGGTTTAGAATGAACCTTGTAATAGCTGCTTTAGAAATGATATGCACGTGAGTTTTAATTGCTTAAACTCACGACTCGACTACTAAAACTTCAAATACATGTTGCTATAATATGTCGTTTTTTAAAACAAATCTTAAATTTTCTGCTGCAAAAATTGCTTCAAGTTAAAATTTTACACTTTCTATCTCTGATATTGTGAACTCCATTAAAACAACAGGATCAATAGACTGAATGTAGACTTATTTGAGGCTATTCAAACAGTCAAAGTAGTATGAATTTACAGCGGAGAAAAAAAAGGCCATTGAGCTTTTCTGCAAGGAAAACACTATATGATTAACATATGAGAATGATATAGGAGTAATAGATTTATAAATAATTGCAATATAATTTATGCATGTGTGGGGGGATCTCATTGCATTTTTAAAATTGATAAATTGCTGCTTTTTTTTTGTCAAATTTCTAAATATCTTTGTTTTTTTCCAACATATTTTTGGATTTTCTCCCCACTTACAAAAAATAATCAGTTACAATTTTTTTTTTGGGGGGGGGAAACTTTTTTTGTCACTTTGCATATCTGTAAAACTGCATATACATTGGTGATGCCACACTCTAAAGGTTCTATAACAGGAACAGAATTTATTATTTAGATACTTTTGTTTAAAAACAATAATTATCCCTCTTGCTCAGATGGAAGGAGGCACCAAGCAAATGAAGCTACATGCGGGAAAACAGCACTCCTTCGGCCTTGAAACTAGCATAGAATAGTGACCGACCTTACTGAGATAAACACCAATGCAGACATTCAAAAGGGTAAAGTGAAAGGTTAAGACACTTATACAACTACACTACTGGTCATTAAAATTGCTACACCAGGAAGGCGACACACCACAAACGTGAAATTTGCAGGACGAATAAAGCATGTTGCAAAGCAGCCGGCGGCAGCGACACCTACAATGTCTATAAAAAAAAGAGATTTGACAGTAAGTTTCTCATACAGAAATTGAATTTAAGCGTTGTTCTTAGGTAAAAAAGTTTTTGTTATACCTCGTGTAAGAAGGAGAAATGCCTACCAGCATGTATCTGAGTTTGATCGAGGTCTTTGCCCTGAGGTCAGGAGAATGTGTTGCCCTGGCCAGCACATTTTCCTGATCTCTCACCAATTGAGAACGTCTGGTCAATGGTTGCCGAATGACTGGCCCACCAACACTCATCATCAGACACTACAGTCAATTAATTGTGGCATAATGAAGCTGTTCCCGTCCATGCTATCGAATCTCTATTCGACTAGATGTCCAGGAAAATAACAGCAGTTATTGCTGTCAGGGGAGGCTGCTCCGAGTACTGATTCCTCAGGATAGATACACCCAAATATCCCAAAAATTTAATCACTTGTTCTTCCAACTATAATGTATGAGCCCAATAAATATCATTCTGTTATTTGCATTCCTTCCTGGTGTAGCAATTTTAATGGCCAGTAGTGTATATATAAATTTTAAAATTTATACCATACCAATAAACTACTTTATAAGTTAAGCAATTATAATACACTAGATCAACGTAGAGGTAGGAAATAGGAATGACTGTTAATTTGAATAACTATAAAAAAAAAGTTTCGTTTCAGATTCACGATTTAGTTTGGTTACACATTATGAAAACACAAGCACAACTTGTTTTTACACAATGTAGATTATGAAATAATAGTACTTGAAATTAATGTATATTTTGATTATTTGCGATTTTTTAACTTCAGCATATTAATAGGAATTATTACAAACTGAAGAATCATTAACAAATTTAAAAAATAAAAAAAAATGTAAAATTTTTAACATTACAATAATTTCATAAATTTATTAAAAATCATTTAAACTTTTGGCGCATAAATGCAGCAAACACATGTAACACAAATATGATTAGAAATGACAACTGTACAAAAGTAATCTTCAGAGGATTCTTGTTATATCTTCAAATAAATATCAAATTCTTTTTTGAGAAAAGTACCTGTTTATTCAGCTCCATTCTTTGTTTCACATAATAGTCCATTAAAAATATAATCTGAAATTATTAAGAATATCAATATTAGAATCTAAATTTATTTTTGTTCAGCCAATGTGCCTATAGTTTTATACAATTTTAAAAACAAACATTTTTTTTTTTTTTTTAGAATTTCTGAAATATTCATCAATACTTAAATTTTAGAGGTGTATTTGAAGAAGAAAATATTTAAAATCTTTCAACTGT
This sequence comes from Parasteatoda tepidariorum, assembly GCF_982258835.1. Taxonomy (NCBI): domain Eukaryota; kingdom Metazoa; phylum Arthropoda; class Arachnida; order Araneae; family Theridiidae; genus Parasteatoda; species Parasteatoda tepidariorum. The sequence continues at coordinate 38,881,669 of NC_141759.1, forward strand.
ACTGCAGAAAAGTTGTTAACTACCGTCATTAAAAAGTATGTACAATAACTCGAATATTCCTTTAACTCTGATTTTTTTCAGTCCCAGTGTTTTTTCAATTACTGGATGTTAACTTCCTATAACTCAATTTCTTTTTCAAGCAATATGTCTTGTTCCTTTAAGCTAAAAGAAAGCCAATTTCTTTTCCGACCACCAATGAAGTGAAATGTTCCAACTTTTTTTTAAATTCCCACACTTTTGACTCTGCATGTCTTGAACAGCATTTGCTTAGTTTGTGAATGAGAAGGGAATAACTTGTGTTCTATTGTGAGCACGCACAGTATAGGGACAGTGCCTTGGTCAATTGATCAAATGAATTTATTTTTCTAAACATTACTGAAGATATGTTAGTAGCATGAGTCATTTGAACTGGTCGAAACCAGTTTCTTGCTTACCATAATTAAGGAAACTCATTTGAAAAGCTACTCTTCAATTGAGTTGTTCATCAGGAGTCAAACATATCCAAGCGAATATTAAAAATCCTGAGTTTAGAAGATAAAGTGAATCTTATCAATGATGTGGAAAGAAATGCGAACATAAAATAAAAAAATAACTGAGCAGAAAAATATGGAATTCCAGCCCTGATAATCTTTCAATGATTTTAAAAGATATGAAAAATCATCCTTAATTCCCATGAATGTACGAACCCTTATTCAAAATCAATGAAAAATTGTGAATCAAACAGCATGGGAATTAGAATAATGCAGCTACTATTAGCGGTGCTTAGCTAGGTGATAAAGCGAATGATTTTACAGCTTGGTTAAAGAGTGAGAATTTTAACGCAAGCTTTGGGTGGCTCAAAAAGTTTCAAATTAGACATAACATTGTTTTTCAGATTCCCTTTAGTGAAACTTTTTTTTTTTTAAATTATGCCCGCCATCGTCTTCTTAGACATAAGGCGTCTTGCAGTCCAATACAATAGTGAAGTAGCTCCAGAAAATGAGAGCACGAAAGTCGTCACAGGAACAAATGTCAAGAGGAGAGGGGCAATCAAATAGATGCTCCCCAGTCACAGGCGAAGGGTTACAGAGCACACAAAGAGGTGAATTGACCAGGTTAATTTTAAATAGATGGGCCTGCAAGTAGTCATGTCCCGTAATTATTCTAAGACAAGCAACTCCCTCTGCCCTGGGAAAGATGAGAGCACTGTTGGCCATCAAGAAGGCTAGCCCAGGATTTTCCATTAGCTAAGTACCTAAGAGCAGATATTGCTCTGTGAAAATAATCCCCCACAGATGTTTTTAGTGAAGCTAAAAACGTCTCTAATGAAGTATGTGAACAGAGGATTAATAAAATCATACCCAACTTGCTTCAAGGATACTATAAAAATGATGTTTTCAATATCTTCCTAATAAGACAATGATGTTCAAAGATGAAAAATGCTTAGGAAACAAAAGGTGCCTAACAGTCTTGGTCGAAGGCAATGGTTCATGCCTTTGTTTATGATTGAAAAGTATCGAAATTCCTGTTGTTTCAAAAATTTTAAAACTTTTTGTTTGCAGTACAAATCTAACAAAAAGGCTTTTGTGACAGCAATTTTTATTGAAGATTTTATGAGAAGATTCGATGAAACATTTCATGTTAAAAAACGAAAAGTGATAATTTTTATGGATACTGCACATAGTGATCTACATAATTTTAAAACAATAAATTTGCAATTTCTGGCAAAATTACAGCTGATGGATCAAGAACTCAAAGTGCCTTAAACAGTCTTATCGCAAAAGGCTAGTCCAGAAAATAATAAAAGATATTGAGAACAACGTCACTAATTAAAATAGATGTGCTTAAAGCCCTGAGACTGATTTCCGGTGCATGGAATAATGATATATAAGTGAGATGACGATAAAAAAAATTCTTTCCGAAAGTGTGGATTAGTTGGAAATCAACAATGAAAGTGAGCCTTTGCCTGCAACAGTAGAAGAACTTAATGAGGCAGAATGTGAGTATGCAGATTTTATTAACTGAGGAAGATATTTTTATTTGTGGTAAAATTTTAGATATAGAATTTATACAATCAATCACGGAAAAATTTGATTGAAGTCCTAGAGAAGAAAGTATAGAAGCTCCAAGCATGAAGCCAGAGCATCAGTGGAAGTTCTACAAGGATTAATAGAGAGCAGAGCAAATGCTGATGCTTCTATATTTTTTCACCTACAAAAAATGAATGATTTGTTGTTTACAGAGCAAAAGAGCTTAATTCAATGGAAAAAGTCAGATAACTTTACAAAAATGTGGAATTAGTAAGGTTATAAATTTTATAATCTTTCTTTTTTCTGTAGCTTAATATTTTTTATTAAACTAATAATCTATAGATTAATTTTAATATACAAATTTTTTAAATGTAAAAAAAAGTTAAACAATATTGACAAACTTGATAGCAACTGCGCTAAACACTGACAATTATGCTTAAAAATTTGCAGATATATTTTTTTTAAAAAAAAAGTACTTGAACAACCACTTGAAACAAAGTTTGGCTTTCAAATGTTTAAATGATAGGGTAAAAGGATTCTGTTTTGTATTTATCAATATCAAACAATCAAGGGTTATATAAAGCAGTAACAGAATTCCAAACTAATCAGTAAGTAGTAATTGAAAAAATTTCTATTTTTAAATTTGCAAACATGATGCGGATAAAATTATGATTAAAGCTTTGTTTATTTAAGTAGCAAGGCTTTAGAAAATTTTATTCTTCAGAGACTTGTAACTCAAAAAGTTGCTGCTTATAATAAATATTGAAACTATGTATAAAATCCTGTTTTACTAAAAACTGAAAAAATCAAAGGCAATAATTAATATAACTCACAGATAATTTAAATTCTATTGCCACTTATTATGCAACTTTTATGTTGTTTAAGGATACTTAAAGTTAAATAGTTATTGTATATTTTAAAAAACTAATTTTTTTGCACATTTCGGCCATTAATCATCATGCAAGTTTACATAGTAATTTAAAATTAATGATTTATATATTTATTAATTAACTAAAGGATTCATACACATTTAGGGAAAATCTGGAAAAGTTAGGGGATTTAAAATTAACTAAAATTAATTCTGGGAATTTTTAAGGGTAATTAGTAATAAAAAGTTCTTGTTTGAAATTCTTTAAAGAGTTGGAAATTATTCTAACTCAAAAGTTTGCTTTATAGATGTATTAATATGAAAACGCATCATGATAATGCAAACAAATATCTAAGAATAGTAGTAATTTTTGTATTTATACTGATGCTTGTTAACTCAAAATTTTTCATGCTTTTAAGATATAACTTTTTTTTGGTGCCCAAATATTAATACCATGGTCCTTAACTGTTGCTGCACATACTATTTTACTCTGGATACTAGGATACTGAGGTAATTTTCAGAAATCCTGTAGAAAAACACAAAAGAAGCCCTACGAAAATGTGAAGCATTCTAGGATTATTGTTCAAGATATTAATAATCTTTTGTAAAAAAAATTATTATGATAAAAATTTTATTTAAATAGACTTACAGGCATCAGCTAGAATACATATCTAAAGCTTTATTAACTATGACATCAGACGTGTCTTCTGAGTTCTGAAAAAAAAATATCAAAACATAGCACTATAGAAATAAATAATATTTCAGTTAAAAATCTTTTTTTAATGTTCGCAAACAAAATAAAACATATTTTATAATGCCATAATTACATAATGTGGATACACATTTTCCTAACAATTTGAGCATTCAATAGTGCAAAAGAATATAATACAGGAGACAGTAGGTAAATATCCCTATCTATGATTAGAAATTTCACAAATTTCCCCAACATATTTGAGACTAATAAAAAATTAAAAAAAATCATTAAACAATGAAACAGATTTTTTGTTATATTAATACAAATACTTGATCTTGCCAAACTCGTGTGTAGGGGATTTCAAATCTAAAATTAATTTTGCTCCTAAAGCTACAAGTTCTTTTTAAAATGACACTTTTAGTCTATTTTCTTTTCTTTCTTTTTTTGTTGAAATGTCGAAGTTTAAAAGCATTATATATAACAGAGAGTTGCTTAAATAATGCAACGAACTTCTAGAGGAGTTAGGGCAAATCAGCAGGATTAAAATTGCATAAGAACCTACACTCGGAAATGCCATTGTACGCGGCTAAGAGCATTTCCCAATAATGACTTGTTCAGAAGCTCAAGAAACTGAACAAGAACAAAGAAACCGTTCATAATAGAAAAGTGCCTCTAGCGGCGTATGACGACATTTCCGGGCATGTGTTTCCATGTGATTTTAATCCTGATATGTCCTAACTTACCTATAAGTTTGTTGCAACATTTATGTGTCCCTCTGTTATGTATAATGTTTTTTAACTTACACATTTCGACTGAATCTTGATATTTCAAATCGATCTTCATATTCCAGAAACTCAGTGTTATGTTTTACAGTGTGAGGTTTTCTTTTGATAGAATTGATACAAAAGTATGTAAAGTCAATAGCAGGAAAGTAATGCTTAAAATGTGTAGACTAAGTTAAAATTGGCTGCATTAACCATTCCTCACAGAGAACCTGCGAGAGAATATTTAGCAACGTAATGAAAATCCAGATTTAATTCAGCTCTTGGTCAAAACAAATTTTGGAGAATTCCTTAAATGAGAAGGCAAACTGATAAAAGTTTCAGAGAACTTTTGTGTTTTTAAAAAATGCTAAATCAGTCAGTCAATCTGTTTTGAAAAAATAAAATAATTTATTATTTTCTAATTTTTAGGGCTAAAAAATGTACTTTTATAAATTTATAGAATGTGTGAATTGATTATTATTTTTTTTAACACTTTATGTCGTGGTCACAAAAAGACTCCGACTTTTTAAATTTCTGGGGTAGGTAGTCCGAAAGGTGCTCCCATGAACAGGTGTTCATATGAAGTTAATTTACAAACATTGTAATGAAAAAAAAAATTTAACTTCAGAAAATGATTTTTTACCCATTCCTTTCCAGTCATAATTTTGAGTTAAAATATCAGCAAAAAAAAATTTTTTTAAAACATCTACTCAAGCCATTACACATATTGCTCACTTAAATGCGCATTTAGAAAAACCAATAACGAATTAAGTATATAAGGGGCAGAACTATAAATAAACTCATATTTATCATACCAACAGAACAGTATTATTTTTAATTATAGTTTATTTAAAAATGATAATGGCTTGTGGCAAAATCACATAGAAATCTTTGAGGATGGGAAGTTGTTAAAGTATGGGCAATCAAACTAAATAGTTTTAGAACAAGTCAGAAAACAAAATTTAATTACTTTTACAAGCAGTTCAACTATCTCCTCAGAATTGCTCATAGAGATTAATTGATTCCTATGAACAATCAACATGGCTATTCCAACATATGGTAAAATCTTGCTGCTTCCGCCAATCACTTTATCACAGACCCTAAAAATACATTACTAATTATTTATTAGAAAAGATGTTAAAATTTTATATGGCACATCAGATTTTGCTAAATTAAAATTTCAGTAAATTCAACTACTAGATTAAGGTTACTTTTAACAAATAAGATAAATAGAGTAAAGAGGACTTTAATATCGCTTTACACTTTTCTGCTTATAAATACCAATATACTAATTAGATCAACGTTCATAGAGCCTTTCATAGCTACAATTACCACTACCTCTTTTGAACATTTTTCTTTAGGAATGTTCTTCAAGCCTTTAAAAATAATCATAGGTTTGAGTTTTACACCATTTGCCATAGCACTCAAAACACAGTGTAGTGCAAATTTCCTGTTGTTTTACAGGGTGCAACTTTAACACCTTCAAAAGTTTCTTGCACAAGTCAAAAGCTTCTTGCGTGGATAAGTGGAACCATAAAGGTAATTCGTCCATATTGCATTTGTAACTAATTTCTATATTTTTGTATATTTGATCAAAATAATCACACAAAAAACATTGCTCAATTCCTCCGCGTTTTATAGACACTTTTAACCATAGCTTGTCACAGATCAATTAAGTTATGTCTATTTAAAAACTTTTCAACCAGTCATTTGATGCTTTAAAATTAATTCCTTCAATATCTAGTGAATTCATTACTATGCAAATTTTTTAAACATTGTTCATTATGAATTTTAATTTTTAAACCATTAACCTTCCTATAAACAAGTATTTTGACCTCAGTATTTTGTTGTTGCACTTATATTGCCATTCAGCTTATCGGGTTTATTTAAAGTTTCCAGCTTAAAAGCCAATGTGTAATCTTTTTGGCTTAACAACTTTGATTTTTAGCAACCTTCACACTTGGTATGCTTTCTGCATTCAGCAAGCTCTGTTGCATGCACAGCAGCTGTCATCATTGCAAAAAGCTATTCGCGCCCAGGTTGGCATCGATTTCTGCTTCAGTCTGCGCATAAAATTATATATATTTATATGAAGGCTGCTTTCATCTATCACAAAACTACACACTTTAAAAAAGATGGCCTTAGGATGACGAGAAAAATACCAGTTTTCTTATCTATTATTGTCCCTATTGTGGTTTGGTTTGTGATTGAAACTAAATGTGAAAATTAAATTTTTTTTTTTTTTTTTTTGCAAATTTTGCTGTGAATTATCTGATTTGGAATTTCCCAGTATGCAGTCTGATGTGGGGTAATACGGTAAAATATTTAGTTCTTTAAATCTAAACGTTTTGATTTTAACCGAAATGAGTGATGTCACACTTCTTGTTAACTCCTCCTTCCCCTTGCCCTGTCACAAACTGTCATAATTTTAGAAGCCCGTTTCTTTTTTCTACAAACATAGCATCATTTGTAGATTAGCCCAATACTGCAGGTAATAATGGCATCATTTGTAGATGGCCCCATGCTCCATATAATAATAAAATGTATTTTTAAAGCTAAAAAATAGTAAGATAAAACATATGTTGTGTTATTCAAAAGAAAGGAAGAACAATAAAAAAAAAAGATTTGCATACAATCTTAGTCCCATTCTTCAGAAAAAGAATTAGAAACAAATATATAAAGTAAAATATTTTTTTTAAAATTGGGATTAAAAATCAAATTTTAGAGCTTTGCACTGAAAAATTCACAATTAAAGTATATACATTCGAAAATTTTGTTTTACCTTCATAAAAGTAAAAACAATAGCTACCTTACCAAGGAGCTTTCATGTAACACTTTGGCAAAGCATCTCTCAAACCATGCATTTAAGGGTAAAACATCGAAGGCCTTGGTAAGTTTTAAATGTTCATGTAAAACTTCATCTTCTTTTCTTAAAATTGACTCCACATTTTCAGTCTAAATGAAACACAAAACACTGTCAATAACAAAGCTAGATTTTCACTCAAATTATCAAAATCAGCAGTTGCTAACCCATGGGACAAAGCCCACAAGTGGGCTATAATTGCTGATCTACAGCCTGAGCAAAGAAAAGTTTTGGGGTATAACACCAGTTTTTTGGGACAATTCACTTGCTCTAGTAGGGCTTTGCTATATGTTCGCTATTTATTCATCATACCTACATAATAAATGCTTATCATTATATTTTTTACTGATGTAATTAGTAGTCAAAATGTTTTTTTTTTTACAAAATCGATGGTCTGCACTACTAAAAAGGTTGGAAACCGGTGATCTAAATGATAGGCGGTCTGCTGATTCAAGGTCATTTTATAATTAGGACTCCAAGAATCGCACTTTGTATTGACAATAAGGAGATTTAAAAATCATCAATCGTGATTTGTATTCAAGAGGTTCAAAATCATATATTGAGATTCGTATTCTGGCTTTTAAAAAATCATATGTTGCTATTCTTCTCGCAAATCAAAAATTATACACCACGATTCGTATTCAAGCAATTTTAAAACCACATCTCGATTCATATTCACATGTTTTAAAAATCATACATTGTGAGTCTTTTCGCAATTTAAAAATCAAATAACTCGATTCGTATTCACGCATCACGTTATTTATTCACACAATTTAAAAATCACACATAAAAATTCGTATTTAAGCAATTTAAAATTCACACATTGCTGTTTGTATTGACACGATTTAAAAATTGGGAAAAAAAGAGCATCATCTTGGACAAATTCACAAAACTGATTAAGTTATTTGCCCAAAGTTTAATACTACTCACAACAACAGCTTCTATAGAAAAAGTGTTTTCCAAAATGAACTGGACATTTTCCCAACTGTGGAGCAGTCTTAAAACAAAATCATTAAATTTCCATTTAATGGCCCAAGAAAGCTAACAGGTGATCAAGTAGATAAAATTATAGCAATATTTGAAAATTTTGCAAATTGCAGGATAACTTTTAAGAAATTTTTTAAATCATTTTCTACCTACATGGACCATTTTGTATCATTTATGATTATATGCTGGGTGCTGGAAAATGATTTATGTATCATTAAATTTTAAGTGTAATCAAGACAAGTATCATTAAGTAATGTAAATTTTAATTAGTTGTTAATATATATGAGTATTAATTGTAAATAGTGTCAAAAAGTATACAGTTAAAAAAGTATTGGTCATAAAGAGTTGTAAACAAGTATCTTTATAATTTTTTATTATTAAGGAAAATAGTTCCTTCGAAATTAATGTTTTCTTTTCTCTCTCAACCCCTTCCTCTTACAATTCATTTAAAATAAATCTTTAAAAGTTGGAAGTATATTCCCCACAAAATGTTGAATCTTATTTTGCCCTGAGAAAAGTTTGCTTTAATTTTAATCATACGAAGTTACTTTAAATTAAAGCATTTAACTTGCATTTATTTTATTAACTAGAATATTCTTTTTTAAATTTAATTGTATAAACATTAAAAAATTTTAATGTTAAATTTATCTTTAAATGGACTTATTTAATGTGACAAAAAAACACGAATTTTCCCATTGTTTTTATTTATTTCAATTTATCTCAATGTTTTTTCTTTCTGATAAATGGGTTTTCTGTTTCTGTACTTTTCCCTAAGTAATCAGTTTTACAGATTTTAATTTAGAACATTTAAAAGCATTTAATTTTATGCAAAAATATTACAAGGTTAACTGATAAAAAGAATTTAGTGGTTAGAAGAATGATATTTATGTAACTATTACTATCTATAATGCTGTCAACATTTAACTAAATACTTAGGCATGAGGCCCTTCAATGATCAGTCTGCGGTGTATGTTCCCATCACTCAAAAAAGTTCGGTACCCCTGTATATATCAACTACAAAATAGTATATTTGGTCCCTATTAAACCTGCATAAATTACATGACTGCACTATGCATCAAATGCATGATGTATAGTGTTTATTACCAAAATTAAGTGTATTACATCATTGGTGTCAATAATAGTATGACAACTTTTTACAGTACTCAATAACGGATTAGTACATTTTCTCCATTAATTTTGCCTTTAAGTTCATACAGCATATTTTTTCATTTCAATAACTACCTATTAACAAAATTAATTAAGCATCTTTGACGTTAATAATAGTTTGGCTATTTTTTATGCTATCTTAAACTAATTTGTAAAATTTCTCCATTAATTTTGCCTTTTAGTACATAACTAATTATTTTACGTCAATTAGTAACTATTACCAGAATTTATTATAATTAGCATCAATAATAATATTGGTGTTTTTTATGTACATCCTTAACTAATTAAGTTCCATTTCCCCATTAGTTTTGTTTTTCAAACATTTTTTAAAACAAAAAATACATAACATCACTGGCATAATGAATATAAAATAATTGAGTATTATAGAAATAATCCTCAATAAACAATTTTTTTTTATTAGAGCTATAAGGTAGCAAATATCACTCTTTAAAATATTTGATAAAACTGAATTGTCTATAGTTTATTTTAAAACAATGGCTTCCCCTAGGCCAATGAGAAAATTCCATTTTTTTAAATGTCTCTGAATTAAAAATATAATTAAAAAATCAGGCTTCATAATTTGTTTACAGTTATACTTATTTAGCTTGCAGTATATCCTCTATCCAGTATACAAGCACACCCACACAAATTCATTATCTTATTACGCGTATGCATGCATATATATATGATAAACACATACCTGATTTTTAAAATTAGAGTGCTGTTTCTTTAGATGCAAAGTAAAATTACGAAACAACCAGTAGGCAATCACATCAGATGAACTGAATTTTAGAAAAAAAGATGCAAGAGCAATTAAACTTTGAACACTTGAGCTTGATAACTGAAATAAAATTCAATTATTTAGATGTATATTCTTTGCATTAAGTATAATTATTTTTAAAGTAACAATACTAGAAAGTTGAATTACAAATCTAAAAAGATTCTCATGAAAGTTTAAAAAAATTTAAAATATTATGTTACAAATTCATACTGCAGAATATTTTCTTAAATATCCCAATAAATTAAGAAGGCAAATAAATCATTGATAACAATTTATTGAATATCACATTAGAGAATTTCACTAGAATAAAAAAAATGCTTAATATTTTAGGATAAATGAAATTTTAAAAACAGTTTAAATTTTAACTCTAAGTTTAGAAATGATTTTTTAAAAAAAAATAGAAAGTGAAATTTGAATGAAAAATTGGCAAAAGAGGGAGCATATGAGTTAAAAAGATTAAAAAAATATAGAGAGAAAAATAGGCATATGATTGAAATCTTGAAGGAAATGGGACAACCAAAATCAACTTGGTGCAGGATAAATAATAATGAAATGAAAATCGTTAAAAGTCATGACTATCATTATTGACAGGTTTCTTTTCACAGTTAATTTTCTTAGAAAAAAATACTTCTAAATGATATATCAATCTATAGCAATTTGAGGCAGTTTAATTTTCTCATCATTTTCACTTCATTTAAGTTTTATTGAAACTAAATTACTGAACTGTATAATAAAATAATAATTAAAGACATAAAAATTATGATGCATTTCATAAAACTTTTTCTAATAATAACTCTACTTACTTGTGCTTCTAAATCAAACTCCAACACGTCAAGAGTCATTAAATACATCAATGTGTGTACTGTAGATTTATGTGTAGTTTCATCAATTTTCCGCATAACTTTTAACGAATTTTCAAGATCCTCGTAATGTAAACCTCTTTGGTTTATTATGGATTCATGACACTCAGAAACACATGGCAAAACATCTAAAATAAGTAATTTTAATCATTGAAAGCAACAAAAAATAAAATTTAAAAAAATTAACAGGCTCTATTAATGTTAAGATGTATTCGGCTTCCTTTCTCAATTGACGTACGGTTAAATGTGATTACTGATTCGGCCTACAGTTAGACGTGATTACATGGTTGACTGAAAATTTTATATCTTATAAGCAGGTGATTTCACTAACAGATTATCTACTTTGCAAAAGAAATGAAATATTTTTCTAATCTCTGAATAAACATCTCTTTTTTTGGACAGATTCAGATTTCTGACCCTCAAAATATAGGGAGTAGATGCAATCTGGAAAATATGGTTCCAATGGTTTGGTCAGGAGAGAGATCCAAAGTTTGGACGCTTTAATGCTAATTTTACTTTTTGCGCATTCCACAATTTCTCGATTAACTCTAAGTTGAATTCTAAAATTTCAAAACACAGTTATAAAATTTTTTTATTCAAAAACAATTCCATACAAGATCTAACTTTAAAATAATATTCATTATTTTTCACTGTTTTATTTAATAATAGTCGAAATTCGATTAACTTTATGTTGAATTTTAAAATTTCAAAACACAGTTATAAAATTCTTTTATTCAAAAACAATTCCATACAAGATCTAACTTTCAAAAAATATTCATTATTTTTCAGTGTTTTATTTAATAATAGTTGAAATTCAGTCCTGAGAAATCAAATTTTAAAAATACGACTTTTTTAAAACTCGCTTTCTACAGGAATTGCTTGATCAATTTCACTTAAATTTTGTATTTTGCCATTTAAATTTTTATTCTTTAAAATGATGTAAAAGATTCATACCTTGCCTTGCAAAATTATATTCTTTAAAATGATGCAAAGAATTTATTGAGTACCTTACAATTCAAAGTTTTTTTCACTATTATTAAAAAACAATAAATAAAAAAATAATTACAAAAATTTATTTCTGCATGGAATTATCTTTGGATAAACGAATTTTACAATTGTGTGCACAAGTTTATCAATAATTTTTAAAAGTTCGTGAGATATGGCGAAGTTCCAAAAGGAAAAATTAACTTTAAAGGGATGCATGGATTGCCCTCCTGATGAAACTATGGGAACCATATTTCCCAGATCACAGTCACCCCTTATATTTTGGGGGTCAGAAATCTGAATCCATCGAAAATAAGATATGTTTACACAAAAAAGTAAGAAAGCCCATTTTCTGGGCACCTATTTTAATCAGTTAAAAGGTTTTAATCATTAATTACGCATTATCCATGTCATCAGAACACTTTTGTAATCATGTTTAAATGCCATATTCATAAAGACCAGTCATTTCTGGAGCAAAATTACTAAAGAAAAATTACTATCATCCATATTTGTTATGCAGAAAATGTTAAGGTCAGAATATATAGAAATCTGATGGTGCAATGTTGTACAAATATGGTGGGTGATTAGAGAACTCCCATTCTAATCCACAATTTTTTTCAGACTTTTTGAAACTACAACTGATGTTTAACAACTGATTTAAATTTTGAAGGCTAGATAAAAATAATTAATAAAAAGTTTCTAAAAACAATCAATATTCAATATTTTTCTCTGTTAAATTCTCCAAAAGATAGAAGAAGCAATTTCAAATCATTACTATATTTCTCCCGTATCTCTTATTCAGTCTTTGTGTGCTATTCTTTGATTTCGGTACTTGATATCTGTCCCTTTTCTGTATAAACAAACCAACAGATATATTTTTGAAAGGTATTTTTTTCTTCTAATGGCAGACACGGGATCAAATGAAAAGGATACAATAATCTAAAACAATCTGAATAGTTTTCATCAAAAAAAGCACATTTTATAAAACTTAAAGCTGGATATAACACATAAAACAAGCTATATCAAGTTTTAATATAAATAACATGCTATAGTAAGGAAATTCAAAAATATTGTGCGATATTATTAAAAGTTCAAATATTTATTTTAATATATTCATAAAAAAATTAGTTAATTGAATATATCCATATTGATGGATACCTCTTTGAGACAACTGAAATTGTCAAGCAAAACTAGCTGGTTCTTGTACATTGAATAAAATACAAAAAATTTTACATATCAATTTACTAAGAGGTGGCAATATGAGTGTATTTGACTGAAAATATTTAAAAACTTTTACAGGGGAACTTATTTTAGAATATTTATTACGATTAATTGCATACTATATAATGCAAAAGAATTTTTTTTTTTAAAAATGATAAAACAATTTCATTTTCCCTTTCAGTAACTAGAATTAAAAATTATAAATGAAGAATTTTGTTACAAAGAATTTTAAATATTACCCAGCAAAATTTTCCACACATATTCTCGATACATAGAGGGTAAAGTAAATCTCAAACAAAATTTGGACATCTTCTCCTTATCCATAGGTTTTTCATTTATTAAAATTTCCAAAGCTTTCTTTTCTTCAACACCACGGAATCCTACTTTATCATAATACGTCGAACGAAAGTTTCGACTTTTTTCCGCCATTTCAGAGAGAATAATTAATTTATTCTTCACTTCATTAATTAAATTTACTTTACGCTGTAAATTTTCGATTTCATATTCATCAATAGTTAAATCTCTGATCAATTTTTTGATTGTTTGAACGGAAACAGTTTTAGGCTGCTTGTTTCTGTTTTAAATATGTTTTCTGGACAATAAAATATTCCTCATAGGAGTAAAAACAGGTAGTTGAAAGCTTTTTGAGAATTCTTAACCGGATGTAAATAAACAAATTGTAAACAATTCAACTCTCAGCATGCTATTTTCGTTGCTGTTTGGTCTGAAATCGTTGAAAATTAAATAAAGGAATGTTTTTAAACTTAATTTTAGTAAATTTAATTCATCAATAAGCTTACTAACACTGCAGGATGAACATCTTGAAATATACTCATAAAAAATTTGCTGCATTGGGATTTACAGCTCTTTCTATCGCAGCTGGATCTATGTACCTTCGAAAGAAAATTGAAGATAGTATAGGAAATTCAACCGTTTGCAAATCCTCTATAGAGGATTTATTAAAACATAATCCATCTGTAGAACTATTAGGCAAACCAGTTACTTGGTGTAATCCTAGTTTGCTAGATCGAAGTAATCGGATCACAAAAGATGCAGCAAATATTAATATTCCAGTAGCAGGACCGAAAAAAGCGGGATTCTTAGTAATTGATGCGTTTAAACAGGAAGCAGACACAACATGGACAGTAAATGTTTTAAAGCTTAAACTAGATGATGCAGAAATTTTGATAAAATAATTAGTTTTGTTTTTGAATTGTGGCTTATTGTAATTAGGAATAAAAGGATTTGCTTATAATCTAGTTTTCATTATTTTAAAAAGAGATGTTGCTATTCAATCTTTGTGACTATGAATATAGTTAATTATCCTTTTTTTGAAAATTATTTAAATTAGTTAAAAACATTCTTTAACTAGTATACGGGACAGTATCAAGAAAAAGGCAGTTATTTTAATGTTTCGTTGTTTTGACTTTTTTTTTACTTAAACTATAAATAAAGTAATTGTTCCAAAATGGACAATTTTCTCAAAATTTGCTCAATACACACCCATTTAAATCTGTGGGTTAGGCTAACTATTTTTTTTTTTTTTTTTTGTGGCAATAGGAAACAGAAATTATTGAAATTTTTATCAAAACTAATATGAACAATTGTCTACCTGTATATTATATATCTGCTTAAGTTATTTATTTGTAGTGGTGGACAAAATTCCTTTATTAATAATTTATTAAAATAAGAATACACTACCTTTGATACCACTTAGAAAAATCTTTCTGAAACTACAGAAGTTTTGTAGTAGTTGGGAAGTAGGCCAATATATGTATTAGCTCTGCTGCATTCTGCTCCAAATCAAACTTTAAAAGAAAAAAGAAATCTTGCCATATTTACTTTAAAGAGTAACATTTTTCACAAAATTACATTAGACTTGCACCAATGATATTTAATACTAATGTAGAACAATAGCTTAATTTTAATCATTTTATTGTCATTCATAAATTATTTATGTTTATGTATCAAAACAAACATGACTATCAATTTCAGATAAAATTGATATTCTAAATAAATTTAAAAATATAAAAGTATTTGTTGCACCAATTGTATGGAATTGCTGCACCAAACTATTGGGTGGGGATTTAATTTACATACAGTCAACACCATTAAAATATTCTCAATGAAAAAATTTTAAATGCTGCGTTGATTATAAAAAACTTTACAATGGAATTAAAACCAAATTGGTTATACTGCTCAAAACATTGACATTATTACAAAATATGTTAGCTGTAAATAAGAATATATATATATATGTGTGTGTGTGTGTATATAGCCATCATTGAACAGCTGACCCAATTTTGGGTTTACAATTACTAATGTTCAACTCTGTAGCCTTGTAATTTTGAACCCACTCCAGAAGACAAGGGAACTCCTGAATCACGTACTGGGGAGAAATTTGCCTTGGCAGAGAATTTTTTGATGGAATTAACCGGCATTTGAGTTCCATGGAGTGGAAAACCTCTCACTGTTAGTTAGCCTGACAGCAAGGGTCTCTAACCCATGTTCTGTCCACCAGTGAGGATATTTTATGTCGTCACTGTGGTCCGTGCGAGCCAGGTGCAGAATTGATATTGACCAGCCATCGCTGAGATTCGAACCCGGCTCACCTCATTGGAAGGCGAACGCTCTATGCCCTCAGTCACCACGGCTCTGCAGCCAATGTTTACTTGTAAAGAGCAAACCCTTTTGCAATTATTTCGAGTAATAATATTAAGGTTGACATAATTACATAGGGCCCTTTATTCAGTAAGCCACTGCCCTGTATATATATTCTTAGAATCCTTGTCATAAATTATATCAAAAAAGAATTCACCTTAGGAATCACAAATTAATACTTACACACAATTAATGCATGTTTAAGCAAAAAAAACATGAACAGAAAATGACTATCCAAATCTGATGAAACCCTAGTGAGCAAGACTAACTAGATAAAAAACATCAAAACCTGTTTGATTGCTTAATGTAGAAAGCATTACTAATTTTGGTTTCTCAACCCCTGTTTGTTTTCTTTGGCAATCAAATGTGTTTTCACTAATGAGGAAAACTTAATGAAAAATATGAAAACCTATTTGATTAGCGGAGGAAACAGAGAGGAGTTAAAAGAGCATTATAAGAAACACTTTCAAGTATTATCAGACAGTCAAACTGGATTTGATATTCTCAGTTTTGCTTTCATTGCCTGTGATTCTCTAGTTTAAATATTAATTTATAACCCTTAATAAGTATATTTTTTTTAAAATGGATTCTAAAAAATTGTATTAAGAACAGTCCTTACAAAACACTACGTATATGATATAGACTAGAAATGTAAGTAGGTCATCCTACACAAGACCTGTGGTTTGGCTAGGGAGATTTTCAATTTTAAAAAACTTTAATAACTTCTTAATAATGGTGTCTACTGCCATGTAAAAGGCTTGCTTTATGACGTAAGCGCCATTTTTTTTGGATATGGCAAATCCAAAAAAATGCATAGTATATGCATAACACATTTTCTGTCATTTTAAAATTAAATTATTGTTTCATATAATCCTTTTCTCAATAAAAAAAATCATAAATATAATCAGTAATTTTTATATTTAATAACTTTGACTTCAGTTCAGAAACAATCTATTTTCAGCGATTCCATCTACATCTGTCTAATATTTGCATAGAATTCAAAATTTTAGCATAATGTGATTGCTAAAATGTGTTGACTTTATTAAAAAGACACTTTTTTACATTTGAAAGAAGATTTTTACATTTCTAAGAAAAGGATCCATGGCAATAATTTAAAACAGTGGCTAACGCATGGATTTCTTAACTTTTCTTGGAGAATATTCTAACATCTAGAGGGATTAGACAAAATTTTGGAAACACTTCTATAGTAATGCTATGTAAGCAATGTGTTTTGTTTTTTTTTAATGTTTTGGAAGATTTTACATGGCGAAACTGTTGGCTCAATTTGAAAGATCATGCTTGAACCTTTTTAGACATGGGGTCATATTTACCCATGCAAAATTAGGATCGACCAAAATGAGGAGAAAACGATAATAACTTTTTTCCAATTTTAATACTAGTAATTCTGAAATCATTCTATACGATTGCAATATTTATATTAGAATGCTTTTTTAATTCTAATAGTATTGAAAAGGAAAAGAAGCTTTTAACTTCCAACGCTCATTTTGGTCGATGTAAGTTTTTCATGGGCAAAAAAGACCTCATTTCTGAAAACTTCAAGCACGATCTTTCAAATTGTGCCAACAGATTTGCCATGTAAAATCTCCCAAAAAGCTTGCTGTTAAAAGAGAAATTGCTTACAAAGAGTTAGTACAGGTGTGTTTCCATATTTTTCTGCAACATCTGTACATACCACTTGCATTTTCGGTATTTCAATGATCAGAGGTGGCCTTGTGAGGCTTAGTCCTGGCAGCCAATACCTCTCGGCCATTTTTATTTTTTATTATTGTAAATACAATATAATTATATATTAGGATAATATATATTTTTATTTTTTACAACTTGAACTCTGAATTATTATTATCCAAAATAAAAAAGTTTTATTCTGATTAATATCACTTTCAATTTATTTTATTTTCAACATATTTTGTGAGAATTTATTTGAGAAGCATTTACCTATCCTGTCCTGAACTATGAATCTAAGTATCATTTCCATTAATTTTGTTTTCTGTTAAAATCAATCAATCACATTTTTTTTCATCATATCTACTTATGATCTATGTCTCACAAACTTTATCTACTGTAAAAAAATTTACCAATTTATCAAAGTTATATCCACCAAAAAAAAAAATGATCTAAGTAAGATTTATATCCACCAAAAAAAAAAATGATCAAAGTAAGATTTATATCCACACAAAAAAATTATCAAAGTAAGATTTATATCCACACACAAAAAAAAAAAATTCTAAGTAAGATTTATATCCACAAAAAAAAAATTATAATCACTAAAAATAAAAATGTGGAAAAAAATTTCATTTTTAAATCAAAACAATTTTAAAATAAAAAGAAGTAAAACAGCTTTACATATGACATGAAGGAAAGCAATTTTTTTTCTCATTATTGTTTTGTGACTTGAAAGTGCTGGTTTTCTAATACAGAATGGCCGTAATGCAGAATTAAGGAAATAAAAATAGGGTAAAATTACAAAATCCCAAATCTTAACACCCATGACTGATTAAGTATTCTATACAATAAGCATCAAATTTAAAATTCTATACAATCATTCAGTGTTTTTCATTGTTTGAGTAGAATTTTTGTGATTAACGTGTTACTAAAAAGTCAACATGTCTTATATACCAGTGAATTGGAATTATATTTTTGTTGTGGTAGATACACTAACACTACAGTACTCCCCCTCCAGAATTATATCTGTGATAGAATTCGATGAAAGGATACCACTAGTTGATTCATTGCTGTTTTGTGAGAAGCCGAGAGAGCTGTATTAAATTCATAGTCGTGGTTGCTCCTGTGCAGCCATTAGCAGCCGAGTGTATACACGCCAACGTAGTGTGTCATCGAGATTGAGTAGCAACAGCTCGAGGAGGTGGGTAGTGTCGCAGTCACAAGTAGCAAAGTCAACTGTTCAATGTGAACCATTCATCGAAGTAGGCATGTTCATAACGAAGTGGGAGTTTCTGTCAAGGTAGACATGTTCACATCATGTCAGGGTCACCAATGTGGGGAGAGTGGAATGTCAACCTTCATCTATGAAAAGATACCCCACCGTAGAAATAGAGTTAACATATCTTATATACTAGTGAATTGGAATTATATTTTTTCAGTAGTAGATACACTACAAAATGAATCTTGGATATTTTTGAGTCGTTATTTCCAAATTTGCAATCGTTTTTTCTCTACAGGCTACACTTTTTATGCAATTTAATTAAATATTATTAACAAGGATTTTTGTTCAATCCAGTGTAAGTTTTCTCACTTCTCTGCTGCGTAAGGAATGGTAGGAAGAATGCGATTATACTTTCCGTTTATAGTGCACTACGTTAAAACCATGTTTTTTGTTTGTTTGTTTTTTTGTCTTGTCTTAAGTGTTATTTTTAACTGGGCAGACAAGTGTATATGTATGTATATAAACCTATACCTTCTTTATAAACTCGTACATTCAGATAAAAAATAAACTAAATAAAAAAAAAATATCATTTTGAAAATAAAACTGTAGCTTTAAAATCCCAACACCTGAACTAGATAAGATCAAGTACTTGTATAAATGCAACAAAAAGCACTTATTCAAAGCAAACGAATCACTGCAGAGGAGGCTGGACTAAAAGCATCAAAATCTATTTGATGCCGGAGGAAAAAAGGAGAAGTTCATCAGTATTTATTTTTTAAAAAAAACATTGATTTTGCATAATGAAAATAAAATAAACAGTCTACCCCAGTAATAATTCGTTTGATTTTGATAGCGTTTGTGTTTTTTTTCTCGATCAACGCTTTCCAATGCATTGTAGCCAGTCTGACAACACTAATTCAACAAATGTTACAAACCATAGAGATGTAAAACCAACTGCTCTTAAACGCTTCGCAACCACTATTTTTTAAACAACAACGAGATTAAGATGTCGCTTCACTTAGAATATGCTGTCTAAAGTTGTATTTGCTAACGTTCTGTCTAAAATTTTCAATCGAAATTTTCTATTCTGGAAAGGGTTAAATATTTAACTACGGTCCCTTATGTGTATATACTGCCTTTACTTTATTTTTGATTAAGATTCTAAAAATATATTCGAATTAAAGTACTAAAACGGCGTTATAGCTGGCTAAAAAATACCGGTACGTCGTACTTGTGCGTTCCGGCTCTACATCACACCCCTGCTTCTAAGCTACTTAGAACCTTCTTTCACTTAAGGCAGTTTTTCGAAAGCTATGTAGTCGCATGAAATTTTTTTTCTTCTTTTTTTTACGAATAGTATGCTATTTTCCAAACTGATATATTTTTGTAACAGTTATAGCCATGATTGTTAGGTATGAGGTTTAATCTTTTTTTAGACAGCTCTCTGTATGTTTATATTGAAAATTGTACAATACGTCAATGTGGAAAAAAAGCCACAGTTTGAAAATGAAAAGCGTTTGTGGTCTAAATTTTTAATATTTTAGAACTTACTCCAAAGGTACGTTATCTGGGCTGGATAAAAATTTAAAAGTTTGCAAAAATGGAGAGCTATTTATTGATGTTAGAAATATTTAGAAGGAAAAATCTTGCCAATTTCGTAGTTTTTAAAAAGTTAAATAAATTTTACAATGTTTAGTTATTTGTTCCATCTTAAGCCCAGATAATTCGTCACGGCAAAATGGTATATGCAGTTTAAAGTTATGGCTTCGTTTCAAGCATAAGGCACTTAAACTGTGGCTTCTTTTATTTTTCTTGGTGGGCTTAAACCAGGGTTGGGTTTTTGACGTCAAAAAGTGGTTTTTGACATGACAAGGGTATAATACTGGTTTAAACCGTCAAAAACGTCAAAAACTGAAGTTTGCCAAGAAAATATATAAACTTCAAAACTACCAACAGTTGCCATGCATTATATGGAAATTTAATTATACTATAGGTAATCAGCAGGTTTTAAAATATTTTTTTATTAAAATTAAGGTAAAATAACAGATTTAAAATCTCAGAAATTTATATTCAAATGCATGCTCAGAAAAATTTTGCACAAAAATTGTTTAAATATTTTTATTTTGAGAAGAAAAAAAATTTTTTTTTTGATATTTAAGAAAATTAAAAGTTTATTACCATGCATTTTTGACATATAAGGAACATTTAACTAATATTTATATTTATAAGGAACTTACAAGGTTTGTTGTATAAATACAAACTTGATACAAGTGTATAAAAATTTTTTTTAATGTTAGACTGAATATCTTTATTATCCAGTATGTTAATTTGAATTTACAAGTAGTTATATTTATGAATAATGATAAATATAATTCATATTGTTTATTATATTTATTTATAATTATTACACTTATCATTTTAAAAAATTTTCATCTCTTAATTTTTTTTTCTCCACTTGTATTAAGAATACAAATAATGTATATCTTGAAAGTAAGAAGTAATTATTCAACAGCCTGAATATTTAGATATTCAACAAAACTATATAGTATTCAACAAAATGAAATTCACAAGTATTTGGATAAACTAAATTTTCAGCATAGTAAATGAATAGGCTGAATATACTGTAAATCGACACTAACTTCTCTGTGTATTTAACAGAAAGCACTTAAATTTGTATTGTCTTATGTTAACTATGAATTAAAAAAAATTTAAGATTTAAAATTCAGAATTACTGATTTTTCTGAAAAACTAACAACCAATCACAAAAGTCAAACGAAACAGAAGAACATTACAGTCACTGATCCATGAAATATGTAAACAAATTATTATGGAAATTTTTTAATTACCCTAATTAAATACATAATTTTAAAAATTAGAACATGCATCACATTACATAATCAAAATTAAATGATGGAAGTAGAAATTTAATTCAAAATTCAATAGTCTAGTTCATTTGCTCCTCGCAGCATACTGTAGCACATAACTAGTTTTGAACATTTTTCCACCACCAAACAAAGTATGTTGAAAGCAGTTCACTAATCCCCCTCCCCCTCAGTTTACTTTAGAAGAGCTAAAAATAGACAAAAATTCCCTGATTGTGAATATTGCATGTGCCCAACCAGTTTAAAAGATTTTTCTTTAAAAGATGTCTAATGTACAAAACTGCTAATGTTTATCTTTAAAAATGTCTAATTTTTAGTATAATCTATATTATACACTAAATTTGGTTTTAAATAAATTTCTTAATAATATCACTGCAGATTTTCAATAACACATGAAAATGAAAACATAATATTACAAAAGATGTGAGCTTTCAAAAGTACAAGATTTTGGTTACTATTCAAAATATAAGTGTTACTTCAAAATTTTAAATTTATTTATTCTAGAACATATTTAGAAACACTATCCTTTATAAAAAAATATATAAATTTTATGTATTAATTAAATTTCACATATGAATATAGGTTTTTGACATTTTCGACATTTTTGACAGTGAGGTTTTTGACGTGACGGTTTAAACCATGGTTTAAACTGTCAAAAACTGTCACATGTCAAAAACCTGCCAACCCTGGCTTAAACAATACCTCCTAGAAGAAAAAGCCTCCACACTTTTTACCATAAAAATTAAATTTCAGCACTTTTTACCATAAACAATAAATTTTGATGACTGATGCACGCTAAATCTGTCTAGTTGCAAAATCCTCCATGTTCCCATTAAAAAATCAATACCTCTGGGGATACTGATCCAGGAGTTTCCTAGTCTTCTGGATTGGTTCAAAATTACCAGGCTACGGAGTTAATATTAGTAGTCGTAAACCCAAAAATTGGGTCGGCTGTTCAACGATGGATATTAAAAAATAAAAAAACAATAAATTTGATTCTTTAGTAGTCCAAATGCAATGACATCTTTCGCATTCCCCCACTAAGCAGCTTAATAGTCCAAACGAAGTGGCATCTTTCCTATTTTTCCTCTATTGCGCAGTTTATGTTCGTTACGTTGAACTAACTCAATTAATCCGTGCTGAGGCCTTCTCTCTTCTAGCAGGTTTTGGCTTAAAAGGCTTCGAAAAACTATATTAAGCTTTTCATTTGAGATAGTAACTCAAATCACTTGAAGGAAAATACAGAAAATTAGAGATTTAAAATTTTTATTTTTGCTTTGAAAACAGTTTGGAATGATAGGATATATCAAAGAAAACAATTCAACAAAATAACTAACAAAAGCAATTTCGTTTCTCACGATGACATTCATAATAGGACACAGAACACAGATACATTTCTGTATTAAATGTAGATAAAAATGTGCTAAACATTCTGTAACTGAATCTAAATCTTCATTATCACGTGTGAAATTCATTCTAAATAAAATAAAAAAATTATGTAACCATCTATATAAAAGAAATTTATCATAATTGAAACCGCATTCAAAACTAAAAATCAGAAAAATATATTTAGCAAGAATATTTCACTTCAAAACTAAATCACAATTTTTTTTTACTACTCATAATTACATAAACATTATCCTTCTTAATTTATAATATCATATTTGTTCATAATAAAATGTGATATTCCATAAATAAATATCTCAAGGTTAAATTAACATGTTTGAAACAAATATAATGTACACACCAATCCATGCGCCCTTCAACATGCATGTGGCACATTCGTAACCCAACATTAATATCACACTCATTAAAAAATGTCCATAGAATTTTCTTTTTAGAACTTAACTCTGTACATGCATGGACATATAGGTAAAAAACAAAGCATACACGGCAGTGTGAAAATAAAAAATACAGAGTTACAGTACTGGTGTAACTATATACAATTATTTTGAAAGCAAAATTACAAGTTTTTAACATAATAAATTGTGTTAAACCAAGTGCTGATAAGCCGAATTTGTGTATAAAAAAATAGCTATATAGTGACAGACATGCAAATTAGAGAATAAAATTGCTTTAAAAACTATTATTTTAGTAGACTAAATGTTTCAAGTGTAGTATCAGAAATTAAATTCTGATTCATAGCATTATATGAATTCAAACAGAAATCTGATAAGAAAAATAATCATGAGCGCAAATATTCCACTTAAGTTTTAACCAGTAATCAGGTCTTGTGAAAATCAGCAATGTGCAAAAAAATATATACATAAAAATTTAGGGTGGCTATAGATAAATCAAGGTTTCCGAACTTTTTTAAAAGTGTTATTGTTTGAAAGTTTTACCCTTAATATAAGTGTGTAAAAAATCTGTATAGTGATTTTCATTTAAAAAACAGTAATGTTTTTTTAAAATTTAAGTTATAAACAAATAAATGGTTTATGATTCCTTAACTGAAAATCGCTAAATTTTAAATTTCAAAATCGTTAAAATTCTGAAATGTAAAATTTTTATACATTTCAGAATTCTTTTTACCAAATTTACAAAATTATCAACCAAATTCATAATTTACATAGATTATTAGAATTGGAGTAAGGGTATATTTGAAAATGCAATTTCTACCTTTATATATTTATATGTTTAAAGTGAAATTACGTGTTTATATACTAGCATATATTTAGATATTTGTATGCATTAATTTAGTGTTTGAAATATACTGTAAAAAAAAACTTGGCCTGCTTTACGATTTTGTGAGTATTATCTAAGACTTCTGACAGTTATAACCAGTTTTTTATGACTGTCATGTCGAAAACTCATCCCAGAGATTAACTAATATTGTTTCGAGATTGTTTTACCAGAAGACGGTGCTGTCTATTATTTTTCAAGGGTTCTTGTGAACCTTGTGAAAAATACTGTACTAAATAAAAAAATTTAAAAGTGAGCAAATTTAAAGCTTATTCAAAAGTGCTAGACAACTTGTTTCCATTCTATTTTTTATTTAATTATTTATTAAAATTCAGCTCGTAACGAAACTCTAAATGTTTAGATACCAATTCCAATCCAGAGAATACCAATTCCAAACATTTTAATTGAAACCATAAGTCTACATATGAGCAATTCTACAAATAAACGCCAATTAGGCCGCCAAAAAAAAATAATTTTTTTCAGTGGGGGCACGCTATTTCTACATGAATTGTCTTCTTTTTTACACCCTAAAAAAGCAAGAAAAAATCGTGAACATGAAATTTTTTCTTTGTGACATACTTTAAATGACAAAATACCAATTTTAAATTTTTCCCGATTTTTTCAATTTACGAACTTTGATTAAATTTTTTTATTTTTGTTTTTTACTACTTTAAATGACAAAATACCAATTTTAAATTTTTCCCGATATTTTCAATATACGAACTTTGATTAAATTTTTTTATTTTTGTCTTTTATACTAAAATATAATCTTATGGTATGAAATCTCTATAAATACATTAAATCTCTAAATAAATCATTGAAATCTCTATAAATACAATCTCTATAAATACATAAATGGCTCAGATAAATCTGAGCCATTTATTCACATAAAAAGACTTTTACATAAATTTAATATTATTATAATGTCTTTCTAAAATGTATTTATAGAGATTTCATACTATAAGATTATATTTTAGTATAAAAAACAAAAATAAAAAAATTTAATCAAAGTTCGTAAATTTAAAATTGGTATTTTGTCATTTAAAGTATGTCACAAAGAAAAAATTTCATGTTCACGATTTTTTCTTGCTTTTTTAGAGTGTAAAAAAGAAGAAAATTCATGTAGAGATATCGTGCCCCCCCCCCCCTCCAAAAAAAAAAATTTTTTTTTTTTGGCCGCCTAATTGGCGTTTATTTGTAGAATTGCTCATATACTGACAAAATCTTTTTTTTTAAAAAAAGAAGAGACAATTAAACATTAATTTAATAAAATTTATCTTCCAACTCGGTGCCATTTTATATTCTTTTCTTTTTATTAAATTCTGCTGGGTCATGTTCATAGTAAAATTGAGAGTCAACTTTATCAAGTATTCCTTTCTTTTTGGTTCCGAGTCTTTCTTTTTAACCTCTTGCACTCAGAGTATTTTAAAATGGTATATAAATTGCCATTAATTTTAACCTTCGCACTCAGAGTTCATAAGGCAAGTATAATTTAAGGCAATTAAGCAATTAATTTAAGGGTAATTTAAATTAAGGCTAGTATAATTTATATAAAATATATAATGCAATATTTTTTATATAACTAATAATCATAAAATAATGTGGTAACGAAATATTAAGATACAAAAATTTTAAATTTCAAAGGGGTGAATTTTGATGTTTATGGTATGGGTGTTAATTGAGTGCAAAAGGTCAAACATGAGAAATTGATTTAACTAGGCATTATCTAAAATAATTGAAATAAAATATCTAAAACAAAATTTTACATATAAATTACATATTTAATCATTAAGACAAATCTTCTCATACCACTACAATAATTGTTAATGCATTCTAGTTCATTTATTTTAACTACATTATACAGTTATTTTCAATCTGTATATTATTTATTATTTATTTTCATCATTTATTTCAAACATAAGAGTTATCAATTAAATTTTATTTGATTTAGTCCTGAATGTATCTATACAGAAATAGAACTGCAGTTTTACTCTTTAATAGTATCGTATTTATACACATACATTTTATTTATAGCCACCCAGTATTAATTTTCAAAATTTCAATAGTTATGAAAATGAAAAAAGTACACTAAAATCGGCCAACATTTAAAAATAAATTTAAACCATAGTTCATTTTGCGCAGCTTTTAATATGCTATCATTTTTCACAACAACAAAAAAAAAAATTTATTTTTACATTTTCTATTTTTAAAGAAAGGAAGAAAAAATTTCGATTTTCAAAGATTACAACAGTATTTAAAACATGAAAATTGAATCAGTTATGAAAACTGAATAAAAACGACAGATCTTTGAAAGATTTTCAGCTCTGGTATTATCAATAAGGAAGACTACAATAATTTGTCACTTGAGATTTTAAATAATTTATAAAAATTCAAATCCAGCAGGCTCAATTGTTATTTAAAAATAGTTTCATAACTGATTGACAATTTTTCAACTATACAGAGTACCCCAAAATTCATTTAAGAATTCAGTTTTGTGCCATTAGTGTAATGAAATTTAAAAAAAAAAAAAAGCACAGGGTTATTAAAAATTAGGTGCCATTCAAAAAATAAACAATATGAATAAATCAATGAAATAAAGAAAGCAGCGTAACAGTTGAAAATTCAGGGTCACTATTCAACAGTGCATTTTCACTGTTGAGCAATATTTTGAACAATACGAAGTCATTAAGTAAATAATCACAAGAAACTAAAGCGATAAGATATTACCTAAAACTTCTTTCACTATAAAAGTATATAAACAGCAAATAACAGTCGGCATGTTTCAAGCGCTTCAAAAATAGGCGCCCATTTTCAAGACTTGCCAGATGAGAATGAGATCATTCAACATTTCATTCACGCCTGGCGAGTCTTGAAAATGGACGCATATTTTTGTAGAGCTTAAAACTTGCAGACTGTTATTTGTTATTTATGATATTTTGAAGCGAATGATGTTTTTAATCAGGAAAATGCTGAGTCATGTTATTTCCCGTTTTTGGTAATCAGAATTGGCGATCAGATCCTGCGATTTTATGAATGACATTGGGGCATTTAGCCAATCATGGCTGCCGAAAGATTTTAAAAATGAGGGTTATTGTAAGGAGATTCTAAATACCACAGTAAACCGCCCTGGTAACTGAAGAAAAAAAGAAGGTTTATTCCTTTAAAGAATGAAATAAATCACGCTACACGAAGTTGAAGTAGGCTCATCTGATCAACGTCGTACATCTCTTTGCACTGTGATAAAAAGCCCTTGAAACTGGCAAATATTTGTATTTTTTTGAAGAGAAGTTTTAGTCATGATTATTGGTTAAGTTGGAAAACATGTCTGATAGTCATAAATAAATTTTATTGTAACAGTTACAATAACTTTTAAAAAAAAAACTTGTATAAACTAATTTTTCGTTAATGTTATCGGAATAAAAGAGCCTTCAGTTACACTTCCGTGAATTTCCTGAGACTATTTTGATATGTAATGAAAAATGTGAATTTCATTTTTTCTTTAAAAGATTAGCTGCCAATATTAGCAATTTTAAGAATTATACCATTTTCAAATAAATGTGGTAAGACAAGGAAAAATCAAGCAATTTCATATATATATATATATATATATATATATATATATATATATATATATATATATATATATATATATATATTTGTTTTTATATAAAATTTCCTTTTATTGGTTACACGGCTGCTTGAAGAAATATTATTTAATATTCTTCTTTACTGGTTCGACAGCCCCTTGTGAGCCAAGGCCTTCATTAGAATATTTTTTTCCATTTTGCTCTTTTCCTCGTCAGAATGTTGCAGTTTTTCACTTTTACCTCACTGGTTCACACGCAATTTTCTTATTTGAAGTAAAGATCACGGTAGATGGACTTAAATTTAAAGTTCCATATTGGAACGACTAAAAGTTATTTCCAATAGAAATCTTTAGATTATATTGTGCCTACTACATTATTTTTGATTTCTTATAATATTATTTAAAATTAAATTTGTATTGCTTTATGTATAGACTCAAACACAATTTAGTTATACAGAATACTTGCCTCTACAGAATACTTGCCTAAATAATAATTCAGGATTTTTTTTAATTTACACCATTGACCCAAAATGTACACTAAATGCACAATAAGATAAAAGTTGGTGGAGCATTGAATCACGAACTTGATTTTCATTAAAGAGGGATTCTCATAAATATGAAATACATAGCAAAAAAATATTTTAGGAAATTATTTTAACATAGTAAAAATTATTGCATCATTGCAGGTTTATTATAACTGAAAATGTTTGGAAATAAGCCTGGAAAATAAAATTATCCAGAAAATAAAAAAATTTCAATTGGATTTTGCGACGAAATACTTAAACTAAATCCATTAAAAAGTAAAAATTATAATATCAGTGTAAATTACGCTAAAAGACGATTTTAAACGATGTAATAAAAAATTAAAAATGATCTAAAATTGAGTATAGGGCTTAAAAGTTTTGCTTATAATTTTGCTCATTCTCAAACTCTATATTTTACACTTCAACATAACATTCAACATAAGAGTTGAAATAATATTAAAGAATTAAAAAGCAAATGCAGATAGAAAATGATTTATCTGATAAAAAAGAATTCAACGTGATATTTTACTCAATAATCAAATATAAAAGAAACTTTATGAGCGGAACGTAAAAAAATATATTTTTAGCTGCCTAGATTGCGTAAAAACCCCCACTTAGAGGTCATTTTTTCTTTTAAATCTAAGATTTTAGCCATCAAGCCAGGGCTGGATTATCCATTAGGCCAGACTAGGCCATGACCTGAGACCCCCAATGATTAGAGGCCCCCTAAATAGGGATTTTTTGAAAATAAATTTTAAAAAATTAAGAAAAACAATGATTTTTCAGTTTTTTTCAAAATGATAAGATTATTTTTTAGTTCTAATTTAATAAAATAAAGTAAAATTTAATTTATTATTATTTATTTTAATTTTAAACAAGCTTTCTGAAATGAAAAGATATATAAATACTTTTATATGTGAATAAATAAAAAATATATGAGAAAAAATTTAATCTAAGGGCCCCAAAAATTTGAATGGTCTAGGGCCCCGCGTTCGCTTAATCCGGCCCTGCATCAAGCGATAGCAAGGAAGTTGAGTAGAAATTAATTAATTACCAACGGGTATAATATATTCCAGGCATAACCATGTACTGTATTTTAAGAATCAACAAATAAAAAATCACAATTTTTAGCTAAAAAACGCCTTTTCTTTTACAAATACTACTTGCATGAATTTTATGGCACCCTGTACATGTTGAAATCACATTTTTACACCAATATACTGTATAATTAGAACATTTTTAAAAAAAATTTCAGTACTTAAATAATATTTTTAGTGTATTAAAATATTTTTAACAGCATAATTTTGAGAAATGTTTTGACACTAAAAAAATATTTCATCTTACGCAATTACGTGAATCACAATGACACCTAAAAATATAAAATGGAATGAAGTTTTGCATGTAACTTGTTGCTTCAAAAAGTGTAAAAACAGCGACTGAAATTTCTAATTGAGTGCATATAGTGCATCACAAACAATATGCTAAAGCATTTAAGAAAATTATAAATATGGATAATTAAATTCAAAACAGAACAAAAAAAAATCTCTAAATTAAAAATACAATCAACAATAAATCACAGCCCATAACTATAGGCATTGTTCTCAAATTATAATTTCAAAAAAATGAATTAAGCTGTAATGAAATAACCCATTTAACTAAATCTATAATTTTAAGAACAAAATTAAATTTAAAAAAAAGTATTTATTTAATGTATCATGAAAAAAAGTATCAGCACATAGATACATTTGACTTCAACCATCATTTAACATTTTGTCTACATATGGTTCAGTGCAAATTGATACTCATTACAACCTTGTAAACAAACCCACTCTTTACAATCACAACACCTTAGTTACATTTAACACCATTTTATTTATCTATGCACAAAATGCATGCACGCACCATTCTCTAAATCATTTGGAACATTTTGCACTGATTGGAATGAGAAATATTTAATATATATATATTTATATTTTTTTTTTTATTTCTGGTATCTTATCACCATCCAATGAAGCTTTTTTTATTTTAATTTCCAGCCAAGGAGAGAGAGATCATCATTTTCAGCTCAGAAGACCACTGAAAGGCCAAGATTGCCCAAGATTTGACAGCAGCTTATTTTTTCCAAGCGAAACGTTGACAAAACAAAGCCTATTTTATTTCCCCTTTGATAATTTTGGTTACGAGTATGGTCTGTCGAATCTCAACCTAGACTCCATCTTTAGCCACTGAAACAAAGAATATCGAAATATCATTAGTATCATGCAGAAAGAAAAACAATATGACCATTTTCCTGATACAATGAATGATTTTTTTGATTCAAAAAAGAGAAAATTGTGATCGCATTATTGCATTTTGGATACCCATTGATGAAAACTTTTTTTTTTCCTTTTCTTTTCGGGATAGACTTTCATAAACGCGACAGCATTTCAAATTCTGGGTTTCAAAAATTGCATCAATTCATGTTTATCCTTTTGCCTCCCAATGGGCAGGATTAATTGATTATTCCAAACAACTGAAGAAGCCACAATTTTTTTCCTTCTTAAATATTTATATTTAAATCCCTACCAAGACAGCAATTATGAATAAGTTAATCATAAAACGAGCATAAAAATACTTTAAATTAATATTATGTGAAATAATATTAATTTAAAGTATTAAAATAAAAAACTTATGCTGGAAAATAATCAACTCTAAGAAATTCCAAAACTATCGCCTGCCTTTTTAATTTGATGTTGTTGTGCTGCTTTTTTATTGAAACTTACATAAGCTTGAATTTTTTATTATTACAACTCTTTGCTTGTGATTACAGTGTTAAAGTTGATCTAGACGAAAAGTGTAATAAAATTCTAGAACAAAACCCATTTTCCCAAAGGGATTAAACAAGTTTCTGTTCTGTAAAATGTGCCTTTTTTAAATACTGATAATAGAGTGGGCAAAAAAAAAAATTTTAATAATAGCACACCTGAATTATTTTCAACCTGCTAATTAAATTTCTTTGTACTCCAAAATTATCTCCGTGATTTAACGAGCACTCATGAAACATTCTTTTAATAATGAATCAAATTTATAAATTAGGTTAATTAGTAATTAAATTTATTAATTATATTAGTTTTAATTAGTAATAATTATCAATTAAATCCAGCTCAGAAGATCACAGGAACATATTTTTTCTCAATGAAATGCTGATAAAACCAACACAGAATATCAATTAATTATGACTTTCATCGAAGTTTGACGAACGTACGAATCTCCATAATTTATGAAGCTCGACTGCAATATTCTTTTAACTTAGGATTATACCTAAACATCTCAAATAAGAAAATCATCTAATACTTACATGTATGACCATAGAGGGCCCGCCTATAGTGACATCAGGTGGGAGATCTGACAGGGGGCAGTTCTCAATGCTCATAATCTGTAAGTTCGAGCACAAAGCCAGTTCTGAGGGCAGCTTATGCAGATTGGGATTATCATTTATGTACAAAGATTCTAAGTTCTGTAACTGGCCTAGAACATTAGATATAAAATAAGAAGACAGCTATTTTAATATTTATTTAATGCATTGCACGTCTACAAACCTATAATGTCTGTGATAAAAACTTTCCCTATAGGTAGCGAATTTAACACTAAGTTTACTGGACACGTCATTTTGACGCATTTCGATTTTTATAAGGTGTGTGTGTTTTTTTGGTGTTTTTCATTTATGTCGCACTAGAGCTGCACAGTGGGCTATTGGCGACGGTCTGGAAAACATCCATGAGGATGATCCGAAGACATGCCATCACAATTTTGATCCTCTGCAGAGGGGATGGCACCCTCGCTTCGGTAGCTCGACGACCTGCACGCGAAGTCGAGCACTTTACGGTAGAACAGTTTAACGAGGACCAATACCGCACACCCTCGGTCCCA
The DNA here is from genome assembly GCF_982258835.1 of Parasteatoda tepidariorum. Taxonomy (NCBI): domain Eukaryota; kingdom Metazoa; phylum Arthropoda; class Arachnida; order Araneae; family Theridiidae; genus Parasteatoda; species Parasteatoda tepidariorum. The sequence goes on from NC_141759.1 coordinate 38,914,016, forward strand.
ACGCAGACTTATCCAAGTGGTCACCCACTCGCACACTGACCGCAGCCAGTGATGCTTGACTTCGGTGATCTGCTGAGAACCGTGTCTTAACGATCAGTCCACTGCGGGACGAATTTTATAAGGAAAATTACAAAACCCGCTTGCATTTTTATTTTATCTCTTGTAATGACTTTTATCCATTGATCGAGGTAAATATATATTGAAGTCTATTTTCTTCAAAAGCGTTGAAATATTGAAATTCTCTTTGTGGTATACCTATCACTACGGATATGCCTCAATTTGACGCTATCGTAATTTAGACAAAATTTAGAGTAAACAAGCAATTATCACATCAATAATAAATAGGAATGTACCGACAATACTTCGATCCATTATCCGATATTGTTATCTCAAATGAAACCAGCGATAAACAACTGTTGCCGATAAGAAATAATAGAAAGAACAAACGCAGAATTTGAATTGATGTCAGATTTTGAAGGTTTCAGTTGCTTAGTTTCGAAAAATAAAATACTAGAATATTTCATAAATATATATCTCATATTTTGATTTTTTTTCTTATAGTACATAATTACATTGCTTTCTAATTGAAGAGATGCATTGAGAGATAACAATAAATTTACTAACCATATAACACTACTTCATTCTGAAAATATTTAATAGCTGGGATGGGAGCCGTGGTGGCTCAAGGGGTAGAGCATTCGCTTTCCAGTGAGGTGAACCGGGTTCGAATCCCATCAATAGCTGGTTGATACGAATTCCGTACCCAGCTCGCACCGAACACAGCTCTGACGTAAAATATCCTTAGTGGTAGACGGATCATGGATTAGAGTAGTCCCCTTGCAGTCAGACTAACCGTGGGTAGTCTTCGTGGTCTTCCTCTCCATGTAACGCAAATGATGGTCAGTTCCATCAAAAATACATCCATGAAGGCAAATTTCTAACAATACTTGATCCACGAGTTCCCTTGATTTCTGGATTGAGTTCAAAATTACAAGGCTACTGAGGTGAACATTAGTAGTCGTAAATTCTAAATTGGATTGGCTGTTCAACGAGGGTTTTAAAATAAAATAAAATTACAGGGATGGAGACGCGGTAACTCAGGGAATAGAACGCTCGCCTCCGAATGAAGTGACCCAGGTTTGAATCCCAGCGATGACTGGTCGATACGAATGCTGCACCGGGCTCGCGTCGATCACAATGCTGGCGTAAAATATCCTCAGTGGTAGACGGATCATGGTATAGAGACCCCCTGTGGTCAGGCTGACCGTTTGATGTTTTCGTGGTTTTCCTATCCATGCAACGCAAATACAGGATAGTTCTATGAAAAAAATCTTCCACGAAGGAAACTTTCACCCAATACTTGATGCAAAAGTCCCTTTGTCTTCTGGATCGGGTTCAAAATTACAAAGCTACGGAGTTGAACATTGGTAGTCATAAAGTCAAAATTGGGTCGACTGTTTCAACGCTGGTAAAAAAATTAAATAAAATTCTAATAACGTAAAGTCACCGGGAAGGACGAAGTCTAATAAATTTTAAAGAAAATTATTTTAGCTTTATTCAGTGTATTGGTATAGTCTTTTAATTTTGTTCTGTAAATTTGTTCAGTACTGATATATTGATTGTTTCCTTTTTTTTGTCCTGCACGAAGAAAGGATATTCAGCCAGTAAAAAATCAAAATACTACAGAATTATTTTTAACCGCATGAACGCGAATCTAATTATTTAGAATAAAGTTAAAGATAATTTACATTTAGTTTTTGCATAAAGTTTTTTTATAACCGTCGTTTAACAGCCGACCCAATGTTTTGGGTTTACGACTACTAACGTTCAACTTTGTAGTCTTGTAATTTTGAACACAATCCAGAAGACAAGGGAACTCGTGGATCAAGTAGTGGCAAAAATTTGCCTTCGTGGAGAACTTTTTTGATGCAACTAACCCGCATTTGCGTTACATGGAGAGGAAGACCACGAGAACCTCTCACTGTTACCCTGACGGCAAAGGGGCTCTAATCCATGATCGGTCTACCACTGACGATATTTCACGTCAGCACTGTGGTCGGTGCGAGCCGGATGCGGATTCGTATCGACCAGCCATCACAGAGATTCGAACAGCCATCGCGGCTCTTGTATAAGGTTTGACTAAAATGTTAAAAAAATATCCAATTTCGGTTGGAAAACAATGAATTTTAACCTGTTAACGTACAGTGGTGATAAACAGGTGCTCCTGGATGGGTGGTCACGGGAGGTTGCTGTGACCTCCCAAACATTTTCACTATTCAGAAAATTTTGATTGACCATTCTGCATATTTACAAAAATTTATTTTCAGTATTTTTACTTCGAAAACATAAATTAAATTATGATTAGCGCGTCTTACTTTCGTTAAATTTCTAATTTATTTAAAGTAATTAAATTGTAAAGCTCTGAGGATTGAGGAGCAATAAATAGCAGAGGGCCTATAATGTAATTATAATGCGTAAAAAAATATCAAGACACAAACAATTGGGGTACTAAATAAAAATAAGAAGAAAAGAATGAGAAAATCGCTCGGAAATAGCTGCGTCAGAAATTTCGGGCGTTAGTGAGGGATAGTGAGCAAGAAGCAGAGGGAGTATAAAATCTATCAAGTGATTATAACCTCTCTAGTGATTATAAAAAAAAACGTTAAGAGCTTAGAGCCGATATAAATTATATACGTATCCATTGAATTGGTGATAGGCTCTAATAAAATTCCTTTGTTGCCATGATGAAAAAAATTAATTCTTATCTGCATCTGCAAATTATCAATAGTAATTTTTGTTGAGGAAAAACTTTAATCGCATTTATCTGAAGCAGTTTTCTTCTACGTCCGCATGTTATAGTTATCAGACTGTTCTGATTCGCCGTTAACTTCGAGCCCAAGAAGGCTATAAATACATGTAACTCTGTCTATCCAATGTTCTTTTCTATTTGTCCTGTCCCAGTGTACGTTTCTATACTCTCTGTGTCATGTTCTAATAAACGTGTCCTTTTCTGATCCACTGATCTCTGGATTTCATTACATCAACAATTTTAAAAATAATAATTTTCATTTCATCTGCTTATATAATGGTCTTATTTATTGAATTATTATTAATTATGTCTATTAAAATTGGAAAAATTAAGCTTGATTAAGATCATTACTTTATTTTTTAAATATAACAAATGTAATTTAAGTTCAGCAAACTATTTGTTTAAAATCATTTTTTTAATTAATTACTTTTTTTTTCTTTCTTTTTTAACTATTTAAAATATATTTTCATTTTAAAGCATAATTCTCTTTCTACCTATTTTATTTCGATCTGAAATTCGACCAGATTACTAAATTATTTGATTCATGGGATAGTGAAAAATTATGTCTTCATCTTAATTGTGAATCAATTTATTTATTTATTTTTTATGTTTATTTAACAAATGGTTCATTATTTATTGATTAGAATAAAAATAAGGCATTCAGCCCTTTAATGTGTTAGGGTTTTCATGGAGGATGTGGTAATCGCTGATTGTGAGAATGTTGTCCGCACACTTTGCGCACAGGAAGCCTTTACTTCCAATACAAAACCCCATCGATCTGAGTCTGGATGTGCTCCAAGCCACCAATGGGGACTGAGCCCCAGTTCTTAATAGTTCAATACCTTACCCGTTGAACAATCGCAGCTCATTGATTAAAATAATTAAGTATAAAGTAGATAAATCAGTAAGGTGGAAAAATAACACAGAATGAAAATATTAGCAAAAAAATAATAATTTTTTTGCTAAAACTGAAAAAATTACATACTTATTAATGATTTGATCAAATTCAAAATTTCATTCGGAAAAATAGGAATTCCCACCCTCCCAAAGATATAAGTTAGCGGCGCCCCTTGTGATAAATTCGAGTTTTGGCGAAGATTCTAAAACAATACATTTCTAGGAGATTGTGTCATCACCTCCTACATCAAAAAGCCTCCACGCGGTCTTTTATAAGTAGTCCGCGCAGACTGTTTAAAAAGTGAACCAGTTGTGCGCATGAACCCAAAATCTTTTATAAAAGTAATTGAGAGAAATTTATCTTATATATTTGAGAATTGATTCTGTAGTGGTTGACAAGTGAATAAGGCAAACCAATAAGATTCATAAATAAAACAAATTTTTAGTCATATATTTGCTACCACTTTCTTATTTTAACTAGATTTTGTATTAAGTGACTCGTTCGGAAAATGGAGATCCTTCACAGTGGTCTGATCGGACTACCTATAAAAAAAACCGTGTGGAGGCTTTCAATTATAGAAGGTGTTGATTGTGTCAAGTGATATTCGAGATTTATAGAAAGTGAGTATCCCTTACCGATTCCAGGGGGTATAGAATCCAGATAGTTTTCTCCAGCGCTCATGTAAGTCAGATTGGTCAGGCAGCCAATCATACTTGGCAAACGCTGAAGTCGGTTGCTTTGCACTATCAATTTCTGCAAATTTTGAAGATTGCCTGAAAGAGAAACAAAACAAAAAATGTACTTATCATATAATTCTTCCAGTTAAATCAAGATTTTAATAGAAGGCTTCGCTCGCCAATGCCACTTTCGGTCCGCCTTTTGATTCCTTTAAACAGTTTGTTATATCAAAACTAAAAATTATATAAATTTAACCTATTACGGGCCAACTTCTCAGGAACGTTTTCCAACGTGATAAAGACTGCCAGCTCAAATACTTCATTTTCGAAATTTATCTTGAAAGTAGAAAATATTCGGAGTCACGGTAATTTATTAGTATTTCCAATATATATATTTTGATTTGAAATTAGGTCATTACGATAATTTAAAACGAAAGTGGTAAAAAACATTAGATTAGTACAGTGGTCCCCAACCTTTTCGTACCTAAGAACAAATACCAGAATATCGGTCGAATGGCGGGCACCATTTATTTTTTCAAGATAAATTTATAGTTGGTAGACATAGGTAATAATACACACTACATAAAGTGCACAAAAAATTAATTTTAATAATTAATTTAACATATGAATATAATTAGTATTAATATTCTTGTGTAAATTAAATCATTACTAAATTGCTTTCAAAACATACGAAGCATAAAAATTACTTATAAAATACAGTTAGTGTGGTGTTTGGCATGGCATTTCGCTGGCCAGCACTACATAAGTGGGAGAATATGATGCTCTTTTTAAGAATGGAATTTATTCCTTCAACTATGTTCTAAAATTTCTCATGTGATATAATAGTTTTGAGGATGTCGTTCTGAAGATCCACAATTTCTATCTCCAATTCCTCTCGCTTTACTTGAAGAAATTCTGAAATGTAAGCTGCTATTACGGTTACGTTTATTTCGATGGTAAAAGGATTAATAAAAAAGTTATCTAACAAGGGAAACTAGGGAAGTGTGACTCGCCAATTTTGAAATAAACTAGTGGGATGTATGCCTTATGAGGAATAATTTTAGGGGGCAGCATTCGTTTCGGCCCATAGAAGGTCTTGTGAGAGATAAAAAATAATTCAATATATGGAAAAATCAGTATTTTATTACTTCAATGCAGACTATTAGTTATTGTAATTGTCTCATACTCCAATTAATTTGTAATTGGATAATTAATTACTTTCACGTACTATATAATGCATATTTATTGTTAAAATTGATTTTGAAAATTTTATGTATCTGCAGTTTTTCAGAAAAACCTGTTAGGTTAATTTGAAGAAAAAAAAAATTGACTTCAAATTTTTAAAATTTTTTTTTTTCAAAAAACTTTCCAAATTAATTGGAGTATGTAATTGCAAATCAATTAATTAATTAATAATTTCTGATTAATTTATTAATTAAAAAATTAATTAATTATCCAATTAATTACAAATTAATTGGATTATGAGACAATTACAATAACTAATAGTCTGCATTGAACTAATAAAATACCGATTTTTCCATATATTGAATTATTTTTTATCTCTCACAAGACCTTCTATGGGCCGAAACGAATGCTGCCCCCTAAAATTGTTCCTCATAAGGCATACATCCCACTAGTTTATTTCAAAATTGGCGAGTCACACTTCCCTAGTTTCCCTTGTAAGTCTTGATGATATTAAAATGTTGAAAGCGCTTTTTAAATTGATCTTTAGGCAATTGGAGGTTGATGACAAATGTTAATAAGTCTATCTCACTGTCACCTATCATTTTTTTCATGTTTGGAAACTGCACAGGAGACTTCATTTTTAAAAGTGATATCCACAAAACTAGTTTAGCTCTCTGAACGAGTTCACAGCCTCTATCATTTTTGCTTCATATTTGTCCTTTCCCTGCAGCTCCAAGTTTGAATTATTTAGTTTTTCCATTATGTCCGTTATAAAAGACAAATCTGCTAGCCAAAAAGGATCTCTTAGTTCTAAAAATGCTTGATTTTTGGCTTCAAAATAATTTTTTATTTCTCCAATTAAATGTAGAAATCTATCAAGTACTTTGCCTTTACTGAGTCAGCGTACTTGCATATGTATTTGCAATGGATTTATTGGGAAAATGGAAAACTGAAATATTTTATTGTTGGACACAAGCAGCGGGTGCACTTAGATCGATCGACGGGCGCCAAGGTGCCCGCGGGCATAGGGTTGGGGACCCCTGGATAAGTATAAGTATAAGTATAAACGTTCTACGTTTTTATCATAAAAATGCTTTTGAAGTCAAAATAAAATGTTACCTTTTAACGACAGAGCTGCTAACTTTTACGCTCGTAAAAAACACTTTTCACAGTTATAGGCATATATTTAATTCAGTTTTTGCCAATAATGCGGCTGCTCCGCTTTCTGCCAAAGTGTTAATAAATTGGTAGCGAATTAAATAGTAAAACTTGTTGAATAGGAATATCTACGAGCACTTTTCTTAAGTATCACCACGAGATAACTGTAGTACAGTTGCATTTCTTTTGATACTTTGAACTTTTGATCCGTAGTGGTGCAAAAATTACTCAATATAAAATAATAACTTTTACCCCTTGAAAAAATCTTTTTACGAAGCACATTGCATCTCTAGTAAAAAAAAATCATCGAAATTTTTCTGGGCTCCTGATGCAGTTAACGGTTTTTTCCCTCTCTAGTAAAATGATTAGTAGGTCTTCTTCATACATGCTTTTAGTATTTAAATGTACTGGTAGCAAAAAATCATAATTAATTGCCAAAATAACAGATGTCAATTTACTCCGTTTGTAAAAAAAAAATTTCTAGTAGTAATGAAATTTAAGTTATTTGTAGTTCAGTGTTTTTCCTTTTAACACGTTCACGCCGGGGTAACCCACCGGTGGGTCACGCTAGATTGTCTCATCATGGCAGCGCACCGGAGTAAAAACTGGTAACAATAAATTTCAGTTTTCAGTTTTTTTCCGAGAATAATAAAAATCCGTAACTACCAATTGCTTTTAACGGTTGCAATTTTTATATTGAATTGCTTCTTCCCCGTGATAAATTTCCCTACAGTGAATTGTTATTGTTGAGAATCGCTTAACTCCTCCCGAATATTATCTAATATTGAAATAGTTCTTCTACCAGTATTTTCTCTGTACCAGTATTTTCATTTTTTCCGGCGTTAATGTGTTAAGTAATTTTTCCATCACAACATATGAAGAATTCAAAGTATTATATGAAATACAACTTTGTTGCATATAGCATTTTTAAAGAGTAGGCGTTATTATCCTTATTCTACAAGTTTTACTATTTAATTTGCTACCAATTTATTAAAACATTTGGAGAAAATAGAGCAGTTGGTATCCCTTAAATAAGAATGCATCATCAGTGAACTTAAAGACTTGCTGAAGGACCAAGGCGTGCTGCATCTTCTCACAACTTCAATCCAGGGGATTTCCCCATCCAACTGATGTACTACTGAATCAACTCATGCCTAACCTCTTCATAGACTTATTATCTGATCCTAACTTTAAACTGTATATGACCTCTAGTCTAAATGCCAAAACAGTATAGATGAATCTGTTAGAAGCGCTTAACGCCGAGATTCCACTCATATCAAGCAAGCAAATATTTTGTCAACTCATTAAATATAAAAGTGGAATCTTCCAGAAAAGTTGGCTGGTAAGTAATGGTTTTAATAACTTTTTTTTGCAGCATACTTGCCAAGTTTTCCCGCTTTAGATGAGAGATTTACTCAAATTACCAAAGCAAAATTTATATTTAATTACATTTTATTATAGTTTTGCCAATCATGTATTGCACGTACATATAGTCAAAGCTGCAACTACTCAGCTTTTTGCAAAATATTTTGATGAATGGTAGACAATTAAAGAGTAAAGCTTTCAGAATTTTTGCTAATTTTACCAATATATCACCAAGTGAGAACAAAGTGTCGTTGCATATAAATTTTACTAAAATTGAACTTGGAAAATAGCTTTAAATAAAATTTACAACTTACAAATTTCTTCTGGCAAAGCCACCAGCTTGTTTTCTTCCAGATCCAGAACAGTGAGATTTTTAAGGTTGCCGATTGTTGGCGGTAACCTTTTCAAAAGGTTGTTGCTGAGGGTGAAAATCTCCAACTTCTGCAAAAACTGAATCTCATCCGGAATTGTGCTTATTTGGTTGGTGCCTAGGTTGAGCTCTACCATGTTGCTCCACGTACCAATATCTGCAGAAACATAGCTAACAGTTAACAACTTCACAGAACTGTTAACTTCATAAGTATGAAAATTATTCTAAATAAATTGGTGCAAAATTGAAGAGCTGAGTTAATGAAGATTTATAGTGACATCGTAGTAGGTTTGAATAAAGTAGCTTTATAGTTCATTCGCTGTCAATAGTATATTATGGATGTTTTTATACCCAAGTAGTACAGGGATATTGTAACAGCTTTAGTCTACATCGACCGATATTGTCAATATTGGCGAAAATCGACATTGTGTGTACAATATTGTACTATCCCCGTCGATTTCACATTAAAAGTCTGTCTGTAAAACATTTCATTTTAAACTTTATCGTGTTCTTAAATCAAAATTAATCATAGTCATACAAGAAATGACATCAAATTGTTATAATTCCAAAAAATAAATTTAAAATATAAATTTAGTAGTATTTGTAAATGCTGAGAGATATCGATCGACGTTCCCCATCGTTTTTACAATATCGAACAATATTGTTTCGCGATATTGAATATACGTTATAAAAGGGGTCCATTTTTATATAGTACAATGTTTCGCTACGATACAATTGTTAAAAGCTAAGCTTTTACGATATCGTTTTTGTGAATTGTGCTACTTGGGTATTGCGTTTTCACGCTTCCAAATTGCAAAATTAGAAAATATCAAGCACTCATTTGAACTCTTCGCGTCATAGCGTTCGTATTCTTGGCCTTATAATTTTCTACCAAAAAACATGCTTTATAACAGTGATCTCCAAACATATGAAGCTTCTAAACGACTTTACCTATTTTAAATTGTAAGCTACCAACAAGAACGTTCAATTTTCTTTTCAATTTCATAACGTTTATTGCCTATTAACTATTAGCCAGTTAGTCAGTATGTTAATGGTATACATATTAGTATATTAGATAACTGGAGTGTTATTGCGATCTGCTGAAATGTCGACGGTTTGGCGATCATGTAGGTTTATTGTCGACTGTCTGTCGCCAAATGCAGTACTGAAAACATTGATCTGAGGTCAAAACTCAACGGAGGGGCAAGTAATTTTTTTTTTTTTTTTCATTTTATCAAAATTTTTAAATGCGTCATTTAGCACCTTCATCCGCTAATCTATTCAATTTTAACATTTAACACATTGTTACATACCCTCCAACTTATGAGGATTTTGAAAATAATTCTTTCTAGTGGTAGCGAACCAAAGTAGAAATTTTTAAAGCAAATGGATCTCTCATAAAACTTTTATCAGAACTTAAGAATCTAGCCATATGGCCTGCACTTTTATAAGTAATAGAGGACAAGTTACGCTAAAATTATTTTTTTTTAAATATTAAGACATTAATTTTGCTACCGTCTGAAAAGAAGATTTCTGAAACTACGGAAATTCCGTAGCAGTTGGAGGGTATGTTGTTATCAAGCGTCAGCTTCTTTTTCAAAAAACATTAAAAAACTGATGTTATACATATTTTAGAATCAGCATTTATTTTATTCATTGTTTCCATACTTTATATTTGCGTGCTTATTCTCTAACCAAACGAGAAGAAATGTCAGTGGTAGGTTGCGTCAGAATGAAGTTATATGCATAAATTTGTAAAAAAAAATTCTATGTACGTGCTACATCATTCTGACGACACCTATCACTGAAACTTCTAATCACCTTGTCTGATAGTTTAAAAAAAAAGACCTACCCAAGGGAAGTGACGTGAGTTGGTTTTCTTTCATGTTTAACTTTGTGAGATTCTTGGCTCTAGAGAATATTCCAAAGGGAATTTTGTTGATCATGTTGTGCTCCATATTGATGGACTGAAAAATAATACTATTGTTAAAATTTTGTTAAAACAGTTGTTTGCAGCTAAAATAATGCTTGTTGGAGAAAAAAAAATTAAATAAATAAATAAGATGCTTTACAAAAATAAATAAAGTAGTTTAAAAAGTTTTGCAACAGATTGACATGTTCTATGTATTATACACTCATGGACAAAAAAAATAGCGCACCAAGAAGGAGTCGTCAAAATAAAACGAAGTTTTACACACGTAATGACTACTTTGATATAAGTAAATGATTAGAAACTCAAAGAAAAAAGGATAATTTATATCAGAGAAAAAGGCAAAAAAACGGAGGAGTTAATACCCTGTTGGACCCCCTCAAGTGCGAATGCACGATGCGATACGATCGGGCATTGAGGCATACAAGTTCTGTATGATGTCTTGAGACATTTCGTTCCATATTTGCTGTAACCTTGCCTCTAGTTAGTTCAAACTCGTGGGATGCCCAATTCGCCGTCCCAAATTATCCCAGATATGCTCGATTGGAGACAAATCTGGGGATCGGGCAGACCAAGGAAGGGTAGTAACAGTACGGAGACAGTCTTGTGACACCCTTGCCGTATGAGGCCGAGCACTTTATTGTTGAAAAATGCATGAGTGGCAACACATGTGGTTGCAGGATTTCATGGACATACCGCTAGTCTGTCATGGTGCCACGGAACAATACTAGGGGTGACCGTTTATTGTAGGCAATGGCACCCCATACCATCACACCAGCTGTGGGAGCGGTATGTCGCTGTGCAGCACAGGCAGGATTGAGGCGTTCACCACGGGGTCTCCACACACGAACACGATTGTCATCACTGCTGAGATTGAATCTGGATTCGTCGCTAAAGACGACCTGGTTCCATTCCGCTGCAGTCCATTTTCCTCGTGCACGGCAAAATTCCAAACGGCGGCGTCGATGGGTGGGCGCAATTATTTCTTGGTGCGCTAATTTTTTTGTCCATGAGTGTATATTAGTAATCAAATTAAACTGAAGAGCAATTAAGAATTGAAAATTAGGGAGAAGTATTAAATATTCAGGGTGTAAATTGCGCTTCATTAGGAAAATCTTCTGTCACATATTGATAGCAACAGCTGAACAATTTATACTGAAATATCTATAATTTAATAAAGATAACGATATTTTAAAAAGTATTCTCGTAATATATCATGAATGAAAGACCTTATGATAATAATAGCACACCTGACAACTTTTACGCATTTGGCGTAAAATAATATTTTTATATTTAAAGTGGTAGTAAATATATACTATTTTTTATTTTATAAACTTAAATTTAAACTGATTTTGATTACCAGTATTCTTAAAAGAATTTAGCATATATATTAATATGTATTACTATCATGGATGTCAACTGATGATTTTTCAAATACTACATATTTTTTTGCTTACAATTGAAAATTTAATTCCATTTTAATACCACTGGGAAAAAGCATGATGGAAGTAATTAAAAGTTGGCAGGTATGTAATAGAATATAAGGTAGTAATTGAATATGCTGTAATTATTGAAAACGATTATTATTAAATTGTAATAACTGAGAATTATCAATAAATTGAATGCTTGAATACGATGATATCGCCAGTATTTTTTATAGTGATAAATGCGATATTTTCTTGAATTCGACTTTTTTTTAGTGTTGCGTAACTGTTGACTTTGCCTAAAATTTTATTCTTTTAATTAAAGTGGTAGTGAAAATTATGTTCTCCATTTAATATTTGGACTGTCATTATCATTGGGATAATAATTTTCGAAAAAATTAAAAGTTGACAGGTAGAGTTTTGATAAATTTCATGCGAATAACGAAAATATTGATCAATGTAAAACTAAGGTAAATACGAAAACTAACGCAATAAAATATCGATATTTTAGACCAGATACCGAGATAGTGGAATTCCAATAAAATCCATCACTGTTGATAACACGATATTTTTTAATACTTTGAAAAGAAAATTGTGGCTCTTAGAATCGACTAATTTGATTTTTGTCTCCTAATCATTATCAAGAAAAGGCGAATGAAGATAAATTATCTATAAACCCTAATAAACATTTCTTCAAACAAATTAACTTAAATAATAGTAACTGTGAGCTGTCTCACCGATCCGCCAATCGCTCTGTAACGTGAAGGTAGCGAGTTCGAATCTCGGCGTATCCCAGGATGTATCTTTGTGATGTCTTTTTCTAATTTTTGCTATCAGTTCTTTAACCCTTTCGCACCGACTGTCATAGATACGGCCAGCATAAAACCATATCAATCAGGGTAAAAATATAAAACTGGTAATCAAAGTATTTCTTTAGCAGTTTATTTGTGGGTGGAGTTATAATTGTTTGATTTATTTAATTCACCATTACTTTGTTCAAAATAAAACTATTTCGTTATACTTTGAATTAACATTGATTATATATATGATTAAACTAACAATAATTAAAGTAAAAGCAAAGTAAGTCTGTCAAATTAGCAACGACTACATTTAAGTTACCGTTTTTTATTAAACTACAACTTGATTAATTTACAACTTTTCTGAATCACCCGTCCCCAAAAGGTTAATTAGACAAGAACTTAAAAGTCGTTTTTTATTTTATTTTATAACTGGTTTCGAACAGTCGACCCAATTCTGAGTTTAACTCTATCAAAATTCAGTTCCGTAACCTTGTAATTTTGAACCCAACCCAGAGAGACCAACCAGGCAAGAGATCTCCTGTATCAAACATTGGGAAAAACTAGCTTTTGTAGAGGATGTTTTGATGGAACTAACCCTATCTTCTGTTACATAGATAGGAAAGCCACAAAACCTCCCACAATTAGCCCAACAGCAAGCGGGATTCTAACCCTTGATTGGTGAGAATGATTGACATGAGAACATTTAACGTCAGCGCTATGGTTGGTGCGACTTGGGAGCAGAATTCGTATCAACCAACCACAGTCGAGATTCGAACCTGGGTTTTCTCATTGGAAGGCGCATGTAACTCCATCTCAATAGCTACCGCAGCTCAATGTCATCTTTGTATGAGCACACAAGTCAGCATATGCATGTGTGACAATAAATAAATAGTGCTTTGGAGATAATTCGGTATCAGAACTTGTTCGCACGAATAGGTTTTTGCACTTGCAAAAACTTTTAAACAAATATGTAAGGCTTGCCCTGACACTTTGAATTCTTTCTCTTAAGAGATGTTTTTCATTGTTTTATACTTGCCGGTTGTCCTCAAAATGTTGCCAAATCTTTCGTGTAGGTAACGGAACATAAATATATACAGTGCTTTATGTAGCTGTAAAGAAAAAAAAGCTTACATATATGTTGGTAAACTGTGAGGGTCCACCAATAGGGTATGATGTGAAAGCATTTCTAGATATAGTCAGACTAGACAGATTGAGGAGGCTAGATAAAAGACCTTCCTGAAAATAAATTACAAAAGAATCATTAAAACATGATATACAATTAAACAAGTACACTAAAAATACTAATCGACAGAAAATTAAAATATTAAACAATTGGCTTGCTTCTTTTTGCTGGTAAACACTGGGTCGTAAACATTTGCTTTGAAATAGATTTTTGTTATAACTCCTATGCATTACACCACAAATGAAAATTAATTAAAAGCAAAGGTATTTAAATTCAATTCTTGACGTTGAGGTTACTTTAATTACTTAAATATCTATAAATCTTGTTCTTTAGCAAATTCTTGAGGATGTTGAAGACATAAGGAATATCAGAATTAAAAAGCACTCCGAAAGAGAACTTCTAAAAATTGTTTCTAAACTTTCGATTCTGTAATTACACTAAAATAAAATTAAAATTCACTGTAAATTTATTTTAATTTAATTCTGACATTGGAGGTTTCTTGTTGATTACAACATATTTAAATCTTATTTTTTAGCAAAGATTTAAGGATGTCGGAATAAAAAGCATTCTAAAAGAGAAATTTAAATTATTTTTAAAACTTCCTATTCTGTTTATTTCCTACATTTTATACCACAATATAATCGAAATTCACGCTAAATATTAATTTAATTATTTACTTTTGGCTTTGTGATTTTTTTATGTCTTCAACATTCTTAAATTTTGTTCATTAGCAAAGATTTAAAGATTTTGATGACATTTAGAACACAAGAATAAAAAGCATTCCGACAGAGAACTTTAAAAGTTGTTCGTAAAACTTTTCCAGATGTTTAATACGAAGTTTATTAGGTGGAGGCTACTTCAAAACTCATTAAGTGGGTATTCTAATCCACATAGGAAATAATTACACTGTAAAAAATTCTGGAACAAATTACGGTAAAAAGTACTGAAATCCTGAGTGAAACATCCATAAAACCCCTTTTTACTGTAAAATTTGATATCGTAATTTTTTCAGTAATATTTATTTAATTGCAGCGATTCAGTGATTTTACAGCAAATATATCTATATAAAATAATGGTATAGCAGAATTGTTACTTAAAATTTCACCGTAATTTGATTCGGAATTTTTTTCGGTGTGGGATCTGTTCTGGAAATTAAAAACCACTCCTTGTAAATAGTTTGTAGGTGAATATATTGAAGAATGCTTTTATTTCTAGCCTGTTAGTGACAGCATGATATTTCTTTATTTTCTTTTTTTTTTAAATGACAATCATGCCATATTATTTGCTAGCCCCAATGAGAAGAGTGGTAAATGTTATCACCACATTTAGTTATAATACTATATATAGTAAGGTAACAGATGAAACGAACTTACTGGCATTTGTGATATAGCGTTGCTCTCTACATTGAAGTCTGTCATGAGAACGCACTGGCTAAGAGATTTTGGTACCGATGTCAGTTGATTGTATCTAAAAGAAAAGAGAGTTTTATAAAGTACAATGAAATCTAGCTACTTCTTTAGGTATAATTTTGTAGATGAAATTTTAAATGATCTTATCTTTGCTCATTCTCTAAAAGTATAGGGGAGAGTGGGGTCAATTGTAACAGGGTACGATTGTAACAGAGCAAAAATTTCGAGTGTCGGGTTCTAGATTTGGTTCCTAGGTGGCGCACAAGGTGTATTTAATAAATCTACATGTACACCCCTGATGGCAATCATTTTTATGTACTTTTGAAAGAGTTACATCACAAAAGATATTTTCACGCCACGCAAGTACTTTTTTTGGTATTAGAATATTATATTGTAACAAAGTAATTTTGTTTAAACAAATAAAAATTAGTAACCGAATATGTAAGTGGACACTTTAATTAACATTTCAATAAAAAAAAAGATTAGTTTTGCTAATTAACTAGCATTGTTTTTAACAAATGAAGCTGAAATGGCGTCTTGGGGACAATTGTAACAATAAGTAAAGGGACGATTGTAACAGCTGAAAACAAATAATCTTATGTTTACAAACCATTACTTAACTCTTTAAGAACCACCAATAGTTTCCTATATCATTTATATTATGTTGCATGTGCATTATTTCATTTGTCACCTTTCACAGCATAAATTAAAATTTTTAACCCCTTAATGTTAAAAGTTTAACCTTTTAGGTTTCTGCTCATTATTATTTTTACTTCTAAAATATCACTGCTATTTTGATCAATAAAAAAATATATCACAACTATGATAATATGTATAATTAACTATGTTTTGGTTGAATTTATGAACTGTTACAATTGACCCCGTAAGTGGGGACAATTGTAACAACTGCACGACTGTCAAAAATTGTTAATAACTAATATAATAATATTTAAAATCAGGTATTTATTTTTTTTTTCTAGTAGAGGATAGTCTACTTTACTCGTCTGTCAATTAATACTAATAATATATTGGATTTTTTGTTAGTTAAAAATAGTAAAGTAAAAAATTTTACAATTGACCCCACTCTCCCCTACATATGACTCAAAAACATAAAGCAGTTAGAGGTTAACCCTCCGCATTAGGTTTATAGAAGATTGTTGTCACACCACACTTCAGGAGTAAAAGACATTTCTAGCTTTGACGTGCCATCTTATTGGTTTCATAGAAAATATCAAATTCTTTTCCAGGACCATAATAATAGTAGACTCAGTAGCTGCAAAACAGTCTGTTACGTCGAATCACCGAATCATGGCTTGTATTATTTCACGCATTAAACAAACAATCGAATTTTCAAAAATAATAATAACGTGATCGTATTGCAATGGATCCCATCGCATTTAGGCATTGAGGGTAGCGAAGGAATTTTTTAGTAAAGCATGGAACATTAAAAAGACTTCGACTAATCACTATAGGCTCACGAAAGTGCTAAAGAGCATGAAACAGAACAAAATTTATGACCTATAAGAAAAAGCTGTGGAAAAAGTCCATGAAAGTTGGAAAGACTATAAATATAAATCCAGCTATCCAGCAGCTAATTTTATGCATAAAACAGGTCACGATTGTCCAGTAAAACATCTAAACAATATTAGCATTTTTCAGCGCTTCTAGCATTACTAAAAGCGAGCTCTTGTAGTTACAACCTTTCTACGGCATCCTTTACCAGCATTACAACTCTCCATTGCCAAAATTGCAATAAACGAACTCTGTATGTTTCGAGTTTTTTGATATTTTACTGTGCCAATGTTACAATGAACGAATTCTGTCTATTATATAGTGCGGCTTCCAGGAGAACTCCTCCAGGTACTATGGTTACGAGGAAAGGTCACTTCGAATAGGGGTGTGGGGTGAATAGTTTTGTCCTAATCTTAATGTAGGTCGTCGTGGGTAAACCAATCGACACCTTTTTTCCTCCATTTCACCCCCATTAGGAATATGCTCTCGCTTGTTACCATAGCAGCAGACAGCCCCAGACTTTCAGTCTGGAGGAGTTCTCCTCAAAGCCGCACTACTAATACTAATACTAGCGGGCTCATGGCCAGTATTGCAGTTAGAAGATAATATCCCTTATTGTATCATGGAAAATTGTTTTTGTAAAAATCCGCAATTAATAAAAATTAAAAACTAAAACATAGACTTACTTGAGACCGAGTCTGCTTAAGTTCTGGAGTAAACCTATTGTTTCTGGTATATCGACTAACTCATTGTGCTGAACATCCAATGTGGATAAAAGGGTGCATTCACCAATCTCTGAAACAAATATAATACAGATGAAATTTCAGAATATGTAGCAGAGTTTCACGAAAGTAAAATTTAAAAGATTTATTTAAATTACATATAAAAGAAAATGATTTAGAGCAATCGGATGTTCTATCAGGGCCAAAATCGAAATAAACAACCATTTTCTATTCTTCTTTTTTTCGTTTTCCCCCCCTTTAGATTAAAGCTAAACAAAAAGTTTCGAAAACAATTCAGCATTTTCTTTTCTTTTCTGAGGGTTATAGGAAAATTGGCCCCTTTAGCTGGAAAACAACACAATACAGTGCTGCTTATCGCGAAGCGAAGTTTTTGAAAACCAGCTATTTTGCTTCCCTGAGTGGAAATATACTGGTTGTTCTCTATTGACTGCCTTAAATATATAATTTTAAAGCCTTATATAATCAAAATTGAGGTTCAAAAAAATACAAATCACTATTTAAGCAAAGAATGGCAGAAACGCTATCAAAATCTAACGAATTCCAAGAGAAGATACCTACTGTAACGGACACCGAATGAAAAATAGCGAAACCAATTTGATTGTCCTCTGTAAACTGGAGGTATTTCGAACAATCATCTTTCATTTCTTTTTGCAGTTTCTTATGGCAACCAAGCACGTTTTCAGTTTTCAAGCTTTCAACCCAACCTTTCTCAGTAATGGCACGATAGATTATAATAGCATTTTTCCTCGCTCTTCAATATTATCTTGCCATCCATAATGTGTACATTTTTTTCCAATGTTCACCTGTTTGACACTCGTCATTAAGGTATCAGTAGGACAGATTTGCTGACCACTCTTTCTGGAGCACGTTGCTCCCATTGTAAGGACAGATAGTACAGAGCATGAAAGAACAAGCATGCCTTGTCTGGGATTCGAACCCAGAACCTTGCTAATGGGAGGTCAGCTCCCTGACCACTACACAGTCCGGTCGGCATAATGTGTGTGGTTTTTATTCCATTTTTGACAAGTACTCTAAAATTATAGATTAAGAGCGGTCATTACGGATCACTTCATGTATGTTTTGCGTATACAATAAATCATTTATTAAATAACTAGTTGTAGGCCATGGGGGTTAAGGTTTCAGAATTTTGAGGCCAATGGACTGGTCCTGGTGAGGAGGTGAGCATTGCCCGCAAGCCACTTTTACTTCCTCTACAATCTGGTATCGAATCGACAGATCTGAAACAAGGTGTGCTTCAAGCCCCAGACCGGGATACAACCCCGGATTTACGTGAAAGCTCAATGCTTTAACGGGAAAGTTTTAACACCCTGAAGAGATCAGGAATTATTTGTTACAAATGAAATATGAAATCTGGCTGAAAATTTTTTGAGTATACTGTCTCATAATTTTTCAAATTGTTTCTCGTTTCAGCGTTAGGATAGGTTAAAGTTGCCAACTTTTACTTTCAGCCAGAAACTTTCCCAAAATATTTTAAGGGTGACGAAAAATTTAAAATGTAATATATTATTTCATGTTTAAAAAATTCAAAATATTTCAATAGTTGCAAATTAAAATAATTTTAACTACCATGAATAATTTATACACATATAAATAATTCGCGCAAATAAATATATGAAATCAAATGATCACGTAGAGATAGGTTTAAATACTAGCTAAATTTTAAATTAAATCTGCTGATATTCGGTTTTGTGACTTTATTGACATATATTGTGACTTTAAGGCATACATTGTGACTTTAAAGCATGTATTGTCGTATATTGTGACTTTAAGGCATATATTGTCATATATTGTGACTTTAAGGCATATATTGTCATATATTGTGACTTTAAGGCATGCATTGTGACTTTAAGGCATATATTGTCATATATTGTGACTTTTAAGGAAAAAATACCAGAATTTGCAGTTTTTAAAAGAAAATGGATAATTGCAATTATTTTTAGTTAGTTAAAAAGGAATAGGAGAAATACTAACCAGGAGGCAAATGTTTTAAGTGATTGTTCGAAACATCAAAAGTGACTAGTTTCTTCAATTTACCGATTCCTTTCGGTAATTCACTTATCCTGTTCTCCCTTAGGCTCATCATCGTCAGATTCTGAAAAAAAAAACATATTAATTAATTTAAGAGCGTTTGAACTGAAATGCAGATAAACTTTGGCAAAGCCGACATTTTGGGGGCCAAGAAGGTAGCCAGATTAAAAGATTTTACCGTAAAAAGAATGGACATGCTAATCAAAAAATTTAATGCTCTAAAATGTTTTTACTAAAGTAGTGGTTAATTGAAAGCTAAATTACAAATAAGGAGCTGCAATATTCATATAAACTTGATAAAATCAATGTGATTAAATTTGTATAAAAATACAATGTATGCATACTTGTATAACTAACATGCAAAGTCTTGCAAAGATGGTACAAAAAGAAAGATCGTTTTTCACAAAACGGGGTTTAGTCTTATTAGATCTTCAAGATGCATTTCAGTTTACTTAATATTTTAACTCAAATTTCATCCTTTTTAGAAATATAAATGTGTCTTGGTTTGTTTATGCAGATTTAGGTGGTATGCGAGAAATTTTATTTTCGTTTTTAAAACTGAGCAAGTTGATCATCAGATTCCTACAGTTGAACATTCAAGAAAAATTTAAAAACTTTTAGAAAAACATCAAAGAATCAAAATATTTAAATTAAATACTATCGACTAAAAACTTTGTAAATTAAATATCTGTGTTACAACTGACCATGGACGAAATTGACGTAAAATTAAAGTCGTTAAAATGTACGATAATCTCATAAGAACGATTCACTCAGAGCTCAATGTTACTGACATTCCTCAAATCACGTTTGAATTCGAATCCCACTATTCTTCACACCTATAAGCCATCTTTGTAAATTGTAACAAGCACATAAGGCTGCCTCTTTATGTGTAATAATAAGTAAATTAGTCGAGTGGATAGAGCACTCGCCTTCCGATAAGAAGACCTGGGCTCGAATGATACGAAATCCGCACCTGGCTCGCTCCGACCACAGTGCTGAAGAAAAACATCCTCAGTGGAAGAAGCATTATGGGTTAGAGTCCTCTTGCCTTCAGACTAACCGTGGGAGGTTTTCGTCTTTTTTCTTTCCATGTAAAGCAAAAGCGGGTTATTTCCATCAAAAATACATCCACGAAGGCAAATTTCTCCCAATACTTGATCCAAAAGTTCTCTTGCCTTCTGGATAGTGTTCAAATTTACTAGGCTACGGAGTGAAGCATTGGTATTCGTAAATTATATTCTGAGTTACAAACATCTTATATTTAATCATGTGAAATTGTTTCTTTTTATTAACTTAGCACCCCTACTGAAGATTGGACATCAATATCTCTTCCGATTGATATGTTTATTTTCTTTGTGACGTTTGTTTGTATTTAGTTCATTTCTAAGTAACGCTGTTTTCTGGATTTCATATTTAATATTCTACCTATTTGTTAAAACTCTAATTTGAAAATTTTGAACATGTTTGCTTATATGATTGAACTGTTGCGCGCACTTTGAACTTTCGGAGTGTCCCCTTGCGGGGGTGGGGTTAAGCTAGTTATTGGTATTCGTTAACTCAAAATAGGTCACATGGGTAAATTTAATCACGGATTGAATAATTCTCTCAGTAACTGGTAAATTTCAAAACAACTTCGTCACCAATTTTTAAATTTAACCTCCTGTGCTTGGGGCCGATTTCGGCTCTTGTGCCATTCAGCTAAAAAACTTTACAATAAATCTGAAGGATCTTATAAGAAAAATATTAGCCTCAAACAGAGGAATAAAGTTCAATTATGAAATATTTCTTACCTGCAAAAAAGCAATTTCTTCTCCAACTATTCTTATTCTATTAAACCTCAGATATAGAGTCGTCAGTGAGGTCAACTCGTAAACGACTTCTGGAATCTGTAAATAGAACATTAAAAAAATTCCCTATTAACGTGCATTTCAGATAAAAGCTTAAATTCAAAACAATCAGGCCAAAGCATCTGAAATCTTATCAAAGATTATTGGGAACGTCGAAATTCTTATGAAATTAATAATGAGAAGAGAGAACGATACAAATGAAAAAATTTGATGATACTCTTTTTCTGAAAATAAAAAGATCCTCCGCGATATTGCCCTGTTCACTGAGTGTGTTTATATAAAAGTTATTTTAACAATGCCTCTATGAAAATAGTGGTTTTATATTTGCCCTTAACACTTTCCGAGACAACAAATTTCGGTTGAAAATTTTAGGCAGACTAGACATTTGGCAAGTGCGACCTCAGAAAGTACATTCTAATTGAAATGATGTATCAAAATTCTTTGTTGTTCCGGCCAGGTGGTCGAGTGGTTAGCGTGTCTGACTGCGGAGCTGATGGTCACGAGTTCGAATCCTGCTCAGGGCATGGACGTTTCTTTCTCTCTCTGTGCGCTCTATGTCCTTTCTCCTTTGTGTGTGTGTGAATGTAACCCGCTCTATAAACGGGTTTGTGGTTGTGTGACGTGGGCGACGCTGCTCCACCGCAGTGGCTTCGCCACAGGTGCCCACTGGGTATCGAGAAGACAGTAGCAGTTAAAAAAAAATTATTTGTTGCTTAAAGAATAGTGGTGGCTATTCCTTAACACGTTCACGCCGGGGTGACCCACCGGTGGGTGGTGGGTCACGCTAGATTGTCTCATCGGGCGGCGCACCGGAGTAAAAACAAATACAATACAACGTAACAAATACATTTCATTTTTTAGTGTCTCTTTTTCCGGGAATAATAAAAATCCGTAACTACCAATTGTTTTTAACGGATGCAATTTTTATATTGAATTGCTTCTTCGCCGTGATTAGTTTCCTTACAATGAATTGTTATTGTTGAGAATAGATTAACTCCTCCGAAATATTATCTAGAAATTGATATAGTTGAATATTAAAATAGTTCTTCTACCAGTATTTTCTCTTTTCCGTCCCGTTTTCAGGAGCAACACCTGGCGTCAACGTGTTAAACAACTGTTTTATATTTACATTTAATTAGTTTTACATTTCTAGTGTTGTCAGATGGGCAACTCTGCACCGGAAAGGGTTAACTAGCGGCAATTATAAAAGTCGCGCTTGAACTTGTTAGGCTTCTAGTTTATTCACAAAAGTTTCTGTTCGTTACAGTTTCACAAGACGGTAACTTAAATCGAAATAAGAAAAAAAATTGGAGTGATACCATTTCAGCTTTCGGAAGTAGTAACATACCAAAACTTATAATGTTATAATATAACTTACATAAAAATGGAGAACAAATTTCTTGTTGCATTTATACAAGTACTTGTTCTTACCTAATTGGGGTGTGGAGCTTTCAAATTTATAATTAGCTTTGTTCCGAAAGCTGCAGATTTTTTTCAAAGTAGTATTTTTAGTTTAGTTTATTTATTATCGGAATGTGCAAATTTGTTTAGAACGTATAGGTTTATATGCATAGATATACACTTGTTTGCTCTTTTAAAAATAACATTTAAGACAAAAAAAGCATATAACCTTAACGTATCACATCATAAAGTGAAATGTATTATCACCTTTATTCTACCACTCCCTACGTAGCACATTAGTAGGGATACTTAGTACTCACTGGAGTGATTTTTGAAAAATCCTGGTTAGGAAAATATTATAAAATAGCAGAAAAGTGAAGCTCGTAGAGAAAGGTCTATTGCAGATTTGAAATCAGTGACGAATAAGATCCGTTCAACAAACAGTGGCCAATGGTTTAACGATCATGATTTTGAATGAGATAGACCTAAGCGGTTGAAAAAAAATACTTTTGAATTTCTTTAAATTATATGAAATCGTTCTGACGAGCCGCGATGGCAAAGGGGATAGAGCGTTCGCCTTCCAATGAGGCAAACCAGGTTCGAATACCACTCGATACGAATTCCGCATCCGGCTTGCACCGACCACAGTGATGACGTGAAATATCCTCAGTGGTAGACAGACCATGGGTTAGAGTCCCCTTGCCGTCAGGCTAACTGTGGGAGGTTCTCCTGGACTTCCTCTCCATGTAACGCAAATGCAGGTTAACTCCATCAAAAGGTCCTCCACGAAGGCAAATTTTCTCCCAATACAGGAATTCCCTTGTCTCCTGGATTGGATTCAAAATTACAAGGCTACGGAGTTGAACATTAGCAGTCGTAAACCCATAAAATTGGGTCGGCTGTTAAACGACGGTTATAAAATAAAATAAAATAAAATATTTCTGATTGGCCAGGATAGCCTGGTTGGTAGGGCACTAGGCCCATGTCCAAGAGTTCGTGGGTTCGATCCCAGCCGGTCGAAGACTCCCCGTGTAGTAAATGGTGACTGATGCACGTTAAATCTGTCGAGTCGCAAAGTCCTCCATGTTCCCATAACAAATCAATACTTCTAGGGGTACTGATCCAGGAGTTTCTTTGTCTTCTGGATTGACTCAAAATTACAAGGCTAGGGAGGTGAACATTAGTAGTCGTAAATCTAAAAAATGGGGTCGGCTGTTCAATGACGGTTATAAAATTAAAATTGATTCTGACCCGTTATTTATCGATTGTATGTGATACATGACATAAAATTAAAAAGAGATGAGAAACTTACTTCGTTTAATTTGTTATGCCTGAGGTCTAGTACTTTGAGACATCGAAGGTTTGAAAGAGAGTTGGGTAGACTAGTTAGAGAGTTCTCACTCAGAGCAAGAGTTTTCAAATTGACTAGACAACCTATTTCTGTCGGAAGGGTCGACAGCTTGTTTCCATAGAGATACAACTCTTGCAAGTGCGTCAATTCTCTCACCAATACTGGCAGTTGTGTAATCTGCGAAAAGAAGTGACAATTACATTTTACACTACATCCGCACTGAAGATATACAAGGAATTATTTCTTTGTACATTTTTAGAAGCCGCAAAGTGAAAAATTATAAAGTATGGTTGTTAAGGCAAATTTATGAAAATATTTCTATACTGTATGTAAACAATCTTTCTTTTAGCATCAGGCTGCCAAGTGGCCGAGCGGTTAGCGTGTCTGACAGCGAATACAATGGCTGAGGTTTCGAACCCCGCTCAGGGCATAAATGTTTCTCTCTGTGTGATGTCCTCTGTTGTGTGTGAATGTGGCCCACCCTATGAACGGGTATGTGTGGCGTGGGTAATGTTCCAAGGGCGAAGAACGATAAATTCAATGCCTGCCGTAAAAATAAAAATAACATTAAGCTTCAAATGTTGCGGAAGGATTTTACTTGGCAGAAATCGTGTCATTTTTATCCAGGCAGAATTTGGACAGACCAAAATGAACGTAGGAATTTAACTTCTTATTAACTTTTAATGGCTTGAACACCAGCAATTTGAAATGCTTCTAAAGAAAAAAATTTTTCTTTTTTATTTCTAGTGGCGCTGTGAAAGAAAATCGACTCTTAACTTCCTACGTTCATAGTTGTCTATGCAAATTTCGTATGGGTAAAAAAACATCATTTCGAAAAGCTTCAAGGAGGATCTTTCATCCTTGCCCATTTTTACCCCGTTAAATGTTCCACAACATTTGCAGGTTAAAATTATGATTGCTTGCAAAGAGTTAGTATAAAAGTGTTTCCATGTCCCCTGTAGTGGCAAATTTATGAATACGATCCAAAAAAAAGTATATTGGAGTGAATAGTTTTCTTATTTTAACTCTCAAATGGTTGATAATATATGCAGGAATGCCAACTGCTCCGCTTACAGCAAAATTTTTAATAAACTGGTACCGAATTAAGTAGTAAAACTCGTGTAATGAGGATAAATACGCTTACTCTTTATAAATGCCACAACGAGATAACTGTCTATGCCTATGTGAGGTAGTTATCTAAGTTTCGTCCCGGTCAGGGGCCCTAACTCAGTCATCTGAGTGGAGAAATATTAAGAATAGCCGAAGCTCATATCAATGGAATAATAATAAAGATGGGCAATGCAAGATTAAAATAAACATTTAGAAAAGAATATGTACAAGAATATGTACAAGAGAGATAACTGCGATTTGATATGACACTTTGAATTTTTGATATGTAGTGGTAGAAAAAATTCTTTAAGCTGAAAAATACTGAACTAAAAATAACTTTCGTAACCACTAGAAAATATTTTCTTACAAAGGGGAGTTGGTTTCGTACGGAGGGAGTTGGCATTTGTATATATGCAGGGCCGGAGCAAAGCATTCGCAACCTCGTCAAATGCTGTAAAATCGTAAATTTGGAGAATAAATTTGTTTTTGCAAAAGTATTGATGAATGATTTTTTTCCACTGGAAAGAAAAATATATATTTATCTCGGTCCTCAAAATTACGTCAAAATGAGTTTTCTAAACAAATCAGTATTTTTTATTCGATAACAATAATTTTCGGTGGATGCACCGCATAACCAATCAGAATTGGGACAAAATAATATAAGCCTGAAACAAACTACCGTAAAATAGTTTTCTATGGGAAAAAAATTCATCATAAAAAATTGATAAGATTTGCATATTTAGCTAATTTAATGTCTAATAATTTTAAATTAATTCTAATAAATTAATAATAAATGATTTAATTATTAATAATAATAATAAATTAATAATAATAAATAAATAATAATAAATTAAAAATTATAATAATAATAAATAATAATAATTAATAATAAATTAATAATTAAAATTGCTAGCATTAATAACAAATTAGTGCTAATAATTTTAATTCCTTAGCGTGGTCCCTATATATGCTTCAATGATGTAAAAAGTGCCTTAATTAAAAAATGTGGTAGCAAAAATTGCTTTATAGCCATTAGATGTTTCTTTCTTGTATCTACCATTTCAGCTTTTAAAATAAACTGCGTTTTAACTTCTTATTCAAATATTGTAAAAAGAGGAATCAAAACATTTTAGAAGTTGGCATTGAATGCAACAAGTGTACATAAAAAATAACGTTTTACTTATAAAATTTGATTTATTAAATGAATTAAGATTTTTTTAACAGCATTTAATTTATAACTTTATGATTAAATTGCTTGTTTTAATATTTCTGATATTTTATTTCGGCAAATAAAGGAGAAAATCTATATTAAAAATTACCTGAAATTGCTTTACATAAAAATTGTTCAAAAACATGATTAACAAAACTAACTTACATTTGCTTTACTAAGATCTAATCTTTCAGCACCTTCTTCCTTACATTTTAGGATTTCTCTTGGAATGTCCTGAAAAAATAAAGAGGCGCAATTTTGAACAAATTATTCCCAAGAAAGAATATATTTTTATAAAAGAAAGAAAAAAAATGATAATCAACAATGAATGAGATGTTCATGAAACACGCCTTTTCATTTATCTAAAAATTGTATCGTTGTTATTGTTACAAATCTCTGATTATCTAGCTTCATCTTTGGTAGCTAAAATGTAGGAAGGGAAGGCTATGTCGGCAGAAGCAGAATAACAGTGGCATTCTGAGAAAAACTTTTGACCCGGTCGAAAAGTGAGGCCACCTATATGACCACTCATGAAGCACGAGTAGACGTTTTGGTTCTGAGCTGGAAAGACTCACCTGGACATATTCCAAAATATCGTGAGTGGCTGAGAGTTCTCATACGATTGTTTAGTTCTATTTTAGTAAGTGATGAAATATTACTAGGTGTGAGATTCCACCACAACGCACAGATTCCTGAGCAGCAGACCTAGCCAAGAAGTCGGCCCTTTCCTTGCCCTCAATTCTTGACGTATGCAATTTAGGCAGAGGGGGTGCGATTGTTCTTGTTTTTCCAGTGGCGCTATCTATGGCCAAGAATTCGACTTCTGCCACACCCATACGTCACACCCGTTTATAGGGCGAACCCATTCATACACATATTCATTCATCCACATATCGTAATTTTGACCTGAATCAGAGAACGATCAATCTCCAATTCAGTACCCCCAGAGGTATTGATTTGTTATGGGAACAAGGAGGACTTTGAGACTCGACAGATTTAACGCGCATTACTCCTCATTTACTACAAGGGAAATGTTTCGGCCGGCAGGGTTCGAGCCCACGTCGGACATGGGCTCAGTGCCCTACTAACCAGGCTATCCCGGCAAACTCTTACATGTGATAGGATCTACTGAAAATCCATTGTACATAACTGGATCTTAATTAGGATTTGAGGAAATAAACTTACCAAATCAGCTTGAATGGATTTTTTCTTCACTGTAGGCTTTGCTGTCTTTGTACCCGGGGGATGTACTGTGACATGCTTGGGCCGTGAAGTTTCACCACCTCCTAAAGAGCCGGAGCTTAGTTTCTTCTCCTGAGAACAAAAACAATTTAAGTTAACACTGGAGTATTGCATGTACTTAATCTTATCTAATTTAGGTGTGGTAATTTCAAATGTGAAATTAGTTTCGTTCGGAATGCTACTTATTTTTTTTCAAAATGATATTTTTAGTTTAGTTTGTTTTTCTGTCTGAATGCACAAGTATTTAAGAACGTTTAGGTTTTTGAATTATATACATATATGTGTAATACAAAATGTGGTTTTTGTATTTTGTATATATATGAGATCCATCAGATACTTCTGCTCACGAAAAAATACGCCCCATTGTACAAAGATGCAAAAGGTGACTTTTTAAAAAGAAATTAGGGCATTTTCCACTAAGTCAGGGCTCGAAAAAACACAGAAATTTTACCCGTCCCCGAGGACGGTTTGTCCAACAATGTACCCGTCCTCCTTTGAAACTAACCCGTCGCTTCTAAATAAATAAAAATATAATTTTCTCTTATTTATTACAAACATCTATATAAATTGCACAATGAATTAGTAGTTACTAGGATTAAAAATACTAGGATTACATTATACAGTAATAAAAGAAATACTAGGTTACTAATAGTAAAACCTAGTATTTCTATTATGAAATAATTTATTTCTTTGATGAAATAATTTAAATAACAAAGGTTAAGTTATCTGTCAATTATCTTGTCAATTTATCCGATGGTACTGCGTTTTTTAAATGAATCAAATATGACGTTTGCCAGTTCCACAATCAAACCAATGATTTACAGAGGTTTCTGCACAGAAATCTGAAAGAGGTTTTCCAGTTAGGTAGATGTTCATAAATGCGTTTAACGCTTCTTGTTTAAGACCAGTAAGTAACGTGTTTTTTTGTAAGTTCATTGCTGAAAAGCCCCTTTCAACCGCTGCAGTACTACCAGACAGAGAAAACATCAATTCCACCATGCGCAGTATGTTGCTGTATTTCGAGATTAGAGGGTCATTTTAGAAGAGAGGCGCTAGACTCTTGTAAGATAACAAAAATTGAAAATGTATCACGAACATTAACGGGAAAATGGCCGTCCGCGTGGACGCTGGATTCGAGAAATTTGTTGTCCGAGGGGAATTTTTGACCGCCGAGGACGGGCGGATTTTTGAGCCCTGCACTAAATGTATACATCAGATGTATGTATCACTTAGTTCTGTCGATGACTTTCGTTGCAAGTAGAAATATGAATGCTCATATTCTCTTGCGCCATATAATATGCTCTGTCTCTTTAAGCTGGAATATTACCATTGAGTTAAAGGTAAATACCCTATATATACCACTTTCTTTTATAAAAGAACCTTTTTCATTACTGTAAAATGAGGCGCGTGCTTAAACGGACAGAAGATTCCGGTAGATCTAATGTATATTACGATAGCATTTCAGCAAATTTGTTAACTAAAGCAAGAAGACATATTTTGTTATATTTATTTGAAAAAATTATCAGGATGATAGTCAGCTGCTTTTACACGATAGCTGACTGCTGTCTACTACGCGGAAAAAAAGACCCTTTTTTTAAAAAATTTATTCCTGGTATTTTTAACTAAGACGTTTGACTAGTAGACTAATTACGAGGCAGATTTTGTCTTTTTCTTCTTTGAAAGCGTTATGATATTTTAAGTCAATAAACATTGTCAACCTTTGTCAAAATTTAAATCACGTCTAATTTCAAAAAAATGAAATGAAAACAATTTTTTTTTCTCTAAAATCAGAGCATCCGGAATTTAGATCAAACGATTAAAATCTGCCATTTAAATCGCGATTTTACTTACAGTGGAAGAAGGCGTCCTCTCTCTCATTTCAATATCCACCGATGGAGGGTGCTCGTGTCGGTCGTTGTTATCCCCAGTAGCACCACCTCTACCGCAACACTCCACGTGGCAACACGAGGTGTGTTCCTTCTGAAACAAATAACATTCCTATAATTCTAACACAATTTCACATAATCGTCAAACAGTAAAAAAGAAGGAAAAAAACTTTACCATGCATAGGGGAGTTGTCTAAATCGCTCCACTTTTTACGTTTAAATTTTTATTTGACACAAATCACTGGCAATTCGCGATCGCAAACCCTCGAATACGGGATTTGTGTCTTCCCCCTTCCCTCTCCTCCTTTGCTCAGATATATGAGAATGAGTTACGATCTTTCCCCCTTCCATAATATTTTTTACATTTAGATTGCCAAAAATATGTTTCAAAATTTTCCACGATCCTTTCATTTTTTTTTCTTATTTTATAACCGTCTTTGAACAACCGACCCAATTTTGGGTTCACGACTACTTGTGTTCAACTCCGTAGCCTTGTAATTTTGAACCAATCCAGAAGACAAGGAAACTCCTGGATCAGTACCCCCAGAGGTATTGATTTGGTGTGGGAACATGGAGGACTTTGCGACTCGACAGATTTAACGTGCATCAGTCACCATTTACTACACCTCAGTCTTCGGCCAGAGGGGATCGAACCCACGACCTCTTGAACATGGGCCGAGTGCCCTACCAACCAGGCTACCCCAGGCGATCCTTTCATATTGTAATACACATGCTAATTATGAAAGCATGTCTAATTGTCATAAGTAAAGAGTCCTGCTTTGCCGCCTGTAGCTCATTTCGATCGCCAATCACGTGGGAAATATTTTAATAATTACGGTCATTCAGCTACTTATATTATTTTTTTGGTAATAAAATTTGTACAAGTACTTAAAAGGAATTATTTTCGCAAGATCTGTAAGTGGTACGATTTAGGAAACTGGTTGCCTGTGCACCACCAAATCCCTTCAATCGTACCAACCTCAAAAATATTGAGTATTTTTGATTAAGTGAATAATTAGACCATGCGTAATTAGAAACAATTGTTTGTTAACATAATAAGAAATGTAATATTAAATTTTTGAACTATTACCAAGGATAATATAACAGTATCATAATCTATAAAGTCAATGGAACAATGACCTTATTGGTTTATGATACTGTGAGTCAATGGAACATGATGTTACGCACTGCAAAGTTTAAGCGTGACTTTCATGACTGCCGCTTTTTGAGATCAGTACTCAATCTTCTTCTTCTTCTTAGGTTTTAGAAATCGGGAAAATGGTTCAATTCAAGCATTCAACATAAGAAGTATTGGAACAGATCGGTCTATTAAATCGCATTTCCAACCAACAATTGCTAGATCACTTCCTGACTACCCAGAAAGCTCGTCTCTTCGACGTTTTTCATCATTTTTTACTTCTTGGGAATACGAAAAATAAATCTCACCACATGGATATAAATGTCATTAAACTTATTGAAATCGTTTCATTTCCTTTCGATTGATTCAAGCATAAATTTAGATTGTCTGCTGTCAAAAAGTAATTAAAGATTCATGCACCAGAATAGTTAAATCCTTTTAACCCTTTAATGGGCCATTTATTTCTAGTAAAGGTAAATTAAAGTATTTTTGGAATTGAAATTGATATAAGAATCGTAATTGATATAAGGAAAAATAAACTAATTTAGCTTATAAAAAATTTATCAAAATTTTAATGCCATTTTTTTTTTGGTGGTAAGTATATTTACCACGACTTATTAGGAACTTATTGACTTTTATTTTTCGTTGTTTATAAAATAAATTTTATAACTGCTACAAACTTCAAAAGGAATGTATGTATTTTATAAATTTTATGAGTTTTCTTAAACTAACAAATGGTTACCAAATTTATTCAAACCCACTTCAAGAAAGCTGAAGTTATTAACAAATGGAAACCTAAATTAAAAGTGGTAAAAAAGTTTACCATGGACTTTAAAAAGTGGTGGTAAGTATACATACCACGGCCTTCGAAAGGGTTAAAGTTGTTTTTCGATGGCTTCGTCGCTATATGAAATGATGCTTTTCCTTGAATAATATGCTATTTTCATATCTACTGTGAGTTTTTAACAGCTGCGAGGACAAGATTAGCCTCTCTATAAGCTGTGCGATGCTTAATTAAAATTGCTTAAGCGGAAAATGGCGCAAAACGTCAATATGGAGAAAAGACACATTTTTATGGAAATGAAAAAT
Organism: Parasteatoda tepidariorum; assembly: GCF_982258835.1. NCBI lineage: Eukaryota > Metazoa > Arthropoda > Arachnida > Araneae > Theridiidae > Parasteatoda > Parasteatoda tepidariorum. The sequence goes on from NC_141759.1 coordinate 38,945,802, forward strand.
GCTTGTGGTTTAATTTTTGTATATTTAAAAACTTACTCCAAAGCTACATTACCTGGGCTCATAAAAAAATTGCAAGAGAGAACTGAGAATAAAGCAGTGATTTTGATAATTTTCATGTGGGTGGAAAAATGTCACCTAATTGATGACTTTTAAAATATTTTAATAACTCTCAAAATATTTAAATTTTTTATCCATTCTAAAGCCCAGATAATTTTTCACAGCAAAATGATACATACATATCTTATACTATAATACGAGGAATGGTTGCCAAGTCGAAAATCGCCCCAGAATTAATAAACTCCGATATACTTGGGGGTCTGGGGTTTTTGGCCACGAGGAATCGATTGACGCCGGTTTTGAAGCGCTACGGTCAAGCAGTTCGGAGTTACAGATAGGATATTTTCAAACTTTATTAGTTCGCCATAATGGCTATAGATACTTTTCTCCACTCTTATAAATGTATGCTAATGCGAACCTTACAATTGAAATAATAATTTTCGACAACTTAAACCAATAATATACGAAGGAATTAATAATTTAATTGTAAGGTTCGCATTAGTTTACATTTATCAAAGTGGAGAAAAGTTTAACTTTTGTGTTAAAATCACCGTCAACAAAGTCCGACATTTCAACATTCATCAGATTTCAAGCTACATTTTCAACATGCAGAACGCACCTCTACATGAAATTCTTCAAGGAGCCGGAATTTTGGAACAACACGCGATCAACTCAATTCTACCCGCAAATGGACAACTAGAAGATACAGTCATTGTCAGAATGCTTCTCCATTACGCCGAACAAGCTTACCCGACCGTCAAAGTTGCCGTACTTCACCCTGAATTTGTCGCACGCTTCTGCGTTACAACAGCGGATGGCGCTTATGAAGGAATGGCTCTTCTCAACGATATCAGCGACCAGAACAAGGCTTCCAACTATCTATACGGTGTTCAACAAGGATTCGACGTGCTACTCATTCCCATTCACAAGAGAGCTCAAATGGATAGAGGCGAGCACTGGATGCTAGGAATTTACGAAGCAAGCTATGGAGAACGTCAACTATTAGTCTGCGATCCAGTCGACAATCCGTTGCCCATCGATGCTGTTTTGAGAAAAATACTGCGACACGTTTTGAATACCGTTGTTACGAATGAAAAGCTGAAAGGATGCATCATGAAACCTCGCAACGCTTACAACCACCAAGATGACGCGTCTTCCTGCGGAGTTTACATCGTCTTTTATGCTCGACAATACCTCTCTCATCGACGCCTTTTCCTGAACAAGAATTTTCAAGAAGCGGATGAACGGAAGCAAATTTACGAATTCGTTGTGAACAGTGTCTTTAATTGTATAATTTTTTGTTATCAATTACATTTTATTTCCTATGACTTTTCAAACTTTACCTTTGTATAGAAAAGTTCCCTTTCCAAACTCTAACTTTGTTTAGATAGTTTACAATGGTGCACTTTAACCGGTTATCTTTTCACAAATTTTCTTATGGCATGTATTGTTTTGATAAATCACAATTGAAAATTTAAATCTTCGAGTTAGTTTCGATACCTGTTTTCTCCGAGCGGAGCTCGGTCACCAGCTGGTAATTTAAAATCCTCGTTTTGCTTGAAGTGCAAGCACTTAAACTATGGCTTATTGATTTTCCTTGGCGACAGAACTTCGCAAAGCAATGTTAAACAGAGTTCTCAGTTGTAGTTTTATTATAAGCTTCACTCACGTGATAAGAAATTTGGTACTTGGTGAAAGTTAGTCAAATAATAGTTCTCAGACACTTTTCGTCAGTTTGGGAGCAAATGCAGTTTCAGTAAGTTCATAATAGACCTATTTAGTAGTTGAAATTGATGCGTTGCTCCTAAATTGTACTGGTATGATTTAGGCAACTACTTTAAGCAAAATGTTATTTCTAGCCTCAAACAGTAGTTAGTCAACAAAGAAACAAGTAGAACATAAATAAGTTGCTTAAGGGGACACTTCACGATGAAAAACCCAAAAATCGACCAAATTATACTTTTTTCAATTTTTGTTTCAAAAAATAATAGTTATATCTAGCTACAATTTAAAAGAAAAATTTTTCAATTTCAGTCATTTTTTGCAAAGTTATAAGCATTTCAAGATTTGTAAACAAGGTTATGTAAACTGTCTGTTTTTATAGTTAAACTGTTTTTTCTCAATGTTGTTTTTTACGATAATATTCAAACTTCGAAAAGTTCCTTGCGCATGAGTTTTGAATAAATCTTTATTTTTTTCTCATATATATGATTGGCCTAATGTTCCGTAACCAATGTGATATAAATAAAAGCTGAATACTCACTGAATATTTTTTAAATTACATTAAATTGTTATTCAAGTTTCAATTTTTAAAAATTATATAAAGACTATGATATTTTAATTTTTTATATGTTTAAAATTAAGTGCTAAGTTGTTCAAACATATCCAATTTTATTTATACTTATTCAAATTGTAATATAAATGAGTTTCATACAGCTACGATAAAAACTCATGCGCAGGAAACATTTTGAAATATTGGAACATTTAGTAATTTAACTTGCGGATAAATTATTAAAAAAATTATAACTTTTCAACAAATTAATATTTTTGCTTCAAATTTTGGGAATATCTTTCTAAATGCTTTATTCACAATCTATGAAATTTTCATTAAAATTGGTTGATATTTTAAAAAAATCATTTTGAACCTGAAGTGTCCCCTTAACAATCATATGATAATCCCTACAATACTTTATTTCAGCAAAATCCTTACACAAGATGTTTAAAAATTATATTGTAAGCAAAACCGATTAACTTAAATAAAAACTTAACACAAGTACACAGCAACTTGATTCCTCTGCCACGTTAAAAGAAAAAAAGCTTCCTATTTTATCCGCTAGTGTTTTCTATACAATGCTTCTTTAGAAATCAGAGATGGTAGATTTCGATTTGGCAGCAGTACGATTTGGGCAACTTTCCACTAAGTGCTAAATCGTAATGTAGTTTTAATATAAAGTTCAGGCAGCAACTTCCTATTAATTATTAAAAAGTGATGGCCAATGAAAAAACAATTACAAAATAAAATTTTCTCTAGACATTTTCAATGATAACTTAACCATAAACATGTTATGGCAGTCAGAACATTGTGATTCAAGCAAATTTCATGAAAAATAACATAATTCTCCAACAAACTTTTCAGTAAAAGGTACTGTTACTCTTTGCATACCTGCCAACTCTCCCGGATTTTGCGGGAGATTTTATTTTCATATTTAAAGTGGTAGTAAATATATACTATTTTTTTCTTTTATAAATTTAATTTTTAAATGATTTTGATCACCACTATTCTTACAAAAATTAAGCTTATATATTAATATGCGTTACTATCACAGGGATGCCAACTGCTCCGCTTTCTGAAAAAGTTTTAATAAAGTGGTAGCAAAATATTTAGTAAGATTAGTTAAAGAAAGATAGTTACGCTTACTTTGTAGTACAAGAACCAGTAGATTGATGCTCTGATGTTGCATTTTATATCATATTTGTAATTTTTGATATTTAGTGGTGAAAAAATTATTTAAAATGAAAAATACTAAACTAATAGTAAATTCAATTTCGCTACCATTAAAAAATACTATTTTACAAAGCGGAGCAAGTTGGCATCTCTGCTATCATGGTAGTCAACTTAATTTTTTTCAAATACAACATATTTGTTTGCTTAAAATTGAAGTTTTAATTCCATTTTAATACCACTGGGAAAAATGATATTGGAAGGGATTAAAAGTTGGCAGGTCTGTCTTTGTGTTTCTCATGCATCTTACAGATTTATATATAAGTGGTAGTAAATTTCGCTTTTTTTAAGGTACCACTTTAAAGTTTAGAGTTCAGACAACTTACGATTCTCCCACAGATATATTTCCATACCCTCCAACTTATGAAGATTTTGAAAATAATTCTTTCTAGTGGTAGCGAACCAAAGTAGAAATTTTTAAAGCAAATGGATCTCTCATAAAACTTTTATCAGAACTTAAGAATCTAGCCATATGGCCTGCACTTTTATAAGTAATAGTGGACAAGTTACGCTAAAATTAATTTTTTTTTAAATATTAACACATTAATTTTACTACCGTCTGAAAAGAAGATTTCTGAAACTACTGAAATTCCGTAGCAGTTGGAGGGTATGTATTTCATCAAAAAGGTATCTATGATTACATATCAGGGGTCTGTCCAGACATTTTGTGAAAGGTACTGTGTTTGTAAAATTGCGAAAAAACTATACATTATTTGTGAATATAAAATAAGCGTTAAGTCACATTCTTTCAACTAGGGTCTTGCTTTTGTGAATTTGTGCAAATAGTGTCCTGTTATTGCAAAAACTGCTGAAAACCTTTTCAAGAAGTTTTCAAATTGTAAATAGGAACAAGATTCTGCTCAACAATTGCTGCTACTAAATTAGAGATGCAGCATACAAATATTTAGTATAAGGCCTATACTGCTCAACACAGAATATTCATTTCGGACCAATAATGGAAACAAAATCACTCACATTTTTAATAATTTCAATTGACATATTTTAAATAACACAACTTAGCAATGTATCACTTTTAATGTGTTACCCATTAAGTAAACTTAAACAATTTTTAAATTTATAATATTTTATTTAAAAAATTGCCAGAAATTAACTTTTATTTACATAATATTCTATTAATTAATTTTATGAATAAATATAAATTGATTATTTATTTATTTACAAAAAAAAATATGATTCAATATTAATAAGAATGCGCACACGATGTTTGTAAAAGAAGAAATATTTTCTTAGAATACTACATTTGGAATTTAAACTTAGGAAAACTTAGTCTGTCTCCAACCATCTTTGTTCTCCCCCCCCCTCCCCCGAGAAGGGTTTACTTGATTAACAAAACAATAATGAAGATAAACAAATTTGTGAAGGGTCCCATTAAAAGATAAATTATTTTGTGAAGGGTTCGTTTTTATGAAAAGATATTTGTTCAGACCCCTGCATATGTATTAAATTATTGACGTTTGTTTCATTTTAGTAATCAATTTTAAAAATTTGCTAGGTTCGTGGAAACTCTGTACCCAGATCTAAAAGTTATACGGAAAAGAGAAAAAATACTGGCAGTAAAACTAGTTCAATTATAATTGTTTTTCGTGAGAATTAAAGAAAGCTCTCTCTCTTACTATTCTTAATAATAAATAATTTATCACCATTTATTTTTTTTAGGGTTAGAAACAGTCATATATACATATTTAATATGTATTTTTTTTTGATTGATTTTGATTTTGATTTTTTTAATCAGTTTTTGCTTATTAAGTTTTTCTAAAATCAGATAGGTAGTCCACTAGGTATAGCAAAGCTGCCAACTTTTTGCTCATTGAGGGAAAGTTTTCTTAATTTTAACGACATTAAATGAAGGGTCCCATTAAAAGATAAATTATTTTGTGAAGGGTTCGTTTTTATGAAAAGATATTTGTTCAGACCCCTGCATATGTATTAAATTATTGACGTTTGTTTCATTTTAGTAATCAATTTTAAAAATTTGCTAGGTTCGTGGAAACTCTGTACCCAGATCTAAAAGTTATACGGAAAAGAGAAAAAATACTGGCAGTAAAACTAGTTCAATTATAATTGTTTTTCGTGAGAATTAAAGAAAGCTCTCTCTCTTACTATTCTTAATAATAAATAATTTATCACCATTTATTTTTTTTAGGGTTAGAAACAGTCATATATACATATTTAATATGTATTTTTTTTTGATTGATTTTGATTTTGATTTTTTTAATCAGTTTTTGCTTATTAAGTTTTTCTAAAATCAGATAGGTAGTCCACTAGGTATAGCAAAGCTGCCAACTTTTTGCTCATTGAGGGAAAGTTTTCTTAATTTTAACGACATTAAATGATTTTAAATATAAATCTTATTTTTTAAACTTTCAAGGGAAAAAAAATTACTATACCCACCATGATAAATCAATAATTTAAACATGTATTTAGCCGTTACCCTTTTAAGCATTCTCTCGAAAAAAAGTTTAACTTTTAAAAATTCTTTCTAACTTAATCATAGCCTAGTAACCACTTAGTAAAAACTTTCCAATAAATCAGAAACTCAATCAAGTGAAAGAAAAAAAAATCTCATAATCAAGTCAAGTAAAGATAAAGAATCTGTAAAAGAGAAAGGGAAATTTTTTTTTTTTTTCCTTTTACCTATTCTTTATCTTTACATAGTTGTTTTGATTAAGGATTATCAGAATGTGTTTTTGTGGAATAATAATTAATAACTATAAACCGTTACACTAAATACTTTGTTATTCACCGATTCTTTGCATTGTTATTTTACCAGAGTAAAAAAAAAAAAAAAAAAAAAACCGTGTCGGAATTGTGACTTGACGATATTGCATCCTCAGTGGTACACAGATCATGGGTTAGAATCCCCTTGCGGTTGGACTCACGGTGGTAGGTTTTCGTAGTTTTCCACTTGATGTAACGCAAATGTCAAACGCATCAAAAAAACCCCTTGATGGCCAGTTTGTCGCAATGCTTGATTGAGGAGTTCGCCAGTCTTCAGGGTTCCTTTCAAAATTACAAGGCTACGGAGTTGAACATCGATAGTTGTAAACTCAGAATTGGGACAGCTGTTCAACACCGGTTATAAAATATAAAAAAAATTATTATGCTAATTAAATGATAGAAGATCTCTTAAAATAGTTACTTTGATCAAAAAAATATTTATTTTATTTATTTATTATTATTATTTATTTATTTATTATTATTATAATTATTTTGTTTTGAATTTATGTTAATTGCAAGAAAAAAATTCTTGGGAAGGAATGCAAAAATACATATTATCAAAAATGAAATTAAATTAAATAAAGCAAGCAAAAAGCGGAGCATAAAGGTTCCTTTTTATTTTTATTTATTTATTCATTTTTTAGAAAAATACCTATGGTTATTTTATAACATAAATATGTTTTCAGTTTAACACGCGCTTAGTTTTTTTTTATTATTATTTTTATTTCTTGAATTTTTTAAGTGTTCGTCGAAATAGTTTAAAATTAATCTTTCAATTTAAGATAACAAAAAACATTCTATGCGTAACTAATTGATTAGTCATCTCCCTCTTCCTTCTAGACCAGAGGTCGCCAAAGTGGTCTATATAGACCCCCAGGGGTCTACTTAACGAAAGCGGGGGTCGATCTGAGACCGGGGGGCGAATGGGGGTCGATCCGAATCGGAAGGGTCGATTGTGGGTTTAAAAAAAAAACAGTTCTCAATACGCAAATCACACATACCTAATTAAGTATGTAAAATTTTAGAATTATTTTTATAATTGGCTCAATGTCAGTTTCTATATAAAACATAAATTAATAAACGTATATTTATTGGGGTGAAACAAGTATTTACGTTCCACCGCTCAGTAGCACGAACTCAGCGCAGTTTATAAGTCATATGCATATGTGCGCTTGTCCAAATGTCACGTGTGACGAGCATTGACGTTAAAAATGCAAATATCATACGCAGTTTCAGCTATCTTTGCAAACTGTGTTGAATATTTGCAGTGTCATTATTAAAACTTTTATAGTTTTGGATAATTAGTTATTGTTTCGATAAAACCATTCGTTTGGTTTAGACATCAATTTTAATTATCAATGCACAAAAAAGAAGGTAAGCTTTAATAATATGAATTAGTACAGCCCGCGACAAAACTATACCACACTTCGTATTTTTTCACGAAAATTTCAAAATTGACCAATTTTTGTAAATTTCAAAATTAATATATTTTTCATAAAACTATTGTTACACAATGTACTATTACTTTAATAAATCTTTAAAATCATAAAATAAATGTACAAACATAGTATCTAATAGAGTTTTATTTTAATTAACAGAGAATTACGTTTGTAGGGGTCGATGGAGATTTCGAAAAATTATACAGGGGTCGATGATCAAAAAAGTTTGGCAACCCCTGTTCTAGACTCACGCGCATATTTATTTTAATAATTTAGTTAGGTACTTAAACATGTGCTTGACAAAATAATAAAATAAAAAAATACATCTATACATAACACATGCACGTTAAAAAAATGTAATTTGATGCACTGAAATCACAATTAACAAATTACCTCAGTTGTTCAAAGCCCTTAAATTACCCGACAAATCTGATGTTTATACGACAATCTGTTCAGCTGTTTTCTTTTGCAGGTATAAGATACAAATGTACAGATGGAAACAGTTCGTCTATCACTATTGGTTCACCCGACCGATATCTGGCCAATTAAACTTATGAAGGCGGAGTTACATTCAAAAGGAACGCCCATCTTACATAAGAACCAGAGAAGACGCCAGCTTGCTATGAAGTTGTCATCAAGCTACTGACGTCACGGGATACAGAGGGTGAGGAGGAGCAGATTCCGGGATCGAAAGATTTTTGGAAGCGATCCAATTTCTAGGAAAAGGCTAACTACCTAGATTTATTTACCTGTGCGCAACAGATTTCTGAAAGTTTTCGGAAATAAATTTCCAACGCAAGAATACAAAACATTTTTTATTATTAAATAAAATAAATTAATTGTAAAACACAACATTAAGCATTCAATTAAATTTCTTTTTTTTAAAGTTTTATCATTATGAAAAAATCATAAAATATAAAAATGATGAATAATTAGTATAATGCAGAGCGCTGATGCAGAAACAAAATAAAGATAATACTGGTAACAGGAATATTTTGCAATGATAGAATTGAAAAAACAAAAACTCTACTATCCATTTATTGATTTTTATTTTACTTGGAATCGTTATAAAGACGGAATGCATAAAAATTAATGCATGCAATATTAAGCATTTATAGAAAAATAGGAGAAAAAACATCATTGTTCTTTATTTCCTTGCTTTCATTCAATTTCAGATTCAGTTATAAAGGCGAAACACATAAAAATATTCTATCATAATACTAAGAATTTATCATAAAGTGAAATTAAAATAAAAACAGAGGTCATTACATTTGTTCGAATATTTTTATTTCAACTTTAATTGGAAAAATCCTGAATATATTTATTAAAAAAAATCTATATAATATTGTGTATTTATAGAAAAATAGGGGGAATGCTGTTTTATACTTTCTTACTACATTTTTATTTGTGATTATCATCTTTAAAGCTGAAATACATTTTTTAAAAAATTAATCATAATACAGAGCATTTATCATAGAAAAAAAAACTTTTATATTTCTCTGAATTATTTAAATTCATTTTAAAATCATGACTTATAAATCCGGAGTACGTAAAAGTAATTTATTAATTTGACAAAAAATAAAGTGAAACCAGCTCATTTAATACTTTATTTTTTTATTTTAATAAAATGCAACAAAAATGCATAAATGCTTATAGGTAACGTATAAAACATTCATCAAAAAATAAATAAATAAATGACGCTTTTTATTTATTTTTATTTCACTGGATTTTATTTCACTTACTAGAGAGATAATAAGTAATAAAGTCAAAGTACACGTGAAAAATTATTTAGTATAATCTTGAACACTTATGGAAAAAATAAATCTAAAAAAAAACTCTGTTTATTTATTTATTTATTTTTACTTCATTTGAAATTACAAGTTTTAAAGACAGAACGCGGAAAACAGGGGTCTGTCCAGACATTTTGTGAAAGGTCCGGTTTTTGTGAAATTGTGAAAAAATTACTCACATTCTTTCAACCAGGGTCCCGCATTTATGAATTTGTGCGAATAGGGTCCGGTTATTGCAAAAAACTTTTTCAAGAAGTTTTTGAATTGTAAATAGATACAAGAATATGTTCAGCACTGTAAAATTATAATAAAAAAAAGTAAATTTTCAAAAATAAGCAGCAATTGCTGCTTCTAAATTAGAGATGCAACATACAAATTTTTGGTATTTAGCCTATAATGCTGAACGCAGAATATTCATTTCGGACGAATAATGGAAGAATCGTCTGCCGAAGACAAAACTTAATTCGTTTACATCCATCTTTCTTGTTTCCTGCCCTGGGAAGGGTTTATTTAATTAACAAAACAATAATGAAGATAAACAAATTGGTGAAGGGTCCAATTAAAAGAAAAATCATTTTGTGAAGGGTCCGTTTTTAAGTTAAAGTATTTTGCGAAGGGTCCGTTTTTATGAAAATATATTTCGTGAAGGGTCCGTTAACGGACCTAAATTTCTTCCAAACAGACCCCTAGAAAATGAATAAAATATTCAGTATTTGTTGAATTCTATGCCAGTTGTCTCAGTTGCCAGTAAGCACATCTCTGGTGAAGAAATCGGGTGCACGCTGCAGCGGGCAGTTACTTCAGCAAAACTCCTATCAAGTCAAGTATTTGTTGAATCATGAAATGTAACACAAGACATAATAACTTATTTATCGCATTAATTAATAAATTATATTTAGGATTGTTAAATTATATAGAATAATCGAAAATAATAACTAAATTTATGTTTAAGTAAGCAAAAAAAAAATCAATTTAGTACATGGAAAACTAAGTTCTGACAATTATTTGCATGCACTTGACCAAAATGAGCATACTAAGTAAAAAGTTTCTATCCTTTTTTAATTCCGCTATGATACAAAAGCTTACATAAGGATCCCAATCCTAAATTGCTGATATCAAAGCTAGAAAAAAGTTAATATTAACTTCCTGTCCCCGTTTTAGTCGATTCGAATTTTGCATGGGCAAAAAAGGACATCATTTTTAAAAGCTTCAATCGTGATCTTTTAAATTGTGTCATACAGTTTTACCACGTAAAATCTTCTTAAACATTTGCTGCGAAAAGAAAGATTCTTTACATAAAGTATAAAAGTGTTTGCTTAATTTTGTCCTACCTCTGTATTTTTGAGAAAAATTACTATATTAGTTGAATAACTTTAACTCCTCTTACTAATTTTTCCTAAAGGAAGTTTGATCCTATCATTAAAATATTGCCAATTAGTTGGAAAGCGAGTAAATGCAAGTAAAGCTATAACTAACTTCATATCTACCATTGATATACCGGAGATGTCTAAAAATGTGTTTAGTGGTTATAACAATAACAACAATAAGATGCGATAGAACTATTAAAATTTGCTCATAATTTTTTTTCTTCAGTTTATTAGGGAATTCTCGAAAGATTTTTGATCATAATATAATATAATATATAATGTTATGTTATGTTATATAATATAATATGTTATGTTATGTATTATATTATATTATATTATATTATATTATATTATATTATATTATATTATATTATATTATATTATATTATATTAATTTATTTCAATAAATTAATATTATCAGAATTAATTTTTTTTTATTCATGTAGAGAGGCACTTACAAATTTTAATAGAGATTTTGAATATTAATAAAAAGTAGAGATGCCAACTTTCTCCGGACAGCGGATAAATATTTTCGAGTGGTAGTCTTTTAATGTATGATTCTTGGTTTAGTAAATTCGATTTGTAGGATTTTTACTCACTTCTAATCTTAAATATTTCAAAGGCTTGTCTGTGGTACGTCACTTTTATTACAGTTAAGTCGTACTGAGCCTTTTAAAAAATTGGCAAAATTAGCCGAAAACCTGCTAATTTTCATTTGTAGTTCTGTAGCATATTTTAAAATATTTTTTCGATTCCGGAGCAGTTGGAATCTCCGGAAATGAAATTATTTTTCCCTTCTTTTAAGCACATGTACCGCGTATAAATACTGAAGTGAGACAAATTTTACTCGCTAATTTTATGTAGCCTAAAATGATTCAGTCATTTGTAGGAAATTCCCGAAACTTGTTAAGTACCTAAGAAACGGTTTGGTGTAAATAATGTCATCTTAGGAAAAAAGAGAGGTTTATCACTATAGCCCCAAATCCATCAATTCTATTATCTATACATCTATACATCTATACATAATAATAAAAGCGGCTGTGTGTGTGTGTGTCTGTAATCACAATATATCGCCCCAGAAGCCTCGCCCAGGCACGAAACTCGGCACATAATTGTGTTTTGACATAATGAAGAAGTATTTTTTTTCTTTTTTAAAAATTTGGATTAGTTATTTAGTTATCAGTCATTTTGTAAGTCTATGCTTTTCGTCTGCTTTTTCGTCTTCAAAGAGCCATATTCAAAAAACTATTAAAAAATGCATATACTTTTCCCCTCTCTTATAAATGTATGCTAATGCGAACCTTACAATTGAAATATTAATTTTCGACAACTTAAACCAATGATATACGAAGGAATTAATAATTTAATTGTAAAGTTCGCATTAGTTTACATTTATTAAAGTGGAGAAAAGTTTAACTTTTGTATTAAAAATGTGGCAACATATTCGATACGTAAATAGAACGCTTCGCTTTGATATATTTGTCGCTGTTCATAATTGTTATAATAAGTTTTTCTTCTTCTTTCCACGCTCTATTTTTTTTTTTCTTAAGCGAAGACGATAATTTTTGTAGCGATATTGTAGTACTTTGTACAACTAAAAATTCTTTTCACAACACTTTAAAAATATTTACTTTATTTTCTTTATATATACAGAGAACAGTCGGCAAAGAATTCGATTAGGTTGAAAAACATTTTGCTAAAAAGGAACGAATTCCAAAAGAAAAAATAAGCAACTTAAAGAATAAAAATGCTGATGCCAGCCAATTTTTTGAAAGTTAACTTAGAAATAACAAACCAAACGATGTTAAATAACAAACCAAACGATGTTAACAAAATGACGTAGAAAGCGCAACTAGATCAAAATTATACAAGCACAACTAGATCAAATTATAATACCTGAGTGCTTGACGTAACAGATATAGAAATAGAATTTGATACCATAAAAAATTATATAGAAATAGAAATTGATACCATAAAAAATTTATTCGTTTTCGTGTTCTTTTCATGTATTTAGCATTTTAGTTTTTTTTTTCTTAAGCGTTGTAGCTATATAATTTCAAACATCCTCAAGAGCTATAACACATCTGCAGCAGAACTGGATATGAAGACAAAATTGCAGGACAGGAACACTTTAATTGTCCACTAATCTTCAGATTTCCTGCAACGTTTTAAAAAACTTTATTTGTGAAAACCTTCAGCGTGGCGGACAGCTGGCCGCCTTAGGCGGCTAGTGTTATAATAAAGAAAAATTACGTGAAAAAAATAGACATAACTTTGTATTTCGAATTTCCAAATACTTTTTACGTTTTTGCAACAAAATAAAATCATAATGTACATCCTCTAAGGGCTGAAAGCCCATAGATACCAAGACGGAAAAGAGCAAAAACTGAAAGAAAGGCATTTCATTCTACCATTTTTTTTTGAGAAACATTAACTTTCGGTAACCACCGAGATTTTTTTTTCTGCAATTATAGCATATATATAAAATTGCTTATTTCTTTATAAAAAGTACCCATCTTTTCATTGTCAACATTACAGGCGTCCACGGGCTCAAGCTTGTATGAAAGAGTCAATTGTCCGCTTCGCGGACAGACACTCTGTAAGAAACACCAGTTCAAGTTCAAGTTTTATAAAAAGTAGATATTGTAATAGTTTGAAGAGTTGAGTAGATATTGGAATAGTTTGAAGAAGAGATTAGATTTATTCCTCCCGAAAACAAGTTAAAACTGAAATGGTTTTACTGCCAGCTTTTTTTTTTTTTTTTTTTTTTCTCTTTTCCGTCTCGCTTTCACCCATGCACCTCCCTGCGAGAAATATTACGATACAAAAAAAAATGACTTTCAGAAATCTATAAATCAAGAATTTTCAGCTCTACAACATTATTTGGAGTGGTGAAAGTATGAAACATATAGCTTATCAAATATGTTCAAAATTTTGACTTTAAAACATATCTGCTTATTAATTAGATCAATGATATAATCAATTCTATACCAAACGGTAATAGAATTGATTATATATCATAGTAGTTAACATAATTTAAATTCAAATGTTAAATTATAAACTTTGCTATCAACTTTAAATAGTTACTATAACATTCGACTAAAACCGATAAATTTGATTTAATTGACTTCATCATAGAGAAAAATTAGTTCCCAAGTTGATTTTACACACGAGTTTATTTTAAAAATAGCATAATCCAGCAGAAAATAGCACTTTTCCATTTAGACATTTACCCCATGCGTAATTTGTGATAGGATACACATTTTAATATCATATTTAAACCAAGTTGGTATTCTCAGTGGTAACTACCATTAAAATAATTTCACAGGAGCAAGATGACTCGTTCTTAAAATGATTTTGAAGCTGCTATTACCATACACTTTAACAATTGAAAATGTTGCGAAATATTTTCTCCTGTGGTAATGAACTAAAGCATAAATTTTTAGAAGTAAAATTTTTATAAAAATTTCAACGGAATTTTCATTAAAATGTCTATGGTCTCCATTTAAAATTTTGATCTTTCAGAATCCATCAATATAGTGAGGAAAGATTCATGAGGAAGGTATTTCAAAGTTGTAATGCATACATTAAATGTATTTTTCCTCGCCAAATATTTTTAAAAAAAGTTCTTTAAAGTCAGTATGTTTAAGTAAATTTTGCCATATATTTATAATATTTTTACTGTTTAATTAACTTTTTATAACCGAATATTATTTCTAATATGAGTTAGTTTTTTTTTTTTTTTAATATAATTTAATCCAAGCAAAAAAGTTAGCAAAAATGACTATTAAATGAAAAGTACCTATTAACATAGGTCGCCTATTCATTAGGTTTGAGGAAAAAGTGGCTACTAAAATATTAAGAGTCTACCGGGCAGTGGCTACTATCTGAAAATTTAAATTTTTAGGTCTACCCCCCCCTCCTTGTCTGTTAACTACCTGTCTAATTGAACCTCTGTTATCAAGAACCGAATTTAACCTATAAATTAATTTGATCAAAATTATTATAACTTGACCATCTGTCTAACACGTAGGCTGACCACTAAAAGAAATTGAATTCATCTAAAAATATTAATGAATGCAATTATAAATCCTTCATAAGTTAACGTAAGAAAATGAAAACACTTTCAGGAAATAGTTCTTTTTCTGTTATTTATTAGAATTTCACTGGATAGGAAAAATGGTATTAAAAGATAAAGCAAACCCCTCTGAGAATTTAACATAAGCTATGAATGGCTTATCTATTCTTCAAAAATGTCTACGATTTCTTTTCTTATGGAGCTATTTTGTTATCCAAGCAACAACAAAAGAATAAATTTTAAAATGTTAATGTTAATAAAATGCTAAGTTTTCCAATGGTCTTTGTTCATGATACTTTAAAATATGTATTATAAATAACTGGCATGCATCATTAATAATATATGCAACACTAATCAGTTTGATAATATTTAATTCATATAATAAATTGTAATTTGCGTAAATAATCTCATTTCTTATGTTATCAAGATACATAATGACGTTTAAATGCAACGCAATAATGCAAAAATACTATAGTGTTTACGACTCCAAGAAAAATGTAAATTACGCAATAATATCCATACTACATTTACGTTTTTAGTGTTTTATAGCAGAGGAAATCGTAATTGACATCCCCTGTTTTAAGAGTTGATGAGCGGCAGGGAATAGCCTGATTATTAGGGCGTAAATAGATCGGGGTGGCTTGGTTGGTAAGGTGTCGGGCCCATGTCCAAGAAGTCGTGTGTTCGATCCCCACCAGCCGAAGACTCCCCGTGTAGTAAATGGTGTCTGGTGCACGTTAAATCTGTCGGGTCACAAAGTCATTCATGTTCTCATAACAAATCTTACCTCTGGGGGACCTGAATTTGAGATTGATTGTTCTCTGGTTTAGGTCAAAATTACGATCTGTGGATGAATGAATGGATGTATGACTGGGTCCACCCTATAAACGAGCTGTGACGTGTGTGTGGTTGCTGGTATTAGAAAGTTGCATTCGAAAAAACAACAACATTAGCTTATAAGAGCTAGCATAAAGACTTCATCCACAATTAACAACGAGAGCAATAATTTTTCTATCACTTTTACGTTTTCCGCGTCTTTATGGTAAAAAATCGTAATTTACGCCTTGTGTTTAACCGTTACTGAGAGCAATTCGTTGGAAAAGATTTTTCGAGGTAAAAGTTACTAAAGATTAATCTGCTTAATCTGATTGTAAAGATTAATCTGATTAGTAATTAATCTGCATAATTGCCTAACCAATAGAACTTACAAATGGGTGATAAAATAATGTGAACATTTCAGCAGTGCTAATTCTATGTAACCAATCTTTCTTTTAGCAGCAAATGTTTTGTGAGATTTTACACGGACACAACATGTTGACAAAATTTAAAAGATCATGCTTGAAACTTTTAGAAATGATATTCTTTTCACTTATGCAAAATCCGAATCAGCCAGATGAGGAAAGCAAGTTAACAACTTTTTTCTAGCTTTAATACTAGTAATTTCGAAATCATTATATAGGATTGTAATATTTATATTAGAATGCTTTTTTAAGTACAGTGGTGAAGAAAAGGAATGAAGCTTTAAACTTCCTAATGCTCAATTTTTGCCATGTGTTGTAAAATCTTCTAAAACATTTGCTGCCAAAAGAACCATTGTTTACATAGAGTTTGTATAGAAGTTTTCATGTTATTTTGTCCCCTATCTGTATCTGATACAAATAATTGAATATACTATATAATATACTATACCTCACATATGTTGCTCATGGGCTGCAATAGCGGCACAACTCAATAAATCAAGTTTTGAGATAAGTGGGTTTAAAGTTTTCATTGCTAACAAAATGCATAAAAAAATGCTTTAGTTTGCTTAAACCAGTGTTTCCCAAAGTGTGGTACGCGTGTAAGTGTGGTAACGGGTATGGGAACAGTTTAACGGGGGTGCGCGTTCTTAGGCGAAATATCTTCCAACAAACGAAAATTTTAAAATAATTTTTTTAAAAACAAAGCTAGCCATGGAAATTTACCATTACGTATTTTTCTATTGGCTATTTTTTGCAGAGTTAACATTTAATAATTAGTGGTGTCAACAGCCAGTTGTGATTTTTAACTTTTGAGCATATTTTTTATAGTAAAAATACATTCATTTTTTAATTAGTGGTACACAGCGTTACGAAAAATTTCGAAAGGGTACACAAAACTCATAAGTTTGATAAACACTGGCTTAAACGAAGATTACCTTTAAGTTGAATTATGAGTTGTGCTAGTATTGCTGCTGAAAGAATGTGTATTTTCATATTTACACCTGTTCTTAGTCCAAAACGCGTGTCTTTTGAGTTGTGCCACTATTGCAGCCCATGAGCGATGTATTTTTAATTTTAATGCCAGCAATTTTGAAATTATTCCATTGGGTAGCAACATATATGCCAGAAGGCTTTTTTAATTATTATGGTATTTAAAAAAGTGTTTATGGTGGGTTTTAAAAAGGAAACTCTTGACGTCCTATGCTCATTTTAGACCATGGGACAAGTAGTGTAATTGTGTAAATCCATTTACCAACTTTTGGAACTAAGTTGTTAGTGAAAAAAGAACTGCTTTTTCAAAAATGCAAACTTCACCAAAAGTTACTTTCACATTATTTCAAAATTTGGTGATAAACAAAACTTTTTCGTTGCATTAAAATTGAAAGAATAAATAATTATGTTCACGAATAAATGAAATTATTAAGATAAATGAATTAAGCAAAGTATAATTAAAATTATAAAACGTACAGTGTGCGAAAAAAAAATGGGGAAAGAAAAGAAAACGGAACACACTGAGTAACTTTTGCTCTATTGATCGGATTTTCACTTTCTATGACTCATTTTTAATGGTTCGAGGGGATGACTTCACATCTGCTTAGTAATTAGGGCAGACGATATCTTAAGTTACGAAATCTGACACAAAAACGCACTTTCTCTGAACAAACATACCTTTTTATTAACGGATTCAGACTCCTGACCCCAAAATACAGAGGGGGTAGTCGCAAATCTGGGAATTATGGGTCCTCATAGTTGAGTCAGGAGCTATCCAAAGTTTGGATCCCTTAACATTAATTTTACTTTTTGCGTACTTCGCCATATCTCGAGAAATTTTTAAGCAAATTGAAAACTTTTTGCACACAATTACGAAATTCGTAATAATAATTATAAATTAAATAATTCCATGCAAAAAATAAATTTTAGTAAATATTCATTATTTCTTATTATTTTATTAAATAATAATCGGAACTTTTTGAATGGTGGGGCATAAAATTTTTTTACATCATTTTAAAGTATGTAATATTTACATGGCAAAATATAAAATTTGAGCGAAATTGGTAGAATAGTTCCAGAGAAATCTAACTTTGAAAAAGTTGTTCAGTTAAAATTCCATTTCTCAGGATCTATTCAACCGATTCCACTCAAATTTTGTAATTTGTCATGAAAAATTTTATTCCTTGAAAGATGCAAAAAATTGTATGCCTTACAATTTATAATTTTTTGATCATTATTTAATGTGATAGCAAAAAATAATGAACATTTACTAAAATTTATTTTTTGCACCTCTTGGATAAACGATTTTTATAATTTTGTGCAAAAAATTTTCAATTCGCTTAAAACTTTCTCGAGATACGGCGAAATACGAAAAAAGTAAAATAAGCATCCAAACTTTAGCTCGCTCTCTATGTCAAACTATGGGGACCACATTTTCCAGATCGCGATATTTTGGGGATCAGAAATCCGAATCCTTTGAAAAATAGGTATATTTACTCAGAGAAATGACGTTTTTGTTTCTGATTTCGTAACGTAAAATATAGTCTGTATTAAGAAATTAGCATATTTTAGATCACCCCTCGCACCATTAAGAATGAGTCCTAGAACGTGAAGATCCGATCATTAGATCAAAAGTTATTTAGGGTGGTCTTTTTTTCTTCTTTTTTTTTGGCGAACTGTACATAGTTTTGATTTCTCTTTTAAAAGGGATATTTAAATATAAAATTTAGTCACAAACTTGATTCTATAGCAAAGTATAAAACGAATGTCATCTTTCAGTCAATGAGCTACAGGCAACAGCTTCGCACTAACATGAAACAAACTTGATAATGAAAATGGCGCAGTTTCTCCTACGTCGGTTTTATAGATATTAAATATTTGTTTGTAACGGTATGCAGCTACCATTAAACGGTAAAGAAAGAATAAAGATATTAAATCAATTTATTTCTTGTCAATACAAAGTCTACATGAGGATATGC
This sequence comes from Parasteatoda tepidariorum, assembly GCF_982258835.1. Classification (NCBI taxonomy): domain Eukaryota; kingdom Metazoa; phylum Arthropoda; class Arachnida; order Araneae; family Theridiidae; genus Parasteatoda; species Parasteatoda tepidariorum. The sequence goes on from NC_141759.1 coordinate 38,964,984, forward strand.
CTCGGAGTGCAAACTTTTCGAGTCTTTAGTGACATTTGTCCACCAGTCTACAGTTCATATGGATTAGACTAGTCGGTCTAGTAGTCTGACTAGTCGGCGAACGATTCATGATATACACAGCTGTTGTTTACTGCTTCAGTCCACAAACACAATGGTAATTTTTTACATTGTAACATTCATTTAGCACTTTCCATTATTAGACTCGTGTTTCTTTTAGCACTTTCATTCAGCTCGGGAGTGTATAAGGAACATTGGTTTGTGCCTTTTTCTTGAATGAACCCAAACAGCAATATAACTTTGGAACTCATTGGACCAATATTCACCAATATTGACTCAACAAAGCTTTAACCCTTTCGCGCCGACTGTCACAAATACGTGCCAGCATAAAACCGTATCAACCAGGGTAAAAAGATAAAACTGGTAATCATAGTAATTCTTTAGCAGTTTATTTGTGGGCGGAGTTATAATTGTTTGATTTATTTGAATCACCACTACTTTGTTCAAAATGAAACTATTTAATTATACTTTCAATTAACATTGATTATATATATGATTAAACTAATAATAATTAAAGTAACAGCAAAGTAAGTCTGTCAAATTAGCAACGACTACATTTAAGTTACCGTTTTTTATTTAATTGCAACTTGATTCTGATTTTGTACGAATGCTTTTCTGAATCACCCGTCCCCAAGGGGTTAAAGGGCCAATATAGAAATGCTCGCTTCACCAGATATTTTATAGTCACTATTCAGCCGATGTTTACCCCATATAAAATCGTCAAATTCACCCGATATTTTATTTTTCTTATTTATCCAATATCGGCCCTATGCAGATTTGTTAAGTTCACCCGATATTTTATAGCCGTTATTTAGCCAATATAGACCCTATCTGAGATTGTCCATTTGACCCGATATTTTATAGCCGTTACTTTACCAATATAGGCGATATATAGAATTGTCCAATTGATCCGATATTTTATAGCCATTATTTAGCCTATGTCGATTCGATATAGAAGTGTCCGACTCATCCGATGTTTTATAGTCGTTACAAATGTTTTATAGTCGTATTTGAACTTTCCTTTCCTTTAAATTATGGGTTTTAGATTTAAACTATTTCCTCCAAACGTATCATTTACAAATTTAATTGCAGACTCATTATAACTTTTCTTTTACCCACTATCCCGATAGCATAATTTATGGCAAAAATTTACAGCTCATCGTCATAAATCCAAAATTGCCTGCGATCTCAACGCAGTTAAACAGAGATTACTACAGTTAAAGTTCAACTTAACTTAATACACAAGCAGTAAAATTTGCAAATATAGGGTCCCTAAAATTTACACATAAAAACTTAATGTTGTTTGAATTTAAGTTAAATTTGTTACAATAATATGAAAAAAAAAGGAATAGTTCCCTATACAGATAAACCAGTAATCAAGTAACATATAAGAAATTCTTCACTTTTTGTTCTTTGCGGTGCTCTTCTAATTCACAGTTTTAATTTTTCTTATAAATAAGTTCAGAGATAATAAAAAGGAGTCACAACACTTCCCCCTATTCGTTTGTTTGCTCTTGTTAAATTTGAAAGAAAACTTAGGTAAAAAAATTATCTGCAGCGCACCCTGCCGCGCTGAAGAGTTTTTAGTACCTGGCTTACAATCAATAGGGGTACTGCTTTTAAATTTTACGAAATCCTGTTTTCCAAACCTATATTAACACTATGTTTACGGACGTTTCTTATATACCTATCTCTACGAACACGCATCAATTTGACGCATGAACGAATATATATAACAGCACTTACAGAGATGTCAACTTGCTCCAGACAGCAAATATATATTTTAAAGTGGTAGTTTATCAATTGTGATTCTTGGTTTAATAAATTCATTTTAGTAGATTTTTATCCACTCCTATTCCTAATAAATCATAGGCTTATAAAATTCGCCACTTTATATTTGCAAAATTTACTTAGTAGTTATTTACTGTTTTTTTTAATTATTTTGGCGTGTCCGGAGCAGTTGACATCTCTGCAGGTAGCAAGCAATGTACCTATATACTATAAGGAAGAAAAAAAATGAAAATAAGAGATATATATTTATGAAATATTCAAGTATATTTTATTCTTCAATACTCGAACTAAGCAACTGAAACCTTCAAAATCTGACATCAATTCACATTCTGCGTTTGTTCTTTCTATTATTGCTTCTCGGCAACAGCTGTTTATCGCTTATTTCATTTGAGATAACGGTATAGGATAACGGATCGAAGTAATGTCGGTAAATTCCTATTTATTATTGATGTGATGTTTGCATGTTTACTCAAAATTTTGTCTAAATTACAATAGCGTCAAATTGACGCATATCCGTTGAGACAGGTATACCACAAAGAGAATTTCAACGCTTTTGAAGAAAATAGACTTCAATATATATTTACCTCGATCAATGGATAAAAGTCATTACAAGAGAATAAAAATGCAAAAATGCAAGAAAATAAAAATGCAAACGGGTTTTGTAACTTTCCTTATATAATTCGAAATGCGTCAAAATAAAGCGCCCCGTAAACCTAGTGTTAATATGATGTTTGAACTAAGCATTTAAATTACAACTTCATGTTCCATTCATCTTGAAATAGATTCGATGAGATATGACAGTGTAGTGTGGAATGCAAACGGAATTATAAGTGGATGGTGAGGGTGGTTAACAGGACTTATAGGTTATGCACTAGTTATGAAAAATAATTTTTGCAGATGTGCAGTGCGAGTGAGTTATATGAAGTTGCATGTACAGTGTACAGTACTATGTACAGTACTATAAAAAAATAAATCATTATTAATAACTTTTGATCTAATGATCTGATCTTTATTTTCTAGAACTCAAGCTATATTAATTATTCGAAGGGGGTCATCTCAAACATGCTAATTAATTAGTCCATGCAATATTTTAAGTTACGAAGTCAGACACAGAAACGTCATGCACGAAAACGCTGAAAAGATATATACCTTTTTTTTCACGGATTAGGAGGTAGCTGCAATCAGAAAAATATGGTCCCCATTGTTTGGACAGGAGAATGATCCAGAATTTGAACCCTTTAATGCGAATTTTATTTTTTGCCATATTTCGCCATATCTCGAGAATTTCGTAAGCGAACTGAAAAATTTCGCACATAATTATAAAATTCGTTTATCCAAAGATAATTCCATGCAAAAAATAACTTTTAATAAATATTAATCATTTTTTATTATTTTATTTGATATTAATCGAAAAACTTTTGCATTGTAAGCTATGCAATTTTTTACATCATTTTAAAGATTATAATTTTACGTAGCAAAACAAAAAATTTGAGTGAAATCGGGTGAAGAGTTCCTGAAAAATCTAATTTTTAAAATACAACTTTTTTTTAATATTTAATTTCTCAGAAACTATTCGTCCGATTTCACTCAAATTTTGCACCATGTAAAATTATATTCTTTAAAATGATGTAAAAAAATTGTATACTGTATAATACAAAATTTTTCGGTAAATATCAAATAAAATAATAAAAAATTATAAATATTGATTAAAAGTTATTATTTGAGCGGAATTATCCTTGGACAAACGAATTTTAGAATTGTGTGCAAACATTTTTTAATTAAAATTAACATTAAGGGGTCTAAACTTAGCACAGCACAGTATTGAGACCATATTTCCCAGAGTTCCCTCCTATATTTTGGTAGTCAGAAATTCGAATACTTTGAAAAAAGGTATTATTAAAAAGTAAAAATTATTATTAAAAGGTATTATTAAAAAGTAAAAATTATTATTAAAGTATTAATAAAAAGTAAAAAGGCTTAAGGTCACTCCCTCGAACCATTAAGATTGCGTCCTTGAACATGATCATCCTATTATTAGATCAAAAGTTATTGAGGGTGGTTCAGTTTTTTTTTTTTTTAGCGAACTGTACAGATATTTAAACTACATATTGCAATATTTTCAAATAATTTCGAAAATCCATGACATAATGTGGTTACAAATAATTAAAATACATAAATTTTAATTTTAGAGTGGTGAATTTCGATGTCATTGTATAGGTGTCAATGAAACGAATAAATTTCAAAGCTGTTAAAAGGTGTATCGTGATTGTATGTTTGACATTATAATTCTCTTGCTAAATCGTAATCGGCAGTTTTTATTTACGGTTTTGGATTAAATGCTAATAAAATATTAAAGTAAGTTATGTATAAATTCTTAATGTTAATAAAGCTAAACTTTTTTTTATTTTTTTATTTATTTATTTTTTTTATTTATTTATTTACTTTTCTTTGTACTTAGATGCCAACTGTCACACATTTTTACAAAAAAAAACTTTGCCAGGGAAAAAAAATTTTAAGATTTTGATTATTTTATTATAAATATGTTTTGTGGAGATCTTAAACTTCCGAATATATAAATAAATAAAAAATAACCGATAATTATTTAGTAATGATTATGGATGATGTCAAAAATAAAAGAATTTCTGCCATAGTAACGGAATTTATTTACATAATTACTACAGAAAATTTTCTGCGAAATTGCTTATCACTATGTTACTGCCACTGTGTGCAGGTTTACGCAATGAATTACTTAAATAAAGCACGATTCTCTTATTGCTGCAAGTTCTACCAATGCCGAAAATTGGCGACTTAACGTTCTTTAAGTCAAATGTTCATTTGCTTGCGTGCGTTCCACCAATTTTCAGAATTTTCTGGAATTTGGATTCAGGTGGTTAATTTTGTTCGTTAAATTGAGTGCAATTTTTTAAAAAAAAATTATACGTTTCTACGGAACAAATTTGTTTTTGCATTTAAAAAAAAACTTCATTATTAACGAAATGATGATTTCATGTTCTTAACTTCTCAAATTAGTCTTATAAAAATTCTATTTGTTTCATAATTTTCTGCCTTATTCTCTAACAATGGAAAAAATGGACTCGGAAAAGTATCAGAGATGCTAACTGCTCTGGACACGCCAAAATAATAAAAAAAAACGGTAAACAACTACAAAGTAAATTTTGCAAATATTTGACTATTTTTGCTTGCTTTTTAAAAGGTATAGCGTGACGTAAGTACTATAAAGTGGTGAAGCCTACGAATTATTTAGAAATAGTGGTGGATAAAAATCTAGTAAATTGAATTTATTAAACCAAGAATCACAATTCATAAACTATCACTTTAAAATATATATTTGCTGTCCGGAGCAAGTTGGCATCTCTGAAGTATGTTGCATTGAGGGATATGGAGCTGTGATGAAGCGCTCTGATTTTATTTATATTTTTCAAACTTTTAAATGGTTGATTAATGTCCACATAATTTAAGATATGAAACTGTAAAAAAAATTTTGTGGAAAATGTGAAGAATCATTGAGGCTATTTTTATTGCGACACCAGAAAGGTTAGGCACGCATTTTAAGCCATGTCCTAAATAAGAAATTCATCGTCTATTAGCTTTCCCGCAGTGACAATCTTGTGAAGGAAAAACAACATTTACAGATGAACAACGTCAATATCCATGCTATATACAAGACCTGTCAATTTCTATTCTTTCTGAGGAAATATTGACTTGACTAATTGAAATGCAATTGTAGATAAATTTAACTTTTGACAATTACTTTGGCTTACACCAACATTAGTTTCGATAGCTTATCTATTATAAATTATTCAATTACTCAATCATAAATTATTCAATCATAATTACCACTAGGACTAACATTTTAAAAACATTCTGTACATTTTGTTTTAATAGTAAACTTCAAAAAAAAAGAAGAAGAAAAATAGAAAAAGTTGCCACTTTAAATTTTTTTTCAATAAAATTTTGAATTTTATAAGTCACCAATTTTTGAATTTATAGTTACCAGTGGCAACCCTGGCTCCACTTCGAGAAACTATTTTTCTAGTGGTAGAAAAACCTGTATTAATTCTCAGGCTAAAAAACTTCATTTAAAGATATATTGCCCACCACTACATTTAAAGAATTCAGGTGTTCACATAACGTAACACTTTAGTCGAATAATTTCGTAAAGAACGTTTTAAAATATTGGCCAGATAAAGAAAAATTATGTAACTTTTATCCGTGATTGTTTACCACTTAATACACAGATGCCAACTGCTCCGGACACGCCAAAATAATTAATAAAACTGTAAATAACTACAAAGTAAAGTTTGCAAATATTTGACTATTTTTGCTTGCTTTTATGAGCTTTGCTTACTATAAAGTGGTGAATTATATAAGCCAACGAATTATTTAGGAATAGTGGTGGATAAAAATGTACTAAATTGAATTTATTAAACCAAGAATCACAATTGATAAACTACCACTTTAAAATATATATTTGCTGTCCGGAGCAAGTTGGAATCTCTGCTAATAATATAAACAAATAGACAAAAGTTATAATAAAATTTTAATTGTTCAGTAATTTATGATTTAATTCTCCACCACTATAAAATATTTAGAAAAAAATGTAACGGTTTGAGGATACGTATTAAATGCTTTTTCAAGTGTTACTAAAAGTTTAGAAAATATTATTACAAACATACGTGAAAATTTTATTTTCCTACTACTGAAAAATAACATTCCTTGAAAAGTTGAAAATATTGGCAGATACGCCATTGCTATTATTTTCTGTTTTAGAACAATACATCTAGAGCAGAAATTTTCATTGGTATCGGAAGAACGATTTATGCATTTTTAGAATAATTTAGAGAGTATCAAATATTGCATACGTTTTAGGAGCTTACAGTGTAACCTCCAGAAAAGACCGTCTCTGTGTAACGACCTCCTCTATTTACGACAACTTTTGGGAAGCTCGGGATTTTTTCCATAGACTTTGTATTAAAGAAAACCTTTAGGAGAGACCATTAAAACCTCTCCCAACGATCGGGAAAAACTTCTGCACCGACTGCGGAGAAGGTCAAACAATGAAACACGAAAAAATATCAAAACAAAATATATTTGTCGAACAAATAAATAGATAAATGTATTCGAAATATTCGCGTGAGTCTTTTATTTAGATCTTTTTGACGATCTCTGAAAAAGATCTACAACCTCATGTTGCAGTCGAAGTGCATTAAAGACGATGCTATCAATGATTTATTTTTAAAATTGAAAGTTAAATTAGAAAAAAAAGTAATTTTAGAAAAAACGAAGCATCTCAAACAAACAAACCTCTTCTCATCTTTTAAAGCTAATTAATTTTTATGGTATAAAATTAAATACAAACTGAAACAAAAAACAAAATTGCTTATTTCCTTAAAATAGTTCTATCATTAATAATTGGTAAATTTGTTTTAACACATAATTATGCCAATGAGAATCATTTTAGTAGACGCTAAATTTTATTCATCGATCTGGTTTTCATGACGCCAACACAAGTGCATACCTGCCAACCTTTAATACTATCGAGGGTGATTTTCCTCAGTGGTATGGAATTTAAATTTCAAATTTAGGCTGAAAAATACGCTATATTTTGATCAAGCTAATGCGGACTGCTCAAAAGTATTTCATATTTATATATATGCTTAATTTTTTAAAAAATAGTGGTGATCAAAAAGATTTTAAAGTAAGTTTATAAATGCAAGGAACATATAGGAAACATAGATTTTACTACCACTTAAAAGACAGAAATAAAATTTTACGCCAAATGCGTACAAGTTGGCAGGTATGCAAGTGGCATTTCCGCACCCAGTAAATGACACTGATTAAATTTAATCCTGTACCTTCGATAACATTTTGAAGTCAATAGAGGTAAGCTTTAAGAACGGCTAAAATCCTTTAACGACCATTTTCCTGTGGAACAGAAAGTGATTCCGCCCGAGAGGTTTCACTAAACTATATTTTTATATTACCTGGAAACTTGGACAGATGCTGGTTTCATCTAGCTAAAAGTATGTAGTATAATTCACAGGCACAAAAAGCGTCTATGTAATATATAATCTAAAAAAAGTGGTAGTATATATTTGGTTACATCAAGTAAATATTTCTTTCTGGTCTCGGCCACTTTAATCCAGATCCAAATGTAAATGCTTCGATTAGTAATATATTATGTTGAACAGAGCTACCTTGTTTGCACAAAATTAATCGGAGCAATGAACTACTTGTGCTTCCACTTTCTTTTTGAAAAAAGTTACTGCTCTTAACCCGTTTTGTGCCGAATTTATAAATTGAATTGATACGAAAAGTGGTTTTATGGAAAAAGTGGCAAAATATATTATCGAAATTAATTGTTTTTTCTACTGTTAGGGTTTTCAAAAAGTCTTTGATAGATATAAAAGTACTTGCTCATTATAATTCTAGATCTAATCAGAAATGACTAAATCATTGTGGTATCTGTGAATCTTTTAATTCATCCAGATAAATGAAAATCCTGAAAAAAGTTTCCCACCACAATGAATGTCTTTGAAAAAAGGAACTGTCCTAAATATATGACGCTGGGCGTTAACCGGTTAATGAAAGGACGCTGGACATAAACAATGCCTCCTATAACTGAAAGCCTCCACACGGTTTCTTAAAGGCAGTCTAACTAGACAACGCCTCCTATAGCTGAAAGCCTCCACACAGTTTTTTATAGGTAGTCCGATCAGACTACTAAGAAGGTAAACCAATTTACGAAAGAGCCATTTAATACAAAATCTATTACAAATAAGAAAGTGGTAGCAAATATAAGTCTAAAAATTTGTTTAATTTATGAATATGATTGGTTTGCCTTTGCTACTTGTCAACCACTACAGATTCAATTCTGAAATATATATGATAAATTTCTCTCAAGTACTTCTAAAATAGAATTTGGGTTCATGCGCACAACTGGCTCACTTTTTAAATAGTTTGCGCCGACTACTTATAAGAAACCGTGTGGAGGCTTTTTGATGTAGGAGGTGAGGGATTAGACCACTATGAAGATAAACCAGTTTACGAAAGAGTCATTTAATAGAAAATCTAGTAAAAATAAGAAAGTGGTTACAAATATATGTCTAAAAATTTGTTTAATTTATGAATATGATTGGTTTGTCTTATTTACTTGTCAACCACTACGGATTCTATTCTCAAATATATATGATAAATTTCTCTCAATTACTTTTAAGGCGTCAGACTAATCATATTGTGAAAATTTCGAGTATCAAGCCGGAGAATTGCGAGAAAGTGATCTATGCTGGTCTAGGATGCCGACAAATGATGCTGGTCTTGCTCTACTGATGTCTTCTTCCTTGCGATGTCGGTCATGAAGAATTGATGCTGATTATCCTGAAAGTTTCAAGGTGAGTGATGCTGATTTTGATCTCGTCAGGTTTCTGAGACGAGAGAGACAATACTGATAACTGACCATTTTGATGTCTGGATTTTGATCCCGCCATTTTGTTTTTTCAAATCATGCCGTATCATAAAACAGCTCGTGGTGGAAAGGTCTCATTCTCTGGTCGTAATTCACCGTCGCATTGCGTAGAGTCCACGTCATTAGAAAAAATCATTGCTACCTGTGGGATTTCAAAAAGATATTTTCCATCAGTTAAACTTGAACATATTGATGATCTTGTTGAGTTTTACTCTCAGTTTGATACAGAGGAGCTGATTCGTTTAGATAAATTACTTAGCAAACTGCTCATTCAGATAAGATCAAGTTACCCTGGAGACTATGAATACTCATACTTCCTAAAACTGACAAATGCAGCTTATCACGTCAGATGGAAGCGGAAAAAATTTCAAGCAGAAGAAAACAAGGTGATGAATGAAAACTCCATTAAGGTCGAATCAATAATGACTGAAACTAATCCAAGCACTGCAGACAAAACCATGGAAAATAAAGATGAAAACTTGAATACAACACCGAATACAGAAATTGACACGGACGTCAATATTAACAATAATACAAAACCACCAGCAAAGAAAAGAAAAAAGAAGAAGAAGCAAAATGCAGTCAAAACAATTGAAGATAATTCTACACTCATGTCTACAAACAGCTGTCCTTCTTCTAGCCAACATAACTCAACAGATGACGTCACTATCTTGCCGACAACAAAACCTAAGGAGGTTACCGACAAAGTACAGGATCCGCCCAGCAAACCAGAAATAACACCGCAAGCCAGATTTATTAAGGTTTTGGTCCGGGGCCTGCCTGTGGACTTTGATAAAGATGCCATCAATACAGAATTAAAGAAAAACAATATTGAAACCTTTAAAATAGTGCAGTTTAAGAAGAGAATGGGAGAGGCCTATCGGCACCTTCCACTTTTTCTCATAATCCTAACATCAACGGTGAATCACCATAGAGTATTCAAAGTCAACAACATACAGCAGATCCCGATCAAAATCGAACGATTTCGAGGAGGTCGAAGACCTACACAATGTTACAACTGTCAAAATTATGGACATACGCAAAGCCACTGCAATGCACCTGCAAGGTGTGTAAAATGCGCTGAAAACCACAGGTCTCATGAATGCAACAAAGACAGAACAACACCTCCAAAATGTTGTAATTGCTACAAAAACCACACAGCCAACTATACTGGGTGCGAGACCCGCCCCAGCAGAAGGAGCCCTCGAGCAACATCAAATTCGACGCCTAAACTTGCTCACCGATGAGTGTCATTAATCGAAGAATTACAGGAATTGCTCAAAAATGAAGAAGTGCTCCGTCTTCTAAGGAAGATCATCGGGGAATCATCTCAAACCCAGTGAGTTCTATTCTTATTTTCAAGACTCTCAGGTTAAATTCACTGAACTTTTCACAGTAGACTTTTACTTATGTTACATTAAATTACATCAAATTTTATTTTCTGATAATATAGCCAATTTATGCATATATATTTATCAACTTATGCACGTTAAATTCTTTTGCAAATTCTATTGTATTTAATGAACAATATTTCGCTTATATTTATATATGTCAACAGATGTCAATTTAGATTCGATATTCAAATGTTATATTTACTATATTAATTTATGTCAACCTATGTATATATATTTCAAATTATGTTTATATTTATATATGTCAATATGTGTCAATTTAGATTCTATAGTCAAATGTTATATCTACTATGTTTATCTATGTCAACCTATGTATATATATTTCAAATTATGTTTATATTTATATGCTTATAATTATATGCTTATATTTATATGTGTAAATTTAGTTTCGATATTCAAATGTTTATTTACCCAAGCAAAGTGCTTGTAATTTTGTATTAGCTACCACATCGACTGCTAAATTCAAAATGTTATCACTTTAAACTTATGTAAATTTCTAGATGTATGGAGGGGCCGCTGTGCGGTCCAGGTGCCCAATTTTTTATAAATAAAATAAAGTAAATTACTTTTAAAATAGAATTTGAGTTCATGCATACCTGCCAACTTTTAATCCTTTCAAGGATGATTTTCTCCAATGGCAGTAAATTGAAATTTAAATCACAATTTTAACTAGAAACATTCGCTGTATTTTGAAGAAGCTTATCAGAGATGCCAACTTGCTCCGGACAGCAAATATATATTTTAAAGTGGTAGTTTATCAATTGGGATTCTTGGTTTCATAAATTCAATTTAGTACTTTTTATCCACCACTATTTCTAAATAATTCGTAGGCTTATATAATTCTCCACTTTATAGTACTTTTGTCATGCTATATCTTTTAAAAAAGCAAGCAAAAATAGTCAAATATTTGCAAAATTTACTTCGTAGTTATTTACCGTTTTTTTAAATTATTTTGGCGTGTCCGGAGCAGTTGCCATCTCTGGCTTATGCGGATTGTTACAACAGTATTACACATTAACATATGGTAAATTTATTCAAAAATAGTAATGGATCAAAAATATTATAAATTAAGTTTATAAATGCAAGGAATATATAGAAAGCATACATTTTACTACCACTTTAAATATAGAAATAAAATTTTACGCCAAATGCGTAAAAGTTGGCAGGTATGGTTCATGAGCACAACTGGATCACTTTTTAAATAGTCTGCGCAGACTACTTATAAAAAAATGTGTTGAGGCCTTCTGTTGTAGGAGGTGATGGCACAAATGGGTTAATAGTTCCAAACTCAAATAACTAGTTTCTAAATTATGGTGAAAAGACAATTTTGATGAGGGTAAAAGTAATTTTTTGAAAAATGCCCGTTGTGAAGCAGGTTAAATAGTGATGGCTGACTGATTTTGACTTGAAGCAACATGGAGACACTAGGGGAAGTTGAAGCAACAATCTTACCACCAAATTCCTCCTATAGTGCGAAGACATGTTATAGAACAGATAGATTTAATGTTTTTTCTTCCCTATACTAGTTCACTCAAAGAAAAAAAAACATTTATAAAGATGTAAAAACCTTCGTTTGACAAATACAGCTTGAGTGTAATTAATATCCGTAAAATAAGTAATGATTTTAAACAATACATTAATTATTTAATAAATACTCCCAAGAAACTTAAGCGGTGAGTTATTACTTGATTAATTCGCATCAAAAATATACAAATCGGAAATAAAAATTGACCTGTTTCAAGCTCTCAAAAATACTAGTCACTTTTGTTTCTTCTCATTCAGGCCGGTAAGTCTTGAAAATGGACGCCTATATTCGCGCCCTGGAAACATGTCGACTGCTATCTCCAATTTGCATATTTTTGAAGCGAAGTTTTTAATCAAGTAACACAGTAATTAATTAGTAATTCAGTACTTCCCCGTAAATGCAGTCATAGTTGCCAACCTATGCACTTTCAGAGATGCCAACTTGCTCCGGACAGCAAATATATATTTTAAAGTGGTAGTTTATCAGTTGTGATTCTTGGTTTAATAAATTCAATTTAGATTTTTTTCCACCACTATTTCTAAATAATTCGTAGGCTTATATCATTCACCACTTTTTTCGTATATGTCATGCAAAATCTTTTTAAAAAAATAGCAAAATCTGTCTAAATTTGAAAATTTAGTTTGTAGTTATTTACCGTTGTGCCAGACGGGCAAACCATGCAAAATTAGAGTGGGATTCAAAGTGTTAAAACTATTCTTGAAAGCGAAGCAGTTAGCATCCTACATGTGCCAGAGATGGCAACTGCTCCGGAGACGCCAGAACAATTAAAAAAAACGGTAAATAAGTACAAAGTAAATTTTGCAAATATTTGACAATTTTTGCTTGCTTCTTAAAAGGTATAGCTTGGCATATGAACCAGAGAGTGGTGAATTATGTAAGCCTACGAATTATTTAGAAATAGGGGGGAATAAAAATCTACTAAATTGAATTTATTAAACCAAGAATCGCAATTGATAAACTACCACTTTAAAATATATATTTGCTGTCCGGAGCAAGTTGGCATCACTACATGTCATGCAACAGAATAAAAATTGTACTCGAATGCTATTCACCGTGAGATAACATACTGAATATTAGTTTCATAAACCTGCTAGAAATTACAAGCATGTTTTAAAATGGATATTAAATTTCAAATCGAATAAAATGTTCTCCAAATAATATATTATATTCTTCTTAAATTTATATTAAAATTGTAAGAAACTTTTAAATTTACATTAAATGGCTCATATTCATAACACGCTTTCATTTCTCACAGGTCGTCTGTATATGAGGCCACGCTTTTTTAAAAAAAATTTGGAGCCCTCCTCCTCTTTGTCACAATGCGTCACACTTCCTCATACCACTCAGTCACATATACAACTTGCTCCGGACAGCAAATATATATTTTAAAGTGGTAGTTTATCAATTGTGATTCTTGGTATAATAAATTCAATTTAGTAGATTTTTATCCACCACTATTTTTAAATAATTCGTTGGCTTATATAATTCACGACTTTCTTAATGCTATGCCATGCCATACTTTTTAAAAAGCAAGCAGAAGTAGTCAAATATTTGGAAAATTTGTTTTGAATTTATTTACCGTTTTTTTAATTATTTTGGCGTGTCCGGAGCAGTTGGCATCTCTGCACTTTTGGAGAAAAAAAATTCCCTTAACAGTAGTAATATAACAATTGTTTTGATAATTGTAAACACAGTTTTTTTTTAAAATTTAGTCTAAATTCACTAAAATATGAATAAAATTAATCAAATTTGAATCAAATCACTTCACTGGTCACCTAAGCAAAGCTTGGCCTGTGACTATTCATCTTGTCCATAACAGTCAGTGAGATAAGTAAATCGAAAAAATGATTTTTAAAAAAAAGGATAAAAGTCTGATGCAAGAGGCGAGAGGATATTGTTATTCTTTTCGCTTTATTTTTAAGACTAGATGCTGTAATAAATGAATTGAAAATAAAATTATTGATTAATCGCTGAAAAAATGCGCCCCAATTGATCTGATGTATTTGTCTTCCTCCAGGTACTGGCACTAAAAAATTTCATTCAAGTTCACTGCTTTGCATTATAGAGCTTTACCAAAAAAAAAATTCTGGTTTAACCCTTTGGCTACTAACGGGACTCATTTGTCCCAACAAATGTTTAAAAATTACCAATGGGGTGAATAGCACTTAGAAACTCATTGTAATATGTCCCAGTCATAGAGTCGAACTAAGTATACGTGTTTCATGTGTCAAATATCCCCTAGATGACGCTAAAGAGTTTCTTGCATGAAATAGCATTGTGATTTTGCGCTGGGACAGATATATCCCACTAGTATTCTTCATTGGGACAGGTATATCCCACTCGTATTCTTCATTGGAATTGTTATGTCTATTCATATTTTCTCAAATGGACATAGAAAAAAGAACAAATATGAGTTGTCCGATGTGTAATGTCGGGTTATACAAAGATTGCTTCACCCTGTATCATAACATGTAAAAAAAAGTCCATATAATAAATTTTTCTGGAATGATAGATGTGCTTCTAGTAAGTCAATCACTACAGGCGGGACATATGTATCCCGCCATTAATTACGGCTTGGACATATATGTCCCACTCTCTAAATTGATAACCGCTTGTCAGAAAAATCACAAATACTAAATTTGCCTTATTTGTGACCTATTTTGTCCTTTTGAATAATAAATGGGACAAAATAAAATCATCTTTTAAAATTCGTAGTCTAAGGGTTAATTTAGTGTTGTGCTTGTTGAATCCTTCTATCTTAAAATCTTCGTGGAGGTCATTGTTTCGTATAAATCAACTTGCATTATAGTTACTTTTCTCAGAACTTTATTTAAGAAAATGACACTTTTATTTGCGTTTTTGAAATGCTGCCCCATGCTAGTGATGCATAGGTGAGAATGTTCTAATCATCGAGGCACAAATTAGTCGTTTTAGTTTAATGTCTGATTTTGATTTGGAGGTGATGAGAGCTTGAAGATTATTCTTTGCGGCAGTTGATTTGTCTTTCATCTTTTTCCCATGGCCATTGCAAAAGAAAATTCGAATGTAATACCAGACCAAGATAAGTCGACTTTAGTACCAATGGAATTCAATCGTTGAATAGAGTTAAACAGAAGTAGATTTTTAAATTTTCTTTATGGCGTGCAAATTGAATTTTTGAGCATTAATTTTACTCGAATTTTCCAGTGAATGTGCCAATCTACAATCTTAAACACTTCCTTTTGCAGTTTAAAAGTCGTCAAGTTTGGGATTTCCCGTAATTGAACATGGTGGAAGTATCTTCCATTTTCCGTCAGTGGCGAATCCTAATTAAGGAAAACCTGAAACCTACTAACAATTATTGTAACCAGCTTTCAACAGCCGACCCGATTCTGAGTTTACGACTATCAATGTTCAAAGAGCCGCGATGGCTCAGGGGATAGAGCGCTCGCCTTGCAATGAGGCGAACCGGGTTCGAATCCCAGTCGATACGAATTCCGCATCCGGCTTGCACTGACCACAGTGCTGACGTGAAATATCCTCAGTTGGTAGACGGATGATAGGTTAGAGTCCCCTTGCCGTCAGGCTAACCGTGGGAGGTTCTCGTGGTCTTCTTTTCCATGTAACGCAAATTCGGGTTAGTTCCATCAAAAAAAAAAATCCTCCACGAAGGCAAAGTTTCTCCCAATACTCGATCCAGGAGTTCCCTTGTCTTCAGGATTGGGTTCAAAATTACAAGGCTACGGTTTTGAACATTAGTAGTCGTAAACCCATAAAATTGGGTCGGCTGTTCAACGACGGTTATAAAATAAAATATCAATATTCAACTCCATAGCCTTGTAATTTCGAACTCAACCCAGAAGACAAGAAAACTCATGGATCAAGCATTGAGCCAAGAAACTAGCCTTGGTGAAGGACTTTTTTATGGAACTGACCAGCAATTCGTTACAGAGAAAGGAAAAACACGAAAACCTCCCAAGGTCAACATGCCGAAAGGGGAGTCTAACCTTTAATCCATCTACCACTGAAGATATTTTATATCAGTTTTATTGTCTGTGCGAACCGGGAGCAGAATTCGTATCAACCAGCCCAACGCATCCTATAACTGAAAGCCTCCACACGGTTTTTTACAGGTAGTCCGATCAGACCACTATGAAGATATCCACTTCCTGAACGAGTCATTTAATACAAAATCTAGTTAAAATAGGAAAGTGGTAGCAAATGTATGAATAAAAATTTGTTTTATTTATGAATATAATCGGTTTGCCTTATTCACTTGTCAATCACTACAGATTCAATTCTCAAATATATATGATAAATTTCTCTTAATTACTTTTATAAAAGGTTTTGGGTTTATGCGCACAACTGACTCACTTTTTAAATAGTCTGCACGGACTACTTATAAAAGACCGTGTGGAGGCTTTTTGATGTAGGAGGTGATGACCAGCCTCTGCAACCTGAGTCACTCCATTCCCTGAGCCACTACGGATCTGCTAACAATTATTAGCTTATTATAAAACTCATACTTGACAGAGCCACGATCTTGAATCATGATTCTTGAATCAAATCATCATTAAAATTTATCTAGTCGCCTGAGTACATTTACGGCTCTTTTCCCTCTTGAATCAAATAAAAAAATATTTATATATTTAAATTAAGGGCGATTAAAATTGTTATAAATTAAATTTAGATAATAAGGAAAGAAAATTTTAAAACCTAAATTGTATTGCTATTTTAAACATAAAAATAAAATGTTCTTCGAAAACTGGAAGATTTCCAGCTATATAGTTGGTTTGGTACAGAAGGAAAAGTACTAAAATGCATGAAAAATTCAAAGAAACGAAGAAGTATATGAGCATTTAAATTAAATTAAAGATAAAAAACATAAGTAGATCGAAAAGTACAGTTTGCTGAATCTTACTTAGGAAACTAAATTATTTATTTTGAACAAGTTTTAATGTTAGTTAAAAAGTTCGCGAAAAGATGGCGCTGCTGAAACGAAAAAAAAATATTAAATATTTTTATCTGTTTCATGTCACATAATCTCGAATAATATATGTTTGAATATCAAAACGTAAATAACATATTTTTATACAATTTATGATACAAATTTTCATTTATATCATAATTATAATTAAAACCCGAGTTTATTTGAATCATAGTATTATTTAATTTAAGAGATAATTTGTAAGTTTATTTTGGGCATAATCGCATAAAATATCAGAGTTCATTTTGTTCGTAATCATATTAAATATCAGAGTTCATCCCAATTATAATCACACCACATAAATATTAATGTGTAGATTTTAAGACCTATTTTTTTGTCTTCCCAGGCTCTAGATTAGGAGCAGCTGAAATAATGTCACACAATATTGCCCTGATTATTTGGAATGTTTTCCCCGCAAAACGAAACCTTGGCATTATAAGTCATAAAATTAATAGTCAAATATGGGTTTTACCCTTGTTTACTTTATTTAACATAACAAGGTTAAAACATTATGATTGGAAATCCCCAAAACTAGGAAGACGATTTTATTGGCCATACGGTTTATTTATTATTTGTTTTTCGTAATACCTTAATTTTAAGTGTATTTTCAGACTGTTTGCTGTTCAGGAAACAGCTGGTCTATCAATAAAAGCACGTCATATTTACGTCTTCTGAGAAAAACAAAAACGAATCTCAATTCACCAGTTACTAAAAGTGACGCAACGCACAAACAAAGCTGAAAATAAAACCTCCTAAGGAATAATACTATTAGGAAGTGATGCCAGCAATAATTGAGAAACTATGGTCAACCTGAGCAAACGATTTAGCCAAGGCGAAGGGCGGGAAAAACCCAAGCTTTGTTGAAACACGCGTACCGTTTGACTCTACAAATAAATGTCAAAAGTACAATAACACGTAAACTTAGATTTGTCTTGCCAGCTTCAATACACGTCAGAAGTTATCTTTTTTTTTCTAGAACGTTACGTGAATATTAATAAGGTCAACTTTAATATGTTACCGGCAAAGTATGAAATCCGGCATTATATATAATGCCTGAAACTAGCCGGCAAAGTATGAAATGATTAATATTTTACACATTGCCTACGCATTCTATATAATGCCGGATGCTGTTTAGGCAAAGTATGAAATAAACGTCCTGATGAGGTTATTATGTAAATGATGTGCATGTTACTGTGAATGACCGAAATCGGTGGTTGTTGACTTTCACTGGTGAATGTTGACAATCACATAGTCGCTTTGGTGAATGTCCGAAATATTTATTACATCCGATTTGATATTAATTTATTCGTGGATATAATTACATTTATTTGATATTTTACACTTACTGATGATAGATTAGAAGAAACATCAGTGTTTGGAATATACCGGGCAATTGTATACCGGGCAATGGTTTTTTAAGGTCAAGTGCCATTGCACGGTATACATTTGCCCGGTATACCCTACACTGATTTTTTTTAAAAGTCAAGTGTCATTGCCCGGTATACATTTGCCCGATACTTCATCCACGACCAGTATTAACTATCCCCGTATTGACTGACCAAGTGCAAACAGGCAAAGAACTCCCTCCCACAAAATGACATAAGCATCTGTATGGCACAACGCATGCCCGTTTGCATGCTTGCATTCATAATTCTGATGGTTATACCGGTTATTAATGTACAAGTATTTCAGATTTGAAAATGGTTTTTCTCTTGATTGCATTAATCTGGGATCTTAAAACTTAATTCAATCAAATATGTTACTCAAACAAACGGATGCCGAAATTTCATTACTCTATAATAATTTTTTCTTGGTGTTGGGATTTTTTCCCCCATCAGTGTAGATAAGCTAGACATGACGATTATTTTGTAATATATTTTTTTTCCAATGCCCACCTGGGGAATGATTTACGTCATACAGGCATCTGAAGGGCAGATTTGTTGGTCACTCTTTCAGGGGTACCATATTAGGTGTGCCAACGTAGCTCCCACAGTAAGGACAGATAGTACAGAGAAGGAATCCCTTTCCCGTGATTCGAACCCAGAACCTTTCTGATGCAAGGGCAGTTCCCTAACCCCTACACAGGCCGGTCGGCTTTTGTTAGATAATATGAAGTAGGAAAAAAGTGTTTAACGGAAAGTAACTCAGGGATTAGTAAATGATCGAGTTAAAGTTACTCTAGGGTTAACTCTCGGTCTTTATTCTCTAGCCGTCTTCAGCGAAGGATTTTTCTAACTCCCTCTTGCAAGAAGTGTAGCAAAACCTCTAATTGGACAAGGTAAAATCATACGACTTTGTACATAATTTGTTTTCCAATGACCGGCACCGAACTATTACGTTCTTCGCCACAGAAGATGCCAGAAGTGATTGCACTTCGAGACCTGCGTCACAGATGCGAGTAATATTACCCACGCCATACTGCCTCAGATACAGGGTCATAGTATAGGCCACATTCATACCTCACACGACAAAGATAAACATAGAGAGAAATCCATGCCACTAGCTGGATTCGAATCTGCTACCTTTAGCTTCTTTCTTTCAACAATTGCGAGGAATTCAAGATCTACTAGAACGAAAAAAGTTATTGAGAACGAAAAAAGTGAGTGTGTCCATTTTGTTAGTTTACAAGATTAATCCGCATATAACCCTCCGATTACTCTTCCAAAACAGGCAGCAATCTGCGGTTTATCTGCGGATTTCGGATGGACAATAACGTTTCTTGTTTAACCCCTGGATTAGTTGGTACCCTCGGTTTACCTGGAAGTAGCTCGCGTTGGTGAATAAGGACGTAAGAATTTACTGGACAAAACTCACAGTTTTCACAATCACTGTATAACACATAGATTCCATTAAATAATATGGTTACTGAACATTATAGGCCGGGATAGCCTGGTCGGCAGGGCGCTGGACCCATGTCCGAGAGTTCGTGGGTTCGAACCCCGTGGGCTGAAGACTCCATAGTAAATGGTGACTGATGCACATTAAATCTGTCGAGTCGCAAAGTCCTCCATGTTCCCATAACAAATCAACACCTCTGGGGGTACTGAATTGGAGATTTATTGTTCTCTGATTCAGGTCAAAATTACGATCTGTGGATGAATGAATGGATGTATGAATGGGTCATCCCTATAAATGGATGTGACGTATGGGTGTGGCAGAAGTCGAATTCTTGGCCATAGATGGCGCCACTGAAAAACAAGAACAATCACACCCCTCTGCCTTAACAGGCACACGAAGAGAGAGAGACTGAACATTAAAACCTTTTACTAATACTACCTTTTACAATGTGGTTACTAAACATAAACCTTTTTTATATCACCACTCACTTTGCAAAGGTCAAAAAAGTTTCAACGCTCCCTTAATAAAAAAATAAACGGTAATAATAACAATAAAAGTAAAATAATTAATAGAAAAAAAATCACGCATAAATTTTTGAATGTTTGCATAAAAATAAATTCATCATATCACTTTGCAGTTTGAATTAATGCTTCATTAAACATTATTTTTTTACATATTTTCAAAAAAAACATGAAATAACTTAATTTATGAACGTTATCAGTTTAGAAAGAATAATTTCAGGTTATTTCAACACTTCTATGTCTTCCTTCAGTCAATACTGAATGGAATCTGAGAATCATATTTTATAAGTTAACAATAGGATATCCGAAGTTGATTATGCCTTGATAGTATCCCTTCGTATAATTAAAGAAAAGAGAGAGAAAAAAAATATGTTAACTTAAATATATATTCTAAACTTTCTTGTACAATGAGTTAAAAGGGAGAGAAAAATTATTGTTGTTGTTTCTAATACCACTTACCAATATCAGAAAGGCAGCTTGGTGAAACTAGGCGAATTTAAGGCAGGGGACGCGTTTCTTGTTTTTCAATGGCGTCATCTATGGCCAAGAATACGATTTCAGACACACACGCTAATAGGGCAAACCCATTCATACATCAATTTACTCATCCACAGATCATTATTTTCACCTGAACCAAAGAACGATCAATCTCCAATTCAGTACCCCCAGAATTATGATATGTTATGGGAACATGGATGACTTTGTGACTGGACAGATTTAACATAAACAAGTCATCATTTACTATACGGGTAGTCTTTGGTCGGTGGGTATCGAACTCATGAACGTTGCACATGGGCCTAACGACGTACCAACCAAGCTATCCCGTCCAAAATGAAAAAAAAATAATGAAAAGAAAGAAAAATGAAAAAAATTTAAATGCTCCAAAGTTAGCAAATAACGAATTTCTGACTTTTTAAAACAAAAAAGAAATATAAAAATACATGACTGATTTTACTTTATTATGTAATTTTATAACCATCGTTGTTGAACGGCCGACCCAATTTTGAGTTTATGTCTAATAATGTTTAACTCCGTAGCCTTGTAATTTTGAGCCAAACTAAAAAGACAAGGAGACTTCAGCATCAAATAATGGGAGAAACTTGCCTTCGTGGAGGACTTTCTTATGGAATTTACCCGCATTTGCGTTACATGTAGCGGAAACCCACGAAAACCTCCCAAGGTTAGCCAGACGGTAAGGGAACTCTAACCCATGATCCGTCTATTACTGCGGATATTTTACGTCAGCATTGTGGTCGGTGCAAGCCTTGTACGGAATTCGTATCGATCAGCCATCGCTGGGATTTAAAGCCGGGCTCACCTTATTGGGAGGCAAGCGCTCTATCCCCTGAGCCACCACGGCTTATGCCTGACTGATGTTAAAGAATATATCCGCATAGCTGCCAACTATTCCGGTTTTCCCGGAAGATTTTATTCTCATATTTAAAGTGCTAGCGAAATTCATGTTATTTCACTAAACTTTTTGAATTATAATAATAAGTTTAAATCAGTTTGACCACCACTACATATAAATAATTACAACAAATATATAAAAGCATATTAGTCCTTACGATAGCGAATTTCAACCTGATTAAAATGTAAATATATTTTTGAGGAAGATAGTTTTTAGGTAATTGTTTTACTACCACTTGGAAAATCCATTCTCGAAAAGAGTATGCAGGGATCTGTCAAAACATTTTGTAAAAGGTCCGTTTTTCGTGAAATTCTGAAAAAATTACTCACATTCTTTCAAACAGGATCCGCTTTTATGAATTTGTGTAAATAGGGTCCGTTATTGCAAAAAAAACTTTTTCAAGGAGTTTTTAAATTGTAAGACATACAAGATTATGATCAACACTGTAAAATTATAATTAAAAAAATTAAATTTTAAAAAATAAACAACAATTGCTGCTTCTAAATTAGAGATGCAGCATACAAATATTTGGTATTTAGCCTATACTGCTGAACGCAGAATATTCATTTCGGACGAATAATGGAAGAATCGTCTGCCGAAGACAAAACTTAATTCGTTTTCATCCATCTTTCTCGTTTTCTGCCCTGGAAAGGGTTTATTCGATTAACCCCTTGGGGACGGGTGATTCAGAAAAGCATTATACAAAATCAGAATCAAGTTGTAATTAAATAAAAACCGGTAACTTAAATGTAGTAGTTGCTAATTTGACAGACTTACCTTGCTTTTACATTAATTATTATTAGTTTAATCATTTATATAATCAATGTCAATTCAAAGTATAACTAAATAGTTTTATTTTGAACAAAGTAATGGTGAATTAAATAAATCAAACAATTATAACTCCGCCCACAAATAAGCTGCTAAAGAATTACTTTGATTACCAGTTTTATCTTTTTACCCTGGCTGATACTGTTTTATGCTGTCACGTATTTGTGACAGTCGGCGCGAAAGGGTTAACAAAATAATAATGAAGATAAACAAATTTATGAAGGGTCCGATTAAAAGAAAAATCATTTTGTGAGAGTCCGTTAACGGACCCAAATTTCTTCTAAACAGACCCCTGGTATGTATCCGCCTTTTAAGCAAAATTTAGGGAAGCTACGAAGACAAATAGGTTCAAATTCATGCAAAAATCATGGCGAAGTCTAATTTAATGTTAATGTTAATTTTTTTTTGTCAATGTTACTTTTTTTTTTAATTCTTGTCAATGTTAATTTTTTTTTAATTCTTGTCAATGTTAATTTCTTGTCAATGTCATGTCAATGTTAATTTTTTTTTTAATTCTTGAAAAAAGAACAGATAAACAGTCTTAATAACATAACTGCTCAAATTAACAAACATTATACAGTGAGTTAGAATTGTCAATAATTCTTCTATAGAAAACCAAAATATTACACGAGTTTTAACGTGCCCTCAATATTAATTTTATCGATAGTTTTTCCCTAATACTCCTTATATAACCATAATTTTCTTAACGTCTTCCAAAAGCTATGGGAACTTAGACATTAAAGTGAAAAAACATAAAAATTCAGAACGGTAAGTAATTTCAGGAGCCGGAAAAGCACTCTAGACTGCAAATTCTTAAATGGAATAAAACCTGTAGCTTGTGCAATAAACAGATTTCATATTTGAAATCAGCGATCCGAAAGTACCTAAAATTTCAAAGATGTCAACTGCATCTTTGAAAACGAGAAAATGTTTAAAGAAAACGGTACACGGTAGAGAACTTCAAACTAAAATTTTTAAATTTTTTGCTCCTTTTGTCAAATTTTTAAGAGGTTTAACCCGGCTTAACTGTAGGGGAGAGTGGTGTCAATTGTAACATTTTTTACTTAACCATTTTTAACTAACAAAAAATCCAATATATTATTAGTATTAATTGACAGACGAGTAAAGTAGACTATCCTCTACTAGAAAAAAAATTAAATACCTGATTTTAAATATTATTATATTAGTTATTAACAATTTTTGACAGTCGTGCACTTGTTACAATTGTCCCCACTTACGGGGTCAATTGTAACAGTTCATAAATTCAACTAAAACATAGTTAATTATACATATTATCATAGTTGTGATATATTTTTTTATTGATCAAAATAGTAGTGATATTTTAGGAGTAAAAATAATAATGAGCAGAGACCTAAAGGGTCAAACTTTTAACTTTAAGGGGTTAAAAATTTTAATTTATGCTGTGAAAGGTGACAAATAAAATAATGCACATGCAGCATAATATAAATGCTATAGGAAACTATTGGTGGTTCTTAAAGAGTTAAGTAATGGTTTGTAAGCATAAGATTATTTATTTTCAGCTGTTACAATCGTCCCTTTACTTATTGTTACAATTGTCCCCACGACGCCATTTCAGCTTCATTTGTTAAAAACAATGCTAGTTAATTAGCAAAACTAATCTTTTTTTTATTGAAATGTTAATTAAGGTGTCCACTTACATATTCGGTTACTAATTTTTATTTGTTTAAACAAAATTACTTTGTTACAATAAAATATTCTAATACCAAAAAAAGTACTTGCGTGACGTGAAAATATCTTTTGTGATGTAACTCTTTCAAAAGTACATAAAAATGGTTGCCATCAGGGGTGTACATGTAGATTTGTTAAATACACCTTGTGCACCATCTAGGAACCAAATCTAGAACCCGACACTCGAAATTTTTGCTCTGTTACAATCGTACCCTGTTACAATTGACCCCACTCTCCCCTACTTAAGTGGAATATTACGTGAGCCTTTGGTTTAGAAGTAATGACGAGTAAAAACTCTTTAAATCGAATTTACTAAACATACATAAAAAGACAATCCCCCGGAAACATTTATTCGCTATCCGAAACAAGTTGGCATCTATGAAATCTGATAAAAACATCTCCAAAAAGCCAACTTTCTCCGTCTTATTAATTTGCTCCACTTAACTATTTTCTAGTGGATAAAGTAATTTATTTATAGCTCAGTAATTTTCATTTTAAGTAATATTTCCACTACTACATATCAAAAGTTCGAAATATGATACGAAATGGAGCTTTAATACAAATATCTTATTTCAGAAATCCAAACCTTGCCCTTCAAAAATTACAGGAACAAATATATGAAATGGAAGACTGGTGCGTCAAGTGGAAAACAGCAGTTAATGCTGGAAAATCACAAAATATAATTATACTGAAATGAAGATTAAATATTTTCCACAATGCCAACCAAAAATGTTTAATATGCAAATACCAATAGTTAAAAAAGCTAATTACCTTGGCCTAATCATAAACAGCAAACTTGCCTGGAATGATCACGTCAACAGCATTATAGACAAAGCAAACACAGCAATAATAGTCATACAATCTCTAATTTACAATCGGAATGTGTCTCTAAAATTAAAGAAACCGCTCTACACAACAATGATCCTTCCAATACTTTCCTAAGTCTCACCTGCCCGGTCAACAATACCATAGCATCTCATGAAAAAACTAAATCAATGTCAAAACAAGATTTAACCAGAATACAAATACCCATAAATATTTTAAAATCCTAACTATATCGCAGCACATACATGCAATTAATGCAGATTTTTTCGACAAAGCCACAAAATGCAGTACAGTCAATTTTAACGAAATATTCAACTTTGAAAACTATAATAGAGACAAGAAATATAGACCAATAGCTGCACATTTCCCCTCCGACGTCTCATATTACAACCATCGAAATAAATAATAGTCCTCAACTTCAAATCTTAGCACAGTCTCAACCACAGCTTCAACTACAGATCTAAATTTGAAACTTCAACTTTGCTTGAACTACAATTCTAAAAACTAAAATTCTACAAAATAAAATCACAACTGTTGAAATCGATCAATCTGAAATATCTTCCTCATGCTGACACATTTCTTTACTCATCTACAACTAAAAGTTTTTGAAGCAAACCTAATTTGGAGCTGCCTGCTTTCATTATTACAATGCATTTTTAGTTTTTCAAGCAGAGTACTTGAAGCGTATATAGAGCAGCATCACAGCCTGCTGACCGTAAAGACTTGTGGGGGTAATCCATGTCAACCTTCATCTGTGAAAAGGAACCCCAATATAGAACTCATACTCATTGGTTATCTTAGCATCAGCCCCGCGAGGGGCTCTAACTAATAATAAATCGCCTGGGATAATAAATCGTGAATAATAATAAATCGTGAATAATAATAAATCGTGACTAATAATAAGTAGTGGGAATAAATAATAAATCGCCGAAGCACAACTGAAAGGTGAAAGTTGGCGTTCAGTAACATTTACTGAGTGAAAATTAAAATAAAGTAGCGGGATTAAACAATCAAATTTAAGAGAGAGAAGAGGTTTTTTTTGACAGACTGCCTTGCCTCCCCCCGAGGTATTACCCCCGAGCTTCTCAGGTGCACAGTAGCCACATAGCCTCAGAGAAAAGGAAAAATGCATGATAATAAATGAGCAAGAATATATACAAGTATTTGCAATTATTTACAACATTTACGGGACAAAACTCCATCAGATAGGAAAAAGGCTGTTGCCGGGCTATATTTTATATTGTCTTTGATGAGCTCAAAATCAAAGTATTTAAAGTATAGTTGCATGTATCACAAGAGAGTGCATCTCTGAAGAAACTTGCACATAGTTCAGCTATATGCTCATCTATTTTGTTGATTTTTAAATCTCTTCTTAGAACTTTCATTCTCGTGGAACTGGGGGCTCCAGTGATGTATCTGAGAAATTTATTTTGAGTACTCTCTAGCGTCTTCTTTTGAGTAGCAGTGGTTGTTGCCGGGGCTGCGTAGCTGATGATCGGTCGAATGCATTGGATGTATAGCGTTCGTTTTGTTTTCAGTTATAGTTCAATATTGGTTTCAGATACAGAGCTCTACAGGCTCCTTGCGCTTTGCTTAGAACATTATCAATATGGGAGTTCCAGTTTAAAGTACTACTAAGTGTGACGCCGAGGTCCCAACATAAAATCGATTTTACATGTTTTAAATACTATTCATTTGGAATTGCAATTTTGTAGTGGTAGACACACTACAGACTCAACACAAACTGAATTTAAATTCACAATGAATGGAGTAGAGGTCGCTCCGCGGCCCAGATGCCACGATAAATTGCACCACTGGGCTTAGGACATTTATTTCACAGTTACTCTCTATAAAAATAGAAGTAATTATTCTTACTGTATAAGTTATTTACCGTTGTGGTCAGACGGACCATGTAAAATTAGCGTGGCATTTAACGTGTTAAAATTACTCTAGAAAGCGAAGCAGTTGGCATCCCTACATGTCATGCAACAGAATAAAAATTGTACTCTCATGTTACTCACCGTGAGATAACATACTGAATAAAGTTTCATAAACACAGAGATGCCAACTGCTCCGGACACGCCAAAATAATTAAAAGAACGGTAAATAACTACAAACTAAATTTTGCAAATATTTGACTATTTTTGCTTGCTTTTTAAATGGTCTAGCATGACATACTACTATAAAGTGGTGAATGATATAAACCTACGAATTATTTCGAAATAGTGGTGGATAAAAATCTATTAAATTGAATTTATTAAACCAAGAATCACAATTGATAAACTACCACTTTAAAACATTTATTTGCTGTCCGGAGCAAGTTGGCATCTCTGTAAACATGCTTGAAATTACAAGCATTTTTTTAAAATGGTAGCAACGCCACGTTTCATTCAGAAATTAAAGTGCTTCTAATAACATATCATATTCTTTTTAAATTATATTAAAAAGTGGTAATTAAAATTGTAAGAGACTTTTAAATAAACATTAAATTGCTCATATTCATAACATGCTTTCATTTCTCACGGGCCGTCTATATATGAAGTTACGCTTTTTTAAAAACAATTTAGAGCCCTCCTCCTCTGTGTCACACTTCTTCATACCACTCAGTCACATATCATGCTAACATTACATAAAATATATGCTAGCAGAGCAGAAACAAAACCCATGTTAAAAATTATATTTCGTACTTTATTTTTAAATTTTATCTACATTTTTTCATAACATTTGTGGGTGTAACAATAATAATGATTAGATGTGCACTTATTTTGATGAAGAAAAAAAAATCTTATATAATATTCAAATATTTAATTTTCCGATTTGATGTATTTTTAATTTAACCTAAGTTTCGTAAGTCGCATTTCATATCACCTCCTACATTCTTCTCTATTATATAATAAACCTTTATTGTACACACCTTTATTACACATACTTCTCATATAATCTTTTTTATTATTCTCTTATTACCAATATGTCACATTCGCCATCTTTCTCCCTCTCCTTGTCTTTATTTCCCTGCAATCGTTCCGTCTTTTACGGGTGGCTCCTTATTTTCTTATTATTATTTTCAAAATGGCAAAAACTAGTTACTCGATAATTTTATTCTTAATTATTCTCAATTATTTCATTCTGCAACTCCCCTGGAGCCGCGATGGCTCAGGGGATAGAGCGTTCGCCTTCCAATAAGGTGAACCGGGTTCGAATCTCAGCGATGGCTGGTCCATACGAATTCTGCATCCGGCTTGCACCTACCACAATGCTGAAGTAAAATATCTTCAGTGGTAGACTTATCATGGGTTAGAGTCCTATTGCAATCAGGCTAACCATGGGATCAGCTCCATTTGGCAAGTGAAGTTATTACATCTATTATATCTTATTAAACATTTAAAGAGTCCGCTAAATTGAACTACATTCTGGAAGCGTTTTTAGTTTATAACTTTTTTAGATTGTACACCAGCAGTGCGAGCCAGAAGCGAAGTAAAACTTGAATCAATCAGCCATCACTGAGATTCGTGCCTCTGTTACCGCTTCGAAAAGTGAGCACTCTATTACCTAGATCACCAAGTCTCCTCCGGTTCAAAACGAATCCAAACGAGGCTTCAAATATAAGTTCTTTACACCATAGAACCAATGTTTCGAGTGAAAAAATTAGTTTGAAGTTTTGAAAATAAGTGGCGCTGTATAGTGTTCCAAAAAAAAACGGACCACCCTGAGTAAATTTCGATCTAATGATCGGATCTTCACTTTCTAGGACTCAATCTTAATGGCTCGAGGGTGTGAACTCAAATTTGCTAATTAATTTGAGCAGACGATATTTTAAATTACGAAATAAGGCAGAAAAACGTACTTTTTCTAAACAAACATAGTTTTTTTTACGGATGCGGATTTCTGACACCCAAAATGTAGGAGGTAGCCGCAATCTGAAAAATATGGTCCCCCCTGTTCGGACAGGAGAGCGATCCAAAATATGAACTCGTTAATGTTAATTTTATTTTCTGCGAATTCATATCTCGAGAACTTTGTAAGCGATCTGAAAGCATTTTGCGCAAAATTATAAAATTCATTCATCCAAAAAAAAAATCCATGCAAAGAATAACTTTAAAAAATTATTTATTATTTTTTTTTATTTAATAATAGTCGAAAAAAATTTGATTTGTAAAGTACCTATACAATTTTTTGCATCATTTTAAAGATTAAAATTTTACATGACTAAATACAAAATTTGAGCAAATTCGGTTGAATAGTTCATATAAAACTGAATTTCAAAAATTTTGGACATTCAAAATTCGATTTCTCAGAAACCATTCCACCTATTTTGCTCAAATTTTGTATTATATCCACAATTATATTCTTTAAAATGATGCAGAAAATTTATTGAGTACATTACAATTCAAAAATTGTAAACAAAATAATATTAATACATTATTAAACAAAATAATAAAAAACTAATAAATATTTTCTAAAATTTATATTTTGCATGGAATTATCTTCGGATAAGTGAATTTTATAATTGTGCTCAAAAATTCTTCAATTCGGTTAAAAAGTTCTCGAGCTATAGCGAAATACGCGAAAAGTAAAATTAACATTATGGGGTCCAAACTATAGAGCGCCCTCCTGACCAAACTATTGGAACCATATTTCCCAGATTGAGGCTTACCCCTATGTTTTGGGGGTCAGAAATCCAAATCCATCGAAAAAAAGGCATTTTTATTCAGAGAAGGTGCGTTTTTGTGTCTGATTTCGTAACTTAAAATATCCTCTGCGCTTATTAGCATATTTTAAGTTACCACCTCTCGATGGGGTAACTTAAAATATGCTAAAATGGAGTAAATTTATTAAAATTGAGTCCTAGAAAGTGAAGATCCGATATTTAGATCAAAAGTTATTCAGGGTGGTCCTTTTTTTGCGCATTATTCAACTCAAACTATATGTGAATGAGAAATAAATAAATATTCATGTGTGTTCACAGAAAGCATGTAGTTACAAAATCAAATATGTTATTCTCAAAAATTATGAGACTAACAATTTGTTTTATCTTATTACTTTACTAGTGTTGTAGAGCTACCTTATAACAAATTCCGAACTATTTTTTCGACTTAAAAGTGGGCTCTGTAATCATATATATTTAACAAATATTTTAATTTTCATTCGAACATAAATATAATGATCTGTTATATATAATGATTAAATATATATGATCTGTGAGCCTGATAAATATGATCAGGAGAGCGCTCAATAATGATAAATATAATGATTAATTAAATATATATGATCTGTGACAATATATATTCAACAAATATTTTAAGTTTCATTCGAACATAAATATAATGATCTGTTATATATAAGAATTAAATATGTATGATCTGGGATCATATATATTTAACAAATATTTTAAGTTTCATTCGAACATAAATATAATGATCTGTTATATATAATGATTAAATATATATGATCTGTGAGCCTGATAAATATGATCAGGAGAGCGCTCAATAATGATAAATATAATGATTAATTAAATATATATGATCTGTGACAATATATATTCAACAAATATTTTAAGTTTCATTCGAACATAAATATAATGATCTGTTATATATAATGATTAAATATATATGATCTGTGAGCCTGATAAATATGATCAGGAGAGCGCTCAATAATGATAAATATAATGATTAATTAAATATATATGATCTGTGACAATATATATAATTAACAAATATTTTAAGTTTCATTCGAACATAAATATAATGATCTGTTACGTATAATGATTAAATATATATGATCTGTGAGCCTGATAAATATGATCAGGAGAGCGCTCAATAATGATAAATATAATGATTAATTAAATATATATGATCTGTGACAATATATATTCAACAAATATTTTAAGTTTCATTCGAACATAAATATAATGATCTGTTATATATAAGAATTAAATATGTATGATCTGGGATCATATATATTTAACAAATATTTTAAGTTTCATTCAAACATAAATATAATGATCTGTTATATATAATGATTAAATATATGTGATCTGTGAGCCTGATAAATATGATCAGGAGAGCGCTCAATAATGATAAATATAATGATTAATTAAATATATATGATCTGTGACAATATATATTCAACAAATATTTTAAGTTTCATTCGAACATAAATATAATGATCTGTTATATATAAGAATTAAATATGTATGATCTGGGATCATATATATTTAACAAATATTTTAAGTTTCATTCGAACATAAATATAATGATCTGTTATATATAATGATTAAATATATATGATCTGTGAGCCTGATAAATATGATCAGGAGAGCGCTCAATAATGATAAATATAATGATTAATTAAATATATATGATCTGTGACAATATATATTCAACAAATATTTTAAGTTTCATTCGAACATAAATATAATGATCTGTTATATATAATGATTAAATATATATGATCTGTGAGCCTGATAAATATGATCAGGAGAGCGCTCAATAATGATAAATATAATGATTAATTAAATATATATGATCTGTGACAATATATATAATTAACAAATATTTTAAGTTTCATTCGAACATAAATATCTGTTACGTATAATGATTAAATATATATGATCTGTGAGCCTGATAAATATGATCAGGAGAGCGCTCAATAATGATAAATATAATGATTAATTAAATATATATGATCTGTGACAATATATATTCAACAAATATTTTAAGTTTCATTCGAACATAAATATAATGATCTGTTATATATAAGAATTAAATATGTATGATCTGGGATCATATATATTTAATAAATATTTTAAGTTTCATTCAAACATAAATATAATGATCTGTTATATATAATGATTAAATATATGTGATTTGTGAGCCTGATAAATATGATCAGGAGAGCGCTCAATAATGATAAATATAATGATTAATTAAATATATATGATCTGTGACAATATATATTCAACAAATATTTTAAGTTTCATTCGAACATAAATATAATGATCTGTTATATATAAGAATTAAATATGTATGATCTGGGATCATATATATTTAACAAATATTTTAAGTTTCATTCGAACATAAATATAATGATCTGTTATATATAATGATTAAATATATATGATCTGTGAGCCTGATAAATATGATCAGGAGAGCGCTCAATAATGATAAATATAATGATTAATTAAATATATATGATCTGTGACAATATATATTCAACAAATATTTTAAGTTTCATTCGAACATAATTATAATGATCTGTTATATATAAGAATTAAATATGTATGATCTGGGATCATATATATTTAACAAATATTTTAAGTTTCATTCGAACATAAATATAATGATCTGTTACGTATGATGATTAAATATATATGATCTGTGAGCCTGATAAATATGATCAGGAGAGCGCTTAATAATGATAAATATAATGATTAAATATATATGATCTGTGATCATATATATTTAATGAATATTTAAAGTTTCATTCGAATCAGTTCAATAAAATGTTCAAAAGTGAGTAATGTTAGTTTTATTTTGATAAAAATCTTTATACCACCATCTGCTTCTGGCGGGAGATTTATCTCGATAAACTGGTTGCAAAAACGGACTCTTCACAAAATATTTTATCGCTAAGACGAACCCTTCCCAAATTATTTTATCGTAAAAACGGTCAGTCACAAATTATTTTATCGTAAAAACGGTCAGTCACAAAATATTTTATCGTGAAAGTCCCATCACAAAATATTTTGTCAGTAAAACGATCCTTTCACAAAATATTTTATCTTAAAAAGGAAACCTGCACAAAAATCTCTTTTGAAAAACGAAGTCGGTGACGTCTTTAACTTATTGTTTTTAATTTTTAACTTTTTTTTATTTTAAATATTTCCGATCGAAATATAAGTATTTTTAAGATTAATATATTATACTATCTTCACTCTGCAAACAATTGGGCATTTTTTTTTTCGAAAAAAAAGAACCATCCTTTTAAAAGAATGCAAGGTACAAAGGGGTTAATTAAATCAAAATCCAATCCATTAATTTAAATATAAAAAGCAACAATTCTTTCCATAGAACTATTGTTTTTTAATTTACTACAATCTAATGATATAATGGGTTAATTTATATTATTACTTTGAAAAAATACACATCAATTTAATCTACTTTTAAAACAGCCAGAGATCGTTATCTTTAATTTACCTTTTGTTTTCGTTATATTTGTAATTTTCACGGCAAATGCTTGTTAGTTATAACACATTTTCACAAAAATATTATTTTTATATTTAAAGTAGTTTTGAAACTTATAATTCCTATTTATTTTTTGCATTTAGCTTGCTCCGGACAAAAGATAAATATTAGCTAAGTATTGTGCACATTAACGGCTTCTGAGCTTAAGCAGTATCCTCCGGCAAAGAAATGCAGCTTGCTCTGAACTAAAGATGAATATTTTCGAGTGGTAGTACTTATAGGGATCTGTCCAGACATTTTGGGAAAGGTCCTGTTTTTGTAAAATTGTGAAAAAAACTACTCATAATTTGTGAATATAAAATAAGCGTTAAGTCCCATTCTTTCTACCGGGGCCCTGCTTTTGTGAATTTGTGCAAATAGGTTCCTGTTATTGCAAAAATTGCTAAAAACTTTTTCAAGAAGTTTCTAAATAGTAAATAGATACAAGACTATGCTCAACAATTGCTGCTACTAAATTAGAGATGCAACATACAAATATTTGGTATTTAGTCTATACTGCTCAACGCAGAATATTCATTTCGAATGAATAATGGAAACAAAATCACTCACATTTCTAATATTTTCAATTGACATATTTTAAATAACACAACTTAGTTATGTATCACTTTTAATGTGTTTTGCATTAAGTAAACTTAAACAATTCTTAAATTTATAATATTTTATTTCAAACATTGCCAGAAATTAATTTTTATTTACATAATATTCTATTAATTAATTTTCTGAATAAATATAAATTGATAAACTATTTATTTACAAAAAAAATTTTTATTTAATATCAATAAGAATGTGCACACGATGTTTGTAACAGTAGAAATATTTTTTTAGAATACTACATTTGGAATTTAAACTTAGGGAAACTTGGAAAACTTAGTTCGTTTTGAATTGTCTTTTTTTTTCCCGGGAAGGATTTATTCGATTAACAAAGCAATAATGAAGATAAACAAATTTGTGAAGGGTCCGATTAAAAGATAAATTACTTCGTGAAGGGTCCGTTTTTTTCGGAAAGATATTTTGTGAAGGGTCCGTTAACGGACCCAAATTTCTTCTAAACAGACCCCTGACTTTAACGTATGATTCTTGACTTAGAGAATTCTATTAATATGGTTTTTACTTATACCTCGAAGGCTTATATGATACCCTACATTGTTACAGTTAAGCAATGTTGAGCCTTTTAAAAAGTTGGCCAAAGTAACCAAAATTTGCAAATTTGAGTTGGTTATTTTTCGGTCGTTTTATAAAATGCTTCGTTAAATGCTGAGTAATTAGTTTTTTTCCGATCATTATATGCAACAAATAAATTTACTTTATAACATATTGTTTTATATTTAGTTATATTACAGGTAGATATCATGCGAGAAAACCGTATTTTTAAAAGAACACTGTATAAAATTATTTGCAAAATAATATGTTTAAAAAGATTTTTTAAAATGGAATTTAAAAATTTAATGCATAAAAATATTTTCAAATCAATGTAAAATACCTTTATATATTTGAAAAATAATTATCATACTTTCTAGAAATATGTACATAAATGCTAATTTTAAATAGCGTTAAAAAAATTACATTTCTACAACTTAAATAAAACTAAAATTTTTATTATATTTATATGCAAAAAAAAATCAAAATCCTTATTTTAATTTAACGTTCTTACTTAATATCAAATGGTACTTTCTTTTTAAACATAATAAACAAATTTAAAAAAAAAAAAATAAATAAACTCATTCAAAACGTTTAAATCTTTCAAAATGAATAGTTATTCTTTGCTATGTCATAACCGTTATTTTGGCTAGAAAACGTTTAGATTAACTTTAAATTAATGAATTAAAATTTAAACATAAAAGCAGAAATTTTTTAGAAGCATCAAAACGTAAGAACATTTCCATGTAAACAATACTTTCATAACACATTTGAACATTTAATAGTTACAAATGATAAAAACTAAGATCATTTGGGAATATAAATACAATTTCTTTATCGATCACAAATCGGATCGCCGAAAAACTAGCCAATCACGGACAAAGTCTATATTTTGATGCCAAAATCGTGATGAGAACCGCAGAGTGCTTTCAGTATTCCATCCAAATATAACCGCATTCATACCGCTTAATTCTTTAAAAGGGAACTGGGATAGCTTTAAAAAAATTTTTAGATAAAAGTCGACAATTTAGAATTTTTTTAAAAAAAAGGACGTTAGGGAACATGAAAGAATGAAATGTCCCGTTTGCGGGGATAAGGGGTGTATAAGGACCCTCATTCCTAGCCCAATGTCAAGGTTGAAGTATTGATCCAGTACTCCATCCTTTCTCCCACTTCAAGAAGGTGGCGCTGCTGTAGACTTTTAGAAATATTTTTTTGCCCCTTCGTCTTCGCTTTCATCAAAAAGAATGCAATAAATGATTTAACTGAATGAACTAATGTCAAAATTTGAATATATATTTGGAGTAATATTGATATATGTATTCGAAAAAGTTGCAATGTCCCTAAATCCAAACAGATGCGCATCGCCCCCTTTATCGAAAATGTAAATGTTTCACAGAGACAAGAATTACACGTTTATCGTTTTGTTCCACACAAAAAAAGGAATAAAAATGTAAATCAGACGTTTAATGTTTCCGAATTCGAGTATTTATTTACTTTTTATTTATTATTATTTAAAAAAAACACTTTATTACTGCAATAGAAAAAATTAGCATAAATTTCGAAAGCAGTATTAAAAATTTACCCGATACACAACATTCTATAAATTTGATATCTGGTTATCAAAAATAGGGGTCGATTCATACACCCAACATACCATAAATTCGCTATTTGGTAATCAAAAATAGGGGTCGACTTATACACCCGACATACCATAAATTTGCTATCTGGTAATCAAAAATAGGGATCGATTTATACATCAGACATACCGTAAATTTGCTATTTGGTAATCAAAAATAAGGGTCGACTTATGCATCCAACATACCATAAATTTGATATCTGGTAATCAAAAATAGGGATCGATTTATACACCAGACATACCGTAAATTTGCTATTTGGTAATCAAAAATAAGGGTCGACTTATACATCCAACATATCATAAATTTGATATCTGGTAATCAAAAATAGGGGTCGATTTATACACCCAACATACCATAAATTTGCTATTTGGTAATCAAAAATAAGGGTCGACTTATACATCCAACATACCATAAATTTGATATCTGGTAATCAAAAATAGGGGTCGATTTATACACCCAACATACCATAAATTTGCTATTTGGTAATCAAAAATAAGGGTCGACTTATACATCCAACATACCATAAATTTGATATCTGGTAATCAAAAATAGGGGTCGATTTATACACCCAACATACCGTAAATTTGCTATTTGGTAATCAAAAATAAGGGTCGACTTATACACCCGACATACCATAAATTTGATATCTGGTAATCAAAAATAAGGGTCGATTTATTCACCCAACATACCATAAGCAACAAGACAAGAAAAAAATAAGTCACCTACGCAAAATTTTCTAGTAGATATATTTTAAACATTAGCTACTACTCCAAATGTAACATGTAAGAAAAAAACTTATTCATATCTCACATGGAAAAAAAGGTATGTAAATTATGATGCACAGTGCGTAAAATAAAAAATGGACCACCCTGAAAAACTTTTGTTCTAACGATAGGATCTTCAAGCTTTAGAACTCAATCATAAATGTTTGAGGGGTGACTTCAAATATGCTAATTAATAAGTGCTGACGATATTTTAAGTTACGAAATCAAACACAAAAATATTCTTTCTCTGAATAACCCTGGATTACAGATATGCCAGCAGCTCCGGACACGCCAAAATAATTTTAAAAAAACGGTAAATACCTACAAACTAAATTTTGCATATATTTGACTATTTTTGCTTGCTCTTTAAAAGGCATAGCATGACATAAGTAATATAAAGTGGTGAATTATATAAGCCGACGAATTATTTAGAAACAGTAATGGATAAAAATCTATTAAATTGCATTTATTAAACCAAGAATCACAATGGATAAACTACCACTTTAAAATTTGCTGTTGAAAACAAGTCAACATCTCTGGAATTATTAGTCCTCTTCGGATCTATATATTATTACTTATTAAAATATTGTGGTAGTTGTAGCGCGCATTCGTGTCGTAATCGTGTTGTTTAACAGATAAAAATTATAACAATTTTTTTGCTTTGTATTATTGAGAAATATAAGTTGGTCAGATAATATAAAGATAAGTTTGTTTATAGAACTGAAACTATGCTAGTAAAAAATGTCGGTATACAGTTGCCACCAATTTTGTTGTTGAGCAGAACTGGCAAGTCTTTGAGAATAAACGGTTTTGTCCAATTTTAACCGTCATGTTAAACGGTTAAAATGGACCCTTTTAGACATACTTTTTGACAATTATCAAAACCCCCAAATTTTGGTATAAGGATAACTACTAGAAATATGAAGTATTTATAATTAAACATACATATAAAATTACAAGAGATCAATCAAATACGTTCTTAAATTACTATTTCAAGATTAAATTTTTTTTTTTTTTTTTTTTTTACTACTGCTGTTAAAAGCTCAAATTTTGGTGTAGGAAATATTAAATAATTATAGATAAAAATGTGTAAAATAAAAATGTATCTAATCAGTTATTTTTTTTTAATTATTGAAAATAAAAATACAAATACAAATCAGCTTATAAAAAAACACTTAACAATCATCTTATTCATTATAAGTAAAATTAATTTTCATTTATTCCCATTTCAACACTTTCTTTCTTTGAAACGTGCGATTACAAAAAAGTAGTTTTGAAGCCCTCTGTACTTTAAGTTCATTTTTCAGTTTTGTAAGAATGAGACCGAAATTTGAAACTATTCTTTCGATTGATGCTGAGCTGCATAGACTAAAATATTCACGTACTAAAACTATTATAGCTTAATAAAATAATGCAGTTAAGAAATTTATTCTAATAACTGTATTAAATATTAATAATAACTTAATTAATTCCTTGAATTGATGGGTTGAAAAAATTATCAACTCATTTAAACTAGCATTTATATTTTTTGTAAATTATAATTAGTTTACTTATCAGAGAATATATTGTAGTCATGATTTTAATATATTGTAGTCATGATTTATAATTAGTTTACTTATCAGGGAATATATTGTAGTCATGATTTATTGGAAATATTTATGCACATATAATCAAGAATGTAGAAAATACTCAGAGCCTAATATTTCCTCATATAAAGTTTTCTTCAAATCAAAATTTTAGCATTTTTTTAGATATATAAGAAAAAAATTCATTTAAATACTTGAATAAACGAATGTGTTAAAAATAAGAGAAATCAAAATATATTGATATGGTTATAATTCATTAAATTAAATAAGAGGGATCTCACAAACTTAAGGAATTCTAACTAATAAACACAGAAATTAACATACGTTTTTTGACAAGGAAAAATTTTGTAAAGCGACACATTTCTTAACAATAAAAATTTTTACAGGAATTTTTTTAGATCGGAAATTTTCCCATGACTGTCCGAATTTCCCCCAAAACCTCATTCGCGCGATCAAACATATTATACTCCCCTGAATATAAGTAATGACAATAAATATTGAGAATCAAAAAAAAAAAAATTATAAGCTGAGATCAGACACTAGTTGGTGACCATTTTTGATTTACTTAATCTAAAATATCTGCCTAAATTGTGCCATAAAAGACTTAACATCAATATTTAATTCGATAATAATTAATACTCATAGTTAATACCTGTAATAAAAACTGAATAGTTATAATGTAGCAAATAATATTGATTTCAAAGTTATTATGAGTACTATATTTCTACAAAAGCAAATTAATAGTCTCAATAATTTTAGCTATATTTTTTTCATATATGATACCTAATATAAATCATAATTATAGTAAGTAGTATATAATGCATGTATTGTGCATGATTTACTATCTAAAAAATACCCTCAATGACAAAAAGGAATCTTGCTCCAGGTTTTTGACAGTTTTTGTCACTTTTCGACAAGTTTTTGACGTGCCATGTCAAAAACCAGTTTTTGGTGTCAAAATCCCAACCCTGGTGTTGAGGTAAACTTAATACATTTTTAACATCGGCACCGTATGTATTGTGTAAAAAAAATTTATCAAATTGACAAAATAACAATTGTTTGAAAGAATTAGGGTGAATACGTTGCTAAAAATGTTTAATGTGTTTTTTTAAATGAAATGATTTTGAAATGAAGCCTTAAATTAATTGTAATGCGCATAAAAATATAGGCTGACAATAAATGAACAAACAAAAATGAATAAAAAAATAAATAAAACTATAACAGTGGAAAAGTAAGTAAAAAATTTGACTACATGCACTGTAAAGTAATTTAGTTAACCTCAATACAAAAAATGGGGGCAACTATACACCAAAATTTTTTACAGAGTAGTAAGTCGATTTTTAATACCTTATTTGTGATTTATTGACTTTGTTTTGCTTTATTAATGCAATTTTATATTTCAAAGCAAAAGCAGTAGCCAAAGCTAGAAAATATCACATAAGTAAAAATATAAAAACATCTTTGCATTACTACAAATTGTTGCGCTTTCTCAGCAATAGTCTGAAGTGGGTTAATTATCAGACAGTGACTACCTTATTTGTGATTCATTGACTTTGTTTTGCTTTATTAATGCAATTGGATATTTCAATGCTAAAACAGTAGCTAAAGCTAGAAAATATTACATTAGTAAATGTATAAAAACATCTTTGCATCACTACAAAATGTTGCGTTTTCTCAGCAATAGTCTGGAGTGGGTTAATAATCAGGCAATTTGAATAACTAATTTGTGATTTATTGAATTTGTTTTGCTTTATTAATGCAATAGGATATTTCAAAGCTAAAGCAATAACCAAAGCTAGAAAATATCACATTAGTTAAAATATAAAGGCATCTTTGCATCACCACGAAATGTTGCGTTTTCTCAGCAATAGTCTGGAGTGGGTTAATTATCAGACAATGACTACCTTATTTGTGATTTATTGACTTTGTTTTGCTTTATTAATGAAATTGGATATTTCAAAGCTAAAGCTAGAAAATATCACATTAGTAAAAGTATAAAGGCATCTTTGCATCACTACAAAATGCTGCGTTTTCTCAGCAATAGTCTGGAGTGGGTTAATAATCAGGCAATTTGAATAACTAATTTGTGATTTATTGAATTTGTTTTGCTTTATTAATGCAATAGGATATTTCAAAGATAAAGCAATAACCAAAGCTAGAAAATATCACATTAGTTAAAATATAAAGGCATCTTTGCATCACCACGAAATGTTACGTTTTCTCAGCAATAGTCTGGAGTGGGTTAATTATCAGACAATGACTACCTTATTTGTGATTTATTGACTTTGTTTTGCTTTATTAATGAAATTGGATAGTTCAAAGCTAAAGCAGTAGCTAAAGCTACTGCTTTAGCTACTGCTATTGCAACTATTGCTGCTGTTTTGCTACCAGACTATTGCTAGAAAATATCACATTAGTAGAAATATAAAGGCATCTTTGCATCACTACAAAATCTCGCGTTTTCTCAGCAATAGTCTGGAGTGGGTTAATAATCAGACAATATTGCATAGCATCTAACTTCAAATCTTTGCAAAAGACATAAAATGAGTGAATTGGTAGTGAATTATAGTAAAAACATAAAAAATAACAAGATTTAAAAAATAAAATACAGTGTAACCTGTGTATGTTGTTGCGTTTCTTAACTTACACTGTTGCGTTGCGTAACTAATATTTGAAAACTTAAATTCTCTTTAACTTAACCACATTAAGAAAATTTGAAAACTTAGAAAATTGGTCATTTTAAAAAAGTGTGGTAAGTCATTATTTCTTTTATTATTTATTTATTATTATTATTATTCTAAGTAAATGTAATTATGTTCTTTAACATAATTTGAAATTTTATTTACGGAATACTACATATAGGTTAAATTGAGATTAATTACCAGAATGCTACATAAATTCAATGC
Organism: Parasteatoda tepidariorum; assembly: GCF_982258835.1. Taxonomy (NCBI): domain Eukaryota; kingdom Metazoa; phylum Arthropoda; class Arachnida; order Araneae; family Theridiidae; genus Parasteatoda; species Parasteatoda tepidariorum. Next base: position 39,006,651 of record NC_141759.1, read on the forward strand.
TATCAAATTCATTATTTTAAAAAATCAAATAATGAAAAAAGCACGCCAATTGTTTACTATACAAAATTTCTTGAAATTTAAGTACAGAAGATCATGTGCAATTAGAATTTATTGCAAAATTTTAAAATTTATAACGAAAAACAATTATTTATTGTTTGGGTAACAAAAATTCTCAATAAAAAGAACAGGAAAAAAAGGACAAATTGAATTGTCTAAAAAAAATATAAGAATAAGAATTACTGCAATTTACGTAGAGGTTTTGGCTTTCTTTTAGAGGTCAACTTAAACAATTGGTCAATTTAATGTTTCCCAGTTAGTACCTACATCAGGTTTGTGAAAAAGATGGCCTTTTTGTGAAGAAAAAAAAACCCAAACTGATCAGGTTTTACTAGCCAGTCTTTATTGGTTTTTTAATATCTTACATTTTAATATTCAAAATATGTGTATGTGTATTTAAATTTGTTCAACTGACGACTATTCAGTGAAATAATTTATGATATTGGGTATCAGATGTTTAAGATTGCACCAAAATGGAATATCTTATGAATTGTGTAATAACACTATTTAAAACATATTTTATTGTCTTTGAGATGCAAAAGTTTCGGGTATAATTTCTTAAAATAAAACTTGGTATACAGAAATGTGAATAATTTAAAGTTTTATGGTAAAAACATCGTGGATTATCTTTTACAGGGGTTGTACAAAAATATGGAATCACTCCAAAGCAAACTCCATGTACTGCTTTCAGAAGCAAATATTTTTGTAAATTTTACGTGGCAAACGTTTCGGCACAACTTTAAAGACTATGCTTCAAACTTTTAAAAAAAGGGGTCCTTTTTTACCCATACAAAATTTGCATCGACCAAAATGAGGGTATGAAGTTAAAAGCTTTTTTCCTTTTTCAATATCACTATAAATTTTTTTAAAAAAAGCATTCTAATATAAATATTGCAAAATATAATAGATTTTATTTTATCAGTGATAAGACCAGTGTTCAAATAAACACCTCCGTAATATTTCAAAAAATCAAATTAAGGAACTTGTCCCTTTCCAAAATTAAATTCTGAGAAAACTAAAGCAAGATGGTTCTACGAAACAAAAACCTCCATATAGATCTTAAAATAGAAAGATTAGGCAAGCACATCTCCAAATTAAGTCAGAATTATTTTTGGCAATGTTCTAAAATGCAATATAGCACACTTTAATGATATTTTACAATACCTGATTCTAAAAGAAGACAAAATACATCATACCCATTGCGGCACACTTTCTCAGTGATGCTACATAATCAAGACTACTTCAAAATTATAATTCATCCGTTATTACATCAAGCTTTAGGCTAAGCAGAAGGAAGAACTACATCCTCTCCTCTTCCATTCGAAATTTTTATCTTTTTTTTATGTAAATTATCTACCTTCCTGATTGTCAAGGATACGATAGATGGCAAAGGCCATGTTTAGCTCAGACAACCAGCTCAATTTGATAAGTAAATTGAAGTGAAAGAATGATTGCTGGTATTAAAACCAGAAAAAAGATATTAACTTCTTTCCCTCATTTTGGTAGATCCAAACTTTTCATGGGTAAAAGACATCATTTCAAAAAGTTTCAAACATGCTCTTTCAAATCGTGCCAGCAGTTTAACACGTTGTATGCCATGGGGTCACCAGTAACCAGCACTGAGTTTGTTCGTAGCACCCAGGAGGTCACCGGTGACAGGAGAAGCCAAGATTATTAGAAACGAATAATTCGAGTAAATTTTTAATGCTTTTAATTTTTTTATATTATTATCGTTAGCAAAATGGTTTGAAGAAATTAATGCTATACATACTAAGAAAATCGTTTTGGACAGAAGGGCAAGCCATGTAAAATAAGCGTGGCATTCAACGTGTTATCATGCACACTTCCAAAATATTTGCTGCGAAAAGAAAGATTGCTTACATAGCATTTGTATCGAAGTCTTTCTTCTTCTAAGTGTTTCTTGTATAGAAGTGTTCTTTTCTAAGTGTTCTATCTTCTTTGTATAGAAATGTTCTTCAAGTGATTTTTGAAGAAGTTAAGTATTTGTATAGAAGTGTTTACAGAGGTTGGAGAAAATGTATAATTTTGCCCAACCAAAATTTATAATGTTATTACCTCTATATATAAAAATAACGACAACAGGAATATGAACGGTGTTCATATATACAAAGTAGTTTGGACACAAAAAAAATAAAACTTTATCCTATGCTTTCTTTATATATAATCGATAAGGCATACTTTTTATTATTAGTTTTACAAATCTAACCTTAAAAAGAAAGAATTTTTTATGTGAATTGAGTACGCTTAGTTTGAAATTAGATTTAAAATTACGTAGAATTATTTTTAATAAAGCACATAAAACTGTATTTTTTTACAAAATCAAAAGTAAAACTATAATTGTACTAGTTTAATTTTTTACTGCACAGATTGATAACTATGCGTGCACTGTATTAAGAATATTTTTCTTTCAAATTTGCTTCCTTTCTGAATTTGAAATTTATCTTTTAGTTTTTGTTAAGGGCATTTCTTTCATAAATAGATCAAATGTTATTAATTAATAATGAAATTGCTGCTTTTATATTCACTTTAAAACTGGACATTTTTTACCATAATTGAACCAAACCTATTTCAGTCGTGTAACTAATTCATTCTAGTTGTACTTTATATAGCTTCAGATTAATTGTTTTAAACTGTGCTATACCTTATGTAAATTCGAAGTCATCTATAAATTTTTACAATTCATAATCATTAATGTGTTTTATTTAAAAATTTGCTTCTCTAAATTGTTCCTAACACACAATCACTTCAATGTGGTAAGTAATTAACAATTTTATATCCTTTTTTATATTATTGCAACTTAAAAAATTATTAGTTTTTCTAAAAGCCGATTTTGTTTAAGAAAAGGCATTAGGTTCAACAAAGAAGGTATTAATATTCTCATTTTGGTCGATCCAAATTTTATATGGGTAAATATTATAAATAATATAATTACTCATTAATACCATATTCTATTATTATTACCCATTTTAACTTTTAAGTATAAAATAGGTGAAAAAATCATTATTAAAGGCTTTAAGCACAATCTTTCAAATTGTGCCAACAGTTTTATCATGTAGAATCTTCCAAAACAACTGCTGCTAAAAGAAATATTGCTTTCAAAGAGTTAGCATAGAAGTGTTTTCATATTTTCGCCCAAACCTTGTACAGAATTATTCGATTCACCGATTACAGCCACTTAAAACCAATATCAGCCCTATATAGAATTGTCAGATTTACTCAATATTTTATAATCATTATTTTATAATCATTATTCAGCAAATATAGGCCCTATATTAGCTCCAAAAAGGCCAATATTTGACCTATATAGGACCAATATTAAAAACTCCAGCTATCCCAATATTGGTCCCTCGGTGCATGTTTATACAGGACCGATATTGAGACCAACTGGGGCCAAGGTAAATTTTTTGTTAGGAGGGTGACAAAACAATTTCACCCAATCAGGTTTACGGGAGGAATAATATACCTATGAAAACCAAGAACTTCAGGGGTCTGTCCAGACATTTTGTGAAGGGTCCGTTTTTGTAAAATTGTGAAAAAATTACTCGTAATTTGTGAATATAAAATAAACGTTAAGTCACATTCTTTCAACAAGGGTCCGTTTTTGTGTGTTTGTGCAAATAGGGTCCGTTATTGCAAAAAAACTTTTTAAAGGAGTTTTTAAATTGTAAAGATATACAAGGTTATGCTCAACACTGTAAAATTATAATTAAAAAAATTAAATTTTAAAAAATAAACAGCAATTGCAGCTACTAAATTAGCGATGCAACATATAAATATTTGGTATTTTGCCTATACTGCTGAACACAGAATATTCATTCCAGACGAATAAAGAAAGAAGTGTCTGCAGAAAACAAAACTTAGTTCGTTTACATCTGTCTTTCTTTCCCCCCTTCCCGGGAAGGGTTTATTCAATAAACAAAACAATAATGAAGATAAACAAATTTGTGAAGGGTCCGATTAAACGATAAATTATTTTGTGAAAGGTTCGTTTTTAAGTTAAAATATTTTGTGAAGGGTCCGTTTTTATAAAAAGATATTTTGTGAAGGGTCCGTTAACGGACCCAAATTTCTTCTAAACAGACCCCTGAACTTTTAATAGTAAAAACATGCATGTAGGATTATTTCTAGCCCGAGAGAAAGCAAATAGTGGTGGAATAGTAGCGCTTATATTATAATTATTATAATTAAAACCGTCGTTGAACAGCCGGCCCGATTTTTGGGTTTACGATTTCTAATGTTCAACTCCGTAACCTTGTAATTTTGAACCCAATCTAGAAGACAAGGAAACTCCTAGATCAAGTATTGGGAGAAATTTGCCTTCGTGGAGGACTTTTTGGTGGAACTAACCCGCATTTGCGTTACATGGAGAGGAAGAGCACGAGAACCTTCCACGGTTAGACTGACGGCAAAGGGACTCAAACCCATTGTATATTGCAGCAAACAAATAAATTTCACGGACGCCTTTTTAATGTTATTCAAATGAACTACTAGTTCTACAGATGAATAAACAGATACAAATTAAAACTTAACAAACATTTATTAATTCTAAAGGAATCTCCATTTAGTGATATTTTCAAAACCTAACTTATTCGAACACTAAATAATCAACACAAAAACATTTTAAGAAGGTTGCCAACATAAAAACCAAAGTTAAAGAATAAAAATTAAATGAAAGCAGCAGCAGCAGCAGTCACGTGACACCAACTATAAAAACATATTACAATCTCTAACATACTCCCACCTTGCAAAGTTAGGCTTATTGAACTTTGCAACCAAAATTTTACGAAAGTTGGAACTTTAAACTTACTGGAGCTAAAAATAAAAAGAATGCTCATAAGTCCAACCGAACAGGAACTTTGATGATTCTTCCCGACTTTGTTTTAGGAAAATAATTCACATCTAAAGCTTCATTGTTTTCTACAAAATCGTCAGTCCTTCTAGCAGCTTTTAAAACCTCTATATCTGTTTTGGTAGACACTTCTAATGGGTAAAGCCTTTGAAATGGACGGATCCTTTCACCCTTACTGGTCCTCAGTCTTGCAACTCTAGGAATACCATCTTTACCAGGAAAAATTTCTAAAATAACTCCAAGTGGCCAATCGATACGACGGACATTGTCATGTCCTATTAACACAACATCACCAACGTCTAAAACATTATTTCTTCTTATCCCTTTATGGACTAAAAGAGCAAGATATTCATTTCTAAATCTTTGCCTGAGATTGTCACGTAGCTTCTATAAATACTTTACTCGTTTTATGAGGCAAGATCGGTCTACATTATCTAGATCTGGTGTTTCGCTGTTACCGCCACCGTGAATAAACATTTCGGGTGTCAACGGTACTAATTCATTTGGATTATCTTGTATGTAAGTGAGTGGCCTTGAATTTATTACTGACTCACAGTCGCACAATATCGTGTAGAGTTCTTCGTAATTGATGGTAGATTTCCCTAGAACTCGACGTAGCAGTTCTTTGAGCATTCTGACCATTCGCTCCCACCACCCACCCCACCATGCTGCGGTAGGTGGAATAAATTTCCAAGTGATTCTCTGAGCGGTTGAGTATGCGGCTATCTTGTTCCAATCTAATGTTTTCAATGCTCTGTTGGCTCCCACAAAATTTGTGCCGTTGTCGGAATAAAGGATTGAAATCCGGCCTCGTCTGGCAATGAATCGTCTGAGGGCTTGGATATAAGCATCTGTGGTGAGTGATTGTACCAGTTCAAAATGGACCGCTCGGTAAATGGCGCACGTAAATAAAACGACCCAAGCTTTTCCTTTTGACTTCAAGTAGAGAGGACCAGCATAATCTACACCACTTACCTCGAAGACTTTTGTCAAGGTAACTCTTTCTCTAGGCAGTGGAGCGAAGGGAACTTCAACTGGTTTAGATTTGAAACGCTTGCATGTCACGCATTTAGAAATGACTTCTTTTACTAACTTTTTAGCCTTAAGAATCCAAAACTTCTCCCTAAGTCTGACAAGTACGATAGAAGAACCAGCATGCATTGATTTCTCATGCTCTTCTCGTATTAACTTCATAGCGAAACTATTACCAGGTAAAAGAATGGGAAATTTAAAATCTTCAGTTTCATCACTATTTACAAGTTTGGTTCTTATTCGCAGTAATCCCTTTTCATCTCTAAATGCTTGCATTTTGTTAAGAAACTTCTCATCGTGAAACACTTTTAATTGCATGGATTTAAGCACTTGAGTTTCTGCTTCTTTGAATTCTTCATAGCTCAAGTTACCTTTTAATTTATTTTCATGTGATGTGTTATGTATGAAACGAAGAATCCATGACACCACTCTGATGTTTCTACTGTAAGAGGAAAAATGATCGCTCCACATTTCTGTAACTTCAATATTTACAATTGAAGATACGATCGTTCTTCTTTTTTCTCTAATCACTTCTTCTTCATTAACATCTTCCTCTGAGTCGTTAGTTGGCCATTCACGGGATGGAAGGTACAACCAACAGGGACCCTCCCACCATTTTGACTGGCACAATTGCTTAGCTGAACAACCTCTACTTGGCCGATCCGCGGGATTCAAGGATCCAGGTACATGTCTCCATGTCACTGGTGTCAGTTTTCTAATTTCTTGAACACGGTTCTGTACGAATACACCCCACGTTTCTTCTCTTTTCAACCAAGCTAACACTGTGGTGGAGTCTGTCCAAAAATACACATTGTGGGTTTTAAACTCTTTTCGGACCTCAGTGGATAGACGATCAGATATTGTGGCACCAAGAAGTTCTAATCTTGCAATTGTTGTCTCTTTTTTCCCACAAGGGGCAATTCTTGTTTTACTTTGTACGAGCTGTACATAAACATTAGTCATATAACAAACTCGCAGAAAGACTACTGCCGAATACGCATACTTGCTTGCATCACAAAAAAAGTGAAGTGAAATATTTTCAACTCCCTTACCGCAGTGCAACCATCTTGCCACCCTCACATTCTTCAAATATTCAAGCTCATTTAACCATTTTAGAAATTCTTCGCTCGTTTTTATATCCACTTCAGCGTCCCAACCAATTTTAGACTTCCACAAATTTTGTAACAAAAGTTTTGAACGCATCATCACTGGACTGGTTATCTCTATGGGATCAAAAACTTTGTGTGAAGCTGATAAAATATTTCGCTTTGTGATCACTTCATTCTTTGTTTCATTAACATCAGGAATATTTATGGAAAGAGTATCACTTTGTCTGTCCCATATCATTCCTAGAATGTTTGTTGACCTTACAGTGGATTCAGCGGGATTAGTGAACTCCCACCCTCTTAAATCAAATTTTCTTTCAGCCATAATTTCTGTGGCAACTTCAATAAACTCCTTTAACTCTTGCTCAGTTTCAACACTAACTAAACAATTATCCACATAAAAACTGAGTAGTAGTTGGCGGATAATGCCTTCAGGATATCTTCCATTTCCTTGTGTGGCTTCATCTAGTTTGTTTTCTAAGTGGTATCGTATGGTTGACGCAAGCAAAAAGGGACTACAAGAAACACCGAAGACAACTCTTCGATGACGGTAATGTTTGAGCTCACCTTGTTCGTCGTGCCATAGAAAACGTAGAAAATCTCTATCTGGCTTATGAAGACCTATTTGCAAAAAAGCTTTGCGTATATCTGCTATTATGCCAAACTTATGGAGGCGAAATCTTGTCATTATGGAAGGAATTAATTCGATCAAATTTAGGCCCTTTTCAACACAGTCATTAAGACTGGGATGTCCCTTTTGTTTAGACGAAGCATTAAACACCGGCCTAATCTTTGTTGTACTGTTCTCCTTCACTACGTGACGATGTGGCATATAGTGACAAGTCAATTTCAGTTCTTCTACAGGAACTTCTTCGATGATGCCTTCTCGTTCCCATTCTTTGAAAACATTTCCATATTCCTCAAACAAATTTTCTGCTTTAAGCTTCCGAGTTGTTACTTGCAATCCTTTTAGTGCTAAATTGAAATTGTAGGGCAAAGGCAAATGTACGTCAAGCCAAGGTAGACTAACAAAGAAACGTTGATCTTCAACTTTAACAGTCTTTAAGAAATGATCTACCGAAGCGTTATAAAGTTCTTCTTTAGTCTCCTGTTCTGATGGATCCTGTATCCCTATGGTATCCAATGTCCACATATCTGATATATCCATTTCTTTCACTAAAAGAGAAGTTACCAACATAGAATTGCATAAAGATGCATCGCTTTCAGGCACTTTTCCCGACAAAGTCCAACCAAGTAAAGTTTCTATGGCGACAAGTCCACAAGTTAATACTTTACGCTGACCTGTCATAAGCTTCCCTATCACGTCAGCTCCAAGAAGTACTTGTACAGGTTGCAATTCATTACCAATATCTGATAAAGTTATCTTCATTTCCTGAAGCTCCTTGATCCAACCTGAAGTTACAGATGTAATGTTATCACATATAGAAGACTGGTCCAAAGCTTCCATGTTACAAGTTATGCTGTTTTTAGGATTTCTTAATCGGATTCTATAACATGTATGTTCATACTTATCAGAGTTAATACCACCAAATAAAGAATGTATAAGTGTTTCTTTTCTTACCGGAGTATATCCCATTTGTTCCACGAGACTTTTCAAAATATACGTTTTTTGGGATCCGGAATCCAATACAGCTCTCACTAGAATTTCCTTGTTATCTGAAACCAGTTTGATTTTTAATGTCTGAAGAAACACTTTGGGACCATAAGTAATGTTAGACATGTTAATCTCAGAACTTTCACATTTCTCACCACTTTCTCCTGATTCTTTACCTCGGGTATCTAGCTTCTCACACATAAGTGGCACATGTCTTTTACCGCATACAATACATTTGATAAACATTTTGCACTTACGTACTGGATGACCAGGATTCAAACACGCAAAACAACACTGGTTTTTTCTTACAATATCTTGTCTCTCGGCTAAACTCATCCTTTGAGCGGTGAAACAGTCTGAGCTGGAGTGCTTTCCAGAACAAAAAACACATAATTTCTTTACCTCTTTTGAAGCCGCAGTAAGTAAATTGGCAGCTGTAGGCACTCTACCTGAAATCAAAGGCTTTCCTTTTTTCCTAAAAGTTTGGCGATTTTCACTTGAACCCAAACCAAACCCAGCCATGGCTAAATTTATTCTTTCCTCTCCTTCAGTTTCGGTTTTCAGGAAATTCATCAAATTATTCAGTCGTTCTTTAGCATCAGTTGAAGCCGCGTAAGAAGGACTTATGTTCCATGCTTTCAGGAACTCTTCTTGAAAACAAGATTCAACCATTGGATAAAGTATTGAAGCACATTTATCAGTTGTTACTCCTAGTGTCTCTAATGCTTTAAGGTACGATTCAAGCTTATCATAGAGAGAAGTCATTAAATTTTTTTCATTTTTCTGAACCGAAATTATTAATCTTAATAGTTCGCGAACATAAACTTCTACCAAAAGTTCATCTCTTCCAAACCGAGCTTTCAGACTATCAATTACCTTGGCGTAGTTAGCACCGGTTGGCGGAAAGCTCTCTACAACTTCTCGCGCTCTAGATCCGCTTACAGTAGCTTGAATAAGGTACTGAAATTTATTTTCGGGAGCAATATCTACATCTTGATGAATCTGTTGGAATTGGCTCCAAAAAGGTAACCATTCCTTGATATCCCCACTGAATTGTCGAAACTCTAATTTGGGTAAATTAAATTTCCTCCTAGCACTAGTAATCATAGAATTTTCGGACTCACCTGTTATTACCACTGGCGGGTTTACTTGAATTCGCGCCAACTCCAGTTCATGTAATCTTATTCTTTCCCGTTCTTCATATTCTAATTGTTTTTGATCCGCCTCCGCCAATTCTTTATGCTTCCGGTCACTAACAGTTGTTACCAAAATATCTTCAACAAACTGTGGATCTTCGGAATACTGCTTACTTTTCAAAATTGCTTCTTTTAGTTCCGATATCGTGACCTTTTGAGGTAATGTTGCGCCAATTTCTTCAGCGACGAACAACAAATCTTCTTTTTTAAATCCTTTTGCTGCTTGAAACATTGTTTCGAATCGGAAAAAATGTCCTGTCACGGACGCCAGAAAATGTAAATTGCAGCAAACAAATAAATTTCACGGACGCCTTTTTAATGTTATTCAAATGAACTACTAGTTCTACAGATGAATAAACAGATACAAATTAAAACTTAACAAACATTTATTAATTCTAAAGCAATCTCCATTTAGTGATATTTTCAAAACCTAACTTATTCGAACACTAAATAATCAACACAAAAACATTTTAAGAAGGTTGCCAACATAAAAACCAAAGTTAAAGAATAAAAATTAAATGAAAGCAGCAGCAGCAGTCACGTGACACCAACTATAAAAACATATTACAATCTCTAACACCCATGATCCGTCTACCACTGAGGATATTTCACGTCAGCACTGTGGTCGGTGCAAGCCGGATGCGGATTCGTATCGACCAGCCATCACCGGGATTCGAATGCGATTCACCCCATCGGAATGCAAACGCTTTATCCCCCAAGCCATCGCGGCTCTAGTAGAATTTATAATTAGGAATAAGCCAATCGGCCTGTGTAAGGGTCAGGGAACTGGCCATGCATCATAAAGGTTCTGGGTTCGAATCCCGGGCTAGGCCTGGATGTTCTTTCATTCTCTGTGCTATCTGTCCTTACTGTCGCAGCAACGTTGGCCCATCTAATATGGTTGCCCAGGAAAGTGTAGGTAACAAATCTGCCCTTCAGATGCCTGTATGATGTAGGTCATTTCCCAGGAGGGCAAAAAAAAATATGTAATAATTAGGAATAGTAAGGTAAGAGCTTATTTTACTCCTCCTCCCGTAAACCAGTAATAACTTCTCCGACCTTTAGCCCTGGTTCTATCGTTAATCTTGCCGATTTTCTTTTTATAAGTTTATTGCAACACGGTGATAAGCAGTACATTCAATGGTCGGCAAAATTTTATGAATTTTTTTAACCACACTCTGCTGAGATAAAGACGCATAATAATTGTTTTTTTAAAAAAATGCATGTTCCAAATTTGTTTTTAATTTGTCAGGTCATTTTGCAAAATTGGATAGTTAGCTGAGAGAAACTTTTATAGCTGCAATCAATCAAAAATAACACTGTCTCATAAAATAGAAATCTCCCAGCGTAAATGGGTATGAACCAGATATTCCTAACCCAATAAATAGCTATCAATGTTTGTGATAGTTTTTTTTTAAATTTATTTTAGTAGTAATATAATGTATACATTAACATATCTACCAATTCTCTCGCATTTAGAAAAAAAAATTTCCTATCGGTAGAGAAACCCATTTCGATTTATTCATTTCACCCATTCAATTGATTCATTTCACCCATTCCATTGATTCATTTGACGATTCAATTGATTCATTCAAAAGATTTCATTCGATTCATTAGAATTTAGTCCACTAATTGCATCCCTGATACAGGATGGTTAGAATTTTATTGTTAGTGATTTAGTTAATTTTAATAATTATAATTTTAGTGATAAAAATGTTTGTCAGCACAACACCCTTTCAGAGAACCAACAGACCTGTTTCAAATATTTAAATATAATGGTTGTCAAAATCATGTCATTTTTCAAATTTTTTAGGTTGTAACAACCCTGTTAGTCTATTTCAGAAAAAGATTAGGCATTGTTAATTATCACAGCATATAAATGACAATGTATTTAGTGTGAGTATCGGGTTAGATTTGGTAATTAAATCACTAAAAATAGAATTCTAATCATCCTGTATCAAGGATGCCATCGATTGACTAAATTTTAATTAAACCCAGCTCTAAGATGCCAACTTACTCCGGAAAGCGGATAAATATTTTCAAGTTGTAGTCTCTGTATGATTCTTGGTTTAGTAAATTCGATTTACAGGGTTTTTACACACCACCACTTCTAAATAATTCAACACTTATGTGATACGCCATTTTGTTACAGTTGAAATTAAACTATGGTTTAAATCACAATTTAATAAATAGAAAAAAACAAGTAATTTATATAATTAAGTTTTCTATTGTTTACATAAATTTCTTCAATTCAATTGTAACAAAACGAAAAAGAGATGAAAAAGATTTACATTTTCGAGTTTCAATCTATATTATTTCAAGTAAACATAAATCTGCAATTTTTAAATGTTTAGGCAGAAATGGTTTTCCATAGAAATATCTGTGTTAAAAAGGATTGGCATTTCAATCAGAAGAAGACTATTTTTTTCCAAAACAGAGGAAGAGCTGGGCAAAATAGAAGAAGCCAAAAATGACCAATACAATTTTTTTTTACAGTAAGTATTATAAGAATAGAATAACTCAAATTTAAACAAATTCAATTTAAAATAGAAACAAAATGTTTAAATGTTTTATTTATTTTTTAAAAGAATTATTTATTTATTTATCAGTTTTCTGAAGAATTAAGAAATCTATATATCATATTATTCAAGAGTTGGTTTGAGTATTTATACTTTGATTATAAAAATCTGTATGCTATTTAAAATTGAGAGTTCAATGAGTGTTTTCAGTAGCACCTACGTTTAGTTATATGATTTGTTAATTTAGCGGTATTAATAAAATTTGACTATGTTATTTTAAAAGTTCTTTATATAATTATAAATTTAAGTTTTCCTTTTTAAAATAAAATATCAAAAAACGAGTTATTTTAATTTTTTTAAGAAATACATAAAAAGAAATAGAAGAAATTTTTCTACTTTTTAGCATTTATTTATTTAAAAAGTGATACATTTAATACCTTAAAAATCAATATTATTATTTAAACTGGACTGCAACAGTAAAGTGATTGAAAAAACTGTTTAGATATTTGACATTTCTATTTTTAAAAAAAAGAGTTTCTTCCATTTGGATAGGAAGAAGCCTGTTTCTTCCACTGTGGAAGAAACTTTCTATCGCTCATTGTGTTAACTTATACGAGAAAATTTAAAATAAAGTCATAATGTCTCTTAAAAATATTTAAAATAAAATAAATGACCCATGTTCTGTAGTTTCTAAAATTAGATAATTCATTAATCTAGTATTGTTTAATATCGGAGGGGGCTTTGTCCTCTTAAAACTACGCTACTGGCTATAGTCAAAAGTATAAATGGAAATGAGGGGCTTTTCTAAATTTAATGCTTTCAGATAAATTTTAGAATTATATCGGTCACCAGTGTAAATAAATGTGTATCGTACATAATATTATTCATTATCGTAATTTTTAAATTAAATTTTTCACATTATATTAAAAAAAATCTGGTTAAAATATATAAATTCATTTAGCATAATTTTATGCTGCAATGCGTCAATAAGAATATTGTTAAATTTAAAACTCCATCATGTTAAAATAAATAACAAAATAAAGAAATTTACTCCTTATTTTCCAAACAATTAGTACTAAAACATACCTTTAAAATTTTACATATTTATATTTATGCAGTACATTTGTCTTTTTCATTTCTTTTCATCAATCTATGAATTTTAAATATTTTTAATTGATAAAATCTTTTTAGTTGAATATCTCACGCTCATTTATATTGAAATTTGTATTGATTCAATAAATAAAAAACAAGAAATGTTTATTTCAGGACAACTAATTGATGTTATTGCTTCAAATTGTATTCAGCTAAATAATGTTGAATTACGACATTTATATTTATACTAACTAGAGCCCCTGAATTAGACAGGCCGATTTATCATTTATTGTTGGAGCAAAGAGCTAACATAAGCACATCGAATAAATATTTTCAAGTGGTAGTTTATTAATTGAAATACTTAGTTTAATAAGTTCGATTTAGTAGATTTTAATCCACCACTATTTCTAAACAATGCGTAGGCTTATATAATTCACCACTTTATAGTACTTATTATATGCTTTAATTTTTTAAAAGCAAAGCAAATATTGTCAACTATTTGCAAAATTTACTTTGTAGTTATTTACCGTTTTTTAAATTATTTTGGCGTGTCTGTAATAACATAACTAATACTAACATAACGTTAACTTGCGAACCTGTTTGCTCCAATATTATAGGAGCCTTAATACTAACAAGTAAGGAGGTAAGCATCCAGTATCAGGGGTTCAATTTTAAAACCTCATTCATCCAGGCTTAGAGATAGTTCGACATTCTGTATCACTCTATGTTTCGGTAGCTAAAATGCTGTCATTTAACTCAGAAACTCCCAATATTTGAGCTGCTGCGAACTATTATATTATATTATATTATATTATATTATATTATATTATACAGAGTTCTCCCAAAGAATAAAAAAGGCAAAGCACTTCCTCGCAGAAAAGTGTACTTTGAATTTTGAAAGAGCACCCAATTAACACCGTAAAAATTAATTAAAATTTGTAATATTACGTATTAACTGAATTTGATCTTCAACAATTTGTAAATTACCCTCTTATACTGTTATATATGAATATTTTAAAAAATAATTTTACCTTCAAAATAATAGAAAAATTTGCAGTTTATAAAAATAATTAAGGGCATGCCAAGAGAAAATCTCTATGCATAATTTTCTTTTTCAAAAAAAGTCAACTAGAAAAAAAAGTGATTAATTGATAAACAACTTGCAACTTGAAAAAACTTTTTCCTACAATTTGAACTGAAAATTATGAGAAAATTACCATTTGATAAATAACATTTGATGAACCGATTGAGAATAATCCTAAAACGTAAATATTTATAATAATAATCAGAATTAAACCTATAAACATAGTTAATTTGAGCAGTGTGTTAATTATTATTTAAACAGTAAATTAATTTTTTTTTTTTCAGAATGTAATATGAATAAAAAGGCAGTGTTTTTTAGGGGTGGCAGCTTATTTTTTACAAAAAGGACAAAGAGGGTGCATTTATAGGGATCAAAACGTAAGCAGGGAGACGCTTAGGGAGAACATTGATGATATATATTAATGTTTTCCCCAAGCGTTTTGAGAAGGGTGGCCCACGTCTGCCCTTTCACAGGGGAAGATGCTCCCTCCATGCCATTTTCGTAAAAATGTAGTCCCCCCTTTTTAAAAAAAAAAATGCTCTTTTTATTTTAAAAAAAGAAATAGCAATAACAGAAGGGAGAATCTTCAGATTACTATAACTAGTGAAAATTACTTTTAGGTTAAATCAATATAAGATTCTATTACTACTAATATTTATTTGAGTATTTTTAATTTTATTCTGAAAAACACTAATCTAGCTAGATATAATTAGTATATTTAGCAAGATTAATGACCTTCAAAACTGAAGATGCCCTTGTTTATGAAAAAGCACTTTTTTTTTTTAAGGGATATCTCTGTGATATATATTATTTCTTGGCAAAATACTTCAAATCTTTCAATTCCAATTTTTTAAATTATTTCTACATTACCCTCGTCATACTGGGAAAAATATTTTCTGAAATTACAAAGAATTCGTAATAGTTGGAGTGTCTGTTTAACTAGAGGTAAACAAAATTGTGTAGTTATAATATCAACCTTTACGTTTTTCGGCGGGATCAGCAAGAAACACTACGTAATATATTAATGTCTAGCAACAAAAAGTCTTCATTCGACGAAGACCTTAATGAAGAAAGTGGTTGTACACAAAATAAATACAGTCGGACCTCCATTTAACGAAGTTACTAAATCCCGATAATAAGTTCGTTATAAGGAAAATTCGTTAAATAGAAAATCACCTTTTGACATACTTAAAAAACACAAAACAGGTTTTAAATTTATAAACACTGGACATAATTAAAATGGCAAATTGATACACCTTTATCTCGAAACCTAGTATCTACTATTTATTTTATAAATCTTAGTCATAAAAGAAATCTGCATGGAAAGCAAGAATAGAGAAAAACATTATCCAGTGTTACATTATCATGCTACAAACATTTTCAACTAAAAAAAGCTAAATTTATGTAAAAAATTATAACTGGATTTATTTGCTGCATAAAATTATAACTGCAAAGTAATTTTAAACATACATTACCACATGCGCTCTTAGGTTTAATTGTTACTGCTAAAATCCGTTAATTTTGTCTGAGTTTTTCGTTTGAAATGCAAACAAAAAGAGAAAGGGGTTTTACTGCTTTCTCTAAAAGTTAAGGGTGCTTCGAAAATCAATTCAATGTCATTTCTTCTATAAAATGGGTTAACAAGTTTAAAATGTTCAGAAACATTTTGGGAAATAGGGAAAGTGAATCTCAAAGAAAATTTCATTAAATAGAAAATTCAGTTCGCTATTTGGAAGTTATTTTACGAAGAAATTTCCAAAATGTTCTTGGTTCCTAAAAAAAATTTGCAAAATAGAGAAATTCTCAAAATGGAAGTTTGTTAAATAGAAGTCTGACTATATTTCTATCAACTACCTACCACTTAAGCTTTAAAGGAATACTGTGCTTCCATTTCAAATCGAAATAGAGGAATTTATAATACTGAAGTAGTTTGGTAGACAGAACAATTAGTTAATAAAATAAACCTTTTAAAAAACTTAATTATTAACCATTTCTGCAACCACTTTTCTTCTAGAGAAAACAAACTTACCACAGATCTTATTGGTGGTGAGCCCTCCATTTACTACCGCTTTTTAATATTGTGCCAATTTTTAATTTGTTTCCACTCAATTTCCTGTTTAAATCAATCAGTACCACACGTATTAACCCACTAATGCCAGACTAAAAACATTGCAAAAGAGCTTTCACAAAAAAGTGACGTCAAGTATATTAACACCAAATTCATATTTCCTTTTTTATCTTTATCCTTACATCTTTAGCTTTGAAAAAGCACTGTACTGTGATTTTTGATATATAAATATATAAATTGCTTATATCTATATCATATATATTAATAGGTAGTATCATTTATACTTTTTTGATTTAATTTCCATCTTATAAATTTAACTGAAAATGTTTTTGATTACATTGATATATATATATATATATATATATATATATATATATATATATATATATATATATATATATATATGCTTATTCATCATTCTTGTGTCTGTTATTTAGAGGTTAAAGCAAAAAAAAAAAAAAAAAAAAAAAACACTTCCAATTAAATTTTAATAAAATGCGAACTAAGCCCACTACTGTGTTATTTAAAGTCCGGCTTTAATGGTTTTAAAACCTAAATTGTAAACGCGAAAATAATTATTATTATATGTGAGATATTCTTTTAAAAGTACATAACTGTTTTTTTTGTTAAGATGTATATATTTAAAGAGTTTAAAAATTCAAAGATTTATAATTCACTAATTAACTTTGTTGGAGCATTTCTTAAACACAATCGCTATTTTTAATTAAAGTAATTTTTAATCTGTTATAGAGCGAATTTAATAGCCACTCAATATTTCTGCTGTTCCTTTAAATGTTAAATATTTTTAAAAATTTAAATCCATTTCAGACCTACTGATGCTTAAGTATGCATGCTTGGTTGCAATTATGAAAGCAAGAATATCTATCTCAGGCAATATGCATCATATTAATGCGCATGTTTTTAAATTTTTTCAAATTTCCAGGTAAACTTATAACCAATTTCTTTAATTAAATGTAATATGTAGAAAAACACTACATCAGTCTAAAAACACAACACCAAAATTAAATGTAAAATTTTTTTATAATAATGCTAAAAATAATTTGTAAAAGTAACCAAAAGGCATGAATACTTTCCCTACAATCCTTCATTTAACATCACAATAGAAGAATCAAACGATTTCTCCCACCCCCCCTCCCTCTGAAGATCAACAATAAGCCTAATCGGGAGACCACAGTAATTTTTATCATAGCCGGATAAATATGTACCCGGAACACGTGGTTTAAATTGCCGCGACCCGTTAAACCGGCAACTGCAGCAATCGTCTGCTAAAGAGAAAGAGAGCACTCACCTTCGAAGAAGAATCTCTGCTAGCGGAGCTACTGGTCGAGGGCTGGTCCATAAATTCACTCCCTTCGCCTATATCATGTGCACTGGCAGGACCTTCGGCCATGCTACACTGTACTAAAGTCGAAGAAAACACTTCCTTTACGCGCCAGAGAATACTTCACGGCGGTGTAATGTACTGCCTCACGTGTATCGCGACATCTGTGACATAAAACGTGTGGGTGTGAGTTCGGAGAAAACGGATTTTAGCTGAGACCAATCACTCACAGGAACATCGTCTGGAACCTGCAGAGTGGTTAAGAGCGAATATTTTGGATACCTTTCTGTAATTTTTTTTATTTTTTAAAGCCGGTCATAAAAATAAATCGTTTGTTTTTATTTTTTTCCCGGCGACAGACAGTTCTATTCTGCTTTGATCTTTATGCTCTTTTTGTAGTCCTCATTAAAATATGGGGAAATACTTATTTACATTTTTTTCAGACGATACTTAAAAAAAGTTTTTCGTTTGCACTTGTTATTCGTTCGTCATTTTTGACAATGTTCTTATAAATGCAACGCATCAGTAATAAGTACTGAAAGGCACTGCGGTCGAGATTATGAAAAGTTTATCGAAGTTTTAAAAGATTAGGTTATAAAATTTTTGAATAAAGTATGAGTAAAATCTAAATTTCGAATTTTTTATTGGAAAAAAAATTCTGAAATCTAAAATTGAAGCCAAAATAAAACTAGATAAAATATTAAGAAATTTTCGATTTATTTTTTTTCTCAATTAATTTTTAAAATTTATTTGAAAAAAGTTTAATTAATTAATCAAATAATTGTATTTCCTTCTAATAAACAAGTATAATTAATGCGAATAAAAGTTAAAATATTACACGAAGAGCTAGCGCAAAACTTTTCTGCGGTTAATTTCCTCTTTGCGAACTTCGTCACAGCTGAGTGAATAGTTTTCATTTCCATGTAATACATTTTATTTGCGATGGATTTTCTCCATGCATATTATAATTGCAAAAAGCACGATGCAAGTAAACATTAGAAGGCTTTAATTTTTAAATACGCATTTCGAAAGAAAAGTAGGTAAACGAATTGCAAAAGCTCTCGCTCCGAAAGTGATGTTAAGGTTTCTACAAAAGATCCTTACTACACTCACAACACGGAACATATCCAGATATAGAGGGATCGGAGAGGCTGCAGAAAAATGATTGCACATTTAATCCTTCCGTTTGCTATCGGGTTAAAAACACCTCTGCAGTGTTCCTGGAACTTTCACGGAGTAATCCATTGCAAATGAAACTGGAATTCAACTTTAAAATCCTAAAAAATATTTTATAACTGCATCCTACACTAACATCGGCCTACCGAAAACTTACTATAGTGCACGTTCTGCGCTGTAGTAATGCGCAGTAGATCATCTCGGGAGGTCGAAGTCTGGCCGGTGACGTCGCATCTACACCCGGGGATTTTTCCCCGGGCTCGTTTTCACGGGACTCGTGCAGGTGCTGCTGCGTTTTAAAACACGCATTGGGCAACATTTTGAAAAGGGGAGGTAGTCTTATAACTTAACAAGATGAAAGGAATATAAAACAACATTTGTTAACTTTCCACTGTTTATTATGGATGATTATGAATTAATTAATGAATACTTACCGAACTAGAGGATATGAGGTAGCTGGTATGATCCAGCGTGCTTGATGATGAGGTGATTTTCTAGGTTACACCCTCACTTCTTTGTCTAGGTTAAGTGAGTTATAAGAAAAATTGCATTAAAATACTTTTTTTATTTTTTTCAATTTTTGTTTTCCTTTTAGCAATTTCTGTATACTTCTTCTATATTTCTAGTTTTTTTAAGCTTTTTTCGTGTAAAGAAGGTCTTCAGTGTTTAAAATGGAGTCGCCGTTTGGTCGGTTCTATTATTTTTCTTCACCTTTCTCTTTATACTTTGATCTTTAAAGCGGTTAATATGCCTAAAAATGGAAATTTTTCTGTTTATTTATCTTTTATGAGACTTACTTAGGTGATTTTTCAACTTAAAAGTTCGTCCAACGATTCAATGTTTGTTTACATCTGAATGGCCCTGCCCGGCAATTTCCCGGTTTCACGTGCTCCAGTGACCTACTTTCTGCAAACCTCTTGCATATCGGATGAAAGGTTTTTATAAATAACCTTGCTGAAGAAACAGATTTTTTTATTTTCGGTTTTGCTTTCTTTAAATTAATCGGTGAAGGAACTTTAAAAAAAAAAATTATATTTATTTAATATTTTATTATTCACATTATTATTTTTGAAATTTTGGAAAATTGCCCATTCCTTTGCAAAGCATTTCATAGCGTCTGATAAATACACAGACCATATCAGTTAATTTAATTTTTGCAAAAAAGTATTTTGAATTTTTTCAGATTAATCTTAAAGGACATGCAATATTTTTTAATACTTATAAAGTAGGTCTAGAGTACCTTTTGAAGCCGAAGACGCTTCTCCCGATATTTCGATTTTATTTTTTTTATATTCTTGGAAATCAGCAGTGATAAAATTTCCTCTCTTTTAATACTGTTAATGAAAGAATGTTCCTTTTCCTTAAGAAAATACTGCTGATCAATTTTTAATGATTCTTAGTTAGTTTTTAATACTGTGCATCTATATAGTGTTGTAAATTGTTCTGTGGAAATTCCAACATATACTATGAAATTTTTTTTTCTTCTTCAAAATAAAATGTAAAGAACTTTTGTTTTTCACATTTTAGTCTGAAATCTTCCGAATTATGTATAACCACTTTATAGTAAGATTTTTCCAATAATTCGTTTTAATGCTAAATAAATGTTATAAAAAAAATGCTGCAGCAATAAAAATGTTACTACTCCCAGAACTTTTACTTTTTAACTAGTCAATGCTGAGACTACTGTTAGTAAATAGATATAATTGCAGTGAAGTAAAAAATTAGAACGTAAACCCATTTATTTCCGTGGATGGCACTATTTGTTCTGAAAGTTACCTTAGTTTATAAGTTTTCGATGGACCACGCGATATCGCGTGAAATTCTTCCTTGCAATTAGTGTCAATAAAATAGATCAAGTAGTTGTAAGTTACATATTATCATCCCACTATTTTTGCAAAAAATATATTGATTTTTTTATGACAATAGGATATTTTATATTAAAATAAACTTATTGTAAAACTTTAAAACCTAAAATGGTTACTGAAAGAAGAAAATGTTACTTTAATTTTTTCTTTATAGATTAATACTCTTCAATGATAACTATGAAATTGTTAATTCAATAAGTATAACTATAATTGTTTTTCAATAGGTATAACTATGAAATTGTTAATTCAGAATTTCATGGAGGAAAAAGGAAAATTATTTAAAACACCTAAAAATTTAGGAAAAAAGAAAACTTAGGTCTCCTTGAAAGTCTTACATTTTTTCCTAAAAAACTAATCTTGTTATGAATTTTCTTTTTAATGTTTATTTTCAAATTTATTAGAAGTATTAGTGTTTAATATTATATTTTATGCATTTTTCTGAAGCATATTTAAAAAATTAATTACATTTATGCCACTGTTATAGAATTATGACATAACTAATCCACTATTAGTTTTGAGTATGCTTGCATGATTTTTATTTAAAATTAAGTGATGGTAAATGAAGTAAAGCAAGGAATTATTAGCTCCACCATCTAATAAAATAGTTCGGATGCATCCTTTTTCCTTCGTATCCTGATTATAGCCACTCTGAAAATGTTGCTTACCTGGTTTATCTACTCAGCTCTTCATATGTGATAATTATCAGTTACAATTTTAACTTTAAATGAATGCCCTTTTTAAATTAAAGCCTTTTAAACAGTATATAATTTTACCAATTCCCGGTTAATTTTTAATTTAGCTAGAACTAAAATGCTAGTACTTCATGAACATTGACATTGAAAAAAGGTTACAAAATTTAATTTCAGCAAAAATATACAGGGACCACTTCTATACTACTGATAAATACAGAGATACTACATTTACCAATGTATTATCTTACACAAATAGTACCTATAGGTACATAATGTTTCAATTAACTGAAAGGTTTTAGGCAAGCTTATTCCAGGCAAATATATATATATATCCAATCTCTCTTTTAATTAAAAACAAAATTTCATAATATTTTTTTTTTACAATTCGCTAAACTATGCTTTGCTACTTATATGTTTTGCAATCAATTGTGCATTCTTGCATTCAAGTTACAAAACTTTATCCTTTTAAACAAAAACAAAACAAAAGTTTTTTCAAAATAATGCATTTTATCTTTCTCTAAACTATAGATTACTATTTGTATATTTTGCACTACATATAAAAGTTAAAATAGTGTAGTTATCTACAAATTCTCATTTAAAAGTATACAAAAATGCACCAAATTTACAAAAGATTGTTGAAGGCGACTAACTTGGTATTCTGATTTTGTTTTTCATGATAAAATAAGCTTTTTTTAGTACTACTTTATTTTATAATTCTTTAAATAAAACAATATTTGTTTACACTTGGAGATGTGGATTTACGTATGGATTTACACTACATATAAATGAATGTCTGTGTGTGACTTTTATAGACTCCTAAGGAAGGTCATTGTCGACATTAGAGCATTCTATGGTGAACCATTCAAGCGGGATGGGTTAAAAACAAAATGGAATTTTCTGATAGGTTAAATGTTAGCCATTGTTTTAAATTTAATTATAGACGATTGAATTTTTCACATATTTTAAAGATAACACCAGTGATAATTTCTAGATTATCAATCAAAAAATTATTTATTGCATGTATTTAAATGTTTAATTATTTTATATTCGCTATGTCTGATAAATTGGGGGATTATACATGGTCTCTACGTCATCAAATTTATATTCTTAAAGTGGTCTGATATCACATGCTTCTTTTTTTATTTATGCTTCTACAATGTATTTCTAAATAATTATTCATTTAAAATCAATGGTAATTGAATAGAAAAAATATTTATGTATTTAAAGGCAAAATTAATGGGAATGTGGTGCTACTACTTCGTTTTATTATTGACACCAATTATGCTTAATTTAGGTAATATATGCATATTGAAATAAGTTATGTACTAGGAAGCTAAAGTAATGAAGTATAGTTACTCATTTGTCTAAAAGATAGGTAAGAAATCATCATACTACCCCCCGTGACAGAATTGCGGCGACATTGTCACGGAACGTTTCATAATTTTTGCAGAAAGATTTTTCATTTGGGAAAGGAAAAATGTTTGTTTTCCTTTTCTGCATAATTTTTCAAAAAATGTTTTTTTTTTTTAAAGATGTCTTTCTTGCGCATCAGAGAGAAAATAATCATGATTTTTCTATTCTTGAGATTTAAAAAAAAAAAAGGTAATGACTTCAGCTAGAATTTAATATTAATAATATAAAATAAAAAATTCAAAGGTTTAAAAGACAGTTTGCTCTAGAAATTCTGTTCTTTCTTTTATTACTATTTTTTCTTTTATGAACAACTCTTTTTTTTTTTTTTTTAAAGAGTCCTATTCGCATGATACGTGATCTATATTTTGGGAGTTAATGCACGGATTTTGCGATTTTTAATTTATGTACGAATTTTAATTTATTTACGAATATTAATTTGTGTAATGATTTAGGAAATTCGAAAGCGGAAATAATTAGTGCATTTTTCCGCCTACAAAATGCGAGAATGTCGCCTATTTTATTAGAATTAAAAGAAATATTATTTTTACTAATTAAAATTTTTTATATATTTTTATTCTATACTTTCTTCTGTAAACACAACGTTTCTGTTACTTTTAATAAGTAATTGTTACAATTAAAAATATCCTAATGCAAAATATTAGTGCTAGGTAAGTTTGTTGCAGAAAGCCAGAAAAAATTCTGCCTCTGGGATACTACCATTTGTGACAATGATTCTTCATTAATGTTGGCAATATGTTAATTGATATAAATAAAAAACTTATGTGCTAAAAAGCAAAAATAAGGAAGGAAAAACACTTATTCATTTTGAGAAGCTGTAAAAAATCACCACATTATTGACATGAATGCTTTATGAATATTGATACTATGTATTAATTGAAATATAATAAGCTATTTGCAAAAAGCAAAGTTAAAGGAGAAATGCTTGATAGAAAATTTTTGGAAAACTGTAGAAAATTGCCATTCACAGATGATGCTTAATTATTGTGTACTACTGGTATTATATGATCAGGTAATGCCAGTAGGTAATTTACCAATATGGTAATTGATGCAGTTTTGATAATAATTCTGCAGCAGGTTTTCTGTAGTTTCTGAAAATATTTTTTTCAGTGGTAGCTAGCAAAGATAGTATATTAATATTTCAATGAATTGGAATTAAAAGAACTTAGTTCACCATTACTTATAAATCAGGGTGGGGTTTTTGCTGTCAAAAACTGGTTTTTGACATGACAGTGGTAAAAATCGTCAAAAACCTACTGTTTTCTTTAATTTATGGTATATAGCAGACAATATATTATTTTAACATATTATTTAATAAATATTTTAACACTAAATTAAAGGTCAGATAAGACCAATTTATTAGAGGGCGTGACTAATAATCCTTTGCTTTATTTTTCTTACCACTGCCTAATTTGAAATAAAAATTATACAAGCATACTAAAAACAATAAAATAGACCATAACTAATTCCATGATCTGTTATTACAGTAGGGAACCGATTATCCGGAACGATCGGGACCATCGCTATTCCGGATAACTGATTTTTCCGGTTTTCTGAGTCGCTACAAAAAGCCATTTTTTTTTATTGTTAAACCCAACTTAAAATAAAAAATTTGGAAATAATCTTAAAAAGAAGAAAAAACGATAAAGTAATACACTAATGATTATTTCCAAAATGATGGTAAGGTAAAAATCTTTCAAAAAAGAAAGAAAAATCCTAAAATCTTATGAGGAAAAAAGAAATTTTTAAAAAAAATGGTGGGAAAATTTATCGAATTTCGTTCCGGTTCTTTGGTTTTCTGATTTCCGGATAACGGGTTTTGTACTGTATTTAAAATTAGCTAAATCATGTAATTATTAAAAGAATTAAAGTTTCTCAATCTTTATTGTAATGTACTTGTTAAAGATACATAATTCTTGCTACATTCAAGTATAAATGGAAATAAAGTGCTTTTCTAAATTTTAGTTTTAGATTTGTTTTCTGTTACTTAAGTGAACAAATTTGTATTATATACAGTTTGCATATATTCATTGTTGTTATATTTTAAAATTAAAATTTTTATATTATATTTTTAAAAATATGGTTTAAAAAAATATTCAAATTTCCTTTAAAATATTTTTAAGGTTTTTTTTCTTAATGTTGCAATATATCAATTCGAACATTGTTATATTTGAAACTCATTTAAGTTAAAATAAATGATTAAAAAAATAGTTTATTCTTTGTTTTTAGAACTAAGACATAACTTTATTATATGTATTTATGTAGCCCATTTAACAATTTTATTCTTTTTAATCATTCCACTGTTAAATATTTTTTTTAACTGAAGAAATACTTAATCTTAAATATCTCATGCTCCTTTATATTAAAATTTACAACAATAAATTTAAAAAAAAACATTAAATTTTCATCTTAATAATTGATATTAATGTTATAAATTTATCAACGTGTGCAGAATTTGATCCTCAACAATTTTAAACTACCCTCTTAAGCTATTTTATGTCTCATAGTTATCAGAATTAAACCTATAAACACAGATAATTTTGCCCGTGTGTAATTATTATTTAAACAGCTAATTAATTTTTTTAAATGAAACATGAATAACAAGGCAGTGTTATTAAGCGATGGCTGCTTATTTTTGCAAAATGGGTGCAATTATATGGATCAAAGAGCAGGCATTTCTGGCCAGCCTTCTAAATTTGGTTAGGGAGAACACTGAAATTGGTTTAAACTTACAAAAAAAACTTAAAGCTACTTAGCTTTTAACATGCATGTTGAATGTTAAGTAATTTATTGTTGCTTATTTCTCCTTACAATTACCAATATATTTATAATTTCACTACCACTCAAAACGTTTCTGGTACAAATGTTGGCAGCTATTGAGTTAGCAAAAAGTTTATTTAATTTTTCGATTATATATTCAAATAAACTAAATTTTTTTTAAATTTGTTTCAGAGTAGGATTTAGTACTATTTCCGATTGTAATGCTCATAAAGAATGGTAGCGACTTGCATAATGAAATTCATCAAAAGGTTTCTAAAATTAACTTTTACTACTATAATTTAATATCAGTCAGTATATTTGTTTCTAATTTTGATGTCACGTTATTTTAATTTAAAAAATAAAGTGGTGTAATTTTAAAACTATAAATATATTTAAGTAATTACAGGTGTTAATCCAGAATGTGCAACCTAATGCCCATTTTTGTAAAACAAAATTTAGCAACATTTTATTTTTGTAAAAAAAAACTGTAGTGTATCACCATTTTCTGTTCAAATATTTAAAAAGCATTAATTTTGAAGGAGCTATTTTCCTTAGTATTAAAATAAAAAATATTAAGATACTCGTTTACAACTCTTTATCACAAATACTTATTTGTCATGACACTTACTATTTACATTTAATATTGATATATATTTAGTGTTATATTAAATTTATATTTTTTGAATGCTTTTCTTGATTTTTTTTTTTGCAAATAAAAAAAATTAATAATATACAAAATAGTTCATGTAGGTAGAAAATTGTTTGAAAAATTTCTCAATGGTTATCCTGCAATTTGAAGAAGTTTCGCGCCTTGTGATAATTTAATCTACTTGATCATCTGACAGCTATAGAGGGCCATTAAATGAAAATTTAATGATTTTGTAGGTGGAATGCTCTTCAATTTCTGTTTCATCCTGAATCATAGTGTGGTTGGTTTTTAAATCGTGATAAGAATAAGTCAGTTTAAATGTCATTAAACTTGCACACATGTTCATGGAACTTACGAAATATGCACTATTGAATTATTTTTTTGCAAAAGAGTTACTTACTTTACCGCATTAATTAAGAACTACCATTTTTATTTTATTTTTTGTGGGGTTGTCGAGATTGCTAATAT
This sequence comes from Parasteatoda tepidariorum, assembly GCF_982258835.1. Classification (NCBI taxonomy): domain Eukaryota; kingdom Metazoa; phylum Arthropoda; class Arachnida; order Araneae; family Theridiidae; genus Parasteatoda; species Parasteatoda tepidariorum. The sequence goes on from NC_141759.1 coordinate 39,033,673, forward strand.
AATTACGCTTTTTGTTACAAATAAACACTAGTAAAATCCACCTGTATGTGGCCCTGATTTATAAACAGTACTTTGAATTAAGAAAAATATTAGTTTAAATACAATTTTCTTTTGTAGGTTAAATTTCATAAACCTTAGCTATTGTGTCTCTTAAGGTGTTTTCAAATTTTTGTTTTAACCCTTTCGCGACGAGTTTTTTTTACAACAGAACAATTTTGGTAGCATAAACTATAAGTAGGGCAGAATTATGGACGGTAGTGCCATCTATGTTCTGTGAATGAAAATGCCTTCAAAAATATTGGCAGGACTGGTGGGAAAGTCTTCCATTAGACAGAGAAGCGTTTCTGTCCCAAAAGATTTTTTTGAAATTTTCTTGGGACGCATGACACACACGTCCCAAGCAAATTTTAAAAAAATCTTGTTAGGCTCGAAAGTGTTAAGATGAGGCATGCTCTGGAAATTTAAAAGAAACAAAATGTTATATTTGAGTAACACTTTTATAATAATTTATGACAATTCATATAGTAGTATTCATATATGTTTTGCAAGGTTATATATTACTGATACTATCCACAGGATTTTACCAGGCATTATAAATGTTAAAAATTAGTGATAAAAGTGAATACAACATCAATATTCTTATCTGTTTCTAAAAACTACTACCTGTTATATTTCATGTAAAATATACCTTTGTAATCCTCTGTAATTGTTTCTCCTGTAATTGTAATTGTTAATCCTCTGTTTGTAATTGTTTGGGCAAATCCTCTGAATTTAAATTGCAAGAATTATAGTAGTATCTTAATAAAGAACATTTCTGCTAGCATGATTATAAAATTACTACCACTATTAAAGGGTCCATATGAACTAAGCTGATTTAATAATACACTAAAAGTTTCGTATACGTATTAGGCCTTATCCTCAAATCTTTTAGATTTGTGTACATTTGTAATATTCTGAAAGAATTTTAACTGTATGGGGGTGCTTAACCACTACTAACTTGCAATAAGTTAACTACTGTACTCTTGCACTAACTTATTGTATACAATAAGTAAACATGCAATAAGTTAGCGTATGAGTTCTAATGCATTATAATAATCCCCAGTAATTTCGCTAGATTTAAGAAAGCTCCTTGGGACCTAAAACTTCTACATTTCAGTGTCTTTTTTTTTTTTTTTTTTAACAGACTAGAAGAAATAAAATGCAATTAGCAATTGATTTGGCAATAATTTGAAGAATTAAAACCAAAATTTCCATATCATTTGCCTTTTCAAGTTCAAACTCTGGTGATAATTTTCCAAATCTAATAACGGCAGGTGCATTCTTCATTTAAGCATAATGCTTCTCTAACGGGGGGATAAAACCATTATCAATAAGAATTCAATGGTATGTATGTTACTTATATGTAAAAAAAAATTTAATTAGAAATAAGTAACATATGCAACTTGAGCATTTTAGATTAACAGCAATTATTAAGAAAAAATTGTATTTTCCCTTAAAAAAAATTTAATTTGATTAAAAGTTAATTAAGAAATTCTATTGTTTAATAAGACTTGATAATTTTAGTTAGGTTATTTCTTTACTTTTATTTAAAGATTGCATTGGTTTTTAATGAAAATTAATTTGAAAAAATTTAAATTCTGCTTAACATAAAATGGTATGCAACAAGTTGGTACTGCCAATACCTTTCATTGATTAATAATATTTTTTGCTTTTCAGGATGCTAACAAGCAACCAGAGTTAAGATGGAAAGTAGAAAAACGCAATGATAGAGTTACAATTCAAGTATTGAAAATAATTATGTTAAGTGTGCCAATGTGCAGTAAGTGACTTGTAGTTTATTTAAGAGTTTCAAGTGATAGAGTAAGTTCTTGAATAGCATTCATTTTAATATTTTCATAAACTTTACTGCTAAATATATATATTAAATACAGTGTACTTTTGCTAATAAAATTTTATTTGAAAAAAACTTGCTTTCATTTCCATTTAAAATATTCTGATGTTTTTTATTGTGTCTCATAGTTAAGAATATAATTTCCTTTGCAATTTATTCCTCAAGCGTAATTGATCATATGACTGCATAATAACCTACATGCAGTTATATCTATCACATGTTTAAGATTGCTTCTCTTTCTGTTAGAGGCATTTTCCCCATTTCCTTGCCAACACTAGTCTTCTGCTTTCTGTAACACATGGTCTTTTCATTCTGTTAGGTGGCTAAGTTAACTGGGCTCATACATTATTTCCTACATCTGAAAGTCTCCCCACGATTTTTTGCAAGTAGTCTGCATAAACTGAGTACTTAGAAGAAATTTAGCTTAATTTAATATTCACGTAGTTGAGGAATTGATATGTTCTGGTTAACAAGGAATTAAAGCAAACCAATTATATTCATTAACTAAGCAGATTTTAAGATAAAAAATTTTCTATTAAGTGACTATTGTGTAAAGTAATTTAGTTGCATAGTGACCTGATCGGACTACCTTTCAGAAACAGTGTGGAGGCTTTTATAGGTGATAGCTTATATAGCCAAGGTGTAATTATTTAAACAAATCTTAGTTTTGAATTTACCTTGTTATTTACGCATATACAAACGAAAGGAGCTCATAATGTAAAAGACCATGAAGAAGTAATTAGTGATGAGTTTTTAATTAAGAATAGTAAGGTTTTTTATACCCCTCACGAAACCCAGCTAAAAATGCAATAGTTTTAATATCAGTTTTTATCTCTCCTGACAGGTCTCCTCCCTGGTTACAACAGCATCTTGTGAAATATAACGTTTCTAAAACTTATTTATGTTTGTCTCCCTGATCCAAAAATCTGGATGTTTTCTTGTCGAATATTTATTTTAATTATTAAACTTTTAAGATTGCACAAAGATGTGGTTGATTTAGTTTTTAAAAATTTTGCATTTGCATTGATTTCAGATCAAAATGCAACTACTTATAGGGGTAAACTTCTATACTAACTCGAAACAATTTTTCTTTTTGCAACTAATGTTATGAGAGGTTTTAAATGGCGAAATTGTTGGCTCAATATGAAAGCTCATGCTTGAAACTTTTACTAAATGTCATTTTTACACTTGCTAAGTTCGAATTGACCAAAGTGAGCATTAAAAGTTAATTACTTCTTTTCAGCTTTAAAACCAGCGATTTTGCAATTCATTCATTATGATTTCAAAATTTATTTAACAATGTTTTTTTTTTTAATTTTAGTGGTATTGAAAAAGGAAATCGGCTTTTAATTTCCTAATCTTTTGGTCTAAACTTATTATGGTCAATGCAAATTTTGCATGGGGTTACCAGCATGATCTATTAAATTAAGCGAACAGCTTTGTCAGGTAAAATTTGCCCCAAACATAATATTTTTTTGCATTGACTTAGTATAGAAGAATTTCTATTATTTTGATCAACCCCTGTACTTCATTAACAAAATATGGCGAGTACGGATTTTTTTGTTTCTCCCAATGAAATTAAAATAAGAAATAATCAGGGATGTGATTCTTCCGCGGATTCGCGGATTTCCGCTTTTTGTCAGATTTTTCCATTTTTCCCGCTAATTTCCGCGGAATTTTTTTTGGAACAAATTAAAATATTTTATGAGGAATTTAATTTTCCGCGGATCGAAAGTATTGAAGTCCTCATTCCTCCCTCTGAAGTTTCTCTAAAAATCATTTCTTTGGGATAAAACTGGTTGACCTTTATACAGAGATGAGATTTTTCGTTTTTGCCTCTTGAATTTCAACCTTTTTATCAAAAACTCCGATTCTCGAAAAGTTTCGTTTTTTTTTTAAATAAATATCCCGCTTTTTTCTTTTTTTTCCTTTTGAAAATTCAGTCTTTGATATAAAATAATTATATTTGTTTACGATTTTCAAAGATAAACAGAAAATTCAAACTATGTCCTAGCTGTTAACCCTTCCATATTTTTACTTATTTTAGCTATTTTCTCCGCTTTTATACACAGAAAATAAGATTTTCCGTATTTTTATTCGTCCGCCGGATAGCTCATATTTTTGCAATTCAGACGTCGTGACCCTGTTGTCTGGCGTAAAAGCAAACGAAAAAAAAGTATAGACGTTTAGCGGTGAAAATATTTATTTGCTCATTCAATTAATCTTGAAAATTTCTATTTATTAGGTCTAAACAAAAACAATACAAACAAGCCTTTTAGAAATCCCAAGTCCAGACTCTGCAAATATCTCGATTGTTATTCACGCGATTTTAATATCAATCATCGATTTTCGTATTTACCTGATTTAAAAGTTGCGCATTGCGATTCTTATTTACGCTATTTAAACATCGTGCATTATGATTCTTATTTACGAGATTTAAAAATCCAATATCGCGTTTTGTATTTATGCATTTTTAAAATCGCGATTTTATTATCAAACATCGATTTTCGTATTTACCGGATCTGAAAGTTGAACGTTGCGATTCTTATTCAGCCGATTTAAATATCGTACATTGCAACTCTTATTTACGAGAATTAAAAATCCAATATAGCGATTTGTATTTACGCGCTTTTAAAACCCTATGTAGCGATTCGTATTCACGCGAGCTTAAAATTCAATGTCGTGATTCGCTATTGCGGTTGTAATATCAAACGTCAATTTTCGTAATTATACGTGCTTTAAAAATTAGACATTGTGATTTGTATTCGCGCTATTTAAAAATTATGCACCGTGATTCGTATTTACGTGATCTAAAAATTACGCATCATGATTTGTATTTTCGCATTTTTTTAAAATTCGATATAGAGTTTCATATTCACGTGATTTAAAAGCCTCTTATCGGGATTTATATTCATACAATTTTAAAATTAATCATCGGGATTTATAATCACATGGCTGACAAATTTAAAAATCTCACTTTTTTCGTCAAATTTTTGTGTATATATATATATATATACTTTCTTTCATTCTTGGATTTCCTCTTTTTTACTTTCTGACTACTCTCATCCCTGAATAATTGAGTTACCAGTTTTATCTTTTTTGAAAAAAAGTGCACAAGATGAAACGAGAGTGTTGATTGTTAATGAGTTGTAATCTCAGACGCTCTACCACTTTTTACATAAAGCTTATTCCATATTACAAATTGTGAGACAGTAAAGTAAACAATTTAAAGGCTAAAATAAATTATAACCAGTGCATGCTTGTACTTTAAGATTGATTACCTTACAGTGAGAAATAGAAAAAACTATAATTTTCTTGAAAAAATGTCCGACTGCTCTAATGGCTCGAGCTGTCCATTTTTATATATAAAAGCGGTTATATCCGTCCTCAAAGTCTTTTTCTCTAACAAAAATCTCTCTTCGTTTATCTATTAACATGGGTGAAAGCCCTTATATAGCAAGACGGAAAAGAGAAAAACCTGGTACGTAAAACATTTCATTCCAGCATTTTTTTCGAAAAAAATGAAATATCTGTAACTATCAAGATTTCTTTTATAATTCTGGCATTTATATAAAACAGCTTCTTTTCCAAGATAAAGTAGATATTGTTGAAAAATTTAAAAAAAGAATAAGTAAGCTCCTCCCCAAAACTAGCTATAGCTGAAATGGTTTTACTACCAGCCTTTCCTCTTTTCCGTCTCGCTTTCACCCCTGTCTATTAACTATCGCTCCTTTTTAAGAACTATTGCTCAATATCCAATTCGCTGGAGAAGTTGCATTTTAAAAATTTATTATCTCAAAAATCATCGAATTTGGAATAAAGGTCGCGAATATTTTCGTGACCGATATTAATTGAAAAAGGAAATTCATTAGAAAGTTGTGTACTAATGTATTTACTTGTTAATTATTCAGTAATACATCGAATAAAAACGATGTAACATATGAGACAAGGATGGATTGGCCCGACGGAACCTATCCTCGTGCTCCCCTTCAACTGGCACCCTTCGGAGTGGTTACTTTCTATTGAAAAATTTTCATCATATCAAATTGAAAAAATAGAAATTTACAATAATTTTGTTTCAAATGTGTTTTCTAGGGGGAAAAAACTTAAAAACGAAAGTTTTTTAATGAAATTAATTTTATTCTATCGTTTACCCTTCTCTAAGGAAAAGTTTTTTTTTGTTCCATCTGACTACAACGAAGGGCGCAGAAGTCGAAGGTCATAGCATGATCGCCTGAAGACCCTAGAACAGGGGTGGCGAACCTTTTTACTCCAACGTGCCATTTTCTCTAAAAAATTGCTTAATGAGATCATAGACGTGCCGTCAAATAATTTTGACTTCGTGATTAATGGAAAAATAATTATACTAAATACTATCAACTCAAAACTCTTTATTTACATTGAAAAAAAAATACATATTGCAATATCTCAGTTATACGTGTAATTCAACTTTCAAGTAACATCAGTGTGACTTCTGACAAATGATCTTCTGACTTCTGACATGTAGATGACAAATAACTTATATTAGGTTTTAAGATGTTAGTTTAAACAGAACTGTTAACTTTTTTTTGCTAGTTGTTAGCTTGTTTTTTATGGTTATTAATTGTTTTTTCAGCTTTATTTTTTTATTAATAATTGTTTATTTTTTGTGAATTTTAATTTAATTGTTACATATGCTTCATAGTGTAACAACAATTGCCATCGGTGGAGTGCCCAAAATATTGTGTCGCGTGCCATTGGTTCGCCATCCCTGCCCTAGAAACTAACTACCACCCCACCTTTGGACTATTTTGCTTATATTGGAACTTTTTTGTTGCGATAGAAACAAAATGTGCAGATAAAATCTGCTCTTTTTTTTAATGAAAAAAAGGTTATTTCTATTCTTGTTTTTAAACCAATTCCTTATACTTGACTATTACCAGATCATCCTTTATTCATCCCCCTCCGAGGTGATATATATGTCCCTTTGTTGACCGATAGGAAAATTCTTGATTTCAATTGTCACTCCACCTTATCTTTATTGCTTCAGGAAAAGTGTTGTCGAATTCCTTTCTGAGCTTCTAATTTTCTCTCCCGTAGCATGGCTCGTCCGTTGTCCGAATTTCAGACGCTCCTGTTGAAGTTTTCTGAGGGGGGGGGGGATATTTTCCTTAAGAATTGTTTGTAGGAAACCTCAGAGAAGCACAACTTTCGACTTCATATGAGATCACCAGGATAACCATATTTTTTGGTCATATGAGTTAGTACAAAAGAGTTACTTGTTCACAATGGTAAAAAAACTTTTCGATCCGTCTAATCCCTTTTTTGGTAAGTTAAGAAAATATTTATTTCCTTTTTTTTAATGTAAGATGCCACAATTCATGTAAGTATTAATTATTTAACATTATGCTATCTATAAAAATTGAATAGTTAAATTATTTGAATTGGGTGCATGCACTTCAAGAAGAAGATCACGGATACCCACACATGTGGCATATGACGTCAGCGCCAGCTGATTGTTTATGAGCAAAATAGCGTGTTAAAGTTGAGCTAAGTTTCCCCACATAAGTTAGAATGTTAATTAACCTGAAGTTAATTGAAATTTTATTGTAACCGTGATATATATATATATATTGTGTACCTGGCAACTTCGATGCGTAATTAGTTTGTTAATGTTCTACGTGGCTTCATGACTGTCTTTGTGTTAAACGATTAACGTTCGCTTGTCCATCTAACCGTCTTGAGCTGAGGGTTAAAACACTTAAGTTTCTTAAATGATTGTTTATACGAGTTTCAGACAAAATGGGTGAGTATTATTTATGTTTAATTAATGAAAAAAGTGGTTTTCCATCTATTTGAAAGTCTTAAAATATTTTAAATAGACAAGTATTTTCCAATTTAAATCAAATTCTACAGATTTGAATAAAAATCTTGACAACTGAAAACTAAGAAATTAGACTAAAAAAGTATATACATTTGACTCAGTGCAGTGCGTATTATACAATCACCGCCAGCTATTCCGAGAGAGTAGTTTTAAAAAAAAGGACTTGATTTGAAATTTTTAGTTTGACTTTTCTAGTGAAAAGCATACATTTTTTCACCAAGTTTTGGTGGATCAACATAATAATAAGGAAAATAAAAAAATCTTACCCATTAGAAATATGCAGTAATAATGATAATAAACGTATTACATTTTCTAAAAAATGCTCGCTTTCGCTCTCCATCCCTCGGAACCTCTTACGATGTTGATTTCCGATTACTTCGTGATCTGGGGGGACGCATTGCCTATACAGTAGCAAAAAAAATCGCAAGGGGTTCCATGGACGAGTTCCGTACCTGTGCATCCGAGGTCTTTTAAAGCAGATATGAGACCGAAAAGAACAAGTGCAAGAGATTCAGACCATTTTACATTAGAATGAAATTTCTGACCTTGTTTCAAGACTCTGTGGAAGCCATTCAAAAAGTCCATTGCTGGAAGGACGGTATAGTGTGGTACTATCACCTCCTACATCAAGAAGCCTCCACGCGGTCTTTTATAAGTAGTCCGCGCAAGGTCCTTTGGAATCAAACCGTCATTGAAAGCCTAGTACTTTCCTCTAATACCGTGACGCCACTTCCACTTGTGAACACCAGAAAGGCCGCGTCTGCTCGACACACTGACTTAAGTCACTGTTCCAAAAATCACTAGGCGTCCAGCGAGAGCGATGAGGGTGCAATCAGTCATGCTCGCCAATCATTCGTGACAGTTGATGAAACTGGTTGCTCTCTAATTGATGGGTTTGTCGTGAATCGTAATGATGGAAAGTATATCATACCTGGAAAACCATTGTCTGACGAGCACTCGTGCTACTGTTTCTGCTGTAATTGGTGATCGAAATGGGCTGCAGGTGGCGTAGAGCAGAACTCTTTTCCTATGGCAACACTTCACATGCTTTCCCCATTAGCGTGTGGAAAGTCATAGAGGGGGCCTCCTTGGCCGAGCGGTATCGCCGGTCCAAACGCTCTGTTAAGCGTGGAGGTAGCGGGTTCGAATCCCGCCGTTACCCTGGATGTTTTCTTTGTGATGTCTTTCTCTGAATTGTTCTATCTGTATTTTCAACTTGACAATGACTTATAAGCCTATATTGAGCACACAAGTCAGCAAATGTATGTAATTTCAATAAATCAAAGTCATAGAGGAAGGAAGTACGTTAGTTTCTCTCTGGATTTTCATATAGATTAAAATCTTTTAACTTGAGAAACTATATGGAACTGAAAACTACATTAAACATAGTTCTTAAGAAAAGTATCATGGAAATTTTAAGAAATATTTTTATTATATAAAAAGGAAAAATATTAAGAAAAGGGAAAATATCGTAGTACATTCCTATACAACTGAGAAAAGGAGGAGAGGGAAGGGAGAAGGGCTAAAGGCATGAAACCGGTCTCTCCCCAGATGGCGTATTCGTGTGTTGCGATCGCGAATATCCGGATAGTTTCTAGCCATCGTGTGAATCTATTCATGAAAGTTAAAAGGTACTCGCTTCCAGTAGAAAGTGGAAGTGGTTCAACAAGGTCTATATACACATGGTTGAACCGTTGAGAGGGTAGTGGGAAAGATTGTAGAGCAGATTGGGAGTAACGGGTGTCTTTGTTCTTCTGGTAGCTTATACATGATTGAGTCCATTCCATAACATCTTTGCTTTGGCTATAGATGGCCATATGAACAGTGAGAGAACGAGTTTCTTGGATGAATGAATATCGGGATGTGAAAAATTGTGAAAAACCTTCGTCTAAAGTCTTTCGGCATATAAGGGTGAACTGCACATAAGGGTGGCTGTTGTGTTAATGTCACAATGTATTGGATGTGGGCCATCTGATTTCATAGGCTGCAGCTGTAAGGTTGTATTAGAGTCTCTACATTCGCTGAGTAGTCTCAGCAACTCTTCATCATTTCTTTGGACATCAGCGGTGCCTAGGAAATCAAGTGGAGGTAGATCAATGGAGCTTACGCATGAAAGTGTGTCTGCTACTATGTTGTCAGAACCGGCAACATGCCGTATATCAGTGCTCAAGTGAGCAATGAAATCTAGGTGTCGAAGTTGGCATAATGAGCTTGAATTTAAGTTCTTTTTAAATACGCAAATCGAGGGACGATGATTACTTGATCTGTAAAAATTACGAAATTTTGAGCTTCGAGATTATGTCGGATGGGCTCGATAGTTACGTAAACGACTAGTAATTCGCGATCATATGTGCTATATTCTTTCAGTTAATGAGAGCTTGAGGGTGAAAAAGCTGAGGGGATTTGGTCCACCAGGAGTATTTGTATTTGAAACAGCCCTAATAGGGGTACCAGAGGCATCTACCATTAATGAAAGTTGTTAATTAGGTGTTTGGTAACTAAGGATAGCAGAATTAGCAAATTCTTGTTTACATTGCCAAAATTGCTACATCTATCCATGAGACTGAACGTTTATCATTTATTGGTGATCGAAACGGGCTACAGGTGGCGTAAAGCAGAATACTCTACTTATGGCAACACTTCACATGCTTTCACCATTTGCGTGAGAACTGACAAAGAAGAAGAAAGTACATTAGATTCTGTCTTGATTTTCAAATAGATCGAAACCTTCTAAGTTTGTAAACTATATGGAGCTGAAAACTACATTTAGCATAGATATCAAAGAAACAGTCGTAGAAAATTTAAAAAATACTTTTGATAATTATATGTGAAAAATATCAGGTAGGTAGGTACTTTATTTACGTCGCACTTGAGCTATTGGCGACGGTCTGGGAAACCTCCATAAGAATGATCTGAAGACATGCCATCGCAATTTTGATCCTCTGTAGTGGTGTTGATTCCCCTGTTATGGTAGCCCAACGATCTGCGAGCGAAGTCGAGCACTTTACGATAAGACTGTTTAACGAGGACCGATACCGCACACCCTCGGTCCCTACGCAGGCTGATCAAAGTGGTCACCTATCCGGTTGCGGACCGCAGCCAGTAATGTTTGACTTCGGTGTTTTACTGAGAATTGTGTCTTTACAACGGGACACGAAAAATGTTTAGAAGAGGAGGAGAGGGAAGGGTCAAGACACCGATCTTCTCCTCAAATGGCGTATTCGAGCGTTATGATCGCGAATTAGTCTTTTCTGCCTTTATATTCAAATATTGCGCAAAAGGGTTTAACCCACAATCGTTGTTGTAAGTGCTTTAATGAAGAAAAAAATGGTATGACTCATTCGTTAAACCCTTTGCGGAGCAAGAAATTTCGATTGAAAATTTTAGTCAGAGGCAGAACATTCTAACTGAAGCGACATACTTTAGCTCTTTGCTGTTCAAAAGATTGTGGATTTGTTTTACATTTCTAGTGGTTTGTAACTAGGACTGGACTATAAATCGATATATCGCGACTTATCGATTTAACGCCTGTATCGGCAGGCCGATACAGCGACTTTCGTTCCAGGCGATGCATCAGAAATCTGATTTAAGCCGTCGAGTAAAGAAGATGAACGATATAGCGATACAAGACACGCAAGGATCTCTTACGTTCCGATGCCAACTCGCGCTCGGGAAGACGATGTACGTATCGTTATATTGAAACCGCCTTGATTGATGAGCGGTAGAATCAGAATCAGTTTTGAGAACATATATCGTGATCTCGCATGTTCGTTTCCGCACCTCTTAGTTTTTTTTTCTTTCTTCTTTATATCGTTTCTTGTAGATTATTTTCAGTGGGACTGACTTTGTGATGGCCGTCGTTAGCTTGTTCTGAACGTAATCTATTATTGAAAAGAATATATAAAGAAGTGTTTCTTAATTAATTAGGTAAATTTTTTTTTGCAACAAAACTTTCTTTTTTATTTTTAAATATGAAAATTAATTTTGATATTATATGTTTAAGTATTATTGAATTTATTACAAACGGAAATCTAATTTAAGGTGCCCATAAAGAATTAAATTTGTTAGGCTATTTTTTACTTTATTAAAAACTTTTTGGATAAAATAATAATTTAATGGGTTTTTATTACTGATTTTAAATTTATAAATCTTTAGTTGTTTTCATTTTTATAAATAAAATTATATAACAAAACTTATTTTTTCTCTTTTGGATTTGGACATAAGTCAATCAACTTTGTTTATTCAAAAAAATTAGTAATGTTTGCGATTGCGACTTCTTTTTTTAAAATCATTTAGCACTTCGTTTTATTAAAGAGTATAATCGTGTTTTTTAATTTTCTTTCAATATTGTCAGTTGAATATATTATCGAATATCATAATTCTTTTGTTTTTATTTTTAAGAAATTAAACCTTACATTGTTTTTTCGCTCAGAATTCGGTAATTATTCAATTTAACTTTATTATTTATGTGAAATAATAATGATAAAAAATAGTGTTTTTTTTTGTTTAATTTATTTAGCACTTTGTTTTAAGCATACAAATAATTTTTAACGAACTTATTTCTTAAATTTTCTTTCTATATTGTTAGGTAAATATATTGATAAATTTCAATTTTATTTATTTTTAAACTAAGAAATCTTTCGTTATTTGCGTGATCATTTTTAGAAAATATAACATTAATATCTTTCTTAAGCAAATTCATAATTTGATTTAAATCAATTTGAGTATGAAGTTTTGATAGAAATCCGACTTTCTGCGCCTTACAAGTAAATGAATTTCAAAAATACTATATCGCGATGCAAAACTGACGATGCATCACGATATAAAATTTCTTATATCGCCCAGTCCTATTTGTTGAATTAGTGTTAGTAGACTGGCTACTCTGCACAAGAAAAATTAATCGAATAATTTTTTTTCCCTATAGCTTCAGTATTTAAAGAAATCAGATTCATATTAAAAAATTGTTAATTAATAAATAAAGTGACAAGAATTTCTGCAAAAGTAAAATAATGGAGTTACCAGTCTTCTTTTTTGAACAAACTTGTAAAAAAATTAAATATGTGGCAGTAGCAAGAATGCCACTCAAGAGTAAACTTATTTTTTGACCAAAAAATACTATCTAGGGTTGTTTACCAAACTTTCAGAAATTTATAGGTCACTAACACCAAAATTTACCTTTCCTAGATAATAGCCTTCATATTAAATCAATCATTTGATTATTTTTTCTTTATTTTATGTTTTTTTAGCAAACAAAATGAAAATAACAGCTAACCTTGTATATTTTTTTACAACTATTACTAAACAACCTGAAACCATTCATATCCATATTTTTCACTTCACCATTACTTATTTTTTGTTCTAGTACTATAATTTCTCTTTTTTAAAAAAATCTTAATTTAACTTTGGTCAGCATGACAATAGTAGATTTAGATTCAGTAATATTACAAATTTAATTACACAAGTAGATTAAGTTCAATCAATCCCATTTGTCAAGATAAATAAGAGTCCTGACATCATTACCATATCATATGTTTTCATTAAAGTATAATATATTTTTATTTTGACTAAAATTTTTTTTAAATTTCTAATGAAAAAAAAAAAAATTTAATTCAATTGATAGAATTTATTTGTTCATTGATTTTTCTTAAGACTGATTTCAGTCCCCAGGACTGAAGAGTGGCACCCATGGGCAGTAGATTGAGGACTTTCCTGCTGCCACGCATGTCCTCCGACACTTCAGGATTTTGAAGAGTTAAAGGTTGCCAACATACACATAAGTCGGAGAAAAGTCTAGGCGGTAGAATGTTTCCGAAAAATTAAGCTACTTCAACGCTCAAAATCTTAGATGTCTAAATAATGATAACACACATAATTTGAAATTATTGATTTGTGGTTGTAGGCAAAACGAATTCTTTTAAAATTTTATATACCGTTATTAATAAGACATTCAAATCTAAATGTTTTGAACTCACGCCCTACCAGCCAAGCCATCCCGGGCCATGAAATAGAAAGTGCTAGTTTCGTAGAAAAAAAACTTACCTTTGAACTAATAATCAGACTTCCACGTTCAAGGTTTCTAATGGTTCGAGGGGTTGATTTCAAATATGCTAATAAAATAGGTCAGACGATATTTTCTCTGAATAAACATACCTTTTTCATCAACGGATTAAAATTTCTGATCTCTAAAATATAAGGAATGGCCGCAATGTGAAAAAATTTGGTCCCAATTTGAGCCACCTAATGTTAATATTTCTTTTTGCGCATTTCGCCATATCTCGAGAACTTTTTATGCCAATTGAAAAATATTTGCACACAGTTACAAAGTTTAGTTTAGAGAAAATTTTATGCAAAAAATAAATTATGGTAAATATTTAAAAAATTTTATTTTATTTAATAGTAGCTGAAAAAATTTTGAATCTTAAAGTACAAAATTAGAGCCAAAACGGACTAATACCTCTCTATAAATCAAATTTTTTAAAAAGTTATATTTTTAATATTATACAGTATTTAAGTATCGTAGTGTTTTTTATAAAAAAAAATTATATGCCTTTAATTCACATCTAGAGTACAGAAATTTATTCCTTCGATAAAGCTAAAACATTTAAGTTCAAAATAAAAAAATAATTTTGTCTCGCAGGCTGATAGCACACACACAAAAATTGATTGAATTAATTTGTTGCGTTTATAGATAATAATTTTTAAAGGAGAACCAGGAATACAAAATTATTTTGCCAATTTCACTCTAATCAGTTCAGCACATTCATCAAACTCTTTCAGAATATCTATGTTATTTTGAAATAAAATTGCTTTGATTTCAAGACCTTTCTTGAAATAAAATGCAAAGTGTGCAGCACTGACTGCCCTATTGAAATGTAAATGTTTCTTTTCAACAAAGAAACTTTCAGTGACCCTGGAATGACCACCCACTATTCTTAAAGAGTTTCTTGAAACCGTCTCAAATATTTATGTACTTAACATTCAAACAAGAATATTAGTTTTTTTTAAGAATGAAATCATAGACGAAATTTCTTTAAAACAAGTTTATTGCAGTAAGCAAGCTGAAAATGTCTGAATAAAATGTATCAGAGCTTGCAAATTCGAGAACAAAACTTTATTTCAGTTAGCAAAAAAATATTTTTTTATGTAATGAAATCAATTAACATAATGTTTAACGAGAAACGAAATATGTACATATGCATTCAATCATATAATGATCCAATGTACTCTATCTTCAAGTTTAAAATATTTTCATCAAAATTAAAATAATTTGTTTAATAATAATAATTTGGTAAATTTTTCAAAGGTTCTAGATGCATCAACTTAATAGTAGATAACAGAAGTATAAAACAATGTTCATTCTGCTGGATGTTAATACATTAAGTAATATAGATCAATCATCAAAGTTTTGAGACAAAAGGAAGTTAGCAGCAAGATTTTCATTCTTGTCACAGGCATAATAAGCTTGAATTACCATGTATTCAGGAAATCCCAAGGCTTTTAACTGAAAAACAAATTAGGAAAAATTATAATTTTACATCAATTAACAAAATTTTAATTTTCAGAAACTGCAGAAAATTTTCATTTTAGTTGATTAATTTACAATACATAATTACAGGGGTAGAAAAAAAAAATTTAGTCACTGGTCTGTTTACATGTCTTTTCCAAAATACTTTTTTTCTTTTTTGAAAACCAATGGGCCACTATAAATTTAGATTTCTGAGATAATTTATGCCAGACTTTTAATAGGGATATATATATAACTAAGCACTGGATATAAAGTTTTCCCCCAGGTTTGCATTTAGCAACATTCATGAGAAGTTTTGCTGTTGTTTCTAATCTTTCACAATATAGCCTCAGCTATATCAAACCCATGAGTCCAAACTCTTTGGCAAAGTCACAGACCAAAATTGGTCAAAAGAGAATGTCCTCAAAGGAAAATTCCAGACAATCAATGATGTGTGACAGGGAAGCAGGTTTCAATTTTTACTTGCTACACGTTGAGAAGATTTTGAGCCTTAATTCTATTTTAAATGGGCATTGATGGATTATGAAACTGACCCTTGAACTCTAGAGAACCACCAGGGTTTTTTTCTGTCAAACCAGTGGCGAACAGGAGGTTTTAACCTTAGTTGCCTATTGAAGTTTTTCTTCAGAGAGAAAATATCTTGATAGATAATGAGGTAGTCAGATGGTGCCCCTTTTAGCCAGGCTATCTGCGACTTCATTACCAGGCATACCAACATGTGACGAGATCCATTGTAAGAGGACAACTCCAGTTTTGGTGCGGTATTTCAATTTGATTATTTCTGTGCCTACACGCTTAGTAACCAGATTCTAATCCTTTAAGTTTTGTAAGGAACTGCAACTGTAAGTCAGGATCCAGATGTCACCAGAAGCATTAGCTCAAATACATACCAAAGCTCAAAATGAAAGAAAAATTGTGATCAGCATTCAAGCAGACACACATATGGCTTCAGAGAAGAAAATTCAACAGGATTGTTAAAGACCTTTATATTATACCTCTGACCGAAAGGGCTGCTCTTTTTTAATCTTTGACTGTTTTTTCATTCAGATAAATAGGCAGAGGTTCAATTTTGATTTTCATCACTTTAGTTTGAAGTATTTTACCACGTTTGATTCTCTTAGAAGACTTAAGGGAGGTAAATCATTCTTATTAAGCGCTACAGCATTCAGGCAGCTGTTTCTTAAGCCTGTGATGATGCAGCTGCACTTGATTGAACATGATCTAATTTAAGAAGTTCGGAAGGAGAGGTACTGGAAATTCATATTCAAGAATATGCCTGATTAGCATGATGTACATTGCTATGAAGGATTAGGCACCTGCACCCCAGTCTCTACCAGATATAAACTAGAGAATAAATTACACTCTCGTTTCAACTAAGGTTTCTTTTCTCCGGTTTTCACAAGATACCTATTTATTAAAGAGACCTAAACGACCTAAGTTCACCAAACATGTACATGATTTTATTTTACTCATATAGACTTCCTTTATATGAGTGGCTACAGCCGGAAATAATTTAAAAAGAGGTACAGAAAGATTGAAGAAATATGTATGTAGATGTTAAAACAGGACAACTTACTAGTTAAATGTAATAAAAAATTAAAACATTTAAAATTTCAAAAAGGCTCATGAAAGATTTTTTTAAATGTTTCTAGGTTGTAATCCACTTGTACATGCATAAACATTTAAATATATCCTTTATTAACCTTACATTAATTATAAAAAATATTTTAAAATAAATAGTAGAAAAGCTACATAAAATGAAAAACGTTTATCTTTTGAAAAATCCCTTTTCTTTGCAATGTCGAAAATGGACTATTTTTTTAAAAAAAATATTACAAATATGACAAATTATAGGGGAAAAAAGGTTAAAAAATATATTTATTTAAAATTAGACTTATATTAATTAAAGAAAATTTTATAACTCCTCTTCTTAATTATGTGCTTTTTGTTCTGTTTTATTCAACAGAAGAAAAAAATTTTGAAATACTGCAATAGTTGGAAAAAGAATAATTTTTCGTAGATTGTGAACAGAGAATGGAAAAGCTTTTAAGAATTAAATAAAAAGTAAAACCCATAAAAAATTATGCATCCTTAACGTAAAGAACATATTTTTAGTCTATTAAACAATAGGATTTCAATACAACCTTTAAATAGCATACACAATACTATAATACACAGACAAGAGAATTTCATGAAAATGTAAGGAACACTAAACCATCTTCTTACTCTTTCAATGGCTTCTCTATCTTGCGGAGAAACTTGAACTGAAGCTACTTGGCCACCACCAATGGTAGGTTCAAAAGTTATTCCGCCAGCTCCACTAAGAGCAGCAGCAGCAGCAGTTGCAGCAGCAGCACTACCACTTCCTCCTCCTCCACCACCCCCACTTGCAGGAGCAGCAGTATTGCTAGATTGCCCACCACTCGCAGCAGGCTCATTTAACATTCGTACAAAGGCCTCTTGATTTTGAGATATTAATAATAGTAGTTGTGGATTGTTTTGTCCTATTTGCTGCAGTACAACATTTAGTAACTGAGGATTATGTTGTATCACTTGACGCATTTGCTGAAACTGGGGTTGAGTTCTAAGAAATGCTAAAGGTTCAGCTGAAATGAAATTTAATATCTGTTACAATTAACAATGCTTTACTTAAACATTTTTCTTATAGTATAACCATAATAAGAAATATCTGAAAACTGCTAATAAAATTAAAAATATAAAACAATCTTTAATTTTTTAAAGCAACTATTAAAAAACAATTTTTTTCCCCACTACACATTACATTGAGTGTAGCATATTATACTTTGAAAATATTTAAAGAAAAATTAAGCATAACTATCAAGAAAAAATAATAGCTTATTTTAATTCACACAATAGCAATTCTGTAATATTTGCTTAATTGTCTATGAACAGAACTATTTTTTAAAGATAAAGAATATATAATTGTCCTTCATAAATAAGATGAAATTTGAAAAATCAATGATTTTAATTTGGGCACAATCAGGGATGGTAAGCCACCTCCACAGTTCTCCCCCTTAAAGAAATTTTTCCCCCCCAACCAAAGTGGAAAAAATAGAAAAACTCTTGGTAAAGAAATATCAATACAGTGCAACCTCGAAAATCCGGACTGCTGGGGGTTTGGAAGGTACGGATTTCCGAAATTTCCGGATTTTAGATACCTTACTTGAATTGTTAGAATTATCGAAGTTTCGAATTTGCCAGGCCGATTTCGCGATTAATCACGCGTGTGTAGACCTCCGACGTCAATTTTAACATAAATATACTCTTTAAATAATAAATAAAAGACATTAAAAATCAAACTTTCGTCATATTTCCCCCACAATCGATCGTTTAGATAACATAATATTAGCAATTAAAACTAAAAATATATGCTTAAAACGCGAGCTGAATTTCAACTTATAACCGAAACAGATGCTTCTAGACTAGACTGTACCAGCTGATACTAATCCTTTTTTGTTGGGGGATGAAAGAACTTGTCCCTGCTTCCTAATCTTCAAGGTTAAGAAAGAACCAGTTTTCTTTCATCACAAGGAGGGAAAACAAGGAGATGGAAGAATTCCTCCTTCTGAGGGGATTCCCTTTTGTATTCTTTGTTATTTATACAGAACTGATAAGAATGACTGGAATTTCCTTATCTGCTATGAGCTTTCATTCATTCCCCACCTCTACCTCTTCATCTACTGCTTCATTGTTGCAAAAGAGTTGTGGGATTCCCCTTCAGGAGGAGGGGATTTCCCTTTATATTCTTTGTTATCCATACAGAGCTGATAAGTATGACTGGAATTTCCTTATCAGCTATGAGCTTTCATTCACACCCCACGTCTACCTCTTCATCTACTGCGTCATTGTTGGAGAAGAGTTGTGGTTTTGCATTAAAATTTTTATTCTAAGCGATTTTTTTAAATTTTTTTCTTTTGAAATTTTTTTCTGAGGAACTGGACGTATGAGTCCGGATTTTAGAGATTTCCGGATTTTCGAGGTCATACTGTATTAAAATTTTAAACAACTTTTTAAATATTGTGAAAACACGATATATTGTATAATACTACAAATCACACACAGTATTCACAATTGCAAATAGAATATTAATTTTGATAATCAAATTTTGTTGTCTAGTACTCATTAGCAGACGTGCCAACCTAGCAAAATTAACATTCAGGAGTTTCCCTAACAAGAATTCAGGAGATTTCAGGAGGGGTAAAAAAAGGTGCATGGTATGCAACATTTGGCACTTCTAAGGAATTTTAAGTAAAAAATTTATTAAATATAAGAATGCAAGAAATTTTACACACTAATAGAGCAATAATTGTTTAAAAATATTAAATGGAAATAAAATAATTAAACACAGATTTAGCAACACAAAACTATATTAGGTAGATACTCTTTAAATAAATACCATTTCCTTAATAAAACATTATTCAAAAACCCGACACTGTAATAAAAATACACAAAAACTTTTAAAAAATAAACAAATTGAATAAGTATTTTATTTTAAAAAACCAATTCAATACTAATGTCCGTACAATAAAGAACCAATTATCCGGGATGCTCGGGACCATCGCTATCCCGGATGTCTTAATTTCCCGGTTTCCTGGATCGACAAAAAAGTGTCGTTAATCGATGTTTTATCAAACCCAAATTACAATGAAAAAATGTAAACACATTTTAAAGTAAGAGAAAAAAGAAAAGCACTCCTAAATCTAAAAAGGAAAAAAATTGTAGAAAAATAAAATTTAAAAGAATAAAAAAATTTGCAAGTTTAGACAAGAAAAACAAGTTTAAAAATAATTACGATTCCTAAATCAACTAATAAACAAAACCAATGATTAAATAACGGAATATATTTCATGGGGGGGGGGGGGCGAAAATAAAAGGAAAACCTATTAATCTAAATAAAAACAACACTTGAAAATTATCGAACCGAAACGATAGTTAAAAAACGGCACTAGCATAAATATTAAAACCTAGAACAAGGCAAGATCAACGGACTTTAAAAAAAAAAAAAAAAAACTAATGAAAAAATTTGGTAATACAAATAATTTTATTGAGTGCAAAATTTATCATGAAAAAGAAAAAAAAAACGTAGTGGAATCAGAAAAACGAAACTGCAATCTGCTTCATAAAATAATTGTATGCTTAAATTAATAAACAATTCTCCTTTTTTTTTTTTTTTATAAAAACGCGATTTTTAATTAAAGCAGGTGTGATTCCACATCAAGAAAAACTTGCGAATGATACCG
Source organism: Parasteatoda tepidariorum (assembly GCF_982258835.1). Lineage (NCBI taxonomy): Eukaryota > Metazoa > Arthropoda > Arachnida > Araneae > Theridiidae > Parasteatoda > Parasteatoda tepidariorum. The sequence goes on from NC_141759.1 coordinate 39,054,213, forward strand.
CACTTCCAAAGAATCAAAATTTATTCAAAAGAAAAACATTTTATTTTTATTAATCGATGTCAAATAGATAAATATATTTTTCTCTTTCATCTTCTGTTCACCGATATGCATGTGCAATGCATTTTCCCCACCCCCTCGTAAATCAAACTAGCAAACGAAATCATCATGCCACTCCTTTGAGTTTAACGACCTAAAAGAGAATAAAGATCTAAAATCTTCAAGGTCGCGGAAGAAATGACGTTTCTCTGGGTAAACGGGGAAAAAAATTCTTCCCTTCCTCACATTTTCCTCTACTCAACTTCAAGGATTAGTCCAGTTTCCGCTTTTTTTTTTCATATCGTTTTAGTTCAAAATGGCGGGAGAACCGAGCAAATTTTTTTTCCGGATTATCTGGATACCAGATAAATGGTTCTCTACTGTATGCATGAAAAAAAGAGTTGCAGACTTAGCTCTCCGCAATTAAGTCTTGCTAAAGTCATTGGTACATGATTTGTTGAAATTGATCCATACTTCCGTTTCGACTTAAGACATCCTTGAATTTTTTTTTTTTTTTTTAAATATACGAAGACTAAACGAATAATTGATATCACGTTGCTAGTTTACGAGCTTGTTGAAAACCGTGGAAAAATACGCATTAAAAACTATAAAAACAGCAAGATACAATATCAATTCCAACTATCGAGAGTACGAGTTTCCCCACTCCTGAACGGACGTCACTCGATAACGACATGTGACGTCATTGCATTCAACTCCACACGAAAGAAGAGGAAGATTTCACCCGCCCCCAGTGTAAGGGGGCGGATGAAATAGGAGTGTTTTTAGAGGTAACGTTGAAGAGGGGGGGAAATAAAGCATGTTCAGCTACGCTTCAGGCAGATGGTAGTTTGATAAGAGGGGATGGAATTCAAGCTGAAAGAAGATCCATGAGAAAAACTTACCTTTGCACTCGCGGAAAAATTAGGTAATTTTGAGTTTGGCCGTCGATTGCAGTAAAATTCGGGAGTTTTTCAAATCAATTCCGGAGGGCGGGAGAATAACTCAAAATTCGGGAGACTCCCGCAAAATGCGGGAGAGTTGGCACGTCTGCATTAGTTTTTAACCTCCAAAATTTTTAATACAGATATCATGTTTACATACCGAATCACAAAATTATATAACTTAATTATAATTTCCTTAGAAAACCAAAAAAAACTTTCGATTTTTATTCACTAATTATGAAATCTCATTTTCAAATTAATGATTAATTACATAATTTTTTTTTAAAATATTGGATTGGGGGCATACACAACTTTAAAGCTTTTTAAACATTCGAATAGTAAATTTCGTAATTATTCATGAACATTTTAAAATGCATTTTCAATTTGTTTTTATTTTGAATAAAACTTGCAAGCTCTCAAATATAAATGTTACATTTTTTTACTTCACATATTGGTTGCTTTACAGTATTTTGCTTATAATTTAATTATTATAATTTTAGTATGACAATTTAAATCTCTATATTTTATTGTTAAATAATATCAGTTTATTGAAAACAAAATTACAATCTAAAATTTTTAAAAAATGAATTAGCATTGAAAAACTTAACCAGTTGAAATTTTTTCTTAAAGAAATAATTTTTAAATTAAAAATATTTTAATATGATTCTTTTAGATAATTGATTTTTTAATTAAAAGATGCAGGAAAGCTTAATTATACATAATTTTTCTAGGTATAAACGTAAACTTTTATTTCAGAAAATAATCTTTTTTTGAAACAATTAAATGTTGTTAATTTACGTAGCACTAGAGCTGCACAATGGGCTATTGGCGACGGTCTGGGAAACATCCCAGAGGATGATCCGAAGACATGCCATCACAATTTTGATCCTCTGCGGAGGGGATGGCACCCCCGCTTCAGTAGCTCGACGACCTGCACACGAAGTTGAGCACTTTAAGGTAGAACAGTTTAACGAGGACCAATAGAGCACACCCTCGGTCCCTACGCACACTGATACAAGTGGTCACCCACCCGCACACTGACCGAAGCCAGTGATGCTTGACTTCGGTGATCTGCTGGGAACCGTGTCTTAACGATCAGTCCACTGCGGGACAACAATTAAATGGAAACATTTTTATATATATACTAAATTTTATACATCTTAAAATTTTTTTTTTCAATGCAAAGAAAAAGAAATATTAATAAAGTTTAAAAATCATTGGAAATGTTAAAAGCAAAACATACCTTCATTACCAGCAGGAATTTGGATAGTACTAGGCTGACTTTCACCCTGTGATTCTTCTGCAGGCTCAGCATTCTCACTAGGAATCATACCCTAAAGTCAATCACAAATACAAAAGTTGTTAATGAAAAGTAATCTGAAACTCTAGCTAGAAATTAAAAGGAAATAGCAACCTTAAACAAGGAATACAAAAATTAAACTTTTTCAAACTTTCATAGGTTGCACAGAATAGTATGTAATTCACCCTCTTACCAAATACCAGGTTAAACAGAATACAAGACTTTATCGCCTGTCAAATATTTGGACATGTACTTTGTCATATAAATCACTAATTTACAAATTTTTTTTTTTTTTTTTACCATTGATGAAAAAATAACTTCATAAGTTATCAATACTAACAGGCTACAACTGAATCAATCAATGCAGAAGGAATGCAAGATTAAGATAAGCAAACATTTTCTTCTTTTTCAACACCAAACAAATCCAAATGCATTAGTACATTAAGTTTTACACATTTCTTTAAAAAATATTTCTAATGTTTATCAAATTGACAACTATAATTTTGCAAGATACTTTGATAAAAGTTAAAATAAGTTAACTTCAAATCAAACAGCACACGATTTCCAGTTACTGCAGAATTATGTGAGGGGAAAAATTTATTCATGTTGTGTAATACTACTGAAATATAATAAATGGTTGTAATGTAATAAATTCTTAAAAAATAGTATTAAGTTAATTAAAATAATCAGCTACATATAAATTTGTTGAGAGATTATTTTAAGAACAATTGACCACATACCAAGATTATCTCTACAAACCTTCAATATCAGACAGGAAATTACAGAGAAAAATAAGAGATTTATGAGAAATAAAATTAAAATAATACATTCATAAAATAATCAAGACTGCAGTCAATATTGTGTGCAACAAATTCATTAACTAAGATCTACAAAATAAACTATTCATTTAAATATGAAATATATAAATGGCAAAATTAAGATCCTTTTGTTTGAGAAATAATTTTGAAAAGAGCATAATGGAAGTTTTTAGTACTGTGGTCAATTTTAGTCATCCTAAGATATGTACAGAAATGCCACTGCAGTTTTAAAAACAGTTGAACTTAACACGGGTAACTAAAACTTCAGGAACATTATTTCTAAGTCAACAATTAAACCATAATAGAAATTACAGTTTAAAATAATTATATTAAATAAAAGAACTATTTTTTATAAATATATTCAGTATTTTTCACTTCAAATAACTACTTCCATTGTTTCAAAATGGTACTACTTTTAATTTGAATAACTTTTCACAAGGAGAATATAAGGATTAAAATTGAAATTTGATTACTACTAATCTTTTTAATCAGAATGAAATAATTTATTCAAATGCAATTAAATACTTTTTTATTAGTTTTATCAGCAAGAAATGTATTTTTTGGTGAAATAATTCAAACTTTAAATCAAATATAAAATTCAATTTAATTTTCTAAAAATAGTAAAGTAGTATACAATAGTCCCAAATTCTACCTAATAAACTTTTATAAAAATCTAATAATTTTTTATTTTTATTTATAACATCATTTAACAGTATTAAAAATTTTGGAACAAATGAGTTAGAATAGCTAAGGTACCTCAATCACTTTATACTACTCATGGATGGTTGTCCAGGATAATAGAACAAATCCTTAACAATTTTGGAATCTGTATGGAAATCAGTTGTTGTAAAAAAAAAAAAGAAGAGATAAGTCAGGGGAAATCGCAGATCAAAGGAAGAACCCTGTGCCTAATAAACGAAAATGCTTAAAAACACATACCGAAAGTAAATATTCCACAGCTCGATCTGGATTGTTAAAACTTGCTCTAAGTGCACGCTCAACATCATCTCTTTCGTACCCCATCTCCATTATTTGAGAAACCGTCCGCTCATAATCTGCACCAAGAAGAAGAGCAGATTCAGCTGCAGATATATTTAATGCTTCAACATTTACACTGGGAAGGCTGAAACGGAAAATACAGTTGAAAATAAAAAATTACAAACATTGAATAGTTAGATCATTCATATATATATACAGGGGTTGGACAGAATAATGGAAACACTTCCATAATAGTAAATTTTTTCATACATCTACAGAAATACATAATGAAATATTTTATAACATCAGAAGTGTTTGGATCATGCGATTTTTTATACATGTCAATGAAGTTTTAGAGGAGTGAGGGACCAACAGTAAATTACAAATGGAAAATAATGTTTTTGAACACCCTATGCCAAAAAATGTAGTAATAGATTTGTAACAATTACTAGATGTAGAAATAATTAAATAATTTTCAATAACTATCTACAAGGATATTTATTTAAACTTTAAGAAAGATAAAAAAGAATATATAAAGAAGTTTGATATAAATACATAATTCTAGACGTAGCTACAGATTAATGAATATAATTTACCTATTAGCATATATACTCAAGTCAGACGTATGATACCGAATAGAAGCTTTCAATCCTAAGTCTGTTTTTATTAAGTTTACATCCCTTTACATTGATAGAGAACATGGTTAATACCTTCTTGAAAGTAAACCTCCCATGATTCACAGTTAAATCATGAGGACCTATGGAGTTGATTATTCACAATTGATCACCTATCAAATGTCTGAATAATCGTTTCGTTTATATGAACACATCAAAGATTATATTTCTGTTCTCTTTTTTATCCAGCTGTGTTGTGTTAAATACAGTCTTCAAATTGATAAGAAAATTAAAGAAATTTTCAATGGGGAAGAAGCATTAGGAGCATTTAAGTCATCATTTCAACTTGAGGGGTGTGGTCCAGATGAAAAGATCAAAAAGTGCTGGTGTCCGAATTATTTCAGGAGAGCAGTATCATTTTCTCTCTCTTTCTTTTTACAAGGATAAAGGAAAGTGACAAGAGAAAGATTGATTCTTTAGTAGTGAAATAGCTTAACAATATTTTTAGTTATGGATAAGGCAAGAAATTTACATGTTTTAAAAGTGGTGAAAAGTTGCATTCAATGCAACTTAAAGAAGAAATAGTTCTTTTTTTTTCTTTTCAAATTTAGAAAAAAGTAGTGTCCAGTTTCGGTTATGGGAGCGTCTGTTTTGCGGAGAATGTATATAATGGTTTATGCATAAAAGATTCCATGGTATTAAAAATATGTCTGTATTGTGAGACGTACGTTTAGCAGGAGTTTCCATAACAGGAGGTTTCACTGTATATACAGATTCTTCCACGAAAGATATATTGAACAAAACATATAAAAATTTAAAATTAATTAATCAAAATAATTTTTTTAAACCTGGTATCTGAACTTTCAGTCGATTCTTTTGGCTCAGCTGTTTCTTCACCTTTTGCTTCAGCAGGTTTTGATTCTACTGCAGAAGCTTCAGGGTTTTCCTTAGGAGTTGGGGCTTTTGCAGGAGTTTGACTAGCAGGTTTAGCAGCAGCAACAGCTGCTGTGGCACCTGCAGACGTACTTTCTTCTTGAGGAGAGTTTTGAGGCTAGAATTGAAGAATGCGCAATTATTGTTTAATAAGAAAAACCCGATAAAAAATCTCAACAATAAAAACAAACAATACAACAATGAAAGGTCATTAAAACAAGAGAGTGAATGAAAAATACACAAGAAAATGATAAAGAAAGGAGCAATGAGAAAAATCATAATACACCCACCTATTGCATGTTCCAAATAAACAAATAATATAAATCAATGAAAAATCTTTAAATTTATTATTTTTTTAAAAAATATCTTAACTTACCTTTGTTACCATAATAACAACAAATTTCTTTTCATCAATATCATATTCTCCAATTTTTGTGTCATCACTTAGAATTTTGCCTGAAAGAAGATGAGATTAATACACAGAAAGATGATGAGATAATAGATAATTAAAAATGTCCAATATCTTTTAATTTAAATATAATTGTTCAACAAAGAAAAAATATAGACCAGTGTTCAGCATTCTTCAAGAAGAAACCTATAGTTTGTCTAAAATAAGAACTCCCCTAGACATTGTCTGGATCTGTGGTGGTGACTATAGTAACAAGGTATAACTATTTCAAGTTCGGGTGCGGGGATACTGTTTTGGAGTAGTTTCCTCTCGGGTCGGCGAGAGGAAGGGAATCATTTTCTTCGGTCTATTGTGTTAGTCCTAGAGTGAAGCTACCCTCTCTAAAATGTGCCATTCTTGTTTCCGTAGCACCAGGCAACCTCAGACTTTGTGGCGGGAGGACTTCTTAGCTTAGACAAACTATATTTCTTCCAGGACATTAATAAAACTGGAGAAAAAAAGTAGAAGTGGAAAATCCGCAGGAACTTTAGAATAACCAAATAAACAGAAAATTTGTCTTAAGTTGAGATATAATTGAACAAGTAAAAAGTATTTATTGTTTATTATTTATCAGTTAGAAAGTTGTTTAAATTGTTTGGTCAACGTTTAAAATTTTATTATCTATTTTAAAAGAAATATTAAAATTTTTTTTTGTTTCATTTACAGCAACAAGTATTAGTTATATATTTATTTAAACTTAAATATCTGTTACTGTAAATAATGATAGTAATAAATATAAGGATCATTTCCAGAAGAAACCTATTTCTTCTAGAACATTGTAAGAAACTGGAAAAAGAATCTTTTAATGATCAATACAATTGTTTTGGAATAACTACTGTAAGATCAGCTTAAATTTAAATAAATAAAATTTAATGTAGTAAAATAAAGTTATAACTTTTCAATATAAACTTTTTATCGAAATTTTTATATTTACTTTTTTTTCATAAAATATATAACCTATTATAATAATTATTTTTAAATAGAGAGACTTATGAAATCCTAATTTTTCTTAAATAAATATGTAAATTATTTATAGATAAATTTTTTTGATAAAAATTAAGAAGTTGGGCAAAAGATGTAGCATTACTAATATTAAAACATGACATTGACAGTTTAATAAATAGCAAAAAATTCAAATGCCAAAAATTTTATTACCTGCATATATTAATTTCTGACAGTTGGCTGGAAATTCACCGCCCTTGTGAGCTTCAATTTTTTCTTTAAATGTTCTAACCTATAAGCAAAACAATTATATTTCTGCTAAGTTGAAAATAACTTTCTCATAAATAAAAATAAGGTGAAAATATTTTTTTGATAGACATTTTCACGTAATATAATACAATTAAATAAAAAAGATAAACTAACGGTCTCATTAACACAGTGTTATGCCAGCTACCACTTTTTTTGCAAAATATTTTATACAGAGGTTCGCAATTAAAAACTAGAATTAGAGCAGAGGGTGCACAACCTTTTTGAGTGAAGGGGCACTTGCACAACAGATTAACTAACGAAGGGCCACAAGCATATTAAGCCAAGTCAGCGGCAAATATGGTATTTTTCATATAAACGTTAGTGTTCAAAGTACTAGATGCTCACAGAATGAAAGTGTAAAAAAACATATTTTAATCAGGGTTCGTGATTTTTTTGATTTTTTTAAAAAAAATCAAAAGAATCAGATTTTTTTGATTTAAATCGGATTTTTTTGATTTAAATCAGAATTTTTTGATTTTTATTCAAATACACTGTATGAACTTTAATTTATGATTAAAAAAAATTAAAAAAGTTTAATCAAATTAACTTAATATTAAAACTATATTGTACCAATACTTTAGAAGCTCTAACTAAAATAATTTTGCATTATAATACATGGCTTTGAATGCATAGCAACCATTTTGAAAAAAATGCATGATTAAAATTTAAAAGACTAGATGAAATAGAGAATTTAAAGAATATTTCAGGGGTCTGTTTTGGTTTTTCTGAGAGGTACCTATTTTGTGAAAATTAAAATATATATTAAAAGATCAACACAAATATAGTAAAAATATGGATTTATTGTTTCTTACGAGACACAAAAATAAAATTTTAAGAAAAAGTATTTTGTGTGACTATTCTATCATTTTTCCTGAAGTTGAATTTGTAAAGGTACCGGCTTGGACAGACCCCTGTGCTTTAACTATTAAAGCAAAGTTTCAGTTAGCAAACCATAACTTTAATTTAAAATTGTGACTTCTTTTTTTTTTCTCTTGATTTTTAAAATTACAAAATAAATGTAGCAGACTGTGTTTATAAATGTAGCCATTCATCAAAAAATAAATAAGCATTTAATCTATATATTTTTATATTAAAATATTCATTTTTAATTCTGTATGAAAATAGATAAGTTAAGCTAAAAAAAAAAATTTAAAAATCTATGTACTCATTGGAATTTTTTTTCACTTTTTTTCACAAAATTTCTTTAGAGAAAATCAGATAATGTCAAAGATACTGTAAACATATTATGATAAAAAAAATACCAGTTAAAAACCCTACTGCATCAAATAGACATCGAAAGAGTTTGAAAGAGAAGAATGACACTATATTAGGAAAAAAAAAACATCTGAATTCATCAGCCCTTTCCCCCCCCCTCTGTTTTTGGCATATTAGGGTAATTTCTTTTTAATATAACCTCAAGCTTCAGAAATATACATTTTCCACCAATAAAATATGATGTAGATTTTAATTCACGCTTTTTCATTCAAAAGGTAGAATTTTAATTAACATTATTTGTATTATTTTTTGAAAAAAATTCATGTTTATTAATTACTTTCTACAGCTATGCAAATCTATATTAAGACAGCATTAAATGTTTACTTTAATCTATACTTTCAATCTCAAGAATCAAACGATTTTTAAAATTGTAATTTCAAATGTGTTGGAATTTAACACACACCAAGAAAGTAATTTTGTTAACTAAAATTAATTAATGCAGCAATTTATTTAAATTAAATTTTAATACTAAAAAAAGAAAATAATAAAAGTATCAAAAATTTAAAACACTGTTTTTTAACTTTTGAAATCAATATATATAGATAAAAAAAATTAGTTGATTTAAATCAATGATTTTTTTAAAAAAATCATTTGATTTAAATCATGATTTAAATCGTGATTTAAATCAAGCTGATTTAAATCAATGAACCCTGATTTTAATTAAAGATAACTTATAGGGTTTAAACAAAACTATTATGTACAAAATAAGATTCAATATTTATTTAGTACTATATTTCAGATATTTCTATTTCTTGAATTAATAAACCTTTTATGAATTTTAAATAGGAATTGTTTTCTTTTTCACTTTTACTCAAAAAAAAAATCACCTAAGCTATTAAAAAAAAAAAAAATTACAAATTAGAGTTCTTCTCTAGTTTTCAAATTTCAGGTTGCAGTAACATTGTATAAAAATATTGGGACTCTAAATATGAGGTACAAATGCACAGCGCTTACAGTAGAAAAAAAAGAAGAGAGAAACATAACTCATATTTAAGATGAAATATGCACAAATAAATAGAATAAAAAAGTGATTAATTAAATGTGCGATAAAAAACTCATGTGTCGTAATAACAGAATCGTGAAGATAACACGGAAAAACATCGCAATAATTGTTATGATGAAATTGGCACGAATAAAACATGACAAGTTATTATTTAAATGCATGCTTTAAATTTGTGTGTTGCAATAAAAATCTGAATTTTTAAAATCACATGGGAATGCAAAGCAAAAACTGTAAAAAAATAATTAAACTTGGATTTATGATTAAATCGGTGAAAGAAAAGCACAGCAATAACTGCTTATATATATATATAAAAGCAGTTATTGCTATATATATATACAAAAATTTAAATTTATGATGAAATTGACACAAATAAAGCCCAACAAAAAGTGATCAATTAAATGTGATTTTTAACTCACAAGTCATAATAAACCTATCAAGATTTCAAAAACCACTTGAAAATTGGTTACTAAAAAAAAAAAAAAAAAAAAAAAAAAAAAAAAAAAAAAAAAAGAGATTGAAGCCTCATTCAGGCTTACAATAAAATTGGAAAAATAAAGCTAGTCGAAAAGTGATTGATCATTTTCACTATGATTCCTGCATCATAGTGAAAATGTTTTTATTTATTTAAAAAGAACAAGTTGAATTTCTTAGAAAAAGTGATCGAGAAACAGATTTAGAATAGTTCACGTGCAAATTGTTTCCATAAAGCAGTGTTTCCCAAAGTGTGGTACGCGTACCCCCAGGGGTACGGGAACAGTTCAGTGGGGGTACGCGTTCTTATGCGAAATATCTTGCAACAAACGATAATTTCAAAAAATTTTATTTAAAAACATGAAAATTTACTATTGCGTATTTTTCTATTAGCTATTTTTTGCAGAGTTAGCAGTTAATAAATAGTGGTGTCAACAGCCAGCTGTGATTTTTAATTTTCGTGCAATTTTTTTATGGTAAAATATTTATAAATTTTTTTTCGGGGTACACAGTTTTACGAAAAATTTAGAAAGGGTACACAAAAGTCATAAGTTTGGGAAACACTGCCATAAAGTGATACTCAAATAAATGACTAACATTTTTTTTTATTTCTGAAAAAAAAATGATCACAAGCCTTTGCAGGTAGTTTATCAGCAGTTGACGGGCCGCAGGTTATGCACCCCTGACTTAAAGACTTTTTCTAGCATTTAAAAAACCTAAGCAAAAGAGCTTAAACAAAGTGGCATTTCACATGAATTTTTGAATAATTATAACTTTAAATCAAATTTACAAAACAATGAATCACATATTAAAACAAACTTAACTACTAATAAAAGAAAATTTTTCAAAAAGCATAGAAAGTACGCAACCCTGAGTATGAAGCATGCCTGGTCACATAATCTGGTTGAAGAGCACAATGATCAAAAATATAGATAGACTAAAATTGTCACAAGCACAGTATAACTAGTCACAGTCAAAACAGCCAGTGTTTCTAAAACCTTAGAGCAGTCTTTAAAAGTGAGAACATTTTTAGTTCATTTTCTAAAAGAGGATGCAACTCTGAATCGCTCAATTCATTGCTCATAAAAAAATAACTTTCTCGCTAATGAAATAAGGAAAAAATACTTTTTCAGACAAATTCTAAAACAATTTAGAAAAATTTGTTTTTTTTTTTAAGTAATTTTTCTAACACATGAAATACACTAAAAGGTTTCATTAACAAAACCATAATGCATGTTAAATATTTTTTAGTAAAATATTTGAAACATTATTTGTAAGCTTTCATAACCTAGCAGTTACTGAACTGACTTATAATAAATTTTAAGCTTTTTAACTGTTTATTTATACCTAATAAAAATTATAATATAGGATTAATTTGTAAATAATATTTGTTGAAAAAAGAAATTAATTTAAAAAACTTACACTTTAATACAATTAAAGGGGAAGGATTCTGATCAGGGGTCTGTCCAGGTTTTTCTGACAAGTACCCACCTATTTTGTGAAAATTTAGACATAATTTGTGAAAAATAAAAATATTAAAAAATCCACGCAAAAATATAGATTTATCATTTCTTACGGGATACAAAGTAAAATTTAAGAAAAAGTATTTTGTGAAGGTACCGTTAAACAGTAGTAAATTTGGCCTGAAAAGGCCCCTGCTGATAAATCGAATTTACAGCAAGGTGGAAACTTAAGTTTCATACTTTGTCTTTTCATAACCTCAATTATAAGAAAGATAAGGTATTTACAACAAACAATTATTTAAATAAGTATTTTTCTTCTTCTAGATATCTTAAGTTCTTTAATGCAACTTTATAACTAGAAAACTTCTTCAGCAGATATTTTGTTCTTATGTACAGGTTCAAATTTCAAAATATTGCCTACAATAAAAGGCTTTATTCTCTAAAACATTTCTTTTTATCATTTGTTAAATTGTATAAGAAATATATTTAATCTTTGACCTAAACCAGGGTTGAGAAGTTTTTGACAAGTACCAAAAACTCAAAATTTTGTGGCAAGGATAATTATTAGCTATTATAAATATGAAGTATTTATAAATAAACATACATATAAAATTACAAGTGATTGATCAATTATGAGTTTGAATAATTTTAACTTTTTGTTTTGACAATTACTGTCAAAAATCCTAATTTTGATATAGAAAATATTAAATAATTTAAATAAAAATGAGGAAAAAGTGCAAATTATCCAATCTGTTAATTTTTTAATTATTGATAATAAAAATAAAAAACCATTATCTTCATTATTTGCAGTGTTTTCACTACAGCGCGAGAACGCGAGAATCTCGCATATTTTTTCCTTTTCTCGCAATAAAAAATGAGAAGTTCGCACACTCTATTGATCAATTTCAAAAGGAACGAATTTTGGAAAAAATTTCGTCTTTTGCCATTTTGAATAAAATCCGTTTAACTTCCTTGATCTTTCATTATTTTGAACATTGGTCCTTGTTATCTAGCTTCCCTATTTACCAGTATTGTTCAGAATCGATGCGCAGAGCAGAACATCACACCCCCGAACCACGGAACCCCTTTCAGAACACATTTCTCTGCAACCGCGTGTTCACCGTAGGTAAGGTTTCTTCATGTAAGACGCTTACATTTTTTGTGAATGAATGTAAGATGGATAAATACCCTGTTAAGGCGACATCTTCTACTCCATAACGGACAAATGAAAATGAAACGAATGTCGGTAGAAAGGTCAAAACGAAACAAATACGGATATTTTTCAGCCAAATAAATGTAATAGCTGATGAAAAAGTAGATATCGAACATTTTCCATTTGATGATGCAGCAAAAATATTCAATTAGAAGATGTTAAAAATGTATTATAATTAAAGAAATAATTTTTTTCCAAGTCTATTCGTGTTTTTTTTTTGTAATTTTTAGAAATCTCACCCTATTTTTGAGAAAGTGTGAGAAATTCTCTCCCATTTTTTTTCTGTACTGAAAACACTGTTATTTGTAAAATTAATTTCCATTTCTTCCCGTTTTGACTTCTTTCCCTTAGCATGTGATTACAAGAAAATAGCCCTGTGCACCCCAAGTTAATTTTTCAGTTTCATTTATGTATGAATAAGAGCAAAATTCAAAAATATTATTTTGGCTGAGCTGCATAGACTAGAAATTTGACATAATATAACAATAAAATAACATGTAATTAAGAAATTGATTCGAATAACAGTGTACTAAATATTGATAGTAATAAGTAAATAATCTGTAATAAATAATCTGTATTACAACATGGCCCTATATCTCTCCTTAATATTGACTCATAATATTCAAATTGTACCACATATTATATTACCGGGTACTAGTGTACCCCACCAGAGGAAATAATTATAGGTTTATTAGGGGGTTCACAATGTGGCCCTATAGGTTACTATAATTAAACTCTTGAGATGATTGATTTAAAAAAATTATTAACTCATTTAAAAACAAACATGTACATTTTTTGTAAATTATATAATTAGTCTACTTATGAGGGAATATATATAATCACAATTAATATTCATGTACTTATAAGCAGGAGTGCAAAAAATTCTCAGTAGGGATGTAACGAATATTCGTCCACTATTCGGTTTTCGGCCCTTTTGCCGAATATTCAGCCTAGCCGAATACTGAAGTTATTTGGCTGAATAAATTCATAATAACAAAGAAAGATATTTTTTTAAATGTGCTTTTAAGTATATTTAATCATGAATATTGCAGAGTTACATTTCATTGCATTAATTATTAGAAAATCTAACAATTACTCAATTTAAGTTGCATAATACATAAGTGTATTTAATAATGTTAAACAAATAAAAATGTTTTCTTGTTGCAAATTTATCATCATATGTATTTAAACAAGCATTGGAATCTTTTACATTAAATACAAATATATATAGTTTGTTAAATAGAAGTGTGAATACTATCTGAATCGGCAATTAAAATGTATTTGTGATTCCCTTAATTATATCTATTTATCAATAATAGCACTAGAAATATATGATTATATAATTTTTTATTATAAATGTAAAACATTAATTATCCATTTAATGGATGTCTTGATACTTAGAGAAACAAGTTACTTAACAAGCTTAATTTTCGGGGTTTTAATAATTTTTCTGACAAAAAAGAAAGTTAAGAATACATTTAACAGCAGTAATGAGTTCCTATTTTAAATAAAATAGCATATATATTACAAGTATAACTATAACTAAAATATGCTATTATTAATTACTTAGATTTATAAAAGCCATATTGCCTTGTTATTGGCATCAAGATATTTAAATTATTACAAAAAATAAATCAAGTTGTTAAATTTTTTTTTAAATATACAAAGAATAAAAAAGCAATTTTTTTAATATTTATTTCATTCTTAATTTAAAATTTGAGAATTACTTTAATTACAAAATTACAATCAAAAGACAAATTTTTAAAAAGTAAGTATTCGGCCACATCACTAATCTCAGGGTCTAATATTTCTAGGGTTGGCAAGTTTTTGACACATGACGGTTTTTACCGTCATGTCAAAAACCCATAGTTTTGGTAAAACTATTTTTATTTGAGTTTAACTGCTTGTAATTTAAAATTAATTCATTTTAGGCAATAAAATTAGAAAAAAAGTTGTTAAAAGATATTTAAGAACAGATTCTTGCATTTTCCCAACATGATTATATTAAAACATACTATTAGAAGTAAAATATTAGGATACTAAACAAAATTTTCAACATTTCCGAGCATCATTTTGTTTGGCATATTACATTACTGAAGAATGTCAAGTCATTCTTGACTTAGAGTTTGTTATTAGCTACAAGCCCTGTGGCAGAATTTTTCCGAGCTATCTGCGACAAAACTCTTCAGCACTAATATTTTTCTGCAAGAACTTTTAATAATAACAAGCATATATATTACTAATTTGAAATAATAAAAGCTCTGTGTTTATAATAAAAAACATAATATATATATTTTTTAAATGAACATGTAATAGTTTTTTATTCTAATATTATGGTGATATTCTTGAATTTTATTGAGGGGGGGGGGGGTAAACGCACACATTATTTCCCTCTTCGCATTTTGTAAATAACCATCACAATAAAAAAAATAATTAAAAACCATAAAGTCCTTCATACTATTTGGCAAAAGAAAGAATCATGTGAATCGGACTCCTCAAATGCGTGGTTCGCTTCAAGATTAGATTGTTGCACTTAATAATATTATATTAAAAATATCGGATTTAAAAACTAAGGAGAAATCAATAGTAATAGCTGTCAAAAATTCGACACAATTATTACCTTAAAAAGTAAATACTCAAACGCACGATTCGAATGTTCCATATTGCTTGAAATATATCGGGATATTTAAAAACCACATGAAAATCAATATTCCTAACTGCCAAAAATACAATCGAAACATTACACCGATTTATGATAGTATCGTACGGCGTAAATTGAAAGCGTCAAAAAGTGATTGCTTAAATGCATGATTCAAATATTCCTTTCAAATTTTTCTGTAGAAAAGAAAATTAAATTTTTTTTTTTGCTTTTCAAAAGAAAAATCTTTCTGCAAGAACTCTGCGACAATGTCGCCGTGTCGCTGCAATTCTGCCACTGGGGCTACAAGTTCTGAAAGTTTTGTTTAGCTTATTTCTAATATTTAAGAAATGCCAAATTTTAAATTCTTCTTTTTAATTCTTGAATTTGTTAATAGCTCCAAGCTTTTTTGTTTATTTGTTTACTTCTAACAATTAAGAAGCGAAAAATTTTGAATCCTTTGCAAATCAAGCTATAATAATAAAAATAAGTATCACTATTTTCAATAAGTATGTAACAATATTTCTATATGAATGTATATCCTTCTATAAGAATACATGTATATAGTTGCAAAATCAATAGCTACATTCATTTATAAAGGCAATTATGTGAAAATAATATATTGTCCGCTATATGCCATAAATTAAAGAAAACAGTAGGTTTTTGACGGTTTTTACCGGTAAAAACACTGTTTTTACCACTGTCATGTCAAAAACCAGTTTTTGACGGCAAAAACCCAACCCTGAATATTTCCCCAGAACAAAGTTTTCTTTGGATCAAAATTTGGATGTCCGAATTTCTTACAAAACCTCGTTTGCAAGATCATGAACATATTCTGCTTTTTTGCAAATAAGTAATAATAAATATTGAGGATCAAAATAAATTTTATAAGTTGAGATCAGACATTTATTGACGAACACTTTTTACTCAATCTAAAAAATCAGCTTAAATTGTGGCCTAAAAGAATAAAAATCAATATTTATATTAATAATAATTAATGAATTACCTATTATAGAAACTGAATAGTTATAATATAGCAAATAATATTGATCTTAAAGTATTAAAAGTACCATGCATTTAGAAAAACTAAGTTTCAATAATTTTCGCTATATATTTTATAAATGACAGATTATAAATCATAATTATAATAGTATAGTGAAAACTTTAGGGAGTCACCACTTTCTGTTCCCAAGTAAAATGGTCATTAATGGAGGTTGGTTGTTTTTAAAATCTTTAATATCTAATAAAATGTCCTCAATGACGACAACGAAACTTGACCCAGGTTTTTCTAAGTTTTTGTCAGATTTCGACAGTTTATTACACTTTTCAACATGTTATGTCACAAATCAGTCTTTGACGTCAAAAACCCAACCCTGAAAACACTACAATGCAACACAAGTTTAATATGAATACACCAATACAAATTTTTAAGTTTTTGACATAATGGTCATATTTATGGTTAAAACAGTTTTTTTAACACATGCCAAAAAACCGAAAACCATGCTCTTGGAAAGCAAGTACAATTCAGACAAAAACTAGATTTAACATAGCTAGTTTAATGACAGACATAGCTTATAAGTACAATATTTAATTTCAACAAGAAAGAGTATGAAATCTATAGATATCTAACTATAACCGGGCTCTATTTATAAAACTTTCAGCAGTACAAATTTTACTTACCTTGATATGAGTTTACTGGGGTTTTCTACCAAGTACAAAATATTGAAAAAAAAATGCTAACGAATAACTAAATGAAACATTGTACACACTTATAGAAACCTGGTTTGTATAACAGAAGCTATAAGTTAAGCGAGAAAGATAAGAGACAATAAAAGAACATTTGTAATCGGATTGCATTAATTATGCTACTTTAACTGAAAATATTTAAAAGTGATAACTCACAACAACAAATTCAATTCACTAAACCCCCCAAAATAATTAGTTTAACATTTCATTTCTGTTAAATGATCTCAAATATAAAATACAAATTAATTCGGGGGGTGCTTGGGATTAAAGAGACACGGCAGTTAAATGTATTTATTTTGTACCATCCGTCAAGTCATCAAAATAGAATGATTTAAGCCTACATACCAACTCCGATTCATCCACTTCTATTTTGAAAGTCTGTTGTTTTAGAGTTTTCAAAGTAATTAACATGGTTTAAAACTGATGAAGAACAACTACAAAAAATACAAACTAAAACTTCCAATGAACTCTAAAAAAGAAAAAACTTTCCAAACTGCACAATCATTCGAAGCGTGTTGTCGGCATTGGATTTAACGTCATTGCCAGAAATTTTATTCTAATATAATATACAAATCCAAAACATTTTGCATTCTTTTGCTAAATCATTTAAAAGCCGATATAAAATTTATATTACATTGATAAAAATTTATTAGTTTCTAAGAGTTTATTATTGCTAGTTAGTAAAATAATTTTGTGTAACTTTTAAAGAAAAAAAAAATGGCAAGTCAAAAAACCGATGTTCAAAATATTAAACTTTTTCTTCGGAATAAATTTAGTGATCCCGTTTCGAATATTCGCGTAATGAAAAATAGAAGGCAGATGTCTATTTAAAAAACCATACAGTCGCGCGGTTTTTTTCGAGACTTTAAGTTTATTTTGCGGATAACCAAGTTCTCTTTTTGATTTCTACCTTCTGTTTTTGGTACTTAAAAATACTGCAAATTTTTGATGTGTATAAATAAATAAAAGACTCTTATTTTATAAATTAAACTATATTTAAGTTAGAACGTAATTAAAGCTTAATATTCCAAAATAATTTTTGATAATAATTTTTAGAAACATGATAAAAATAATTATTCATTTTTATTTTTATAGATTTAAGAACAGTGGTATTTGATTTAAAAATGCCCATGAAGAGGCTCACTAACTCACTCCTTTCATAAAATATAGTTTGTTTCTTAAATTTTCAATTTAAAATATTGTCTTTTACTCTATTTTGGTATTCATGTTTGTTTTCCTCAAAAATAATTGAATTCAATATCAGAAACTGAGTCTAAAGATGTAGTTTTTGGATAAGAAATAAATATTCGTTTTATCATTTTCCTTAAAAATAGTTATTTGCTTTCTATTTACAATGCAGTTTATTATTTAACTTTTTAATGATGTATTAATTATCTATGATTAGTTCACAGTGTACCTTAATTGTTTTTTAACAAAAGAAATTAATTAAAAAAATGTGGAAAATATTAGATTTTTGAGACAATTCCATACCTGGATCCTTATTCCGCGAACTACAGCAGCCAAGAGCCACTGACTAGTTCTTGTACTTGTAGTTAAATAAAAAAAATATATGTTAATTTTGAGAAAAATTATAGGTAATAAATATAAAGGAAATATTCTCACCTTATTATGCCAATATTATTTGCTGCCTATATTTTTTAAGTTTGACTCCTTTTCAAAAATAGATTTTATAAAACATAAAAGTTTAATCTCTATTTATGTATTTATTTTCCTTTATGTTTCTATTATGTACTAAATTCACCTATAGTATTAAGATTTTTTTTGTTATTTTTAGGTTTAGCAAAATTCGGCTCTTGCTTTAATGGGTAATGAAACTAATATGAGCTACTCAGTTGCTGAGAATAAAACTTTTAACAGCTCTAGTTTTTTTTCTGAAGAGTATTTGTCTGGAGCTAGAAGTGTACAATTCATCATGTGTTGTTTATTTGCTGGAAGTATGTAATCTTATTAAATTTATCATAAGTCTATATATTTATTACAGTAATTTATCGACTTTTTTTAAAAATGATTTGTTAGCTAATTTTTTTAATAATTCTGTACTTATGTTCTGAAAAATCATTAAATGTAACCAATAAATGGGCTTACAAACACAAATTCATTTTTCTCACAATGTTTAAATTTCTAATTTGAAGATGAAGTTTACCAGTTAATGTAGTATTACATTTTGAAATGATTTCTATCTATTCAAATTGCAAATTTTAAAGTAAATGACACACAAAAAAAAAAAAAAAAAAAAAAATTAATAATGTTTGAAGTACCAAGTTTCTTTGTGTCTATAAATAATTAAAAATATATAATTTTATCAATAATTAGTTATACTTTTTAAGTTCTTAAATTAGCCTTCATATGGCAGGCAAAATATTTATAATAGATGGTGCTGCTAAAGTTATATGTCTACTTTGTTGAAAATAAACCAAGAAAAGTTAGTTGATTTTATCTGTTGGTCCTGTCGAGTTATTATGTTGAATAAATAGTAAACATTGTCTCATCAATATAGTATCAATTTCTTTTCTTTAATTTCCACAATTAAAGGTTGTAAAACTTTAGAATAAACTTCAGTTTAATAATAGATGTGTTACATTGTTTTTTTCATGCGTTTTAAAAAATGTGTTATGTATATAAACATGTATAATTATATTTAATGTTTATGTATTTTTTAACAGTAATTATTGACTTTGGTTCCAAGAAATTTAATTTTCCTTATACTGTGAGCTGTTTCATATTTGGAGCTTGCATAGGACTCTTGGATTTATACAGCAAGTTTATACATAGTTTTACACTTGTGGCGAGAATGAACCCCAGTGACATAATGCTTCTGTTCCTGCCATTTCTAGTTTTTGAATCCTCATTTAATATGAATCCACACATGTTTAAAAAAGCTTTACCTCAATCTTTAGTGGTTGCCATTCCAGGAACAGGTAAAATTTATTTTAATTTATGTGCTTATCATATTGTACAATTATATTATTTCCTTTGTGCCAAAGTGAAACTTTTATTTTGAAAGTTTTTCTTCTATTTTATTATTTTTTAAAAAGTTTTGATAGACCACAAAATTTGAAAAATGTTTAGTTGGTTGTACGCTTAATTGGTACATTTTGCATTTTACCTGAAAGTTATTGAAATAGAAAATATACAGTAAATTTTTTCTCTAAGATCAATTTAGTTTCTTTTTTAAATTTTAACTTTAATACTATTTGTTAAATTTAATTTTCTTCGTGAATCTATTTATTTATTTTTGTCTTCATCTCTTTCAACCTTTGCATCAAAATAACATATTTCTAATTGTAAATTATAATGTGTTAAAAAGGTATTTATATATAGAGGGAGGCTACTTAATGATTTTCTAAATTGGTCAGAAAATGTATTAATTTTCATTTTGAACCTACGTAGTATTTTTTTAAAAATTGAAATTCAAAAGTTTATCTTCATATTGAATGATATATAAGCTAATGATGATGTATATTTTTAAAAAATATTTTTTTGTATTTATACTAGCTCAATGACATGCTATTTTTGGTTGGGGGGGGGGGCGCATAGGTTGCTCATCAATGTATTACAGTATTAGTGGTTAAACTTGCTATAGGGTAAAATATAGGTAGAGCATTTTCAATTATCCAAAGCTAATTTAAGAATATTTCAACATTTTGACCTGGAAGAATTAACTACATCGCTTAAAGCATATGTATCACCACAGTATATAAATATGTTGTTAATATTTTTTTTAAAATTTCAGTATTCTGTTCTGTTTTGAATGGTGTTTTTGCAAAATATACTCTTTCCTATTATAATTGGAGTTGGCTTACTTCTTTTCTATTTGGTTCAATCGTGAGTGCAAGTGATCCTGTGGCTGTTGTTGATCTCTTGCATGAAATGCGTAAGTGCATATTCAAAGTTTGTTTTAATTTAAAAAATATCCGTTAGAAAATTAATAAGAAATTTAAAATTAATGTTATTTACTTTATTTCTTAATTCTTTTATGATTATTTAAATACTTAAAGGGGAAAATCAGTAAAAGTTTAAAAAAATAAGTAAAAAAAAAGCATTTTTTTTTTTTTTTTTTTAGTTTAGTTTTTGTTAGTTTTTTTAGTTTACCTTTTAAGATTCTTGTACCAAAATATTGATTTTGGTAAAGGTTATAGTTAATATGCTAAGTGTGGCGCATGTGAACTTGTATGTTTAGTTGATTAATATATTTGCTCACTCCTATCGAAACATTTTAGTTAGATACTTTCATTTTAACAATTTTATTGAAATAGTTTGTTTAAATTGTGTAAGAAACAGAATTACAATCTGCTTTCTATATAAATAGTTGAAATCGCAACTTATTTAGCTGTAATATTTTATAATGAAGATTGCAAAGATTATTGATAGTTTTGGAACTATTAGCAATAAATGTAGGCCCAGAATATAGGTAAACAGAAAATATAGGTAATCAAAATGAAAATGACTGCAGAATTTCAGCTGTTACTTTGAAAACATATGAGGGTAGATTGACAAGAAAAAAAGCTATGTACTAGCACTTGAGATTGCTGAAAATGATGAAGAAGAAGCATCTTATAGACCTGGTATTGATGCATTATAGTTAGTTGCAAAATTGTACATATTTAGTTGGATTATTGATCACAAAACTTAAAATGCAATTTATTCAAAACACAATTATGTTTCTCTTACTTGCGATATCTCTAACTAACTCAATTTTCAACTGATTTACTTCAATTTTGACGTGATGTTCATACGAAATATAGTTTTGTTTGCGCTTAAGGATTTTTAATTGGTTTAACTGCTTTTGAGTATAACATGAAAACTTAGCTTATTTTATGTCATTTTTTAAATTGTTTTTTCAAAACACTGTAATTTTGTAAAAAAAAAAATATTTTTTAAAAATCCTATGTGCAACAAAAACTACATTCTTGTAGTTTAAAAAAATCAAAATGGCATCAAATTTTGATGATTTTTTTTCAACTTACGAGTACAGCATGTAGTGGATAATTTAAAAAAAAATAAGTTGTAATCATTGTATTATATAAGTGTTAATTTTTTAAAAAATTTTATATTTGTGATTAAATTTTTATAACATGATAAAATGAAGATTGATTAAAATATGAACATTGAGATAAAAAAATTTATTAAGTTCGCCAGATCCTTTACATTATTTCATCACATTAGAAAGAAATTAGTTTGTTTTTAGTTAAAACTACTCAGACATCAATAGAAGACAGGCTAAAAAATACAAAAAAGTTCAAAAAAGTAGGCTATGTAATAGTATTACACTTTTGTCTTTAAAACAGCTATAACTTTTTTAATGCATATAAAATACAAGCTCACTATTATGAAAATAAAATTTTTATTTGACATATTGTGATTTGTACATATGAACCCTAGAAACACTGTCATTTTGGTCATAAAAAGAAAGTATGGTTTGTGTTTTCTTCTAAAGTTACAAAGATATGTATAGAGCCAGAATGAATGTCTGCATTTAGCTTATATGTTCTACTGTAAGAAACCTTAAGGAAATTTTAAACTTTCAGTTATATTCAACATTTTAATTTAAAAAAAAATTGCATTAATTTTGTAGCATAGAGTTAAAAAAGCAATAATTTTAATATTTCAAAGTCCTATCCAGTGCCATAAATTAAAAATAGAATACTTTTATAACTTTTGATCTAATGACCAGATTTTCACATACTAATGGTAATCAATGATTTAATGGGCCAACTTTAAATATTCCTATTGATTTGTTCACATAATATTTTAAGTTAAAAAATCAGACTAAAAAATGTGTTTACTCTAAATTTTTTTTCAGTTTTCGATTTTTGACTTTTAAAATATGGTGAGAAGAGGCAATTTCGAAAATATTTTCCCAATTATTTTAGTCAGGAATGTAGATGAAAGTTTTGACATCTTTCTGTTAATTTTATTTTTTTCATATTCAGTTATAGCTTTGAAACTGTTTCAGCAAATCAAAGAAATTTTTCACACAATTATAGAACTCGTATATCTTAAGATAATTATGTGTAAATTAAAGTCTTTTAGTATTACTTATAATTTTTTTATTAGTTAATGTAATAGCGTAAATTTTTTTTTATTGTCAACTATGCACATTTTTACGCCATTAATTTAAAGCAAGTAAATTGAACTCAATGAATTAAAGTTATGAGCAGGAAAATTATAAATATCTAACTTTTTTCAAATTTTATTTCGATGCTTTTTTATTTTAAAACCGTAGTTGAAAAGCCAAATGAATTTTTGGGTTTTTGACTGCTATTGTTCAATGCCGTCACCTTGTAATTTTGAACCTAATCCAGAAAACAAGGGAACTTTTGGATTGGAAGTATTGAGAGAAATTTGTCTTCGTGGAGGACGTTTTGATGGAATTAAGCCGCATTTGCGTTACATGGAGAGGAAAATGACGGTTAGCCTGACCGCAAAGCAACTCTAACTGTTGAGCTGTCTACCACCGAGGATATTTTATGTCAGCCGGGTGCAGAATTTGTATCAACCAGCCATCGCTGGGATTCGAACCAAATACACTTCATTGAAAGGTGAACACACTATCCCCTTAGCCCTCTCGGCTCTTTTTAAAATTTCATAGTTTAGAAGAATCACCTCTTGAAATTTCATTTTTGGCCAGAGCAACAATAGCTCCATGACAAAGATGGCCCTTCAAAGAACTTCCATAAGCCTAGAGCGGTTGATTATCACCCAGAATCCCCTCTAACAGAGCGTAAAATCATGTAAGAATAAACTGTTGAAAATAATTACTTTTTACAATTGTAAATAGTACAGTCAATACAGCCATTAACAATTGAAGTTAGTGGAATTTTTCAAATTTGTAGTTAACAAATGTTGTCGATTTCAAACTATTGTTCGATATTACAGATTTGCATACAATAGTTTAGAATTATGTACAATTTGTTTACCTTTTAATTCAACATATTATTTTTACCATTATGAAAGTAACACTTTTATTTTTGATGTAATAAATTTTGTATAAACAAATTTTTTAATTGTGTGCGTTTTTTTAACTTTGGTTCGTTTAAACAGTTTCAGTGATTTGAAAAAAATAGCATAAAGTAGATGCATTAAGGGTACCAAACTTAACTATTGAAAACAGATTTCTGCTTTCCCCCGATACATTGAGGATTAAATTGAACATGACAAAAAATTGGTATGTTCATACAGAGAAATAAGGTTTTTTATTTATTTATTTATTTTTATATCTGATTTTGTAATTTAAAAATGTACTTTGCTCAAATTTACATATTTAAGGTTAACCCCTTGAAACATTAAGATTGGATCTTAGTATATGACAATCTGATCATTAGATCAAAACTTATTAAAGTGTTTGGTTTTTTCCCCTTATAATTTTAAATAAAATACAATTTTTAAAACTAAATTAAATCGTAGATTAAGTTTAATGTTTTTTTTATAGGAATGCCCCATTCATTCATAATGCTAGTTGAAAGTGAGAGTTTGTTGAATGATGGTATTTCAATTTTACTTTATGAAAAACTATCGTACCAAATAATTTCTCCTGGAAAAATGAACAGTAAGTAGAATATCGTATATTTTCTCCAATTTTGTACTTAAGATTAATTATTTAGGTATTTCTTCATCGTGTTTTAAAAATTTACTGTGCTACCAAATTTTTATTATAAATTATAATTTACTGATCTATAAAGGTACTAAAAGAGCAATGTTCCTTTAAAAGTAAGAGGAAATTATTTTTAAATGATAATTTGATGCTCTTTTGAAAAGAATAAGTGAAGACTTATTTTCGTTAAAAATTTTTATTTGAAAGTTCTTGAACATTCAAATTAAAATAAAAATTAAAAGTTTTCTTTTCATAATTTCAAATATTTTATTTTTCCTTCATTGTGCACAAAATTTATGGAGAAAAAAAAAACGAGCACATGATTATCTCTTGTTCTGCAACTAATGACTTATTTTTTCATGTTAACATATAATCTTACTATTTCAAGAAGCAATATTAAATATGTAAATTAACTTACGCTATTTAATGAAATTCAATTAACTGTGACAATGGCTTACTGATAATAATGAATTATGAATAAACATTGGCTTCCTGGTCCCTCGACAATATGATTGGTCCAGAGCCATGGTGGCTAAGGATGTGACCAAAACTTGAATCCCAGTGATGTCTGGTCCATATGAATCCCACACCCGGCTCACATTGACCATAGTGCTGACGAACAGACATACTCTCAGTAGTAGACGGATCATGGATTCGAGTCCTCTTGTCTTCAAGCTGACCGTGGGAGGTTTTCACGTTTTTCCTCTTCATGTAATGCAATTGTTGGTTAGTTCCATCAAAAAGTCCTCCATGAAGGCAAATTTCCCCTAATACTTGATTCAGGAGTTTCCTTGTCTTCTGAATTGGGTTCGAAAGTACAAGGCTACAAAAATGAACATTAGTAGTAGTTGTAAATTAAAAATAGGGTCAACTGTTCAACGGCGGTTATAGAATAAAATATAATTTTTCCGCTCAAAGTTTATTTCTAAAGTAATACTCTTCTTACAAACTAAGGTAGACAACGTTAAAGAGCACAAAAATATTATTAAAAGCAGACAGCTGTTTCGGATGCTGAAAGGGCAACCTTCATCAGTACAACAGATGCACTGATGAAGGTTGCCCTTTGAGCATCCGAAACAGCTGTCTGCTTTTAATAATATTTTTGTGCTCTTTAACGTTGTCTACCTTAGTTTGTATTTTAGCACAAAGGTCGCCCAAACTAATGTTCTTAGTATTCAAGTAAATGTAACTATAAATTATAAACCTACTGTATGCTACTAAAAGAAATAAAAAATTGATATGATCAAGAGAGAGAAAAATTATTTATCTGAAATTTTTGCTTAATTTTTTTGAAGGAATTATTCTTTCATTTATTTAATATTCTAATAATATTCCTTTTTGCAAGCATGTATATCCTCAATTGTTGATTTAGGTTCTGGTGGACCACTTAGATTTAATTTCTTTCATCCTGGTCCACCTTTGATTGTTCAGAATAAGTTTTCATATTCCATGTTTTTCCAACTCGTAGATCTTAAGAATCGTTATATGTACTAAATGTACACATAGACCAAATGTATGTGCTTATTTATTTTTTTATTTTTATGAAGAATAAAATAGTTGTACAATTTTAGTTGCAGAAATAATTTGGGACTTCATCAAGACCAGTATTGGAGCACCATTAATAGGTTATTTTTTTGGTAAAATTAGTGATCGAATGTTACAGTGTGTATACATCAGTCCTGTTTCTGAGATGTCTATGACTCTTATTATGGCATACATAACTTATTTTGTTGCTGAATATGCTTTTGGTGTTTCTTCTGTACTGGCAGTGCTACTTTTTGGCATGACCCTTAGTGCCAACAAGATGTCCATCAGTCCTGAGAGTGAAAATTTAATTCAAATGTGAGTATATTTAGTACTATTTTATGTAAAAAAATATTTTTCCCAGTGAAGTTTAACCTTAGTTCTTGCTGCTGATCGCTATTGTAACAAGTCTTTTCATTTGGAGACAAAAATAACAATTATGTTGCAAGAGCTGAAAAAATTTTTTTAGTAAAAAAAATATTTTCTATTGCATGGGTGTTTAATTAGGTGGGAACAACAGGGTGCGTAGCGTTTTTAAAAAGTGCTTAAAGGTGCTTATTTTCGATTTACTTTTTTAAAAGCCATTAAAGGTGCTTTTTTTATTCGGAGTTTGTAAAAAGTGCTTAATTTTCTATCTTTTAAAAACAGATTTTTTTTCTTTGTCGTGTCGATTGTCGTTCTAAATAACAAAAAATGCATGATTTTTATTATTTTCTCTGTAATATTTATCAGAAGCTAGTTATTTTATCATTATTATGTATTGTTTTTGTATTTTATTGATTTTATGTTTTTAAATTAAGAAATTTTAACGATAGAATTTTTTTTTTATTACTGTACAGATCCTAATTATGATTTATTTTTTGGAAAGTGTTAAAAAATATTTTTTGAGTGCTTAAAAAGTACTTAAAAGTTTCTTATTTTTTGCGGAAAAATCTGGCTATGCACCTTGTTTAAGCTACTGCATGAAATCGTGTGTAATATCTTACCACTCCCTCTTTATTTAATTCAAGGATGTCCATGATCACTTTATATTCTACTATTATCAAATGTATCACATTCAGGGACCCAAAAATAGCCGTGTTCTATTAATCTGAGGTAGACTACCAGAATTGCATTGGGACCACCATAAAATAATAATCAATGGTCCTTTAGACCAGCAATAAATAACCATATCTATTGAGTGTAAAATAATGGTATGCCCTTTTAGTTTTTGTTCTTTTTTTGCTTGATGTTTTGACCTGTACTTCTGTTACAAAATCTTTGGTTAGTAATTTTTCTTCATAATTTTAAATATTACTGTATTTTTTTACTGTAAAAAAGTCGTATTTTAAAAATTTGATTCTCAGAAACTGTTTGACCAATTACGCTTAAATTTTATATTTTGCCATGTAAAATTACTTTCTTTAAAATCGTATAAAAAAAATTTACTCCTTATAGTTCAAACTTTTTTCAATTATTATCGAATAAAATGATAAAAAATACTAAATATTTACTTAAAGTTATTCAAAGTTATTATTATATTTATTTAAACAAATTTTATAGTTGTGTGCAAAAATTTTTCGATTCGCTTAAAAAGCTTTTGAGATATGGGAAAATAGGTAAAACGTAAAAATTACTTAAGGATAACTTAAAAATAGCTTCAAGGAGTTTGAATTTTGGACTGTACTCCTGACCAAACTATTGGAACCATATTTTCTAGATTTCAGCTACCCCTTCTATTTTGAGGGACAGCAATCAGAATCCATCAACAAAAAAAGTATGTTTATTCAAAGAAAGTACATTTTTGTGTCTGATTTCATATCTTAAAATATCGTCCGCACTAAGTAGCTAGCATATTTAAGGTCACCCTTTTGAACCGTTAAGTTTGAGTCATAGAACGTGAAAATCCGATCATTAGATCGAAAGTTATTCGGGTGGTCTTTTTTTTCTTGTGCACTGTACATTAAGTTTTATATTATACAAGCTTGCTCTGCTATATATACTGCACAGTCAAATGTTTTCATTGGCGATCTAATGTACTAAACAGTTGTTTATGTTTCATTTGTTCATTTCCTTATACATATTTTGCTTAATATATGATTTTTTTATATTTCTTCTTTTTTTTCCTTATGTTTTAGTTACTGGAAAATATTGAATATTTTTGCCAATACTTTGATTTTTGTCTTTGCTGGAGTAATAATTAGTGTTTATGTAGCAGAATATCATGACCTCTGGGATACAATATTTATTTTGATTACATATTTTGGGATAAACATCATAAGGTTAGTTAATTCTGTTTATCTTTTATCATTTTTAACTTATTGTAAACTGTGTTCTGAAATGAAAAGAAATCAAGCACACTCTGACTATATCTCTTTGTCAATGTCCCAAAGTCTTGTTTATGAGAGAAATAATTTTTATTCATTCTATAGAGATATTTTAATAACATAATGTTTTAACCTTTTGCTTTAATAAAATTTTTTTACACTTATTGTTAATTAAATAATTATCGAGTCCATTACTCTTCATTCAAGTCAATATTTGATGTTTTATGTTTAGTCGCATTTGTTATTTTCCCTTGTCAATCATTCACAATTAAAGATGCCATATAAAATGTAAGGTTCTACTATATTAGCAGGGTGCGTAGCGTTTTTAAAACGTGCTTAAAGGTGCTTATCTTCGATTTTCGTTTTTTAAAAGCCCTTAAAGTTGCTTTTTTCATTGGGTGTTTTTAAAAAATGCTTAATTTTCCCTATTTTAAAATGAGATTTTTCTTTTACTATGTTGATTTTTGCTTTGAATCATGCAAAAAGACTCAGTTCACTTTGTTCTATTTAACGTTTTCATAATTAATTCAACCCTATTCTATTTCGGCATATTGTCAGTCCATAGCGTATGAAAATGCCATTCGTTTTACATGATTCAAAATTTCATGATTTTTGACAATTGTCAAAAACAATGCCGAAAGGTATATTTTTTTGACATGATGGTTAAAACAAGATAAAACCGTCAATTGTCAAAAACTTTCCAAAAGTGCTTAAAAATATTTTTTGAGTGCTTAAAAGGTGCTTATTTTTTGTTGAATAATTTTGCTACCCACTCTGATTAAGAAACTGTTTAGCAAAAGAAGATATATTTTTCCCAGATTTTAATTTTGGGCAATATTTCAGGTTTCTCATGGTTATTATTTTTTATCCAATTTTGTATTGGACAGGATATAGCTTGACATACCAAGAAAGTATTATTCTTGCTTGGAGTGGACTGCGTAGTGGCTTTTGCCTAACATTAGCTTTATTGGTTGCTTTTGATCCTGAATTTCCCGAATCTGAGAATGCTAGCAAGGTAACATTAAAATCTTTGTGACCTTTTTATTAAACAGTAAATACCCTAAAGTGGAAAGACTGAATGATACATTTAAACTTTTTGACTTTAGATTGCAACATAGAGTCTTCAATATTTTACAAAATATTCTATACAACTCTTTTTTAATTTTGTTATTAAAACTTTATTCTAAAAGGTAAATAAATGATTATTTAAAAAAAATGTTAATACACTTATTTAGGTAATTTTTAATTTTATTTGGTAGAATACAAACTTTGAGCGAAATCGGTTGAATAGTTTCTGAGAAATAAAATTTTAAATATACGACTTTCTTAAAATTCAATTTTTCAGGAACTATTCATCCAATTTCGCTCAAATTTTCGATTTTGCCTTGTAAAATTAAATGCTTTAAAATGATGTAATAAATTGTATTTCTTACATTCCATAATTTTTTTTTGACTATTATTAAATAAAATAATGAAAAGTTTTAAATATTTACTAAAAGTTATGTTTTGCATGGAATTATCTTTAAATAAACAAATTTTATAATTTTGTGCAAAAAATTTTCATTTTGCTTAAAGTTCTTGTGATTAAAATAAAAATGTTTTTTTTTTATGTTTATATATTTTCTTCAATTTTCTTTTGTTTTATAACATTCTTTGATTACACTTTCTTTCAGATTTTAGTGCAAGTTTCTGGAGTTATTGTTTTAACTCTTCTTGTTAATGCAAACACAGTTAAACTTATGATGAAACTTTTAAGTAGGCATATTATCTAAAGTTATTACTAAACTTAAGATATTTGTAAGAGTATTTTCTAAAATATTTCTCATTCTTAAAATATTTTAAACACCAGTTAGTTTTTAAAATCTAAATTTTTTTTTGCAATATATAAATGAATATATACTTTTTTGCAATATATACAATAAATCTTGCGCTTGATTAATCCTCTTTTTTTGACATTCTCGATTTGCAGCAATTTCTTTCTAAACCAGGGTTTCTTAATCTGTGGTTCATGGACCTCTTTGGGGTTCATGGGTCATATTTTGGGGGTCCGCCGACTACTCCTAATTTTTAAAAGGTTTGGATCAATAATATTTAAATAACATTGATCTTTTCAGCTTTACAGATGTATCACTTTTTCTAGAAGAAAAAGATAACCCAATCTTCGAAAACTTAAAAAACAAAAAAAGATTTTACATATAAATTGGCTTACCTTTCAGATATTTTTAACCACATAAACGATGTAAGTCTTACAATTCAAGGGCCTGATATCACCATTATGGATGTAACTGAGAAATTACAAGTTCCATCCAAAAGTTCTCCACCAAAGCTAGTTTGTCCCAATGCTTGATCCAGGAGCTCTCTTGTCTTCTGGGTTGGGCTCAAAATTACAAGGCTACAGAGTTGAACATTGATAGTAGTAAAATCCCCCGGATGCCCCCTTACGGGGACGGGAAGGGTTTAAGCTTGTTATTGATAGTGGTAAACTCAGAATTGACTCGGTTGTTAAAGCTGGTTTTAAAATAAAATAAAATTTCTATCTTTAGTGATAGAAGTATTTAACATCTCCCTAATGCATTTTAAATTTAAAAATTAAAATACATTGTTACTTATATAGTAAAAATGTGAAAAGATGTATTGTAGCTAAAGAGAAAAATTTTGTAGGCGGAAAAATTTCACTTAAAATGTCTAGTTTCTAGAAACAATATCTTTAGAATAATTGCATCATTTTACGTAAAAGTAAAACTAAATACTTTTATAATTAAAATATGGAAAACAAAATTCTTATGTATGTAAATAAACGATTGTTAAATTAAATTATTTGTTAAGCTTTTTTTTTCTATGTTAGGATTCAAACAACTGACATTTGTGGATCGATTGTCAATGGGTAATGCATTAATAAGTGCTACTGATATAAGAGATAAATCTATTAGAGGCTGCAAGCGGGATTGGAAATATGGTAGAGCTGATTGGAATTGGCTGTTGCAAAAAACTTGTATGCATGATCCTTATAAAGGTGGTTTGTATGTAAGTACACAAAAGTTTTATTTTTTCCTTTAATGATACTTTTTAAAAATATTTAAGTAAGTCACCAATCTTTTAAATCTGTTTTGCCCACCAATATAAGAGAATAAACTTTAAGAGTTGAATTTTTCCAAGATGTTTTCTTAGCTCCAAATAACCAACACTATTGCCTTCATTATTCAAATGTTGTTGTCTTATGCCATTTGTCAAATACTAACAAGCCTATTTTTAAGGCAGAGGGGTTCGCTTCTTTTTTTCAGTGGTGCCATCTATGGCCACAAATTCGATTTCTACCACACACATATGTCCCAGCCCATTTTACATGAAGGACACATTCACACACCATTCACCCATCCGCAGATCATAATTTTGACCTGAACCAGAGCATGGTCTGTATCCGATCCAGTGCCCCCAGAGGTATTGATTTGTTATGAGAACTTGGAGGACTTATGACCCTGACAGATTTAGCATGCTTCAGTAACCATTTTGTACACAGAAAGTTTTCAGCCGACAGGATCGAACTCATGATCTTGGACATAGGCTGAACGCTCTTCCATCCCGGCCTTCATTATTCAAATAAAATACATGAATTAAAAAAATCTATTATTTAATAGCTAGTGCACAACTCTTTCTAAAATTGCATTTTAACTTAATTACACTCTTTTAATTTAAAACAATGTTTATAACCCTATTAAATTATTACCGATATTATATCTTACTGTTTTCCCCTTACATTTCATCTATTCATAAGGTAAATATGGTTTCTAATTAAATGTATTTTATAAATAAATATTTGAGTTTTGATTTATGGCATTCATGAACACCATAATAAACTAAGCCAACTTTTTTCATTAGGGGAAGATACTTTGTTTGAATCATTTACTTATACAAATATGGAAAAATTTATTCACAATTTTCTTTTGAACCTGTTCTAATTTTCTCTTAACAACTGTTCTCTGAATTTATCAAAAATTATTATTTTTCGTTACATTTTTTAAAAATGGTAAGAAATTGACAACTTTACAAAACACTTCATTATTCGAAATGAAAAGCTTTATTTCTTTTAAAAAGGAATGGGGCAGGACTCGAAAAAACTCAGAAATTTTACCCGTCCCCGAGGACGGTTTGTCCAACAATGTACCCGTCCTCCTTTGAAACTAACCCGTCGCTTCTAAATAAATAAAAATATAATTTTCTCTTATTTATTACAAACATTTATATAAATTGCACAATGAAGTAGTAGTTACTATGATTACAAATACTAGGATTACATTATACAATAATAAAAGAAATACTAGGTTACTAATAGTAACCTATTATTTCTTTTATTAAATAATTTATTTCTTTTATGAAATAATGTAAATGACAAAGGTCAAATTATCTGGAATGACAATTTATCCGAGGGTACTGCGTTTTTTAAATGAATCAAATATGAAATTTGCCAGTTCCACGATCAACTGAATGATTTACAGAGGTTTCTGCACTGATATCTGAAAGGGGTTTTCCATTTAGGTAGATGTTCACAATTGCGTTTAACGCTTCTTGTTTAGGACCAGTAAGTAATGTGTTTTTTTGTAAGTTCATTGCTGAAAAGCCCCTTTCAACCACTGCAGTACTCCCAGACAGAGAAAACATCAATTCCACCACATGCAGTATGTTGCTGAATTTCTAGATTAGAGGTTCATTTTAGAAGTAAGGAGCTAGACTCTTGTAAGATAACAAAAATTGAAAATGTATTACGAACATTAGCGGGAAAATGGCCGTCCACGCGGACGTCGGATTCGAGAAATTTCTTTGTCCGCTGGGAATTTTTGACCGCCGAGGACGGGCAGACGGGCGGTTTTTTGAGTCCTGGAATGGGGTATAAATTATTTTGATTGATTATACTTTAATTTATGCTCCATTATAAAAGAAGTATGTTTTTATTAATTTTTTAGATCTCTTTTTCTTTACCTCTTTGGGCTTATTAATGTAAACTATTTTTCATTAATTTACGTAATATATTTCGTATATTCGTATATATATTAATATATACGTATATATATTTACGTAAGATTTTGTTTTATTAATACACATCACTGTTTAATGTCTCTCTAATTTTAGAGTGTATAAATTTTCACAGGGTGATGAAAGCTGTATGAGCAGCCTCTTTCTTCCCTATGGAACCTGCCATGAATGTGTTGATCAAACATTACCTTATGAGCCGAATGAAAATGAATTAATACAATTAAAAGTTGCCTCTTGCTGTAGAGTGTTGAGAGCTTTGAAGGTATTTTTTCAAATTTTACCAATCTTTTGACATAACTGCTAATTTTAATGTACGGCTGCTGCAATGAAAATGAGATGTTTTTCATTGTAGTTTGTTTTGCTGTTTTTGACATTGTACGAGGGCGTTTCGAAAAGTAAAGATACAATGGATCGCATTCCTTAAAAAAAGCATTTATTTAGAAAACGTCAGTTACATCTTATTAACTCGATTATTTATTATTTTTCGACATAATCACCCCCGTTATCCAAAATTGTTTAAGTCGGTGCACAAGCTTTTGTATCCCACAGTCATAGAAGATTGCCGCCTGTTGTCGGAACCACATTTCAACTTCATCTTTGATATCATCATCGTCGTGGAATGATTTTCCACCAAGATGTGACTTCAGGTAAAGGAATAAATGGAAGTCGCTGGGTGCAAGGTCCGGGCTGTATGGAGGATGGTCCAATACTTGCCATTTGAATTGTTTGAGTAGTGCTTTGGTTACGAGCGCTATGTGAGGCCGAGCGTTGTCATGAAGCAAGCGGACTCCATTTGTCAGCATTCCCCTGCGTTTGCTTTGAATTGCCCTTTGAAGACGTTTCAAAGTCTGGCAATATGCAGCAGCATTAATTGTCGTTCCGTGAGGCACAAATTCCAACAGGAGAATGCCTTGTCTGTTCTAAAAAACAGAAGCCATGATTTTTTTCGCTGAAATCGAAATTTTAAATTTCTTGGCTTTGGGTGAATTCGAATGGTGCCATTGCATTGATTGTTGCTTGGATTCAGGTGTATGGTGAAAAACCCACGTCTCGTCACCTGTCACAATGTGATCAAGGAACTCATCACCTGTTTCTGCATAGCATGTGAGGAAGTCGAGTGCAAAGCCCATCCTTTTCTTTTTGTGTTCTTCTGTTAACATTTTTGGTACCCAGCGCGCACACAATTTCCTGTACCATAACTTGACAGTCGCAACTTCATAAAGAGTTGTCATTGACACTTCCGGTATAATCTGACGCAATTCTTTCAATTTGAGACGTCTATTCGCACGAATTGCTTCCTCCGTTCTCTGAAGAAGGGCATCACAGATGGCCGACCTGTTCTTTGTTCGTCATGAATATCGGTCCTACCTTCAGAGAAATGACGACACCACTTCGTTACATTTTGTCTATTCATAACGTTCCCATAAACAGAAACAATTTCTTCGTGAATATCCGCTGCTCTCTGACCTTTTACATGAAGAAAACGTATGACGGAGCGCACTTTGCATTTGGCGGGATTCTGAATCGCCGCAGCCACTTTAAACACGACCTACTCCAACCAGAATCAACGTTGAAATGCCGAACAACCGCGAGGAAAAAGCTAACGGTTCAAGGTTAAAACCTGTGTTGCCAACTTGCTCAACAAAACTTTTCTTTTCCTCTGGCGTACGGTGTATCTTTACTTTTCGAAGCACCCTCGTATTCTATAAATGCTTATTTGGCACTAAATTTCATTACTTGTGAAATAATACTAACCCATTTTTGTTACAATGATCTTGAAATAACTAAAAATTTTACTAAGATTTTTTTAGTCTTGTTATTCTCAGGATTTGTTGATTTAAATCATGATTTAAATCAAACGATTTTTTTAAAAAAATCATTGATTTAAATCAACTGATTTTTTTATATATATGTATTGATTTAAAAAGTTAAAAAACAGGTTTTTAAATTATTGATACTTTTATTATTTTCTTTTCTTAGTTTTAAAATTTATTTTAAATAAATTGCTGCATTAATTAATTTTAGCTAATAAAATTACTTTCTTTCTTGGTATGTGTTAAATTCCAAAACATTTGAAATTACATTTTTAAAAATCTTTTGATTCTTGAGATTGAAACTACAGATTAAAGTAAACATTCAAGTTTTTTTTCTCATAATATGTTTGCAGTATCTTTGATATTATCAGATTTTCTATAAAGAAATTTTGTAAAAAAAAAAATTACATAGATTTAAAAAAAATTTTTTTTAGCTTAACTTATCTATTTTGGTATAAGATTAAAAATGAATATTTTAATATAAAATATATAGATTAAATATTTATTTATTTTTTGAGGAATGACTACATTTATAAACACAATCTGTTACATTTATTTTGACATTTTAAAAATCAAAGGAAAAAAAAAAGAAATCACAATTTTAAATTAAAATTATGGTTTGGTAATTGAAACTGTTTTAAAAGTTAAAGTATTCTTTAAATTCTCTATTTCATCTAGTCTTTAAATTTTAATCATGCATTTGTTTCAAAATGTTTACTACACATTCAAGCTATGTATTATAATGAAAAATTGTTTTAGGTAGTTAGAGCTTCTAAAATATTCTTATAATATATTTAGTTTTAATATTAATTTAATTTTGATTAAGCATTTATAAACTTTTTTCAGTCACGAATCAAAATTCTTACGGTGTATTTGAATAAAAATAAAAAGAAATCTGATTTAAATTAAAAAAATCTGATTTAAATAAAAAAAATCTTAATTTTTATGATTTTTTTAAAAAAATCAAAAAATTCATAAACCCTGGTTATTCTAAAGGTTGGCTATTAATGATTTACTTTAATATGATAGATTTTTTGTCTCAGGTTTGTTAAAAGGCATATAATGTTTAATTTACTTGCTTGCTAATTAGCATGTTATAATTGAGAATAGAAAAAAATTTAAAAGGAGTATAAAATTTTGATAAATCATGAAGTAAGTATCTCCAAAAGATAAATAATTTTCCAAAAAATAAATTAGATTTTTGTTATCTTGAATTTTTTTTCATTGCATTAATTTTTTCTGTTAACTATTTAAAGTTGAATCAGATTTGATTTTTTTTTTAAATTCACACATTCTTTGCACTGGCTTAATATGGCAATGTTGTTAAAGCTAGTGTTCATAAAATCGAGATAATTATGTTTTTATGTAAAATTTTCACTTCTTTTAGACAAGAATGCTATGATATCAAATTAAAACTATATTAGTTAATTTTTATAAATAGTTGCAAAAATTTTGGTTTGCTTACAACTAATTAAAAATTTGTTTTTCTTTCTTTTTTGTTTTGAAAACTACTAAGCATGTGAAAGTCTGTTTATTGCCTGTAGGTTCAAAAACAATATTAACTTTCATTTTTTCCTATTACAAGTCAAGCAGTTTGACTTACATAAGTTTGAAGATCCTTCAGTAAAATGCATAATGACATTTTTGTTTTATGTATTTATGATTTGTGAAATTATTCTGAAGTATACCTGTTAATTGATATCTGCTTATATTTACTTGTTTAGGGTAATTTACTAAAGCAATTTCGAAAAGGTCTCATTCAGCGAAGAACTCTGAAACTTCTTTGTACTGCAATTGATAGCACTTCTGATACTCCTTACTTGTAGGTTTTTCATTGTTTGCTCTTGAATTAAAATTCCTGTGGCGCAGTTGTATCGCAAGAAATTTAATCACACTTGCTTCTTGTTCACAAATGTTTCACATTTGTTACAGCGTTCTACATTTGAGTTTTACATTTTTACATTACAGTTTTTCACCACAATTGCATTTCAATATATAAATAATGGATTGATTTTTAAGTACATATATATTTTATTTCATCACTTTACTATTTAAGATTACATTTTATCAGAAAGATCATTTTGATGTGACTTCATATATTTCTTTACAAGTGATAAAGGTGAGCTTTCGGCTATAGAAAATTTAAGACCAGACATGACAAGTTTATCCCAGATTTGTGCCGAGAATATGGAAAGAAAATGTTTGCGTTATTTTGTTTATAATTTTAAATTTGAGCTACGATGGCTCAGGGAATAGAGCATTCGCCTTCCAATGCGGCGAGCCGGATTCGAATTCCAGTCGATAAGAATTCTGCATCCAGCTTGCACCGACCACAGTGCTGACGTGAAATATCCTCAGTGGTAGGCGGATCATGGGTTAGAGTTCCCTTGCCGTCAGGTTAACTGTGGGAGGTTCTCGTGGTCTTCCTCTCCATGTAACGCAAATTCGGGTTAGCTCCATCACAAAAGTCCTCCACGAAGGCAAATTTCTCCCAATACTCGATCATAGAGTTTCCTTGTCTCCTGGATTGGGTTCAAAATTACAAGGCTACGGAGTTGAACATTAGTAGTCGTAAATCCGTAAAATTGGGTCGGCTGTTCAACGACGGTTATAAAATAAAATAAAATTACTTTTAAATTTGATTGTTTCAGTTGAATAAAATTTACTTGGGTATAAACCAATATATACTAAACTTATTTGAAAATATATTTAAAAACCTAATTTCCAAATCTATTATCAATAATTAAAAATCAGTCTATAAATTAAGGGTTTAAATGCAATTGGAGTGAAAAATAGTTTAAACTGAGTTAAGGGCAAACAAAAAGTTATATTAACTATTAAGGACAGGAGAAACTAAATTAAAATGAAAAGGTGTAAATTTAGCACAATGCAGCATTTGTAGTTGTTCTGATATTCCTGATTTTTTTTCAAAATATACCATTTCAACTAGCAAAATACTTATTTAGAATTTTTGTTTAAAAATTTTTTTCAATAGTAAGAAAACCAGTATGTTTTTATAGAAAAAGTGAATCCTGAAATGTTTATGAAATATAACAGAGTTAGCATAGAAAACCAAGCGTTTATTTTTCTTAGAACAAATTATTGCTAAATCAGTATTGAAACAAAATTGCCTTAATAAGCCGAGCCGTCTAAAAGAATCATTTTCTATTTTTGCCATTTTTCACTTCCTTTCATCATAAGCCAGTCATATGAACATCAGATGTCTTTTGTGCATAGGCTACTGAAGAGGAGCAAATTTTTTAAAGAAATAAAATGTTTCTTCTAAATTACAATTTTTTTTTGTATATATAAAAGAATCTGAATGTGCACTTGCTGAACTTTTAAATACGTCTGGTGTAAACTGCAGCATTGATCTTGGTGCAACTCCTATTCTAGAAAATAATGAAATTTTGTTAATTGTTGTGTAAGTTTATTGTCTGCTGTAAATTAACTATTATTTAATAAAATGATCTGGGACTACTAAAGTTATTTAAAAAACTGAATATGGTGTATAATTCTGGATTCTATTACAGGCACTTTTTGACGAGAAACTTTTAAGTTCATCTCAGATTTTTCCTATCTTTTCTTAGAGAAGACGCAGCTGGGCTACTCTTCCAGGGGGGGGGGGCTTACTAAGTGAATAATTTCTGTCATATAAACAAAGCTTTCTTTCCTCAATGCTTTTAATTTTGCTTGATTTTAATTGAAAATAAAAATTCTTAGTTTTCAATAAAAGTTTTCAGAATCTAAAAAGATGAAGCAATAATTTCACATTGCCCTCTATTTTTAAATCGTAGTGAATCCTTTTAAGTATTATTATTAATATTTTATTTTAATAAATCGTAAAAATAGTCATTAAATTCGGGGACAATAACTTTTTTTTATACAGAGGAATAAATTTCCAAAACTTCTCACTGTATGTATAGATGTGGGAAATTGCGCTATTTTTTGAAGTCATTTCAGATCAACTTGTTTCTATTTTAATTTTTAATTAGTAAGTATTGAATGTTGTCCACCTATTTTTAATTATTTTATATATTATTATTTTTTTAAAGTTTGCGCAATTAAAGAAATATGTCATACATAAATTTTCCCTACTAAGAAGTGGTAGTCTAATAGCTGTGTATTGTATCGAAAATGACTTAATTTTGTCCTGATTTCTTTATAAAATTCCTCCTTGATTCTTATTTTGAACCACTACAAAGCCTCCATGATGCAGGCACATTGCAATTCGTACCAAAAAAATTTTTTTTAACATTTTACCTGAAAGAAATTTCAAATTTCTTTTAAAAGTTTTCTAACTTTCAAAAAAAAAAAAAAAAAAAAAAAAAAAAAAAAAAAAAAAATTATATATGCAATTTTTATATATACAACTTTTTTATATACTTCTTTGAAGTTCTGATTTTGAAGACTTTTATCAATTATTTAGTTTTTCAAAAATATGTAGAAATTATACAAAAGCAAATAAAGATGGCACAAATATATGGATTGGAATGAAGTACTGATTGAGTTCTGGTTTCTATCTCATTTTTTAGGAAATCATTTTTTTCTTAAATTAACAAAATTAGTAGGATGGAATGAATAAATATTTTTACATTATATTTTTTGAACCTATTTATCTCATTAAAAAAATATTCACTAATAAAAATTTGTTTGTTAACATTATTAATATCTTTTCTTTTAATTGTATTTACTATCAGGATGCTGTTTAATCATTGTTCTCAATCGAATTTTCTTTAGATTTCTTGACAAAAGCAAAGATACAAAAAAGTGCACACCTTAGAGGTAGCAGAAATTATATTTATACAAGAGGCAAACAAAAACACTATCAAAATCGGTTCAATCACTATTGAGGTATACATGACTTAAAACACTAAATCCAGTTTGATTTTTACTAATCATCTTTCACTCTTCTCTGTTTTCTTTGGTGAAGAAATAGATTTCAATGTTTTCAAATTGGCCTTCCTCTGTTTTGATTTGTTTGGTTTTATCATAGTTTTTGTTTTTTAATTAGCTGAAATAATACTTAGAAACTCATAATGTGTGTAATTTTTGCTTCATTTTTGGCAAGAATTCTAAAAATATAGATTAAGGATAGTCAATATGAAAACCCCTTTTAATGTATAGAATTTCTTCACATTACTTACTATCTTTAATTTGTTTCACCTTTAATTCTATGTTCTTTTATTTATGTTTGTTTATGTTATTTAAAGTTAAATTATCACAAAAGGACATCCCATTAAGAATTTTGATTAATGCCATAAAAATTTGCAGGGTAACTTATGGCAACATTACCTTCCAAGATGAGTATGAAAATCAAAATCAACAGTAATAATGTTAATTGCTTTTGTTTAAATTTTGTTCAATAGTTTGAGCATAAATATTTTACCATAATAAACGGCTAATTTTATATATTAAATCGTCAAGTTTTTTTTCTTATTAATTCAAATACTTACAATAATGTGTGTATTTTTGGCAAGAATTTTAAAAATATAGATTAAGGGTAGTCAATATGAAATCCCTCCTTTTAATGTAAAGAATTTCTTCACATTACTTACTATCTTTAATTTGTTTCACCTTTAATTCTATGTTCTTTTATTTATGTTCATGTTATTTAAAGTTAAATAATCACAAAAGGACATCCTAGTAAGAATCTTGATTAATGCCATAAAAATTTGCAAGGTAACTTATGGCAACAATACCTTCCAAGATGAGTACGAAAATCAAAACAATTAGTATTGTTAATTGCTTTTGTTTAAATTTTAATCAATAATTTGAGCATAAATATTTTACCATAATAGTTTGCTAATTTTATGTATTAAAATTTATTGGAAGTAATACCAAGCTTATTTAGGTATCTTAGAACAAAAGATATTATAAAGTTAGTGAAGATTAAAAGCCTTGTTTCCAGTTTGGTAAGTATTAAAAACAAAATATTTTCTTAGTTTGGATTTTGTTTTTTTCAATTATTGTGTTTACTTTTGTTTAATTTGTTCTGTACCTGAGCATTTTGCGCATTAAGCTGTGCTAACTAATTTTATGTTAAAAGATTTACATTATGCACAATAAAGCACACATTGCATATATTTTAAATACATGATTATTTATTAATTTTGACTTCCTAACTGTATTACCGAATGATTT
Organism: Parasteatoda tepidariorum; assembly: GCF_982258835.1. Lineage (NCBI taxonomy): Eukaryota > Metazoa > Arthropoda > Arachnida > Araneae > Theridiidae > Parasteatoda > Parasteatoda tepidariorum. The sequence goes on from NC_141759.1 coordinate 39,095,772, forward strand.
AATTATTTACTGAAATTGATAAAATCTTTTGCAGAATTATTTGATCTTTACCATGATGCACAAATTTTTTTTTCTCTAATTGATAAGCTTGGAGCTATAAAGTGATAAACCACACAAAAATGACATTTTATACATCAAACTGATTCATCATCAAACGTTTATACATTATACTGAACTTAATAGTGTTCCCAGATAGGTACTTTTCTTTTTTTATTTATTTTTTGAAAAAAATTTCTGTAACTGTCGTTGAAAATCTGACCCAATTTTTTGGTTTACGACTACTAATGTTCAACTCTGTAGCCCTGTAATTTTGAACCCAATCCAGAAGACAAGGGAACTCCTGGATCAAGTATTGGGAGAAATTTGCCTTCATGGAGGACTTTTTTAGGGAACTAACCCACATTTGTATTACGTGAAGAGGAAGATCACTTGAACCATACGCAATGACATTATTCTTTTTCAAGTTTTTTTTAGTTAAAAGCATTATTTGTTGACATAAGTTGTAACTAATTTCATAATCTGATGATTACAAAATATTTTTAGTTTCCTCAGCAGAATGTAGCAAACTATACATTTTTTAAAATTGAGTTTTCAAATTTTCTGACATTTTGGAAACACCTACTGCTTTATAATCTAGGTTCATATTAGTATGAGAACAACTTCAAAATAGATTATTTATTCAAAACTTCTTACTTTTACAGGCAATGAAAACTTCTGAATGGATAGAGTTGTTGGAGTTACCCAACTTGCCTTTACGTTCAATAAAGCAACTTCAACGCTCTGAAAGCCATAATAGACTTCGTCGTATTTCTGTCTGGCTTTACTTTAAGTGGTGGTTCGAACCTCTTACCAATATCATAATATTCTTAAATCTCCTACAACTTACAGCTCACTTCCTCTGCTTATATTTTTATATATTGAAAAATATATGTGACAAGTATCAAACTCAAATCAGGATATTTACTTTTCTCTTTGCTCTCTTTTATGTGTTTGAAACCTTTATAATGGTAATTTATGACTTCAAACTAATTAGAACTTCTTATGTTTTAACTATCTAGTCAGAGGTCTGTTTAGAAGAAATTTGGGTCTGTTAACGGACCCTTCACAAAATATCTTTTCATAAAAACGGACCCTTCACAAAATATTTTAACTTAAAAACGGACTTTTCACAAAATATTAACTTAAAAACGGACCCTTCACAAAATAATTTATCTTTTAATCGGATCCTTCACAAATTTGTTTATCTTCATTATTGTTTTGTTAATCGAATAAACCCTTCCCAGGAAGGGAGGGGGGGGGAGAAAGACAGATGTAAACAAACTAAATTTTGTCTTCGACAGACGCTTCTTCCATTATTCGTCCGAAATGAATATTCTGCGTTCAGCAGTATAGGCTAAATAGCAAATATTTGTATGTTGCATCTCTAATTTAGAAGCAGCAATTGCTGTTTATTTTTAAAAATTTTATTTTTTTATTATAATTTTACAGTGTGTATATTATCTGTGTGTTTTATTATAATTTTACAAGTGTTTAATCTTGTATCTATTTACAATTTAAAAACTCCTTGAAAAAGTTTTTTGCAACAACCGGACCCAATTTGCACAAGTTCATAAAAGCAGGACCCTGATTGAAAGAATGTGACTTAACGTTTATTTTATATTCACAAAGCACGAGTAATTTTTTCACAATTTTGCAAAAACCAGACCTTTTACAAAATGTCTGGACAGACCCCTGCTAGTACACAAAATAGTTTTAAGGCAATTTTTTGCTAATATTTTATTTTAAAAGGATACATATCTTCCTTTCATTAGAACATATCTTCCTTTCATTTTTCAAAAATACTTTAAATTTTTATTCCTGAGTTCTGAATAAAAATGCTGGAAGCAAGATGATTCTAACAAGAAAGTTAAATGTTTAGTAACTAGATTTTAGTAGTCATTTTGTTCAGTTAGCATTGCAAATTAATATACTTTTTTAAAAAAAAATCTATTCAATTTTTGGTTGCTTTAAAATTAGTTCATGTTTCTCACCATATTTTTTAGTAATATTATGTAAAGTTAATTCCTAATAACATTTTTGACTGGAAATGATTTTATGTAAAGCTCATCATAAAAGTAAATATAAAACATTTGCTGTTTAGTACTAATTTCAAAATTGTTAAGTACCTTTTTTTTTCAATATGTTTTTTTCTAAAATTTTTCAATATTTTTTGCAAAACATTACCTGGAAAAGTGATAATACTGAATTACTTTATAATAAAAGAATACCTTTTTCAGTTTTAAACTGTTAATTTTGCAATAAAAATAAAATAACAAATCATAATAATAGTAGAGAATAATATTACGAATGATAGAGGATGATAAAGAAATATTACAAGTAAATATCTGTAAATGATTAAAAAATAAATAATTTATCAGTATTTGTTAATTATAAACCTTACCTATTTTCTGGCCATAGGAATGTGTTGATAAATTTGAAAAATCGTTTTTGACCCTTTTATTTATATATTTCACCAAGAGCTAATATAAAGGACATATTGGTTTGAAAATTTTGAATCTTCTCAAGCATAATTGTATTTTTATTCTATAAACATTTTCATAAAAATATTTATTGCAATGAATTTAAAATTTTTTTAAAATTAAGCCTAATGAAAAAAAGTGGAATGATTTAAGGTGCTTAGATACTAGTAAGGCCTGTATTTACATAGAACTTAATTTAACATGACATAGTTAAGAAAACTATTCTCATGCATAACTCTAATTGAACTTTTTAGAATTAAATTTTGGCCCACAACTGAATATGTGATGCATGTCTAGCAGTGAAATATTAAAACTTGTTCTAAGAATTTTTCATTGTTTTTTTGAAATTTCTTTATTTACTCTTTTTTTAATCTATGAAAAAAATTGTGAATCTTAATTTCTGCACTTTAATTTTACTATTCAATTTCAATGAAATCATTAAAAATGGAGTACGGATTAATTTTATAGATATCATTAACCCCTAACAATCTGAAAATATTTTTTAAAAAACCAGCCCAGGTTTGCAAAAGTTGCCTGGTCCTACTTTGGCGAACCCTGTTAATACAATTATATCAGTACTTACATTATAATAAAATTGTTTATTATTTTTTTATTGATTGATTGATTTTATTTTTTAAGAAAGATGAATAGTAATTGGCTCTGTGACTGATGGTATATGTCTATTCAATGATAAACAATCATACAATTTTTAAAGTACTTAATTTTTTAAAAAAGTTCTTATTTTTTTCAAACAAAAGTCCTTAAAAGTTCTTAATTTTTTCTTTGTTAAAAGAGTGGGAACCCTGTTACTGAATTCCCATACTAATATTTACTGAATTCCCATAACAAATCAATACTTCTATGGGTACTGAATTGGAGAGTGATCATTTTCTGGTCCAGGTCAAAATTATTGGCTATGGCATGTGTATGTTGTGAAAATCGTATTCTTGATCATGGATGGCACCATTGAAAAGCAAGAAACTCACCCTCTCTGCCTTAAATTTGCTTGGTTTGAAGCTAACTTGCTGGCAATTAGCAAGTGGCGTCCAGAACAACAACAGAGTATATCACAGCATACATAATTGAGTTTTGGAAGATCTTCATAAGCAATTTTGAGGATTACTATAAGAATTTTTTTAAATTAGGGAGTAATACAGCTACTCAGAGGAGGAAGTTTTTACTTTCTTCATATATTTTATCAGATTGGAAACTAAATTAATAAACCCTAACTTGTAAGCAGTGTGTAATACTTTTTTTAAATTATTATTTTTACTTCTATTTTAATTTCTTACAGATTTTGGCTTTGAACTGGGGCTGTTTTTTTAAGTATAAAAGGAATATATTTGATCTGCTGATTTCTTGCATTGCTGTACTTGATGGCTTTACTGATTTTTTTATTATGACTTATTATCCTAATAAACACAGTATTTACAATCATGTTAGGATCGTCATAATTTTGAGACTACGGATATGCTATGTGTCAAGGGTAAAGTATAAGTTTTTTTAATAATTTGATGCCAATAAAAAAGAATCCGATAAAAGTTTTTTTTTTTTAAATTTTATTTCCTAAATGTACTTTTATGTTGAAACTTTTTGAATTTAAATAAAAATGCACAATGATAAAAAAAAAAATTTGACCATTAAAGTATCGTGTTTTTCAGAAAATATTTTACATAATTTGTTATAAATTGCGCAAAATGTTACTTTTTAATTTATAGCAATTTTTAGAAAATCAATGTTTGAAAATGAATAAAAACATAATGCTAACAACTTAATAGCTTGTTCCTCTTTTCTTTGTGGCTTATTTATATTGGATAATATGACTGTTTAGTTATGTACAGTGAGCCAATAAAAACGGACTTCATTGAATAACTTTTGATTTAATGATCGAATCTTTACATTCTGGGACCCATACTTAATGTTTCGAAGCGATGACCTCAAATATGCTAATTAATTACAGGGTGCGTAGCGTATTTAAAAAGTGCTTAAAGGTGCTTATTTTTGATTTTCATTTTTTAAAAGCCCTTCAAGGTGCTTTTTTCATTGGGTGTTTTTAAAAAGTGCTTAATTTTCTCTTTTTGAAAATGAGATTTTTCCTTGACCATGTTGATTTTCGCTATGTATTATGCAAAAAGACACATTGTTCTATTCAAAGTTTTCACAATTAATTCAACCCCAGTCTATTTTCATATATTGTCAGTCCGTAGCGTATTAAAACGCCATTCGTTTTGCATAATTCATGATTTTTGACAATTGTCAAAAACAATGCCGAAATGGTTTTTTTTTCTTTTTACACATGACGGTTAAAACAAGATAAAACCGTCAATTGTCAAAAACTTTCCAACCCTGCCTAATTGTGATATTTTCTTAAAGTGCTTAAAAATATTTCTTGAGTGATTGAAAAGTGCTTAAAAGGTGCTTATTTTTTGTTGAATAATTTAGCTACTCACCCTGAATTAGTGCAGACGATATTTTAAGTTATGAAATCAGACACAAAAATGTACTTTCTCAGAATAAACATACCCTTTTATCAACAGATTTATTCCATTTTAATTACCATAATTGTATCAAAATCGATGCATAAAATCAGCTTAAATTTAAACAGCATAAAGTTTCTATGTATAAGGGCCTTATATTTGTAAATTATATTTCATGTATGTTAGATTAAGCTGGATTTTTACTATAATAATTTTTGCCTTAGTTGAGGTCACAGACGAATTTGGATTAATGTAGATAGTGCTGCAGATTAATTCCATAAATTCTGATAACTGGAAAATGTTGCATTTCAGCTAAGTTTTATATTAATTATTTCAATTAAGTGTTTTTCAATTGTTTTTCTTCTTATAGGTTTTGTTACAAAAATGTTTGTCTGTGATTAGACACCTGGCATCTGTACACCTTTACTATTCATATGATCTAGGTAGAGGTTTCCTTTTTGCAAATGAACATGTGTTGAAAAATATTGAAACAATTGTTGATTTCAAACCTTGTGCAAAAGAGGCTTCTGAAATATGCATTGAAAACATCAAAGAGGTAAAAAGCATAGAGCAGTTTGTCTGTTGTCTAATGTAAGAATTACTCTCTAAGCTTTAAGCCTTTTGATAAAATTATGTGTTGTGTATTTCTTTTAATTTTTTGCTTTGTGCATCTATCTCATTTTGTGAAATGTGTAGAAACTGATGCTTTCTACAAAGAAACCTGGCTTCATAAATTTATTAACTTATTTAAAAGGTTGATATGTGATTTTTCTTCACGCAAATATAATTTGGAAGAGGTTCTGGTACATCATAGATGACAAAGGAATTAAAATTATAGTTTGTGCTACTAAATTATCGATAGAAATTAAATAATTTATTTTCAATCTCCTATTAGAGAATTCTTTGATTAAGCTGCACAGTGCTGAAGAATATATTGGATTATAACATTGTAGCATATCTACCACTACAGAATTACAACTACAATTCACTAGTATATAAGACATGTTAACTCGACTCTATGTAGGGGTACCTTTTCATAGATGAAGGTTGACATGGTCTGTAACTACTCTCCCCACATTGGTGACCCGGACGTGATGTGAACACGTCTACCTTGGCAAAAACGCCCACTTTGATCTGGATACGCCTACATCGGCAGTAACGCCTACTTCGTTGGATGGTTCACATTGAATAGTTGACTTGCTACTTGTGACTGCAACATTATCCACCTCCTCGCACTGTTGCTACTCAGTCTCGAGCACACAACGTCGGCCTGCATACACTCGACTGCTAAAGGCAACACAGGAGCGACTACGACCGTGAAGTTAATACACCTCTCACATTCAGCACTCATAAAGTAGGGTGATCTTAATACAGCTCTCCCGACTCAACCGCACAAAAACAGCAATGATTCAACTAGTGGTATTCATTAATCGAATTCTATCACAGATATAATTCTGGTGGGGGAGTACTGTAGCGTATCCACCACTACAAAATTACAACTACAATTCACTAGTATATAAGACATGTTAACTCGACTCTATGTAGGGGTACCTTTTCATAGATGAAGGTTGACATGGTCTGTAACTACTCTCCCCACAACATGATGGAGCATTGTTGCCGCATGGTTCGGCAGATTTAATTTTAATTTAACTTTTAATGACTTTTTAATTTCCTTGCTATTATGTTCTTGAGCTGTAAAAAAACCAAATTACTGCTGATAGATTCTGATTTTTTAAAAACATAATCAATATTTAAAACCTTATATGAAGATTGTGAAAGTGGAAGAGATTAAATAATTTTTTTAATAATTTTTTAAAACAAACTGCTGTATGAATCTACCTTTTATTTTTGATCACAAGAGAGTATATTTCTGGTATGGTTGTTGTATACCTAAAATTAAAAAAACGTAAAAAAAAATTAAGTACACAAATTTTTTAAGTTAAACTTATTTCACATTGTACTCTATGAATATGATACATTTGGCCTTAAATAAAGAAGCTATGAGGCTCCCATTAATAATAATTATAAAGATCCATTGCAAATGCTCTGAGCCAGTTAATTAGGTTCATCTTACTGCATGTGACTTATTTTATATGTTTTAAAAGTTTTCATAGTGTTATATTTTTAAATAAATACTTTTAAATAAATTATCAGAACTGATCCTTTTCTCTGAGTGTAATTTAAAGTATTGTTTCTAAAAAAAAAATTTTATACATGAATTTGATAAGAGAAAATGCAAAATTAATTGTATGTAGCTTTTAAAAAATAGTTTTTGAAAGGAGTAAATTGATACAGAGTTTTAAATATCTATCTCATTGTTTATAATGCATAGATATTTCACGATTAACAAATGTTCGACTTTATTACTGGTGTATGAGTCGACCCCCTAATTTTCATAAAATTTATAGGAAGTTTGAATTGATGTGTGTTTGTCTTGCTGTTTGAGATATTGTTTTGTTGTTTCTTAAATTTTTCCTTTTTATGTATTTTTAAAATTATTAATGATTAAATTTAAAAAAAGTGCCATAAATACTTTTTTATTAAAGTACAGTTAAGAAATCAATAATTCTCCAATATCAATATCGTGATATACGAAACTTTTCTTTCACTAATACTTATAACTTAAAGTAATATTTTGAATTTAGTGCAGAGAAAGTTTAATAATGTTAAAGACATAGTAGTACATAAAATTAAGTAATTAGATCTCAAAGTTATCTCATTGTAATAATAACAGTCAGCGCTCCTATGCCTGTTTGTACGTGGTATATTAAGCATCTTCTACTAATTTACATATAAAAGCTGTTAGAAAGGAAATATATAAAAATAGAAATTGTTTATAGTTTTCTCTAATATGTCATAATTCAGATATTCATAAAGCATGCAATTTTTTTCTCCAAAGTTTGATATTTGTAATTATGTGTTTTTTTGACATTATATAAAATTATTCTTAAATAATGAATTTTGAAAAAAAAATAAGTAATATAAAAATCAAAATACACAAAGGATTGATCTGTACGCAAAATAAAAACTTAAACAATTTTTGTAAAATTTTTTTTCTTACTGTAATTTTTTTTGTAGCTTTTAGAAATGTTAATGGATTTGGAAGAAAAACACCCAACAATTGCTGTTGCGTTAAAAACAAATAGAGCTGCACGAGGAAGTTTGAACAGAGTTAAAGCAGTTCTAGATGGTTTGAAGGGAAAGTCAGACATCAGTGGACATGGCATTCAAGAGTTGCACAAAGTTCAAAGTTTAATTTTTAATATTTTTCATTATTCTGTTTACTTTAATACACATAAAATGACTGATTCTGTTAGCTTTGTACCAGAATATTTGACTGTGGTAGGTTTTTATTTTTCTGGGGAAATTCTTGTATCTGATTTTGATTGCCACAACTGCAATTGGTAAAGTGCCAATGCAGGGTTCTTGTATTAATTTTTAATGAAATAAGTATAATCTAAATATAGTGACATCCCAGATGCATTGTGTAATTGGATGCTATGTTTTTTTAACCGTTTTTGGAGCGAAAAGTAATACCTGTCAAAATGTGGCCAATTCAAATTGATATTACAAATATAATTTTTTTTAAAATTACGAAAGATTTTCAAGTCATTGTAAAAATTTTGAAGGTACAAAAATTTTATGTTTAAAACAAGTTATGAATCAACAAAAATGTTTTTTTCAGTGGAATACATTTTTGTTTTGTTCAAGTGTGCAATATCATATTAAGAAGGCTTTTAATGAAAGTCAATTTTCTTTATTTCTTGAATCAATACCAAAATTTAAAAATGATAATCATTGATTTCTTCTTGCAATTTTAAGCCATTTAAACAGCAACGTCTGACAATTTTATTCGCTTCCTGACAAAAGAAAACTTTTTTTACAATTTTTGAAAATCCTGCAACACACTCCAAAAGAATAGACTTTTTGTTGACCAGATAAATATGATCTCTTATTTTCCTTTTTGACAGTTCACTATTAAAATCATGCCTATTCATAAAGAAACTAAGGAAACATGCCTTTTTCATTATTTTGTCTTTTCATTGCAATTCTCAACAGGCTTGCTTTAATGATTATTTTACATTATGCTATTATGAATTGTTGTTATTACTATGAACTTTTACTGTGTGGCTGGCCTGAAGGTGGCTATAAATTTTACTGTTCTAGTTTGATTCTTTTTCCTTTGGTTCCTTGCATGCCACTACCCAGATTTCACCAAAACTACTTTGCTTTTTTCTGGTACCAAGCTAATAAAATTGGACTGATTAATTTTCATTCAACTTATATACATTAATTTCATTATTTTTTCTATGCACACAAAGGATTGAGATCATGTTTAGTATAATGTACTTCATCTGTTTCGAAAATAATGTTTAGTTTTAATTATAAAATCATCTTTTATTCATTAGATGCATTTTGAAATGACTAAAAGTATAGCCTTTGCTCCAAGAACTCGGAAAATTGTGAAGGATGTCCCTAGTGTTTTGGAAGCAGTAGACTGGATTCGCAATTCTCAAATGTTGCAGATTATTAATGTGAGTTACAATTGCAATTAAACTTTCGTTTGTAAGCTGTAATGTTTTTGCTTCGAATGACATTTGGACAAGCTATGTTTGTTCACCAGTCCTTGTGAATTAAGTCAGGAAGGAGAGCATTTCGTTTTATAAAAGATTACTGCTGGAGTGAAAGTGTAACTTAATTCAGAACCCTCCATATATATGGCAACACTACTCATTAAAAAGGTTACTTCCAGAATATAGACATAGATCTGAAGAGGAAGGAGATTTTTCCAGATCCTTGAACCAGTGTTTTCACTACAGCGCGAGAATCTCGCATATTTTTTTCTTTTCTCGCATTAAAAAATTATTACCGCTAGAAATTTGCGTATTCTATAAATCAATTTCAAAAATCGCGAATTTCTCGCATTTTCGAACAAAGCTTAGAATTACGCCATTTAGAATAAAATCCGTTTCACTTTTCTGCCTGTATCTTTCATTATTTTCAACATCTGCCCCGTTATCTAGCTTCCCTATTTACCTGTATTGTTAAAAACCTTTTCGAACAACAGAACACAACCACAGAACCCCTTTCAGAACACATTTCTCTGCAACCACGTGTTTACCGTAGGTTAGGTTTCTTCATGTAAGACGTTCAAATTTTTTATGTGCTAATGTAAGATGGACAAATACCTTGTAAAGGCAAAATCTTCTATGATGATGCACCAAAAATATTCAATGCTTTAAAAAATAGAAGACGTTAGAAATGTATTATAATTAATAAAAAAATTTTTTCAAGAGTTTTTTTAAATTTTAGAAATTTCACTTAAGTTTTTGAAATCTCGCCCTGTTTTTGAGAAAGGATGAGAAATTCTCAACCCATACTACTATTCAGCGACCCACCACAAGACTTTGCGCATTTGCAGTGCAAAAAAAAAGCAAAATACTCTGAATAACTTTTGATCTAATAATCAGATTTTCTTGTTCTCTTAGGTCTCGATCTTAATGGTTTGAGGCATGACCTCAAATATGCTAATTAATTGGTGTGGAGGATATTTTAAGTAATGAAATCGGGCACAAAAAGTACTTTCTGGGAATAAACATACCTTTTTATCATGGGGTTATAATTTCTGACTTTCAATATATAGGGGGTTTGCTGCAATCTGGGCAATATGGTCGCAATAGTTTGTTCAGGAGAGTGGTCGAAAGTTTTGACCTCCTTATTTTACTTTATGCCTATTTCGCCACATCTCTAGAATTTTTTAAGGGAATTTAAAAAATTTTACTCTCAGTTGTAAAATTCGTTTATCCAAGGATAATTCTATGCGGAAAATAAATTTTCATATTTATAAATAATTTGATTTGCTTATGGTTGAAAATTGTTTCAATTGTAAGATATACAAATTTTTACATCATTTTAAAAAGTATAATTTTATAATGCAAAATACAAAATTTGGATGAAATCAGACAAATAGTTTCCGAGAAATTGAATTTTTAAAAAGTCAGACATTTTAATGTATAATTTTTGAAATGTATAATTTATTATATTTTATATATTCTGTATTTAAGGAAAACCACATTGTGCTTGGTTTTAAGGAGGGGGATGTTATACAAGATTATCAAGATAACCATTCTGCTATATTTGTTATTGCTAGAGGAATAGTAAAAGTAAGCTGTGTTTTCTCCTATCGAATATCTGTGTTTTTTTTTTTAACCCATTCAACAAATTGTGGCTTAAGATGACTCAGCTTTATGCATTGTGTATTTATATTTTTTGGTGTTTTTTTGGAAAATCTCAGTTATATTTAATTGTTTTCCCACTAATCAACCAATACACCAATTAATCTTCGATTTTGTTTGGAAACAGTATAACATTTTTAAACAATTCAGTTCATGTTTTTTTATAAGAGTTTGAGATTGTACTCTTTAGTGATACAGCAAAAGATGAAGTTGTATTTGTAAATCACAACCTGAAGAAAATATATTAAGATTTTACTATACTGTGTTCTTTATAACAATTTCATTCTAAATATGTACAAAATAAAAAAGACTCTTTTAGTTCTGTTGCTGTACTAAACTAATTTCTGTAGCCACCAGTACGAACTCTTTACTGAACAGGTGTTCTATATGGCATCTTTATTTTCTTCCTTTCATCTCTATTTTACTTTATTTTTTGTGACACGAATTTTGATAATGCTTGTAATTGTTTTGCCTAACCAGCTGTTAAAGCTATCATTTTATTACAATTAAGTCCATACAAATTCAAATTTTTTAAGGTAAGTCCATAATGTTTTCTACTTTGGTTAACTACTGCGAATAATAGATTAATAAATTCTGAAAATTGTTTTTGTTTCTTAGCTGTTTTTCTAAACATAAACGATGTTACAATAAGGCAATAATAGTATGAATAATATAATAAATATACAGAAAGAAGCATACATTAGGGACATTATGGACTTCCATAAGGATTATTCATTATAAAAACACTCTTTTTATTCTCTTAATTCTTTTGGATAAACAATGTTATCATCTCATGCTTGCGTGTTTGTTGAAAAGTATGCATTTATCTGTTGCATTTTTAAAATATAAAACAGGTAAAGCTGTGAAAAAATGGTGTCTGGTTACTAAAAGTTTTACTGTATATTAGGCCTCTAATTCATGTGCACAGAACTAATTTTTAACAATGTGTTCACCCAGTGTTTGTAGTTGTCTTGATATTCCTGACTTACCTCATTTTTAGCTTTTTTGTCCTGATTTCAGCATGTGTTCAGAAAAATCCTATTTCTAAGAATACAAATGAAAATTTTTAAAAATAAATTTGAAAAATATGAAAAACTTGGATTTTTGATCCAACATCTTTTTATTTAAATTAATAATACTAGCAAAATTCCTAAAATTTGATAGTTCCAATTAAGGGGCTGACTACTAATTATATGCAAGTTTTTGACATTTCGTCTTACCCACAGGATTTATTGTTTATACCTTTTTGGGAATTGAGTCATTCTTTGAAAAAGAAACTCAATTAATAATTTTAATTTATCAAATTTTTGTGATGAATTTAGGGATCATGCAGGAATTTAGGGATCATTTTAAGGGAATGCAGTAACAAATCTTACAGGATGGACTCTTACGTTATTATTGATTCGTCTCTTTCATGTGATTTTAAAAATTAGTTTATATTACCAATACAGTAATCATAATATAGAATTTTTAAAATGAGGACTTGAGAGATTATTCATTAAAATTGTTTTTGTACAAAAGTGTTAATTGGCATATTCCTGTGGTTTCATTTTGAGATTACTCAAAACCCTATTTTAAAATTATTTCATTAAGGAAATCTTGAATGAAAATACAAATTTGAATTATATTTTCATGTAAAGGAATATTATCTAACTGATACTGGTTATTCTTTTTTAACACAGCAGTACTTAAAAATTTTTGAACGCATTGATTTAAAACTTTATGTTCTAATTAATTCTGAAATTAAAAATAGTATATTTTATTATTCTAATGTGATGAAATTTCCTTTCATTACATTTCAGTAGAGCTAATTATACTTTTTTTGGTTTGCCATTTGCTTTTTTAAAAGTAATCTCGTATCACATATGTATGTAGGAGTCTGTGGAGCAAGGAAAGAAATAAAGACAATAGTTTAATTTAATAACGAAACTTAACATTTAATGAAAAAAAAAAGAAAGAAGTTTAACAGCGATATCATGATCAGTGAGTGCTGCCGGATCAGGAAAGAATGCTAAATCAGATTGTTTTATGGTAAAGAGTAAGAGTTATTAATTTATTTGGGACTTTTCCCGTCTGGACTCTATGGCACTGTGAATACCGGGGGCTTTCCCTTCTGGAGAGGCTGGCGCCTTTCAACGAGGAACTAGACAGGGATGAGATTTTTCCGCTTTTTAGCGGATTTCCGCTTTTTTCACTTTTATCTCTTAAATTTCAGCTTTTTTTTTAATCAAAAATTCAGATTTTCTAAAAATTTCATTTTTTGTAAAATAAGTATTCCGCTTTTTCAGAAAATTCACCGATTTTCAAAGAGAAGCAGAAAATTCAAACTACATAGCTACCAATCCTTTCTCATTTTTACCTATTTTCTCCCCTTTTACACGCAGCAGATAAGATTTTTCGAATTTTTTACCCGCCCTCTAGATAGATCCGATTTTTGTAGTTCAAACGACGCTGCTTCTGCCAAGCCTTTTAGAGGTCCCAAGCCTGGAATCTGCTAATATCTCGATTCTTATTCACACGATTTTAATATTGTACGTTGCGATTCTTATTTACGAGATTTAAAAATCCGATTACGAGATTAAAATTCAATGTGTTGATTTGCTCATGCGGTTTATAATATCAAACATTGATTTTCGTATTTATACGCGATTTTAAAATAAGGATTGGGATTCGCATTCACGCATTCTAAAAGTTATGCATCATAATTCTTATTTATGCTATCTAAAAATTACGCATCATGATTCGTATTTACGCTATCTAAAAATTATGAATCGTGTTTTGTATTTACGCGTTTTAAAAATTCTATATCCCAGTTTGTATTTTCTCATTTTCAAAATCTTATATCTAGTTTCATATTCATGTGATTTCAAAATCCATAATTGTTATTCATATTCACGCAATTTTAAGATCAACTATCGCGATTCTTGTAAGAAGTAAATTTTTTTCAAATTAGTTACTATAAAGGTGACTGTTTTTCTAACGACGATTATTAGTATATGTAAGTGTTACAACATCAGAGAAACTGGAAGGGAATATATTCAAAACTTACATTCTGTGCTTGCAAAGAAGAAAAAATAGGATTTGTCACAAGATGTTTGAAGATGGACTAACGACTAAATATAGCAAACATAAAAGATATAGCAAACAAAAGCAATCACTTTTTTATTTATAATTGCTGTTATTTATGCTATAAAATGCAAAATTCTTATCAAATAAAAAACAATTATCTAAACAGTTGCTGATTGTCATGTAATTTTTCAAACTAAAATAGCAATTTTTGTATGTTAAGGAGTTACTATATATTTCTACTTCACTGTTATTGATATGTTTCAGAGGGCTGTAGTTAGATTAGACTATAATATGAACATAATGATTCGGTCCATTGTTAAAGTTTTTTTTTTCCAATATAATTTAAAAAGTAATATTACTGATATATTTGCTATAAATCACATAACAGTATTTATTAAAAGAAATGAAATATTAATTTATATTCTCAGTTGTTTTAATTTGCTAAACTAGGTAGTTTTTCAAGTAATAATTGTCTCTTATGTGAACTGAGGAAAAATATAATTTCCAGCTTTATTTTTTCAATTGTTAATTTTTTTTTTCGCTAAATGTTAAGTAACAATGTAATCGTTTTTATAATAATAGATTAGTACATAATTGTATGTCAACACATTATTTATTACCTTAAACTGTCTGGAATTTATTATTAAAGGGTTGCGCTTGCGTAAAATTTACTATCGTGGAAATTCAGTTTTTTGCGTTTTGGCTAATCTCATCCCTGAGACTAGATGATTTAAATGAGGACGAATGATGCAATTCACTCAAATATAACATGTATACTGCACTAAAAATTTTACTGATTTTGTCTTGATTTTTTGAAAAATATTGTCCTGATTTTTTCTTTGACCAATTACAATACCTGGTTCACCTTAAATACCTTATAACAGTGTTTCCCAAACTTATGACTTTTGTGTACCCTTTCGTAACGCTGTGTACCACTAATAAAAAAATGAATATACTTTTTTAAAAATATGTTTATATTTTTTTTTTGGTACAGAGTTTTGTTGATATAAACCAGCGATCCATATTCTATGTTAGAGATAAAAATTATATTTTATAAAAATAATCAAAATAAATAGAATTTATTACAAACCTTTACTAAAAAAAATTACACAAAAGTAAAAAAACACAACTGTTTGTTGACACCACTAATTATTACCTGTTAACTCTGCAAAAAATAGCCAATAGAAAAATACGTAATCGTAAATTTTCATGGCTAGCTTTGTTTTTAAATAAAAGCTTTTGAAATTTTCGTTTGTTGCAAGATATTTCGCATAAAAATGCGTACCCCCACTAAACTGTTCCTGTACCCCTGGGGGTACGGGTACCACACTTTGGGAAACACTGCCTATAATAACAAAATTTGTTTTTATAAGGGTATAAATTGCATATAATAACAAAGGAACAGCTCAAGTCCATGTATTTCCAATTCTGTTTTAAATTTAGTCACATGTTTTCCTCAAATAGGTAACAGGGAGAAAATCGGATATGAAGAATATTAACATATACAACCAACTGCCCAACTCTGATACCTATGATATGTTTAAAGAGAAGGGAAAATCTCAAGTGTGTGAATATTTAACATCATCTCGAACAATAGGATTATTAGGCTATCTCCAGCAAACCAAGTCTGTAACTGCCGCAGTGTGTGAAAACGATTGTGAGGTGAGTAAAATATTTTCACAAATACACTTTATTTTTTTAGTTTTTGAGGGAATCTGTGAGGGAATAACGATAAAGTGTGGTTCACTGTATTGGAAACCACAGAGCTGTTGTTATCACTGTAGAAACCATTCTTCTAAGATTCTGCCTTCTAATTTTATTGGAATTAAGTGTTAATCTAAACTAATTTGCTTCATGTTGTCCACTAACTCCGGAATCAGGGAAAACCTGGTATTTGGAAGTGGTACCTGGGAATCTCTGTACCAATAATCACTTAAAAATTCACTGCTAATGTGTTTCAATCTATTATTGCACACTGCAGCTGTTCTAAAAACGTATCTCGTTGAATATATTTTTTGTCATTTTTATTTTGAAAATAATTCAATTTTTTCTTAATAAATAAATTTAATTAATTATTTTGACTTTTTATTAAACAAGCATATCTTTTATTAAAATTAGTTTTCGTTTGTTATTAAAAATTAAATTTATTTTCTCATTCATATTGATTTTGTGATTGTGAAAATTAAGAATTATTATGTATTTTATTATTTAAAAAAGCAATAAGTTTTAATTAATAATTTTTTTTTCTGCTAGATATGCTGGTCATATGTTCTTTATATGCATAAATATATGAAAACTTTAAATTGTCTAATTTTTATCACAAATATTTGGTAAATCTTTTGAATTTTATTTTGGAAATTTCTGGGAATTCAGTTTTATTTAGAGAATGGCCACCCTGTGCTTAGATACTTTCTTCTAAAAATTCAAATTTAAAACCTTTGCAATATTTCTACCATAATTTTGTTAAACTTAATTGGAGTATATTAATTTTGTTTAGCAAATAATGCAATAAGAGCGTCATAAATAATGCAATTTTCAAGATTAGTTGAGGATATGTGAAATGCAATTCTATAAACCGCAATTCTCCATAAATCATATTAACTTTTATGGGTGTAACCTACAAAACTTGTAGCTTAAAAAGTTTCTGTAACTGAGTAAAAACAATTAATTTTTTACATTATTTATTTTATTATTTGTTAAGAGTTTGCAATTTCAATAGCTAAGCAAACCCAATATTTTTATCTAATTCTTTAGATAATTTTATTTATTTATTTGTAAATAATAAATACTGAAGTGAATATGGTATTTTTAAGTATTTGTGTCCAAATTAAGTATTTGTGTCCAATTTAAAGCATTTTGTGATTAATCTGTTTCAGATTAATTTCCATGCCATATTTAGTAGGTAAGTTTAGGTGTATGTGAAATGATTTGTGTCCATGAAATGCAAAACCTTTTGTTTCAAGGTTTTAATTATAAAGATCTTCTACTGTATTGCATCTTCATGAGAAAGCTTTTCATTAATTTTTTATTTTATTTTCTGATTACTATAAAAAAGCGTTTAATTTTATTGATTACTATTAAAATTATTTAAAAATGGTTCAAAAATTTGATTTTCTACTAAATTCTTTTAGAAATTGAACTCTAATTGAGCCGTGGTGGCTCGAGGATAGAGCATTTGCCTTCCAATGAGATGAACCAGGTTCGAATCCCAGTGATGGCTGGTCGATACGAATACTACACCCGTATCGCACTGACCACAATATTAACATAAAATATCCTCAGTGATAGACGAAATGTTAACAAAATTTAGTAGCATCCCTGGTGCGGCGAACTTAGTCAACATAACATTGCATACTCAAATATGTTACACTTTCTTTGGAAGAGGGAAAATTTTTAGTTCCTTTTCTAAAAGAGGGTTCACTGTTCAATCGGTTAAATATCTATTTTGTATTAATTATGAAAATTTAGAAAGTTGACTGCAGGTACAATTGTATGTGAAATGTATTAAATGATTAATTTGATTAAGTACTTAAAAAATATTAAAAACTAAAAACATGTTTATACGTTTACTAAAAACCAATGTAGAAAGGAATACATAACAACTCTTATTAATTTTATCCTGACAATTCCTGATGATTCTGAAATGTAATGTGATTTGCTTGTCCAATAAGAAGAATCAGCACGAATTATCTGATACTTTGCACATAGGAAGGTACTGGATGTGGTTTAATTTGATTAATATTTAAATTTAAAAATGTAGCTACATTTAATTTTAAATATTTAATTAACATTTTATTTATTTTTGCACTATTATAATAATTTTATAATGTTTTTTATTATAAAAAAAAGTGTCTGAACCTGTGACTTTTTATAAATTGATGAAATGTTCCTTAATACTAATTTTGATATGTTAATGTATTGATTTTTACTGATAAATCATTTTTAGATGATACAAATTGAAACTTCTTTTCTGAAAAATGCAGAGAGGGAGAATAAACATCTTATATATTGCATGTGGAGAAGCGCAGCTTTAAATGTTGCTGCAGTTATTTTAAAAAGTCAGCGTCGATATATTGTATGTATGAAAATATATTATTCATTCAAAAATAAATAAGACTACTACCCAAGTTTTTCCTGTAGAGTATCATTCATATAAATGTTTGTTTGATAGGACAGTTGTTATTGAATTAGATGTTTTAAAAGAACATACAAAATCTTTACATTCACAACCTAATTATATATAGTATTTAAATCTAAATCACCATTTCATTTACACCTATTGGTCAACAGATTCTTTCTTTTAAAATTTATATTTATTTTTCACTTGCACTTCATCTTAAACAAACTATCCTACTACCTTAAACCAAACAATGTAATGCTTTGTGGATATTGACATTTAAAATGAATGATTAGATTTTATAATGAGCATTAAACAGTTGATCCATTTCGGAGTTTATGACTATCAGTGTTCAACTCCGTAGCCTTGTAATTTTTAAACGAACACAGACAAGCGGGGGTATTTAGCAATATGGAAAAATAAGAAAGACTTACAATAAGTACCAGGTTCAAATCCTGACTTATGACATTTGGAACCTTGTTATGAATAAAGTAATATGAAATATCTGTGAAGAAAGAATTTATGATATTTAGAGTCACACGTGCAGTGCACAATTAAAAAAAAAGAGGACTACCCTGAATCTAAATAACTTTTGATCTAGTGATTGGATTTTCATGTTCTTGGACTCAATTTAGATGGTTCCAGAGGGTGACCTCAAAAATGCTAATTAAGAAGTGCAGACGATATTTAAAGTTACGAAATCAGACACAAAAACGTACTTTCTCTGAATAAACATACCTTTTTTTTGACGGATTCGGAACATACCCTTTTTTTTTACTGATCCCCAAAATATATGGTCCCAATAGTTTGGTAAAGAGATTGCACCAAAGTTTGGACTCTATAATGTTAATTTTACTCCTTGCATATTTCTCTATATCTCGAGAACTTTTTAAGCCAATTAAACAGTTTTTGCACACAGTTATAAAATTCATTTGTCCAAAGGTAATTCCATGAAGAAAAAATTTTTTTAGTAAATATTAATTATTATTTTATTTTATAATGGTTGAAAATTTTTTAAATTGTTAAGGTATATAATTTTACAGGGCAAAATATAAAATTTGAGCAAAAAATCGGTCTAATACTTTAAATTTTAAATACCTGACTTTTTTTAAATCAAATTTCTCACGAACTATTCAATTGCTTTTGCTCAAATTTTGTGTTCTTCCATGTAAAATTATATTTTTTAAAATGACGCAAAAAATTGTACATATTACAATTCAAAATTTTTTTGACTATTATTGAATAAAATAATAATAAATATTTTCTAAAAATTATTTTTTTAAAATTAATTTAGGACAAATGAATTTTATAACTGTGTGCAAAAAGTAAAATGAACATTAAGGGATCCGAACTTTGGAGCGCTCTCCTAACCAAACTTTTGGAACCATATTTCCCAGATTGCGACTAATGGGGGGGGGGTCATAAATCCGAATTTGAAAAAAAGGCATGTCTATTCAAAGAAAGTATGTTTTTGTGCCCAATTTCCTAACTTAAAATATCGTCTGCATTTATTAATTTGCATATTTGACGTCATCCTCTCAAACTATTAAGATAGTCCTAGAATGTGAAGATCCAATCATCAGATCAAAAGTCATTACGGACTTTTTTTTATACATGTTCTAAGTATCTTTATAAAATTCGTTTACTTAAGAATTTGTCAAAGTGCTTAGTTTTTTGACCCACAAACTAAAACTGGGCCACAGAAATCATTAATTTGGAAAAAAATAAAATGTCCTCTCTCAAACCTAATAATCACTCACTCTAGCTAGAATGGAAATTAGCGATAACTCAAGTGCTTATATTTTTTAGAATTGTGCTGATGATATTCTTGATGCTCGTCTTCACAGAGGAATTCTTCCTGACATGCAGGAGATAACTAACTTGGACATCCCATCTGTTATCGACGATATGATTCTAGTTCAGGGGAGAGCAAAAGATGTCAGCACATCAGTCATTTTTAATGGACCAACTTATATTCAAAACAGTTATCGAAATCTCATACTGCTTGTGGGTATTTTTTCATTGTACTTAAACATATTTTATTTAAAATATTATTTCACTTTTATAGACTTTTATTTACTCAACTTTTATAGACTTGGAAAGAAAAAAAAACAATGCTGACAGAAATTAATTGTTGAACTTCAATCTTTCTGTTGAACACATGATTTAAAAACAGTTGTTTTAGTATGTGTTTGATTCTTAGAGATCTTCAAAAAATGAAAAGTATTTAATAACTAAATATCTCTAAACTTTTTTTTTTGGTATTCAGAGACTTAATTTTCAACAAAGTTAAAATTTCAATTAAGAAAAAAAATTGTTCGTAGTTTTTGTGAAAAACAATAAATGTTGATAACTATTAAAAATTTAAACTACAGTCATTTAAACTATGGTTCCCATAGTACTTGAAAGTCCTTCAACTAAAAAAATTGGGGCCCCAAATTCTGTGATAGGGTCCTTCATAAGTTTTTGGTTTTCTCGGAGTATAATTTTCAAATTAGTAATATCTTTCCTACAAAAATGCTCGATAAAAAGAAAAACGATAGAAATTTCAACCACTCCCCCTCCTTTCGCTGTCTTCTTTAGAAAGATACCCTTATCCTCATTTACCCCTATTCTGTGATTGGATTACAATATACAAGTAGGGTGTGGGAAAACCAATACTAAAAAGGAAATATTAAACAAAACAATACCTAATATTAGCTATTTTTAACCACGTATAGCATGCACTAATTTTTAAAAGATGTACGGGTTTTGAAACTTTTTATTTTATTTGCTAATCTGTGAACAATTTTTTTATATTTAGAATGGAAGAGGCTTACCGAAATTCGATATTTTTTCTTTTCAAATACCGAAAATTTCGTGATTTCTGATCGATGCAATTTATAATGCTATCAAATTCGAAATCTTAAAGAAATTTGCTCTCAGACAATTCTCGAAAAGCTCCAATGAGTAAATTCTTGAAGGTAAATACATAATCTTTCCCTTAACATAATTATCGTTCACCTTAATGTTTAGAAAGTCAGAATCTCTAGCAAATAATTTTCATTTATGTACATAGTTTTAGTTATTGCACAATTTCTTCGAATTTCAGGTGCTGTGCAACCAGAACGCTTCCTAATTTGAGAACATCTATTATATATAATTCTCTTACGTGGCTCCCAAATTTTGGCTGTATTTCTTTTCCGCCGGTGGCAACGTTTGCTTTATTTTGAAAACACCAACGCATTCTGACTTTTAATGATGTGTTTCTGATCTAATATATATAATTCTCTTACGTGGCTCCCAAATTTTGGCTGAAGTACTTTGTACAACTAAATAAGATTCTTTTCACAACAGTTAAATATTTACTTTATTTTCTTCATTCATAGATAAAACAGTCGGCAAAGAATTCTGTTAGGTTAAAAAACATTTCGCTAAAAAAATAACTAATTCTAAAAGAAATAAAAATAAACAACTTAAAAAATAAAAATGCTGTTGCCAGCCATAGAATTTTTTGAAAGTTAACTTAGCAACATAAATCAAAATGACATAGAAGCGCATCTAGATCAAAATTATGATACCTAAGCGCTTGACGTAACAAATCCTTCAATTCTAAAAGTGTTGTATCGCCAAATGCCCAAATTAACAATTGTGTTCTTTAAGAAATTCTATAAAAAGTTTTAAATAAACAACCTACTTCTACAACTGCTTCTTGAAGAACTTGGCTCATTGATTAAAAATATTGTTTTAATTTTTCAGTACTATCTTTACTTCTATTTTCATTATTGCTATGACCCTCTTTCATTACATTTTACAACTTCATGCTAAATTTGAGGACTTTAAGTTGTTTTGTGGTTGAATACTTGACATTTAGAAACGCGTACATAAAAAAATTAATATTTAGAGGTTAAGAGTTGCCTCAGAAAAATTTGAATTGTTGACATTGAACTTAACAATGGAAACAATCGTTTTTGTGAAAAATTGAATTGTATTGTTGACATCAAAACTAAAAATATTGTGTTTCAACTTAACAATACTACTTTAGAATTGCCTTGGAGAAATTTGAATTGTTAGCAATGACTTAAACAAAATGTTTTATTTTAACTGACAAATACTATATTATAATTTCAACTTCTTCTATGACTACAGTCATTTTCTTACTCTTCTCTTTGCTTTTTATACATTTTATTTTTTTGTGATAAAATAAAAAACTTATAGTTGTTCTACTTCTGAACACTGATGAAAACACAAAATGATGGGCTTCATCAACAATCAAAAATATATACATTTATTTTACAAATTCCATATTATTAAGGTGGCGCCCTTCAGAGAATTAAAAATACAAAATTATCTTCATCAAAGCCGATGCTTTACATCCGGCGTTCAGTGGCCGACTACTATTTCATATTGTTTTACAACACATGGCTTTAGCCCTCTGGTGGGAAAGACTTTAAAACAAAACCTACAACAGTTACTTTTCTCAACAACTGAAATTTGGAATAAGTTTATTAAGAAAAATATGTGAACTGTTTTCAATTTCAAATTAATATTGAAATGTACAGGTTTAGAATTTTCTACAGTGAAAAGTTTTCGGAACTTCAGTATTCAAAAAAGTATACAAAAACTAGACGTTTAGAACGTATCCAATGAGCGAGCAAAGCGAGCATTGGATTGCGAAGCAATCCGAAATGAACTGTGAAAGCAGTTCCGGGGGGTGGTGAGCGCCAGCGAGCAGGGGGCGAAGCCTCCTAGTTACTTATATTTTTGTAAATATGACTGTGTACAGTAAAGCGCCGATTATCCAAACTGCTCGGGACCGAACATGGTTCGGATAATTGGAAAGTTGTTGAAAATCTAGTGTAAATGATTATTATTTATGCATTAGCTTCCCTTTGCAGGCTTAGGACTGGCAGTACTATTTAAAACAGCTCTGGTGAGGTTAAAAAATTTTTCCTTTTTCAATTTTTAAATATTTTTAATTAAATTTTTTTTTCATTTTGAATTATTTTTATCATATTTCAGTTTTTTATAATTTTTTTGTCAATTACTGATTTTAAAACATTTTTCATTATTTTCCATTGCAAAAGAAATCCAGCAAAGATCTCGTTTTAAAGAAGACTCATATTTTTTTTAGCAGCCACTTATCCCTTATTCTTTTTAAATAAATCAACTGAACTGGATCAATATCATTTTGACGTTCTAGCCAATTCATTGCGAAATCTAATGGATTGCATGCTTCTATATAAGAAGGTCCACTATCTTGAACATGATCACCTACTTCTTTCACTTCGTCTGTAGAGTTCCGATTTTCATTCAAAATTTCAGCAACAATTTAATCATTTTCATCCGAAAGATCTACTTGGTTCAGAAACTTCAGTTTCGTTTGTTTTTCTGTTAAGAATTTTATTCCAAGATTTAAGATTCCAAGCACAGTAATCACTAATTATTAACCATAAGTTACAACTACCCATTCCCCAATTATAGAACTTCAGAGAACTTATCAATTCATAAACTCCTTCTGCATTCCAACCATTGTAGACTATCAAAATGAAGCTTGCATTCTTGGAAGATAATTTTCTGTTGTAAAGGGGTATGTAGGTTTAACTGTATCACAATACATGCACAGGGTTCATGCTCTACTTTAGAAATAAAATTCAAGTACTTTTCAAGGACTTTTTAAGACTTATTATAAAATTCTCAAGGACTTAAATTTTAGTAAAAGATAGACTAAAATGTTTTGACGATAATAGTTAGTTGACGATAAATGTTAGACGATAATAGCAGTACTGAAAAATAAGACTTCCATTGCTCTCTTGATTTCGGAAAGTGATCTAAGTATAAAAAAAGCAAGGGTGATTGTCATCAAGTCAAGAATTAAATTCATGATTCATAAAAACGTCAGATTTGAATTTTCACAAGGCCTATTTTAAGCTAGGTATACAACCTCTGAATAAGCAAAAATTCGGGCAGGACGGGGGGATGTTCTACATAATACTGTGATATCAATTAGATATTTAAAAACACCTCTGCCGGGAGATTTTTATTTAATATTTAAAGTGGCAGAAGCATTTAGACAGTGAAATTTAAATTGTTCTTAAATATAATTTTGAAATTTTGACCACTTTTCTATTAAAGAAAATTAATCAATTATTGGATGTTGCGGCTTAATTATCATTTTAAATTTATTACGGGTCAACCATTTTAAATAGAATCAGTTGCCAACTTTCACCTCAATATCTTCTGATAGATTCTTACTAACAATTTTGGTCACTTTGACGGTTTAAGATCGATATTAAAATGCCTGAATAAGAATCGAGATTTTGTCAGAATCTGGCGCCGTTCCCAATATTTAAAATTCCTAAAATCAGCCAAACATACATAAAATCCTAAAATCAAAAAGTACGTGTCATCATCTGAAAGGCGGTAAAATCATTCTCTCACACTTACGTGCGTCAAAAAGTTAAACACAGAAATGCTGGAATAGGGCTTTTCAAGAACTTCTAGGGGCCCTTGAAAATAAAATCCAAGTACTTTTGAAGGTTTTTTCAAGAGCGCGGGAACCCTGATGCATGTATGGCAACTATAAGAAAACTGCTAATAAGGTTGTAAATTAAATATGGTCTTCAGATGTAGGGGGTATTATTTATTTTTCTCAATTTAGAAAAATTGTCGATATAACCTATCGTGTTCTAAACTTTAAAAAAAAAAATCGAATTCAGACACAGTTCGGATAATCGGTGCTCTACTGTACTTTAGAATGAGATTTTTTAACTCTTTTTGATTTATAAAGTTGGAAGAATATATTTCTTTTTCTTTAAGAAATGCATATTTGTTATTGTATCTCCTTGCAGGATGATGTTATAAAAAGACCTCCTGTGATTATTGTTCTATTCCCTGATGAGAAGTATGACTTCAGTGTCTGTAATCACTGGACCAATGTTGCTGAAATAGGATGTTCTAATATATGCCACAAACATAACTGTAACAAATCGTTGTAGATGGTAAAGTAATATTCTTTATAAAATGTTTGACTTTTTCTTTAAGGAAACCATTTCATTACATATCAAAAGTAGTATTAATGTTTTATGTCGAAACCTATATACAAAGTATAGTTGTTTGACCAACTTAAATGGTGATTTGTTATTAAATATAAAAATACTGTAGATAATCCTCAATAAACAACACATTGAGGAACTGTGATATAAATTTATACATTATTTAGTAATTTAACAATAAAATAAAGGTAGATGTGTTAAATTATTTTTGGTATTGTTATTAAATATTTTTTTTGGCAATTTAAAAGTTTCCACATAACTTTTCTATTTTTTAGAATGAAAGGTTTTTTAAGCAGAATTATGACGAGGAATCATTACTGAGCAGGGACTGTTTTTAAACAGCCTTAATTCAATTTCATTTACTTGTAACTTTCAAGAAAATAACATCAAATGAAAAATAAAAATATTGTAATACAAGTCAGATTTATTTTATAGATTTTTTTTATATTTAAAGTCAATTGAATGAAAATGTGTATATTAAAAAAAAAAGAGTTACTTCATTCAAACTAAAACAGTTTTCAGCATGAAGAAAAATATTTAAAATACAAAGATTAGTGTTGTAAAGAAAAATATTTATTTGAATAATAAAAGAATCAAAACAGATACATTAAACTATTGGTATAGGCGCCTTAATGATTGTTCATTTTCCCTCTTCTGATTTTCATATACTTTTGACACACCTTCAAGTCTTCTTTGCAAACCAACTGAAATTGAAAAATGATGATAAATAGCAATTATTTAAAAAAAAGAAAAAATTGATTTCATATATATATATTTTAAACTGGAAAAATTTATCTGTAGCATCAGAATTCTTTAGGCCTAACAATGTAGCTAACTGAATATGAAAAAAAAAAATAAAACAATAGTACGAAATTAAATATTTTTTAGCATATAATTTAATTAGTAGTGTAAGAATTTAAAGTTTTGCACTTTGACAATAATTCATATATTTATGAAAACCTAATTATTGCGTAAGAAATTTGATCTAATGCCATAAAAAAACTTATTTTTTTCATAATACTGAAGCTGTGAAAAGTTGTTTAACATATTTTTTAATATATAAATGAATAATAATGTTCAATCTTATAACAATATAGTAATCAATTAAAAGAGAATCTTTTACTTCTAACTAGAACAATGTTAAAAGCACAGCACACTTTTAAATAAATGGTTAAAAAAAAAATAATAATTCATTTAGTTGCTACATAATAGTATTCATTTTTGTTGTTAGTTGATTATAAAAATACAACACACATCTAGAATGTCAATTTGAGCATTGAGACAATTTTACATAAATTTGTAGATTTTTATGTATAAGCCAATTATTTCTATTAATAAAACTCTTAAGTATTAAAAAATATTGTTTTAGACAAAAAAATTTTTTTTTTATAAATATATTAAGCTGCAAAATATCTTATGAACAACAGCATCAAAATTCGTTATTTTTATTTTTTTAGTATTACATAATACGAATAAATGTCTATATGAAATAAGTTTGGTAGCATATGGTACAATACCACAACCTGGTAAAAGACATTTTTATTCATCAAAGTAGTTTACAATTCAGTTATTGGAATGTTATATTTATGTGCTTCGAATTTGAATAAAATAAAAAGAATGACATAAATTTGTAAGATTCAGTACAGAAAATATCACATTATTAAGACAAATTAGTATAAAATTTTTTTTTGACTAGCAGTGTTTCTATTAACGACAACATGGTTTGTTGTGTGTAAAAAAAAATCATGCTGAATTTATTTAGGGGTTAATAGTCTAATCAAAAGTTTGCAAATTTCTATTAAAATTTTTCATTGAAATGTGAAAACAAGCTTTAACTACATCATAGCTTAAAGTTTGATGCAAATTTTTTTTCACACGCTTCTAGTGTGGGTGATTTAAATTCCTATGATTATAATCCAATACATTGGAATAGAACTTTGCTTTACCTCTTTTACTTAAAATATTTCAATAGTTATGAAGCATAAAATGCTTATTTGAACATTATTTTTAAATTACTATAAATAGTTATAATTAAGCATTATAAAAAAAAACATTAAATATTTTTTTCAATTGAATTCCTTATCTACCATTGTTTACAAAATTTTGCTTTTTCGTTTTAAGTAATTATTATAAAACAAATTTTTTTTTTAATGTTTTCAAAATTTGAATTAATTTTGATGCTAAGTACTTTATTTGTTTATTTAAAAAAAATCAAATACTAAAAATAATAATACAGCCAAGTCAAAATTTAATGAAATAATCAGGTATTAGGTTTTCTAAAAATTATTAAATTAAAAAAAACTTAAAGCAGAAGCTTATGATTAAATAATTTTAAAAAATGATGGATGAAAATTTTTTACATGTCAAATTAATAAGAATTTAGGCCTTTTTAAGAATATACATAATCAAGCATGTTTATACTATTTAAAACAAAATAACGTTCACCTGTATTTTGATCTACCCACTGCAAAGCATCCATATGAGCATTGAGAATCTTTGCAATCTGTTGTACCTGTGAATAAAAAATATTTATATTAAAATTTAGTATAGAATTAGCTAAAACAAAATAAAAGCAATTTAGAATTCATTTGTCATCTAATAAGGGTGCATAGTCAAATTTTTTAACAAAAAATAAAGAGTTAGGGATATTTGGCAAATTTTTGACAATAGACGGATTTATCCGGTTTTAACCGTCTTGTCAAAAGTAATAAAATTTTGAATCATGTAAAAAACGAATGGCATTTCCCTACGCTACGGACCGATGGTAAGCCGAAATAGATTGGGGCTGAATTGTGAACCGTGCCTTTTTGCACACATGGAGAAATCAACATGGTAAAGGGAAAATAAAGCACTTTTTAAAACCACCCAATGAAAAAAGCACCTTTAAGGGCTTTTAAAAAACGAAAATAAGCACCTTTTAAAAACGCTAAGAACCCTGTAATATCTTCTCTTTAATACACAAGTAAAAGTTCTCAGTTTAGAAAAAAGGGAGACCCAGAAGAGTAAACCATGAAAAATGTTTTCAAAACTCAAACAAATTATTGCAGAATTACTTTTCCACTGCTTAATCTTGAGTTATCTGTCTATAATTTTCATTAATTTGTCCATTTTGATATTTTGAAATTTTTGTTCCCATTTAAAACTTCATGATTTACTCACAGTTTACCTGAAGTCACTTTTTCTATACGTGAAAGAGAATTTGCCATGAAGGATTTCTCCTTAAGTTATAGCATTCTCTTTAGTAGGACTGATTGAATTAATTATAAATAATGAAGAGAAATATCTATCACAAAATATAAACAACTTTAAAAATGAGATGAATTCATAACATAGCAAAGAAATAGATGAATTTTATTTTGGCATAAATTTTAATGTCATTACTTAATATTCTAAATTTTTAAATATTACTTACAGGATCATTATCATCTTGAGTTTTGTTAGCAGTATTAACATGTTCAATAATTTCTTTAATATCTTCAGACATTCTCTTCAACTGAGCATCAATGCTCTCAGCCAGGTTATAGCTGAAATTGGAGACAAAATAAATAAAATCACATTGCTTGTATGGAAAATTAAGAAAGAAATTCTATAATACTTTACATAGGCATCATTGGATTGAATACATAGTGGGATAGGAGTTGAATGTGATGTCACTGTGTAAAATGCTGCTGAACATTAGAATACACAGGGATAAGTTTTTCTCTTCACATTTTGGCATAATTACGCCCCCCCCAATTAAATATAAAAAAAAGCTCCACTTTTTTAAAATTCCTGAAAAAAGGTACCCATGATACCCTTTTCCTACCTATGTAAACTAGTTTTAAAATTACATTCATGTGATTTAATATTACCCACCATGAGTAGTATTCAAGTGATTTAAAATCACATGCTACAATTCATATTCATGAGTTTTTAAAATCACACATCAACATTCATGGTCATGTGATTAAAAATGCATGCATCGAAATTTGTATTCATGTGATTAAAAAATTCTGACATTATGATTCGTTTTATACAATTTAAAAATTACACATCAAGATCTATGTTCACTTAATTTGAAAAAAGAAACAATCGTTGATTGATATTGTTTTTATAAAAACCTTTATAATATTCTTTGGATATATGATTCCTACATACTTTTTTTTGGCTCAAAATTCTGGTATTTTTAAATTATTTAAAATATGTTTTGCACAAATCATTTTTGGACTTTATTTTCATCTTTTATGGTTTTTTACCTAACTCATCCCTGAGTACAGTTTTGTTTTAATTTGAGAAATAATGAGATGAGAAGAAATTTGACATAAGAAAAGTTTATACAACTTTTTTACGTATTGCAACATAAGTCTTGACAATGTAATAAAAGAGACACATAGTAAAAAATTTTTTTGTCAGATTTCATTTTTTAAAAATAAAATTGTTAAGGTCAGGATTTTTTTTATTAATGTTTAAATTACTAATAATAGACACAATGATTTTAAAAAAAATTTATGTGGTTTAATATATTTGTCTTTATAATTTCAGGAATAGGAATTTAACCTTAAATGTATCATTTGCAACTTTTTTTATTTAACAAATTTAATAATAAAAGAACTTTCAACCTATCATAATTATTATACTTTGAAACAATTTCAATTAACATTATTTATTGGATAAATTTTTTCTTCAGTTCATGGAGCAAATAAAACAAATAAAATTGATTCAATATATAATAAGAATACAAACTTGCAAATTTAATATGCAATGAATGGAGAAAGAAAATAAACTTACGTATGTTCTCTCTCTACATCAGCATGTTGTTGAGCGCTGATATTTGGGGTCGATTCAGTACTTTTCTCCAATGGAAGAATAAGTTCTTCCAGCTCAGCTTGTTGAGCATGGATAAAATCTAACTCCAAATCCAATCGTTGTTGATCATGTTTTACTCTTTCAACAGCATCATTTAAAACTGTAATCTATTTTGAATTAAAATAAAATGAATTTCAGAATAAGCAGTGAATAGCATTTAGTTAAGATTATCACGATTATATTTTTTATGCACAATTCTAGACAAAGTAAGAAAAGATAACAAATATAGCAAGTTATTAAAAAATTCTAATTCAGCAGGAAAAAAATCAGACGCAGCAAATTATTCAGTGTTATTCTGCAAAGCTAAACACATAACTTTTTCTTTCTACTTCTTTAACAGCACTACAGCCTAGTGCAAGCCAAGGCTTTCGCAGTTTGGCTCTTACAGACAGTTTGATTTATAGCTAAATTTCTTCATCTATTCACTACCAAAACTTTCAGGTCCTTCTCCACACAGTCCAGCCACCTTATTGATGCTTTCCCTCGTACCTTCAATCTTTGAAAGTATTATTTATTTATTTTTTTTAAGCTGAATCAGAGTCTTCACGATGAAAAACATATCCCAACCATCTGTTATTGTATAACTTAATAACTCTTAAAATATTTGGTTGTCTATATTTATAATATACTTCATTGTTATATAAACTTCTCCATTGACGATTTTCTTTTGCTTTATTTAACGCTGAAGTCTCACAGTCATACAAAATAATCGGTCTAGTAAGTGTTTTATATAAACTTACTTTAGATGGAGATTAATTTAGATTTTAATTGGGTCTTCAGTCCAAAGTAACATCTATTAGCCATCAAAATTCAGTTTTCAATTTCTACTTTTCACTCATTTTTATTGATAAGTGTGCCCAGGTACTTAAACTGGAGACTCCGCTACAGGCATAATTGTTAGTCTTGAGTGATTACACAACTTTGGTGCTAACCACCATAAATTTAGTTTTCTATTCACTTAATGTTAAGCCCATAACTTTGGGAGAATCCTTAAGAGCCACACGTCTCTACTACATCCCGTTTCAATCGGCTCAATATATCAATGTCCTCGGCATAAGCCAATAATTATATAGATCATTGCAAAATGGTGTTCCTAGAGTTGATCTCTTAATCTCTCTCAGAGATGCCAACTGCTCCGGACACACCAAAATAATTTAAAAAACGGTAAATAACTACTAAGTAAATATTGAAAATATTCGACTATTTTTGCTTGTTTTTTAAAACGTGTAGCATGACGAAAGTACTACAAAGTGGCGAATTATGTAAGCCTGCGAATTATTTAGAAATAGTGGTGGATAAAAATCTACTAAATTAAATTCATTAAACCAAGAATCACAACTGATAAACTACCACTTTAAAGTATATATTTTCTGTCCGGAGCAAGTTGGCATCTCTGTTCTCTGAATCTTTTCTTTAATTATAGATATTTGTATGAAAAAATAAATAAATAGGATACACGCTAGAATTTTCCATTTTTTCGTATTTAGCTATGGTAGGGAATATAAATCTAATAAAACAAGGGGTATAGATTACAAATAAATATTGGTAGATTGTGAAGTAAGATTAAAATAGCCAATAACCTAACAATATTTTTTTTAACATTTAGGAGAATTATTATTACAGATGATTGTATTTACGTTCATAATATTTCATTCCCTAAATGCAAGGGTGCTAACTAGCTATTATCCGTAATCAGATCATACATATAATGTTAACAAAATTCAAATTAGTGCAATTTCTAGGTGCTTATACTATTGAGTTCTATAAAAGTATAAATCTAATAATATTTCACTATTAAATAAAAGAAAGTAACACTCAAGTGTTACTTTCTTTCAAATATTCTTTGCAAATAACAAAATTTCATAATTCTTGATAGTTAAAATGGGAAAGAACTTATTCTTAACACATTATTATGAAAATTCTCAAAAAATCTTAAAAGTTGGCACCTTTGTTAATGTCACACCAATTTTTATTTTGATTGAAACCATATTTCATTATACTGAACCAACATTTAGATAATCTTATTTTGAACAAAAAAAAAAAACTTTTGGACAAAGAAGATTGCTCAGTTTCAGCAGTTGAAAAATCAAAATACTTTTACATTTTTGGGATTAAAAAATTAAGACATTTCGATAAAACTCAAATTTCTATTGATTGACCTATTCAATGTGATACTTGTTGAGTTTCACTAGTTCAGTAAATATAGTATTGTTTTAGTATTAAATAAGCATAAATAAATTCTAGGGCAAAAACTTTGAAATTTCAAGTCATAATGATTGATCATGTTGCATAGAAAAACATGTGTTACATATTTCATTATTATTAATGATATGGGTAATAAAAATGATGATCCCATTATTATTTATAAAGAAAATATAGTCACTGGTCCACTGGAACTAAAATATATAACTAGTCTCTACACGTTTACACACATATCTCTCACATTTACTATTAGATATTTTCCTTAAATTAGAAAAAAAATGTGAAATGTTTATAATTATGAATGCAATTTTGGGAACATAAGGCATTTTAAATCAAAACTGAAATTGTTGGCTTAAGGGAACAACTAATAATTATTTTATGGTGGTCCAAGTCAAATTTTGTTGGTTCAAGAACAAGATAAATTTTAAACCCTGCTTTAATGTTAATAGTGAACAAGCCTACTTAGCAATATCACCTATTAAAGTTTATTATAATGATATGAAAGCACAGAAATTTGAAGAAGAACAAATGAATAACTTTGAAGCTGGCACACAAAAAACTAAATAAAACACACACTGTAATGTTTTTGAAGAAAAAAAATAGTTCAGCTTTTTTACTAAATTTATTACGAGATTATAAAATATAAATTCAAGATAAAATTTTTTCGTTACCTTTTCTCCATTGGATATCAATAGTCTATCCCAAGCATTGACTTGAGTAGCTTGATTTAAAAATACTTTTTCTTGTTCTTTCAGTTCAATACTCCATTTGTTGATAGAATCTTCTAACTGCCTGAAATTCATAGATGTTGGCGTAGAAGCACTGGCAGTTCTAAAATAAAAACAATTTTTTCCCCTTATTATTACATTTCAAGATCATAAGGAATAGCATAGATCAGGGGTGAGTAATTGTTTTACAGTAGGAGTCACTTTTTGGTAAGATGTCATACCATATTGCATTGAGAAAAGATATAAATTGTACCATAAAATAAACTGCATATGAAAATCACAGTTTTATTCAAATTATTTATTGTGTTAACTTTATATCACCTATAGCTACCAATCTATCCCACCACATTTTTCTAGAAAGTTTTTGAAATCAAGCGTGAGATTGCTTGTTGAGAGCCTTATCACAGCTTGTAATTTAATGTCTATCAAGAGCATCTAATTTTAGTTTTTTCGATCTTCAAGCGTGAAAAATTTTGCACACAAATATGATTAGGAGCAAATATTAAAAACAGTTTCACAGCAAATTTCTTAACACTAGAAAGTTTTCACCATAAAAAGATTTGTAAAAGTCAACCAGTGTTACAGCATCAAACAAATTTTTTACAGTGTGACAGAAGCAGCCTGAATTTCTGACTGTATAACAAGAAGTTCATGCTGCCCCTTTTCAGGTGTTATGCCCCCTGTTCAAGACGATTTTTTTTTGACTGTCTTAGAGAATCACAAAAAATGTTGGCTGGCCGTATATGGGTAGTGAGCCATTATCTACCCACCCCTGGCTTGACTAAAAAGCCTGCCAAGTAACATAAAAAGTGTTATCAAGTTCCTGTAACATATTATATATAGAAAATATTTTGAAAGAATATTTTCGAAACTTGTGTTATATTTCAGATAAATCTTTTTTTGGAAAATCTCCATATGAAACAGAAAGGTCAGAAATGTTTTGTAAATTTCAGTTAGATTGTTTCAGACATAATACTAGACCTGAAATTAATCACTAATCAAGTTGGAAAAAAAAAAGGCAACTTAAAATAAATAAACAACCATTAACTTTCTCCCATCGCTTTTTTTAAATATCGTTTAATAAAAAAAAGTAAATCAAATTAGAAAAAGACCCTGGGGAAACAGAATTTTCATTAAAATGTCCAATACTTTCATTCAAAAATATGAGATAATTCAGAATCTGTCAGTTTATGATGGAAAGCTTCATGTTCAAGGAGAATTATTTAATAATTCACATATTTCAAATTTGTAATGTACACATTAAATGTATTCTGCCTCCCCAAATAAACAAATTAAATAAACTTTTTTAAAGTCAGTGTCTTAATCTAAATTTTATCACATATTTACATTATTTTTATTGTCGAATTAACTTATTGTAGCTGTAAACAATTTTTAATATGGATTTTCTTAAAAATAAATATAACTTAATTCTAGCAAGAACAAGTTTGCAAACAGTGGCCATTGAATTAAAAGCACTTATCAATATCGGTCACAGTCACATTAGGTTTGAGGGAGAAGTTGCTATTAAGTCACTAGAGTCTACCAGCCATTGGCTACTAACTGAAAATTCAGATTTTCAGGTCTACATAACACAGTGCCTTGTTTCTACATTCTTTTTGAACTAAAATTTTTTTAATTTATGCTATAACCATAAAATCAGATGAAACTCAATACATACACAGTTGTAGTGGTATTGAGTGTAGCTGATGTAATTGCAGAAGACATTGATGGTACTGAGGATAAGGATGTTGAAGAAAACAGTGATGGTGCAGCAGTAGACGCAGCTGCAGCAGTTGTTTTCATTGTGGGAAATGAAAATCCTCCAGAAGTGGTAGTTGCTAATGTGCTACTAGTTGATGGAGCAAAGGAGAGAGCTGAAATAATCAAAAGTTAATAAATTTTAGGTTTATAACCGAGGTGAACATTTCAAACTGGTTTTCAATAAGACAAATGGGATTTATTGTTTTATTATGTAAATAAATATATGAAACTGCTTAGAAGTGTATCAAAAACCTATAATTCCAAAAATAGTTAAAATAATTATAACAACGTTATATACCTATTTCTAGTAGTCAATAAAACATCAAAATTTCTAGAACCCTAAGAAATGGAAAGTAGCATCACAGCTCCATGCTCTTATCAAATTACAAAATGATAAAAACAATTATTTCAGTTCAATGTTATTTGAAAATAAAGTGCTAAAAAATGGTCTAAAATTTTAAAGCAAATTTTAAATTTTTAATACAAAAATTATAAAAGATGTTAAGAAAAAATATTTCTCCTCAAAATCTTTTTTTGTAGTCAAATTGTATTAAAATATTGAATGCTAGTCACAATATTTTAGGTGCCTTGGTGATTGCACACTTGAGATTTGTATATCTTTGCTTAATGGATACTAGTAAAAAACAAATATCTTATTGTACCCTCTGCTGAAATTTAAATATTAGTTCAATATTAAGTTAAAATTCTTTAGTTCACAGCTTTCATAAAATTATATTAACAAATTAGAAAATATACAATTAATTAACATGCAAATAACTAATTACATGCACATAATTAGTTATGTACATATAATTAATTAAGAGATAGATAATGTAAAAAAAAGTAATGTTAGAAGCCAGAACTATAAAATTTTTGCATTCTTAAACAACTATTAGCACTCTGTTGAGGGTTTTTTTTTTTTTAAATATAAATTTTTATACAGACTGTCTAAAAGCAAAATTTGAACTTTTTCTATATTTGGTTAGCCAAAATATAGTTGTCTAAGATAAGGTATGTTTATTTCAATCTATTATCAAAAATTTAATCAAAATTGATGATAAAAAAGAGCCTTTGACAATGAAACAGCAGGGTTCATTCTAAGCGGGGTTTACGGGGCGGCCCGCCCCGTATGCCCTTTTGATATAAAATATCCGCCCTATTGCCCTTTACTCCTTTTATCCTGCCCTGATATAATTAAATGCGCCCTGTTGTGTCCCCTCCAAAAAGATACCACTTTCCTGTAAGAGAGGATTTCTTTGTCCTGTCTCTCCCCCCCCCCCCCCCCCCCCCCGCGCTTAGTAATACTTTTCTTGTAATCAACTTGTCTTCCCTCTAGCTCAAAAGCTATGGGTAAATGAGATTCTGAAAAGCTCCCCCCCCCCTCTTTACTATTTCCTCTTGAAGTTAGTAGTTTAAATAAGAGATCTTCCAAGAAGTTCCTCGGGGAATGCAACCCCTCCTGCAGCTGTGTGGGTTCCTATTTTCTCTTTTTAGAAAAATTTCTTTTTCTTAGAAATGGACGTATTGCTTATTTTAAGAAACCATACTGCTATGATGACGGTCAGTAGGCCTGGCAAGAGTTTTCCTGGAAAGAATTTTTTAAGGGAAGAAATCTTGTTCACAAGGCCTGTAGACAATTTTAGGGGTCAGACTAGGTCATATAGATAAAAGATACATTCTCATGTAGCTTCTGGACCCCTCTGTCCAGCTTTATTCTTTTGAAGGAAGAAAGAAATTTTTACTTTTGATTTCAAAAGTGAAGGGACTTAGACAATTAACTACGAAATAAAAAAGCTTTTTTATCCAAAAAAAAGAAAAAAAATTCTAATTTTAAAATAAACTTTTTTTTACAATGACGCAATACAATTCTTACAATAATAAGTTTCAAGTTATGTTACATTACAAGTTATTTTAAGATATTAGCAAACAATAATTTTTATTCCGTTTTTTTTTTTTTTTTAATATTTTTCTCATTCTTCGTTGGCACGCTGCCAGGAGTATAAACATATCCGTTCTTTTTTTTTTTTACTCTTAAAATATTGTTTAGCGCTATAAAACCTCTAACTTTCTTGTTTTCATTAGAATTTATCCTAGCAGTCGATCTTTTTATTAATTTGTTTATTTATGTTATTACTAGTGTGTGCAAAGGTATGACTGCTCCTCATAAAAGTTGAATCAAGCACACAATTTATTTGTAGATGAAGCATATTTAATTCAATTAATCGTTTTTCCCCCCTTTCATACATTTAGAATTTTTTACTCATAACTGAACAGACATTACGAGTGATGTAATTATATCGGTAAATTTAAATACGTAACTTTCCTTTATTTAAAAGTATTAAATTTATTTATAGCTGTATGCTTGTACCTCAAAAATATTAAAAAAGGAAATTTATTTGAAGATACAACATGTGTTATGCACAATTTTTTTTTTCTTTTCTTTTTCTGAATGATCACAATGCAGCTTTAATTTGGCCGCCCATTTTAAATAGAACTAAATAAATTGATAAATTAAGAAATGGTTCTCTTTCTTTAATAGTAACTCGTTTGTTTGACGATATTTTTCAAATGAGGTGTTTGATTCGACACTATCACAATTACCAAGCCGATCGATAACTCTATGTTGTATTTTTCATATATTTAAATATGACACTTCTATACTGTTACTTAAATTATTTTTTTCTCGTTATTATAGAAATTTGGTCTTTATTTTTGCGCTTATTGCAATTTCGGCTATGATCTATATCACATACCATGATTTGACAATGCATAGTAATATTAGATAGATTAATTTAAATACCAAACTTTTTTCATTTAATATTTTTCAGCTTTTTATTTATTTATTCTTAATATCAATGTTATCGCTTTACTAACTCTGCGTTTGTAAGATCGTGCGTCGTAAATATTGTAAATTGAATTTATTTTAATATAATGAGCAAATTTTTATTTTGATTCTTCTTAAAACTTAAAATTTAATTTAAATACAATAAAAAGTGCTGCGGTCGCAAATGAATCTTTTTTAATAACTTATTTATTTACTTTAATTGTTTTATTTTATTTCTCTTAATCACGGGGTCCGTACGCGCCAACCTTGATAAGTCATGGAATTGTCATAGAAAAACGTAATTTTACTTGTAACGTACTTGTACGTTTTTGATAACGTAATTTGCGACATTTCCCCTTTCGAAATTGAAATTTAAGAAGGAAAAAAAAAGTTTTTTTCCACACCGATCTTTATTAGGTGCATCCATACCCAGATAAAAAAAATCTGAATTGGCAAAATCAGTGGTAAGTCTCCACTCAGGGGGCGTCGCCTTTAGGCAGGGCATAATTAGTACAGTGACAGTGATTTATAATAGAGAATCACTTAGGCTGTTCCATGGTCATTCAATGGTTAAGAAAATTGAACAGTGCGAGCGTTAGTCTCTTACACTTCAGATAAGTTATATACATTTCTTTTTTTTTTTTTTTTTTAAATATATAGTATTACTTTTTGTGCTGATTTAGTATTTATCATGAAAGCAATTTTCTTTTTTTTAGTTATTTATTATTAATTTCGTTTCTTTAACATCTTAATTTATACTTCTTTTTTTATCTATTTATCCATCTTATTTATAATAATTTTTTTTTTGTAAGAGAAAATCTTGACTAAGTGCATTTTTATTATCTTTTTTTCGGGTTTTTTTTCCTTCTCTTCTTGCAAAAGTTCATGAATTGATGAAGTACGATTTTACTTCGCTTCAATGCAGATTATTGGGTAGTATTTTTATTAAATTTTTTTAGAATGACTTAGTTTTTGAGAAGTTCTTTTATTTATTAGTTTGTTTATTTTTTATTAATAATTTCTCCGTTTATTTTTCGTTGTCTTGCAGCTTTGTTTCATATTTTAGGATAATTTATTTTATTTTTTAGCAGACAAAAATATGCGATTTTATCCTTTATTTTTTTTTTTGCTTGTACTTTGATTTGTTAGTTTCTTTTTAGGGTGATTTGATATTAAAAATATGGCTTTTTTAATGTTTTTCTTTTTTGCATAATTTATTTTTATTGTAACACTTTATTGCAATCTTATTTTCCTATAATTAACATTTTAATTGATGCTCATGTATTGGATATTTTAACTGTTTATTGCGTTTTTGTGTTAAAAAACAACGGTAGCGTTTCTAGCTTTCGGTAGCGCTTTTGTGTTCAAAAATGTTCTTACATTCATTAATTTGGATTTAATTTTGCTTTCACACAGATTTATTTGTATAAATTTTTTAAACAACTTCGTAACTATAAAAAAGTTTATTTTCTATTATTTTTTTATTGTTGCTCTGTAAATTCCTTTAGTCTTATTTACCCTTTCCTTGCAATTAATTATCATAGGGGTGCATAACCTGCGGCCCGCGAGAGCTACTGATCACAATAAAAAATTTTAATCGCACTTTTGAGTCATCGCGTTTTGACACGTTCAATTTTAATAGATTCAATAGTAAACGTATGTTTAACGTGCTTTCTTTAATTCGAATTCATCGTAAATATAAATTATTTTGTTAAACACTTATTTCCACTTTGTAACGTGATTTCGAAAATCCTGAATTTTTTATTAATTTCAATAAACACTTTTTGGTGCAATTTATTTGTGACAATTTAATCTTAAATCTAAGTAATTTTTTTCCTTCTTTTTTTTGCTTTTCTTTCTTCTTTTAAGCTTTTTTTTTTTTTTCCGGTAGTTATTGCTATGCATTCCCACGTACTATAAAAAATTCCTATAATTTCATTACGACATGCGAATTTTAAATCTCACATTCGACAAACTTTATTCTTGCTGAGTTAAGCAGAAATTTAAGTAATTATTATTACTTTTTTTTTTTTTGAATTGCCATACTTTTCCACGTGATTTTGTAACTACGATGTTATTACAACACGCAAAAAGGAATTTTTTTCTTCATTTTTTTTTTAAAGAAAAGTTTATTAATAACGTTCATTGAAAAAAAATGCTGTGTCATAATAAAAATGCCTATAAAAAGAAAAACAGAAAAAACAAATTGTTCTTGGTTCCTAAAACAAACTTTTAACACTGAAAATCAGTTTTCTATATTTCCAGTTATTTATATAACAGTACAGGGAAAGAGTGATAATAAATTAATAGTATGAGACGTTCTGTTAAAATGCTGTGTTATAATAAAAGCAGCAGAAAAAGTCAAGAAAGAAGAACTAAGTCAACAGAAATGCTCTGAAGCAGAATAGAAAAAAGCAAAAATGAAAAAAAAAAAAAAAAATCGTTCTCAATTCTCAGAATTAGAAGTATCGAAAAAATAACGAAATAGATTTGTCTGATTGAAAAAAAAAATTTTTTTTAAAAAAAAAAAGCAGTAATTCAAAAACTTGTGGTTCAGAATAAAGTAATCTAGTTTTCCAACTTTCTTTTTTCCCTTAGTCCTTCTACAAGATAAATTTGCAGGCCATGTGCAGAAACATGGATTTTAAAATTTTTGAAATTTATGTTAAAACTATTTCTTATAATAAACAATACTATAATATAGTCAAAATACAATTTTATATTTTTTATCATATCTATACAAATTCAAAAGAAGAAAAAAAAAAAAAACTCAGAAAAATATATTTTTAAAGAAATATTCTGAGGAATATTTGACTGCTCATTTAACCAACTAAATTTTTGACTAAAGTGCCAAATGCTCATTAAATCCTTAATTTAAATGCAATATGATAGCAACCTGAGAAATTCATAAGTGGTGGAAAACGTGAATTTTTAAACTGCTCACTGTTTGTTGCTTAAGTAATCATTTTCGATAAAAAAAAAAAAAAGATAACGTTTACTATATAAAAAAATCTAAGAATTAATAAAATGAAATAATAAAGTACATTACCAAATAAGTATTGAATTTTATTTTGAACTATAAGTTTTGTTTTTATTTTAGGTTTTTGTTGAAAACTTATAAGTTTTCTTCAATTAAAATATTTAATTTGAATTTATATTACTTAATTCAACACAAATTTTTTTCTTACTTTCATTCTGCGAGCATTGAAGTTTTTTTTTATTATAATTTATCTTTAAAATGAATTTTTGTATTGCACGATTTGATAAAAATGGCATTTTTTCTTTTTTTAAAAGTATTAGTTTTTTTTTATTTTCAAATGAATTCTAATAATTGAACGACTTTAATTTTCAACAAATATATTATTAGGTTTATTGATAAAAAAAAACTAGAACACTAATGTTAAAAGAAATATTACTACATTTGCCATTAACGTGTAAGTTTGATATTATTGCTGCGACTGAATTCAAGTATAAAACTTCCAGTATTTTTTATTTAAAATGACTGGAAGTATGAATTTTATTTTGCAATTTTTTTTGTAAATATTGTTTTTTATGTATATACTTCAGAACTTCGTTTTCAACAGTTAAGCTTAAAAACGCAGTTGATTTTATTTTTTTATAAGGGAGAGCCAGATACATAATAAGTTTATTTTCAAGATTAATATTCATATTTTATCTGAAAATAGTTATTCTAATCATCAACTCGAGAAAGAAAAACATATCTGAAAAATTTCAGTTGTTTCCCCAGGTCTTTCAAAGGTATGTGTAAAATTTTAAATATATTTTTAGTGAACTAAGAAATATTGAGATAAAGGAAAAAAACCTCGTTTGAATTTTTTTTTAAATTTTTCAATTCAAACTGTAGCCTTTTTTCCTTGGAAAATTGTAGTTATACATTTGATAATTATAATTGTGATTAGTGATAAAAGTAAACTTATATATAATTATTCATTTTAACTATGCAAAGAAGGGTAAGATATTTGCCCTTTTTATAAAATACAATGTCCTTTTTTAAACTTGCTGCCCTTTTTTTTAAAAGTATAGTGCCCTTTTCAATTTTTAGCACCCTGCCCTTTTTTTAGTCTAGAATGAACCCTGGAAACAGATGTAATCTATAAGTTTAACACAAAACAATTCAAAAATATATTAAAATATTTATAAAGTTTCAGTTGTGTGAATTTTTAAAAAAAATTTATTATGTCACAATTAAGATTACATGTTTTAGATGACTTCTCTGAAATAATTAAAATAATTTCAATCTTACTTTAAGTAATACTTATTTAATTTGATAATAAATTACAGCATCTTTATATTTAATGGAAAGTTAAATCATATCCAAGTAAAATAATTCTTAAAGCTTAGAAACATTTTAATTAAAATGTATATACCAGGAGCAGCTGGTGCACTAGGCAAAGAAGTTGATAAAGCAGATGTGGCGATAGGTGTACTCTGGCTTGTTGATAGGTTAGACAAAGGTGCTGTAAAATAAAATATGTGACAGTTTAGCATGAAATTAAGTAGACATAAGGAGGGTCAATTTTAAAAGCATATAATAAAATTTTCAGTTTCCAAAAAAATTTCTACCAATAAATTAAAAAAAAAAGATTTGCAATGAAACATAGATATTGCAGCATCCTGACACAAATAAAGGATTAATAGCAAGTAATGGAGGATACATTTCATCAGATATTTAAATAAATCATATGATATATTTTATAACATGTTATCTCTAGCAATTTGATTTATTCTCTAAGTAAAGAAATACTAATGATAAAATTAAATGTTTTACACATTAAAACAATATTATAAACATTTTATTTATTAAAAAATTTCCTTAAAATTAATGTAATAAAAATCATCGATTTTTATGAATTGAAAGCCTTTATCTTTTAAAGCTTAAATCCAATAAAAAGTTATTTTTCCAATACACTGAATTAAAATTTATGATGAATGGGAAATAAAGAATTCTTACCAACAGAAGTCACTGGTTTACTTGAAAACAATGATGACATTCCAGATGTTTCAGTTTTAGTAACAGCAACTGCACTAGCAGAAAAGTTTAAAGGAGCAACAGGTGTAGTTCCTAAATAGGTGGAAATTAATTAATTAAAGATAACATAATTAATAGTCAGTACACTTACAGATCAGAAATTGAGAAATAACTATTTATAATATGTTAAAGATCTGTGCAAATCTGTTAAAGATGTGCCAAAAAGATGAGTGGGAAAAGGGTTGGTAAAACTGTGACAAGTTTGAGAAGGGGTAATAAATAAGCAGTGTAACACCCCACATTATAGTTAAAATAATGTTTTTATATAATTTGCAATAATATATTATTTAATTTTTTTCATCAAAATCAGTACACATCAAATTATTGTTATGCTTACAATTGCAGGAGTGATTGTGAGCCCAACTCAAAAAAACTGAAAATTTCTTGAGTAAAATCATTAATGACACACATTTCAAAAAATTTATGTCTTTATAAATTTAAATCATTGATATTTTCACAACATGAAATTTTTAATAAATTATATGCAGCAAAAATTTAAATTAATAATTATGTATAAGTTTACTTTTATCTCTAATCACATTTATCATTCTACCAGAAAAAATATTTACAAATGAAAGAGATGCCAAGTATAAATTTTAGTTCTAACATTTTTAAATAAAATATACAAGAATTTTTATACATAAATGCGATCGGTGATTTCCTGAAACTTCCAGATTGCGGTTAGCGAAAAATCAGGAAATCCGGATTTTTTCCAGAGCACAATCATCTCTGCAAATGTCAATAAAAAATTAATACTTAAAATATTCTCTATAATGTGTTTTTCTAAACTGCCAGCAAAAGTTTTGTAGCAATATATGTGACAAAAGGGAAATGATGCAGCAGAAACTTTTTGTGACAAAGGAAAGGATCAACAATATAGAAAGAGTGACATCATTCATAATAGCCCCTAATGGTAAAAATTATAAGTTTTTGCATTTAACACATTTTTAGATCATAAGTATAACCATCAGAATGGATGGAAAATACTAAGTTCGACTTTTAAAAATCATTTGTTTCAGAAATGAAATTTATAATTTTTAAACATCTATAACTTGTGAAGAACCATTAGACCTTAAGAGCTGAATTTTGAATTTGTTCTTTTGATATAAAATTATCTAAACCTCAATAAAAAAAAAATCAAAATCTTAATTTTTTTAAATATATATACACAGAGGATGCACAAAATAATGGAAAAAGTTGGTTGTTAATTTCAAATTTAATTAAAGTTGGTAGATAATTTCAAAAGAAAAAAAAATATTAACTAAAAAATAGTAAGTTTCAAATCAGAATTATTAATTATTAGGTGCCATTTTAACATCTTAAACATAATGTGAAGTTTTATGTTAAATCATACGACATTAAGTGTTTAAAATGTAAAATAAGTCCTAATTTTCATAACATTATTATTTTGTTAATTACAGTAAAGAATATGTAAGAAAGGGAATCAATTAACACCCCTGTTAAAACAACATAGGAAGATCTATTGATTTTTTTTGAGACATTTAAAAATAAAATATATGGGCTAGTTGTTTGTATTTGCTAATATCACATTAATAAGTTAGTGTTTTATGCAGAAATTCAATAACTT
Organism: Parasteatoda tepidariorum; assembly: GCF_982258835.1. Classification (NCBI taxonomy): domain Eukaryota; kingdom Metazoa; phylum Arthropoda; class Arachnida; order Araneae; family Theridiidae; genus Parasteatoda; species Parasteatoda tepidariorum. The sequence goes on from NC_141759.1 coordinate 39,140,222, forward strand.
ACAACAAGCCCAGAATTTATTTTAAAATTTCTTAAAAATAAATTTTCTAATTACAAAATAAAGAATATGGGAGAAAGCGATCAATTAACATCCTTGGAAAAAATAACATAGGAAGGTCTATTGATTTTTTAATTAATTTCTTACTTTTTTTAGTTTATGTCTGGCTCAGACAAGGTGTTGATTTTTAATCCTCATAGTATATATAATTTCTTTGAGGATCATTTTTTTTCTAATTTATTTGTAAGACATTTAAATAAAAAATACATGGGTTAGTTGTAAGTAAGTGAATTTTAGCATAAAACACTAACTTATAATTGTGGTGATTAGCAAATAAAAACGAACAACTTGAACTTTATGTTTGTTTCACTTCAAATAACACAGGTACTTTTGATAGAATCTTTCAAAACAGCAGATTATCTGCACTTTCTATTCAAGACCTTAAACCTAAGTTGCATTCCGAAATATGATAGTTCTTTTTGGCAAACTTTCATCTATAAAATTCTGCTTACACACTCTAGAGTGTCAAATACAATGAAAATTGTAGGGAAAACAAAGATGGACAGTCTTTTATTGCAACATAAAAATAAAAGAATAAAACTAATTTGGAGTTAACTTTTTGTTGTGTAATAAAATATTGCAAAGAACAAAATTATGGCAGAGAAGAAAAGTTGTCTACAATGTACATTTGTGAAAAAAACTTGAACTATAAAAAACTTCATTACCTGATTGTGTTGTACTGCTATTATTTACTCCAAAATTCATAGCAGCCGTAGATGTAGCACCAGGTAACTGGAAAGGGCTAGCTGTACTCACAGTTGTTTGAGGCTGATTGAATGCAAACCCAGTACCAGCTGCAGTGGAACTAACTGCAGTTGCAGAGGTACTATTAGGAGTAGCAAACTGAAATCCCGTTGAAGGTTGCTGTGGTGTAGCACTAAATCCTGAAGATTGTTGTGAAGTGGTATTAAATCCTGAAGATTGCTGTGAAGTGGTATTAAATCCTGAAGATTGCTGTGAGGTGGTATTAAATCCTAAAGGCTGTTGTGGTGTAGTGCCAAATCCTAGGCCTGCAGTTCCAATAGCAGTTCCTGTAGCAGCAGATGTAGGGGTTGCACCAAAACTTAAAGGAGCCACAGTAGCAGTACTGACACCAAATCCAGTTGAAGGTGTTATTGCAGAACTTGCAGTGGGAGTGAAATTGCCAAATAAGTTTGGTGCTGTTGTAACTGTAGCACCACCAAACCCTCCAAAAGCATTTGAATTTTGTGTATTTCCAAAAGCTGTATTACCAATAGGTGCAGTGGTTGTAGGAGCAGCACCACCTAAATTAAACCCTAATGCTGAAGTAGCAGTAGAACTTGGCGTTCCAAAAGCGAAACCACTGGCAGTAGTGGCAGCAACTTGTCCAAAAGGTAGCCCAGTTCCTGTAGCTGTAGGAGTGCCAAATGAGAGACTTCCCCCACTCTGAGGGGTGTTAAAGGCAAATCCAGCATTTGTAGTTGTTGCTGTCCCAGTTCCGAAACCAAATCCAGTATTTGTAGTACTAGTTGCTCCAGTTCCAAAACCGAATCCGGCAGCTGTAGTAGTAGCTGTTCCTGTACCAAATCCAAATCCAGCAGCTGTAGTAGTAGCAGTTCCAGTTCCAAAACCAAATGCACTTGTAGTTGAAGATGGTGCACCAAATCCAAATCCAGAGCTAGCTGTGGTAGCTGTCGCACCAAACAGATTAGATGATGGAGTTGAGGTGGGTGCAGCACCAAAAGCAAATCCAGAATTAGCAGTAGTTGCAGGTGTTCCAAATGAAAACCCTGTATTTGGTGCAGATGCTTGAGCTCCAAATGCAAACCCTGTATTTGTAGTAGCAGGAGCTGTATTACCAAATGAAAATCCAGTTGAGGCAGTAGTGGCTGCAGCTCCAAATCCAAACCCTAAAAAAAATAAATACATACAGAAATTTTAACGATTACACAAAACATGTAGACCGTTTTCCAAAAATAATTTTGCCACTTAACTAAAAAATCTTTTATTTAATTATAAATCAGTAAGAAAAAAATCAATATGCACTGAAACCAAGTTGTACACAAATTTTAAAGTGAGTGAAATTTTACTTTATAGTTAGGTCTATTGTGCTAATACAGGTTACATTTCTAAACTGTAAGTAATAATCAGCTTTTTAATTTAGGTTTTGATACCATTAAATTAATATTCTTAGTTAGTTAAAAATTGAATTTATTTATAATAGAAAAAAATCTAATTATATTTAAATGTAAATTTGAAAGTCTAACAATAATTGTTATTTTTTGGTGGCTGGCGATTTCATCGTTTTCCCCTAAGCTTTGGCAGTTTTTGCTAGTACTACTGATTTTTACCCTGCCTTTAAATCCCATTATTTGTCAGTAGCAATACATGAAATTCGAATCGTGCAATTAAATAATCACTTTTTGACGCACTCAATTTGCTCCAATAGTATAGTAAGTCCATTTGGTATATGATTGTATTTTTGGCAATTATTGATATTGATTTTGATGTAGTTTTTAAATAGCTCGATATACCCTGTGGCAGAATAATGGCAACACAGCGACATTGTCGCAGAACGTCACTGAGTTCTTGCAGAAAGAGTTTTCCTTTGATTTTTGAAACGGAAAGAATTAGTGTGTTTTTCCGACTACAAAATGCTAAAATATTAGAATAATAATAATACTAGAAAAAAAAAATTATGAGTAATAGTAGTATATGACTAATACACATTAATAATACTAGAATAAAAAACATATTTTGTTTACTACAGGGATAAGAGTAGTCGGAGAGTAAAAAAAGAGGAAATCCAAGAATATATATATTATAAAAATAATATGTAGAAACTATGATATCCAAAAATTTACAAAAAAGTGTGATTTTTAAACCATGTGATTATAAATCCTGATGATTAATTTTAAAATTGTATGAATAGGTATAGCAATATTTGATTGTAAATTGAGAGAATATGATCCCGATATATGGCTTTTAAATCACGTGAATATGATATGAAACTCTATATTGAATTTCAAAAATTTGAAAACACAAATAAAGATGCATAATTTTTAGATCGTGTAAATACGAATCACGATTCATAATTTTCATGATGCAAACAGGAAGCAGCGAGACGTCTGAATTAAAAAAATACGAGCTATCTGGCGGGCAAAAATACGGAAAATCTTATTTTCTGCATGTATAAGCGAAGAAAATAGCTAAAATAAGTAAAAATGCGGAAGGGTTGGCAGCTATATAGATTGAATTTTCTGTTTTTCTTTGAAAATCGGAAATAGATATAATTATTTTATATCAGCGACTGAATTTCCAGAAAAAGTGTAATATATTTAAAAAAGAAAAAAAAACTAAATTTTTAGAGAATCGAAGTTTTTGATAAAAAGGCTGAAATTTTGAGAAACAAAAGTGAAAAAAGCGGAAGTATGCTAAAGAGTGGAAAATCTCCTCCCTGTTACTATTTACAATTTTTATTATATACGATGTAGATTTATTTTGCAAAAACACACTTTTTCCCCCTTAAATTAGCAATTAATATTAAAAGCATTTTGTTGAACAAATTCTGGCTCAGGGTTTAAGAATAAAGAATATCATTTATTAACGATTTTTATATTTGAAATAAATAAATATAGTTATTTGGCAGACTTTTTTTGGCCTTAATAATCAATATTCTGCTAAATCGCTATTCATGACATCACTAATAATGTATTTAAAACTTTTATTACCCATATAATTTGAAGTTTTTTTTTGTTGTCCAATTACTTTTTTCATTAATATATTTTTAATATATTCCAGTAAAAAGAACATATTCATAAATTAAATGAGGCAGTCAGCCAGCCAACACAATAAAGATTTTAAATACTTTAAATACTTAGCGGGATTATTAGTAACTGAGTTACACAAGTCAAAAAAATAGTAATTGCTGATACCAAAAATAGACTGATCTAATTACGAGTGCAATTACACTGTCAAATTTATTGGATTGAGTGATTAAGCATTGTCACTCTGTACATAGGTAAAATTCTTTAGACAATAAGTCAGAAAGCAATAGATATTTTGTAAAGAACTATGACTTGATAATTGTAACATTTAAAAATATAAATTGAAAAGTAAGTAACAAACCAGTAGATCCAGTAGTTGATCCAAAACCAAAACCTCTATTTTGATTCTGTTGCTGAGGTTGACCAAAAGCAAAATTAGATGCTTGCTGTTGGGCCTGTTGCCCAGTATTCGCTCCAAAAGTGAAACTCATGATCAAAATACTTCTTTATCTGTAACAGAAATTTTTAAAAAAATAACAGCAAGATCAATTGGGGCTGTAACTATGAATAAGAGATTGATAATAGTCTATTTCAATAGGGTCAGGAGGGTACGTGGAGAAAGTGAGCATACACTTAAAAAAATCTATTTTCTCGTATTAAATTGAGATGATTAATTTAATATTTTTAGAGACATTTACTGGGATTGCAGTAAGCACTTTATTTCAGTTTTAGAAACTGATAAAAAGTTTAACATTTAGGGTGACCTGGGGTAATTCCTGATCAAAAAACGCAAACATCTATTTTGTGAAAAAACTATTCAAAATAGAATTTTAATATTTACTGGAAGTTTGAGGCTATACGAGATGAGTCCAATGCCACCTTCTTTTGTTTGAAAATCTAATTAGAATTTAAAAGATTTTAAATTTTTAGTGATCAGGAATTACCCCATCTCTTGATCATTTCTGGGGTAATTAATTCCTGATCACTTTTGGGGTAATTACTGATCACCAGTTTTTATAGTAAAGAGGCTGTTTAAAAATAATTATACAAATGTAATTAACAAATAAGAGATTAAGATCAAACAAATAAACCAAAAAGATATGTTTAAGCAGCTAATAAAATGATTTATTTAAAAGCAAGAAGATCGATTAACATTTTAAATTTTCAAAAATCTTTGCATCGTGCCATACATTTTAGGAAATCAGCCAACTCATTCTCATGTTCTTCTGAAATATAAGAGAGTTCCCACATGGGTTACTTTTGCTGGATTTTTTAACTTCATTAAAGGAAAGTGTAAAGTTATGTAAGGTATGTCAACAGCTCTGGCAGCAGCTCTCACACTGAAATTTTCAATCATTAAAAGAAATTCATTAATTTTGTTTTCTAGAAGCTTAGTATCCTTTTTAGGCTTATAATTTCTCACCATATTTATACTAGGCTAATTTATAAACTTAAAAATTATTCTAACGATGTACACACATAAAATTAAGATAGAAGCAAGGTAAGATAAACCAGAAATGGGGCAAATCAGAATACAGTCTTGTATACAGTTAAAAACAAATTTTGTGATGACAGTTAAAATATATTTTATAGTTGTTCCACTTAATAAATATGAACTGTTATTTAAGAAAAGACAATTAGGTATTTATAAGCTATTTTATATACTATTTATAAGAAGAAATGACAATGATCAGGTACCCCAGTGATCAATAATTACCCCATCTGTAGGGGGCAACATTTGATATAGTTTCCTATAATTAATTATAATGTTTACAGTAGATGTGAAACAATTAAACAAAAGCTTACACTACTTTTATATCAAAGAAAAAGAAAGTGACTCAAAATATTTATTAAGAGAAGGGGGGGGGAGGGGACCTTTGCAGAAATGTGCACATTTTGAAACCCATCTTTGAAATGGAAAATACAGAAAGCAGTTTAAAAGATACTTATTTTGGAAGATTAAACAAAAAATTATTATTAAGTAAATGTAGTTATACTTTAGTAAAGTGTACAAACATTCTTGTCCATGTCTTAAATTTAAAAAAAAAAATAATTTTTTTAAAATAAAACTTAGGTGATCATTATTTACCCCAGAAACAGAGTGATCGTGAATTACACCGGGTCACCCTACAAACTATCTGTTTAAACTACTGATAACTTTCTAATATCATTAAGAAGTGGCGAAAACTAATTGTTTTTGTACAAAGACCTAAAGGGACAGCTAAAGAGCAGATATACATAGAAATTTAAGAATAAATTTCAAAATTCATTTTATTATGAATTATTTTCTGAAGTGGGGTAAAGTGGGTATATATGCTAAGTGTTTTATAATAGGTATATATTTTTTTACTTCTGTGTTAAATCTAGAAAATATCTAATGCTCAATATTTCATAATGAAATAACTAAAAAATAATTTACTTGTTTGATTATAGCTTTAAATTGTAATTTTAACACTGAAAACAAAATTTAATTTACAGTTTATTTTTTAAATAGAAGGATAAAAATATAACAGACATATTAAAATACTAAAATAACAGAATAGTACAACACAGCGAGCCTATTTAAAGATATGAGTTTCCATGAAAGTTTCTGCTTTCATATGGCAGTTTTTTATGGAAAACCAGACAATTTCTGTAAAATAACTAAATTGAACATTTACATATGTTTTTTTTAATGAAATACATACTAATTTTAGAACTATAACCACTTTATTTCAATCTGGGATAAAGTGGGCATATCAATTCTTTTGAATGCATTACTGTAAGAAAACAATCAAACAAAATTGATAAGTTATGCTTCATAATTAATCTATATGAATCCAATGCATATAAAATACATAAAATTTTTTGATCAAATAAATTTAATAGTTCGATTTTATTACCTTCTTTCAAAAAATCCTTCTTTTGGCTAATGGTAAATTACCGATTAGTAATATATTATTTCCAACTTTTCTCCAGAATTTTCTTATATATTTTTTAGAGTAAGGAACACTAAATTTAATCTTGTCATACAGTTATATAAATATTATTATTTCAATTGTCTTGAAAATGGTTTAAGCAATTTATGTATCCCTTAAAGAAGTAGTTCAGCTACAAAGGATATAATTCAGCTACATAATTTAAAATTAAACGTCATTTTACTTTAACTTTTAAAGTGCTCCCTAAAGGGCAAAATCAATGATGATAAACAGCAAATTTTTTTAAACAAATAATTGAGTGAATATTTATTTTGTAATGTACTTCTTATATTATTTTTATTTATTGAATTACTCTTAGAAGTTTTAAGAATGTTAAATTATAGAATTTTTCTTTTTTCCTTAAAAACATCACTTAAGCTGCAAGAAATTGAAATTAAAATTATGAACAGAAAGCAGTATAAAAATTAGCATATATTTTGATAGCATATATCATGATAACTCCTTATGCTTCCATTATTAATATCATGGCATTAAAATATCAAAATTCATAAAACATACACTTCTCGGCCGTGGCACACAAGAAACGAAAACAAGAGTCACACAAGAAGAAATTTGAATGAAGGGTATAACCAGTAGTTAACTCAGGGCAAACATCTACGAAGTTTGTTTTTCGATTTTCAAGAGTTCATTCGCCAATTACAATCTTTGTGTCAATATATACCCAATAAACTGAAATAATCTCAGTAAAAATGCATATCTAATTAAAGTTTTTGAAGCCCGGTGACTGAGTGGTAGAGCTTTGCACTCCTGTGCCACAGGTCCTGGGTTCGATCCTCGGGCCGGGCAAGGTTGACTCAGCCTTTCAGTGGATCAATAAAGCTTGGGAACAACACTTTGTGTTCGGCTGACCACCTAACCGAAACATAACATCTGCTCCTGCACCCCAGAGCCCAAGGTCAAGAAAACTGAGATGGCGAAAACTTCTCGTAGGTGTTGCCTTGGCCCTCCATGGGCTGTCGCGCCACTGAGTTTAGTTTTTAATTAAAGTTTTCCACTTAAATTTTTATTTGTCAAAATCTTTTGATGTTTTCTTAGCTGTTTACGCATATCTTCATTATAATATCTAGTTTGACCAGGATATTAACTATTTTTATATCAATACAGTAGAGCGCCGATTATCCGAACCCTTATTATCCGAACGTCCAATTATCCGAACCATGTCCGAATTCTTTTTTTTTTTAGAGTTAAGAATACTTTTTAACTTATCGATAATTTTTCTAAATTTGGAAGAATAAATAAGATCTACTACATCTGAAGATCATATTTAATTTACAGCCTTTTTCAGCAGTTTTCTTAAAGTAGCATGCATGCATGTATTATTATACAGTTAAACCCACATACCCCTTTAGCCCCCTTCAACTGAAAATTATCTTTCAAGAATGGGATATTCATTTTGACAGTCAACAATGGTTGGAATGCGGAAGGAGTTTATGAATAGATAAGTGCTGAAGTTCTACAATTGGGGGGTGGGTAGTTGTCACTTACGGTTAATGATTAGTGATTACATTGCGCTTCTCACAGCTGGTTACTTTTCGAGGAAATTAACAGAATTCGGTTTCATCATGTAAACTAGAAAATGACCAGTAGAATGACCATGTTTTCATGACGTCACTTCCGAAATGCACTATTGGACAACGGGTTTTCTGTTGTCAAGATTACAATCAGTTGAAAAGTAGAGTTACCTGAGAAAAGTGCTTTTCATAAGAATCTAGAAAGATGTCATGCAAACGTAAGAGAATCGTTCTTTCCTTAAGTGATAAAACGAAAATTTTAAAACGATTGAAAAATGGAGAAAGTGGAAGTAAATTAGCGGCAGAATATGGCGTAGGAAAATCGACAGTATCGGAATTGAAAAAAAAATGAAGAATCGGTTATGAATTATGTTCTAGTAATGGACAAAAACAATGGAAATTTGGATCGAAAATGCATGAAAAAGTCAAGCAACGATGAAGTGGACAAAGCACTTTACTTGTGGTTCCTACAAAAAAGATCTTTAGGTCAACCAATATCTGGCCACCTATTATGCGAGAAGGCTTTATTTTTTCATGAGAAATTTGGTGGAAAAGATACTTTTCAGGCTAGTTCGGGATGGTTATGGAACTTTAAACATCGACATGGAATACGAGAGTTAGAAATTCATGGCGAAAAACTTTCCGCGTCTACCGAATCCGCTTCAAATTTTGTGAAGGAACTAGAAAGCATTATTGAAAATGAAGGATATGAAGAAGAATTTATTTACAATGCAGATGAAAGTGGACTGAATTGGAAATCGCTACCACGAAGAACTTTGGCTTCAGGAGATGAAAAGCGTGTTTCCGGGAACAAAATAATTAAAGAAAAAATCACAATTAACGTATGCGCAAATGCCACTGGAAATCATCGAATACCTTTAATGATGATTGGAAAATCCAAAAATCCAAGAGCCTTCAAAAATGTGAAAACACTACCTGTCATTTATGCATCTCAAAACAAAGCGTGGATGAACACCAGCATTTTTATTGAGTGGTATGATAAGACTTCCATTCCAAATGTGAAGAAATATCAAAAGAATTTGGGAAAAACAGGAAAAGTGTTACTCAGCTTGGACAATGCTCCGTCGCATCCAAATCCAGATCTCTTAGATCGGGAGAATGGAATGTTTCGTGTTGTTTTCCTGCCACCCAATGTGACACCTTTGATTCAGCCGATGGATCAAAGTGTCATTGAAACCTTAAAACGTCTTTATAGAAAGCAACTTTTAAGGAAGATTTTACTCTCGGATGAACAAAATGAGGGGGATTTTCGAAACTCAATCAAAGCTATTGATTTAAAAGACTGCTGCATGATGATAGCTGATGCCTGGAATTTAGTAAAAACATCGACACTTAGAAAATCTTGGAATAAGATTCTTAAAACAGAAAAACAAACGAAACTGAAGTTTCTGAGCCAGTAGAATTTCCGGATGAAAAGATGCCAGGTTATACAGCAGAAGAAATCGAAGACTGGTGTCGAGACACTGAAAATGACCCAGGATTTCAAATTTTAAATGATGATGAAATTGTTACTGAAATTTTGAATGAAAATCGGAACTCCACCAACGAAGAGGAAGAAGTAGGTGACCAAGTTCAAGATTGTGGACCTTCTCATATAGAAGCATGCAATGCATTAGATATTGCAATGAATTGGCTAGAACGTCAAAATGATGTTGATCCAGTTCAGTTGATTTATTTAAAAAGAATAAGGGATATGGCTGCTCAAAAAAGAGTATCTTCCTTGAAACAAAAGTCTTTGCTGGATTTCTTTGGCAATGGAAAATAAAGATAAATGTAGTAAAATCAGTAATTGACAAAAAATTTATAAAAAGCTAAAATATGACCCAAAAAAATTTAAAATAAAAAAAACTTTAAAAAAAAATTTAAAATTCAAAAAAAAAAAACTTTTAAACACGCCAGAGCTATTTTAGATAGTACTGCCAGTCCTAAGCCTGGAAAAAGTGTGAAGGGAAGTTGGCGCATAAATAATAATCATTTAAACTAGATTTTGAACTACTTTCCAATTATCCGAACCACGTTCGGTCCCAAGCAGTTCGGATAATCGGCGCTCTACTGTACTTTTAAGTTAATATTTTAAAGACATAGATCCACATTTAATGATAGTTTTATTTAATAATAAGTAACTAATTTTGCATTATAGTTTATTAATACCTCAATCTTTTTTAAAATATTGTTTAAATGAAACTTCAGCAAAATCTAATTATGGTTAGAGTTTTGGACATTTGGCAGATGAGTTTTGGGCAGAATGTAACAATCATCATTATACTATTGTAACCAAAATCGTACCAACTCTGCTTCAAATAATGAAACTTAGTTACCATAACTCTGGCTGTGCAATACTGAATGCAAGCCAGTACTTGGTATTTGCTTTTAGGAAACAAGCTTGCTGTTTCACCTTCGATAGGGAGTGATAACTTATAAGTTGTATTGCTCTAAAACGCAAATGATAACAAATCACTAAATAACAACCTGGATTCATTGTATAATTCCAACGGTACCAAAAGCTTTGAATGAATAATGACCTCAGCTCTAGCAACACAACTAGTATATAAAAATAGTTGAAACGTTAAAATATTCATAGAAATGTTACTTTAAACTTAAAACAATACTTACGAATTGAAGTTTACAAACAAAAATCGACAACTTTGTTCTACCTTTTGCAGTCTTCAGTTTTAAGTTAGGTTGATTAATAATTGATACGCTTCCGACTGCTTACTTTATCATTATAAAATCTGAACAGTGCCATCAGCGAAAATTAAAGATTTTCATTAGTACTTGTCGCCTTTTTTATATTAATCGCAAAGAACTGTAGGTGGCGTTGTCATTAAAACGAATGCCTGCTAGCAGAACTACACGATCACATGTTGGACTGGAGATGTCTTCAGCGCAGCATTCTAACATTCCTTTTTTATTGTGGCTTATTAAATTTAAAAGGGGAAAATGTTTGATATTCTTTCTAATGCAAGCGAAAACAAAATGGAATCTCTTTCTTTTATGGAAAGAACATCCAAAGCATATCGAAAATTTTTTGTAAATAAGCAGGAAAAAAACATGTATCTTCTTATTAGAGTTAAAACCTAATGGCTGTGAAATCGCACGACTAAATTTACTGATTTAATATGAAAGGACTATTTAAACTTTACATTCCATACTTTTCTGAATCATATTACTTCCAACATTAAAATTCGCAAACAGTTTTACAGAAACTCATAAAGCAAAGCTCGAATGCACCATCTAGGGAGAAGACCGCTTCCATGCCTTTGGCCCTTCTCACTTCCCTCTCCTCCTCTTCTCAATTGTATAGGAATGTACTGCGAGATTTTCCTTTTTCATTATATTTTTCGTATTTAATTAATAAAAATATGTTTTGAAATTTCCATGATGCTTGTTTTTAGAATAGTGTTTAATATAGTTTTCAGTTCCTATAGTTTCCCAACTTGAAATATTTTAATCTATATGAAAATTAAGATGGAAACTAATGTTCTTCCTTCTTCTGTGACTTTACACACGGAAAGCATGCGAAGTGCTACCGTAGGTTGAGAGTTCTGCTCTACTCCACCTGTAGTCCATTTCGATCGCTAATAACTGCATAGGTAGGACATGTTTTTTTCCATCAGCAAATGGGAAGCAATAAGCAATAGGCTCTAAGAAAAAAGTTGAAGTTTAAGTCTGTCAAAGTTTAGTGTCTGATTTCCGAACTTAAAATATATTGTCTGCTATAATTGAGCGGCATATTTGAATTCACCCACTCGATCCATTAAGATTGAGTCCTAGAACGTAAACATCTGATCATTAGATCAAAAGTTAGTTTTAGATTTTTGTTTACTGCTCGCTGTACACTAAAACGTGATTCTTTTTCTTTTGAATTTTCGATTTTAATGCCATTTCTTCGATCTCCATCGGGTTGTGCTTACTTTATAAATTTAATCTCAACTATATTTTTCTCTTCACTTTTAAACTGTAAAGACTTTTTCTCCATTTGTAAATTATGAAAAAAATTATTAATCTGATTGTGTAAACAGTTAATTCATTAAAATTGGACATTCTCAATTAATTCCTTTCAATAATCATTTATATTATTAATAATTATTATTTACACAAAATTATAATGAGGGAAAGTTTGATTAGAAATTTAAAACTTTTTGCTGCTATAATTAGGGAATTTCTATCGACAAAATTCAAATAATTTTTTTTCCGGAGCAAAATGCATTTTTATTTTAAAGGGAACAATACTGACTTAATATTTATACGATAAAAGACTCCCTAATCTTTAACACCGATGACAGGAGAAATTTTCAATTTTTTCTTATCCACAAAAAGTTTAAAACTTAGATTGTTGTTCTTTCATTATAAAGCAATCGTATAATATTCTCGTATCATCTAAAACTTTATAACGAATTTACTTATCTACCGTTTTGCAGTTATAAAATGAAATAATTATTAAATTATACTTGCATTTTAAAATGTAATACTCAATTGTTCAATGAATTTTACGATTATTATTATAAAACTGCGAATAATGAACATTTCAATTAAAATAATTAGTACAAAATAGCTGCTAAAAATTCTCTTAAACATTTATAAATATTATACATTTATAAATTTCAGCTTTTCGCATTATTGCTAAATAATCTCTACGTCGAAAAATATTTAAAGAATTTCATAATAACAGAAAATTAAATAAAATTTTAAAAAAATTAAATGGTTATCGAGCAGAACCATTAAGTTTAATTAATGAATATAGAATTGGAAACTAAGTCTCTGATAAACAATAAAAGAAAAATTTAATCTTTTAAGTAAACAAACTTTATTATAATAATCATTTCATTATTAAGGATTAAAGGTTATTGTGAAATTATTAATTCTAATTAGTGGATAAGTAGGAAAAGAATTTCACTACTCGAAATACATTCAATGAAAGTTATGAAATTATAGAATATGTAATAATGTGTAAATTTTCTATCTTAGTTCTATTACGACCTTTTAAAAAACGCTAATAATCACAATTCAGTCAACAGATACAAACGATTATGTCGGCACTATAACAAAAAAATACGCTTTATATTTTATTTGATGCAGAAGAATCAAATGAAGACCCGCTTAATTAAAATGTCGCACCTATATTTAACTTGTTGAATGTTATGCGATACCGAAAACAAAACAAAAACATAAGCACACAGCTGTTTGGCGATTTGCGAGAACGCTCCTTTAACGCCAATAGAAATTTTCGCCAACCCTTTGCAATCTACGGTATGTTTTGGCAATTCGCGTGTGGTATGGGTCCTCGTTAAACTGTTCTACCGTAAAGTGCTCAACTTCGTGTGCAGGTGGTTGGGCTACCGAAACGGGGGTGCCATCCCCTCTGAAGAGGATCAAAATTGTGATGGCATGTCTTCGGATCATCCTCAGAGATGTTTCCCAGACGGTCGCCAATAGCCCATTGTGCAGCTCTAGTGCGACATAAATGCACTACAACAACAACAAAAAATATTTTTCCAACGTATCTTAGATATTCCTCATTTTACAGAAAAAATATATTCTATTTCAAGATCTATATTCTGTAGTGTCACCTGCACGACAAGGAATATCAAAATTCTTTTTTCAAATTGAATAATCCACTATGCTGCATTGAAGAACAAAGCAACTGAACGTGTTGTTCTTCTAGCAGTCATTCTTCTCAAATAACAGTGCCCCCTATAGGTAGTTGCTTTCGTGAATCAAGATTTTGTTTTGATTTATTTTTCCGCTTGCCAAGTAAAAATAAAGTAAAAAATAGCATTGTTTGTCGACGATTTACTCTTTTCAAAAATTTATTCAGTATGATATCAACAAAAGCTGGAAAGATGTTGTAGCCAAAGTTGATTCGCACGGAATTGTAATTTTTTTCCAAAGAGTTTAGGCATTTCTTTATGCTTCAAGATTAGTAATACATTAAGAAATTATTTGTCATGGAATGTTTTACAAGGAAATTCTGACAATGATGCAGTGACTTGTAAAAGCTTGCATTTTTTTTAATATTAATACACAGTTTATCATTCGATAAGTATTTTTTTTCTTCTTCACTTTAAAGTCACGATGCATTTTTCTCAAATCGCAGGATAGGGTTTTATAAAATAGTGTTATTTTATTACATTTTATATGAGAGCTAGAAATTTTTTTCCTTTGTTTTTTAAAGACGAATGAAGTAAATATCAAAATTAATATCCAGGAAATAAACGGAGGAAGTCAAATTGAAGATATTTGCTCGAGATAAAGCCATAGATACGTAAATAAAGTAGCGACACGCCGCCATCTTGGTGACATCAACTTGTGACCTCAACTCTCAATGTAGATATACGGAGTTTCTATTTTTAGACTCCACTTTTTATTGATACTTATTTTCATATTCTTAAGACAATTTAAATATTTACTATTTATTCTTTTAATTACTTTTTCTCTCTGAAATTATGTGTTTTATTTTTATTCTATTCAGTGAAAATATTACCTGATTTGTTAAATCTTTCTCATTTTGTCCCTCATAATCTGATGAAACTTTTCTTCAAATTTTTGAAATTTTTTGAGGTTCAAAGGGTGGTATGATTTAGGATTTAAAACATTAAGGGCATTTTTATCACTATACAAAGAAAATGCATTTTCCCAATAGTTCAAATCTTTTTCTTCTTAATCAATACCAATTGTTACATGGTCTTTTAGAATAAAAATTTTCTAAAACTTTCGGTTCAATTAATTACATATGAGATGAAATCTCAATCAAAATTTTAGATGCAAATAACAAAATCGAATAATATTTCAAAATTGCTCTTTATTTTGTAAAGCTCTAAAAATAAAAATGTGTTTGTCAATTAAAATATAAAACATATCAAAAATATTAAACTAATAAATTCACTTGAACAACATCTTCGGAAAAATTTCACATTTTTTCAGAACACCATAATCTTGTCTTTAATTGCATTATCTTATCATCATCTTATCCACATTACAAAAATAAGAGTTAAATCAATTTAACTTTTATTTTTATTTATTCAATTTAACTATTATTTATTTACCAATATTTAATTTATATATATTCACTATGATTGAAATTACATTATTTGAATAAATAGTTCTTGATTTTAAAAAAACAACAACATTTTAATTTTATCAGTTAGCTAAAGTAAAACAATCAACTTCCGTGACACATTAAATAAAAAAATAAATATATATTTTACTGCATTAGTACAAGGGTATTTAAATTATGCTAAATCTGATTCTTTAATAGTTTTATAATTTATTAATGAATATAATTTACTAATGATATTAACAACATAGCCTTAAGGCCGTTATACACGGTCCAAGTTCTTGAATCCGAGAAATTGGAAGAATTTCTTTGTCCAAGAAATTGGATGATTCGTCGACACTATCCAAGTTCTTGAATGTCACTGATTGGTCGGACGAAAAATTAGCGCATGCGCATTGTTCTTATTCAACCTTATAAAATAATACTTACATAAGTTTAAAATTACTAAATAAATTCAAATAAAATCATAACAACATAAATAAACCGTAACAGATCAATTTATTTGGACTAAAATGTTTGACACAACAAAATGACATAATCTGATGCTTGCTTGTTGACGTCACAAAATCTAAGACGCTGATTGGTTAAGGGAGGAAAAACTTGGATGGAAAGTAGAACATGCTCTACTATAGTCCAAGAACTTGGACCAAGTACTTGGATGATCGCTTACACGATCCAAGCTCAAAGCAAAACAAGTTTCTATCAATATCAGTTAATCTTCGTCCAAGAACTTGGATCGTCTAAACAGGCCTTTAAAGAGGAATATACTTGTCATAGTTGTTTGTTTATTGAAAGAAACACATTATTCTTTTATTTAAAAAAAAAAGAAAAAAAGAAAAAGCAATTTACGTTTTCAATTGCCGATCAAAATGGGCTGCAGGTGGCGTAGAGCAGAACTCTCTACCTTTGGCAACACGTCCTATTCTTTACCCTTTACCGTGTGGAGAGTCATAGAGGAAGGAAGTACGTTAGTTTCTCTCTTGATTTTCATATAGATTAAAATCTTTTGAGTTGGAAAACTATATGGAACTGAAAACTACATTAAACACAGTACTAAAGAAAAGCTTCATTGAAAATTTAAAAAATATTTTTATTAAGTCAAAAGGAAAAATATTAAGAAAAGGGAAAATATCGTAGTATATTCCCATACAACTGAAAAGAGAAGGTAGAGGGGCCAAAGGCATGAAACCGGTCTCTCCCCAGATGGCGTATTCGAGCGTTGCGATCGCCAATAAAGATATCACGTTTAAATTAGAAAGGCAAAATTCCACAAAAGCAAACAAAATAATGAGCAATTTAAAATATAACCGGACAATTTTTTCAGCATTTTCTAATTATAAAATTTTATTGTACTTAGTATCTTTTGGAATCCATTTATTTCTGCCAATTCCATGCACGTATACTTTTCGTCGTTCCTTATTGCGATATCCAAGAGGTAAGCAATATAATTTAAAGCTTAATTTTGACTTACTAGAACACCCGAATGCGCAACAACCTGTAATATTAAATTAATTAAATGTATGAAACAAATAAAGTAAAAAGAAAAACGAAAATAGAAATAACAGGTCGAGTGCAATGATACTTAACAGTTCAAACAAGTTAACATAATGGCGACTTTTTATCCATGCATGTAATCGGCGACAACCAATCAAAATCGAAAGCGGCACAAAAGTTGCTAGGAAAAGAGTGATGCTACTTAAACTAAGTAATCTAGGGCTTTAGTTGGAGGAAGATATTATGATAATGATGATGTGATACTATTAAAAATAAGTCCATCTCTTAGCACATGAAATCAGTTTATTTGTTCGTTTTTATTTTACAACTTTTAGTAAAGTAAAATATTATTTTATTCAGAATAAACATCTTATTCTACACATTTTAAATACATTCCAATTTGTGGCATTTGGCTATTGTTATGAAGAAAAAAAAACTGTAAACATTGTGCTTGATAAAGAATTATAACTATTTTTATACTTATTGTACACATCGACAAAAATAAATCCAAAATACAACAAAGTTCTTGCATACTATAACTGACGAACTCGATTTCGTAAATTATCATATAATTGTAAATATGCTGATAGGATATCTATGCTAATTAAATACGGATATTTTTCTGAGAATTTACACAGTTGAATTATTTTATCAAAGAATTATTTTATAAGTCATGCAATTTCGTTTTATAAAATATGTATTTCTCTGATAAAGGGAAGGGGGGAAAAATATCCGATATCCAGCACATTGAATATAAATACACAGTTAATTAAACCTTTAAAAATAAAATTAGTTAATTTTTAAAATTATTTTGAAATGTTCGCCTGCATTTATACATTATGTATCAATCTTAAATGGGATGATTAACTACTCCAATATAGAACCAATTTGATGACAGAGATTTCGAACTGCGTTGAAGTCAATTTTATCTCAAAAATGAGAATAAATAATTTTATAAAAGTAAAGTTGAGAAATTTTTTTAAACTTTGGCCATAAACATTTTATAATCAGGAGTAGCAGTTTATACGTTTCGTTCCGGAATAAAACATGTAAATCAATCAAACATTTTTACATTTATTAAGGGCGTGTAAAATATATTTCTCACCGACCAACTTCATTAATATTTAGATTAACCCTTTATAAGGCCGTGTAAGTACATTTCCCATCAACTTCATTAATTTTTAAAAGTCATTAGTTTTTTAATTAATTTTTGAAAGAGGCCATTTTTTCGCCTATGATTTGTGTAGTCATCTGCTGTTAACTTTAAAAATTATGGGGAAACAACGCTTTGTTTACAAAAGTGTGGGTAATAGTAAAGGTTGCGTGGGGTCAAGAAGAAAGGCCAACACTAAAGAGCTGTTTTCTCTTGTGCGGTTTGCGTTCATTGTTCATTAGTAAATTATTTGACCATTTCTCGTCTAGCTAATTTGCATCTATAAACACAGCATTTTTAAATGTGGTTATTTATAAGCACATAAAATCAAATTAATGGCCAATTCTTCACAGTACATAAAATTTTGAAAATCCCTCCCACCTTTATAATTTTAGATAATAAGCTAAATGAATTTCTGTACATTAATCACTCTCAATCCCCAAAATATTATTACATAACATTATTAGAAAAAAGGCCCTATAAAGGGTTAATTTTGCATTGAAGAATTATTTTAATAAAAATATTTAAAAGAAAAAAAATGCGCGTAGATTTATTTTTGAAGGTGTTGTCTGTGAATAAAAATGATAAGAGGATTTAAAAAGTAATGAACCTACTGCTATAAAAATCACGAGCATTCCTAAATTAATATATATCTTGTTTACAATAATAGTCAAATCTATTCTAAATATTTAGATTTTTTGACTTGTATAAATCGTTTACATCCTAGGTTTGTTGTTTTTTAAACTCCTAAGAACTAGGATACTGTAATAAAATATGCAAGATTATATGAATGATTTTTTGTTAATTACATTTCTCAAACGTTTGGAAACAACTAAATCAGACCATGCAAAGCGGATATTCAGTTAATTTTGGTGAAAAAAATTGTCTAATTCATTTTTAATCTTGATAATAAGTTTAGTTAGTTGATATTCATTTGTCGTTTGTCTGTTCTTGTGTGTTGTTTTAAATTTAAAGAACGAAATAAAAAATAATATTTTATCTTTTTAGACATTTGTAATCATTTTTAGACCAAGAATTTAAGATATTAAATTTTTGAACTGAAAAAAAAGTGGCTTCGGTTAGGAATGATTCTTGCTAATTAATTATACTTCTGAGACGTTTGGTAATAACCAAATCAGACCATGTAAAAACAGCTATTTAGTTAATCATTGTGGTAATAATAGAGATATTTAATTAATTAATTTCTAGTCTAAATAAAGCTAGGTTTGTTGATGTTTCAATCCTTATTGGTCATTTGTATTATATTAAGTGACATTTATATTTTTAAAAATCGATAACAAACGAAACTTGAATCTTACAAATTTTCACATCTTAGCAATTATTTTTACTCCAAGATCTTAAGATATTAAATAAAATACATCATGATTTATATCTTTAAAATTTATTCGGTTACAGGTAAGTTTGATAGATTTGAATTCGAAAACTATTTTTCAGGAGTTTTTGACCCTAGTTAGTTAAATGTTAAATCCAAGGATTCATGCAAATATTTATAATTATTTTTATCCCGAAATTAGTTTATTAAATGTGAACATTTTTAAACCTAAGCTTGATTGGATTATTGAAAAAAAAAAGACAAAAAATTTATTGAAAGTCTTGATAAATAAATCTATAAAATGTAATAGTTCACTAATTCAAAAGTATTCACAAGGTAAAAAAGCTTTTTTTATTTATATTGTGCGTGTGGATATCTAGCTCCATTCTTATAACGGTTTTGCACAATATATTTGCTCAAATTTATTTCTTCTAAAGTTAAAACAAAATATAAGATATAATTTTAAATAAAATACCCTTAATCCTAATCATAAATATAAAAAATAGAAACTTATAAATTGAAATGAACATTTATTCAGTATTAACCCTTTCGAGAACAGCAAAATTTTGATTGAAAATTTTAATTAGGTTATACATTCGAAGTAAAATGGCGCACTTTACCTTTGTTGTTTAAAGAATAATGGTTGCTAAACATTTAAAAGCAATTAGTTTTACATTTCTAGAGGTTAGTAACATTAGTTGAATTAGTGTTCTCAAAGTATCTACATTGAGCTGGAAAGGGCTGTATCTTTGGCTCTTTAGCTGTATCTTAAGGCTCTTTGGACTCAAGGCTCTTTGGACTCAAGGCTCTTTCAACGGTTAAATAAAAGGAAAAGAAAACGCAATCATGAAACATTTACAAGACTAAACACAGTGTTAGAACACTTACAACACGAAACCTTGACGCCCTTTTTGAAAGGGATTAGTAAACATTTAGATGTAAAAAAATGTATCATTCAGTCTGATAGGAATGTTATAATAAGTAATGGTAACAGAGAGTCACCTCTCGAGTCCATAGGGTTAATATTATTACCGATCCTAGGACTCAGCAAAATTTTTTACGAAGAAAGTTAGGCTCATAGAAAAATATGGAGTAGAAGTCTAACATTTCAACTACCAACTCCACAGCTCTGATTACAAGAGTTTAAGCAACAAAATAAGTGTTTCAACGCCTAAGGGTCAAAATCATGAAGCATTTAAGAGCTAACATATAGCTAGGAGTTTAAAATAATACTCGTAATAGAAAACTGATTATAGATGACAAAGAAATATATATATATATATATATATATATATATATATATATATAATGTATATTGTGATTACTGCTTTCTGAATCCTCTTATATTTTCATTCACTGAGACATTTTATATTACTAAAAATAATTAATCAATTCTTCAGGGACTGCTTTCACATTGCTGCCTTCTTTTAAACACTGAATTCGCCTGGAGAAAGTAGATGCTGATTCTCATATGGCACTATCTGAACAACACTCAGTTTCGGAAAGGAAGTCAGCTGATGCATTACAGAGTTATTCTCACCTATGCAAATTAAAATAAAATTAATAGATCTATAATAAATATTACAAACTATTTTAAATAGTTTTTTTTTTTCGTTGTTTGTAAATGCTATGCAAAATGAAATTAATTTTGAACATAATGTCCAAGAGTTAAATGGCAAGACAATCTAGTTCAGAATTTCTCTCTAAATGCACAATAGTTAATACTAATGTAATACTAAGTGAATAATAACATCAATACTAATTGCTGCATGATAATCAATAATAATTTTAATCAATTAGATGTAAAACGAAATTTAATTGAAAAATTAAAACGTCCAAGAGTTTAGCGTTTCGGAAGTTGGTACAGAACTACAATACAATCAATATTTAAACAATATTCAATGCATTATAATTATCAATATTTAAGGTAAAGTATAGCGGCAAGACGTGTTTGTTGTTAGGGACGCATATAGCCCGCATAACATTCTGTGATAAGGCTATAAAAAGTTTTAGTGCTAAGTCTACTAAAAAGACGTCACATACTTAATACTCTCAAAAAACTTCAAATGAGTTACGTCATTCTAAACTTAGGGCCGGGATAGCCTGATTGGTAGAGCACTGGGCCCATGACCAACAGTTCGTGGGTTCAATCCCCGCCGGTCGAAGACTCCCCGTGTAGTAAATGGTGACTGATGCACGTTAAATCTGTAGAGTCGCAAAGTTCTCCATGTTCCCATAGCAAATTAATACCTCTGGGGGGTACTTATCCAGGAGTTTCCTTGTCTTCTGGATTGGGTTCAAAATTACAAGGCTACGGAGTTGAACATTAGCAGTCGTAATCCCAAAAATTGGGTTGGCTGTTCAACGACGAATATAAAAAACTTAAAAGTTTGACCCGCGATGGATCAGGAAATAGAGCGTTCGCTTTCCAATGAGTTAACTTAGGTTCGAATTCCAGCGGTG
Organism: Parasteatoda tepidariorum; assembly: GCF_982258835.1. Lineage (NCBI taxonomy): Eukaryota > Metazoa > Arthropoda > Arachnida > Araneae > Theridiidae > Parasteatoda > Parasteatoda tepidariorum. The sequence goes on from NC_141759.1 coordinate 39,162,017, forward strand.
GCAGGTTAATTCGAATTCTGCTCCCGTCTCACACAGACTTCAGAGCTGACGTAAAATATCTTCAGTGGCAGACGGATGAGTAAGAATCTCCTTTCCGTCGGGCTAACCATGTGAGGTTTTCACCTCCATGTAACGCAAATGCGGATTAGTTCCATGAAAAAAGCTTTACAATGGCTAATTTGTTCCAATGTTTGATCCAGAAGTCTCTTTGTCTTCTGGGTCGGGTTCAAAATCGCATGCCTATGAAGTTGAGAGTTGATTGGTAGTCGTAAACTCAGTGTTGGGTCGCCTACTCAACGCCGGTTATAATATAAAATTAAAAACTTGAAAGTTAGGACAGATGAAAGCACAACAGCGCTTCCAGCGATCAGCTAATATAATTTAAGTGGTAGCAAAATTAGTATAAGGAAATGTGCTTCTTGTAATGAAAAATTTATCATAAAAACATTCCTCATCGTCTCAATATTCCTTTAACTGAATTAAGGAATTCGGACAGAACATTTCTATATTAACTCTTTGTAAACAATTTTTCGTTTAGTATCAAGTTTGTTGTAAGATGTCCAAATTGTTCATTCTTTACATGGCCTAATTGTTCGTAATTTGAAAGATTACATGCTTGATGCTTTTAGACATGGTGTCCCTTTTACCCATGCAAAATTAAGATCGACCAAAATAAACGCATGAAATTAAAAGCTTCGTTCTTTCTTTAATACACTAAAATTGAAAAAGCATTCTAATATAAATATTTCAATTCTATAGAGTGATTTCAAAACTGCTGGTATTAAAATTAAAAAAAAATATTAACTCCATCTTCTTATTATGGTTGATCCGAATTTCGCATGGATAAAAAGGACATCATTTCTAAAAGCTTCAAGCATGATCTCTCAAATTATGCCAAAAGTGTTGCCATGTGAAATTTTCTAAAGCATTTGCTGCCATAAGAAAGACTGTTTACATAATGTTAGTATAGAAGTGTTTTCATAATTTTGTCCAACCTCTATACACGATCGAAAATTCATAGGTGGCCGCATATATCTTTCACTCAAATCGTACCAAGATTTTTGCAGCAACGAATATGATTTCTGTAAATTCGACGATGAGTTTTTAATTTTTCTCTCATCATTTCAAGAAAGACATCACTGTACTTGCGTGTTGATTAAAAAAAATAAGTATAGGAAAAATGTATAATTCTTACTTTTCTGCTTTCTCAGTTTGCTGAAATCAATGCATTCTTCCTCACTTAATGGTATGGTGTTCTGCAAAAAAAATAAATAAATAAATAAATAAAAATAAATAAATAAAAAAATAAATAAAAAATGAAAATAATAATAAATAAATGAAGAAATCAATCAATAAAAAAAAAGAGATATTTCATTGTTTAACGAGACTTGAGACTTTTTTGGCTTTTGAGACTTTTTTCCAAAACGAGACGAAGAAAAATGATATTTTTCAGAATTTTTGTACATTCTATACGCTCTTAATATACGCACGGTATTACACAAAGTTGTACAAGTTTGCCAAAAGTCTAAAAAAGTTATTAAAAAAACTGTATTTTTAGTTCTGAATATTCATTGATATCTATCGAATAAAATAATCTCTAAGACATTTTATGTTGGGTCTTTTTTCTTTTTTTATTTAAATGACAATCTTAACTTCTACTTTTTCACCAACGTGAATTAAAGTGAGAAAAAGATGTTAAATTGTTTTTGAAATTTAACAATAAATTTAATTTTTGACAATATTTTTTTCCTTCTTATTAAAATACATTCTTTACAGAAAGCATATATATATATATATATATATATATATATATATATATATATATATATATATATATATATATATATATATATATATATATATATATATATATATATATATATATATATATATATATATATATATATATATATATATATATTAATTTTATTTGATCATTCCTTATTGAGTGGTAAGCGAAAAGTGTCGTTTACTCTATCGACGATTAGTCTCTCTGGTAGGGAAAATCTTGCAAAAAATCCGAAAATGTCTCTATTTAGGGAGAAGAGGGAAACCTTAGAAATTACTATTCTAAGGTTTCTATTGGTTTATTAAATAGGTCAAGCGATTCCCACAAAGAGTAAAGGGGAAAATGTCTTTACTTTTAATTAATACATACTTGAGCTAAAAATAGATTTAAGGACAGGATGTGAATTCAAAAGTGTGAGAAAGCGTTTCAATTAGAATAATAAAATAAAAGAAAAGGATTTACAGAAAAGAACTAACATAAAAAAATTAATTGAAGCTTTTTATGTTACATATATATATAATGTTTAAACTTCGGCAAAATATGAAAATACATAATTGTTTGGCAATTGTTTTTTTTTTTTCTTTTTTAAAAATTTACGTTTTGCTACCATTTCGGAAAATCTTTTTTGGTAAAAGAGAAAATTGGCAGGTATGGTATACTATTTTAATCACAAGGCTGGACCCAGGTTTTGTGGCTCTCGGGATGAAATTTATTGCGAGATCCTTGTTAAAAAAAGTCTTATTTTCATATTTTGAAGAATTTGTGAAAAGTCTTTAATCAAAATTGCGGTTTTTATATTTTTTGCAAACATATAAGTAATTACTATTCAGAGTAAGATAAATTCTCTGCATTTTCGTTTTAAAAAAATCACTTAAAGTACACTAAATTTATTAAGAAATTTTAACTGGGCTCTCAGTAGTGAACCATTGTCCCTGTCTTCTTCCCCTTGAATATGGTTTGCGCTTAAGCAATTTTATCAGTGATGTAGGAAAATAATAGCTTCAATTCTAAGTGAAAATCTGCACACAGCAAGCTAGTGTTAAAAGGTAACATGAGGGCTGAGCATTTTATATGACAGTGCAAAATGCAATAGTTGCAAATATTAAAATGGATGTAAGATGTTAATTGCCTCTCATTGCTATGTCTATTTTACCTCAAGAATAACCTTACAGTGCCATTTCATCTCCTGATAGTGATTATTATCATTTTTATTATTATTTTTTAAATTGACTTGCATAGCTTAACTAGTGTCCAATGCGAATTTGGCTGTGTTTGTTTCTGCAATTTTCCCATTATCAGGCTTTAAATACCCCTATTTTAATCAAGGGCTGCGATTACGAAACACACAGTTTGGATTGTAAAAAAAAAGTAAAGAAATTCGAACTGTTGTAGATATCTTTGATATATATCTCATGATCACACGCCCTGAATGTTCTTACAAAGAGTTCTTACAGAGAATATTAGAGTGGGAAATTTAAAATGATTTAAGAGAATTTTTTTTCCCCGTGAAGTGACAACGTCCCCATGACTATCCCTTGTCGATGCACAGTCAGGATAGCTCTAGAATAAGATCTGATAATATCATCTATTTTTTGACCCTCACCTCATCGTGGTGTGTGGGTGACCACTTTCGGGTGCCAAAGAGGGCAAATGGGACCAATAGCGGAAGTTAGTCACATTCAAACACAATTTTTTCCTAATTTAACAGCTGTATAAATTTCATAATTTAATTGGTTTGGTGAGCTATGGCAGGCGGAGAGAAGAAAGAGGGGGGAGACTCCGACAATGAGTAATCACTAGAAGACCTACAATCAATCTGGCTGACTAATGGTCTCTACTGCAAGGAAGAAATTTCCAGATCCTCGGTAAAATCATTGAAGGAATCCGATGAAAATTAAAAAAATAAAATAAAAGAAAATTTACTACAGCCAAAATTTACAACAATGTAAATAAACTGGTAGAGATTGTTACAAAAATAAACAAGCAGCCCACCCCCTTTAGAGGAAGTGAGAACGAAAACCACAGAATTAGTGTGGAGTTAATTAGGAACAAAACTTAAGCTGAAGTGGCAACAAAACCAACAAGAACTTGAAAGGAAATCACTCAAAAAAAGGCCACAATCAATATTTTCAATTAGGAATATTTTCAATCATCCCACAAGAGAGCAATAGAACATCAAAGAAGTCGATTAAAGAGTATACTACTAGACTTGACCTGAAGAGGCTAAAAATAGGGATTAAAAAGAGTTAAGAAAATCTCCAGAGGGTGACTCCTCATTCAAGTCGACTTTGAACGCGAATTTGGCATGCTTATGACTGGCCACTTGAAGAACAAGTGCCTTTTTAAGATCGAAACATAGAAGGCCTAAACTCCGTATTTCGTAGGTAATCTCCTTTACAACGTTGAAGAGGAGGCGTACACCGGGGAAAACCTAATTGAAACAACCAAGCTTCAAAATGAAGGGTTAAAAACGGCCGATCTCGAGGTGAAGTATCCAAATAAAACGAAATGAGGAAAAAATTGGGCTTTGACTGTCAACCTAGAGAGCTTCAAAAAGATCCAGAGATAACCAAAAGTCAAGGTTGGTTGCCAAGGAACACTTAAAACCACTGAGATGCTATAAATGCTACACCGAGACTGTCAATCCAGAGAGCTTGAAAAAGATGCAGAGATAACCAAAAGTCAACGTTGGTTGCCAAGGAGCACTTAAAACCACTGAGATGCTATAAATGCTACACTAAGACTGTCAATCCAGAGAGCTTGAAAAAGATGCAGAGATAACCAAAAGTCAACGTTGGTTGCCAAGGAGCACTTAAAACCACTGAGATGCTATAAATGCTACACTAAGACTGTCAATCCAGAGAGCTTGAAAAAGATCCAGAGATAACCAAAAGTCAAGGTTGGTTGCCAAGGAGCACTTAATACCACTGAGATGCTATAAACGCTGCACTGAGATGCTATAAATGTTGCAGTTTCGATCACAGGGTAAAGAAAGGCAAGAATAATGAGATCTGCACCAACTGCAAAAAGACGGAACGCCACGAAGTGAACTGCGAGAACAAAAGTGTTCAAATTGCAAGGAATCAAATAGAAAATGTGAAACAAAGTTTCGAAAGAACCACAGCGTTCTAAGCAGGGACTCAGTCAAACATTAAACAACTCAGTTAAACATAAAACAACTCAGAAACCGCATCAATTATGGAGAAATAAAGTTTCTACTGTCAGAGGTGTTACTGGCCCAAAGGGAATTTGGTTGATTTTTGCTACCTTTTGTGAGCCGTCCAAGGTTGTCTTATCTTTTCTTTTGAATTGTTAATTGTAAATTGATTTATAATTGTAATTTAAAATTTTAATTAATTTGTTATTGTAATTGTTTATTTTACATAAAGATGATTAGATAGCTTTTCAGCAATAGGGCTGCTCGGTGGGACGCGGTGTGGTGGTTGCCTTTCTGCCGTTGGCCCTGTTTCAGTCGCGCCTGTAGTTGGTTTGGGCCAGGATTTGGCCTTGGACTGCTTACAAGTCTCTTCTGCCTACCGACGTAATTTATGGTGCCTCTTGTCAGGCGTGACTCGAGGCCTTGTGTCTGAATATCCGCATTGCTTGGTTCTCGTACTGGGCGGGGCTGTTTCGTGAGAGGAGACATTTCATCTGGCGCAGGGCCCTTTCCAGCCTGGGTTGTCGCAAATTATTCCTTACTTTACATATATGTAGATACATTGCATAAAAGATATATCTTTTTCATTACAGAGGATGATAAATAAAACAAAAAAGTTGATAAATAAATCATGAAAATTTACCTTTAATTTCAACTCATGCATCAGAGATTCAAGTTTCAACACAAGTTCTCGAAAATGTGGTCTTTCGTGTGGTTTTTCACGCCAACAAGTCCTCATTATTTTATAGCTGAAAATAAGTAAAAAATCTACTATGTTTGGTGTAATCCAATAATTTATTGATTCGTTAATGTTCATATTTAACTAGAACAAACTTTCTATTTTCTAACTAAGATCAAATAGTTAATAGTTAACTAAGTTTCAGTTCAAATGATGCAAAAAATTGTATAGCTTGCAATTCAAATTTTTTCTGACCATTTTTAAATAAAATATTAAAAACAATTATCAAATTTTTTCCATGGAATTTTTTTTGGCTAAACAAATTTTTTACTTGTGAACCCAGGGTTTAGATTGGCTCAAACAGTTTTTGAAATATGGCGGCGAATTTTCGAAAAAGTGAAATTAACATTGAGGGGTGCAAACTTTTGAATGCATTCCTGACCAAGTTATTGGGACCATATTTTCAAAAGTCATAAATCTAAATTCGTTGAAAAAAAGGCATGTTTATTCAGTTAAAGTACGTTTTTGAGTTTGATTTTGTAACTTTTTTTTTCTTCCAATGTCTACCTGGAGAATGACCCAGCAGGTCATATAGGTATCTGAAGGGCAGATTTGTTGACCACTCTTTCAGGGTCACCATATTAGGTGGCTCAACGCTGCTCCCACAATAAGACAGATAGTACAGGGAAGGAAAGAACATCCATGCCTTGCCCGGGATTCGAACACAGAACCTTTCTGACGCTAGGGCAGTTCCCTAACCCCTACAAAGGCCGGTCGGTTGATTTTGTAACTTAAAAGATCATTTTCACTCATTAATTAGCATATTTGACCCAGGCCCTCGATCTGATAAGATTGAGACTAATCATGAGATCAAAAATTATTCCTCTTTTTAATTTGCGCAGCGTGCAACAAAAGGCTTTAAAAAAGTGAAAAAGGAACAGTTTTAATTCTACTTACAAATGGTATGGGCAATTATCAGGCTTCGGCATTCTATAACCATCTTTCAACATTGAAAAGAGTCTTTCTGGTGGAATTCCAGGATAAGGTGTGTCACCTGAAATTTTTTTTATTAACATTATGTCTAAAAGAAATATTTAATTAGGAAAATAAAAAAAAGTCTTGATGTTACAACAACAAGCAAGAAAAAAAAATTAAAAATAGAAAGCTTTTCCGATCTAAATGAACAGGACTCAGTGTTACAAAAAATGGAATCATAAAATAACAAACGTGAACATTTTTTTGATTGGTTTCCTGTTTCATGATATTTTTTTAACAGATCTTAAGTATTTTTGCATTGCTGATTTTCACTATGCAATCGGTTTCTCACCAAAAGCCACAGTTTTTATGCAAATTAAAAATATTACCCAAACCAGAATTTTTTAAAATTCAATCAAAGAATACTGTGTCCCCACTTTTCAAGTAAGTAGGACGTGGTGGGAAGGTGGCGATTTTACATTTCAGTTTATGATGCGATACGTTACCGTCATACATTTTTTACTTAAGAGTTATTTTCAAAGGAGTAGACAAGTGAATATGTACGTGTATAAAGCCTTAACGTTCTTTATTAATTTGTACATTCAGATAAAAAAATGAATTTAACAAAAAATCTGTAGATTTCGGAGCAAAACTAATTTCAGACTTGAAATCTCCATTGCCGAATTAAATAAAATCAAGTTCTAGTATAAATGCAACAAAAAATTTGTTCTCCAGTGTAATCAACTATAGGACATTGTTAACAACCTAAAATGTGTTATTTTTTTCATTAAAAAATTGATATTAATCCATTTTGAATTTGAAATTAAAATGATTTAAAAACATTTTAAAAGTGCTCTTTAATATTTACTTTTATTAAAATATTAGATTCTATATCTCTATAGATATCTTTGGTTAATTCTATGGATTAAAGATAAGTTTGTAAAAGATACCATATCACTATAAATTATCGTCTATATTAATTAACATATTTAAAGTCTGTCTGTCGAACAATCAAGATTTCCTCTTAATACACCGATTTCTAGTTATTAGATCAAAAGTTATTAATAGTGATTTTTTCTGTGACTGTATATGATAGTAAATATTTTATTTGCAATTACCAGAACTTAAATATATGATTTTCCGGTATACCATATAGTATTATGGGGATAACGAAATTATCAGTGGCATTTAGCTAAGCTTTAGCCCATTTTAGCGAAAAAGAGAAATAAGTTTTATTTCAAATTTTATATTCCTTATTTTATTTAGATTAATTGATGAGAAGTAATACATACACTAAAGTGTATACGTACACTGTGGCTGATAAATACACTGAGGTGAGAATGTCATGGGATAACTTTTATCGTGTCAGATCTCCTCTAGCTTTACGAAGTGCTGCAACTCGACGTGGCATGGACTCAACAGGTAGTTGAAAGTTTTTGTTGGAATATTCAGCTATACAGCCTCGATAGATTGCCATAATTGTTGAAGTGTTGCGGGTGCTGGATTATGCGAACGAACTGACTTCTCGATTATATCTCATAAATTGTTCGAAGAGATTCACATCGGGTGATCTAGGTGGCCAAATCAATCGCTGGAATAGTTTAGATTGTTCTTCAAACCAGTCGTAAACAATGAAAGCTCCGTGACTGAAAATTCTATCATTGTTTGGGTACATGAAGTTCATTAATGGCTGCAAGTGGTCTTCAAATAGCTGAATCAGTCGAATAGCATTTCCAGTCAATGATCTGTACAGTCCGACCATAGTAATCAGTATATGCCATGAAAAAGTAACCCCCACCATTATGGACCACAATGTCTTGTTGACAAATTGGCCTCATAGCTTTGTCAGGTCTGCGCCATATTCGAATCGTCTCATGAGCTTTGACTACCTGAAATCGTTATTCACCTGGCCCAGCTACAGTTTTTCAGTCGTCTAAGGTCCAACCAGTATAGTGTCGAGCACAGGAGAGGCTCTGGGTGTGATGTCATGCTGTTTGTAAATGCACTCGAGTCGGTCTTCTGCTGCCATACCCTATTTCATCCAAATTTTCCCATACTGTTCTTATGTACACGTGCATTTCACATACCGAAGTGATGCTTGCTGTTGTTTCACGCAATGTTGCTTGTCTGTTAGCATTAACAATTCTATGCACACTTCCCTAATCTCGGTCATTAAGTGCAAACGGGCGGCTCTTATGCTGTGCATGGAAGGAGGTCATGCCCGAAATGAGGTATTCTCTGCACACACAGTGCACTTTTCGAGACTTGGCTTCTCTCTCACAATTTCCGAAACTCAATGTCCTATGCGTCTAAATACCATTCCATGTTAAAAGTCTGTTAATTCTCGTCTTGCGATCATAATTACCCCAGAAAGATTCCCAGATAAACATAAATAAAAGTCCTGCCAGTGCACCAGAGTTGGCCAAAAATGTAATCGATTACATTTTTTGATTACAGTAATCAATTACTTGTAATCATGATTACAATTTTCAAAAATTTTGATTACAGCTGTAATCATGATTACAATATTGATTACAGTAATCAATTACTTGTAATCGTGATTACAAAGTTTGATTACAGCTGTAATCATGATTACATAGTCGATTACAGTAATCAATTACTTGTAATCATGATTACAATTTTCAAAAAATTTTGATTACAGCTGTAATCAGGATTACAATTTTGATTACAGTAATCAATTACTTGTAATCATGATTCCAAGTAATTGCGATTACAAGTAATCACAACAAAAACGATTACAAGTAATTATGATTACAAGTAATCAAAATATATGATTACATGTAATTTGATTACATGTAATTTGATTACATGTAATTATGATTACATGTAATCTAATTACACGATTACAAGACTATTGCATTCTTATAAATGATTATATTTTACAGTGGATAGTAGAATGTATTTTATAATGATACATTTTGGACGTATTAACATGTACTGCATTTTGTACGTATTTGTATACGTACAAATGAATGTAACTGAAATGTATGTACATATGATTTTATCTAGTGCATATGTTCAGACATTTTAGTATCACACACATGTACATACACTTATATTGTAGGTATAAAATATATGTACGTATGTATATAGATAATAATTACGTATGTATGTGCAAACAATGTAGGCATGTACATTTATACACAATGAATATATGCATTTTATGCAAGTATTTGGGAATGTAAAATGTATATCTATGTTCATGTACGCATGTATATACAAGTACTTGTGTTTCTACGAACATACATACATTGTCTGTACAATGTATGTCCCATGCATGTATGTGCAATTTATTTATGAACAGTACAATATATGTATGCATGTACAATATAGGTATATCTGTAGGATGTACAATATATATATGTATACATGTACAGTCCGCAAAAAAAAAAACGAATCACCCTGAATAACTTTCGTTCTAATGATCGGATTTTCACGAACTAAGTGTCAATCTTAATGGTTCCTGGGGGTGACCTCAAATATGTTAATTAATTAGTGCTAACTATTAATTAAGTTACGAAATCAGACACAAAAACGTACTTTCTCTGAATAAACATATAATTTTTTTTACATATTTGGAATCTAGACCCTTGAATTAGTGGGGGTAGACAAAATTTTAAAAAAATTGGGTGGTAAATTGGGCCGCAATAAAGGTTTATATATTTGGCGATAGTCCAGAAAACCGCCAAAAAAAGTCGCCTGCGCAAATAAATATTTTAAGATAACCCATTGACTAATTCAGAAGAGGAGTGCTTAATTTTACTAGGTTGCTACGCAACCAAACTCTAATAGTAAAAAAATTGAAATAATGTTCAGTGATTGCTCGGAGGGGCTTAATTTATTGTTAATAGAAAATATCTCGAAGTTTCCAGGCCATAAACAATTTTTTAGGGGATTTCTGTCCAAAAAGCAAAAAAAATATTATTTTAATCTCCTTTGAAAAGTAAATTTGAATCGATTTATAAATTATTTATGATAGTTTTTAGAATTTAAATACATGAACTTTTTATCTGATATTATTTAGATTACACTGTTTTTACTATATTTATTCGAGGATTTTATACCAAAATAAAATGAGCATAACTTATTATAGCTATATACAAAATTTTAGGGATAATCATTTTTACAGTTTTAATCGAGTCTTCTAGGCAAGAAAGTTTGAAGAAAAAAAAAGTGCTTGAAAAATAAAATGTAGATTGTATAATAATTCTAATGCACATTCACAAGGCTTTCCATAATTTACGATATTTCTTTTTTCTATAACTCAAGGAATTGCTGAATGTTTAGTGGCATTTTAAAAAGATTGAAATATGTTATGTTTAAGAATAAGATATTGAAATAATATGTTGCAAATTGTAGGATTCATTGCTTAAAAAATCGCTTCATTCTACTAGATATTTAGGTTACATCGTTTTCTTTGGATAAAGATGATTAGCAAATAGCATCCTCATGTTTCAATACATTCTGAAACTTATACGTTCGCAAATTCACCATAAAATGTCGCACAGCATATTCTTCAATTACGATAAGCTACATTTACCACCAAATACTGCTACTATGGTTATTTTTGCTTTCTTATATATATCTGATGATCTCTTTTTAAACAGAGCTCGTAAGATCCTTAAGATACTGAAATGGGGCACAAAAACTTAAGAGATAAAATATTTAATTTCATTAACTCAAAATATCTGGTGTCAAAATGTTAATTTTTAAGTTAAATATAACTTTTACAATATTGATGTTCTTACATTTTTAAAGACCATATGAATCCTGATAAAATATTAAAATGCATATGTTTACTTTAACTAGTGTAAAATCCTTATCAAAATAATGATCAAGACCCAAATGTAAAACAGTATAATTGACGATAAAAACTCAACTGGCTTCAAAACATATGAAGAGGGAAGTAAAAGTCGACATGTTTCAAGTTTTCAAATATAATCGCCCATTCTCAAGACTTGTCAGGCTTGGATAACTTGTGACTTTTATTATTGGACGCTCAAAACGTGTCTATTTTTATTATCATCTATTATTTTTTTAAATCAATGAAGTTTTTATATTTTCGATTCAGTTTCTTGGGATTATCCATTTAGTTACACAACATATTAAATTATTTCACTCGATATTAAAATAAGTTTTACATATGTTATAGGCACAGGTTCTTAGATTGAAAAAATAATAATTCACTACTTTGTAAAAAAATTAATGCAGTAAAAAAAAAATTTTTTTTTTTTGCTGCAAGCCTTAACATTTTAGTTTAAGGTCATAAAAAAAATTCCGTTTACAATTGAAATTTCAAAAGTCGAATGTGAAAATGGAATGTCCCCTAGTACCAGGAATCGATATTAAATAGTAACAAGGACAACTTTTTTAAACAAGTTAGCGTTTCCGTCCTACTCGAAGTTGTTTGAAAAGGTATTTTTTATATATCGATTCCAAAGTTTATTCTACATATATTTCAGGGTATAATTTCGGAGTATTTCGATCGAGTTTATTTTTACACCCTTATTTGCTTAAAATTATTAAATAATTTACTTAAAATAAATTATTCAAGCTACATGATTTAATGCATTTATAGTATAATAATAAACGGAGCTTCCGACGCATATCCTTAACCTTAATACCGCTATCATTAAATAAATGGAATAAGCTTAGATAAATAATAAAAGTTAATTTTTCCCTCGTGTAATTTTCAAGGAATAATATGTTTCGATCAAACAGATTTCATTCTGGAAATAGCGAAATTATTGAGTAGGTCTCTTGGAGCAATATCATTCTTATCCTCTTTTGACGAAATATAGGAAAAATTAGTTTTCACAGTTTCTGTAAAAAGTATGTTAGCCTACTTGCCACGTTTTTTTTTAAATTTTTTTTATTAAAATAAGGTCGGAAATTGTGTATTGTGTGCACAGCTTCGGAATCCTTACAAATTTCAATTTTTAGTATTTCCTGATTAACAAAATAAGGCATTTTCCTGATAACAAATTATACTACAATAATATCTTGGAAATCATGCTAAAGTAAAAAATTAAACTAAATAGTTTAGTGTATTATCAGAAAAAAAAATCTACTTGGTATCATAAAGAGTAAAAGATATAATGAAATAATTAGTGAATCACACGTGGTCAGAAAATTAAAAATTTAATTTCACAACTAAGATAGTAGGACGACATTTAAGACACTGAGATATTTTAAGACGCTAAAAAAATTGGCTACGTATTCCACAGCTTTTTATGTTCGGTATCTTTATCCTCTTTGTAGTGACTTATAAAACATCAACACTATTTTAGATAATCTAAGTTGAAGTCACAAGAAACAAAAAAAAAAGATAATCAATAATTTATATTCTTTTTTCAAAAAAATAGTATACTAAGTAAATAATCAGCTGTTTTGCATTAAATAATTTTAAACAGCTGAATCTTTTTAATTTCTTAACAAGGTTTTATTCTTAGCTAGCAGACAATAATTCTTTAAAAAAAACTTGACTATAATTTGAAAAGGAAACCTAAATTAAAGAAAATATAAATTAAAGTTCTAAAAAATTATTAGTATATTAATGAAGAAATAATAAACGTAAAATGGAAAAGAATAAGAATTTTAAAATGTTAAAATTTTATTAAATAGTTGGTAAAATAGTTCTGCGATACACGTCCGGAAATTTCTTTTAAGATTAGGATGATATAGGGTAAACCAACAAATGAAGGAGCATTTCATAGATATTTCTTAAAAATAAGATTTTAAACGTTTTAATTTAGATTGATTGGTAAGAGTACCTTACTACCTAACAATAGGAAGTTCTTTAACAATGCATTTAGTTATCTGGTCTTTGAGTCTTCTCTGGAAAAAGTTTTGAATTTGTTAGTATCTGTTCAACGCCTTGTTTCTTTGACAAAATTATAAGGTCAGTGTTTGTTGTTATCCGTTTAAACTACAATTAATTGCATATAATAATGCTTTTTCTTTTCATTGTGAAAAAAAGAATTCAAAATATGGTCATTGAATTTACGTTTTATTTATTTTAAGCATCATAACATAAGCAAGTACTGAGATTAGGGGGTGTTTATTAACTGGATTACAGAACGATGAAAAACCAATGTATAAACAAGTGTTCCTTTACTGGGATTTTTTCAAGTTAATGAAAATAAAAGAAAAATTTTAATTTTCTTGTACCTTTTGTCATATTATAAATCAAAATTATGTTAAAAATAAAAAAAAACAACTTCTAACCAGTGAAGGAACAGGCATGTTCCTTCACTGAGAATAGATTTCCCAGTGAATGAATAGTATGTGTGAAATATGATATTACTTGGATAATTAGTAGTTCAGCGACATAGAGGACTCCTAAAATTCAGTTAAATGTTGTATGAATAGTTCCTATAACTATTTCATTTAAATATGCAAATTTAATTGCTAAATTTATTTAAAGAATTATAATAATAATTAATTTATTATTTATCTTTATAAATGTAGTGATTAGTTATTACATCATACCTTAGACTCCTTAATAAACTATGTTTATGAACTAAATATAACAACTGAATATAATAATAAAAGCTTGAATGGAATCTTTGCAGGATTTTGTGCCAATAATTAGCTAAATTATTATCCTATTGCCGTCTTTAATGTCCTAACGGGAACTGGTAGGAAAAATCCATTTAAAGACAATTATCTAGGTGAAAAATGGGTGAAGTTTTTTTAAGGTGACATTCACCGATAACTCAGTGCAATGCGAAGATAATTTCAAAAGGCAAAACTTCCCTTAGAGAATAATATTCGAAATACTGGTTTTAAGAACTTCAGAGAATCTTTAGGAGGGAAGTAGCCCTGGCATCCTTTTATAAAGTGATTGCATTTACAATGCGAATGAAACAAGAGTTGAATACTGCCCTTAAACGGGAAAAATCTGCGGCCTTAAAAATTATAAGGATTTATATTCTAAAGTACCTAGGAAAGAAAAAGTACCTCCATTGGTAGTTTTTCCTTACAGAAGAATTAGTAGAAATATTACAGAATCAGTCCCTGCTACATATTTCATTGGAAAAAGCTATTCATGAAATGAAACGATGACCGCAGCAACATTTTACAAATATATTGCAAATGTTTCTACCCATGGCTAATTAAAAATGCAATCAAATTCCTAATTTTGCTTCTTCTGGATAGGTATAAATCTCATATCAATTTGAAACTGAGCAAGTTTTGTTCCTCAAAACAAATTTTCTGGTTTAGTTTTCTACGTAATTCTTGGAAATCTCGTTAGATCTTGAAAACAAAAGAATTGTAAAACAATATGTCTAGAAAATTTTACATCCATTTTTAAATAAGATTTGAGGCATCAACTGATGAAGTTAAAATGCTTTTATGAAATGCAATATTTTTTCATTCGATGTAGAAAACGTTGACTGTAACAAATGCATGCAAAACAGACACCAAGAGTTAATGAGCAAGACAACTTATCAACAAAACACATGCTTCGAGAGTAACGATGCGCTATTTCTTCAGAAGCTTGAGAAGGAAATCTCACAAGTCATGTTGCAAATTTTTAAAGGAACATTGACAGAAAAGTTTAATCTCCCAAATATCCAATAGCCTGCGCTTTTCTCAATATTGAAGAATTTATTTCAAAAAGAACAATTGTATAATCAAATTTTGGCTCTGAAGCTGAGACAACTAACATTAATAATGAAAGTATCTTGAAAACCGATTTTGAGATAAATCCTCTTGAGGCATTGTTAGTTGCAAAAACGATTGGTTTCATAAGTAACTACTAGATATAAGTCAATGAGAGATGGGTTTTACTCAAACTTCGAAACTCCTTTTTCTCATTTATTATCCAGTGAGGAATTCTTGAAATGGAACTGGAAAAGCAAAAGAAATTTCGAAGATACATTTACATTGGCCAAAAATTTGGAAAAAAGAGGAAGGTTAAATCAAAAGAAAAAGAAATAAATTACTCATGACGAAGAGAAAAAAAATACTTAAAAAGATTTAAAAAAAAGCTTGAAAAATATGAGGAAAAGATTAAACAAAAAAATGATCGAATTATAATAATAATAAAAACATCATCAGATTACACAATGATAAACATTCATAATTTAGAACGGACTATTAAACTGTGAGAAAAAAATGAAAAACATTTTTTTAAAATTATGTATTCAAACATATTTTACTTTCCATTCCATGACTGAAAAAAAAGTAAAATTTTCCACATTAACTATGGTTATATGTCGTAATTCCAAGAAAAATCTTGTTTTTAGACATTTGTGTGGCTTATGGATTCCTAACGAGCATCAAACATTATCAAAATTAAGTGTTCATTCTCTGGAAAATTTAGTGCTTATTCACTGGTAAGAACTGTTCCTTCACTTGGTCATCTTACTACTTATTATTTAAACCACCAAAAGTTTAAAACAATATTATGTAAGTTATCTAACTTTTTTTTACATAATTTGCATTTAATAACAAATATGTCGAAACCATCATTTAGCTAAAATTACAAATTTTGAAATTTTTATGAATTTTTTTAAAGGCAAGCTAAGCTTAAGTGTTCCTTCATTGTTTAGTTTACCCTATAAGATGTTGAGAAATTTGTGATGTTGTGAGAGATGCTTAAAAATGTTGACTACGTATTTTTATTAATATTTATAAAATATATATTCAAGAAATTGATAAATATATTATTCCAAATCTATGCATACGTATGTATATTATTGAAATTGTATCAGTTATTGAAAAACAAAATAAAAAAAATTAAAAATAATCACATTAAATAAGCACAATCTGGTGTATTCTATCAGAAGCACGCTTTTTTAAAACTAGACATTTGTTGAATAAAGTGTTTTTTATTCAAAATTCTTTACTGAATTTCAAATAAATTATTAAATGACTAAAAAAGAAACATCGTATTTTATAGTGTGAAAGAAATAAAAATAAAAAGATTAGCACACGATTATTAGCGAAAAAATTATGAATGAAATTTTACGCTACGCGCGCGAAGTCAAGTTCCTCCCAAGTTTATCACATTTTAATATTAATCGCCCCAATTAGTTATTTCTTTATTGTCGCCAAATTATTTTTTTAAAAATAATTAATTTTAATTTTTCTCAGCTTCTAATAAATAAAAACAGCTGAAACTTTAGATTTTTCAATTGAAAAATATGTAGATTAATATGGTATAAAAAAATTCATACCTTATAATTCAATATTTTTTCATCCTCACTTTAATTAAATAATAAAAAATAATAAATAATTATTAAAAATTATTTTTTGCATGAAATTATCTTTGGGTAAATGAGTTTTATGAGTGGGTGCAATTTTTTTTGAATTGCCTCATTAGTTTTGAAAATATGACTGAAAACGCAAAAAGCGAAATTAACATTAAGGGGTACGAACTTTGAATCGCTCTCCTGACCAAACTATGGGGACCACATTTCCCAGATTGCGGCTACCCCCTATATTTTGAAGATAAGAAATCTAAATATGTAAAAAAAAATATATGTTTATTCAGAGAAAGTACGTTTTTGTGTCTGATTTCGTAACTTAATTAATAGTTAGCACTAATTAATTAGCATATTTGAGGTCACCTCCAGGAACCATTAAGATTGACACTTAGTTCGTGAAAATCCCTTCATTAGAACGAAAGTTATTCAGGGTGATTCGTTTTTTTTTTTGCGGACTGTACATGATATGCATGTCCAGTGTATTTATGTACATGTACATAATATGTTCATGCTCAATGTAAGTATCCAAATATGCATAATACATTTGTGAACTATTGTACGTACATTGGGCGTATTTATATTTCACATATATTCATACATGCATTCGACATGCATAACGTACGTACATACACGCATTTGAGATGCATATATTGTACAGATGTATATACATATAGCGTACAGATGTTTATACATATAGCGTACAGATGTATATTTTTATATAATGTACATATGATGAAATGAACATATAATGTACATATGTGTGTACATATACAGTACGTATGTGCATAAATATATTGGGCATAATTCTTTCGTACAAATTTTACATGTTTACATGCATGCTATCCCTATCTATGCATATGGTGCAATGTATATATGTACAATGAATGTATCCACACATGTACAATACACGTATGTTCCATGTATGCATATCCATATGTACTATATATGCACGTACAATACATGAATGTATGTACATACATTGTACATGCGTACATACATTACACGTATACGTATGTACATTACATTTATGTCTAAATATGTGTACAATGCAATAAATAAAATGCATGTAAGTTAACTTTTAATGACTCAAGCAAGTTAAATGACAAAATCAAACGATATTTAAATTTAGTTTTCAGCTTTAATTGTTCTATATCATTTTGAAATTCTCTGAATAAAAAATTATTTTCAGGTATTTTCATGAAATGTTTGACAATACAGATTTATTTTTTTTATAACATAATGGATGATTCATAGAAATTTTTTAAATGGTAAGAAAAACGGTAAATTTTATGTGTGGAATTAATATTTAGAAATTCCAAATAAAATTATCGTTTGCTTTCTAAAAAATATGAGGTCGAGTTTCATATACCTTAGAATAATTTTAAAACAAATTTTAATAACTTTACTCATATAAATTTTTTTAATGTATGCACAATGTATGTGTATATTGTAATTACATATATTTAAATGTACGCACGTATTTGTACATTACTTGTAATTATGTACATGTATACGTTGTATGCACATGCATACATTGTGCATATAACTATTTTTTTGTACATCCATGCATTACATGCGCATAAGTATTAACAAAGTATGTAGTTATACAAGTACATACGTAAGTTGTACATAAGTACATACTTTGCGTGCACATATATCGATGTACATATAAATATGCATGTATACATGTACGCATTTTATTTACGCAACTATGTGCATATATTGTACCTTTAAATAACATTTTTACATATTGTACGCAAACACGTACAATTTTATATACAAACGTACATTGTATATACGTGCTATCATCGTAAATTTATACAATATATGCACTTAAGTACATAAAAGCATGCAAACGCATAAACATTATTTTCATATACGTTCATACATACATTGTCTATGTATACAAAGATACAAAACATTGCCTTTTTGTACAAACTAACATACATGCGTACATGTATCATAAATGCATAATTATATGTACTAAGCATATGCGCATTGCATTAAGTATATTACAATATAATTATGAATATTGTACGTACAAACAACGTTTGTGCATACATTGTATGTATAGGAATCGCAAATTGTACGTTCATGCGTGCGTACATTCTATGTACATAAAAATATGTAAACTCATGAATACTTACATAAAAAATTTGACTATAGCATACAATCGTAATAACTTGTAATCGTATAGTTTGATTACAAGTAATCACAATTACATGTAATCAAATTACATGTAATCAAATTACATGTAATCAAATTACATGTAATCATGATTACATGTAATCATATATTTTGATTACTTGTAATCATAATTACTTGTAATCGTTTTTGTTGTGATTACTTGTAATCGCAATTACTTGTAATCATGATTACAAGTAATTGATTACTGTAATCAAATTGTAATCATGATTACAGCTGAAATCAAAATTTTTTGAAAGTTGTAATCACGATTACAAGTAATTGATTACTGTAATCAAAATTGTAATCATGATTACAGCTGTAATCAAAATTTTTTGAAAGTTTGAATTTTGAAGTTTGAAAGTTGAAATTTTTTGAAAGTCACGATTACAAGTAATTGATTACTTGTAATCGTGATTACAAGTAATTGATTACATAGCTGTAATTATCTGTAATCAATTACAGTTGTAATCGATTACTGTAATCAACGGCCAACTCTGCCATAAATGCATCTTCTACGCGATACTACTGCCATCTGTAGCTACAGTTGCTATATTGCTATACTATGACTTTTTTCACCTCAGTGTATGTCATAAAAATTTTTTTTAAACTTCATTTATCAAGTTCTATTACGGGGGAGAAATAACTGATATTGTAATTGAATAACAATCATACTCACCTATAGTTACAATTTCCCATAACAAAACTCCATAGGACCATCTTCACGGTAAGCAATAAAAGTATACATTCATTTATAAATTGGTTATTCATGTATTTAATATACTCTTTAGTGACGATATAAGATAATTAGTCTATAATAGACATTATAAATAACTTTAGGTGGAACTAGTAGTATTACAAAGCACAAGTACCATTATCTAGTCATATATCCTATTTTATGGCGGGATGAGTTGAAGTACTACTTTATGTATTGCATATTTTCCATAAAATAAAAAAAATGGATAATTTAAAAAAATGACCAATTGATTGTCGATAATTTTTCCTTTTGATTTTCTACAATTATACCCTGATGATCTAATAGGATTATCACAGATTTTTCAAATTTTTCCTTAGTAGAGAATGAAAGATGTTAACTGCAGCATTGCATTGATTCATTTTTGGTAATCTGTTACAGCGGTTTAAAATGTCAATCTTTTGTTTTAATATTAAATCAGTTTACTTTCTTCTATCTATATCGCCAAACTCATTGAAAGCGAGTAGGGCATAAAATACCTACAAGCTCGTTCTCGGTTTAGATAAGACACAGCTCTTCAGAGATAGGAAGAAAATTATCACATGGTATTAGCACAGCCAATCTTCACACTCCTGTCTACATGCAGTTGAAAGACCATCTAAGGTGAGAGAAGGAGAAGGGACAACTGGTCAACTTTCTATTTTGTGACGTAGCTACGTTAACTGTTAATCGAGCTTAAAGCTAAAATTTAAATATTTGCCTCATCCAGGCCTGATATTTGTTCTGAATGTAAACAAAAACCGCTTCTGAAGCGTACGAAGAGGTCTCTTTCTTTCACAAATATACACAAAGCACAGCTCGTTAAGGCCTGTTTACACGGTCCAATTTCTTGTATCCGAGAAATTGGACGGATTTCTCTGCCCAAGAAATTTGATGATTCGTTGACACTATCCAAGTTCTTGAATGTCACTGATTGGACGGGAGAAACACTTGCGCATGCGCATTGTTCATATTCAACATTATAAAATCATACTTATATGACTTTAAAATTACTGAATAAATTCATATAAAATCACGATAACACAAATAAACAGCAACAGATCAATTTATTTGGACTAAAATATATGAAAACAGACAACAAAATGTCATAATTTGCTGCCTGCTTGCTGACGTCACAAAACCTAGGACGGTGATTGGTTAAGGGAGAAAAAACTTGGATGGAAAGTAGAACATGCTCTACTATCGTCCAAGAAGTTGGACCAAGTTCTTGGATGTTTGTTTACACGATCCAAGCTCAAAGCAAAA
Source organism: Parasteatoda tepidariorum (assembly GCF_982258835.1). Lineage (NCBI taxonomy): Eukaryota > Metazoa > Arthropoda > Arachnida > Araneae > Theridiidae > Parasteatoda > Parasteatoda tepidariorum. The sequence continues at coordinate 39,183,038 of NC_141759.1, forward strand.
CAAGTTTCCATCAATATCAATCAATCTCTGTCCAAGAAATTGGATCGTCTAAACAGGCCTTTAGAGTTGATCGAGCCCTTCTTCTGGCTTTATAGTTCACCTCAATCTGAGGCAAATATTTACACTGAAAACGAAACAAGTTAAGAGGATCCGAGCCTTATAAGTTTTGTATTTTTTGAAATTCAAACAGTGCAGGCAAAAAAAAAAAAAAAAAAAAAAACACGTTTGTTCTGAAAACACAGTATTTACTTCTTTGGTAGTTGAGATGATAACTTTAAACGACTTAATCCTTTCGCGCCGACTGTCACAAATACGTGCCAGCATAAAACCGTATAAATCAGGGTAAAAAGATAAAACTGGTAACCAAAGTAATTCTTTATTAATTTATTTGTGGGCGGGGTTATAATTGTTTGATTTATTTAATTCACCATTAATTTAGTTCAAAATAAAACTATTTAGTTATACTTTGAACTAATATTGATTATATATATGATTAAACTAACAATAATTAAAGTCTAAGCAAAGTAAGTCTGTCAAATTAGCTACGCCTACATTTCAGCTACCGTTTTTTATTTATTTACATCCTAATTCTGATTTTGTACGAATGCTTTTATGAATCTCCCGTCCTCAAGGGGTAATTAAACACGATAGCCATAATTTTAATATACAAATGAATAGAGAAAACACAGACAGAGGGAATTTGATAACAATAAGCGATTGATAACATTAACAGCGATCATAATAAACGGAGACTACTGTATTAGCAGGAGTAAGAATAAATTTATTGCAACGTACGTTGCAGCTTTGGATTATAATTATGACTTACACATCACTTTTCGTGGTGTAGATGTTAGTTTGAAGAGATTCCAGAGCCATCCATTTCACCGGGACCTTTCCCTTGAAAAAATATTAACAAATTATTAATAATTTTCGTAAATAAGAATCTGCAATGAACACAATTTAATTCTAAAATGTATACAGTGATATCACAGTGCTCAAAGTTTCCTACTAAAGTAGTGTTAAGAATGTTATGATATTTTCTTTTGTTGATGTGAAACGAAACTCGAAGAAACTAAATATTTTAATTACTACCTAATGTTAACAATATACATCAAAATATTTAGTTCTAAATCTGATTGTGGTGTTAATTTTAAATTGAAGTGGGAGATAAAGTTAAGAATTTTGTTAGCCTTAACCTAAGACTGTTGTTTGTTAGTTTGAAATAAATTAGCCACTATTTCTCAATTTTTCATAGAATACTTCGATCACCCTGGCCAAATTATTAGACTCACTGTAAGATTCTATGTAAAATCTTAATTATAAGGTGATACTATACAGTATTATTGCTTTGACGTGGCTGAAACCAGTTTGTACTTGTTTATATTCGTATATCAATTAGTTAACATTGTAATGCAATAACTTAGAAAAATAATATATTAATGCAAATAGGAAGTATATAAAAAAATATCCTAAATAAAAACCCATGACATGTGTGCTTAAATATAAAAGAATTGCATATAAACTCGTCTAAATCTGGAGGAATATCATTCATCCATTATAAAATTTTCGCCGTAAATATCTTACGTCATACTAAACACACTTTTAAAAAAAAGTATGAAATCAATACTTACCTTTGTAGATTTACGATAGGCATCCTCTTGATAGACATCTCGACTAAGACCAAAATCCGATATTTTTAAAACTTTATCAGATGATACCAATACATTTCTTGCAGCCAAGTCTCGGTGTACAACCTAAACAAAAATCAGTTTAGAATACAATGAGAGGGCAACGTATCGATTTATTGTAAGACATCAACAAGCAAAAACGATATTTTAAGGAAATATTTTCATGATATACACTGCTCAAAACAATTAAAAGATATTGTAAGTCTTGTATAAGCAAATTTTTTGTGTGCATAAAATGACATAAGAGAGTCTCAAATGCAAATTTTCAGTTTGACGTCGAGGACGACACTTTAGCTGCCAGTAAATTTGATTTAACTTTCAACTTAATGTAAGACAAAGCGGAAAAGAATAATCGATATTCAGTAAGCGCATTGTTTCAATGAGTGCAATGTTTCAACGAAGTTATTTAACCAATTCAGAAGCTTGGAGAGTTGCTGGCCGGTTCGAAGGGAGCCAAACATAAGCCGAAGAAGCAGAAATTTTTTTTATTTTATAACCGTCGTTGAACAGCCGGCCCAATTGTTTTTGGGTTTACGACTTCTAATGTTCAACTCCGTAGCCTTGTAATTTTGAACTCAATCCAGAAGACAAGGGAACTCCTGGATCAAGTATTGGGTATCCTTATCAAGTATCCTTATTTACGTTGTTTTCTTGCTTTTAACTTATTCGATTTTTAATTCTATTCACCTCTATATACTTTCTCTTGGGTAAACAAAAGCAGTAAAAACTGTTGAAAAAAATCTGCGTAGTCATAGATATATTTCAAACCTTACGAAACTTCTTATTGTACACGTATTATTGATAAATTGAATCTTATGTGTTGTTCGAAAATTTTTAATAAGTTTCTAATAACAGTAAACTTTACAGAAATGAATAGTTAATTTTTTATTAAATAAAACTTTGCTCCTTCACCGTTTTGCATAAAGTTTATAATAGGACCATTTATTCCGCTTTCGACTTGTATACACGCCATTGTTTGATTTTCATTTCGTACACTGTGGGAAATTTCTAAAATTAAATCTCGCGATTAACTGGTTTGATTCGCACCTCTTTTCCGTAGAAACGAGCAAACTTAAAACGTCTATATCCTCATAATAAACTTTTTACAGTTCGTAGAAACCCTGCTTTGGTATGAAGGAGCAATGCAGAGTTTATAACTACTAACTATATACACAAATGTATACATACTTTGACACTCGCAAGATAATCCATTCCTCTGGCAATTTGCAGGGCAAATGAGAATAATTCGGAAATTTCCATTTTTACATCAGAATCATCCGATCTCATTTTCTTCAGAAAGTTTATTAAAGCTCCATTCTCAGCGTATTCCATTATGAGATAAAGTGGTCCTTCTATTAAAGTGAAAAAATAAACAAATGTTAAAAACAATAAGGATTAAATATGAGATGGAGAGCAATTTTTGTTATTGATAATATGATTGAGATTCCTTCCATTATCTCTGACTTATCTATCTAATTGCCGACGCCATTGTTTTTGGGTGTTCAACTTAATGTTACATTTTGTTTCGCTGCGCAAAGACTAGCATACATGAAACATGAAATGACAAATAATTTTTATAACCGTCGTTGAACAACCGACCGAGTTTTCAGCTTACGAATACCAATGTTCAACTCTGTATCCTTAAATTTTGAATCTAATCTAGAAGACAAGGGAACTCTTGATCAAGTATTGAGAGAAATTTGACCCCGTGACCTCTTTGCCCACAACGGGATGCTACGGGAATGATTTACTATTAGATGTAAGATAAAAATTATAAATTTCATACACAAAACCCTAATTATACAGAGCTATTAGTTCAATCGGCTTTAATTTTCATATTATTCGATTCAGCGTTAAGAAGTGCTGAGGAAACAATTTGTCATTTTTTTAATAGCGATAGCAGACATTTAAATATTTAAGTTGAAAACTGCGTTTTTGTTCATAATACCTTAACTTCTAAATAGTTAATAATAGTCTTGGCCACTAGGAACTTCCCATTTGTTTTCTTTTCCCTTTTATTCCCTTCCCATTGATGGTTCTCAGATGTCACCATTGTTTTTCTTACTCTATAAGCTATATAAAAAAGTTTAAGACTACTTTGTATACGGACCTCAGTTGTCATTTCACGAAGTTGCATACTGAGCTTAGTGGTAGTTGGAAAACCCAAATTAATATATTAAGTTAACTTAACAATTAATATATTAGCTTAACAATTCATACATTATTAATATATTAGCTTAACAATTAATAAACTATTATTATATTTGCTTGACAGTATACGATATAAATGAAAAATCCTGCATTATTTACCATCATCAGTACAAGCACAGAGAAGTTGTATCACATTTGGATGATGGATATCTTTCAGCAAGTTTAATTCGGTTATCATGTCACGCTTCTCAGAAGAGGAACTACCATCTGGAAAAAAATTAAATTGCTTAATAAATGAACTTTCATGTTTTAAACACAAAAATCAGTATTTTAATGATCAGTTAGTGAAAGAGCCAGAATAATAATATCTGGGATCCCAACTGTTCCACGTAAAAAAAAAAAAAAGATTTTGTAAGGTGTCAGAAAATTATACACTAAATATGTCAGAATTTTGGTAAATTCTGAAAAGGCTAACTGATCCGGATTCAACAAAATCTTTTAAAAAACGGAAGAGAACTGGTAAATAAAATTTGTAGATTTCCGGTTAATTTTACCAACTTTTTAAGTAGCTGAACACGACATAACTATAACAAAGTGGCGTATCACATAAGCTTTTGAATTATTTAAAAGTAGTCGTAAGTAAAAAATTCATTAATAGAATTTACTAAATTTAGAATCATGCACCAAAAAACAATACCACTAGAAAATAATTATCCACCATCCGCAGCAAGTTGGCATCTCTGTGTAAAGGCTTAATCACGATTTAAGACTAGTTCTAGTATTTTGATTTTATTGGGCACCAGGCCCATTCGTCTGGAATTTTAGAGCTTGCTCTAAACTATGTTTGTTTGAAGTTGCACAGAGTTTTGTTGAGCATAGCTTGATCGCTTTATTTAATAAAACTGGGCACCTGGGCCCCGCAGCGTCCCCTATCCCATACATCATAAAATATAAATACATTGAGTTACAAACATATTGAGTTTAGCAACTTGTTAAACATAGAAGTAAGCAGGCAGTGGGGTGATTTAAACCTTTTTTTTTCCTTCTTTCGTTTATTAAACAAAAACTGGGTACCTGGGACGCGCAGAGGCCCCTACCCCATACATCATGAAATATAAGCAAGTTGATTTGCAAACATTTTGTATTTAGCAACGTTATGGTAGCTAGTTAAAGAAACCAAGCTCATTTGCTTGAAAAATTAAAAACATTTAATAAGTACAAACAATTTGATTTTAGTCATTTTGTACAACCATGATTAGCGAAATAAACATTATGTACTGACTTGATTAGAGAATTATGCATTATTTGCAATAGGTAAATGACTAGAAAAATTGATATTGAGCATTATAAACATTTTATGGTTTTAAATAGTACAAGCAAATTTAGTTTTGATTTAAGACCACTCATACTCATATGTGATGGTTATCTTAGCATCAGCCCCGCTAGGGGCTCTAACTAATTCATCTGAGTGGAAATAAATAATAAATCGCCGAAGCGCTACTGAAAGGTGAAAGTTGGGGTTCAGTATCTTTTACTGAGAGAAAATTAAAATGAAGTAGTGAGATTGAACAAACAAGTTTAAGAGAGAGAAGAGGTTTTGTAGCAGACTGCCTCGCCTCCCTTCGAGGTATTACCCCCGAGCTTCTCAGGTGCACAGTAGTCACATAGCTTCAGAGAAAAGGAGAAATACATAATAAATGAGCAAAATTATTTACAAGTATTTACAGCTATTTACAAAATTTACGGGATAAAACTCCGTCGGATAGGAAAAAGGCGGTTGCCGGGCTATATTTTATGTTGTCTTTGATGAGCTCAAAATCAAAATTTTTAAAGTAATTGCACGTATGACAAGAGAGTGCACCTCTGAAGAAACTTGCACATAGTTCAGCTATGTGCTCATCTATTTTGTTGATTTTTAACTCTCGTCTTAGATCTTTCATTCTCATGGATCTGGGGGCTCCAGTGATATATCTGAGGAATTTATTTTGAGTAATCTCCAGTTTGTTTTTTTGAGTAACAGTGGTTGAGCTCCATGCAGGGGCTGCGTAGCTGATGATCGGTCGAATGCATTGGCATACCTGCCAACTTTTAATCCTTTCCATTATAATTTTTCCCAGTGGTATTATAATGGAATTAAAACTTCAATTTTAAGCAAACAAATACGTTGTGTTTGAGAAAACTTAAAATGACAACCATGATAGTAAGGCATATTGATATATGTGCTTAATTTTTGTAAAAATAGTGGTGATCAAAATCATTTAAAAATTGAAATTATAAAAGAAAAAAATAGTATATATTTACTACCACTTTAAAAATGAAAATAAAATCTTCCGGAAAATCCGGAAGAGTTGGCAGATATGCATTGGAGGCATAGCGTTCGTTTTGTTTTGAGTGGTAGTTTTGAATTATAGTTTAATATTGGTTACAGAGATCTATAGGCTCCTTGCGCTTTGTTAAGAATATTTTCAATATGGGTATTCCAGTTTAAAGTACTAGTAAGAGTGACGCCTAGGTAGGTGGCCTTTCGAACTAGTGGTATTGCATCATTGAAAAGAGTAATATTTGGATAGATGACTTTCTTTTTACTTGATTTCCTAAAAATTAGCAGTGAAGATTTAGTGGTGTTTATGGCTACCTTCCATTTTGTGCACCAGTCTTCGATATGAGGTATGATATTACTGAGATTAGTAACTGACTTCTTAGGATTTATTGATCTGCTCATAAGTGCTGTATCATCTGCGTAGAAGCGTCCACACGGTCTTTTATAAGTAGTCCGCGCAGACTATTTAAAAAGTGAGCCAGCTGTGCGCATGAACCCAAAACCGTTTATAAAAGTAATTGAGAGAAATTCATCTTATAAATTTGAGAATTGAATCTGTAGTGGTTGACAAGTGAATAAGGCAAACCAATAATATTCATAAATAAAAAAAAATTTGAGTCATATATTTGCTACCACTTTCTTATTTTAACTAAATTTTGTATTAACTGACTCGTTCGGAAAGTGGTTATCCTTCACAGAATGGTCTGATCGGACTACCTATAAAAAACCGTGAGGAGGTTTTCAGTTATAGGAGGCGTTGGCTGAGGTGATGTTTCTCATATTATTAAAATTTGGAAAGTCCGCTGAATAAATTAGGTAGAGCACAGGGCCAAGAATTGAACCTTACGGAACTCCTGCTTTAATGCTTCTAGCGGAAGAAAATACTGTATTGATCTTAATATGAAAGGTTCTGTTTGTCAGCTAATTATTAATTAGTAGTATTAGTTCTTTGGGGATATTGAAATTTATGAGCTTGTATATGAGGCCCTGATGCCAGACTCGGTCAAAGGCTTTGGCCACATCCAACATCAGGAGCGCTGTTGTTTCTTTTTTGAAGAATCCTTGGTTAATATTCTCAATAATTCTCACTGGATTTAAGACTAACAAAGTGACATCTCTAATATTGTTTTAATTATTTATATGTAGAGTGGTGGGCAAAATCACTCGGGATGAAACTTACTAAACCAAGAAACAAATACTAAGATTTAAACTTAGCTGCAACTAAAAAACATTTTCCTACAAAGTGAAGAAAGTTGACAATTCTGATAATAGTGAAACCATTATATTGCAATGCGGGAATCAAAAATATGCATCGTCACCTTTAAGCATCTTAACTGCCACAACTGTTTGACTTGTATCCTCAGTTATTCCTTCAGCTTTTCCTTTCACTACTTTTCCGAACTCTCCTTCACCAATTACTTCTTCTAACGTTAATTTACTTCTTGGAAATTCCAGATTGGCTTCCTGTGAGAAAAAATTATAACTTCTGGAATTATGTGGTTTAATAATCGAATTTTTCATTCCAAACAGATAAAAGGAATAAAGTAAGTGAGAAAAATTTACAAAGAAATGCTTTGAAATGTTTAAGGGAAATTTTGATTAATAACAATTTGTTTTTGTAAACCAAGAGTATTTACAGACCTTAGTTACTTTTGTATCGCTGACTTCTAATCTACTTACTGTAGCTTGAAACAGATTCGTTTTTCCCTTCAAGCTACATTTTTTACGCAATTTAATGCTAAAAAATGAACCAACATTTTTCAAAAATTCATTCGAGGGAATACTAAGTGTCTCCACTTCTTTGGTACATTAAGCGTGGTAGTACGAAGGAAGTAATGCATTTTAGTTAAGGATGCGATAAGTTACAAAGTCATATGTTCTTTAAGTACTACTCTCAAAGGAGCAGACAAGTATTTATATATATCTATATCTATCTATCTATCTATCTATCTATCTATCTATCTATCTATCTATCTATATATATATATATATATATATATATATATATATATATATATATATATATATACACATAAGGAAGGGACGAGTATATGAAAAGAAATTTCTCTTAAACACCGCAAAATGTTACCTTGTCAGTGAATGAGAATAAATAAGCTATTATTATATTTTTAGGAGGCCATGAAATAAATCGACAGAAAGTGCTTTGAAGGAATATTGTGATATGGTTGCACAATTGCACTATTTTAAAGATCATATTTTTACACCAAATTGATAGTGTTGTTTGCAGATAGGTATTTAACAACAAGTTAAGTAAGCATAAAAAATACATGAGCGATTGGGCTCTTAATATTGCTCGGGCATATCAGCCAATGTTGTTCTCGTTCCCTAATAGCATACTATGTGCAAAGGAAAAGAAACCTATAGTTTAAATATCTAAAAACTCTTACTGAAGGGGGTTTAATAGTTCTAACCAATTTATACGCTAAAATTATATAATAAAACATATATTTATGTCAGTACCCTTGTCCTCATAAGTGGGTGAGAATCTTGCACATGAAACTCGTTGGACTGAGCCAAAGGATTAAGAGGCGTTGTGATAGTTGGGTAACCATCTGCCTTTGATTTATTCATGATACGACGATACAATAGAAATCCAGCAAAGGCTATAAGTCCGCTCACTATAAGGGAAACTATGACAATCATAGATTTGCACCCAGTTCCACAGTCTGTCCAATCTAGAATAAAGAATGAAACAATGTAGTGAAATTTCTACTGGTGCAGGATAAAATAATGTGAATACTTCTATACTAACTCTATGTAAACAATCTTTCTTTTGGACAGAAAATTGTTTTGGAAGATTTTATATAGCAAAATTATTGGCACAATTTGAAAGATCATGCTTGAAGCTTTAATAAATGGTGTCATTAAACTCATGCCAAATTCGGATTGAAAGCAAAATTCTACGGAAATTCAACAAGGCTCAATGGTTTGTTCGTAACAAAGAAATTAATGAAGACCTCAATAAAAGAAATTAAAATATTGATTCGATCGATCAATATATATTGCCAAATTAAATTCAAAATTTTTTGTTAAGGCATCCAAGTGAGAGGCTGTTAACTGCAATGAAATTTTTCTCTTAGAAAATCTGAGAGAAGACATCTCTAAGAGACCCATAGCTGCTTTCTACTGCAGTGACGCCTCCTTTTCTAAGCTCCAAAATATGTAACTAACATCTGTCCCTCACTTCTATACATCACTTCTATATATCACACTATAATCCCTATTTCTCCTCCTAGGCAACTACATGATATATAATGGACATAGAGACATTCCTCAAATAACTTGTATTCATTAGAAACTTTAAAGATCAAGAACACTTTTTATTATTTATTACTATATATGTAATATTGTATGGCGATAACTGCCCCGCCTCTTTTCTACTTTTTCTTTCTTTTTAAAATGACCAATTTTTTTTTGCATATTACTTGTATTTTCATGATGAATGGGGAAAAGGACGAAAGCGGCACGAGTTGCCCAAGTAATAAATTTAGTTCAATTCATCAGATGGCTGAGTGCTTGAACTTTTTAGTCATAAAAAGAACATATTTCTGCCTATCATTGTAATTCAATTTTACTTTTACTACCATTGGGGAAAATCACCCCCATAATGATTAAAAATTGTCAGGTATGCCTTTCAACGTCTATTCACAAAGAGTATAGGATCTCAACAGAGATATCGCAATAAAAAAATTTAAGCATAGAATATTAAAAAAATATGTAGCAGAATTCTCTGAAAAACAATTGGTTAAGTGAGTGGAGCAATAATTAAGTCCCGGTCAGTCATCACCTCCTACACCAGAAAGCCTCCACACTGTATTTTGAAAGTAGTCTGCGCTGACTATTTAAAAAGTGAACCAGTTGAGCGCATGAACTCAATTTCTATTTTAAAAGTAATAAAGAGAAATTTATCATACATGGATGATTCTCACGAAATATGACAATTCACAGTCCCTCGCTCCAAGATCTAATACTATACTACTAAAAGAACTTTGTTTTAAAGAAAATTAATAAATAGCATTTCTGTTAGCATTCTAAAATGACTTTGCACTAGCATTGACCGTTTTGTATAGCTAAAAAATTTAATTGAATATCAAAATGTCATGTTTCTGGCATGTCACAAACAATATTTCCAGTAATAACTTGCTTTAAAACTTCGCATAAATTTTTCAATATCAAATTTTTTTTAACCTCAACCGTTGTAAGCATTTCTAGAAGATACGTTTAAAATAATTTTTTCTGTCAATAATTTGTTTGTCACATGAAAATCTGTCATTTTACTGGCTACTTTTATTTAGTGATTTATAACCAAAATAGATAGAGCCAGCAATCAATATCTTATGTTAATAGATTGATTAGGTACCATCCCATCTGAACATGCCATGAATAGGACTGGGCTATAAATCGATATATCGCGACATATCGATTTAACGCCTATATCGGCAAACCGATACAGCAACTTTCATTCCAAGCGATGCATCAGAAATCTGATTTAAGCCGTCGGGTGAAGAAGACGATATAACGATATAGCGATATAGCGATACACGCAAGGACTTTCTCTTACGTTCCGATGCCAACTCGCGCTGTGGAAGACGATATTGTTTCGTTATGTTGAGACGGCCTTGACTGGTGAGCGGTAGAATCAGAATCACTTTTGAGACCTTATATCGTTATATGACATGTTCGTTTTCGCACCTTCGCGATTTGAAATCGTTTCTTGTAGATTATTTTCAATGGGATTAACTTCGTGATCGCCGTCGTAACCTTGTTCTGAACGCAATCTATTATTGAAAAGAATTTATAAAGAAAAGTTTCTTCATTAATTAGGTAAGTTTTTTATTTATTTTCGGACAAAACTTTTTTTATATTTTTAAATGTGAAAATTATCGGAAATCTAATTTAAGGCACCCATAAGGAATTAAATTACAAAGTAAATAAATTTGTTAGGTTATTTTTTTACTTTCTTTTAATTTATTAAAAACCTTTCGGATAAAACTTCTAATAATTTAATGGGCTTCTATTACTGATTTTAAATTTATAAATCTTGAGTTGTTTTTATTTTTAGAAATAAAGTTAAAACAAAACTTATTTTTTGGACATAAGTCAATAAACTTTATTTGTTCAAAAGAATTTGAAAAGCTTGCGAAATTTATTCATTTCTTTTTTTTTTTTTTTATCAATTACTACTTCGTTTTATTAGAGAGTAAAATCATTATTTTTTTTTAATTTTCGTTTTATATTATTAGTTAATTAGCTAAATATATTACCGAATATCACAATTCTTTTGTTTTTATTTTTAAGAATTTAATTAAGAAACTTTGCCTTACTTTGTTTTTCGTTCGTTCATTATTTAATTTAATTTAATTATTTATATGAAATAATAATAAAAATAGTGTTTAAGAAGCATTTTTTTTCTAAAATTTATTTAGCTCTTTGTTTTAAGCATATAAATAATTTTTTAACGAACTTATTTTTTAAATTTTGTTCCTATGCTGTTAGGTAAATATATTGATAAATTTCACTTTTATTTATTTTTTTATTTTTAAACTAAGAAATCTTTTGTTATTTGCATGATCATTTTTAGAAAATATAACAAAACTTGTGTTTACTTCATTAAGAATTTGAACATTACGATCGAACTTAATAATTCTGTAATTATTTACGCATAATAGTACAAGCAAATATTGATTTGTTAAAAAAAGTTTCTTTTTTTAAAAAAAAAAATATTTTTAACACTTTGTTTTAAGTGTATAATGAATTTCTTAACAAACTTTTTTTTTAATTTTTTAAATTTTCTTTCAATAATTTCAGCTAGATATCTTTATAAAATTCCCTTTTTATTTTTAAACTGAGAAATCTTTCAGAGAACGAAAATTTTAAGAAACTATTACAATTCTTATGTTTACTTTTTACTTTAAAATTCGAACATTTTTAATTTTAAACTTCGGCTTTTAGTCAATCTAACTTTTATTTTAATTAAAATATCTTTTGAAATTTTAAAATCAGCTTTTGTTTAATAACAATATTTTTTTTTCATTAAGGCTGTTTTAGGGGTTAACTTAAATTAAGACTGCTTATACCTTATAAACGATAAAGAAGTGCAAATATTTCATTCTGTATCTACACACATTTTTTCAATAAATATTTTAAGTAAGATTTGTACATCTTAGTCAATTTATTTAATATCTTTCTTTAGCAAAACATATATATTTTCAAATTTATAAATTGATTTAAATCAATATGCGTATGAAGCCTTGATAGAAATCTGACTTTCTGTGCCTTAAAGTAAATGAAATTCAAAAATACTATATCGCGATACATCGCTATATCGCGATGCAAAACTGACGATATATCACGATATATAATTTCTAATATCGCCCAGTCCTAGCCATGAATAAAGAACCAAATTTCTGGTTCAAAATCTATTTCAAAAATTTTGTTCAAGGTGAGTAGGTTTTTATGTTGTCATTTTCCCGTCTTCTTGAAATCATTAATAACATAAACTACATATATTTATCTGAGTTATTTCAAGAAATCCTGTTGTTTTCTACGGAATGTAAACGTCTTAGGCCATGTTAAATTAAAGTTAAATTAAATGTTAAATTAAAGTTAAATGCTATAAAATAGCAAATTTGTCGTTATCCTGGCTGTCATTTTCCTGGCTTATGAATGCCAGGACATTGACGTGTCACCAGAAAACTTCTTAAATTGTATATTGTAAAGGGGGAAAGCAAATATTAACCTAATACCATTTTTAGCAACCACATTGGCTGCTAAATTCAAAATGTTATCACTTTAAACTTATGTAAATTTCTAGATGCCTGGGATAGGGGTCGCTGCGCGGCCCAGGTGCCCAATTTTTTATAAATAAAGTAAGTAACCTAATTCCATTTATGTAAATCATCGATCAAGTTGTACAAATTTCTAATCATGGTTATTTTTATGTTACCACACTGTTACATAAATCAAAATGTTATATTAACTGTAATAATATTTTTAAGATGGATGGGTTAGGGGCCGTTGCATGGCCTAGGCACCCAGTTGTTTAAATAAAGCAAGCTAAACCTAATACCAAGTTTATGTATAATTGTAATATGCTTGAGTGTAATCAAAGTTATTTATTTCTTTAATGATAGATTATTATACACAATTTTATTCTGTACATATCAGCAACAAAAATTTGTTTGATTCTTTCTACAGTGGATAAAAAGAATTGATTTAAGCAATTTATGATCCATCTAACATAAAGGCTTAAGTTGAGTTACTTATATTAACTTAAAATGACTGTTTTATAAGCTTCTAAGCTAATATGTCATTTTCCTGGCATTCAAGTTTTGGTGAATTTCTAGTTTATTTTTTTTCTTGAGCAAACGCCAATAAACTACACTGCTGTCTGTAAGATATTAATAAATGTAACTAAAGAAGTATACAAAAAAAATTTAGATTATTTTGAAGACTTTAAATTTGAAGAAGTTTTTAGCTCCGAATTGTCATATTTCCAAAGAATCACATATATATTTCAGAGAATCTGTAGTGGTTGACAAGTAAATAAGATAAACCAATCATATTCATAAATTAAACAAATTTTTAGCTATATATTTGCTACCACTTTCTTATTTTAACTAGATTTTTTATTAGCACGCTCACGTCGAGTGTTTCGCTTGAAAGCGGGACGGAAAAGAAAAAATACTGGTAGAAGAACTTTTTCAATATCAGATAATATTCTGGAGGAGTTAATCTATTCTCAACAATAACGATTCACTGTAAGGAAATTTATCAAGCAATTCACTATACAAATTGCATCCGTTAAAAACAATTGGTAGTTATGGATTTTTATTATTGCCGGAAAAAAACTAAAAAATGAAATTTATTGTTACCAGTTTTTACTCCGATGCGCCGCCCGATGAGACAATCTAGCGTGACCCACCGGTGGGTCACCACGGCGTAAACGTGTTAAATGACTCCTTCAAAAACTGGATTATCTTCATAGTGGTCTGATCAAACTGCCTATAAAAACCGTGTGGAGGCTTGGGCTCAGCTACTCAAATTGTCTTTCGAAGTGTAAACGTTGCAAAATGTAACAGTTTAGTTTTGAACCAAATTGTTAAAATGCGTTGTGTATTATTTTATCTACTAGTCGAAACTAGCATTCTCTTGATGTTATTTCTTACGCAATTATTCTTTATAAATACAAACGTTTGAATAAATTTATATAATTTTTAAAAAGATATGTAGTGGTGATCACTAATGTTTCAAATATCGTTATTTGTTTCGTTTTCGTAAGCTTTTTCTAATATGTTTAAGCCTCGTTGAAGTTCTTTCTGACCCTGGAAATGAAGCAGGCAGGATGCATTGATGACGTATCAGTATCTCACACTTTTGATAAAAACTTTTAAGAAATAAGTAGTAAGAATTGAAATTTACCGTCTTGACTTCCAATGGGGAATGACTTAATGTGCGTCTCATTGGAAGTTTTTAATTCTTCCTTGAATGAGGGTTTGTGCTTCCTCTTGACTGGATATGGGCGTAGACAAATGCAGGAGTTAGGTCCGGAGCAAGTGCAGGGTGCTGCAGACTTCCCAATACCTCTTCCTGATGAGCCACGAACAGCTTCGCCACGGATGTTTTCTAAACACATTGACAAATAATAAAAATAATAATAAAATAAAACAAAATAAAATAAAATAGTACTACAGAAGGGAACTAGAAAATTTCGCTAGACTTTGCATGATTATTTTTACTGATAACGTATATCGTTTGAGAGCTTTTAATTTGGGCACTAGTTTATGGTAAATGTTTTAAAAACAACGAACGCAGGGCATTGCTTAAAACGCACGTTAAAAAAAAATCAATAGAGCTCAAGAAATGTGTTTACAAAAATTAACACAACTTGATATGTTCGTTTAAAAAAAAAAAGGAGTAGCTCAAAATGCTTGTTTAAAGAAATAATTGTAGCTTGAAATAAGCTTTAATAAAACCGGACATAGCACATAGTGAGCTTTTTCCATGCTAATATCTACGTTACAAATTTGACGCATGAAGATTTGCTTAGTTTTTAATTTGCTTAGCTAATTACTACGAGTAATAATTATTCACTAATCAATTCTTGTAAAATCGTTAACACTAGGTTTACGGGACGCGTCATTTTGACGCATTTCGAATTTTATAAGGAAAATTACAAAACCCGTTTGTATTTTTATTTTATCTCTTGTAATGACTTTTATCCATTGATCGAGGCAAATATATATTGAAGTCTATTTTCTTCAAAAGCGTTGAAATATTGAAATTCTCTTTGTGGTATACCAATCTCTACGGATATGCGTCAATTTGACGCGATCGTAATTTAGACAAAATTTTGAGTAAATATGCAAACATCACATCAATAATAAATAGGAATGTACCGACAATACTTCGATCCGTTATCCGATATCTCAAATGAAGCAAGCGATATACAACTGTTGCCGATAAGCAATAACAGAAAGAACAAACGCAGAATGTCAGATTTTGAAGGTTTCAGGTGCTTAGTTCGAGTATTGAAAAATAAAATACAAGAATATTTCATAAACATATATCTCATATTTAAATTTTTTTTTGTATATAATTACATTGCTTTCTAAGTGCAGAGATGCCAACTGCTCCGGACACGTCGAAATGTTTACAAAAACGTTAGATAACTAAGTTAATTTTGCAAATATGTTGATGTTGATGATGATGTGGGGGGGGGGATCTGTGCTACTCGCTTTTATCCCCCTTGCTGTAAGGTGTATCTTTTGTGAGTTGAGTTGTTGGTGGTGAAGATGATGACGATGATATGAAGAGAGTGTTCTTGAAGAAGCGAAGTAAATTTACTGTGCAGATGAAAATTAAATATTTTTTCCAAAACATTTTTGGAGAGGTTGCTTTGATAAAATAAAAAAGAAACTAACGTTTGGTGGTTCCAACACTTTTGGAGAAACACGTTCATCAAAACAAAATTCTTAATAAATAAACAAAAACTCTTTTTCCCAGGCGCTCAGAGAAGCTTAAGCCAATAACTTAAAGATTTGTAACTGCATTTAATTAAGGGATTTGAAAACTGGAGACTAGAAACGCTTAGTTGAAATTAAAAAATCCACTAAGTTTTTAAGAAGATTATCATATTGGTCGTAACTAAGAAGACGGTGAAGGGAGAGTGGGAAAACTCCGATTGAAGCGCGCAGCGCTTGTCGCTGATGTTCAAACTTTTTGCATTCAAAGAGGAGGTGGATAGCAGATTCTGGTTGTTGACAGTGGTCGCATAAAGGGGAGTCAACGAGCCCTATTTTTGCATATATTGCGTTAAGTTGGATTGTGTTGCTTCGGAGACGCGAGATTAAGATATCATATTTTCGGTTTGGGAGTTGATTGAGGGAAGTTTTATTAACTGGGTGATCAAAGGGGAAACGCTTGTGGTATTTTGAGTTAGTCCGGAGGTTATTGAGTTCGCGGTTTGAGTCTAAAACTGCTGAATATGACAAGTCTTCAGGTGAGATAAAAGGGATGGCTCGAGGGGCATTGGTGGCGTGTTTGGCCAGATTATCGGCAGTTTCATTGGGGGGGGGATGCCAACGTGTGCTGGTGTCCAAGCGATCGTAATTGATTTCACTTTTGCACATGCTGAAACGATCTTGTTTTGGAGGAGGAGGATGCTGTGAGAGGATTTATGGGTAGCCGAGATGAGGGCAGTGATTGCGGACTTACTGTCCGATAAAATAACGTAATCTAGATACTCGGTAGTGAATTTTGTGACTGCTAACCAAATCGCTAAAACTTCTCCGGTGAAAACTGAGTTAATATGATGGATTTGAGAGATATAAGACATGTTGTTCCTTGAGTTAATAGCCGAAATACCTGTGTTCGTATTGGATTTCGAGGCATCGGTAGCCAGGATGACAGAATCTTTCCAAAGGGTGTGGAGGGTTTCCTGATAGAGAGGGAGGATTTCGTTGGGATTTTTCGTAGTTTGAAATGGAAGATCGTGTACATAAAGACAGAGGTTCGGGAGATCTGTGAGGAAAACTGGAATGTGGAAGGGGATGATATTGAATTTACTTATGCCTTTTTGGTTGAAGATGTTCTGAAACTTAAGGAAAAGGTGGGGTTCCTTTTTAAGTCTAGTAAAATGGAATTTATGCAAAAGGCGATTTATTGGGGAGTGAGAGCCAAGGGAACAGTGACGGAGGTAGAATTTTTTAGCTGCTAAAACAAGTCTGTGTGATATTGGGGTAGTGCCGGCTTCTTTGTGGAGGATATGAATAGGAGTCCATCGTGGGAGGCCCGTTGCTGCACGGAGGCTAGAGTTGTAGATTGTTTCAATTACTCGGAGATGTGATTTTGGCGCAGAAAAGAGGATTGGGCTGCCATACTCTAAGACACTTCTGATTGTGGCATTTACAATCTGAATGAGGTGGAAGATTCGAGACCCCCACTGAGTACTAGAGATGCAGCGGAGTGCATTAATTTTTTTTAAACATTTCTTTTTTAGGTATTGAAAATGATGGGGGAAAGAAATGTTTTCAGTGTAATGGATTCCGAGAATTTTGATGGAATTAACTTGTGGAATTCGTTCGTTAAAAATTTTTAACTGAATCGTAGGTGAGAGACGTTTATTAGAGAAGTTAATAGTTGCACTTTTTGAAGGTGAAATAGCCATTTTCCACTCTGTGCACCAAGTTTGAATGGTGGTGAGGGCATCTTGAAGTTTAGCAATAACCCTGTCAAAGGACTTCGCAGCATAATAAATGTAGATGTCATCAGCGAACACAAGAATTTGAACTCCATTGGGAAGGTGTTTGTGAATATCTTTAAGGTAAAACATAAAAAGAAGGGGAGAGAGGACACTGCCCTGCGGGAGGCCCTGGGGTTGCTGGAAATCTTTAGACCGGGTGTTGCGCCAAGAGATGTAGAAGGTTCTATTGGCGAGAAAGTTTTGTAAGAAAAGCGCTGTTTTTCCAGAAATGCCGGCCGAGAGGAGTTTGGTGAGGAGACCATCAATCCATACGTTGTCGTATGCCGAGACTAGATCGAGTGCAACACAAACAATAAATTTTCTCCGTTCACGTGCTTCTCGTATGTCATGGTAGAGTATTGAGTGAGTTGTATTACAGTCACGAAAAGGGAGGAAGCCAGTGTGGGATGGGGGGAAGATATTTTGTTGAAGGCTAAAATTAAGGAGCCTTTGTAGAAGCATACGTTCGTATACCTTGGCGAAAGTAGAGGTGAGAGTAATCGGCCTGTAGCTGAGAATTTCTGATGGTTTTTTTCCTGGTTTTAAGATCGGAATGATTTTTGCTTGGGTCCATGAACTCGGGGGTTGCGCTGTATCTTGAACGACATTAAAGAAGTTAAGGAGCTTAGTTGGATAACGGGAGTGAATAAATTTAATGAGAATAGCCGGAATGCGGTCTGGCCCGGGTGCCGTGTTCTTTGTTCGACGAATGGCTGCTTCCAGTTCGGTAGACGAGAAAGGGGTATCCAAGTGGCTGTAGCCTGTACCCCAGAATGAGAAAGGGATTGGACAGGGGCTTTGAGCATGAAAAAGGTGCTCCCCAAAAAGGTTCGCTTGGGCGAGTGGGCAGGTGATAGCTGTCGCTTGGTGGGTTAAAATCAGGTTTTCGGAGGGAGCAGAGGAATTTCGAGTTGAGATACTTTTTAAGATTTTAAAAATGTTTTTTGAGGAACCTAAATTGGAACAAATTTTGTCCCAATAGATTCTTTTTCTGATTTTAATGTATTGGCGGAGTTGAGCGGAGTAGTGTTTGTATTTAAGCCAAAATGAGGATGAGACTTGTTTTTTAGCCTTACGCAAAAATTTGCGCTTTTGACCTAGCAGAAGCGCGCATTTTTTATCCCACCACGGAGTCGTGGGATGCGGGGAAAATTTTGTAAATCGGGTATTATCTTTGACTACGGAATTGCAAGTATCTTCTATGTTCTTTGCGTTGAAGTTGTTATTTGACAGAGCTTGAGTGATTTCATTTTGTGCGTTTTGCAAATGGAGGTACGGGCGTGGTATGTTAGGGTTGTTTAAGGAGAATTTAACTTTGGTAATAATTGGAAAATGGTCACTATCAAAAGGGTCTGGGAAGACAGAGAAAGAAGATTTCGGGAAAAGTTCAGGGGAAACTAGGGTAAGATCTAATAATGACTGTTGATGATGTGGGCCGCCAAAGTGGGTGGGAGTATTTGTATTCAAAATAGTAATATTATTTGTTAGGATCCAGTCGAGAAAGATATCAGCAGTTTGGGAGCAAGAGGCAGAGCCGAGGGCTCGGTGTCTTACGTTAAAATCTCCGACGATGATGAAGGGTTTCTCAATATTGGGAAGGAAATTTTCCAACCATTGTGAGGAGTAATTACCGTCTGGTGAATAGATATTAACTACCGTGATTTGTCTATTATTAACTTGAATTTTTACACCGAGGGTCTCAATTCGGGAAGGGGGGAGATTATGGAAATAAATTCTTTGAAATGGGATATGTTTTGAAATAGCTAAGAGGGTGCCACCACCTCTATGGTTAGGGGGGTCACGATCTTGTCGGAGAGTAATTTTATTTTTAAAGTTAATTTGATCATCGCTTTGAAGGAAGGTTTCCTGAATTGCGATAATATCGGCTTCCGAAAAGATGTTTTGACTCAGCCAGTAGCGTTTATTTCTAAGACTGCGAGCATTCCATTGCACTATATTAAATATCGGAATTGACATAGTTTATAAGAAATAAAAATAAAAGTTGTTTTTTTTTAAAGTTTTTCTAAACGCCTGGGACAGAGTATGTATGTAGTAAGAAAAGAGTTTTTTTTTTAAATTAAAACCTTTTCTTAAGGCACAAGAGATAATTCATCCTCATCGTTGTTCAACGGTATTAGAGGCATTGATAAGGAGTTGTCCATAGGCATAGGCAGATCTTGGACTATAGGGTGATCAGCTGTTAGGAGAGGATTTGTAGTGAATTGCACATAAGTTGGGGGTGAGTTCGATTTCTTCTTCTTTTTTGCCCGTTCTGGAGAGAAGTCGGACGAGTAGGTTGAGATTTTTGTTTCTGTGATTGCACCCTGGGCAGTGGTGCTTCGTTGGATGTTAGTTATCGCGGGGATAAGAATATTATTTATGGAAGCAGTCAAATTCTCAATTTGGGCTGCCAGTATAGAAACTTGTTTTGCGCAGGTATTCTCGACTAGCTGTTGCATGGAACCCGCGAACTTGTTAAGTTCCGATTTTAGCTCTGCTCGGGTAATGTATTCTCCTGGCACAGACTGAGTTATTTCTGCGTATGAGGGCTTTTTCAAATAAGCTATTCTTCTAGCTTCACTCATCGGAACATGATGGGTAGACTTAATTCTCATTAGTTTCTCAAAATTTAAAAATGCAGGACAATCACGCTGAATTGGATTATGGTTGCCGTTACAATTTCTGCAGCACTGGACCCTAGTACACGGGCCCTGATGTTCGGAAGAAAGGCCTCCACAGTTGTGGCATCTGGTTGGGGATTTACAGTATTTATCGGGGTGGCCGAAACTCCAGCAGTTTTTGCATAGGGTAACGCTATCTTGGAAGAGTTTAGTCTCATAGTATTGATACCAGAGACGTATTTTCTCAGGGACAACAGTACCTAAGATATTGAAAAGGATTGTGGTTGTCGGTTTCCCTTGTTTTAAGAACCGACGAATTTCTAGAGCTTGTGTCTTGTTTTCAAAATTGAACTCCCGACTAATGTCCGAAACCGAATTTCAACAGGAAAGTTCCTGAGAATGAATTTGGAGGAAATGCATTCTAGAAGGCATTTAGCTGCTACAGGAATCTCTAGGATTGTTTTTATCTTTAAGATGTATTTTGCAGTTTCTAAGTCGTCACATTGAATAAGGAGCGACCCGCTTTTTTGGAATCTAATACTTTTAATTTTTTTATCGGTACAGAAGCATTTAGGTCTGCTTTAAGGCGTACTGGTGAGGTCTGAGGTATAGCACTAGATTTTTCTTTTGCTTCAATATTAAACCAAAAGTCTGCTGAGCCGTTGTTTTTAGCATGAGCCAAAATATCTTCTATGGGCTCCTTGGAGCACCACTGGTAGTCTAGGAGATTGGTCATTTTGACCAGATGGCCCCCAAAAGGTAAAGAGGAAAAGTGGCTTACCTGTTTTTTGGTAATCCTGAAATAAGGAGGGAGATTTTTAACATCTAACTATAAATTCATGGATGTTCGCTTATTATCCAACAAAAAAATTATATTCAGAAAATAATAAAAATTCGAAATAGAAACTTAAACGTGGCTTTTCTTTAGTAACATTACTCTCGCTAAAACCTAGTTATTAACCAACTGACTTCATGAAAAAGCTTCGGAAAACATCAATCTCCAATTGAAAACTCCAACACTACTACGATCAGCACAGAGTTCCAGCGCGACCTTTTCACTGCCAACTGATTCTTCGCGACTTGTAAGAACCCATAGAGGAAAAATATCGTTTTCGAATACACGGCACTCTGCTTTTGCAAATAAAAAAATGTGAATTATATAAGCCTACGAATTATTTAGAAATAGTGGTGGATAAAAATCTACTGAGTTGAATTTATTAAACCAAGAATCACAATTGATAAACCACTTTAAAATATATATATTTGCTATCCGGAGCAAGTTGGCATCTCTGTAAGTGGTGTTACATACCTGCCAACTCTTCCGGAAGATTTTATTTTCATATTTAAAGTGGTAGTAAATATGTACTATTTTTTCTTTTATAAACTTAATTTTTAAATGATTTTGATCACCACTATTCTTACAAAAATTAAGCACATATATTAATATGCGTTACTATCATGGTTGTCAACTTAAGCTTTTTCAAATGCAACGTAGATTTTAAATCTCAAATTAGTTTTGTAATGTTTCCAAAGAATTTCCTACAGACGTTTTCCAAAGTGAATTTTTATTTTAGCACAAATATAATCTAATAGATATTTTAGTAACTATTAGACTTTTTTTATAATTAAAATTTACCAAAATATAATTTTGTTTTAAATTAGAGTGCCAGATAAAAATATATAAAAGGAACATCGGTGTTCCCTCTGTATCAAAGGGTAAATAATATTTAGTTAATAAAAATGAAATATTAGAATTATTAATTTGAAATAAAATGAGATATACATCCTGACAGATAATACCAGCGCAGTCTTGAGGGCACAATAGAGGATCCAAGCGCTCTAGCTCGTCACAAAAGCCATCCGGGCAAGTTTTCAAATGCGGGGAGCATGTAGCATAGGAACTAACAAGGCTAGGAGCTGAATGTGGACGCCATTTGCAATATCCATCTACGGATCCTCTGCCGCAACTGGAGGTGCAGTTCTCGGCAGTTCCATGCGAAGAACAAGACTGAAAATGATGGCCAGGTTCTACTCCTTGAAAAGAAATTAAACATTTTAAAAGAATTATCCCAATTAACTGAAGCGTAAAGATACATTTGATAAAATAAAAGCTTGCTTAAAAAACATCGAAGTGGAAAAAGACGACATGCTACGAGCACTCAAAATTGGGTACCCATTCTCAAGGCTCACCAAACGTGAATGAGGAAAGTAAGAGATTTGAAGCAGAATAGTTGTCGAGGGAAAAATGGAAAATAAATAAAGCTGATGAAATTTGTTTCTTTTATATAAATGCGGATTCCTTGTCAACGGCATAAGTTCCTCGCCACCTTTCGAAAATACCTGGAAAAGTATCTTGCTCTGATTCGCCTCTTTTGACCTCTGCGGTTTTTCAAGTTTTATTTTCAACCTCTATTTATTTTCTATTTTCAGTTGGTTACTTTAGATTTACTGTTTTACTCTCGGCTACCGCTATTTATCTAGTGTCGTTTTCCACCTTTACTTATTTTCCATTATTTTCTTTATGCTTTGTGTTCTAACGGGTGGAGGGTAGCTGCTGCTCAAAAAATGCCGAGCTTCTCTCCTGCCAAAACTATTGGAACTATATTTTCCAGATTGCTACCGCCATATCTTGAAGGAAACGAATTTAGATACGTTCAAAAATAAATATGCTTATTCAGAGATTTGTGCTTTATTACGCATCTTAAAATATCATCTCTTCCGATTAATTAACATATTTAAAGTGAGGTCCTCGAACCATTAAGATTGCCGACAGAAATTCACTTCTATTTAGAAGAAGCTAAGAAGGGAAAGACGAGCTCAGCATATTTATTTTGGTTATCTTCCCGCATGGCTCTTGCACTATTTAAAGCAGCAATACACTCTTCGGTCAAAGCTGCAGCAACAACAACAATAATAAAATAGACCTTGCTGTTGCACCATTTTCTATTAGTACCATTTTCATGTTTAGTACTGTCGTTACAAGTTTGAACATGTATGCTCATGCTTGTTTTGGCTATATATGCTTCTCTTTAAGCTATAATATTACCATTGAACTAAAGGGTAAATACTCTACCTTTATCGTTTATAAGAGAAACTGTTGCATTATTGTCAAATGAGGCGTGTACTTTAGCAGGCAGAACTTTTCCGTAGAGCTAATTCATACAAGGTTAAAAAAAATTCTGAAAACACATATAAATTTTGTGTGAATAATTTTTCTTTAAACAGCAAATGCTTTGGAAGATTTTACTATATAAAACTGTTGGTACAATTTAAAAGATCGTGCTCGGAGCTTTTAGAAATGATATCCTTTTTATCTCACAGAAATTCAAATCAATCCAAACTGAGGGGAGGAGATTTTTTTTCTAGTTTCAAACTTTTCGAAGAAGACGAGTTATATATGCATTCTCAAGATTGAGACAATCAGGGTAAAAAAGATAAAACTGGCAGCCAAACTATATGTTTAGCAGTTTATTATGGGTAGGGTAATAATCATTTAATTTATTTAATTCACCACTACTTAGCTAATCATAAAAAATACATAGTTACAATTTAAAATTAAATTGATTAAATGTGTTAGAATTAAAGTGAAATCAAAAGTAAGTTAATCAAGCCATGCCCACGTTTAAGCTACCACTTTTTAATTTTTTTTTCAATCTTGATACTGTACAGTTGCGATTATGACTCACCCGTTCCAAAGAGGTTAATACCAGCAGCTTCGAAGTCACTCTATAGGTTTGCAATATTTATAAATGAAAGAATTTTTTAATTATTGTGGAATTGAAAAAAGCTAACTTCATACGCCTATTTTGGCCGATACAAGTTTTGCGTGGAAAAAAAAGGACACCATTTGTAAAAGCTTCAAGCGCGATCTTTTTAATTGTGCCAACAGTTTTTACATGTAAAATCTTCCAAAAAATATTCTGCTAGAAGAAAAAATGTTTACAAGGAGTTAGTACAACAGTGTTTCCGTAATTTTGTCCAATTCCTTTAACACGTTCACGACGGGGTGACCCACCGGTGGGTCACGCTAGATTTTCTCATCTTGGCTGCGCACCGGTGTAAAAACTGGTAAAAAATAAAATTCATTTTTTAGTTTTTTTCCGGGAATAATAAAAATCCATAACTACCAATTGTTTTTAACGGATGCAATTTTTATATTGAATTGCTTCTTCGCCGTGATAAATTTCCTTACAGTGAATTGTTATTGTTGAGAATAGATTAACTCTTCCCGAATATTATCTAATATTGAAATAGTTCTTCTACCAGTATTTTCTCTTTTCCCGTACCAGTATTTTCACTTTTCCCGGCGTGAACGTGTTAAATAGAACCGAGGTGGCTTAAGGGATAGAGCACTCGCCTCTCAAAGAGGTGAATCGGGTTTGAATTCCAGCGATGGCTGGTCGATACGAATTCCACACGGTGTGGAATTCGGTGCGAGCTGGGTGTGAAACCCAGCTCGCACCGACTACAGTGCTGACGCAAAATATAGGTACTTAGTGGTAGCTGCGTCATGGGTTAGAAACCCCTTTCTACCAGGCTAACCATGGGAGGTTTTCGTGGTTTTCCATTTCATGTAAATGATGGTTAATTCCATTAAAAATTCCTCCACGAAAGCAAATTTCTATCAATACTTGATTAAGGAGTTCCTTTATCTTCTGGATTGGGTTCAAAATTACAAAATTATGGAGTTGAACATTGGCAGTCATAAATCCTAAATCGGGTCGACTGTTCAACGACAGTTACAAAATAAAATAAAATCCCTATAAATAAGTATGATATGCACGTAAGAAGAAATATAAGAAGTATTAAATACAGAAAAATAATTAGGTTAAATAGTTATAAGGAGTACAAAAAATGAAATGTGAAAAGCTCCATCTTTTCTATACATACCGCAGATGCTCCGTGGGTCCCCTAAACACAAAAAAAAGGAAAAGAAACAAGCGATTAGTTGAAGTTTGGTACAATAACTTGCAAATACAATTTACAAACTTATGAAATGTTTAAAAATGGATCATTATTGAGGCTTTTTTACTTACACGTACTCTAAAAATTTATTTGAAAGTTTTATTATTTTGGATTAATTGAAAATTAAAAGGTGGTGGTTTCTCTACTGTAACAGAAAAAATAAAAATTTAATATTTTTTAGAAATAATATACTTAAAAGAAACTTTTAGTGGTTATCCGTAAATATAGAGATGGAAACTTACTGCTCTGTGTGAGAAATTTTTTTTAGCAATAGCAAACTCTCAGTTTTAAATTTCATGCGTGGCTTAATAAATTTAGTTTAAAATGATTTTGTCAACCAAGCAAATAATACAATAATATGTATGAAATTCCATTTAATTGGGTATAATATAGCCTACGTCACAGGTTGTGTTGTTCCTACTAAATTTAACCCATGAACGGCATTTTCTGCGAGCCTAACTTCAAGCCACAAATAAACAAACGAAGTGTTCGATCGTTTAAATAGCTGCTCGCCAGATTTTATTGCATTATAAAGAAAAGTTATTAAAACTAAATACAACTAAATAAACAACAGCAACTAAAACAAATAACAACAACTACTAATAACAATAACTAAATAAACAACAACTAAATTCCATTCGTTTAGCATTGCGTCATATGTTGTTCCTACTAAATCGAAATAGTTGTGTTTTTTTCATATTATACCCAATTGTACGAAAATTTGAGATATTATGTGAAATAATAAGCGCTTATCAATAAAGATATGAAAGCTGCTAAATTTTTTAAAATAAAATAATATTACAAAATGAAATATTATATATGTTCTCCGGCATATAGAGATAAAATAGAAAATAATAAATGGTGACTTTATTAAAAAAAGTCAATAATAAGAAGAAAAAAATTACTCAATACATGAACAGAAAAGCTATGAAATATTTTCTCATCTTTGTTACTTTCCATTTTGTATGAAATTACCCTTTTATATTTGATTGCCATAATAAAGTAAAATAAAACAGAATTATTTAGGAGATGAAAGGGTCCATAACCGAAACATGAAATTACACATTCTTGGTAGCAAGTGAATAATTCATTTCTTAGAAAAAGCCATTTTTCTTCTAAAAACCACACATTTAGGCATTAAGTATTATTAACACTAGATTGCCTAATTTTGACTGCTTTTTATTTCAATTAGAAAAACAATGATCTATATAATAACACAATTTCTTAGAATTTTGTGACTTTTTGTACAACATATAATTTTTTTATTGTTAATATTTACTAATAACTTGTTATATAACTGTAAATAATATAAAAAATGTTGAAAATTAATCTTAAACAAATTTATTTACCCATTCACAATTCAGTCATTTTGACTGCTTTTGGGCAATACAGGTTCATACTAATTTTCCGTCTTTCTAGTGTTGAACAGTGAGTAAACAAAAATGCCAACGCCCCCCTATTGGTGGACAATATTTGTATTGTAGGCAATGGCATGGGTTTATGGTAGCAAAATTTATGTCTTAATGCATAATGCTTAGTTAGTAAATTTGATTCAAAATTAATTTACTTACCACTAAGCAGCAATACGTCAAAAGTTCATATAAAATGCCATTCTTTCCTATTATATTAAATCAACTCAACTTATCATCTTCTACCGAACTTCCCCTTACAGCTCAGAGGATTAAAGCGAAGAGCAAAGATCCTCTTATTTACCTAACCCAAGAACTCAATTACCTAAGACAAAAATCAAGATGGTTTTCCATTGATGGACCAACATAAATATGATGGTTACCAACTTGGATTACCATCAAAAACCATCATACAGCTTGATGGGACCATCAAACCTTCCCAACTTCCCAAGGTAGGAATTGGCACCTTTTCAAGTTGGGCCAACATAGCATTCCCATCATGTCATTATGGATTTTTCTAATGGGCCAACATAGCATTCCCATCATGGCATGATGGATTTTTAAGATGGGCCAACATAGCATTCCCATCATGGCATGATGGATTTTTTAAGATGGGCCAACATAGCATTCCCATCATGGCATGATGGATTTTTCTAATGGGCCAACATAGCATTCCCATCATGGCATGATGGATTTTTATGATGGGTCAGCATAGCATTCCCATCATGGCATGATGGATTTTTTATGATGGGTCAGCATAGCATTGGCATGATGGATTTTTCTAATGGGCCAACATAGCATTCCCATCATGGCATGATAGATTTTTATGATGGGCCAACATGGCATGATGGATTCTTATGGATTTATTTTAATGCATATATTACAAGACGTCGGTTGATATACCTAAATCTTTGCAAGAGTAAGATTAAGTGTCTGCTAAACTATACTTTCTTTCGCAGAGCGATGAGCACTTTGCATTGCAATGTAAGCTCAGTTAACACAAAGAATTTTTTTCAAATAAAAAGGAACATTTACCTGTATCCACGACCCTTATCAAGACGTTGCATTGTCTGTCCGCAGCCTCGCGACTTCTCCAGGTAAGCTCAAGCTTATAAAGATTGACAGAGCTTCTGGATAGGGTCACTTCATCCTTCAAGTATATTATTCCTGTAGCAGGAGTAACACCAAATATTCTAGGTGAAGGCAGTCCATGGCTGGGTTCACCAAGAAGTCGAAAGAAATATCCATCGTGGGGATGTACTTCCATTGGTTGCACTATCTGATGACACACATAAATTAATAACTTTGGGGAACAAATTTTTAGTTGCATTTATTGGCAAATAATTAATCTTACGTTATTTAGTATTATTCAGTACTGAAAGTTTTGTTCTGAAAGCTACAGAATTTTTTTTCAAAATGGTACTTTTCAACTTAGTTCTAATTTTTGTTTCATTAAACAGTGCATCCAAAAAAGAAAAAAAAAAGAAAAAAACGAACCACCCTGAAAAACTTTTGATTTTCATCATCGGATCTTCACGTTCACTCAATCCTAATGGTTCAAGGGGGTGACCTCAAATATGTAAATTAATTAGTGCAGACGATATTTTAAGTTACGAAATGAGACACAAAGACGTACTTTCTTTGAATAAACATACCTTATTTTCGAAGGATTCAGATTTCTGACCCCAAAAATATAAGGGATAGCCGCAATCTGAGAAATATAGACCTCATAGTTTGGTCAAGAGAGCAATCCAAAGTTTGGACCCATTAATGTTAATTTTGCTTTTTGCGTATTAAATACTATTTCTCCATATCTAGAGAACTTTTTAAGTGAATTGAAAACTGTTTGATGCACAATTATGAAATTCGTTTAATGAAAATTAGAAATATGATTAATATTTATTATTTTTTAATATTAACCCTTTCGCGCCGACTGTCACAAATACGTGCCAGTATAAAACCATATCGACCAGGGTAAAAAGATAAAACTGGTAATCAAAGTAATTCTTTAGCTGTTTACTTGTGGGCGGAGTTATAATTTTTTGATTTATTTAATTCACCATTACTTTGTTCAAAATAAAACTATTTAGTTATACTTTGAATTAACATTGATTATATATATGATTAAACTAGCAATAATTAAAGTAAAAGCAAAGTAAGTCTGTCAAATTAGCAACGACTACATTTAAGTTACCGTTTTTTATTTAATTACATTCTGATTTTGTACGAATGCTTTTCTGAATCACCCGTCCCCAAGGGGTTAAAGGTATTATCGAAAAAAGTTTGAATTGTAAGGTATACAATTTCTAACATAATTTTAAATTATGTATGGCAAAATGAAAAAAATTAAGTGAAATCGATTGAATAGCTCCTGAGAAATTAATTTTAAATACACGACTTATTTTAAATTCGATTTCTCCGGAACTTTTCAACTAATTTTGCTCAAATTTTTCATTTGATAAGTAAAATTGCATATTTTAAAATTATGTAAAAAATTGTATACCTTACTACTCAAAATTTTTTCAACCATAATCAAATAAAATAATAAATATTTATCAAAATAATTTTTGCATGAAATTATCTTTGAAAAAACGAATTTTATAATTATGTGCAAAATTTTTTCAATTCACTTAAAAAGTTCTCTAGAAGTGGCTTAATACGCAAAAATTACGCATAATATTAAGGATCCAAACTTTGGATTGCTCTCCTAGCCATGGGTGAAAGCCCTTATATGGCAAGACGGAGAAGAGAAAAAACTTTTACGTAAAACATTTCCTTCCAGCATTTTTCGAAAAAAATAAAATATCTGTAACTATCAAGATTTTTTTAATAATTTTAGCATATATATAAATTTTCTTTTCCATGATAAAGTGGATATTGTTGAATAATTTAAAAAAAGAATAAGTAAACTCCTCCCAAGAACTAGCTATACATGAAAAGGTTTTACTACAAGCCTTTCCACTTTGCCGTTTCGGTTTCACCCATGCTCCTGGTCAAACTATGAGGACCATATTTCTCAGAATGCGGTTAACCCCTATATTTTGGTTATCACAAATCCAAATCCGCTTAAAAAAAAGGTATGTTTATTCAGAGAAAGTACAATTTTGTGTTTGATTTCGTAACTTAAAATATCGTTTGCTGTATTTAATTAGCATTTAAGATGACCCCCTTGAAGGAGTTCATGAACGTGAAAATCCGATCAATAGACCAAAAGATATTCAGAGTGATCGTTTTTTTTTTTTTTTTTTTTTTTTTTTTTTGGCGTACAGTACAAATTTACAAAGAACGAATAGGTTTACAGGTTCCTGTATATGCAGTATACATTTGTCTGTTTCTTGAAAATAACACTCAGGATAAAGAAAAAAACATATGAACTTAACGTAACGCATCGCATGTAATATCGCCTGCGTCATACTACTCCTTACGTAACAGAAAAGTGGGGATACTTAGATGTATTTTAAATTGAAAAAAAACCTCTAGATTTGAAATAAGCGATTCAGAAGTTTCTATGATGTGTTCAAAAATCTCATGCAACAGATAAAAAATTGTTTCCCAGAGTAATTGACTTTATGATGGTCTATTTATAAAGTGTATCAACTCCATGTTTGTTAATATTTAGATACAGAGTCTTAATGTTTGATGAATGTATCTTTTTCCGATCTTGTTTAATTTGCGATGTTTAAAAAATTACGAGACATCATTTAGCAATTAAACAAAAGATTATTAATAATTAATTGTAACAAAAAATGTATCAAAGTTTTTGTTAAATTACTGCATACTAACGCTTTTTAAAGTTACATGGCATTCTACTATAAACTTTGTTGTTAGAAAATGATTTTATAATCAATCAAGTTATAAGGATTGTTGTTGTTTCGATTGCCACTTGCCCTCGCTTGGGAAACCAGGCGAATTTAAGACAAAGGATGCGTTTCTTGTCTTTTAGAGACGCCATCTATGGGAAATAATACGATTTTAGACACACACACATCACAGCCGGTTTTGAAGAACAAACTCATTGATACATCCATTTATTTATCCACAGATCATAATTTTTACTTGAAATAGCGAACTATCAAACTCCAATTTAGTACCGTCAGAGGTATTGATTTGTTAAGAAAACTTGGAGGATTTTGTGACCCCGACAGATTTAACGTGCACCATTATAAGGATTAATAAAGTTATGAGTACATATAGTCTCAAGTTAGTTAATACATCTGTATTGATTATTGATACTGATGATTTTATGCTTTTGTTTGAACAATTTTTAGAGATGTCAGGGAGCTATGCTATCGATCACCAATTACTATAATGAACTACCATCACTCCAATGTAGGAATTCGGACTGATTTTATATGGGCCAACACAAAAAAAAATCGCTTTAATGGTCTATTCCTGAGAATTAGAAAGAATTACCATTAAACCATCATGGAAATTCATAGTTGGAACCACCACGGACCATCATGGATTGATGGTCCATGAAAATCAAACTTCTCTTGATGGTTAAACATCATAGTATTAAAGAAACATTTGCCATCATGGAATGATGGAAGTTTGTTGGCATATCAAAAACTATGAACGCGTAATGGAAAATGTTGGATGATGGTGACCATCAAATGATGTCGGACCATTATGAATCTCACTGAAACCAACATAAACCATCAAAATGTTTTGATGGAACCATCAAGAATTTTGACTTGGGTAAGTGAACGACGGTCTGTGTGCTGTTAAAAGTTAGAACGGATTTTTTTAAAGGAGAATAGTGCATGGCAAGCAATAACGACAGATTTGTAATTTTTGTTCAAAGCACATACAAGAATTCCATATTTTCAAGACATTTTTCATGTTGTATAGTGAGCTAATCTTTAAAAGTTTTAGAACTTATTTTCGTTACAGTTTGGGAATCTTGAGTTGCAAGTACCAATTTACGTCACAGCAGATGTACTGCTTTTCAGCATTTGGTTCCAAAGCAGTAAGTAGTAACCAAGTTTCAAAGTGGTAGCCAAGTTGGCGACGGTCTAACCGTCAATGATTTCCTTTGAATGCTAAGTTGTTCTTGTCAGCTGTAGAAATGCGTAAAGTTATCGAGCTAAAATGTTAATTTTTAGTAAAATGGTGCGTGGTAGACAAAAAGTAAACATAGATTTGTTATTTACAATAAAAAATATAAAAGAAACACATATTTTCGTGTAAAAGTATGTTTTTTTATGTTTGCCTTTGATTTTGCATAATGAGCAAATGCGTGTAATTTTACAAACCTTTTAGGAATTTTGAATTTGTCATTTTTTACACAACGAAAAATGAGCTGTGTTTCAGCATTTGCATTGAATAGATATTTTCAAACTACTATAATTAAATTACTTACTCTAGCGTGTTGTGAGGAATGTCGAAATATGCTGGCAACCACTTCTAAACTTTTGGGTTCAAGTACAGTACTAGGTGGATATATTGTTTTGTTAGTTATCTGTACGTGAAACTCAATATAAGAGTCCTAAAAATAAATTAGATAAAAATAGTCAAGATTTTTTTCCATAAAGAATTTGGGTTGATAGAGTGCTTTGTTATGAAATGTTTTGTTACGATTATTTTATATGAAAATACGATACCAATAGCTTAGTCCAGAAATCAGAAATTTTAACTTCAATTTTTTTGCTTCACTATATTTTAAAAACATTTTAGCGAATGCAATAAATAAAGCTTTCTTACTCTCCCTGGGCAGGATTGTAAGGGTAGTTAGAGCATCCTACTACGAACCCGAAGGTTCTTGATTCGAATCCTGCCCTCAGCCAACGAACACACATTTCTCCCTTCATATCACTTTTGAGACTATGCATTTTACTCAAAAATGAGTGTATGCTGTTTTAATTTGAAATATAAGGTTTTTTCAAATTTGACCATAATTGGTTTAGGAGCTATTTTGACACTGTTTAGCTCGATTTTGAGAAACCCTTTTTTACAGTATAGTGATGGAAAGATTTTTTTGTACAGATCACCGATATTCATAATAACTTATAATTATTTAGTTAGAATTTTTAGTATTATTTATTTAGAATTCTTTTTTTTTCCAAATTAATTAATAATTATACAACTAAAATCGGGTATTAGTTTGGGGGAAAAAATTCTATCTAAAAGTATATATTTAAGTAATCACTACTAATATAATTTTCTTTAATGATTACTGACACAAAATATAAATAAAAAAATAAAACAAATAAAATTTTAAAAAAACAAAAAAAACCAGATAAGTTTGTCCTTCTTTTAAATTTAAAACACATAGTTTTATTTTTCATTCAGTGATAGGTATAGTTCCTTACAATTGGCAACATTCAAATTAACTTCATTTGCTTATACTTTTTTAATAATTTAAATTTTTCATTTCAAATTGTCATCAAGGCAACTAAATCATTTATTTAAATTATAACTGAATAATTATTTGAATAAAAGCAAATTATATTTAAATACATAACAATACTGTTAGTTATATGTACGCTGTTCACAAGAGTCTTGAAATTTAAATTAGGTTATAAAATAATTTTAAACTTTCTTTAAAAAAAATTAGGGTTTTGCTCAAAGTAAAAAGTAAAATATTACACTTTACAGAGGGAAAATCCGAGTAACCGCTCAAAAGTTATTAGAGTGGTCTGCTTTTTCTTTTTTTGTCTGTACATACAAAGTTATGTATTGCGGTGTGATAAACCGGAAACTTCTTAAATATTTCGCATCCGTCCCCCGAAGCGTGAATCCTGTTTTATCTAACTTGAGTGCATTTTCTCCTATTTCGAAATTGACTTAATTTTCCGATTATTAAGCAAAATATTAGGATTAAAAGAATCTTACAGCAATTGGCTACCTCATATATTGACTCAAAATAGCATAAGTTATTACTATTTTGAAAACACGTAATTGTGAGAGAGAACTAAGACATTTTATGCATTAATCAATTTCATGATATTTTTTAATAGATACTCACAAATAAATGAATTCGTAAAAGTGGAGATTATGGTGATACCGACAATCAATTAGTTCGATAAGGCAAAGGTCAAAGTGGCAAAGTAAATCTGTGAGTTCATGAAAGTAGAGGTCAACGTGGAACAGTAATTTTGTGAGTTTGTAATAACGGAAGTCAACGGGAACAATGATAGTGGGAGTTCGTAATGACAGCGAATTTTAATTCTAAGAGTTCGTAAAAGCGAAGGTCAACCTTAAACAGCAATTCTATGAATTCGTAAAGACGGGGATCAACAGGGAACAGTAATTATGCGAGTTCGTAAAAGCGAATATCACTAGTAGAACATTAACTAGCTGAGTTTGTAGGGATGGTAATCAACAAGAAACATTAATTATCTGAGTTCGTAAAGACGGCGATCAACGTGGAACAGGAAGTAACTGAGTTCGTAAAATCGAAGGTCAGCAAGAACAATAACTATCTGAGTTCGTAAAGACAGCAATCAATGTGGAACAGTAATTATGTGAGTTTGTAAAAACGAATGTCAATAAGAATAATAACTGTTCTGAGTTCGTAAAAGCACAGGTCAATGTGGAACAGTAATTATGCAAGTTCGTAAAAAAGGAGGTCAACGTGGAATAGTAAATATCTGAGTTCGTAAAGATGGCAATGAATGTGGAACAATAATTAGGTGAGTTCGTAAAGACGGTAATCAACGTGGAACAGTAATCAAACGAGTTCGTAAAAGCGAAGGTCAACGTCGAAAAATAATTATCTGAGTTCGTAAAGAGGGCAATCAATGTGGAACAGTAATTATCTGAGTTCGTAAAGATGGCAATGAACGTGGAACAATAATTAGGTGAGTTCGCAAAGACGGTAATCAACGTGGAACAGTAATCAAACGAGTTCGTAAAAGCGAAGGTCAACGTCGAAAAATGATTATCTGAGTTCGTAAAGAGGGCAATCAATGTGGAACAGTAATTATCTGAGTTCGTAAAGATGGCAATGAACGTGGAACAATAATTAGTTGAGTTCGTAAAGACGGTAATCAACGTCGAACAGTAATCAAACGAGTTCGTAAAAGCGAAGGTCAACGTCGAAAAATAATTATCTGAGTTCGTAAAGATGGCAATGAACGTGGAACAATAATTAGTTGAGTTCGTAAAGACGGTAATCAACGTCGAACAGTAATCAAACGAGTTCGTAAAAGCGAAGGTCAACGTCGAAAAATAATTATCTGAGTTCGTAAAGAGGGCAATCAATGTGGAACAGTAATTATCTGAGTTCGTAAAGATGGCAATGAACGTGGAATAATAATTAGGTGAGTTCGTAAAGACGGTAATCAACGTGGAACAGTAATCAAACGAGTTCGTAAAAGCGAAGGTCAACGTCGAAAAATAATTATCTGAGTTCGTAAAGAGGGCAATTAACGTGGAACAGTAATTATGTGATTGCGTAAAAGCAGAGGTCAACGTGGAACCGAAATTTTGAATTTAGTATATGAATCAAACGCTCAATTCTCTAACTTACTTCGTTTTTCGTGATGAGATGTGTATCATTAAAAGTCACTGTCACATTGTAAGAAATTTCGGGGAAGTGAAACTTGGCTTTGGGCACAAGAGCTATTAAAAAATATAAAAAAATAATTTTATTAAGCAGACAAACAAGACAAAAAAATAATTTTTCACTTCCATGCAATGAAGAGAAGCTTAAGAAGTTTTAAAGAAGTTATGTCAAGTCAATAAGAAAAATAAATTCAGAAAATTAGTGAGCACTTTTAAGGGTTTGAATATTTTCTTAGTAAATCTTTTATTTATTTTTATCCAAACTTTCAAAACTATATCACTCTATCTTCAAAAATCTGATAGGTTGGGAAATGTAAGTATTTGCAGATAGCAAAATTTAATTTAACAAATTTTAAAAGACATTTATATAGACTACTTTAGTGAAAGTAAAATTTTAATTAAAATATACGTACTACATCTCTTGCAATTTATTATGAAAATTTTTCTACTTGTTAAGAAAACAATTTTCGTGGTATATATGTTTATTCGGAGGAAAAATGCTTTTGTATCTGATTTCGTAATAATTAATTGTAATTAAAATATTTGGTGTCGCTCCAAGAATAAAATTAAATATTAGTAAGTGATAATTCATTTATTTAATCAAAATTTACTAAGATTGATAATTCTTTTTCGGCGCATAGAACATTAAATCTATTGTTCGAATTATAAAACCGGAGAAAAATTTAATTCAATAGTCTAATATCTTTTTTCTGCAATTAAAAACTTTTAAAATATTTTATAATTTTTCTCTATCATGAACAAAACCTTAGAAGAGTGTAATAGTGGTTGCAAATTTACTGCAGTGCTAGAAGAAATGTCATTTTTCAAGGTTATACAATCAAGCTTATCGGATTAGCAGGATAGAGTTTGTTTTCACATAGATCTACATTTATTTTATTTTTTATTTTAAAATCAGCGTTGAACAGTTGGCCCAAAATTTTGAGTTTACGATTATCAATGTTCTACTCCGTCGCCTAGTAATTTTAATTCCGACTCAGAAGACAAGGGAATTCCATAATCTGGAATTGGAACAAACTAGCCTTTCGTGGAGGATTTTTCGGTGGAATTAACAAGCACTTGTGTTTCATAGAGTGGAAAATTACGCAAACCTCAAACTGTTAACCCGACGGCAATGGAATTCTAGCTCATGATCCGTCCACCACAGAGCATATTTTTATGTCAGCAATGTGGTCGGTGTGAACAGGGAGAAGAATTCGTATCAAAGTGCCACTGCTGAGATTCGAACTCTGTTCACCCCATTGGTAGAGGATTGTTATGTCCCGAACCCCCGCAGTACCAGAAAATAAGGAAGTGGTGGCTACAATTATACTAAATGGTTTAAGTTATTCTCTTTTTTTTGCTATCATGAAACCTTTCTAAGGACAGTGAAATATTTGTTTTTTACATTTTAGCTCAGAGGTTCCCATTTTTTTTCTATTACGGAACCCTAAATAATTTACAATGAGGTATTTACAACTGAATAATTAAATATATAAAAAATGAAATAAGAATTTGCCACTTCCTACATTTTTAGTCGTTTGTGGCACCCCAGCTTGTAACTGAAAATTCACCAGTTTTCAGCTACTATTATTCTTTAAACAGCGAGATAAAATATGTTTCTCCAATAGGAATACACTGCGAGAGGTCATCGCTGCTGCATTGTTTCCCGACCAAAATTTTCAACCGAAATTCGCAGCTCGGCAAAGGGTTAAAGGTTCCGTCACAAAATGATAAGATTTAAGTAGCATTTGAAATGCATGTTTACAAAGCTTATAGGTTGTGGAGGACAAAATTCTTCTAAATCCACTTAACTTAACGAGTGATGAAATATTACGTAATTGACACTAAGAAATGCCTCCACAAAGTGGAGAAAGCAGGCATTTCTGCAACTCTCTCTTTACCTGTATTAATCAGCATATTGGTCTTGTTTACACCATGAAATACAACCGGATCTTTGAGAGAAAACAATTGTAGAGGATCATTCAATTGCACTGTAATATCATTCACTGATGCTGTGTCTGGATCAAGAACAGTCAGTTGAAGAGGTAATGGCTTTCCCTGAAACAAATTTATATATATATATATATATATATATATATATATATATATATATATATATATATATATATATATATATATATATATATATATAGATAGATAGATAGATAGATAGATAGATAGATAGATATTTGCAATTCGGAATCCGGAAGATCTTTAGAGTTAGATAAACTAATTATTAAGTTAACTTTCAATGTCAAATTATCATAAATAATATTTATATTTATTAATAATAGTATTTATAGATATTACATTAGAGGGCTGTGCCCCCTGCTCGCTACCGCTCGCCAACCCCGGAAAATTGCTACACAATCTTATATGGTTTGCTTCGCAAACCAAGCTCGCTTCGCTCGCTACTGACTTAGGTACATTGCAAATACACAAAATTCTAAGAATTCAAAACAGTCATTCAAATCCATATAACAACATTTTTAAAAAAAAAATTACATCTTTTCATTAAAATAAATTTGAATTTAAAAAAAAGACATGCAATTCGTTAAACCTATTAGAAATGTGCTATAGTATAAAATCTTAAAGCGTAACAGCACGACTGAGACTTATTTTTCAATGAATAATTAATAACAATAATAAAACAAATAAATTCGTGATATAAATCAAAAATCGTCAAATAAATTCGTAATATATAAATTCGTGAAAAAAGCGCTTTCGACTAAATACTAAAATAGAGATCTATCGACAAAGACTACTCACTTCTGCCTAGCTTAAGGTTATTTCAGTTTCCGTTTTCAAAAGGGCTACATGTTGAGCCACCTCAGCTAGATTTGGCATGTGGCATTTTTAGCGGTAATCATCGGTCGATTTTCTAGCGCTACCATTTGGGGAGTTGTAATGAGTCTTTTTTTTTTTGTCGCCGTGTCAGGGAAATATATATATAGTTAATAATATTTATAAATAATATTTAAAAAAAATTATGTTCAGAAACCTGTGAATTTGTGAAAATCATTTCGATTCGACGCATCTCAGTGTTCGCAAGGAAAATTTAACAAGCTTAAAATGGGAGCAGTGACTCATAAAAGCTATTGAGTAAGAAATGCCTTTGTCTTCTTAAAGAAAAAAATTGCACAGTTTCAAGGAACATTAGCATCAAAAAGCAACAACACAAAATCTTTGAAAGAAAAAAAAAAGACGCAAAAGAAAGATCTGTCTATAATCGTAGTTCAATTGTAAAAAAAATAATAATAATAATAATTAAGATATAAAAATCAACTCACTGGAATAACTTGTGATACATCAATTTCTTGGAAAAGACTGGTGCTGTTTTGAACGTACGGCGCATTGTCATCCACATCTATAACCATAATTTGAAGTAAAGCCATAAAAGTGCCTCTTTCTGTACCACTTTTCACTTCACAACTGATGTTCCACTCATGGGAAGTGGCAGATTCATAGTCAAATGAGGATACAGTTGTCAAGATACCAGCTTTACGAGTGATCTTTAGATAAGCTGATTAAAACATACAGATATTAATAATAACGACTATATGAACTGAATAAAAACAAATATTAAATCCGTTCAAGTTATAATAGTTACAACTTTTCTTTCAATACAAAATTCTCATGGGTATCAGAAATATTTAATTGCTGTAAAGATTTTAAGTTGATGCTAGTAATAATATCATTTTTAAGCTACCACTATAAAGTTTAGAGGTCCAGTGGGAATGAATTTTCATACAGTTACAGAGATGCCAACTGCTCCGGACAAGCCAAGATAATTTTTAAAAAAACGGCAAACAACGACAAAGTAAATTTTGCAAATATTTGACTAATTTTGCTTTATTTTTAAAAGGTCCAGCATAACTTGTGCACAGAGATGCCAACTTGTTCCGGACAGCAAATATATTTTTGTGGTAGTTTATCAATTGTGATTCTTGGTTTAAAAAATTCAATTCAGAAGATTTTTATCCACCAATATTTCTAAATAATTCGTAGGCTTATACTATTCCTCACTTATTACAAAATAAGGTCATGCAAGCAAGCAAAAGTAGTCAAATATTTGTATTGTAGTTATTTACCGTTTTTTTACTCATTTTGGCGTGTGGGGAGCTGTTGCATACCTGCCAAATCTCCCGCATTTTGCGGGAGATTTTATTTTCATATTTAAAGTGGTAGTAAATATATACTATTTTTTTCTTTTATAAATTTAATTTTTAAATGATTTTGATCACCACTATTCTTACAAAAATTAAGCTTATATATTAATATGTGTTACTATCATGGTTATCAACTTAATTTTTTTCAAATACAACGTATTTGTTTGCTTAAAATTGAAATTTTAATACCACTGGTAAAAATGATAATGGAAGGGATTAAAAGTTGGCGTCACTGCTTGTGCACTTGAACTGAGTTCTATTACAATTGCAGAGGCGGTGGTAAGATTAAATCTGCATTTAATCTATAGGCATCTTACTATATATAAAATTCTAATGATGGTGTCGCAGTTTTCCATTGTTGTCGGCTCATTTTTATTGGCCAGAAAATCACGTGGTAGGATCCAGTTTTCCCCCATTCATTTCCTTATTGTTTAGGCTGTCATCAGCATAAAATTAACAAAAGTCGTAAAGGTATTCGCGATCGCAACGAACTATAGGGGGCGTTGTTGTATGAGACGCTTACCTGCGATTTCCATATGAACCGTCATTCAGTTACTCTGGAGACGTCGTTAATGTAGCGTGTAGCATTGCAACGTTCCTTCTTTAATGTGGCTTATTAAATTTAAAAAAGAAAAATGCTTGATCTTCTTTCTTGTACAACCGAAAACAAAATGGTATCTCTTTTTATTAGAGAAGGAATATCCAAAACACATCGGAAAAATATTCGTACATTAACAGAAAAAAATATGTATATTCTTATAAGAGTTAAAACCTAATGCCCGAGAAATAGTATTACTAAATTTAATGATATAACATGAAAGGCCCATTTAAACTTTACAATCTATAGTTTTAAGAATCATATTAGTTCAAAAATTAAAATGAACAAAAAGTATACATAAGCCTCATAATTTTATGAAATTTAATTTTGTAAACAACGTTTTTTGACAACAATTTTTATCAAAAAATTTCAAGTTTCAATAAAAATCATTATTTAGAAACTAAGAAACGTAAAATAAAGAATACTGACGAAACAAAAAAAAAACAAAAAAAAAAAAAAACAATTCTTTTTTGTCGCCATTTTTAGTGCTACGAATATTCGTCTTTGGGATTTGCCAAAAACAAAACAAGATGCAATTTTATTTTTTCAGGAGGGGAATATTTTACCGAAAAAACGAAAATGTACCAATTCCCACAACATAAAACTTTATCTTGGCAAACGTACGTTTTGGAAATGTTATTTCATTTGGAATCTTATTTATCAGAGTTCATATGGCGATATGATTGTTTTGAATCTATGCTAAACTCTATATCGGCTCATTTTCCACCGAAATCCAATTAACTATTTTGATTTTAAATAAAGTGTTTTATTTTATGAACTGTCGCAAAAATTTTAAGTGTAGATTGGCGGCACTTAAAAACCGCCAAATCTGTAGCGGCGGTGGCGTTAATACGTCGTAAGTACCGAATTTTTATTCCATACTTTTCTGAATCATATTATTTCAAACATTGGAATATACAAGAAGTATACATAAACACATAATGTTATACCATTTAATTTTTCAAAAGTATTTTGAGAACAATTTTTATCAAAAAATTATAAACTAAAAAACGGAAAATAAAGAATCCTTAGGATAAACAAAAACGATTTTAAGAATTATTAACATTGAAATAAAAACTTTCATATTGTTTCTTTTTTTATTATTCTTATAGTTCTTAATCAGACGTAAAAAACCATTCTGTAGAGAACCATCATCAAATGAAAAAAAATATTTACAAGCAAATTTTTTATTGTAAAAATCATTGCACTTACCTGATTTATGATTCCCGGAGAATTCCAAAATGATAAGTTCCTTGTTTGAAAACTTTATTCTCAAATAATAGATACATAGTTTTATACCTTCATTACTTTTAGATAACATACTACACAGCAAAATTTTATAATTGATATGAATTTGAATATGTAGCTAAAAACAGAATAGCTGAATTCTAGTTGAACTTATTCTTTCAAAATTAAAAAAAACTTACCAAGAAAACGATTTAAATTAATTAAGAATCAGCACAAATGGCACTATTTCAAGTAACTTGGATAATTTTTTATTGTTGTTTTCCGAATTATATGGATACAGAAATATATACTATTCTATAACGAAGAAGAATATGCTATAACTATTACAATTCTGTATGTTCTGAATTCATATTTATTCACTGGAATGACGAAAGCAATGTTGACTTCACTTTAATTCGTAATGAATTGAAGACAGAAGAAATGCATTTTACCTTAATACACACATCTGTAACAGTATCCGAAATCGGAAGTCATCAGTTGCAAGTTTGTTGATAATAGAAATTCAAAATTATTGAGGAATTTTTCTTCAAATGTTTGGCGTGTTCTGTTCCTGAAAGATTTACTAATATTCTGGAGATTTTTTTTCAAGTTCTTCGGCCTTTTCCTTAGGGAAATTTTGTTTCTTATTTGCTGCTAAAAAATGGCGTCTGATTCAGTCAATGACTTTGATGGAACTAAATGAAAACGTGATAAATTAATGTCCGATATTTACAGGCTCCCGCTAGACGGCGTACTCGAGCGTTGCGATCGCGAATTGTTTTCCTTTAAATATTTTTGTATCCCTAACTTAAAGTTATTTTTCAGTACTGCTATTATTAGCGAAAATTTTAAATTATGGTTGAGAACTCATCAAATTTGTTTGAACAATATAATGTATTAAGAATATAAATGTTATTCAAAAAATTGATGATTAAAAAAATCACTTCTGTTCACCAAGAGATCTAAATGTTCATAATACTAATAGATAGTAATATTTAGACGTGGGAAGTAGAGGCGCAAAAGCGTAAGTAAACGGAATTCCTTTTAGTACATACATGTTAAGTGAATATTTTTAACTTTAGTGGGAAAACTGTTTTCTGCCAAGAAAAAGCAAATATTGCGAAGCAATCATTGGGGTTGGTGAGCGGTAGCGAACAGGGGGCTTTGCCCCCTAGTATTTAATAAATTATTAACATGTTTACATAACACAATCAGATGGTTAAAGTTGCATACCTGCCAACTTTTACGCATTTGGCGTAAAATTTTATTTCTATATTCAACGTGGCAGTAAAATTTATGCTTTCTAAATATTCCTTACATTTATAAACTTAATTTATTATCTTTTTGACCACCACTATTTTTAAAAAAGTTAAGCTTATATAGTAATATGTAATACTGTAACAGTAGTCCGCGATAACTATTCCAAAATACAACGTAAGATTCTGCCTAAAATTGTAAATTAAATCCAATTTTGCTACCACTGGGGAAAATCATCCTCAAAAGGATTAAAAATTGGCAGGTATGAAGTTGGTGTAAGGCTCTGCTACTTGTGATTTAAAAAGTGGTGAATTATATAAGCCTACGAATTATTTAGAAATAGTGGTAGATAACTAAATTGAATTTATTAAACCAACAATCACAATTAATAAACTACAACTTTAAAATATATATTTGCTGTCTGTAGCAAGTTGGCATCACTGTAGTTAAATTTTCGTTACGAAATAACTCTAGGGATGCCAACTGCACCGCTTTCTGCAAAAGTTTTTATAAATTGGTAGATTAAAAATAATTACGCCTACTCTTTAAAATAGTAACCCTGAGTCTGAGTACTCAGGCCATCAACCTTCTCTGGCGCAGTGTGTACAGTTTAGCAACACAAATTACAACAATATTACAAACCACTAGGAATGCAAAACTGTTTGCTAAAAGTTGTTAGACGGCTTTTATAATGTTTATTCATGAAATAGAAGACTGGTGCGTTAAATGGAAAACAGTTGTAAATGCAGACAAATCTCAAATCTTAATCATACAGAAAATAAGAATAAAAATACTACCACAATGCAAACCAAAACTGTTCAATATCCAAATACCAATAGTTAAAAAAGTAAACTACCTCGGGCTTATAATGAACAGCAAGCTTACCTGGAATGACCATATCAAAAATATAATAGACAAAGCAAATACAGCAACAACAATAATAAAACCACTC
Source organism: Parasteatoda tepidariorum (assembly GCF_982258835.1). Lineage (NCBI taxonomy): Eukaryota > Metazoa > Arthropoda > Arachnida > Araneae > Theridiidae > Parasteatoda > Parasteatoda tepidariorum. Next base: position 39,226,667 of record NC_141759.1, read on the forward strand.
ATCTATAACTGGAATGTCTCATTAAAACTAAGAAAACTACTAAATGCATCAATGATCAGACCAATTCTCACATATGCCTCACCAGCCTGGACAACCATACCGGAGCATCTCATGAAAAAAACTCTACCAATGTCAGAACAAGAAACTCAGAAAAATCACCCGTGCCAGATGGTTCACCAGAAATACAAATATCCACAAAGACCTCAAGATCCCGACCTTAACACAATATATTGACAAATTAAATGCAGATTTCTATGACAGGGCCCTAAAATGCAGTGCAGTGAACTTCAACCAGATATTCAATTTTGAAAATTACAAAAAAGACATAAAATTAAGACCAATAGCTGCTCACTTTACATCAGACGCCTCATATCACAATCATCAGAATAAATAACTAATCACAGATCCATCCATGGCATCAGATTCAACAACAATACTGACAACTTGATCAAGCGTTTCCCCATGTTTACTATCAATCTACATTCAAAGCCACACATAGTTTAGAGCAAGCCTGCTTCTTATAATTCCATTATTATTATTCACTCAAGCAAAGCGCTTGAATCCCAATAACAGCTACCACATTAACTGCCAACCTTAAAGTTCTACCACAAATATAAAAGAAACATGATGGATGGGATAGGGGCCGCTGCGCGGCACAGATGCCCGGCTCAAATTTCAAGGCAAGACAAGATCAACCACTGTTCCTAAAACAACAAAAATCTAAATAATGTTGCTTCACTTAAAATGTCTTGTAATCAAGTATTTGTCATGTAACTACATAGATGCCGCACGCAACTAAAATTGTAAAAACTGGTAGAAGCCCAATTCTTTTTTCTTTAATTATTCTAACAGGACTACCACTGTGACTTACTTAAATTTAAATAAAAACATACATTGCTTTTATTTTCATTAGTAAACTGAAAACAATAAGCTATAAAAATGTTGCTAATTTTAATCTCTTCTAATAAAATTTAGAATTATATTAGTCACCACTTTTTGCATTTTTAGTTGTAAACAGCAATCTTGTTACAATTTACGAAAATGCAATTTTGTGAATCTGTCAAAATTAGCAGAGAAACTTCGAGTGATAAATAATGGTAATATTTTATTTGTCTGCACTAACCCCATCTCCACACCAGCCTTCTTCACTCCAATATTAATTATCTGAAAGTGGCTACTATTTCCATGATTTTGGTAGCCAAAGGCTATTAGTGTAGATTTAACCCAGCAACGTAATTTAACGAGCACCTTGCCACTTATACACGCAGGTTGTTTTGTTCCGATGAGGTTCAACGTATGTTGTACAACGTATTGATATTAAAAGTTTACATTTCAAGGCTGTGTTAAAAATATAATTTGTTCTCAAAGGAATACAAAATTTTATTACGTTTGCCAAATTTATATAATTTAATTTATTATTTATTCCTAAAAACAAAAACTAGCTTAAATTAATTCGCATTAAATTATTCACATATTTATTAGTATCATAAATTGAAAGGTTTTTGAAAACATTCAAGTAACTGAAAAATAATAGAGATATTTAGCTGTTGAAGCCGGTATGTATGTTGTGCTAGTAGCGCCACCTACATTAATTAGAAATAAAAAGTTACTTCTTAGTTGATTTCATTGCGTCTTCAGAGATAGACCAATGCGCTGTTCTTAATAAACTCATTAATTATTCACCCGCAATTTATTCTTTTTGTTGTCATTTACCTAAAATCCGATCAACATTATTTTCACTAGCTCGTAATACGAACTACGCAAACCCGCAAACGCAAATTATAGACAAAATATTAATATTATCACCTTTGTATTCCAAAGTTAAATTGTTGTAGTAGCTGCTCTGTTCTGCCACGTAGCATTCCAAACTTTCAAGTACGTATGTTTTCCTCAAGCTCTGTAGAGAACCGGAATTGTTCGATAGAACAATTCTCGAAACGTGCATAACATACATAAATACGTGTTCGAAAGGTTCTAACGTCAAAAATAATTGATTCAATAGGATGTTGAAAACAACGATCGTCCAGTTACTTACGGTTAGATGGCAGCGAGTATTTTGTAACAGCTCGTGGACACAGTTTGTTAAATGGAATGGGTTTCACACTTCCCAATGAGAAGCGTTTCGGAATCGTCTCTGGGAGTTGAAACTGAATCTCTGGTGATGGAAAACAAAGTTCATCCCTTGCTCCGCAATCAGGACTTGAACTGTTGTCTCCAGTAACTTTAATCATGATTGTAGCGTGGGCAGGTCTTTCATATGCTTTTATGGTGGATACAACAATCACATCCAGGGCAAATGTTGAACCTATATATTCTTTAATAAAAGTATAAATAATTAGTCGATTTGAATGCAGCTACACTGCTAAAACATTTGGAGCGTTCTGAAGTACCTCATAGTAGAAAATTTGCTGCAATCATAACACAAATCCAAACGAAAATAAAGTTAAACCATGTTGCGAAACATACTAAATAGAAAAGTGCTCTGGTACAAAAACATTGTTTACTTTATTTCCTTTTACGGTTGCAAAACACGTGCATAATATTATTATTCAACGTTGTACTAAATTTGTTAAGGATTTCTAAACATTTTGGAGCGTTCTACAATATTGTTGGAAATTTATTGCAACCTTAACACAATTCTAAGTTGAATCATGTTACCGAACATATTGATACACAAATACTATGGTTCACCCAGAACAGAAACATTGTTTACTTTAATTCCTTTTAAGGTTGCAGCATGGTTCAACATTGTACTAATTTTTTTAAGGTTGCTAAACATTTTGAAGCTTTCAGAACTACATTGACGTCGGAAATTTGCTGCAACCTTAACATGATTTAAGTTGAATCATGTTACCCAGCATTCTAACACATGAATACTATTATTCATCGAGAACAGAAACATTCTTTACTTTATTAAATTTTAAGGTTGCAACAAACGTGTATAATATTATGGTTTCAACATTGTACTTATTTTTTTAAGCTTTCTAAACATTTTGAGGCTTTTAGAACTACATTATTATAGGAAATTTGCTGCAACCTTAACGCGATTCTAATTTGAATCCTGTTACCGGACATACTAATACATTTAAATCTATCAAGCATGAAAATTTGTTTCGACATGTCTGGAACATACTCTTAAATTTTCGCTGAACTGGGCTATAATGTTTACGTAAATTAAAAATTAAAGATAGAAATATTTATAAATACATAAATGGGAAAAAATCAAAAGCAGAATAGAAAAAGAAATATTATGATTACTATTACTTCCAAATCGTTGTCTGATTTAATACTTTTATGAGTTTACAGAGAAAAATGCATCCATTTAGTTCGATTGGGAAAACATTACTTTACCACATATAGGGGTTGGACAAAAATTATGAAAACACTTCTCTACTTACTCTATGTAAGCAATATTTCATACAGCAGAAAATGTTTTGGAATATTTTTCATGGTAAAACTGATGACGCAATTTGAAAAGTCACGATTGAAGTTTTTAGAAATGGTGTCATTTTCACCCATTCCAAGTTCGGATGGACCAAAATAAGAAGAGAAAGTTAATATTTTCTTTCTAATTTTAATACCAGCAATTTTGAAATCATTCTATAGGATTGCAAAATTTATATCGTAATGTTTTTTTTTTCGTAGATGCATTAAAAAAGGGGAAAGAACGCTTTTAACTTCGTAAGCTCATCTTTTTAGTGGCAAATTTTTCATGGATAAAAAGGACACAATTTTTAAGAGATTCAAAAAAGATGTTTCAAATTGTGCTTTGAGTTTTGCCTTGTAAAATCTTCCAGAATTTTTGCTGAAAAAAGAAAGGTTGTTTGTATAGAATGAGTATAAAAGTGTTTCCATAATTGTTTCCAACTCCTGTTAAACAAAATTGAGATTCGTGAAATGTAATAAAGTATAAGTGTCACTCTGGGTAATAAATAGTTTCCATAATTGTTTCCAACTCCTGTAATTGATATTTGTGAAATGTAATAAAGTATAAGTGTCACTCTGGGTAATAAAGTAGGTTCCATAATTGTCTCCAACTCCTGTTAAACAAAATTGAGATTTGTGAAATGTAATAAAGTATAAGTGTCACTCTGAGTAATAAAGTAGGTTCCATAATTGTCTCCAATTCCTGTTAAACAAAATTGAGATTTGTGAAGTGTAATAAAGTATAAGTGTCACTTTGAGTAATAAAGTTGACCAGCGGTTCCCAACCATTTTAGTTCTGTGGACCAACAATTTTGTTAAAAACAAACTTCTTCAACAATTTTGTTGAAGAGCCCATTAACTATTAAAGTAAATATTATAATGACAAAAAGATACTAATTATATACGTTCAGTATTTAGTAAAAGATACCGAATAATAAGAATTAAAAAATATTTTAAAAAGAATATAACTTTATTAAATTAACTTAACTGTCACAATTGAAAGTAAATTAAAAAAAACAGCGATTTATCTCACTAGGACTATAGAACTATGTTTTGAAAAAATGTTTTTGGATCCCAAGCTACGGTCCAGTACCAATCTGACAGCGGCCCGATTGTGGCCCATGGATTGGGACCCGCTGATGTAACCAATTAAAAATTAAATAATTTTAACTTAAGTTTTATAAAATATTTTATTATTTTTAAAGTAAATATTTCTAGTTCGAACAATAAATAAAAAAAACCGCAATTCATGAGTAAAGTGTTAATACCTGCAATCGATTTTCTCCTGTGAGGTGACAGTAAGAGGGAGCCTGTATGTCCATCCACCGAAAAGAGCCATCTTCCTTCTCTGTTACCATGAGGGAAAATAACGCTTTTAGTGATACGAAATTCAAATCCATCAGTTGTATGTTCCCATGAGTTTTCTAAGAAGGATTGCAAACGGTAGAACGTCACCCCAGTTGGAAAATCGCTGGGAAGCTGGATTGATATTGTCTCTTGCAAAAAAATTAAACAATGACCTAAAAATAAATGAGAGAATCAAATAATATATGACAGCATCAAATGTTTGCAATATAAAAATCAACAGTTAAAAATTAGATATTTTTTCGTAAGTTTGTACAAACAAAAAATGCGTACTTTTACTGCGACTTCGTTATTTTTGAAATATGTTGTTGTTTGTTGTTGTTTTTAATGCTATTTGCCACACGGGCAAGCCTGCTTGGGGAAACCGAGCAATTTAAGGCAGAGTGTGCGTTTCTTGTTTTTCAGTGGCGTCATCTATGGCCTAGAATTCAACTTCTGCCACACCATACGTCGCACCCGTGTACGTTTGAAATATCTACACTACTACACTAGTGCTACACACTATACGTTTTGTAATATAGTACTTTTTATTTATGTTTACATTCGTTACTATTTCAACTCTTTTGAGATGTAAGTTATTAAAGGTGTCTTTAAATGTTAAATATTGTCTTAAGTTTAAATATCTCTTAAAAATATAAATTTCATTATTAGTGTGCGTTCAGTATTAGAAATCTTTCTTTATTTACTGATTATAAACAGCTCATATGAAATTACTACTATTTAAAGTAAAATAGAAAAATATTTTTTTAAGTTCAACTTCGATTCCAGAATTTTTTTAAACTTAACATCGTGGTTTTCTTCTCCATGTAACGTAAATACTGGTTAGTTTTATTTCTTTGTCCCAAAGCTTGATCAAGAAGTTTCTTTTTTGGGGTTGGGTTCAATAATTACATAACCACTGAATTGAGCATAGATACAGTCGCAAACTCAAAATAAACTGGTTTTACAAAACTGGATAAGATAGATTTAAAGCTCATCAGATGTAGGTAAACTCGGATAATTTTCATTTTGAAAAAGTAATGGTGAATAAATTATTAGTCAAATAATGGTGAATAATATAACTAGTCAAATAAATTGATAATAAAAAGATTATGAGCTTATACATTTTACATTACTTTGCATTCCCCTGGTTAATAATTTTACATCACCCGGTTATCAATTTTAAATCAACCGGATATCAAGTTTACATTACCTGGTTATCAATTTTAAATCACCCTGTTATCAATTTTACATCATCTTGTGTTCACCCGGTTATCAATTTTACATTAATCTGTATTCATTCGGTTGTCAATATTACGTCAACCTGTATTCACCCATTTATCAATTTTTCCTCACCTAGTTATACATTTTACAGTTCTTTGCCTTCCCCCCCCCCGGTTATTAATTTTGAATACACTATAAATTTTTATAGGAAAACCTTTCACACCATTTCATTGAACAGGTTGTGATATAGTAAATTCTTAGCAGAAAAAAAAATGTCCGAACCTTATAACTTCAAAAATAGTAATCCAATAATGCAAAAGGCGACGTGTCTTGGTTTAGTAGTTAACTCTTATCTCTGTGACACGTCCATGTAAGAAATATCAGAGATAAATCGACAACTGCTATAAAGAAAAAACTCTCAACGATTGTAACCTTTAGATCAAAACAGGTCACTATGCTAAAACAATTCGTGTTTCAAACGTAGGATAATTCTAACTTATGCATCACCTATCTTTAAGAGTTAGGCTCATTGTGAGCAAATAGTTGAGTGCAAGTCATGGTTTATAAGAAACAACGAACTCCAAAAAAGACCTTAAAATATAAAGATTTGATAAACACGTTACCGAACCAAAAATTATTTTACCAAGACCAAATAAGCAATTTTTATAAAATATTCTATTGTTATCATTCGTAAAGTTAGACCAATAGAGTAGACCGGCCTATTCCAATAGACAAAAATCTTATTTATTAACTATTCATGCCATCGGCTCGTTTTTAATTTAATTCATATCAGCGTAAAAAAAAACTGCCAATAAACCATATGTATCTATAACATCAGTCTTGAAGTTTTCCTCTTTTTTTCAACCCTATTCCGCCAAAAAATTCTTATGGGTTTTTATGAGACATCATGAATCCCGGGCTAGTAATTTTGAATATCTGCGTTTTTTTCAAAAGCTAAATTTGACTGTATTTTAAGAAGTTAGAATATAATTTCCAGTTCTTAAGCTTAAGCTCTCCGCAATAATTAATATTAAGTTACTAGTTTTTATTTTTAAAAAAAAAGAATTCGTATTTCCAAATATGAGGATTCAAAATTAACTTTTTAAAACGAAATTCAGATATTATAGTATAGCTTTTATTAACACTTCGTATCTTTTGGTAAATTTCGTGAGAGTTACATAATATATTTATTGAATTAAAATTTTCCTAATTAAACATTAGTTGATATTCTTTCTTTTATAAAATTTACTTTAGATTTTCTTTACGTTTTAGACACAATTTTTATTAAACATATTTTTCATACTTTTTTAATTATTTCCTATTAATTTGGGTCAAAATAAGAGAAAAATATTATATTTAGTATTCTAATAATTTTTGGTTATAAAATATAGCACAAAACACTGGTGTATTTTTCTGCGTTGAGGGTAAAATCTTCACAACTCGACTCACTTCCAAAAAATTATTATTTTCAAATTTGCAGTTATTTATAGCTAAGAGAAACAATTATTAATCGTTGAAATGTCTTTAATTTACAAAATCAGTTATTCATAAATTTTTGAATATGAATGAAAATAAAAAAATTCTATTCATTACTTCTTTTGGATTTCATATTTTAGTACAAATATAACTCCGACTTCGAACAGATTTTTTTAGCAACTATTAGACTGTTTTTATAATTAAAAAATACCGAAGTATATTTTTGCTGGTATATTTTATATTCAAAAAAATTATACATAAAATATTCACCGGTGTCCCTTCTGCGTCTAAGAGTAAATAAAGAAAAATACAATTATCTGGATTACATTGAGTTAACTACATCCAGACAATCCAACTGCTATGAATTCTCCAAAGTTTCAAAAAATAATTCTTCCGCTAGCAGCAAGAGCAATGTATTAATAAACTACAATTAACATATAAAATAACATTGAAATATATTTAATAAACTTGAATTTACTGAAACAGCAAGTAATTAATAATAGCACTTCGTCGTTAACATTTTGGTTTTTAATGTTTTGATAGAAACTTAATTTATACGTTTTAGAAAATGTACCATCCTTTTTTTAAAGCATCAAATATGTAATATGGTTTTAACCCCTTCTCTGACGGAATTTTTTCCCCCGAATTTCTGACCCCCCAAAAAGCATTTCCCCCAAAGCATTTTTTTATTGCAGAAAATTAATATATTTTCTTTTCTAAATTCGAAAATGCGAAATATTTTTGTCAGGAAGCAGCTTCTTGCTTGACCTACTGGTGGTGAAATATGTGATGTCCCATTCACTTACCTCAAGTTTTCCCTGTAATGCACCCAAGTTTTATCTTTAAAAAAATACACTGTGCTAACATGTTTATTAACTAAATTGCTTTAAGGCGTTTAAGATAAGTACCTTCATAAAATATTTATTAAAATTATTTAAAAAGTATTTTAGAAAATAAATTTCCAACTTAACCTTAATAATTTTCCAACCAAAATAATTGTCCAACCCATATTATTAATAACCCAATAATTTCGAACCCAAAATATTTATACATTATAACTATTTAGACCTGCAACGGTAACACTAATGAAAGCGAAATTACGAAAAGTACAAAATGATTTTGCGTTCAATTCAAGGCGGGAAAACTCACTGCGAAAATTGTAAAGAAAGTGCGACTAGTTACGCCATCTCTTAACAATATTCTGAAACACAAAAATAATCGAGGAGTTTAAAGAGACGTGTAAGTAGCGACGAATTAAATTTTAATGATGCAAATTTTTCTCTTCGTCGCATGGCATTCGCCGCCGACCTTACAGGCACAAAAATGCCGAACGTATTAGATGCGATGCCGACAGAAAAGGGGTTAAAATCATTAATACATTTTATATGTTTCACAACTCACAAGATAAAAAATATATTTATGCGTATTTGGTTTAATAAGACGGGTGAAATATAACTTTTGTTAAATATTTTATTTTTATAAGTTTGTTTAACACTATTTTGGCTCTAATATTTTTTTTTGTAAAATATGTAATGCACGAAAAGAAAATTTAAAACAGACTACTAATTTTGTGTTGATACATTAAAAATCGTTTGATTAATCATTAGGTACTGATTAATCATTTATTGGTGTTAATAAAAATATAATAATAATAAATAGTATAAAATAGTTTTAAATAGTATTACATGAACTAAACAAAATGCTGTTATGAGTAACAAATATTTACTACCTCAAACAAGACATCATTTGTACGGCATTTATATTCACTGTAAAATTTACATTATAATATAGTTTATAAATTTCATAATTTTTATGAATACATTTTTTCACTTAAGTTATAAAAATTAAAAATGAATTGCGAACGATTTTTTACGTCCGCCTGTATAGTGCAGTTACATGAACTGCTTAAATATTAGTATATTTTCTTCATGTGTTCAATTTATCTCTACTTTTAGTAATGCTAACATGAAAGAAGTTATACTTATTTCCTTGATTGTTATGTCACTGTGTTGAAATGTTGGAAATGACTGTTGTAATTACAAACTGTGTTTTAAGAAAAGCACAATCAATGTAAATCTCATACTGTTTGAAAACAAATAACACGTTTTTATAAAAAAAAATATCACAATAAGAACTTTTATGACATGATATTCTTCCACAGAAATCCATTTCTAGTCAAATTCTCATAATTATTTTTCTTTTCATTAATTTTTTTAGAGACAGATGAAAGTTACAATAAATTATAGCCGAATTCATAGTTTTTCATCCAACATAAACATTAATCATCCGTGTATAGAATTTTAGGACATCTCAAAATAATGCGAAGTTTGAATCATAATACTGTTGCACTTAAATTCCTTCAGAGACATATCATTCATATAAAAGAAGAAAAATTCTATTGAAAAAGCGAAAAGAATTCCCTCTTTCGTTATAAACAATATTTTTAAAATTCAGCTTCCTTTAACTACAATGTTATTCTTACCATAAAATAATTGATAATTTTAATAAAATTTAAACTTCTAATAAAATTACAACAATATATATTAAAAAAAAATATCTCCGTAACGTTAAATCCCAGTCAAGAATCTTCATTTTCAGAAAACGATCTCAACAGTGACGCAATACCACTGCAAGCAAATGATCACGATCGTTTGCTGCAAAATATCAAAATCAATGATATGACAAGTGAGAATAAAGCGTTTTTATTTTACCTGTAACAATAAAGAGGGAAAAGCAAAGACAATTCAGGAATATTTGGATCATTGTTTGATAGTTCTATCGTCAAATCCACAATTTGATCAAACCGTCTCACGCGAAAGGATAGGAGACTATTTCCACTGCAGTCTCCCTTTACCGGAGAAACAGCTGTTTGGGGAAAGAGGAAAAGCGATTTGGGGAAATGTCGCCAAATTGTTATGTTTATGGAAAATCTCGTTTAAATTCAAGGTTAAACAAATAAGCATATTTCAAAGGGATTATTGGATATTTTAATAAACAGGAAAAGTAAACAAAAGAAAAATAGAAGGAGAATTTGTAAATAAAAAAAAATTTTTTTAACTGTTTTATTTGTAATCGATTGACGATCCATCTCTTTTAGTAAAAATTCAAATGTTTCTTTTTTTAAAAATTAATACTAAAACAATTAAATCAAATATGTATTATTTGGATATATTTGGAATCGATTGTATGATTATAGTAAATTATTTAAAAAAAATCAATGTTGTTTTTTGATAAATAAAAGACAGGAAACAGAAGTATGTAAAGAAAAGAAAAATAGAAGGATAATTTGCAAATAAAAACGAAATTTTTTTAAATGCTTAATTTGTAATCAAATGACAATCCATCTCTTTTAGAAAAAATTCAAGTGTTTCCTTTTTTTAAAATTAATACCGAAACAATAAAATCAAATATGCGTTATTTGAGTAACATATATTTTATGAATCGATTATATGATTATAGAAAATTATTAAAAAAATCACTGTTGTTTTTTGATAAATAAAAGACATATGTGAATGGAAACAGGAAATTGTTTTAATGTTTTATTTTGTATTCAAATAACAAATTTCCCAACTTTTTAAGGGAAAAAACTAACAAAAACTACGGTCATTCTATTTTAAATCATGTGGCCACTTTTTCAAAAATTGGACATTTTAAAAAATTAAAACTGATTAGATCGTTATGCAATGCATTTATTTTAAGCATTTCTCAAACACTACAAGGGTAATTTCAAACGTGAAGAAACATTTTTTTAAAAAAAGAAATGAAATAAATTAAGTTTCAGAATATTAGAAAATTTTAATTTCGATTCCTTATTTAAAATAAAACAAACAATAATAAAATCGTCACCGGAGTGCCTTTCCGACAAAAAATGTAACGACTGGGAGTCGATTGGCAGACATTTTTTAAATCGCTGGTTGTTATCTATGGTCATCCTGAGGCCAGCGATTAATTTTCAAAAAAAATCCTTAATCACGTAGAAAGTGTAAAAATTAGAAGAAGAAAAAGGAAAAAAAAAAAAACAATTTCCCGAATCACAAAAATAATTGTGTTCTGAATTAATTTAAAAATTTTCTTCCAACAAACAAACAAATGTGGGATTCTAGAATTTTTATTTTTTAATGAAAAACTACTCGTAACATTCGAAGGTAGAAGTGGTAGTGGAAAACGGTGTTCACGTTTTATTTTATTTTATATCCGCCGTTGAACAACTGACCCAATTTTATGGGTTTACGACTACTAATGTTCAACTCCGTGGCCTTGAACCTAATCCAGAAGACAAGGAGACTCCTGGATCAAGTACTGGGAGAACTTCATGGAGGACTTTTTTATGGAATTAACCCACATTTTCGTTACATGAGAGGAAAACCACGAAAATCACCCACGGCTAGCTTGACGGCAAGGAGAATTTAACCCTAGATCCGTAAACCACTAAGGATATTTTACGTCAGCACTGCGATCGGTGCGAGCCGGGTGTAAAATTCGAATCTACCAGTCGACGCTAGGATCGAACCTGGGTCACCTCACTGGGAGGCGGGTTCTCAATCCCCTGATCCTCCGCTGCTCGCAGGTGTGGTATTGGCAATGTTTAGATAAAATATTAAATTCCCCTTATTTTACAAATGTAACAAAATGTAAATTTACAAATGTTACAAATGTAACAAAATTTATGTAACAAAAAGTTAAACTTGGAAAAAATTCCGATTTTGGAAGAAAAGAAAAGTTGAATTTGTAGAGAAAAAAAATTTAAGACAGTTTTGAGCTCAAAAGGTACCTAAATAATATTCTACCCAAAATTTTATGACATTTTAAAACTAGGTTTTTTTTTAATGCTAAGTTCGGGTTTTCATTTGAGTTTTATTCTAAAACTAGATTACGACATTAAAAACCAAAGTTAAAGTTAATGAAAAGTCCAGCGGGGATGAAATTTAGACTTTCTAACGTAAGCATGGGAGGTGAGTTCGCGATATGCTTATTTTCGTTGATTAGGGGGAGGAGAAATCTATAATTATAGAAAATAAGCTTAAGTAATGTTTTAGCGACTGCTTACCAGTCATTTCGCCTGATAGTAGATTAAAAATGATAATATCCTTGACCTATCTGAAATTATACAATTGAATACTTTTACAGGGATGCCAACTGCTCCGCTTTCTGGAATAGTTCAAATAAAGTGGTAGCAAACTATATATTAAAATTCATTAATGAAAGATAGTTAAGCTTTCTTTTTTATATAGTAACCAGAAGATTGATGCTTTAACATTGTATTTTATATCATACTTATAATATTAGCTATTTAGTGCTGAATAAATTACTTAAAATAAAAAATACTAAACTAAAAGTAACTTAAATTTCGCTACCACTAGAAAATACTATTTCACCAAGCGGAGCAAGTTGGCATCTCTGCTTTTATACTGATAATTGATACTGATGATTTAATGATTTTGAAATTGTTTTAGAGATTTCAGGGAGCTATGCTGTCCATCAACAATATTTACTTACCCACCTTTTACTTACGCAACTTTTACATTATCTCCTTAAATCAGGTCCGAATTAGTTTCAAAAATTCAGCGTTCGCCCACTCTTAAGCCCCCCCCCCCTTTTGTAAGGATTCTTCACTAGTAATCACAAGGGCCAGGATAGCCTGGTTGGTAGGACGTAGGCTCATGTTCAAAAGGTCATGAGTCCGATCCCCGCCGGCCGAAGACTCCCAGTGTAGTAAATGGTAACTGGTGCACTGTCGGGTCACAAAGTCCTCCATATTCCAAAAACAAATCATACCTCTAGGATTACTGAATTGGAGATTGATAATTCTCTGGTTCAGGTCAAAACTACTATCAATGAATGTATGAATGGGTCCGTTCTATAAACGGGAGGTGACATATATGTGTGGCAGATATCGAATTCTTGGCCATAGATTACGCAAACTGGAAAATAAGAAAAAGTGCACCCTCTTTGCCTTAGTGGCATGCGAGAACAATAACAACTAGTAATAGCATGAAACTATTTTCTAGCTAATGAATCGTGAATTCATTAGTAGTATACTAAAGCTGCACCGAAAATTATTTGTGACTCCACCTACTTGAGATGGGACAAAATTTTCGACCTGAATCTAGCAACTGATTTGGACGGTGGGAGTAATCTCCTTGCGTTGTTTATAATAATAATAAAATTCGTTACGCTAATCAATTTATTTTTTAAAAAAACTTTAAAAATGTGTCTCTTTATGTTAGAAACTTTCTGGAACGCTGTCTATTACAGTTGAAAACCAGTGTATACATGAGCTGAAATTTTTTTAAGTTTAACCAGTGATCTCATAAAACTGAAAGGAAATTTTCCACACCGATTTTTGATAACTTACTGTTTTACCATTCCAATTAAATATTCCGATAATAGAAATCCCTCTCAGAAATTCCCTAAGAGACACTGAAGCGTGGTGGTAGCGAGTTCGAATCCCACTGCAACCCAGTATGTAATCTTCATCATGTCCTCTGAATTGTTCTGTTGTTGTTGCTGTTAATTTACGTCGCACTAGAGCTGCACAATGGGCTATTGGCGACGGTCTAGGAAACATCCCGGAGGATGATCCGAAGACATGCCATCACAATTTTGATCCTCTGCGGAGGGGATGGCACCCCCGCTTCGGTAGCCCGACGACCTGCGCGTGAAGTCGAGCACTTTACGGTAGCACAGTTTAACGAGGACCAATACCGCACTCCCTCGGTCCCTACGCAGACTGATCCAAGTGGTCACCCACCCGCACACTGACCGCAGCCGGTGATGCTTGACTTCGGTGATCTGCTGGGAACCGTGTCTTAACGATCAGTCCACTGCGGGACCTGAATTGTTCTATCTGTCCTTCTACTTGACAAAGGTTTACAAGCCTAAATTGAGCACACAAGCCTGCAAATGTATGTAATTCAAATAAAACAAAAACAGATGCTCCCTTCGTCCCTAATTAGTTACTACATTTTGGAGAAAATTATGTCCCAAATCATTTGCTATATTTCAAGAAAGTAGAATCATAAGTAATTTTTGATGTAGTTTAGTTTATTGACACCAATAAAATTATGCTACAAATGAAGTCACGATTCATAAGCTAGATACAGTGGTTTCCAACTTACATGTGGCAGGGAGCCGCAATTAAGAATACCAGTCAAATGGGGGGGGTCACAACTTTATCAAAATTTTATATGAGACTCTTTTATGTTTAAATTTCCTACCACTTCTTTTTATAATGATATCTTCAGCATTGTCATTGTATGGTCTCGGATAGAACTTTATAATAGTCCTAATGCAATTTAACACGTTCTCGCCGGGGTGACCCACCGGTGGGTCACGCTAGATTGTCTCATTGGGCGGCGCATCGGGGTAAAAACTGGTAACAAATAAATTTAATTTTTTAGTTTTTTTTACGGGAATAATAAAAATCCATAACTACCAATTGTTTTTAACGGATGCAATTTTTATATTGAATTGCTTCCTCGCCGTAATTAATTTCCTTACAGTGAATTGTTATTGTTGAGAATAGATTAACTCCTCCCGAATATTATCTAATATTGAAATAGTTATTCTACCAGTATTTTCTCTTTTCCCGGAGTAAACGTGTTAAGGAGGGAATGCTTGGTAAGTAAATATTGTCAATTGATCGCATAGCACCTTGAAATCTTCTAAAAATCTTCAAGCAAAATAATAAAATCATTAGTAAAAATAATCTGTTCAAAAGTATTCTAATGTATTAACGAATTTAGTGCAGAGAGAGTATAATCTTTATTTTTTTAATAACGGCAGGCACTGAACTTTTGTTCTTCGCCTTAGAAGATGTCGGAAGTGTTGCTCATTTATAGTTACCCAGTGGGCACCTGTGAACCAAAGTCACGAAGGAGAGCAACATTACCCACGCCACACATACCCGTTAATAGAGTGGGCCACATTCATACATTCACACATCAGAAGACAACAGAGAGAGAGAGAGAAACATCCATGCTCAGAGCGGGATTCGAACCCGCAGCCATTGGCTTCGCAGTCAGGCACGCTAACCACTCAGCCACCTGGCCGACGTATAATCTTTATAAAATAATTGTAAATGCAAAGAGATGAGTTTTCAAATGTTATCTTAGAAATTTTGATACCAGTTTTTTTAGTCTTCTGAAGACGCTGATGGTCAGCTTACCCCTAGATTAAATGTAGACTGGAATGCAGTGCTTCTGTATGAAATTTATTTTGCTATTAAAAATAATCATTTTGACAAAGAAGTCCTGTCCTGAAGATAAGAAACAGAAATAAATTTATCAGACGAAAATCAAAACTAAACAGTATGCCTTAATTCTTATAACGTAGTTGTTCGTGAAAAACTGTTCAAATTTAATAAATTTTATTTAAATTAAACTTCCTTTTCTTAACGTTAAACGTTCTTGACAAAACTGATTAAAAAATAAAAGTCCGAAGGAAACATAGTTATACGAATGTTTTAAATATATAAAATATTGAATTTTGTGTGGCACCAATATATTAAAAAAATAAAAGTTTTTATTAATAAAGCAAGTTATTTAATGATAAACTTATATCATTTTAGCAGTGCAGCCAGTGTGGCAACGCTATTTAGTTCTTAATAATTTGGTCATTAACACTACATTTACGGGAGGCTTCGATACATTGTCCGATATCGTTATCTCAAATGAAACAAGCAATAAACAATTGTAGCTGATAAGCAATTACAGAAAGAACAAACGCAGAATGTCAGATTTTGAAGATTTCAGTTGCTTAGATAGAGTACTGAAGAAAAAAAAATACTAGAATATTTCATTTTTTTCTTCTTATACTAGTATATAATGCCAACTGCTCCGGACACGGCAAAATAATCAGAAAAACGATAAATAACTACTAAGTAAATTTTGCAAACACAAAGTGATGAATTATGTAAGCCTACGAATTATGTAGAAATAGTGGTGGATAAAATTCTACTAAATTGAATTTATTAAACCAAGAATCCCAATTGATAAACTACCATTTTAAAATATATATTTGCTGCCCGGAACAAGTTGGCATCTCTGTAAGTGCTGTTATATGTATTCGTTCATGTGTCAAATTGAAGCGTGTTCTTTGAGATAGGTATATAAGAAATGTCCATAAACCTAGTGATAATAAAGGTGTATATATTAAAGGTTTATTATATAAGAGAGAAGAATGTAAGAGGTGATATGAAATGCGACTTACGAAACTTGGTTTAACACGTTCACGCTGGGGTGACCCACCGGTGGTTCACGCTAGATTGTCTCATCTTGGCGACGCACCAGAGTAAAAACTGGTAACAAATAAATTTCATTTTATAGTTCTTTTCCGGGAATAATAGAAATCCATAACTACCAATTGTTTTTAACGGATGCAATTTTTATATTGAATTGCTTCTTCGTCGTGATAAATTTCCTCACAGTGAATTGTTATTGTTGAGAAGAGATTAACTCCTCCCGAATATTATCTAATATTGAAATAGTTCTTCTACCAGTATTTTCTCTTTTCCCGTACCAGTATTTTTCACTTTTCTCGGCGTGAACGTGTTAAATTCAAAATACATCAAATTAAATATTTTAATATTATACATACCTGCCAACTCTCCCGCATTTTGCGGGAGATTTTATTTTCATATTTAAAGTGGTAGTAAATATATACTATTTTTTCTTTTATAAATTTAATTTTTAAATGATTTTGATCACCACTATTCTTACAAAAATTAAGTACATATATCAATGTGCGTTACTATCATGGTTGTCAACTTAAGTTTTCTCAAATACAACGTATTTGTTTGCTTAAAATTGAAGTTTTAATTCCATTTTTATACCACTGGGAAAAATGATAATGGAAGGGATTAAAAGTTGGCACGTCTGATTATATAAGATTTTTTTTTCTTCATCAAAATAAGTGCACATCTAATCATTATTATTGTTATACCCACTAATGTTATGAAAAAATGTAGATAAAATTTAAAAATAAAATATGAAATATAATTTATAGCATGGGTTTTGTTTCTGCTCTGCTAGCATATGTTTTATGTAATGTAGCTTAATATGTGACTGAGTGGTATGAAGAAGTTTGACGCATTGTGACAAAGAGGAGGAGGGCTCCAAATTGTTTTTAAAAAAAGCGTGACTTCATACATAGACGGCCCGTGAGAAATGAAAGCGTGTTATGAATATGAGCCATTTAATGTTAATTTAAAAGTTTCTTACAATTGTAATTACCACTTTTTAATATAATTTAAAAGGATTATAATATATTATTTTAAGCACAGTGAAATGTATATGGCTATTTAGATTGCATTTTAAAAAATGCTTGTAATTTCAAGCATGTTAATGACACTTTTATTCAGTATATGACATACCAAAAATTCTTCCGGATTTTCCGGAAGATTTTATTTTCATATTTAAAGTGGTAGTAACTATATACTATTTTTTCTTTTATAAACTTAATTTTTAAATGATTATGATCACCACTACTCTTACAAAAATGAAGCACATATATTAATTTGCGTTACTATCATGGTTGTCAACTTGAGTTTTCTCAAATACAACGTATTTGTTTGCTTAAAATTGAAGTTTTAATTCCATTTTAATACCACTGGGAAAAATGATAATGGAAGAGATTAAAAGTTAGCAGGTATGATATTATCTCACGGTGAATAACATCAGAGTACAATTTTTATTCTGTTGCAAGACATGTAGGGATGCCAACTGCTTCGCTTATTATTCTAGAAATAGAATAATTTTAACACGCTGAATGCAACGCCAGTTTTACATGGTCCGTCTGGTCTTAACGGTAAATAACTAGTAGAGTAAGAATAATTTCTTCTATTTTTATAGAGAGTAACTGTGAAATAAATGTCCTAGGCCCAGTGGTGTAATTTATCGAGGCACCTGGGCCGCTAAGAGACCTCTACTCAATTCATCGTGAATTTTAATTTCAGTTTGTGTTAAGTCTGTAGTGTGTCTACCACTTCAAAATTGCAATTCCAATTCAATAGTATATAATAAATGTTAAATCGATTCTAAGGTGTGGGATTGCTTTTTCATAAATGATGGTTGACATGGATTACCTCCACAAGTCTCTACGGTCAGTAGAGTAGGCTGTGATGCTACTCTATATCATCACCTCCTACATCAAAAAGCCTCCACACGGTTTTTTATAATTAGTCCGCGTAGACTGTTTAAAAAGTGAACCAGTTGTGCGCATGAACCCAAAACCTTTTATAAAAGTAATTGAGAAAAATTCATCATACATATTTGAGAATTGAATCTGTAGTGGTTGACAAGTAAATAAGGCAAACCAATAATATTCATAAATAAAATAAATTTTTAGTCATATATTTGCTACCACTTTCTTATTTTAACTATATTCTGTATTAAAAGACTATCTCCGGTAATTGAATATCCTTCACAGTGGTCTGATCGGACTACCTATAAAAAACCGTGTGGAGGCTTTCAGTTATAGGAGGCGTTGCCTCTACTCCATTCATCATGAATTTAAGTTCAGTTTGTGTTGAGTCTGTAGTGTGTCTACCACTACAAATTGCAATTCCAAATCAATAGTATATAAAACATGTTAAATCGATTCTATGGTGTGGGATTCCTTTTTCATAGATGAAGGTTGATATGGATGACTCCCACAAGTCTTTACGATCAGCAGGCTGTGATGCTGCTCTATATAACCTCAAGCACTCTGCTTGAAAAACTGAAAATTCATTGTAATAATAAAAGCAGGCAGCTCCAAACTAGGTTTGCTACAAAAACGTTTAGTTGTAGATGAGTAAAGAAATGTGTCAGCATGAGGAAGATATTTCAGATTGATCGATTTCAGCAGTTGTGATTTTATTTTGTAGAATTTTAGTTTTTAGAATTGTAGTTCAAGCAGAAGTTGAAGTTTCAAATTTAGATCTGTAGTTGAAGCTGTGGTTGAAACTGTGATAAGATTTGAAGCTGAGGACTATTATTTATTTCGATGGTTGTAATATGAGACGTCGGAGGTGAAATGTGCAGCTATTGGTCTATATTTCTTGTCTCTACGACAGTTTTCTAAGTTGAATATCTCGTTAAAATTGGCTGTACTGCATTTTGTGGCTTTGTCGGAAAAATTTGCATTAATTTTATGTATGTGCTGCGATAGGGTTGGGATTTTAAAATCTTTATGGGTATTTGTATTCCGGTTGAATCATCTGGCACAAGGTGATTTTTCTTAGGATCTTGTTTTGACATTGATTTAGTTTTTTAATGAGATGCTATGGTATTGTTGACCAGGCAGGTGAGTCTTAATAAAGTATTGGAAGGATCATTTTTGTGCAGAGCAGTTTCTTTAATTTTAGAGACACATTCTGATTGTAAATTAGAGGTTGTATGACTATTATTGCTGTGTTTGCTTTGTCTATAATGCTGTTGACGTGATCATTCCAGGCAAGTTTGCTGTTTATGATTAGTCCAAGGTAATTAGCTTTTTTAACTATTGGTATTTGGATATTAAGCATTTTTGGTTGGCATTGTGGAAATATATTTAATCTTCTCTTCAGTATAATTAGATTTTGTGATTTTCCAGCATTAACTGCTGTTTCCCACTTTACGCACCAGTCTTATATTTCATATATTTGTTCCTGTAATTTTTGAAGGCTAAGGTTTGGATATCTGAATTAAGATAATTGTATGAAAGCTGCTTTTCATGTCATGTTTTGAACTTTAGATATGTAGTGGTGGAAAAATTATTTAAAATTAAAATTACTAAACTAAAAATAACTTAAGTTACTTTACCACTAGAAAATAGTTAAGCAGAGCTAATATGAAATTTTTAGAGCTGTGACTACTACTTAATTTCAAGCTTATACAACTGAAATTCCCATCTGGTGTCGTCAAAATTATACAGGCCTACTTACATAATAGAACCTTTCAGGTTAATTTTAAAAACATGAAATCAACAAACAGAAAAATAACAGCAGGAGTGCCTCAAGGAAGCATCCCTGGGCCCATACTATTCATATTATTTACCTACGACTTTCCCATCGACAGACAAGACTTTAATAGCATCACAGCACTTTTCGCAGATGATACAGGAATTGTCGTGAAGTCCAAAAATCCCAACATTGCCCTACAGAAACTCCACGAAAAGATTACGGAAATAGAAATCTGGTGTCTAGACTGGAAGTTTAAAGTCAACGGCCAAAAATCGAAACTACTAATCATCCAACATAAAAGAAAAACTATCCTCCCCAAAAATCAAGTTGTTCTCTTCAACGAAATTATACCTATAGTCAAAAGCGCAAACTATCTTGGTCTGGTCATAAACAGCAAATTTAATTGGAAAGATCACGTCAAAACAGTTATCAACAAAGCATAAGCAGCCTGTCACAGATTACAAATCCTTCTTCAGAACTCCAAAATGGAACTCAGACTTAAACGCTTACTCTTCATCTCGATGATCCGTCCCATCCTAACTTATGCTCCTCCAGCTTGGTGCAACATCTCCACATCACTCCTTAAAAAACTCAAAATATGCCAGAATAAAATCCTCAGGAAAATAACAAAAGCAAGATGGTTTATCCGCAATAAAAACATACATCGCGACCTCAACATAGATTTTTTAGATCACCATATTGCAAAGTTAAATTTCAGCTTTTTCGAAAAGACCATAAATTGTGACACCGCAGGATTCAACGAAATTTTTACTTTTGAAAACTTAAGAGAAGACATACACCTCAGACCGATGGCAGCTCACTTTTGTAATGACGTAATTTTAACTAAAATACAAATATTTAATTTCCTTTAATTCCAATTACCAGAACGAACCACCTTAAAGACCACAATACAAGACGAATGGGAAAAAGGCCGCTACTATATTATAATGAGTGATTCAATAGAAATTACGATATTAAAAAGGTGACATTACATTATAAGACAAAGATGAGAAATAAGAGATATAAACATTATTTACGAAGAATTTCATTTAATTTTTTATTTATTTATTGAAATCGGTAGAATTAATAAGATTAATCTGCACTGTATTGATAATCAAAAAGAATAATTTCATCGCACACTTCAGGCATATTTAAAAAATCAATTAATTTTTCATACCAATTAGAGAAAAGACAGAATATTTAAATCCTATTTCAAAGGGAATAAATTATTAACGGAGACAAAATTGACAAAATCTTGAAAATATATTATTTGCCTCGTCCTAATAAGCTTCCATAACCTCATCTGTATTTCTTTAATTACTCCTTAAACGGAATATTATTAAAAAATACTAACTATTTTCTTAAATTAAAACATTGTATTGAAAGGGATACAGTAATGGGGTAGATAATAAAAATACTTTTACCTTTAAGCTAATTTAGATGCAAGAGTGTTTAGCTTTTAGTCTGAAAATTTATTATATTTCAATTGTAAGGGAAGCATAACTAATTACACGAACTATTCATCTTTAATTTATACAATTTGTGGCCTTCCAGTGCTGAATTTAATAATATTTATAGTAAAAGAAAACAGAGATTAAACTAAGAGATAGCATTATTTTGAGGAATTGTGAAAATATAAAAAGGATAAGGAGGAATAAAAGCTACTTTTCTAATAACCTTAATATATTTAGCAAAAAAATATAAATGTATATGCTTAACATTAAAAATTTAACAGGTACAGAAAATTTAACAGGGACAGAGATAACAGTGACATTTCATCTGTCACATTCAAAATGGGCTGTTGCCATCATATTTAAGAGTCATTATTTTGAAAATCAGACAAAAATCTTAAATTTTGATAGCTGTATTTTTTAATCGGCTTGATTTTTTTCTAATATTGAAGTCGGTTATGAGAAAGGAATAGTATGATTGTTTGAGCATCTAAAAAAAAGGGTTTCTTCCCCAGTAAAATATTTTACCCAAACAGTTTATTAATGTGTGTTTTATTTTTATTTTCTATATTAATTTTCATTTTATTTATTTATTTTGATATTATTATTCTATATTTCTGTCTATGATTGTTCAAACTTTCCATAACTCTCGTGAATCTTGGCAATTCTATGTAAGTTGTTAGTTAACATTAGTTGTCATTAGTTGTATTTTTTGATTGGCTAAATTTTTTTATGTGGCAGTTGTGGTTATGAAAAATGAACATTGCATAACTTTGAGCTTCTAAGAAAATTTTCCCACCCCTGGAGAAAATTTCAAAGTTCAAGGTCATTTCTTCAAAAGGGTATAATGTTTAAAAGAGTTAATAAGTATGTTTTAAAATTATTTAATGTTTAAAAGAGTTAATAAGTATGTTTTAAATGTTAAAGGGTTAATAAGTATGTTTTAAAGAGTTCATCTTAAGAAAGCGACACTCCAAAGTTTTGTTTTGCTACGATATTAGTTTATCGCTGCCTATTTATGGGCATGCACTCTTTTTTATGCGACGTAGTTGTTTTTGTGTCAAAGTTCGTGAATTTTTTTTTTTTTTTTTTTTTTTTGCGTTTTTCTGTCCTGAAAATTTTGTTTAAACAACAGCACTCCAATAATTTCTTTACTGAAGTTTGCAAATTGAGAAACAAAAAATAAACGATCTGAAATTCTACCACTTTTTTACTTTTCAGCGCGAGTTGCATTTCTGTTAGACTGAACATAAACATAATAAGTAATAAATATGAATTACATGTTTTTTGTGAGATAAAGGCTAAAATAAGTTCGATCCCGGCTATGGCTGGTCGATACATCCGGCTTGCACTGACCACAGTGCTGACGCGAAATATCCTCAGTGGTAGACGGATCACGGGTTAGAGCCCCTTTGCCATCAGGCTAACGTTGGGAGGTTCTCGAGGTCTTCCTCTCCATGTAACGCAAATGCGGGTCAGTTCCATCAAAAAGACTTCCACGAAGGCAAATTTTCTTCCACTGCTCGATCCAGGAGTTCCTTTGTCTTCTGGATTGGATTCATCATCACAAGGGTACGGAGTTGAACATTAGTTGTCGTAAACCTATAAAACTGGGTCTGCTGTTCAACAACGGTTATAAAATAAAATAAAATATTAAAATAAAATGATTCTTCCTCCGACTTCTATTTCTATGAAACAAAAAGGACACATATATCATTCAAAATGATATTCAAAACGACTTTACGTGAATAATAAAACTGAAATATTGAAAATTTAAATTTAACTCATCGTCTTCATAGAATACAATTTCTCCTTAAATAAAAACATTTTCCAATTTTTTCTAAGTAAAGTAAGAAAATATAAATATCTATTCCCTAGAACAATTTTACATTGATCCTAGTTGAGCTCAAAATTGGCTAACATACGTCCTACAAGAACATGCCAGGGAGGAGCGGTATTAGGATGTCTAAATTTTTTAGTATTGGACCACGATTTATTTTTTGTTTAGGACCAATGTTACAAAATGGAGACTCCCTAATATTGGTCCTACACTGAAAAATACACCTAATTGTGAGCGATCATTGAAAGCCGTTATAAGAGCAAAATCGCAAATACAGATACCCAAATGTTGGCCCTATATTATAAGTTCATAAGAAACCTAGATAGAAATAAATCGTGGGCCATAATTGAGAGCCGTTATAAGAGCAAAATAGCAAATACAGATACCCCAATATTGACCCTGTAGTATAAGCTCATAAGAAACCTAGATAGAAATAAATCGTGGGTCATAATTGAAAGCCGTTATAAGAGCAAAATAGCAAATACAGATACCCCAATATTGACCCTGTAGTATAAGCTCATAAGAAACCTAGATAGAAATAAATCGTGGGCCATAATTGAGAGCCGTTATAAGAGCAAAATAGCAAATACAGATACCCCAATATTGACCCTGTAGTATAAGCTCATAAGAAACCTAGATAGAAATAAATCGTGGGCCATAATTGAAAGCCGTTATTAGAGCAAAATAGCAAATACCATACCTGCCAACTTTTAATCCCTTCCATTATTATTTTTCCCAGTGGTATTAAAATGGAATTAAAACTTCAATTTTAAGCAAACAAATACGTTGTATTTGAGAAAACTTAAGTTTACAACCATGACAGTAACGTATATTAATATATGTGCTTAATTTTTGTAAGAATAGTGGTGATCAATATCATTTAAAAATTAAGGTTATAAAAGAAAAAAAATAGTATATAATTACTACCACTTTAAATATGAAAATAATATCTTCCGGAAAATCCGGAAGAATTGGCAGGTATGAAATACAGTTGCCCCAATATTGACCCTATATTATAAGCTCTTACATGGGTGAAAGCCTAGTACGTAAAACATTTCATTCCAGCATTTTTTTCGAAAAAAATGAAATATCTGTAACTATCAAGATTTCTTTTATAATTCTGGCATATATATAAAACTGCTTCTTTTCCAAAATAAGATAAAGTAGATATTGTTGAAAAATTTAAAAAAAGAATAAATAAACTCCTCCCCAAAACTAGCTATAACTGAAATGGTTTTACTACCAGCCTTTCCTCTTTTCCGTCTCGCTTTCACCCCTGAGCTCATAAGAAACATAGATAGAAATAGATTATAAGCTCATAAGAAACCTAGATAGAAATAAATCGTGGGCCACAATTGGAAGCCATTCTAGGACCAAAATAGAAAATCTAGACATCCCATTGTTTACCTAACATTGTAATGTTTTGTTTTAGAACTCCAATGTAAGATACTATCGCCAAAATAGGCGATAAAGAAGTTTCCCAGTAGGGTTGCTCACGATCGATGGCAACAAACAGGATTCTGGGAAAATCCTGATAAATTTCCAGGGAGAGAGACGGGATTTGAATGTCATATGAAGAAAATTCAATTTAAACTTATTGTAATAAATAAGAGTTAATATGGCATTTTTCTAAGCTATAAAAAAGACTGATCGGCTAGATTGGGTGTTATTGTCCGAAATATAGCCTGTTTTGCTTCGAGAAGAAAATTTGCTTTTTCGCAGCATTTTGTTGAGTGCTCGGAAAAAGCGAAATCAATATGCTTGGCAATGATCTCATAAATAACTTCACAGAGAATTAAAAGGATTTTTTTTTCTGCGAATTTATTTTCTAGGAAAATGAAGTCATGATTTCAATTTATTTGTTTATAAATACTTACAAATAAATAGTTTAGAAATTCGTCTATAAAATTACGAATTGCCCTGTCAGTAAATATCCTAAATCTTTTAACAGCAGTATTTATGTTTTAAAAAAATCGCATTTGCTAAAAATGTTGAATTTTTTTTTTAATGAAATTATTTTATATTTAGAAACCTTGCAGAATTCTTATTAATATTTATTAAGAAACGTCTTTTAGAGAATTAATGATTTTATTATTTCTTATTAGTTGAAATAAACAATCGAACCAGAAAAGAGGAAAAAATGGGAATAAAACTATTTTATTTTACCTTCTTATCAGTAGAAATAAATTATCCTTAACTATTATTTCTTTTTCGTAACTATAACGTCTTAGTGATACCACGAATTTAAAAAAAGTTAAAGTAAAAAATTTTCTGAAAAAAATAAAACGCTAAAAAAATATTTATCAGCAGATCTGAAAATTTTTTATTTATTTTTGTACTTGTATTTTCTAACAAACATTTCAATATGCAAGGTAAAAATACCACAAAAAGAGGAAACATCACTAACACAAAAAAAAAAAATACCACAAAAGGGTATGCAAATTATGTTTGAGAATATGTGAATTTCAAGGTGACATTCAGATTTATTAGTACTCTTAAAGCATCCATCTTTATAATAAGGTATATTTGATAAAATTAACACTGTTCTAATCAATATTCATGTGATCCATGAATCTTATTGATACACGTGGATTATGTGAAATAAGGAGCATGTGAATGGCAATTAAGATTTTTTGTACTCTAAACTAGCAATAAAGTAATGTATGCTTGATTTTTGGTAAAAATTTTGATTTGCAAGTATTATCATCGGTATAGTTAAATTTGCAGTACTTGATTAAAAACTCGGGAAAAATCAAATAAATTTCGGAAAAAATCAATTAAATGTAAATGCGGTGAAATTTGAATAAAATCATAAGAATTTACATAACCAAATGAATGTAATAAATTCGAAAAAGATTTATATATTACGTAAGTTTGGCCAACTATGATAGTAGTGTTGTACGAACCCAGATGTCCTTGCTCCCTACAATATTTAATTCCTTAAGACAGTGTTTCCCAAACTTATGACTTTTGTGTACCCTTTCTAAATGTTTCGTAACGCTGTGTACCAATAATAAAAAAATGAATGTATTTTTTACTGTAAAAAAAATTGCACGAAAGTTAAAAATCGCAACTGGCTGTTGACACCACTAATTATTAACTGTTTACTCTGCAAAAAATTGCCAATAGAAAAATATTTAATTGTAAATTTTCATGGCTAGCTTTGTTTTTAAATATAAGTTTTTGAAATTTTCGTTAGTTGTAAGATATTTCCCATAAAAACGTGTACCCTTGGGGCAGGGGTGAAAGCGAGACGGAAAAGAGGAAAGGCTGGTAGTAAAACCATTTCAGTTATAGCTAGTTTTGGGGAGGAGTTTACTTATTCTTTCTTTAAATTTTTCAACAATATCTACTTTATCTTGTTGTTGTTCATTTACGTCGCACTAGAGCTGCACAATGGGCTATTGGCGAAGGTCTGGGAAACATCCCTGAGGATGATCCGAAGACATGCCATCACAATTTTGATCCTATACAGAGGGGATGGCACCCCCACTTCGGTAGCCCGACGACCTGCACGTGAAGTCAAGCACTTTACGGTAGCACAGTTTAACGAGGACCAATACCGCACACCCTCGGTCCCTACGCAGACTGATCCAAGTGGTCACCCACCCGCACACTGACCGCAGCCAGTGAACCGTGTCTTAAGGATCAGTCCACTGCGGGACTACTACTTTATCTTGGAAAAGAAGCAGTTTTATATATATGCCAGAATTATAAAAGAAATCTTGATAGTTACAGATATTTCATTTTTTTCGAAAAAAATGCTGGAATGAAATGTTTTACGTACCAGGTTTTTCTCTTTTCCGTCTTGCTATATAAAGGCTTTCACCCATGCGTTTGGGGTACGCGTACCAAACTTTGGGAAACACTGCCTTAGCGGAACGGGCGATCCATGAAACCATTCAAATTAAGCAAGAATCAATAACGGTAACTTAAATGTGGACAGTGCTACTTTGACTGATTTATTTTGCATTCTTAACATCGTCAGATAAAAAATGTATTTATGTAATTTTTTTTTTTGGAACTAAATAGTGGTACATTAAATAAATCAAATTATTGTAACCCTGTCTGCAAATGAATTGCTAAGGAACTAATTACCAGCTTATGCATCATGTGATCTACTTGCCTTAAGTAATTAATTCCCTCAGGCAATTGAAATTTTTCCACAGGAGATAAGTACTTAGGTGCAGGAACTCTAAAACATCCATTCCAGTTACCAGTTTTTTAAAATTAGTTACCAAGTACCAATTTGTCTATCGGTTTTGACTTTTTATTCTGATTGATAATGTTTCATGTTGGCACATATTTGTGATATTCGACGTAAAAAGATCGAATTGGTAGGGAAATATCAAAAAAAGTTAAGCCCAAATTTTTGAAATTTTGCTCGCACTTAAAGTTTCATAACACGAGTATCAGATTTTAGAGATTTCTTTAAACTGCTTTTAAGTCGTGATGGTCAAACTCATTGCTAATCAAAGTCATTTAATGAAAACTTAACTGGTTAAATTATGTGTGTTAAATTGCAAATATAAATTATTAAACTTACTTTTATGCGTACAAACTGCAAAAAAAAAGAAAATAAATAATTATTTCTCTTATTCGGGTTTATCTTCGTTTTGAAACTATTTTTTTCCCAATGCCCACCAAGATAATGACCTACGTCATACAGGCATCGGAAGAGCAGATTTGATGGCCACTCTTCTTGGGGCACCATATTAGGTGGGACAACGTTGCTCCAACAGTAAGGAAAAATAGTGCAGAGAATGAAAGAACATCCATGCCTTGCCCAGTTTCGAACCCAGAACCTTTCTGATGCAAGGTCAGTTCCTTGACACCAGCACAGATCGGTCGGCACTTTGAAGCTATCAAATGTATCAAAACTACTTGATAGAAAGTTCAAATTGGATTTTGTATAATATATATATATATATATATATATATATATATATATATATATATATATATATATATATATATATATATATATATATATATATATATATATATATATATATATATATATATATATATATATATATATATATATATATATATATATATACATGTTTACACTGAAAATAATCAAATCGTTAACTAATTAGGAAATAATATTATTTTACCACACCATCTTTAAACTTTATGAGTGAGAAGTGATGGAGTACTTACAGGATTACAAACTGATATTTTTAGGGATTTTTCTATTATATTGAGAAGGTGAGTTAAATATTTAGATTAACATAATATGAGGTTGTGAGGCGAAAAGCTTGAGAATAGTTAATGAATTTGAGGTAGACAAAGTATTATATAAAGTTATTTTCGTTATCTTTCAATAAAAAAAGGGTTTATGTTTTATTCAGTTTGTGTGCTAAGTAAACAGGTAGCTTATTCTTTGGGGGGAAGTAGCACGCAAATGAATAGAAGTGTGCCACACCCTTCATGAGAACATTTTAAGCTAACGAATTCTTTCTAGGAATAATACCGAGTTACAATTACACCGAATTTTTGTTTTAAACAAAATGTACGTATTGTAACTAAATAAATAAGTATTAAGAAAAACAAAGGAATTTGTTCTTAAGAAAAGCAACTTGGGAATATGTCATGTATTTACCATATATCATCTGGGATTCAAAATTGAGGTGAATTTTGAAGGAAAAAAAAGAAAAACACTAGAAATATTAGCTTAGAAAAAAAGTAACTCAATAAAAAGAAAAAGAAATAGAAGTATTCGAATTTTCATTTTTATTACATATTTCATCCCACACAAGCGCAACTTAACACATTTTTTTTTCTTTTTTCCAACTTCATAAATCCAAAAACCAATTATTTTAAAATGAATTTTCAGTATACCAATTTTTTTTCTTCATCATTGTATTTTCGTTTAGTGTCATCGCCTCGAACTAGTGTTTAATTTTTTTCTTCCAGATTCGATTATTTTAATTCAAACTTTCATTATATAAACTTCATTTAGTTATTATCTAACTTTTAAGGCTTAAGATAATAAATAAAACAACATTTTTTTCAATTTAATATAATTTTGACTGTTCAATAAATAAAACGCATAAAATTTATCAGAAATAAAAATAAACACATATTTGCATTTAAAAGGGAGGAATTATCTTAGAGCAATGGTATAAGAGAGGACTGAGACAAATAAAACCAATAATGGAATAATTTTGCTACCACCTTTTTTCTTTTAAATCTGTTTGCACTGTTTACATCGCTTTAGTGTGGGAAATGTTGTCATCCATTCGAAGATTTTCTGTTCAAACAGCACTTAAAAATTACCAAGTGAATGTTAATTTTTTATGTATGAGCTTGATTTATTAACGTTCGAATTGCTAGAATGCTTCATTTGAAACTTTTCATCTGAAGAAAAAAAAATGCTAAATTATGACTTTCACTAAAAGTCAAGGTATGTTGATGGATTTCTGGCAGCTTTGTTATTTGAACCATGATTAGGCATTTTTGAAAATCATGCGACGAGAAAATTTATTCATTTTACTTTCTCATTCTAATTGTACACCTCATTGTGTCTTCAGTTCATCAACGAAAACTCAACAAGCTTAATTTTTCTTCCGACGAAACGTGTCAAAATGTTGAAGATGAAAACTTACAAACGACAATCGAACAACCACATATGTCACTCATTGTTGATGACAGAAGGCTTTCCTTAATATGCCCTAATTATAGAGAAAAAAAATTTTTAGAAGCAGGAGTGTTATAATGAGAATTCTATTAGTATTCGACTAGCGTTCAAAGATCGAGGTGCCAGTGAACCATAGAGAACTTCACTTCACTTCGTGTCGTTGGTCTTCAATTATCGTTTTTGCTATTATTTAGAGATTGAAAGCGAAATATTTCAGCTTTTAGCTCGAGTCGAGAACATCATGCATCATACGCAAATGAACCAAAATTGAACCCATTTACAAACGGACGAGTGTTAAAGGGCATGTTAAAGAGATTAATGTAGGAGATAAAAAGTTGATGGCGGGGACCAAATAATTACTAAAACGTGTTCTAGATCAATGATATCTTAAACGTGATCCAAAGATTAAAAGTTAGAATCCCGTCTCAGTCGACTGAGCTTGGTTACGTACTTCTTTATTTTTTCACTTTTTCTCATGATCTAACGATCTTAAATGAAGAAATTACTTTTCACTAACATTTTACGATCTTGTTCGGTTGTGTTACAACCAAATGGTGATGTTATGAAGCCAAATGTTATTGACACTTACTGTTTTTACGGCATACTCAGCCTATTGTGCGTATTTTCAGGGGTCCGAGCCCGAAAAGTCGTAACCCGTGTTCGAGATCCATAATAGTTCTTAATATCCATATCCTCCATCGTTTGAAGCCTGAATGAATAATTTTCACAGTGCGATTGAACGAAAGCAGAAAGTTTTAAAACAATTTTAATCCTGATAAAAAATTTTATTGCAATTTAAGAACATCAACTTTCTACGCTTCTAAGGAAACTTTCTTCTAGTGGTAGCTAAGTTTTTCTTTCGATGTTATTTTCCTTTACACTACAGGTAAAGGGTTAAAAAGATCACATAAAAAGTTCAATCCGGAATTCTTGTGGTGACCCGCTTTAAGTTTTTTTATAAACTCTTTACCACTGCGTGAAATATTTTGCAGAAAGCGTTCTAATTAGCAACCAGGTATCATAAAATTTTGCTAACAATTTAATCCTAAATTGCATATTTAAATTAATAATTAAATTAATTATCTGCAATATATAGTGGTGGAAAAATTCCTTTATAATTGAAATTTTAAAGAGATAATATTTAAGTACTTTAAAAACATAAATGGCATGTCTCAAATAAAGTCAATATTTATTTTATGAGGATTTTTATTTTATTCTTCAAAAAAATTGCAGGCCACACAAGTTAGTTCTTACAAAAAAAAATGTCAACAATGTGTCAAGGATCAGGTTCTTAAGAGATTCAAAAGAAAAGTTTTTGGGCTTATGAACATTGTTTAGACAAATATTTATAATAATGAAAGCAAAAATATTACTCATTGCTCGAATGACTATCATGAAAGAAAATGATTTAAATTATAACCTATTACAAACTCAAATTATCACATTAGAACGATGTTGTGCCTTCGTTTGACTGAACTACAGAGAAGAACACAAGACATCAGTGATATTATTAAAAAATCGACGGTAACAAATAAATTATTAATAAGCTATTTAAAATTTATTAATTTCAAAAACAAATTTATAGAATTATGTTGTTTAGTTTGCATGTGAATAAATTTAATGTATTATTTGTGATAGTTTTCTAGTTCGTGAATATTCACTATACAATTTTTTGTATTAAGAAGTTTATATATGTATAAGGTATTGATATCTAGCTCTTTTTTTATAATGGTTTTACACAGTTTGAATGTTCTGTATAGTTATATTTTTTAAAATTAAATTATTCAGCAGCTATGTTTTAATATAAAATTTTATTTAAAATAAATTACCTTTTATTTTAATTGTAGATAAAAAAAAATGAGATATGTGATTTGAAATTAAAATTTACCCAATAATAGTATTTCCTGGGTTTCGGTGAAATTTTAATGGAGTATAGTAATATTCGAAGTTGGAGTCGAACATTTTAACTACCAACTCCACAAATCTGAGCAGAACTTATACTACTCAAACGAAATTTCTTGTGTTTGTTCGAATTCAGCAGCTCTGTAATTATTATAATTTTATTCTTCGTTTAGTAAGTTAGATGTAAAAGAACTTGACTACAATTATCGATTAATAATTTACATAGAAATGTTCGATTAGTACTGCTTTTAAGTGGAAGCAATTTAAAAAAAAAATCTTATTTTAAAAATTTTTTTCTTTAGCCCTTTCCGGTGCTATGTAGCCAGTCTGGCAGCACTAAATCAACAAATACTACAAACTTCTTGAAATGTAAAACTTATTGCATTTAAACATTTAACAAACACTATTCTTAAAACAACAAAAAGCTTCACTCATAATGTATCAAGTTCGCTTTTGCTAATGCTCTGTTTGACTGAAATTTTCAAGCGAAATTTGCTCTACCGGAAAAGGTTAACTACTAATACAAAAAAAAAATCTCAAAGGTGTTGGTAATACGGTAATCGAACGTATTCCTTACAAGTAAAATTTCTAAACTGCTGTTTGTAGAAAATGCAACACCATGAAGGAATCATCAGAATCAAATGAAATTCGCAGCAAATGTCAATTATAGGATATTATGCAAATTAATAAAGTTTCAGAGCCATCGCGCGTGCGTGGCGCGCGCAGCGCCCTCTGAATTGATGCTGAAAGCGTATAAATAAAGTGCTGTAGCGGGACGTTGAAAATAGTCTATGATTATTTGTTAGTGGCAAACGTTTAGTGAGACCTGAGTATGCCTCCACGACGGAAGAATAAGAAATTCAAGCAACTTACGGAGTTTGAACGAGGGAGGATAATCGGCCTTCGAGAAGGAGGATTTTCCTATCGCGCAATAGCAGCTCGTATGCAGCGGAACAGTTCCACAGTGATGCGAGTTTGGAAGCAGTGGACCGACGAGCACCGAACAACTCGAAAAACAGGCACTGGACGACAGAAGGTGACGTCAGAGCGCGATGATCGACACCTGCTCCGCATGGCGGTGAATGATCGCACAGCTTCCTCCAGGCAGCTGGCAGCACATTGGTCTACTGCTACAGGTGTACAATTGTCGGCTTCGTCAATTCGTCGTCGTCTGCTGCGCCGTGGATTGCGTGCAAGGGTGCCATTATACAGGATTCCCCTCACGGCGGATCATCGACGGCTGCGTCGGCAGTGGGCTCTTGAGCACAGAGACTGGCGAGCTGATTGGCACCAAGTTGTCTTTTCAGATGAATCACGCTTCAATTTGTGGACCCATGATGGCCGTGTTCGTGTTAGACGTTATGCCGGTCAACGCTGCCTTCCTGAGTGTATTATTGAACGACATAGTGGTCGAACACCCGGAGTTATGGTCTGGGGTGCGATTTCGTATCATGGACGATCCAATTTGATACGAATTGAGGGTAATCTCAATAGCAACAGATACGTCCGTGAAGTGCTACAGCCCGAAGTCGTTCCTTTCCTTCAAGGCATCCCTGGAGCTATCTTTCAGCAGGATAATGCATGCCCACATGTTGCGCGGACTGTTAGAGACTTCTGTTCAGCACAACGCATGCAACTTCTTCCTTGGCCTGCTTATTCGCCGGATATGTCGCCTATTGAGCACGTGTGGGATATGGTTGGTCGGCGTCTCACTCGTGATCCGCGTCCTGCAGTTTCCAAAGACGAACTTTGGTTGCGCATACAAGCGATATGGAATTCTCTTCCTCAAGCAGATATTCAACATCTGTTTGACTCCATGCCACGTCGTATAGCAGCACTTATTGCAGCGCGTGGTGGCTGCACCAAATACTGATTTCGGACGCTTAATTTGTTTCTTTTGTTTTGAAAATTTCATCATTTATTTGTATCAGTACAAGTCGTTTCTGCATTAAATTTCATTTGATTCTGATGATTCTTTCATGGTGTTGCATTTTCTACAAACAGCAGTTTATATTTGCCAACTTGTAGGGTCGTTGAGAAAAATTTTACAGAGTGGTAGTGAAACGTCAAT
Source organism: Parasteatoda tepidariorum (assembly GCF_982258835.1). Classification (NCBI taxonomy): domain Eukaryota; kingdom Metazoa; phylum Arthropoda; class Arachnida; order Araneae; family Theridiidae; genus Parasteatoda; species Parasteatoda tepidariorum. The sequence goes on from NC_141759.1 coordinate 39,260,969, forward strand.
TATGTTTGGAAGAATTTTCCAATACTATTAAGATACCTATAAGCAAAATTAACCTTTAGAATTGACTTGATAGGCAGTAAACTTCAGTACCTGCGATTTAGATATGTGGTTGGGACTGTTCCTGTTTGATTAGATGTTATTAACATATTTATTTAAATTATTGATTCATCGTGGTAGTTTAAAATTTTTTTTAAACTTTAAACTTAAAGATTTAATACGCCAAAACACTAAAGTTGCTACCATTAAGAAAATTATTTCTAAAAGGCCATACAAGATGCAGCTATAATTATGCTAATGAGTTAAAACTAAAAACAAGTAAATAAAGTCTAAAATTTGCAGAAATTTTCCTTTTTATTTCTTTTAGCTTCTTATTAAAAATGAATGGCTTAAAGATTTTAATTTCAAACAGACACTATTCTGAGCTCTCTTTGCACTATAAAATATATATATATATATATATATATATATATATATATATATATATATATATATATATATATATATATATATATATATATATATATATATATATATTAGCATAAATGTGGGTAAAATTTTATAAAACTATAATTTACATCCCAAGTGATAAGTAGAAAACTTATATTTTAAATGATAAGTCAATACACATTTTATGTTAAAATTAATTCATTTTGAATGATCTAATAACGAAACTGATGTTCTAGCATCAGTATCTCAAACAAATTTTGGGTTAAACACTACAAATTTTTCTCATAGAGGTTAAATATGTAACATATATATTTTATAAAATGCAATTTCACAGTAGAGGACACAATAAATATAATGGTTATTGATAAATAACGAATGCATTGTTAAAGCATCAAAATCAGTTTCATTGCCGGAGGAAACAGAGAGGAGTAGAAAAGAGATTATTGCTAATACCTTATAATCAAACTGGTTTTGGCATTTTCGGTTTATCTAATTGTGATTTCTTAAATTTCGATTGCTTGTTTTTCTTTCTCATCTAAAAATCAATATGCAATCCCTTACGTGTATACTTTCTTAACTTCAGTTTTAAAAAGAATATAAATTTTAGGGGATAATTATGAGACATTCTGAATATTAATATAATGTAAGAAATTAAATGTATGTAAATCATGTTTATTAATATTGAATATGCACAGTGAATTCATGCATTATATTCATTATGCATGTATCTAACGTAAACAAAATTTAGTTTAAGTCTATTTTGAGCCTAACTCTCTAGTTTGAACGAAAATAAAACAAAGAACAGTTGTTAGATTTTCAGTAATTTCAGCAGCAGATACAGATTCACATTGGTAACTTTCAGTACACTTTGACTAAATTTCTCAGGAAGACAAAACGGTAGTTAATCCAACTCAATGCCCAATTCCTTTTAGCTGAATTTTTCAGAAACGTTGTATTAGAAAACAAACTTCCGATTCTCATACTCATATGTGGTGGTTATCTTAGCATCAGCCCCGCCAGGGGCTCTAACTAATTCATCTGAGTAGGAATAAATAATAAATCGCCGAAGCGCAAATGAATGGTGAAAATTGGGGTTCAGTAACATTTAGTGAGTGAAAAATAAAATTAAGTAGCGAGATTAAACAAACAAATTTAAGAGAGAGAAGTGGTTTTTGTGGCAGACTGCCTCGCCTCCCCTCGTATTCAAGTGTTCATCAAAAAAAAAATAAAAAAAAATACTAGGGATCAGTGTTTAAAAGGATATATTTTTAAAATTCACTTTGTAACGACAAAATTGACAGTAAGTTTCAAATTGATTATGACTTATTCAATTCAATGATCGCAGAAAAATTTATGCATTTTATACAACACATTCATCTCATTGTGTTTTTAGGAAATATTTTATATGCACGAGTTTATATTCTTGACATTTGCCTTGAAATGCATTTTATTCAAATATCACGTTCGTAAATAAAACTAAACATGCTTTTATTTACGAACGTGATTCAGTTTTATATTTACTTTTAACGATTTCACGGGTGTTGAACGATAATATCAAGTGATCAAGAAAAGTATAGCTTGCGATACAAATTTTTCACAATTTAAATGACGTGATTACGAAAAATTTATTAATATTAAGGAAATTTGCAGTTTCTATTTACAAAATTTCAATCCATCTGGGAAAATATTTTCTCATATCCCGAAAGATCAACTTTCATATTAATTATGTTTTGTGTGGAGAATCTATGAGCTTAAAAAATATATTCCGTTAATCTCTCAATCTGCCAGCAGTGAGTTGAGGGTTAAAAAGTAAAACCCTTAAAAATGTCTTAAAGGGACTATTACTGTAAAAATTTCCGCTCACCAGGGGATGGATTATATAATTTTACATATTCAAATAAGTTGCATTTCATATAAACGCCAAATGTCATTAGCCGCGCATGCTCATGGAATAAACTTTGATAAATTTTTAACTTAATTTTATTTAATTCCGGTACTCACACATTCAAAGAATAGATTTTTATTTCTATTTAAATCAAAAGCTTGCACATTTTCGTAGAAATGAAACTGAACATAAAGCGCAGAATGAGTTGACGGGTGAATAAAATAGAAATAAGACATAGATAAAATCTTTACAATTAAAAAAAATGAAAATATAAATGAGTGTTTGCAGATCTTGCCCAAATAGGAAATAGTATTTTCTAGATTCCATGGGCCCGATAACGTTGTCATTTTTTCATTTGATTTGCTTAAATTTTAATACCCTGCTTAGAGATGTAATTATTTAAAGAAATTTCCGGCCTAATATTATTTTAAATAAAGATCTGCTAACCGAGTCAAAATTACCGTGCATTCATGAGGAAATTTTGAAGAGAAGATAGGCTGAACATACAGTTAGTTTAAAACGGGATAGCCCTACTAACATCGCACTTACAAGACGGTAAACGTTAGAAAGGAAGACCAAGACTTAATTTGCAAAGAAACCAGCACCAAGATCAAGATTCTATGCATTACGGGGACATCGATCTGCAACAGAAAAGTGTGCTGGTGTGGATTGGAAATTTCGAAACTACTGGAGGAGTGTGTGCATGAAGTGGAGGTGGTAGACGGCCATTCTGCTTTCTCTTCGTGTTTCACACTCATTCAGCCGTTTCGGAACTACTCGGTTCATTCGTGCAAGTTTCTGCTGTGGAACAATATCCTCGTACTGTGTCGAAAGTTTAAAGTTAAATTCCAGTGGTTTCAGCATTTTTAGATCTTAGAATGTAAATTTATAAGCTTACTCATTAATACACACTGCGCGGTAATTTAGTATGACAAAAATGAAATTATGGCAACACATGTACCTGTAACTAAGCACAGATTTAGCGGAACTTCAACATTTGCGTTCGATTAACATAAAGTTTTAATAAGTAAAAGCTAATTTATAAAATCTATTTAATTTTAATTAAAAATGTAAAAATCAACGATTTTAAATAACTAAAATAAAGTAATATTTTGTTAATATTAGTGTGGGAAAAACTGCTTTGTATTCCAGAACTTACTCACACATTTGCTTAAAGGTAAAACTTGTAAATGAAAGTTTATTTAACTCGGATCTATTCTTTTGTAAAAAATTACATTCTGCTGGATATAGAAAATAATTTTTTCTTTTCAAATTAAAGCGTCGATTGTGTAAATTAAACATATATTAAAAACATTCTCTTTGAATGTTTAATTTAGTACAATTATTCGTACATCTTTTGAAATAAAGTTGTTGCAATTGTTTTTAAATAATATCTACGTAGTTGTACTAGAAACAAAACTTTTAATATTGAAGTTCTTAAGTGGCTCTGATACAAAATCTGTTAACGGCTATTAAGTTGAAACAATTAGAACAAACAAAGTAACAAAAAAGTTAGGGATAAAATTTTCGAGTAAAAATTTTCTAATAACATTTTCTTGGAAATAGAATGTTCATATTGAAGCTGTGAAAAAGCTTCATACAATCTATTTTACTAATTTCTTTTCGAAAACTTCAGTTGGCAATTTTGCGTCCTTTTCTTTATTGAAATAAGACTGAAGATGCTGTATAGTACTGTTGTATTTCGATGTTATAGCATTAAGTGTACTAATACATTTAGTTTAAACGAAAAAATTATTGTGTATATTATGAATAAATGTATATAATATATATGTATATTATATACATATATATTATGTATATTATATGTATATTATATACATATATATGTAATATGTATATAATTTAATAAAATTTATATTTTTAAAGCGTAAAGTTATTTTTAGTGCTTATTACTAAGAAATTTCTTTAAATATTGTTCCAACTTATTTTCTTTTGCCTAAGTCGTGATGACTATATGGTACCATGTAACTTTAATATTTTCAGAGATCGAACGTTACAATTTAGCACTTAGACTTACTTCAATAAATTTAAGTGCACTTCTCATAAGCCACGTTGATATTTTGACATTAGAGGAGAAATAAAAATATTTTTTATTTTGTAGACCTAGTCTAATAATTAACAGATGTAAGTTATCTAGGGCTAAGTTATCTTGTCTACGGTACTATTTTGAATGTTATTCAGCTATGCATTACCTAGACACGCAAAAGTTTAAATTTTTTTTTCTCATGAAGTTGATGATTCTATTTTTAATTTATTTTAAGAAGTAAACTTCTAAGTTTTAAAGTAAAATTTTCTTTGCTGAAAAACAATTCAGTGTTTTAGGAAGTGGTATGACTTATTCATTCTCTTAAGCATGGCATAAATGAGTTAATTTTTAAAAGCAAAGAAACTTCAATGAACAGTCAAATAAATATTCTTTTAATCAACTCTAAAAGATTTTGATTCAAAATTAGGAGGATATTTATGGTTTAAGGCAAAATTTTTAGGTGAAGAAATATTAAAAGAAAATACACTCATTTGAAAGGGAGTGTATTAATTCATAGTTAAACTAAGTTACATAACTTTCTAAATAAGGAAATTTAAAATTTGAGGTCAGATTATAAACTATATTATTGGGAATCGTGTGAGTAGCATCTTGAGGTCAGATTATAAACTATATTATTGGGAATCGTGTGAGTAGCATCTTGAGGTCAGATTATAAACTATATTACTGGGAATCGTGTGAGTAGCATCTTGAGGTCAGATTATAAACTATATTATTGGGAATCGTGTGAGCAGCATCTTGAAACTTAAAAATTTCAGAAGGTAAAACATCGGAAAACATGGTTAGTTAAAAACAGCTTTATTTACAAATTTATTGGTCCGGTGATAGTCTCGTGATTGATCTCATTTAGTTCACCGTGTAAGATTCCTCGGAGAATATATTTTGTTTATTAAGGTAGTTTCTTGACTGCAATGTAAATGGTATCCAGAAGTGCATGTCGGAAGTCGTACTTTTATACATAACTCTTGCATCTTTTGAACTATTAGGTCATTTGATGTTTGAGTCTCATTCAATACATCATAGGAAGTTGTACAGAAACAAAGCATCACTTGTTTAGGTAGCTATATCGGATGTATAGTTATAAGCTTTTTTATATACAAAAATGCACTATAACTTCTAAACTATTAATATGATAGTCTTGATATTGATTTCATTCTTTTCAGTGAGAAAAAAAATACAAAGAAAATTATGTCTCACTTGATTGTCCCAAAGAAACTCTTTCTCCCCCTCAAATCTCTCTCATTTTCTCTTTCTTTTTTCAAATAATAAGTTATTAGATTTCGTTCATAAAAACGTGAGGCTTTTCTTTTTAATTTTTTTCCAAATAATTTTTTATAATTTTAATTTTTTAAAAAATACAAAGAAAATTATGTATCATTTGATTGTCCCAAAGAAACTCTTTCTCCCCCTCAAATTTCTCTCATTTTCTCTTTCTTTTTTCAAATAATAAGTTATTAGATTTGGTTCATAAAAACGTGAGGCTTTTCTTTTAATTTTTTTCCAAATAATTTTTTATAATTTTAATTTTTTTAAAAATACAAAGAAAATTATGTATCATTTGATTGTCCCAAAGAAACTCTTTCTCCCCCTCAAATTTCTCTCATTTTCTCTTTCTTTTTTCAAATAATAAGTTATTAGATTTGGTTCATAAAAACGTGAGGCTTTTCTTTTAATTTTTTTCCAAATAATTTTTTATAATTTTAATTTTTTTAAAAATACAAAGAAAATTATGTATCATTTGATTGTCCCAAAGAAACTCTTTCTCCCCCTCAAATTTCTCTCATTTTCTCTTTCTTTTTTCAAATAATAAGTTATTAGATTTGGTTCATAAAAACGTGAGGCTTTTCTTTTAATTTTTTTCCAAATAATTTTTTATAATTTTAATTTTTTAAAAAATACAAAGAAAATTATGTATCATTTGATTGTCCCAAAGAAACTCTTTCTCCCCCTCAAATTTCTCTCATTTTCTCTTTCTTTTTTCAAATAATAAGTTATTAGATTTGGTTCATAAAAACGTGAGGCTTTTCTTTTAATTTTTTTCCAAATAATTTTTTATAATTTTAATTTTTTTAAAAATACAAAGAAAATTATGTATCATTTGATTGTCCCAAAGAAACTCTTTCTCCCCCTCAAATTTCTCTCATTTTCTCTTTCTTTTTTCAAATAATAAGTTATTAGATTTGGTTCATAAAAACGTGAGGCTTTTCTTTTAATTTTTTTCCAAATAATTTTTTATAATTTTAATTTTTTAAAAAATACAAAGAAAATTATGTATCATTTGATTGTCCCAAAGAAACTCTTTCTCCCCCTCAAATTTCTCTCATTTTCTCTTTCTTTTTTCAAATAATAAGTTATTAGATTTGGTTCATAAAAACGTGAGGCTTTTCTTTTAACTTTTTTCCAAATAATTTTTTATAATTTTAATTTTTTAAAAAATACAAAGAAAATTATGTATCATTTGATTGTCCCAAAGAAACTCTTTCTCCCCCTCAAATTTCTCTCATTTTCTCTTTCTTTTTTCAAATAATAAGTTATTAGATTTGGTTCATAAAAACGTGAGGCTTTTCTTTTAATTTTTTTCCAAATAATTTTTTATAATTTTAATTTTTTAAAAAATACAAAGAAAATTATGTATCATTTGATTGTCGCAAAGAAACTCTTTCTCCCCCTCAAATTTCTCTCATTTTCTCTTTCTTTTTTCAAATAATAAGTTATTAGATTTGGTTCATAAAAACGTGAGGCTTTTCTTTTAATTTTTTTCCAAATAATTTTTTATAATTTTAATTTTTTAAAAAATACAAAGAAAATTATGTATCATTTGATTGTCCCAAAGAAACTCTTTCTCCCCCTCAAATTTCTCTCATTTTCTCTTTCTTTTTTCAAATAATAAGTTATTAGATTTGGTTCATAAAAACGTGAGGCTTTTCTTTTAATTTTTTTCCAAATAATTTTTTATAATTTTAATTTTTTAAAAAATACAAAGAAAATTATGTATCATTTGATTGTCCCAAAGAAACTCTTTCTCCCCCTCAAATTTCTCTCATTTTCTCTTTCTTTTTTCAAATAATAAGTTATTAGATTTGGTTCATAAAAACGTGAGGCTTTTCTTTTAATTTTTTTCCAAATAATTTTTTATAATTTTAATTTTTTAAAAAATACAAAGAAAATTATGTATCATTTGATTGTCCCAAAGAAACTCTTTCTCCCCCTCAAATTTCTCTCATTTTCTCTTTCTTTTTTCAAATAATAAGTTATTAGATTTGGTTCATAAAAACGTGAGGCTTTTCTTTTAATTTTTTTCCAAATAATTTTTTATAATTTTAATTTTTTTAAAAATACAAAGAAAATTATGTATCATTTGATTGTCCCAAAGAAACTCTTTCTCCCCCTCAAATTTCTCTCATTTTCTCTTTCTTTTTTCAAATAATAAGTTATTAGATTTGGTTCATAAAAACGTGAGGCTTTTCTTTTAATTTTTTTCCAAATAATTTTTTATAATTTTAATTTTTTAAAAAATACAAAGAAAATTATGTATCATTTGATTGTCCCAAAGAAACTCTTTCTCCCCCTCAAATTTCTCTCATTTTCTCTTTCTTTTTTCAAATAATAAGTTATTAGATTTGGTTCATAAAAACGGGCTTTTCTTTTAATTTTTTTCCAAATAATTTTTTATAATTTTAATTTTTTTAAAAATACAAAGAAAATTATGTATCATTTGATTGTCCCAAAGAAACTCTTTCTCCCCCTCAAATTTCTCTCATTTTCTCTTTCTTTTTTCAAATAATAAGTTATTAGATTTGGTTCATAAAAACGTGAGGCTTTTCTTTTAATTTTTTCCAAATAATTTTTTATAATTTTAATTTTTTAAAAAATACAAAGAAAATTATGTATCATTTGATTGTCCCAAAGAAACTCTTTCTCCCCCTCAAATTTCTCTCATTTTCTCTTTCTTTTTTCAAATAATAAGTTATTAGATTTGGTTCATAAAAACGTGAGGCTTTTCTTTTAATTTTTTTCCAAATAATTTTTTATAATTTTAATTTTTTAAAAAATACAAAGAAAATTATGTATCATTTGATTGTCCCAAAGAAACTCTTTCTCCCCCTCAAATTTCTCTCATTTTCTCTTTCTTTTTTCAAATAATAAGTTATTAGATTTGGTTCATAAAAACGTGAGGCTTTTCTTTTAATTTTTTTCCAAATAATTTTTTATAATTTTAATTTTTTAAAAAATACAAAGAAAATTATGTATCATTTGATTGTCCCAAAGAAACTCTTTCTCCCCCTCAAATTTCTCTCATTTTCTCTTTATTTTTTCAAATAATAAGTTATTAGATTTGGTTCATAAAAACGTGAGGCTTTTCTTTTAATTTTTTTCCAAATAATTTTTCATAATTTTAATTTTTTAAAAAATACAAAGAAAATTATGTATCATTTGATTGTCCCAAAGAAACTCTTTCTCCCCCTCAAATTTCTCTCATTTTCTTTTTCTTTTTTCAAATAATAAGTTATTAGATTTGGTTCATAAAAACGTGAGGCTTTTCTTTTAATTTTTTTCCAAATAATTTTTTATAATTTTAATTTTTTAAAAAATACAAAGAAAATTATGTATCATTTGATTGTCCCAAAGAAACTCTTTCTCCCCCTCAAATTTCTCTCATTTTCTCTTTCTTTTTTCAAATAATAAGTTATTAGATTTGGTTCATAAAAACGTGAGGCTTTTCTTTTAATTTTTTTCCAAATAATTTTTTATAATTTTAATTTTTTTAAAAATACAAAGAAAATTATGTATCATTTGATTGTCCCAAAGAAACTCTTTCTCCCCCTCAAATTTCTCTCATTTTCTCTTTCTTTTTTCAAATAATAAGTTATTAGATTTGGTTCATAAAAACGTGAGGCTTTTCTTTTAATTTTTTTCCAAATAATTTTTTATAATTTTAATTTTTTAAAAAATACAAAGAAAATTATGTATCATTTGATTGTCCCAAAGAAACTCTTTCTTCCCCTCAAATTTCTCTCATTTTCTCTTTCTTTTTTCAAATAATAAGTTATTAGATTTGGTTCATAAAAACGTGAGGCTTTTCTTTTAATTTTTTTCCAAATAATTTTTTATAATTTTAATTTTTTTAAAAATACAAAGAAAATTATGTATCATTTGATTGTCCCAAAGAAACTCTTTCTCCCCCTCAAATTTCTCTCATTTTCTCTTTCTTTTTTCAAATAATAAGTTATTAGATTTGGTTCATAAAAACGTGAGGCTTTTCTTTTAATTTTTTTCCAAATAATTTTTTATAATTTTAATTTTTTAAAAAATACAAAGAAAATTATGTATCATTTGATTGTCCCAAAGAAACTCTTTCTCCCCCTCAAATTTCTCTCATTTTCTCTTTCTTTTTTCAAATAATAAGTTATTAGATTTGGTTCATAAAAACGTGAGGCTTTTCTTTTAATTTTTTTCCAAATAATTTTTTATAATTTTAATTTTTTTAAAAATACAAAGAAAATTATGTATCATTTGATTGTCCCAAAGAAACTCTTTCTCCCCCTCAAATCTCTCTCATTTTCTCTTTCTTTTTTCAAATAATAAGTTATTAGATTTCGTTCATAAAAACGTGAGGCTTTTCTTTTTAATTTTTTTCCGAATAATTTTTTATAATTTTAATTTTTTTAAAAATACAAAGAAAATTATGTATCATTTGATTGTCCTAAAGAAATTCTTTCTCCCCCTCAAATCACTCTCATTTTCTCTTTAAAAAAAAAAATAGGTTATTAGATTTCGTTCATAAAAACGTGAAGCTTTTCTTTTTAATTTTTTTCCAAATAATTTTGAATAATTTTAATTTTTTTAAGAAATACAAAGAAAATTATGTCTTACTTGATTGTCCCAAAGAAACTCTTTCTCCCCCTCAAATCTCTCTCATTTTCTCTTTCTTTTTTCAAATAATAAGTTATTAGATTTCGTTCATAAAAACGTGAGGCTTTTCTTTTTAATTTTTTTCCAAATAATTTTTAACAATTTTAATTTTTTGAAAAATACAAAGAAAATTATGTCTTACTTGATTGTCCTAAAGAGATTCTTTCTCCCCCTCAAATCACTCTCATTTTCTCTTTTTTTTTCTTTAAAACAAATAATAATTATTAGATTTCGTTCATAAAAACATGATGCTTTTCTTTTTAATTTTTTTCCAAGAAACAAATTTGTAACATTAAATTTTGAGTCTCAGATTTTGCGGACTGAATGACTGAAGGAAATACGTTATGTGCCAATGAATATTTCAAATGAATGAGTCGAAGTGGTATTTCAAATTCCTATGATAATTTCAATTGCATTTAGCATCATAAACTTCAACGAGTAACATTAGAAATACTTTTTTTTTTTCGACAAAAAATTCAAACTCCGAGACCGCTATGGCGTGAACAAGATACAAGAATATTTTGATGTTACCAATTCTGAATTTCGCTTGCGAATTGAAATTACACGCAAAGCCTAATCTATATTACCTCCTGTCAACTCATAAACTTTAAAGCTAATTTACTTAAATTCACTAAGAAGTCAATTAAGACATTCCTGTTTTTATCTCTTAAATTATGGAAAAAATTACGTCAAAACATTATTAAAAATAGCAGCAAGGCAAAATATTTTTTTATTATCAATTAACTGGAATATTCCTTCAAACCTTCATCCACTCACCGACTGGCCTGTGTAGGGGTCAGGGAACTAGCCCTGCATCGGTAAGGTTCTGAGTTCTAATTCAGGATAAGGTATGAATGTTCTTTCATTATCTGTACTGTCTGTCCTTACTGTGGGAGCAATGTTGGTCCACCTAATATGCTGCCCCTGAAAGAGTGGCCAACAAATCTGCCCTTCAGGTGCCTGTATGACAAAAGGTCATTCTCCAGGTGGGCATTGGAAAAAAAATCCACTCAGCTACTCAGTTATGGCAAAAATAAATAAAAAGAATAAGAAATAAAGGCAGAACAAAATTTTTACTTTCAATTGTCAAGTCACAAAAATATCACTTAAAATCTTCAGTCACTCCGATCTTCAATTATGAAAAAATTAAAGGCAAAATATAATAAGAAATCGAGTCAATACAAAATCTTGTTTTCAACTGTCAATTCACTACAAATTCTCTTTGAACTTTTATCCCCACAGCTCTTCAAAGACGTTCGAATGAAAACTAAATGTCAATTTTTTTTCTAATTAATAAAATAATTTTGAGCTAATCAACCAAATTGTAGTTTTACTATTGAAATAGGTTTATTCATTACTATCTGATTAACACCCTGCAATTACTAAAAAATTTCCAGTTTCAGAAAATATTTTTCCTAGTCCCAGCAAAGATAGTGTATTAAAAATTTTTTAGAAGCAGTCCACGACCATAATTTTGACAAATATATAAATGCTGATATTGGCAATTAGTCATGTTCATGGCAATTCGACAAGCTGCCTCAGCTGCCCATTTCAGGCTCAGGAATTAGTAATATTCTTGAACGCTCAGAAAACTGTTTCATAAAAATTCTTTTAGTTTCCAGAATTCTGTTCTAGACCACTAAAAATAAACATTTTATAGAAATTTCAAATGTTGGAGAATATTCAAATTGGTTTTTAATTATCAAAAAAGTAATGAATTTCATATTCCTTAACTTCCGCAAGAGGCAAAAAAAATTTGAATACATAAGCAGCTTCTGCAAGGTAAAACAATTTCGCTAATATATTCTGTCTAATTGGTTAAGGTGAAAGTTAACTTCCTTACTTCAGTATCGAAGTGTGAAATCTCGAAACGGGTGAATTGACGCATTTAAGCATAACGGGCATCTTAACACCCGCTATTAATAATGCCGTTAGCATTCTTTTAGAGACTAATTTTCTAAAGTGAGATTCGATTAGCACGTCATTATAAATAAGAAAAACCTAAATGAAGAAACATGAACTCGGTTTCACGTTCTTTAATAATTGTCACGTGCCACTGAATTTAAGATGAATTCGTCTGCAACTGCATTTCGTGAGCAACTTGCAAGTTTGCGTGTTCTTTTTAATAGTGATAATACAGGATTTGCACACATTGACATTTTAAATATATTTTCGAAAGTATTACAGATAATGCAATAAGTTATATACAAAATTAAATAAAAATGTAATTAAATTTATGTAATACTTTTGCAAGTATTTATGTATATAGTAAGTATTATATAATATAAGTATTAATATAATACATTATTAATATATATAGTGAATATTATATAATTAGTAATTATTAAAATAATATATTATTATTATAATATATTATTAATATATAGTTAATATTTAGTTTTAGTTTTGCTGGGCAAAAGTTGAATGTCATGAAGAAGTTACATTGAAAATTGGAGGACATTTTCTTTTATTCAAACTTAGTATCCTGTAGTGTAGGGTTTTTTTTACAAAAATTTTTTCCTTCAAGTTTTTAGCAATAATGTATTATATTAATAATATATTATATTAATAATATATTATATTAATAATATATTATTAATATAATATATTATTAATATGTAGTAAATATTTAGTTTTCATTTTGCAGTACAAAAGTTGAATGCCATGAAGAAGTGTCATTTAAAATAGGAGGACATTTTCTTTTATTCAAACTTAGTATCCTGTAATGTAGGGTTTTTTTCACGAAAAAAAAAATCTTCTGCAAGTTTTCAGCAATAATATATTATATTAATTATATATTATATTAATAATATATTATTAATATAATATATTAAAAATATTTTATTAATATAGAGTAAATATTTAGTTTTCATTTTGCAGTGCAAAAGTTGAATGTCATGAAGAAGAAGTGACATTGAAAATAGGAGGACATTTTCTTTTATTCAAACTTAGTATCCTGTAATGTAGGATTTTTGTTACGAAAGAAATTCTTGTGCAAGTTTTACTCGGGCAAAAGACAGTAATTCCATTGCACCTGGAGATTATGTATGGTTCTATAAATGGAGCACTATACATTTTCCAGGTAGACATTCATTTGCCCTTTTTTCAACTTAGGCACACAAAAATAGCCATTCAAAAAAGTTTTTTTTGTACTTTATACCAGTTGAAATCAAAGTAATGTGTCTTGAATGTCTTACAATAGATTGTCATCATTATTTACATGACAATAACTATTCCCCAAAAATTCTATATTGTCCAGGGTTACAACAAATATAATCAGCATGTACGTGGTTTCTATTAGAAGCAATAACAAAATTATAATTCGATAGGTACGAAGTAGCTTAGTAAACTAAGATACTTCGGTAATCGAATCTAAGATTCGATATACTTTCACGAAAACTGTCGTGAGTGACATTTCTTAGACTCCAATTTCTGTAATACAATTCATCACAAATACAAAAGCCAAAAGAGTCACAAAACATAAGAAATAAATGTTTTTCTTATAGGATCAAATGGACCCTTTTTGCCTGCTTTAGGTATTTTCATGTTGACAGTGATAACCTGGTTGGCAGGGCGCTAGACTCACGTTCGTGAGAACAGGGGTTCAAATCCAGCCGGCTAAAAACTCCGCGTGTAATAAATGGTGACTGGTGCACGTTAAATCTGTGGGATCAAAAAGTCCACCTTGTTCCCATAACAAGTTATACCGCTGGGGTACTGAATTAGAGATTGATCGTTCTCTGTTTCGGGTCAAAATTACTCTGTAGATGAATGAATGGGTGTATGAATGGGTCCGCTCAATAAATAATGAGTGTGACGTATGGATGTGGAAGAAGTCGAATTCTTGGCCATAGATGGCAGCACTGGAAAAAGAAACAATCGCACTTCCTGCCTACAATGGCCCACGACAACAGCAGGTATTTTCATAATTATTTATATTACTAACCAATAGAAAAGCATGAAATTGAGATGTAGTATACTTAGAAACAATTTAGGAAATGTCCAAACGTATGTGTTTTGAAACTAATGTGTCTTCAAACATAACATATGAAATTGCCGAAAATGATCAAAGTGACCCCAACAGCGCTTCTAGTCTTAAACTATTAGGCTGTTATTAAACAAAAAAAACATATTTGGAAATTGAGATACGAACCCAGAACCATTCTGATGCAAGGCCAGTTCACTGACTCCTACACAGTCTGATCGGCGTAACTAATAAAATTTAAATATTAAATTTTTAAGGAAAATATAGTTTGAAAGTGTTGTCAAAATTCACAACAGAGCTTTAAACTCTTAATTTTAACAAACTTGGAAGGAAAAAAATTTCATCAGTTTTAACAAAAACTTTTCTTTTTTCCCGTTTTACCACGTTGATGCTTCCGAAATTATCAATGATATGTAATGTGTTTTCATGTTTATAGTTCGGTGCTATGCAAGTTTTACGATTTGAACTGTATAACAATTGTAAAATAAAACATTATTTGTCATTTCTTAGTTCTGAGGTGTACATTAATCCTACACTAGAAAGTAGAAATTATTATAGGTAACGCTTTTCATTTTCTCCGTTTAACAACAAAACAAAAAACGCGTGTTCGAATTTTTTTTTTTTTTTGATTGCTAAGGAACTAATGTTTGCCGTTTTCAGGAGAAATTTATTTGAGAAAACAATAAACTTCATAATTTCTCTCGGTATAAACGTAAAAAATATGCAAATTCCAAATATTTACATTCGGTGAATGGTTTTATTTGCATATATTAATATTGAAACTTTGCTTCATCCTACAATTTAGTAGCTTTTTGTTTACACATTTATTCGAATCACACAAATTCCAGCCTTGTTTTGATTATTTTAAAAAAATAAGTAAAACCACTATCATTTAATGATGAAATAAAATATTATTTATAAAAATAACGGGAAAAAATCACAGAAAAACGCAAAAAAAATTGAGCAAAATGAAATAATAGAAATCAAAAGTTTCGATAAGAATACTGATATAGGCATAAGTTTTATGACTAGTAACGTAATAAAACGTATGAAATCCGAAAAATAATTACCGAATTTTTTTTTAAGTTTGAAAAATAAATAAATACATTTCCTTTTTTAAAGTGATAGGGTAGAAGAAGTGAGTGACTCACCCCGAAAGTGGATATGGAACTCAATTCTCCTTTACTTAAGTGGTAATAAAATTCATGCATTCTTATTAAATTTGTATTAAATAAAAATATTTACAGTTATTTTATTCACAACTGCTTTTAATCTAATTGTATTAGTCTAAGTGTCTTAGTTGTATTAATCTAAGCATTTATATAAATTATTTTAACATATTTAATATAGCACGGTGCATTAAAGTTTAGGCCAAACATAAGAAAAAAAGGTTGTAATTTCACAGTTTACACAGTCTAAAACACAGTCTAAAACTAGAAAGTTTTAGATCAAATTGTCTTTTTACTACCTCTAGAAATAATCTGTATCACAGTGTGTAAAAGCTGGTGGTATGCGATCCAAAACTAATTTAATAGAATTCGACGACTTAGCTTACAATTAAACAGTTGTCTAACAACAGTTATCTTGCAACTAAACAGTTTCCTTACAGCTAAACAGCTACCTTATGACTAAACTGTGAAATTACAACTAAACAGTGACCTTACAAATAAGCAGTCATCTTACAAGTAAAAAGTTATCTTAAAACTAAACAGTTATTTTACAACTAAACTGTTGTCTTATAACTAAACAGTAGCCTTATAACTAAACAACTCTCTTACTACGAATCAATTATCTCACAAAAGAGTGATCTTACAACTAAACAATTATCTTATAAATATGCATTGACCTTATGACTAAACAGGTATCTTACAACTAAACAATGACCTTATAAGTAAACATCTTACATCTAAACAGTTATCTTACAACTAAACAGTGATCTTACTATTGAACAGTTATCCAAGAACTGAACAATGACCTTGTAACTAAACAGCTATCTAACAGCTACACAGTTATCTTACAACTAAACAGTTATCTTTTAACTAAACCATTATCTTTTAAGTAAACAGTGACCCTACGAAACAGCAATAACTAAACTAAGATTTTACAACTACAGTGATCTTACAACTGAACAACTATCTTATAAATATACATTGACCTTATAACTAAACAGGTATCTTACAACTAAACAATGACCTTATAAGTAAACATCTTACAACTAAACAGTTATTTTACAACTAAACAGTGATCTTAGAATTAAACAGTTATCTTAGAACTGAGCAATGATCTTGTAACTAAACAGCTATCTTGCAACTAAACAGTTATCTTTTAACTAACCAATAATCTTTTAACTAAACAGTGACCTTACTAAACAGCAATAACTAAACTGTGATCTTACAACTAAACAGTTATATTACAAAGTTAAATTACAACTTTATAGTTATCACAACTTTATAGTTAAATTACAACTTTATAGTTTTTAGTTAAGGTTAATACTGCATTTGGCAAATGTTTCTTCACTGAAATACTGAAATATATGGTTTCTTTTTAAATAGTTTTCAATGCTCACTTTTCAAACCAGAAAACAACTAAGAACTTTTAATCTTGTATGAAACTCTATTTAGTTTTTTATTTCAACAAAATAAAGTCTTAGAAGTAATACAAAATCACAGAGGCACGCAAAAGCGTGAGGATGCCAAAGGCAAACTTCTTAATGGGAATTGAAAGAACTGCAATCACTGAAGGGAATAAAAAAAACTTATTTTATTAAGAAGAGAAATACTATAAATAAAATTTTAAATCCATACTTTAAATTCACTTTCTTATATTAATGTATGCAGAGATTATTCTATGATTAAAAAATATATATATTTTCAACAAAATATTCCTTTCTTTTGATTCTTCCTTTTTTTTTTTAGTAGTGTAGTTAATATTTTTAAAATTTTATAGGTTACCATTATTTTTAATATTTTAAAGCCTTAAAACTTCCTTAAAGTCGCAATTTTCTTCATAATTTATTTTTCTAAAGCCAAATCTGTTAAAAAATCTCTTAATTGACTCAATTATTAAAATTGCATAATCAATAAGTGAAAAAAATCTCTGGCGAAATATATTATTTATTAAAATATATATTCTTACTTTTAATTTATTTTTCACACGAAAGTGTCCGGATACTATTCTACGATAAAGAAATTAATTATTCTCAAAAAAATATTCCTAATTTTTAATGTAAATAAGTGTATTTAATTTTATTGGGGATCGTACTTTTTAGAAATATAGAGCTATAAATTTTACGAAAATCGTATCATTATTTTTCGTAAAATATTATCCAAAACCCTAATAATCTGTTAAGTAGTTTAATTTCATGATAAAAAAAATCATTTAAGTATTTTAATTCAAAAACGTCGGCGTGTTAAATCATTTATAAGAATCTAAATCAATACTTTAGTTTTTATGTAAATGCATGCGGTATAAAAATATTTTCAAGTAAAATATTCCTATTTTTTTATGCTAAATAACATTTTGAAATTTTATTAACCTTTCCTTTCAGAATTCTAAAAAAGCCATAAAACATTTCTAAAGAATCACATTATTTTTTTTTAAATATTTTCCACAAGCCTAATAGTTATCTGTTAAGAAGTTAAATTTCATAATAAAATAGCTGCAATCAATTTAGAGTTTTAATATCCTTAGTTACTCTGCTCCCTAAACTCCCTCTTTTTAGCCCACTGTGCACTTATTAAAGCATTACGAATGTCTTAAAAATGTTCTACATTTACTTGCATTTTAATATACTTATTAAATGGGAAAATACCCATTTAATCATAAGTATATTGAAATACAAGTAAATATTATTCAAATATTTACTTCTACTTGTGAAATTGCATAACTTATTTGCAATAAATTACAATTAAAATGAAAATCGTATCCTGCATTTAAGTCCACTCCAACTTCTGATCAACCCACGCACCAATTACGATGGGCCACCCTCAAGGAATTCCACTTCATTTGTTGTTCATGTTTCGCGAAACCTAGTAGAGCTTGACCCCCTTTTCTGAAAGTATTTATCTAAACGGTTTTTTCGGTTTGTTTCTTTGAAATTAAAAAGCTGCTTTTATTCTTTATGTTTCGAGAATAATCATAAATCAATGTCCAAACTTCTAAGTACCATTTAGTTTGAATTGAAATGAAATATTCTGCTTTTTCTTTTCTTTATTTTTTGAAAAATTTAGACAGAATTTAAAGTGGTTGTTCTGTTACAAGGAAATAATGTAGTTTATAGTGCTGAGTTGATGAAATCAAATAAAAATAATCAATTTGATTTTTTACGGAAGGAAAAAATATTTAAAAAGAAATATATGCAAGCTGAAAGCTAATGTACCAGGGTGAGTCTAACCCAGACGGCAAATTGTCTAGGGCAGATTGGGCAGATCATTTTTTTTCCCCAATGCCCACCTGGATAATGACCTAGGTCATACAGGCACCTGAAGGGCAGATTTGTTGGCCACTCTTTCAGGGGCACCATATTAGGTGGGCCAACGTTGCTCCCACAGTAAGGATAGATAGTACAGAGAAGAAAAGAACATCCATGTCTTGCCCGGGATTCGAATCCAGAACCTTTCTGATGAAAGGGCAGTTCCTTAACCCCTACACAGACCGGGCAAATCATAAGGTTTAAGAATTGAATAGGGGAGCGGTCCCCAATTTTTTTCGACCGCGGAACCCTAAATGAACGACCCACTTTCAGCGGAACCCCCCGACTTAGAAATTTCATTGTCCCCCAGTGGATTGATCGTTAAGACACGGTTCCCAGCAGATCACCGAAGTCAAGCATCACTGGCTGCAGTCAGTGTGCGGGTGGGTGATCACTCGGATCAGTCTGCGTATGGGCCGGGGTGTGCGGTATGGGTCCTCATTAAACTGTTCTACCGTAAAGTGCTCGACTTCGCGTGCAGGTTGTTGGGCTACCGAAGCGGGGGTGCCATCCCCTCTGCAGAGGCTCAAAATTGTGATGGCATGTCTTCGGATCATCCTCAGGGATGCTTCCCAGATAGTCGTCAATAGCCCATTGTGCAGCTCCAATGAGACGTAAATGAACTGCAAGAACTAAAAGAACTAGAAATTTCATTAGGAAATGTGAAAAGTATTAATTATTTATTTTAAAATATTTAATAAATTATAATTTTATCAATTATTTTAAAAATATTTAATGAATGATTGAAAAATGCCATTTATCATCTCGTAGTTTCAACAATATTAGTCTTAAAATTGGGTTTAATGTCAGACAGTTGATCTAATCTCATTCGTAATTTCATTTTATTATGCGCATCAACTGAATATAAATGATCTGAAATGCGGTTCTCGTTTAAATAATCATGAAAATGGACGAAAATTAACTTTAAGAATCAATATTAAATAATCAGATCAATATTAAACAACTAGTGGAAAATTAATTAGATATAAATTTCACCATAGTTTTTTTTTTCTTTTTTTCATAGCCGTCGTTGAACAGCCGGACTAATTTTTGGGATTTACTATTGTTCTACTCCATAGCTTTGTAATCTTGAACCCAATCCAGAAGACTCCTGAATCAAGTATTGGGAGAAATTTTAGAACTTTTTGATGGAACTAACCCGCATTTGCGTTACTTGGAGAGGAAAATCACGAAAACGTCAAACAGTTAATGCAACGGCAAGGAGACTCTTCGAAGGCGGTAAATGTTGGAGCCAGGTGCGAAATTCGTATCGACGAGCAATCGCTGGGATTCGAACCCGATTCACGTCATTGGGAATCACTGGTATAGGAACTCATGACTGGAAATGTTATCGTACTCCGCTATGTGCGCTTTCCTATTATAATTTTTTTTTTCTTGTGTCTTTGTACAGGTACTTTTATTTATATAAACTATCATAATTTCATATTTTTAATAATTAATGTCGAAAATGGCATTTAAATTAATTCAGTATTAGATTTTTAATCAATATTTAAAGATTTGGCAACTAATTTGGCAAGCTATATGAAATTCGAAACTTATCCCTTTGTACTCCAATGGCCTTTCTGAGGGAACGTCCAATGTCACGACTCTCAGAAATGCCACAGGAGACTAAAAATATAAAAAGTGGTGAATAATAGAAATCTATTTAGAGATATTGAAATTAGCAGCTTTTTGTAACATACTTTTTTCCGTTTACAATTGAAAGTGATGTCTAAGATTTTTTTTTTTTCCTTTGAAATACGAATAACTTACGATGCATGTCAAGGTGGTAATTACGATTGGATAGTTAAATTAATTCAATAAATAAAAAATGAATTGCGTTTTTATAACTTGTTAAATTTTTATTCGCCAGCACTCTGGAATTTAAATTTTTTAAACTTAATATTTAAAACTAAACTCACCGGCACGACAGCCCATAGAGGGCCAAGACCTACTGCGCCCATCTCAGTTTTCTTGACCTTAATATTTACTGATCACAATATTTTATAGATGTTATTTATAATATGTCGTTGTTGTCATCTGCCATTAAGGCATGGGGTGTTATATATGGCCAAGATTTTGACTTCTGCTACACTAATACGTCACACCCGTTTATTGGGCGGATCCATTCATTCATGCACAGATCGTAATTTTGACTTGAACCTGTGAACGATCAATCTCCAATTCACTACCCCCAGAGGTATTGATTTGTTATGAGAACATGGAGAACTTGTGACCCGACAGATTAAACGTGCACCAGTCACCATTTACTACACAGGGAGACTTTGGTCGGCTAGATTCGAACTCCCGTTCTCACAGACGTGAGTCCAGCACCCTACCAACCAGGCTATCCCGAGAGGCTGGCTCAGGGGATGGAGAGTTCGCCCTCCAATGATCCGGGGTTCGATCACGGCGATAGCTGGTCGATACGAATTCCGCATCCAGCTTGCACTGACCGCAGTGCTGACGTGAAATATCCTTAGTGGTAGACAGATCATAGGTTAGAGTCCCCTTGCCGTCAGGCTTATCATGGGAGGTCCTCGTGGTCTTCCTCTCCATGTGACGCAAATGCAGGTTAGTTCCATCAAGAAGTCCTCCACGAAGGTAAATTTCTCCCAATACTTGATCCAGGAGTTCCCTTGTCTTCTGGATTGGGTTCAAAATTACAAAGCTACGGAGTTGAACATTAGTAGTCGTAAACCCAAAAATTGGGTCGGCTGTTCAACGACGGTTGTAATATAAAATATTTAAAAAAAACAGGCTATCCCGGCCAGTTATAATATGAAAATATTAAGTGAATTTTAAGTTATTTTGTGCTTAAAATAGTTCATATAGCATTTTCATGGCTGCCAACTCTTCCGATTTTGTAGGAAGATTTTCATATTTAAAGCAGTGGCGAAACTCATGTTATACCATTCAACTTTTTGAATTATAATAATTTTATATGAGTTTGACCACCCCTACATGTAAATAATTACAACAAATGTATAAAAGCATACTAGTATATACGATAGCGAATTTCAACTTGGTCAAAATTTAAATATATTTTTGAGTTGGTTTTTGGTAACTGTTTTACTACCATTTAGAAAATCCAATATCGGAAAAAGTGTTAAAGTTCTCGGAGTCACAGATGGTACAAAATTATTTCATTACAGTGAAATTCATCTAAAAATAGCTAAAGATATATGATACTGATTATTTAAAATTCTATATGCATAATTATAAACTAGTATTTTTTAACCTATTGCTGAGTTTTCATCCTCTTAATAAATAACCTTTATTAGGAATTTTATAGCTGTCAACTTGCACGGCGATTAAGAAAAAATTTCTTAGTGGTAGCAACATTATAGCGTTTTGACGTATTAAATCTTCAATTTAAAGTTTTAAAAATATTTTTAAATTTTTAACGAAAAATCAATAGTTAAAAAATATGTGGACATTATATATTTGATCGATTAATTAGCTCTTACATGTTTCGGTAGTTTACTTTTTATAAAATATTTCTAACTTTAATTGTTGTTTTACTACCACATCGTAAAATCTTTTTCAGCTACTATACAAGTTGGCAGGTATGGAATTTGTTCGACGTTACGCAAGAATAACTTAAATATTTACATAACTGGCTAATAATCATTTTCTTAGGTTTTAATAATAAAAGTATAAAAAAATTATTTTGTTTTATTTAAGCATCAGTTCATTACATTCTCAAACATTTTTTCGACGCTACGGAATAATGACTTAAATATTTATATAATTGGCTAATAATCATTTTCTTAGGTTTTAATAATAAAAGTATTAAAAAATTATTTTGTTTTATTTAAGCATCAGTTCATTACATTCTCAAACATTTTTTCGACGCTACGGAATAATGACTTAAATATTTATATAATTGGCTAATAATCATTTTCTTAGGTTTTAATAATAAAAGTATTAAAAAATTATTTTGTTTTATTTAAGCATCAGTTCATTACATTCTCAAACATTTTTTCGACGCTACGGAATAATGACTTAAATATTTATATAATTGGCTAATAGTCATTTTCTTAGGTTTTAATAATAAAAGTATAAAAAAATTATTTTGTTTTATTTATGCATCAGTTCATTACATTCTCAAACATTTTTTCGATGCTACGGAATAATGACTTAAATATTTACATAACTGGCTAATAATCATTTTCTTAGGTTTTATAATAAAAGTATTAAAAAATTATTTTGTTTTATTTAAGCATCAGTTTATTACATTCTCAAACATTTTTTCGACGCTACGGAATAATGACTTAAATATTTATATAATTGGCTAATAGTCATTTTCTTAGGTTTTAATAATAAAAGTATAAAAAAATTATTTTGTTTTATTTAAGCATCAGTTCATTACATTCTCAAACATTTTTTCGACGCTACGGAATAATGACTTAAATATTTACATAACTGGCTAATAATCATTTTCTTAGGTTTTAATAATAAAAGTATAAAAAAATTATTTTGTTTTATTTAAGCATCAGTTCATTACATTCTCAAACATTTTTTCGATGCTACGGAATAATGACTTAAATATTTATATAATTGGCTAATAATCATTTTCTTAGGTTTTAATAATAAAAGAATAAAAAAATTATTTTGTTTTATTTAAGCATCAGTTCATTACATTCTCAAACATTTTTTCGACGTTACGGAATAATGACTTAAATATTTATATAATTGGCTGATAATCATTTTCTTAGGTTTTATAATAAAAGAATAAAAAAATTATTTTGTTTTATTTAAGCATTAGTTCATTACATTCTCAAACATTTTTTCGACGTTACGCAAGAATAACTTAAATATTTACATAACTGGCTGATAATCATTTTCTTAGGTTTTAATAATAAAAGTATAAAAAAATTACTTTGTTTTATTTAAGCATCAGTTCATTACATTCTCAAACACCTCAAATGGAGGAAAATATGTCTGCTGGGTTTTTTTTAGAATCTAATCAATCGTTTTTATTAATTTATTTGTGGATCAGTAATTTTTATTAGATTTTATTGTCACACAATAACCTTTAGTTTTAATATACTTGATTTAGTTTAAATATACTAGAAAAAAAGAAAAGCGATTCTATAAATTTTTACTTTTGTATGAATCGCTAGAATGACCACATATTTTACATGGGTTAAAAAGTTTTCACTTATGTTAACACCTGAAGATGATTAAATTCTAATTCGGTATGGATTACACGCTCCATCATTAATAAACTGCTTTCGATTTTAATCCTACTGATCTTTTTTATGATATAATCCCAGCACGAGCGCATTATTTTACTATCCATCATCACAAAACCGGTTTATTCATCACTTGTTGACGAGATTCTGGCTCGGATGATTCCTAGATTAACCGAGCTGAAAGTTTTTCTCGTCTGCTGAAATTTGCATTTGAAATCGGAACTCGCTTGGCTACAGTTGGTCGAAAAATCAGCTGGTTGGCAAAGAGGAGAAGGGAAGAAAAACACGCGCCCACTTTTGAAGTGACACCGATTTATTTGGAAGAGTTTTCTTTTTCTCATCTTTGCATTTCACATCATTGTTTGCGTTAGAACAATGTGGTTCTCATCTTCATTTGTTTCATTCAAAAATTGTGCATTTTGTCTTTGTGTCGGAATGTAAAAGTGTCATCATCCGATTTGCGCTACTTTTTTGAACAAAAGATGAAATCGTCTGCTTTTTATTTAGATTTTAGAGGAAAAGTTCTATTTTTGGAAGTTCGGCCTGAAACTGATATTACTTATTAAGAAAGGAATATTCGATATGCTATTCTATAGTTTTATTCTCAAGAAGGCGTAAGTGTTAAATAGTTTCTTTTTTTGATTTACACTTTGAAATTGGAATCGTCTGCTTTTTATTTCAGTTTTAGAGAAAAAGTTTTACTTTTGGATTCTTTGGTCAGAAACTGATATTTTTTATTCCTTAAATGTGTGTAGAGTCAATTAGTTGAAAATCAAATAAAATTTATAAACTATAAAGAAAACGGACTACTCCAGACGATATTTTACTTTTTCAAACGATAAGTTATGTCCATATTAATTTTAAGAAGAATAACAAATATACTTAATGAGTACATTTTCTAATTATTTGTGACTATATTTTTTCACGAGCATAAAACCTAAAGAACAGTAATCAGATGCTGATGATTTTTAAATCAGTATAAAGTAAGGAAAGTTGAAAAATTAAAAAGAAAATTGTAAACATGTTTCCAGCATATTTTCCTATGGACACGACAAAGAGATGCCTTGTGTGCATCGTGTTTCTTGTTAACTGTGCCACATTTGCTCTAATATGTAGTGCAATGCTGTCTCAAGAGTGGGTTGTAGTGAAACCCGTGCGAACTGGGCTTAACATCAGCATAAGGAATGTTGAGTACTTAGATTCAGAAACCAATAGGTTTCAAGGTGTGATTTATTTTGGACTTTTTGAAGGCAAGAAAATATTGAACTATGGATTTGGAAATCGAGCATTCGATCTGAAAAGTAAGTGTTCTTTTTTTTAAATCTTTGTTCTCCCGATTTTATTTTATTTCATAAACATCGTTTAACAGCCGACCCGATTTTGGGTTTATGACTACTAATGTTCAACTCCGTAGCCTTGTAATTTTGAACCCAATCCAGAAGACAAAGGAACTCCTGGATCAAGTATTAGAAGGTAATTTTACCTTCGTGGAGAACTTTTTGGCGAAACTAACCCGCATTTGTGTTCCATGGAGAGGAAAGCACCGAAACCTCCCGCGGTTAGCCTGACGGCAAGGGGACTCTAACATCACCTCCTACATGAGAAAGCCTCAACACGGTTTCTTATAAGTAGTCTGCGCAGATTATTTAAAAAGCGAACCACTTGTGCGCATGAACCCAAATTCTATTTTTAAAGTACTTGAAAGAAATTTATCATATATATTTGAGAATTGAATCTGTAGTGGTTGACAAGTAAGTAAAACAAACCAATTATATTCATAAATTGAACCAATTTTTAAACATATATTTGCTACCATTTTCTAATTTTTAATAGATTTCATATTAAATGGTTCTTTTACTAATTGGTTTATCTTCATAGTGGTCTGATCAGACTACCAACAAAAAACCGTGTGGAGGCTTTCAGTTAAAGGAGACGTTGACTCTAGCCCATGATCTGTCTACCACTGAGACCACTTTTACGTTTGCACGGTGGTCAGTTCGAGCCATCGCTGGGATTCGAACCCGATTCACCTCATTAAAAGGCTATCACTCTATCCCCTTAGCCACCACGCCACTTCTTCCCCTGCTTGTAAGAAAAAATTCAGTTTTTGAAAATGTTTATTCAACATCAATGGATTTGGTTTTTAAAATAATATTTTAGGAAATTTAAAACACTAAGCTTAGATATTTATACATAAGGAAATTTATACATAAGGAATATTAAGGAATATTATACGTAAGGAGTATTATACATAATATGAGAAATAAATTCTTTAATCCTTAAAACTATAGTTTTAAAAACAACTATGATTTCAATGCTATTAATATTTTGTCAATCTGATGTGGATATCGAATTTTCCACAAAAATAAGACAATAACATACCTGCCAACTTTTACCCTTTCCGATAATGATTTTTCTTGCAGTAGTTAAATGAATAATGAATGTAGACAGAAAATATTTTCTTGGACACCAATATATGATATGCATAAGCTCTATAAAACTAAGAGAAAATAAAAATAAAAATTTTTACCACTTTAAATATAAAAGTAAAATATACACTATTAACTTTAAAATCTATCTCATTTGATAATTGCTAAAATTCAATTTTAAAAGTTCATGAAAGCATTCATGAAACTATACGAATATAAATGGAAAGATTTATAAGGTCAAGCTACTGCTTTATTTTCTGTAATTAAAATAAGTGCGGAATTAAAAAAATTTTCCTAGTCGTATCTGATTAACAATTTCATTGATGATTGTGAATAGATTTTTTAAATACCATCACAAGGCTCCCGGTGGCTTACTAAAATAATTTAAATGGTAGCAAATCTGCATCATGAAATATGTTTCTTCGCCCATTTGTGCTTAACGTTCATTTTAAAGGGTGCTTCCTTCTTTCAGAAATTAAAGAATGGTAGCACAAGTGTTTCATTATTAGCATTTGTTTTGCAAAAAAAGAGATACAGGGGATGGACAAAATAAATGGAGACACTTCTGTTCTAACTCAACTTAAACTTTCTTTTAGCAGCAAATGTGTTGGTAGATTTTGGATGGCAAAATTGTTGGCACAATTTGAAAGATCATGCTTGAGGCTTTTAGAAATGGTCTGGTATAGTGCCTTGACTTCAAATCCAAATTGAAACATTTGTATTTATTATAAACTTTCTATGGTTGACAGAAATGTGTTAGTTTTGCATAAGTTTTAGTCCAAACAATTAAACATTTATGCTACTGTATTTTTATTTCGTCTTTTTAAAGGGACATGAAGCATAAATGGGATAAAATGTTTATGATAATAAAGCATTACATGCATTTAAAATATGATTGCATTTTTCAAAATGGGAAATAGTTAATCAGATTCTTTTTGTTATTAGCATTTCTATAAGAAAAAATACATTTGCCTCTCACACTTATTTTAACACGTTGAATACCACACTGTAAATAACTACAAACTAACAGTGTTTTCATCATAGAAAAAAAATGGGTGAGAATTTCTCACCCTTTCTCAAAAACAGGGTGAGATTTCTAAAAACTAAAAAAAACACAAACACTCTTGAAAAAAAATCATTTCTTTAATTATAATACATTTTTAACGTCTTCTATTTTTAAAAGCATTGAATATTTTTGGTGCATCATCATAGAAGATTTTGCCTTTGCAAGGTATTTGTCCATCTTACATTAGCACATAAAAAATTTGAATGTCTTATATGAAGAAACCTTACCTACGGTAAACACGTGGTTACAGAGAAATGCGTTCTGAAAGGGGTTCCGTGGTTGTGTTCTGTTGTTCGAAAAGGTTCTGAACAATACTGGTAAATAGGGAAGCTAGAAAACGGGGCAGATGTTGAAAATAATGAAAGATCCAGGAAGAAAAGTGAAACGGATTTTATTCTAAATGGCGTAATTCGAAGCTTTTTCCAAAGTGTGAGAAATTCGCGAATTTTGACATTTATTTATAGAATGCGCGAATTTCTCGCGGTAATCATTTTTTAATGTGAGAAAAGAAAAAAATATGCGAGATTCTCGCGTTCTCGCGCTGTAGTGAAAACACTGAATTACTAAATTTGCAAATAATAGACAGATTTTGCTGGTTTTATTGAAAAAGTGGTGATTTATATAAACCTACGAATTGTTTAGAAATAGTGGTGGATAA
Organism: Parasteatoda tepidariorum; assembly: GCF_982258835.1. Lineage (NCBI taxonomy): Eukaryota > Metazoa > Arthropoda > Arachnida > Araneae > Theridiidae > Parasteatoda > Parasteatoda tepidariorum. The sequence goes on from NC_141759.1 coordinate 39,289,089, forward strand.
AAATTTACTAAATTGAATTTATTAAACCAAGAATCACAATTAATAAGCTACCACTTGAAAATATTTATTCACAGTTCGGAGCAAGTTGGCATCTCTGTGTATATAAATAAAACAATTTTTGTGTGTTCTATATTGCGTTAATTTCTTTAACACGTTCACGCCGGGGTGACCCACCGGTGGGTCACGCTAGAGTGTCTCATCTTGGCAGCGCACCGGAGTAAAAACTGGTAACAAATAAATTTAATTTTTTAGTTTTTTTCCGGGAACAATAAAAATCCATAACTACCAATTGTTTTTAACGGATGCAATTTTTATATTGAATTGCTTCTTCGCCGTGATAAATTTCCTTACAGTGAATTGTTATTGTTGAAAATAGATTAACTCCTCCCGAATATTATCTAATATTGTAATAGTTCTTCTACCAGTATTTTCTAGTCCTGCTTTCAGGCGCAACACCCGGCGTGAACGTGTTAAACCATTTTAGTAACGATAATAATATTAAAAAAAATTAAAAACTTACTCGAGTTATGTGTTTCTAATAATCTTGTTTTCGCCAGTCACCCCCATGTCATTCAACGTGTTATAATGTAAATAAATCATGAAGCACTGAAAAAAATGGCTTGGTAGATAACTGAAGAAATTATTCAGTTAATACCAGAGAATTAATACCACTATTTATACAAAAAAAATCTCTATTGATATTAGTATTATACAAAAATATTGGTGTAATCTAAATTAGTAATCTAAGGAATACAAGTGCTTTAACCCCTTGGGGACGGGTGATTCAGAAAAGCATCCGTACAAAATCAGAATCAAGTTGCAATTAAATAAAAAACGGTAACTTAAATGTAGTCGTTACTAATTTGACAGACTTACTTTGCTTTTATTTTAATTATTGTAAGTTTAATCATATATGTAATCAATGTTAATTCAAAGTATAACTAAATAGTTTTATTTTGAACAAAGTAATGGTGAATTAAATAAATCAAAAAATTATAACTCCGCCTACAAATAAACTGCTAAAGAAATACTTTGATTACCAGTTTTATTTTCTTACCCTGATTGATACGGTTTTTTGCTGTCACGTATTTGTGACAGTCGGCGCTAAAGGGTTAATTGTTAACCAAATTTGTACATTTATCTGCATACATTACATATTCTTTTCGATTTAACCTAAGATTTCTATTGAATATTTAAAGTAGTAGTTAATTTTATATTTTAACATCATTTTATTTGATTTACAACGCCACAATATGCAAGCAAATTTAGCACAATAATACGACTTGTTATTCGTGCAGAGAAGTTATTGAATGTTAGCAAGTTATGTTTATCTTAATAGTTATGTCGTTGTCTTTTTAAATAGATGCGAATTTTGGTTTTCCGGTAGGTATATAAGATATTGTTTTTTATAGTATAATATTATGTTTTTTCGTTAAATGGGAAATAAACAACATTTAGTGGATAATTTTTTGTAATTGAAATATCTGAAAGAATTTAAAATTCGATGTTTACATAAGAAATATACAAAATTTAATTAGAAAATAACTATATTTTGGAATAACTATAGTTAAAAAATGACAATTAAATTTATAAAAAAAAAAATTTAGTGTCTAGAATTATTATTATTATGTTTATCACAAAATTAGCTTGTAGAATTTAAAATCCATACAATACCACGTCGAACCAAAAATTTTACTATAGAAACCCGATCTTGGAGAGTTCTTTTATTTTTCTAGTGAAATTCAAAAACAAAAAGAAATATTATATAAATATAACGGTCAGCAATCTTTTCCGGGTCTGCAAAAGGCTATTAGTGGTAATAAAACGAATAACATTGTAAGATAATATAAATCTCGTTACAATTGTTTTAAAATCTTCAACCTTTTCCGTGTTTACAAGCAAGCTACAACATTCGATAACGATGAAAAGTGTGTCATTTACCATGCAAAAATCGTCTGCAAATGTCTGATGACTTCTGGTTAGGTTACTCGAATTGCGTGACTTTGTTCTAAGCGCAAAAGGCTAAATAAAAACTATTTTATTATAAGGAGTACACACTTAAAATAAGCTTGGCCTTCAAGAAAAATAGCCAGCAAAATGTTTCGGATCACGGATTATTAGAAAGAAAAAAAGATTTGTAGGGACCTTCTTTCTCTTTTAAGAAACTCTCAGTGATTATGTCCTTTATTTGGTTGAGTTGTTTAGAATTGTTCTGAAACAAAACGGAATCGTTGAGGCGCTGCCTCAGAACTGAATGTGCACAGACATTCTAAAAATTAAACTTTTTTCTTTAACCAATTATGCAATTCATTTTATGCTTGTTAAAACAATTACTTACGGACACGCCATAATAATTAAAAAAACGGTAAATAACTAACAAGTAAATTTTGCTTGCTTTTTAAAAGGTATAGCATTACATAAGTATTATAAAGTGTAGAATTATATAAGCCTAAGAATTATTTAGAAATAGTGATGGATAAAAATCTACTTAATTGAATTTATTAAACCATGAATCACAATTGATAAACTACCATTTTAAGATATATATTTGCTGTCCGGAGCAAGTTGGCATCGCTTACTTTTACGGTCGCTGAAGGAAATTTTTCTATGTAATACGGGGCTTTGGAATTGGAGACGGAAAATATTTACAGGAGTGTGAGTTGAAATATGGTTTTTATTGAAATAAAAACGAAAAATATTGAATATTATTAATAAATATTTTAAACATTGGAATCCGGGTATTCATAAGATGCAGGGTTTATTTCGGTCCATCGAAAATTTTAAAAAAAAAATTTTGGTTGAGATTATAAATCCATTGGTGACAAGCGGAGGTCGACTCATTTTTCGTATAGAAAAATAAAGAGAAAAAAAAAAAGAAGGAGGGAAAAATTAAAAAAGAAAGCTATAGCACAATGTGTTTTATTATTAAGATTTATTCAGCCAATACAAAATCATTGATTAAAAACATCATTCGCTTCAAAAGTATACAAATTGAAAATGAAAGTCGACATGTTTCAAGTGCTCAAAAACAGGTGCCCATTTTCAAAACTTGCCCGATTTGCCCCTCTCGGTCACTTTGGTTTTTCTTGTTCTGTTTTTCACATTTTTTGCTTTCTCGGCTACTGTGGTTTTTCTAGCTTTGTTTCTCTCCTTTATTTCCAAATTATTTGTTGGCAACTTAACGTTTTATATTTCAAATCACTTTTGTTTTTTCTCTTTCCCGTATGCCAAAGTCGTGAAAACGGGTGCCTAATTTTGAGCGCTTGAAATATGTTGAGTGTTGCTTCCAATTTTTGATGCGAATGAAGTTTTTATTCAAGTATTATCTTACCGTTTCAGTTTCTTGGGATTATTTATTTAATGTTCTCTCTATTGTAACAGACAAATATATATTTGAATCAGAAGTTAATCAATGTGTACAATTTACTATTACTAAAGTAGTATGTAATAGTAAAAATATCCATTCTATATAAGCCAATATGAACTGCCAGTTTCATATAATAGGCCAATTTTTTGTGATTGGACATTAATATGTTAATAATAAATTCTTTTGGAGCGTAACTACTAACGTAAAGTTTTACTCTTTTCGATAGTGGTTTTCCAAGCAATGAAATGATGCTTGCAATAACCACTGATATGCCGACTTGCTCCGGACAGCGAATAAATATTTTCGGCTTGGTAGTCTTTTAATGTATGATTCTTAGTTTCGAGTATTTAATTTTTAAGATTTTTACTCACCACTGCTATTCAAATAATTCAAAGGCTTGTGTGATACTCCCCTTTGTTGCAGTTAAATCATGTTGAGCATTTTAAAAAATTGGCAAAATTAATCGAAGATCTGCATATTTTAATTTGTTGTTCTCTACCAATTAATTATTTTGTCGAATTCGTATCTGTTGGCATATTTGTTACAATATCCTCTTCTAACTACTTCGGAATCTCCGTAGTTTCAGAAAATATTTTTCCGATTGGTAGCCAAGGTCATGTATTCATATTTTGAGAAATTAGAATTAAAAGAATTTTGTCCTCCACTTCTTATAAATAGTTTAGTTTGATAGATTAAAGTCAACAACATCCTATGAAAAAAAAAAGTCCATCGAACATCCTATGGTCATTTTGGTCCAGGCAAATTTTGCAAGCGGAAAAAAATAATAATTTCTTAAAACTTTCAAACTGTACCCACAGTTTTTCCATGCAAAATCTTCTAAAACATTTGCTTTGCTTAAAAAAATATTGCTTTCTTAGAGTTTGCATAAAAGTGCTTCCTTAATTTTGTCCTGCTCATGTAAATCAACTGCCTCCTTATAACGTCAATTTCATTTGCATTTCTATACCACTATAAAAAAAAAACATAATTGAAAACGATAAAAATTAGTAAGAATATTGTTATCAAAATATCAATCATTTAGATTTCCAAAAAAGAGTTTTGCTTGTGGTAGTCTCATTGACATATAGTCGAAAAATTCATCCTATACTTTCTAGAGATAAGACGGGCTCAGATTCATGATAATATTATCATAAACTTTTTTTATTATTCTTAAACGTACATTTATTTTAGTTATTCAGTTTTAGAAAATTTATAACGTATAAAAATTTACAGCGATATGCTACTTCTGTTCTGTGCCTTTACTTTGTGAGACTAGCTCTAATTGTCAAATGACTTTAATTTAGCTTAAGATTTTGATTTTCTATTGTAATTTTTGTTTTAGTCATCTTGGAGTTTCAATTGGGTTCAGCTCTTCTCTTCGTTCTTTCTTTCACAGGTGTCAGCAGAAAAGGTTTTAATTTGCTAATTCCTTTGTTTAGACATCAAAGGCCAATTAACCAGACTGCAAAGTTTGGCCTTTATCTGACGTATAGCTCGGACTCTAAGTAATCCTATGTATTTCGGACCTTTAAAAACGAGCCCAAGCTTATCCAACGCCTCCTATAACTGAAAGCCTCCACACGGTTTTTTATAGGTAGTCCGATCAGACCACTGTGAAGGATATCCATTTACCGAACGAGTCACTAAATACGAAATCTAGTTAAAATAAGAAAATGGTAACAAACATATGACTAAAAATTTGTTTTATTCATGAATATTATTGGTTTGCCTTATTCACTTGTCAACCACTACAGATTCAATTCTCAAATATATATGATGAATTTCTCGCAGTTACTTTTACAAAAATACCGGAGGGAGGCGAGAGAGTGCACAGGGAGTCTGCCCCCTTTTGTAAATAGTGTAAATATTCTTTCTTTATCTTCAATTTGTTCTCGTTATTATGTATCAACTTGCGATTTATTTTTATGTATGACTCAGACTTGATTTTATCAATTATTATTCATTCTGAGATTTAACTTAATGTTAACGCAGTACCTCCCTTCCCTTCCACCACATATTCTTCAATTTAGATGAAAGAGCAGATATCCATACATGGATAAGTACTCTGAAAAACTTGATTAGTTAGTTAGTTACTTTTACAAAAGGTTTGGGGTTCATGCGCACAACTGGTTCACTTTTTAAATAGTCTGCGCGGACTACTTATAAGAGACCATGTGGAGGCTTATCTCTAATACTGGCATCGTGGAGACTTTACCTATCTCCATCTCCTGGACTACAAAATGCTGTCTTGGGAATGCTTTTTCTTTTTTCTTAAAGGAAAAATTAAATATTTTTACCTGCCGCAATTTCTTAGAAACACAAGTATTTATCATTATACCTTAAACTTTTGAAAATAAAATAAAATCTAAGAAATGAAAACATCCACTTAGTTTAAATGTAAACACAATACTACTTTTCACAAAAGGCATCTTTCAAATCACTCCAATATTAAAAAGTTAGGATAAAACGATAAATGAGTCTATTTTTATACTTTGTTCTAAACTTCCTTGATAAAACATCTATGAATTTAAAATATTGATAAGGTAAAATTTTATACTAATGCTACAATCCTACATAATTGGGTATTATATTCAGAATACAGCCCCGTATCAAATTAACTCAACCACCCCAGTTAAATGTGTTGGAACCTAGAAATGATGGGTGTTCCGCACATCCGCTTTTACCTGATTAAAAAGAACGGAAGTGTGGTTGACATCTTTTAACGGTGACACCTACGCGACGTGGGAGTATGTTATCTGTGCCATACCCTGTAATTTGTATTCTTTACTTTGAATAAAAAGATAATTACGATTTTAATTCATGTTGCATTAGGTTTTTGTATGATTATTAGAATAAATACATTTTAATCCATTTTTTAGAAGAAAAAAAAAAAAGCTATGTTTATTGTTTTTTTCTTGTGTACTTATTGAATATTATTTTAAAAGGGAATTGAAGATTTAGAATAATTGCATGAATTTGAATAATCGCATTTAATTTAATTAAGTTTTATATAACAAAGCTTTGTTGTGGATGACGCTAGAAAAAAATAATCGATGAATATAGTTGCAAGCTTATATATAAGCTAAATATAATAAATGAATGCGATTGCAAGCTTGGAAAATTGCTAGAAAAATAATAAATGAATTGGGTTGCAAGCTTGATGGTAAACTGAAAAAATAATAAATAAATGTGGTTGTAAGCTTTAAAATAAGCTAAAAAAATAATAAATGGATGTGGTTGCTAGCTTGTGAGTTATGTAGTAAATTGTAACGTTCCTCACTTTATTTAACACTTTAATTTGAAAAAGAAAAATTAACTTCAGAAATCGAACAGATATTTTTTAGAGAATGATTGACTACATAATAGAACATAATTTTTCCCTTATTGAAGCCTAGTGTGTTTACATCTGTAGAAAGAATCCTTTAAGGGAAAATTTTACTATTATTATTTTTATGAACATAAAACTATACTCTAAAATCATTCTAAGATTGTTTCACTTCAGAAAATGGAATTTTGCTGATCATTCGGCCAATATAGAGTAAAAGACTAATAAACAAATACTGTAAATGTATATACATTATTAGAAGAGCTAGGTAGAAGAAGCAGGTAAGTAAAATTTTCAGGGGTGTTTATGAATCAGGGAAAATAACATAAAGTAGTCGTTTAATGTAGAAAAATTGTTTTTGCTTTCAATTTAATTTTAAGATAACTAATCCACATTAATTTCGAGTATGCTTGCGTGATTTTTCAATTACTTTACATTCAAATTCTATAACACTATTGAATTCATGAATTATTATGTCAATAACTCAGACTTTCTCAGGGATTAAGAATCTTACGTTAATCACTCTTATAAGAGATATCAATATAATACCTCTTACTAGGAATAATAATATGAGATTCATTATCAAACTTTGCATTGTCAAACTTCATATCATTATCATCTAAACACTGCCATCCTTCAATTTTAACAAACCGTGTTCAAAAAATTATGTTATCATCTAAAAATTTCCCAATTCTAGAAAATTCCTTTCAAATGCTAACTAGCTTTAAAAAATTAACAGTGAAGACGAACTATCTCGTCTTCCAGGAATTATTTTCGTGCATTAATTTTTACGTAATATTTGTACCCATTTTTGCAGTAGATAGCTCCCAGTATGTTTTAGAGCTTCATATTATTGCAAAAATAATTAAAATCCTCCGATACTCTTCTTAGCACTTAACAAGTAATTACGAATCTCTTAAATACACCTGTAAGGAGAGCCTAACCCTATCTTCAAATTCTATAACACTATTGAATTCGTGAATTATTTATTTAATAACTGAGACTTTCTCAGGTGTTAAAAATCTTACGTTAATCACTCTTATAAGAGATATCAATAAAATATCTCTTACTGGAAATAATAATATGAGATTCATTATCAAACTTTGCATTGTCGAACTTCATATCATTTTCATCTAAACACTGCCATCCTTCAATTTTAACAAACCGTGTTCAACAAATTATCTTATCTTCTAAAAATATCCCAATTCTAAAAAATTCCTTTCAAATGTTAACTAGCTTTAAAAAATTAACAGTGAAGACGAACTATCTCGTCTTCCAGGAATTATTTTCGTGCATTAATTTATATGTAATATTTTAACCCATTTTTGCAGTAGATAGCTCCCAGTATGTTTTAGAGCTTCATATTATTGCAAAAATAATTAAAATCCTCCGATACTCTTCTTAGCACTTAACAAGTAATTACGAATCTCTTAAATACACCTGTAAGGAGAGCCTAACCCTATCTTCAAATTCTATAACACTATTGAATTCGTGAATTATTTATTTAATAACTGAGACTTTCTCAGGTGTTAAAAATCTTACGTTAATCACTCTTATGAGAGATATCAATAAAATATCTCTTACTAGGAATAATAATATGAGATTCATTATCAAACTTTGCATTGTCGAACTTCATATCATTTTCATCTAAACACAGCCATCCTTCAATATTAACAAACCGTGTTCAACAAATTATCTTATCTTCTAAAAATTTCCCAATTCTAGAAAATTCCTTTCAAATGTTAACTAGCTTTAAAACATTAACAGTGAAGACGAACTATCTCGTCTTCCAGGAATTAATTTTGTGCATTAATTTTTACGTAATATTTTTACCCATTTTTTGCAACTCCTTGTATGTTTTAGAGCTTCATATCAAAGCAAAAATAATTAAAATCCTCCGATACTCTTCTCAGCACTTAACAAATAATTACAACTCGAATCTCTTAAATACACCTGTAAAGAGAGCATTACCCTATCTTCAAATTTTATGACACTATTGAATTCATGAATTATTTATTCAATAACTCAGACTTCCTCACGGATTAAGAACCTTATGTTAATCACTCTTACAAGAAGAAGAAGGGAAAAAAAAATCCTTCGAAATAATAATTGCTTATTATCATCAAATCGAAAGGGTATTTGACACGACTTTTTCCAGAGATCCATTCATATCTGCATCCCCCAAATTACTATCTTTTCTTAAAAGCCTTTTATAGTTTTCTCCAAAATTACTTATAATTGTATAACCAGTAATAAAAAACGATAAGCATTAATTGAAATATCTCCACGTGGAAACGGTTGCTTTGGGATGGCCGCCGGTTATGTGTGAGCTAATAGCATCGCCCTTTAAATTCATTGTCATTCATGACCCCTGCATTATAGTACAAACCCGCTGAACCAGTTTCTAAATCATTTTATTTAGAGACATCTGGTCTCTTGGAAGAAAAAAAGATAATTATCCTGATTTCAATTAGGTCTTTGACTTTCCTTTGATTCCTATTTTTAATGGTAGAGAAAGTAGTTAAAAATGACCTAAGAAATGTATTATGTTTTTTTTTTATTATATTTTCCACGAATAGAATTTTTTAATTAAATATGTTATTTTATAAGTAATGAAAAGTAGAGTTATTAAAATGAAAGTTCAAAGATATTTTTAAAAGGAAAATAAAATATGAAATTATGTCTTGATTTTTCAATTTCAATCATTTTCTGATAGAAGATGTACGTTGTTATGGTTAGATGTTTTAATTGAAATACCCTTTCTTTCCTTATTATTTTATTATTTATTTATTATTTTATTATTTATTTATTATTTTATTATTTATTTATTATTTTATTATTTATTTATTATTTTATTATTTATTTATTATTCTTTTATTTCCTAAATAGTTCGAAATTATAAGTTAAAAATGATCAAAAAAAATTTTTTTTTTATTGTATTTTCCACGAATAGAATTTTTTAATTAAATATGTTATTTTATAAGTAATGAAAAGTAGAGTTATTAAAATGAAAGTTCAAAGATATTTTTAAAAGGAAAATAAAATATGAAATTATGTCTTGATTTTTCAATTTCAATCATTTTCTGATAGAAGATGTACGTTGTTATGGTTAGATGTTTTCATTGAAATACCCTTTCTTTCCTTATTATTTTATTTTTTCTTTATTATTTTATTATTGATTTATTATTTTATTATTTATTTATTATTTATTTATTATTTATTTATTATTTATTTATTATTTTATTATTTATTTATTATTTTATTATTTATTTATTATTTTATTATTTATTTATTATTTTATTATTTATTTATTATTCTTTTATTTCCTAAATAGTTCGAAATTATAAGTTAAAATGATCAAAAAAATGTTTTTTTTTATTGTATTTTCCACGAATAGAATTTTTTAATTAAATATGTTATTTTATAAGTAATGAAAAGTAGAGTTATTAAAATGAAAGTTCAAAGATATTTTTAAAAGGAAAATAAAATATGAAATTATGTCTTGATTTTTCAATTTCAATCATTTTCTGATAGAAGATGTACGTTGTTATGGTTAGATGTTTTAATTGAAATACCCTTTCTTTCCTTATTATTTTATTTTTTCTTTATTATTTTATTATTGATTTATTATTTTATTATTTATTTATTATTTATTTATTATTTATTTATTATTTTATTATTTATTTATTATTTTATTATTTATTTATTATTTTATTATTTTATTATTTATTTATTATTTTATTATTTATTTATTGTTCTTTTATTTCCTAAATAGTTCGAAATTATAAGTTAAAAATGATCAAAAAAATGTTTTTTTTTATTGTATTTTCCACGAATAGAATTTTTTTAATTAAATATGTTATTTTATACGAAATGAAAAGTAGAGTTATTATAAAGAAAGTTCAAGGATAATTTTGAAAATATAATAAAGTATGAAATTATGCCTTGAATTTTCAATTTCAGTCATTTTCTGATAGATGTACGTTGTTATAGTTTGATGTTTTCATTGAAATACCCTTTCTTACTTTTAAATTCCTAAATAGTTTGAAATTATAAGTTAAAAATGATCAAAGAAATGTATTATTTTTTTATTGTATTTTCCACGAATAGAATTTTATAATTAAATATGTTATTTTATAAGAAATGAAAAGTAGAGTTATTAAAATGAAAGTTCAAAGATATTTTTAAAAGGAAAATAAAATATGAAATTATGCCTTGATTTTTCAATTTCAATCATTTTCTGATAGAAGATGTACGTTGTTATTATTGGATGTTTTCATTGAAATGCCCTTTCTTTCTTTTAATTTCCTAAATAGTCTGAAACTATAATAATATAATCAGGCATTAAAGTATTTAAAAAATTTCCAGAGTTAATTACTCTATCTGTAATAAATTGTCAAAAATAATTATAATTATTTGGTTGTTCTTACTTTAAAGTTACAGAAATAAATTAAAAAAAGATGCCGCGAATCTACGAATAAATTTATGTTTTTTTTTCTTATATTTTACACGAGGATTTTTCAATTAGATGTGTTGCTTTAATGTTCATTTCTTATATAATAAATAATTTATTATGTTATATTAAATTTGAAAAATAAAAGAAACTAAAATTTTAAATAGTTTGATTTTTCTATCTAAATAAATTTTAGAAAAGAACCGCATTTCATAAAGAAGTGAAATTTTAATTATAAAATAGTGTCAGTTTTTTTTTTTTAGTTCTTAAGCTAGTTCTCAATTTAAGTCCTATTAAAACGATATAAAACACGAAAAATAGTTAGTTAAATTTATGAGTTCAATTATCTTCTTGAAATAATTATTAAAAATATAATGTTCGAACATTTTCAGTGATTAAAGTAGAATACCATTTTTTTAATCAACAAAGCGATAATAATATTTTACCGATTATTTAACGATATAATTTTACCCTAACTAGTTTTGATATAAAACTAAATATTTTTAATGTTTTTTTTAAAAGAATGAATATTTTTATTTTCTACAACAGTGAAAGTAAATAGAAGGTGCATTAATAATATGAACTGTTTTCACATATTATTTAGCATATTTTTTATTGCTCAAAAATGGCATTCATAATGAAAAACATTTTCTCAAGTTGTTCAGCATATGTTTATTGTGTAATAAATGACACTGGAGAACGAATCTTCTTGTTTTTTGTTACATGAGATTTTTAAACAGAACTTAGATATTTTCGCGTCGATTATTTTAAATCTGCAATCTGTTACTCTATTTAATATGAAGCTATAAGTTACAGTTCTTATGCAATTTAATAATATAATCCAAACCAGATTATTTTTAAGATTCACTCGAGTAAACACTTAGTACCCCAACTTCTCTGCTACGTAGTGAGTGGTGGAAAGAAGGCAATAATTCATTTCAGCTTATGGTGCGATACGTGAAGGTCATATTTTTTTTTTGTCTTCAGAGTTATTTTCAAAGGAAAAGACAAGTTTATATGTAGGTTTATAAACCTATTAAAACCTTATACTATTTAAAAATTAAATAGCATAAGTCATCAAAATATTGTTTTATCTAAAATAGCATAACTTATCAAAAGTGCATTTTTTATATTGGATAGCATAACTTGCAAGAAATATTTTTCTCATATTTATTTTTCATATATATGATATTGAATAGCATATCTAATCTGAAATATTTCTCGCTAATTATGTAGTGTAACATATTAAAATATTTTCATATTAAATAGCATAACTTGTCAAAAAATTTTTTTTTATATTGAATAGCAAAATTTACAAAAGTATTTTCTCATTTTTATTTCTAATATATGATGATGAATAACATAACTAATCAAAAATATTTCTCGCAAATTATATAGAATAACTTGTCAAAATATTGTTTTCATATTGTAAAGCATAATTTTACCGAAATATTTTATATCAAAATCTTTATTTTTCTTCATTTTGAACACTTCATCTTATCAGAAATATTTTTCTCATATTAAATAACTTAACTTATCAAAAATATTTTTTTGATACATTAAAGAATATATCAAAATCTTTATTTTTCTTCATTTTAAACACCAAATCTTATCAGAAATATTTTTCTCAAATTAAATAATAGTATAACTTAGCAAACTAATATTTTTCCTCATTTTAATTAATAAATTTCATCGAAAATTAATATTTTTTAAAAAACAGAAATTAGGTCTATCAATAAATTTCATAAATTGTAAATAATACGTCTATAAATTAAAATGTTTTATTGAACAAATGATAAGCTTTTAAACGGGAAACCAATCATTTTTATTCTTTCCTTCGGCAATTTTCAAAAATATTGTCATGTCCCAACACAACATTTGAACAGCAAAAAGAACTCTTTTTTTATTTATTTCTGAACTATTGAACTCTAGCAAAGGCTGTAATCCAATTCCTGTTCGCTCTATTTGATAAAATAATATTCAATCCGAAAATCACTCGATTATTTCCAGTTAAAATCGTTCACAATACATTATGTCCACTATTTGTTTTATTTTTTTATTCTTCTGTTCGTGAAACGATTCATTTAATCTCTGCTTGTATCTGCCCAATGTAATCGCCTTTCAAATTTCTGCTTTAAACAGTTTTATTCAACAATGGTTAGTAAAACGTATCATTATAAATAATGGTTTCAATTAACAACCTCAAATGAAAATAATTAGAGTTTTTAATTTATTTTAACGAATGTTAAACGATGTGTATTATTGTGTAAAAACATTTATACTTTGGACAGCCTTCCTTCATTATTTTTTTTTAAAAAAAACGTGTGTTTTTATATGCCATAATAAGAAATCGAAATAAGTTTAGCAGATTGTTTATACAATCCTTCGCGGCAGTTATTTCAAAAATGTTAACACGTTGCTGACCGGTCACGAGTTAACTCGTGTTCTCGTGGCCAAGCGTTGGTGACTGGTCACGAGTTAACTAGTGCTTTCGTTAGCAGTGATCTCGTGGTGACTATTTTAAAAAGTGGGCGTAATTTTCCGTACTTTTCAAGTTTTTACTATTAAATTCTCTACCAGTTTATTATAACTTTACAAAATGTGATATACTTGCAAAACTTTTAGTTTCAGTCGCCCTAGGGCATAACACAGATCAAAGGTTAATAATTATAAATATAACTTTTTTAAAGGGGTAATAACTTTCATTACTTTAAATTGCATTAGGACTATTGAAAAGTTCTATCCGTGACCATACAATGCTGAAGTTATCATTATAAAAAGAAAGAAGTGGTAGGAAATTTACTTTTAAATGTCAAAGATTTACCGGTTAGATATGTCTGAAACTTTTGTTGAAAGTTTGAATATGTAGTACGTACTTGCTCTTTTGCGCTGTATTTACTAAGTCTCCTTAATCTAGAGCAGGGGTTTACCACTTACACGAGGCCTGGGGCCGCAATTAAAAACACCAGTCAAATGGCGGGCCGCAACTTTATCAAAATTTTATACAGGACTCTTTTATGTTTGAAGGAACATTAACAAATACTGTCAGATTTCTATCAAGTTGTACAAAACAAAAGTATTGAATTACAAATTAAAATAAGAAGTAGATATTTATCTGAGAAATAAATTTTTTTTGCACCGTTGGTATGTTGAATTGCACCGTGGAAGAATTGAAGGGGTTCTGAGAGTTACGATTTTTTTAGCAGTTTTTTTTTTTAACAATTTCTATTTATATATTTAGAATTAGAACAAATCAGTAATTACTTACTTATTATTTAGAAGTTCCTTATGAAATTATATTTACAGTAAAATGCCAAAGCGGGTGAAATAAAACTTTTTATTAAAAAAAGTAATAATAATAATTTTTAACAACATTTATGAAAAATACATGACTTTATAAGGAATTGCTATAGTATCTCGTTTTTCATTTTTTAAATCAAAATAAAATAACTGAATTCTTTAATAAAGAAGTATGTTTCCCTACTAGCCATTTTCAAGGTTCTTTTTTTATAGCAATATAAAAACAACTTTTTAGCTAGACTAAATTCATCTGCTGTGAATTCTGTTGTATGTAAAACCTGACTTAATATTATTAATGATAAGACTATGAAAAGCTTCCTACATCATCTTATCAAATATAAAAAAAAGTCCGAAAGACAAAATAAAGCAGTCTTTCAATGGTTAATACCAACACAATTGTCTTCATTTACTTTAATTAGGAAGTTGGGATTCCGCCAGAGGAGGCTTGATTGCTAAAAGATTCCGTAGTCGAAAAACATTTAAAACCACTGATCTAGATCACTACCAGTGAGTTAAAGGACCCTAGAAAGACCCATAAAGGTTAGTTATAAAAGAAAATGTTGCATTGCTGTAAAATGAGGCGTGTACTTTCGTAGACAAAACTTTCCAGTAGATCTAATATTTTCTTTAATTAACCTCATTTTCGATAATTTTGACCATCAAATATAAACAAATCTATAAGTCGTGTGAATCGGGTTGTAAAGTTTTTTGAGTTCGGGTAGAACAAAACTAATTCAAATTAATCTTTTTTTCACTACCTCATTAAACATTTTGGACTATTAAGCTTACACGCAAACATCCTTTCTATATACTACTGAAATTCTAATATTTTTATATCCTAAGTAACGAGGCTTTAAAGGGCCTCCATGGTGGTAAGGTTGCGCTGGTCCACCCAGCTCTCTGAGGCGTGAAGACAGCGGGTTGGAATCTTGTCCAGGATGTATCTCTGTGATGTCATTCTCTAATGCCTTAATATACACTAAGTTGTGCTAGCTGTTCCTCAATTTGACAAGCTGTTTTATAAGCCATATATTTATATGAGCCTACAAGCTTGCATATGATGAACAGGGGTAGGACAAAATTAGGGAAAAACTTTTATGTTAACTTTATGCAAACAATCTTTATTTTAGCAGCAAAAGTTTTGAAAGGCACATTGCACATTTGTTACCCTTGTGCCAAAGGGTAACAACTTACCCAATGCGCCGTGGTTACCCTTTGGCACAGTTTGAAAAATCATGCGTGCACCTTTCAAAAATAAAGTCAATTTTACCCATAAGAAATTTGGATCGCCCAAAACGGGAAGAGGAAGTTTTATTTTTAGCTTTAATATAAGCAATTTTGAAATATTTTGTATAAAAAGTTGCAGTACTTATATTAAAATATTTTTTTTCTTCTAATGCCCACTTGGGTTGACATTCGTCAATTCAGGCGTATTAGGGCAGATTTGTCGGCCACTCTTTCAAGGGCACCATATTAGGTGGACCAAAGTTGCTCCCACAGTAGGGACAGCAGATAGTACAGAGAATGAAAGAACATCCATGCCTTGTCCGGGATTTGAACCCAGAACCATTATATAAGGATATTGATGCAAGGTCGGTTCCCTGACCCCTACACAATCCGGTCTGTGTCTTCTTTGATTATAGTGATATTGGAAAAGGACTAAAGCTTTTAACTTTATACGCTTATATTGTTTAGTGCAAATTTTGATGGTTAAAAAGGACATCATTTTTAAAAGCTTCAAGCATGGTCTTTCAAGTTGTGCCTAAAACCCCAAATACGTAGGTATATGGGTCCTAGGTATCCAAGGCTTTAGAAGTGCCAACGGTTTTGCCATGAAAAATCTTTCAAAAAATTTGACGTTTAAAGAATATTGTTTACATAGAGTTATTTAATATAAAAGTGTTTTTTTTTATTGTTTTTTCCAACTCCTGCATGAGAAATAAAATCAGCCGCTCTCTATGCAAACATGTGTCTTCTTTTCAGCAGCAAATGTTTTGTAAGATTTCTCGTAGAACAACTGTTGGCACAGTTTGAAAGATCGTGCTTGCAGCTTTTAGAAATGGGGTCTTAAGAAATTCTTTATATAATTCATTAACTTGCATAGGTCGGTCCAAACTTTGACTCACGCAAAATTTGTATCGACCAAAATAAGCCTATGACGTTAAAAGCTCTTTATACCACAAAAATTTACAAAGCATCCTGATATAAATATTGCGTTCCTCTTGTAATAAATCAAAATTCAACTTCAAATGTAGGCGTGGCTTTGGGCGCTGCAGTCGCGCACATCTAATATTAAACTAATATTACATTAGTTTCCTTCTTTTCTCTCTCTCTCTCCTTCTCTTTTATCACAGATACAACCAAGTCAGATCTCACTAGTACCAGATGGAAAGGTAAAAGGCCCCTACCGGGCCTAAAGCATCACCTCCTATATCAAAAAGCCTCCACACGATCTTTTATAAGTAGTCCGCGCAGAACTGTTTAGAAAGTGAACCAGTTGTGCGCATGAACCCAAAACCTTTTAAAAAATTAATTGAGAGAAATTTATCTTATATATTTGAGAATTGGATCTGTAGTGGTTGACGAGTTAATAAGGCAAACCAATAATATTCATAAATAAAATTAATTTTTAGTCACATATTTGCTACCACTTTCTTATTTTAACTATATTCTGTATTAAATGACTCGTTCGGTAAATGGATATCCTTCACAGTGGTCTGATCGGACTACCTATAAAAAACCGTGTGGAGGCTTTCAGTTATAGGAGGCGTTGCCTAAAGGCCCTGAGCAATCCCAAATGATGATGATGATGAATAAATCAAAATTGCTTAACCCGTTTTGTCCCGACTTTAAATATTGAAATGATACAAGAAGTGGTTTTATGGAAAAGGTGGTATATTATATTATCGAAATTAATTGGTTTTTCTACTGTTAGGGCATTCTAAAAGTCTTTGATAGATCAAAAAGTACTTGCTCCTTTTAATTCCAGATCTAGTCGGAGATTTTTTATAAATTATGGTATCTGAGAATCTTTTAATTCACCCAGATAAATGAAAATTTTGAAAAAAGTTTCCCATCACAATGAATGTCTTTGAAAAAAGGAACTGTCCTAAATATATGACGCTGGGCGTTAACCGGTTAAAATAAAAAAAAAGAAAGTTAATATCTCCTCACAACATTTTGCTCAATCCGAATTTTGCATCAGTAAGATTGACATCATTTCTAAAAGCTTCAAGCATTATCTTTTAAATTTGGCCAGGTTAAAATTTTCCCAAAACATTTGTTGCTAGAAGAAAAGTTTTTCACATAGAATTTGAAAGAAGTATTTCGATAATTTTGTTCAGCTCTATATCTTGAATACTTAATATTTGTGGCTTACACTAAGCATTTTTAAACTGAAAAGCAATATGGTTCAAAGGTTTTTTATTTATTTCTAACGTATGAAGCATTTTAATGTGACACAAAACTAACCACTTAAAAGAAAAATTTTAAAAATACGTAAAAAAAAATTATGAATAAATGTATAGCTTGCTGCTTTATCATTTCCATTTTTAAAAAAAAAACATAAACATACCACTTAAGGTTTAAAATTTCGTTTGAAAAAAAAACAATTAAATTTGATAGAAATATACATAACATCAATTTTATATGATTAAAAATATTTTTTTATTAAAAGTCAAAGTTTCGAAAAGTTTCAGACATCTTGAAATACAACATTTAGAAGATTTTCCATTTTTGCACGTTAAAAATTTTGATAGTTTTTTGTGTTGAGGTCATTATTATAGATTTATTAGAGGCTTATTCATTATTATAGATTTTTTTTTATTCATTTCTTGTTTGCTTGTTTACCGACAACGCATATTTTCAAGCGCAATTCATAGCTTCATTGCAAAAATATTTCGCTTAAAAAACAAGAAGTGGCAGTAAATGTTAAGGTTTCGTAATGATTCTTAATGCAGTAAATTTGATTAAAAGCTATTTTGTCCACTACTCCATATAAATAATACAGAATTTCAAATAAAACGCCAATTTGTTGCTTATATCTCGAAGGAAACAGTTCTGAAACATTACCGAATTCTTCAAGTGTCAGTTTCAAATTTTCTACAGTTTTATAAACTAGTTTGCAAAAAGCACAGCAATTGGTTTCCCAACTTCAATGTTCCACATCACGTTTTTTCTACTAATAAAAAAAACTCTATAAAATAAAGTTGTTTTTTTTCAAACGAAAATCACGTCTAAGAGTTTCGGAAATGTGCTTTTAAATGCGGTAATTTTGAATCCAAACGATTTGTTACAAAAGCGTTAACCTCTACATCGTTAAGAATATTGCTTTCTGTTTCTGTACTTGAGAATAAAAACTGGGGATTTTTTTTTTTTACGCATCTTAACTTAAAATAAGAAAATTGAAAAAATCTCAAACTACTTTCAACTTTTTTTATTGTTATATATATTTTTAATGTGGATTTTTTACAAATTAAAATTAGTTCTTAATCACTTAATACAAACTTTTATTACTCTACTTTTCCTGATTGTGAAAAATTACTCTTAAAAATTCCTTTTTTTTTAAATTTTATTTTATAACAGTCCTTGAACAGCCGGCCCAATTTTTGGGGTTTACGACTACTAATATTCAACTTTGTAGTCTAGTAATTTTGAACCCAGTCCAGACGACAAAGGAACTTTTGGATCAGAAGAAATTTGTATTGAGAGAAATTTGCCTTCGTGGAGGACTTTTTGATGGCGTTATATGGAAAGGAAAGCCACTAAAACCTCACATGGTTAGCCCGAAGTCACGGGGACTCTTAACCCATGATCCGTCTACCACAGAGGATATTATGTAAGCAATAAAAATACTCGAATGGGAAAATAATACATTAAAATAATACTTTACATACTCGAGAAATGAAAATAATACCTTAAAATGCAAATGACCCGTTTTGTTCGATGATTTATCATCTAATGATCCATGAGTGTTCTAATTTTTAGGCATTTTTTGTTTCCAAAAACTAATTCACAGCATATTATCGCTTTTTAATGCAAAATTTAATTAATAAATACCAGTATGAGTTAATATTTCAGGAATTTTGATCCTGAAAATCGCTATGTTTCGAAAGGTTGTTGTTACGTGTTGGCCTGCTCTTGAAAAAGTAGAATCAATACATTGGCCATAAGTGTCCGGCCATTTTGAAAAAATTTTCTTGGTACGAATAACAATTATATTGTTAAGTGGGTTATCTTAGTTATTAAAGTTCCCAAAAAATTGTTTTACCTTTCCTAGCAAATTCATGCATCAAACATGGTATAAGACTAATATGTAGTTATGTTTTAAGTGTTGCTGAAGTTGATCATTCCTGAAAAATGAATAAATCCAATCCTGAATAATCCTCATTGCCCCTACTCATATAGTGGTCTGTATGTGAATACATCCATTGGAAGGAAGTGGTAATTGCTCGTGTCAAGTAGAGGGTTGCCAACTGCTCTGATTTCTGCAAAAGTTTTAACAAAATGGTATCGAATTAAATAGTTACACTTGTAGAATAAGAATAATTATCCCTACTCTTATAAGAGTAACTTCGAGATAAGAACTATAAAGATCATCGAAATTTATCTGGGAGCTAGAGGTCGTTAACGGCCCTTTTCCCATTCATCTTGAATTTTAAGGTGGCTCTTCCTGGTAACTGGAATGCAAGGTGGAGTACGTGACACTTTCTAGTCCAGTGGTGCAATTTATCTGGGCACCTAGGCTGAGAAGAGGCCCCTATCCCATTCCTCGTGAATTTAAGTTGAGTCTTTACGGTCAGCAGTATATAAACTTCAAGTACTTGCTTGAGTAACTAAGAACAAATAGTAATGATAACGGCAACTCGCTCTAAACTAGGTTTGCTTCAAAAATTTACGCGTAGCACTCTAGCTTTGTAGAACCAGATATAAATATTTATGTTCCAAATAAATTGTGGTAGAACGAAATACTTTGTTTCTACAAAATAAATCTTAAGAATAACATTCCTATACTACCACTTTTTTCTTCCTTGAAGAAGGGAACAGTGCTTTTAAGAGAACATTCACAAATGGGTTAAAAAGAAAATTAATCCTACTTGTATTGATATTTTACTACCATTTTATAGAATCTATATATATATATATATATATATATATATATATATATATATATATATATATATATATATATATATATATATATATATATATATATATATATATATATATATATATATATATATATATATATATATATATATATATATATATATATATATATATATATATATATATATATAACACGGCTACCCTCCATTCATTTGTGAAAATTCAGCAAGATTTCATTCGCACCAACCCCTCTATTTACGACTTTGCCTTTAAAGCCTTTAAAAATAATAAAAAAATAAGCATATTTTTTATGCCAATATGTCCTCCTAGCATATTGAACAGATGATTACAAAACAATTTCATACCTCTCGCCTGGTTAACTGACCGATATTTCTACGAAACCAGCTTCATGATACCGTGAAGTCAATGGTTATTTCTCGATTATCGAAAAAAGCTCTTCGGGCTATTGCAACCTGGAGTTTATTGACAGCTGCGAAAGGAAACCGCCAATCGCTTTTATTTTTCACACTTATTATTTTCCTGAACTTTTCCCAAGGCCATTTCTGGTCGGTAATAACATTCAAAATGCTTTTAAATTGTTGCCAGTGTGTCTTCATCCCATTCTGTAAAGGAAAACGATGGAGAAGAAAAAAACATCTCAGCACACCCCGAACTTTTCCTTTCCATCATTATAAAGATTTTTTTTTCTTACTGGCAACAGAGAGAAAGTGTCTGAAATCTACATCTGTTAAACGATTAAAGAAAACGATACTGAAAAAAAAAAAAGTTCCAAACATAGCCGAGTTCGAAGTTTGATGACCTGTAAAAAATGGCGGTTTATAATCGTTTTCAGGGTCATGGCAACAGAAATATGGTGCAGTGGTATTTCCACTCAGAAAAGAATGGAATTCATAAATGAAAAATTTATTCCACTGCTCTATACACTTTTTAACCCACTTAAATGTGTGTTTACTGCAATACTTAAAACGGAATATTTCTTGCAATGTTTTTAAAAGACGGTTAGCATTACTAAATTATTTTTGAATTCTAAAATTAATTTTTTTTTAACTTCAAAATTTTAAACATTTTTTTTTAAATTGAAATTGTCACTCATTAACATCTTGATTAAAGAATATAGTTCTGAAGAAGAAAAAAAACGGAAGTTTCAATCATAGCGAGTTTGAAGTTGGACGACCCGTAAAAAATGGCGGTCTATCGTCGTTTTCAGGGTCATGGCTGCAGAAATATGATGCAGTAGTATTTCCACACAGAGATAAAAATGGAATTACAAATGAAAGATATATTCCACTGCTCTATACACCTTTTAACCCACTTTAATGTGTGTTTACAGCAATGCTTAAAACGGTATATTTCCTTCAGTGTTTTTAATACACAGGAAGCACGACCAAATAAATTTAGAATTCAAAACATTGCTTTTTTCCGGAATTATTCAGTGTGTCCACTCTTCCATAAAATCCGGTTAATATATAAAATTATGTCAGTAGTTAATCCTTTTTACAACAAAAGACCTTTAAAAGTCTCACTCTTCAATAATATATATAAATCAGAGTTTCGGAATCAGAAATAATCCGATAATAATCCTTTTGTGATATTTCTAAAATGCATCCCTTATCTAATCATTTTAAACTCTATTTCCGATAAAGGAGTTTTTGTAGCAATTTTCAATCTACC
Source organism: Parasteatoda tepidariorum (assembly GCF_982258835.1). NCBI lineage: Eukaryota > Metazoa > Arthropoda > Arachnida > Araneae > Theridiidae > Parasteatoda > Parasteatoda tepidariorum. The sequence continues at coordinate 39,311,334 of NC_141759.1, forward strand.
TAAATAATTTAACTTAAATATTGTAATAACGTATTTTCACATGAACTTATGATGAATGTTATTACTAGAGCCCGGATTTTGATGACCTAAAAAATCCCAATTAATGTCCTTAAAAAGTGCAAAAAATGCCCTTAAAAAGTGCTAAAAATGCCCTTAAAAATGCGGAAATTGCGCTAAAAATGCCCTATGACATGACTTAAATAAAGTAAAAATATATAACTAAGGCAATGTTTTACTCTTTAAAATTATTATGAGTCATTTCAAAAAATATAAAGAAATACAATACTTGTTCTACATTCATTAAAGTTTGAAAAATATGTTTTATATCCTTAAATAACAAAAAAAAAAGGAAAATATATTGACTCCAAAACATTTTCATTTTGTATAGAAACTTTAATGAATATAACAACTTCCATCTCATAATATTACTAAATATCAGAATTACATAGGATTATTAAATTTTTTTGATATTTTGAAATGTAAACGAGCGTCTCTTGTCTGAAAGTAAATTTTTATACCTGGAGAAGCTTCTTTCAACGTTTACTGATGTTACTGGTGCGTACTTGAAAAAGACGGTCTCACTTACTGACAATTTTTCTTCAATTTGAAAAGATGTTACTTCACCTGTTAATATCCTAGAGATTTTCTTCACTGTTTGGAAGCCAGTGTAATAATAAAAAATGATAAAAAAATAAAAAAAATTAACAAAAAATTTAAAAAAATATTTTAAAATGCAAAAAAAGCCAACAAATTTAATGAAAAATGCCCTATAACTCTAAAAAAATGCTCTAAAGAGCAAAAAATGTCCAAAAATGCATTAAAATCCGGGCCTTAGTTATTACTAACTTCTAAGTCAGTGATCCTCAACCTTTTTTTTGCGGCGGCACACTTTTAACGATTTTGAAATTTGACGGCACACAATGAAAAAAATTAGTTTTAAAATTGTTTACCTACCTATAATACATTGCGTTAAATAATTTGTGATAATAATTTTGAATGCGAAATAAAATAATATGTACTACAAGAGCACATTTATTAAGGGATTAATTATTTCTTTCGACTAATTTTTTATTAGTTAGTAACAGTTATTTATTTTTTTGCTAGTTATCAATTGTTAGCTTGTTTTCTATTGTTATTAACTGTTAGTTTTTTACATTAATTGTTATTTTTTTGTGATTTCTTGTTAATTAGTTTTATTGCTAATTATTAATTGTTAGCTTATTTTTTGTCATTTATCCTTTGTTAATTTGTGCTTTAGAATTATAAATTGCATAGCTTACTTTAATGATTAGCTTTTATTTCCGTTTGAAAGTTAATATTTAGCTTTCTTTCTTTTGTTAATTAATAATTTTAATAGTCATTAAGTTTTCTATTTATTTCAACATTTTTTGTCAAAGACAATTTAAACTCTTTCTTCTTGTTTTAAGATTGTCAGAGACAAGACAATTGCCGACAAAGATGTTCACGCGGTTAAAACGTGGAAAAATTATAAAAAGTATATTATATAATATTATATGTATATAATATTATGCATATGCGCTTTTCTTTAATTTAAACTTTACTCGTAATAAAAAAAAAGCATTATAATTTTTATTGTATCATTTCTAATATTTGGCGGCACATTTTAAGAATTTGGCGGCACACAAAAGTGCCGCGGCACAGTGGTTGAGAATCACTGTTCTAAGTCAATGAATCTAAAGGTTCTTTTGCAAAAAAGTTTTTATCCTATTAACAGCCTACATGCGGGCAACTTTTGAAATAATGTCTTATACAACATAAATTCCAACTTGTACGGCCATTGAGAATTTTTTTCTTAGTGTTAGTTATAAGTATAATTTAGCGTAAAAATTTAAGTTCTATAAATTAAATATTGAATTGTTTTATCAACTACGTCAAATTAATTATTCAAACAGATGTTTATAATATAGATTGTGCAAGCAATCATCCTTACGAGTGTTGGAAATATAGCCTGATTTTCAGAAAATCTTATTACCATAAATATTATAAAACAACCATTTTTTAAAATCTTTCTTAGTAACCATACAAATTGACAGCTATGTGTGCCCCATAATTCGGCAGTTTTAAATTGAAATTTAAAGAATTTAAAAACAAAATATCATTCAAAATATTATCGCAAACATGCGTCGCTATAGCTACAACTTCAATTAATTTATTTATTATTATTATTACGTATCTTGAATAAGCATAAAGGCATTCATTTAATATATGTGCACATATTATTTTTAAGGGGAAGCATAGCCTGTAACCTACCCATAAGACTATTAGGTCCTCTATATAAGACATAAAGTTTTTAAAAGACCTAGCCATGCACCTGGTATACGCCATACTTGCTTTATCGCCACATTATTCTCATTTTGTAATGAAGAGATAGATGTCCATTAAAAACAGGAATTTTCATGTCAATTTAACATAGGGATATACATAGGGAATATGTTCCGGTGTTATTTTCTCTTCTTTTGTTATTTTTTATTTGTGCATCGCTTAGCCTGTTACTTACTTTATTTGCGTTTACGCAACACTTAGTAATAGAGTAAAAAGTATTTCTGTAAAAGACAGTGATAAAAAAAGATCAGTTCCTAAATTAATCTAATAACTTTTAATGTGTCTACCACTTTAATTTTTAAAAAAAAATTATAATTGAATAATTTTAGTTGCATAATTATTTATTAATATTTCTAAAATATACTGATATTCATATTTTTAATATACAGAATTAAAGTTATAAAAATATAAGCTTAGAATTTTTTTATTATATTTATCTAAATACAGTAGAGAGTTTCAGGAGTCGCGTTGCACACTATAAAACAATTACTTTTTTCAGAAACATAAATTGTAGTAAGTAAATTTTTTCAGATTTGTCAAGAAGAATTAAAGGATTTTTTTTTACTGTAATCTGTAAATAATTTAAGTTTCCGTAATTAATTCTAGCATTATAAGGAGTAGAAATGTTTTTAAATGAAATGGTGGCTAACATTACAGAATAACCGCTTTTCTTTTAATATGTTTTGTAATACCACTTTTTTTCTTAAATCCATTTAATTTATTACTTTAATTTAAAAAGTAGAGGAAGTTCCGGATAAAGAGTTAATTATTACTAGATATTTAAAAAAGATAAAAACTGGTAATCAATTTTTTGATGCCAACTGAATACTCCGAAGTAATTTAAAATTGTTAATAAAAATGTGCATTGACTAAAATAATATTTAAAAAGTAGACTTAGGCCGATTAACTAAAGACAAATTTTATTTTCTACAGCGAAAGTTCATTGTTAGTTGCGCCTACACCCTTGAGTGACATTAATTTCTAACCTTTCTTTTTGTCGTAACATTTTAAGGTTAACGAACATCTTATTCAACAAAAAAACAATTAATCAAAGCCATCGTTCTGTTTTCAAAAAGAGTAAGACCTCAAAGCGAGATATTGCAAATCATATCACATATAGGTATTGCAATTTTGATTTTTATTGCCTTCAAAGAACGTATTTCTAATTTGCATTTAGAGAAAGGAGGTTTCGAGGTGCAGCCTTTGGGTCAAAGATCCGCTCACCAAGTGATAAACACTGATTCTTCATTGTCTAACCTCAGACCTACTTAACCCTCATAAACATCTCATCTTAACTCTTTCCTCCAATTTTCTTTACTAAGCAAGCTTCAAGCTAAACAAATGCACTTTTTCTGGAAGATATTTATCGCGATGATAAGAGATTTCCAAATAATTGCGACACTGAATGCTTTGACCCCGTCTGTGCAAGACAAAGAAATAATGTCACATCTTTTAAAATATAGAGCAGAAATCTAGTACTAATGTTATGTAATTTACTTCAAATACTTTGCTAAAAATTTATGACACCGTTTTAGTATTCTCCCCGTTGGCAACACATGAATAGTTCTTTTTATTGGCAAACAAACTAAAAGGCAGATGTTTGGATGTTTGAAAAGGTAGTGATTAAATCGGAAACTTATTGCCTAAAGCTTATTTATAAAACAATATTCTCTAAGTATATATTTACATCACTAACAGACTTGATATATAGAACTAATACTTTATAAAAACAGTCCAAATAAAAATGAAGAACATTGTAAATTCTGACTGACTACTATGAAAAGAATTTGTTGAAGGTTATTCCCATAAAAGTAGTCTGGGTAAATTATCATTATAAAAATTTGCGATCGACTTATATCGATTAAACTTTTGGATCCGGTTTATTTAAATTCCAAACTGAGGGGAAGCAACAAAATTAAAAACCTGGTAGTAGGTTTTCGATTAAAAAAGTTTTTTTGTTAAATAGTTACCAAATATAACCTGACACCTTCACTAAATACTTTGTAATTTATAAGATGTGGTAGTTATCAATGCATTATTTATTTCTGAAATAGACTGGCAGCAAAATATTTTGATACCACTTTTTATTTATTGGTAATAAATGATTGACGAGCTTCACTCGTCAAATGTACCCAAAGGGTTAAATGTATGTGTGTCTCTTTAATATATAATTTATCACTATTTAAGACATTTAGAGAATGTGCTACTTAATTATAAAAATAAGTTATCGCACAACAAAACATTTCATCTAAGAATGGATTGAATTACTGATTAGGGAGGCATTGTGAAATTTGTGATTGTCTCATAATCATCAAATATGCGTGTGTCTTGCAATTTACACGTTATCAATACCCAATTTATGATATACTGCAGCTTAATTTAGAAAATTGTCTATTTAGTAGTAACTTCAAGTTATCCAATAACAAAATATTTGATCGAAGAATGGTTTGAATTAATGATTATAGAAATTACAGAATTATTAAATCCAGAAAGCTGTGATTGTCTTATATGTGTGCCTTTGCAATTTAGAATTTATCATTATCTAATTTAAGACATTAAAAAAAAACACTTTAGACTTATTTATAATTATCTACTATCAATGTCGAACAAAGTAACATTTAATTGAAGAATAGATTGAAATACTGATCTGTAGAGCTGCCAACTTTCTTCACCTTTTGTAAAAATTTATTCTAGTGGTAGCTAATATTATGTATTAATGGGTTTTTTTTTTAAATTAATTTAAACTTACTTTCCACACCACTACATGTATTTAAAAGTTCACATGCAACACCACTTTGTTGCAGCTCGTGGTGAGGCATTTAAAATGTTGGCCAAGTGGAAGTACCAGAAATTCTGAAAGCTTTGTTTTGTAATGCCTACCATTCTATGAAATATTTGCTAAACGCGTAGTAGTTGACAGGCAAAGATTAGGAAGCAGTACGAAATTTGTGATCACGAGTTTATCAATACCTTTGGGTCGTGGGGGCTCAGAGGGTAGAGAGCTAGCTTCCCAATAAGGTGAGCTGGGTTCGAGTACCAATCGATTCGACAGGTCGGCAGGTCGATTCGAATTCCGCACCCGGCACACACTGACCACAGTGCTGACGTAAAATATCCTCAGTGGTACACGGATCATGGCTTAGAGTCCCCTAACCACCTGGCTAACCGTAGAAGGTTTTCGCGCTTTTCCTCTTCATGTTATGCAAATGCAGGTTAGTTGGATAAAAAGATGCTTGATCCTGAAGTCCTCTTGTCTTCTGGTTCGGATTCAAAATCACAAGGCTACGGAGTTGGTCATCGTTAGTCATAAACTCAGAATTGGGTCAGCTGTTCAACGCCGGTTATAAAATGTAAAATAAAGAATGGGCAACTGTCTGCTTGCAGTATGAGTTGACCATTTAATGAATTCAGTTCGGTTCAGGATTAATTAGACAAGTGTGTAAATATGGAGTTTACGACCTGTAAGTTTTAAATTGTTTTTTTTTCCCCTTTTTTTTTTAAATCATCGAAGTGAACTTTGAGACCTAAGTATAATTATTTCGATCGTCAACATACTACGAAGCACTTGACTATGCTGCTATTGCTAAAGAATGTCAATAAAGCAATTGCTTTACGGCTTTTTACTTTTTTGAAAAAGGAAACCGACCAATTAAAACCGCCGATGCGTTAAATGGGAAATTATTTTTGGCAGTCAGAACTGCGAATTTTTTTTTATTTGGCTAATAGTTTTGGAAGAGGGTGATTTTAAAGTTCATTAAGTACGATACCTCAGAAATGCAAAGTTAAAATTTTTTGAGCCTTTCTCTATCATTAAAGAGAATAACATTGTTCCTACAGTTCTCAGTAATCTGCAAAAAAAAAAAAAAAAAAAAAAATTTCAAACAGCCGATTAAATAATAATTGCGGCAAGAAGTCTAACACCCAGTGCATATTAAGTTATTTCAACAAAATAAAGCTTTGAAAACTCATCCGGTACTCATCCGGAAGTCTTTACACTGTGCAATTTCTAATGGGGCAGCGAAAGAACTATTACGTTTTTTACGTTTTTACTTTACCTTTTCGGAACGGGCGAGTAAAAATGTATTCATACGGAACCAGAATCAAATAAAAAGCGGTAGCTTAAGTTTGGTCAAGGCTTATTTTTCTATAATTTAACTGTCTTATTTTTGTTTTCACTTTAATTCTAACTTATCTAATTAATGTTAGTTCAAAGCGTTACTATATAATTTCGAATAAAGTAGTGATATATTAAGTGAATTAAACTATTATTACTCCAACCCCAATTAAACTGCAATAGAAATATTTTTCCTACCAGTTTTATTTATTTTTACCCTCATTGTCGCCAACCTGAGAATGTATATCATCGCCCACTCGTCCGTCTCGACGAGGTCAAAAACATCACCGCGCGACTATCAGCTCCGCTGCAAAAGTAGTTGGACATATTGCTGGGATGCCACAGGTGACTAAAAAGGTAAGAAATAGTGATTAATAAAAAACAAAAACATATTAAAAAATATTAAAATTAGCAAATTTTTCTGGCATAATTTTTTTTTTTATAATTACTATTGAAGGTTATTGTAATAAATCTTTTCGCTTAAGATATGAATAATTTACAATGTTTGTTATGGTATTAGTTACGACTGAATAATTAAATCAGGGATAAAACGGGAAATTAAAAATATAAGAAATAGTTGAAACTTAATTCATCTTTATTTATTTAATCTATTTCATTATTCAATTGTAACTACCACTATGAATTACATTGCAGATTATTCATATGGAAAATTAAAACTTTCGCTCATCATAAATGCCAACAGCTCCGGACACGCCAAAGTAATTTAAAAACGGTAAATAGTAACTACAAACTAAAATTTGAAAATATTTGAATAATTTTGCTAATTTTTTAAAAGGTTTAACATAACTTTTTTCTTTATTTAAAATAAATTGGGTGCCTGGGCCGGCCCCTAACCCATACATCATGAAATAATTTACAGTGTATTTTGTGTTATGCTACATTATGGTGGCATATAAATAACATCACTACAAATAAAGTGGTGAATGTATAAGCATACGATTTATTTAGAAATAGTAGTGGATAAAAATCTAATAAATTGAATTTATTAAACAAAGAATCACAATTAATAATTTACCACTTGAAAATATTTATTCGCTGTCCGGAACAAGTTGGCAACTCTGCATTCTATAACTATGTCATTAGTCACAGTTGCCCTAGGGCAAATTATAGATTTAAAGGTTTACAGAGATGCCAATTTGCTCTGGACAGCAAATAAGCATTTTAAAGTGGTAGTTTATCAATTGTGATTCCAGGTTTAATAAATTCAATTAAGTAGATTTTTATCCACCACTATTTCTAAATAATTCGTAGGCTTATAAAATGCACCACTTTGTAGTACTTATTTTGTGCAAAAAAAACAAGCAAAAATAGTCAAATATTTGAAAAATTTAGTTTGTAGTTAGTTACCGGTTTTTTTAAAAATTATTTTGGCATGTCCGGAGCAGTTGATATCTCTAGCATACCTGCCAACCTTTACGCATTTGGCGTAAAATTTAATTTTATATTTAAAGTGGTAGTAAATATATACTATTTTTAATTTTATAAACTTATTTTTTAAATGATTTTGATCACCACTATTCTTAAAAAAATTAAGCATGTATATTAATATGTGCTATCAACATTATTTTCAGCTGAAGCTTTTTCATATGCAACGTATTTTTTTTGCTTACAATTGAAATTTTAATTCTATTTTACTACCACTGGGAATAATCATAATGCAAGAGATCAAAAATTAGCAGGTAAGCAAGTGGGAGGTTTTCGTGATTTTCCACTCCATGTAACACAAATAAGGGTAAGTTCCATTAAAAAGTCTTCCACGAAGGCAAATTTCTTCTAATACTGGATCCAGGAGCTTCCTTGTCTTCTGGGATTGGGTTCGATATTATAAGGCTGCGGAATTGAATATTAGTAGTCGTGAATCCAAAATCGGGTTGGCTGTTTAACAACGGTTATAAAATAAAATGAAGCCTTTATATATAAAAAAATTCGATTGGATATTTACCCTTAAATGTAATACCACGTAGCCCTGTCGGATACCTTTATCACATGTTTGAATATGTAAGCACGTGCTCTTTTTCCTAGTATATTCTGTATTTCTTTAAGCTAGAACATTACCATTAAATTAAAGGGTAAATACTCGACCGCTTTCTTTTATACAAGAAACTTTTGCGTTACTGCGTAAAAGGGTAGTGAACAGACAGTGTACTTCCATGAACAGATTTTTCAGTTAGACCCACTATTTATAAAAACTTTTTTTTAATAATTGCGTAAACAGTTTTTATATATTTTTTATAATGACATGCTTTCGATATAGAAGATTTTTCAGTATAATGACTTGAATTTCTTTATCGCAACTACAAAATGGCGCAACTGTTTCGGTACATTAATTCGATTGTACACAAACTGCATCCGATAGTTCCTTCCTTTTTTTCCCCCAATAGATTTTCTCTTTTTCATTCACTTTTAAAACCAATTTAACCCAATAGCGCGTGAAAAGTGTTGGGTTCAAAATAATCTTAGGCGGAAAAGAAAAAAGAAAAAAAAAAACCGAGAAAGAAAATGTAAACAATTTTGTGAGAAATGCACTGACTTTCCACATTTCAGAGCTCATCTAAGTTTCACTCACTGAAAAAATTAAGCACTTTTTTTCTATTTTATTTAATTAATTGTCAATTACCTCTTCATTTTATGCGTACCTCAAATTGCTCGTTATTCCATGAATTCCCAGCCGTTAAAACGTGCACTTTATATGAAAAACACAAATAATTGGTTGTGTGTTTCTGCTATTAAAGCCCCGGATACGGAGATTTTCCTAGGGCTCTATTTGCCATAAGTGGTGAATTTACTGACATCATTAAAATTTTCTTAGTACCGTGAGAGTCCTAATATCATCTTCAGACCTGATATGGCATACCCCTAGCACGGGCTGGCATTTGTCTTAAAGTGGTAGCTAAATTTTAAATAGTATATACACTTTGCAGTAGGTATTCATATCTGCTAAAAAATAGTTTCATTTCGTTTATCGGGGTGTGAAAACTTCATAACTGATTTTATTAAAATATTCGGAAGTAAATTTTATAAATTTTTAATCACTCTTGAGAAAAGCACGATATCACTCTTTAATTTTTGCAGATTTGGGGGGGGGGCGTGCATTTGGCGAGGTATCCTTAACACGTTCACGCCGGGAAAAGTGAAAATACTGGTACGGGAAAAGAGAAAACTAAACTAAAAAATGAAATTTATTGTTACCAGTTTTTACTCCGGTGCGCTGCCAAGATGAGACAATCTAGCGTGACCCACCGGTGGGTCACCCCGGCGTGAACGTGTTAAGGATGCCTCGGGTCTGAAGAGGGCATTATTGACCTCGTACACACTAATGTGATCACTAAGTGTTCATTGTAGTCATTTGTTCATGTGAGCTCATTATTCGTTGATTAAATAATGATATATCAAAGTTGACTAATAAAATATGTAATAAGCATAGTAATCATTCATAGCACAGTATCACTTACTATTAAAAACGATTAACAAAAATAGCCCAAAATTAATATTAAAACAAAAATACAAAGTCACTTTTCCTATAGAAAAACCTGGGTTTTTTTTTATTTGCAATTTAACATTCTATTGTTTTGTGTTTTAACTATATGCCTGTTAACTTTTACGTTCTTCGGGAAAGATTTTTCCCACCGGTTGCTAAAAAAACTTATAGAAGGATATTGTATTCAATTACTGGGATGCCAACTGTTTCGTTTCCTACAGTAGTTTTAATAAATTGGTAGTGGATTAAATTGTAAAATAAGGATAATTACGCCTGCTCTTTAATAGAGTCGCCGCGAGGTAGCTGCAGGGATGCTGGGAATGGTTATTATCTCTGGATTTGGAGCAAAGTACCACTAGGCGATTCATCTTAACTTATTGGTCATAATTTGGTTAGGCATATAATATGATAAAGTGATGTATTGCGAGGTAGCTGCAATAAAGTTATATTTCATTTGATACTTTGAATTATTGATATGTAGTGGTGGAAAATTTATTTAACACGTTGAATGCCAAGAAAATTCTACATGGCTTGGCCGTCTAGCCAAACGGTAAAAAACTACAAACTAAATTTGCAAATATTAGACAGATTTTGCTGGTTTTTTAGAAGGATTAGCATAACGTATCTGTTCTGTTCTGTTTGGTTTAGCTGGGCTCCTGAGGCCAAATAATGCCCCTTTTCCCATTCATCATAAAATACCTATAATGGACATACATAGTACTGATGTACAACTGGTTCAGATGAACCTGAAAATTAAAAGAAAGCCTATCATGGTTGATATGTAAGGTTGATGGGTTGATACGGAGTAATAATTATTTGATTTATTTAATTCACCAATCCTTTGTTCAAAATAAAACTATTTAGTTATACTTTGAATTAACATTGATTATATATATGTTTAAACTAACAATAATTAAATTAAAAGCAAAGTAAGTCTGTCAAATTAGCAACGACTACATTTAAGTTACCGTTTTCTATTTAATTACAACTTGATTCTGATTTTGTACGAATGCTTTTCTGAATCACCCGTCCCCAAAGGGTTAAAAAAGAAGTGAATACAGCCATGATTAGGTCGATATACATGAGATACAAGCTTTATCTGTGATATTACATAAATTGCAGCTGAAATTTGAAATTGAGCATAAAAAATTGATGATAACATATATACACATGATCGGGAAAATTATGAAGATTATAAATAATAATTATGAAAATTATAATTTATGAAGATTCTACATAAATTTTTCTAAGCCGTAGTGACGCCATCTAGCGTGATAAGCATTCAAGAATATAAATATGCATAGTACTAGAGATATTATCAAAAGTTCGAAAAAGAGTTCAGGTTTAGTCAAAGTGGCTTTAATCTGGAGTGGACTCACGCATGATTGCTTGAAGTAGTTGTAGGACTTCTCTGTTTTTAATAGTTCTTTTAATTCTTTGATGATTGAGACAAGTCTATGGGTTTGACCTGCCGATGTTGGTGGAGTTATAGTTGGAGTTGCTCGAGAGCCCTTCCTGGGGGGACGGATGCTGCTGCTGCATCCCGTGAAGTTGGCGGTGTGTGCCTCACCACAGTTGCAGCATTTGGGTGGTGTAGTTTTGTCTTTATGGCACTGAAAGGAACGGTGGTCGGCGGCACATTTAAGACATCTTGGTTGAGATTTGCACGTTCGCTGAGTGTGGCCGAAATTCTGGCAGTTGTAACATTGGATTGGGCTATTCCCTCCACGGAATCTTTCAATTTTCACGGGAAGGTCACAAATGTTCGTAACTGAGTAGATTTGCTGATTTTGGTCTGTTTTGATCAATATTGTGGAAAAAAAAGTGGGAGGAGCCGATAGGCCTCGCCCACTTTTCTCTTAAACTATATGACTTTTTGTGTTATAATGTCTGTCTTGGCCAATTCAAGGGAGATATGTTCTGCATTGGTGCCAACTGGAAGTCCACGGACTAGAGCTTTAATGTGCATGATTGGTAGATCTATTTCTGGAGTTGTGGGTGGAGCTGCAGTTGCATGGTAATCCTCCTGGCTAAGTCAGGATCTACATTGGTCTCAGAAAGTTGCAAGGAAGTGGCGACATCTAGTAGTAATGGAGTGCTGCTATTTGTAGTCATGAAGGAATTTTCTTCAGATTTTTCAACGTTATTTTACTTTTTCTTTTTCCGCTTTTTTGGAGGGGGCTCTGCATTATTTTTAGCAGTATTTTCTGTATCGGTGGTCATTTCGCTTTTCTGTTCTAAATTTTGGCCTGCATCTTGAGTTTCCATAAGTTGAGTTTTGAGTTGCGAGCAATTCTGGAGCACTTTCGCTGTTGTTTCAATTGGTTCGTTGGTCATCCTTATCATTTCCATCCATTCTTCATATAACATTCGTTCACCTGGATTCATGCTTTCCACATTTACCGTTGGTTCTCGTGATGTCTTTTCGGTTTGCCGTTATCCGCCACGTGGATGATTTTGATATGTAGTCATATTGCGTGATTTGATTTTGTTGTCGAATTCTGTGGGTTCCTCATCCGTCGTAGAGTCACTGAGGTTTTGACGCCCGGTAGGCGTGCTTGTCTTTCCATCACGTCCGCAACGTCGAAGACTTATTTTGCAGTACTTTATTTTTAATTTTTGTACTTTACTTTTTGTACTTTACTTTAAACTACGAGCTTCAAACTTTGCCACACCAAAATTTTCGAAATATCAAATGACCACTGCATAACCGATTACGTGTCTGAAAAAAATGGTGAATTATATAAGTCTACGAATTGTTTAGAAATAGTGGTGGATAAAAGTCTACTAAACTGAATTTATTAAACCAAGAATCGCAATTAATAAACTACCACTTAAAAACATTTATTCGCTGACCGGAGCAAGTTGGCATTTCTGTGCATGTAAATAAAACTATTTTTGTGTGTTCTATATTGCATTAAATACTTTACCGTTTTAGTAACGATAATAATATAAAAAAATTAAAAAATTTACTCGAATTATGTGTTTCTAATAATCTTGGCTTCGTCGGTCACCGGTGACCCCCGTGGCGCTACGAACAAACTCTGTGCCGGTCACCGGTAACCCACATGCCATTCAACGTGTTAACTAAAACATACCTGCTAAAAAATAACTTATATATCTTTTTTTTTTAAATAAGTGGAGTTAGTTGGCGCTTCTGCAACTACTTGAATTAACTTATACCATCACTTACAACATAATAGCATACCTGCCAACTTTTAATCCCTTCTATTATAATTGTTCCCAGTGGTACTAAAATGAAATTAAAATTTCAATTTCAAGCAAAAAATGCGTTGTATTTGAAAGAGCTTAAGTTGACAACAATGATAGTAGTACATATTATTATATATTCTTAATTTTTTTTAAGAATAGTGGTGATCAAAAGCATTTAAAAATTAAATTTATAAAAGAAAAAAATAGCATATATTTACTACTACTTCAAATATAAAAATAAAATTTTACGCCAAATGCGTAAAAGTTGGCAGGTATGTAATAGGTTAAAACTAAGTGGTCCTCTTTACGTATGTTTAAACTTTCTAAATGTAGTGGTAGCTAAAAACAGATTAAATCAAATTTGTTAAAATAAAAATAAGTATTAATACAAAAATTTTGTTTCTACATTAAATATAAAAATAAAATCTTCCGTAAAAGTAAGATAAGTAACTATATATGAAAGTAAACCACAGTTTTTCTAATTTACCAAAATTTTTTGTGAGTTTTTAGGTGCAAAATAATCTAAATATTCCATTCGTCTGCCCAAGCCTCATGTTTACACCTAGCCTTCTCATTCTACATTAAATATTCGCATGCAGGTCGTCGGGCTAACGAAGCGGGGGTGCCATCCCCTCTGCAGAGGATCAAAATTGTGGTGGCAAATGGCATGTCTTCGGATCATCCTCAGGGATGTTTCCCAGACCGTCGCCAATAGCCCATTGTACAGTTCTAGTGCGACGTAAATGAACAACAACAACAACTACATTAAATAAATAAAGTGTAATATTTTTTTTAATTGAAAAAAGAATGGCAATGATTTTGACTATGACGATTTATAAGTAAATTAAATTTTGTATAAGTCTTAATGCTCAGTTTTTTTCTAAAATCCTGACGAAAGTAAGCAAATTCTGCTTATTTTATTCATTCATTTGCTTCTGCACATCATTTTTTTTTTCATATATTTTGTCATCTATGCCTCCAAAATTAATTCAGTTGACATTCTACTGTCAATTGACAAAATCAATTTCGGAAAGAGTACAAGCTAGTAGACATATAAAAAAATATATATCTCGTCATAATAAAAATTTTGCTACAACATTATTTGTTACTTGATTACTACCGCATTATTTTTAACATAGTATGAACCTACTACAGACAATACTCTAACACTAGGTTTACGGGACGCGTCATTTTGACGCATTTCGAATTTTATAAGGAAAATTACAAAACCCGTTTGCATTTTTATTTTATCTCTTGTAATGACTTTTATCTATTGATCGAGGTAAATATATATTGAAGTCAATTTTCTTCAAAAGCATTGAAATATTGAAATTCCCTTTCATTGAAATTCCCTTTCTGGTATACCTATTTCTACGGATGCGCGTCAATTTGACGCGATCGTAATTTAGACAAAATTTTGAGTAAACATGCAAGCATCAGATCAATAATAAATAGAAATGTACCGACAATACTTCCATCCGTTATCGTTATCTCAAATGATACAAGCGATAAACAACTGTTGCCGATAAGCAACAATAGAAAGGCCAAAGCAGAATGTCAATTGATGTCAGATTTTGAAGGTTTCAGTTGCTTAGTTCGAGTATTGAAAATAAAATACAAGAATATTTCATAAATATATATCTCATATTTTAATTTTTTTTTCTTATAGTATATAATTACATTGCTTTCTAAGTGCAGAGATGCCAACTGCTCCGGACAAGACAAAATAATTTTAATGAAACGGTAAATAACTACTAAGTAAATTTTGGAAACATAAAGTGGTGAATTATATAAGCCTAAGAATTATTTAGATATAGTGGTGGATAAAAATCTACTAAATTGAATTTATTAAACCAAGAATCACAATTGATAAACTACCACTTTAAAATATATATTTGCTGTCCGAAGCAAGTTGGCATCTCTGTAAGTGCTGTTACATGTATTCGTTCATGCGTCAAATTGACACGTGTTCTTAGAGATAGGTATGTAAGAAACGTCCGCAAACCTAGTGATAAGGAATGTTAAAGAATGTAACCTGATAAAGAATGCTAATTAAAAACACGATTTCATTAAAAAAAAAGGAAGAGAAATGCACCTCAAATGACTGCACTAATTAAATTTTTAAAGAACATAAATCGAATGATATCATTTACTATTTTGATACAATTTCACAACTAATTTAATCTTTTTTTTATTTTTCAAGTATTTGTGTAAGAATTATTATCTCTCTTCAACAACAATTACCTACTTGTAGAAAGAAGAAGTACGTGAAACGTAAATGACCGAATCTTTCTGAGATTAAAATGAATAATAATAATAATAAACTTAGTAATGAGGCCTTAATTATAGTCTAGAGTTGCTTCATTTACCTAAATAGCATGCAGCGTTACTAAAAAGTTAAATAAAAAAAGAGTTTAAAAAAAAGAACTTATGGAATTTATAAATTAAAACTACAAGTTAGTTGATAGTGTTAAGTTATTCATAAAATTTGATGATATTCTTTTTTATAAGTATATTTGCTCAACAAAATGTCTAAAAAGTAAATAGCACTATTATTATTTTTTGAGAATTGAATACAATAAGAAAATTTCAATTTGTTTTTTGTGTATGTATTTTGCATGCAAATTTTGTTTGTATATTGCTATGCATTTTTCGTATTAGGACTTATTTTTAATATGTAATAATTTTTAAAAGTACGCTAAATTAAAAATAAAGTGAATGCGGTTTAATCAAATCGTAATCACGCATTTTTCATTCATTCTTATTTTCAATCTATCCATTTAATCATTCATTTATTCTTCAGTCCGCCATTTGAAATATGAAATTCTAAATAGCCTAGAAGTAGAATATGTTGCAAAATTATTTTTGGTTTTTACTTATGGTCTAAAGATATTGGCAATGCGGTCGACATTGCGCACAAACCACCTTTACTTTTCAGGCAAGCTGGTACTAATTATTCGAAGTTCTTAGGATTTCAAGCCTCGATTGATGATTAACCCTTTAATAGGCCATTTATTTCTAGCAAAGGTAAATTAAAGTATTTTTGGAATTGAAATACTAGTTATGAGAATAGTAACTGATATAGAAAAAAAAACTCATTCTGTTTATAAAAATGCCATTTTTTTGGTGGTAAGTATATTTAACACGACTTATTAGGAACTTATTGACTTTTATTTGTTTATAAAATAAAATTTATAAATGCGACAATCTTCAAAAGGAATAATGCATTTCATAACTTTTATACGTTTTGTTAAACTAACAAATGGTTTTTATTTATTCAAACGCACTCCAAGAAAGCTGAAGTTATTGACAAATGGAAACCTAAATTTAAAGTGGTAAAAAAGTTCACCATAGACTTTAAAAATTGGTGGTAAGTATACTTACCACGGCTTTAGAAAGGGTTAACCATACCTGCCAACTTTTAATCCCTTCCATTATCATTTTTCCCAGTGGTATTAAAATGGAATTAAAACTTCAATTTTATGCAAACAAATACGTTGCATTTGAGAAAACTGAAAATGACAACCATGATAGTAACGCATATTTATATATGTGCTTAATTTTTGTAAGAATAGTGGTGATCAAAATCATTTAAAAATTAAGTTTATAAAAGAAAAAAATAGTATATTTTAACTACCACTTTAAATATGAAAATAAAATCTTCCGGAAAATCCGGAAGAGTTGGCAGGTATGGTCAACCCCTTGGGGACGGGTGATTCAGAAAAGCATTCGTACAAAATCAGAATCAAGTTGTAATTAAATAAAAAACGGTAACTTAAATGTAGTCGTTGCTGATTTGACAGACTTACTTTGCTTTTACTTTAATTATTGTTAGTTTAATCATATATATAATCACTGTTAATTCAAAGCATAACTAAATAGTTTTATTTTGAACAAAGTAATGGTGAGTTAAATAAATCAAAAAATTATAACTCCGCCTACAAATAAACTGCTAAAGAAATACTTTGATTACCAGTTTTATCTTTTTACCCTGATTGATACGGTTTTATGCTGGCACGTATTTGTGACAGTCGGTGCGAAAGGGTTAAACCCCAATCTTTCGAAGGGTCTCAGTCATCTAATCACTGAAACTTCGCGCTTAATTACTTTTGGTTTTTTACGACAACAGTATTTGAATGAAATATACATTTCAAGAATGAGACTAATAGTTATGGTTTGTGGTAAATAACATGAAAAGAAATAAATTAAGTAATCTATTTTATAAAAATTACGAGAAGATTGCAAACCAAATGAATATGAAAAATCCTTAAGTCGACTGTAACGTATAAACTTTTTTTAAAAATTAATTTACAAGTCGTGTTATTTAAATTTATTTAGCTCAAAACAGCACAAATCAAATCTATATTCGTTTTTAATGACGCAAATCCTGTATTCCATTTTATTTTAAGAATGAAACAAGAAAATTTCTTCCAATGGAAGAAAGCCTCAATTTCAATACAGACAATTAAGGCCAACAAAAGGTGATTTTTTTTTTCTACTGTTAATGTGAACATATTTTGAATTGGTAATCTCGTATCTTGTTTTCTATTTATCTGGCCTCTTTATGTCGCAGACAACAAATTGTGAACTTGCTTTTTCTCTTAAGTTCAATAACCGAACATTAAAAAAAAAAATCCTAAGAATCACGTTTTTCTAAAATAAATGGAAATAAATACATTAACCAATTTTTATTTATTTTTTTCAATGCAAAAATTAAAGTAATATTACAGTCTACTTCGTTAAGTATAAAAAGAAAAAGTTTCCAGCTCTAAAGAAATAAAACAATTTCGAGAAAATGAAATCTCACGATCGTTTTTATTTGTTTGTTATGTACATAAAGGAACACTTAAGAAAATGGACATAAAAAGAAATTTCCTTTGAAAAAACAGACAAGTCACATAAAGTGATAAAGGAAATGGACTATTCCAACGAAACATATTTTCCAGCGGTTAGAAGAAATTTTTGAAGCAAATACAATTTTTAAACCTTTTCCGGTGCTGTCTAGTCAGTCTGGCGACACTAATTCAACAAAACCTCTAAAAATGTAAAATTAATTTATTTTAAGCGTTCAACAACTACTATTCGTTAAACAAAGAGCTTAATTATGTCACTTAAGTTTAGTTGACACGTGTGCTGCCTGGCTAAAATTATTAATCGAAATTTGCTGCTCCAGAAAGTATTAATAATTAAAAACTTTATAAATTATCTATTTGACCTTTTACGTGCTTGCTTAGATGGATGATTGGTTTAAATTCGATTACATACCTGACAACGTTCACTCTTTCTGAGAATGTATTTTCCAAGTGTAAATTTGTTACCGATAGTAATATAATTACCAGAAAAACAATTTTACTAAAAAAAATATTTATTTAAGTTATGTTTGGGATGAAATTCGCTGTAATAGTGAATATTACGCTTTTATATATTTGTTGTAATTATATGTATATAGTGGTAGTCAAACTCATTTATAATTATTATTATAATTCAGAAAGTGTGATGGAATAACACGAATTGCGCTATTACTTTAAGAAAATGAAATCTTCCAGGAAAACCGGAAGAGTTGGCACCTATGCTATTTCTAATTAATAATGTATAAATGCAAATCGTTTGCTACCACTAAAAAATTATTTTTTGAAAGTACGAAATTTTTATTGTTGATTTCTCTCAAATTTAGTCCTTGCAAATAACTAATAGAAAAGTTTTTCTATTTACTTTATGTTGTACATACTTAATCGATTTCAAATTATCTTGACTTGTAGTGCTTTCGATTAATGTTTTGACTCTTAACCTTCGCTAAACAATTTAAATCCTGAGTTCTCTAACCTCTTTTACTACAACTTAAACTTTTGATCTCATAACTTACTATTTATATGTCTTCTTAGAATTTCTTTCGATGAATCACTAAGTGGCACTTTGCGACAAATGACGAGATCTATATCTAGCATCCAGAGATGGCACATGCTATTATATATGTAAAAAGTGGTAGAAACTCAATAATTTTTTTTTATTTATTATTTCTTTAATTAATCAATCGTAACTATCACTATGATTTACACTTCAAATTATTCTTATTTTAACACAATCATTTATTGCATGCACTTTTAATTATAAATTGAGAAAAAATGTGTTAGAAAAAATCGCTAATATCGCTATCTTTAACCCCTTGGGGACGGGTGATTCAGAAAAGCATTCGTACAAAATCAGAATCAAGTTGCAATTAAATAAAAAACGGTAACTTAAATGTAGTCGTTACTAATTTGACTGACCTACTTTGCTTTTATTTTAATTATTGTTAGTTTAATCATATATATAATCAATGTTAATTCAAAGTATAACTAAATAGTTTTATTTTGAATAAAGTAATGGTGAATTAAATAAATCAAAAAATTATAACTCCGCCCACAAATAAACTGCTAAAGAAATACTTTGATTACCAGTTTTATCTTCTTACCCTGATTGATACGGTTTTTTGCTGTCACGTATTTGTGACAGTCGGCGCGAAAGGGTTAATAAAAGTTTGAATTTTATTAGTCACCCCTTTTTGAGTTTTTTAGTCTCCCGTGGCAACCCTGTAATAAGATAACGAGGCTTAGATTATTTCTACTAGTCTAGACTAGGGGTGCAATGTATCTGGGCACCTGGGACGTATCCCATTCATCTTGAATCTAAGTTCAGTTTGTGTTGAATCTTTACGGTCAACAGGCAGTGAGGTTGCTGTATATTCGAGAGATAAATAACAGAAACGTTCCATTTGTCTACTCTAGCCCCCTCTTTCCATTCATACATGAAAATCAGATTATTAAATTAAAAGTCACTAACGAGTTCTCTGTCTTTTTTTTTTTTCTTCTTTTTTTGAGAACGTTCTTTTTTTCGTTCTTCTACTTCACGTGATATTATGACCATGAGTGAACAGGGTAAAAGCTGAATAGAAAATGTAGTAAAAGCTCGTTATAACGGCACTTATCTATAGCAGATGGAATTGTCGGTAGAGCAAGCTTATAGCTATACGCAATACTGATAAAGTTAAAGTAGCAGCAAGAAAAAATACTCAAATTTAGTAGTCCGCAATAGCTTAAGATGTCTATATTTACACTAAATATTGATTTCAGTAGTTAGCAGTCAGAAAGGGAAGTATGATATATAGATAAGTGACCAACAAAGGGAGCATTTGTAAGTGTATTGCAGGACTCCTTAAATAACTGAATACTTTTTCTTTAGTAAGGCGGAAAATTGCATGGCCGGTGGTCGCCTATAGTCCGGCTTTGAGAACTCCTCCAGGCGAAAAGTCAGGGACTGTCTGCTGCTATGGTAACAGGCGAGAGCACATTTCTAATGGAAAGAAATGGAGAAATGATGGTATTGATTGGTTTATTCACGCTGACCTATGCGAAGATCACGACAAAACTATTCATCCCACACCCCTATTCGAAGTGACTTTCCCTCGTAACCATGGTACCAGCCACGACGCGAGACTGGTGTCATGAGGAGTTCTCCTGAAAGCCGCACTATACACATGTTTGCTATAAGTTAGGATTGTAAGAAGGAAATAAAGTGAAATAATATTCTATTATCCTTTTTCTATATTTATACAAGAAATAGGTAAAAATGACTTTGCCTACTTTTGCATAATTTGGTTGGCTTAACGGTCTCTTTTCCTAAAAAAGGGGGGGGGAAGTGATAACACAAGTTGCTATATTAAAAGGTTTGTTTTGTAGAAACAATATAGTTAATACTAGTCTATCATAACAGTTGAATGAAGTCAAATTTCACTACTTTTTAAGGGTAAAGTGACAGATAACAGAAGAAAAAAAATTTATTAATTTAGCATTAGCAAATAAGTGTTTTCATTTTGGTGTTTTTGATACGTAGTTCCCTTTTGTTGTGGCTGGGCTTTAACGGGTTAAACTGAAAGCCTTCTTAAAACATATGCTTGAAAATTCTTAAACATGACAACCAAATTTCGGCATATTTAATCAGTTCTTGTGAGAAATACAGATATCGCAAGCTAATTGAAGAATGCAGCTCTTTGCTAATGGAATAAAACATACGTTGTTTTACGATGCTTCAGATTTATAGGAAAAGTTAAATGTTTCTCATAATAAAACTAAACTAAACTCAGTGACGCGACAGCCCATAGAGGGCCAAGGCCTACTGTGCCTATCTCAGTTTTCTTGACCTTGGGCTCTGGGGTGCAAGAGCAGATGTTCTGGTTAGGTGGTCAGCCGAACGCGGAAACCTCAGTGTTTATTTCCCAAGCATGCTTGATACTCATTTATCGACCCACTGATGGGATGAAAGGCTGAGTCAAATCTGAGTCTGAGGTCCGAATTTAGCGTGTGTAAATATGGCTCCATTTTTTTAAAAAGGTTCAAGCATGATTTTTCAATTGTGCGAGGAGTTTTGCCATGCAATGCCTTTCAAAACATTTGCTGCTGTAACAAAGATAGTTTACATAGTGTAGGTAAAGAAGTGCTTTTACATTTTTGTCCAATCCCTGCAGTAAGAGCCGGGGTGACTTGGGGGAAGGGGATAGAGCACCAAATAGATAGACAATAAAAAAGATAGACGAATTATGTACACGTCGGCTGGTTGTTTCAAATTCCGTCCGAGGTTTGCACCGACCACAGTGCTGACGTAAAATATCCTCAGTGGTAGGCGGATCATGGGTTAGAATCCCTTTGTCGTCAGGCTAACCGTGGGAGGTTCTCGTGGCCTTCTTCTCCATGTAACGCAAATGCGGGTTAATTCCACCAGAAAGACAAATTTCTCAAAATACTTGATCCAGGAGTCCCCTTGTTTTCTGGATTGGGTTCAAAATTACAAGGCTACGGTGTTAGGCACTAGAAGTCATAAACCCAAGAATTGGGTCGGCAGTTCAACGACCATTATAAAATAAAATAAAATCCTTCAGTAAATAGAGGGAATTAAACAATATAAAAATAAGACAAATAAACTAACCTAAAAATGTCTGTGCTCCCCAGAATATACAAAAAGAAAAATGGGCTATACTTTGTGCTGTTATGTAGACTAAAGAATTGATTATTTTATTTATCATTATAATTTACTAATTTTCATTTTTTACAATCTTTTCAGTTGTGTGTGTATCAAAATTGAAGACGTGTATGTATAGTTCCAAAGAAAACTCAACAGAACGAGTTAAAGATCTTCATGATAA
The DNA here is from genome assembly GCF_982258835.1 of Parasteatoda tepidariorum. Classification (NCBI taxonomy): domain Eukaryota; kingdom Metazoa; phylum Arthropoda; class Arachnida; order Araneae; family Theridiidae; genus Parasteatoda; species Parasteatoda tepidariorum. The sequence goes on from NC_141759.1 coordinate 39,333,678, forward strand.
CTTTAACATCTATACTAAGCGAGGAGACAAAAATTTCACAGGTAAATATTTAATCAATCAAAAACTTTTAAGAACAGTATTGATTTCATGTGTTCGAGAAATTCAGGACTGCATTCTACACTTTGGAGGAAAATTTTCTTCTTTTGATAGTTAAGTTTAATGCAGGACTGCCAACTAGTACTCTTTTTTCAAAATATTTCATAGAGCAAATTGGCAATTAAAAACTGAAACTTCAGATATTTTGCCAACATTTTAAAAGCCACACCACGAGGGAGCTGGAACAAAGTGGCATTTCGTATGAACTTTTGAATCATTTGCAAGTGGGGTGAAAAATAACATTGAATCAAATTAACATAACAAAAAACATAGATTGAAACATAAACGTAGAAGACTTTTTTTTCATTTCTTAAAGCGTAGAGAGATGGCAGCCCTGTTTAATGTATGATTCTTTGTTTTCTGAATACGATTTAAAGTGATTCTCCACTACACTTCGATAAAATTATTCACGAGTTCATTTGAAACGCCATTTTATTCGAGCTCTCTCGTGGTCAAGTCAAAGAATAACTTGTATATTCTTTGGTCCAGCTTTCAAAAGGTTGACAAAGTTAGCAAAATTTTTGAAAGCTTTAGTTTTTAATTGTCTACTACTCTATAAAATATTTTGTAATAAGTGGTGTAGTTGGCAATTCTGCGTGTTTTTTTTTTCTTTTTTAATTTTTTTTTATTGTCTATCACTCTATAAAATATTTTGCAATAAGCGGTGTGGTTGGCAATTCTGCGTTTTTTTATTGTCTATCACTCGATAAAATATTTTGCAATAAGCTGTGTAGTTGGCAGTTCTGTGTTTTTTTTTATTGTCTATCACTCGATAAAATATTTTGCAATAAGCTGTGTAGTTGGCAGTTCTGTGTTTTTTTTATTGTCTATCACTCGATAAAATATTTTGCAATAAGCTGCGTAGTTGGCAGTTCTGTGTGTGTGTGTGTGTTTTTTCTTTTTTTTTTTCATTGTCTACCACTCTACAAAATATTTTGCAATAAGCTGTGTAGTTGGCAGTTCTGTGTTGTTGTTTTTTTTGTCTATCACTCGATAAAATATTCTGCAATAACCGGTGTAGTTAGCAGTTTTGCGTGTTTTTCTTATTATTATTAATATTATTGTCTACCACTCTATAAAATATTTTACAATAAGCTGGGTAGTTGACAGTTCTGTGTGTGTGTGTTTTTTTTTATTATTGTCTATCACTCGATAAAATATTCTGCAATAAGCTGCGTAGTTGGCAGTTCTGCGTTGTTGTTTTTTTTTATATTGTCTACCACTCTATAAAATATTCTGCAATAAGCGGTGTAGTTGGCAGTTCTGCGTTTTTGTTTGTTTTTTTACTGCCTACCACTCCATAAAATAATTTACAATAAGCGATGTAGTTGGCAGTTCTGTGTTTTTTTTTTTTTTTTTTTTTTGGACTTGTTTATGATAAGACCGTTCTGATAAAACGTGACACAGGCTCTTAACCCCTTAGGGACGGGTGATTCAGAAAAGCATTCGTACAAAATCAGAATCAGGACGCAATTAAATAAAAAACGGTAACTTAAATGTAGTCGTTTCTGATTTGATAGACTTACTTTGCTTTTACTTTAATTATTGTTAGTTTAATCATATATATATCTAACCAATGTTTATTCAAAGCATGACTAAATAGTTTTATTTTGAACAAAGTAATGGTGAATTAAATAAATCAAACAATTATAACTCCGCCCACAAATAAACTGCTAAAGAATCATTTTCATTACCAGTTTTATCTTTTTACCCTGGTTGATACGGTTTTATAGCTGGCACATATTTGCGACAGTCGGCGCGAAAGGGTTAAACTCGTACGCTTCATCGAGGACCAATAGTGTAAGATCTGTTTCTATATTTAAAAGGAAACATTATTTTCTAATGAAATGCTTTGATTTATTATCAATAAATTACGAGTGCAATCTGTTCTTCTGGAGAGAAGACATTGCAGTCATGGGCAGGAGCAATGCCTCCTATAACTGAAAGCCTCCACACGGTTTTTTATAGGTAGTCCGATCAGACCACTGGGAAGGAGATCCCCTTTTCGAACGAGTCAATTAATACAAAATCTAGTTAAAATAAGAAAATGGTAACAAATATATGACTAAAAATTTGTTTAATTTATGAATATAATCGGTTTGCCTTATTCACTTGTCAACCACTACAGATTCAATTCTCAAATATACATGATAAATTTCTCTCAATTACTTTTATAAAAGGTTTTGGGTTCATGCGCACAACTGGTTCACTTTTTAAATAGTCTGCGCGGACTACTTAGAAAAGACCGTGTGGAGGCTTTTTGATGCAGGAGGTTATTGCAGGAGCGATTTTTATCAGTAACAACTACAATCAAATCGTTAATAATTCTAGCGGCACTTAAATGAAATTCTTGCAAGATTCTTGCATTCTAATATCATAATAGAAATTAATATTATTAAAGAATATTATTATATATCTTTATTATTAAAGAACCAAAATATGAAAGAATTTAAATTATAGTAAAAAATTAAAGAATCAGAAAATTTTATTTATGTTAAAATGGTTTAAGGATGCTTGAAAAGCCTTACTTGCCAGTCTCTTTTCGGCCTCTCTGGACACAGCTTAACCCCTTAACTTGTGCGCTCGAGTTAAATCGAGTACGCTGAACGGGCTAAACTGTGCACACTAGGGATAATTCGAGCGGCGTTGTATTTCATGCTGCCATAATTTTTCACAGTCGAATATAATCGAGAGTTGAAAATAACAATGTGAAAGCTACGAAAAAAAATCGTTTTATTGATATTAATCATTTACATAGGATTGTAAGCTATAACACTTATTTATTCAAGAATAAAATATAGCCCTTTTCCAAGGAACAAAACGCTATATTTGCAGGCTATACAAGGTTATATTTCTATTCTTTCCAGGCTATATTTCTAGACTATATAAGGCTATATTTCTGGGCTATATTCCAGACTATAAAGGTTATATAAAAGGGTATATCAAAAATTTTCCACCAAAAGAAAAGTTGAACCAGAAGCGGCAACAAATGGAAACCTTGTTCTAAAGTGTGTTTTTTTACATTAAAAAAAAAAATTTTTCTTTTGGCCGGTTTTTTTCAAAAAATCTGTGCGTTAAGGGGTTAATTTTTCTTAGCCAATGTTTCATTTCTCTTTACATGGTTTTTCGATGAGTTGTCGCCAAGGCAAATAAAAAAAAAGCCATAGTTTATATGCCTTACACTTGAAGCAAAACAATGATTTTAAACAAAGTGCATCATCTTGCTGTGAAGAGTTATCTGGGATTTAGAACAGACGAATGAATTAAATATTTTAAAAATTATTAAACTTTATTTAAAAAATCGCCATTTTGGCGATTTTTTACACCTAGAAGACATTTTTCCACCTAGAAGAAAATTATTAAAACCACTGCCTTACTCTTAGTTTCTGCAAATTTTATAGAATTTTTATTTTATCATTTATTTTCCTGAAGTTATTCCTTTAAGTTCCCTTTAAGTTATTTATAAGAAGTGTTACACTTAGTTTAAAAAAATCTAAATCTAAGTCTAATTAAGTTATTTAAAAAAATTGATCCACTAGTTTTGCTACCTCTAGGAAAAGTATTTTCTGAAACTACGAAAATTCCGTAGTAGTTAGAGGTTGTACATATGAAACTAAAATTTTCTGACTTTGTTTTACAGACGATGAAGAAGCGTTTAAAGAGAGCCTACCTGATTTTAACAGCTGGGTTGTTACAATCTCCAGTCTTTCCTTAGCTGCTATGTTCGCTATAACAGGAGGTGTGTTTGCTATAGTCAACGCTATTCGTAATTCTGCAGAATTAGTATTCGGGTTCTTAGGCATCGGTATTTGGAACACGTTTGGAGGTAACATTACTTATTTGTTTTTTAACTAGATTTTTTCGCTTTTAAAATATGTAGCTTTAAAAGTTTGGTAACTCTTAAATGAAGGATCCAATCAATCTTTCATATATGTTCGTCCAAACAAAAGAAGTACCACGATCAACAAGAAAAAGTCATCTGTTTTATTCTGGGAAAAAAATTGACACTTGGAATCTAGTACAGTGCGGCTTTGAGGAGAACTCCTCCAGACTGAAAGTTTGGGGCTGTTTGCTGCTATGGTAACAAGCGAGAGCACATTTCTAATGGGGATGAAATGGAAGAAAAAAGGTGTCGATTGGTTTACTTACGACGACCTACGCTAAGATTAAGACAAAACTATTCACCTCACACCCCTATTCGAAGTGACCTTTCCTCGTAACCATGGTACCCGCCACGGCGCGAGACGGGTGTCTGGAGGAGTTCTCCTGAAATCCATACTATACAAAAATGAGACAATGAAAAAAATATGACAACCAAAGCTGACGTCTTCAGGGGGTACCAGCTGCGGAAGCAAAACCTTTTCTATCGAGAGAGCAAGACAAAAGTCTAAAATTGCTGCCCTCTCTGTACCCCAAATGTTTTGCCAGAGTCCAGGAAAAGAATAGAATCCATAATATACAATATAAAATACAGAAGAATACAATATAAAATACAGTAACAAATACGGAAGAATAAAAACAAGAAAAATACATAAGAGTGGTACGAACGAAAGCTTACTTGAAGTAAAAATTCAATAACTAGAGATAACAGCCAATAGATAACACAACTGACTGCGAGACACAACTAAAATAAAATAAACATAAAAACAACGCCCTTTAACCTGCGCAGTTTAAGGGAAAAAGTGAAAAAGGGACAAAGGGAAAAGGACAGAAGTTAAGGAAGTAGTGACCGTACTATACACTTTTCACTGATATTTTCAAAGACTATATCAAAGCTTAAATTGTTATCATATTAATTTTAAAAAAACTTTTGATTTATTATATTTTATTCCAAAATTATATAGACAGATAATTTAGTAGAGCACTATGGTCCATTCGCTGTATTTTTGAAATTCATCCTGATATTCATTCCTGGAGTAAAGCAATGCAGGACTGGGAGATTCGGTTTGAAAAGTACCCAGTTAGAAATTACTAGAACCCATTGGCCAATTAGAATTTAGTAGAATAAATTGAACAAAATTGCAAAATATAGATTGTTTAGGGGATAACAAGAAAATGATAAATAGGAACTTGAGAAAGAAATGTTCTGATCAAGTTAATGAGAAGCGAAAAATACAATACATTTACGTCGCACTAGAGCTGCACAATGGGCTATTGGCGACGGTCTAGGAAACATTCCTAAGGATGATCCGAAGACATGCCATCACAATTTTGATCCTCTACAGAGGGGATGGCACCCCCGCTTAGGTAGCCCAACGACCTGCACGCGAAGTCGAGCACTTTAAGGTAGAACAGTTTAACGAGGACCAGTACCGCACATCCTGGGGATAAACAAGGAAAGTCAATCTCTTGAGAAAATTATAATAACCTCAACTTCCATTTTTTGAAGGGAAATGGGAGTAATTTGTTGTTGTTGTTATTGTTGTTGTTAATTTACGTCGCACTAGAGCTGCACAATGGGCTATTGGCGACGGTCTGGGAAACATCCCGGAGGATGATCCGAAGACATGCCATCACAATTTTGATCCTCTGCGGAGGGGATGGCACCCCCGCTTCGGTAGCCCGACGACCTGCACGCGAAGTCGAGCACTTTACGGTAGCACAGTTTAACGAGGACCAATACCGCACACCCTCGGTTCCTACGCAGACTGATCCAAGTGGTCACCCACCCGCACACTGACCGTAGCCAGTGATGCTTGACTTCGGTGATCTGCTGGGAACCGTGTCTTAACGATCAGTCCACTGCGGGACGGAGTAATTTGAGAGGGAGAAGTGCATTCCTTCTAGACGGGAAAATGAGACATCGTTTTTGATGTATTTTTCATGAATAATAATCACATGACGATCGGAAAAATAGTTTAGAAGTTATATATATATACTCTGAATATATATATCTAATCTGAATATATATTCACCGAATATATATATCTAAACAGGCGAAATATTGTTTACTGTGTATTTTTTATGATGATGAGGAAACTATACATGAATATGTATAGTTTCATTCTCAGCATAAATTATACATGAAATGCATATTCATGTATAAAAAAGCATAAAAATGGATATCCATAAGACTATACTTGAATAGTATGAGAATGGAACTATACAAAAAACTGCAAAACTGCTCGCAACCTTTGAACGAAGAACTCAAAAGTTACGAGCAGTTCTGATATGAAAAAAATATTATATATATATAATATTAGTTCAAACGGCATATTAAAGGACTCCCCCCGGAGTGCAAAGGGTTAATTATTTCGATCTCTATTTTGTTTTTAACTTTGATATATTTAAATGAACAATGGTTCATAAAAATATCATTTGTTAGAAATATTGAAAGGGGCGTTTAAAGATTTCTAGTTATTGAGGAGGATATACATTCCCAGGCAACCACGCTTATGGTCATAATAAAGCTTTCCGTGAAAGAAATCTTGGATATCATTTTTTTTTTTTTTTTTACTATAATCACTGAACTAGTTGGCAATAAGATGTTTGTGTATTATGCTGTTTTGTTGTGAAATTCGGTAAATTTTAATACCTATCTAAGCAATATTTTGATGTAAAAATGTCACCTTTAGAAAAAGCGTGACTTATAACTTAATTGGGCCAAGCGCTTCAGTTATTAATAGAACTAAATTAAATTGCATTTAATGTGTTGCATTATCTTATTTTTCATTTAATATGCTTAGTAATGACTGACAAAAACATTTTTTTAAACATTTCAGCTATCTGCTCAATGGTATCTTTTTTGAGTTGGATTCTTTTATACCTACAAAAATTTCGAAAGAACGTAATGACCAGAGAAGAATTGGATCAACACTGGGTCTCTGAATACAGGGCTTGTGTTGGGTACAGCTTCTATCTTGTGGTTGTCTCCATGTTCCTGTTCTTGCTGAATGTTGCTCTTATATCTACCATCATAAAACAACCCTGGGTGGACAGAAAACTACGATCGGAACTGAGAAAAAAGTTATCATCTGGTAAATACGTGGCACATTCACCAGCGTCCAGTTTGGCGAAGAAATCGAAAGATATCATAGCAGTTTGAACAAATTGCCTCATTATGAATAATTTCAAAACAAGATACTATATAAAAGTCGCCAAATTAGAGGTTATTTTAAAGGAAACTTTGTGATTCTATGAAATATTCAGTGGCGAAACTCTCAATTGAACGTCAGTCTGATTGAGTAGAGTAAGAGGATGGAAAGTAGAATAAATTACATCATGGACTATGAGATGTATGAATACGATTTGTTCTTAAATGTAAATATTTGCGTTCGTTTTCTTTAAAAGACAAGAAAAATGATTTTACTCGTTTTAAATGAATATGCAACAACTAGAACCGGGTTCTATCCCTGATGGTGGCTTGAAGCCTACCCACTTTAAGATCTTCAGATACCAGCTTGTCTAAGAAATAAAGACAGCTGGCTCTTAATGCAGACCACCATCATGAAGTTGGTCATGAAATTAAGGATCCTCTTAGTTGTTGTGAGGGTACTTAACTTTAAATAAAGGAAATTTTTTTAATAAGGATGAGAAGTAAAGCGAAAGTCAATACAGATGGTTTCATGACAAACTGTCAGCTTCCAATAAAAAGTTTAACAAATTACTTCAATAAAAAAAACTCTATTCATCGAGTAGTTTATAAACTCCTATATGAAGGAGAATCCTATATAGGCCCTTAATGCACAAAGGAATACAATACTATAAAAAATTTAATATGTTTCAATATTTTCCTTCTTATAATAAAAACTATTTTCTAATTCAGTATCATTAAATAAGTTGCAAGGACTGATTTACAGAACTCAGAGATTTGGGTGGCCACTACATGGCACTCTACTGGTCAAGTTTCAGTTAACATGCATGAATTTCTATCACGATATCAAAAGATAATTTTTCAAACAGCAGCAAATTCTAAACAACCTAAATCCTTTAGAAATACATCATACAGAAATTCATAATTTAATTTAGTAATTATTTAATGGAGTAAAAGTTGTTGGTAAAATTGATTAGTTAGATTGATTAATAATTACTAGGAAACAAGATATTTGTATTAAGTACCTAGCAAAGCATCCCTAGCATTCTAATAAGTCATTTGTGTGGCTTATTTACTTCAAAAAGCACTATTTATTAAATTTTAGTTAACTCTTTCGAAGGCCGTGGGAAGTATACTTCCCACCACTATTAATTTAGGTTTCCATTTGTAATAACTTCAGCTTTCTTGAAGTGAGTTTGAATAAAATTGGTAACCATTTGTTAGTTTAAAAAAACATATAAAAGTTATAAAATACATCATTCTTTCTGAAGTTAGTAGCATTTATAAAATTTATTTTATAAATAAAGAAAAATGTAAGTCAATAAGTAATATATGGTCGTGTTAAATATATTTAAAACCAAAAAAATTGCCATTTTATAAACTAAATGGGTTTTTTCTTTCTTATATGAATCACTATTCTTAAAACAATTTCAATTCAAAAAATACTTTAATTTACCTTTCCTAGAAATAAATGGCCCATGAAAGGGTTAAGGTAATAATTTTATGAAATGTTAATTCACATGAAATATATTTCACAGTTTAAAATACTGGCATGAACGCTAATAGTTAAATTTAATACTTAATAGCATAATCATAAATCGATTAAATATTTTTAAAAATTGCTTTGTCAAAAAAATGCAATGTTAGTTGCGTTACTTTTCACTATGTATGATAAAAATATACATACCTATGTGTGACACTTTCACAACTTTAACATACATGACAACTCTAAATATCTTATGCCAAGTCTTTTGAAAAAATAGATTTTTACAGTTTTTTTTTCATCAAAAAACAACTTTGGGGCCCTTGCAAATCAAAGGCCAAATTAGTAAAAATAATAAAATTTATTTCTTTAACGAGTAATTCTGTGTGGGGTCACCTATTCCAAATACTTTCCTGTAAATTAGTCCTAATAAGTTATATACTGATTTTAGTTTTTACATTTACTATCTGATTATAAGAGTTTAAGTGACAATTAAACTACTTAGAGCGTTAAGGGATAGAATATACAAATTATATTATTAAATAGTTTAGATAATTCTCTGCTACGAGTTTATATCGTATTGGTTTACTTTCTTTAGAAATGGGTTTTGTGCAATGAGCAAAAGAAATGTGTTATCGGTATTAGAATCATGTCTTGGTAACAAGGGAATTTGGTGTTCAACCTGTGATCCTGATCTTATGTATTGAATCCTTCTATTTCCGACTGGCCATTATGTTTTGTAAATGATGAGGTTATGTAAGGGTATTTTGATTGTAGAATAAATTTGTCTTTTGTCCTCGATTGTATATTTCACTTTATCTCATCCATCATTCCAATATTTTACTAAATTAACTCAATTTGATTTAAAAAAATTAACTCCAATTACTTTATAGCTTAATGTGATTAAATTAACTTTGACTTCCATTGGCACTGTCATAGCTGCCAACATGAATAAGAAAAAATAAAAAGGAGATTTTGCAAAATAATATAAATTTCATGTTAATTGTTTCATAATGCACAAGGTAAATATTTTATGCATAGGGAATTTTAGAGTCATCAAAATAGAAAGACTGCAAACTTTTCCTGTTATGATTGACAATAAATGAACTTGAAATGTTATGCATTATGTTTACTCTTAATTTTAAATAGTAATCAGTATTTAATTCATCTAAGAAAGGGGTGCACAACCTGCGGCCCGCGGGCCAAATGCGGCCCTTCGACTACTGAAGTGCGGCCCGCGAAAGCTTCTAAACACAATAAAAAAAATTTAAAAAATGGCAATTTTTAATCATCCCTTTTAAGTCATCACGTTTTGACACAATCAATTTTAACAGATTCTTTAGTAAATGTACGTTTAACGCGCTTCATTTAAGCCGATTTTATAGTAAATATAAATTATTTTTTTTAAACAGTTATTTCCGCTTTCCTACGTGATTTCGAAAATCCCGAATTTTTATTACGACGCGAGTTTTAGATCGCAAATTTAAATAATCACTTTTCGTGTACTTTATTTGTGACGATTTCATCTTAAATATAAGTGATTTTTTATCGTTTTTTTTTTTTTTTTTTTTGCAATTCTTTCTTTTTTTCAAAAATTTTTTTCGGCAGTTATTGCTATGCATTCTCACGTATTATAAAAAATTCCAATTAATTTATTACGACATGCAAATTTTAAATCATGCATTTGACACGCTTTATTCGTGCTGAGTTCAGCATAAATATATTTTTTCCCAATTATTTCTATACTTTTCCACATGATTTTGACGATCCTGTTATTTAACTATGATGTTATTACGACACGTGATTGTTAATCGCGCAATTAAATAATCACTTTTTGATACGGTATTTCGGTACAGTTTTATCGTAAATCCTAGTTATTTTTCTTTCGTTTTTATTTCCGCAACGAATATGATTTGGTGGAATGTGGTAATGAATTGTGATTTGGTCAAAAACAAAATATTCGGCAAAAAAAAGTAAGAAAAATCGACTGAACGCCGTACACTTGGGGCCAAATAGCAAAATCTTTTAGCAGCATAGTAACACTGAAACTAAAATTTTAATGCTCAGAATAATATTTCCTGGAAAAACGTATTCATAAATTAACTCTAAAAAGAACGTTTTTGTCAATCAAGACGAACGTCAATCAAGAACGTTTTTGAAAATGTCGAAAAGCGAAACAGAGAACATAAAAATCAATCTTAATTTTTGAAAAAAAATTTTAAAGCTGAACATCTCAGTTTTTCAATTACCAGAAAAAGCCAAGAAAAAAGAATTAAGTCATCAGAAATGCTATTAAAAATTACTGCGTTATAATGAAAACGTCTTTAAAAAAAGTGCGTGGTTTCCCTCCGAGCGGAAGAAGTTAAACTTCGTAACCTGCGACGTTAATTGTAGAAGAATCAGCAGTCGTAGAATGATCACTAGTTCTATTCAACGACTCTTTTTCCTGCTCCCTATTAAATTTTATGTGTATCAAAACAAACTGAAAAAATATTTATAGAAAAACAATACTTTTATGAATTTTTTAATTTTTATGCTTGTGAGAACCAAACAATATGGAAATGAATGAGGGAAAAACTTGATCCTACCACTTGATTTCCCGGTCAATAAAAATGTAGCGTTAAACGTTTAACGCAACCTTGTTGGAAGTCGCATAAGAAGTATAATTTCAAAAGTTTTTTTTTTATTTAAAGAAAATAAAAAGATAGAAAAAACGTTCTTAACTTTTAAAATGAAAAACTTATGCCGAAAATCTCAATTTAAATTTTTCTCATTGCCATAATTTTAGAAGAAAAAAAATTGCTATAAAATAAACTTTATTAGTAACTTTATTTTTAAAAAAAATGCTGAGTCATAATAAAAATGCCTAAAAAAAGAAAAACAGAAAAAACAAATTTTTCTTAGTTCCTGAAACAAAACTTTAATACCGAAAATCACACTTTTCTATGTATGAGACGTTCTGTTAAAATGCTGGGTTATAATAAAAGTAACAAAAAATGGAAAAAATCCTTCTCAATTCTCAAAGTATCGAAAAAATGACAAAATTGACTTGTCTGATTATAATTTAAAAGAAAAAAAAGTAATATCTATAAAAATTCAAAAATAAAAAAAAACTTAGAAAAATACATTTCTAAAAAATATTCTGCCGAATTTGGACTGATCATTCAAGCAACTGAATTTTTCTCAGAATGGCCAAATACTCGTTACATCCCTCCCTAATTTAAATGCAATATTATTGCAACTTGAGAAATTCATAAAATGGCGGAAAACGTGAATTTTTAAAGTGCTCACTGTTTGTAATTTAGATTTCAATTTTTTATTGCTTAAGTGATCTTTTTCGATAAAAAAAAGGAAAATGTTTACGATATAAAAAAAATCTAATAATTAATAAAATAAAATAATAAAGTACATTACAAAATAAGCATTGAATTTTATTTTGAACTATCACAGTTTTTTTATTTTAGGCTTTTGTTTAAAACCTATAAATTTTCTTCAATTAAAATATTTAATTTGAATTTATAATACTTAAATATGACTAAACTTTTTCCTACTTTCATTCTGTGGGCATTGCAGTTTTTTTTTTATTTATTAGAATTTAATTCTAAAATGAATTTTCGTATTACATGATATGATAAAAAAAAAAACAATTCTTTTCTTCAATGTTTATTTATTTTGAAAAATCTATTGTTCATATGATAAAAATAGGAAGTTTTTTTTTTTTTTGTAAAAAAGAAGTATAAGTTTATTTTATTTTTGAATGAATTCTAATAATGGAACACTACTAAGTTATTGATATTACTAAGTTTATTGATAAAAAAAAAATGGAACGCTAATGTTTAAATAAACAATACTACATTTGTCATTAACATGTCTAAATACATGTGCGGCCCTTTGTGAGCCAACCTTCTGTATAAGTGGCCCTTCACTCAAAAAGGTTGTGCACCCCTAATCTAAGATAATTAAAAGATTTATTAATTAATTTAAAAAGTTTTGAATAAAAATAAACTGAACATTTTAGAACAAAATGAAAGGTTTTAAACTAATTTTTATAAATGAGGCTTGATTCATTATGTAATAGTATTTAAGTACTAATACTTATTTAATTATTCAAGTACTCTTATTAAGTATTATCAAGTATTCTTATTACTTATTTAAGTATTCAAGCAAGCAATAATAATCGGTCCAAAAAATCTATTTCAAAAGGGATTTTTTTCGGAAACTTACTCACAATTTTAAGGAATTTTCTAAAATTTACAAAAACCAGGAGAATTTTTATTAAACCAGTAGAAACTGGAAAATCCAGTAGAGTTGGCAGCTATGCACTGTGTTAGTGCAACACTCTGGTGAAATGTAACCTTTAGAGAAAAAAAAAAAGTAAGTAGAAACTGGTGCTTCGATTAAATTGATCATTTCGAATACGACTACAATATGACTTTAAAAAAAAATTGAAAATGGATAAATTCAAATCAAAATATAACTATTTGTAACATTAATTTTTCTTCGTGGGCAAGAAAGTCTGTTTTGCTAAGATAAATTTAAAATAATGAAATAATTGAATTTTTAACTTTTTGAAAAAGTTACACGAGTTTTTCATGAGTATGAGTCTTGGAGTCAATAGATTAACAAATAAGTTCAACAAAAGCAATCTAATTTCGGAATTTTAAATTCACAAGGTTCCAGATACTTATGATTATTATTATTTGACGTTAAATTTTTGAAAGATATTCAATTTTCATAATTCTGATAAAGTATGTTGTAAGACAATATAATCACAACTCTAACAATCTTAATATATTCATTATCAAATTTTCACAAGTTTTTGCTTTAGGGTGCGTAACCAAATCTTTCAACAAAAAATAAGCACCTTTTAAGTACTAAAAAAAAAACATTTTTAAGCACTATATACATTAACAAAAAGCAAAATAATTTTCAAAGACTTTATATGATCATGATAATATAACTAGTTTCTGACAAAGAACTCTCTTCTTGATTATATTAGCCATTATAAAATTATTAAGATTTTTTGGTTCAAAATCAGACAGTGGAAAATGAAGCCTGAAATTGAGAATATCTTGCAAAATGCAGCGGAGTTGCACATGCGAGTGCACACCGACCCTAACTCAGTAGACACACCACGCACCTGCAGAATCCAAAATATTTTATCAAATTATTAGCAATTTTACACTAAGGATCGATTGTAAGCCAAAATGGACTGTGGTCAAAGGAATTGTTAAAATGCTGAATAGAACAATGTGAAAAGCACGCTTTTGCATAATACGAGGCAAAAATCGACATAGTAAAGAAAAAATTCTCATTTTCAAAAATGGGAAAATTAAGCACTTTTTAAAAACTCCCAATAAAATAAAGCACCTTTAAGGGTTTTTAAAAAATGAAAATAAGTACCTTTAAGCACTTTATAAAAACACTACACACCATGTGCTTGGTTTTGGTAACCATTAAAATGTCATCGATTGTTAAGGTTCAATAAAGTTGAAATCAGTTTTATTTTCTCCTGAGCTAATAGAGACAAGTAAATCAGACTGCACAATCTATAATCAGTCAACCAAAGGTAAGTGCAAAATTTTATTTTCTTGGCCATGTCTAATACTATGTTATATTCTATATAACTCTTAGTTTTTAACTATATTTCAGAAGAACATGCAAGACTTATTTGCGGTAACACACTGGCATTTATTGTTACCTGAATTTCAAGATTCCGGGTTAGTGGCAGTTTTTTTTTAAATCAAATACAGTAGAAAACCGATTATCCGGAACGATCGGGACCATCGCGATTCCGGATAACTGATTTTTCCGGTTTTCTGAATCGCTACAAAATGCCGTTTTTTTAATGTTTATAAAACGAAACTAAAAAATTTTTTTGAAATAGTTTTAGAAATAATAAATAATAATACACTTAAGTTTAAATAAGGAAAGAAATTATGAAATGAAAATTATATACAGGCTTATATATGTTATTATTAACATTAATAACATATATAAGCTATTTGTGCTTATGTGAGATTCGTCTACAAACGGCTTCTGATCCATCCTCTAAATCAGTTTTTTCGTCAACTCGATACGCCGTATGCTCTAAATAACAAAATGGACTCAAAATCTTGCAAGAAAAAAACATTTTTTTTAATGGAAGAAAATTAATTTCCGGTTTCGAATTTCATTCCGGTTATCTGGTTTTCCGATTTCCGGATAAGAGGTTCTATAGGTATATAACATTAAAAATACAATATCCCTATACAATTCAATGACTTTTTAGCTAAATTCAAATTCAATGATCCCATCACAACTCTAATTATAATCATTACAAAATGAAGAATTTCTCAAAAATGACCTAGGGTGAATAAATATATTAAATAACCAATATTTGGTACAGAGCATTTTATGTACTTTTTTATCCATTCAAGATGTAAATTTGTACGAAAAATAAAAAATTAATGCTGCCTTACAATGTCTACAGTTTAGTAATAGCACTACTTTATGTTATGATAGTCTAACGCTAAAAAAGATACCCAAATCTGCTAACCTCAGAAATTCAAAAAGCCTGAGACTGTGACATGGCAAAACAGTAACAACACAGCACACTCAGACTACAAAATTGCTATCGGGAGGATAGTTCTGGCAGCTGCATGCAACGTGTACGAGGGTAAGCCGATTCAAACAGTTATAACAGGATTCCCGCTTAATTTCAGAAAGAAAGAAAAAATTCCCGGACTTTTCCAGGTATATTAGGAAAATTTCAGTGAAAATCCAGACCATATTTTATCTAAACCTTGCAAATTTTCATCAGTAATGTTTTTTTTTCTTTCATTTGTAGTGTAAAATATTAGACTTTGTGAGCAAAAAAATATATAATTCATGAATGACGATGGAAAAAGGCAAATTTGACTAAAAAGTGAAATTTAAAAAAAAAAATTTTTAATAGATGTCAGAATTATTTAAGTTCAATCCTAATAACTGATTACTGTTACTGAAAATTTTAAGACTTGATTTTCCAGGTATGATGAAGGGATTTTTTAGGTTTTTGAACAAAAAAAATATTGCAACTTTTCCTGACTTGTTCTTTAGGGTCAAAATAAAACTCCCTGACAATTCTAGGTTTTTTCTGTTCTTCCAGAGCTGTAGGAGTCCCGTTATAACGGGGGGGGGGGACCCTAGGAAAACAATTTGTTGGCCTCAAGTCCTGAAATCGTTCACTAAAGCCAGAGACAAAAACTTGAGAATTAGCTCATCCTGGGTACCTGATAAAGCTTTATCAGGTAATAGATTATAGATATAGCATTTCTAGAAATTATATATATGAGATACATATTGCATATACTAGGAAAAGGTAACTTATAACTAAAAAAAAGTACTTAGGTATATTACGAAAACAAAATTTTTATTATCAAAAAAACATAAATGGCAGTGTAAATTGATAACATGATTGACATGATGAAATGCAAAAATAACTTATGCAAAAATTCCTCACAATAAGATGATAATTTATATTCAAATTCATAAATAATTGCACAATCAGTGTGATTCTATTTACAATATATGAGACTATGTACAACAGATCAAAGTGACCAAACTACCTTCATTTGAAAAATTAAAACTGCCTTAGTCATGCACTACAAATTTAAATCCACCAAGTTATTAACAAGCGTTCATGTTTAAAATAAAATGAAATGTATAACAACTGATGTATATTTCAACAATATTTTCTATAACATTAAAAGATTAAAATTCATCATCCATCCCTAAAAGTCTTAACCTCTACAATTCATACATTCAAAAAATAATTTAAGTTTAAAACTCATAACAATTGGATGATGAGTGATTGATTTATTCAATAAAAACAATTTAATTGATATAAAACAGTTCCAAATGATATTTGGTAGAATTGTTCACGCTTCATGAAAGATGCTGGCAAACTATTGGCAATGGCATGTAAGCAAACACCTCTAAACATCAAGATATAAGCACTCTCACAATTCAGTAAAATGACTCATAAATACAATACATTCAATCCACCAAAGAATAATGACTACAATGAAATATATAAGTTTAAACAATGTGTTAAATGAGGATGAAATTGGCACAAACAGTTTTCCTCTTATGCATCCACAGTAGATGTCTTGGCTCTTCTACGCTTGTTCTTTGAGCTGTAATTCTTGCAATAGGTGCGATAATGAGACATCTGTTCCGAATAATCCTCATGCAACATTGGCTTGTAGCTTTGAGGCTCACAGAGATCCTAAAATTAAAGTATAAATACATTACAAAAAAATTAAAATAAAATAAATGAAAAACTGGTAAGTCATGGCAAATCTTTTTCAAAACAGAAATTAAATTTTAGTAGTTTTTTTAGAATGAGTTTTTTGGCGGTTTGGCCACTTAAGAAGGTTAACACGCCCTATATAAGTAACCTTCTCCCTGATTTTTATTACATATGACTTGGCTTATAATAGCATTTGATGGCTAACTTAAAGCATAAACTACAGGTTTTGTTTACAGGGTTTGAAAGAAGGAAAATTAAGCACTTTCAAAAAACACCCAATAAAAAAGCACCTTTAAGCACTTTTTAAAAACACTACCCCTGGTTTAGTATAGCATAGCAAATTCTTATTCTAGCGCCATCAAACCTTGATTACTTTTTGATTAAAATATTTTGACCCTTAATCTACTGTTAAACCTTTAATTGCTGTTAAAACAGAGATCCCACTCTTTTAACAAAACAAAAATTAAGCACTTTTAAGGACTTTTTTTTAAAAAAATTAAGGATTTTAAAAACAGTATGATTGTTTATCATCGAATATACACATATCACCAGGGACAGTGCCAATTATTTACCTTTCTAAAAAAATCAATAAATAAAATTTTATTGTAATGTAAGCACGGATATAATTGTATTAATAAACAGGGCTCGCCAAAGAAGTACCAGGCAATTTTTACAAATCTGGGTAGTTTTTTTTTTAAAAAAAAAAAACATTTTCAGATTGTTAAAGGTTAACATCATTTATAAAACTAATCCGTATTCCATTTTTAATGATTTCATTCAAATTGAATGGTAAAATTAAGATTTGCAATTTCTTTATGTATGTTTAAAAAAAAAAAAGATTAAATAAGGAAATTTGGCAAAAACATTGAAAAAATTATTACAAGTTTTTATATTTTGCTATTAGACCTGCATCACATATTCAGTTGCGAGCCAATCTTGCTAAATATTCAGTTACACCAAAAAAAATTCTTTCTTTTCTATTAATAAAATGTTTCATTTATAAGGGAATATATTAAAAGAACTAACACTAAAAAGTTGAAATAAGAGTCATGCATGAGAATAGTTTTCTGAACTATGTCATTGTTAAATTAGGTCCTATTTCAAAGAAAAACAGGCCACACTAATCACCTTAAATCATTCCACTTTTTTTTTCATTAGGCTTAATTAAGTATATTGTTTTAAATTCATTGCAATAAATATTTTCATGAAAGTTTTTATGGAATAAAAATACAATTATGTTTGAAAAGATTTATAATTTTCAAACCAATATGTTTTTTATTAGTTCTCGGTGAAACAAATAAATAAAAGGGTTTAAAACAATTTTTCAAAGGTATCAACACATTCCTATAGCCAGAAAATAAGGTTCTTAATTAACAAATACTAATAAAAAAAATTTTCATCGTTTATAGATATTTATTAGTATTATTTCTTTATCATCCTCTATCGTTCTTAATATTATTTTCTACTGTTATTTGCCAAAATATTAAGCAGTTTTTAAGGACCATGAGACTCTGTAATTCTTTAAAGCGACTGTTAAGATAAACAGTTTTAATCGACTGTTATGATAACAGTTTAACATGTTCCAATTTTCCCTATAGCTGGACACCCCTGCTATCAGTAATTACTACTGTTTTTGTAATATAATGCTTAAATTTTTCTATGATAAAACAATCCACACTAAACAACACTAAATACAAGCAAATTGCACAAATACAAGAATAATAAACATTACTGCAAGCTCAAAAGAGGACTTATAAAAAATTTTAAAAAAAGACTCGAAGCATATACTGCAGTTTTTGTTTGGTGTAGTATAGCAAATTTTTACTCTTGCCGTATTAAACCTTTAATTTTGATGAGATTTAAACATTTTTACCTTTAATCAGCTAAACCTTTAAATGCTATTTATATATTTAATAAGGTGTTATTAGTAGTTGCTATTGTTATAGTAATATAATGCTTAAATTTTTCTATGAAAAAACAATCCACACAAGACAACACTAAATACAAGCAAATTGCACAAATACAAGAACAAACATAACTGTAACCTCAAAAGAATTTATAAAAAAAATCATGGTATAAAATACACAATATTTTCCTTGTAAAGGATTCTGAGAAATTTTTAGAACCATTATAGGGAAAAAAATATAAGTAAATTACACTAATAACTACAAATTTAAATTGAACATAAATACTTAAATGGGCTAGAACATAAAAACATTCAGCTTATTATATTCCTAAGTTGACAACATATAAAAGATATTTAAGTCATTTTAGATAATTGTAACAAGAATAATTTTGTACAAGAACTGGAAACACCTAAACTGGCTTTGTAAAAGTTATGTTAGTCAAAAAGAAATCAGATTCATAATATCAAACTAGTGAATAAATACAAAAATCTATTTATGCAGAAATCATAATAATTAAAATAAATTATTTCTAACCTAGTGAATAGCACTGTTGAACTGCAAATATGGTTATTTTCAAAAATTGAAGAAATTGTTTAACAAAAAGTATTTCACAATTTTTTTTAATCTTAATAAATATATGAACATTTAACCATGTTGGCATGAAATTTTTATGATTGTGATTTTGATTTACTCTGAACCTTTATTGCCTATATATTGTTACCATGAGTTTAAAACTTTCCATTTCTTTTCCACAATCCCCCCCCCTAAAAAAAAACAATATTCCTGGATACAATTTTAGGCTTTAGATTTCCCTGAACTTGGGGAAGCAATAGTATTAATACTCCTATCAATTCTCAAATAAATAATAAGCCAAGTAAAAATATTGATAGGTGTTTCTCTATGTGCTTGATAAGGGTTTAAATTATTTTCTAAAATGCCTAATCGGGGTGCGTAGCCAAATCTTTCAATAAAAAATAAGCACCTCTTAAGTACTTTTTAAGCACTGAAAAAATATTTTTAGAAACTGCATGCAGTGACAAATTGCAAAATAATTTTTAAAGACTTTATATGATCATAATAAAATAACTAGTTTCTGACAAAGAACTCTTTTTCTTGATTATACTAGCCATTTCAAAATGATCAAGAGATTTTTCGGTTTGATATCAGAGTGTGGAAAATAAAAGCTTGAAATTGAGAATAACTTGCAAAATGCAGCAGAGTTGCACACGAGAGTGCAATAAACTCCCTGAACCTTGCTCAGTAGACGCACACGCGGGCTCGCAAGTATTTCATCAAACATGTAAAATGACAGGCTCTTTCATAAGTTACGGACCGATGGATTGTGGTTGAATAAATTGCGAAAACATTGAGTAGAACAGTCGGAAAAGCACGCTTTTGCTTAATATGAGGCGGAAATCGACAGGGTAAAGAAAAAAATATCATATTTAAAAAGGGAAAATTAAGCAATTTTTAAAATCACCCAATAAAAAAGGCACCTTTAAGGGCTTTTAAAAAACCAAAATCAAAAATCAGGGTTCATACAGAGATCAGAAGAAGAAATCCAAGGAGTCCAAAACTTTAAGGACTTATCAAAAATTTAAAAACTTTTTTTTAAATTAAAAAGTAGTTATTATAAAGAACTTTCAAAAATGTATCAATTTTGCATAAGATATTTTTTCCTAGCCCTCCTGAAATAATTTTTGACTTTGTTAAACTTCATCAAGAAAAATAAAGTTATCACTTTCACACATAAATACATTTTCCAGCTTCAAATATTTCAATAAATCTTGTTAAAGTGCATAGTACAGATGTTATTAAGATTAACATAAAAACCTACCAATCTTATATTTTGAAATTTGAATACATAAGAAAATCTAAGGCATTTCATACAAAAAAACAAAACAAAAAAAATCACAGTAAATTATTAAGTTTGCTTGTAACATTTAAAATTTAATTATTTGCTGTTATTCTTTTCTTCTAATTCTTGCAGTTCATTTTTTTTTTTTGAAGTTTTTCTGAAACTATTAGACTTTGACAGCTAACTCATATCATTTAGTTTCCCTGTTTGGACAGCAAATTCATCCGCAGACTTAGTAAATTAATATATGCAACCCAATAATCTAAGGAGTTTCTAAGGACTTATTTGGAAATCTAAGTAGTTCTAAGCACTCCTCGGAGACTTTTTTATTTCCAAGGAGTATAAGGAGTCTGCACGCACCCTGTCTAAAATAAGCACTGTTAAAAATGTTATGCACGGTGCTAATAATGAAAATTCTTAATTAAACAAAGATAAACTGGCAAAAGGTTGTCTATTTAAATGTCTTCTAGAGTTGGCAGTCATAAACATGCATGCATGACAACCCATAAAAATATAAAATTAGTTTCCAAAT
The DNA here is from genome assembly GCF_982258835.1 of Parasteatoda tepidariorum. Taxonomy (NCBI): domain Eukaryota; kingdom Metazoa; phylum Arthropoda; class Arachnida; order Araneae; family Theridiidae; genus Parasteatoda; species Parasteatoda tepidariorum. The sequence continues at coordinate 39,354,862 of NC_141759.1, forward strand.
GTATAATGTTACCTCGAAGCTAGAATAGAAAGCCTTATAACCACCCTCCATGACATATAATTCAGGATAAAAAAGATGAGGATAATGATCTCTATTTAGATTCCTGTCTGTGCTTCTTAAGAATCGCATCCTGTAAAAATAAATACAATTTCAATTTTCACAAAATCCCACTATTTAAAATAGATATACATACAACCAAATTGTACATAAATATATTTATAAATACAAGTAATGCTGGCATGCATAATATATTTAAAATACATATATTATATATCGCTCAAATTCCATTACACTTGAAACTAACATTTACCTATAATAAGGTAAAAAGGAAAAACAATTTCTGAAAAAATCTTCTATATTCTTTGTTGTATTGCTAATTGCATCGTCAGCTGTTAAATGAAAGAAATTAATTTAACCACCCCGGTATTCTAATTTAAAAGTAAAGAAGCATGCTTCTCAAAAAATCCTTATTTAGATGCTTACAAAAAATACTCTATAAAATGCTTACAATGTATTTAATCAAAATGGTCCTCAAAGCTTATTTTTAAGAAACTAATTTCTCGATTTACCTATTAAAACTAAAATTATGCAAAATGACTTGCAAAAAGCACTGATCTCTAGACATTTTCTGTATTATTCACATCATAAAGTATAGAAATTATAAATGTTTTTTAAGTCCAATCTCCAATATCAAGAAATTTTCAACATCCCACCCCACACATTTACTATTTTAATTTATATAAAGGGAAAAATATTTAAATAATTTTCTGTTGGCCCTTGTTTTCTTAAAATACTCTTGATTACCAAACCCCCCACCTTTTTTTTAGTACTTAGAATGCTTTCTTGAACTCCAATTTTTAAAAATATCTTTAAAATAGAATGGCAACTGCAAGAACTGAGATTGTGAATGAAGAGTGTGTGCATGAAATAACTAAGTAGCATATAACCAGCTAATGTGTACACATCTGTTCCTTAAACAAACACTGAAGACATGTATGCACAAGTATGAAGATTCAATCTATAAAAATGAGAAGAATTTGCTAATAAGAAGAAACTAACACTTATAGGGAATTAGTTACTGTAGACAATAATATTGCCATTAATGATGAGTAGAAAGAATCTGAAATATTAAAAAACTGTACAGCAGATTCCATAAGATGTATGAAATGAAGCAACGATTATGGTAAAAATAAAAAAATTTTGAACTTAATCTGGCATAAATCTGGAAACATAACTAAACTCATAAATTTTAAAATGCCAGTGCAATTAATAGTTTGATTAAATTGTACAAATCTTCTGACTTTTGATATTATCAAAGAGTCTTTTTCTGTTCGGGACATAAGTAATAAAATGAATTTACTGTAATAGCAATAAAAAGAACAAAATGTCTGAATAAACTAATAATTTCTAAAACAGTAAGGATCTTCTTTTAATTAACTTATTATGTTTTTGTACCCTACTTAGCATTAACTAAACCAATATTGGACCTTATGACAAGATAAGCTTTGCATTCTCTTTAATGTTATTATTGTGACCCAGGGTCAGTCACTTTTTACATAAAATAACTGCAACCCTACAAAAAAAATTTTTTTAAAAACTTCTCAAAACAAAAATTTTTATTACCTAACCACAAAGGTGCCAATTAACTCCTATGAAATTACGGATAAATTGTAATAGCTAGCATCTTCGCACAAGCGAAGTTACCACATTGCATTAAAAAATAATGATGAAGTAACAATGTGTGACTGAAATGAACCATGACTTACATGCTAGGGGCACGTTCAGATGAAAACTCACAATAGAATATCAATATAGGGTAATCAGTCTTCTTTTTTTGTGAGAAAAACCGAGCTTCAGCATCTCCTTTGTAGTAAATGTTGAGTGCATTCTATCAAAACATATTTTAAAAAAATTTATAAATAAATTTAATAAAAGGAAAATTGCATAAGTTTTATCTTATCTATAACTAGAAAAAAAGAGCTTAATTTAATTAAACTAAATTAAATATACAGTTCACATCATTAAATATATCACAAAAAAGAAAAATTGTTCACCATTGGAGGAATTTTGTTTTGAATACAATTTCATTAAACAATACATCATTAGAATCAAATACAGGGTGCGTAGCCAAATCTTTGAATCAAAAATAAGCACTTTTTAAAAACTTTTCAAGCACTTTACAAAAATTTCCAAGCACTCAAAAATTTCATATTGAATCAATGATATTATTGAAAAACAAAACCTTTTTATGAACAGTTTTAGCATTAAAAAAAAACACAAAAAGAAACGGACGTAAATCGAAACAATCAGTACTTTCCCACATCACCGAGTGAATTCAACTTGACTCTGTACTCAGAACAAAAGTATCCTTACCCCCTACATCAAAAAAGTGTTAGAAGTAAAATAAAATAAAGAAGAATAAAATTATAAATTAAAAAGAATAAGGATCTGACTCTATCCGAATTGGAGCACTCGGGTTTCAGTTTCGAGTGTGCGCGCATGCGCAACTCATAACGTGGGTGCGACATGAAGTCCGTGTGAATGATTACGTAGCAAACACCCCATTTTTCGTGAAATGCAGGGAAGGAAAAAAAATTATTCGTGAAAACAAAGCACTTTTTAAAAACGCCAGCTGAAAAAAGGACCTTTAAAAGCTTTTAAAAACGAAATCTCCCAAAAAGCACCTTTAAGTACTTTTTACAAACGCTACGCACCCTGAAATAGCTTAATGCTTTAATTTACAAGTTCAGAAAATAATAGTTCTGGGAAAAAACAAGGTTCAGTTTTTAAATAATCTAGCAAATATATGTATATCACTATAATTTTGAAGCTGCTTTTTTATTCTCCAAAACAGTAAATAATGAAACAGAGATGAAGATATAAACTTACTTTAATATGACCACCAGCATATTCATATGGGTATCGACAGTCAATGATTGTAAACTCAAAAGAATCACTTCCTTGAAGCAGATTTGCAACCTAAAGAGAACAACAAATTAAACCTTTCTAATAAAACTGAAAAATGCAAACATAAAATAAATACTTTCTGAAAATTAATTATTGAGTTTAACTGTTGAGGAAATAAGTGTGAATTATTACAATAAGGTGGAAAATACTTTCAGAATGCAAACAGGTGATTGACTAATAAGTGCTGCCCAATAATAAATACATGAACTTATGCTTGGCAACATCTTTTACTTCATAATTAAAATATTGCTAGTCAATTCTCTGATATTTAAAACTGTGTTTAACATCTTCCTTCTCGTTCCTGTGAAAACGACGAGGTGAGGTTTCGCCCTCTATTTCTCGACCCCATGATATTGACGAGCTGGAGTGTGCAGTAGAATCGCACCAATAAGAATCAAACTAATTCATTTCTTTTGCCCGGAAAACATTTTATTTCTCATTTTATACACTAGGTGGCAGTACTAGGATATTTTTAAGGTGATTGTAGAAGAGATTAAAACAATAAGAGATGTAGGAAGGAAACTCGGAACTACAATCCAGATTGTGACGTTGGCCTCTGTATCTCATGCTTTGAAATTTATCACACAAGAAAAAATTACTAATCTTTATTTATATTATATATAAGTTTAAAAAATTCTTTTTTAATGTTTAAAAGGCATATTTTTTAAAATTTTCCTTGCTTGTTGGAAAACCACCATTAAGTCATAGTAACCCTGAATGTTGGCTCTTCCTAAGAATTTAATTTTTTAAAATTTCAAACTAAAAACAAGTCAAAAATTAAAATTGAATATATATATTGTTCATACATACATTGTTATATAATTTTCAGGGATAAAAAAATGGGCACTTTTATTACTCTTTTCTTGAAAATTAACTGATCGTTAAGGGGTTAACCCTCTAAGTACAAAAACTGCCAATAAAAATTTTAATATAATCTTTCTGAAAACTTTTTGACTATATAAGGAGAAAGAAAAAAATAATTATTATAAAGTTTACATTAATAAATCTTGCAAATAAATAACACCCAAAAAATTTCCTGCCATATCAATCATTTTAAATAAACAAATTTATTAATTTCTTCAGCAAATTTCTCAAACTAATTTATTAACTTAAATTTCTGTTGTTTTATAAAGTTTTCAGCAAAAAATAAGCATCTTCTAAAAATATTTTTAGCACTCTAAAACTATTTAAAAGAAATCTCTATATAAAAGAAATCATTGGGATATGCACAATAATAACTTTCCTCGCCACACCTTCCTCAGGGTGAGTTCCTTTATATACAGACATAAAAAACAAAATGCAAAACCATTTTCAGAAATTTTTTTTATAATCATGATTAAATAACTAGTTTTTGGCAAAGAACACTATTGATGGCTTATTTTAACTGCATTTAAATAATATTATGCACTTACAGGGGTCTGTTTAGAAGAAATTTGGGTCCGTTAACAGGACCCTTCACAAAATATCTTTTCATAAAAACGGACCCTTCACAAAACATTTTAACTTTAAAACGGACCCTTCACAAAATATTTTAACTTAAAAACGGACCCTTCACAAAATAATTTATCTTTTAATCGGACCCTTCACAAATTTGTTTATCTTCATTATTGTTTTGTTAATCGAATAAACCTTTCCCTGGTAGGGGTGAGGGAATAAAGGCAGATATAAACGAACTAAATTTTGTCCTCGGCATTCAGCAGTATAGGCTAAATACCAAATATTTGTATGTTGAATCGCTAATTTAATAGATGCATTTGCTGTTTATTTTTTAAAATTTAATTTTTTTAATTATAACTTTACAGTGTTGAGCATAATCTTGTATGTCTTTACAATTTAAAAACTCCTTGAAAAAGTTTTTTTGCGATAACGGACCCTATTTTCACTAATTCACAAAAGTGGACCCTGGTTGAAAGAATGTGACTTAACGTTTATTTTATATTCACAAATTACGAGTAATTTTTTCACAATTTTACCAAAAACGGACCTTTCACAAAATGTCTGGACAGACCCCTGACTTATAAACTTTAAATATATTCAATACAGCTCTTTTTTTCAAAATTAATAATTACTTTATTATGTATAATTGGTTCCCAAAAGATTATCGCCTCAATTTCAGAGGGTGAGATATAAAGCTTGAAATCAAAAAATTTTTGCAAAATTCATCAGAGTGAGTACGAGAATCCTTCTCACTGAATTCAGCTCAGTGTGCATACATGCGGTATAGCATATATGAACATTAAAGGCGAATGTCGTTCACAAAACTTTTTTCATTATTACTAAAAAAAAAATCACAATTCCTTCCTTAATGTTCATAGATCTTTAATGCTGTTCAATCTGGTAGAAATAGTTATGAGAATCTTTTTTTCTCTGCCCAGCACAACTGCACTTCTCCAACAATTACATATAATAAAAATTCAAAATAAAAATAAATAAAATAACGACAATTTCGTAGCGATCATGTAAAACTCTGACTTCTGATTCGCTGTCCATCATTCATCGTTATGAAACAAACATTGTCTATGTAGCAAAGCAAAATCAGCGTCATTTTCTCAGCTAGACAAAATCAAAATCGTTTTAGTCTGTTTGGTAACAGCATTAGCATAGCCAAGGATCCCTGCATGTCAAATCACTATATCCTGAGCATCTTCTTATGCAGGCAGCTTAAATAAAATTCTACTGCTTAGCCAGAAACAAAAGTCATTATACCGGCATGAGGATGCATGCATTAAATCGATAATTCACAACATATCACCTAGCCCTAATAGTTAGTAGAGTTGGAAGCTATGTATGATTTAAAATAAATACCACAAAAAGGGCAATATTTTCTATTATTATGGGCAAAATAAAATTAAAAATTAAAAGGAAACACGAATCTACACAGACAGTTAGTATTTAAATTTGTAGATAAATAAAAAGGTAAAGTAAAAGGGCAAAAAGCAAAATGTTGCAAAATTAAAAATTTCGTCTCCAAAAGAAATAATAATAGATAAATGATTCGATGAAATGAAAGATGTGCAAAATATAGACACATGAAAGATATGTAAAAACTTCCTGCGAGCACAAACCTCATTTAAAAATGCTCGTCTATTAATTTATAATCACTTGTAACGAGTTTCAGCCTTTTCGTTACCGTCCAACTTTGACTAAATTTGTTTGAAAAATCATAGATACTTCACAGAACTTCTGAAGCATTTTAATGTATATAAAACTCTATAAATACTTTATATACTACTCTATAAATACTTATAATACTTTATAAATACTTTACTTAAAAATAAGTGATTTAAAATTCTTTTAAGAGTTGAAGAAATAATTATAAAATCTCAGTTACTAGAAAAATTAAGTAATTTATACATTAAAAAACTTTGAAACTACTTTTTACTTCTGATAATAAAAAAAAAAAAGATGCAAAAAAATCTTACTGTGTCTGGAGAGATTGTCTTTAAATCTGGATGTTTTCCATCAATCACAGGTAAAACACAAGGCTATGAGGGAAAAGAAGTTATTAGCATTCTCATATTAAAAAATCCTGAATGGGAGAAATAATGTAACAAATAAAATAGGATGCTTTACCTTGGAAAAGTCTCCTATCAAATCAGGATTTTGAATAGCTGTAAGAGTACAGGTATAGTTAGAACAAACACATTGTCTTACATTGATAGACACATTTACAGTATATTGGTCAAAAAAGAAAGGAAACGAATTATGATCGATGCATTGCAAAACAATTCTCACAACAACATTTAAAATAATTCCTAGCTCTCCTCAATTGTTTTATATATAACTACTTGATCCTATAATAATTTAGGAACAAAGAAGGCCAAAAGCATTAATTCTCTCGAGAAAAAAAAAATCAGATTTTTTTATTTTACTTCTGTTGTATTTTAAAGTCAAAGTATCTCATAAAATGTGTCACTAATATTCAATATTATTTCAAAACAATAATATAGCTGAACTTCCAAATTAAAAATGTTGAACAATAAGAATAATAGATTGCCTTAAACTGATAGACACATTTATAGTACATTGGGGTTTTTTTAAAAAAAGGGGGGGGGGGCAGGAAACTAATTATGATCTATGCATTGAAAAAAAAATTTATAGAAATATTAAAAAAATTCCTTGCTCTCTCTCTCAAATTGTTTTACATATTCAACTACTTAAGAATTGCTCTTAAATTATTATTCTTTTAGGAAGAAAAAAAAAACAATATCATTTATTCTCTTGGAAAAAAAATCATATTTTTATTAATTTTTTCTTATTTAAAGACAAATTATATGTGGTTTTGTTAAGAGCAAAACAGAATTATAATTATGGGTATTTACAGTTAAAAAATGAAAGTTACAATTAAAATTACATTTAATAATTTTAATAAATAAAAACACTGATTAACCACTAATGAATTTTTGCTTTAATAATAATTGCATTTAATAACAAATCTTATTGAAAAAATGATTTAAGAATTACTCACATTTTTGCACAGCAAGCTTTATAGAATTTTCAGGACTCGCAGTTGTCAGTGAAGCAGTGTCTTCCTGTAAAATTAATCAAGCATGAATATTTAAAGAATTCTTCCTTCAAAACATTGAAAGCGAAAATAAATAATGCACCAAAGGAAATATATTAAATCACTCTGAAACTTAAATCAGTTAGAGCACTTAAAAGAAATTAAATTATCAATGAACTACATTACTTATCTAATATGTAACATAAATATAAAACCTAATTGTTTAATCATTAATGTAAAGTAAAATGAGAAATATAGTCTGAGTAATCATCTGTTGTTCACTAGGCACCTTACCAATATTCATTTTCAAGTTGGCAAGAATTTGAAAAAAAATTTTTCACTTTGAAATAGTGCCAATTTCGGAGAAAAATTTACAAATAAAAAAATGCCCAAGACTGAACAAATGAACTTTTTTTTAATAAAAAAATAATAAATACCAATAAATTTTTCAATAAAATCTAACAATTTTATAAAAGAAAAAAATTTTACATTTCTAGATAAAAAATTATTTAAGGTATTTATTTTTATTATAGTAAACAACACAAGCGAGTAAGCCAATAATCTTTTTTTTTTTTTTTTTTTTTTGATTTCTTCAGAATTTAGGTTGTCATTTCACAAATATTAAACCTAAAATCCTAACACTGTTCCAAGTCTTGTACAGTATTGCACATTTGGCCTCTTAGTATGATGTTGAGAAAAAATTTCTAGGAGTGTTTGTTGATTCTTAAAACAACCAGAGTACTTTTAATCAATTATTACCTTTATCTATTGAAATCGTCAAAATTAAAAAACTTAGTAAAATAAATATATGTTCTATTATCATTAACGAATGAGAGAGTTGGTCATGAAAGTTCCAAAATTACGAACTCTCAGAAACAATTCATTAAAAAAGAACCTTTGTTTTAATTACATGAATCATTTTTAAAACAGTACATCATAGCTTACATAAAAATGTTGCGGCACATCAACTATAGTATTAGGGTCTTAAAATTGAATTTAAATAAAAAATGCAACTTGGCCTTAAATGAAGCTTAGATTTTTTTTTCATTCTATGAAATTGAGAGTTGAATATCATTTAAGAATCTTATGTTGTCTAAAATTGTTGCCTCCAAAACTCTGTAAAGAAATTTTTTTTCAATTTTTTTTTCTCCCTATTTAATTCTACTTTCACATTTGAAATTTTCCACAAATTAAATTTCTTGTTATGATTTTTATTTTATTCTTTAAGAAAATTTAAGGGGGGAAAAGTGTTTTTAACGTCTAGCACAAGCATTACTAAAATTCCAATCTTAAAGAATTAAATTTGTGTATACAAAAACTATATGAACTAAGAGCAAATAAAAATACATACCACCAGGTTTCTTATTAAAATGGAGCTTCTCTTTAAGGGTGTTGTGCAACTATCCATTCTATTTGGCGTACTTCTGTTCCAGTCATTCTTGGCAGATACTTCCATGCGTCTTTTTCTTACATTGAACTGAGAAAATGGGCTATCATCACAAACCATAAAGTTTGGCGACGGGGTTTGTTTTGCAAATAGAGACATAGGTACAACAGGTGAACTATTATGCTCTGGGTTTGATTGTGGAGATTTGAATTCAGACTGAAAATATATAAAAGTAATGTTAAACTATTATTCATTGCATATTTATAGTTGGTATTATATACAGTGAACTCCCGATTATCCGGGTTAATCACCGGGACAGGTTGCATGGACAATCGAAAAACACGGATAATCCGAAAACTCCCTTTATTAAAGAAAAATTCAATATCAGTACAAAAAATATAAAAATTACTGACATTTGAATGCATAACATCAAACTAGGAATTTTTCTTATTAAAAAATGCGTAATGCGTCTTCGCCATATATACATATTTTACGAACAGCAGTAATGTCACTGTAATCAAATCCTCCCATATAATCTAATAAAGTTTCCACAAAGCAGCAGAATGAGAAATTGTATTTCCCTCATTTACTACATCTTCTGCATCAGTTACTATCATCACTATTTGATTTAACAACATAACGATGTCTTCATCAGTCAAATACTGGAAGCCAGGCTCACATGCATCACTTTGAAACCAATCTTCTAAATTTTCTTCATCAAGAATTTCGAAACCTTCGATTTCTTTTGCTAGTTCGAGAATACAGTTATCATATTTTTCTTGAACATCTGAAGAGGATTGTTCTTTCTCCAAGATCGTGATAACGTAGACGATTTTACCTTTGACCATGCTGCTGATATTCCATATACTGCAATCCAATAACGAATATTGCTTCCAAAAATTTGGTAGTGTTATAACTTCATGAATCAAATATTTTTAATATTGAAAATGCTTCTATTTATAATTTTTGTGTGACTACGGAATGAGCACGGATAATCCGCAAACCCGATAATCCGCGCACGGATAATCGAGAGTGTACTGTACATATATATATCATAAAAATTTTAATTCAATTCAAATTATGTTCTCCCAAACTGTGATAAGCAGGACCCGGGCTAAGGATTTTAAATTATTAGCTAGTAAATTAGCCAAATATTAAAAGTGTTGGCCAATTTTCAAAAGTCTTCGCCAAATGCAAATGTTAAAAAAATTTTTAAAAAATTCTGATATAGAAAACTATGTTATGGTAGTTGGTTTAAGGCTTATATTATTTGGACCTAATTCTTATTGGTTATGTGGCGAACCTACCAAAAGTTACTCTAATCAAATAAAAAAAATACTGATTTGTTTAGAAAAATTCATTTTGATGTAATTTTGAGGATCAAGTTAAATATATTTTTTTCTTTCCAGTCAAAAAAAAATCTTTCACCAAAACACAATTTTCTTCGCCAAAGCTTTGATTTATTGCATTTGGCGAAATGGCGAATGCTTGGTGCGGGCCTGCAAAAGTAGAGAAAACCATTTGCAGGGGTCTGTCTAGGTTTTTCTGAGAGGTACCTATTTTGTGAAAATTTAGACATAATTTGTGAAAAATTAAAAATTATACTAAAAAATCAACACAAAAATTTGGATTTATCGTTTCGTAAGGGATACAAAAATGAAAATTTAAGAGAAAGTATTTTGTGAAACTACCGTTTTTCCTAAAATTGAATTTGTGAAACTACCGTTTTTCCTAAAGTTGAATTTGTGAAGGTACCGCTAAACGGTAGTAAATTCGGCCTGGACAGACCCCTGATTTGTTAGTGAAAAAATTATCCTAAACACGCTATTTGATACCAAATTAAGAATAAATTCCTTTAAATCAGGAGACATAAAAAAATATATTCTCGGTTACTTTCAGTAGAAGTTTTTTCTAATTCTTAATTATTTTAAAAAGTGCTCCTAATTAAATAAACATAAAACTAAATGGGTTTAATTGAAATATGTTCATTAAACATTAAATTATTTAACATGCAATATTATTTAATTGAAATATGTTTATTAAATGTCAAACTATTTAACATGTAACTAATGAAAAATTTTACTTTGATTTTATCGACATTCAGTTTTTTGTCTTTATTGTTCACTAACTTTGAACATCGAATTATAATTTATTTACAATGCCCTCTCATTATTAGTCTGGATAAAACCTTCAATTAGACTTTTAAAAAAAACGAAGCAAAAAAATTCTTATAAATATATATTACACTTAATAACTGATATATATATATATATATATAGTAAATATAGTTATAAACCTATTTTTCAGATAAATCAAGTACAAAAATATGTGTAAACCTTTTCATTTGCTAAGATTGTAATTTAGGTTTAAAAAAATAAGGCATTACCTAATAAAACAAATAGAAGTGTAAATGCTGATTCTAAATGGCTGCAATAAGTGCTCTGTACTTTTAAAATCATGCTAAAAATTACCGTTCCTATGTTAGATTTGCTTTAACATCATGATAAATTTTAATTTTTAGTTCTATATAACAAATCTGAGCTCTATGTATAGATTTTTTTAAACTGAACATTACATTGAAGTGTCTTTTAACCAAATATCTACACTGTATTTCATGCCAAAAAAATAGTTATAATTGTTCTGTTACCATGTGACATTAAATAATCTAATATAAAAAAAAATTATTAAAAGAAACCAAGCTTAAATATCAAATAGCATAATAAAATTTAAAAATATCCATAAAAAGAAATTATAATCTTCTAAGTATAATAATATTACCCACATTCAATAGAACTTACAAGAAATCCTCTATTTCTACATCAAAAAGTAGCAATAAAATGTACAAAATAAAAGCTTAACCAAGTGCAGAGCAACTATTTCGTGCTTTAACCATGTGCAAGAGTAACAATTTCAGGCTAAAAACATTTTAATAAGAAAACGACAACAGTAATTTTTCGAAAATTACAGTGTTACACACAATTACACAATCAAAAATAGTATAATTTTGAAGATGTGGCCAAGCAGCTTGGTGAACCTTCAGCAGCTGCAGATTTTTATACTAAGTTAATAAATTCATAAGAAAAAATTTTAATATTTAATTACAAATTTTCACCTAACACATGTATAAGCTATAATGCCAAATGGCACATGTATAAGCCATAAATGATGGTTAAAAAGTATGTAAGGTATAGATATAATTGACTTTATCATGCTCTACAATAGGGAACATTTTGACATTCAATTCACCATGCAATAAGCAAAGCAGGTGATACAGCATCAGTTTGTACACTAATCATATTTCTAAACATAGTTCTAACTCTATACAAGAAAATAATAAGCAATCATTAAAAAACACTAACGCTTTTAAAACTTATGGCAAAACTAAAAAAAAAAAATATATTTAAGTAAACAGTAACTTACATTAGAATCAAACAAGCACTTCTTAACTTTAAATACTGATGTGATCTTCATATTTCTGCTACCAGCATTCCGATTTTCTTTATTCCCTCTTTTATCCTGATAAAATAAAAGCAACAGATTAAATTAGTGACTTTCACTATCTTTACTTACGCTGTAACATCGACACGCATGGTAGCTATGAGAACTAAATGCTGCCTTTCTAATGGTAATCATGAAATGAAATAAATAAAGGACTAGTTTTGATAGTCATTATTAATTCAATAGTTCTGTCGAAATCTTTATGAAATGAGAATCAAATGTATTACATGAATTACCTAGATTGAAGACACACAAATGTTTAGACAACAAAACATTCAGGTAATAGTAAAGATGTAAATACATACCATAATTGACGAAATCAGAAAGGATTAAAATCTTGTAAGTGAGCTAAAATCTTGTTAACTATTGTGAGCACGTGAGGAAAAGTAGACGGAAAATTTCTGGTAGCACAAATGAATAATTATAATAAAATCCAAAAGTTTTTCAAGACGCGGTCAAATATCCCGGCACCACACCATTCTAGTCTTTTGCCCCCAAGCTATTAACTAGCCAATCAAAGAGCAGAACAGATTTGGCCTATCACAGCGCCGCTATGTGGATTAAAAAAGGGAAATGAAACTCAGTTCGTAAATAGAGCATTTTTAAAACTAGGGATCATTTTTTTTATCATTGTTTTCATTTTCTTATTTCTTTTTTTATGTTTATTTTTTCTTCAATTGTTTTAAGATAATCATAACAACTTCCAATTTGTGCATACTTTTTTACAACGATTTCTAATTTTTGCAATAGAAATGAAAAGAATCTTAATTCGCTACCAATTAAAAAGATTATTATCAAATCACTGCGATTTTTATATTATTCGATCATTGAGTAAAATACAAACACGGTAAACCCCAATTATCCGGCGCTTTGTCATCCGACACCCCTTCCGAAGAGCATTAAAAGCATTTTGATACACCCCTAGCAACAATTTTACCTTGTCCTCAAAATTAGCTCAATTTGGGTCCTATTAGAACATGCACAGAAGAACCAATATTGGGATGTCTAGATTTTTTAATATTGGTTCTAGAATGGCCTATATAAAGCCTACATTGGCCAATATAGAACCTATATTGGCTAAATAATGGATATAAAACAACTGGTGAATCTGACAATCCATATAGAACTGATATTGGTTGTAAAGTGGCTGTAAAATAACGAGTGAATCGGAAAATTCTACAATGGGTCAATATCGGAAAAATGGTGTTCCTTTGAAATATTATTGAGCCAAAATTTATGAATATTGGCCCAATTAGGTCCCAAGTTATTTGGCTGCTAGGGATAATTTATTACAATTACAGCTGATGTTTCCTAATTACAGTCGTGGCGATAGTTTCAAAATTTGACTATTAGAAAATGATAAATAAAAGGAAAAATAAATCTAGCTATCTTTTTCTTTAACGCTATCTCATCGTTATTTATTATAAATAAAAATCACATTTATTACGATAAATTTTACTCAATTTTTTGTTAGCATCATTTTTTTAAAAATACACTTAAATCTTCTGATTGTCTGTTGATTTTGATTTTTCAAATATCTACAAAATAAGTAAAACAATTTTATAACAATTTTTTATTACAATATTTTTTTCCTTTTATGAGAATTGTTGTTTATCTTAATTTTGCTTACCTGGTATTTTTCGAATTCAATTGACTTGAAAATAATTCTTTAATCAATTAGATTCTAAAAAAGTTCTTTAAATCTCAGATTTTTAAATCGGTGTCTTAAAATTAAATGCATTGTTTAATCAAAAATGACAGTCTTCCAACCAGTTCTTAATCTTTCTCTATCCTTTTCAATTACTTTTTATTTTATATGCAACTTAGGATGCTATAATTTTTAATTTAAAACTTCTTTTAAAATTTAGTTAGGTAAACTAATGTAATTAATATATTTAAAAATAATATGACTAGATTTTACTACAACTGATTAAAAATTTTACGATAACAATTTTGTATCTAGGACCTGCAAAAACCAAAGTTCGTCGCCATTATTTTATTTTGATCGCTGAATTTTGTTCATAGTGTTATAAAGACAAATATTTATTTTTTTTCCACAGTTGCATAGTATTGAAATAATAGATTGTCTCACTTAATTTCAAAGTAACAGTGGCCGCTTCAAAGTAACAGCTTTTTTTTCTTGTCTCTTGGTCTTCTTAATATTTTGAAGTTCTCCTTAATTTTTTTCTCTTCTATATTGCGACTGTTTTCGATTTTTTTTCTTTGGCAGAAATGGCAAGCTTTAGCCATTTTGTAAGGGGATTCCAAAAACACATTAAAATGGAAATAGTAAAGCAATACAATATTGTTAGAATTTTTTGCTCATGAAAAATTGCTTACCATCATCAAGGCTCGAAATTAACGGTGGTCTTTTGATCAAAGATCACTAAAAATTAATTCGGACTATCATAAAATAAAAAGCAGTGTTCCCACGTAGCAGCAATCCATGTAAAACAATGAAATGCTGCTTTTTTTAAATTTTATTTAAGGATTTTTTTAATTTTATTTTCGGTTTCACGTTTCATTTGACATTCCCGTGTTGTAATTTTTCATATTAATTTAGCTTTAAAAAAATCTAATAGCAACGTGCAAATGTTTCTATAGAAATATGTACGGATTAGCATTTTCCTGTATTCCATCAGATTCAAAAAAAATTTTAAGTGTAATAAGAGTCCCACTTTTTTTTTATCTCTTATAATAACGGAACAAAAAAAAATTCACTTGCAAATAGTTGATAAACAATCCCTAGCAGCAAAATAACTCGGGCCCTCATTGGACCAATATTCACGAATCTTGACTCAATAAGGGTTCAAAGAGCCATTATTTTCCCGACATTTGCCCTCAATAGAATTGTCCAATTTACCCGATATTTTACAATCACTTTTCAGCCAATATCGCTCCATACAGAATTATCAGATTAATCCTATATTTAATATTCATTAACCAGCCAATATAGGCCATATATTGCCCCCATAAAAGCTGATATTGACCCAAGATAGAACCAAGCCCGAGGGTCCCTGTCCGGGGCCCTTGAGTGTCTCAGTTTTTATAAATTGTCTAAAAAAAACTGAGACTAAACAAAATTGCCTTATATATTTTTTAAAATAAATATATTATATTATATAAAGTGTGTATTTTGCTTTTGTTTCTACAAATAGTGATTGATTGTCTTGCAAACAACAATAATTTGAATAGTTTATCACCAGGGAAACTTATAAAGGCAACTGAAATCTATTTTTCGACGTTCCAATGAAATTTTTATGTGAATTCAGTTTTTTCGGGTCTACTAAAAACAAATTTAAATACATTTAATTCAAACTGTATTTAAATTTGTTCAAATTATTGCATATGTTAAAAATGCCTTATTTTGTGTATGTGAAGTTTTTTAGTTCGATTTTAAGCAGTATGACATGTTATAAGGGTCAAAAACATTTCTTTGATCATGGGCCCTGAATGCTATTAAGACGGCCCTGCCCAACTGTTGCAGCGATAAAATTGTTGCTAGGGACCTGGTGTTCATCAGTCAAATAAATGTTTAAATTTTTAAAGAAAAAGTAAGGATGATCAAACTTCCTGTATGGCCAGACCTCCCAGCATGTTTCAGGAACTTTGTCAAAGAATAGATCATGACTTTCCCTGCCTGAGTGACATTTTATTATTTGATCTCTTATCAACTCTCCATTCATTGCAGGTAGATAAGAAACTCTAGCAACCCTAGAACGAAACTACATGCATGAATTACACTTTGAATGATTGAAATGTTACAATAAAGGAAAGAAAAGGATTCTCTTCTTATTCAATGTCATAAATCAGTATTTCCCAAAGTGTGGTACGCGTACCCCCAGGGGTACGGGAATAGTTTAGCGGGGGTACGCGTTCTTATGCAAAAAATCTTGGAACAAACGCAAATTTCAAAAATTTTTATTTGAAAACCAAGCTTGCCATGAAAATTTACGATTATGTATTTTTCTAATAGCTATTTCTTGCAGACTTAACAGTTAATAATTAGTGGTGTCAACAACCAGTTGTGATTTTTAACTTTTGTGCAATTTTTTATGGTAAAAAATACATTCATTTTTTTTATTAGTGGTACACAGCGTTACTAAAAATTTAGAAAGGGTACACAAAAGTCATAAATTTGGGAAACACTGTAACAAATCATAGGACAGAGTCCTTCTATTTTGAACTTTCAGTTAGACATTTATCATAAAACAAAATAAATAATTGTTTAAGCTCTATCAAAATATGCTCTATAAATTTATTTGATCCATTATCTAAAGGATTCCAATTAATCAGCAAAATAATTTGTATTAATGGACAGCATTGACAAAATGCACATAACATATTCGATTACAAAAATTAATAGCCACTTTTTCTTTACAAGATGCAGGCTCACTTATGATTTTTTTTTTTTTTAAGTATGTTGTTTTATAGGTCATTTGGGTTTTGTTAATTTTATTTTTGAATCAGATTTTTAGTTTTTAATTTCTTAAAGAATCATTTTATATTTTTGAAATCAATAATAATAGTAATAAATAAATAAATATATGAATAAATAAATTAATTAATAAATAAAGTAAATGAAAAGTTTTAATGTTTCCTATTAGTTGATATATTTGTTAGCATTATAAAAAAATTATATACCTTGCAAATTATTCACAAAATGTAAACAAATTAATTCATTTCAAAATTTTAAACGAGAGGGAATGATGTTTCAATTTAATTTCTTGACGATAAATTATTGATGTTTTAATTGATAATATTTTTGATGAATTAAAATAATGATGATTTGAGTCTCACCCCTGAAAAAGTATGGGGTAGTTGGCCTTGCCATCCGCCTTGGGCATTACCACCCCCTCCCCAGTATTTTAATTTGAAGGTCAAGAATCCAAATTCGTCAAAAAAATTTATATGTATTAGGAGAAAGTCTAATTTCATAACTTAAGACGCCTGCTTTAAAAGCATTGATCTTGAATTCTAGTATGCGAAAATCCAATTGTTAGATCTAAATTTATTCACGGTGTTAGCTTTATTAACAGCTTTTGCATTTTATATATTTATTTTATTATGCTGTTTTTATTTCACATTTTTATATTTCATTTTATTAGTAATTTTCATTATGAACTAATTAACTACAATTTTTTAACATTTAAATACCGTAAACCGGGGCGATTCTACCCATCCAGGGGCGAGTCTACCCATTTTAGTTTTATTTAATTTTCACTATTTTAAATTGCAAATAAAAAAATTTTTACCGACGGAGGACTTAGTTCAGACTCTAAGGAAGATGGCGATGTAGTAGTTTGATCCGTTTTTATTTATTTGGTGTCTTTTTAACCGACCTGTTCAAACGTCTTTTGAGAGATTTGTATTGAAAATCAGCAAACTTTTAGTTGGTGCTCCGTAAGTATATTATTATTATTACTATTTTCACTTTGGTTAAGTGATAAACTTATCTAAGACTAAGATTACATTAATTTTATATGAAAAAAAAACAAAAAGAATGTAAGTTTTGGTGTTGTAAACAAAAAGCCAGAATTCGCGGGGCGAGTCTACCCATTCGTATTTAGTTTTAATAAAGCATAATAATATAATTTAGAACTTTGTTTGTATTAAAATTAAGTCATTTTAAATGAATTTGAGTATATTATTTCAATCCTGCATTCATAAATTTATCATTAATAAGAAAATGTATAGGTTAAATATAAATGTAAATATAAAATATGTTTATTTTACCTATTTTTTCAATTTTTATATTACAAAATTTACTTTTTTTATTTAATGCAAGTTAAATAAATTATTATTTATAAATTATTTTTACCTCCCAAAAGAATGGGAAAAGGATTTTTCATGATTCCCAATGTTTGAATTTCGATTTTTTTAACAATCTTTAATTATTATTATTTATTAATTATTTAATTGTAAATTTATATTAATTTTAATTTATTTTTATCAACAATAATCAGAAATGTTATTGATTATAATGTTAATGATTATAAAAACAAAACTGTGATCAAAATGTGATAATCGATCAAATACTCAATTTGTGTTATTTTATGAATAAAAAAATGGAATATATAATAAAGTTATGAATTTTACTTCATAAATATCCTATATAGTAACTAAAATAACAATTTAATAGTAAAATTTTATTATTTACAATGTTAATAATAATAAGAAGAAGTAATTTAGTAGAATGGGTAGACTCGCCCCATACGAGAGATTTGTCAGCAGTTCTATAAAAATATACAGTAACAGCGTAACTGTTAATATTTTCTAAAAATCGATTTCACAGCTTTAAAGAGGGATAAATAGCGATTCCGAAACACCTATTAAAAGCCTTTTTTCTTTAATATTTACAAAAGTTTGACCACTTGAAAGTTGACAAACTGAAAAAATGGGTAGACTCGCCCCGGTTTACGGTAATGTAAGAACTTTCGTTATTAATGAACAGTTTATAAACTAAACTTTGAATTACAAATTTTGGAATATAAAATTTGTTATGCATACTGATATAATTTTAGATTTAGTCAACTCTCAGTTTAAAGAAACGTTTGAAAAAAAATCTTGTTTTATTGCCGAGGATGGATAATTTGGGTCTTTTAAATTTATTACAACAGTAGTCGATTAGAGAATAGATGTCTTTCACCTGCATATTTGAAAAAGCCTCCATTTAGGGTTTTTATATTCAATGAATTCAGGTCCTAACCTTTAAGGGGTCCCTAAATTACAGTTAATTATTTTTAATTAAATAAAAAAAATTTAACAAATAAAATTTAATGCAATTTTTTAATAAAATATTCAAACAAGTAATTTAAATTTTTTTATTTAAATTTATATTTTTTGCCACGTGTGCAAAAAGGACCCCAAAGTAAGGCTTATGCTCTGGGCCTCCAGTTCTGCAAATAGGGCTCTCCATCTATTGTAGTCTTAAATTCGTTCTTAGTCACACACGAATATAAATTTAACTGAGTATATTAAGAATATTTCTGTTTACTTTCATTTTAATATTATTTTAAAAATAAATTGCAAAAAGAAAAGAAAAAAAATTTAGTTGAACCAAACCGAACTGACTTGATTAACTTTTGATCTAATGCTCGGATCTTCATGTACTGGGAATCAATCTTAATGATTTGTGGGGTACACTTCATATATGCTAATTGAATAGCACATACGATAATTTAAGTTACGCAATCAGACACAAAGACAGTATTTTCTCTAAAGATCCAAACTTTATTAAATAAATTTTTTGTATTTTTGACTTTTAAAATATAGAGAACATATCTCAGGATTTTTTTAAACGAATTCACATTCATCATTTTCTTTGCTGTCAGCATTCAGACAGTAGTATGTATGCTGTACAAAAATGTGCAACAATGAATCAGCCTTCACCTACACGTAAATAGTTAGATTGATTGAGAGATATTGTAATTAGACAACACTTTGAAAAATGGTTGAAGCCAGTTTTTGAAATGATGGCATATGAATTCCGAATTGTCATGCTATTATCTGTTTACTTTTGTTGCTTTTGTGAAACTCAGAAGATATACGTACCACCTACATTTCTATGGAAACATCAACGCTGATAAGCAGAGTTATATGGTTGAAGATCTTTTCAGAGTTGTCCCTCCTAAATCGTGGTTAGGATCTTTTTCATTATACTTTTTTTTTTGTAAAGACACATTATTAAATTTGTTTTGACATTTTATATTCTTTAGATTTTTTTTCCTTCAATTTTTGATAACTTTTTATGCATAGAAAATGTTTATTTTTACCTTTTATGTCACCGTTGTGCACAACTGCAATAAACACAAAAAGCATATGTCGGAATATGAAAGGATGCTTTTTTTGCAAATAATTTGCTATTTTTATAACTGCTGTGAGTTTGAAACTGTTACTCATAACTAAGGCCCGGATTTTGATGACATTTGCATTTTTTTGCATTTTTGGACATTTTTTGTCTTTTAAAGCATTTTTTTAGATTTATAGGGCATTTTTCCTTAAATTTTGGGGCGTATTTTGCATTTTAATGCATTTTTTAAAGTTTTTTGCTAATTTTTTCCAATTTTTACTATTTTTTATCAATTTTCATTATTACACTGGCTTCCAAACAATGAAGAAAATCTATAGAATATTAACAGGTGAAGCACAATTTTTTCAAATTGAAGAAGAATTGTAAGTAAGTGAGACCGTCTTTTTCAGGTACGCACCTATAGCATCAGTAGACGTTGAAAGAAGCTTCTGCAGGAATGAAAATTTACTTTCAGACAAGAGACGCTCGTTTACATTTAAAATTATCAAAAAACATTTAATAATCCAATGTAATTCTGATATTTAGTAATATTATGAGATGGAAGTTGTTATATCCATTAAAGTTTCTATACAAAATAAAAATATTTTGGTGTCAATATATTTAGGACATAAAACATATTTTTCAAACTTTAATGAACTTAGAACAAGTATTGCATTGCTTTATATTTTTTAAATGACTCATAATAATTTTAAAAACCAAAATATTTCTTTGATTCAATATTTTTACTTTATTTAAGGCATTTTTTGCGCAATTTTTGCATTTTTAAGGGCATTTTTGGCCCTTTTTAAGGGCATTTTTCGCACTTTTTAAGGGCATTAGTTTAGATTTTTTAGGTCATCAAAATCCGAGCTCTACTCATAACTGTTATTAGGTAAAGTTTAGTCTATCTAAGGCCAGTGCTGTCCACGCTTAATTTGAAAATGGCGCAAAACATCAATTTGGAGAAAAACCATAGTTTTGTGTATTTAAAAACTTACTCCAATGCTGCATTACCTGGGCTCATAAAAATTTGTAAAAACTAAAAATAAGGCAGTAATTTTGATAATTTTCACCGAGGTAAGAAAATGTCGCTAAATCAGCGAGTTTAAAAAAGTTTAGTAACTTTCAAAATTTTTAAGTTTTTTTTTTGTCAGCCTTAAAGCCTAGATAATTCTTCACTGCAAGATTATATACATAGTTCAAAATCATAGCATTGCTTCAAGTGTTAGTCACTTAAACTATGGCTTTTTTTAAAATTTTTTTTAATTTTCTTTGGTGACAGAGCTTCGAAAACGCTGTTTAAGGGCGATTTCGACAATTATTTTTCATTCCGAAACATTACTCTTAATACATATTGTTCAATTTATTATTTTTTTTCTATAATGTTGAGGTAATTTTTAGAATTGAATTTTAATTTGTTGGTTTCAAAGTTGCGCACCTTTGTCTCAGGAAGATTACTAAAATTTAAATTTTTGAATTGAATTGAATGAATTGTATTGAAATTTTTGAATATTTGAATCTTTATGTCATTTTTTACAATGTCGCATAAATTAATTTTCTTCTTTACAAATTAGCATAAGTTTTGCATTGAATCTTGTTAAATTAAGTATCCTCTAATAACAGGTATCGACACCGAACATAGTTATGTAAGATTAAAAGAATTTGCTTATGGACAAATAACAAATGTTAAAAATATATTAACAAAATATATACCAAATATATTACAGTAGCAATATTTGGGCAATGTAAAAAAAAAAAAAAAAAATTGATAATACAATGCAATTCTGATGTTCCTGATGATTGAAATAAAAACTGATAAATTCCAGTTAATCTTTATCCATTTACATTTTATAATATTTATAGATTATATAGTTATTTTAACTATTATCTTATTTTTTTGCCAAATTTATAAATACAAATTACGATTTATAATTTGCTAATACAAAAGGCGTAATTATGTCTCTATACTTCATTCATTTTAAAACAAATATCAGTCAGATTGAAACATAATAATAGCGAGTTATTCTTCAATCAGCTGATAATCGCAGCTATAATTAATTAAACGGAAGCATTTTTTTCTTCGTTTGAACAGGATGCACTGTATTTTTCAGGAAATTAAGCGGTTTCTATGCACAGCTAAAATAAAACAAACATTCTTTATCATTAAATTCGCTTTTATAATTCTGCTATGCGTCTAAAATATATATAACAAACATCAGTAAAGAGTATTTAATGGTCAAACGAGTTATCTACACTATTTAGCTGCAAAAATGTTGAGGCATAAGTTACCTTAGAGAATCCATTAATTTTGTATAAGAAATTTTGTTGACTTAATTAGATATTTGAGGAAATTCTACATTTGTATTTTCAATGATTTAAGAGCATGTGTTGAAATTATCTGACATATTATCCTTGTTTTATTATTTTACTTATTTATTTTTACATTGTCTTATTTACTGTCTTGACATTATAAGATACAAAAAAGTAACCACAAACTAGGTTTTCGATTGAAATTTTTAAAAAAAAAGCCTGAAATGGAATTTAAAAACAGTAAGAGTTTAGAAGAGACTTTCATCTTGCAAAGGAATGATAATGATGGAAGATGATATGCGTCGTTATTTTTAAAAGTAAAATAAATTTTAAAAAATGGGAGAAAAAAAAGAATGAATTGATAGCAATTTTAGCAAGATATAGCTACTTTTTTCTTAATATTTATAAGCAAACATTAAAAGGAATATCATTTGTGGTTAAAATAATCAAATGAATTTAAGCAAAAATATGTTATAGCAAAAACACATTTTTTTGAAAGTGCAATAATTTCTAATGACCAAAGATTAACTTTTTGACGCAAATGGGATACAGTTATCCTTTTATGTATATTTTTTTCTGCGGCTTTAATTAAAAGAAAAAATATATTTGGATTTTCTAATTTTATAAAACACTCTAATAATTGCGAAAAAACTATGTTAGATTATCGGAATCATATTTGTACTTAAATATAAAATCCAAAAAAAGTAGCTCGAAAAAAAAATTTTTTTTTCATTCATATATTCAAAATCTTTTTTAATTTATTTTGTAAATTAGAGAACATTCAGAGATGAATAACTCTTTCTCTTCCATCTACATAACTGTAAGTAAGTGCAAATTGGAAACATTTTTGTTTCGAAGCGAGCCGTGTTTGATCTTTGGAAGATTTTACCTTTAACGAAGAAAAAGAGATCGGTGTTTCAGGCTGTATTTCCTAACCATAAATTATTAAAATCTTATATTTCTTACTGATTCTGAAAATAAATTAATACAAAATAAAAAAAAAAGTATGAAAAATATATTTTATATAAATTCCGTCAAAGGGTTAAACAACTTTTTATTTATTTTCCAAAATAATCTTTATTTTCCAATATAGGTCCTTTATGAACATGCTCCGAGGTAAGGCTCCTATACTATCAGAGCTGACCTATCAAGAAACATTGGAGCAAACAAGTTCGCAAGTTAACGTTATTTTAGTATTCGTTATGTTATTACAGAGATGCCAACTGCTGCGGACACGCCAAAATAATTAAAAAAAACTGTAAATAACTACAAAGTAAATTTTGCAAATAGTTGACAATATTTGCTTGCTTTTAAAAATGTGAAACATGTAATAAGTACTGTAAAGTGGTGAATTATATAAGCCTACGCAATGTTTAGAAATAGTGGTGGATTAAAATCTACTAAATCGAACTTATGAAACCAAGAATTACAATTAATAAACTACCACTTGAAAATATTTATTCGCTGTGCTCATGTTAGCTCTTTGCTCCAACAATGAATGATAAGTCGGCCTGTCTAATTCAGGGGCTCTACTCCGAGGGACTAATATTGGGATGTCTTGATTTTTTAATAATGGTCCTAAGCAGCGTCAATATCGGCCTATATAGGACTTATATTGGTTGAATAATGATTACAAAATATTGGGTAAATCGGACAATTCTATATAGGGTCCATATTGGAAAAATATCTGCCCTTTGAACCGTATGGTGCTAAGATTCGTGAATACTGGTGCAATGCAGGTCCAAGTTATTTTGCTACTAGGGTATCTGAGAATTGCACCAATGAGAACATACATACACTTCGCGAATTAGCCATTTTTCACGCCAATTCTATGCCAATCATTGGCATCACGCATAATATTCAAAAATGCAACAGAATTGTTATCAAAGCTAATATTCAAAATATGTAAAGATTATACAAAAGATTATACTTGGCAAGATTAATATGTTGTCACCGTATGAAACGTTAAGACCTAAAACAAGAGTGAAAGTATAGCAGAATGATTTTACTGCCATGAATACTAATATTATTAATAAAATAAATTATTCGTATTTTTACATGTCTGCATTTAATTGTTACTTTTTACTTTAAAAAATTCATTTCAGTGACGCCAATGCGTACAAAAATATGGAATTAATTTTTTGTTCGATTATTTCTCATGAAATATTATTAAAGGTGAAATAAGTCCATTCGGAGCTAATTTTTAAAAATTTTTTTTTTATTTTTTAATGATTTTAAGCATCACAGTTGCATATTAAAATTTAATCATATTATACTATTAAGAACATCACCCAGAACGAATAAATTTTGCCCAAATTTTTAAATTCATTCAATCACTAAACCTCTAATTAATCTCGATCTTTGAAAAGATGAACTTGTTCCGCTTTCAAACATAACGTATAATATTGTGTTTTATAGCATTTAAAATTTTTAAGAATTAATTTCCATGCGAAATTTTAGAATTTTTCGCGTGATATTTAACGTTTAACTGCCTGCATCGATTATGGGCTCCCGGAATGGCAGATCGCCGTGACCTCCCAAAAATATTTCACTATTTGGGAAATTTTGCCCGGCCAATCGGCACTTTTAGGACACACACACACACTTTTTCTTCTCAGAGTGGTGTTTTTTACATAATCCAGAATGAATCTTATTTTTTTACTTCGTTCAGACACAACGATGCTAAATGCTCATCTTTCAATTTCAAAAAAAAAAAAAAAAAAAGCAATTATTGCGGGACACAAAACCTAGAATATCCTGCTTCTTATTCGGTATACAACGATATCACCATATTATTTGTTATTCGGTTTATGAGATAGTAATAAAAATACCTAAGTCTTCATATTATCTGCGAATAAATTCATTAATTTATTTTTTTTTTAGATTCATTTATAAAATGGTTCATTAATAGTTCTATGAATTTATTAGAATATAACTAAGCATAAAATCATTAAAGCAATATTGTAGGGAAAATTAACATAATGTGAAAATAGTAGCAACAAGTTTTTCACTAAAGCAAATGAATTACATCGTTTATAAATACTTTATTCTCCAAAGATTACGGCTTTTTAGGCAATAAAATTTTTTTCAAATTTGGCAAATAAATGTATTTTAAAAAATTTCAATTCAATATGCATTTGCTGAATTGAATATCTCATTGTTCATTTTTCGAATGGTAAATAAATTAAACTGTTGTAAGTTCTGTTTATTTTTTATACAAAATTATTCCACTTCGGTTAGGTTATAGCAAATCCTTAGCAGTTACTAAATTTAATTAAAAGATTAGTCATATGCTTGTTAGTTGAAACTATATTAAAAAAATCATACTAATTTTAAGCTGCCACCACATTTTTTTATCAAGTTTTTTTTCTAGTGGTAGAGAAATAAAAATTGCATCGATAACTGTAAGCTTTTATTTCGTCAAAACCACGATGTATAATAGTATTTAGTAGTACAGTTTTTTGTGTGTTGAAATTAATTAGGTATTTATGATCATTTAAATCGGAAATCGTTATGAAGAAATCTTCACAAGAAGGCATTGGCCCACTCTGGGCTGTCTGACCAACTATGACGATGATGATCAAGAATATTTTAAATCAAGTTTATTAAATGAAGTTTAATAAGAATTATGGCTTTTTTTATGATTCGGTCCAAATAGGAATTTCATTCTGCAAAATCTCAACTACTCCCCTAACAAAAATCGAAGTTCGCGGCGCTGCCTGGTAGCGATATAACTAAATTACAGTAATATTATAAAGATTTTTAAGCATTTAAAAATTATAAAAATAAAAACCATTAATGATAATATTACATAAGGAGAATGAATCACAGTCATACTACTTAAATAACAGTTATAATATATAGTGAACATTTCGTTCACTATATGCGGGAGTTCACTATAAACCATGTTCACTATAACGGGGTTTGACTGTACAAGTAAGCGTTTCCCAAATGGAGTTCCTCAGGATCTTCACAGAGATTCCGAGAATTAACCATTTATGATTTCCGAGGCCTGGAATTAAATTTATATCTGATTAATAATGCAGCTCTTATTTAACATTTATGAGAAGAAGAAAAAAAAAACATTAGTATTTTGTATCGAATAAAAATAAGCAAATTCAACAGTGGAGTATGTTTCTTTTATAGTCAGTCACAAATTTTTTCCCGTCCTCTTTCGTTCTTATTTTAAAGGAAACCGTACTTCAGCTTATTTATTTTTCAGCTTATGCATGCAGTAAAATCAACTTAAGAACGAAATCAGATGTCGCCCTAGACCTGTTAATTCAACTGTCTGACATACAACCTAATTTTTAAGACTATTTTTTATAAATTGATATGTTGATAATTTTTTTTATTCCTCATTCATACACTTAAGATTTTGATGATAATTAATAAAATTTAGATCATTAATTATTTTCAAAACAATTAATAGTCTTTCGTAATTGCTTATGAAATATATATATAAAATCTCAGATTTCCGTTCCGCCAAAATAAACTTTTAATCATTTAAAGTTCCGCAGCCAAAAAAAAAAGTGCCAACCGCTAATATATGCAACATAAGAATCCATAGGTAGAATATGTAATTTCTCTGGTTGGATAAGTATTGAAATTTAAATTCGTATAACCTGTTTAAAAAAAATCTAGAACTTAAAAAAAAATTATTACACAGAACATCAGGTGTACATCCGGTTTTAACAATAACCGTTTCCAAATGCCACGGCTCTACCGGAAGTAGATCTACTATCCTGCTTACACTTTCCCATCTGCTTATAAATGTCTGGGCTGATATTGTACCACCTGTACTACTCACCTCTCTCTCTTTCATATTTTCTATCGGTCACCTGGCACAAGAATTTATGAACTGTGCGTCTTTCGAGAAAATGTTAACTTCAGTATATTAATCTGATATATGTCTTATCAAAGTACACTACTCTACAATAATGGAATCATTTTTGTTATATTTCTCAAGAAATAATCAGAGGTTTATTTTGTAACTTTAGAGTTGTTTAGTTCATACGATTTTTCATACTTTGCTATAATCAGTTGTTCTTGCTGTTTGGTTATAAGTTATAAGGTAGTGTAGTTTGCAAAACTGGAAAATAAAATTTGTGGAAAATCCCTGTTAATTTTGAGCTTTATTTTAAAAAATATAAAACTACGCAGAACTTTTCTCGAAACTTTTTAAGTTTTTAAGATATTTAAATAATATTTTTTTTATTAGTTGCCAAATATGATTTACCACAAAATTATAAAAAAAAATTATTTAAATATTTTTTCACTCACGTGTAGTACCAAAAAAAAAAAAAACTACTTTAAATATCCATATCTTGCGTAGTTTTAAGCGAACTTTTTTCAAATTTTAAATCCACAAGTCCACAATATTATAAAAAATTAATTTAGGCTTTCAAAATGTTATGCTGTTAATGCAAGTAAAAAAACCAAAGTAATCAATACAAGTTTCAAGCTTATTGTTTAATTTTCTGAATAATATACTAGTTTTCATTCAGAATTCATTGCCAGCCCCTCAAACATCAGAAAGCTTTAAAGTTTAAACCTTACAGCAAAGTATGAAAAATCCCACGAACTCTCCAAGTAACAAAGTAACCCTCTAAGTATTTTTTGAGAAATTTAAAAAAGTGAAAGTTTCTCTTCCATTATTATAGGGTAGTATATTTCTTAAATATCGAACTGAAGGACATTTGATGGATGTTTATTGCTCTTTCTGAATATTACTTTTAATAAATTCGCATATATTTTTATTTATTCATTAATTTAAAAAAAGAAAACAATTGTTGCATTTTATTTTAATTGTCTACTTCTCAAAGCAAAATTTTTTCCAAAAAATGAAAAAATTTTCGAATTAAAGAAAAAATTTTTTTTTTTTTAATGTAGTGCTTTATATTTTTAAAAATCGGTTTTGCAAACTCATCTTTAAAAATGTCCTGTTTAAAAATCTGTTAAATTGTCACTTTAACAGATTTAAGATATTCGTGTTAAATAAATTCACATTAAAATAAGTTAATGTCATTTAGTTTTAACTACTTATGGCTTTAATCAAAATATTTACGAAGAGTTGTAAGACTCAGTCATTTCCAGGTAATTTTGTTAAAATATGGATTTTGTAAAAGGTTATAAATCTTTGTTTTTCACTAAAATGCTGATATTTTTCACGAAAAGCCAATAAATTTTGCTATGTAGAGGAATTTTGTTCACAAAAAATATTTATAAAGAAAGATTGCTCATCATATTGCTCATAAAAATTATTTTTATATGCTTCTAATTGCAATATTCATTTTAAGTAAGTCATGTTTTTTATGAATAATCCTTTATGCAATTCAATTATAAAGACAAATATTAAGACTAATTCATTTTTGGTGATAACATTCGAGTAATCAAGTATTATCTTTTCGTTGCGAGGAGTGGCAAACTATAAAAATTGAAAACTTTCCAACCAAAGGGCAACGAATGAACTATCCCTGAGGATATAGTAGTATGTATATATATATATATATATATATATATATATATATATATATATATATATATATATATATATATATATATATATATATATATATATATATATATATATATATATATATATATATATATATATATATATATATATATATATATATATATATATATATATATATATATATATATATATATATATATATATAATAATAATATTTCATGTAATAATTCATGATCTTATTTGAAGAAAACGCACGTCATTCTCTTTTCAAAACAACAAAGAACAGAGGTCGAAAATAACATTTGAATTCGAGGAGAGAAATATAAAGGTTTTATATTTCTCTTCTCGTAAAACTATGTAGTCAAGAATAAACCAAACGTCACCAGATAGCAGCACCATGCATTTCCAAGAAGAAAGACGCGTATTCAACATCTGTTCATCATACTCCATGTCATATACGAACAACAACAATGTTCAACCTATACGAACACATATAGAATATTTTGATTAATCAGCCAGCTGTAGCTGTTTTCCAATTTTTCATTTTATTATTCTTTTTTGATAATTTTACAGTAATTGTTAAATGAACTGAATTAAAAATCTGAATAATTGAATTCTAGATAGTAACACCGTAGAAGTTTTAAAAAAATTGCCAGTTTTCAGTTAAAATTTTATTATTCTCTAACAATGTTTTATTGCAGTACAAAATTTTTAAAATTGAATCAATGGTATAATATGCAAGATCTTTTAAATCCCCCCCCCCCCATTAAATTTAACTCTTATCCTTAGTAGTTCTCTTTCGCATGTTTTTCATTTAAATATACATTTGAAAATTTATCTCTGATATCAACTCAATTAAGACTTTAAAGAACTCACTTTTGCTACTCATTTTCTAAATTACATAGTGCTGGTATTCAGCAGACTTTACGTTTAAAAAATAAATTCTTCGTTTATATATACGCACGAAACTCCACTAGATAGCAGCACCATATATTTTAAAAAAAGCGAAAGAAGTAAATTAACGAAAAAGAAGTAGAAAAAGATAAAATTGACATGTCACCTTTAGACATGCCTTTTAACACCTATTAATTCTACTACCCTTGAAACAATATTTTATTATTATCATTAAAATTTTTTATATTAACCTTTGATTGGTATTTGTAAATACGACTTATAACATTTTGTTTAGTTAACACTTTTTATTACGATGGTCTTTTTTTTTTATAATTTAATCAGTTGTTATTGAATAATCTGCATGAATTTTAAATCATATTAATTTTATGATCTCTGTTATTACAGTTATTGGCTTCGCTTTTGTGACAGAAAAATCTCGCAACACATCGTAGCTCAAAAATTACTAAACTAAAAAATAAATAAATATATACGAAATTTCCCTATTTTTAAACAAATGTTCAAAGATATGTAATGCTTATTAATGCGGATCTTAGTTAAGTTCTTTATGGCAAAGAATATTTTTTTACTTGATTCTATCTGATTTTTTTTCTACCTGATTTGATCTTAAAATATAAGAAGTAGGCTTAACTTTTTTGAAAAAATTTCGAATTAGTATTTGAGCCATTATTATTTTTGTTTTTGTTTCCTTTGCCGCCCACGCAAATGCCATCCCCCCTTTTCTCTGTGTGTGTGTGTGTTTTTTTTTTTTGTTTTTTTTAAACGAAAATAATTAATTGCAGTAGACTTCAAAATTTTTTTTATTTCTTATTTTTAGTTTGCTACCGAAGAAACATACGAAGGAGATGAGAGATGAGTATTAGTTTAAAAATAATACTCATTTTCTGAAGTGCATAGTGCTGCTATCTAGTGGGTTTACATTTGCAAAATAAACCCGTCATTTATATATACGCACGAAACTCCACTAGATAGCAGCACCATATATTTCAAATAAAAGCAAAAGAAGGAAAATGGGTAAAGGAGGTAGGATTGCATTCCCTTTTTACAACCAATTATTTTACTACTCTTAAAACAATATTTTTTTTATTACTATTAAAAGTTTTTATATTAATCTTTGACTGTTATTTGTCAATGCGACTTTATTATAACGTCTACTCTCGTTCCTAAATATTTGAAGGAACTTGGCAGTTCAAAAATAATTGAATTAATTTTCATTCAATTAGGCAAAAAAAAAAATTTCGCTTTTTTTTTTCTTCCATGAAATATATTTTAATAATATGAAAACGGGGGCAAATATCTTCGTTTATTTTTTGGAAGATAACAAAGCTCCATAGTCAGCCTTAATTCATTTTTAAAATGTTTTTCGCTATTATAATTATAATCTCATTATCTGCGAATCATTAACGAAATTCTACCGCAACGTTCACAATCAAACTAATGAATTTAGTTGCATATTTAAAACAATTTTAAGAATAAATTATTCGAAAACATTTCATTTATTTGCTTAAAATATTATTATTAAATAAATAGGGTTTTTTAAAAAAAATACTTCATTACATCATTTGTTTAGGTTTCCCATTAGCATTGAAATAAAAATAAATATAAAGTTAAAAATTAGTACAAATTTTTATATTTCAAGTAAAGTTATCAGACATCCAAGATAAATAAATTTCTCCGAAGTCAATCTTATGATAATGGTTACAAGACAAATAGAACAAATGAATTAAAATTTAACAGAGTTACATAAATAACAAAAACAGTGAGAAAATTTTAACCATTAGTGCTTCAGCTTGTCTAAATATTCGAATTCTTTCAGAAACCTACCTATGAAGAACATCACATACCCCCTCATACAACCTATCGAACCTATACTACCTATATACAACCTATATAAACCTTGATAAATAGTTTTACTATATTACCAGCTAAAAAAAGGGGGTATTGGTTAGTTTTTACTACACTTTTCACAATTTCAGTGAAATTTTAATTCATAGCTGCAAAGAAAATCTCCTGAAAGATTTTTTTTCCTGGGCAAAGGAAAAAGGATCTTGTAGAATAGAATAATAACATTCCTAAACGAATTTGACCTATTTTAATGGTAAACACATTAGATAGACAGGAGGTCAAGTTAAAGAAGTTTTCATTCCTTTTATTACATAGGATCAATTTGGGCAATTTATTTCTTACTAGTAGAAGTCTCCTTAATATGCTAATCCTATTCTGTTTGCTTTTACTTTATAATTTGACAACTAGATGGCGATAAGAGATAATGTTTTGTTCTCATAATATTTTCTGGTTTTTTATAATATAAACCTGCATTTTATGTGAGGTTGAAATTTATTTGTATATTTTTATAATATTTACGTCGTTATTTGTAATAAAATGTATAAATATTTTAGAAAGAATAATTGTAAGCATAATTTTATCTTATCTAATCTAAATATAAAACTCTATTTTCAAAACTGTATCATTTATTTTATTGGTTATATTTTATTATGTATTGCAATTATAAAAAAATTGAAAAAAATTAACAGTCATATTTTTAGGCTTGTGCGATATGACAAAGTATGCTCAGCTCTAAAATTAAAGCATGCAAAATTTTTCCACAGTAGTTAACTGCGATAGAAAAAATATACATGCAGGCATAAACTATATAAATCCATTTTATCAAAATCAAATTTTGTCCTGATATTTTGAACTTTTTCGCTCTTCAGATTTAATTTGCTGAATTATTATAATGATATAAGTACCTAAATTAAAAAAAAAATACTGTGGAATCAATACTAATGTCTAATAAAAAATATTAATTTATCATTTAACAGAATTCGAATACTTTAGCTTCAAATATATTTAGGGACCATGTCTGAAAGCCCTTATATAGCAAGACGAAAAAGAGCAAAAATTGGTATGAATGACATTTCATTTTAGCATTTTTTTTTTTCGAGAAAAATGAAATATTTGTAACTGTCAAAATTTCTTTCATAATTTATATATAAAACTGCTTCATTTCAAGACAAAGTAGATTTGAATAGTTTGAAAAAAAGAATAAGTAAACTCCTTCCGAAAACTAGCTATAAATGTTCTTACTAACAGCCTTTCTCCTTTTCCGTCAATCTTTCACCCCTGTTTGGAACCTCTGCTCTGAGAAATTTAAAAGTCTTTGCGTACTGATTATGAAATATTTTTTAAATCCTTTCTAATCTTATATTTGTCTGTACGTAAATTTGAATATTAGAATATTTAAAGAGAAATTCTTAAGTCTTTTCGCTTTGGTAATTTTGAAGTAAAACTGCATTTCGAAAAAAATTAACTAAATAAATATGCTTTAAATATGGGATTTAATTTTACATGAAGATGCTTGAATAACTTTTACTTTTAAAATTTAATAATAGGTAGCAGCACTATGACGTTTTCCCCCTTTCTCGTCGGAATACTGTTTTCAATGTGATAACGACCCTTGAAATGTGTATCATAGCGTTTTTTTATTCAGAAACTTTTGCTTACCTATTCCATACCTATTGCTTACCTATTCTGTAATCTTTAGAGCACTATTAATAAAATTGGGAATTCGATTTTATAGTGCTGTAAATCAATCGATTGATTTTCGGCATACTCTTCATTTCATTGTGAAATATGAATATTAGTAGAAATTTTTTTCCCGTTATACTAAAACAGAAATTTAAAAAAAAAAAAAAAAAAATCATTGCATTTTTATAAACATACTAATATTGCTATTTAGTAATAAATGTCTGTCTCCAGTTTCTTAAAACTGTACACCTTCTCTAATTTCGCAGACCCCTATTGGCGACTATTAGAGGGGAAAAAACAGATAAAAAGTTATAGCATAAAAGTGTATATGACTAATGTTACAGACTTGTTTTGTTTTAATTTTAAGATGCCTCATCTGTATTATTTTTCAATAATTACAATTTTTGTAAAAATTAATGGTGAATAAATGCGTGAAAGCCTCTTTATCCGATTAGAAAATAAATCATAAACGAAATAGTGCAGTTACCGAATTTTACTTTAATTGTCATCACCATGTAAGGGGTGAATTAATTGAGGGGGACTGCTTGACCTACAACCTCAAGTGGCCACATTTTTTTAGAGTTCTACGAAAGGCCTCTAAAATTTCAGGGAATAAAACTGATTTTTGTAATTATTTTGAAATTTATATCAGTATTATATTTTAAATTTAAATCCTCTTCCTTCGCCTTTGATGTTAACCTATGGAGATTTACATGAATGCAATTACTAAGTTTGGAACATTTTATAGCATGTGTTCATTAAAATGGACTTTATTTATCTTAGTTACAAAACTTTTAATAACTTTTTATTTGCTTGATTAAGTTTGTTAGTAACTTTTTCAAACTTTAACTTCACAAAAATTTATTTAAAAAAAATTACATAATATAAAAGAACATAATGCAAGAAAATTTTAAAAAATAAATGCAGGCAAAGAATTATTAGCTTAAACATGAAATTATCCATACTTTATACTTACACATTCATTTCCTAACACCATTTTATAATGGTCTTTTAAAAGGTTCCCCGTTGGCAAAAATATTGAGTTTGCTACATGTTTTTGCCTTATAATTTTATCTTACAGTGTATCTAGTTTCTCAAAAATTGCACTTTAATTCAAGTATTTTTTATTTAAAAAATTTATTTCATACCTAAAATAGTTTCAGAATTAATTTATAATAATTCCTAAATTGATGATGCCTAATAATTCCTAAAATAATGCTTTTGATTAATGAAAGGAAATGTAAGTTTTTTTACAAAAGGAAAGCTTAGACTAAATTGTTTAAGAATTAATTTATAATAATTCCTTAATTAAAAACAAAATGACGCTTTTGATTAGTGAAAGGAAATGTAAGTTTATTTACGAAAGGAAAGCTTATACCAAATATACTAAATTGTTTAAGAATTAATTTATAATAATTTCTAAATTAAAAATAAAATGATGTTTTTGATCAGCGAAAGGAAATGTAAGTGTATTTACGAAAGGAAAGCTTATACCAAATTGTTTAAGAATTAATTTATAATAATTCCTTAATTAAAAACAAAATGGTGCTTTTGATTAATGAAAGGAAATGTAAGTTTATTTACGAAGGGAAAGCTTATACCAAATGTACCAAATTGTTTAAGAATTAATTTATAATAATTCCTTAATTAAAAACGAAATGGCGTTTTTGTTTAGTGAAAGGAAATGTAAGTTAATTTACGAAAGGAAAGCTTATACCAAATTGTTTCAGAATTAATTTATAATAATTCCTAAATTAAAAATAAAATGACACTTTTGATTAGCGGAAGGAAATATAAGTTAACTTACTGCAGGAAAACTTAAAATACTAAACGACAAATTTGTATGTTTATTTATCTTATTTTATTATTTTACGTGTGAACAGAATGTATTGTTGCTATAGTTTTTGAGACTCAAAACTAGCTTTGAAAATTACGAATTAGATGACGCGTGTTGTACATGCATCCCAATTTATTTTTCCACCGTTCCACATGATGGTTCATTCAAACAACTTTCTGAGCGGACTCCCCATGGTGCGCAACATCAATTATATGCCCGTTTAACCGTGCAATATCGAAAGAGAAAGTCAATTCATTTTTCACTTTTTCGGCAAGACTCTCTTTGCCCCAAACCCCATGCTTTTGTCTTCTCCGCACGTGTTTAAGTAAAAAGAAGGCTGGACAAGCTTCGCTATCAGGTTTTATAATTTTTTTTTTGTTAGTCGTCCCACTTTTCCTTGCACCCAAAGACCGTATTTTAAATGATTGTGATGTCACGTACTTGGTAATTATGAGTATAAAAGCGAAACAACTAATGACGATTTAACAGATCTGGATTTAGGAATATAATTTTCATCGTGATGAACAAGAGTGGCAACAATTTATACTTTAACCGTTACTTTTGAAAGTGGAGTCCCTCTAGAGTTAAAAAGCCAATTATTTATTATTGATTTAATTCTTTTACGACTTTAATAATGCATTTTGATGTTTCATTAAAGTACAACATCGCCCAAAATGCTTTGACAATATTAATAAATCCATTCAAATACCTTCATTCTTTAAGCGATCATCTTGGATTTCTTGTCATCTTGGATTTTACGTAGAATTTTTGATTGATTTTGATTTTTTTTTTTTTTTTTTTTTTTTGTGCTCCACAAACTTTTGATGTTATGGTATTATTAGCCAGTGTAAAAAAGGGTAGAAAATAAGAAGATCGCTTAATTAGATTAGGAGAAATAGCGCGTGATAATTTTAAAATATTCTATGAATTTTTCCTCAAAACAATAGAAGCAATAAAATGAAGCGATTTGTTGCTCTGAGTAAGTAATTTTAAACTATACGCTTCTCAGTTTTTCTTTCCTTCTTTTTTTTTTTTTTTTTTGGATTTTTAAAAACTTAATTTTATTATAGCTAAAACTAATAAAAATCGTCGATTTGGATGGCTCTAAAAAATTCTTTTATCGTTAATTGCATAAAAACAAAGATACATAACTAAAACTTAAAAACAGGCAAGTATAATACTTTTTAACTGCCTACCAAGAACTGTTGATTTCAAAACTGTATTGACAAAATTTTGTCACAAAAAATTAATAGAGAATCTAAAATACCGCACCTTTATATCTTAAACTGCGTCTAGATGGCGGCCTAATATCAGAAGATATGTCAAATAGAGTAAAAATCCACCATTCGTTTATTTGTGAAAATTGTTAAAAATGATTAAAAGCATATCTACAATTTTCCCACCTTGTTCGACAGTAGAGTTGGGCAAAACGAATCATCAAAGTGATTCGAATCTAGAGAATCAGTTCAATTCAGTGATTCGAATCACTTACTGATTTGAATCAGTTCAATTTAGTGATTCGAATCACTTAATGATTCGAATCAGTAAGTGATACATGCTATACTCAATTAATTTTAGAAAAGCAAAAACATAACAAACTCAACGAAAATTAGAATTTTAAATACTAATGTTACATTTGTCTTGCTATATTATATGGATCTGAGACATGACTCTGCAATAAAAGTAACATGAAAAAACTTTAAGTATTTATTAACAATTGTTCAAGAAGAATTTTACATAGCAAGTGGTTACATAAAATTTATAATGCAGAAATACTTAGAATAGCAAATCAGGGCCCGATTGATCTGGAAATTAAAATACGTAAATGGAATGGTCATCTTCAACGTAAACCTGAAACATTGTAAGTAAAACAAGTTTTGAACAACGAATTCTAAATAAAAGGTAAGGCAATATATCTGGCCACAAATAGAGTTAGATGGAAAGCTATGATAGAAGCCCCAACTTGCAATTTGGAATAGGTGTAGTTATGTGAAAATTAGAAGGGGTAAATTTTTTTATAATTTTTAATTCTAACTTGTTGAAAACGATCTTAGACTTAGACTAATTTCTGTCACGGAGTACCTGTCCGCGAAGCGGACACTCCACTCCTTCAACTGAGATAGTGCCCGTGGGCGCCTGTGGTACTGTCTTTTGAAAACGATCTAAAACTGAAAAAGATTTATATAAAAATGCTTTTTTTAAATAAAGTGGTAAAAAAAAAAAAAACCTCATTTTGATCAATGCAAATGTACCATGAGTAATAAGGACATTATTTCTATAAACTTCAAGCACGATCTTTTAAATTGTGCCAATAGTTTTACCATGTTAAATCTTCCAAAACATTTGCTTCTAATAAAAATATTGTTTACATAGAGTTCGTATAAAAGTTTTTCCATATTTTTGTCCAACCTTTGTGTATTCTCTTTAATGACAAAGTTCGTTATTCGTTCAAAAATAGTTCATTGAAAGAGTTCGTTATCGCATACCATGCGATAAAATTCAGATTTAAAATGCTTATTTTCGTCTCCCTTTCGCCCCAAGTGCAATATAACGTATAGCAACATATTGTGATAAATATTGCTTATATCTCAATGCATGTCTTGTCTCTTTTATTTTATAAATCCATTTGAACATATCAAATTTTAATACCTTACCTTCATAAACAAAAAAAATAATATTAATAATCAAAATTTAATTGGTTATAAAAGCCACAATAAATTCTACAAATAGATAACATATT
Source organism: Parasteatoda tepidariorum (assembly GCF_982258835.1). Taxonomy (NCBI): domain Eukaryota; kingdom Metazoa; phylum Arthropoda; class Arachnida; order Araneae; family Theridiidae; genus Parasteatoda; species Parasteatoda tepidariorum. Next base: position 39,392,815 of record NC_141759.1, read on the forward strand.
TTATCTTAGAATAAATGATGATTAATTCATGTCTTGTTTTCACTATAACAGTTAACAAATACAATGTAATGAATCAAATAATTAATTGGACATGGTGATTATCGAGATTCAATAGACACAACTGAATTAACAGATGAGAGAAAGTTTCCTCAGGATAACAAATAGGCAACTGAAATGTAGGTCATATTGTCTGACATTTTTTCCCACCGGCGGCAATTCATGTTGTTTTTCTCCTGCTGTTACAGCATATCTCACTTCCGTCTTATTAATCTTCGTTTTGTTCGCAATCTCGTGTGACTCATTTCAGATTCGTCATATTATTTCAAGACTAAACAGAGATTGTTCATGATGCAATAAAATTCAAAACATTTCGTTCAGACATTTAGAGGTTAATGCGATCTCTCAAATCTCGGCAACAAAAAGTTCTAATTGCTTGACTAGTTTTTTACTCTTGAATAATCGTTCTTTATTATATATGAAGACATCATAGGAGAAAAAAATGGGAAGCAGCACATACAAGTTTGTTTAAGTAGGTATTTCCTTTTGCTACTTACCACTATAAGCTATAAAAAAGCGTCGTACCTGGCTACAGATGCCAATATAATATTTATATGATTAATATATTATAGTGGAATAAACAATTTAATTTCTGCGAAGCAATTCTTAACTAGGAAACGTATTTTCAACCACATTTTTTCCTTTTTAAAAAAACTTATTTTAAAATTGAGCTTTGTAGTGTAGGTTTAAAATGGATAAGTAGTAAGAATTTAGTGACTTTTTGTTCAATTTTTATAAGAAATTGATAAACAGAAAAAAATATTTACCTTCCTTTTAATTTGCTTTATTTATTCGAAGACAAAAAGAATTAAAGGTGGGGGAAAATGGTTGAATCTGACGGAAAACATCCAGTACCTACAACATCCAGTACAATTTCGGGTACTGAACGTGGTTCTGTCCTAATCTAAGAGCAGTTATGAGCAGAATTTAAATTATTTTTCGGTGCCGTGAGTTGAGGGATGTGTTTTATGAGAAATTTTTTGCTGCGAATAAAGTCCCCTCAATAAATGCACTCAGAATATTCCACCGGTCGATTATGTTCTGGTAAAAAAAAAAATTAAAAAAAAAAATAAACCCTTCTCTATAAGATTTATTTAGCAATGGACAACAATTAAAATTTTCATTCTGTGACGTTGCTAAGTTAACTGTTAGTCAAGCTCAAAGCTGAGACGTAGTTATTTGCCTCATAAAGGTTTCATCTTTGCTCCGAATAGTAGCAAAAATCGGTTTTGAAACGTGCGAAGAGGTTTTTCCTTTCTCAAACAAACTCAAAGCAATTTTTTTCATAATCGAATCAGTTGAACCTCTGTCCTTGCTTCCGAGATCACCATATTAATAAGACCAACAGTTAACAGTTAAGACAAACCCAATTAAGGTTGTCAAAGCAGTTAAGAGGCCCCGCCCCATTCCATTGTGTATTTTGATAAGATACATTTTTTAAAAAACTTTGGAGCGTTCACAATTTATTACACGCTTGTAGGGGAGATAACAGACAAGAGGGAGGGAATGATGAAAAAATAAGAAATCGCACATTTTTGTTAAAATAAAAACAATAAGCCGACCGGCCTGTATAGGGGTTAGGGAACTGCCCTTGCATCAGCAGAGACGCCAACTTTTTATAATTGTTTGCAAAAATTTTACATTCGCCCTCGAACCACGGTGAGGTGCAGATCGGAATTTTGCTTAGCTCAGTGGATGTTAATTAGTAGACCTTTTAAGAGTTCGGCACGGGAAATAGACTCTTGGCCTTTGTTCCATCGTGAGTATGTGCTGTGCAAATTACTTTTAGAATGCTCTTTCCGAACTCAAAGGGACTCAAGGATTCCTCTTCATATTAAGTAAAACTTTTAGGTAAAGAACTCTAATGATAGCGAAAGTTAACCTAAGAATATATAATTAAACATAGAAACCTATATATATATTACGTATATTGTATATATTGCGTATATTATTAGTAAAACGTATATTTTTCAAGCAAATAATATATTTAAAATAGCAAAAATTAATAATTTAGAAATCAGTAAATCTGAACCTTGTTCCTCTCTAATCTGGGATTAGTCTAGTTTTTTTTATTTATTTTGTCTATTTAAGATCCCCATTAAACCACGTGATTCGCATCGAATTAAAATTTGCAAGATTGTTATAATTTTACCAGTTTTCTATTCGTAATTAGAAATATCATAAATATATTTAAAATAAATGTATTACTTTCCACCAGTTTTTTACCAAAAAATTATTTATTATGAATATAATATACATAACTGCCAGCTTTTAATCCCTTCCATTATTATTTTTCCCAGTGGTATTAAAATGGAATTAAAACTTCAATTTTAAGCAAACAAATACGTTGTATTTGAGAAAACTTAAGTTGACAACCATGACAGTAATGCATATTAATATATGTGCTTAATTTTTGTAAGAATAGTGGTGATCAATATCATTTAAAAATTAAGATTACAAAAGAAAAAATGGTATTTAATTACTACCACTTTAAATATGAAAATAAAATCTTCCGGAAGGTATGACATGTATGAATATATTATAGCCTCCCACCTTGAAGGAAGTCCAACTGCCGTAATTAAAAGAATGCTGGCAATAGCTATCATGTTGTTACATGAATATTGTTATTGAAGACCTGCCAATTTTCCGACGAATTTTTGAAAATTTATTGAAGTTGTAATTTAGATTTACGCTTAAATGTATTATTCCTTCTTTTATTAATTTGAATTAAATTTTTCACACCACTACTTCAAAATGATTTGAAAACTTATATGACAAGCCACTATGTGCCTTTCCTCTCTCGGTGAAGTTTTTCAAATGTTAGCAAAATTACCAAGAACTCTGTAAGTTTTAGTGTTTAACACATAGTTGACCGCCAACTTTTCTGAAAATTTCCTCATGTGCCCGGCTACTGTTTTTGAAAGCGGATGTGGAAGTGAAACAATATAAATAAACTTTAAAATTTTTCATTTAATATTCAAATCTTAATGTTTCTTTTTCGTTTGATAAAAATTATTACAATCGCATACCTGCCAACTTTTAATCCCTTCCATTATCATTTTTCCCAGTGGTATTGAAATGGAATTAAAACTTCAATTTTAAGCAAACAAATACGTTGTATTTGAGAAAACTTAAGTTGATAACCATGATAGTAACTCATATTAATATATGTGCTTAATTTTTGTAAGAATAGTGGTGATCAATATCATTTAAAAATTAAGATTATAAAAGAAAAATTAGTATATAATTACTACCACTTTAAATATGAAAATAAAATCTTCCGGAAAATCCGGAAGAGTTGGCAAGTATACAATCGTCTACAGGTAATGAATGATACATTGATTGATTGATTGATATGAGTGGAATCTCGGTGTTAAGCGCGAAGCGCTTCTAACCGATTCATCTATACTGTTTTGGCATTTAGTCCAGAGGTCATATACAGTTCATAGTTCTAAGTTAGGATCAGATAATAAGTCCATGATGAGGTGAGGCATGAGTTGATTCAGTAGTACATCAGTTGTATGGGGAATTCCCCTGGATTAAAGTTGTGAGAAGATGCAGTACGTCTGGTAATGATACATTACAAGTTTTGTAAATACATGTAGTTTCGTAAAGTTATAATAAACTGGTAGAGAATTAAATAGTAAAACTTTAAAAGTAATGAAAATTACTCCCATTTTTTAAAATGGTCACCACGAGACTATTTTAAAACGCTTGGCCACGAAAACACATATTAACTCGTAACCGGTCATCAACGCTTGGCCACGAAAACACGAGTTAACTCGTGACTGGTCAGCAATGTGTTAACTACTAGCTGGTGTCTAGCTAGTAGTTAACCGGTTAACGCCCAGCGTCATATATTTAGGACAGTTTCTTTTTTCAAAAACATTCATTGTGGTGGGAAACTTTTTTCAGCATTTTAATTTATCTGGGTGAATTAAAAGATTTTCAGATACCACAATGATTTAGTTATTTCTGACTAGATCTAGAATTAAAAGGAGCAAGTTCTTTTTTATCTATCAAAGACTTTTTGAATGCCCTAACAGTAGGAAAAACATTTGATTTCGAAAATATATTACACCACTTCTTCCATAAAACCACTTTTTGTATCATTTCAATATATTCGGGACAAAACGGGTTAAACATTTGGAAAAGGAAAATCAATGGGATCTCGTCCCATTTTCAAGAAAGAAATTACTAAAATTGCGTATAGATGCTAAGTAAGAAATCACCTCTTCCTTTTTCTGATAGTAACGATGAATCTCCTAGGTAATATAATACGAATCCTCCTTCAAAATAAACTGAAATAAAGAGATATACTCTATCTGTAATTAAAAGATACAATTATGAAAGAAAAAACACAGAGGCGTTATGTCATAAAAACTGAAAAAGCATGGTTTCTTAGTAATGTATTTGTATAAAGGGCCGTGAGAAATGAACACTAAACCTAAACTTTCTTATGTATCGCTTATTAGGTTTTCATTTCTTCTTATAACCTAGTCGCTTATTATTTACTTATTCCTTCGTGTATTTTTCACGTAGTTTTGAAATAAAATTTAAGGATTCTAAAAAACTGACATTTAAAGGAGCAGGGACAATTTTTTCCAATACAATATTTCGTCTCTCTTTTTCCAGTTATCTTCCAGTATTAAAATCTTTCCTCCTTTTGTTTAAATCCAAGGCACTTCACTTTTACATCGCTGTTTCAGACATTAGTTATTCCTTCAGGATAACACACATTATCAAATAAAATGGCAACCTGATTAAATGACACTGGAATCTCTTACATAACTGAATATGGATCTCGCAACATCGGGAACATTTACTTCTGTTACTTCTTCAATTTTATTTAATTTTATAGCCATCGTTGAACAGCAGACCCAATTTTGGGTTTACGACTTCTAATGTTCAACGCCGTAGCCTTGTAATTTTGAACAGATCCAGAAGACAAGGAAACTCCTGGATCAGTATCCCCAGAGGTTTTGATTTGTTCTGGGAACATGGAGGACTATGCGACTCGATAGATTTAACTTGCATCAGTCACCATTTACTACAAGGGGAGTCTTCGGCCGTCGAGGATCGAACCCACGAATGGGCCCAGTGCCCTACCAACCAGGCTCTCCCGACCTTCTATTTCTTCAATTATCAAAATTTTTTGTTTTCAAATTTAGCATTTAATGCTGAATTTTATTTATTGATCTCCTTATTTATTGATTCCTGATCCTTTTTCCTCTCGTCCTGTATATCCGTTCCAATTATAAACACACAAACTTTATTTCATAAAATATTATTACCAGAAAAGATTTCACTTACAAATGTATGTCACAACTGTTAATAGGAATTGGCTGTCAGGGATATTTCACTTCTTCCGAGAACAAAAAAGAAATCAAAAAATTATACTACAGCATACCCTCCAACTGCTACGGAATTTCCGTAGTTTCAGAAATCTTCTTTTCAGACGGTAGCAAAATTAATGTCTCAATATTTAAAAAAAATTAATTTTAGCGTAACTTGTCCACTATTACTTATAAAAGTGCAGGCCATATGGCTAGATTCTTAAGTTCTGATAAAAGTTTTATGAGAGATCCATTTGCTTTAAAAATTTCTACTTTGGTTCGCTACCACTAGAAAGAATTATTTTCAAAATCTTCATAAGTTGGAGGGTATGCTACAGTCTGACCTCACGATAGTAAATATTTCGCGAAACCATGTACAATAAGTTCACTTTGTACGATGGCTCACTATAGCAAAAATCTTAAAATTTGAAGGGTTTGGACAAAAATATGGAAAAATTTCTGTGCTATCTTTATGTGAACAATCTTCCTTTTCGCTGTAAATGACTTGGAATGTTTTACGTGATAAAACTATTGGTACCATTTGAACGATCATACTTGAAGCTTTTTGAAATGGTGTCCTTTTTACCCATGCAAAACTTGCATCGACCAATATGAGGGTAGGAAGCTAAAACCTTGTCTCTTTTTTAAATACCACTGTAACTTTAAAATCATTCTTATATATATATCGTAATCCTAAAGTTTGATTTCAAAATTGCTGGTATTAAAGCTAAAAAAAGGTAATTAACTTCCTTTCTTCATTATGGTTGATCTGAATATTGCATGTTTAAAAAGTGACGCCTATTCGAAAAAGATTCAAGTTTGATCTTTCAAATTGTGCCAACTGTTTTTCCGAGTAAAATCTTCCAAACATTTGCTGCTAAAAGAAAGATTGTTTTCATAGAGATAGCATATTAGTTTTTAGTAATTTTGTCCAACCTCATGATTTTTTAGCATATTGCAGTAGTTTTGTTGGAAACAGTTATAGCAATAATTTGTAATTTGATTCACAAACTAAATAGTACGCAACGAAGCTTCCGAAGAACGCTTGGTAAATGGATATTTTTCACAGTGGTCTGTTCACACTACCATTAAAAAACCGTGTGGAGGCTTTCAGTTATAGGAGGCGTTGGCCGTTTCCCTGGATGTATCTTCATGATGTCTTGCTCTAACTCGAGCTATTTCAAATGTGCAAATATTCGAGTTTTGCCAACGCCTCCTGTAACTGAAAGCCTCCACACGGTTTTTTATAGATAGTCCGATCAGACCACTATGAAGGATATCCACTTTCCGAAAGAGTCACTTAATACAAAATCTAGTTAAAATAAGAAAGTGGTAGCAAATATATGACTAAAAATTTATTTTATTTATGAATATTATTGGTTTGCCTTATTCACTTGTCAACCACTACAGATTCAATTCTCAAACATATATGATGAATTTCTCTCAATTACTTTTATAAAAGGTTTTGGGTTCATGCGCACAACTGGTTCACTTATAAAAGACCGTGTGGAGGCTTTTTGATGTAGGAGGTGATGGCTTTGCGCGAAATGTTTCGTTAAGTGATAATGAACAGAAACGGAATTTTTCAAAACAAATCAGAACTTTTATTGGGTTTTTTTAACTTTTTTTTAATGGAACCTGCTGGTTACCTAACATTTAATATCATGTCTAAATCATACGTGGTGGACAAATTTTTTAAAATTCTAATTGATTAAAATATTAATACATTACATTTGCTACCATCAAAAAAAATATTTTCAGAAATTCCTTAGTTGTTGGAAAGTATTTATCTGTTCTTCAACCTGACAAGGCTTATAAGCCTTGAATGCCAATAAATAAATAAATGGGCAGGTACTTTTTTAAAGTGTGACTTTAATTTACTTATTATTATTATATTTTTTTTTAGAAAACCCTTCCTACTTTACTTATTATTTTACTATCACTTTTAAAATTTTTTTTCCAGTGACTATTTAAGTTTGTAGCTCGCTTACATTAGATTTTTTTAGTGTGGACAACAAACAAACATCCTTTTAGCAGAATTGGAAGTTATTATGACAAAATGACGAAAACTTACATATTTCAGATATTTTTAGTAAAACCAAAGCAATAAACTTCACCAAATAATAATAATAATAAAATAAATAAACAAATATAAATAATAAAAAACGTTTTTTTGTTACTTATTAAAAATGGTATTAGAATTGAAAAAAAAAAAAATAGTTTCGGATGTGGAAAAAGAAACAAAAAACTTAAGTACTTATATAAAGAAGTTCATATAATCTAGATTTTACAGCACTTATAAAAGGAAGAGATTAGTTTTTCGACAAATTAAAATATCAAACAAATTTACGTAATCTAGAGGTGATGAAGAACTAAGAATTAATGACCCAATAAACAAACGAAACACTATTTTACTACTACATCCTACGCACAGAGTTCTCGAAACAGAACTTGTTTTGTTAGTAAAACGCAATCATTCACAGAAACACACCGTTACACTCAAAGCAGGTAATACGATGACGAAACAACACGTCACTTCCACTCAACACGTCAAAAGAAACAACAACAAAAAAAATATAACAAATGCCACCTTATCCTTATCTTTACCTCACACGGATTCCCCCGCACGAAAATCGTAGCCATCCTTCTAGAAAAGGATGGAAAAATCAAAACACAAAACAAAACAAGCCCGCCGGTTACGCCTTCCCAGAAATATTGCCACGCGTGTGACGTCAGTTTATAAGAATAGTCTCCGCCTACATTATGACGTAGCGGAAAATCATCGCTTCCGGCGGCCCTGAATGGTGAGTCAGCAGAACCAATAGGAATTATGGAAGCATCTTGCCCGCAGAATGTGATTTCGACCGCTGTTTTTTTGGGTAGTTTATATCCTGTTTGGTCAGCGGAGCGGGTGGATTTGTGTCTGTTTTTGAAGGTGTTTTAGAAAGAGGAGTAAAACTGACATCCACGTGTTTTTCACAACATCCCATCATGTTGCCGTTCGAAACGACGAATATTTTTGAACAGTTGCCGAGGTTTGTGTTCAAAATGCCCCGTGTAGTGCCCGATCAAGAAAGTAAATTCCAATCAGATGAACTTTTTAGAAGATTGTGTAGAGAAAGTGAGGTATGTGTTGATATTCTGTGCTCTGATTAGTGATGTCATATTGACGTAATATTTTCTTGTGGTTTTTCGGTGAGTCATAACATATAATGGATATTTTTTAAAAAAAAGAGTCACTTTTTATATTATCCCGGATTTGATACACTAGTGACTGGTTTTTTATTATAGAGTTGCCAGTTTTCATATCATACAATATTAAGTGGTAACGAGACTGCAATTAAATGGATTTCTCTTTCAATAATTTTGCAATACTTAAAAGAAAGAAAAAAAAAACTCAAACTACTTAGATTGATTTTTTATAAGTACTTTAACTTTATTTATATGTTATAAAGAATTTAAAAAAAGTTTTTAGTCAAACTTTTTAATTCATTAGACATGGTTGTAGGTATCTTTGAAATTTTCTTTACCAGAGAGATTATGAGAATAGCATTTCATTCCTAACATTTATATTGTATAGAAAAAATCTTAGCATCCACTATAATCTTCTTTTTCACCCGCACTACAGCCGTATGCAGACATAAGCCTCAATTTGCATCCTTTAAGCGGAGAGCACTATAAACAGTGCATGATTTATGATAAGGCTTGAAAGGCCCAGGCCAACGCCTCCTATAACTGAAAGCCTCCACACGGTTTTTTATAGGTAGTCCGATCAGACCACCGTGAAGGATATCCACTTCCCGAACTAGTCACTTAATACAAAATCTAGTTAAAATAAGAAAGTGGTAGCAAATATATAACTAAAAATTTGTTTTATTTATGAATATTATTAGTTTGCTTCATTCACTTGTCAACCACTACAGATTTAATTCTCAAATATATATGATAAATTTCTCTCAATTACTTTTATAAAAGGTTTTGGGTTCATGCGCACAACTGGTTCACTTTTTAAATAGTCTGCTCGGACTACTTATAGAAGACCGTGTGGAGGCTTTTTGATGTAGGAGGTGATGCCCAGGCCTACGGTTCCCTAAATGTTTCAAATAAATTGTTGTTTTATTTTTCCTCAAGAATTGTCTATTCAAATTATGAGTTAATCAAAATTGTAATATATATAAGCTCAAATTTAGTAACATATTGTAATTTACTTATGCTATAAATAATGTAAAGACACGACAATAATAAACATAGAGTAGACATGTCATAAAGTTATGACCAAGGTGCTCCTGGCAATTCTGTGCCTAGAGCTTCCTTATTCAAAGATTTTTATCAAAGATTTTTATTTATATGCTCAGCACGATTTGAACTCATTTTATCATGATTTTTTTTCGAAATTAGAGGTGGTAGCTAATAATAGATAATATCCATTTTGTTTGAGTACGAATGCTCTGTAATTTTTTAAATATTTTTTTTAAAAGCCAGTTTCCTTGTTGCTACTAAATATCACTTTTACGAAGTGATCGCAGTTAAAAAATGGTTTCAAATTTATTTTCAAATGAAGCAGAATATAAAATTTTTTACTTTCTGTTTATTTTAAAATACTTTTTTTACTATTAGCACCAGAGATGCCTACCTACTCCGGACAGCAAATAAATATTTTCGAGTGGTAGTTTATTAATTGTGATTCTTGGTCTAATAATCTCAATTTATTAAGTTTTTATCCACCACTACTTCTAAATAATTCGAAGGCTTATACAATTCACCACTTCGGTATAGTTAAGTTATGCTAACCCCATTTAAAAAGCAAGCAAAATTAGTCAAATATTTGCAAATTTTAGTTGTAGTTATTTACCGTTTGTTAAATTATTTTGGCGTGTCCGGAGCATTGGGCATCTCTGTTAGCACTCGTCAATTTTAAAATTCAATATATTTAATTATAAGATTAACATATTCTAGCGGTCATATATCGTTTTTTGCTTCACGAATTAATGAAAAGGTCTGAATTCTCTCACTATTTTTTTATTTTGAGTATTAAGCTGCGACCATCGATTACGCAATGATTTTAGCGTCTATTTAAAGAGATTTAATTGCCCTATGATGATAACAAAATCTTTAATATTAAGTTTCTAAATTAATCTTTTTTTTTTTAATCTGTTGCATAAGAGACGTAAATTATTAACATATAACCGAACTGTAAATTTAACTGATAACCGAAATATCATACTTTATTGAAAATTTTGCAAAAAATATTGTAATTCTCTTACGACTATTTTTAGTTGTTGCGATCACAGCTCGTAGCTCGGAAAGAGTGATACCAAAGTCAAATTATGGATTTCGTTATAGATTTAAATATTCGAGAAGAATCTGTTTTTACATACCTAAAATATTTAAAGAAGTCCTAGCTCTTGCCATGTTTATATATAAAGTAGTGAAATTACTAATTAAACTTAATTTGCTTAAAGTCTTACATCAATTTGTCAATTAACACTTAACTAAACGAATATTAGGTCTTATATACACGTGTAAGATAGTTTATAGAAAATGTTAGTCAAAATCAGTATGAAATCAAACTTAGAAAATCAAAATTGTGAATCCTAAGTATTAAATTTTATTACCATTTTAAATATTTTAGAACAGACGAAGTCGGCATGCGGACAACAATTTTATTTGTTAGATTTTTATTTCCTCCTTGAAGGCAAATGTAAAATATTTCCAATTTTCGTGTCAATTTCGTCTCTTTAAAGTTCGCTATTGCTAACTTTTGCTCTTTCGTAAGATGATTCTTTGAAGAGGTACTAAAATGAGAATAACAGGGTTTCCATGGGCTCCTAAAATTGTCAGTAGTAGTAACTTACTTATAAACGGAAAAATAATAGTAAGCGAGATTAAAATTGGAGACTTTTTCAAGCACATTTCTTTCAGTTTGCTATTGAGAATGAATGCTAGGACATAGACTTAAAACTTTTTACTGTTTCTGTTTACTATATAGAACTCAGAGATACCAACTGCTCCGGACGTGCCTAAATAATTTTTAAAAACGGTGAATAATTACAAAGTAAATTTACAAATATTTGTCTAATTTTGCTTCCCTTTAAAATGTTTATTGTGACATTACTATTACAAAAGTGGCGAATTATATAAGCCTTCGAATTATTTAGAAATAGTGGTGGATAAAAAACCAATAAATTGAATTTATGAAACGAAGAATCACAATTAATAAACTACCACTCGAAAATATTTTTTCGCTGTCCGGAGCAAGGTGGTATCTCTTAGAACTTAGCAAGTTTAATATGTGATAGTGCTACAAGTGCAACTGACTTTAAATTTAGAGTATGAATTATGAAAATATAACTTATTATATGCTTTAAATATATATATGATTTACCATGTAAATTATGGTGGTAGTTACGATTGAATGATTAATTGAAGTTATCCACTTCTTAATTAAGTAGTAAAAGATGCATTTCAGATGACACTGTGAAAATTAAAATTACTAAACTAAAAGTTCATTAACACTGATTATAATTTTTTAGAAAACGGAACAAATCAAGAATTATGTTATTGTGCATTTATTTATACATTTAATTTATTCATTTGTAGTGGTAGTTAAAATTGTTCTTAAAGTAATTTATAAATCTAAGTAAAAATAGAGAAGAATACACGAAATTCATTAGGCGAGTTTTCTCCATCATAATACATTAATGTTATCAATGTTGAAATTATGATCAAAAGATAGTGGAGTTCTTTTTAAGCTTTAGAAATAGAAAGAGATACCAATTATGGATTTAAAAAGAATGTGGTTTTCTTTCATACATATGCCACTTTTTATAACTGGGCATCAAAGAGCAGAGCTCCAGCTGCTTTTAAAAAAAAAAAATTAGCTTTTTTAAAATTAAGACTAGGTACTTGATGTTTTTGAAACTATATTAGTTTATTTAGAAGCATTAAACGTGGTAGGAAATGTAGATTTATGTAAACACGTCTTATTGTCTTTTATTTTGCAATTTAAAAACTTTTCTAGGACTACAAACGTTGTTAATGTATTATGAGATAATTTCCTACAATCTTTTTCAACAAGGCATACTCACCAATTTTTGCTATATTTTCTAGTGGTAAAACACTTTAACCACCTCAACATAAAGAATACAAGGTCGCTTCGCGGCCCAGGTGCCCAATTAAATCAAAACACTAGGATTAGGACATAAAGAATATGAAAAACATGTAATAATTCAGAAATGTTTGCTTTATATTTGTAGAGATGCCGACTTGCACCGCTTTGAAACGAAAATATTTTCTAGTGGTAGCGAAATTTCAGTTATTTCCAAGTTTAGTATTTCTCATTTTAAGTGATTTTTCCACCACTACATATCAAAAATTTTAAGTAATTAAATGTAAATTTAGTTCAATTATCTCGTGGTTACACTTTTAAAGAGTATGCGTAATAATCCTTATTCTTACAAGTTTTATTATCCTTATTCTACAAAATTAATAAAACTTTTTCAGAAAGCGGAACAGTTGGCATTCCTGTATTTATTAAAGATGACAAAATTTAAAAAAATTGCTAATAACTTTTACTCCGCTTTTCAACTGTCGCTATGAAAATTTTTAGCCAAAGCTATGAGCCAAAGATATTTTTAGCAAAGCTTTAGCTATGAAAATTTTGAGTGCAGTTCGCGGTAGTTAACTATTTAATAACTGTTTTCTCTTCCAATTATTATTTTACTATTTTGGCGAGAAATGGTTTAGTAAAGTTTTTTCCAACGACCCTATCAGTTTTAAGGCTGTTCGTTTATAAATTCCGTTGATCGCCGAAAAAGAATTTTGCCGCGTATTTATCATCATCATTCCGCGGGAATGTTTCTACTTCCGGCATCGAAAAGTAAAGCATCTAGGGGTGATTCGGCTCAATTTTTCGATTAACTTTGTTTTTTTCCGACTTGAATAACGACGTAGTTTAAGTTTAATTTCATAGCCATTTTTAAAATAAGTTTTTCATATGTTTGGCCTCAAATTACAAATGGGCAAGAATGTTTTGATATTCAATTAATAGTAGAGCAATCATTTAGTGATTGATTATATAGTGCTAGTTTACATCGAAACCATTTTTCAGTTAATAATTATGATACAGTCATAAATGCCAAGTTTCATGGATTTTGCGTTAATTTTTATTTTAATAATGTGGCAGGAAAATGGATACTTTCTTTTTTTTTAGATTTATAAATTTTATTTAACCCTTTGGCATCACTTAACTAGCGAGATTCGTCCTGTATTTATTTTGAATAAATAAACAGTGGTAGCAAAAGTATGTTGCTATGCTTTGATAACCTCTCAATCATTGAAATGAAAATATTGGAATTTTAAAAATAAAATCTTTATTTAAAAGCTTACTACTAACTGGTATTAAAATAATTTAGAACATCACTGCAAGTAAGTAACTTACACAAACGTTAAAACTAATGAGGGATTATCAGCAAGCTTTTTATTTATAAATTTTAATTATTTAAATCCAGTGGTAGTCAAAGTAATTTTTGTAAAAATTATTCTAAGATTTATAGATTCTTACATTTCCATATCACATAGGCATAGTAGGTAATTTAAGATGCCTGCTTGCTATAGAGAGTAAATAAATATTTAATGAAAAAACTGATAAACTAAATGACTGGTAATGAATGGAATATCTGTTTATCGTAACCTAATGATTAAATGAAATCTTTGATTTGTTATAAATTTGGTGTATCGAATCTATCATTTCATACGTATTTTATTATGAAACATTTTGAAAACTAATTTTATTTCAATTCGACGAAGATGATTCAATTTTATTGTTGTAAAAATTCTTATGTAAAATTTTAATATATTCTCAGACAAATCGTTGCATCGTATGTATTTACTGCATTTATTGAGGTGCTAAATTTCTTCAAGTCGTTATGTAATTTTATTCAGAAAGAGTTAATTTTCACGATGGTGTGGTTCAAATTAAATATATTAAGATTGCATCAAATTTACACTATATTGGGGTTCAGCGCATTTTAAAACTTCAGACTGTGTGATTATGCAATAATATTTTCGAATGGTGCTTTAAGAGATTTCTACCCTTGCCATCTTAGGTTATAGGTTAAATTTTAAATTACATTTGATTATATTGGTAAACTTTTGATTGTATCTAATACATTTTTGATTATATTCGATAGTACAAAACCTTTTTAAAAAAAGTGGAAAATAAAGAGGTGGCTTTATTAGATGTTTGAAAATTTTTAGAACTTCTATGGTTTTTTCCTCGAAACTTTAGAGCTATAAAATATTGTGATTTCTGGTTTTGAGTAGGTAATTTAAAACTACACGTTTGTCAATTTTTAGATTTTTTTTAAACATGTGTTTTTACTTTCCTGTCGTTGCGAGTAAGTTAAAACTCTTTATGTGAGAAACAATCTTTAAACAGATGTTATTTCTAGTCGTTGCCAAATGGTTAAAACTCTTTATGTAACAAACAATTTTTAAACATGTGCTATTTCTAGTGGTTGCGAGTAGCTTTATGTGACAATTTTTTTTTAAACATGTGCTATTTCTAGCCGTTGCGAGGTGGTTAAATCTCGTTATGTGACAAACAATTTTCAAGCATGTGCTATTTCTAGTCGTTGCCAGTGAGTTAAAGCTCTTTCAAGCCTTAAACAATGTACGTGAATTAAAATAAATTTTGCACCGGAAATTTTTTAAATTCCTACACTGAATAACAATGTATAAAAATTAGATGCATTCCAAGTATTGGATCGTGTTGTGCGGCTAGCTTTTCATGGAGACAGTTGTCATTTTTTACTTCTGCCAACTTCTAGATAAGATCTTTCTTTATGTACATAAATATATATTAAAAAAAAAAAGAAATAATAGTTTGTGCAGAAGCTTATTATTTCGGATCTATGCGTAGTGAAGGTGAGGTGACATTCGGGGTCAAGCTTTCATGATTTTTCTGTGGAATTAAGGAAGTTGCGGTTAGCGGTGATGAGAATTTGCGGTTTTGTATCGGCGCCATTTGTTCAACTGCCTTTTATGCCGAGATCGTTAAGATATTGAATTTAATTACATACGCCAAAAACGTGGATGGGAGAAACGTAATTGCGTTAAATATGAGATACCTCTACTATAGTTTCGAATATTTTTCTGTGGTTTTTCTCTACAAAAGCATAGTCAAACGATTAGTAATTGTTAAAAATATTAGGAATTTACAGAAATAATTTCACAGCGTTATATTAAAAAAGGATATTAACCTCATTAAATAATAACATTTATGTTTTTACACTGTTTTATTTTTTTCAAACTTTTTATTGAAGTTGGACTTTTTTTGACATATTTTTAAAGAGAAAAATATTAAAACTACTTAAAGAACGTATTAAATTTTTGAATGTTGAAAAATATTGTTATAAAATTTTAAATACTAAAATGCTGTCTTAAAATTTATTCAAATACCAAATTTAAAATTAGAAGTGAAAACTAAATTCTTTCAGTCATTTAAAATAACTAAATTATTTTCATCATTTTTAAATATGCATTATTGTTAATAAGATTGAAAACATTAAATTTCGAGGCGCTGTGTATAAATTTCAGTTAAATTGATTGCTGCTCAAAATCAGGCGTTTTTGCCCAAATTTGCTCTAAACCTCTTCCAAAATCAACACTTTTCAGTCTGCTTCAAGACTTAAGATTTTTTTCTTTATTTTTTCAGAAATAGTTTTTGTCAAGAAATTTGCTAAAAAAACTCAATTGCAAAAAATTTCTCGTTTAGTAAAGTGTAACATTTCTAAATTAGTTTTGCTACGCGGTTTTTAATTACAATTCTATTCGGGGAAAAAAATTGTAATTGCAAATGAATTTTCGTTTTGAGGTTTCATTTTGAAATCATGTATTTTAAACGAATAAAGATGTTATGATGTAAAAAATAATCAATTTTCTTTATATATAGAACTGATACAATAATAATAATGATTGATGGTAATTATTTATGAAATAATAATAATTAATCTATCTAAAAGGTTTTTCAACTTTCTAAAGTTGTGAGATTTTTGCAACTTTAATGTCATAAATATTCGTTTATCGCTAGGTTCTCATATTTTTTTCTCAAAAAATCCTTAGTTTCATTATGGTTTTCAACGATTCAAGAGCTAAGCTATAATAAATTACAATAGTTTTCCCGCAAACGTTTGTGCAAAACACCAGGTAGAACATGTGATCACATAAACTTTTGAATTTTCTTCCCTAGCATTGCAACAATAAATTTTGTTTCTGACCTTAAATTGTTGACATATTTTTAAGAAAATGTTGAAAATTTCAAAATTCTCTTAGACGTAAGATGTCGATGCTATTAAAATGTTTCATGCTTAAAATGGCAACAATCAAATTTTGAATTTAAATCTCCGTTCTCCGAATAAAAAGAAAAATTGTTGAATGAAAATAATAATTTTAAAAATCGAGACAGGTGGGTCTTTTCATGTTGGCCTTTGGGTTTATTAGGGTTTGAGCCCACTTTTGCAAACCTTGGTTTATGGCCATTTGATAATAAATTAATTTTTCTGTTCTAGGTGCGGTATACGGGCTATAGAGATAGACCAATAGAAGAAAGGCAAATGCGATTCCAAGCCGCTTGCAGAGATGGACACACGGAAGTGGTAAGTTTGTGTAGCATAATTTTCTGCAACTTTTTTAAACAATGATTATTGATCTCAAACAGAAATGACATGATGTAGAAAGCTATAACAAAATCGAAATAGTTTTAAAGACTATTTTTAAATCGTCTAATGGTATGTTTAAAACGTAGCAAAATAAATTTTTTAAAATTTCATTTGTATTAGGGTACTATCTATTCAGTTACTCTTTCTTCTCTTTTTCTTAGTGTGTAATCTTCTTTCTTATTTTAACCTTTTGCTTAGTGTTTCTTTTAAATTAACTATTATATGTTTCATTTTATTACAGTCATTCATAGCAACTGGTACAAATCTCCAACTTGTTTTTAACGCTTGTTCGAATGGTTATAGCGATGGCTGTGATTTTACAAAAGAACCTGGAAAGGTAAGTTGATAAAATGCATTTTTTAACTATTGTAAAATGTATACAAAAGTATTAACACAACCAAGGTCCCACACTACGGATTTTCAGCTATTTCTCCGGTGTTTTGTCTCGGATACCTATTTGCAAAATTTACCAAAATTTTAATTATAAATGGTCCCTTTGACGAAGAGTTTTATTAAATACATTTTTAGTTATTTTGTAAGAATTTAATTTAAAGTAAGTTATAAATATATTTGGCATTTTAATTTAAAGTTCTGAAATACAGTATGAAACAGCGTCTTTTTCGCATTAGGTAAAATCTTCCAAACTGGGTTCACTTTCAAATAGTAATTTTTCTAATTTGCAGTTATTTAGATCTAAGATAAATAGTTATTCATCATTGAAATTTTTTCAATTTACAGAATCAATTATTTATAAAATTTTGAATATGAATGGAGAAAAAAATTTCAAGGTTTTTTTTGGATACTTTTACACTAAAAAATAATATGGAAATAAAGTCGATTTCGTTGTAACAATTGTAAAGTGATTGTTATTTTGGATTTTATGTTTTAATAGAAATTTTTTTTTTAGTTACTATTAGACTGGTTTTTTAAAATTAAAAAAAGCCAAGATATATATTTTCCTTCTAATTAGGGCAGCGGAAAAAAAATAGATAAAAGGGACACTGTCCATTTGCGTCAAAGATCTTCTAAACGCTAAGCAGTTTGCATCCTTGTAAATACAAAGAAATTCGGGAAATCATTTTATGTAACGTCTTCAGTGTTGCTAAATTGGAATGCTTGGCAGATGTAGAAGTAAATTTACAGCTGCATTTTTCGGAAAATGTTTTCCATGAAATTTGTTCCACCATTATCCCAGTAAGGCGCTTCACTTAAGTTCCCATAGTGGTTTTACTGAAAGGCATCCCCTTCTACGACAATTTGTCTCCTATATTTTGTATGGTGATAAACACAAAACCACTGTTGTTTGGAGTTTGACCTAAGGCTAACAAAGGATAGTAAAGGCCATTTCGTTCCAGTTGTTCTGAAAACTATAAAATTGTTAAGGAAACAAACACAGCATGCCACTTTTACGGTTGTCAGCGAAATTACTTGTGGATATTCAAATGAGTAATGGGTTTTATTTTCTTGATTGCAGTAAAGCACGACCCCCCATATTTCAAAGGTCAAAATACCGAATCCGTTAATTTAAAAAGAAGTTATGTTTATTGAGGAAAAATAAATTTTCGTGTCAGTTTCGTATCCTAAAAGACATTGACCAAACAAGTTAATTGACTTATTAAGGTATGGCCTTTGAAACATTAAGGTTGTATCTTAATTTGCGAAAATACGTTAGTTATATCAAAAGATAATTAGTAACCGTTATGGGGGTTAGGGACAAATATGTAAGAATTAATGGATGAGTTAGCTCGTTCTCAGTGCTAAATATTCTTCGCGTGGCATAAAAAGCGTTCCGAGGTATTTTTTTTAATGTTATTCATGTTTCTATCTTTCCTTTATCTAATGCTTTAAACAAAACCACAAATGTAATTAATGTTTATTTTGATTACATTGTGTGAATTCTCACAACTTTCGCAGCGTCGGAGTAATTAAGTTTACCAAGCTAAAGTGTGTATCGATCTTATACAACCACTCATTCAAAAAAAAAAAAAAATAAATTAGTTTTCATGTTCTGTAATTATACGTGTAAGGCATATTAGACAACGTGTAAACAACACGCAAACAATAAAATATAATGATAAATGTAGCAACTACCACAATTTTAAAAAATATATATATTTATAGTTATTTTATTTAAAATTGTACGTTTTGAAATATATCTCGTACTACTTTCTAATAAAAAAAAATAATATCTTTAGAAATAAATGCATGTTTTATACAGCTGCGCGTTTCAAAATTCCTGAGCTTTAAAATGAATAAGATCTGTTTACAGTCTATCAGTAAGCATATTGTTTTAAAGGGACTAATACCAGGGATGAAATCGATAATTGTAGGAGGAGTCCATGTCGCGTGGGTGCGTTCCTTGGGAATGCTGTGTCCTCACTAGAGAGATACCATTTTCTTCACATAAGGAATGAGTCATTCCCATTTCGAAGTGAAGGGGTATGAATGATACAAATATTTTTTCATTTGTTATGATTATAAGTACAATTATAGTTTTGTAATAACTATATGTTTAGTTATCTAAAAATTTTGAAGATGATAAGCTTTTCATGCCAAATGTATGAGTACAGACAAGTTGCAAAAGCTAACTAACAGTAATGCAGGTGATATTCTATGCTTTTAAAAGAAGTTTTATCCATTGGTAGCTAAATTTATATTTCGCTGTTTAATTCTTTGTTTTTTTTAAAATTAAAATTACTAAATAAAATTATTGTTTTGTTAGTAATTTAAATTACTTAAATAAAATTAATAATAATGAATTAATTTTAATTAATTTTTAATTTATTATTTTTATTTGCAAATTAATTAATTTTTTTAATAATAATTAATAAATTAATTTTTATTTGAAAAATAACTAATTAATTTTTAATTCTTTTGCACACCACTAAGAACTGTAAGGGATAAGATGTTGGCAAAATTACTGAAAATCTTGAAAACTGTGAAGTTTGCAAATAGCGTAATAGTTGGCAGTCCTGGCATTATTATTGTATTTTTTTAATGAGAATCTAGGTCAACAAATTCCAGTCACCACGGTGGCTATAAATCGTAGATGGCGCAAATCTTTTAATAAAATTTAACCTTTTTGAAAAGGAAAAAATGTTGGGGAAAAAAGAGATTTTTTTTAGATAATATCCGAAAATTCATATTCTGTCAGAGTCATCAGCTCAATGAATTTAATTAATAAACAAAATTTAAAGTGATGCGATGAATCTGATATTTGAATACACCCCTCGGTTAAGGACTTAAAACAACAAAAAATTGTTCAACGACGTTTTAAAAACTAAAAGGCATATGTTTGTTTGCTATTAAGCAGGTATGTTACATTAGCTTTAATAATTGTCCGCACATTAAATTTTGTTCATACTTCTGATTTCTTTTATTTTGATTTTTGGGCAATATTAAATTAAAAATAAAAATTGATTTCTTTTAAATTCGTAAAAATAGGAAGCTTTCGTGGTGCTTTCCATTCCATGACGTTCTGGTGCCTGAAAATTGGTTCCAGTTTCGATAAATTTTAAATTCATGAAAAGACCCTGATATTTTAAAAAGTAATGATAAACGCATTTTTAAATGATTCTATTTTCCACAAAGTTTGTATTTTCCAAAGCTACAATAGCTGGAAAAATGTTTGGTTTAATAAATTCTCTGCTACTTAATTTTTTTATTTAATTTTGTAAATCAATAAATAATATAAAAGTTTGATTTAATGTATCACGGATAGTTGTTATAGTTCCTAGTTTTTAATAAAGTTGACATTTTTCCTTGCAGTCACAACAACAACAAACAATGCTCATTTTCATAGAGATTGTGAATTATTTTTGAAGGCTTGAGTACACAGTAAATCATTCCTGATAATTTTACAGTAAAAAAGTGACGCCTCCTGTAACTGAAAATCTCCACACGGTTTTTTATCGTTAGTCTGATCTGTGAAGGATATTCTTTAACCGGAGATAGTAATTTAATATAGAATATAGTTAAAATAAGAAAGTGGTAGTAAATATATTACAAAAAATTTATTTTATTTATGAATATTATTGGTTTGCCTTATTCACTTGTCAACCATTACAGATTCAATTCTCAAATATATGACATAAATTTCTCTCAATTACTTTTATAAAAGGTTTTGGGTTCATGCGCACAACTGGTTCACTCTTTAAACAGTCTGCGCGGACTACTTATATGTGGAGGCTTCTTGATGTAGGAGGTGATGCCTGAGTGCTCGTACTTTTTTCCGTAAAATCCATATTTACCGAAAAATTTTACTGAAAAAAAAAACTCTGATCTATATCTTTCGATATCTGATCTAAATAAATATTGTAAGAAATTATGCGGTAAAAATGAATTTTTACGAAAAATAGATTTTACGAAGTGCCAGTACTTTTTGCCATAATTTTTTACGGTTCATTTATCTTGTTTATGTGTTATATAATGCGTTGTTATTTTGTTTTTAAAAGTCAATATTGTTTATTATGGAAACAACCATACACTACATTAATTCCTTGTCCTCGAGAATGAAATATTCGCAAATCATCGTTTGCATTTTTGTCACTTCATAAGTTTTCCAGATAGAATCTTTTATACAATAAACTTATAGAATAAAAGATGAAAAAAATCGAGAATAATTTTGTTCCCTAACATCACATAATACTCTCCCTCTTCAACTGGTGTTGCAGCAATAGATGGTCCGTTATGTGCACACGTCATTATACTGGGGCATTTGACAATGCTTGACCCTTCAACCTTCTCGAGAGTGATATCAGCTAAAGAGGGGGGACTGAGAAGGGTCATATTTGTCAAGAGAAAGAGCGGTGCTCATTTCTTTTTTTTTAATTCTAAAGCAGTGTCACAATATGTCGTGTCAGAAAAGGGGGAATATCTGGAAGTAATTCGATTGTATCGATTTTATGAGGGCTGTGATACATACATGCTGTGTTTTCATTCGCCGGGGCATTAACATAAAGAGTTGCCGCCCCAATCCCGTTGCCCCGGACGACAGGGATGGGGGTCGGGAGAAATTGATCCGTCGCTCCTGTTTTTTCCCCTCACCTAGTTTTGCTTCTGTGTGCTGAGTAATACTCTGGAAAATTCTGTGTAGGACTATTAAAAGAAAGAAAAGAAAAATCAGAAGAATAAATTTGGTTAATTTTGTTTTTTACTGTGTATTTGAAGGAATTACAATTAGTACATTTTAGAAATACATTTGAGTGAAATTAAAAAAAAAAAAATATCGAAAAATGCGTAAAATGTTCTATAATGAGATAAGGTCTTGCTGTTGTTTTAGATCTTCTTGCTAATATATGAGAATATTCTATAATGTGTCGAGGTCTCGCTGTTGCATTAGATCTTCTTGCTAGTATATGGGAATACTCTATAATGTGATAAAGTGCTGCTGTTGTTTTAGATCCTCTTGCTAGTATATGAGAATATTCTATAATGTGATAAGGTCCTGCTGTGTTGCATTAAATCTTCTTGCTTGTTAGTATATGAGAATATTCCATAATGTGATAAGGTCTTGCTGTTGTATTAGATCTTCTTGCTAGTATATGAGAATATTCCATAATGTGTTAAGGTCTCGCTGTTGCATTAGATCTTCTTGCTAGTATATGGGAATATTCTATGATGTGCCAAGGTCTTGCTGTTGTTTTAGATCTTCTTGCTAGTGTATGAGAATATTCTATAATGTGCCAAGGTCTCGCTGTAGTATTAGATCTTTTTGCTAGTGTATGTGAATATTCTAGAATGTGCCTCGCTCTTGTTTTAGATCGTTTTGTAGTATAAATAGAGAACATTTTATAATGTTCTGAGATAGAACATTTCTTTTCAAGACAGTAATGTTTGTGTCTGAAAACAGTGAAATTTGATTACAGTAGAATTGTTTTTTTTTTTTTTTTTTTTTTTTTCCCTTAGGTTTTCCTAAATCTCTAAAATAAGTTTATTATTTCACAAAAAAAAAAAAAAAAAAAAAAAAAAAATAAAACTAATACCATGTATGGTCGTTGAAGAATATTTTCCTTGGTGGTAAAATCATTTATTCTCCGATGTAGAAAAACTGATTTTTAAACTTTCATTAAAAATTCTTTTACTCTTCGAGAAAAATAAAGATCTATTAGACAGACATTTATGGTTTTAAATATTGGCCAATTATAAAATTCTTCCTACTTTACAATTATTTTTTTACTATTATTTGTGAAATATTTTCCTGCGATTATTCAAGAAGCAGTTATGTAAAGCAATAAAACGCGTTTAATACAAAAGTGCCAATATTGTATAACTATTCAATTAAATTTCATGCATTATAAAAGTGAATTTTAGATAAGAATCGAACTGTAAAATAGGGTTTATATTTTATTAATAAATTTCTCTTAAAAGGCAAAGGCAAATAGTATTCCCTCATAAGTTTTATAGAGGGATATAATTATGGGTTAAGTTTTGTTAATAAATTTATTTAAATAATTTATATATCAGGTTTCGCATGCACCTGGAAAAAAATTAATAACTGGTATCAATTCTGTTATAAAAAAGCTGAGAGTTCCTTATTAAAGCTTCTATTATCTAAATTAAATTTCATGTCTGCCACCTTCGGATGTATATTCATTAACTTGAGAAAATAAAATTTTCTGTTAGCTACAAATATACTAATTTAAAAAAATTATATATTAATATTATTATCAATTTTTAATTTTTTCCAGGTGCGTATGAACAAAATCCTTTAAAACAACCTATGTATGTTCTAACATTCGAAAACAATAGTTCATCTTAAGTAAAGTTGCTTTTTTATATTCCTTTTAATTTTTTTAGTTGCAAGATTGTAAGTTCGATTTAAAAAAAAAAAAAAAAAAAAATTGAGTAAATTTTTAAATTTAAAATTAATATTATTAACAGTTCAGACCTAAATTTGAATTTACGACTACCAATGTTAAACTCCATAGCCTCGTGAATTTGAACCCAATCCATAAGACAAGGGAACTCCTGGATCAAGTATTTTGAGAAATTTGCCTTCGTGGTGGTCTTAACAGTTTAATTTAATTTTAGTTTATAACCATCGTTCGTTGAACAGCCGACCCAATTTTTTTGGGTTTACGACTACTAACGTTCAATTCCGTAGCCTTGTAATTTTGAACCCGATCCAGAAGACAAGGGAACTCCTGGAACAAGTATGGGAGAAATTGGCCTTCGTGGAGAATGGATGGAACTTTTCCGCATTAGCGTTACACGAAGCGGAAAACCACGAGAAACTCCCGCTGTTAGCCGTTACGGCAAGGCAACACGAACCCATGATCTGTCTACCACTGAGGATATTTTACGTCTACATTGTGGTCGGTGCAAGCCGGATGCGAATTCGTTTCGATCAGTCATCGCTTGGATTCGAACCCGGTTTACCTCATTGGAAGGCGAATGCTCTATCCCCTGAGACATCATGGCTCATTTAACAGTTTAATTGTAAAGAACGAAATATTAAATTAAAATGTCATTTATTATCAATGCTAAATGCAGTACTGCTTACTTACCACGTTTTCTAAATAGTCCGACCGAATTCGAAGCTTTGTTTGATTGAATAATCTGATGATATCATCTAGAAATTAATCATTGCTTTTCTTCCTAACCGGCAATCGGCGATGGTGCATCTCCGGTACTTAACGGTACATTAAGTTCCCGTGACAGACATCACGTTATCTAATAATTAGGTTCTCATCCATGCACGAAATGGGGAGAGCTGAACAGGTGATTCCGCACAGGTGATGTTGTAGTGCTACCTTCAATCACATGTTACTGCTTGTTGCCATTCGATTTAAACTAATATTGCATCTTCTTTTATCTAAATGTGTTAATCTGGTGTTAATTATCAACAATTGTTGCAATAAAATAACTTTGATGAATTTTGTTTTAAATTGGTTGACTACAACCGTCGTTAAACGGTTACATTTCAATTTTTATTTGCATTGTGAGGTTTCTTAGGGATTGCTTAGAGTTTTCAACATTAAAATTTCCAGAATTGTGTTTAATTTCGAAAACTCTTTAAAAATCTCACTTTGAGATAATTGGATTTAAGGGACATTTTATGCAGATATTTAAATTATTTGTTCTTAGTAAGGGGTAAAATCAGTTGACATTTGCAAAATCAAGTACCAAGTATTACAACACAAATTTTGCTACCACTGAAAACATTTTTTCCTGTAAAGTGGATCAAGTTGGCATTCTTCAAACGTCGTCATGGAGGAACTAGAATTTTCTTTTCCAGTTGAAATATTTAAATGAATAAAAAAATATCGCTTTTTATAATTATTTTTTTATAAATAGATACTTTTTTTTTTGACATTTGCAGAGCCTATCCTATGTCAAGAATGCGAACTTTCTACGCTTTTCGGAAAAGTTTCTAACGGTAGCTAAGTTTATGTTTTTTTGGTAAATTTGATTTAAAACTGTTTTTTCCACCACTACATGTAAATGATTCAAAACATATGAGACTTCCAGTTCTTTCGTGGTAAAACTGTTAAAAGGTCGGCAAAATTATCGAAAATTCTTAAAGCTTTAGTTTTTAGTGGTCTACCTCTCTATGAAATATGCTACTAAAAGCGTAGTAGTTGATAGGCATGCTATGTAGACTATTTCCCAAGCTTTAAAAAGTGCTTTCTTCAGCACTGATCTGTAAATAGGTTTTAGTGTATCCTTAATTAATAAGTTTCATTCAGTTTAAATATGTTTAATGCCTGATTCACTGACACTTTATATAGAATTTTTAGAAAAGTGTCCTATGTATGGGTAGTTAGTTGGCAATAATTAATCAGTGATTTTTTAAACTTTGGCATAATTATTAATATTTTCAATTATTTTTACTTTTATTACTTTTCTACAAATATTTAAAATTTGCAGTCAAAAGCCTTTTGCAATAATAGTTGTCAATCACATAAAAAAAATCATATTAATTTTTAGTTAAAATGGTTGACATCGGAATAAATAGTTATTTCGTATAACCGAATATATAATATGAACAACCGTTTTCTAGAAGGTCCTTTTTTGTATAAAATCATTTCGTTACAGGTGTTAATGGCTTAATCCTTTAAGACTTTTATGTAATTTGAAAGTATTTATTTTAAAATGCTTCAAAATATAAAAAGTGCTGGGAAAATTGAACTTATCTCAGATGTTTTCGCGTCACTGATTTCAAATTTGTAATCGATTTCTCTGTACAAGCCGTAGTTTTTAAGCGATTCAATAATATATTCCTTACCAGGAAATTTTAAAATTCACTTTAATTAATACTAAGTGGCCCCCACTTCTTTGCTGAGTAGGGAGTGATAGAAAGAGGGCTATTTTACATTTAAGTTTATAAAGCAATACATTAAGGATATGTGTTTTATTTATTTATTTTGTCTTTAGTGTTATTTTTAAAGAAGCAAACAAGTGTATAAATATTATATATATGCATATAAACCATACGTTCCTTATAGAGATATTTTATGTGCTCCTTATTAAGACAAAAAATAAACTAAATAAATTTTTTTTTGAAGAAAATCTTTTCCCTTACGAACAAAATTTCAAATTTGAATTCTCCACGCACGGATTAGGTAAGTTCAAGTACTTGTATAAAATGCAACAAAAAATTTATTCCTCAACGAAAGTGTATACGTCGGTAGCTAATGTCAATTAGTTGAATGATAATTGCGTTAATTATTTAAGTATAAAACGGACAAAAATGACTCGTTTAAATATTGTTATGCAGTTTGTGATTTTAAGATTTTATAGACTTTAAACAGCAAAAGAAATGTTTACAGTAAATTCCGAAACGAGATCAACCTGTCACTATTCCGGAGTTGCACGAGCGCGAATGATAAATGACATTTTATGACTCCCAAGTCATTGCAAGCAAGACTGCGTACACAAATGAAGGAACGAAGAAACTACGCTTGAGAAGAGATAAAATACAAGTTATCTTTCTCTCTTCGTCGTCTCGTCTATCTTTGAATTGAAGATTTTGATTAGGAGGAGAAAGAAAAAACAAAGTGTCGACATAAACTGCGAATTATGGCGTCATTAGGCGTAAAAACTGTTATTTAAGCGACACATTGTTACCTTCCTTCACCCTTGCTCTCGTAGGTCGATTACACGAAGCTTTTTTTTCCTTACTCTTAAAGTAAGCTATTTTTTTAATCATAAAAACTACCTGAAATCGGTAGTGTTTGCGAACTACTCGTTGTCTGAGTTTAGGGACCATATCCTTATATCGGTGATGATATCTTATTTCAATCAGATTCCATTCAATTTATCAGAAATACAGCTTATAAGAATATTTTTAGTATGGAAAAATAAATTACAAATATCGTTTTCTTTTATTTGCTCAAATAGACGATTCAATTTATCAGAATTACAGCTTATAAGAATATTTCAATATGAGCAAATAAATTATAATTATCGTTTTCTTTTATTTACTGACATAGACGATTCAATTTATCAGAATTACAGCTTATAAGAATATTTCAATATGAACAAATAAATTATAATTATCGTTTTCTTTTATTTACTGACATAGACGATTCAATTTATCAGAATTACAGCTTATAAGAATATTTCAATATGAACAAATAAATTATAATTATCGTTTTCTTTCATTTACTGACATAGACGATTCAATTTATCAGAACTACAGCTTATAAGAATATTTCAATATGAACAAATAAATTATAATTAACGTACTCTTTTATTTGCTGACATAGACCATTCAACTTCTCAAAAATACGGTTTGTAAGAACAGTGTGGAAAAATAAATTACAATTATCGAATTCTTTTATTTGCTGACATAGACGATTCAATTTATCAGAATTACAGCTTTAAGAATATTTCAATGTAGACAAATAAATTATTACTGTCGTTTTCTTTTATTTGTTGAGGTGGTCGCATTTAATCTCTCTAAAATAAGGTTTATAAAAACATTTTAAAGTGGATAGACAAATAAATTATAATTATCATTTTCTTTTATTTACTGATGCAGACCATTCAATTTCTCAAATGTACAGTTGATAAGAATATTTTAATATGGATTTAAAAAAAAAGAAACACCTATAATTATCGTGTTTTTTTTTATTTGCTATCATTTGACATTTTCTTTTTCAAAAGAACGGTTTATCAGAATATTTTAGAATGGATAAATAAAAGTTATAGTTATTGTATTTTATTTGCTGTCATAGATCTTCCATAGCTGTCCTAATTTTAATTTGCAGAGCTGCCGGATTTCTACGTTTTTTTTTTTTTTTTTTTTTTTTTTTTTTTTTTTAGTGGACGCTAAATTTAAGTTTTAATGTAATTTTTCTTTGTATTGTAAAGTTGATTTAAAGTTATTTTCTACACTTCTGCATGCAAATGGTAAAAAAATTATGAGAAAGCTGGAACGGCACTTTGTTCCCGCTCTCTCGTGTAGTTTTTTAAATATTGGCAAAATTACCAAAAATTTTGAAAGCTTTTGTTTTTAATTGATTGCGAGTTTGCAAAATATTTTGCAAAAAGAGCAGTAGCTGGTAGTTTTGAATTCGCTACCTCATGTTAATTACATAACCTTTATTTTTTCTTAAAGTTGATACGCTATTATACTTTAACATAGCATCCTGCTCGCTCACGTATGCGTATGCAATTACTACAAAACAATTTTGGTTGTCTGTATGTTTTCTGCAGTCTGTGCGTATGTGAGCATGTGGGATGTTATATGAAAGAGTTAAATAGAAAGATTTAGTTAGTTCCACGTACGTATCAACCTATGTACGGTTAAGTATATAATGTACGGTTACGTAACTGTTATGTATGTAGCAGTTACTACTGTTAATCTTCTCTTCAGAGCGTTTTGCACGTGACCTTACCGGTTGTTACATAGAAGCATATAAGGCAACGTTACTTTTAAAAAGTAACGAGTAAAAGTACAAGTATTTTTAAAAAAAGTAACGAGTAAAAAGTAAAAAGTTCTTAATTTAAAAAGTAACGAGTAAAAAGTACAAGTAAAAGTACAAGTACTAAGCAAAAAAAGTAACGATTTAAAAGTACATTTCTAGGAAATCGAAAATTCAAAGTAACCTAAAATTTTATTGAATAATATTCTTATGCTCCTTAAAGTTTTTGCCAAATTGTTGTCATTTATTTAATTATTTTTAATTTTGAAAGTTATGGATTTAAATTTATTTTTAAATTCGAAAGAATATTATAATATAATTTTATAATATAATCGTATAATATAATTTTAAAATCAAATATAGTTTTAATTTCAAACTTTTTATGGATTTGCACGAAAAAGAAATTTTATCTATTGATTTTAATTTTTAGTTTATTATTTTTATTTATTTAAATTACCATTGATTTAAGATTGTTTTACTCTTTAGAGACGCGTTTCAAAAGCACAAACGTAAACAAAGCAAACACAGGGTTTCAGATAGCTTTGTGATCTTTGAGCTAGTAAAAAATAATTGAATGTGCAGTATAAGTTGAAACAGAAGGTATTTAAACACGAATTTAGCTGTGAATGCATGTATATTGCACATTAATTTTATTAATTAAAAAAAAACATAAGCAAATTCAATTTAATATTTTTTTTTAGAAAGCTTACCGAGTTTTAGAAAAAAAGTAACGATTTCGTTCGATATTTCCGTTACAAATACTTGTACTTTTTCCCTAAAAAAGTAACGAAAGTACAAGTAAAAGTACTAAATTTAAAAAGTAACGAAGTACAAGTAAAAGTACGTACTTTTTACTTGTTCCGGCGGTACAAGTAACGAAAGTAAAAGTACTGCCATATATGCATAGAAGTAATAAATCTCTCTAATAAACACCTCATACGTTTATTGATATTCCAAATACCTTCGCTTCCTTGGTTAATATATTAGCTTACCCAGTTTTAATAACTTTTATCTAGTTATAGTTTTGTTTCAATGCTCAAAAGTAATACATAAATAAAAATGAAAACAAAATAGTTTACGTAATATCTAATTTTTGAATTTAATTTCAAGTCAGTTCCATCATTTCTTATGAATCATTCGGATTATTTTTTATGATATAGTTGATAGTTTTTTGAAATATGATATCAGTAAAGCGTACGTATCCTCCTTCTAGTACGGAGTTTCTGTAATTTCATAAAATACTTTTTCCTAGTGGTATAGTAGAGGTAATGTGCATTAATATTTTAATAAATTAGAATATAAAATTTTAATTCTTTAGCTTACAACCACTGAAAAAAAAAATATTTCGTCCAAACGTCAATTTTTGGAGGGTATGCATATGGGGCATTTATGAGTTATCTAAAAAATATTCCAATTTTCGAAATCGCATCAATACTGCGATTGTGTACTCATACCTATGTTCTTGCGTAAGATATTTTGTGGACGCTCCCTCACATACACTCCAAATGAGTCGGAAATGATGTGTAGAATCAGGTATTTATGAGCTTTTCAACGACATTGTTTCTCTGTGCTGAACCATGAATCAAAATTCCTTCCCTCTTTTATAAAAGGAAGAATTCCACTCCTAAATAATGGCCTTCTAATGATGATGAAGCTTGTCAGAATAGAAGCGTTTCATTTTAGTATAATTTATAAAAAGTTGGGAGAAAAAAAAAAACACGTTTTTCTTTTATTATTTTAAAGCAAGGTTTATTTTATTTTATTTCATAGCTGCCGTTGAACAGTCAACCCAATTTTTGGGTTTACGACTACCAATGTTCAACTCCGTCGTCTTGTAACTTTGAACCCAATCCAGAAGACAAGGAAACTCCTGGATCAAGTATTGGGAGAAATTTGCCTTCGTGGAGGACTTTTTTTAATGGAACTAACCCGCATTTGCGTTACATGAAGAGGCAAACCACGAAAACCTCCCACGTTCAGCCTGACGGCAAGAGGACTCTAACCCATAATCCGTCTACCGCTGAGGATATTTTACGTCAGCACTGCAGACATGCCAACTTGCTCTGGACAGCAAATAAATATTTTCCAGTGGTAGTTTATTAATGTGCGATTCTTGGTTTAAAAAATTTAATTGATTAGGTTTTTATCCACCACAATTTCTAAGCAATTCGAAAGCTTATATTATTCACCACTTTGTTTTATTTACAATGTGCTAGACCGTTTAAAAAGTAAGCAAAATTAGTCAAATTGCAAATTTTAGTATACAGGTGTTTGCCGTCTTTTAAGTAATTATGGCTCGTCCGGAGCAGTTGGCACTGTGGTCGGTGCGAGCCAACGCCTCCTATAACTGAAAGGCTCCACACGGTTTTTTTATTGGTAGTCCGATCAGACCACTATGAAGATATTCCCTACCCGAGCGAGTCATTTAATACAAAATCTAGTTAAAACAAGAAAGTGGTAGCAAATGTATGACTAAAAATTTGTTTTATTTATGAATATAATCGGTTTGCCTTATTCACTTGTCAACCACTACAGATTCAATTCTCGAATATATGTGTTAAATTTCTCTCAATTACTTTTATAAAATGTTTTGGGTTCATGCGCACTCGCGGACTACTTATAAATGACCGTGTGGAGGCTTTTTGATGCAGGAGGTGATGTGCGAGCCGAATGCGGAATTCGTATCGACCAGCCGTCGTTGGGATTCGAAGCCGGTCACCTCATTGGGAGGCGAGCACGCTATCTTCTAAGCCACCATACCATTTGCCTGCGCTTTTGAAAATACTACTTGTTTCAAAATACATACATTCTTAACGTATCGCGACATAAAATGAAATGTATAATCGCGTTTTTCCTACCACGCCCTACGTGCTTGTGAAGTGGGAACACTTCAGACAGTCGAGTGAATTTAAAAAAAGTTCTGGTTAAGAACATTATTCAATTGCATAAAAACTGAGCTTATAGAGAGAAACTGATAGCTGATTTGAAATCGGCGACGCAAAAACTATAACTTGAAGAGACTATATATAACTTCGACTATATATTGAAAACTATATATAACTTCGCAACTAGAGAAGAGAAACGAGGCATGTAAGCTTGCAGCTGCGATATATATTAGTGAAAGTTTCATATTATTATATTTTATATAATTATGCTTATGTTTTATATTTTATATAATTATATTGTTTATATATTTTTTTTGTTGCTTTTTAACGCTTTTTTTATAATAATTAATCATTTTTAATAGTTTATTACCATCACATATATATTTATTGAAATAAATATCATTGGAATCACACCCCAGCATTCATCAACTACAATTAAACTGTATAAAGAATGTC
Organism: Parasteatoda tepidariorum; assembly: GCF_982258835.1. Taxonomy (NCBI): domain Eukaryota; kingdom Metazoa; phylum Arthropoda; class Arachnida; order Araneae; family Theridiidae; genus Parasteatoda; species Parasteatoda tepidariorum. The sequence goes on from NC_141759.1 coordinate 39,425,142, forward strand.
ATTTATTAAATTAATATTTCTTGTGCGAAGTGTCTAAAAATGTTATTGCCACATCGATTTTAGTGAAGCCGTAATTCGTGACAGCCATTAATAAATAACTAAAAACCCCTATATTAAAATCATCGCCGGGCGTGAAAACTACAAGGCTCCGGACCGTGATGTTGCCGCTTGTATCCTTCTTGTCTGCCATAAATTGATTTACGTTGTACCTACGTTTTAACTGTTATTTGGTGCTTAATTGCGGTAATAAAATTTGTGTCGGCCTGGGTGGTCTATTCTTTGGGAGAGTGTTTTATTGCATAATTGCTGTACTTTTCTTGCTAGAAAGATACTATCTTCTACGACAATCGATGTTTTATTTCCATTTATGCAAGTTGGAATGTGCTGCTGGTCATATTCTAACTGCATTCAAGTTAGCGAGCTTTAGTATTGTTACGTGGTCATTTTTTCCCTGCATTTATGCTAGTGACTTTTAATCTTGTTAAATTATGTTGAGTGGTCATATTTTTTTCTGCATTCATGCTAGTGGCTTTTAATCTTGTTAAATTTTGTAACGTAATAATATTTTTTTCTGCATTCAAGCTAGCTTTTTCTAGTCTTGTAAATTTTGTTACGTGGTTGTATTTTATTCTGAGCACCAGCCAGTTTTTTTAAGTCTTGATGAAATTTTTTACGTGATCATATTTTTTTCTGTTTCCAAACTAGTGGTTTTTAAGCTTTGTTAAATTATGTTAAGCTGTTATATTTTTTTGTGTGTTCAAAATAAAAGTTTTGTTAAGTTTCGTTACGTGGTCATGTTTTTTTCCCGAGCATTCAAGTTAGTTTTTTCTAGTCTTGTTAAATTTTGTTACGTAATCATATTTTTTTCTGTATTCAAGCTAGTTTTTTCTAGTCTTGATGAAATTTGTTACGTGATCATATTTTTGTTCTGTTTTCAAACTAGTGGTTTTTAAGCTTTGTTAACATTATGTTAAGCGGTTATATTTTTTTCTGCGTTCAAAATTGTGGCTTTTAATCTTGTTAAATTTTGTTGCGTAATCCTATTTTTTTCTGCATTCAAGCTAGCTTTTTCTAGTCTTGTAAATTTTGTTACGTGGTTGCATTTTGTTCTGAACACCAGCTAGCTTTTTCTAATCTTGATGAAATTTGTTGCATGATCATATTTTTCTCTGTTTTCAAACTAGTGGTTTTTAAGCTTTGTTAAATTATGGTAAGTGGTTATATTTTTTTCTGCGCTCAAAATGGTGGTATTTAGTTTTGTTAAGTTTCGTTACGTGGTCATGTTTTTTTCCAGCATTCCAGTTAGTTTTTTCTAGTCTTGTTAAATTTTACTACGTGATCATATTTTTTTGTACATTCAAACTAGTTTTTTCCAGTCTTGAGGAAATTTGTTACTTGATCATATTTTTTTCTGTATTAATACTAGTGGTTTTTAAGTTTTGTTAAATCATGTTAAGCGGTTATATTTTTTTCTGGACTTAAAATGGTGGTATTTAATTTTGTTAAGTTTCGTTACGTGGTTATGTTTTTTTTCCCAGTATTAAAGTTAGTTTTTTCTAGTCTTGTTAAATTTTGTTAAGTAATCATATTGTTTTCTGTATTCAAGCTAGTTTTTTCTAGTTTTGATGAAATTTGCTATGTGATCATATTTTTTCGTGCATTCAAACTAGTGGTTCTTAAGCTTTGTTAATTTATCTTACGTGTTTATATTTTTTTCTGCATTTAATGTAGTTGATTTTAGTTTTGTTACATGGTTATATTTTTTTCCTGGTTGAAGCTAGTTTTTTTTTTAGTCTTATTAAATTTTGTGAGTGGTCATATATTTTTCTATATTCAAGCTATTAGCTTTAAATATCGTTAAATTTTATTACATATTTTATCTGATCACATTTTATCTGATTTTTGCATTCTTCTTAAAAGGTTTTAGTATCGTTAAATTTCGTTACATGTTTAATTTTTTCCCCCTGCATATTCAAGCTGGTGGGTTCTAGTATTGTTAAAATTAGTTTCATAATTTATGTTATCATGCTTTTCTGATTTCAAGCTTTTGTGATTTAGTATTGCTGAATTTCATCGCATGTTTATATTTTTGTCCTGTATTGTAGCTGGTTAGTTTTCCTTTTTTTCTTTTTTTTTTAGTCATGTTTTTATTTGCCTACAAACTGGTGAATTTTATTATTGTTAAGTTTGTTGCGTTTTCGTTGCGAAGTTGTTATTATTAATTTTCTTTGAGCTGGTTAGTATTCAGGGTAGCTAAAACCGATAAAAATTTAGAATTTGGATTTGAAATTCCTGAATCTTGATAAAAGAGACAGTAGAGTTCAGAGCGTAAAAATTTTTCTAGTGCAAGCAAAATTCATGCTTTCATAATTAATTTACTAGATTTGATTTATAGTGGTTCTGCCCTCCATGACAAATAAATGATTCGAACATACATATAAAATACACATTAATTTAGCTGATCTGATGACGAAGTTTTTAAGCAATTTACAGATTCGATCAAAATTATTCTAAATGTGTTTTATCTTCTATTACTCAATATATATTTTTAATTGTTAGCTATTTTGTGAAAAATAAATTAAAATTGTACTATGTCTTTTAAATTTCTTAGTTTTTGTTCTTTAGTTTGCTCAAGTGTAAACGGGAATGTTTCATGAAATGCAACACTTTCATAAAATTATTTATGTTCGAAAACTGTGCTTATGTTTTATCATGTTTGTAGCTTGTTATAAATTGTGATAAAAACTGGAAATAATTACCAAATATTTCTTTTATAGGTTCATATTAAATCAGGTTTTATTATGAATGGTGTTTGTGTTAGATGGCGGGGCTGGCTTGACCTTGAAAGATTAGATGGTGTCGGTTGCCTGGAGTTTGACGAAGAAAGAGCGCAAGTAAGTAATCCAGTTTAATTTGTTGCGTTCTCACAAAATTATATCCTTTTCAACTTGTTTTTAAGCAAATGACTTTTTTTTCAAATACGCACGTCAAGCTATGTTTATTTCAATTCCTCTTTAATTACATTCATTTCTCTTTCAAAAACGGTTTTTAAGCTGTAGGGATAGGATAAAATTATGGAAACACTTCTATACTAAACACTTCTTTACTTCTATACTACTTCTATGTAAACACACTTTCCCTTAAAACCAAATGTTTTTGAGGATTTTATGTAACAAAACTGTCGGCACACTTTGACAGATCATTCTTGAAGATTTTAGAAATGGTGTGCATTTTACCCATTCAAAATTTACATCAACCAAGAAAATTAAAAGTTTCTTTCCCTTTTCATTACTACGATAATTACAGTAATAGTAATAATAATGACAGTAATAATAATGTTGGCGTCGTTGGCGATTTTGAGTTTCGATGGTATTCGCAACCCCGCTCCCCCTTTTCATTTTGCTCTCGTGCTCATCTTTTTCCGTTTATAAACTTTGATTTATTAAATACTATCCTATGGTTAATTGTAACCATATTTTGGTTACAATTAACATTATGATTCACTCGGGATCATTTAAATAACTGTTATCGTTATTGTTATTTTTGTTTCAAATAAAAACTCTCTTGTTATTGTTTATGGGATATTTCCTTTAGTTATTAGTTATTAACAATGGATAAATACTAAGGTATGGTGGACCCTCCAAATAATATTAGTAATAATATTTATATAATAATAGTAAAAAAATCTAATATTATTATTGTAATCTTTGAGAATGATTCGAAATTACTGTTGTTCAAGTTTGAATAAAAGTTCCTCCTTATTTTGGTCGATCCTAATTTTGCATGGGGTGAAAAAGACATCAACAAACCTGCCAACTTTTATGCATTGGCATAAAATTATATTTTTATATTTTAACTGGTAGTAAAATGCATGCCTTGCATTTATAAACTTAATTTATTATCTTTTTGACCACCACTATTTTTAAAAAATTTAAACTTATATATAAATACTTAGTACTCTTGAGGAAATTCTTCGAAACGTTTTAAATTATAACGTATGTTTCGACATAAATTAGTAATTCAAATTTTATTATTCAACCACTGGGAAAAATCATCTTCCTTAGGATTGAAAGTTGGCAGGTATGCACCAATTCTAAATACTTCAATCATGATCTTTAAATAGTTCTAGCATTTTTATTACTTGAAATCGTTAAAACATTTGTTGCTAAAAGAAAGATTGTTTATAACCTATAGTATAAAAGTGTTTTCATAATTTGTGTCCAATTTTATTAACGCGCCTTTTGAGCTATAAAAATTTCATCCACTAATGTTACCTCTCCATCATGTAAAACTTATGTTACATAAAATGTATTATCATAAGTATATCTGACTCATAAATGGTTGCGATTTGCAGATAGAAGACACAATCTTGAGAGAACAGGTGGAGATGTACAATCAAAGGTTAAGAGAATTCGAAGAAAAGCAGAGAGTATTCCGCGCACAACATGAAAGGCATGTCGAAGCAGAAGTGGAGGTAAGAGCCTCAAGGTACAGAACACACACGGTTTGAATTTTCTTTTTTTTAAAATCCTTTTTATGTTTTTCCTTACTCCCTGCAATTCTAGAACAGGTTTTTTATTTATTTGTTTTTACGTTTTGCTCGATAATTATATTTTAATCTCCCGCCTTATATTTATTTATATATTATAATTGGGTATAATATGAAAAAAACACAACTACTTCGATTTAGTAGGAACAACATATGACGCAATGCTAAACGAATGGAATTTAGTTGTTGTTTATTTAGTTATTGCTATTAGTAGTTGTTGTTATTTGTTTTAGTTGTTGTTTATTTAGTTGTATTTAGTTTCAATAACTTTTCTTTATAATGCAATAAAATCTGGCGAGCAGCTTTTTAAACGATCGAACACTTCGTTTGTTTATTTGTGGCTTGAAGTTAGGCTCGCAGAAAATGCCGTTCATGGGTTAAATTTAGTAGGAACAACACAACCTGTGACGTAGGCTATATTATACCCAATTACAAGCTAATTACGTATTATAAAATCCGAATTTGTCAAAAAAAAAAGCAGACGATTATTGAGGAGAAAGATTTTAGTTTTAAACCAAATACTAGTTTATTACAGCATGGCAGATAATTTTTCCAAAGAGCCTTAAAGATTTCAATTTTCAATTAAGAGTAACAGCAGAATATTAACTTCGAAATTTTATTCGTATTTTAATAAATTTGATTTAAAATGATACTGGCCATCGTTATATAAAAATAATTAAAACGTACCTACGAAAAGTCTGATAATCATTTGACAATGTTTGAGTTGCTGAACATGACCGTATGCTATACTTGATCTATCAATGATGAATATTTGTTAAATGCTCAAAAGAGTTATAAAAATTCTTAAAAAAAAAAAAAGAAGTTATATTTTTTGTGGCAATTAAGTATTAGAAAAATAGCCTGAAGTACCGCACAAATCTCAGTGCGAAACAGCTCCTAGACTTGCTTGTTGGATAACAGATCTTAGTATTCCTAAAGTACGATGATGATTTCGTAGTGGGATGGTCTTAGCAAGGATATTCTCGAAGACTAATAAATAATTATCATTAATGATTTATAATAATTTTTGGATAACAATATCGTTATCGTTATAAAAATTTCAAAATAATAATTCAATTAGATTTTAAAAGGAAATGGTAGTTAACAAAACCAATAGAATAGATTTTCTTGACAACAGTAGACAGCCTAATCTTGGCCAACGACAGGGTAAGAACAACAACCGTAGGTGTCGTTGGCGGAGGGGGGTATATATGTCCCTCACAATAAATTAAAAAAAATCCCTCAATATTTCAGACGAGTAGATAAAATTTTTACGAATCATCATCGATTTAAATTCATCAAAGATAAAAACAAGAAAGAGATAAAAAAAATAATCGTTTTACAATATTTCTTATGAATAAAATTTAAAGAGCTGTTCTGACTGTATATTTTAATTTCATTCCCCTCAAAAATTATACTCGTGCGTCGCTGATGACAGCAGTCTCGTTTGAAGACGAACATTATTTAATTATTATCAATTTAGTCTTCACGAAATTAAATTTCACTTTAATTAGTTTTTTTTCTTCAACCTTTTGTTTGTAAATCTAATTCACTTCAAACAAAGTAACTTTATTCCATTAAAAATAGCACTATAGATTTGGGATAAAAAATACGGGAAAATAATCCAACAATTCACGGAAACGTACACATAACCATTGTATTTGGGGAAAGAGGTATCTTATTACAAGCACTTAACTCCATTCCTTTCTACTTTACCGTTCTGTTGGCTAAACAAAATAAATTTAGTAGCCCCCACTTTAAAAAGTATATATTCATCTACAATATAAAAAAGAGGGATGGGGTGATTTTTATACGAAGAAATCGAACGGTACAAATTGTCTGTACATAAAAAAGGTTATAAAAAAACCAGATGCAGAACGATATATAGCGCTGCCCGAACGCCGGCGTCTCAAAACAGCTGCCTACTAGGGCACCACCGTCGTTCCACAAATTCAAAAGAAATTGAGCACCTCCCGCTTCTCAAACAGCATTGAATTGTACTTCAAAGTAGTGGAAAAAGTATTGAAATAAAATTGAATTTCAGATGGGTGGGTGGGGATGTTTTAGAAGAAATTTTATAGTGTCCTCTCTCTCAATTCTATTGCATTTTTTTTAATTGCTCGGGGGGTTTTATGCGAATAATTTGAAAAAAATCGAGAGTATATCGCATTTCAAGCGTATGCTATCTAGCATAAAGAGAGTGTGTAAGTACTAGAAAGAGACGCCTTCTATAGATATATATATTTTTTATTTCGACTGATTTATCAAGGCTTTGGGAAAGTAGGTGAAGAATGATTCAGATATGACCTATATTTCGTAATTATTTTGCGGATTATAGAATGTTCTAACTTCAGCTTCAGTAATTATTAGTTTGCACGAAGAATTCAATATGTTGAACACATACCTGAACGCAGCTTCATTAATTAATTTACTCCAATGATATTAACATGTAACTCGAGCTTACTCGAACACAGCTTCGTTAATTATTAATTTGCTCGAATAATTTCAATATTGAACTTTAAAATACTTGAACACAAGTACAAGTACAAATTTGTAAAAAATCGAGAGTATATCGCATTTCAAGCGTATGCTATCTAGCATAAAGAGAGTGTGTAAGTACTAAAAGGAGACGCCTTCTATAGATATATATTTTTTTATTTCGACTGTTTCAGAGATGCCAACTGCTCCGGACACGCCAAAATAATTTTAAAAACGTTAAATAACTACAAATTAAAATTTGCAAATAATTTGACTAATTTTGCGTACTTTTTAACAGGTTTAACATGACTATGCCATTATAAAGTGGTGAATATATAAGCCTACGAATTATTTAGAAACAGTGGTAGATAACAATCTAATAAATTGAATTTATTAAACAAAGAATCACAATCAGTAAACTACCACTCGCTAATATTTATTCGCTGTCCGGAGCAAGTTGGCATCTCTGCCAGAGATGCCAACTTGCTCCGGACAGCAAATGTATATTTTAAAGTGGTAGTTTATTAATTGTAATCCTTGGTTTAATAAATTCATATATATATATATATATATATATATATATATATATATATATATATATATATATATATATAATATATATATATATATATATATATATATATATATATATATATATATATATATATATATATATATATATATATATATATATATATATGTGTGTGTGTGTGTGTGTGTGTGTGTCCACGGAAGAAGCCTCATATATCATTTTATCCACCACTATTTCTAATTAATCCGTAGGCTTAAATAATTCACCACTTTAGAATACTTATGTTATGCTACACCTTTTACAAAAAAAGCAAAAATAGTCAAATATTTGCAAAATTTTCTTTGTAGGTATTGACCGTTTTTTTAATTATTTTGGCGTGTCCGGAGCAGTTGGCATCTCTGCTACATTATTGCGGGTCACTACTTATGGCCAAACAACTAAATAAATGATAGAATTTACCAAGTTTTAGTATATACTTTTTAACTCCATAATAAATTTTTGTGTTAGAAATGAAGTTCTTGGTATCCCTGCATTCCCCTTAGGGCTGTTAGCTTTTATAAATCAAGAAGACAGGAAATAGCAAATACTGGTAAAAGAATCATTTCCATATAGCTTGTTTCCAAGAAATATATTCGTGACTACCATTTCTCTTTTAACTGTTAGAAGAAAAATATAGGGCTGCTTTTATATCCGAGAGAAAAGCTAACTATTCCGCTTTTTAAAAATTGTTTTATAGAGCGATAGAAAATTAAGAATTGTGACGCCTCTAATATTGCCTACATTTTAAAAGCTTCATTACGAGTATAAACAACACCTCCTAGAATAAGGAAGGCCTTAGCACGGATCAAATTAGTAGTCCGATGTGACGAAGTTAACTGCGCAGTTGATGAAAAATAAGAAAGTGGTCATTACGTTCGGGGTACTAAGCTGCGCAGTGGTTGAAAATACGAAATACGCCATTACGTTTGGACTACAAAAGGATATTTATGGTAACCCGTGCAGAGGCCTACTCTTTTCTAGGAGGTGTTGGTATAAATGGGCAAAGTAAGATTTTTTATGAAATTTTGAATCGTTCACATCTAGTGTCGAGGAAAAGAGTCAAGTTTACAAAACAAATAATCATATATTCTAACATAAATTTTTCTATTACTATAGTAATACCTAGCAAAGTAACTTGAGCCTTATTGGGCCAATACTCATGAATCTTAGCTCAGTAAGGGTTCAAAGGGCCTTTATTTTCCGATATTAACCCTATATAGAATTTTCCGATTCTCTCGATATTTTACAGCCACTTTACTACCAATATCGGTCCTATATAGAATTGTCAGGTTCTCCCGATATTTTGTATCCATTGTTTAGCCAATGTTGGTTCTATATTGGAAAATGTAGGCCCTATATAGGCCATTCTGGGACCAATATTAAAAAATTTAGACATCCCAATTTTGGTCCCTCGGTGTATGTTGTTATAGGATCCATATCGAGGCAATTTTGAACCCAATTGAGGCCAAGGTAAAATTGCTGCTTCTATAGAAGAAATTTTCTCAGAAAGCATAGCAAGTTTTATACAGAGATGCCAACTTTACTCTGGACGGCGGATAAATATTCTCGAATCATAGTCTTTTTAATATGAGATCCTTAGATTTTAATGTGAGACGGTTTAGTAAATTCAATTTATTGAGTTTTTGCTCACAACTACTTCTAAATAATTCAAAGGTTTATGTGATACTCCACTTTTGATCAATTAAAAACTTGGCAAAATTAAACGAACGTCTGCAAATTTTAGTTTGTGGTTCTCTTTTTAAATTAATCTAACGAAGATGAAATGTTTATTTATTTTTCTCTAAAAAAATCTAACGAAATAATTCCTTTTCTTTTGATAAAAAAATATATCTCCCCGTTTGAAACTAATCTTGAAAAACTCAACAGATAGCAGGAGATGATACTCAAAACATCTGCTATGATTGTCCACGCTTGTATCATGGTTGTTTAATTCAAAATGTAAAAAACACGTTTTTCTTCTTTTTTTAATGGTGACAAATAAGTTTCCCCTTTCATGCAATTGAAAGGTGAAGAGGAGAGTAAAAAAGTGCCGAAAACGTGTCGTGTTTGTAGTTTTCATAGATAACTTCCCTGTTAAAGACATCTGATACTCATAGATTCTAATCGCCTAATCCATAAACGGCGAGTTTTGATCCCGTAGCTGATATATCTTGTCGCCAATGTGTTGTATCCTTGTTGCTTTCAATTTTCCCACCATCGAAATGAAAAGGCGGAGATTTGAAATATTTTTCTATAAATATTAAAAATTAAATAATTTAAAGTCTTATGTTATACCAATTATTAGGCCTCAAAAAAATATTTATATGAATTTTATACACATAGCAATGTGCAGCGCTCCAAAAAAATAGAATTACATTGAATAAGTTTTGATCTAATAATCGGATCTTCGCGTTCTAGGACTCAAACTTAATGATTCGAGGTATTCTCCTTAAATATGCTAATTAATTAGCGCAGATGATATTTTAAGCTACAAAATCAGACCCAAAAACGTACTTTCTCTGAATAAACATACCTCTTTTTCGACTGTTTTAGATTTCTGACCCCCAAAATGTAAGGGGCAGAACAAGCTGGGAAATATGGCTCTATTAGTTTCGTCAGAAGAGTGAGCCAAATTTCAGACCCCATAATGTTAATTTTACATTTTGAGTATTTCATCATGTCTCGAGAAGTTTTTAAGCGAGTTGAGAAAATTTTGCACACAGTTCTGAAGTTCGTTTATTCAAAGATAATTCCATGCAAAAAATAAATTTTAGTAAGCATTTATTATTATTTTTTATTATTTTATTTAATAATAGTCGAAAAAATTTAAATTGTAATATATTGTATTGTTAGATAAAGTATTTAAAATTCGATTTCTCAGGAACTATTAGACCGATTTCGCTCGAATTTGTATTTTGCCATGTAAAATTACATTCTTTAAAATGATGTAAAAAAATTTTACTTTACAATCCAAAATTTTTTCGACCATCAATAAATAAAATAATAAATATTTACTAAAATTTATTTTTTGCACGGAATCAACTTTGGATAAATGAATTTTATAATTGTGCGCAAAAGTTTTTCAATTCGCTTAAGAAGTTCTCGAGATTAGGCGAAGTATGTAAAAAATAAATTTTACATTAAGGGATACAAACGTTGGATCGTTCTCCTGACCGAACTATGGGGTCCAGATTTCCCAGATTGCAGCTACCCCTATAGTTTGAGGATTAGAAATTCAAATCCGTCGAAAAAAAGGTTTGTTTATTCAAAAAAAGTACATTTCTGTGTCTGATTTTGTAACTTAAAATATCGTCTACACTAATTAGTTTGCATATTTTAGGTCACCCCTTTAAACCATAAAACTTTGAAACTTTTATTTCTCTCTCTCTCTTTTTTTTTTTTTTTTTTTGGCGTATTGTACATTCAACTTAAAAAGCGAAGGTATGGAACTTTAAACATTTTTCTTTCAATATTGATGATTAAAAGTCTTGTGTTGAAGCAATTAAAAGCCACTAAAAAAACAAAGAAAATTTTTTTTCTAAGAATTTTTAGCATAAAACTCAAAATTTTAGTGGTTGAATCGGAATATCTCCTATTTTATAAATATTTTTGAAATTCCCTAAAATTCAGAAAGTTTTTGAAAAAATTCCTATAAAGTTAAATTCTTTATTCGTTTTATTACTTGTTTGAGTGTTTAAATAAATATTATTGCAAGATAATATAGTGAATAATCAGCTTATAGATTTTCCCCCCCATGTCTTAAAGAGTTATAAGTTTTTTCCAGATTTCTCGAATAATTATAGAATATGCTTTTTCGATCTGAAATTAATTGAATTCTTTAACGATTCAAAATTGATAATTCTGAATTGAACTTTGATTGAAGATTTATTAATTTTCAATTTAAGTGTTAAAAAGGCAAGCGAAATATTGTAGTAAATTTAAATTTAAAGTTATTAGTGGTATTATGCATTTTATTGGTCCGTGATATTTCCAAATATTTCTTGTATTTTAAAGTCAATATATTTGCATTACACAATAATTTATTTCGTAAAATTAACTAGATTATTTCTTTTTTATATCACCAGGTATAACTTTTATTCATAAAAGCAATCCAGACGGTTTTCTTTTCTCCCCCCCCCCTTTTTTTTTGTTTACTTCTCATTCAGAACGCTATTTTTTGAATTCAGGAAACTAGCTTAAATATTAACTGACATTCTGAGGAAGAAAAAAAAAAGAACTATCTATGAATGATGGGTTTCAAATTTTACCAATGAAATGTATCCTATAGGTAGGGGGACCAAAAAAAGTTTGATTTTTATCGTTGCATGGAACAAACGGATTAGAGAGATTTCATCCAAAAGAAGGTTCACTAATCCGCCAAAATGTAGGATATGCTGGGGTCGCTTTTTTAGCAAACATCCTACACAAGTCTCATCTTTTTTCTGTATTTTTGTTCCCCTATCTTTCGTCACGGTAACTTTGTGTAAAATCTAGTATTTTTCAATAGAAAGATCCACGCAGATGTCAATGATGATACCAAACTTGCTCAAAATTAGCTGCTGCTGTTGTATAAGCAAGTAAAAAAATATTATTTGAGTTATAATCTTTGAGTTCAAAATTTAATTCATGGTTTTCGGAAAGACAATCAAGTTGTTTTTTTTTATTATTGAACTATTTTTTTTAAAATTAAACTATTACGGACTGCTGTTACGAAAAAGCAACATTAAGTAGTGATAGAATTTATGAAAAAAGCGGAGAGCATTTCATCTGAGACAGATTTTATGTTGATTACCATGTGAGTTTTAAAGTAAAACATTTTATTGATGTGGATTAAACAATTAAAATTTATTCTTTAGACTGTTTATAGTAAACACAGAGGCATTTTTTTACCACGATAAATCTTAAAAATGAAATATCTATCTTACCTGTCTTTATTTTTTAAAAAAATTATTATTATACCGTCAGTTTTAATTCGATCAGAAGAAACACCTGTCCACATTTCTTTATATTCTTTGCTAAAGGACTTTCACAATTGAAGTGACTGTTCTGAACAGAAATAAAGCAGCACATAATATTTTAAAATAATTTCGATCTGATCTCTTACGTATTTAAAGTGATTTATATATATGCAGTGGTCATTAAATTCAACAAAAATTCACATGGTAAAGCCTGGTTAATAAAGATAAAGATCGGATTTTCTTTAGAGATGCAGTTCTTGCTTTATCCACAGGAATGCCAACTGCTCCGCTTTGAGCAAAAGTTTTAATTTGTAGAAGAAGGATAATTATGTCTATTCTTTAAAACTGTCACCTCGAATGTCACTCTTTGAATCTGCGATAAACTTGCATTTCTTATGATTCTTTGAATTCTTGATATATTGTGGCGGAAAAACTACTTTAAATCTAAAATATAACTTAATTGTGTCACGACCAGAAAAAGTACCATTTTACTAAGCGGTGCAAGCATAACTGCCAATTACTATACTTTTTGCAAAATATTTTATAGAGTGGTAGATATTTAAAAACTGAAACTTTAAGAATTTTTGGTAACTTTGCCAACATTAAAAGCCTTACCGTGAAAGAGCTTGAACAAAGTGGCTTTCTATATGAACGTTTAAATTATTTATATGTTGTGGAAAATAAGTTTATATGAATAAAAAAATAATAAGTTTAAAGCTAAACTTAGCTACCACTAGAATAAATTTTTACAAAAGTTTCAGAAAAATGGCATCTCTGATTAAATTTACACTTAAGCATCCAATTTAAATAAATATAATTTATTAAAATAGTAAGTACATACTATATAGTGAGTAATATAGTAAGAAATAGTAAGTAACAGTAAATATATAAAAATTATGAAAAATTAATAAAAAAGTGGTATTTTAATCTTCTTTTTTTTTTAAATGTCTAAGCAAAGATACAAAATATTTAAACAGGAAAATCTAGATTTAATGTTATTTTGCAAAAATTTGAACCTTTTTCACTCCACTGACATCTATACGGTAACATCAGAAGTCACCATTTTGAAATCTAAAATTTTTGCTTCTTAATATTTCGGTACCGTATTATTTTATGATTATTAGTTATTATACTGTAATATTGCATCATAAGTGAGTTTTTACACTAAGTTCCCTTGTTTTCTGGGTTGGGTTGAAAGTTACAAGGCTTACGCTATTGAACATTGGAGCGTCTGTTCAACGACGGATATAAAATAAATTTAGTCAATCCTGAAAATTGCATAAAAAAATCAATGCGAAGAATAGACACAGCACAGTACTGTGAAAATTAAAATCATCTGTGATCAAGTTTTATTTTTTAATATGTAAAAAGATACCACAACGCTGTATTTGGGCTCATAGATATTTTCAAAAATTTATAAATGTTCAGTGGTTTTTATAATTTTTACCAAGGTGGAAAAATCTCTTCAAATTAGTAAATTTTAAAAAGTTTGATAACTTCTAAAATAGATAAGTTATTTGTTCATTCTAAAGCCCAAATAATTCTTTATAGTAAAACGGTTTATATAGTTAAAAATTATAGTTTTGCCTCAAGTGTAAGGATCTTAAACTGCAGTAATTTTCATTTCCCATGGCGAATGAGCTCTTAAAAACACTGTTAACCATTTGACGCAGAATTATATTTTTCTTACTTTTTAATTATATTGTATTATTAGGTGTAAATAAGTGAAAACTGTTGTATTAATCATTTTGATTATTTATGAAATACTACATGAAACACCGGTGCTATTTTCTGCTTTAATTGTAAAATGTTCCAGACGCGGCTCACTTACAAAACATCATTTTTTTTTTTTTTCTAGTTTGCAGTTATTTAGATCTAAGTAAAACAGTTGACCATCACTGAAATTTCGTAAATTTAAGAAATCAATTATTTCTAAATTTTTGTTTAAGAAATAAAATAAAAATTTCAAACAACTTTTTTTTAGATTTTAGTACAAACGTAATTCGAAAATCTAACAATTTTTTTCAGTAATTATTAGACTGTTTTTTATAATTAAAAAATACCTAAATATATTTCTGTTTGCAAATAGAGCGCCTGAAAATTACGAGAGAAAATTGTCAGAACGTTGATTTGGAAAAGCAGTCACTTTTGCATGAATTTATTCTTTTTATTCCATGTAAACTCAATCGAAAATTCTTTTGTGTAGAAGTAGTAATGTAATAAAAACACGATTAATTCATACGAACAATCGAAATGGGTGCGAAAAATCGACTAGTCCAGTCCATCCTGTTTAGCATACACTTCCCTCTGAAAATCTTTTGCATATGGATTTATGCTGACTAACATTCCCATTTTTCCCCCGGAAATTAAAGAGGGGTTGATTCAGGAGAGACCTCATTATGAAAGGGAGAAACAAATACTGAATATAAGAAATTTTTTAAGGGGAGGGGGTAGGCAGACGATATGAGCAGACTCAGGGTGGGCAGGGGTTCAGGGGCCACCTAATCTCTTTATTGACAAAGTTAATTCCTGCCCTCTGAGTTGAATGAGGGGTTTATTTTTTGGAGTGCAAGCAGGGTGACAAAAGGGCAGGGGAGGTCAACCCCCGATAGGGTGGGAAGGGAGACAGCATTAATGTTCGTCTTATTTCTCCAGTTACTGTTTTACACATGACGCAACAGGGTGCTGGGGCGCATAATTACACGCTTGTACACAAAAATGATACAACAATTTCTGATTGACAGGTCACGTGTAAATTTGTGCAAGCGTAGGTGTGATTTTGAGATAAGGACTGCGACAGGTTTGCTCAAATTTGTTTCACTTATCGTATCACGAAGTATTTAAAATAGAGTTTTTTTGTGAGATTTGATTTTGTTAAATATTTCTCAAAAAATAGTTTCCCCACTCTTATCATAATTTTGTATTGATTTAGGTCAAAATAAATGAAAAATATTACATATAGCATTCTAATAATTTATGGTTATTAAAAATACAGCAAAAATTTAAACAGCTTTTTTTTAAAAAAAAAAATTATATTTAAACACAAATACAATTCTGATAATCTAACAATTTGTTTAGTAACTATTAGACAGTTTTTTTTCTTCTTTTTTTGTGATTAGAGAGTTAGAAAAAATATAAAATGGTCACTGGTGTCCCAACCGCGTTAAAGGGATAAGTATTACGTAAGTACGCTATTAATACTGAGTATTAATAAGTACCAATATTAATAAGTACGATATTAATATTAATAAGCTATAAATGCTGAGAATATTACCATATTTTACTTCCACGTTTGCTGTATTACGAACTAGATCAAAAACACGGGGATCATAATTTGAAAACAATCCATTAATATAATAAAAAATGGTGGCTAGATTATAATTAAGGGTTTAATTTTTTTCCTATTAGGTACTGATTGATATTTAAATAATTATAATGCTTACTGCATTTCCTCAAACATACCTGTGAGGGTCATGGTGGCTCAGAGGATACAGCTTGCCTCCCAATGAAGTTATCCGGGTACGAATTGCATGATGACTGCTCGATACGAATTCGGCACCCGTCACGCACCGACCGCAGTACTAACGTAAATAATCCTCTTGCAGTCGGATCATGGGTTTGATTCCCCTTGCCGGCAAGCTAACCGTTGGAGGTTTTCACGGTTTTACTCTCTATGTAACGCAAATGGAGGTTAGTTCTATCAAAAGTCTTCCACGAAGGCAAATTTCTTCCAATACTCGATTCAGGATTTCCCAAGTCTTCTGAATTGGGTTCAAAATTACAAGCTACGGAGTTAAACAATGGTAATCGTACACTCAAAATTAGATTGGTTTAATAGTATTAAAGATTGTTGCGAATGCGTAGCTACCCGTAAGATTTTATTCCGTAAGATTTTATTTTTAAAATGTTAGCAAGGTTTTTGTTCTCCAGTTTTAATTCTTGAATTTATAAATTCAATTTTAAATTATTTTGATCACCATAAATAAATTAATCACATGTATAAATGCGTGATAAACACGTCGACGTAGTTTAGTTCTCGCAAAAATGACTAAATATCAATAAAAATATGCTTGAATCTACAATTGTATCTAATTTTAAATCATTTTAATCACCTTAAAAAAATTAACATGTGTATAAATATATAATACAAAGACAACGTCGATGTGTTTTAGATCTGGCAAAAATAAATAAATAAGAATAAAATAACCGTTTATTCTACAATGGTATTTCAATTGTCGCTTGGAAAATTTGTCATCAGAAAACATTAAGACTTCTCTCACAGAGATATTTTTCTTAAATAGTTGAAGTAGTAGTGTATTTTATACTTTATCATTTTAATTCTGATTTAATAAATTTGAATTACGATGATTTTGACTAACGCTTATAAACAATTTATGCAAATATATAAGATCTTGCAATGAGGTTTTTAATTGTTGGCAAAATTAAACAGATTAAGACTGTTGGTTGAAAGGAGTTGGCATCTTTGCAACTGTAAAACTTTTACCGGAAATCTTAAGAATAACATTAATTTATCTTTGTTTTTTAATTTTTAAAATAGAGATTCTAATTTCATCAGTTATCAGCCAGACTTATTTTTCCGAATATTTTAATTGATGACAAAGTTTATGTTATCAAATTTGGTTTTTAGTTTATGAATTTAATATGAAATAATTTTAATCCCCACAACTTTTAAACAAAAATTGAAAACACCTGATTATTTTATTAAATTTTTAAGTATTGTAAAAAATTGTAATTCTTATTACTTTACGAATTAACTTTAATAATCGTGTTAAAAAAAAAAAAAAAAAGCAGCTCTGTAAAAAATATACGCTATTACTTGATAAAGGATTTTAAGGAAAGCTTCCTGTTTGATGTGTATATTCAGTTTATATTTACGAACCTTAATTGATTGTGTTCTTAATTAATGCGTAGTTTTTTCAAAAAAGAATTTTTTTTTTATCAAGATATCTTACTTTTATTACTCTTGCATTTATCGAAAATAGTGCAACCACTTCAACAAAGTTGATCAAACGGAAACAGCCCGAAATTTGAAACTTTTTACTCAACAAAGACACCCTCCTTTGATGAGGAGGGGACTAAAATTACTCTTGACAGGAGGCACGTGCTGATATACACTAGAAATTGAATGTCGCTAAAATAGTGACAACTCCTAGCAACTGTTTTCCCACACAGAATGTCAGGAACATTATGTTTTAATTCAGGTTCTCTGTTTGATTTTATCATAGATGGGATTTTACATCTTGAATGATCAGTATTTTAATCAATAAAATTGTAAGAAAAATTTTAATGTTAATATTACATTTTATATTAAAAATTTTAACATTATTTAGTATTGTAATTTTATATTAAATAATATTATATATTATTAATATAAAATTACAATAATATTATTATTAATATAATAATATTAATATAATTTTTGTGTTATTTATTTTAAGGTTATTTCTCCTTTATGTAAAATTTCAACATGGTAAAAAATAACTTTGAAGTATATAAAAATACTGATTTAAGAAAAAATTAATAATTCCATGAACATTAAATCACTTGTTCTACGATGAAATAAGCACTTTTTATGTATTTCAATTATGTTTTTTTTTCTCTTTTTTTTCGAATTTACGTTTAAAAATTGACCCAAGACGACGTTAAGTTGAAAAATAGCTTTGAAAATGACTGAATTTGAAACCAAATTTAATATAACAATGATTAATAAGCAAGGAAATTACCATTTCACTTAGCTGAAATTGAGATTTTTTTTTGTAATAAGTAATTGCAAATTTTCTTTAAGCACAGTTCTCTAAGTAAACGATGTTAAAAAATGAAAGTACAAGAACACATATTTAAAAGTAATTAACAGAGATAATAATTAATATTAATTTAACAATTTTACCGGGATACGTGCGCTTTCAGATTTTTAAAACCTTCCATGCAAGCGTTGCGTTAGCACAACATTTTTCAGTGATGTAAAAAATAACTTTTGAAAAATATGTGGCTGGGAATTAGCGCCTTTGCTAAGTTAATGAAGTTCATTTCTTTACTTTAGTTTTTAAAAAAAGATACTTATAATAGCAAATGCATTATTTCCAATCAAAATGCAACTATTTTTTATTTATGTATTTTCGTATGCTATGACTTTGCTTTAACCCTTTGTACCCCGAGTACTTTAAAATGCTGTTACATAATACAGTATTTTTATGTAATTTTTAAAATTCTTAAAAGAAGGAAAGGCACTTTTAGATTAGAAGGAATTTAATTTTAAACTGTTTTGGAACTACCACTGAGAAATATCTTTAGCAAAAATCGTATTAGTTGGAAGCTATTCTTCATACCTGCGTTAAATTCATTGCCATTTATATGATATAGTTTTCGATATAATCATCTTTCTAAAATAGACTCATGGCAAAAGATTTTCAACAGGAATTGATTACTTATTCGAAATAAAGGCACGACGAAGATTGTTTTCCGAATAATTCGTCGTTGTACGAAATGATGCTTACTTACGAATAATAAACTATTTTCATAATAACTGCTTTGAGTTTGCAACAGTTACTCATGATTGTTAGGACAAGTTTAGCTTATCTAAAGCGAGCGCTATCTGTGGTTTTTTATGAAAATGGCGTAAAACGTCAATATTCAGAAAAGCCACAGTTTCGTTTAAATGAAGAGCATTTCTGGTCTAGTTTTTTAATATTTAAAAACATACCTTAATGCTGCATTATCTGGGCTCATAAGAATTTCCAAAAACTGAGAATAGAAGCAGTGACTTTGATATTTTTTTTCTTGGTAGAAAAGTGTCGCCAAATTGGCGATTTTTAATAACTTACAAAATATTTAAGTCACTCGTTCGTTCTAAAGCCTAGGTAATTTTTCACAGTAAGATGATATACATATAATTGTTTTGCTTCAAAGTGTAAGGCACTTAAATAGTAGTTCTTTATTTTCCCCATGGCGACAAAGCTTCGAAAACCCATGTTAAAGGACGCCATCCGGTTAAAATTTGTTGTTGACGATTGCAACGATTTAAAAATCATAACCTTTCTCGTGTTTGGAAATCGTTGAATGAAATATTTTAAAAGAGGATTTAGTGGAATAAAAGCCACCCTAAATATTGTCTATGTAGATGGTGCGAAGAGACAAAAGTTTGCGACCCCTGCATTCGACGTTTAATCTTTTGATGGGATTAAATTCGTTGCGCTGATCGGGATTTTTGAAGTAGACCGTTTTAATGGCATCCCCATAGCAACCATCCTACTCTTTTCCTTTTTTCAACTTTTTTTTTTAAAGACTAAATTCAGTGCATGGGAACCGGTGATAAACCCTGATTTTTAAGAATGGGATGCTGAGGATTATAGGTAGTTTAGAACTTGGAATTAACAATTAGCGACGGAGATTAAATGCATTTAAAAATAAAATAAAAAATAAAAAAGATTATTCGTGATATTATCCGTTACTGCAATGCTAATGTACTGTGATTTGTGTGGGAAAAGTTGGTCGTTTTCAATCAATTTTATTTAACGTATAATGAAATCATTTGAGAAATACTATACATTAACTAGTATATTAAACTAGCTAAAAATAATTGTTGTAGAAAAAACAAAAAAAAAATTGTTTAAAAAAAATCGCTGTCTTTTTGTTTGGACACATTTATTGAATTAAATTTTGAGGAAATGATTAAATGAAGCGAGTAAGTTACATTTACAGGGATAAGTGACATTTATTAATCAGGGAATAAAAATATGTCGTGCTCGAATCAATATAGGTATGTTTAATATAACAGAAAACTGGCTTTTTGCTTCTAGTTTAATTCTAACATAACTAATAAACATTAGCTTTGAGTATGATTACATAATTTTTGTTATAAATTAGGACGTGGCAATTAAAATAAAGCAAGGAATTATTAACCCACTTTCTAATAAATTTATATTAACAAAATAGTTTGGATGCAGCATTTTTTTCTTTTCTTATCCTGATTGTAGTAATTCATATAATGTTTGGATCAGCTATCTTAAATATCCTATTTTTTGAGGCAGTTAATTAAAGTGCCAAGACTGCGAAAGCTATGATCTCGGGATAGACTTACGTACTTTATTCAGGGGTTTCTGTACTGGTTGTCATAAATGAAACTATTTCGCACATCTTGGCGACTAACTTTGCGATTATCCAAGTGTTTTTTGAAATATAGTGGAAAAACAAATATTTTTAGTTTACAACTTTTTAAAATTTTACTATTACTATTTTTCTCTCTTTAATTTTGATTATTTTGTAGCCTTATATATATGTTTCTTTTCTTCCAGGCTCGGAAAAAACAGAGTGAGTTAAGTCCTGACAGAGCTGGTTCAGCAAGCAACTAGGATTCATCGGAGATTCTCTTTTAAATTTACATCAAAATGTACCGGTGTTTCACTTATTTTGTTGCCATTCCTTCATTTCAAAAGAAAGAAAGATCTAAAAACTGCTCACAAAATTATTTGGCTCGCCTTATATTAACCCAGAATGTTTTAGAGAACTCTTGATTTGAGTTGATGTTTTAGGAACAAAAGCTTACCCTTACATGACTATAGAAGCTTAATTTAACCTAAAAATGTAAAGAAATTATTTGTTTCTAATGGTTTAATTTGTATCAGTTCATTGCAAAAGTTCGTGCTTGATTTGAAGCCAAATGCAATATCCAAAACATCGAACTTATATTTTACCGAATCATAATTTATTTATTATTTGCTTAGCATGAAATCATTTTTTTAAAAAATGTTTAGTTCTTTGTCACTCATAATTGAATGAATAACAATTTTTACTATTTCAAATTTTTTAAAATATGTTCGCGTTTGACATTAATAATTAGATTTTTCCAAATGACAGCTTATTAGCTAAATGAAACAGCTGTAATTTACTGAGGTTTTTCTAAATTATTTTATCAAAAATAGAATATTAGAAAATGGGAATTTAAAAGTTTAAATAAATAGAGATTTTCATTTGTTAGTGTTGTATGGTATAAATAATTTAGCAATACTTTATTCATATGAAATAAAACAAGGTTTCTTTTCAATTCATTTTTTTAAATGTAAGTCAGATGCTCACATTACTTCTACAATTATTTGTTTGTTCTTATTTCTCTACAGTCAACAGGCAAGCTTTACAATAATTTTTTACACAGTTTAATCAGGCATCAACTTTTGCAATTATGAGACCTTATTCTCCCCACGAGCGAAAGTTTAAAGAATGAAAAGTACTAGGAATGACGTCATTTTCGAGAACAAGCTAAAAGTCTTCTTATATGACGTCATAAATACGTAATTTACAAATGCTGGAACTTATCACCTTGTATAAAAATTGGACCGTCAGCCTTTCTAATTCGGAAAGCACTCTTAGTGTACTGCATACTTTTTTTTTTTGCAAAATATGTTCTGTTTGGTATTGTTTTGCATTGAACAATTAATTTATTTTGACTTTTATGATTTCTAAATTTCCATTTGAGCTTTTACCTTTTGTGTTTTCGAACTCTTGATGTAAATATTGTGTTTGTCGGAAAATGAACTATTGCTAATTTTAACTCAATTTATGTCTTTCAGATCTTTCTGTTTTGTAAATAGTCAGCCAAATATCTTGTTATTGAAGATTCCTACTGAATATTTATAATTTTCTGTTAGTTTTCTTTTCTTTTAATGTCTTCAAGTATTAAATTTTTTCATAAAGAAAAGCAATGAATTTAATTTTTTTTATTAAAGCAATAGAAAAGCAATTAGAAAAGCAATTTTTTTTATTTCTTAAAGCAATAGTACTTTTAATTTTCATATAACAAGATTAAGGGCTTTGCAAACTGAAATTATTTATGAAATATGTTAAGATATTTGTTGTTTTTTGAATTTCGTGTATATTACTAGAATCATCCACTTTGTTGCTCAGCACAAAAACCTTACATCACTTCTGTTTTCTTATTCGGAAGTGAATCAGCTTTGTGTAATATTATAAATATGGGTTGTAAATATTTATACTGCAATATTTGTTCATGTATCTGTGTTATAATGTGTCCCGGATATGTTGTTTTTAAACTGTGTGTAGCTAAACACCAAATGAAATGAAAATATCGTCGGGCACGATATGTTTTAATGATATATTTCCTAGTCTAGATATTGTATTTTTGTCTTTGTTTGTTCTGAATAAAAATAATTCATTGGATTTTTTTGCAATGGTTTTATTTAATTATTTTCGTTAACATGGCTTTTCGAAACTCTTCTACTAAGGAAAATAGAATAGTTTCAGTTTAAGTACACTTGAGGCAAAGCTATAATTTCAAACTATATCTATGCCATTTAGCCGTAAAAAAGCATCTGGGCTTTAGAAAAGACAAATAATTAAAATATTTTAAAAGTTTTTAAAATAGCAGATTTATCATCATTTTCCATTTATATGAAATTTATCAAAATCAATGCCTTATTCTCATTTTTTTTGTAAATTTTTATGAACCCAGATAATGCAGCATTCGTGTAAGTTTTTAATTGTTAAAAAATTATGCCACTATTACACTATTTCCAGAAAACTGCGGTTTTCCTTATTGACGTTAATTTGACCTATTAGTCATGTTGAGTAACTGCCATAGGTGATTGTGCTCCAGAAAAAAAAAATCCGGATTTCCAGATTTTTCAAAAACCGTGATCCGGATGTTCCTGGAAATCCAAGGTCCAGAAGTTTCAAGAAATGATCGATCTCATTTATGCATACAAATTCTTGAATATTTAATTTAAAAACATTAGAACTAGAATTTATACTTGGCATCTCTTTCATTTGTAAATATTTTTTCTGGTAGAATAATAAATGTGATTATAGATAAAAGTAAACATATACATGATTATTCATTCAAATTATGCAACATATAATTTATTTAGAATTTTCATGTTTTGAAAATATCAATGATTTAAATTTATAAAGACATATAAATTTTTTGAATTAATCATTAATGATTTTACTCAGGGAATTTTCAGGATTTTTAAGTTGGCCCCTGAACTGTTGTGAACTCACAGCAGTTATAAAACAAGTTCGGAAATTTCACTCCATAGCAGCAAATTAAAGAGCTCAAAATAAATAAAATAAAAATAAACGGACCGCCCTCAATAACTTTTGATTTAATGTTCTGATCTTCACGTTCTAGGACTCAATCTTAATAGTTCTAGAGGGTGCTCTTAATTTATGCTAATTAATTACTTCAGATGATTTATTAAGTTACGAAATTGGACGCAAAAATCTTTTAATAAACATAACTTTTTTTATGCGGATTGGGATTTCTTACTCTCAAAATATAGGAGCAAAATATAGAGGCAGTCGCGATCTTGGAAACATGGTCTCAATAGTTTGGTCAATCACCATTTCACCATATATTGAGAACTTTTTAAGCAAATTGAAAAGATTCTGCATGAAATTTTAAAATTTTTTATCCGAAGATAATTGACTGCAAAATATATTTTTTAGTAAATATTTATTATTTTTTAATATTTTATTTAATAATAGTCCAAAAAATACAGAAATTGCAGAGGAATTTAAAAAATGAAATTTTAAATGGAAAAATGCAGAAGAACGAAATGGTCAAATAGTTCTAAATAAATTGAATTTTAAAAACACGACTTTGATATTTCCGTCAAGAAAAGGTATGTTTATTTAGAGAAAATATGTTATTGGGTTTGATTTCATAACTTAAAAAAATCGTCGGCGCTAATTAATTAGCATATTTGAGAACACCCCCTCTTACTATTAAGTCCCAAAATACGAATCTGTGATCATTAGGTCAAAAGTTATTCCAGTTAGCCCGTTCTTTATTTTGCGCATTGTACGTAGAAACATCATACTGCTTTACCGTAATTACACGGTATTTTCCACCAAACGCACTGTCCAGAAGAATTTTAAAATGTGGCTTATCATTCCACGCCCCAACCCATTAAAAAGGGGATATTATATTGAAATAGGAGAACTTAGGAAAATGAAGTGACAAGTCTCAATTATCCGAAGGTGGACAATTTTAAATTAAACTATTTTTAGTGCATACTGCTTTTTAGTTTCCTAAAATTTTACTCCATAAAAGCATTGTGCGGCCTACTTGGTAATAATAATATTTTCCATCAAAAAGACTATCTTTAATGATAGGAAAATGTGGCTCAGGTTCGAATCTCAGCGGTGACTAGTTGAAACGAATTATGCTCCCGACTCTCACCGACCACAATGCTGACATAAAATATCCTCAGTGGTAGGCATATCGTAAGGTTGGGATCCCCTTGCCATTGGGAAAATAGGGGGAAGTTTTCGTGGTTTCCCCTCCATGTAACTCAAATGCGGGATAGTTTCATCAAAAAGTTCTCCACGAAGGGTAGTTTGCCCCGATCCAGGAATTCCCTTGTCTTCCGGATTGGATTCAAAATCACAAAGCTAATAAATATTTATATTTTTAAAAAGTCCTGTAAGGAACAGACAATAAGTATAATGGTGATACTCTACATTTTTTCATTGGTTAAAAATTATTTAAGTTTAAAATTCTCATGACAGAAGTTTTCAAAATTTAAGTGAGAGTTAAAGCGATGCCACCCCATTTTTTTTTTCCATATCTTTAACTTTAATGTTTTGTGATTTAGATTTAAAAATTAAAGACTTCATTTATACCATTTCGAATATAAACTAGTATTTGTTCTTTGAATATTTTGCTCCCTGTAGTTCAGAACAATTGATGTTTTTTTTAAACAGCAAACAGATGCCATGAAATTCCATCCGTATATTTTGAACAGCAACCCTTTGAATCCCATACCACGTGTGTCCATGCCTGGCATATCAAATGATGCCAGTTGTATAGCTTTCATACGGAAGAAATAGACTTCGATAGCCATCAATCTTATACAGAAAAACTCCCTTTTTGGTTATTTTTCTCCGATTGCAGAAAAATACAACATAAAAACTTGAATGATACGGTGCATTCAGGGTGACTGACTTTTGACCTTTTATTTGGTCAGTACACTTACCCGCGTTCTTTTATGATTTGAGTAGTTGGAGAGAAAAGCTAGAAGCATAGAATAGGGGTTAAATGGTTACTTTTTTTCACTTTTACTCGATAAATGGCAGTTGAAATAAACGTTATACTCTGCTGTGAGAAATATTGAAAATGAGTGGTCAATTTCTACATTTTAATTTTGGAAGAAAAAACAGCATTAATGACGCACTGCTAACGCTGTGTGCTGCTTGAATTGTAATATCACAGAGATGCCAACTGCTCAGGACACGCCAAAATAATTAAAAAAACGGTAAATAACTACGAAGTAAATTTTGCAAACATTTCATTATTTTCACTTGCTTTTTAAAAGGTATAGCATGACATAAGTACTATAAAGTGGCGAATAATATAGGCCTACGAAATATTTTTAAATAGCGGTGGATAAAAATCTATTAAAATGAATTTATTAAAACAAGAATCACAATTGATAAACTACCACTTTAAAAAATATATTTGCTGTCCGGAGCAAGTTGGCATCTCTGATATCATGCTAGAAAACATCGATAGCGCAATAGCTTTCGAACTATTGGTCAGATTTAGATGTATAATACAGTTACAAAAACGTATTTTTTCTGAATAAGCATGCCATTTTTTTCGCGGGCTTCCAAACATAAAAATAATTTCTCTAAATGAATTTAAAACTAAATACTATAACTCTATTAAACATATTTTTACCATATTAAGAAGTTTTCTCAGAATTTTTCGCAAAAAAGTAGCACCGCCCAACGTGGGGCTCGAACCCACGACCCCGAGATTAAGAGTCTCGTGCTCTACCGACTGAGCTAGCCAGGCGTGGCAGCGTTGACGAATGCAATAAATATAAACAAGGCTTGCGAAGTGATAATGTGTTCATGAACAGCTGGTAAATTTCCCATGAAAAATAAAGCTGTTCTGAAAATAAAAATTCATTTTTCAGGCTTTACCACGCCCGGCTAGCTCAGTCGGTAGAGCACGAGA
This sequence comes from Parasteatoda tepidariorum, assembly GCF_982258835.1. Taxonomy (NCBI): domain Eukaryota; kingdom Metazoa; phylum Arthropoda; class Arachnida; order Araneae; family Theridiidae; genus Parasteatoda; species Parasteatoda tepidariorum. The sequence continues at coordinate 39,451,694 of NC_141759.1, forward strand.
CTCTTAATCTCGGGGTCGTGGGTTCGAGCCCCACGTTGGGCGACGATTTTTATTTTTGGGAGACGTTATATTTATTTATTTTAATTTTATTATTATATTTTTGTGACGCTCGGGGTAAGAAATTCTGAAGTTTTTTTTACATAAATTTCTAACACATAAACGCAGTTTTTAAACAAGTTTTTATTTATTATCAAAACTGTAATTAGCCTTGCTATTAACATCCTTTTGCTATTCAGTGTGCAAATGTTTCAATACCAGGTCTTCAAAACTAATTAGTTTTTGATAATAATAATATGGTTTAAAATTTTTTGCCACTTACAAAATGTTGTAAACACAGATCCAGTTGAAATTCTATTGAGCAGTTTCAGTTAAGTATGGCAGATGACCTACTATCACCTCAATTCATTAATTTTTTCTTCGTTTGGGGTTTTGAAGGGTCTGAATTGAATTTAAAAGTAAAAAAGTTTTTATTAAAACCACATTTTTCACCTGAACTGAATATGAGGAAATAGTTTTATTTAGTTTCACATGAAACGGAAAAACACGAGGGAATTTTTGGTGATAATAAAAGTAAGCGTCCCTCGATTTTTGTTTCACTCACACTAATGTCCCTTTAACACGTTCACGCCGGGGTGACCCACCGGAGTAAAAACTGGTAGCAATAAATTTCATTTTTTAGTTTTTTTCCGGGAATAATGAAAATCCATAACTACCAATTGTTTTTAACGGATGCGATTTTTATATTGAGTTGCTTCTTCGCCTTTATAAATTTCCTTGCAGTGGATTGTTATTGTTGAGAATAGATTAACTCCTCCCGAATATTATCTAATATTGAAATAGTTCTTCTACCAGTATTATCTCCTTTCCCGTACCTGTATTTTCACTTTTCCCTGCGTGAACGTGTTAAAGTAACATTATTTTCATATTATTAGAAGTGATTTTTAAAATAATCGTAAACAATAATTAATTTTATTTTCTTTATTTTGTATTATATCTGTTACATAGCTCACTAACTAACTAATCAAGTTTTTCAGAGTACCTATCCATGAATGGATGATGACTGCTCTTTCATCTAAATTGAATAATATGTGGTGGAAGGGAAGGGAGGTGCTGCGTTAACATTAAGTTAAATCTCAGAATGAACAATAATTGATAAAATCCAATCTGGGTCATACATAAAGATAAATCGCAAGTTGATACATAATAAAGTGAACAAATTGATGATAAAGATAAAGAAAGAATATTTACACTATTTACAATAGGGGGAAGACTCCCTGTGCACTCTCTCGCCTCCCCCCGGTATTACATAGCTGACAACAACGCGGATTACCCATAGCATTTCATTTTGATATTTAAAGTGATAATGAATCTCATAAATTTCCTTTCAATTCTTGGATTTATAAAATTTAATATGAATTTGACTACAACTTATTGCAAATAAATAAATTTTATATAAAAGAGCAATATATAGAAAAGAAAATGAGTGTAATCCAAAGTAATTATAAAAAGTTACTTTTATTTACAGTTGCGTTTCAATTAGTCTATCGTGACCACTAGAGTAATACTTTCTCGGTAAGAGTAAAAGTCGGCAGGTCTGCTGTTAGTTTATTGAATTAAGTATTTTAGTCAGATTGACATTAGGTTGTGATAATAGTGACAAGAAAATGATTGATACTTTCTTTCAACTCAAAACTTCAGCTGAAATTCAGCATTCTATAAAGTCGGAAAGAGATCGAAATATATATAAATCCTTTAAATGCTATTTGTCATAAATAGCAATAGTTTATGACTGTAGTTGTCTGAAACTGAAACATTTTAGTTAATCGGAAAGTGACTAAAATTTTGATTTGCAGTAAATTTTGTTTGACTATTAGAGGAAAATACGTTCTGATTTTGAAGGCCGTAAAACGATTGTCGCTTATTTTGTCCTCAGGTACAGAGCTCCCAGGGCTCGAAAAACCGCCCGTCCGCCCGTCCTCGGCGGTCAAAAATTCCCCGCGGACAACGAATTTCTCGAATTCGACGTCCGAGTGGACGGCCATTTTTCCGTAATGTTGCAATTATGAACATCTACCTAAATGGAAAACCTCTTTCAGATTTCTGTGCAGAAATCTCTGTAAATCATTGGCTTGATTGTGGAACTGGCAAACGTCATATTCGATTCATTTTAAAAACGCAGTGCCTTAGGATAAATTGATATTCCAGATAACTTGACCTTTGTCATTTAAATTATTTCATAAAAGAAATAAATTATTTCATAAAAGAAATACTAGGTTACTATTAGTAACCTAGTATTTCTCTTATTACTGTATAATGTAATCCTTGTTTGTTATCCTAGTAACTACTAATTCATTGTGCAATTTAAATAAATGTTTATAATAAATAAGAGAATATTATATTTTTATTCATTTAGAAGCGACGGGTTAGTTTCAAAGGAGGACGGGTACATTGATGGTCAAGCCGTCCTCGGGGACGGGTAAAATTTCTGAGTTTTTTCGAGCCCGGAGAGCTCCTATTAAAATTTAAGCACATTAACTATTTGAAAAGTGGTCGTTGCAAAGATTGACGGCAAAATTTTGCTTGTATCAGCCAGGAAGTAATCGAAACTTGGAATAATTAAAACTTCATTTGATGTAAGCACTTTAGGTAGTTGGAAAGTGCTGGTAGCTTCGATTGCCCCACCAAGACTCGAAAGCAAGTTAACCCGTTCACTGTTGAGGGGACATAAATGCACAATTTTGCAGTGACAATAAAACTGTATTCTTTTAAAAAGAGGTAGAATAATTGCGCTTAAACAGAGTGAATATTTTCTATTGTTAGGTTCCAACTTTGTAATATAAAAATTTATATTCAGCTGATTTCAGATCGAGACAAAAATATTTATAACTTGTCGTTATAGTTACTACTTCATTTTAATACTTTCCCATCTCGCTATTGTAAAACTGAATAGAGATATTCTGGATCAGTTAGATCGAATATAATATTAACAACGAATAGCGGTAATAACGAATGAAATACTTCTTTAAAAATGCGAATGAAAATGATACAGTTTTAGTATTTTTTTTACCCTCAAATTTTTGCCAAATATAAAGACTTTAGAATTTGCCTAAAATCATTTCACGTTTTCAAAAACATATTTATACACGATCCGAATACATTGTGTTAATAAAATATTCTAAGTTTATCCAAAGTTTATAAAATAAAAAAGAAACGATTAAGTTTCCATTCCTTATATTTTTTTGGGGGGGGGGGGAGGGAAAAACGAGAACATGGAAAACTTATATGCCATATCAAAACGAAAAAGAGTAAACACTAATAAAAAAAAAATAGAAAAACATTATTTCATTTTAGCATGTTTTCGGGAAGATTAAAATATCTATGAATAGCAAGATTTTTTAACAGTTATAATATTTATATAAAACACTTTATTTATTTATTTTTTTACCTGATTAAAAGCAAATAGCGATAAATAGTTTACAATTGGGAATAGTAAGAGCTTATTTTGCAACTCACCAAAACCATTTAAAAAAAATAGTTTTACTACCAATTTTTTATCTTTTAGCTCAGGATAAAATAGGTGAATGAATCCTAATAGGTCCTGTAAAACGTGATAAGTTGGATGCAGTTCACTTTGCATAAAGTTACTTTCACATTTAAAATATTTTGACCTTCTATCAAAATAAATAAAAATAAAAGAAAATGATGATAAAAAAGGATATATTACTACATTTCCGAATCTCCACAAATTTTTTTTTAGATTTTTGACACATAATGTGTGTATAATTGGGGGAAAAAATAGTAGGGGGAAGGAGGGAACAATTTTGTTAGGTACTTCAGATTTTTCTCCTTGAAAAAAAAAAAAACGCCACCCCTGCCTTTTTAACATCATCTTGAAGTTCCGAAGCAGAGCATATGGCGTGAAGTAGAGAAAAAACTGCTCGTTTCGACGAATCTCCCATCCCTTCCCTTCCTCGTTTACTTTCTCTATCCGGCAGTAGAGCGTATAATTATCCTCTCATAATCTCTGCACCCAAGCATTATCTGCACTTATCATTGTGCTTTCTCTCCCCTTTGTTATTATCCGTAAAAGAGAAGAGGCTGCTTCGATAATGGCCGCCTCTCTAAAACTGCGCCAAGTGTGAGCGTTCGCTCGCAAAGCTCAAATCTTAGGCTTAATTGGGAGTGTTGGATTATTTTTCTTTGCGCTGTTTTAAATGGCTGGCGACAATGGAGTTGATCGTGTTTTTGGCAACTGAAGTGTGATCTTGAAACGCAATAGAAGAAGTAAAAGTGTTGGAATTGCAGACGATTTTTAATGGTTTGTTGAAGCTGAAACACGTGATTTGGAAGTCTTGATTTTATACCATAAAATGTTTTTAAACTGAACCTCGTGTGTGTTACTTTGACTTATTTTTATTTGACTTATTTGCATCGATTAAAAATGATGACCAAGATAATGGCATACCGACAGGGTGATCTTGCAACGCAGTAGAAGAAGTAAATGAGTTGGAATTGCAGACGATTTTTAATGGTTTGTTGAAAATGAAACACGTGATTTCGGAAGTATTAATTTGTCTCCAAAAAAATATTTTAACTTGAACCGTGTGTGTGTTATACTTTGATTTATTTTTATTTTACTTATTCTGTATCGATTAAAAATGATAACTAAGATAATGGCATACCTGCAGGTGATGTAGTGTAGGTATCTCAATCCTGATAGGTTATTGAAACATGACATTTGCTTACATTAGCAACTGTACTTTCCATTCTATTTCGAGTAAGCCAAACTAGTATCAAGCTAGTAGTAAGTCTAGTATCAATTCTCTTTAGTGACATATTCTATATTCTTTCACAAAGATTTAAATTCTTTCTCTATGTGTTCCTCACTTAACACAAAGACAGGCACGTAGCCTTGTATAACATAAATGCAAGAACATTATGCATCATCGAAGTTGCCAGATTCACAAAACAAAAATATATCATGGTTACAGTAAAATAAATCAACAAATAATAAATCGAAGACGAGAAAGAAATATATTTCTACAAATTCGATGTGCTATACGGCGCTGTATTTAATTAACTTCACGTTAATTAACATTCTAATTTTTTTGGAGAAACATAGCTCAACTTTAACATGGCATTTTGCTTATTAACAATCAGCTGGTGCTGACGCCACAGGTTACTTGTGTGGCTAGTGATCTTCTTTTGCTTGAAGTGCAAGTACCCAATTGTTTTTTTTTTTTTTTTTTTTTTTTTTTTTTTTTTTTTACAGTCGTAAACAAAACTATAGATTCAACAATATTAAATTTAACCAATTTGTGCCTATCTATCTTTAAAATGACGGTTTCTTTTTTAAAGAAATATATATATATATATATATATATATATATATATATATATATATATATATATATATATATATATATATATATATATATATATATTAATTTTTCTACCACTAAAAAGAAATTTCAGATGTAGAACCGTATGTGCCCACAAACGATGACACTAGTTGAAAAATAGCTCTAGAGTAGTTCAATATGATGCCAATAAACATAATATTAGTCGGATTGTTTATTCGGAAAAACGAGATAGGATACTCTACCGTCGCTGAAAGTCAATTTATTAATACTCAATTATATATAAATAGGTAGTAAAGTGTAAATTTTAAATGAAATTAAAATACAGCGTGTGTATATTCATTGCTGTCAACCTGTAAGGTCAATGTGGTAACTCTTATAATGGTAATAGCATTTATATTTTACTGCGTAAATATAAAGTTTTTAAAGTTTGATTATATTTGTATTTAATCACCACAACAAATAAATAATTTAAACTTATGTAAGATACATGAGTAGCAACTACAAATCACATTTAATCATAAATTTGCAACCAACTTTTTAAAATTTCTCTTTCAATTCTTGAAGACTGTTATGCTTTCACAACAAATTAATCATATGCAACACTTCCTCAGATTTATTTACATTTTCGCCAATATTATAACATTTTCGTCATAATTTACTATCGTATTTCATATCTATTTACTCGCCAACTAAGACGGCAATAAAAGGAGGCAAAAAAAAGAAGCATTGAAAGCATGAATGAGACCGCCTATGATATACGAAACTGCAGAAAGAGCCCCAATAAATTTATAGCTTTTTAAAAAGTACGGCATCTGTCCCTAGAGATGGCTCTAAAATCCGGTAGGGATTGCTGACAGGGACGACAATAGGAACAATGGCGACCACCCGAGGTGTGAAAGGCTCGCCCATGGTCTCCAGAGTATAATGCTCCACTAATTCCATGGGCGGCGTGAATCTGCCTACTGTATAAAAGGGCTTGTAGGATGTCTATTGCTTTGTAGTGCTTTGGGCCTTTTGGAAATCACGCCTTTCCTATAAATGCCTATATCTGGTGGCATTTGGAATCTCAGAGGATCTCTATATGGTATGATTAATGACAAAAGATTGAAAAGGGATTAATTGTTTGAAAAATAAATGCATAATAGAGAATATATTGAAGGATAGATTCAAAAAGATATTTATCATCCTTGTTGAATTTCTTTCTTTTTTATTTATTTTTTACGGATAAGTATTACAAATTCTATAAGCACGGTTGCTTGTGCTCCCGAAAAGAGAAAAAGCTCGAAGGGGAAATATTTCATAACTAGATTGTTTTTTGAGATATAAAAAATACTGCATACCAATAGTTTTATAAAGTCTTATTTTACTTTCAAGACTGCAGGGATACCACTGGCGAAAAATGTAAGAAGTGGTAGAAACTCAATTCTTCTTTTATTTATTTCATCAAAATGTTTCCCATTTTTTTCGGCTGCGATACCCTAAATTGTCAACCTTCTTTCGGCGGTACCACGACTTTTTAAATAAAGTTTATTAAGGAAATTGTGAACGTTATTACCGATGAAAGACTATTCTTAAATATTTAATTAGAGGTGTGAAGATTTTTAATGTTTTTATTGTTAGTAATCATAAATTATGTTTTATGTCCGACAGTTGAATTTGCAGTGCTTGTGCTATTACTAGTCTAGCTAAGATTTTTTTTTATGTACATGCACAAGTTGAAAATGAATAAAATAAAACAAATAATGGTATACTTCGAAATGAAAACTTAAAAGAACTGCTATAAAAGTTAAAAATTTGTTATTATGGGGAATTATTTTTTTTCTTCTTTACCAGTATAAGCTTATTTCGTCATGACTTTTGAGCACAGAACAAACCAGTATGAGATGAATCGATTGGTGGCGCTACGCGCCAAATACCGAGGTACCCTACATGTCCAGCATCCAGCAACATTAATTACGTATGCTAGAATTAAAGTAAAAGCAAGAATATGACTTTTAAATTATAAAAAATAAGCTTTTTGTAAACTTAAGCTACTGCTTTTTATTTTTTTTCCCACTCTGATTCTCGTTCCATACAATTTATGACTCGCCCGTTCGGTAAAACGATATTCTTTCGTAATCAAATTCAATATTAAATAGAAAAAATTATGGTAAAAACAGGAATACCATGAGCGATTAAAATTGTGAGAGGTGGTGACTGATAAATTAGGAAAAATCTATTAAAAAATTTAGTCGCCTTTGGCATCCCTGTGAAAAAAAGTTGTTAATTTCAATAGAATTTTACTTTTTCCCATTTTTGATATTTTTACTTGCCCTAGGTATCCTTAAGATTGCTTACCATTTCGAAAAATAACTGTTAATGTGTCTTAGTAATCGCGGATATTTATTTCTTGCGAAAATAAGCTAAAAATTAAGTGGTTTTCCTACCAGTTTTGTCTTTTTTCCGGGTTACAAACAGACCTGCTATTATCAAAATTGAGAACAATGCGCGTTACAGAGCATATATTCAAAACAGAGTGAGCTGTTTTAAAGAAAAAGTAAGAAGTTAAAATATTTTTGAAGGTACTGATCTTTACTTTAAAATCATATATCGTGACTTTAGAATATATATATATATATATATATATATATATATATATATATATATATATATATATATATATATATATTAAATTTGTCTTATCTTTAGAAGTAAATTTTTGAATTCATATAGCTCACAATTAGAAATAAAATTTCAAATCATGTATCTTGAATTTAGAAATAAAACTGTAAAACTATCTATCTCTACTTCAGAAATTACACTATCTTAACTTTCTAAAATAAATTTAAATTCATGCATCTTAATCCTATAAATAAAAGTTTAAAACCAGATAGGTTAAATTTAGAAATAAAACCACATATCTTGAATTTAGATGTAAAACTTCAAAAGTATATATCTTTAATTTAGAAATAACACTATCTTAACTTTATAAATTAAATTTGAAATCTACGCATCTTAACTTTATAAATAAAAATTTAAAACCTTAAAGGAAAGAAAAAACAAAATAGAAACAAAACTTTCAAATGTACCATATATCTTGAATTTAGAAATAAAACTTCAAATCTATCTATCTTTAATCTATAAATAACACTATTTTAACATTATAAATTAAATTTAAAATCTTTGTGTCTTAACTTTATAAATAGAAGCTTAAAACCACGTAAATTAAATTTAAAATTAAAACTTGAAAACTATATATCTTGAACTTAGCAATCAAAGTTCAAAACTATACAACTTTAATTTAGAAATGGAACTATCTTAACTTTGTAAATAAATGTTTAAAACCATCTAGGTTAACTTTAGAAATAAAACATTAAGACTATATTCTTTGAATTCAGAAATAAAACTTTAAAACTGTGTATCTTTATTTAAAAATGAAACTTTGAAACCACGTGTTTTATTTTCAGAATTAAAACTTTGAAGCCATGTAATTTAATCATAGAAATAAAACTTTGAAGCCATGTAATTTAATCATAGAAATAAAACTTAAGAACCAAATAACTTAAAAAGTAGAACTTTAAAACGATATGTTACATTTCTTTTACTGTATTTTCTCGTACAAAAAAGAATTTACGTGATTTAAATGTTCATCATCTTCTTTTCAACGCATTCTTTTTCCTATTCGATAAATAAAGCAAACTAAAGAAACTATTCTGTTTGAAAATCATATTGCTAGATTGTTTTCAAAACTTTAATAGCAAATTAGATCAAAATTGATGGAAATCGTAACATTTTCCTAAGGAGTTTTCCATAAATGTCAGTAAATTTTGATCTTGACATATAGCTGAAGAGGTCTTTTTTTTCCTATACAAGGTCATACGTGAGATTGCATAGTACTAAAAAGAGGAAATGTTTAAAATACTTATCATTTCTATACAATTTCTCAAATTAACTGATGATTGATTGGTTTATCGTCAGTATCTTTCGAAACATGTAAAATAAATGTTCATGGCCCAATCAAAATTTTACAGTTATAACAAAGTTATTCTCGAATTTCGTGAGATTTTTTCCTAACAAAATAAATGAATGTCCATTCAAAATAATCATTTTTAAAATATATTTCAGTATTATACATTTGTCCATTTTTAAATTTTTATAAAATATCTTTGTTTTTGAAACATTTTGAGAAAAGAATTTTTCGCCCTTCTTCAAATTTGTATTCCTCAGTTTAAACAAAGAATAAATGTAAATTAAAAAAGTATAGAACAAGGCAATTGTGTGTTAAGTTATCTAATCTGAAGTACTAATCGCAAATTTTTATTGCTATCAGATCAGGAAAATTTTTTACAATTTATCAAGCAGTTTCATTCTATTTTCCTACGAGCAGTATCTTTTGAAACATGAGAATTACTCTCTCGTTGTCCAATCGGATTTAGTAAATTACAGCAGGAGTTAATTCAGAATATCAAAAGATTATTTTTTCTGTTAAAATTCAACCAATGTGGAACGAATATGTTCTCGAGTTAATGCCAAGTGTTCCCAATTTTTAGCTATATAAGGCGATAATTCATTTCAGTTTATGATGCAATACGTTAATGTAGTAAGTTTTTTTTTTTTTTTTCTTTTTTGTCATAAGTGTAATTTTCAGAGAAGCCGACAAGTGTATCTGTATGTATATAAACCTATACATTCTTTATATTCTTGTATATTCAGATGAAAACTAAACTAAGCTAAAAGTACCATTTGGAAAAAAATCCGTACCTGTTAAGAAAAAACTAATTTCAGGTTTGAAATCCTCACACCCGAATTAGGTAAGATCAAGTGCTTGTATAAATGTAACAGAAATCTTGTTCTCGAACAAAAATCATTGCAAAATCGATAAAAAAATTTAAAAAAAACTTAAATGAAATATGGCAAACAGCGTTTTTCGCGATTAATATGCAATTTCGACAACTGCTGTGAGTTTTAAAAAGTTGTTCATGATTGTTTGGTTAAGAGGCCCTTCCTTTTTCTACCAACTAAGCTAACGACGATAGAGGCAGGGAGGGAAATTACTAAATATACTTTTAATCATTTTTCTTAAAGTTTCACAAATAAACTGATGATGGATATCAACTGTATTTGGCAGCATCTTTCGATACTTGTAAAATGCAAGGCCGCCAGCCAATCACAATTTGAGATACAAAGTACGCGGTATTTTTGATTCAATGTTAATTTTTTGGGACAGAATATTGCCAATACAATTCTGCAATAAACAAGTTTTGATAAATAGTTAAATCGTATACAGTTATCAGTTAATACAGTAGTATACAGTTATCGTATACAGTAAGTATATTATTAAGTATATTTGTTTTTATGCAATTAGCGCATAAAGAATTTTTTAAGTTCTTCCAAACCTACTTTCATTAGTTTAAATTATAATAAAATTATATTTAAAAAAAAAACAACCTAAAACTGAGAAATGTGAAGTTTTAAATTAATTTCTGAAACAACAAATCACATCATTTTAGTGCTTTAAAGCTTTGAGGAAAAATTCATAGAAATTCAAAAAATTATGAAGCGCTATTTCTCCTATTATGCATTAATTTTCATCTTGCTGGAAATTTTTTTCCCCACCAGTTGGCTGTTTTTAACAAAGTTTAATAACGTTTGAAATATTTAAGTTTGTTTATTTTATTTACGTTTAATTAATAATTGGTTCATACTAAAACCTAGATAATTCTTTACGCCAAGATAGCTTATAGAGTTTAAAATTATAGCTTTGCGTCAAGTGCAACACATTTAAATTATGACCTTTATTTTTCAATGCAAAACATCTTCGAAAAATGCTACACCTGCCTTGTAGCTTGCAAATAAAAAGATGATGCATTTTTTCAGCATCTGCATCATAGTATCTACTTTCATTCGCGCCGACTTTACTTCGTTCGTATTGTATTATACAATATGGGAAGAGAGGAGAAAAAAAATTGGTACGCGAACAACAATACGTGGCTTCAGTCCATTCCGCCTTCTGACTATCTACTAAAGATTGGGAGGGGAAAAGATGATTTCGTTAGTGGCTATTAGCTTTGCACTGTTGATTTCTCCTACTAGCATCTTCGCACGTGCTGCTCAGCAGGAAAGCAATTCTCTGTTATACGTGATGGAAACAACAGAGGATCTAGTTTGGCGGATTTGGGTACAATTTTATCATTTCCATTTTGCAAGTTAAAATTTATTCTATAACTCACTGTGTTAGTCAAGACAAAAAAAAAAAAAAAAAAAAAAAAAATTACACATACAATAAAAATTATAACAATGAGAATAATAGGATAATAATAATGATGAATGATAATAATGTTAATAATAATAATGATGAATGATAATAATGTTAATAATAATAATGATGAATGATAATAATGTAATAGTAATAATGATGATAATAATGTTAATAATAATAATAAATCAATGAAAATAATAACATACGAAAGTATGTTTAGCGTGAATTTAGTGGCGTGATTAATATGCTAACTGAATTTATATACTTTGAAACTTGTGTAAGTTGACCACTTGCGGTTCATTGTTTCAGTGGTCAACTTAGACAGGTAGTTAAATTGTAAAGAAGAATGAATCACTCATACACTTCTTCTATCAAAATAAATGTAACTTATCTAATGTCCAACTTTTTTTTTTCTTCTTCCGACACAATTTTATCATTTTCATTGAGTGAGATAAAATTTATTCTATAACTCACTGTGTTAGTCAAGATAAAAAAAATATACACACAATAAAAATTATAATATGATAATAATAATGATAAATGATAATAATGTTAATAATAATAATAAATCAATAGAAATAATAGCATACAAAAGTAATGTCGGTGAAGACTACCGTGAATTTAGTGACGTGTTTACTACGCTAAATGAATCTATATACTTTGAAACTTGTGTGAGTTGACCACTTGCGGATCATTGTTTCAGTAGTCAACTTAGACAGGTAGTTAAATTGCAAAGAAGAAGGAATCATTCATACATTTCTTCTATCAAAATAAATGTAACTTATCTAATGTCCAACTTTTTTTTTTCTTCTGGCACAATCTTATCATCTTCATTGAGTTGGATAAAATTTATTCTATAACTCACTGTGTTAGTCAAGACAAAAAAAATTACACATACAATAAAAATTATAATAATGAGAATAATAAGATGATAATAATGATAAATGATAATGATGTTAATAATAATAATAAATCAATAAAAATAATAGCATACAAAAGTAATGTCGGTGAAGACTACCGTTAATTTAGTGACGTGTTTACTACGCTAAATGAATCTATATACTTTGAAACTTGTGTAAGTTGATCACTTGCTGTTCATTGCTTCAGTAGTCAACTTAGAGAGGTAGTTAAATTGTAAAGAGGAATGAATCATTCATACATTTCTTCTATCAAAATGAGTGTAACTTATCTAATGCCCAACTTTTTTTTTCTTCGGGTACAATTTTATCATTTTCATTGAGTGAGATAAAATGTATTCTATAACTCACTGTGTTAGTCAAGACAAAAAAATTATAATAATGAGAATAATAAGATAAGAATAATGATAATAATGTTAATAATAATAAATCAATAATAATAATAACATACGGAAGTAATGTCGGTGAAGACTACCGTGAATTTAGTGGAGTGATTACTACGCTAAATGAATTTATATACTTTGAAATTTGTCGAGATTCACAGTAAGTTGATCACTTGCGGTCTGTTGTTTCAGTGGTCAACTTAGACGGGTAGTTAAATTGTAAAGAAAAATGAATCATTCATACATTTCTTCTATCAAAATAAGTGTAACTTATCTTATGCCCAACTTTTTTTTCTTCTTCTTTCACAATTTAATCATTTTCATTGAGTGAGATAAAATTTATTCTATAATTTACTGTGTTATGCAAGACGAAAGCAAATAAATAAATTAATTAATTTATAAATAAAAAAACTGAAAATAATGATAATAATAATGATAATAATAATAATGATAATAATAATGATAATAATAATAATGATAATAATAATGATAATAATAATGATAATAATAATGATAATAATAATGATAATAATAATGATAATAATAATAATGATAATAATAATGATAATAATAATGATAGTAATATTAGAATAAATCAATAAGAAATAATATACTCGTAATATCGATGAAGATTACCGTGAATTTAATGGAGGGATTACTGCGCCAAATGAATTTATATACTTTGAAAACTATGTAAGTTGACCAGTTGCGGTTCATTGCTTCAGTGGTCAACTTACACAGCTGGTTAACTTATAAAGAAGGACGAGTCATTCATACATTTCTTCTATCAATATAAATTTAACTTACGTAAAACCCAACTTCACTTACCTTAAGAAATGAGTACAATACGCAACGCCTCCTACAACTGAAAGCCTCCACACGGTTTTTTATTGGTATTCCGATGAGACCGCTGTGAAGGATATCCACTTTCCGAACGAGTCATTTAATACAAAATCTAATTAAAGTAAGAAAGTGGTAGCAAATATATGACTAAAAATTTGTTCTATTTATGAATATTATTGGTTTGCCTTATTCACTTGTCAACCACTACAGATTCAATTCTCAAATATATATGATAAATTTATAAATTTCCCTCAATTACTTTTATAAAAGGTTTTGGCTTCATGCGCACAACTGGTTCAATTTTTAAATAGTCTGAGCGGACTACTTATAAAAGACCGTGTGGAGGCTTTATGATGTAGGAGGCGATGGTATACGTCAAGTATTTATTATAAACATCTTATAAAATATCTGTTCACAAGAACATATATGCAATTAGAAAACCAAACGTTATATTCATTTCAACGAAATTTATTTTGTAGTTTTTTTGTAATTGGAATCAATTGTAACGAAATTTATTTTGCTACATGCACTTATTAACCAAATTGTCCTTGCTACATGCACTTATTAACCAAATTGCACTTATTAACGTAAGTCCTTTATTCAAATGGTCTACTTTCAAAAAAGGATTAGGCTAGCCTTTAATTACTATTTTAAAGATCCAGAGCAAATTCTAATGCATAACATAATAGCAAGTAGCATGCTAGTGATAAATATTTAAATCTTTTTTTAATTATTTAAGCACTCAATACACATCAATATTTACATCTTTATTCTACACTGAGTAAATTCAAAATTTATACAAATAAAAATTCGATTAACTTAAATATAATATAAAATTGAGCGAGTTTTCGAAGGTTAGAATATGATCACAATTCGAAATCAGAAACACAAATAGAAACGTTTCATAAAAGCAAAAGAACAATTGCTATGCGTAGTCTTGAAATCGTTTGATACGAAATGAGAACATGGGAAAGTTCTCAAACTTTTATGCTCTTCTTTTTGTGAAAACAATTTAAAATAAATAATGAATAAACAAATAAATAAATAAACTTATCAGACAAGACTATTTCAATGGATAAGTTGTTTGGGCTTTGGCGATAATTGACAGTAGAATTATTGAAATAAACTTTTGAATCCTTTTACCTATTGACGCAGAATGGTTGTTAAACGTAGTTTTCGCACTACTTTTACTTTCTTCCTTATTTTGTATTAATTTAGGTTCAAGTTGGTGAAAAAAAATTATGTTTAGCATTTTAATAATTTATGGTTATAAAATATAGCCTCGGACACCAGTGTTTTTTTTTTTTCTTCTTCTTTTTACGTTAAAGGTTAACTTTTCCAAACCTGGTTCACTTACAATTAATAATTTTTTCAAATTTGCGCTTTGCAATTATTTAGATCTAAGAGAGACAGTGATTCATCCCTGAAATTTCTTAAATTTGCGAAATCAATTATTGTTAAATTTTTGAATAGGAATGGAAAAAAAAAGTTTTTATGGCTACTGTTTTCAGATTTTACATTTTAGAACAAATGCAATTCCGATAACCAAACAGATTTTTTTCAGTAAGTGTTAAACTGTTTTTTATAATTAATTAAGAACTACCATGTTTTTATTTGTCATTAGAGTGCCAGAAAAAAACGTGTAAAAAGGGACACTAGTTTCCATCAGCGACAAAAAGTTTAAAAGAAAAACATTAAAAAAAAAATTAAGTATGTAACTTGTTTTTGCCCAAACAATTATTTGATGAAATAAGAAAACAGGGATTCGCAGAATGATCTAGTCTGCTTATCACCTTACTTTTACAGACTACTTGCTCCTTTTTTTTTTTTTCCTTTACAGATAATGAACTTAAAAGAACAAATGACACACACTGACGCTAGCGTGGACACACCGTCATGGGGGGTTTATAGACATGACAATATTGTAAGTGTCACGTTTTTTAAACTAATTCAAGAATTCTCCCCCTGCTGAAAAGGTCTGTTTTTTACACAAATCCCTAAAATTTTAGTACGATGCTTAAGCGTAAAACATTTTACAATTTTACGGAAAACATCTTACAAAAAAAGTTGCACCCTACATCATCCATTTACAGCATTTTTACACCGCTCTGTTACATTTTACATAATTTTTAAAGAATTCATAAGGAACTATCCCCCCCCTTATTAAAATAGTAAAAAGTGCTATTTGGCTAATTTCACAATGCAATAAGTATTTACATTTTTTAAAAAAAGGCTATTTTATTAAATAAAATATTTTTTATAAAATATCTCGTATTAATTTAAAAAAATAAATTAACAAAAATAATAATAAAAGTATTAAGTAAAAAAAAATCACATTTTCTATCATAAACATGCAAAAAGTTTGTAAATTTTTACATAAACACATGCTTCAGAGCCCACAGACAGCTGCATAACAGACAGGGGCGCACATAAACTCACTTAGGGCGTTACCTCCCGATGAGATACCCCCTCTTTTCTTGGCAACAATTGATAATCACCTGATCTCTCTATTCCGAGCTCTTCCTTCCCCCCCACCTCATCCATTAATAAAAATACACCACCTCTAAAATTCAAAAAGGGCAGAAAAAATGTATTTATTCTTTCGGTAGTCATAATAGATTCATTACGGTTATTCTAGCAGATGGGGAAAGCATCCCGCTGTGTTTAACAGTAAAAAATGAAGAAAAAAAAGTATTGAAATAAAAAATAATTCATATTCTTTGGCGAAAGCGTTGGTGGATGAAATGTGCAGACAATGCCAAAAAACAGTGAGTTCTGCGCCGTCAGAAATGATTAAGAAGAAAATAATAGTTTGGTAAGTTTTGTTGAGAGTTGATTCAATATGAGTGGAGGTGACAATTTTCTTTGTTGCCACAAAATAGAATGAAATGTTTAAATTACATTAGACAAATTATTAGGTGATAATAAAAAACTCCATGATATAACATCGCTTTAGGAATGAAGTGCTAAAAATAAATATGCCGATTTATGGGATGATAATTAAAGTTTCATTTAATGATTCATTCATTATTTCATTTGAGGAACAAAGTGTTTAATGACTTGAAAATTTTTTAAATGATCATAAAAAGTTGATTTGAAAATGAATGTAAATATAATAATAAACGCAGCGAATGTAATGATAATGAACAAAGGGTTAAAAATAAATATGCCAATTTATTGGACGATAATTAAAAATTTTATTTAATAATCCATTTATTGTTTTGTTCGATGAACAAATTGATTAAAGTACGTTTGATAAAGAATTGAATAATAATAAAAAACTGTATTTAAATACTCATTATTTTATTTTATAACTGTCGTTTAACATCAGACCCAAGTTTTGGGTTTACGACTACTAATGTTCAACTACGCAACCTTGTAATTTTGAACCCAATCCAGAAGACAAGGAAACTTCTGGATCAAGTATTGGGAGAAATTTGCCTTCGTGGAGGATTTTTTGAATTCAAAGTTTCAAAGAAAATTCTTTAAATTGTGAAAAGCTAATTGTGCTTGCACGATCTTTTGAAATGTTTTTTTTTACATAATTTTTTTTAATTATTTGTTATTAATGGTACACAAAATTCTTTTAATTTGCCTTTTACGTTTATAATTGCTGTTATTCACATAAACAAATTGGCGTTGATGAAACAATAAAATTAATAAATAAAAGACTAAGGTTTCAACTGTAACGAAATTAAAAAGTATATAACTAGTAACAAAGCAATTTCTCAGTTAAATCTTAATTTTCATACGTAAGCGCATGACTCAGGGGTGAAAGCGAGACGGAAACGAGGAAAGGCTGGTAGTAAAACCTTTTCGGTTATAGCTAGTTTTTGGGAGGAGTTTACTTATTCTTTTTTAAAACTATTCAACAATATCTACTTTATTTCGGAAAAGAAGCAGTTTTATATCCTTCCTTCCTCACTGGCTCGACAGCCCAGGATGGGCCTTGGCCTTCTCCAGTAGTTTTTTCCAAGCTGTCCTTCTTTTGGCAATGGACTTCCAATTCTTTATTTTTAATATAGATAAATCTTTCTCCAGGGTATCTAGTCATCTGAGATTTGGCCTGCCCCTTCTACGTGTTCCTGTCGGCCGGGCATCAAAAATCTTTTTCACAATACGGTCTTCTTCCATTCTTACTAAGTGGCCTGCCCATTTTATCTTTTGGACCTTAATGAATCTTATGATGTCTGGTTCATTATATGATCGATAGAGTTCTAAATTTGATCTTCTTAACCACTGACCGTTTTTATTAATTCCTCCAAAAATGCACCGTAATATCTTTCTCTCAAATATGCTCAGCATTTCTTCATCTGCACGAGTCAATGTCCATGTTTCACAAGCATATGTTAAAACTGACCTAATGAGGCCTTTAAATAATAACAGCTTTGTTTTTCTCTTGATTACGTTTGATCTTAAAAACTTTCTTAAGCCATAAAGGCACCTATTTGCTGCTGTGATTCTCTTTCGTATTTCTGCAGTTACATCGTTCCTGTTATTTATTTCAGAGCCTAAATACGTGAAGCTGTCCACTACCTCGAATGAATGTCCCCCAATTTTTAGATGGGTACTCCTGTGGGCTGTTTTAGTACAAGGCATATATTTAGTTTTATTTTCATTTATTTTTAGACCCATCTTCAGGGCCTCTTTCTCTAAAGAAATAAAGGCCTCTTCAAGTGCTCTTGGTGTTCGAGCAATAATTCCTATATCGTCAGCAAAAGCCAACAATTGTATTGACTTATTAAATATAGTTCCTCTGTTATTGATTTTTGAATCTCTTATTACCTTTTCTAATGCTAGATTAAAGAGGAGACAGGCTAAAGAATCTCCCTGTCGCACACCATTTTTTATTTCTAATGGCTCTGATAAACAATTCTGTATTTTTACCATGATTTTAGTTTCACTTAGTGTTAGGTTAATCAATCTCACCAATTTTTCTGGTATTTTAAATTCTCTCATTGCCATGATCAGAGCTTTTCTGTTAATACTATCATAGGCGGTTTTAAAGTCAATGAACAGGTTGTGCAAATCAATTCCAAATTCTCTCGTTTTCTCCAATATCTGCCGAATGGTAAAAATTTGCTCAGTAGTTGATCTTCCCCTTCTAAAACCACTTTGATACTCTCCTATTATTCCCTCTGAAAACATAGTAAGTCTATTGAATAAAATATTTGAGAATACCTTATAGCTCGTGCAAAGTAAGTTAATTCCTCGATAGTTTGAGCATTCAAGAACATCTCCCTTTTTATGAATTACACAAGTCAAACTAATTTTCCAATCCTCTGGGATTACTTCCCGTTCCCATATAATTAGTAATAGATCATATATTTTCTTCGCAACCTCCATTCCCCCACCTTTTATTAATTCAGATGGTATGGTGTCAGGGCCAGGAGCTTTATTGTTTTTTAATTTGTCAATTCCCATGATGACCTCTTCCAACGTTGGAGGTGTAACCATTTCTTGGTTATGCATCTGTAAATTGTCTATTGCTATCTCGTCTTCTTCCTCATCACCATTCAACAGATGGTCAAAGTGTTCATTCCATCTGTTCAGCACCTCTTCTCTATCGCTTAAGATCGTTCCTTCCCTGCTTCTGCAAGAGTTTGTTCTTGGCTTGAATTCCTTGCGACCCAAGTTTATTTCTCGAAAGAAAGCTCTGCTTTCCCTTGATCCCCTTAAATGTTCAACATTTTCAAAAAGATCTTCGAAAAATAATCTCTTTTTTTCTTTATGGATCTTCTTCTCTTCTCTTCTTGCTTCTTTATAAGCATTTTCAGCATTTCTTGCATGCCTTGAACTTATCATTCTTTTATAAGCCTCATTCTTTTTATAAGTTGCCATAAAACAATCATTGTCAAACCAGTCCTTTCTTCCGGTTCTCTCGATCTTTTCCACAACCTGGTCTCCTGTTTCGATAAGAGCTCTCTTAATAACATTCCATTCCCTGTTAACATCATCCCTTTCTGAAGAATCATCAGTCACTTCAAGCCTCCTTTCAATTTGTTCCTGGAACTTTTTTCTTGTAGTCTCTTTTTTTAGCTGTTCACCATCATATTTTTTCAGACGTTCTCCGCGAGCTTTACGAATATTTGATATTCTGGCTCTAACCTCTGCCAGAACTAGAAAATGATCGGAATCTATGTTTGCCCCACGATAAGATCTTACGTCCAGTATATCCGATTTGTGTCTTGAATCAATTAAAATATGGTCAATCTGGTTGTAAGTATTTCCATTAGGAGATTTCCAAGTCATTTTATGAATTCTTTTATGTTGGAACATTGTACTTGGTATGACCATATTATGATCTGTAGCAAAATCTATGAGTCTTTTTCCGTTGTCATTTGAAATATCATGAAGACTATACCCTCCAATCACTGGCCTGAACTCTTTTTCCACTCCAATTTTTGCATTTGCATCCCCTAGAAAGATTTTAACGTCATTTTTAGGACATGAATTATATAATCTATGTAGCTCCTCGTAGAAAAGCTCCTTTTCCGCGCCATCTTTGTCCTCTGTAGGAGCATGAAAGTTGATAAAACAGTAGTTAAAGAAAATGCCCTTTATCCTTATTTTGCATAGTCTAGGTGTCCTGCAATCAAAATCAATCAGAAGTGGTCTTATTCTCTTACTCAATATGAAACCAGTACCAAACATGTGTTTTTCTCTATCACAGCTATAGACAACTGTATGATTTTTCTTTTCAATTATTCCCTCTCCTGTCCATCGAATTTCTTGCACAGCCAACAAATCAATTCTATAGCTGTCAACTTGTTCAATCAGCATTTGCAACCCCTTATTTCTATACAATGATCGAACATTCCACGATCCAATTCTCATATGCCTCAAACCATTTCCAGTCCGTTTCCTTAAAGTCAGCCCGGGTTTATTTTCTACTTGAGATTTCGTAACATGGAGTTTTTTACAGGGTGGGGTTGTTGGCCCCACGCCCAACCCCCAACCTGGAGGACCAGGGTGTTCCTCTTCGTCTGGTGTCTCCCCTCCGACCAGTCCGGCTTGGGTGACCCGCAGTTTTATATATATGCTAAAATTATAAAAGAAATCTTGATAGTTACAGATATTTTATTTTTTTCGAAAAAAAATGCTGGAATGAAATGTCTTACGTACCAGTTTTTTCTCTTTTCCGTCTTGCTATATAAGGGCTTTCAGCCATGGCATGACTTGCAGTTTGAATAAGACGCTTCTTTTTTAAAAATTAAACATACACATTTTTAAAAAAAATATTTTTGCAGTTAGTTTTAGAAATATAACTGAAAATGTAAAAAATAATAACAATTCTAATGTTCTGTTCTGCTATAATATTAGTATACAATGTTTTTTGTTATGGACACGCAATTGTTTTTAGGGAGTATTGTTACTTTCTAGTATATGTTGTGCCAAATTTTGTGAAAAATTTAGTGTTTTTGCCTTAGTTTTCTTTCCAGAAAGTGTTAGTTAAGAAATAGTGCTTTTTTTATTATTAAATATGAAAATTTACTATTAGGATAAGCACCGTGGCCTAACAATTTACTGGGTTTTTCGCTGTTTGCCTGTATAATAATTGACATTCTTCGAAAAATGCTAATTCCGTTACTTAATATTAAAATGTATATCTAAAAAATATTCTCACACCAAAACACTAAGAATACCATCTTGTACATATGTAACAATAAATGCAAAAAAAAAAAAACGGAGTTTCGTTGTAATTTGAGAACATATTTATCTAAGTTGCAGGGAAGTGTTGTGTTGAAAATGCCATCTCTATTCCCTTTTCATATGACGGATTTTCTCATTGACAATAAAATATTATTAATTTGACAGACAACTTTAGGTATCGATATATTTTGTTTATCAAATATTAAAATAGTATAATAATTTTAAGTTTTTTAATATATAATTTCTAGGATTGAACAAATGGTTGATCTTTTGGTTTGGATGCGGTGCATTAGGCGTAGTGATATATAACTTCAATTCGTATTTATAAATGGTAGAAATGCAGTTTTGAAAGTGAAAAATAATAATTTTTCAACTTTTTTGACGAAGTTTTTTAAATTTGCATACGCCAAAATGACTTTTAATTCTGTACCTAGAATTCCGAATGTTTCATTGGATCAAATTTTAAACTGTTTATTTGCACAAAGCCTATTAACAGTTGATATGCCTTTCAAATCTTTTCATCTCTGCAAAATATCGTCCATAAAATATCTGCTTGAATATTGTATACAAAATATACAAAAGCAAAGCGTCGCCGGAAGCGACTTTACACATTGTCGACTCCCGAGCACTTCTTTGGCACCGTATTTTGAAATTCGCCAATCTTACATTCGCCAAGTCGGCTTTCAAGTTTTCTCGCGAAAATCTTCCAATATTAATTCGCGCATGTTTCACTTGCGACATACGATTTAAAAAACTCATGAGTGAACATGAGGTGTGAATAAATTTAGCTGCTTTAAAAGTTTTTGTGTATTATCATTCTCTTTTTATTCGGACTTCCTGAAACACATATTTATTTCTTACTTTTTTATTTCCTTTTTAGGATAAAGTTTTGCTGTGGGTGTAGAATATATGAATAGGGTATAGCTTTTTAATTATTTTTATAAATTTATTGCAAATAATTTATGGTGTCTTTACCAAGTATGTGGACACAATATTCTATAGTGCAGAAGGGTTTTGTACCTTATTGTTTAGTTTTTAAAACCTTTAATTTAAGTAACTACACAATTTATGAGTTTTAAGCATTTTCTTTTTATATACGTGTAATGAAGAGGAGATTGTTGCTGTCAGCTTTATGCATGAATTTATTCTTTTTTACTTTTCTGACATTGATATCTATGATTAAATTTGATGTCATGATTCCCATTTGCAGTGCTAATAATATTTGCGTTCAAACAATTGTACTTAGATTTGACACTTTATGTAAATGTTATGTCCCAAACGATAAATTCCTTCATACGTACTTCTTCATACGTCCACAGCTTTGGTAGCCAAGACTTAAAAATTTGTGGCAGTTAAAGTATATTTATGAGGTGAACACAATTTTGATTAAAGAAAACTTTTTATGATTTGTAAATTAGGAATATAATGTAAACAGTAAGTAAGCATCAACTTTGACATTCTCATATCATAACTGTATAACAATTTAAGGACAATCTGTTTATTTATTTCTGATTCATTAAAGACAAGATATTGAGTCAAATAAGAGAATCTTAACAATTTTTAAATTTAATAATTTACTTTAAATAAAGAAAGTAGTTTTAAAGCAATTGGGTTGAAAGGCTGAGGACTTAAACTTTTCTCAAAAAAAAATTAATCGATGTTATGATAATAAAACAAAACTCTTGCGATCAGTTATCTCAGCAAAAGTAAGATTTTTATTATCAAATAAGAAACAATTATTACCATTCTGCAAGGAACAAATAAAATAAAATAGGTCATACAGTTTTCAGACACACAGACTGCATGACAATCTGAAAATAAATATTTGAACTTTTAAAGCAAATTACATACAATAAAAGCTATTGTGTAAAAAAAGATTAAAAAACAAGTTGTTACAAATGAGACTATTACATGATTCCAGCAACTAAAAAATTCTTTTGGAATTTTAAAGACTAATGAATACTATTAAATAATAACAGAAAAGTTTTCTGTGTCTCGTCTCATTTTTAAAGCAGAATATAAATTAAAATACACATCTCATTTTTTCTGATCCTGCTTTTCTCTGAATCGTTCTTATTAAAATAGATGAATGGTGTTAAATTACGTTACCTTAAGTTAGTAAATGTGTTTTCGCACTTAGGGGGAAAAAAAGGCCTAATTTTAGATTGACAATAAATGTAATAATTTTAATAATATTTTTTTCATATCTTATTTAGAAGCCCAAAAATTGAATAAAAAAATTATAAAATATATAGACCAATTGTTGAGTTATAGAATCTAATAAGCTAAAGTTGTTATAAAATTATGTATAAAAAGTTACAAGATGGATAAGTTATGAAATTAATGAAGCATGGAATGAAAGGATAAATATATATAGCAAAATATATGATAAAATTAATTAGGAAACAATTAAAACGAAGGTGAGTAATTTCAGATATATACAAATAATAGTGATAGAAGCAAGAAAAATGGAAAATATCGGAATTTTCCCTGACAAATTTAAGAAACATTAAAAAAAGTTAAGCAGCCACAACTTTAAGTTTTAATAAATATGATTTGATGTTATAAAAAATAAATTAACTATACGAAAATAGTAGTGAGTATGTCAGAGATTTGTTTCGTTATGTCATGGCTTTACTAAAAATATTTTTTCTCCTTGTTTTCATAATACATTTACAGAAAATATTTGAACAAATTTAATGAAAATATTTTCAAATTTTTTTAAAGACTCTCTTTTGAAGGAAATATTGTCAATCAAAAGTTGTTCAGTATGAAATATATGCAATTTTTTCAAGATATTGTAAGCATTTTGAAGAATACATATTTTTTCCAAAATAGAAACAATTGAAAAAACCTGGTAAAAATGACGGAAATGAAAATAATTATTTTTCAAACTGCGTAAAAATTTTTTTAATAGTTTTATCTTTAAAAATATGTACACTTAATAATGTGATGATTTATATAGGGGATTATTTTTTTAAACTTTGTTTATTAATTAAGATATTCAAAAGAAATTGATTATTCTGAAGATATAAATATTTTATTACTCCAGATTTTTATTTAATTTACAAGAATAGTTTCTATTTGAAATTTTTTTTAACCGAAATATGTATGCAATTAACTGAAATAATTGTGTGTATGTAAATTTTTCTTCCTCTTTCTTTACAGAAGGACGAAGTATTTTGTTCTCGATATTTGAATTTTTCTAGTCTTAAACGAGGATAAAATTTTAACTTAATTCAACAAGCAACTTTTAAAAATAATCATGAGCGCGAAGATTCGTTTATGACTTTTGCGAGTGCTGTATTGAGGCGAGCGTAGGGTTGCCTCTGAGTGAGGGTTACTAGATAAGGCGGTGAAACAGTTGACAAATAAAACCGCGGCGAGTGGGGGTGCCCGGGAGTCGACAATGTGTAAAGTCGCTTCCCGGAACAGCCCATCAGGAGCCAGGGGGGTCATGGAAGTTAAGGCTCCACAATTTCGTGTCCAGTGGCCTGATTGCTATAATGTGTTCAGTATTGTGTACAATTCCGCGTTTACTTCCCAGACAAGTTGGTACCCATCGCTAGTAGCTGGGTGGCATCCATAGATAAAGGGTCTGGGTGGCACCCATAGTCCCTGGTGGCACCCCTGTATTAGTCCCTGGTGGCACCTCCAAGGATTGAACCCTAATACTTCTGACTTCAGAATGGCAGTTCAGTGTCTTCACCCATTGAGCCATCGTAGCAACAAATTATACACATTTATATAAAAATACAAAGGTAGTTCGAATCTTTTCCGCCGCAAAGAAATTAAAAGAGCCATTGCTTTCCTTAAATCTGAAGCTAAGATTTCATTTTAATCATTAGACATTATCCTGCTAAAAAGAATTACTTGAACTTTAAAATGGACAAATTACTTAAATACATAAAAGAAAATATTAAATTTATTTTATAAAAATCACCAGTCTAGCAAGATTTTGCAAGTCTAGTGGGATATGCAATGTAATATCAATGGATGATTCCCTAATTTTTGCCTATTTTAATGAAACCCACTGATGTAGCTTAGGAGTAACTTTGCAACTACTAGAAAGATGGATCACAAACTCTGTTCATTTTCACAAAATTGTGGTTTTTGCCATGTGTAATATTTAAATTTTGCCTTATTTTTGCAAATGGCATACGAGGCCAGTGCTAAGGATTTCTAATTATTAGCCATTAAATTAGACAAACATCAAGAGTCTTCGCCAAATGTAATTCTTAAAAAAAAATTATGATTAATTTTTTCCCCATAGAAAACTATTTTACTGTAGTTTGTTTCCGGCGTATATTATTTGAACCTAATTCTAATTGGTTATGCTGCTCATCTACTGAAAATTACTGTAATCGAATAAAAAATCCTGATTCGTTTAGAAAAATTTATTTTGACGTAATTTTAATTTGCTTCCAGTGGAAAAAATCATTCACCAAAACACAATTTTTTTTCTCGATAAATTTACGATTTTATCGCATTTGGCGAGGTGGCAAATGCTTAGCGTTGGCTCTGAGTGCAGACGACATAGGCTAAAGATTTATCTAACAGTCATTAACAACTGTTACAAACACCCAACATTTGTTAAAATAGCATATTACAAGTTCTAAGTGTTACTTCATATGAGTAATCAAAAATCAATATATTTTATATATGTAAATCAAAAAAACATATTTAAAAGACTTTTGTTGCCGCTTTTCTGTCTGTTTCTATCAGTGTACCATTGGAATGCTAGAATCTTTGTCAACTAAAAATATCTTCTTTCGTAATTCTTTGAGCATATCTTAAGACTTACTTCAACTGCATGTTCCAATGGTAAGCGTGGTGCGAAAATTCTTTTCATTTCCACTCGAATCAACATCACTCAACACTTCTAAATGCGGTAGAATTTCACCAAAATCCGACTTTATCCTCTCCAAGGTATTTCCACTTTCTTCAAATCTTCTCAACAATATCTTCCTCTGTAGCAGAAAATCCTTCTTCTACAATATCCCCTCATCCACAAAGCATTGCTTCTTGTTGGCAAATATGCTATTCTACCATACTTAATTCACGCTGCATATTTTTCTTCTCTCTGCCGAGGGTGTTGAAGGGTCGGCAATAATACCTCCAGAACCATCTTTCCCCTCTGCCATTCTTTGTTCAATTGTTGCCCTTGCCTTTCTTTGTCACAAAAAGGTGTTGAGTGAAGTTTTGACGTGGATCTGTCAGTGTTCTTTCAGCCAGGATTCTGTTTGCCTTCTGACTTTTAGCCCTTTAAGAAAACACGATCGTGAAGTCTGAACACGATATGGAGGTTATACCAATAATCGGGCTATAATCTGTAAAAGGTGTTTTCATCTACTAATAAAGAGCTTTATTCTCTTTTGTCGAGTACTTGGCTTCGATATCGACTACTTACTATGCAGGTTGAAAGCAATCAGTTGGGGTGAGGAGATTTATATGAAAAAAACGCAAACATAGAACTTGAAATTAGCGAGCAGGTGGTGCAGATACAATGGCAGAAGTGTATAATGTGTCAGTAAAATGATTTTTCAAATTTAGGTGGAGGCTGGAAAGTTATGGTAGAGGATTATAACTTTAATAAGCTGTAGAATAAACTATTGAAAATTTTCATTTTATAAGAATAACAGGTACTGCACGTGCCGATTCGTTGCTCACAACATACTTTTTTGAGTGAAAAATGGTCGACAAATTTTAGCTGGAATTGTTTGGCTTTTAAATTTTATCAAAATTATTTAATTATGTGTATTACGCATTAATATGCATAATGCATCAATATATGTATTAACATGCTCACGGCCGGAAAAGTGAAAATACTGGTAGAAGAACTATTTCAATATTAGATAATATTCGGGAGGAGTTAATCTATTCTCAACAATAACAACTCACTGTAAAGAAATATTTCACGGCGAAGAAGCAATTCAATATAAAAATTGCATCCGTTAAAAACAATTGGTAGTTATGGATTTTTATTATTCCCGGAAAAAAACTAAAAAATTAAATTTACTGTTACAATGTTTTTACTCTGGTGCGCTGCCAAGATGAGACATTCTAGCGTGACCGAAAAGTGGGTCAACCCGGCGTGAACGTGTTAATGTTTAATATTGCAGATTCGTTACTCACAAGATATTTTTCTGATTTAAAAATGCTCGACAACTCTTTTACAGAAATTTTTACTCTATAATTTCATTCAATTATTTAAGAGGCGGTGACCGACGTGTAATATGCGACAATTAAATGACTTCTCAAATTCAGATGGCGACTGGAAAGTAATGGTTGGCGAACGAGGATTATAACTTTATTAAGCTGTGGAATTAACTATTTGAGTTTTTTATTTTGAAGTATAACAGGTACTGCACGCGCAGATTAGTTACTTACAAAATGTTTTTCTGGTTCGAAAGACTGATTAGTATCGTTTAACAAGTAAGGATATTTTTCTGATTGGAAGTTTTAATTGGCATAGTTCAAAAAGCAGAGACGTGGGATTTCCTCAAATGTATGCTTATATTTGAAATCATTGAATTTTTTTAATAGTTATGTTCATTCTAAAATATCTCTTATTCCTTTTAAGTTTGGCATCATTATTTAATCATTTTTCAAATGACTCGAAGAATCCTAATATTTTGCATTTTATTCAATGACGCAGTAAAACCTTAACTGTAACATGGAACTCACCATAATTTTATGTGAAACTAACCCACGACTACAATACAATATGTTTGCAAATCTGAAGCATCTCAAAACAAACATCTTCATTTTTACAATAGTTTCAGAATCAATAAAAAGCTTAGGGCAAAGACGTGATTCAGTGACGCTATCATTCCATCTATTCCGAAAGACAGAAACAGAGAATTAGTGGCTGTTACTAGCGCCAAATGCAACGCCAGTCGATTCGAAAAGCTAGACAACTGAACGCGCTTCAATTAAAGCTCTGATTTCAGATTCCTTAGAGATTCATGCTCACGATAAGGCTAACAAGTGCTTCTTTATTAACGTCGAAAACAATTGGGCGGAACAATCAGAAAATGTCTGAGTTGCACCTCGGGGTCCACCCCTATAATCAACAGGTGCCAGCAATTAGAAAAAAGGGCGCTTCTGCACAATGGATGGGTATCCGCAGGTGCATGCGCGCCCAATTTTTCGAACATTTGCAACTCACGATTTGGAACTCTTGCTTAGTTTCTTACGACTAGCACGATCTCCATTCTAGAAATGAGTTTATCAATGGGATTTTTAATATGAAAAAGCACAGTTAGGGTCATTTGGATTGATGTAATTTAGAGGTAATTTGCAAAAATGAACAAAGACCAGAAGCCAGTATAATCAGAGATTGAAGAGATAGAACAACAAAGCGAAGTATTTCATTACTCTTGTTGCTATATGTGAGTTAAATTTCGAAAGTTACTTTGCAAAATAAGAAATTAAAATGTTTATAATCAAGGAAATAAATGGTTGAATGATCAAATTATATACTGTAACAGTAGAAAAAATAACTTAGATAAAAGAAGGGGAAAAAAAAGCTTAAGTATTTATTACCAAATATTTCAAAATATATAAGAAAACTTTGCCCGTATATGCATTCTCAGGGTGGCGATAATCAGGGAAAAAAAAAAGATGAAACTGGTAGCAAAACTATTTTTATCGCAGTTTATTTGGGGGCAGGGTAATTATAGTTTGATTTATTTAATACACCACTGCTTAGTTGGAATTAAAAATCGTATAGTTACACTTTAAACACCTATGGATTGGATGTGTTAGATTTGAAGAGAAAAGTAAAGTATTTCTAGTAAAGATAAATTAAAGAGTTTTTGGAACTGAAATTCTTATAAGAATAGTAATTGATATAAGAAAAGAAATACTCATTTAGTTTATAAAAAATTAATTTAAATGCTATTCTTTTGGGTGGTAAGTACATTCACCACGTCCTTTTAGGAAATTGTAGACTTTTATTTTTCTTTAATTAAAGATAAATTTTATAAATGCTACAAACTTCAGAAGAAATTATGCATTCTATAACTTTCATACGTTTTCTTATATTAAAAAGTGGTTGCAAATTTTATTCAGGTGCTCTTACAGAAAGCTGAATTTATTACC
Organism: Parasteatoda tepidariorum; assembly: GCF_982258835.1. Taxonomy (NCBI): domain Eukaryota; kingdom Metazoa; phylum Arthropoda; class Arachnida; order Araneae; family Theridiidae; genus Parasteatoda; species Parasteatoda tepidariorum. The sequence goes on from NC_141759.1 coordinate 39,481,197, forward strand.
AAATGGAAAGTTAAATTAAAAGTGGTAGAAAAGTTAACATGGACTTTAAAAATTGGAGGTAAGTATATTTAACACGGCTTTATAAAGGGTTAAATATATATATTACAGTAGATTTGAATGAGTAGTTACATGGTTTAGTAATAATAGTTACATGGTTTAATTATAATTAAGTGGCGTATCACATTAAGTCACTGAATTATTTAGAAGCAGGTGTGAGTAAAAACTCAATAAATCAAATTTAATAAAGTAAGAATCATGCATTTAAAGACTACCACTCGAAAATATTTATCCGTTGCTCGTATGTAGTAGGCATCTCTGTTAAATTGAGGAATTTTAGAACTTAGAATCAAGTGGCAATCACTGAACTACCAGATTAACGCTCCGACCTGTTTACGAAATTTAACAGTATCACACATGGCCTATGCCAGTCTTTCAATCTTATAAAAATCTTTTGCTTAACTCTATAAGCAATATTTGAAATTTAATAAATCAATTAGTATTTCGAAACAGCTGCCTTCAATAAATATCATATTATTTATAAATTCAAAATTTTAATAAAAGTTGGTACGTATTTGTCATTTAATTCTAGTTTTATGGGTATGATTTTTAAAAAATTCAAATATTGAAATAAAATGACCAAACAGTAGATATTTGAAAAATCAAAATTGTTAAAACTTTTCATTATTTTCTTTTTGTTTTAAATTTAAAATACTTGTTTTCGGAAATTTTTTCTTGTTTGACTTAATTTATCTGTTCTAATGTGTTGATTTAATTTGCTTGTTCAAATATGTTGATTTAATTTGTCATCAATTTGCATGACTGTCAACTTTTACTGGATATTGAAAGATCATTTCCAATGCTAAGAAATTTTCTACCTTAATATCTGATTTTCATTTCTCATATATATGATTGGAAATTAATTTAACTGCTACTACAAGTAAATCAATTCAGTAATATAAAAGAGTACTCAGTAAATATAAAGAAAGCAACCTGTGAAATTTAAACGAAATATTCAACTTTAAAAAGACAAGAAATATAAAGAAATAGTAAAGACAAGAAATATAGAGAAATAGCTGCTTATTACAACGATCAAAATAAATAATAGTTCTCACAAATCTTATCATAGTCTCAACCCCAATTTCCACTCCAAATCTAAATTTGAAACTTCAACTTCTGCTTAAAAATACAATTCTAAAAAATTAAATTCGACAAAATAAAATCACAACTACTGAAATCGATCAATCTGAAATATGAATATTCAAAGCACTTCCTCATGCTGACACATTTCTTTACTCATCTACAACTATATAACTAAAAATTCTGAAGCAAACCTAGTTTAGAGCAAGCTGCTTTTATCGTTTCCATTTATTTTTAATTTCTCAAGCAAAATGCTTGAAGTGTGCAACATACAGTAACGTCACTCTCTGCTAACCCTTAAGACAAACTGAACTTAAATTCACGGCCCAGACAAATTGTAACACTAAGACTAGGACCTGTGAAATTTCGAGATAAATTGACATATCAATCTTCCGGACATCTCCCCCCCCCCATACTATTATAACAACGCCTCTTATAACTGAGAGCCTCTACACGGTTTTTCATAAGTAGTCCGATCAGACCACTATTAAGGTAAACCAGTTTACGAACGAGTCACTTAATACAAAATCAAGTTAAAATAAGAAAGTGGTAGCAAATATATGACTAAAAATTTGTTTTATTTATGAATATTATTGGTTTGCCTTATTCACTTGTCAACCACTACAGATTCAATTCTCAAATATATATGATAAATTTCTCTCAAAAACTTTTATAAAAGGTTTTGGATTCATGTGCACAACTGGTTCACTTTTTAAATAGTCTGAGCGGACGACTTATAAAAGATCGTGTGGAGGCTTTTTGATCTAGGAGGTGATGATTATTATCATTGATGCCAAACGGAAGTTTTAGCACTCCACATTGTTTTATGTAATAGCGAAATAATAAATTAAATGATATTGATTTACTTGAATTTGCCCAGCACTTTTATAGGTTCAGTATCTGATTTACAGACCTCACACGCTTATTTAAATTGTGTATATATACAGTGCGTAAAATATAAAACGGACCACCCTGAATAACTTCTGATCTAATAATCGGATCTTCACGCTCTAGGTCTCAATTTAAATGGTTTGAGGGTGCGACCTCAAATATTCAAATTAATTAGAGCAGATGATGCTTTAAGTTGTTAAATCAGACACAAAAACGTATTTTCTCTGAACAAACATAACTCCCCCCCCCCCAAAATATAGGGGGTCACTTTATTGCCCTCAAAAAACATCTATCGAATATTGAAAATCATATATATCGGTTAATCATATATATCGGTTAATGTAAATCATATAAGTGATAGAAAACTTATATTTTGGGTTAGTAGTCATGCAATTGCTAATCTTTTGGAAGCTTATGTGGTGGTTAGTACAATGAAACATCTATATGTTTATGTTAGAGTGATCACAACTGGGGAAAATTTTTAAAAATGAAAAAAAAAAGAGATAAAAGAAACTCATTATTTTTACTATATCCTACAAACCAAAATATATTTCGGAATTAAGAGAAATGTGTAAAGATGTTAAAATGGATCAACCTAAAATTAGTAGCACCCTAAAATATAATTCCTAAAATTAAAGTGAAATGAAAACGCTTGAGTTTTCTAAGAGACTCATGAAACATTTGTATACTTGCCAAATTTTATTGAGTCCAAGGATAATTTTTCTCAGTTGTAGTCCCAAAGAACAATTGAAATATAACTACAGCCAGAAACATATTTTTTATTTTACCGCGTCTGAAACAGAACATCGTAGCATTTACCCAACGCCTCCACACGGTTTTTTATTATAAAAAACCCTGCGCCGTTATAAAAAATCTACCTATAAATTATAAATAGTCCGATCAGACCGTTGTGAAGGATATCTACTTTCTGAACGAGTCACTTAATACGAAATCTAGCTAAAATAAGAAAGTGGTAGCAAATTTATAACTAAAAATTTGCTTTATTTATGAATATTATTGGTTTGCCTTATTCACTTGTCAACCACTACAGATTCAATTTTCAAATATATATGATGAATTTCTCTCAATTACTTTAATAAAAGGTTTTGGTTTCATGTGCACAACTGGTTCACTTTTTAAATAGTCTGCGCGGACTACTTATAAAAGACAGTGTGGAGGCTTTTTGATGTAGGAGGTGATGGTTGACCGTCTGATCCGTAAATGTCCTTGGGAAAATTTTTGCAGTGGTAGTAAAAGATGCATAAGTATTAAGAGTTTTTTAAACATTAAGCGACTTTGCGTAAATTAAAAGCTTAATTAGCTAATTAATGTATGTTTCACCAATTAATTTGTCCTAGCGGCATATGAGGACATTTACGGTCAGGGTCAGATCTAGAAATGTGGGGACCCTAGGCACCGAACTATTAGGGGCTCCCTGTTCGTTACTTTAAACTAAATTTACATCTTGTTTAATTATGAAGTGTTTTTAAGTAATTTATAACTTGAGTAAATTACGATATTAGAAAATGTGACCTTACATTTATTTCAATTTTTGTTTACTCGTTTTTCTAATTAATATTTCTTTAAAAAAAAAGGGAAAGAAATTATTTATAACATTTAGAGGGCTCTCAGAAATGTAGGGGGCCTAGGCCTAGATCTTATATTAAATCTGGCATTTTTTACTGTTATGAAGTCACTTACTTTACTTGTGCTTAAAGTGAGTAACTTTTGCAATAAAAGATAAATAAATAAATAAATGCGTGAGATAAACTGGCTGCGAAAATGACCATCTATCTAAATCTATGTATATGGATTTTATTATTTTTAAAATTAATAAAACAAATGAGTTGCCCACTTGCTCCGGACAGTAAATATATGTTTTAAAGTGGTAGTTTATCAATTGTGATTCTTGGTTTAATAAATTCAATTTAGTAGATTTTTATCCACCATTATTTCTAAATAATTCAAAGGCTTATATACTTCCCCACTTTACAGTACTTATGTCATGCTATACCTTTTAAAAACAAGCAAAAATAGTCAAATATTTGCAAAATTTACTTTGAATTTGTCTACCATTTTATTAAATTATTTTGGCGTGTCCGGGGAAGTTGGCATCTCTGAGACAATTTTTAAATTCGCCAAGTTTTAAGTGCTGAAGATTTAAGTGCTGAAGATCTTTTGCTCGCTCGGAGGGACTGTCATCATACTTTTCCTTGTCGACAAAAGAACGTATTCAACAAGTGCCATTACGTCTCTCAAGAAAAATACTCGAAAGAGAAAAACTTTCAATATTGACATCAGTTTCTTTAGAACATACTTTTTTTTTCTTTCAAAAGAGTAGTCTGAAGAGAGAGAGAGAGAGAAAAAGGACAATTTCAGACCTGCAGTGACGTCAGGTTCAATCATAAAATCTTTTAGAAATTGCTAGCAAAAAAGAATATGGAGTGAAAAAGCGGGTGTATGCTTTTCCCTTTTAAATATTTGTCCTTAAAGAACGGCAACGTAGTAGACAATGTGGACTCGAGAGTGAATTTCCGACAAATAGGCAGAGTTTCGTAAAAAAAAAAAGAAAAAAGAATCATCCTGTATGGGCAACAAAATAGCGAGGTTAAGTGCACTTACAATTTTTTTTCTTTGAGTGCAAAAACTTTCCTTAATTTTTTTTTAATAGTGACCATCATTATTATACAATACAAGACTATTAACGTTGTGAAAGGAGCAGTTGAATCATAAATAAGGATGTTAATAAAGCTAAGAAATAAAAACCAAAAAAGGATGTAATTGTTAGGAATTTTATAGGTGAGTCGAAATTTCTGAAACATACGAGAGAAAAAAAATTTAAATTCATAAATATTATTACTTATTTATAATTAATACCACGTTCATTATTTATGTATTATTTACAATTAATATTAGGAGTATTATTTTCAATTATTGATAAATGTATCATTTACAATTAATACTATGGTTTTATTAACTCGCTTTTGTGTCTGTGAAAGATGAAGCTGGCCATCAAAATTTCAACCAATTTCAGAGAAGATAGAGAGCTTGAATCTCTACAAGAGCTCTGTGACTGATGATAATTCAGGTTTCAATTTATTTCTGCGCGATACTAAGTAGAATTTATCACAGAATATAACTAACTTGTCGTTAATCAAAATTCGATCACTTCCAGTCTTTACGTATAACGCAAATACAGGATTACACTTGTTTCCTAGTTCAAGAAAAAAATTTCGACATTTCATCACTAATCGAAATTAGGACTACTTTCTGACATGTAAGAAATAACAAGCATATAGCTAGAAAGAAGAAGAACAAAATAATAGTATGAAATAAAATTTTTATGAGCTAAATCAAAACCTTAAACAAAAGTATAGAGCCCATCACTTTTCAAAGAAACCTCTACCACCAACAAATATTCTTTTCACTCCATGTCATTCGAAAGTAACGTTTCGTTTTCGGTTTAGCTTATTGAAAAACGCAGTTCTTTGCATTTTAAATCTATTCAATTATTTCTTTAACACTAGGTTTACGGACGTTTCTTATATACATATCTCTACAACACGCATCAAATTGACGCAGAGATGCCAACTTGCCCCGGACAGCAAATGAATGTTTTAAAGTGGTAGTTTATCAATTGTGATTCTTGGTTTAATAAATTCAAATTAGTAGATTTTTATCCACCACTATTTCTAAATAATTCATAGTCTTATATCATTCACCACTTTTTAGTAGTTATGTCATGCTTAGCCATTTAAAAAGCAAACAAAAATAGTCAAACATTTGCAAAATTTAGTTTGCAGTTATTTACCGTTTTTTTAATTATTTTGGCGTGTCCGGAACAGTTGGCATCTCTGTATGACGCATGAACGAATATATATAACAGCACTTACAAAGTTGACAACTTGCTCCGGACAGCAAATATATATATATTAAAGCAGTAGTTTATCAATTGTGATTCTTAGTTTAATAAATTCTATTTAGTAAGATTTTTATCCACCACTATTTCTTAATAATTCATAGTCTTATATCATTCACCACTTTTTAGTAGTTATGTCATGCTTAGCCATTTAAAAAGCAAACAAAAATAGTCAAACATTTGCAAAATTTAGTTTGCAGTTATTTACCGTTTTTTTAATTATTTTGGCGTGTCCGGAACAGTTGGCATCTCTGTATGACGCATGAACGAATATATATAACAGCACTTACAAAGTTGACAACTTGCTCCGGACAGCAAATATATATATATTAAAGCAGTAGTTTATCAATTGTGATTCTTAGTTTAATAAATTCTATTTAGTACGATTTTTATCCACCACTATTTCTAAATAATTCATAGTCTTATATCATTCACCACTTTTTAGTAGTTATGTCATGCTTAGCCATTTAAAAAGCAAACAAAAATAGTCAAACATTTGCAAAATTTAGTTTGCAGTTATTTACCGTTTTTTTAATTATTTTGGCGTGTCCGGAACAGTTGGCATCTCTGTATGACGCATGAACGAATATATATAACAGCACTTACAAAGTTGACAACTTGCTCCGGACAGCAAATATATATATATTAAAGCAGTAGTTTATCAATTGTGATTCTTAGTTTAATAAATTCTATTTAGTAAGATTTTTACCCACCACTATTTCTAAATAATTCGTAAGCCTATATAATTCACCACTTTATATTTGATAGCAAATGGAACTAAATTCAACTGAAACTGGTTATTACCAAATGGAAAGTTAAATTAAAAGTGGTATAAAAGTTAACATGGACTTTAACAATTAGTGGTAAGTGTATTTAACACGGCTTTAAAAAGGGTTAAATATGTATATTTAAGTAGATTTGAATGAGTAGTTACAAGGCTTAAGAATTATAGTTATATAGTTTAATTACAACTAAGTGGCGTATCACATTGAATTATTGAGAAGCAGTGGTGAGTAAAAACTCTGTAAATCAAACTTAATGAAGTAAGAATCATGCATTTATCGACTACCACACGAAAATATTTATCCGTTGTTCGTATCAAGAAGGCAATCACTGAACTACCAGATTAACGCTCCGACCTGTTTACGAAATTTAACAGTATCACACATGGTATACACCAGTCTTTCTATCTTGTTGAAATATTTTTGCTTAACTCTATAAGCAATATTTGAATTTTAGATATCTTATTATTTCGAAATTGCTGCATTTTAAAAAACCATATTACTTATAAATTCAAAATTTCAATAAAAGTTGGTAGGTATTTGTCATTTAATTCTAGTTTTATGGGTATGATTTTTAGAAAATTCAAATATTGAATTTTATGTGATATATTAGGAAAATAATAAATAAAACTTAACAGAAATTAGCCGGTTGTATTTCAATCAGATGGAAGGAACTCTAAAAAAGTGGAAGGTAGTCGGAAATTCGTTTGATGTTAAATATTTGACGATGAAATGGTGACAAAAGTTGTTGGCAGCAATCAGAAAACAATTGAAGCTTGCATTGTCACCTGACAGGAAGATCTAGTAGAGAATAGAATGCTCAAAATAGCGAGTTAATTAGTGTGAAATTTCGATTTGCGAAACTTATCCTTCACAGTCATTAAAATAAGTTAATACAATATTATTACAATACAATATTTTAAGCAATTTAATTAATTGATTTTTTTTTCTTTGATGATAATCCCTTCTTACTATCTTTGTTTAATGATATATAAATGAGCTGAGTGGATGATCTAGGTAAGTGACATTTTCCGAGTGGCTAAAATCAGGGTAACCGATCTATTTTATAATAGACTTCTTACAAGGCGGGTCTAATGATTCTTTGCCACTATCTAATTTCTAATAAAACTCAAAGTTAATAATACTAATTCAAAGCTAATATGGATTAGTTATGTCAAAATTAAAGTGAAATTAAAAGCAATTCTGGTGACCTTAACAGGGTAGTCGTTTTCCAGAAAAATTTAAAAAGTGTCGGGGAAACAAAACATTTTAACTAATTTGTAAATTTAATGTTTGAGTTACAATTAAATGAATTCTTAAAATTGATATGAAATTAAAACCGATGAAATTTGCGATAACCTCTTTAAATAGTGGTTATCACTTTTTAAATTTTTCCTGACTGTGGCCATCCTGATTAAACGTATCCACATTCACGCGACCAATTAGAGTTGTTTTCCCTGATTAATAAATACCCTTGAAAATGCCTATTTTTACCAGCTTCATTCACTAAGCTCATACTAATATATATACAATCAAACCCCGCTATAGTGAACGTTCAAGGACCAAAATTTCGGTTCACTATAACCGGGAGTTCACTATATCCGTTACGCAGGCAATTTAACTAATGGTTCCCAAACTCCTCCCTTTTACTGGACATTATTCAAATAAATGACTGAAAAATATTATCTAGTAGCAATAAATGTGTTATTTTTCATTCCTTTTCGTCTTGCGTACAAAAAAAAATTAGTAATTAGTAGCTGATGAGCAATCCTCAACATCAGATATGGAAACACTTCCCGACTCTCAGATAATTTTTCTTGAATTTCTGTTATTCCGCTTTTTAAACCTGTCTAACCTGCCATTCGAGTACATAAAAGTAGTCTCATAAAATCGCTTTGAAAATTCATCGACATTTGCCCAGATACTGGAAGATTGCGGCTTCTTCGAATGGTGAACCACTTCAGTAATGCTTCTTCAACATCCCTGTGATCTGCTTTTCTCAACTTTTTTCTGCCTTCTAAATTTTTTTCATGAGCAGAAATTATTAATAGCCTATTTTTCCATGTTTTACAAACTGCAGATTTGGATAGTTTATACTCCCCGCAAATATCAGCTTGATTGCATCCATTTTCAATTTTTCTGATTATACCCATTTTATCATCAATGGAGTACGTTTTACGTTTACTGCTCGCCATAGTTAAATTTGAGACACTTGTTTACAGGATTTTTTTAACTGAACTGAGATCAAAAAAGAATTTAAATGAGGGCCCCATCAACACATATTAGTGACCAACCGTTTAACCAATAATGAATGATTACTCATTCCCTCTGACAGAAAATGCATATTGTTCCCACTGACACCTTACAGGTGCATCATCTGCCTGAGTTGGAAACATCTGCTTGGTTTGTTTAGGGATGGGAGAGCGAGATAAAAGAAGCAAACAAGAAAAAATGCTTATCGCTACATTCTCCTCCATAGATGGTTTTAAAAATCGGTAATGTATTTATTTTGGAGAAGAAATTTCAAAATTACTACCAAAAAAATGAGGAGAAAAATCAGTCGAAGACAGAAAAAAGTTCATTATATCCAACTTCCTTACTTTTTTGGTTCACTATATCCACAAAAAATAACATTGTACGTGTATAGCAAGGCACGGCACCGAACATTTCGTTCACTATAAACCTTGTTCACAATAGCGGGGTTTGACTGCATATATATGATATATCAAGGCCAATTAATTTTATTTCGCCACCTAGGGGGCATGCTCAACAGGTGAAGAATCGCTGTGCTTTCTTTAGAATTTAATTAAAATCCAAGTAAATTTGAAATTTTTAGGCATCGCGTTAAAATAGTTTAAAAAAAACACTTATAGAAATGTGTATTCGTCGAAAGTTCAGGTTAAAACATTCCCAAGCTTCATGATAATAAATTTCAATTCATAACAACACTAGCCATCGATCAAAATATTTAATAACGATTACATTATTAATGCACTCGTCAAATACAGGTCAGGATGCTGGCAAGAATACTTCAAACAGCAATCAAACTTTGCCAGCGCCCTTAAAAACGTACTCCCACGATATTCTGTTTTGCTCTTGCTAAAAAGAACGATTACAATAAGATTCCCCCCCCCCAATCCAACGCAACATGACCTTACGCGAAAATGGTGCTGTATTTGAAGTGGTCTGCTTTTTATACCATATTGAAAGGAAATTTCATACTTGTATCGGACACATGGATTGGCAGTTCGGTGACAAAACTGACATTCCCTGCCATGATGAGGGTCTACTTCAAAATTTTTTTCTCTCTCTTTCTGGGGTGGATTGCAACTTTAAATTCATATCTGTAAAAAAAAAAATTTTTTTTATTAAATTTGCTTTCAGTATGTTTTATTTTAAAGAGGTGCAAATTATAAAAATTCCACAAATAAATGCGTAGAAAAATTTTGTATCTTAGAACAATATTTGGTTGAGCTGAATATTTTCAACTAATATTCAAGAATATTCAAACTGTAGCAATATTTATACTATAAAATATATTTCTTGTTTTTAAAAATGGGTCCTTAAATTTTTTGATTATCAACAAAGATTTGGAAACTTATTATATAGAATATAGAAGTATAATACATGCAACATAGAAGTATGATATTATATTATCATATAGAAGTATGATATATGCTGATTGAATATATCATACTTCTGTCTAAATTGAAGTGGTTGCGAAATTACGAACTCTTTAAATTGCTTGGTTGAGTAGTTTGCCACCACTTGAATATTTTTGGCGTACTTTTGTTAGCTCCGCCAAATTCAGTATGAACCAATCAGACTACTTAATAGTTTAAATATTATGTCTGCCGGAAAATTCTGTCCGCGAAGGAACACGCCCAATTATACACGTATGCAAACGATGTCTTTATAAAAATTAAAAAAAGTGGTAGAGTAAAAGTGGTACCTTTAAATGTATATAACAAATGTAACACTTAAATCTGTCGGATACTTTCGTTACAAGTTTGAACATGTATTCAGATGTGCTTTTGCACCTTTTATGCTGTATCTCTTTAAACTAGAGCTAAAGGACAAATAGCCTACCACTTATAAAAGAATCTTTTGCATTACTGTAAAGGAGGCGTGTACTTTCGGGAACAGAGCCCTTTGCACTCGAAGTCCTTTCAACAGTTAAAAAAATGGACGCAACCACTAACATTTCGAAAGAATTTCTGCAATCTTGCCTTATCAAATTCGAGGATCACTGAATGAAGTGGTAACTAAACATTAAGATGAAAAAAACTTCACAATTAGTGTGGTGGGTAATTTACAGGGTTAAAAATTCATTAAATTATCAAGGATACCAACTGATGTACTTTCCGTAAAAGTTTTAATACACTGGTAGCGAATTGATTAATAAAACATGTTGAATAAGGATAATTACGCCTACGGTATAAAGGAGTCACTACGAGATAACTGCAGTAAAGTTTCATTTCATATGAAACTTCAAAATTTGTAGTGGTGGAAAAACTGCTTTGAATAAAAAAATACGAAACAAATATAATAACTTGAAATTTCGTTACCACTAGAAAATATGTTTTTCACAAAATGGAGCAAGTTGGCATCTCTGTCAGAGATACATATATGATATATGTATTATATGATTTACCAAAAGAAAAGCAATAAATACATTTTGACATAATGAAACATAAAATACGTGATTTACATTGATGTCACGTGCTTATGAATAGAATTGTATCAATGTTGCATAACGTACTTAATTAACTAATCAATATTAAATTAATATTATGCTTATAAGTTATTTTCTTGGGATTCTTTGCTAAGCAATGTTTTCCGATAGAAAGTTTGATATTTAAAATTGACACTCTAAGCTTCTTCCTTCTATATTTTACTGAAATCTATATTTCGATTTCAAGTATGCATGAGTTAGGAATTAGTTCTTCTGTGATAGTTGAAGAACCAATAAGGAAATTTCGTATGCTAACCCGTTTATTACAATGGATATCAGTTCAAAACTAATTAAGTAATTTTTAAGGTTTGTTATCAAGTTCGTAATGCACCTTCAGAGTCAAAATTAAATTAAATGTAATTAATTTTATTATTGCGATTTACGGCATGATTTCTTGGAAACTTATTGCACGGGGAGAGATCGTCGATACTAAAAGTGTAAAAACACTGCAATAACCGTATTTTACTATGCAATAACATACCTGCCAACTTATAATCCCTTCCATTATCATTTTTCCCACTGGTATTAAAATGGAATTAAAATTTCAATTTTAAGCAAAAAAATAAGTTGCGTTTGAAAAAACTTAAGCTGACAGCCATGATGGTAACGCATACTAATATATGTGCTTAATTTTTTTAAGAATAGTGGTGATCAAAATCATTTAAAAATTAAGTTTATAAAAGAAAAAAATAGTATATATTTACTACCACTTTAAATATGAAAATAAAATTTAACGCCAAATGCGTAAAAGTTGGCAAGTATGCAATAAAGAAAAATGCAGGACTTTTTTCTTTACAATTTTGGACTTAATTTAGAGTCAGTTTGCAGAGATGCCAACTGCTCCGGACACGACAATATAATAAAAAATACGGTAAATAAGTACAAAGTAAATTTTGCAATTATTTGACTATTTTTGCCTGCTTTTTAAAAGATATTGCAATACATAACTACTGTTGAGTGGTTAATTTTATAAGCCTACGAATTATTTAGAAATAGTGGTGGTTAAAAATCTACTAAATTGAATTTATTAAACCAAGAATCACAATTAATAAACTACCACTTTAAAATATATATTTGCTGTCCGGAGCAAGTTGGCATCTCTGAGTTTGCAGTAATAATGAGAAACTACCCTAAGAAAAAAAAATAGTAGCACATTTAGTTTGTTTAGAGTATCATAATTACAAATATTTTCTAATGTCATATAAATGTGATTTTTTTTCCTAAAAAAGTAAGCAGTGATTAATAATTTTCAATTCAGAATACTAAAGTTATTTTACTCCTCACGAAAAACAGCTAAAATGGAAAAGGTTTTATTACCAGTTTATTTTTTTTATCTTTTTCATTTTAATTTCTGCCCTGACTTCACTAACGTGGTCTACCGATGTATCCTCATCCTGCTAATCTCATCCTCCTTTCAACCACAAGGAATTACCTCATCGACATCATCACAAAATGAAGAGGTAAAGGGCCGTTCCGGCCTCAGGCACCTCAAACCACCTCACAGACTAGACTAACGTAGTATACGGAAAAGTCGATACTTTTTAATTGTTTTTTTAAATGGAGTTCTCACGAAAATATCGTATATGTTGACTAGTATCAATAAGTTTAAAATCAAAAACGATAAAGAAGCGAATGTAATTGATGACGATAAGTACCAATTACGAATTGTTTGAGAATGTCGATAAATTTCCTCTGCGTAAAAATTATAACAGATTTATTACCTTGATATCGTAGATATCGATATTTCTAGAAAATGTATCTTTATAACAATGAATATGTATCACTATACTGAAGTTTTAATATTGACCAGCACTAATTATTTTTTAACAATTTTATTTTGTTCCTCGTAAATGTTAATCTATGAAGAGTAGCAACTTAGGGACCATGTGCTAAATCTTTTAGTAGATTGCATGAGTCAGTTGAAACTCTTTCATTTCCTGCTAAAGAATTGGAAAGGTGGGACTGAAATTAAATTATGCTAACTTCTGAAAAAAAAATTTCTTTTTTCAATCACGATGTGGTTTTAGAAAGTTAAATGAATCAATCATTTGTTCTCTTACTTTGAGTCATGCGCAATTATGATGTGGCTAAATGCTTACTGTTAAATTGTGCAATCAGCATTTTTTATTTTGGCGGGAGATCTTTGTGAATATTTACAGTAGTACTATCCATTTTATTCATTTTACTATTTTATTTTTGAATTTAAAAATTTGATTCATAACATTGTATTCTAACACCACTAACCGTTTTAATTTTATTTTATAAAGTTGATTTGCAATGATTTTAATTAACACGTTGGGGACCGCTTCAGCCATCGGTGGCTGACCCTGGACTTTCCATTTAAGCCGCGTCAACCACCGGTGGCTGACACTGAAATTACATTTAGGCCGCGTCAACCACCGGTGGCTGACACTGAAATTACATTCAGGCTGCGTCTGCTTGCTGGCACTGACCTTTCACATAGGCCGCGAAAAACAGCTGGCTGACAGCGTACGTATAACATGATATAGAACTATAAAATTTACACTCCCTTAGGGAATTGCAGAAAATTTATTCAAAATTTACTTAATTATTGTGATTCTTAGTTTAATAAATTAAATTTAATACATTTTAACCTCAAGTATTTCTAAATAATTCGTAATCTTACATAATTCACCACTTTTTTCGTATATGTCATGCAAAACCTTTTAATACTAGCAAAATCTGTCTACTATTTGCAATTTTAGTTTGTAGTTAATTACAGTTCGGGTAGATGGGGAAGCCATGCAAAATTAGCGTGGCGTTCAACGTGTAAACATTGTATTAAAAAAATTTCAACAAATATGTGCAACTTTATAATCATGCAGTGAAATTTTGCAGAATTAGCAAAATTAACCCTTTTGCACTTGAAGTCTCTTTTGTGGCCCCATAAATTTTCTACCACTCTAACTGTTAAATTTTTTACACTTTAAGTTTATTAACCATTTGGTTTAATGTCCAATTATTATCTTAGATGACAGAGCAAATATCCCCACAGTATAGTAACTCCGAAAACACTGCATCAACCAGTGAGTTATTTAATGTCCGCAATGTGCTATTAGGTAAACTCTTAGTGGTTGCGTGATTTTATTTAAACTTTAAAAAAAAAAAATTTCGAGTGCAAAGAATTAACACGCTCACGCCGGGAAAAGTGAAAATACTGGTACGGGAAAAGTGAAAATACTGGTAGAAGAACTATTTCAATATTAGATAATATTCGGGAGCAGTTAATCTATTCTCAACAATAACAATCCACTGTAAGGAAATGTATCACGGCGAAGAAGCAATTCAATATGAAAATTGCATCCGTTAAAAACAATTGGTAGTTATGGATTTTCATTATTCCCGGAAAAAAACTAAAAAATGAAATTTATTGTTACCAGTTTTTACTCCGGTGCGCTACCAAGATGGGACAATCTAGCGTGACCCACCGGTTGGTCACCCCGGCGTGAACGTGTTAAAAAGATGGAGCAAATAATTCTTTGCCTTATTTTATCTAATTTGAAATAAAAATCATGCTGTTGCAATGCTCAAAGCTTATGTGGATTAGTTATGATGACAAAACTAAAGTGAAAGCATAAACAATTCTAATATTTTAAACTTACCAATGTCATCACTTTATATTATTTTCTCTGAACATATACCCCTGAAAATGTCATATTCATGTTTCTTTGATTAACCCCTTAACGCACAGATTTTTTGAAAAAGAACCGGCCAAAAATAATCTATTTTTTAATGCAAAATAATTGATTCCGCTCCTGGTTCAACTTTTCTTCTGGTGAACAATTTTGATACACTGCTCTTCTTTTCCATGGAAAAAGGCTATATTTTATTCTAGAATAAATAAGTGTTATATTTTACAAACTTATGTAAATGATAAATATATCAATAAACGATTTTTTTTCCTTTCAATTCTCGATTATATTCGAGTGTGAAAAATTATAGCTGCATAAAATACAACGCCGCTCGAATTATCTCGAGTGTTCACAGTTTGGCCTGTTAGCGCTCTCGAATTAACTCGAGCTCACAAGTTAAGGGGTTAAGCTGTTCAAATTGAACTGTTTATTATGATTATTATATTTTGAGGTTTACCAGCATTTTGGGTTAACTCTAAAAACCTGGTAGTAATGTCTCCAAGAGGCCGAGCTTGCGGAACACATTTTCGGTGCATGGGGAAACTAACAGCGTTCTCGCAAGGCGTGTAAATTTTAAAAAGTGGTAACAAAAGTTAAACAAATGTCGATAATTTAATTTCTGTGTAACCATCACTAAATTTTTTTTTTCCAAAGAAAGTATATTTGCAGGAAAATTCCAATTTCTAAATCAATCAATTAACAAAGCGGTATAATAAAATAAAAAATATCTTCTAGCATTGACCTTAAGTTACTACCACTACTAAAATTTTTCAAGAACAGCGCGAACCCTGGATAAAGTCCTTCGTTTTTTTGTTCTATTTACCCTTTTGCTCAACCATTGGAAATAGAAAAGAATTTTCAAAAACTTACCATTTTACTTTTTCAATATGAAACCCCATAAAATAGAAAACTATAAAAAAAGCTTTGTTTTTCAATTTTTATTTTTTGATTAGTATTACAGTTATCTTAAATTTGAAACGATAAATTGGTGAGTTTTCTAAGATTTTTTTAGGAACTTTACTATCTTTTATTTAGTTTCTCCAGGACGCTAAATGTAGAATACGTTAAATGACTTGGTGCAGTACTATTATGAATAAATTAAGAACAATAAACAAAACATGAAGAGATATAAAGTTCTTGGCCTTCAACAGGATGAGATGGAGACTCTCAACAAAGAAGAAGAATGTAGAATAAAGTTTTCATAATTTCTAAACTCTATTTCAAGTATCAATAAAATCATAACACTAGTCACGATGTGCTCTATAGTTATAAATGCTATGCATAGTTTAGTGTTTTATGCACGAAGATTTAATAAATTTGTTAGTTTATTTTTTCCATCTTGCGCCTTATTTAGTTAATCAAATTATAAAGGAAGTCAATTGGAGCTGTGTGATTTATTATACTATTTAAAAATAGTCCAAAGAAACTAAATTGCAATATATGCAACGTTTTTTCAACCAATTTAAAGAAAGCTATCTTTTGTGACTAAATTCATCTGAACGAAAACGGTTGAAAAGTAACTGGACGTACAACTTTTAAACTAACTAAATTTTTGATCACCGTTAGCTCGTCTAACGGTTTCTTGATAAATGAAATTGCAACTATAACTCAAAAATTACGAAAGCAGTAAAAATGCAAATTATATTAAAAATTTTTTTAACCATAAACTGGTAGTAACAATGTTATAAATAATTTATTTTACTCTTTAATTCCTTTTTTCATGTTAAATGAATTTAACCATCTAACAAGGGAAACTAGGGAAGAGTGACTTGCCAATTTTGAAATAAACTAGTGGGATGTATGCCTTATGAGCATACCTGCCAACTTTTTATCCCTTCCATTATGATTTTTCCCAGCGGTATTAAAATGGAATTAAATTTTCGATTTTAAGCATAAAAATACGATGTATTTGAAAAAGCTTAAGCTGTAAACTATGACAGTAGCACATATTAATATACATGATTAATTTTTTTAAGAATAGTGGTGATCAAAATCATTTAAAAACAAGTTTGTAAAAGAAATAATAGTACATATTTACTACCACTTTAAATGTAAAAATAAAATTTTACGCCAAATGCGTAAAAGTTGGCAGGTATGCTTATGAGGAATAATTTTAGGGGGCAACATTTGTTTTGGCCCATAGAAGGTGCTGTGAGAGATAAAAAATAATTCAATTTATAGAAAAATCGGTATTTTATTACTTCAATGCAGACTATTAGTTATTGTAATTATCTCATACTCCAATTAATTTGTAATTAATTGGTTAATTAATTAATTTGATGATTAATAAACTAATTAGAAAATTAATTAATTATTAATTAGTTAATTGATTTGTAATTACATACTTCAATTAATTTGGAAATTTTTTGAAAAAAAAAATTTAAAAAATTTGATGTCAAATTTTTTTTATAAAATTAATTTAACAGGTTTTTCTGAAAAACTACAAATAGATAAAATTTTCGAAATCAATTTTGACAATAAATATGCATTATATAGTAGATGAAAGTGCCACAAAATTAATTGGAGTATGAGATAATTACAATAACTAATGTACTGCATTAAAGTAATAAAATACCGATTTTCTATATATTGAATTATTTTTTATCTCTCACAGGACCTTCTATGGGCCGAAACGAATGTTGCCCCCTGAAATTATTCCTTATAAGGCATACATCCCACCAGTTTATTTCAAAATTGGCGAGTCACACTTCCCTAGTTTCCCTTGTAAGTCAAACGTTTAGCCACTTACATAAATGCAACATTAAATTTTGACGTAAAAGGCACTTTTTGGGAAAGTGGTAGGTTTTTATATTTTAACTAGTACAAAATTTTACAACAGTGGCTACAGCTTTAGTTTTGAAATATCACATTCGACTTATTCCAGATCACAATGTTGGTTTTTTATTATTAATAAATTATGATCAACTAGTGTTCTGCGCCCCCTGCTCGCTAACGCTCACCAACCCCCGTAAATTGTCACGCAATCTTATATAGTTTGCTTCGCTCGCTACTAACTTAGGTACATTGCAAATACACAAAATTCTAAGAATTCAAAACAATCATTCAAATCCATATAACTAAATTTTTTTTTTAAAAAATTACATCTTTTTAGTAAATACTAAGTCATTAAAATAAATTTGAATTCAAATAAATGACACATCATTCGTTAAACCTCTTAGAAATGTGCTATAGTATAATTCGTGATATAAATCGAAAATCGTCAAATAAATTCGTAATATATAAATTCGTGAAAAAAGCGCTTTCGACAAAATACTAAAATAGAGATCTATCGACAAAGACTACTCACTTCTGCCTAGCTTAATAGTATGAGATTGCCACAGGTGATGCTCTCTGGTTATTTCAGTTTCCGTTTTTAAAAGCGCTATATGTTGAGTCCCCTCAGCTAGATTTGGCATGTGACATTTTTAGCGGCAATCACTGGTCGATTCGTCGTGTAAGAGAAATAGTAACTTAAACAAAACAAAGCAAACGTTGCCACCGGCGGAAAAGAAATACAGCCAAAATTTGGGAGCCACGTAAGAGAATTATATATATTAGGTATGACTGTGTTGTTGTTCTAAGATAATTTCCAAGAACGAAAGAATTGAGTTTCCATATTTAAATCTTTTCGAGAAGGGAACTTAAGTACTTAATGGATTAATATTTATTCGATTAAAAGCAAGATAAAAGATAGCAAGATAAAATGCACAAAAATAACAGACAACGGGGCAGAGAAAAAAGAGCAAGCGAATACCCTAAATAATTTTTGACCTTATGATCGGATTAAGCTCTTAATGGTTCAAGAGCCTATCCCTAACTATTCCAGTTTGATAGTGCTGACGATATGACGAAATCAAGCACAGAAACGTACGTTCTCAGAAAAAACATGCTTTTGGATTTGGATTCTTGAAGCTCAACATGTAAAAGATAGCCGCAATCTAGAAGATATAGTCTCAATAATTTACTAAGGTGAGCTATCCATCTCTATTTTAGAGGAACTAATGAAGTGAATAAGAAGTTTTTGCACACAACTAAGGAACTTTTTTCATTTAACACGTTGAATGCCATAGAGGTGACCGGCGAAGCCAAGATTATTAAAAACACATAATTCGAGTAAATCTTTAATTTTTTTATATTATTATCGCTACTAAAATGGTTTGAAGAAATTAATACAATGTAAAACACGCAAAAATAGTTTTATTTATATACATAGAGATGCCAACTTGCTCCGGACAGCGAATAAATATTTTCAAGTGGTAGTCTACCAATTGTGATTTTTGGTTTAATAAATTCAATTTAGTAGATTTTTATACACCCCTATTTCTAAATAAAGGCTTATATAATTCTCCACGTTATAGTACTTATATCATGCTGTGCCTTTTAAAAAGCAAGCAAAAATAGTCAAATATTTGAAAAATTTACTTTGTAGTTATTTACCGTTTTTTTAATTATATTGGCGTGTCCGGAGCAATTGGCATCTCTGGGTACGTAATGCTAAACTTTTTAAAAACTAGCAAAATCTGTCTCGAATATTTGCAATTTAGTTTGCAGTTATTTACCCTTTGGACAGACGAACAAGCCATGTAAAATTAGCGTGACCATTCAACGTGTTAAAGATGTAGAAAATCATTTTTAAAAAAATAGATATTTAATGTTTTTTAGTTGATTTATTAATGGTTGGAAACATTTCGAATTTGAAGGTATATAAATTTTATATCATTTAAACCTACATAATTTCAAATAACAACATTTACGTAATTTTAAATCGACAAGAGGAGGAATAGTTCTTGAGAAATGAAAATTTAAAAAAAAAAAAAAAAAAATTCAACTTCTGTGAAATACGTAAAAAATGAAATCAACATTTCAGCTTCTAAAACTTTAGACCGCTCTCTTGCTTTAACTATTGGGACTATTATTTCCTGATTGTGACATATCTTGAGAGTGAATTATCCGAATTTGTCACAAAAAAGTATGTTTATTTAAGGAAGTCCTTTTTTGCGTCTGTTTTATAAACTTGGAAATATTGTCTTCACTGATAAATTAGCATCCTTTAGGTCGGATCGAGGATCGTTTACCCAACGAGCTCACATTTTATGATCTTAAACTCTTTTAAAAAGGCATATGTATCAAAAATGAAACATTGTCTTTTCAAGCTTATCCGAAATAAGAATATACATCACGTTCTCAACATCGGTTGTCTTTTGATCCCCATATTGCAAAGCTTAATTTCATTTTATAATCGGCAATGAACAGCTGACCCATTCATTGAATTAACAACCACTCATGTTCAACTCCGCAGCTTTGAAATTTCGAACTGTATTCCGGAAGACAAGGGAACTTCTGACCAAGTATTGGGAAAAATTTGCCTTCGTGGATGACTTTTCAATGGAAATAACCAGCTTTTGCGTTACAGGGAGAGGAAAACCACGAAAACCTTCCACGGTAAGCCTGAGGGAAAGGGGACTCTAAATAAGATAATTCAATGTAATTCGATAGTTTAAAATCAACGCACAGAGGTTTAGAGATTATTTTTTAAAAGGAAAATGAACAAGAACACTAGGCACTCGAAAATAATTAATCTTAATTTAACTGGCACACTAATCGAAAAAAGTTCGCCACTGCAATATATAACCACATCTCTTTACCCAACAAGTAACACTTCATTTAACATTTGTTTGAATAACCTTTATTTTGAATCTAATGCACAAAACATTCAGCTTCTGCCCTGGCAGTCTAATGCATTTAATGACGCATGTTTTAAATACCCCTCTCCCCGCGCGGCAGGGCAGAAAATGTAATAATTTCGTCTTAGCTGAGATTTGCATTAACTTGGTACGCTCTTTGACTACTCAGCACGCTCCCCAAGTTTGTCACGTCCACCCTGGTCACGTGACTGCATTTAATCTCTGCTTCACTTAAATATTGTGAGGAGTTTTTTTAAGCATTATTATTACTATTATATGATGGGCTGCTACTGATCCGAAAAATATAAAGAATCCACAGCAAGAACAATCCGCTAGTATTCTCTTCTGAAGAGAGGTAAACTATATAAGATTACCAGATACTTTTAAATAGCTAAAACCTGTGATTCATCAATATTAATAACCTGTGATACAATAAACCTGTGACCTGTGAAGAATCCACAGCAAGAACAATCCGGAAGTAATCTCTTCTAAAGAGAGGTAAACTATATAAGATTACCAGATACTTTTAAATAGTTGAAACCTGTGATTCATCAATACTAATAACCTGTGATACAATAAACCTGTGACCTGTGAAGAATCCACAGCAAGAACAATCCGGAAGTATTCTCTTCTAAAGAGAGGTAAACTATATAAAATTACCACATACTTTTAAATAGTTGAAACCTGTGATTCATCAATACTAATAACCTGTGATACAACAACCTGTGACCTGTGAAGAATCCACAGCAAGAACAATCCGCAAGTAATCTCTTCTAAAGAGAGGTAAACTATATAAGATTACCAGATACTTTTAAATAGTTGAAACCTGTGATTCATCAATACTAATAACCTGTGATACAATAAACCTGTGACCTGTGAAGAATCCACAGCAAGAACAATCCGGAAGTATTCTCTTCTAAAGAGAGGTAAACTATATAAAATTACCACATACTTTTAAATAGTTGAAACCTGTGATTCATCAATACTAATAACCTGTGATACAACAACCTGTGACCTGTGAAGAATCCACAGCAAGAACAATCCGCAAGTAATCTCTTCTAAAGAGAGGTAAACTATATAAGATTACCAGATACTTTTAAATAGTTGAAACCTGTGATTCATCAATACTAATAACCTGTGATACAATAAACCTGTGACCTGTGAAGAATCCACAGCAAGAACAATCCGGAAGTATTCTCTTCTAAAGAGAGGTAAACTATATAAAATTACCACATACTTTTAAATAGTTGAAACCTGTGATTCATCAATACTAATAACCTGTGATACAACAATCTGTGACCTGTGAAGAATCCACAGCAAGAACAATCCGCAAGTAATCTCTTCTAAAGAGAGGTAAACTATATAAGATTACCAGATACTTTTAAATAGTTGAAACCTGTGATTCATCAATACTAATAACCTGTGATACAATAAACCTGTGACCTGTGAAGAATCCACAGCAAGAACAATCCGGAAGTATTCTCTTCTAAAGAGAGGTAAACTATATAAAATTACCACATACTTTTAAGTAGTTAAAACCTGTGATTCTAACAATTTAAGACTGATGCGAATTATTTTTTAGGTGTAGTTAATGAATGTAGTAAACGAATTTTTTTAAACAAGCAGAATTTTTAAAAAAAATTATTTTAGCTCAACTTTTAAAAAAATTAGAATTTAAAAAAAAAATTTATTTGGCTTAGCTTTAGCTCAACCACTGAGATTTCAGATCCTGCGCTTTCTGAAAAAGTGATAATAAATTGGTAGCGAATTAAATAGTAAGACTTGTAGAACAAGGATAATTAACCGGTTAACGCCCAGCGTCATATATTTAGGACAGTTCATGACTGCGTGTTCAGGACTTTATGACTGTTTCTCGAAGGCACCGTAGTCATGTGAAATATTTTTTTAATGAATAATGTGCTATTTTTTAAACTGTAACTTTTATTGTACATTAGAGTTTTGTCAAAAAATTTCTGGTTTAATTTGGCGGCGTGCTTGTCGAATCTTTCTATTTTAAGATCTTTATGGAGGTCTTTGTTTCGTATATACATCTTGCTTCCGTTTTTTTTTCTCAGAACTTTATTTTGAAAAGTGACATGTTTCTTCATTTGCGTTTTTGAAACGTTGCCCCCCTGCTGCTGATGCGTATGTTAGTATTGGTCTAATCATCGAAACATAAATTAATCTCTTTAGTTCGATATCTAATTTTGATTTAGAGCAACCATTTGTGGCCAACTGCGGAAACTAGAAATGTGTGCCAACGATTACCCGGACAACGAGGCCAACTCAGCACTAAAGTAATGTGAAAAGAGAATAAGGAAAGGACGATACAAACATAAAAAACATACAAAGAATTTACATAAAGAATTTATATTAGAATAAGTGAGATCACAAACAAGTTTTTTTTTAATTCTAATAATCAGATTTGATTATTAGTAATACACTAAAGTGAGTTAAATAAATTGGGGTCTCACAGTATTCCAATTCAATGGGGGAGATGCCACTCCCGAACAGGTGGAAGATGCTAAATTCTGATAGGAATTTTAACACACGTGCTTGGTTTGGAGCAACCATTTGTTTATATATATATATATATATATATATATATATATATATATATATATATATATGTTTAAATTACTTATGTTTACTGATGAACAAAATTCTTTTAACCCTTTTGAAGGCCATGGTAAGTATATTTATCACCACGTTTTACCACTTTTAAATTAGGTTTCCATTTTTCAATAACTTCAGCTTTCTTGAAGTGAGTTTGAATAAAATTGGTAACCATTTGTCACTTTTAAAAAACGCATAAAAGTTATAAAATACATAATTCCTCTTGAAGTTTGTAGCATTTAAGGAATTTATTTTATAAATAAAGAAAAATGAAAGTCAGTAAGTTCCTAATAGGTCATGTTAAATATATTCACCACCAAAAAATGGCATTTTTATAAAATAAATGAGTTTTTTCTTTTTTATATCAATTACTGTTCTTAAAACAGTTTTAATTCCAAAAATACTTTAATTTACCTTTACTAGAAATAAAGGGCCCGTTAAAGGGTTAATTCTAATGTATTAAAGTATTTTCTGAAACTACGGTGAATCGGTAGTAGTCTCTCCATGGTACACAACAGCTCATCTACGTATGTAGTTGCACAGCATCATAACAAGTAACATGTACTTTTGGAACAGATTCACAATTCAACGAAATAATAATCCATGATAGTCATGTAAAGAAAGAAAAAAAACAGAGTTTGTCAACATCGGTAACGTCTTTGTAACAATTATTGTTTCAGAGAGCAAGCACTTTTTTGAAGCGCCGTCTTTCAATTTTTACAAAGCTTACCAGATTAGGTAAATTTTTAGCATCAAATCTAGAGATTAGGAATTGTTTTGTTTCATCGAACTGTGGTAAAAAGTGCAGTTGTTGGGAAAATAGAAACGGGGACAATAAGTATCAAAAGAGCATCTACATCTTGATTCTATAGGACTGAAATTGAAGAGCCAAGTTTTGGAAGCATCCTTAAACCCTTGCACCTGTGATACCTCTCATATGTGCGGAAAAAAAAATCGTTCATGGTAGCCATTTCTCTGATTTCCCCCAAAATCCTCTCCACTCATTCGGAAAAGTACGTTCTCATAAGTACCCCCCATCCCCCTCAGTAATAGGGAAAAGCTGCTCGGGTAATCCCCCTCTAATTGCAGATTTCTCCCTGCCTCGATTTTCGAGAGCTATTCTGATGGCGGATAGAATGAAGGAACAAAAAATGGATAGTAGAGGGTGTCGAAACGGGAGACAATTTTGATCCGGGAAAAAAAATGATAATAGATGAGCGCGAAAAAGAAAATTAAATTTCACGATGAAAGGTTTTATTGTGAAATGGGAGTTGGAAATAGTGAGGACATGTGTATTGAAAAGTCTGTAAATTGAAATTTCTATTCGTTTTTTAAGCAATCAGAATTATCAACTCCCTGAAACGAGTTTTTCCAGGGTATTACGAATTTTTTTTTCTCCTGACTAAATTATTATAATGATTTTGTTTTATCGCAATACCTCCAGAATTTAAATAGATTAAAATTTATTAATCTGTTGAGTTTTAAATTAATAGTTTCTATTCATTTCCGACATATTGTCTTTTGCTATAAGCTAGTAAAAACAGGACTGGAAATTAAAAATAAGATATTTCAGATTTACTGAACAAATATTTTTTTTTTTTTAAATTTGAAAGGAAATAATATTTTTTTTTTATATATATGCTTTTAAATTTATTGTTTAACTTATTTTATTTTTTTGCATGAAATTAATCTTTTTGTAAAAATTAGACTGAAAATCAAAATGGTGGTTAGATAATTCAGGATTATACTGAATACAGACGGGTATTCTTATTTTTAAAAATTTAATTCTTAATTACTTCTGCTTGTTTTAAGTTTATTGATAGAAGTTATTTTCATCGTTAAATTATTTTTCTGTAAATGCATGTTTCACATGGGTGTTTATCGTAAATTTTTAATAACTACTCAGAAATAACCTTGATATCTAATAAATTCGTCATTCATTATAAATAAGTTAAGATATTAGCATCTAATAAATTCGTACTTAATTCAATTACAATACATAGCCCTAGTAGTTTTTTAGGAGAGCTATTTTAATTTTTGCATATTTCGCCATATCTCTACAATTTTTTAAGCGAATTGAAAAGTTTTTGCTTAAAGTCATAAAATTCGCTTACCCAAAGATAACTTTTTGCAAAAAATAATTTTTGATACTAATTTATTATTTTTTATTAATTTATTAATAATAGTTTGAAAAGTTTTGAATTGTAAGGTACACAAATATTTACATAATTTTAAAGAAAGTATTTTTATGTGATAAATTGCAAGACTTGAATGAAATCGGCTAAATGATTTCTGAAAAATCAAATTTCAAATTAATGACCTTTTCAAAATTCACTTTGTCAAAAACTATTTGACCACTTTTCAGACATAGCTATTGGGATCATATCTTCCAGATAACTTTTACCCCCTATATTTTGAGAGTTCCACCATTTTTTTATTTGTATCCGTCGTAAAAAAAAGTATGTTTACTAAGAAAAGGTGTGTTTTTGTCTCATACTTTACTACTTTAAAATATCGTGTGAACAATACTTTAAAATATCATACTTTAAAATAACGTTTGCACAATATTTTAAAATATCGTTTGCACAATACTTTAAAATATCGTTTCATGCCTTAAAATATCGTTTACATAATGCTTTAAAATATCGATTGCGCAATGCTTTAAAATATCGTTCGTACAAACTAATTAGCATATTTTAGGTCAAACGTTCGAACCATTAAGATTGAGTTTTAGTACGCAAAAATTTGATCATTGGGTCAAAAGTAATTCAAGGAATTAATGTTCATTGCATTTTACAATGATGAAAAAGTGTAAGTTCATGCTGATATTTAAGTAGTAAAAGCATTTCAAAGAATTGTTATGGCCTTCCAAAAAAAGCTTTTTGGCTATCTTTTTCCCACATCAAACATTTGTGGGCCCCGTCCTCTGTATTTAAATTGTATAAACGTTTACCCCGCCTCAAATTATATTTTCGAATGAAACACACATAATATTTTTATCTTTTGATTTTTTTTCTTTCTATTTTCAGCTCAGCTAATGCTTTGTGTGTCTCGTCGTAGGAACGTTTCTTTTTAATACCAGTTCAATATTATAGCTGTCAAAAGCACTCAACATTTTTAAATTCAACGAAGGTTCTAAATTAGCAGAAATTGAAGTACCTGTTTTTGAAACGTTTGTAGGAGCTACTAAAATATGATATAGTATATGTATTTAACTTTCATATTTGCATTTGTTAAATAAAATTTTTTAACTAGGCGAAAAACAAAATTTAAAATTTAATTTTGTTACAATGTCCAAAAATATTAATGTCAATTTTCCCTCATAATTTGTGATGATAAAAAAAGTACATGTCCAGCCTGTTCTTTAAGTAAAAAAAAATGACAAAATTTTTTTTGTGATAACATAGATCTGGCGGACATCAAAAGGGATTTTTTATAACTTTATTATTATTATATTTTATTTCATATTAATTAATTAATAAAATTATTTTTAAATTTTCAACCGGCATTTTTTTTTCTTGATTCTATATTTTTTATTGCACTATTGAAATAAAACATATTTATTCATAAAACAAAATCGAAATAACTTTTTTTAAAGAAAAAATTTGTAAGCAACGAAATTGACTCTTTCGTCTAAGAAATCACAAAAAAAAAAAAAAAAAAAAAAAAAAAAATTAACGTTCCAAGTTATTACCTTTTACATAATGCAGTGCCACTATAACGTTGCAAACAAGTGTAACAATAAGTAATCATATTTAAAAAAAAAAAAAAACACCGCCCAACGTGGGGCTCGAACCCACGACCCCGAGATTAAGAGTCTCGTGCTCTACCGACTGAGCTAGCCGGGCTTAATCGAAAGTTCACAAAATTCAGATTTGCAAGCTATTTCATAATCTGTTCACTAAGAAATGATGGGAAAATTACCTTATGCTGTTCCTTATTCTTTCGATTATGATTTGCTTATTCAGATAACTTTTATAAATACAGAACATAATTATGGACAGTTACTGAGGGGAAAAAAATGTGAGCTTGGTATAAATTTACATATTTAGAATTTTATTTATTTAATTTATTTATTTAATCGGGTCGAATTTAATTTTCCTATAAAATGTATCTCAATATCTAATCTGTTTTGTTTGTGAAATTAAGAAATGAATCGGGATTTATAATAACTTTGGGGAATGAGATTTATAATTTGAGTGTAAGTATTTTTATTTGCTTAACACGTTGAGCTCCGCGTCAGCCACTGGTGGCTGACACTGGACTTTCCATTTAGGCCGCGTCAGCCACCTGTGGCTGACGCTGAAATTACATTTAGGCCGCGTCAACCACCGGTGGCTGACACTGAAATTACAATTAGGCATCGTCAATCACCGGTGGCTGACACTGACCTTTCACTTAGTCCGTGAAAAACAGCTGACTGACAGTGTATAACATGATATAGAACTATAAAATTTACACTCTTTTATGGAATTGCAGAAAATTTATTCAAAATTTACTCAATTATTGTGATTCTTGGTTTAATAAATTCAATTTACTAAGCTTTTATCCACCACTATTTCTAAGTAATTCGTAGGCTTATATAATTGACCCCTTATTTATCAATGCTTCGTGTTAAACTTTTTAAAAGCTAGCAAAATCCGTCTAATATTTGCAACTTTAGATTGTAGTTGTTTACCGTTGTGGGCCTGACTGGCTGGACATGTAAAATTAGCGTGACGCTCAACGTGTTAAGTAATTTTAAGAGATGTGACAAAATGCGAATACACATACCCCCAAATGCAGCAACCTTCAGAGCTGATAAACTTCGGAAATTCGAATTCTCTGCAGTATTTTAAATTGTACTGGAATAACGTTTTTGTAAGTAAATCGTTTTTAAATTTCGTCGGCCTTAATAAACATGATAACTAGCTACGATTTTAAAAAACGAGGATTTCTGAACTTACATATTAGTGCTCAAAATAATATAATTTGAAAGAAATACTCCATTATTCTCAGTTTTTACCCGATTTCAAAACTGTTACCTAAGAGGTAAGTTAATAGTTAGGTTAAGAGAGAGGTTAATTGTTAAAAGATCTTTACACACGCCATCTTGGATTCTAGGTTAAGTTTTTAATAAGTGCTTTCACGATTTTTTTTCTTCTTTTTTTTGTACTTGATGAACTTCCGATTATACAGTATTATTAGACAGCACAATACCTTTCAAAAAGGGTAGAAAATGAAGGGTTTGCTTCATTAGATTAGGAGAAGCAGCGCTTGATAATTTTTAAAACTTCGATGAAATTTAACCTCAATACTTAAAAGTAATGAAATGCTGCGGATTGTGGTTTTGAGTAAGTAATTTAAAACTACACGTTTCTCAGTTTTTAGATTTTTCTTTTAAAAATCTAATTTTATTGCAGTTTAAATTGATTGCTGTTGTTGTAGTTCATTTGCGTCGCACTAATGCTGCACAATGGGCTATTGGCGACGGTCTGGGAAATATCACTGAGAAGAATCCGAGGACATGCCATCACAATTTTGATTCACTGCAGAGGGGGTGGCTCTCCTGCTTCGATAGCCCGACGACTTGCGCGAAGTCAATCTCTTTTCGGTAGAACGAAGACCAATACCGCACACCCTCGGGCCCTTCGCAGACTGATCCAAGTGCTCATCCACTCGCTCACTGACCGCAGCAGTCAGTGATTGTCTTAACGATCAGTCCACTGCGGGACTGTTTAATTCGCTACCAATTTATTAAAACTTTTGCAGAAAGTGGATCAGCTGGCATCTCTGTACAGGGCTAAGAGAATAGAAGGGCTGGTTCACTCCTTTAAATAAACTCTCGCCGCGTCAAACCTCCGATTTTCTCCAGTGACGTCACTGTGGCGCGAGGCTTGCACTTTTACTTCAAGAACGGAGCGATCGGTCTAACTAGCTCTAACTAATATTGGAGCATTCGTTTTTGTGACATATTCCAAGACATTTGTTGTTTTATAAAATGATTTTCCTCAGTTTACTGCAGTGAATTTACAAAAATTTAAAACTATTAATAAAATGCCAGTTGGCGCGATTGCAACTTACAAAAATTCTGATAGAAACACAAAAGGAAAAATAATAATTTTCCAAGTGTTTCCTGAAGTAAATGAACAACTATGTAAAGAATGGATTCAACGAATTGCAAACGAAATGACACGGTTTATATAAAACAGCAATGCGTTTATTCTATTGTTAAGAACCTTTCTAAAAATTCACTATCTAAATAGAAACCGCCTCGTTACTTCAAAAAGAAAGGCAGGCGAAAAAATTAAAAATGGATAAAGTCAAAGAAAATTAAAGCGTAAATACAAAGTATAGTATATAGTTAAAATTCTCCTAATTTCATAGCATATTTTTTAATGAAGTTATTCTAAATATTTATGATTTTTTTTAATTATATTCTCCTAAAATTAAATATCTATAAATTATATTATCTTAAATTTAAATATCTATAAACTATTGTAAAATTTCAAATATCATCATGAGCCTAAATTATTATTTTGTTTCAGTAATTAGCGTTTAACCCCTTGGGGACGGGTGATTCAGAAAAGCATTCGTACAAAATCAAAATCAAGTTGCAATTAAATAAAAAACGGTAACTTAAATGTAGTCGTTGCTAATTTGACAGACTAACTTTGCTTTTACTTTAATTATTGTTAGTTTAATCATATATATAATCAATGTTAGTTCAAAGTATTACTAAATAGTTTTATTTTGAACAAAGTAATGGTGAATTAAATAAATCAAACAATTATAACTCCGGCCACAAATAATCTGCTAAAGAAATACTTTGATTACCAGTATTATCTTTTTACCCTGATTGATACAGTTTTATGCTGTCACATATTTGTGACAGTCGGCGCGAAAGGGTTAAGGTTGATGTTTCCTAATGATTAAGTATGAACAAATTGCTATTAACGGTATCGTGCATTTATTTACTTCTGCTTGATTTACTGTCTGGGAACTAGTTACACTATTTAAATTAGAACTAGTTGAGGGAGTGGCACTAATGGCATATTTTAAAATTAAGGTTCTAAATTTAACCCAACTTATAGTTGTCAAAGATTATGTAGACAAAAAAAAGTGTCGATATATGCTTTGCTTAATAAGTAAAGTTGAAACTGAACTTTTTAAAATAAAGTATTTATAGTGTAATTTTCGCCAACTAGTAAAATATTTTTATAAGTTTAAAATGGTATTTTTTTAATATTTGATGGAAGGTTTTTTTGAACTATGTTTATGAACGGAAATAATGTGTTAATTATGTAAAGTTTGAAATCTAATAACCAGAAAATGCTTAACTTATTTTTACAGAGAGTTGATTGATTTGTTCATTTACGTCGCACTAGAGCTGCACAATGGGCTATTGGCGACGGTCTGGGAAACATCCCTGAGGATGATCCGAAGACATGCCATCACAATTTTGATCCTCCGCAGAGGGGATGGCACCCCCGCTTCGGTAGTCCGACGACCTGCACGCGAAGTCGAGCACTTTACGGTAGAACAGTTTAACGAGGACCAATACCGCACACCCTCCTACGCAGACTGATCCAAGTGGTCACCCACCCACACACTGACCGCAGCCAGTGATGCTTGACTTCGGTGATCTGCTGGGAACAGCGTCTTAACGATCAGTCCACTGCGGGACTTTTTTTTTTTTTTTTTTACAGAGAGTAAGATGCAAAGTTATCATAATATCTCAACTAGCGATCTCCGAGATCTGTGTATACAGTGACGTCATGAGGAGAAAAATCGCAGCTTCAGCTCAAAGAGCGGAATGAACTAACCCTGATCCCTGTAGGTATAATGTCTTGCTTTAAGAGACTTACCACGGGCGACAGAAGATTCAAAATTTTATTAAAAGACATTAAACATAGCTATTTCTCCTAGCTAAGTTTGTTCAGTTTATTACCAGATGTAGAAGCAACAAAAACAAATGTCTTAGCTGCAAATATGAATAGTTTGAAATGTAAGTCACAGTGGTAGTTACGATTGAATAATAACAGCGATAATAAATAAACTAAAATGAATTGAGTTTCCACCAATTTTACATTATTAGCCGCCTGTCCATTCCTGTTTTATGCATTACCGTCGACTTTCAATCATTCTGAGTATGAATTTCCAAGTGGTAAGTGAAAAGGCGGTTGAAATACTACCAACAGACCTGCCAACGTATTCAATTTTCAGCCAGAGATTTTTCTCATACATTTGAAGTGGTAGCAGACATTTTATTCAAAACATTTACGTTAAACGTTTTAACATTTTATTCAAAAAGATTTTTTTCACCACAATGCATAAATAATTAAAAGATATACATAAAATGTATAAAAAAGCAAGCAATATTGTTGTAGTTAATTTACGTCGCACTAGAGCTGCACAATGGGCTATTGGCGACGGTCTGGGAAACATCCCGGAGGATGATCCGAAGATATGCCATCACAATTTTGATCCTCTACGGAGGGGATGGCACCCCCGCTTCGGTAGCCCGACGACCTGCACACGAAGTCGATCACGTTACGGTGGAACAGTTCAACGAGGACCAATACCGCACACCCGCTGTCCCTACGTAGACTGATCCAAGTGGTCACCCACCCGCACACTGACCGCAGCCAGTGATGCTTGACTTCGGTGATCTGCTGGGAACCGTGTCTTAACGATCAGTCCACTGCGGGACGCAAGCAATATAGTCTTCAGGTGATGGCGAAATTTTAAGAACTTTACTTACTAGAAAAGACCTTACTCAGAGATGCCAACTGCTCCGGACACGCCAAAATAATTAAAAAAACGGTAAATAACTATAAAGTAAATTTTGCAAACATTTCACTATTTTTGCTTGCTTTTAAAAGGTGTTGCATGACATATGTACTACAAAGTGGTGAATTATATAAGCCTACAAATTATTTAGAAATAGTGGCTGATAAAAATCTACTAAATTGAATTTATTAAACCAAGAATCACAATTGATAAACTACCACTTTAAAATATATATTTGCTGTCCGGAGCAAGTTGGCATCTCTGCTTACTGAGAACCTTTTCACTTGAAATAATGTGAGCTAGAGCTTCTGGATTGGCAGCTCTGTCGTGTTATCGCTTGAAATATGGACGCCAACTGCCCTGCTTTCAACGAAATATTTTATTGAGTGGTTAAATATTAAAGTAAAAACTTTTAGAATTTTCATTAATTTCGCACAAAAAAGGGGAAAAAAATCTCACAAGAGGACATAAACAAAGAGGACTCTTATATGAAATGTTGAGATTTTCTCATATAGTACTTGGAAAAGTATGTAACTTTATATCAAATTGATTGAACCATATATCATACATTATAACATGAACCTGGCATAAAGCGACCTAGCATCATTCTCTTGTCAAATGAAACAGGGTTCTTTGCAAGTGGCATATTCAGAGATGCCAACTGCTCCGGATTCGACAAAATTTATTAAAAAACGGTAGAGAACTACGAACTAAAATTTGCAGATTTTCAACTTTTTAAAAGGCTTAAAGCTTCTTAGCTGTAACAAAGTAGAGTATCAGATAAGCATAGCTGTTAACTCTTTCGATTTTCCCGGAATATTTTATTTGCATATTTAAAGTGGTAGCAAAACTCGTGTTATTCCATTAAACTTTTTGAATTATAATAACAATTTTAAATGAGATTTGCCAACGCTACATATAAATAATTACAACAAATATATAAAAGCATAATATTTTTAACGACGGCGAGTTTCAAATTGGTCAAAATATAATAATATTTATGAATAAGATTGTTTTTCGGTGATTGTTACATTACCACTTGATAAGTCCATTCTCGGAGAGAATGAAAGTTGGCATGTATGTATATGCTTTTGAAATATTTAGAATTGTTGTGAATAAAAACCCTATTTACCGAATTTACAAAACTAAGAGTCATATATTTTATTTTATTTTATAACCGTCGTTGAACAGCCGACCCAATTTCGGGTTTACGACTACTAATGTTCAACTCAGTAGCCTTGTAATTTGAATCCAATCCAGAAGACAAGGGAACTCCTGGATCAAGTATTGGGAGAAATATACTTTCGTGGAGGACTTTTCGATGGAACTAACCGGCATTTGCGTTACATGGAGAGGAAGACCACAAGAACCTCCCACGGTTAGCCTGACGCCAAGGGGATTCTAACCCATGATCCGTCCACCAACTGAGGATATTTCACGTCAGCACTGTGGTCGGTGCAAGCCAGATACGGAATTCGTATCGACCAGCCATCGCCGGGATCGAACCCCGGTTCACCTCATTGGAAGGCGAACGCTCTGTCCCCTGAGCCTTGCCAACTGTAACGCTTTTTGCAAAATATTTATCGACATCTAAAAACCAAAGCTTTCAGAATTTTCCGTAATTTTGCCAATATTTTTAAGGCTTCACCACGAAAGAGCAGGAACCAAATGGCGTTGCATATGAACTTTTAAATCATTTATATGTAGGAGTGTGGAAAAACAGTTAAAATGAATAAAAAATAAAATAGCAAAACAAAAACATAGCTTGGTTCTTGGTTTAATAAATTCAATTTAGTAGATTTTTATCCACTACTATTTTTAAACAATTCGTAGGCATATACAATTCCCCACTTTTTTCAGAAGTGTTTTTTCAGAACCTTTAATAAACCAGCGAAATCTGTCTATATTTGCAAATTTTGTTTGTAGTTATTTACCGTGTGGTCTGACGTTCAAGTCATGTAAAATTAGCGTGGCATTCAACGTGTTAAAAGAATTTTGTCCTTCCCTAAACACAATTCAAAAAGACACATATAACAGGGTTCCTACAATATGAGAAAAAATTAATTAGTGGTAGCTAAGATTTTTCAAGACTGCTTAAAAATGCTTATATTTATGTTTATTTCGTGATTTACGAAATTATTCCGGAGTTATTTTTTGATATCATAGATATTTCCTTTGAATTAAATATTTACTAGGAGGCTTCGCCCTCTGCTCGCTGGCGCTCGCCAACCCCGGAACTGCTATCGCAGTTCATTTCGGATTGCTTCGCAATCCGATGCTCGCTCATTGGATACGTTCTTAACGTCTAGCTTTTGTATACTTTTTTGAACACTGAAGTTCCGAAAACATTTCACTGTAGAAAATTCTAAACCTGTGCATTTCAATATTAATTTGATATTGCAAACAGTTCACATATTTTTCTTAATCACACTATTCTAAATTTCAGTTGTTGAGAAAACTGTTGTAAGTTTTGCTTTAAAATCTTTCCCACCAGAGGGCTAAAACTATGTGTTGTAAAACAATATGAAATAGTACTGAACGCCTGATGTAAAGCATCGGCTTCGATGAAGATAATTTTGTGAGAATTTTTTTGATAATTCGGTGAGAATTCACTCGATTAGACATATGATGCTATCCACGTGCTCTTGCGCGCCGAAGCCTATGAATCAAAACGTATTAGCGTTTTATATCATATAGATTAGCCATATGATGCTCACTACGTGCTCTTGCGCGCCGAAGCCAATCAATTAAAAAAACCGTTGTCAACGCGAGAAAAGAAATATCATCGGTTT
Organism: Parasteatoda tepidariorum; assembly: GCF_982258835.1. Lineage (NCBI taxonomy): Eukaryota > Metazoa > Arthropoda > Arachnida > Araneae > Theridiidae > Parasteatoda > Parasteatoda tepidariorum. Next base: position 39,516,178 of record NC_141759.1, read on the forward strand.
TATTGATACATACGTACATATTAGCGTTTTATATAATATAGATTGATAAACATCATTTAAAAACATCTGGATATATATTTCACATTTGTTACTACTTTAAAAAATATTCCTGACCTTGTGAACCCTGTTTAAGGTCACATAGACGAATGTTTAAGTTCTTAAATTTTGATTTTATTTTCTTTCTTAAATATGTTTGTTTCAAAATATTCTGCTTTAGTTCACTACCATTATTAATTATATAATATGCAAGAGCATAAATAATTCGCAAAAGCCTCTAACTGCATATGTTGAATTTTTTCTCCTTTTTAATGCTAACCTAAATTAGCTTAAATAAAATTTATCAATTCGTAATTTGAAAAGAAAGCACAAATTTTGCTACCACTTTAAAAATAAATATAAAATATAATAAGGAATTCGTAAAACTTTTATCAATAATATGATTGACTGCCAAATCATTATACATAAATTTTAAAAATCTGCTAAAGTACAAGAAATTAATACATGTTATAAACACTTTAAATGTAACAATGAGATGCTACGAGTAATCCGTAATGGTTAGCAGCAATGTTTATGTATCATTATACAACTAAATTTAGTGAAAAAAATGGAATCAATATTCCAAATAGTTAACCATAAATTTCTGCTGAGTCATCACCTCCTACATCAAGAAGCCACCACTCGGTCTCTTATAAGTAGCCCGCGCAGACTGTTTAAAAAGTGAACCAATTGTGCGCATGAACTCAAAACCTTTTATAGAAGTATTTGAGAGAAATTTATTATATATATATTTGAGAATTGAATCTGTAGTGGTTGACAAGTGAATAAGGCAAACCAATAATATTCATAAATTAAATAAATTTTTAGTCATATATTTGCTACCACTTTCTTATTTTAACTATATTCTATATTAAATGACTCGTTCAGTAAAATGGATTTCCTACACAGTAGTCTGATCGGACTACCTGTAAAAAAATCATGTGGATGCTTTCAGTTATAGGAGGCGTTGGCTGAGATACCAACTGGTCCACTTTTTAAAAAAAATTTAATAAATTGGTAGCAAGTTAAAAAGTGAAACCTGTAGAACATGGATAATTACGCCTACTCTTTAAAAGTATCACCACGAGATTACTCCCATAAAGCTACATTTCAGAAGATATTTTGATTACTTAAAATGAAATTTACTTAAATTGAAAAATACGAAACTAAATATAAATTAAAATTCGCTACCGTTGGAAAATATTTTTTACAAACCGGGCAAGTTGCCATCTCTGCAAAGTATATTTTTTGTCTCCTTTTTTTTCGTTTTATTTATTTATTTTTATTTAACTGTATTAATATATGAGAGAAACAAATATTTATAACGTTTTGTTTGTTGAGGTAGATTAATGCATAACTCTCAATCTCACATTATTTCCAAGCCTTAAATTTTAAAAATAGTTTTTTTTTTTTTTTTTTTTTTTTGGACCTAGAGTTTATGAAAATACTAGAAATGGAAGAAGAAAAAATCAGCAGCGAAGTGTGAAAAATTACGCCATCAATAATAAATACATGTTAAATTAAAAGGAGAAAAAAAAACTATCTGAATAATAGTATAAAACAATTTAATCCTTTGCATTTCAAATACTTTAAAATGCTGTTTAACACGTTGAATGGCACGCTAATTTTACATGGCTTGCCCGTCTGGCCAAACGGTGAATAACTACAACTAAATTTGGAAATATTAGACTGATTTTGCTTTTTTTTTTTTTTTTTTTTTTTTTTTTGAAGGTTTCGCAGGACTTATATATAAAAAGTTGTGAATTATATAAATCTTCGAATTGGTTAGAAATAGTGGTGAATAAAAATCTACTAAATTGAATTTATTAAACCAAGAATCAAAATTAATAAACTACCCCTTGAAAATATTTATTCGCTGTCTGGAGCAAGTTGGCATCTCTATGTAAATAAATAAAACTATTTTTGTGTGTTTTATATTGTATTAATTTCTTCAAACCATTTTAGTAACGATAATAATATTTAAAAAAAATTTAAAGCATAAAAAATTGACTCGTATAATCTAATAATCTTGTTTTCGCCGGTCACCGGTGACCCCCGTGGAGCTACGAACAAACTCAGTGCCGGTCACAGATGACCCCCATGGCATTAAACGTGTTAAACTAGTACAAGCATTAAATCAATTAAAATACATAATGCAGTATTATTCGATAATTTTCAAAATTCCTAAATTATTGAAGTTTTCCAATTAATAAAGTATAAAAAAAAAAAATTATTTTAGAGTGGTGACTGTGGATAGTGCCACAGACGTGATATCTGAGGGCAAAGGGTTAAATTAATTTATTAGATTCAAAATAATACAACCTCTAAAAATAGTAATAATTATTTGAATCAATGCTTGTATTAATATATGAAAGAAACAAATATTTATGCATTTTGTTTGAGGAGAGATTTTTATAACTCCCAATCACGCATTATTCTCAAACCTCGAATTTCAAAAAGAAAAAAAAATTCCATTTTTTTTTGATCTTATAAAAATAATAAAAATGGGGAAAAAATCGTCAACGAAGCGCGGAGAATTTAGCCATCAAAAGTCACATAGAGAGGCGTACACCTAATTTTTCCACATGATTCGAAATCACGCCCCTCGAGGAACGTGATGTTTAACTTGGGAATATCTCCATGGGCCAAAAGTCCCCCGAAAAAAGAATTGAATGCAAATCTATGGGTGACAAAAAATTGTCGCGTGGCATTCGAAAGGAGAACCTGTTCATTAGCTTGGCGACCATTGGCGTACTTTGCAGGAAACGTTACCGATGGCACGTGACCCGTCCCCTCTGTCGTTAGGGTTCAAAATATAAAGTAAAATATGAGAAAAATAGCAGACGATCAGTAATCATTCCCTCTGGATGTGTAGAACATCATCTAATGTGAGTCACATATGGGTAAAAATCAAAGAACAAATATTAGAAACGTGGATAATTTTTCTATTTTTTTTATTGAACCCCCATAGTTTGCAGTCAGAGGGGTCAAGTGAAGTGAAGTGAAAGCAAAATGGGGGATTTGTCAATTCCTTCGGGGTAAAAAGTTCAATAAAATTGGCCTTAAAGTATACATTGTTTGACTTACTTGTGTATGTAGTTAATTCCATACAAATTGCCATTTTTATATTTAAATTACGGTTTCAAAAATTAAAAGGACAAAAACAAAACATGAATATCATTATAGGGATGTTAATCAACAGTAAAAATAAAAATAAAAAAATTCTTTTTTTTAAGTACATTGCTATTAAACTAATTTTTTCAACATAATTTCATATTATACATTTTCAATATTTCTTAGACATAGTTTGCGAACTAGCAAGTATAATTAACGTGCATTCAAACTGCTTTTAAAAATTCAAATTGAATTTTTAAAGTTGTTTTGTATTTTGTAAATATATGTAGTATTAAATCAAAATATAAAATTACAGTACAGATTAACAATAGTATATATCTAAATAGATTGCATAGAACAAAAACAAATTTTAAAATTATATTTAAATTTTTAAAATTAATTTGAATATAAGAAAAATATACAATTGCAATTAACACTAAAGATTTTTTTACTTTTTATTTACTATTAACACAAATTAAAAAAATTTTTACTATTTATTTATTATTAACACATATTAAGAATTGTACTTGAATATTATAAAGTATGCTGCTGTCACATTTAATATCTGAAAATAAAGATATAAATTTAGTTCTTTCAAAAAATGCGCGAATTAAATTTTAAGAGAAATTTAAGCAAGATATCCGTTTTCATGAATATTTAAAAGAAATATAATTTTTCTGTTTTTTTATTTGCTTTATTTATTGATATTATTATTATTTATTTATTGAATACTAGTTTTGTGTAATATATTTTTAAAAATAAGTACCTGCTTTACATTGTTTTTCCTCATTTTTATGAATATTTTGGAGAGAAAAATTTAATATTTTAATTTTTTTATTATTATTCATTTGGTTTTTTTAAAAAATGATATTAGGTCTACCGAAAAGCTCTATCCACGAAAGTACACTGTCAATTTTGTTGTGATACAAAAGCTGCGTTTATAAAGAAAAAAAAATGTATTTGGCCCTTTAACCTTTACCCTTAATTATATAAACATAAAAAAGAAGACACAACCATAAATGTCTCAAAAGTACACGTGGAGACATGTTCCAACTTGAAACGAAGTTATCAATCCTAAGATTTTGGTAGACCTAATATAGCTCATTTGGTGAAACAATGACGTAACTGCAAAATCAAATTACGTCATTGTTTCACCAAATGATCGATATAAGAAATATTATTTTTCCTTTGAAAAACAGCGACTAATGGCAAAAAAAAAGGAATAAATTCGAATTAATTATTTGTTTATTTATTTCTTTTATTTATAATTATTTTTTTTAACATCTCTTTCGATATTTTAGCCGGAATAGAGTGTTCTATACATCGCTCATATTGTGAAACAATGACGTAACTTCATTGGTGAATCAATGGTTTTGCAGTTACGTCATTGTTTCACCAAATGAGCGATATATACAGTCCGCAAAAAAAAAAAGATATCACCCTGAATAACTTTCGTTCTAATGATCCGATTTTCACGAACTAAGTGTCAATCTTAATGGTTCCTGGGGGTGACCTCAAATATGCTAATTAATTAGTGCTAACTATTAATTAAGTTACGAAATCAGACACAAAAACGTACTTTCTCTGAATAAACATATATTTTTTTTTACATATTTGGAATCTAGACACTTGAATTAGGGGGGGTAGACAAAATTTTAAAACAATTGGGTCGTAAATTGGGTTGCAATAAAGGTTTATATATTTGGCAATAGTCCAGAAAACCGCCAAAAAAAGTCGCCTGCGCAAATAAATATTTTAAGATAACCCTTGACTGATTCAAAAGAGAAACGCTTAATTTTACTAGGTTGCTAGGCAACCAATTTCTGACTGTAAAAAAAATTGAAATAATGTTTTGTGATTGCTCTGAGAGGTTTAATTAATAGTTAATAGAAAACACCTCGAAGTTTCTAGGCAATAGACAATTTTTAAGTTCATTTATGTCCAAAAAGCAAAATAAATAAATAAATAAATAAAATAAAAAATTATTTTAATCTCTTTTGAAAAGAAAATTTGAATCGATTTATAAGTTTTCAGAATTTAAATACATGAACTTTTTATCTGATATTATTTAGATTATGCTATTTTTGATATGTTTATTCGAGGATTTCATACTAAAATCAAATTAACATAACTTATAATAGCTATATACAAAATTTTAGGGATAATGATTTTTACAGCTTTAATCGAGTCTTCTAGGCATGAAAGTTTGAAGAAAAAAAAAGTGCATGAAAAATAAAATGTAGATTGTATAGTAATTCTAATGCACATTCACAAGGTTTTCTGTAATTTACGATTTCTTTTTTCTATAACTCAATGAATTGCTGAATGTTTAGTGGCATTTTAAAAACATTGAAATATGTTATGTTTAAGAATAAGATATTGAAATAATATGTTGCATATTGTATGATTCATTGTTTAAAAAATTGCTTCATTTTGCTAGATATTTACGTTACATGGTTTTCTTTGGATAAAGATGATTAGCAAATAGCATCCACATGTTTCGATACATTCTGAAACTTACGTTCGCAAATTCACCATAAAATGTCGCACAGCATATTCTTCAATTACGATAAGCTACATTTACCACCAAATACTGCTACTATGATTATTTTTGTTATATATATATATATATATATATATATATATATATATATATATATATATATATATATATATATATATATATATATATATATATATATATATATATATATATATATATATATATATATATATATATATATATATATATATATATATATATATATATATATATATATATATATATATATATATATATATATATATATATATATATATCTGATATGATACTCTCTTTTTAAGATACTGAAATGGGGGCACGAAAACTTAAAAGATTTTTTTTTTCCTAATGCCCGCCTGTGTTAACATCAGTCAATTCAGGCATCTACAGGGCGACAGATATCTGTGTGGCCTAAGGATTCCTAACGAGCATCAAACATTCTCAAAATTAAGTGTTCATTCACTGGAAAATTTAGTGTTTATTCAATTTAAGAACTGTTCCTTCACTTGGTTATCTTACTACTTATTATTTAAACCACCAAAAGCTTAAAACAATATTATGTAAGTTATCTAAATTTTTTTTACATAATTTGCATTTAATAACAAATATGTCGACATGCATTTAATAACAAATACGTCATTTAGCTAAAATTACAAATTTTGAAATTTTTATGATTTTTTTTAAAGACAAGCTAAGCTTAAGTATTCCTTCACTGGTTAGTTTACCCTATAAGATTTTGAGAAATTTGCGATGTTGTGAGAGATGCTTAAAAATGTTGACTAAAAATGTTGACTGCGTATTTTTATTAATATTTATAAAATATATATTCAAGAAATTGATGAATATTTTATTCCAAATTTATTCATTCGTATGTATATTATTGAAATTTTATCAGTTATTGAGAAAAAAAAATAAAAAGTAATCACATTAAAGAAGCACAATCTGTTGTATAATCATATTCTATCAGAAGCATGCTTTTATAAAACTCCACATTCTCTGAATAAAATGTATTTTATTCAATAAAATGTTTTATTCAAATTTCTTTACTAAATTGCAAATAGAATTTTAGACGACTAAAGAAGAAACATCGTATTTTATAGCTTAAAAAAATAAAAATGAAAAGATAAGCAAACGATCATTAGCGAAAAAAATATGAATGAAATTTTATGCTAAGCGCGCGAAGTCAAGTTCCTCGCAAGTTTATCACATTTTAATATTAATCGCTCCATTTAATCATTTCTTCATTGTCGCCAAATTATTTTTTTAAAAATAATTAATTTTAATTTTTCTCAGCTTCTAATAAATAAAAACAGTTGAAACTTTAGATTTTTCAACTGAAAAATATGTAGATTAATATGGTATAAAAAAATTCATACCTTATAATTCAAAAATTTTTCATCCTTAATTTAATTAAATAATAAAAAATAATTAACAATTATTAAAAATTATTTTTTTCGTGAAATTATCTTTGGGTAAATGAGTTTTATGACTGGGTGAAATTTTCTTCGAATTGCTTTATTAGTTTTTAAAATATGACTAAAAACGTAAAAAGTGAAATTAACATTAAGGGGTACGAACTTTGGATCGCTCTCCTGACCAAACTATGGGGACCATATTTCCCAGATTGCGGCTACCCCCTATATTTTGAAGGTTAAGAATCTGTCAGTCGTAACCTTTTACAAAAGAAATAACGCAAAATTCTACAAAAACTAATTCACCATTTTTTTTATTCTTTTTCATCCATCGTTCAAAAAACCAAAACAAGAAAAAATGATCATATCTATAATATCAAGCTTTTAGCTCGCAACATCAGAAAATGCGTGTTATTACATCACGTGACCCTGACACCTTCCCCCCAGAGTCATATTAGATCCAAAGATCGAATATGGCAAATAATTTAAGGGTCACACTTTACACATAAACAAACTATGTTTCACATTCACCCAAATATTCACTGAATCTTAGGTTTAACTTAACACTAGGTATTTACTTTAATCACCTAATAATAATAATAGGAAAAAATGTTCAGAGTCTTATTTTAGTTTATATTTACAGTCTGGACAATGCATCTGCATTACTAAGTTTCGATCCTTTGATGTGACTTGCCTCAATATCATGGCGTTGAATGGCTAACGCCCATCTCTGCAACCTCGGGCTTTGGGGTGTCGCACTCGTCAGAAATACTAGGGGATTATGATCAGTTAATAAAATAATCTTAGCACCACAGAGTAAGGTTTCAAATCTCTGCAAAGCCCAAATAATAGCATAAGCTTCCCTTTCAATTGTAGACCATTTCTGTTGAGTTGAATTCAGCTTCTGGCTACCGAAAGCTATGGGACGAATATTTCCTTCTTCATCTAACTGACCTAAACAACATCCGACCGCATTTTGAGATGCATCCGTATGCAAGTAGTATGGTTTCTCTATGTCTGGGACTTGTAACTCTGCGATCTTACATAGCGACGTCTTCAATTCCTTGAATGCCTTCTCAGCTTCTTCGCTCCAAGGAATCTCATTAGGAACTTTCTTTTTAGTAAGCTCTGTTAGTGGAAGAGCAATCTTTGCGAAGTTTGGAATATACTGCCTGTAAAAGTTGCATAATCCCAAAGCACTTCTCAGTTGTTTTTTGGTTTTGGGTGCCTCTAATTTCTGTATTACTCTTATTCGTTCTTTGTCAGGAGCATGTTTACCTGAACCAATAATATGTCCTAAGTATTTAACCTTTTGTCTAGCAAATTCGCACTTTCTCAAGTTCACGGAGAAATTAAAATATTCCAATCTCTTAAAAACTTCTTCAAGATGAATCAAATGTTCCTCCCACGTATCAGAAAATACTGCTAAATCATCGATATAAGCACAAGTGAAATCAGACATGGACTGAACCACTTTAGACATAGCTCTTTGGTAGGTTGCAGCAGCATTTCTTAATCCAAAGGGTAATACATTCCATTGGTACTGGCCTCGGTGAGTTCGGAATGCTGTGAGGTGTTTGCTGCCGTTCTCCATCGGTATAGCCCAATATCCCTTCAACATATCTAGCACAGTAATGAATTTCTTCTTTCCTACTAAGAAATTCAACTCCATCATATTTTGCATTGGATATGCATCCGGAACGGTAAGAGCATTCAAACTTCTGAAATCAATGCATAACCTGATTGTTCCGTCTTTCTTATGAACACATACTACCGGGTGTGCTATCTCACTTACCACCGGTTCAATCAGTCCTAACGCTAGCAATTCATTGATCTGTGCATCCACTTTCCCCTTTAAGTTTTCTGGTATCTTATACGTTTTTGGTTTCATCGTATCCTCCTCAGCTTTCAGCTTTATCGCATGTTTCCCAACTTTAGCTATCCTTATCTTCCCCGAAAACAACGTTTTGCGTCTATGGAAAAGATCTTTCAATTGATTTTGTTGCATTTTGGGTAAGTAATCCAAATTTAATCCTTTCAATGCTTCATAGCTTTCCACATCTGTAGGAAGAGTTGGTGTTTCGTATATTTCACCAAATTCATCATCAATATCATAGACAACTCCAACTGTTTGAATTCTCGCTTTGTATTCTCTCATTTTGTTAACATGCAATAATCTTAAATTTCCTTCAGGCATTTGCAAATAATACGAATTCGGTTTCACTCTTCTAATTACCTTTACTGGACCTATCCATCTGGCATATAATGAATTGGATGAATCATGCATTAGCACAAGTACTTGATCTCCTGGCGCAAATTCCCGGTATTTTTTCCTTCTATTGTAATATTTGGCATAATTACTTTGTTGCACATCACTTGTTAACCTTGCCTTTTCGGTTGCTATTTCTAATTTTCCTTTTAACTCTTTTAAATATTCCTCCGCTGATCCTTTCATATTCAAAGGTAAAAACATATCTCCGGCCCAAATTGACTTCAAGATAGATAACGGGCCTTTCGGTTCTCTCCCGTACATTAGCAGAAAAGGTGGTACTCCTGTAGTTGCATTTGGAACTTCTCGATAAGCCCATAGTACAAATGGTATATGTCGATGCCAATTTCTTCCTACTTCTCTAATAATGTGATGTAGCATATTTTTGAAAGTTTGGTTCCATCTTTCAATCAATCCGTTCCCTTCCGGATGGTATGGCGTTGAAAATCGCGGACAAGCTCCTAAAACCTTCAAAAACTCTTGCGTTAAACTTGCCGTAAAATTTGTCGCATTATCCACCACGATTACTTCTGGAATTCCTGTCCTACAGAATATTTCGAGCAGTGCTTCACATGTATTCCTTGCCGTTAACGATTTGAGCGGGACTGCTTCAGGCCATCTTGAATGTTGGTCCATCAAACAAAGGATATATTTATGTCCTTGTGCTGATACTGGATCTAGAGGACCAATTAGATCTACGTTCACCACTTGGAATGGAAGTTCAGGACGTGACACAGGTGTTATCGGAATTTTGTCTACTGAACGAACAACTCTTCTACCTTGGCACCCATGACATGAGCTACAATAAGCTTTAATTTCCTTGACCATCCCTGGCCAATAAAAGGAAAATTTAATTCTTTGAATTGTTTTACGAGCTCCTAGATGTGCTCCGAATACTGACTCGTGGGCAATTTCTAGTATTTTACCTTTTCTAATTTCGGGAATTACTAATTGTTGTATTCTATTCCCGTCCAACAGCTCTTCATGGCATAGTATATTATTTTGTATCACATACCCTCCTTTATTTTGCTTCCCCAATTTCCATGCTTCTTGGAGAGTATCGCAACTTTGTTGTTGTATCTTGAATCGTTCGGTTTCATTTCCATTCTTTTTATCACCGCATTCACCTACTGTTGGCTCCTGCTGCTCTTCTCCGTCACTTGCACTCATATATAACTGCTCCTTTCGGGAATCTGATCTTAGCTTCATAGCAGCAGTAAAACTGGGATTGTATACTCTTTTTTGTTCTAATAATGCCTCATAAGTTTCAGCATCCAACAAAATGTCAGCATTTAACCCATTGACGGCTGCTATCATCGTTTTAATTATAGGCGTAATATATCCTTCCGTTACCAAAGCGATTTCCACTTCTTTTAATTCAGCTTTTAGACTTTCGCCAAACGCAGGTTGTAGTATTATATGTCCTTTGTAATCCACTTCCTTACCCACTATATCGTTTTTAAATACACTTATTTGTGCACCAGAATCTACTACAGCTTCGTATTCATTTCCATTATATGAAATTCTAACTTTCTTAAGGGCAGCTATTTTTGGTTGAACGCCTTTACATTTTTTGTTTCCTATCATGACTTCACCGTTAAATCTTGCAGTGACTACTTTGCTTTCGATATTTCCATTTCTGAGTACCTTAACTTCGGATACTTGCCCTTCCGATACTTGAACCTCGGCCACTTTGCCTTCAATGTTTCTTCTCCTCTCTTTATTATCTCGACAAAATCGTGCCAAGTGTCCTACTCGTCCACAATTAAAACATGTGACTGGATTTTGGGAAGAACTCCGCTTATCAATTCTGCCATGGTTGTTATGCTCATGTTTATATCCTTCACCAAATGTATGATATCTTCTACTAACCATGTTTGGTTTTTCCCGGTATAAGTTCCTATATGGTTGAGAAGCAATGAATTTAGTAGTTTGGTTATATTTCCTTGCATTCTCGTACTCATCTAGCTTCTCAGCAAGTGTGTCAACTGAGCAAATTCTACTCCACTCATCAATAAAATGATTTTGTATGTCTCCAGGTACTCGTTCTTTTATCTGTTCGACAATGACAAGTTGTTTCAGGCTGTCGAAATCATTAATTTTTAGTCCCGAAACCCATTCGTTAAAATAGTTCGCCAATTCAAATCCAAAATCTCGCCAAGTGCTCTCAGCCGCTTTACAATGTCTCTTAAACTTTATTTTAAATGCTTCTGGGCTCAATTTAAACCTTTTCAATAACATACATTTTACATGTTTATAATCATTTGCTTTTTCTTCAGGCTCCCTTGCAATTAAATTCGCCATTTCTAGAGGCAATAATCCAACAAGATGCGTTACCCAATCTTCTTCTTTTATATGGACTCTTCGTGCTTGTCTTTCAAACAATATTAGATAAAAACTTATATCACCTTCTTTTGGATCAAAAGTACGCATTAATTTTTGCAATCCACCAGGTACATGTTCTCTTGTTTCTTCATTTCGAGAGCTGCTCGTCTCTCCTATAGTACCAGTATGTACCAATGAAGCTTCTATCTTCAACCTCTCCAATTCATATTCCTTTTCTTGCCGCTTTAATTCATCTTCCCTTTCCTGTTCTCGCCGCTTTAATTCACCTTCCCTTTCCTGTTCTCGCCTCTTTAATTCATCTTCCCTTTCCTGTTCTCGCCGCTTTAATTCGTCTTCCCTTTCCTGTTGCTTAATTTCATATTCTTGTCGCCTAATTTCATCTTCTTTTTGTTGGCGCTTTATTTCTTCTCTTCCACTAACTATTCTTTTTAATAATTCCTTCACAAACTCCTCTTCGTACTCCGTACTTGCCAATATAATCTTCTTTAATTCGGTAACTCTCATGTCTTCCGTTGCCGTTTCTCCTAACTCTTCCGCCAAACACTTCAAATCTACTTTTAAAGCTCTTCCTAAAAATGCCATTTTTCACCTACTACTTTCTAAACTGCACCTTCTTACAAAAAAAAATGCCACTTCCTAAACCAATTTCAAGACAATCTAAATAACTCACTATCTTCCATCAAACAACTTGAAATTCATAGAACAAACAACTACCAATCTTTTATTTTGAAATCCATTGGGGTCTCCCCGCGCATTTGTCAGTCGTAACCTTTTACAAAAGAAATAACGCAAAATTCTACAAAAACTAATTCACCATTTTTTTTATTCTTTTTCATCCATCGTTCAAAAAACCAAAACAAGAAAAAATGATCATATCTATAATATCAAGCTTTTAGCTCGCAACATCAGAAAATGCGTGTTATTACATCACGTGACCCTGACAGAATCCAAATATGTAAGAAAAAATATATGTTTATTCAGAGAAAGTACGTTTTTGTGTCTGATTTCGTAACTTAATCAATAGTTAGCACTAATTAATTAGCATATTTGAGGTCACCCCCAGGAACCATTAAGATTAACACTTAGTTCGTGAAAATCCGATCATTAGAACGAAAGTTATTCAGGGTGATATCTTTTTTTTTTTGCCGACTGTACATTGAAGGGTGAATGCTATACCACTTTTTTATTATTAAAGTAACTTTTGTAACATGGCTAAATAAGGCGCGCATTTCAGAGAACAAAACTTTGCGATATACCTGATAGTTTTACGTAATAGTTTTTAAAAGTAACCACTCAAACGATTTTTTTTTAAATTGAAGCATATTTAAAAATAAAGATACTAAAATAAAAATCGCAATTTTAAATTACTTTTTCAAAGATACTAATTCTATTAACAAAGATACTAATACTATGAAGATAAAAGTTCTTATGGAAAGATTTAAGCGAATCTAAAACAACCCATTATGATTTATTGCATATACAGAGAACATTTCCGCTTAGTTCTTAAGAATTTCAAGCTTAATACATTTGGAAGACAGGTAAAGCAATTGTTAGTAAACAAAATTTATAAAAATATTTGAAAATAAAATATAGCATCAATAATAAATCTGCCAGAGTCAGGTAAGCACCTAATAAATCGAACAGAAAGCAGTAATCAATGGGGGGGGGGGAAGTAATTTAAAATTGTAAAATTTTCTCAGTTATTTCTTTTCGATATTTATTAAAAAGGAACGCGTAATAAATAACTGTTTAAACTAAGAATTCATGCCTACGAATACCCGGCCACCTCAGTAATTATGTGGTAGTTACTGACTCAATAGGTATAATAAAAGTAGTTAGTTGTTAATTAGAAATAAGGTAGATGAAAAAGCAGGGCTATCAACTTATGGCTCGAACTAGAAAGAGAATTAGGCTCAAGGTTACCTCATTCGTTTTTTTTTTTTTTTTTTTTTCATACAGACACAGTACACATACAAAAACTCTTCCTTTTATTACCTGATTGGAAACTTCATTCACTTCAAAAATATACAAATATGAAAACAGTCGGCATGTTCCAAGCTCTTCAAAAATATGCTCCCATTTACAAGACTTGCCAGACATGAATGTAAAAGAACCAAAAATGATTTGAAATAAAAAGCGTTAAGTTGCCAACGGAAAATGGAAAAATAAGGAGGAGAAGCAAAACTTGAAAAACCACAGTGGTCGATAGAGAAAAAGATGAAAAACAGAGCAAGAAAAATCACAGCAGTCGAGAGGCAAATTAGGGTAAAATGCATTTCCACGCGTTATGGAGAGGTTGGAAGGAACAAATGCCGTTAACAAGAGAATCAGCATTCAAATGAAGTTTTCAATCAGGTAATATCTTACCGTTTCAATTTCTTGAGATTATTTGCTTAATCTTCCTTTTATTGTTCTTGATTGATAATCAAACATAGTAAGTTAATATGTTTCAAAACATTGATATGTATACTTTTTATTCCCTGCTATTTTGTAATATAGATAAGCGTAGGTTTCATTGTATTATAAAAAAAGTGTACAATTTTAATTATATTATAGAATATAGCATGATATATATAATAGTATAATACAATAGTATAGTTTTTTTAATAGTTGATACGTTTCAAAACATTATCTATATTTTCTATGCCCTGCTGATTTGAAACAATTGAGATCAGCATAGGTTGTCTTATAAAAAATACCATAATATAATTATATTATAGTATAATATGTATAATAGTATAACACAATGGCACAATAGTTGATACGTTTCAAAATACTTATATGTATACTTTTTATTCCTTACTATTTTATAACAATTTAGATCAGCATAGGTTTCACTGTATTATAAAAAAAATGTACAGTATAATTATTATAGTATAATATACATATTAGTATAATACAATAGTATAGTTTTTTACAGTTGATACGCTTCAAAATATTGATACCTATACTTTTTATTGCTTGCTATTTTGTAACAATTGAGATCAGCATACGTTTCATTGTAATCTAAAAAATACCATAGTATAATACAATAGCATAGTTCTTTATAGTTGATACGTTTCAAAATATTGATATGTATACTCTTTACTCCTCGTTATTTTGTAACAATCAAGATCAACATAAGTTTTATTCTATTACAAAAAATTAAATAGTATAATTATAATTATGGTATAATATATAATAGTTTAATTCAATTGTATAATTTTTTATAGTATAATGCCCATTTTATATACATCTTTACTGTATATTATTAAAAAGAATAAATCAAAGTAAACCTTAAAAACAAGTTTTTAAAACAAGCAAGGTAGAGGGGGAGGGGAGAGAATCTCGAATAAAACATTTTCCTCTGCACTTTTTTTTTCACGCTCTGTTCATAGAAGCGATAAACACATAAGTTTAGCAAACACGGAAATTAGTACATCTCATAACCTAAATCTTTTTGATGCCCTAGTTGAGGGGGTCTCTGAAGAGGCTGCCTATAGGGAATGGTGCACAGTTCACCATACGCCACCTGTTTTTAACCCTTTGAAGAACTGCGAAAATTCACTCGGTGATTTATACTATAGCGTAAACTACTCCAACCGTATGTTGTGCAATACTTCATTGAATGCAATCATAAGAGTGGAAAATGTTTTTCACCAATCGTCAAAACGATATTTGTTTTTTCGAATTTTCCATCTGTCTCCAATTGTAACAATTGCAGCTTTAAAAAAAAACCAGGAAGTAGGAATAAAGTGTAGAAAATTTGATTGTTTGAAACTGATTATTGCACTTGTATTTGATAATATTGATTTTGCCGTTTGTTATGAGGGATAGTACGAAAAAATTGAGAAACTTCTTCAGAACTATGTGTTCGAAGCGAACGATATTTTTATTTTTACGACAACGAGTTCAACAACCGTTCTCAATTTTTTTTTCTAACTTTATTTTGGTGGTCGAAAATAGGTGGCCATTTTCAAAACTTCCCAGACGTGAATGAAAGGGATTGATTGGAAATAAAAACTTATAGATGTCAACGAAAAATTGAAAAATAAAGTAAAGACACAAAACTAGAAAAGGCCACAGTGGCA